>NC_064629.1:56897787-59352787 GCF_023864275.1 Schistocerca cancellata | reverse complement strand
GTAAAAACGATGAATAACGCTTAAGGAAAACCATGTGTAATCACAAATTCATTTGAAAAGTCCGTTTGCGTGAAGACAACATAAGTCTTGCCAAGTCACGTGAGATAAATTTCGAAAATCTGTATTTAAAGAATATGTGTACATCACAATCACCACCAACTGTAGAAATGCACAACACATTTAAAAAAGAAAAGCATGATCAATAGTAGGAAATAGTTATTTTATAAACAAACCCGTTACCACAGATCCATGAAGCTATAAGTTATATGTCTAATTCACTCTCATAGCAACAGATAACAGATCAACAAAATTGTATTCTGTGTGTATTAAGTATTTTGTTTCGAGTAAGCTCAGCTTAATATTCTATGCCTCCTGCTGACAGTATATTATCGCGAAAAATTGCAGAGAATGACCTGGATATGGTTTGCGACTTGGGATGGTACTCCTTTTTTTTTTTCCCCAAGTAGACATGCATACTCTCAATGGATCCTTTAGCGAACAAAAATATGAGCTCCAGAACTCCATTACAGGGACAAAGTCGGAAGATGGAATAATAATTTCCAGTCAAGAGATTATTATAGGGATGTTACTGTTCACAATGGATAACATCAGAAACTCCTTACAGTGTGTGATGGACAGCCCCTCTATCATTTAACACGCGTCCCTGTTCTACTTGCCAGTGGGACAAAGAAAGAATGATTGTCGGTAAACCTCAGTATTAACTCTAATTTTTCGGATTTTCTCATTGCGGTCTTTTTGCAAGACGCATCTGGGAGAGAGTAATGTGTTGCCCATAAAGTGATCTCTTAGGTTTTTCCAAGAATAAATCTGTCCATGTTATGCAATACCTTTTTTGTAGCGTCTACCACGGGAATTTCAGGAGTTCGTTTAGTATCTTTGTAACCAATACATGTATACCGCATTGCATTGGATCCTGTATACATTTTCTATTACAGTGAGCTACTAATGACCAGAGTCTGACGTCAGTACACCGAAGTTAGTTTAGAAGAGTTTTGTAAACCAC
The DNA here is from genome assembly GCF_023864275.1 of Schistocerca cancellata. Taxonomy (NCBI): domain Eukaryota; kingdom Metazoa; phylum Arthropoda; class Insecta; order Orthoptera; family Acrididae; genus Schistocerca; species Schistocerca cancellata. Next base: position 59,351,763 of record NC_064629.1, on the reverse strand, counting down.
TTATTTTGTGTATGAATTAAATTTCCTTAAGGTTACTCTGAGCTTCGTATATGCTTTTCCTACATTTGGTTTTTGAACAGTCATTCCACCTTGGAACGCTCGAGACACTTGCATCCTTGTATTTTACAATTGTAGAAGGTTTCTAATGATTTGTCATCAATAGTGTAATTGTGCATTACTGGGTCTCTTCACCTATTTATGTGCAGAGCGTTGAATTCACCTGTAGCGAGGTCCAGATACAGGTCCCTATTCCAGTCATCAATCCTCTGCAGGTACTCCTGCAATACCCGAATCTAATTATGAAGTACCGCAAAACGTGTCACCCCATACAGGAATCGTCTGACTGGCAATGGGTTCCCTGTTGTTGCAGTCGCTATAAAATCGCGTGTTGTGTGTTTTGAGTGAGCAATGACTCCCATTTTTAAACAGACAGTGAATTTTACTTATTTTTGACAAAATTATCTTGCATTCACCACTGCTATGTAGTTTCCATACAATACACAGTGACGCAATTGTAAATTGCAACGTGCTTACTATTCTACTACATAACCCTAAGGTGTTCGGAGCAAGATTTTACAGCCAGCAGAGTATTTATTTTAAAATATATTTGCTTTAACGTAGTGGTGTGAGAAGTAAATTGTTGCAATTCCTGTGATGTGAAAAGTAAATTGTTGCAATTCTGTTTGCTTTTCTGTAACTGAAAATACTATCGGAAATTCTAAAAGAATCTGTTATATGAAGCGATTTTGGTGTAGAATTCGTTGCTTACAGTACAGAATATGATTTCGAGTATGACCTAGTGGAAAATATCTTTTTAAGCATAGAATTGACATCTTAATAGTCTGCTGCTGTCTAGTTTTGCATTATACTTTTAAAGACTATAGAGGAAACATTTAGCATTGTATATTTATTAAAATGTAAATATGTGGAGTAATCTCCCTCTTGTATCTGGTGCTTACCATGTTAAAGTTTCACAAGTGCCACTGTATGCATATTGTCAGCTGCTACCCCAGTACTGTCAGTATGTGAGCCATGTGTGGTTTTCTATTACTATAGGGCAGTTAAATTCCAACAGTAGTGCTATATATGTGTTTTATACTCGAAATATTTCCTATTTGGTTAAATAATCGTAACACAGACTACTTTTTCTGTTCAGGATTGAATGTGTTCATTTGCAATCAGAGATCTGTTATCATACTTGTGAATTATGACAGGTATCATGCATGTCTTTTTTTATACACATAGTTCTACTCTACACACCAAAACATCCACCTAGGGAGGAAACTCCAACGTGTGACCACTTTCCACTGCTATTTACAGTATGTGCAAAAATCTTGTATTCCGCTGATGTATCCAAATTTTTCAATACACTGTGTTTAAAGAAATTTGTAAGCCTTGCTTACACATCTCAAAGGACCCTCTGTTTATATTCTTCCATTGTGGGAATTGTTTTCACCATTCACTCGAGTTCTCATGTATTTAATTCTGATGTATTTCCACTTTCAGCTTCCTTTTTCATACACGCAACACATATCTGCACTTACAGGGGCTGGCTAAAGTCTGTTTGACACATTGATTCTTTTTTTCTTTAGACCTGTGAAATAATTTTATTTGTAAGAAACCACTTTTAGCAAAGGAACGGATTATACAGTATATTTTGCTAACTCTACCAGAGGATCTGCGACTACATCTCTCTGATGCAATATAAACTTTGCATAGTATCCAAAACAGCTTGATAGACAATTTAAACTTTGGTACAAAGATCAAATTTAATTTTTTCATTCATGATGAAAGTCTATAATCATACACATGTATTATGATAAGCAGCCTGTATGTATTTTGTATCCATACTGCTAACTTTAACCCCCCCCCCTCCAAAAAAAGTACTTAAGGCGAAATGAATGATTGTATTTTTGTTAAAGTACTGTAGGAACTTCATACAATAGGTTGACCGTAGTAGCGTAACTTAGGTAATTTAAGGTGTACTTTTTTTGATAGTTGTAAATTTTTACAATGAGTGAGAAGTATGGACATTGTCATAAGTTTGTAAGAACTGTATTACAGTGTGAGATTTGTGTAAAATATTTTCATTGGGGAGAGGGTATTCACTGGGGAAACCAGTGGACATTCTAGGGAGATCCTTTCGTGGAATTGCGGGATATGTAGCAGGAGTGTAGATCTGTGCCCTTCAGATGCAGTCAGAAAACGCAAGGGAGAAACTAGATACGGTGAGAAGGTTAATGGGGGTTGGGGAATGGGAACTGATAGCTGGTACGAAGGCTGCTAGGTGAGCGATATAATCAGACAGTTGCACTTTGTGTATCACCGATAGATCTGACCAATTTCCAAAATTTAGTGAGAGAGATTCTCTTGTAGCCCTAAGTATATGAAAGATGCAGCAGATCTCAACACTTCAGAATGCTAAGTCAGTTGTAAATTCAAATAGAAATAAGAGGGTTCACAGTTAGGTACTTCTCATGCCAGAGGTGTGGGCCAAGAGTTGCAAGTAATGTTGGGGAGTAATTACCAGGTTACCAGCATTGTGAAGCCTAGTTCAGGTTTGGCTCAGGTGACCGATAACATTGGGGAGTTATGTAGGAATTTTTCAGAAGTGAATCAGGCAGGGGTTGTGAGTGGAGCAGGGAATAACTTAGTGACAGAGAGTATGGCAGGTAGTGACCTGGAAAAGTTAGCTACTCAAACTGGTGGCATAAATATGCACATCATGTAGCTCATTGTGTTCAGATGGTTCTGAGCACTATGGACTTAACTTCTGAGGTCATCAGTCCTCTAGAACTTAGAACTACTTAAACCTAACTAACCCAAGGACATCACACACATCCATGCCCGGGGCAGGATTCGAACCTGCGACCGTAGCGGTCGCGCGGTTCCAGACTGTAGCGCCTAGAACCGCTCGGTTCCAGACTGTAGCGCCTAGATCCGCTCGGCCACTCCGGCCGGCGCTCTTTGTTTCATGATTGGCCTCATCTTAATATAGTTGTTAGGTGTATTAGCATGGGGGCTTGAGAAGGCACTTATGATGAGAAGCGTATGGCTCACATTGTAGTGGTGCCAGCTGAGTCTGTCGATAGATCGGGTTTCACTGGCCATGACCAGCACCTCAGCAAGTAGAGGAAAGGGATGGCAAAGGTTGTAGGTAACAGTGTAGTTGGGGGTGGAGGGATCATTCATGGGTGAGTTACTGTAGTAATTGGTGTTAGAGCTGCAGCTTTTTTAGACTGAAGTCAGCTGATAGGTATTCCTACATAAGGGAACTCCCTCTAACAAAGGTATGCGCAAGGCAGTGTAGTTCAGCGCCCCGTCCGTGACCGCGTGTCGCTAGTGTCGGCATAGGAGCGAGCGAGCTGTGGAGCGAGGGGAAGCCTAACAGACACATCATTGTGGTCCAAAACCAGTCGGAAGTGACGTCAAAATGACGTATACGCAACGCGCTGCACACTTGTCGAGTATCGAGATCCGTGGTCGAGTCGAGTTAGGTGAAAGTTTTCGGGCCACACTGTCTGTTAGGCTTCCCTGGAGCGAGTGAGGCCGCACAGCACTGCTCTGCCTTGGACTGTCCCGCGGTCAGATCCAATGTAAACAAAATAACAGAGGAAGCGCATCTCTGTAAAAGTGGTAGATGAGCGGTAAAACAAGCAAACCAATTACTGTTTATTAGGTAACAATTAGTGTTCGTGTGGTAGAATTACTGCGCAAACCTTTAGAAAACAATATCCAAAACAAGAATCGAAGAACAGCTTAGTAGTTTTCTGACCCACAGGTTGATTCTCTTAGTATTGCACATGAACACTCCTCACATGTACAGTATGCGTCTTCTGAAAGATATATCAATTTCTTAAATGAACTAGTGTCATAAATATTCTGTTTTAGAAATACTTTTACGTAAGTACATTCTTCCTATTAGCAGTTAAAAGTAAATATTTTTTTGTTGTACTCCGTGCTACAGCTTTTTGTATCCCTTTTCAGAGTTTATACATCGGATCCTTAGATTGCTGTTTTGTAAGCAATAATTTTAATTGCTCAAGTTTGAAATCCTATTAAAAATAGAATTAAGGTTGTAAAGACCTCTAATCCCTACAGTCAACGCCGGCCTCGGTGGTCTCGCGGTTCTAGGCGCGCAGTCAGGAACCGCAGGTTCGAATCCTGCCTCGAGCATGGCTGTGTGTGATGTCCTTAGGTTAGTTAGGTTTAAGTAGTTCTAAGTTCTAGGGGGACTTATGACCACAGCTGTTAAGTCCCATAGTGCTCAGAGCCATTTGAACCATTTTTGAACCTACAGTCAACACTGTTAAAGAAGACCATTAACACTTTACACATTCTTCTTTTTCGAGGAACTGTTTTTGTCTAGGTTTGGTACAATATTCCGGGAGACTGCTAACCTCAAAGAATTAGTCAAATTTTTATCGCTAAGTCGTGAACAGTTCTTAGTCTTAGCAGACTTTAAAAGGGAGAAAAAGCGCTCACAAATATACGTGGAACCAAACATTGAGAGAACTTTGGCGGCGTGCTGGTGCAAAAGATGATACTTCTCTCGTGGAAAACACCTGTGAAAGTCATCCAAAGTTTTACCCATAAGAAAGCGGCCCTTCAGGCGGATATCGCACTGCAAGTCAATCAGCTCTAGTTGAAATACTTGTGAGATGTCCTCTGCCCGAAGGGAAAACGAGTGGCAAATATGTCTAAGGCCGGTTGAAGCTCACTGATATCTAAAAATATGTTTTCAAACTCTTCTTGTAATTCACAAGTGATTTGAACATAATCTGAAAAATTCGCATCTTCTTTAACGCTGTCTAATGCAGGGAAGTGTCCACAATTCTGCTCGCGCAACTGTTTTTGCCACAAAATAAGTATTTTTTTAAGTGCTTGAATCGTCTGCATTAAATCAACAACAGAGTGATTTTCACCTTGGTTTGAAATGTTGAAAGTATTTAAATGACCAGTTAGGTCACTCAAAAAAGCCAAATTCGCCACCCACTTAGGATCACTAAGTAATTCTTCTGGACGTCCTTTTATTTCCAAAAAGGTATTGGTTTCGTCCCTCAAGGAGAAAAACCGGTGAAACACCTTCCCTCTGCTCAGCCATCTTGCTTCGGCGTGGTAAGGGATGACCGGATATTCCACTTCGATATCAGCAAGAAATACTTTAAATTGGCTATGTGTGAGTCAATGCGAGCGAAGATAATTAACCGTTGGAACAATTGTGTCCATAACATTTTTTATGTTGACGATCTACGCACATAGTGTCTCCTGGTGAATCAGACAATGGACTGCCGCGATTAAGGAACAGGAGACTTCAACCATTTTTGACCTGACGTAACCCAGCAATCTGTTGTTACACTGGTCAGGCGTTCCCACTTTAAACCCACTGACTCGAAAACGTTTTCCACGGCTAGAAAAATATCCAAACCCATGATTGTGTCTTTTAATCGTATAAGGTCGAAAAATTCTTCGGTGACACAGATTTTCGTCGACACCCCGAATGAATATGACGAGCTTAGATGTGACCGCAGCGTCTGTCGACTCTTCAAGAGCGATAGAAAATAAAACGAAGTTTGCCGCTCTCTCTCTCTCTCTCTCTCCGTTAATTGCTGCTCCATATCTGAGGCCATATCTTCGACTCGACGAGCAACAGTTTGAGGCGAAAGAGCTATTTTTTTCAATTTTTTCCGTGAGGTCTGCAGGACAATACAAGCCGCCGACTCGATCAGGCAACCCTTGATATGATTCCCAGCCGCAAAAGGTTTCCCTGCTTTCACAATTCTCAGCGAGCATTTGTAACTTGCGCGCAAACTTTGCCCACCTGTTTCCTGCTCCTATAATTTTAACAATTAATTGTTTCATTCATTGAAACCCAAATAAAAAACTAACAAAATGGATTTGTTTTAGCTACGTTTTTCCACAGTTCCACAGCTGTCATAGACGCTAGTAAGGAAAACGAAATGCGATCGCAAAATAAATTTTTATCTATTGGAATATTTGCGTTTTAATTAATTATAAACATTAGTTATAAACATAGATCAGACTGCAACATATGTCTTCCCATACATCAAAACACAAATACACAAAAACAGAGAATGACTATGACACTTTGCTGTCCGAGAGAGCGTTTATGACGGCTTTTCAGAAAGTGGAAAAAAGTAACGCACCTGAAAATTTTTCTTATGTCTGTGCGATGCGATTAAATCAACCCAGTTCTAGGCGCTCAGTCCGGGACCGCGCGACTGCTACGGTCGCAGGTTCGAATCCTGCCTTGGGCATGGATGTGTGTGATGTCCTTAGGTTAGTTAGGTTTAAGTAGTTCTAAGTTCTAGGGGACTGACGACCACAGATGTTAAGTCCCATAGTGCTCAGAGCCATTTGAACCATTTTAAATCAACCCAAATATAAAAATTAACCGAAAAGAAATGTTCTTTGTTGCTGACATTCTGATATTTGATAACTGGCACATCGCTAAGTGACAGATTATAAAATATAGTTTTATTTATCTTTATTTATAATAGTCATACGATATGAAGGGCTTATTTCAATAGTGGTACAAGTCCACTACCTCCACTTTCCTGTCTATAATACTTCTGAAATTAATGAGCCAAACAAACAGAAAGAAAGGTTCATCTCTGGCAAGAAACCATATGCTTGAATATTTCTGGTATCTTAACTGCAGGTTTTTCAGCGCTCATTTAACTTTAGGACGCTGTATCTCAATATGAACAAAAGTGGAGTTGTATCACTATTGAAATAAGCCCTTCATATGAAACATTTACTTCACTGTAATGCTGCTTGAAATTTTCTTTTAGTTCTTCAAGCTTTGACTGGCGTTCCTCTCACGACAAATTTTCGAACTGATATTTGCGACAGGTACTAAAGTGCCGTTCAATCGAATACTTTTTTTTAATACATGCGGTTCCGATGACATACTAAACATTTGACGTGATTTTCGACAGTAGTACAAAAAAAAACTTAATTTCCTACTCGGGTTTAAATAGTGCGGACGTGCCGCTCCTCTGCTTCTTTTCTGCTGCTGTTGACCACTCGATCCACTGCAGCCTTACGTCTGTTGACTTACGGCTTCATGTCGTATGAATGCTTTTGACCGCAGCTGGCGCGGCGGTCTGTCTTCCGAACGAAGTGCGAGTACAGCGGCCTGGCGAGGCACGGCGGGCGGACCGCACGGTCAGCTAAGCGACACGGCTCGGCCACTGCAACAACATTTGAATTCGCTCGAGGCGCTGGCCTCGGGCGATCGCGGGCGCTAGCGCCCCAGGGGCACAGTTTGGACGAGCCTGTTGTAGATGTTAACTCTGACATTTTTTGTATATCAGAGCACAACTTAAACAATGTGACAGTTCAGAGGTTCCCTATACTGCCTATTTTTCAAGTTCTCTTTGTGGAGATGGGGAGTGACCATGTACACGAAAAACTGTATTCCATTTGAATCTACTGATGTATCAAAGCATTGCACTTGAACAGGTCCGCTGGCCGGTGTGACCGAGCGGTTCTAGGCGCTATAGTCTGGAACCGCGTGACCCGCTACGGTCGCGGATTCGAATTCCGCCTCGGGCATGGATGTGTGTGATGTCCTTAGGTTAGTTAGGTTTAAGTAGTTCTAAGTTCTACAGGACTGATGACCTCAGAAGTTAAGTCCCATAGTGCTCAGAGCCATTTGAACCATTTGAACAGGTCCTGAATGTTGTACAGGAGCAGTAGAAATCGGTCCATAGGTCCCCTGGCTCTGATTCCAGAATATTTCTGTTCAAGCTCTAGAGTGTTCTTTATTAATATAGAAAGTACATTGGTGTCCAAAATTAAAGATACAAACTGCTGTTTTCCCACCCGTGTATCCCCCCAGGGGGTCCACAACTCTTTTGTGGATACGTGCGTAGCGAGCACGGGACCCCGAGCTAATGTGGCCCTCCTTCCTTTCCGGGCTGCATACCTTCCCTTTCCTCATCCTTCCCCCTCCCCCATCTTCGCCCCCCCCCCTCACCTCTGGCTTCTCCCCCTCTGGGAGTATGGTTTGTGCCTACGTCCGGAGACGGACGCTCGTAAATGTACTGCATTCTTCGCCTTCCTTGCTTTTATGTCTTCTTCCTTCCTTTGTCCTTCTCTCTTCCTTACCTCTTCTCTTTCCCTTTTCTCCGCTGCGGCGTTTGAGTCCTCTCTTCTTTCCTTTCCCTTTCTCTTTCTTCCTCCCTGTGCGTGTCTGAAGGCCGACCCACGCCTTTTGTGCGTAGCCGGTGACGGGGTAACGCGTAATTCCCCGCCCCGGGTAGACAGGTAGGACACGTACGTACCCCCTGGTAACGGCCAGGCCCAGGGAGGGGTGATTACCTGAGCTGATACCTTCCGAAAGTGCCGATTGGTCCCTCCGTCCGTTTGTCGGGAGGTGTGACCTGAGGTGTGAACAATCACCTAAGGCGGGAGTGCCCTCAGTGAGGGCCCCCACAAGGGAGGAGCGCGCCATCGGAGGCGCTGGTAATCATGGGGGATTCTTCCGCAATGGTTTCCTCACCTTCCACTATGTCTGCTCACAAACGTAAGTATACTGAGTCTCAGCCACAGACAGTTCTTCCATCGTTGCCACAGTTCCTTGTTGTTTCTCGGTCTGACGAAGGTCACGACTTCTCCATGGTCAACCCTTTCATTATTCAGAAAGGTGTCGACGCAATTGCAGGTCCTGTAAAGTCTTGTTCCAGATTACGGAATGGCACCCTGTTGTTAGAAACAGTCAGTGCCCTCCAGGCACAAAAATTGCTGCGTACTTCTCTGCTCCACACCTTCCCTGTCTGGGTGGAACCGCACCGTACCTTAAATTCCTCGCGTGGAGTCGTTTATACACGCTCCCTCGATGGTTTGTCTGATGAAGAAATTCAGCACTACCTGTCTGACCAGGGCGTAACGGCTGTTCATAGAGTTATGAAAAGGGTTGACATGAACATCATTCCAACCCGCACTGTCTTCTTGACATTTGACAAAGTTCAACTCCCATCGAAAATCAAAGCAGGCTATGAGATAATTTCCGTTCGCCCTTACATCCCAAACCCTACGCGTTGCTATCGATGTCAGCGGTTCAATCACACCAGCCAGTCCTGTTCCAATCCGGCCAAATGTGTTACGTGTGGCAAGGATGCCCATGAGGGTGCTTGTCCACCTCCATCCCCTCGCTGCATCAACTGTATGGGTGACCACGCTGCTTCCTCTCGAGATTGCCCCGTTTTTAAGGACGAAAAGCTCATCTAGGAAATAAGAGTGAATGAAAAGGTGTCGACCTTTGCTGCTCGAAAATTATTCGCCAGTCGCAAGCCCACCGTGCCTCAGACAGGAAAATACAGCACTGTCCTTGCTTCTCCTCGGCCAACAAAGGAGGCGGCCACGCAGACTTGCGACCTCACCTTTAGTGCCACGGTCGTCAGATCGGCCAGTGCAAAGATCGCTCGTTCAATCTCACCACTTTCGCCTGCCCACTCTATGGCTCACCCTTCGTCCGGTTCTGCTAAATCTCGAGCCCAAAAGTCAGACACCGAGTCTTCGAAAAAAGAGCGTACTCGTGAAGAGTTTATACGTTCCGCAACTTCACAACCATCGGTTCCTCCTTCATCTAAACATCATACTTCCAAGAAGGCTACAAAGAAACCCAGTTCCTCTCCTTCTCCGCCAAGGCGTGTCCCATCTACAGCACCACCTGGCGGAAATCGCCATCGGCCGTCTTCTGTGTCGCCGAGGCGCACTGCTGGTGGCTGGTCAACCGGCCGATCGCTGGTGGCAGGGGCTGCTCCTGACCAACCTATGGATCAGGATCTTGTGCCTTCGGCTGAATGCCATTCCATGCTGTCGGTCGCAAGCTCTGAGCAGTCGTTGAGTTGACAGCACCCTTGGTCACATTCCTCCATTTTCTGTTCACCCTATGTCCATTATCCACTGGAATATCCGCGGCATTCGTGCCAATCGGGATGAATTGTCGGTCCTCTTACGATCCTACTCGCCGGTCATCTTCTGTCTTCAGGAAACAAAGCTGCGTCCCCATGACCGCTTTGTTCTCCCTCATTTTCAGTCCGTCCGATATGACCTCCCCTCTGTTGAAGGCACTCCAGCCCATGGAGGACTCACAATTCTTCTCCATGATACTCTCCATTATCACCCAATCCCCTTAAACAGTTCCTTCCAAGCTGTCGCCGTCTCGTCTTTCCCTTTTTGGATACACGTTCTCTCTTTGTACTGTATACATTCCATCATCCACACCAATGGCACGAGCTGATCTCCTTCATCTTCTTGGTCAGCTTCCACCCCCCTATTTGCTGGTTGGGGACTTCAATGCCCACCACCCGCTTTGGGGATCTCCACATCCTTGTCCATGTGGCTCTCTATTGCTAGACGTCTTCCACCAAGCGGATCTAGTTTGCCTCAACACTGGGGTCCCCACATTTTTGTCTGCCTCCACGACAAATTTATCTCATTTGGACCTTGCAGTCGGTACTGTTCCGCTAGCTCGGCGCTTCGAATGGTTCGCCCTTGATGATACACACTCGAGTGACCACTTTCCATGTGTCCTTCGACTGCAGCCTCCACTGCCATATATGCGCTCGCGACGCTGGAAATTTGCCCAAGCCTTTGGACACTTTTTTCATCTCTAGCGACATTCGATGACCGTCGCTTTCCCAGCGTCGACGATGAGGTCACACATATTACCGACGTTATCCTTACAGCTGCGGAACGTTCAATACCACGCACCTCCGAATTGCCCCGGCGCCCCCCAGTTCCTTGGTGGAACGAGGCATGCCGTGACGCAATACGTGGGCGGCGACGTGCTCTTCGCATTTTCCGTCACCATCCTACTTTGGCCAACTGTATCCGCTATAAGCAGCTCCGTGCGCGATGCCGTCGCGTCATCCGCGATATCAAGAAGGCAAGCTGGAAATTCTTTATTAGCTCATTTAACACCTTCACTCCCTCCTCGGAAGTTTGGAGTCGGCTTCGACGGTTCTCAGGCGCGCCTAGTTTCTCCCCGGTCTCTGGACTCACTGTCGCGCATGATACCTTAGTGGACCCCGTCGCAATTTCTAACTCGTTGGGTCAGCACTTTGCTGAAATTTCGAGCTCTTCAAATTACCCGCCAGCGTTTCTCCCGAAGAAACGTGCAGCAGAAGTGCGACATCTTGCTTTCTCCTCTCAAAATCACGAAAGCTACAATACTGTTTTCTCCATGCGAGAACTCCAACATGCCCTCTCTTCTTCTCGCTCCTCCGCCCCAGGACCGGATGGTATCCATGTCCAAATGTTGCTGCAATTATCAACCCATAGTCTGCGTTACCTCCTTCGCCTTTATAATCGAATTTGGACCGACAGTACCTTTCCCAGACGGTGGCGGGAAGCTGTTGTCGTTCCCGTTCCGAAATCTGGAAAGGACAAACATCTCCCCTCTAGCTATCGCCCCATTTCTCTCACGAGTAGTGTCTGTAAGGTTTTGGAGCGTATGGTGAATTACCGTTTAGCTTGGTGGCTGGAATCCCGCAGTCTTTTAACACCAGCCCAATGCGGATTTCGGAAGCATCGTTCTGCAGTTGACCATCTTGTTGCTCTCTCCACTTATATCATGAACAATTTTCTCCGGAAACGCCAAACGGTAGCAATATTTTTTGATCTGGAGAGAGCATACGATACCTGTTGGAGGACAGGCATCCTCCGCACACTGTTCTCTTGGGGCTTTCGAGGCCGGCTGCCCCTTTTTCTTCGCGAATTTATGGCAGAGCGCACTTTTAGGGTGCGGGTGAACACTACTCTCTCCCGTACTTTCTCCCAAGAAAACGGGGTACCCCAGGGATCCGTGCTGAGTGTTGTACTGTTTGCCATCGCCATAAATCCAATTATGGATTGTCTCCCTCCTGATGTCTCTGGCTCCCTCTTTGTGGACGATTTTGCTATCTACTACAGCTCTCAACGGACCAGCCTTCTTGAACGACGTCTTCAAGGATGTCTCGATCGCCTCCACTCGTGGAGCATCGAAACTGGCTTCCGTTTCTCCCCCAGTAAGACCGTTTGTGTCAATTTTTGGCGACGTAAGGAGTTTCTTCCGGCCTCCTTATATCTAGGTCCTGTCAACCTTCCGTTTTCAGACGTCGCTAAATTCTTGGGTCTTATGTTTGACAGAAAACTATGCTGGTCCTCCCACGTTTCCTATCTTTCGGCTCGCTGTCTGCGATCGCTTAACACCCTCCGTGTCCTGAATGGTACCTCCTGGGGAGCGGACCGAGTGGTCCTTCTCCGCCTCTATCGCGCCTTAGTGCGCTCGAAATTGGATTATGGAAGCATAGTCTACTCCTCTGCTCGGCCGTCTATTCTTCGGCGTCTCGACTCTATCCACCACCGTGGATTACGTTTAGTGTCTGTAGCTTTTTACACCAGCCCTGTGGAAAGCCTTTATGCTGAGACTGCTGAACCTCCGCTGTCCAATCGGCGAGCAGTCCTCCTGAGTCGTTATGCTAGCCATCTGTCTTCCATGCCTGCTAATCCAGCCCATGACCTTTTTTTCGACGCCTCCTTTGATGTAGGGTATGCAGGCCGCTCCTCCTCCCTACTACCCCCGGGAGTCTGCTTCCGTCAACTGCTCCATTCTCTTTCCTGCCGCTTTCCTAAAACCTCCTTGACAATTTGGGGTACAGCACCGCCTTGGCTCCGTCCCCGGACGTGTCTGCTCCGTGACCTTTGTCAATTTCCCGAGGATGGTACGCCTACACTTGTTTATCGTCGGGCATTTGCTGCTCTATGTGCAGAAATGACGGACGCCACATTTATTTACACCGACGGCTCGAAAACATCGTTAGGTGTAGGGAGTGCCTATATTGTTGGCGACACCCCAAATCGATTTCGGCTTCCCGACCAGTGTTCGGTTTATACTGCGGAGCTTTACGCTGTTCTCTAGGCTGTCCACTACATCCGCCGCCATCAGCGGATACAGTACGTTATCTGTTCAGATTCTCTCAGCTCTCTCCTGAGTCTCCAAGCTCTTTACCCTGTGCACCCTCTGGTCCACCGGATTCAGGACTGTCTGCGCTTGCTCCACCTGGGGGGCGTCTCGGTGGCGTTCCTCTGGCTCCCGGGACACGCTGGTATCTCTGGGAATGAGGCGGCCAAGGCTGCAGTCTCTCTTCCTCGGCCAGCTATTCAGTCGCTTCCCTTCACCGATCTACGGAGCGGTTTATGTCGTCAAGTTGCTCATTTATGGCATGCGCATTGGTCGGCACTTGCCCGTAATAAATTGCGGGAAGTGAAAGCCCTTCCTTGCGATTGGACCTCTTCCTCCCGAACGCGTCGTCGGGAGGAGGTAATTTTAGCTAGACTCCGGATAGGGCACTGTCTTTTTAGCCATCGACATCTTTTAAGCGGTGATCCTCCCCCACTCTGTCCCCACTGCTCTCAGCTGTGGACGGTAAGACACCTTTTAATTGAATGCCCCTATTTTAATCCGTTACGCTCCCGTCTACAGCTATCGCCTGATCTATCGTCGATTTTAGCAGATGACACGCGCTCAGCCGACCGCGTTCTCCAGTTTATTAGTGACAGTGAAATGAGGTCAGTCATTTGAAGCTTTTTTTGGGGACAACCACCCCCTTTCTGTAGTGGATTTTTAAGCATTACTTCTACTTTTAGTTTCTCCAATTTTATGACTTTGTTCCCATTGCTGCTGGTTTTCAATTTCGGTTTTTTACTGTCTTAAGTCACGGGCTGGGCGCTAATGACCATAGAAGTTTTGCGCCCTAAAACCACAAACAAAAAAAAACACCCGTGTATAATTCAAGATATAATCATACAAACTGTTAACAGTTGTTCGTACGATCCTATTCTGCACGGAAGATGGCATTTCGGTCAACGGAAAACCACGCCAGCTCTCATGTCGGGGCACCTATCTAATAGGGTAGTGTTTGGTGGGTAGTACTCCCATATCCACAATCGCTGTGTACACAGTAACAAAGAAGACGCCTACCAGACACACTACAGTAGAGGACCACAGGTAGAATGGAAGCAGCACAGTCGCAAACTCACGATGGCTTAACGTGAAGCCTTCTGTTATTTCTCGGATCAGGCGACAGTTTATAGATACTCAAACTGTATCACGAAGACCAGAGCAGGGCCGACCAAGTGTGGCACCAGAGAGAGAGGACCGTTATTTGGCTGTAAGGGTACGATGGTCCGGCCTTAGTACTGCGAGGCAACGTGCATCTGACCTCGGAGCATCCACTGGATGTGCAGTATCAGGGCAAACGGTGTAGAGAAGGCTTTGACACAATGGTTTTTATTGTCGGGAGCCTGCTGTATGTGTCCTCTGACGCGTCTGTACAGAAGGGAACATCAAGAGTGGAGTCGTCAATATGCCATCTTGACTTGCTCTTTTCACAGATGACTCCTGATTCGGTCGGGAGAGATATTCTTAACGGATTCGCATCTGAAGGGAATGTGGAACCCGATTTCGAGACGCGAACATTGTGGAAAGAGACAGATACCGACGTGTGGACAGAGATTATGTTGATCACTCGAACACCATCACATGAAATTGTATGGTGAATCAGAAAGGTTTAACTGCTGCCAGGTATCGTGATGAGGTCTCTTGGGACATCATGTATTGGTGTCGCGATGTGCTGTGCACTCAGACTTCATACTGATGGACGATAATGCTCGACCTCGTAGAGCACAAGGGTTGATGTTTTCTTGGAAACAGAATATATTGCACGTATGGCTGGTCTGCTCGCTCACCCGATTTGAATCCCGTAAAGCATGTCTGGGATGCACTATGGAGACGGGTTGCATCGTAACAGCATCCACAAACCAATCTAAAAGACTTGCGAGCAGTTCCGCAGGAAGAATGGGCGTTATTGCCTCAACATGACGTTGATGACGTTATTCAAGCATGCTCCGTCGTTGCCAGGACTGTATTGCTGCCAGAGGTAGTCACACCCCATCGTGAGCACAGTAACCAGTTGACAGAATGTGTACAAATCTATTAACCCTCTAACGGTAAGGTGAAGTTTCCTGACATAAACGGTAAGGTGAGGTTGGATCAGACCCCACCCTCCAAATATCGATTTTTCGGGGTAAAATAAAAATTAAATAATGGGAAAAAGTTTTATTATCAATTAAACACACATAATATTTGTTATAACACTTTTTTATGTTTATAGTCAATAAGTAAGAATATGAAGTACGTTGGAAAAAAATAGGAACTTGATTACAAAAAAATACCTTAATAGAAATATTCTCTATAAAATTATTGAAAACGTAGTAAAAATCAATAGATTCAGTCATCAACTAGGAACTTGAGTGCTTTAGAATTTCTAAAGATAGGAACTAAATGAGAAACATCTCTTATTACTTGTAGAAAATAATTATAGTGTCAGCAGTTTCGCACTGGACTCGCATTCGGGAGGACGACGGTTGAATCTCGTCTCCGGCCATCCTGATTTAGGTTTTCCGTGCTTTCCCTAAATCGCTTCAGGCAAATGTCGGGATGGTTCCTTTGAAAGGGCACGGACGATTTCCTTCCCCATCCTTCCCTCATCCGAGCTTGCGCTCCGTCTCTAATGACCTCGTTGTCGACGGGACGTTAAACACTAATTTCCTCCTCCTCAGCAGTTTCGAAATATAAAGTTCTCAGTAATAAATGTCTTTGTACACATAATGTAATAGGTGGTTTCTGAACATCTATAATGTCGCCATCCTCTGGCTCAGCCTCCCGTCGGAGAAACTTGTTGTACATCTCCTCAGGAGTTCTAAGGAGCTGATGCGCCATTTTAGTAAGATACTAGAAGAGAAAACAAAACTTAGATGTAATATAAACATCAATATGGGGTTGAATCCTCCCCACAAAAGAAACTAATAAGTGTGACGTAAACAGTAAGGTGGGGTCGGATCCAACCTGAGCGCGGGTAATGTATGTTTCGGATAGAGAGGTAGCTGCAGGCCACTCACCAGACTGACGTGGCCTCCTGGGTGTTCTCGGGACGACTGGCTGTTAGGGTAGCTGGAACCACAGCGCTCTCAGAAAAGGGAGTGGGGAGCTATAAACAAAACAGACTCGCTGGGGTCGGATCCAACCCCAACCTTACCGTTAGAGGGTTAAGTTGGAAAAAACGAAGAACATTTTCGTCTACTGTTACGCATTTTGCAGTTGTCTACATCCTGCATTCTTTACATTGTTTCTACTTTGCTATCATCTGTTTATACTTTTTTTTACAAAATAAACGCAACCTTGCGAAATTTCCGTTTGTTATTTTAATTTTGGACACCAATTTACCAAAAAATTAGTTGTATGTGACGATTTTCATATTAATTTTATTTGTGAAAGAAAAAGGCCCATTACAGATTTTACTGTAAGGTGTTCAAAAATGTTATTAGGAGGGCAAGAAGTATGTGGCACTTTTTTGAAACCCTGTAATTTGCTCCCATTGTAACGCAGAAGTTTGATATTTGTGTCTGGCAACCCCCCCCCCCCCCCCCTCCCAAATGATTCAACTCATTTCTAAGGATATCATGGGGCTGCAACCACACTGAATGTGATCTCGCCTTTTTGGAATGTAACGTGACCTGAAGTTTGCTTTCATATGCACGATGGGACCACTTGGGACCCTTCAAAACTATTCGACGAAATTTGAATGCTATCCAAAACAGCAAATGGTGTTTGTCCTTTTATCCCTCCCTGTCCGCAGAATAGTGGGCATGTGCTATGGGGTGAGGATGAGTGCAACATTGATGAATAAAACGGCAGAGGATCCTTCTTAAATTCTACAGATTGCCAACATCATCGGTGCCACCTGCGTTCCTTTGTTGGTCACTTTAAAAAAGTTTCGATGCAGATACACCCATCTACCGATCGCTACGTGGTGGCTGGATAGGTAATCCCTCTGATTTCGCAAGTGGTCAGCAGAGACGAACGTGGAACGAGTTGCCGGTTCCGTCAGTGGGTAGTAATCGGTGAATGAGTATCTCTATGCAGGGACAGTGTCAAAGTGCCCAGCAAGCGTACTTGAGTGGCACTGAGGGTGTTGCCGAACTGTGGGGCCTTAGAGGGTCCCTTTGCTGTTTCATTCACGTGCATTTCTATGTTACACCTCCTTCCCCCGTATGCGTATGCTACAGAAGGGCGCGAAAAAGGACGGATGAAAAAACATAAACATCCTTTTCTGCTTGAGATCACATTCGGATTTCGTCGAATGGTTTGAACGGTCCCTAGTTGTTCACCCTGTATACCAAACCAAAAATTGTGGTCAAGCTACTCTCCGAAAGGGTGAGACCATATTCAGTGTGGTTACAACCCAACGATGTCCATAGAAAAGGGTTTGAAACATTTGGACGGGGATGTCCGGCAGTGTCAAAGGTTGTCGAGAAACGTCGTCCTGTTGCTTATTGCTCTGCAAACTGTCGTTTTCTAGCGCGAAATGTATGGGAATCAACGCCCCAAGGTAAGAGGTAGCTTTATTGACACACTTTATGCCATCTCTTGCGGCCTTTCGTGTGGATTCTCAGCAGCGGAGTGTATGAAATGTTTTCCTTGGTCATCCATTAGAAAATCAAGTGATATCAACGCTGGGCGTTAGCGGTTCTGACCTTCATCGTAGAGGCGTCAAAAGAAGGGGTAAAACGTAGGTAAGAGTGAGTGCGACGACCTTTCCATCGTGTGGCACGTTCACTGTGGCGTTGGGGGTAATTGTGGTGAACCTTGGTGTCAGTGTGACATCATTAACCCGCCTTACGCCTCACGTGAACTTCCGAGCTGTTTCCTTCTCGCTCGTGGCTACAGCTTGCTGTTTGAAACGTCGCCGAGCCCGAGGGTCACTGTGCACGACGCCACACTTTTTCTCCATTACAAAGGAGACCTTTGAGCCAAATTTAAAACTTCTACATCGCAATGGGAGACAATTACATGATTTCGAAAGAGTAACCCTTTGTGTTGCACAGTGTAGAATAGCTAATCCACAGGACAAAATTAGAAGCATATGTCAATCGTGAAGGAAGTGTGTGACCATAGCGCAAGTTCGAGGATGTAAACTCAATATGTAGTAAAAATATTTTGGTATTGATAGGTCAGATATATGTACTGTATTTGACAATCACACAGGAGGTGAATTAAATAAAGTTAGTGTCCACATTAAATCATATAACTCTCTTAGAAAATCACTCGCCAAGACTGTTATCTGAAATAGACCTCAACTATGGCAAGGGGTACAATGAGTTAACCATTAATTAAATCGCCGAAGAATACTGCAACATCAAAACTCGCCAAAAATAAACGCAAAATTCATTTTTTAAAAGCAGATAAAAAATCGCTTGACGCCTTCCTAAGAGACAGTCTCAACTCCTTCAAATCTGACTGTGTAAATGTTGATCAGATGTGGTTCAAATTCAAAGAAAGAGTATCGACGGCAATTGAGAGATACATAGCAAATAAACTAATAAGAGATCGTGCAGATCCCACATGGTTCACAAAATGGTCAGAACACTCCTTCAGAAGCAGCGAAAAAAGCATGCCAAATTTCAAAGAAAGCAACACCCCTCAAGATTGGCAAAGTTTTACAAAAGATCGAAACTTAGCACGATCTTGAATACGAGATGCTGTTAATACACACATCAAAATAAGTTTTGCATCACCCTGGTTCCCAGCACAGAAGATCGATGTTGACTGTGGATATTGTATCACAGACACAGTCCCTTTGACTTTTCGGGGATGTCACTAAACCCACCCAAATATGAAAACAACCATGCATGAGGAGCGTCTATTAGACGGAGGGGGTCCGACAGCCGATCAGTTCCAGCCATTCCACCAGGAAGGAGGTACACAGCTCGTGTTGTTTGTAGTTCCACCATTCCTATACGGACAATACTGCTGTTCGATCGCGTCCGCGTTGTTACTTTGTGCCAGGAAGGGCACTCAACAAAGGAAGTGTCCAGGCGTCTCGGAGTGAACCAAAGCAATGTTGTTCGGTCATGGAGGAGACACAGAGAGCCGTGAACTGTCCATAACATGCCTCGCTCAGGTCGTCCAAGGGCTACTACTGCAGTGGATGACTGCTACCTCTGGATTATGGCTCGGAAGAACCCGTACAACAACGCCACCATGTTGAATAATGCTTTCCGTGCAGCCACAGGACGTCGTGTTAAGACTCAAACTGTGCGCAGTAGGCTGCATGATGCGCAACTTCATTTCCGACGTCCATGGCGAGGTCCATCTTTGCAACCACGACACCATGCAGCGCGGTACAGGTGGGGCCCAACAACATGCCGAATAGGCCGCTCAGGATTGGCATCACGTTCTCTTCACCACTGAGTGTCGCATATGCCTTTAACTAGACAATCGCTGGAGGCGTGTTTGGAGGCAACCTGGTCAGGCTGAACGCCTTAGGCACACTATCCAGCGACTGCAGCAAGGTGGAGGTTCCCTGCTGTTCCGGGGAGGCATTATGTGGGGCTGACACACGCCGCTGGTAGTCATGGAAGGCGCCGTAACGGCTGTACGATACATCAATGCCATCCTCCGAATGATAGTGCAACCATATCGGTAGCATATTGGCGAGGCATTCGTCTCCATGGACGACAATTCGTGCCCCCCTCGTGCACATCTTGTGAATGACTTGCTTCAGGATAACGACATCGCACGACTAGAGTGGCCAGCATGTTCTCCAGACATGAACGCTATCGATTATGCCTGGGACAGATTGAAAAGGGCTCTTTATGGACGATGTGACCCACTAACCACCCTGAGGGATATACACCGAATCGCCGTTGAGGCGAGGGACAACCTGAACCAACAGTGCCTTGATGCACTTGTGGATAGTATGCCATGACGAATACAGGCATGCATCAATGCAAGAGGACGTGCGTGCTACTGGATATTGGAGGTATCAGTGTATACAGCAGTCTGTACCACCATCTCTGAAGGTCTCACTGTATGGTGGTACAACATGCAATATGTGGTTTTCATGAGCAATAAAAAGGGCGGAAACGATGTTTATGTTGATATCTATTCCAGTTTTCTGGACAATTTCCGGAACTCTCGGAACCGAGGTGATGCAAAACATTTTTGATGTTTGTAGACGCCACAACGAAACTCTGTCTCCAGATCTGGCAGAAAATTCATGTACCAGCAGAAAGACACAATCAATTCTCTCAATGCACGATAACAATGGTGATGTTACGGATGACAGTGCTGCTAGTGCAGGGTTACTAAACACAGTTTTCTGAAAGTCGTTCACCAAACAAGATGAAATAAATATTCCTGAATTCGAATCAAGAACAACTGCCAACCTGAGTAACTTAGAAATAGATATCCTTGGTGTAGAAGCTTAAAACACGTAAGAAACCCCCAGGGGGCTTTGCGCTCTTTGGCGGGGTCGTGCTTGGCTACCACGGGGCCGCAGCCTTTGCAGCATCATTTCCCTTCCATGCTGCATCTCTACCCTCTTGCTGTCCTATTTCCCCTCCCCTGGGGAACATGTCTGGGACGTTTTGGGAAATGTGCTCTGCATTTTCAGTGGCCAGTACAGGAACAGTCTCTTCACTGCTTTTCGTTCCCCTTCTATCCTATCTCCGATTCGGCGTTTCAGGTCCCTCTTCTTTCTTCTGCCTACCTGTGCGCTCCTGAAGGCCAGCCCTTGTATCTGACTCATAACAGGTGACTGGATAATACGTAATTCCCACCCCGGTTTGACAGGTAGAGTTTGCACATACCCCCACTACAGACCAGGCCCAGGGAGGGGTGATGATTGAATTGCTAAATGGCCCCTCTGTCAGGTGTTCAGGAGGTGTGAACAATCACCTAAGGCGGCTGCACCCCCTTCTGAAGGGGATCCCCAGTTGTAAGGAACGTGCCATCGGAGACGCTGGCAATCATCTTCACAGTCAACGTTTACGAAACGTAAACGGAATGAGGCTAACGATTCAAAGACCTTCCCAGCTGCATCACTGTCCCTCGTGGTTTCACATACAGAAGATGCTCAGTCTTTCGCTACGGTAAATCCGTTTATTATTCAGAAAGATGTTGATGCCACTGCTGCGCCTGTGAAATCCTGCTCCTGTTTACGCCGTGGCACTTTGCTTTGGAGACAACTTTTAATTCTCAAGCCCAACAACTGCTTGCAGCATCGCTCCTCCATGGCTATCCTTTTCGTGTTGAGGCTCATAGAATGCTGAATTCTTCCTGTGGTGTTATTTACACTAGGCTGCTCGATGGTCTGACTGAGGCAGAAATCTAAATATACCACTCTGATCAGGGTGTCATTGCAGCACATCAGGTGATGAAGAAAGGAGATGCCTCCTTAGTGCCCACACGCATTCCATTCCATCCTTTTGAAGGAGTGGTTCTTATGTCAAAGATCAAAGCAGGTTATGAAGTTATCACAGCCAGACCAAATATTCTGAACCTGATGCGCTGTTACCAGTGTCATCGTTACAACCGCACTCGAGAGTTTTCAGCACCCAGCCAAATGCGTAACCTGTGGTAGGGGTGCTCATGAGGGTGATTGTCCGCCTCCTCCTCCATGCTGAATCAACTGCAGTGGCGACCATGCCACCTCCTCCTGCGACTGCTCCATGTATCTCGATGAGCGGGCTGTCCAGGAGATCTGGCTGAAGAAAAAACTGCCTCACCCAGTTGCTCACAAGTTGTTGGCTAGTCAGAAACCCTGCGTTGTACCATCTGGCACCTACAGTACTGTTCTTGCGAACTCTCGCTCGATGAAGGACGTGGCCATGCAGACATGCGACCTCAAATTTAGCACCACTATTGTGAAATCGCCAAACTTCATGGAAGCGTCCCCATCTTCTCCTCCAGCTATGCAACATACCATCAAACATAGATCTCCCAGGGAGAAGTCACCTGCTACACAATCAGCGGGCTGGAAAGGACAGAAGGAGTACTCCAGTGAAGGCTTCGTATGTCCCTCCAGCCAACAAACATCTGAGTCTTCCTCTGCCGACCGGAGAGGCTGCAAGAAGTCAAACAAAGGCAAATGATCTTCTTCTTTGCCGACTAGACAATCCTCTTTGACAGCATCGCCATGTGATACCCTCGCCCAGCCGTCCCTTGTATCGCTAGTGCACACCACCAATCATTTTTCTGTCTTGGACTCCGCAGGTCAACAGAAGGAAATGGCCTATGCTTTTGTAGACCTTATGGAGCAAGATTCTCCTGCCTCTGTGCCCTGTAGCAGCGAGTCGAGGCTGGCACTCGGCAGCTGCCGAGGTGACACCCCTTCATTTATTCCTCATCATGACTCTCCTCGAATCGAACGTTAGCAATCTTCGCGCCAACAAAGAGGATTTACGACTGCTCTTAGAATCGCAGCATCTACATCTACATCCATACTCCGCAAGCCACCTGACGGTGTGTGGCGGAGGGTACCTTGAGTACCTCTATCAGTTCTCCCTTCTATTCCAGTCTCGTATTGTTCGAGGAAAGAAGGATTGTCGGTATGCTTCTGTGTGGACTCTAATCTCTCTGATTTTATCCTCATGATCTCTTCGCGAGATATACGTAGGAGGGAGCAATATACTGCTTGACTCTTTGGTGAAGGAATGTTCTCGAAACTTCAACAACTGAGCGTCTCTCCTGCAGAGTCTTCCACTGGAGTTTATCTGTCATCTCCGTAACGCTTTCGCGATTACTAAATGATCCTGTAACGAAGCGTGCGGCTCTCCGTTGGATCTTCTCTATCTCTTCTATCAACCCTATCTGATACAGATCCCACACTGCTGATCAGTATTCAAGCAGTGGGCGAACAAGCGTACTGTAACCTACTTCCTTTGTTTTCGGATTGCATTTCCTTAGGATTCTTCCAATGAATCTCAGTCTAGCATCTGCTTTACCGACGATTAACTTTATATGATCATTCCATTTTAAATCACTCCTAATGCGTACTCCCAGATAATTTATGGAATTAACTGCTTCCAGTTGCTGACTTGCTATATTGTAGCTAAATGACAAAGGATCTATCTTTCTATGTATTCGCAGCACATTACACTTGTCTACATTGAGATTCAATTACCATTCCCTGCACCATGCGTCAACTCACTGCAGATCCTCCTGCATTTCAGTACAATTTTCCATTGTTACAACCTCTCGATATACCACAGCATCATCCGCAAAAAGCCTCAGTGAACTTCCGATGTCATCCACAAGGTCATTTATGTATATTGTGAATAGCAACGGTCCTATGACACTCCCCTGCGGCACACCTGAAATCACTCTTACTTCGGAAGACTTCTCTCCATTGAGAATGACATGCTGCGTTCTGTTATATGGGAACTCTTCAATCCAATCACACAATTGGTCTGATAGTCCATATGCTCTTACTTTGTTCATTAAACGACTGTGGGGAACTGTATCGAACGCCTCGCGGAAGTCAAGAAACGCGGCATCTACCTGGAAACCCGTGTCTATGGCCCTCTGAGTCTCGTGGACGAATTGCTGTCTGCCTCCAGGAAACAAAACTGCATCCTCACGACCGCTTTGAGCTCTCGCATTTCTTTCCATTCCATTTTGACGTTCCCCCCCATCTTGTGGGGGAGTCATGCTGCTCGTACGGGATGACGTTCATAGTCAGCCCATTTCTTGACTACCCGCCTTCAAACTGTTGCAGTTCACCTTTTCCTACTTCACCTGAAGTTTTTCCCTTTGAACCATTTACATCCCTCCGTCATTCAGTGTCACCAGTGCAGAATTCCTCCAGCTTATTGGACAGCTGCCGGCCGGAGTGGCCGTGCGGTTCTAGGCGCTATAGTCTGGAGCCGAGCGACCGCTCCGGTCGCAGGCTCCAATACTGCCTCGGGCATGGATGTGTGTGATGCCCTTAGGTTAGCTAGGTTTAATGAGTTCTAAGTTCTAGGCGACTGATGACCTCAGAAGTTAAGTTGCATAGTGCTCAGAGCCATTTGAACCATTTTATTGGGCAGCTACCTCACACCTTTCTGCTGCTCAGTGACTTTAATACACATCATCCCCTTTGGGATTCTTCCAGAACCTGTCTGAGAAGTGCCCTCTTGGCTGACCTTCTCAATCAGCTTACCCTCCTTTGCCTTAACATGAGAGCACCCACGATCCTTTCAGACTCCATACATACCTGTTCCCATTTGGACCTATCCTTCTGCACTGCCCAGCTTGCCCATCGTCTCAAGTGGTCCGTTCTCTCTGACACATACTCGAGCGACCATTTCCCATGCGCTATCCGTTTGATGACTGCTACCCCACCTATGTGCATACCCGAATGGCAGCTTACTAAGGCCAACTGGAGGGTTTATTTCTCCCTCGCTACCTTCGACGTACAATATTTCCCCAGTTGTGATGACCAGGTAGAATATCTTACAAATGTTATCCCTACAACGTGGAATGATCCATTCCTTGCACTTCCTCTTTAGCACGCCGTGTTCCGGTCCCTTGGTGGACTGAGGCGTGGTGCGACGCAATTTGCGCGTGGAGACATGCGCTCCGCGTTTTTAACCATCGTTCTACGGTGGCACAGTGCATTCATTATAAACAGACGTGTGCTCAGTGTTGTTGTGTTCTGCGGAATAGCAAAAGAGCTACCTGGATTTCATTCACTAGTTCTTTTAACAGTTCCACTCCCTCTTCCGTCGTGTGGGCCAACCTCCGAGGGCTCTATAGGACTTAGATTGATTCTCAATTTCCGGCGTGACAGTAGCAGACGATGTCATCGTGACCCTTTTGCTATCTCCAATACCTTGGACCGCCATTTTCCGGGAATTTCGAGCTCTTACAACTATCATCCTGCCTTCCTCCGACTGAAACGAGCGGAGGATGCTTGGGCGATATCCTTCCCTTCTCAGAAACGTGAGTGCTACAACGCCGCCTTTACTGTGAGGGAGGTAGATCATGCTCTCACTTCACCTCAATCCTCCGCCCCAGATGCCGTTCACATTCAGATGTTGCAGCACCTTTCTCTTGGGGAAAGTACTTTCTGCTTAATACATACACCTGCATTTGGGAAGAGGGCACCCTTACAGGTGCTAGCATGAAGCCACTGTCATACCCATACCTAAGCCCAGTAAGGACAAACATCTTCATTCCAGCTACCACCCCATTTCTCTCACCAGCTGTGTTCGTAACGTGATGGAACGTTTGATTCACGCCCAACTGGTATGGTGGCCGAAGTCTCGCAATTTACAAACCACTGCACAGTGTGGATTTCGAGTGCGGCGTTCTGCAGTTGACCATCTCGTCACTTTGTCCACCAATGATTTTCTGCCGAAAACACAGACTTTGGCCGGGTTTTTCGATTTGGAGAAAGCCTAGACACCAGCTGCAGGACTGGTATCCTCCGTACACTCTACATGTTGGTCTTCTGTGGCCGCATGCCCCGTTTCCTTGAGGAATGTGTGAAAGACCAAGTTTTCAAGGTACATGTGTGTTCTGCCTTGTCCGACACCTTTATCCAGAAAAACGGCGTGCCTCATGGTCCCATCCTAAGCGTCATCCTCTTTGCTATTGCCATTAACCCTATAATAACCTGTCTCCCTTCGAGCAGCTCTAGCTCCCCTTTCGTTGACGATTTTGCCGTGTATTGGAGTTCTCCACGGAGCTGTCACATTGAGCGGCATATTCACCGATGTCTCGATCGTCTTTACTCATGGAGCATCAACAATGGCTTTCGTTTTCCCATTGTCAAAACTGTTTGTATGAAATTCTGGCGGTGCAGTTGGTTTCTCCCACTGTCTTCATATCTTGGGGCTGTTGATCTTCCGATCATTGAAACTGCGAAATTCCTGGGGCTCATGCTCGATAGGAAACTCTCTTGGTCATCCCATGTGTGTCCCTCCGTGCCTACGTGTCCTCAGTGGTACTTCCTGCGGAGCAGATCGAACCACCCTGCTATGTTTGCATTGGTCCTTTGTCCGTTCTAAACTAGACTATGGGTGTTTCGTGTATGCATCTGTACGTCCGTCTCTCTTTACCGTCTCAGCACTATACCCCATCATGGCATCCGTTTGGCCACTGGCGTCTGTTACACTAGCCTGGTTGAGGGTCTGTATGCAGAAGCAGCCGAGCTACAACTGTCCTACCGCCGTGACTTCCTCTTTAGCAGATATTCATGCCGTTTGTTTGCCATGTGTGGCCACCCACACTATCCCTCCTCCTTCCATGACTCATT
Organism: Schistocerca cancellata; assembly: GCF_023864275.1. NCBI lineage: Eukaryota > Metazoa > Arthropoda > Insecta > Orthoptera > Acrididae > Schistocerca > Schistocerca cancellata. The sequence goes on along the minus strand of NC_064629.1, from coordinate 59,325,601 downwards.
TGATAGCCAGTATGGGGTGTGTCCCTCTTCTCTGTTACCTCCTGGAGCTAGCTTTCTGCTCTTGCTCCAGCAGCTTAAATGCACGCTACCTGCAACTTTCCCATTGGGTGTGAACCCTTCACCACCTTGGCTTTGTATGCCGGCCCTTGTTCATCTTGGCCTTCATTCGCTTCCTAAGGATACTACTCCAGCTTAGCTCTATCGCCTACAGTTCCACGACCTTTGCACGGAACTTCGTCATAGTACCTTTGTGCACACTGATGGTTCTCAGACTGACTGTGGTGTCAGGCGAGCCTTCATCATTGGCACCAACGTTTTTCGGTATCGTCTTCCAGAGCATTCACAGTATTTACAGGAGAGCTGTTCGCCCTATATCAGGCCACGCAGTACATCTGGCGACACAGGCTTTTCAATTGCGCCATCTGCTCCGACTCCCTGTGCACTTCAGAGTCTCTGTGTGCTGTACACTATGCGTCCCTTAGTACAACGGGTCCAGGAAAGCTGTCACTTTCCCATTCTTGATGCAGCCACTGTAATGTTTATGTGAGTTCCTGGTCACGTCGTTCTGACAGGAAACGAGGCCGCTGACGCTGCTGCCAAGGCTGCAGTCCTTGTACCTCAGCTCGCTAGTTGCCACATTCCCTCTGATGTTTTCTGTATTGCCGTCTGTCAGCAGGTGGTGTCACTTTGGCATCACCATTGGTCCTCCCTTTATGGGAACAAGCTCCAGGTTATTAAGCATCTCCCAGAGGCTTGGACGACCTCCTCTCGACCCTCTCGTCGTGAGATCATCATTTTAGCCAGGTTGCGTATCGAGCACTGTCTTCTTAGCCATCGCCATTTGTTACCTGGTGCTCGCTCGCCAATTTCTCCTCAGTCTTTGACGGTCCGCCATTTCCTGACGGAATGCCAATTTTTTTTAACCATTTACGTTCTCGCCTGTGTTTGGCTTCTGAGATGTCGGCCGTTTTAGCGAACGACGCGTGGGCTGTCGACGCCGTTTTACTTTTTATCCGTCGAAGCTACATGGCGAAGGACACTTAATTTTTAATTCAGAACCTCAAGTTCGCTGTGGCGTATTTTATAGACCATTCTCCACGTCCCTGTTTTTAGCTCTCTTCTCTTCCGTCGATTGAGATTAACGTGTAGTCTTTTTTAACTGCTTTTTTTTGTCGTCGTGTTCTACAGTCCTGACATTGGCGCTTATGACCCTAGTTGTTTTTGCGCCCAACACTTAAGAAGAAAGGCAAGGCTCCAGTCCACATTGTATACCTGTCAGGTTCCTTTCAGAGTATGCTGATACAAAAGCCTCATACTTAGCAATCATATACAACCACTCACTCGTCGAAACATATCTACCTAAGGGCAGGAAAACTGGAGAGATCACACCAATATCGAAGAAAGGCAATAGGAGTAATCCACTGAATTAGAGTGTCATATCACTGACGTTATTTTGTAGCGGAATCTTGGAACATATACTGTTTGTAAACATGATGAATTACCTCAAAGAAAATGATATACTGACAAACTGCTGACACGTATTCAGAAAATACCGCTCTTGTGAAACACAGCTAGCTCTTTAATCTCAAGAACTAATGAATGCTATCGATAGGAGATGAAAAATTATCTCCATATTTTTAGATTTCCAGAAGGCTTGTGACACCGTTCCTGACAAGGGACTTGTAATCATTTTTCGTGCCTATGGATTATCATCTCAGTTGTACGACTGGATTCATGATTTCCTGTCAGGAAGCTCACAGTTCGTAGTAATTGATGGAGAGTCATCGAGCAAAACAGAATAATATCTGGCGTTCCTCAAGGAAGTGTTATATGGCATGTGCTGTTCCTAAACTATATAAATCATTTAGCAGACAATCCAAGCAGCCCTCTTAGATTGTTTGCAGACGATGCTGCCATTTATCGCCTTATAAAATCATCCAATGATCAAAGCAATTTTCAAAACGCTTTAGACAAAATGTCTGAATGGTGCGAAAAGTGGCAGTTGACTGTATATAATGAAAATATTAGTCATCCTCATGAGTATTAAAAGGAATCCGCTGAATTTCGGTTACAGGATAAAACACAAATCTCAAAGTTGTAAATTGAACAGAATACTTAGGGATTACAATTACAAATAACTTAAGCTAGAATGATCACATAGATAATGTTGTGGGGAAAGCGAATCAATGACTGCGATTTATTGACAGGACACTTAGAAAATGCAACAGGTCTACTTAAGAGACTGCCCACATTACGGTTGTCCGTCCTGTTCCGGAGTACTTTTGTGCGGTGAGGGATGCGCATCAGATACGAATGACGAAGGCCATCGACAAAATTCAAAGAAAGGGAGCTCCTTTTGTATTGTCGCGATACGGGGAGCAAGTGTCACGGATATTACTCGTGAGTTGGGGTGTCAATCATTAAAACAGAGGGATTGTTTTTCGTTGCGGCGAGATCGTTTCATGAAATTTCAATCACCAGCTTTGTTCTCAGAGTGTGAAAATATTTTGTTAGCGCCCACCTATATCGGGAAGAATGATTATCGTAATAAAATAAAGAAGAAGTCGCACAGAAAGATTTAAAGTGTTTGTTTTTCCCAAGCGCTGTTCGAGAGTGGAACGGTAGAGAAATACCTTGAAGGTGGTTCGATGAACACACTGCCAAGCAATTAATCGTGAATTTCAGAGTAATCACATAGTTGTAGATGACTAAAGTCTCTCATGGATATGATACGGTATGTAGCAGGATACGAAAGAACTGTGCTGCGTATGTTACCCTAGTAATGAACCACATTTGTAATTTTTCTTTTTGGAATGGTGGGTTATGGGACGATTAAAGTACTCCATAATGACACCACTGTGTAAAATGGGAGAAAACGATAATATAAACAATTTTAGACATACTAGGAGTACTCAGTAAGTAATGCAACACATGTTTTCTCCGCCAATTTTGATTGAAGAAGTGTGAAATTTGCCGTGGGACATCCTGTAATACTCTCGCTTCAGCTCCTATTGTTTCATGAAGTTCCGTTAGATGACTGCTCTATACGTAGCCTTCAAAATGGCATCTGTAATGGGGGTGAATTCCAAGCAGAGAGCTGTCATTGAGTTTCTTTTTGCGGAAAAGCAGAGCATTTCTGATATTCATAGGCGCTTGCAGAATGTGTACGGAAATCTGGCATTGAACTAAAGCATGGTGAGTGGTTGGGCGAGGCATCTGTCATCACTGCAACAAGGTCGCTCAGACCTCTCCGTGCCAGCCGACGACACACAGCTCTGACTCCCGCACTGTTGGAACGCGGAAACTGAAGAAACGACTTCAGCGCGTTCGTCGCCACTAAAATGCAAACGAACTTCTTCTCCATGACAACGCAAGGTCTCACCCAAGTCGGTGCACCTGAGAGAGGCTCGCAAAACTTCATTGCATTGTTCTTCCTCATCCACCCTACAGCCGATACCTCACACCTTCCATCTGTTTGGCCCAATGAAGAATGCACTCTGCGGAAAGCAGTATGTGGATGATGGGGAGGTTCTGGATGCAGCAAGACTTTGACAGGTCATCGACCAGTAGAATGTTACCATGCGAGAATACAGGTCCTGTTAGTAAGATGGCATAAGGCCATCGCATTGAACGGGAGGGTTTTATATGCAAGAAAGTGGAGAATAATATGGTGTATTCGAATCCTGGATAAAACCAACCTGCTTTTTTTAAAAAAAAGTGTTGCAATACTGATTGAACGCCCTCATATTTCTATGGCGGCAGTGTTCGCTGAAGTTACTGAAAAGGCTGTATATACAGTGTGAATCGCCTAAAACTCGCAGCACATATATTGCGGGAATGGAAAGTGCTGTTGATGTGCCAGTTTCACACAATCGAATAAGTAGTCAGGGACTCGTGTTGTAAGTGAATCAACAGATTGTAATAATACTTAGAAAGTGTAATTTTTGTGCAAATATAAACTTTTTAAAAAAATGGAACAATGCCTATTGACATTAACAACCTAAAAGTGGAGTAAATTAGAAAGTCAGTGGTGTTTGTTGAAGGATTCTAGTGAGAGAGAGAGTCATTTATGAGATACCGAATTTTGAGAAGTTCCCACACTGCTACTTGTACAATACCTATGGTATCACACACTAAAGTTCAACACAAGTGCATACACTAGTTTTGTGTACTCTGACCACTGACGAGACAATTGACCATCACAGGTTATGTTCAAAATAACCACCAGTAGGGGCAAACACACCTCTAGCCTGGAATGGAATGACTGCTGCACACACACACTAGCATTTCAGCAGGGATGTCTGAACAAACTACAGTAATGCATAGTTGCAGATCATCGGGTGTAGTTGGTATGTCCTTGTAGCCAGCGTCTTTCAGCTTTCTCCACAGAAAATGTTATGCAGGCGTCAAATCCAGGGAATGGGCCAGCCAAGGAAAAGGCCCTCTACGTCATGTGAAGACATGCTGCAGTACTGCGTGCAGTATGGGCTGGACAGCCATCATGTTGGCACCACAGGTTCCTCCTAGTCTGCCAAGGAACGTCTTATAGCGTCCGTGGAAGATAGTCCTTTAGAAGGCCGCAATACTTGTGCGCCTTCAGTATTCCATCCATGAAAAACAAGCCTGTGACCGATGGTTCACTATCCCACATCCCACATTTACACTCCATGGACCCCCCCTGCGGGTCCGGGGATTAGAATAGGCCCGAGGTATTCCTGCCTGTCGTAAGAGGCGACTAAAAGGAGTCCATCCCCCTCACGGGGGTAGTTAGCGCCTGCGTCCGGAGACGGACGGTTCCACGACCTATAATTGTGGTCTTTCTGGTTTTTCACTTCTCGTGTCTTCCTTCCTTTTGTTGGTTCCTTTCTTTGCTCTTCTCCACCTCACTGTCTTCCTTACTCGTTCCCTTGACTTCTCCTTGCCTTCTCATTGCCTTTTTCTCCTTGCCTTCTCATTGCCTTTTTCTCCTTGCCTTCTCATTGCCTTCTTCTCCTTGCTTTCTCATTGCCTTCTTCTCCTTGCTTTCTCATTGCCTTCTTCTCCTTGCCTTCTCTGGTCTCCGCCTCGGCGTTTGAGACAGTCTGTCCTCTTTCTCCCTCTCTCTCTTCTTTTTCCTCTTCTTCCTTCCTCCCTGTGCGTGCCTGAAGGCCGACCCACGCGTTCGCACGCGTAGCCGGTGACGGGATAACGCGTAAGTCCCCGCCCTGGGTAGACATGTAAGGCACGCGCGTACCCCCTGGTAAAGGCCAGGCCCGGGGAGGGGTGATTGCCTGAGCTGATACTTTCTGACCATGCCGATTGGTCCCTCCGTCTGTTTCTCGGGAGGTGTGACCTGAGGTGTAAACATTCACCTAAGGCGGGAGTGCCCTCTGAGAGGGTCCCCACAAGGAAGGAGCGCGCCATCGGAGACGCTGGCAATCATGGGGGATTCCTCCGCAATGGATTCTACTCCATCGCTTTCGACTTCTGCCCAAAAACGGAAACATGACCAGCCACCAGTGACAAAAGTACTACCGCCTGCCCCACAGTTCCTCGTTGTTTCTCGATCTGAGGACGGAAAGGATTTTTCCTCTGTCAACCCTTTCGTTATCCAGAAGGGCGTAGATGCCATAGCCGGATCTGTCAAATCTTGTACCAGGTTGCGTAATGGTACCTTATTACTAGAAACTGAGAGTGCCTTTCAGGCACAAAAACTGCTTCGGGCCACACTCCTGTACACGTTCCCTGTCCGGGTGGAGGCCCACCGAACTTTGAATTCGTCTCGTGGTGTAGTCTATACTAGCTCCCTCGACGGATTGACTGACGAGGAGATTCAATCTTTCCTCGCTGAGCAGGGCGTGACGGCTGTCCATAGGGTCATGAAAAAGGTCAACAATGACCTTGTACCGACCCAGACACTTTTCTTGACCTTCGATAGTGTTAAGCTGCCATCGCGCATCAAGGCGGGCTACGAGGTTATTTCTGTTCGCCCCTATGTCCCGACACCTACGCGCTGCTACCAGTGTCAGCGTTTCAATCACACTCGACAGTCTTGTTCCAATGCGGCTAAATGTGTCACTTGTGGCAGGGATGCCCATGAGGGTGACTGTCCACCTCCGTCTCCTCGTTGTGTGAACTGTCAGGGTGACCATGCCGCATCCTTCCGCGACTGTCCTGTCTATAAGGAAGAACGCTGTATCCAAGAAATTCGGGTCAAAGAGAAAGTGTCCACCTCGGCTGCTCGCAAGCTATTGGCTAGTAGGAAGCCCGCGCTGCTCCCAGCGGGGAAATACAGTACTGTCCTCGCCTCTCCTCGGACTACCAGGGAGGTAGCAACCCAGACATGCGATCTGACCTTCAGCACCACGGTCGTCCGTTCGGCCAGTGCTAAGATCGCGCGGTCGACGTCTCCTCTTCCACCCATCACCCCACAGACACCAGCCCCTTCATCAGCTTCTGCTAAGACGAAGACCCCGAAGTCAGATGCACGGGCCTTCAAGAAGGAACCATCCCGTGCAGACTTCCTACGTTCCTCGACCTCCCAGCCATCGACTGGTACTTCCACCAAACGTCCTTCCAAAAAGGCTCATAGGAAGCACAGTTCTCCTTCTCCGCCACGGTGCATTTCTTCTCCTGCGCCACCCAGCGGTTGCCGCCCCAGGCCGTCATCCGTTTCGCCTGGCCGCACCGCTGGTAGCCGTACATCTGGCCGTTCACCGGCGGAGGAAGCTCCCCTCCCAGCCATCCTCCCGAGATGGCCGATGAACCTATGGACCCAATGGACGATGACTGTCCGCCTACTGATAGCGGTGGCGGTGCTCGCTCGAAGCCATGCCCTCAGCGGCCTTCGAGGTGACCCCTTTTTTCATCTTCCTTTTCTTACGATGGCACTTATTCACTGGAATATTCGCAGCATTCGCTCCAACCGAGAGGACTTGAAGTTGCTGCTCCGCTTGCACCGTCCGCTCGTCGTAGCCCTCGAGGAAACGAAGCTACGCCCATGTGATCAAATTGCCTTGGCACACTACACCTCTGTGCGTTTTGACCTACCCCCTGTGGTAGGTGTCCCAGCTCATGGAGGGGTTATGTTGCTGGTCCGGGATGATATTTACTACGATCCCATCACGTTGCACACCGGCCTGCAGGCAGCTGCCATCCGCATTACTCTCCGCACTTTTACGTTTTCCTTTTGTACCGTTTACACTCCATCGTCATCTGCCGTTACCAGGGCAGACATGATGCAACTTATTGCTCAGCTACCTGCACCATTTTTGTTAACTGGAGACTTCAATGCCCACCATCCCCTTTGGGGCTCTCCAGCATCCTGCCCAAGGGGCTCCTTGTTAGCAGACCTTTTCAACCAGCTCAATCTTGTCTGCCTCAATACTGGCGCCCCTACTTTTCTTTCGGACACATCTCACACCTATTCCCATTTAGACCTCTCTATATGTACTCCCCAACTTGCACGCCGGTTTGAGTGGTATGCACTTGCTGATACATATTCGAGCGACCACTTCCCGTGTGTTATCCATCTCCTGCAGCATACTCCCTCTCCGTGCTCCTCTAGTTGGACCATCTCCAAGGCAGACTGGGGGCTCTTCTCTTCCAGGGCGACCTTTCAGGATCAAACCTTCACAAGCTGCGATCGTCAGGTCGCACACCTCACGGAAGTCATTCTCACTGCTGCTGAATATTCCATCCCTCACCCTATTTCTTCTCCACGTCGCGTACCGGTCCCCTGGTGGACCGCAGCATGTAGAGACGCTTTACGTGCTCGTCGACGTGCTTTACGCACCTTTAAACGCCACCCTACAGTGGCGAATTGTATTAATTATAAACGCTTACGTGCTCAGTGTCGTCGTATTATCAAAGAAAGCAAGAAAGTCAGCTGGGCTGCTTTCACAAGCACCTTCAACAGTTTTACTCCTTCTTCCGTTGTCTGGGGTAGCCTGCGCCGGCTATCTGGCACTAAGGTCCACTCCCCAGTTTCTGGCTTGAAGGTCGCGAATGACGTCCTTGTGGCCCCTGAGGCTGTCTCCAATGCCTTCGGCCGCTTTTTCGCAGAGGTTTCGAGCTCCGCTCATTACCACCCTGCCTTCCTCCCCCGCAAACAGGCAGAGGAGGCTAGGCCACCTGACTTCCGCTCCTCGAATTGTGAAAGTTATAATGCCCCATTCACCATGCGGGAACTCGAAAACGCACTTGGCCGATCACGGTCCTCCGCTCCAGGGCCTGATTCTATTCATATTCAGATGCTGAAGAACCTTTCTCCTGCGGGTAAAGGTTTTCTTCTTCGTACATACAATCGCATCTGGATTGAGGGACATGTTCCCGCATGCTGGCGCGAGTCTATTGTTGTCCCGATTCCTAAGCCGGGGAAGGACAAGCACTTGCCTTCCAGTTATCGACCTATCTCGCTTACCAGCTGTGTCTGTAAAGTGATGGAGCGAATGGTTAACTCTCGATTGGTAAGTAGGCGTCGAGACTCGAGCAGCCAAACCAATGTACAATGTGGATTTCGTAGGCGCCGCTCTGCTGTTGACCATCTGGTTACCTTGTCGACCTTCATTATGAATAACTTCTAGCGGAAGCGCCCGACCGCGGCTGTGTTCTTTGATTTGGAGAAGGCTTACGACACCTGTTGGAGGGCGGGCATTCTCCGCACCATGCATACATGGGGCCTTCGCGGTCGCCTCCCTCTTTTTATTCGTTCCTTTTTAATGGATCGACAGTTCAGGGTACGTGTGGGTTCTGTCCTGTCCGACACCTTTCGCCAGGAGAATGGGGTGCCACAGGGCTCAGTTTTGAGCGTCGCTCTCTTCGCCATCGCGATCAATCCAATAATGGATTGCCTCCCAGCTGATGTATCAGGCTCCCTTTTTGTGGACGATTTTACCATCTATTGCAGCGCGCAGTGTACACGTGTCCTGGAGCGCTGTCTTCAGCGTTCTCTTGACCGTCTTTACTAATGGAGTGTCGCCAATGGCTTCCGTTTTTCTGCCGAGAAGACGGTCTGTATTAACTTCCGGCGCTACAAAGAGTTTCTCCCACCGTCCTTACGACTCGGTCCCGTTGCTCTCCCAATCGTGGAGACAACCAAATTTTTAGGCCTTACATTTGACAGGAAACTTAGCTGGTCTCCACATGTGTCATATTTGGCCGCCCGTTGTACCCGTTCTTTAAATGTCCTCCGTGTTCTCAGTGGTATGTCGTGGGGAGCGGATCGAACTGTCCTACTTCGTCTATATCGGTCGATCGTCCGCTCCAACTGGATTATGGGAGCTTCGTATACTCCTCTGCACGGCCATCCATCTTACGCCGCCTCAACTCCATACAACATCGGGGCTTACGACTTGCGATCGGAGCATTTTATACTAGTCCCGTAGAGAGTCTTCATGCTGACGCTGGCGAATTGCCACTCACCTACCGGCGCGATATACTGCTTTGTCGGTATGCCCGTCGGCTACTGTCAATGCCCGACCATCCGTCTTATCGTTCCTTTTTTGACGACTCTCTCGACCGTCAATACGGGTTGTATGTCTCTGCCCTGCTACCCCCTGGAGTTCGCTTTCGTCGCCTCCTTCAACACCTTAATTTTTCACTCCCTGCAACCTTTCGAGTGGGCGAGAGCCACACGCCACCTTGGCTCCAGGCTCAGGTCCGCGTTCACCTTGACCTCAGCTCGCTCCCAAAAGAGGTTACCCCCGGTTCGGTCTACCACTCCCGTTGTTTGGAACTTCGTTCGAAGTTCATCAACATGACTTTCATTTATACAGATGGCTCTAAGACCAATGACGGGGTCGGGTGTTCCTTTATTGTCGGGGCACAAAGTTTCAAATACCAGCTCCATGGCCATTGTTCGGTCTTCACAGCTGAGCTCTTTGCCCTCTACCAGGCTGTTCTTTACATCTGCCGCCACCGACATTCTGCTTATGTCATCTGCTCCGACTCCCTGAGCGCCATCCAGAGCCTCAGTGATCCGTACCCGGTTCACCCTTTCGTACACCGGATCCAACGCTCTCTTCAGCAGCTGGTGGACGTCGGTTCTCCGGTTAGCTTTATGTGGGTTCCTGGCCATGTCGGTATCCCTGGGAACGAAGCTGCATATGCCGCGGCCAAGGCTGCGGTCCTCCAGCCTCGGACAGCTTCTTGTTGTGTCCCTTCGTCCGATTTTAGCAGGGTCATTTGTCGGCGCATTGTGTCGCTGTGGCATGCCGATTGGGCTGCACTTACAGACAACAAGCTTCGGGCCTTAAAACCTCTTCCCGTGGCTTGGACGTCCTCCTCACGCCCTTCTCGGCGGGAGGAGGTAGTTTTGGCCCGGTTAAGAATTGGACACTGCCGGTTCAGCCATCGCCATCTGCTGACGGCTGCGCCAGCGCCGTTCTGCCCATGTGGGCACTTGCTGACGGTTCGACAGATTTTAATGTCCTGTCCATATTTTAACACACTGCGTCTAGATCTTAACCTGCCAAGTACTTTCGATGCCATTTTAGCGGATGACCCACGAGCAGTTGCTCGTGTTCTTCGTTTTATCAATTTGACAAACCTCTCTCAGGACATTTGATGATGTTGTTTTTTAATCCTATGCCTGTCAGTCTGTCTTTTATCGTGTTTTCCCTTTTAGTTGTTGTTGTCCACTTGTGCCTCGCGATGCATTCTTAGAGTAGTCAGGGCGCTAATGACCATTGAAGTTGTGCGCCCTAAAACCACAAAACAAAACAACTCCATGGACACTGATGTTCTATCTGACAAAGCCAATGGAGACTCTCAACAGACCAATTGCACATGTTTCGGCTGTTTGCCTGGCCATGATTGGTAAAAGTGGCTTCATCTCTAAACAAGCAAGATGACGCATGGGGAGTATCCTGTCTTCATGCCCATGCGCAGAACTTAACATGAGCCTCATAATTGTTTCCATGGAGCTCTGGACGGAAAGAGATGTGATAGGGATGGAACCTATGTCGATGAAGAATGTGTAGGACACTTGCCTGACTCATGGCACTTCCTCATGCGATAGTGTGGGAGCTAACACGCGGATCAACTGCAATGGCAGCAAGCCCATCAATTTCCCTCTCTTCTATCATCATTTGTTTCCTTCTGTTTCGTTATGTAGGTGTTGTATTACCACTTTCACGTAACTGGTTGAGGAGTTCGATAAATAACTGCTGAGATGTTTGACATGTATTGGAATATTTTGCCACGTACACTGTACACAAATGAACTGCATTCTTCCTACACTCTCCACATAGCATGAGCATGTCGACTTTTTCTGCATTGGTAAACCCCACCGTCCACGCACGACCTACTGCTTGGACTGTCACATACTGATTGATTAGCAAGTCGCAATAAATTCAAGGAACATGAAAGGCACACTGTAAGCAACCATAAGAACATCGTACCTAACAACTATGCCAGTTGAATGCTACAAACAAGTGTTGATGTGGATTTTTTTCAAAATATATCTCGTAAACGACTGGCACTAGAATCCTGTTACAAACACCAGTGACGTACTCATTTATCCTACTTTTAGTGTGTTAATATCAACAGGCATTGTTCCATTTAAAAAAAAAGTATGTGATTGCACAAAAATACACTTTCTAAGTATTGTTATAATTTGTTTATTGGCTAACAATACGAGCCCATCACTACCAGTCTGTTCTGCGAAAATCTCACATCAATTGCATTTTCCGTTTCCGTAATATTTGTGGTGCAAGTTTTAGGAGGTTCATTCTGTGTGGGGTAACTGATCATTTCAGTGAATATAATTTGCTGAGGCAGTGTTCAGATTAAACCAAAAGTTGCGAACGATAGACGTCTTCTTTGATTTAACTAAGGCATTTCATTGTATTGATCACAAAATATTAGTGCAGAAGTTAGACCATTATGGAGTAAGAAACCTTATTCAGAATCTTGTTCAAAAACTGGATGCTGCTATATGTTCATCATTAGAACAGGATCTGCAATAACTAATAGCCTAAGACGGAAATTATTGTGCATTTCTTATTTTATTTCGCCTATGACATATCGAATTATATTCTGGAGAACACTTCATATCCTAAAAAGGTAATTATTTGCTTAGGAGTGGACGGTTGGGGAAATGTATGGTGTAAGTTCGCAAACAACTTGTTGACTCATGTTCAGAAGTCTGGGAATTCTGACATTGGACCACTCAATATATACTCCCTTTAATGTCATTTTTTTGTTAACGTTATGAGCTTATTCCCAAGAATTTGCATCTTTCACTCAGTTGATATAGGCAAAAATCCAATCTGCATTTGGAGCACACCTCCTTGATTCTTGTGCAGAAAGACTTTCAGTATACTGCTGCATCCATTTTCAGTAAGCTATCACAAGTGTTAACAAATATTATCAGTAAACCATGCACTTTCTAGTCCAAACAGAATAATTTCATCATGATTCATTCCTTCTGTTCTGTTGGAAGTTACTGAAAACAAGCAGCAAATTCCTTTGTTACAGTGTTGATTACTGCAGTACAGCAGCTTGTTGTCTGCATAGGATTTGTGCAACTTTTACAAGGGGCATTCAATAAGTAATACAATACATTTTTTCTGATAGCGGGTTGGTTTTATTCAGGATTCGGTACACTATAGTATTCCTCACATATTTGGTTACGAAACCCTATTTTTCAACATAATATCTGGTCATTTAGACTGCCTTACGCCATCTGACCCCATGGTACCACTCTACTGATCACCATCAGAGCCAATGTCTTGCCGCTTTAATAAGCTCCCTCTCATCCATGTACTGCTTCCCACAGATGGCATCCTTCATTGGGCCAAACAGATGGAAGGCACAAGATATCGTCTGTCGGGTGGATGAGGAAGAACAGTCCAATGAAGTTTTGTGAGCCCATCTCGGGTGCACAAACTTGTGTGAGGCCTTGCACTGTCACGGAGAAGGAGAAGTTTGTTCACTTTATGTTGGTAATGAACAAGCCGTTATCGTTCTTCAATTTCTTGATGGTGTGTGGGGATGGCCAGCATGCGGGAAATCGGACAGGTGCGTGTGACCCCTTTGTACTGATGACAGATGCCTCACGTAGTGAGTCATCATGCTTTTGTTCACTGCCAGGTCTCTGTAGATATTATTCAAGCACCAGTGAATATATATGATGCCTTGTTTTTCCGTCAAACGAAACTCAATGACAGCTCTCTGCTTGGATTGCACTCCATTCGAGAAGCCATTTTGAATGCTACGTACAGCGCTGTGACGTATTGGAACTTCATGAAACTATAGGGGCTGAAGAAGGAATATTTCATGATGTCCCACAACAATTTCCACATTTTTAACCGAAATTGGCTGGTAAAAAAGTGTTGCAGTACTTATTGCCTGCTCCTCGTATTTATCTATAGTTCACTTTTTTGATGTTAATTTGACTTACTGACTCCTTCCACGACCATGGGGATTTGACTCTCAACTTGGTGCCACTTAAAGCAGATGTGCAAAATAAATTTTAAAAAATTAAATATGTTTTTAAAAATTATTGATTTTCATACATTTTGTGTACACACAACCTGTATAACAGCGTTATAGATTTAGGAGAAATAATCAGAAGTGACATCATGCTGACATGACCAGTATTATCCAACATCTCTAATTTTTAGCACATAGGAAGCTTGATAACAACTGATTAGTGTTCTGCAGCAGAGGAAAGTCTTGGCATGTCTCACTCCAATGTACTAAACATCATGCAGCTATTAGGGAGGGGGGGAGATGAAACTGACAGGCAAGTACTTTAGTGTATGGTTATTACTGGAGAACCTATGTAATCTTATTACTGATATTGCTAACAATTTATACTGAAGATGGTACACTCCTTAGAAAAAATAATTTAAATGTCCATACTTCTATTACAGAATCCTTGTGTGACAGCATGATGGTAGTTAAAATCTGTTACCAAGTGGGCTGCCATGAACAGTTTGATAATGCGGTATTTATAACATTAATGAAGGTAGTTTGCGGTCAATTTAATAATCATCTACATCTCCAAGTTCCTCTCTGTGAGACATAGTATCAGGGCAAAGCTACCATTGCTCCCACACTGGAATAGCAATGTGGCTGCAAAAGGAATATTGGAAACTATTGGAAACCATTTTGAGAAAATACAAAAAGCCTGCGGTTGTAGCACATAAAGTGGAATTGGCCAATGTTACAACTGCCTGGAATAATGCAATTGCTTTGTGTTGACTACTATTGCTTTAACAGATGTGGATATAACACAATATATTGATAGGATTTTTAACAAAATAGAGACATGGTATTACTTAACATCAAACTATGACTTCTGTGTGCAGGAGTTGCAGGCAGCCACAATTAAGACACTTACACATAAGCTTTCAGCCACAGGCTTCATAGGAAAAAGGGAAAAAGAAACATACATTTACGTGCGTTAATGTCAGATAGACTTGATAAATTGAAGGTTTCAGTTTTTATTTGCGTCTGAATAGGAAAAGCGAAGTTTCTGTTTAGGACAGTTTCGCGTGTACGTAAACGTTTGTTTACATTCTTAACTGACGTTATATACGCGGGATTATCAATTAAGGCAGTGTACAATACTCAGAATTTACGTTAATTAGTGTCATTTAGACTCGATACATTGATGGTAGCGGTTTTATACGTTTTATTAGATAATTTTTCGACAGTACGTAAACGTTTGTTTACATTATAAATACGAGGGATAATCAGTAGGTGTAGCTTACTGTAGGTTACTGTGTAATTCTTTAATAATATTCACTAGATAGCCCCTAGCGGGAAAATAAGCACCAGATTTAGCTTCTACCATACATTTTTATTGTTTTTCACTATTGAGTGTCCTTTCTGTCAACTAGAGTGTAGCTGTAGGTTTCCTTAAGTCTCTTATAGTAAATCACATATTACCTAGATGGATAGGGACTGTGTCTTTTGTGTGCAGATGCAGGAGGAGTTGGCCACAGTCCAAAAGCAGCTGACAGCTTTGTTGGCCACTGCCAACAGGTTTCAGAGTGCCACGCTGAGGTGTGGTGGGGATGGGGTGCCTGGGGCAGCCTGTCTGTACTAGATGTACAGGGAGGGGGGGTCACAGCTCTCTGTCACTGAGCCGATCTCAGGTGCGACTGAGCCGGCCGGCCCAATCTCACCTCAGTGTGGGCGGTGGACGGTGTCGAGGTCTTGAGGTCTTGAGCCTCAAGGTGAAGGCCACATGGGGGATGCAGGCTCTTGCCAAATCCCATGCACTTTGCTAATAGTTTGTGTGTTATCTGATGCTGGCGGGAGGCTGAGCTGGATCAGAATGCACCTTCTGCCAGGATAGTGGCCGCTCCTTCAGCAAGGTCTGGACAGGCATGTCGGGATGGGGATTTGTTAGTTATTGGGAGCTCCTATGTTAGGCGAGTCATGGAGCCCCTCAAGAACATAGTGGCTAGGGCGGGGAATAAGTCGAACGTTCACTCAGTGTGCTTGCTGGGGGCCTTGTCTGGTATGTGGAAGAGGCTCTTTCGGCGGCTATCGAGCGTGCGGGGTGCAGACAGCTGCAGATTGTTGAACATGTCGGCACCAACGATGCCAGTCGTCGGGGTTCCGAGGAAATCCTTGGGTCCTTTCAATGGTTGGCTAAATTGGAGAAGGCGGCCTTCAACCCTCGAGGAGTGGAAGCCAAGCTGGTGATTTGCAGCATCGTACCCAGGGTGGACTGGGGTCCTGTGGTTTGGAGTCGAGTGGAGAATCTAAACCAGAGGCTACGTCGACTTTGTGACGGAAATGGTTGTCGATTCCTCGACCTATGCTATGGGGTGGAAGGTTGTAGGACGCCCCTCGATAGATCAGGGCTGCACTACATATAGAAAGCAGCTACATGGGTAGCACAGTACTTGTTGTGTGCACATGGGTTTTTTTTTTAGATTAGGTTCCTCCCGACGGGCAACAAACCATTGGCCTGAAAAATTACCAGTTCACGACACTGATGTGGGTGTGCCACCTGTAAAAATTGTTAGTTCGCCTAAACAGCTCATTCCAAAGGATTTAAATATGCTAAATCTAATGTTAGTAAATTGTCGAAGTCCCCAAGTTACTCTCCAAAATAAACAGTAGTAATGCCAATATTGTATTAGGTACTGGAAGCTGGTTGAAAGCAGACATAAATAGCAGTGAAATTTTGAACTCTGATTGGACAGTGTTTAGGAAGGATAGGACTGATGCTATGGGGGGTGGTGTGTTCATTGCAGTTAAAAGCTGTTTAAACGCAGTTGAGAGCGATATTGGGTTGGACTGTGAAATAGTCTGGATAAAGCTGTAAATCGAACAAGGAGTCACCATTGTATTAGGATGTTTTTATAGACCACCAGCATCCACAAAAAAAACGTCACAGAACGTTTTAGGGAGTACATAGGAAATAAATATCCAAATTATCCATTAGCTATAGGAGAAGACTTTAATCTGGCGTCCATTGACTGGGAAAATTACACGTTTATCACAGGGGGCAGAAGCAAAGTCTCTTGTGAAGTTAATCTAGGAGCGCTCTCAACATACAACCTTGAACAGTTGGTTAGAAAACCAACTCGAGATGGGAACATATTAGATATCTTGGCGACAAACAGACCTGGTCTTTTTGAGGAAGTTAATCTAGAAGAAGGTATTAGCGACCATAATGTCGTTGTGGCTTCTATGTCCGTGGAAGTTGCAAAAAAGCCAAAGAAACAGCGTAGAGTTTTCTTGTTTGGGAAAGCAAATAAAAGTGTCATTAATGAATATCTTTATAGTCAGCTCCAAGCATTCACCGCGGGACTCAGATATTGAGCATCTTTGGTAGGAATTTAAAGGTATTGTTCACCACGTGCTAGAGAAATATGTGCCTAGCAAAAATACAGGGGAGGGAAAGGCTCCACCTTGCTTCAATAAACATATCAGGAAGTTGGTGAGAAAGCAGAGAATTTTGCACAGTCTTTTTAAACGTAGTCACTGCCCCATTGACAAACAGAAATTATGCGAAATGAAAGCAGCTGTCAAAAGGTCAATGAGAGATTCTTTTAACGAATTTGAAAGCAATATTTTATCTGCAGATTCTAAAAATAACACCAAAAAATTTTTGTTGTACGTAAAATCTATGAACGCTACAAATAATTCAATACCTTCTCTTTCTGACAGTACGGGTAATGTAACGGATGGTGATAAACAGGAGGCCGAAATTCTAAACCTAGCTTTCAGAAAATCGTTTACGGTAGAGGACTGCAGCATGATTCCCACTTTCAGTTGTCGAACAAACGCAAGGATGGCTGACATAGCGTTTAGTGTATCTGGGATTGTAAAACAGCTAAGATCCTTAGACGCCAGCAAGGCATCTGGCCCAGACGGTATCCCAGTAAGATTTTATGTTGACTATGCTACAAATATAGCACCATGCTTATCCATCATCTATCAGAGATCACTGAAACAGAGGAAAGTTCCACGGGACTGGAAGAAAGCCCAGGTCATAGCAATCTATCAAAATGGCAGAAAATCGGATGCTCATAATTACCGGCCAATTTCACTGACATCGATTTGTTGTAGAATCATGGAACATATTTTGTGTTCAGGCATAATGAGCTCTGTGGGCTCTGAGAAGCTCATCTGCGGAAACCAGCGCGGTTTTAGGAAACAGCGATCATGCGAGACACAGCTGGCCCTCTATGTGCATGATATACAACAGGCTCTAGATACCGGCTCCCAGGTCGATGCCATATTCCTTGACTTCTGAAAGGCGTTCCGCACTGTCGCTTGCTCCAATAACTGCGCGCTTACGGTCTATCCGATGGTATATGCGGTTGGATAGAAAGTTTTCTAACAGACAGAGAGCAGTATGTCGTCCTGAATGGGGAGACTTCAACAGAAACAAGCGTAACATCATCAGGTGTGCCCCAGGGCAGCGTAATAAGTCCGCTGCTTTTTACGACTGGTTGACGGTATTGACAGCGGCATTAGACTGTTTGCCGATGATGCTGTAGTCTACAGGAAAGTAGTATCACACGAAAGTTGTGAACAAATCAATGAAGATTTGCAGAAAATAAATGCGTGGGGTAATGACTGGCAGTTATATCTCAATATTAGTAAGTGTAACCTATTGCATATAACAAAGCAAAAATCCACATTAATGTAAGAGTACAAAATAAATTCCCAGTCTTTGGAAGCGGTAACATCCGTCAAGTATCTGGGTGTGACTGTTGGAAATGATCCCAAATGGAACGATCAGATTACACACGTAACGAGTAAGGCGAACTCCAGATTGCGATTTATTGGTAGAATCCTGAAGTGATGTAGTCCTTCAACAAAGATAATTGCTTACAATACTTTAGTTCGTCCATTCTTAGAATATAGTTCATCTGTATGGGACCCTTACCAGTTGGGTCTGATTCAAGAGATTGAGAAGGTCCAAAGAAGAGCGGCAAGATTCGTGACTTGTACGTTTAGCCATCGCGAGAGTGTTACAAATCTCATAGAAAGTTTGATGTGGGACACACTTGCAGATATACGACGCGCTAAACGGAAGGGGCTGCTCACTAAATTCCAAAATCCGATCTTTGCCGAGGATGTAGAGCATATATTATTACCATCTACTTTCAAATTGCGCAATGATCACCATTCAAAGATAAGGGAAATCAGAGGTCGTACTGGGAGGGGGGAATATGACTTTGGCGCGAATAGTGCCCTCCGCCACTCAACGCTTGGTGGCTGGAGGAGTATATATGTAGATGTGGATGTAGAAGACAACAGACGAAAGTGCTGTGATGTTTCAAACAACTATAAGACAGCTGGAATATACTGTTTAACGTAGATGAACTCAACTGCAGTGGAGACATACATAACCAATTTGTATATCAAATCACAAGACTGAGAGTGAACAAAGATATTAATAACCATCTGGACTCTGTAGAGCGCTCTCATATGCGTATAGGAGAAACATTTACATCTTCCTTGGCGAAAGAACATAGTATTACCAGGCTGCATTCATAAATACAGATCACATGATATGTTAGACTCTCTGTGAGACTGTTCAAGTGTACTAAACACCAACAAACAGTATTTACAATGTGCTTCATTGTGCTCTGTAACAACTGCTTCTGTGTGGCGTAAATTATCAGGTAGGTAACGGAACAGCTGCTGTTTTGCATTCAACAGGGTACTGCAGTTTGTACACTGGGGCAATAAGAATACCTGGAAGTTGACTGGTATGCAAGTAAACGTCCTGTACAAGACCATAAGAGATCATAAACTATGTTCTGTGTGCCTATAGTAATTATCTGCGTGTAAACTACATGGATATTTTAATGCAGACACCAATAAAGATGACATAAATATTGTACAGAAGTGCTATATTAAAGCTGGAGAAACATTTCTTCTCAGTCTGGTGCTATGTCTTTCTTTGCACGCTGTGTGGTTTGTTAGTGGATACATGAGGGAGGAAAAGGTGCCTTTCATGAACAGAGAATTTAGATATTAATTTACTCTACATCTAATATCAAATGGTAAAAATAATATATACCTTTGTTGCTGTATTTGCCATATCAGTAACTAACAGTAGCTCTGAATGTATATATACAAATACAAAAGATTTATAAATTTGTCACTCTTCAATACAATATCTATAAAGATGATGTCGAGCCATGGCCACTATGAAATTCTGTAAATGTTGTCCAACTGGTAAACAAACAAAATGGGGTCTGTGCATGAATGTTCAAACTTAAGTACACCTGCCTCCGGAGCTATAGAGAGGGGATGCTTGTATCTCATTGGCAGTGGCGTGATCATATGTGGCAGCATCGTCATGCCACTGTGGCGGCTGTAGGAAATGTGGTGGTCTAATTGGCAGCATGCATCCTTAAAAGTGCGGCTGACCAGATGACTGTCAATACCATATCTAGGACATCGTTCTCCACAGTACCATCAAATACAGGTATTAACGAATTAGAATTGGTTCCCACAAATAGTGTTATTCCATAGTCATGCAGGGTAGCTGCTCAGTCTTAGGCGCCTTGCCATGGTTTGCGGAGCTCCCCCCATCGAAGGTTCGAGTTACCTCTCGTGCATGGGTGCGTGTGCTGTCCTCAGTGTAAGTTAAAGTTACATTAAGTAGTGTGGAAACCTAGGGACCGATGACCTCAGCAGTATGGTCCCATAGGATCTTACCAGCACCACAGGTCTTAACGAAAAGAAAAATGTATAAAGCAGACTTAAACCGCACCTTTAAGTATAGTTAATCAAGGTGCATACGACCCGGGACATCCGGGAAAAACCCGGGAATTTTTTCATCCGGGAGAAAACCGGGAAAAACACGGGAATTGTTTAGAATTCCGGGAATTTTTCGTTGTTTTAGTTTTCAGTTAAATTTTTGTGATTTTGACTGGTAACAACCAATACTCTAACAAAGGATGTTACTGTATCCCGCTACTGCAGAATAATAATGCAGCAACAGATCATGAACGAGAGAAAAAAAGAAAAAAAAACTTAAGTTGTAAAGGAAATCCGTCATATACAACAACAAAACAGTGCTCATACAAGCGTCTGCCGACAGCAAAGTGTGTCAAAGGCTTTAGGAAGACTGCAATGCCCCGGTTCGCAAATAATAGTAAATCTGGGGCTGATGCACAGAGCAGTCTGAGTTGTGGTAGGGAGGTGGGTCGTCTCCACGTGACCTGTGTTTACGTCCAGTGATTATGTTGTTTCCTGTTCGTTTGTTGCTCTCACGTTAAATGGTAACAAAAAGGATTTTTGTGGCCGGGAGTTATCAAATGAATTAAAATACATTCGCATAATTACGGAAGCCCAAAATATGTTGTTAGTTGCAGATATTATTTCCACCATTCTGACAGTCAAGCATTAATCGCCTTGCGGAACAATGAAGTTATTTTTGCCGGTTTGCTGAAGAGACTTGGCTTTCATTAATCTTTTCTGCTGAGGCAGTCAATTGGTTTGAAACGAAGTATTTAATTTCACACTATTGGCTAGTTTCAACTGTTTGCTGCATTTCAAGTGCACCTATGGCATTATGCCATAATAAAGAACCAAACATGAGATAATACGGTACTGGTACTCCAAGAAAATTTACATACGAGTGTGCATTTTCAACCGATTTATGCATTTTAGTATGGTTCACGAAATTCCGACGCTTTTGAAGTATCATCTGATGTCTTGTTTCTTTTATGACATAATGTAAGGTCTTTTAATGTTTTACGCGTACCAACGTGTATATGGGCTTCCTGCGTCATCGTTGCTGCGCAAGCGCAGTGACGCCTATTATTTTGTGCTCTCTTGCAACTGCTGAAACGAACCTATTTCTAACAGGTCGCGGGAAAATATTACGAATGGTGGTTTGAAAAGTGTTACATTCAAAGCAAATTTCCTTTTGCACAGGAGCTATGTGCAAGAATGTACGATGAATTTCTTAAATCACAAAGCGTTTGACTCTGATTTAAAAATCAACTCTTTGAGGACGACGACGTAGAAGAATTTCGAGTCTGGAAGATCAGACATTTATGTCGTTATTAAAAATTTTACTGTCACATTTGTGTGATGTATCTTAAAGTGTAACACGCGCAAAAAGGATCAACATTATATGTGGAAACTTAACTTTTCTTCCAGCTTATTAATCTTCGAGACCTATGTTATATATGAATGCTACATATATTAATTTAAATCATTAACTTTTCTTATTTGTGTGTTCGTGCTACTTAAGAGTGATCTTGCTATTGGCTGACTATATCACGTGTCCTATGCTGTTATCAGCTGGCGAGATCACGTGACATGAGCTATGACTGGCTTACAAAAGCCCAACATAATCTCGATTTCAATGCTTCGGAAAGTGACATGCGTTGTTTGGCAGAATTAAAATTTATACCTTCGTAATTGGAAAATATGCAGCGTACATCTTGCTGCACATCAAACGTCTTTCAAAACGTGTCCACGCCCCCACCCGAATTTCGTTTTCTAAAGTGTCGGGGAATTCTACGTTGGTATATAAAACCATAAACATTCAAAGGATTGATGAGTTTTACAGTGCCAAGGAAGAGTATACTGTCACTTAACTCAGAAAAAGTGCATTTTCACCCAGGAGAAAGTGTATTTTTAACCCGGAAATCCGGGAAAAATCCGGGAATTTTTTTTCCTTGTCCATGTATACACCCTGTTAATGTGTTGTATGTAAAAAAGAAGAGAGTGAGAGTGAGAGTGAGAGTGGAGAGAGAGAGAGAGAGAGAGAGAGAGAGAGAGAGAGAGAGAGAGAGAGAGAACTGGAAATCTGAGAGGCAAAAGTCAGAAAATGAAAACTGGGGAGTATATGATGGAAACAATTGCCATGAAGGGGGAACATAAACTGTTATTGGAAAAATAAGAAGCCATAGCAGACGTGCAGACTAGGCTTATATACTGAATAGAAGGTATGAAAGAATGTGGATATTTTAGTGGGGAATACGAGATATTGGCTGTAAATACCTATGGAAAGTGGCCATATGTTGGTGCACTCATAGAAATCAATGAGTCCATGGAAATTTATTGGCATAGTAAAGGAAACATGAAAAAAGAAATTTACAAAGCTTATTTCTGCTTCAATCTGTTTAAAAAGAACAGTCACGTTGTATGTAAATAAGGTGGACAGGAGAGTATTCACCTAGCAAAATAGCAGCTACATTCAGACCTTTGAGCTGATTGAACAACAACATGTAACAGTAATCTTTGCAAAAATTGTAAAATTGAAGTTTTATACAGAAATTTTGCAAGGATGATTTTCCATGGTACATTCAGGAAGTTGTGGCACGTTTTAACAATAGTGCAATGCAGGAAGTAAGAGAGAGAATTAAAATTTCTGATTGCTCTTGACTAGAAGAATTGCAAGAAGGAACTTAGTTACTTTTTAAAGTCATAAAATAGACTGCACAGGAAAAAATTAGATTCGTATTATAATCTGAGAACATATCTTTGTTGAATTTGTCAAATTACTGCCTGGAGAAAGAAATATATGATTTGGATATAGATTTTGCCGGCCGGAGTGGCCGAGCGGTTCTAGGCGTTTCTGCCCGGAATCGCGCGACCGCTACGGTCGCAGGTTCGAATCCTGCCTCAGGCATGGATGTGTGTGATGTCCTTAGGTTAGTTAGGTTTAAGTAGTTCGAAGTTCTAGGGGACTGATGACCTCAGATGTTAAGTCCCATAGTGCTCAGACCCATTTGAACCGTTTGGATATACACTCCTGGAAATTGAAATAAGAACACCGTGAATTCATTGTCCCAGGAAGGGGAAACTTTATTGACACATTCCTGGGGTCAGATACATCACATGATCACACTGACAGAACCACAGGCACATAGACACAGGCAACAGAGCATGCACAATGTCGGGACTAGTACAGTGTATATCCACCTTTCGCAGCAATGCAGGCTGCTATTCTCCCTTGGAGACGATCGTAGAGATGCTGGATGTAGTCCTGTGGAACGGCTTGCCATGCCATTTCCACCTGGCGCCTCAGTTGGACCAGCGTTCGTGCTGGACGTGCAGACCGCGTGAGACGACGCTTCATCCAGTCCCAAACATGCTCAATGGGGGACAGATCCGGAGATCTTGCTGGCCAGGGTAGTTGACTTACACCTTCTAGAGCACGTTGGGTGGCACGGGATACATGCGGACGTGCATTGTCCTGTTGGTAGAGCAAGTACCCTTGCCGGTCTAGGAATGTTAGAACGATGTGTTCGATGACGGTTTGGATGTACCGTGCACTATTCAGTGTCCCCTCGACGATCACCAGTGGTGTACGGCCAGTGTAGGAGATCGCTCCCCACACCATGATGCCGGGTGTTGGCCCTGTGTGCCTCGGTCGTATGCAGTCCTGATTGTGGCGCTCACCTGCACGGCGCCAAACACGCATACGACCATCATTGGCACCAAGGAAGAAGCGACTCTCATCGCTGAAGACGACACGTCTCCATTCGTCCCTCCATTCACGCCTGTCGCGACACCACTGGAGGCGGACTGCACGATGTTGGGGCGTGAGCGGAATACGGCCTAACGGTGTGCGAGACCGTAGCCCAGCTTCATGGAGACGGTTGCGAATGGTCCTCGCCGATACCCCAGGAGCAACAGTGTCCCTAACTTGCTGGGAAGTGGCGGTGGGGTCCCCTACGGCACTGCGTAGGGTCCTACGGTCTTGGCGTGCATCCGTGCGTCGCTGCGGTCCGGTCCCAGGTCGACGGGCACGTGCACCTTCCGCCGACCACTGGCGACAACATCGATGTACTGTGGAGACCTCACGCCCCACGTGTTGAGCAATTCGGCGGTACGTCCACCCGGCCTCCCGCATGCCCACTATACGCCCTCGCTCAAAGTCCGTCAACTGCACATACGGTTCACGTCCACGCTGTCGCGGCATGCTACCAGTGTTAAAGACTGCGATGGAGCTCCGTATGCCACGGCAAACTGGCTGACACTGACGGCGGCGGTGCACAAATGCTGCGCAGCTAGCGCCATTCGACGGCCAACACCGCGGTTCCTGGTGTGTCCGCTGTGCCGTGCGTGTGATCATTGCTTGTACAGCCCTCTCGCAGTGTCCGGAGCAAGTATGGTGGGTCTGACACACCGGTGTCAATGTGTTCTTTTTTCCATTTCCAGGAGTGTAGATTTGAATGATAAGCTTGTTTGTACAAAAACTAACCAAAGCTACAGAAAGAATGACAGTATTTGGAAAAGGATAGATTGCACACACGAGACCACATCACTATGTTACAGTAAAAATATTGTAAAAGAAATACTCTGCTGGCAGTGAAATCTTGGTCTGAACATCTTAGGGTTATGCAGTAGAATAGTAAACCCATTGCAATTTATAGTTGCGTCACTGTATATTGTATGGAAACTACATAGCAGTGGTGAATGCAGGGTAATTTTGTTATAAATAAGTCAACCTAACTATTTTTCTTTAAAAATGGAGGCATTACTGACCCAAAGCTCCACACTGCACACAATTTTATACCGTTTGCAACTTCAGGGGAACACATTGCCAGTCAGACGATTACTGTATGGGGTGACACGTTTTATGGCACTTCATAATTAGACTTGGTTATTGCAGGGAGACCTGCAGAGGATTGATGACTGGACTTAGGACTTAGATCTGGACCTCGCCACAGGTAAATGTAACGTTCTGCACATAAATAGATGAAGAGACTAAGAAGTGCACAATTACACTATTGATGACAAATCATTGGTAACGTTAACAGTTGTGAAATATCAGGATGTAAATGGCTGGAACGATCCAAAGTGGAATAATTACACAAAAACGAAATATAGGAAAAGCATATGCCACACTCAGAGGAATCTTAAGGAAATGTAATTCATCCACTAAATAAGTGGCTTACAAAACTATTATAAACCAATTTCCGTGTATTGCACGTCAGACTCGGGGCATTAGTAGCTCACTGTAATAGAAAAGGTATACCAGATCCAATGCAATGCGGTATACATGTGTTCGTTACAAAGATACTAAATGAACTCCTGAAATTCTGGTGGTAGACGCTATAAAAAAGGTATTGCATTATCATGGAGGAATTTACTCTTGGAAAAACCCAAGATATCACTTTATGGGCAACACATTACTCTCTGCCAGACACGTCTTGTGAAAAGACTGCAATCAGAAGATCCGACAAATTAGAGTTAATACTGAGGTTTACCGACAATCATTCTTTCTATGTCCCACTGGCAAATAGAACAGGGACGCGTGTTAAATGATAGACGGGCTCTCAATCTCACACTGTAAGAAGTTTCTGATATTATCTATTGTATACAGTATCAACCCTGTAATAATCATTTGACTCGAAATTATTACTCTATCTGCCAATTTTGTCCAAGTAATGGAGTTCTGAAGCTCACATTTTTGTTCGTTAGATGATCCAGCATACATCACAGCTTGGGAAAAGATTGTCATCGCAAGTTACACATCATATCCAGGAGACACTATCTGCGTTTTCGAGGTAATGTAGTGTCAGCAGAAGGCACAGACTATTATGCTGCACGTATTCGAAACAAAATACTTAATACACACAGAATACCATTTTGTTGGTCTGTTGCCTGTCGCTGTGTGTGTTAATCATATATAAAAAGTATAGGTTTATGGATCTGTGGTAATGGGTTTGTTTATAAAATGACTAGCCACGATTTTCTTTTTTAAATATGGTGTGCATTTCAACGGTTTGGTAATGATTGTGATGCGCTGTCACATTCAAATACAGGCTCTCGAATTTTACCTAACAGCACGTTGAAAGATCTATGTTGTCCTCATGCATGCACTGTGCTTGAATAAATTTGTAATTAGACATGGGTTTTTCTTAAGTGTGTCAATGTGTGTTTTTCGAAGTATCAATGTTCGTGAGATGAGGTCGCACAGCTGCAGTTGTGAGTGATATATTAACACCCTCTGAATTCGGCCTGTATTCCACCCTGCTTCCACCATGCAGTAGCAGGTGATTAAGCAACACATCGCAGAGTACATGGCTGATGTTGGCCACACTGTCTCCAGCCACATTCACAACAATCCGCCAGCCACTCATGAATCAGATAGCTGTTCACTGCAGCGGCAGCAGCAGCAGGAGGGGGGGGGGGTGTTTGTTTAAAATCAAGATACATATGAACCCATCCTATCCTATTACGCCAAGCAGTACAACATGACCATACAGCAAAACTCCTGCAGTAACTCCTAAACATGGAACCAGGTACTATCAGTGTAATTTGTCTGTGTGTCTTCATACTTGGAAAAGGATAGATTGCTACTCGCCACATATCGGAGATATTGAGTCACAGATAGGCACAACACACACACACAAAACTTACGACCACATCACTATGCTACAGTAAAAATATTGTAAAAGAAATACTCTGCTGGCAGTAAAATCTTGGTCTGAACATCTTGTTTCATGGCAAGTGTGTGCCTAGGGGTTTCATGTAGGCAGTGTGGTAACGAGATTCCAACCATTTTTAAACTGTCTCTATGTCACTATGATGAAAATACAACAGTAATTGTTTTAACAAGTAAACCATAATAAATTTTTTTGTTTCCACCATTTTTCATTTTTGACGATAAATTACATTTATTGGGTGATAAATTAGAACAATAAGGCCCTCTCTGGGTAGTCATCATTGGGTAATAAATAGGGCTAATACATTGGGTAATAGATTACAGCAGGAAAACTGGAAACTAAAAAAATAATTAGAAAGTGCAGTTTGCAAATAGCAAGTTGGAACATTTATTTTGTACTGGTGCTTGGCGAAAACTTCTTGGCTGCATTTTGGGTCATAAATTACCCTAATTAGCTAATAAATGATAGAGGGAGCATGGCTGAAAGTGACTCATACTAACTGTCTGCAATCTTGGACACTTAGTTGTCCTAGAGCAGTAGGGGAAAGGAAGAGAAATGATCTTGATCTCGACCAGGACCTGGGGGAGAAATCTTGTAACAATGCAGACTACTCAGCTCCAGTTTTTTTTCCATTACTGTTTGAATTTCCCGCCATTCTATGCTTTGGAGACTTGGATGTAGGTCTGCTGCAAATGTCTGAGACAATGAGCTATGCTGGTCACTAAAATTGCAGCATTTTGACGACTGGATGGTTTGCCTCTGCAGTACAGTTGTTCTTAGCTAGTAGTGCAGGTTGCATATCTGCATTGTCCCTATGCCAGAACCTATTCGGCCATACACTAACAACCATGTTACTTCCTCTGCTATTCAGCTCCCATCTAACATGGAAATCCACTATTTCCTGTGTTTTTGGAACTTAGGTGCAATTAAAGTATAATCATCAAGCTAGCACAACATAACCTCCATAGTGCTTACACAGGATGTTATTACAAAATCTTTGAAAAGATAATGTTCACTGTAACTGTACAATGTATGTTGTTTTATAATCAGCGACTGTTGATGTGCATTAGTTCTCTTGGAGTATCTTTTACAGCATCTAATTAATATGTATTATGAAAAGTAATGATAGTTTTCAATGGAAGACCCTCTGGTGCTGGGGTGGAGATAAGGAGGGAGTGTTGGTGTTTATTGCTCATCACATGTTCCTCTCACCACTGACTAAAAGTGTATATGCCCTTCCAAATGACAGTACATTACTACTACTTATTCCCAAAATGGACATCAAAAACAACATTGGTCACCTTCCTGCTAAATTATTCCCACAAATTTCATATCCCCTAAAGATTAATCTACAGCTGGTACAGGGTTCAACCAATCAAAAGGGTTTCTTTATCTGTACTCTGCAAACAAGTGTGAAAAGCATGCCATAGAGTACTTCCCATTGTATCACATATTCTTCCTGTTGCAGTCACATATGGAGCACAGTTTAACATAATAGTCGCGACACTTTACATTTACAACGAAAATCACCTTAAGGAAGAAAGAGGTTAGCATCCTCTATAGCGGAATAGCCAAATTGCAATAACCATGCATCTGACCGATGTTTGGTGCCATCTCTGAACTATTTAGTAAATATGATGAACAATCTACTTATTAGGTTTTAATAAAGGGAGATATAATATAAAAATAAATATATCTAAGTCATATCAACCAATAGATCTATACAGCACGTGTCCTCCAGCGTTTTTATAAATTTAAAAAATGTATTTTAAAAAAATTAAAGTTTTGCCCAACTGACGTAATTTAAATGTTTTAATAATAATCACAGACTCACAAGGAGTGAACATGGAAATTTTATTACTTAACGATAAAGATGAAATAAGTGGGATGACAATGTAAGAATTTTACTTATGTTCCATTTCATGTAATTAAATTTGAAGTGGTTTACTTCCATTGAGGTTTATATGTAGTTCATATAGATGGCGCCATATAACCAACCGATGTGTTCTCCACACAGCCCGCCTTCTGCAAAAATTAGTATTCCATGAACTGTGTACAAAGCTAGATCAACAGGCATTACATGCATTGACCAAAAAAGGATAGTGGTATGTAATATACAAACCATATGAGTTAAGCCATTAATTGCAACTTTTTTATGACATCATCTAACTATGAACCTGTTGTATTCTAAGGATTGAGAACGGGTAGTTGCTAGCTGAAATCTAGCCAACAAAAAATTCCAAAGGACGACTGATAGCTGAAATCTATTATTTACAAATCGTTTAAGAAATGTCAGAACAGTGATATTGCGCCATCCAAACCTTTCATCTACGAAACATTTTTTGGAGAGTTCGTGTGGCCTGTTTGTGTTATGATGATCGAGTAAGGGTTTGCATTTTGTCGTTATTACTCGTGTGTTGAAAAATGCATATGACGACCTAAAGTTACATAATGTGCTTTATACATATTTCACAACAAATGGTTTCTTATATTGTTAATAAACAGTGAGAAGTGTGAGGGCATAATCTATTGTCTTCAGTCTCACTACAAGGTATTAGTTGAATCCTCACCTCCCCATACGTCTATCGACAGTAGACAGATGATGTTTTGGCCACTAGTGTAATTTTTTTCCCGCCAGACACTGTTAACCTTTATGATCAAACTAAACAGGCCAGCATAACTTGACTATGTGCTTTAGCAATATACCAAGCGAGGCACCAAACTTTTTCACCTTCAATTGCTTTTGATCTCTTAAAGACAACTGTAAAACATTTTTCACCTAGACTGATAATGACTAGAGTCTCATAAAACAAACAGCAATGCTTTCTCACAACTTCATTAATGAAAGAATGAAATCACATACCTTCCTAACCTCTGGAGGCCTAATCTCATTTCATTTCTCCCTCCGCTTCGAGGTGATCCACTTTCTTTGCCAGACAGTGTAAATGCATAGCAACGTTTTATATTTTTTTTCAAATTCACAGGGAAATTTTGTTTTTAAAATGCTTTGCATATTAATCCCTTATTAAGTGCGACATGATTTACATGCATTTTACCGTTTTTCTTGCAGCCAGAGTTTTGTGAAAAAGTCCATGGCTTCTTTCACAGAGCCGCTAGAACCAATTTTGTTTGTTGCTGTCACAAAAGTGTTTTCAACTGTGCCAGATTTTATACTATCAACTGTCATGACATATGTACTCGTATATATTAAACGCATACTCTGTTTGTTTTCCAGATTTTTTTAAATCCCACACATTTTCCGTTATGTTGTTAAAATTGTCTGTATCGTATCTAACAAAGAAATATTGTGCTTTCTTGAGATCCTACGTAAGATACATATGTCTAAATCTATTCTCTACAATACATTGTTACGTTCCTGGCAGAGAGTACTACCCATTCAAGCATGTATTAAGATTTCTTCACATTACATTCACATATGGAGTCCTACAAGAATGATTGCTTAAATACCTCTGTGACCACTTAATCTGTGCCACTGCGGCCCTACAAGGGCGATGTGTAGTGGGTTATAGGATAAGTGCATCAAGCTTCAAGACTGCCAATTCAACGGCGGTCTCCTGTAGGAAAAACAAACCTTCGTATACAAAAATTATTCCCTTTATTCCTATTTTATATAGGTCCCACACCTTTAATCATTACTAATGGCCAGGTTGTATGAGTGTTTTGTAAGTAATCTCCTTTGTAGCATGATTGCATTTTCACAGCATTCTACCAATGAACTGAAGTATATCACCTGCTTTACCTTTGCTTGAACATATGTGAGAACTGTATTTAATATCTCTACCAGTTGACCTAGGCATCTGTATAAATAAACTGATACTGATGCAGTTTTTCTCATCTAGTACTTCAGAGTTGATCACTACATCATTGCAAAAAGCGTCTGGCGGTTCTTAATATTTTCTGTAAGTTGATTTACATACAACATGAGCAACTATGGACACATTGCACTACCCTGAGGTACTAATTATCCTACTTCTACTTTTGACAGTTACTCTCCATTGAAGATATGGTACTGGGTTCTCCCTACCACGCAACACTCAATCCAGTCACAAATTTTGTTTGATACCCCATAAGATCACAAATTCGTTAATAGAAATTATTGTTGTACTTAGTCAAATGCTACTTGAAAATCAAAAAAATACTGCAAGCATATATTCCGTTGATCAGTTTCAGAACGTAATTTGAGGAAAACACTTGTTAAGATTTTGATGATCAGTGTTTTTGGAATTTATGCTGGTTGGCATGGAAGAAATCATTCTGTATGTTTGAGCTTAGCAGATTTTCTAAGATCTTATAATGGACTGACACAAATCTGAATGGACATTAGTTTTATGCATCGCCTTTGCTCCCCTTATTGTAAGTGGGTATACCCTGTGATTTCGTCCAACTACTGGACACAGTTTTATGTTTGAGAGATATATGGCACATTATGGTAAAAAGAGATGCTTACTCAGGCGCAAGTAATCTAGTAGGAATACCAGCGGGTGCAGCTGCTTTGTTTACTTTTTCCTGGAGCTATGCTCAGTTTGAGAGATTGCACTCCCTGACACTAATATCTACATCACTCATCTTTTCTCACTTAACGAGATGCTGCAAATGTTAGCGCACTGTACTCGCATTCAGGACTATGGTTCACACTCACATCCAGCCATATTGAGGGCTATAAAGATATTGAGGCTTATAGCTCTGTTTGTAAAATATTCCAGTCTGTAACATGTGGTGACGAGTGCTGTGTGATGTGGGGATAGCGTTATGAAGACAGAATGCACACTCCGCTAACCTGGTAGTGACTCAGTGGCGTATTACGCTGTATTTTGGTAAAATATCTGATTGTGACATTATACAAAACATCCGCAACATACTAATTATAATTTCTTACCTAAACTGATTTACAGATAACCTGAGACAAAGCATTATACTGAGGGAGGAATTGGAATTTGTGACAGAAGCTGTAGGACTTTAATCTAAGCAATAGCTATAGTAGTGGGATGATGCCATAAATGGGTGCTTTACTAGCGGAAGGGTACAATTTTTTAGAGACATGTTGTCAAGACAAGAGGGACGACGCCATAGATAGGCCCTTTACTAGTTGAAGAGTACTTTTTAGACGAAACTACCATATCAACTAACATGTATACAACACTGTGGCATCAACAATGTCGACACACATATATTATAAGTGGCATATTAAAACCAAAGAAACATGTATTTTTAGCTCAGTCAAGAATATTGTTGTCCGTTGTCCACAATGTCATCAAGTATAGATATTATCGATTTAAAATTGCTTCCTAAGAGCAATGTTATTCCTTGGGTGTTAAGAAAATTGACCGATTTGAGCAGTTCCTTATGGAAAATATACGTTTTCTCTCTTCAGGCATTTGTCAAAGTGATATACTTTGCATCAAAGATCTGTATCTAAATGGGTAATATCTGAAGGAATCACAGTGTCAAACAGACTTAAACCATTCCCTATAACGCAATATGTAGGATACTCTACTAAAGGAAAAAAAAAGACTCACCGCTTTAGTTTACACATTTAGCTATGCTAGACAGGCCAAGCATTAACTGTAGCCAGAAGCAAATAATCTGTGCAGCTGCAACATTTTACTTCCTCCCAGATACATGGTATGACATGATTGCAATGGAGAAATCAGGGAAATTGTAGCTAAAATGTATGTTCAGCGACAATCACACTTTATATTCACTGCCTAGTTGTTTCAAATATGGTTTTAACAGAACAATTAGTAATGGTGGGAAGCAGTACCAAACAGGACTACTGACAGTTGTATTGTAAATTATCTCATAGAGGAATTCTGTGATACCAGCTAGTTCCATTGCCTTGCTAAGGTGCATATTACTCTTCATAAGCAAAAGCATTTCAAAATCTGTAGAATGTGTATATGCCATAGAAGGCTGTGGTTTTAATGGAACAATTGTTAATGGTGGGGGTTGTATAACACAGCAACACACTTCAATATATGGGTATTGTACACAGGTGCTATATTTTAGCTGGGAAACATTTTTGTTCCATCACTCCACGATCTTGTGAAAGTGACAAAAGGGATACAGAAGTTCTGTATCGGGACAGGGAATACCTAAATTGCCTTTTAAGGTCGACAGATTCAAAGTACCCAACATCCTTCTGTGGTGCACTGCAAAACATGAAAAATGTGGTCCATAGACTTGATAGTTCATGTATGTTTTGGCAGAAGCAGTATCAAGGCTTTTTAGAGTCCATTTGACGAGGTGAACTTATGCATAACGTTGCTCTGTCATCAAATATATCAGCCTCTCCAACACCATTCCGCAATCATGAAACATTACATCCAGCAATTATATAACCTTGAGGTTTAACGATTACTAGAGAAATATCGCATATTACTGCCTTATAGCTCGTGGACTCTTAGCAAATGAAGATTATGGAGGGGAAGATCAAGCAAGCAATATTTTTAAAAAAAGAGACTTAAGAGCCGTTAAAAAGTGAACGAGAAGAGAAAGATCATCACATGCAAAGTTTTCGGCAACCAGGCAGCTGAGAAGTGGAGTATGTACTCCCTTACAAGAGAACGAAAGAACATGTGACTATGATATCCACTCTGTAGGCGGGAAGGAATATATTAGCTGAGAGGGGCTAAAGGGTCATTTTCAAAGGCTGTGTGGTGCACGACTATCTATCACACAAAAAGAGCACACTTTCGTGATTGATTGTATATTTATCGAAATAAAGTATCGCTACTATGTCAGAACCAATGGCTGAAATCACAGAAAACATAACAAATTTAATGTCAAAACACAGGAGCCCAGCATTAGATGGTATCACCTGTAATTTTATAAAACTTTCTGTTCGATCATCAAGATCGACGTCATGGAAGTCATGAAGAAGAAACAATGATGCGGACAAGTATATTCCAATTAAAAAAATCGCAATAATTGTACGAGGGTGTGCTGGACAGTAATGCCTCCGAATTTTCTATGTGAAAATTCTTAAGGGTTTTTCAATGAAACTAACTTTAGTAACATTTCACATCTTTACACTCCTGGAAATGGAAAAAAGAACACATTGACACCGGTGTGTCAGACCCACCATACTTGCTCCGGACACTGCGAGACGGCTGTACAAGCAATGATCACACGCACGGCACAGCGGACACACCAGGAACCGCGGTATTGGCCGTCGAATGGCGCTAGCTGCGCAGCATTTGTGCACCGCCGCCGTCAGTGTCAGCCAGTTTGCCGTGGCATACGGAGCTCCATCGCAGTCTTTAACACTGGTAGCATGCCGCGACAGCGTGGACGTGAACCGTATGTGCAGTTGACGGACTTTGAGCGAGGGCGTATAGTGGGCATGCGGGAGGCCGGGTGGACGTACCGCCGAATTGCTCAACACGTGGGGCGTGAGGTCTCCACAATACATCGATGTTGTCGCCAGTGGTCGGCGGAAGGTGCACGTGCCCGTCGACCTGGGACCGGACCGCAGCGACGCACGGATGCACGCCAAGACCGTAGGATCCTACGCAGTGCCGTAGGGGACCGCACCGCCACTTCCCAGCAAATTAGGGACACTGTTGCTCCTGGGGTATCGGCGAGGACCATTCGCAACCGTCTCCATGAAGCTGGGCTACGGTCCCGCACACCGTTACGCCATCTTCCGCTCACGCCCCAACATCGTGCAGCCCGCCTCCAGTGGTGTCGCGACAGGCGTGAATGGAGGGACGAATGGAGACGTGTCGTCTTCAGCGATGAGAGTCGCTTCTGCCTTGGTGCCAATGATGGTCGTATGCGTGTTTGGCGCCGTGCAGGTGAGCGCCACAATCAGGACTGCATACGACCGAGGCACACAGGGCCAACACCCGGCATCATGGTGTGGGGAGCGATCTCCTACACTGGCCGTACACCACTGGTGATCGTCGAGGGGACACTGAATAGTGCACGGTACATCCAAACCGTCATCGAACCCATCGTTCTACCATTCCTAGACCGGCAAGGGAACTCGCTGTTCCAACAGGACAATGCACGTCCGCATGTATCCCGTGCCACCCAACGTGGTCTAGAAGGTGTAAGTCAACTACCCTGGCCAGCAAGATCTCCGGATCTGTCCCCCATTGAGCATGTTTGGGACTGGATGAAGCGTCGTCTCACGCGGTCTGCACGTCCAGCACGAACGCTGGTCCAACTGAGGCGCCAGGTGGAAATGGCATGGCAAGCCGTTCCACAGGACTACATCCAGCATCTCTACGATCGTCTCCATGGGAGAATAGCAGCCTGCATTGCTGCGAAAGGTGGATATACACTGTACTAGTGCCGACATTGTGCATGCTCTGTTGCCTGTGTCTATGTGCCTGTGGTTCTGTCAGTGTGATCATGTGATGTATCTGACCCCAGGAATGTGTCAATAAAGTTTCCCCTTCCTGTGACAATGAATTCACGGTGTTCTTATTTCAATTTCCAGGAGTGTATTTTTAACGTCACCCTGGCAACGGACACATTTCTCCCAACAAGAGACCAGTTTGTTGACCCTGTCATTGTAGAATGTTTGACTTTGTTGATGGAGCCGCAACCTCACCTGTGCCTCCACCGTTTCATCACTGTCAACGTGGAGTGCTCGACAGTGTTCTTAATGGTTGGAAACAGGTGAAAATCGGATGCGGTCAAATTAGGACTGTGTGGAGAGTGATCAATGACAGTGAACCAAAGGTGTCGTGTTGCTACAAGTGTCGCAGCGCTCGCGTGTCATCTGGCGTTGTCATGCTGAAGAAGAGTGTGCTCTATGTGTTGACCAACTCTTCGAATTCGTGTTTTCAGTGATCTGAGAGTCTCGTAGTACCTTGCAGAGTTCGTGATGGTGCCTTTGGGCATCAATTTCAAATCCACCACGCCTTGAACAGCCCAAGCAATGCGTGTATGACTCTTCTTGCCGATAGCATGTTCTCGAACATTTTTGGCGTCGGTGATCTTTTGTGGCAGAACTGCATTTATGCTCTGTTGTTATCTCATGCACCAACATAGTTACGTTACATACCGCCATAAACACGCCACGTTCTAGAGGCAGAAGCTTGCAACTTGCGTCAGCGGAGTGGAAAAGTCAAGTGAGTAATATGCATGATAAGTAAGCCCTCAACAGACATGGCGAACAGAATAAGAAATTCAGAGACATTTCTTTTCAGCACACCCTCGTACTTTAACTTCCTGCAAATCTATTCGGTAGCCAACTTACTGGGGTCAGATTCATGCTATGTAGACGATTGAACCAAGACTGGGAAACATGTTCATTTGCAGTGATGCACTGGCAACAACGACTGGCGCCAGATCCACCTGCCCAAAGGTTTTTGCTACTGGTATGGACAATCGTCAACAACTTAAGCAGCATTTGCTAGTGGATTTTTAAAAAACTCTAGTACCTCATTGTCGTCAGTATTTCTAGTTCTTTTATTATTACGTATCAATTTCCACACTCGTCTGGCTCGGCGGGGGGGAAGGGGGAGGTGTTTGGCATGGCTTTCTGTAGGTAATATTATGACTCACCTATTTGGGTAGACTTGAAGCAGAAAACTACATTCTCTCTAAATGTATCTCTTGTTCTTAGTCTTAACATAATGTAGCAATATTTCGATTACATTTGTGCATATCACTATTACAGGAATTGCTTGGAGGTTACTGCAGCAAATGAAAGAGGGATGTACTTCTCCCCTAAAATTCAATATCGGAATTATTCTCTCTTGAATACCTTGAAAGGAAAAGATGGACAATACGCTAAATCGTTCATATCTCGCTGTTCTACATGTAATATTATTCAGCAATATATATCTCGAATTATTAAGTCAGGTTTCTCTCGCTTTATTCCCTTGGCCTGTATGCAAGGCATACTTTGGCAGGTGTAGGATTATCACGCAGTCGTTCATAAATGCATATTTCCTACAATTACCCAGCAGAGTTTCTTGATGACTATGTTGTCGCTCTCCCATTGAGGGGTACTTTACGACAGGGATGGGAAATTAGTCCAGGGATTGTATATTCATATTTCTGAACATGTAAACAGACTGAACAATAAAGTAGATAAGTCTGGGTTGGATGACTCCATTCTTCCAGGGGCGTTAAGCTGGTGGTACTGCAGATCAGTACAACTCTCATTCAACTTTCTTTGTTACCTGCTGTGTTATGGGATTGATATTTGCACGTCCTACACACTTGTCCCAGTGTGGTCACTTGCAATATTATCTGTGTGTGTGTTTTTTTTAAATATACAGTCTGGAGACACTCTCAATATTAATATTCAGTATTATGTATCTAGATACTAATATGTCATACTAAGTAAAACTGCTAAGGTTATAAACGAGGAATGTGTAGCAGAATAAGGAGGATCGAATTGGGAAACTTTATATAATCTCTCTGACATGCTGAGGTTACCGACCATTCTTCGTGGTTTTTAATATACCTTTTAATGTAATGGGATAACAGTGTTAGTTATGGCGGGATTTTCTGGTGTCAACGATGTGTCATGGGATTTCCTCACCCACACCCTGACTGAGAAAAGACAATTTCCATATATATAAAAAGGGAGGAGTTCAGATTTTGGTGGGAAATTGAAAATTTTGCTGGGAATTCAAAAAATAGCCCAATAGCGCTAGTGTGGAAGTAGCGCAGTTGCCCCAAGTATAAACTGGCGATAAATTCACAAGTGATACATTGTGATACTGGTTTTCTTGGAATACTGGTTCAGTCTTGCTCTGATCAGAATATAGGATGACAATGCAAGATGGCCAACCTGGAATACTATGGGAGGATATCTGAGACTCAGATTACTGTCGCCAGCTTAACTATGACGATAGAATCCAAGATAGCCAGCCTGGAACACTGGCCCTGGTTCTATAACGTCACAATTCTGCTCAGACCTGCTGTGCTATTTGTAACAGTGTGGAATTGCAACATACTAATCCGTACTTGACATACTGGGACACTTTCCATTACGTCATAGTTAATTTTCTGGAATACTGGCAATGCGACATCTGGGGATAGAGGATGTATGCGCAGGTCGAAGCATGTGGCATATTTTCTCTGGCTACTATTCACTCATAGGTGTATTGTCACTGATTCTCCTAACTCTAAGTTAGGTTCTTTCCACATTATGTCTTTAAAACCACACCAGAAGCGAAACTCTCTCACTCAAAGGTGTGTGTTACTTATAGAATTCGTGCATACTTACTGTCCTAATTCCAGTTCCTCTAACTCGTCCTGAAGTTGCGCCAGTGACAGTTCCAACTAAATCACCTGGAGTGGAGGATAGCACTGGACTCACACCCATTGCATTAGGTTAATTCCACATGCGCTTTGTTTAAAACAGCTGTAGTGAGTAGTATAATAACAATTCATCTTAGTTTAAAGAAGCAAAGAAATACCATACCAGGGAGAAGTCCCGTTTCCAGAATTGCAAATTTCGTGATCGAGGAGTCTGACCGTGGCTGCTAGGGGCTTCGTCACTGTCCAGCACTACTGACATCAGAAGAAAGTTCTGTAGGACTCGCTGCACTAAATAAGATATGAGTGCCTCGAGTTAAAACGACGGTAAGAAGCGCTAGAGGATTGCTCCAGCCTATTATAGTCAGTAGGATATGTGCAGGGATGCTTACTATTGAGAAACACAGGAAATTTACTCCAGCCAGTTCCACTCATTAGACGGTGAGAAAGGAATACTAGGACAGCTAGTGAGAAGCACCAGTTCTCTATAGCCCCCATGTATACGTACATATATTCTGGATGGAAGTCGAACTTCAAGAGATGCACATTTGTCCTGCTGACATTGGACACTTGTGTGCAGGCTCTGCAGCTGAAAGAAAGGAAAAAAGAAAGATTTGAGTACTATGCTTCTAAAATTCACCACAAAAATAAATTGCGTGTGGAATGGACTGTGGCTGTTTACTGACAATACCGCAATCAACATCACACAACTGGAAACATGTGAAATTATATACAGAAGTCATGTACCATCAATACTTGCGAGTGAAACACATTTATACTTACTGACAAGTTGAGTTGTGCCCATCAAAATCGCAATAAATATACATGATGAAAAACAGTGTCACCTTGTGAGAATAATGATCTACATCATACCTTTATGACTTTAAAATCGCCCTGCGACACAGCACAGGTTGCTAGCTCTGTCTGAAGGAGGGAACATGAGCATAGGAAGTCGAGTGTGCTGTCAGTGGTAAACACTGTACGGCGCGCAGGAGATGCCACTTGCACACAGTAGTCCTGACAACCAGCGCACATGGCTCGACCTCCCACTCACACATACACTCCTGGAAATGGAAAAAAGAACACATTGACACCGGTGTGTCAGACCCACCATACTTGCTCCGGACACTGCGAGACGGCTGTACAAGCAATGATCACACGCACGGCACAGCGGACACACCAGGAACCGCGGTGTTGGCCGTCGAATGGCGCTAGCTGCGCAGCATTTGTGCACCGCCGCCGTCAGTGTCAGCCAGTTTGCCGTGGCATACGGAGCACCATCGCAGTCTTTAACACTGGTAGCATGCCGCGACAGCGTGGACGTGAACCGTATGTGCAGTTGACGGACTTTGAGCGAGGGCGTATAGTGGGCATGCGGGAGGCCGGGTGGACGTACCGCCGAATTGCTCAACACGTGGGGCGTGAGGTCTCCACAATACATCGATGTTGTCGCCAGTGGTCGGCGGAAGGTGCACGTGCCCGTCGACCTGGGACCGGACCGCAGCGACGCACGGATGCACGCCAAGACCGTAGGATCCTACGCAGTGCCATAGGGGACCGCTCCGCCACTTCCCAGCAAATTAGGGACACTGTTGCTCCTGGGGTATCGGCGAGGACCATTCGCAACCGTCTCCATGAAGCTGGGCTACGGTCCCGCACACCGTTAGGCCGTCTTCCGCTCACGCCCCAACATCGTGCAGCCCGCCTCCAGTGGTGTCGCGACAGGCGTGAATGGAGGGACGAATGGAGACGTGTCGTCTTCAGCGATGAGAGTCGCTTCTGCCTTGGTGCCAATGATGGTCGTATGCGTGTTTGGCGCCGTGCAGGTGAGCGCCACAATCAGGACTGCATACGAC
The DNA here is from genome assembly GCF_023864275.1 of Schistocerca cancellata. Classification (NCBI taxonomy): domain Eukaryota; kingdom Metazoa; phylum Arthropoda; class Insecta; order Orthoptera; family Acrididae; genus Schistocerca; species Schistocerca cancellata. The sequence goes on along the minus strand of NC_064629.1, from coordinate 59,285,658 downwards.
CGAGGCACACAGGGCCAACACCCGGCATCATGGTGTGGGGAGCGATCTCCTACACTGGCCGTACACCACTGGTGATCGTCGAGGGGACACTGAATAGTGCACGGTACATCCAAACCGTCATCGAACCCATTGTTCTACCATTCCTAGACCGGCAAGGGAACTTGCTGTTCCAACAGGACAATGCACGTCCGCATGTATCCCGTGCCACCCAACGTGGTCTAGAAGGTGTAAGTCAACTACCCTGGCCAGCAAGATCTCCGGATCTGTCCCCCATTGAGCATGTCTGGGACTGGATGAAGCGTCGTCTCACGCGGTCTGCACGTCCAGCACGAACGCTGGTCCAACTGAGGCGCCAGGTGGAAATGGCATGGCAAGCCGTTCCACAGGACTACATCCAGCATCTCTACGATCGTCTCCATGGGAGAATAGCAGCCTGCATTGCTGCGAAAGGTGGATATACACTGTACTAGTGTCGACATTGTGCATGCTCTGTTGCCTGTGTCTATGTGCTTGTGGTTCTGTCAGTGTGATCATGATATGTACACTCCTGGAAATTGAAATAAGAACACCGTGAATTCATTGTCCCAGGAAGGGGAAACTTTATTGACACATTCCTGGGGTCAAATACATCACATGATCACACTGACAGAACCACAGGCACATAGACACAGGCAACAGAGCATGCACAATGTCGGCACTAGTACAGTGTATATCCACCTTTCGCAGCAATGCAGGCTGCTATTCTCCCATGGAGACGATCGTAGAGATGCTGGATGTAGTCCTGTGGAACGGCTTGCCATGCCATTTCCACCTGGCGCCTCAGTTGGACCAGCGTTCGTGCTGGACGTGCAGACCGCGTGAGACGACGCTTCATCCAGTCCCAAACATGCTCAATGGGGGACAGATCCGGAGATCTTGCTGGCCAGGGTAGTTGACTTACACCATCTAGAGCACGTTGGGTGGCACGGGATACATGCGGACGTGCATTGTCCTGTTGGAACAACAAGTTCCCTCGCCGGTCTAGGAATGGTAGAACGATGGGTTCGATGACGGTTTGGATGTACCGTGCACTATTCAGTGTCCCCTCGACGATCACCAGTGGTGTACGGCCAGTGTAGGAGATTGCTCCCCACACCATGATGCCGGGCATTGGCCCTGTGTGCCTCGGTCATATGCAGTCCTGATTGTGGCGCTCACCTGCACGGCGCCAAACACGCATACGACCATCATTGGCACCAAGGCAGAAGCGACTCTCATCACTGAAGACGACACGTCTCCATTCGTCCCTCCATTCACGCCTGTCGCGACACCACTGGAGGCAGGCTGCACGATGTTGGGGCGTGAGCGGAAGACGGCCTAACGGTGTGCGGGACCGTAGCCCAGCTTCATGGAGACGGTTGCGATTGGTCCTCGCCGATACCCCAGGAGCAACAGTGTCCCTAATTTGCTGGGAAGTGGCGGTGCGGTCCCCTACGGCACTGCGTAGGATCCTACGGTCTTGGCGTGCATCCGTGCGTCGCTGCGGTCCGGTCCCAGGTCGACGGGCACGTGCACCTTCCGCCGACCACTGGCGACAACATCGATGTACTGTGGAGACCTCACGCCCCACGTGTTGAGCAATTCGGCGGTACGTCCACCCGGCCTCCCGCATGCCCAATATACGCCCTCGCTCAAAGTCCGTCAACTGCACATACGGTTCACGTCCACGCTGTCGCGGCATGCTACCAGTGTTAAAGACTGCGATGGAGCTCCGTATGCCACGGCAGACTGGCTGACACTGACGGCGGCGGTGCACAAATGCTGCGCAGCTAGCGCCATTCGACGGCCAACACCGCGGTTCCTGGTGTGTCCGCTGTGCCGTGCGTGTGATCATTGCTTGTACAGCCCTCTCGCAGTGTCCGGAGCAAGTATGGTGGGTCTGACACACCGGTGTCAATGTGTTCTTTTTTCCATTTCCAGGAGTGTATCTGACCCCAGGAATGTGTCAATAAAGTTTCCCCTTCCTGGGACCATGAATTCACGGTGTTCTTATTTCAATTTCCAGGAGTGTATTTCATAGGAAGTCATCAGTTCATTCAGAATTCCCACATAAACGATCCATATTTTGATCTCGGAACTCAACACGGAATTCTTCTGTGTTGGTCCATCTCTTTTCCGTGTTGCGGTTCTGTGTTATATGGATTAAACAAGCTCTTGATAGGTGGAAAGGGAAGGAATACATGGTGTATAAGACGTTCTCCAAAATTGAAAAGCCGATTAGTACTAGCGACATAGCACTTTGGTTTAGTGAATCAACTCTGATACTTCACACAGTATATTTTACATTTGTACTACAAACTCGCAGAGCAGGTGTATTTCTGACGTATAGTAGTACTATCCGTTGCATTATCACGTTAAGATATTCGCATTCCTACCATAGACCTGAAATAAGCACAGCTTACAAGCTGAATGTTCCATAGACATTTCTGATGAGCAGTGCAGTGTTGTGTTTGAATTGCACTCCATTTTTTTCGACTTCATTGTGAATCAGACATATGTACACAAGGTGGAAGTGCAGAACACACACAATGCGAAAATACTTAAACAGACATCCAGCTAGCTAGTTCCACACGCTAGAATTGGAAACTTTAAGAGGGTGAAATCGATATCTTGGACGCCAAATACAACATTGATTCTGTCTGACACAACTCATTTTGTAGGTTACTGAATATGTTAACAGCAACAGCTTACGTAATTCATATCCGATTACAGTTCGAAAATTGTGCTATGTTTACATCGTCAGCAGTGGTAAACACATGTAATGAGATGATATCTTATGAGTTTGAGTTCCCTTTTAATCCTTAACTTCTCAACTAGAAACACAGTCACTAGGCGATACCATCCCATGTATTTAACACCGACCAGAAGTCAGGAACTCTAACTTTGTGTTCCAACAAATACTTGCGACCATAAACAGAGATTAATTTTAAGATATGTACACTACAGACTGAATCTCTCCATAGTGATCCGTATTCCACAGTACAAGTGCCATAGGTTCACCACAACTGAACTCTTCAAGTTACCTATCAGAGGCACATATTCGTTCCCCTATTGCTCCACATGCAAGTGGAGCAGAAAAAGGGACTGACTAGCAGTTATACAACATGTTTTCTAGAATGTGTTGTATGCAAGCTTACTACCCATTAAGAATATACTGGAGTATACTGGAGCGCGCACACACACACACACACACACACACACACACACACACAAAATCCAGAAACCACACATCATACCTCTCATTTCTGATGAATTGTAAACATGCGTGGAAGGTAAAATGCGCTATAATGGTTCATATAGACATGTAGCTTGCTTTGCCTTAATTATTATAGTACCATACCTTGCATTTGTAGTAGTAGATTCAATTGATTCAAACAGTAGATCCCATGACGAATTCATATTGCAGTAAGTTCCCAACTCTCTCTCTCTCTCTCTCTCTCTCTCTCTCTCTCTCTCTCTCTCTCTCTCAAGTCATCATCATCATCAAGTTTGCAACTTTTGTGTTCCTATAGATACTCAAGCATACCATCGAAATCTGAGTGTGTTTTGACATAACTTCACCACAGACTGAGTTTCTCCATAGCAATCCATACTGCACTGTACAGACCACAGAGGTTTGTGACACTTGGATGCTTTAAATATACACACTGTGTCTGGTCTTGGGGTGTTAACTTAATTGTATCACCCCCAGACATGTCGACGACATTGTGGCTGCCAGATATATTGATGTCTTGAGGAAATGGATTGTTTTCAGTTGTCACACAATCCTCAATGTATTTCAGCTTTCTGCACAGTTGATCCAACTCCATAACACTGAAATGCACTGCTGGACATTCTTATTTGCACAATAATTTTGAAGTCCATATCAGCTACTAAACCAACATTAACACACTTTGATCCATTGGTAGTCCGTTGATAAGTAGTGTTGAACAACAGCACTCTGTAATGATTTAACTCAGCCTCAACGAGTGGTGCAGATGTTGGATATACTGGAAACTCGAAGACTGGAAGCAATTCTCTGTGCTGCTCTGCTATATCAGTCATTGCATCAGGGAGCTTTTCTGCATGCTGACTCAGTGGTGCCAGTAATGTATATAATGGAAACTTGAAGTCTCGAAACTATTCTCCATGCTGACTTGATTTCCAATGCAGCATGCGGAGAGTTGCTTCAGGGAGCTTGTCTGCCTGGTGACTTGATTTCTGCTGTTTGAATCTGCTTGAGTTCCACTGCGAAACGTTGGGAGCAGCATCAGGAAGTGTCTGCATGTGGGCTTCATATCTGCTACTGCTGCTCAAATGTGTCAGACACCGCATCGTCTACATACTGGAGCTATTGAACTGAGGGAGAAGTGAAAGAAAACCGTGCAAAACGCATACATACGCATAATAAATAATAAACATTGAGAGAAATGATTAGTTTCACACTTACAAGTGAGTGTGCGAGGAAGTTTTTTTCTGTCTGGAGGTGGTAGATCTTTGATGCCACTTCATGATGATGATGATGATGATGATGATGATGATGATGATGATGATGATGATGATGATGATGACCAACCTACAGATGCTAAGTATAGTACTATACCAACTGAGCAAAAGCTAGCCACATGTCTGCATGAACTGTTATAGCACATTCTCCTGTGCAGAATCCTTTACAATTAATTATAAGTGCAAGGTGTGATGTGTGGTTTCTGGTGTGTATTGTGTATGGTGTTAAAGACTTTGATGCTGACTTGCTCCAATATGCTATTGATAGGTAACTTCAGGCGTTCAGCTATGGTGAACCTGTGGGACTAATATTGTATGATACAGATCACTATGGAAAGTACTTTGTTTAAAACAACTGCTGTGAGTAGGATAGTAACAATCTATCTTTGTTTAAAGAATCAAAGAGATACCACACCAGGGAGAAGTCCTCTTTCCAGAATTGCAAAGTTAGTGATCGAGGAGCTCGCCCATTGCTGCTAAGAGCTGTATCACCGTGCACCACTGCTGACATCAGAAGAAAGGGCTGTAGGATTCGCCACACCACTTAAGACATGAGAGCACCTAGTTAAAACGATAGGAAACATAAAAAGACTTGTACTTTAACCCAAGTGACAGTTGAGGGGTAACAGCAGTGGGAAGGAGAGCAATGGAAGGACTGAGAAGCACCAGAGGGTTGCTCCAGCCAATTCTACTCCATAGGAAATGTGCTCGGATGGTTACTATTGAGAAACACAGGAAAGTTCCTCCAGCCAAGTCTACTCAGTAGGCAATGAGAAAGGAATGCTAGGACAACTAGTGAGAAGCACCAGTTCTCTATAGCCCCCACATATACATACATATATTCTGGATGGAAGTCGAACTTCGAGAGATGCACATTCGTCCTGCTGACATTAAACACTTTTGTGCAGGATCTGAAGCCAGGAGAAGGAGAGAAAATTCAGTACTATGATCATAAAATTCACCACAAAAATATATTGTGTGTGGAATGGGCTGTGACTATTTACCGCCAATAACGGAACCAACAGCACAGAGCTGTTAAACATGTGAAATTATATACAGAAGTCATGTAGCATCAATATTTGAGAGTGGTACACACTTATACTTATTGACAAACTGAATTGTACACATTAAAAACGCGGTAAATATAGATGAAGAAAAACAGTGACATCTTATGAGAGTCATGTTCTACAAGATACTCGTACATCACATTTCAAGACCAAAAACTGAACTGCCATCACCATCAGAAAGCAGTGCCAACTGGTAGTAGATGACGGTAACATTGCCAAAAGACACGGCACAGATTGCTAGCGCCATTAGTTGTCTCAATCAACTCAATGATATTTCACACGGTACATTTTACATTTCTACTATGAACTCGCAGAATTGGTGTATTTCTGGCATACAGGTTGTTTTCGTAAGAGCGCGAAAAAATGTAACAGGGCATAAAGAATACTCCACTGAACATTTTGAGATAGGGAACCTGGGGTCAGAAAAACCAGCTTAAGGAGATATGGAAGTAAACTTGTCTGCTGCCATGTCTAGCATTACTGTTTTTCAGCTTATTTACAACTAACATGCGTGTAGGTTTACACATACTGTGCTGTTTATTTACATTTAGGTTTCTTTACTTGCTGCAAGGAAAGAAGGAAGACGTGTCTGATTACCAGGAAGTCATGATACAGGGTATGTTGACTTTACTTTCCATAAGACGCCTCTGTTGTATTTACGTTGTCACATAGCAGAACGTGCTATGAATCAACGACAGACCCATTCATTACTCAGTGCTATTCAGAGAGAGTGTAAGCTTAGGGACCGATGACCTCAGCAGTTTGGTCCCATAAGACGTTACCACAAATTTCTAAAAACTTCCCAATGCACTCAACCACTGGAAGACTAAGCCTCCTTCACATATCCAACATGATACTCTGGCAAGCAAACAGATCGGTAGTTTTTTTTTGGGGGGGGGGGGAGGGAGGAGATACAGTATCTCGCTCTCGCTCTATGATGTATGTATTTAAATGATGGATTAAGGTACAACGAACTGTTAATATGATGTCATCGCCATCTGGTGGGTTTCCCTGGAAGTACAGGTCTATACAGCGCGACGTAGCCCTGTCGAACTGTGGAATGATTTTGCCGGGAAGTCACAACAAATATTTTTTTAATGTGAAGTAGTTATGAAGTTATTAACGTATGACTGAAAAGAAATAATAGTTCATTTCATCACACTTCTTTCAAAACGTTGGCTGGAATGGTTCAGTACTTAGTGAGCTGTGAATATTGTTGTAATTGGTCGGACTTCAGGCTAAACTAAATAGGGTATTTATTAACTGTCAAAGAAATGATAATGTGTACTACTTAGCCCCGAAAACCTGTCCGCTTGCCACAGGGAACAGTCGGGTGAGGACTTGGGCAGCTGCACGGGCACACAGGTGAGGGCAGGTGGGCCAGCAACTCGTTTTCAAAAAGACACCAAATATTACTCGTGATAATGGTAGCTTAAAAGACTCTTTTCAATAAGTTAAATACTTCAAAATGCAGCTATGACATTATGCTGCCTCCCTAGTTTGGTGTCAATACACTGAAATCTTAATACGTAATTTGTGCTACGGAAGATGCTATGAGTCACAGCGGGCTGTCGAATGAACACACTAAATAAACGCTCATCTTTTTCTCCCAGGAGTATTTGACCAAACAGCCGAATTCTGTGTACGTTGCAGAAGGATAGATTTCTCCGAAGGATAGTATAAATTATTTAATTCAGAATTATTTTCTACGCCTCACTGTTTATCACGGACTTACTAAATGGCGTTTGAGGAGTCGCGAGAATTTCGCTCATGTTCACTCACACACCGGAAGTCAGAACGAAAGGATACGTACTGGAATAATACAGCGCTACACATTGTTAGACTGCATATGTTGGTAGCGTCGCGATTTACATTCAGTAATCAGTCATTAATCGTCGGAGGCAGGGGTCATGTTTTCGCGGCTGAGTAATAGTGATTGAAACGAGTGTCGTGATTGTGAGAATATTTGAATCGTGAATTTTCAAAGCGACTTTAGTCCCTAGAGGTACATTTTCAGAAACAAGAAAAAAAAATGGTTCAAACGGCTCTGAGCACTATGGGACTTAACTGCTGTGGTCATCAGTCCCCTAGAACTTAGAACTACTTAAACCTAACTAACCTAAGAACATCACACACATCCATGCCCGAGGCAGGATTCGAACCTGCGACAGTAGCAGTCGCGCGGTTCCGAACTGAGCGCCTAGAACCGTTAGACCACCGCGGCCGGCAGAAAAAAAAAACTGTCTATTATTTTAGTGAAGCGAATATTGCACTAAATTATTGCAACATATGTTACATACATCTGAACTACACGAGACTGTCATTACCAAAGCATGATCTTGTACTTCCTTCATGTTCAAATTTTGGTTTAAGAAGGAAGGACTTAAGTTGTTTTTCAAATTAACTTCAGTTTTGCTTCTTACGTAATAAAATTGTGGCATACAAACACATAATAATGTATTTTCTTTATTGAAAACACATTCAGAATACATAGAACAGTTAATCATCCAAGAAAATAAACATACAGGACAAAATTTCCAAAACGAAATTGCAATTTTACTCATTTGTTTTTGTTCCCAAGCTGCAATTTTCTCATAAAATGCTTTGGATTCATTACAGTCGGGAATGTACTTGAGCATTTTGCGTATATCTTTAATTAATTTTATTGCCGGCCCCGATGGTCGAGTGGTTCTAGGCGCTAGAGTCTGGAACCACGCGACCGCTACGGTCGCAGGTTCGAATCCTGCCTCGGGCATGGATGTGTGTGATGTCCTTAGGTTAGTTAGGTTTGAGTAGTTCTAAGTTCTAGGGGACTGATGACCTCAGAAGTTAAGCCCATAGTGCTCAGAGTCATTTGAACCATTTTTCAAATTTTATTTTAACTGACTGGACACACCATTTGGATAAGCGTGTCTGTGTCATAGTTCTGGGACGTGTGGAAACGTTGACCCAAGGATGAAAGATTGTTGACTTATTCCTCCTATGAATAGTTTTGCCAAAACTATTCTGATCTGTTCTGCACAAAAGCAGATTCCACAAAAGTTGAAACAGTGAAAGATACCTTTCTACACTCCTGGAAATGGAAAAAAGAACACATTGACACCGGTGTGTCAGACCCACCATACTTGCTCCGGACACTGCGAGAGGGCTGTACAAGCAATGATCACACGCACGGCACAGCAGACACACCAGGAACCGCGGTGTTGGCCGTCGAATGGCGCTAGCTGCGCAGCATTTGTGCACCGCCGCCGTCAGTGTCAGCCAGTTTGCCGTGGCATACGGAGCTCCATCGCAGTCTTTAACACTGGTAGCATGCCGCGACAGCGTGGACGTGAACCGTATGTGCAGTTAACGGACTTTGAGCGAGGGCGTATAGTGGGCATGCGGGAGGCCGGGTGGACGTACCACCGAATTGCTCAACACGTGGGGCGTGAGGTCTCCACAGTACATCGATGTTGTCGCCAGTGGTCGGCGGAAGGTGCACGTGCCCGTCGACCTGCGACCGGACCGCAGCGACGCACGGATGCACGCCAAGACCGTAGGATCCTACGCAGTGCCGTAGGGGACCGCACCGCCACTTCCCAGCAAATTAGAGACACTGTTGCTCCTGGGGTATCGGCGAGGACCATTCGCAACCGTCTCCATGAAGCTGGGCTACGGTCCCGCACACCGTTAGGCCATCTTCCGCTCACGCCCCAACATCGTGCAGCCCGCCTCCAGTGGTGTCGCGACAGGCGTGAATGGAGGGACGAATGGAGACGTGTCGTCTTCAGCGATGAGAGCCGCTTCTGCCTTGGTGCCAATGATGGTCGTATGCGTGTTTGGCGCCGTGCAGGTGAGCGCCACAATCAGGACTGCATACGACCGAGGCACACAGGGCCAACACCCGGCATCATGGTGTGGGGAGCGATCTCCTACACTGGCCTTACACCACTGGTGATCGTCGAGGGGACACTGAATAGTGCACGGTACATCCAAACCGTCATCGAACCCATCGTTCTACCATTCCTAGACCGGCAAGGGAACTTGCTGTTCCAACAGGACAATGCACGTCCGCATGTATCCCGTGCCACCCAACGTGCTCTAGAAGGTGTAAGTCAACTACCCTGGCCAGCAAGATCTCCGGATCTGTCCCCCATTGAGCATGTTTGGGACTGGATGAAGCGTCGTCTCACGCGGTCTGCACGTCCAGCACGAACGCTGGTCCAACTGAGGCGCCAGGTGGAAATGGCATAGCAAGCCGTTCCACAGGACTACATCCAGCATCTCTACGATCGTCTCCATGGGAGAATAGCAGCCTGCATTGCTGCGAAAGGTGGATATACACTGTACTAGTGTCGACATTGTGCATGCTCTGTTGCCTGTGTCTATGTGCCTGTGGTTCTGTCAGTGTGATCATGTGATGTATCTGACCCCAGGAATGTGTCAATAAAGTTTCCCCTTCCTGGTACAATGAATTCACGGTGTTCTTATTTCAATTTCCAGGAGTGTATATCTTCGAACGTCCTTAACAGACGTTTATGGAATTGGCATTTCTTTTGTAATAATGTGGCCACCAGTTTTTGTAATCATAAACATCCTCACTTTCAACGATTGTAACTGTAAAATTTCCTTTATCGCTAGAGCTGACTGTGTGTTCACACACGTCCTTCATTGTGTAAAGTCTGTCCACACGCTTCAGTCGTCTTTTTACTACTGCGAAGTCCCTATCATTTGGCAGAAAGGAGCGTACTCTGATAGGGAAAAGAAGTCTGATGTTAAAAAAAAACGCCTCTGAGCACTTATAGCCATTAAAAACCTGATGAGTGTGTTGGTCTCATTCTGACCTTGACAGCTGTCACAAAACAACCAGAGTTCTTTAACACTATATGAGACACATGTATTGAAATAATGGAGGAGAAAACTGTGTACCTCATTTGGACTTTTCTTAGCTTGCCTCTCACAGTAGATGTAGAAGGATACTGAATTAGTTTTCATGTTATGCACAGAGAAAACAGGAATTGTTAGTTTACGATAATAATACATGTCCTGAACTGGTATCTTAGCCAAGCATACATTTTTCATGTAGTCAAATATTAAAGTAAGAAAATCCTCTCTCTCAGTGCATAACTTGGTTGCATCTTTTAGTGTTTTGCTGAACCTTTTGCTGCGACGTTTGTAAAATTCTGCTGCAGATACACGTTGATCACAATCATTAAGTGCACCGCTTTTCACTTTAACATTCAGTTCTTCACGCGTAATGCATGTGTCTACACTGGGTTTACCAAATCTCAAACGGAAATTGTTATTGAAATATCTGTGATAATAGCGGTAAGACATTACTATCAGGATATTTGACAAGAAACATTACATGCATAGTTTTCACAGTTAGTTCACTGTTTAAGTAGAAAAAATCTGTTTTTCCATAGTGGGTTTGTTTAGTTGGAAATGACACAATATGAGCATGAACAGAAGCAAGTATATCAGCCTCTTTTGCGTTCCATCGTTTGTGTTTTCCACGTTGGTCTTTAGGAAGGAGACTTGCCACGAAGCAGCAACTTACACAATGTCTTCATCTTGGATTCGGTAACACAATAAACATTGAGGAAGGCTTTCTTACATATCTCTATCAGCTTGTCTGAATCTTTAACATAATACTTGAACATAGCTGCCCTAGTACCAGGGTCGTCTCTCCTTCCTCTTCGTTTTTTTATGGCAATACTTTCAGTTTGTCCCTGCAAGAACACGTCTTGTTCGTTCTTAGTGTCAAAATCTTTCATGTTAATTACCTGCTTTTAACAATGCATTTTCGGAAACCAAGTTGAGACATTTTCCTGCATTTGAAATATATGACAATTTTTTATAAATAAGAGTCTGCATTACTAGTAATTATGTCTCAGTAAGCTACAATGATGTGTACAAGAATATTGTGTACAACAATATTGTGGAACAAAATTAAATCCAAATTGCTTTCCTGCAAGCAGGTCCTGTTCGTCTAGCTGAAACTCAACTTCCTCACATGATTTACGTGCTCCAAACCTTTAACATTACCACGCTTTATTGTAGCTCTCTTGTATTCTGTAGCCCTTTTCATTCCTTTCCTCCTTTTTTGGTCAGATTTTCTTCATTGTCAATAACACCAGTCCATAAAGAACTGCTGTTACACGCCATTTTCGTTTTAAACTGACGTATCACAGGTCTACCAAACAAACAAAAAAGTAATACAGACGTTTTATCAACTTAAAGCTGTACATGAATCTGTTAACAATTATCATTACCTGACAAGCTAAACAACCTAAGTCCTGGACTAAGGCTGTTTTGCCAGTAAACACGAATGTTCTATTACTGGAAAGAATGTACAGAAGTTAGGGACTAAAGTCTCTTTGGTATTAAGCGATGCGTGTTGGGTACTGGAACATTACTGTGCCCGTAACTCAACACCATGAAAATGTGAACTTCAGTCGTTTTGCAAATTCACGATTGGTTTAAATTTTTAACTTTTATCTCATTTTTTTCTAGTTACATCTTCTGATAGGCTTTTTTTTTAATTTGTTGTAGATGGAATATTGTGGTCGCGAAATAGAGCAGTGCCCTCACAATAATTTGCTAGATTATTACATCATGTCAGAAGAGAGGGAAATAATTAAAAAGAAAGGTTTACGGTATAGAAAATCGGGAAAGAAAAAATGAAGAAAAAAGTTTTTGAAGAAATTAAAAAAACACATGAATATTCGTAAATTCCTTAAAGGAAATTCTAAGGCAAGTACTTCAGTCATTGAATTAGAAGCTCAATATTTCTTTATAATGTGGACAATTAGGCGCTAAAAATATACAGTCATGTACATAAGGTGATGAAATTGACCAGCTTAGTAAATTCTTGCATGAACGCTCTGAGATTTCTCCAAATTAAAATCAGTATGTGACTTTTGTCGTTAATGAAAGTATCAGCGTACATGGAACAAAGGAATACAAGGTTTCTAACATAGGTACGTGGCCAAAAGTACTTAATGCGAGAGACATATATTAAGTTGTACTGTGCGTACCCTCACAAGTATATCTATGCAGTTTTCCAAAATATGAAATTGGGTGTCATTTCTCTTTAGCACATTACACAGGAAAACTATCAAATGAAGAAATTATCAGACGACGTTGGTTAATTTATTCAGTATCAAACGACAGTATCTTTTAATTTTGTTGTCGATTTCTTGACGCAAAGTCAACCGCTAATCTGACAACCACTGAGGTTTTTAAAAACTGGAAACATTTCAGTGAAGCTTTGACAATGCTTGAAAATAGTCCTAACCTCAAAAAAGCATTTACTCAATGGACTGAAGCTGAAATCACGTTTAAAGCTGTATTAACTAATGACCCCCCCCCCCCCCCCCCATGAACCATGGACCTTGCCGTTGGTGGGGAGGCTTGCGTGCCTCAGCGATACAGATAGCCGTACCGTAGGTACAACCACAACGGACGGGTATCTGTTGAGAGGCCAGACAAACGTGTGGTTCCTGAAGAGGGGCAGCAGCCTTTTCAGTAGTTGCAAGGGCAACAGTCTGGATGATTGACTGATCTGGCCTTGTAACAATAACCAAAACGGCCTTGCTGTGCTGGTACTGCGAACGGCTGAAAGCAAGGGGAAACTACGGCCGTAATTTTTCCCGAGGGCATGCAGCTTTACTGTATGATTAAATGATGATGGCGTCCTCTTGGGTAAAATATTCCGGAGGTAAAATAGTCCCCCATTCGGATTTCCGGGCGGGAACTACTCAAGAGGATGTCGTTATCAGGAGAAAGAAAACTGGCGTTCTACGGATCGGAGCGTGGAATGTCAGATCCCTTAATCGGGCAGGTAGGTTAGAAAATTTAAAAAGGGAAATGGATAGGTTAAAGTTAGATATAGTGGGAATTAGTGAAGTTCGGTGGCAGGAGGAACAAGACTTCTGGTCAGGTGACTACAGGGTTATAAACACAAAGTCAAATAGGGGTAATGCAGGAGTAGGTTTAATAATGAGTAGGAAATTAGGAATGCGGGTAAGCTACTACAAACAGCATAGTGAACGCATTATTGTGGCCAAGAAAGATACAAAGCCCACACCTACTACAGTAGTACAAGTTTATATGCCAACTAGCTCTGCAGATGACGAAGAAATTGAAGAAACGTATGATGAGATAAAAGAAATTGTTCAGATAGTGAAGGGTGACGAAAATTTAATAGTCATGGGTGACTGGAATTCGAGTGTAGGAAAAGGGAGAGAAGGAAACGCAGTAGGTGAATATGGATTGGGGCTAAGAAATGAAAGAGGAAGCCGCCTGGTAGAATTTTGCACAGAGCACAACTTAATCATAGCTAACACTTGGTTTATGAATCATGATAGAAGGTTGTATACATGGAAGAACCCTGGAGATACTAAAAGGTATCAGATAGATTATATAATGGTAAGACAGAGATTTAGGAAGTGGATTTTAAATTGTAAGACATTTGCAGGGGCAGTTGTGGACTTTGACCACAATTTATTGGTTATGAACTGCAGATTAAAACTGAAGAAACTGCAAAAAGGCAGGAATTTAAGGAGATGAGACCTGGATAAACTGAAAGGACCAGAGGTTGTAAGGGGTTTCAGGGAGAGCATAAGGGAACAATTGACAGGAATGGGGGAAAGAAATACAGTAGAAGAAGAATGGGTAGCTTTGAGGGATGAAGTAGTGAAGGCAGCAGAGGATCAAGTAGGTAAAAAGACGAGGGCTAGTAGAAATCCTTGGGGAACAGAAGAAATATTGAATTTAATTGATGAAAGGAGAAAATATAAAAATGCAGTAAATGAAGCAGGCAAAAAGGAATACAAACGTCTCAAAAATGAGATCGACAGGCAGTGCAAAATGGCTAAGCAGGGATGGCTGGAGGACAAATGTAAGGATGTAGAGGCTTATCTCACTAGGGGTAAGATAGATACTGCCTACAGGAAAATTAAAGAGACCTTTGGAGATAAGAGAACCACTTGTATGAACATCAAGAGCTCAGATGGAAACCCAGTTCTAAGCAAAGAAGGGAAAGCAGAAAGGTGGAAGGAGTATATAGAGGGTCTATACAAGGGCGATGCACTTGAGGACAATATTATGGAAATGGAAGAGGATGAAGATGAAGATGAAATGGGAGACACGATACTGCGTGAAGAGTTTGACAGAGCACTGAAAGACCTGAGTCGAAACAAGGCCCCCGGAGTAGACAACATTCCATTAGAACTACTGACGGCCTTGGGAGAGCCAGTCCTGACAAAACTCTACCATCTGGTGAGCAAGATGTATGAGACAGGTGAAATACCCTCAGACTTCAAGAAGAATATAATAATTCCAATCCCAAAGAAAGCAGGTGTTGACAGATGTGAAAATTACCGAACAATCAGTTTAATAAGCCACAACTGCAAAATACTAACACGAATTCTTTACAGACGAATGGAAAAACTAGTAGAAGCCGACCTCGGGGAAGATCAGTTTGGATTCCGTAGAAATACTAGAACACGTGAGACAATACTGACCTTACGACTTATCTTAGAAGAAAGATTAAGGAAAGGCAAACCTACATTTCTAGCATTTGTAGACTTAGAGAAAGCTTTTGACAATGTTGACTGGAATACTCTCTTTCAAATTCTAAAGGTGGCAGGGGTAAAATACAGGGAGCGAAAGGCTATTTACAATTTGTACAGAAACCAGATGGCAGTTATAAGAGTCGAGGGGCATGAAAGGGAAGCAGTGGTTGGGAAAGGAGTGAGACAGGGTTGTAGCCTCTCCCCGATGTTATTCAATCTGTATATTGAGCAAGCAGTAAAGGAAACAAAAGAAAAATTCGGAGTAAGTATTAAAATCCATGGAGAAGAAATAAAAACTTTGAGGTTTGCTGATGACATTGTAATTCTGTCAGAGACAGCAAAGGACTTGGAAGAGCAGTTGAACGGAATGGATGGTGTCTTGAAGGCAGGATATAAGATGAACACCAACAAAAGCAAAACGAGAATAATGGAATGTAGTCGAATTAAGTCGGGTGATGTTGAGGGTATTAGATTAGGAAATGAAACACTTAAAGTAGTAAAGGAGTTTTGCTATTTGGGGATCAAAATAACTGATGATGGTCGAAGTAGAGAGGATATAAAATGTAGACTGGCAATGGAAAGGAAAGCGTTTCTGAAGAATAGAAATTTGTTAACATCGAGTATAGATTTAAGTGTCAGGAAGTCATTTCTGAAAGTATTTGTATGGAGTGTAGCCATGTATGGAGTGAAACATGGACG
This sequence comes from Schistocerca cancellata, assembly GCF_023864275.1. Lineage (NCBI taxonomy): Eukaryota > Metazoa > Arthropoda > Insecta > Orthoptera > Acrididae > Schistocerca > Schistocerca cancellata. Next base: position 59,269,805 of record NC_064629.1, on the reverse strand, counting down.
GTAAATAGTTTGGACAAGAAGAGAATAGAAGCTTTCGAAATGTGGTGCTACAGAAGAATGCTGAAGATTAGATGGGTAGATCACATAACTAATGAGGAAGTATTGAATAGGATTGGGGAGAAGAGAAGTTTGTGGCACAACTTGACCAGAAGAAGGGATCGGTTGGTAGGACATGTTCTGAGGCATCAAGGGATCACCAATTTAGTATTGGAGGGCAGCGTGGAGGGTAAAAATCGTAGGGGGAGACCAAGAGATGAATACACAAAGCAGATTCAGAAGGATGTAGGTTGCAGTAGGTACTGGAAGATGAAGAAGCTTGCACAGGATATAGTAGCATGGAGAGCTGCATCAAACCAGTCTCGGGACTGAAGACCACAACAACAACAACAACAACAACAACTAATGACACTTATTTAAAGAGCTAGGGATCTTCACTGTAGCCTCACAATATATATATATATATATATTCAGTTATGAAATTTGTTATTAACAATCCGAACAAATTCAAAAGTAATAGCGCTGTACATGGCTACAACTCTAGGAGAAAGGATGATCTTCACTACTCAAGGTTAAATCTAACTTTGGCTCAGAAAGGGGTAAATTATGCTGCCACAAAAGTCTTTGGTCACTTACCTAATAGCATCAAAAGTCTGACAGATAGCCATATAGCATTTAAAAGGAAATTAAAAGAATTTCTAATGACAACTCCTTCTACTCTTTAGATGAATTTTTGGATATAGTAAGTGGGTAATTTCCCCAACCCCTACAAATAATATTAAGTGTCATGTAATACTTTGTGTAATGTAATATCTACATCTGCATCCATATCCATACTCCGCAAGCCACCTGACGGTGTGTGGCGGAGGGTACCCTGAGTACCTCTACCGGTTGTCCCTTCTATTCCAGTCTCGTATTGTTCGTAGAAAGAATGATTGTCGGTATGCTTCTGTGTGGGCTCTAATCTCTCTGATTTTATCCTCATGGTCTCTTCACGAGATATATGTAGGAGGGAGCAATATACTGCTTGACTCCTCAGTGAAGGTATGTTTTTGAAACTTCAACAAAAGCCCGTACCGAGCTACTGAGCGTCTCTCCTGCCGAATCTTCCACTGGAGTTTATCTATCATCTCCGTAACGCTTTCGCGATTACTAAATGATCCTGTAACGAAGCGTGCTGCTGTCCGTTGGATCTTCTCTATCTCTTTTATCAACCATATCTGGTACGGATCCCACACTGTTGAGCAGTATTCAAGCAGTGGGCGAACAAGCGTACTGTAACCTACTTCCTTTGTTTTCGGATTGCATTTCCTTAAGATTCTTCCAATGAATCTCAGTCTGGCATCTGCTTTGCCGACGATCAACTTTATATGATCATTCCATTTTAAACCACTCCTAATGCGTACTCCCAGATAATTTATGGAATTAACTGCTTCCAGTTGCTGGCCTGCTATTTTGTAGCTAAATGATAAGGGAACTATCTTTCTACGTATTCGCAGCACATTACACTTGTCTACATTGAGATTCAATTGCCATTCCCTGCACCATGCGTCAATTCGCTGCAGATCCTCCGGCATTTCAGTACAATTTTCCATTGTTACAACCTCTCGATATACCACAGCATCATCCGCAAAAAGCCTCAGTGAACTTCCGATGTCATCCACAAGGTCATTTATGTATATTGTGAATAGCAACGGTCCTATGACACTCCCCTGCGGCACACCTGAAATCACTCTTACTTCGGAAGACTTCTCTCTATTGAGAATGACATGCTGCGTTCTGTTATATGGGAACTCTTCAATCCAATCACACAATTGGTCTGATAGTCCATATGCTCTTACTTTGTTCATTAAACGACTGTGGGGAACTGTATCGAACGCCTTGCGGAAGTCAAGAAACACGACATCTACCTGTGAACCCGTGTCTATGCCTCTCTGAGTCTCGTGGACGAATAGCGCGAGCTGGGTTTCACACAAGCGTCTTTTTCGAAACCCATGCTGCTTCCTACAGAGTAGATTTCTAGTCTCCAGAAAAGTCATTATACTCGAACATAATACGTTTTCCAAAATTCTACAACTGATCGACGTTAGAGATATAGTTCTATAGTTCTGCACATCAGTTCGACGTCCCTTCTTGAAAACGGGGATGACCTGTGCCCTTTTCCAATCCTTTGGAACGCTACGCTCTTCTAGAGACCTACGGTACACCGCTGCAAGAAGGGGGGGCAAGTTCCTTCGCGCACTCTGTGTAAAATCGAACTGGTATCCCATCAGGTCCAGCGGCCTTTCCTCTTTTGAGCGATTTTAATTGTTTCTCTATCCCTCTGTCGTCTATTTCGATATCTACCATTTTGTCATCTGTGCGACAATCTAAAGAAGGAACTACAGTGCAGTCTTCCTCTGTGAAACAGTTTTGGAAAAAGACATTTAGTATTTCGGCCTTTAGTCTGTCATCCTCTGTTTCAGTACCATTTTGGTCACAGAGTGTCTGGACATTTTGTTTTGATCCACCTACCGCTTTGACATAAGACCAAAATTTCTTAGGATTTTCTGCCAAGTCAGTACATAGAACTTTACTTTCGAACTCATTGAACACCTCTCGCATAGCCCTCCTCACACTACATTTCGCTTCGTGTAATTTTTGTTTGTCTGCAAGGCTTTGGCTATGTTTATGTTTGCTGTGAAGTTCCGTTTGCTTCCGCAGCAGTTTCCTAACTCGGTTGTTGTACCATGGTGGCTCTTTTCCATCTCTTGCGATCTTGCTTGGCACATACTCATCTAACGCATATTGTACGATGGGTTTGAACTTTGTCCACTGATCCTCAACACTATCTGTACTTGTGACAAATTTTTTGTGTTGAGCCGCCAGGTACTCTGTAATCTGCTTTTTGTCACATTTGCTAAACAGAAAAATCTCCCTACCTTTTTCTAATATATCTATTTACGGCTGAAATCATCGATGCCGTAACCGCTTTATGATCGCTGATTCCCTGTTCTGCGTTAACTGTTTCAAATAGTTCGGGTCTGTTTGTCACCAGAAGGTCTAATATGTTATCGCCACGAGTCGGTTCTCTGTTTAACTGCTCAAGGTAGTTTTCAGATAAAGCACTTAAAAAAATCTTCTATGGACACCTTTTATTAACCTGACACGTTCCACATCATTACGAAGTGTCGTATTCATGATCTATGGAACAAGTACTAATCTAATGTAATCTAACAAAGAAGAATAAAAGCTAATTTCTAAAGAAAGTTTACGATGGAAGAATGTGCTTCAAAGAGTGATGCACATAACATTGTGTTTTGCTGAAAATAATATGACATTCAGAGGGTTACCAGATAAATTATTTTTTCCAAATAATGGAACATTCCTAGGCCTTGTACAATTATTGGCAAAGTTTGGTACCATCATGGAAGAGCATGTCAGATTGGCAGTGAATGGTGATTCGGCTGACCATTACTGCGGCAGAAATATACAAAATGAATTAATAGAACTGATGGCATCAAAAGTTATGTCTAAAATAATACCCCGCATAAAGGGGTCAAAGTATTATGCGATCATAGAGCAACTTTCAATAACTATTTGTGTAACGTTTATACTGTGTAATATTGACTTTTGTAATGCCTCAGATGATCTCTGAAGTCTCTACAACAATAAAAATCAGTCAATCAATCAATCAATCTTTACGATGCGCCTACGTAACAGAGGACGGCGTAAGTGTAAAAGTATATCTTATTTCATTTTTGGAAACAGATGATACAATCGGTGCGGGTTTCACAGAAAGCATTTTAAGAACTTGAGTGATCTAGGCCACAACATTAATTACGGCAGAGAACGGGGTTGCGATAACGGCGCGAACATGAAGGGGAAAAATAAAGGCGTCCAGAACAGAATTACGAAGTTAAATCCGCTAGCTTTTTTTGTACCATGTGAATGCCACAGTTATAATTTCAGTTTACATGATGCGGCAAAATCATCAGTAAAATCAATGACCTGGTCCAAATGTTGCAAAAAATGTTTAATTTATTTGCACGATCGGCAAATAGATGGGAAATTTTGACCGACCATTTGAAAATATACACCCCGAAAGATTTAAGTGAAACACGCTGGGAAGCTCGAGTTGAAAGTGTCAAAGCGCTTCGTTATCGATTATGTGAAACACACGGCTTTGGTTTCCTTGGCCGATGTTACCAAACAAAGCGATGTTGCGACGTCACATAAAGAGACAACACTAGGAGGACTTCAGCTTCATTGTTTCTCTCGCGACATTGTATGATGTTCCGTTTGAAAATTAACGTTGTGAGCAAAGCAAGTCAGTCATCTACAATTAACTTTGTCCAGTTTAACGAAATCCTTGGTAAATGTTGCTCTTATTTGTATGCATATAGACAAACAGGTTTCGAAGAAACTATTGTAACAGCAACTGAATTACCGTCGGAGCTCGATACACAGCCACTATATAAAACACAAAATACGTGGCTAAGACGTGTTAAATGCAGACCGGGTTAATTGGCTGTTGATGATCAAATGACTGACCCCCAAAAAATAAAAGTAGAGTTCTTTAATGCCCTTTTGGACACTGTGCTCATATCTATGAAAGAAAGATTTGAACAGATGTAAGTTTTTGCGACGTAGAGTTTCTTGTTTAACATTACGAAAATCAAAATGAAGAAGAACTAATACAAAATTGTTCTAAATTATAAGAAAAGTTAACAGTCCACGCGAAATCAGATGCTGATGGCGATTTGTTGGGCAAGGAAATATTAGGTCTGCAACATTATCTCGAAGACAGCCAGGCAACGCCTCTGAAGCCTTAAACTTTATCAAAAAGCATAATCTTCAAGAGTTATATCCCAACACCTGGCTAACGTTGCGTAATCTGTTAACAATACCAGTGACTGTTGCAAGTGGCCAACTCAATGGTTCCAAACTGAAACTGATAAAAACGTATTTGGCAGTGCCTCAAACAAGACTGACCAGTTTGGCCTCGCTGTCCACTGAAAATGAAGTCGCAGAAAACCTAGATTTTGCTAATCTTATCAGAGAGTTCCTGGCAAAAAAAAAACTATAAAAATTAAAGTATTAGCCATTTGTTTATATTTGTTTTTCATTAAATGTTTTGTGTTCCGACGACTGAAAGACAATGTAGGCTCATTGCTTAGTTATATCAAATTAAATAAAAGTTTTGTTACCCAATCCAATATTAGTTTCCTTTTCATTATGCATAGTCTTATATGGTAAAGGGCGCCAAATGAGAGACTCGCCCTGGCCGCCTGGATGGTTTCGGCCGGCCCTACGCACAGTGCTGCTATTCGTAGCATCTTGGTGTGGGTAGCCATCTCGTGTGAGTTTAGGTCATGGGTAGTAGTGATTGAGGGAACACTGGCGGCACAATGGTACGTCATGAAAATCCTCCGTCCCCATGTGTTACTTCTCGTGCAACAGTATCATTTTGCAACAGAGCATGTCCCGACACGACAAGTGTCTCTATAAACAGTCTGCATGATATTGAGGTATTCCTGTGACCAGCAAGATCACCAAACTCTCACCAATGGAGCATTTTTGAGCCCAGCTCAGATGTCAGCTCCATCCCATTGCCAGTATCTGTGACATCAAAGACCAGTTACAATATTCGTGGACCAGCTTTCCTCAGGAGAAGATACAACGGTTTTATGAGACCATTCCCGACCGAATTAGTTCCTGCATCCGGGCCAGAGGAGGGTGCAACATCGTACTGATAAGTGGGCTCATGCTGCCAAGTTCTTCGTAAATTTGACTCGGTTTAGTAATCACTGAAATAACATACAGCCTTTCAACCCGTGAAATTTAATTTCCACTTCTCCCCCCTTCTGGGCGTTTCACTTTTTTGTCTGACAGTGTATTGTGGAATTCGTCGCAATCCTTCTGGAACTTTATTAATGTCATGCCTATGTGGTATTCCAGAATGTGTTACAGTTTGTTTGTCAGAAATTTGTAGAATTCGTTTCAAGTTGCGGACAGCATACACTAGCTTGTACCTATATACGTTAATTGTGCCTCCCGACAGTACAACATGATGATCATATATTTCAGTTTGTAATTTAGTGTCACTGATGATTTATCTTTGGGCACACTGTTGTAAGATAGCCACATGCTTTTAAACTGTAATAATTAAAAAACAACTTCTCCAAGACCACGACCGTGGCTGTCAGAATACACATCTGCTTCAGCGATTTTGAGTGAGACTTTCAAAGCATAATTTTTTTCTTCATTTCTTTCTCTTGGTGATGTGCTTACAGTTTAAAGTAAGTACTTCAAATATGTTTTACAATGGCACCTGGCAATATTTGCTCTGTATTTTTGATGACAAAAGTTTTTAAGCTCACACAGTCTACGTCTACACCGTTGGGAAAAAATGCAACAAGCGTAAGGACTGCGTTCAGTGCCAGCAGGAGATAATATTGTGGTACTGAGGTGTTAAAGTGTTAGTGATCGGTCCTCGGCGATCTGGTGCTGCTAGTAGGCCTGTCAGTGCACCTTGTTTTACTCTGCAGGCAGTAACTGTGCCGAGTTTGAAGGTGAACAGTGTTTGCAATATTCATTCGACGGTACGACTGTGCCCCACTGGCAAATATCTACGCCTGTGAACAGCTTCAGCCGTTTAAACAGGGTAGCATTGTGAGTCTGGATAGACATATTGATGGATTGCTGTTTGTGATGGGCACATTGTGTTGGTGCTGTGTCACTGCTTTCGACAGTGGCCTGTGGAACATTCCCACACCTGTAGACCAGGTTCTGGACGTCCACATGGTGTAGATGCACGTAAAGATCGACACATTGTGGGAGTGGTGGAAGCTGACAGAACATCATCCAGGGGCGAAATTAGGGCATGTGTAAGACCTACTGTGTCATCAGGTACTATTGGGAGCCGCCTGCTTGCAGCAGTTTTAAGATCACTTATGCCTTTGGCTAGGCTACCACTGATACCAAAATACTATCAAGCATGGCCACTCTGTTGTTGTGAAAGAGTTGACTGAAGAAGGAATTGACTAGAGAGTGAAATGGTGCCCAGTTAGCTTCACTGATGAAAGTAGGTTCTGTCTGTATGTGAGTCAAGGACTTGCACATGTATGGGGTAGACTTGGTGAGCTGCCGGCCGCGGTGGCCGTGCGGCTCTAGGCGCTTCAGTCCGGAACCGCGAGACTGCTACGGTCGCCGGTTCGAATCCTGCCTCGGGCATGGATGTGTGTGATGTTCTTAGGTTAGTTAGGTTTAAGTAGTTCTAAGTTCTAGGGGACTGATGAACTCAGATGTTAAGTCCCATAGTGCTCAGAGCCATTTGAACCATTTGAACTTGGTGAGCTGCCTATTCCAGATTGCATTCCCCATGACACACGTCCCATCCTAGGCTTCATGATCTGAGGTGCCATCAATTACAACTCGCGATCACACTTGGTGTTTCTGCTGTGTAAAGTAAACAGTGCCCATTACATTGCAAAGGCTGTTATCCCCATGATACTATCATTTCTTCACCCTTTTTCAGCAGAACAGTGCACGTTCACGTACAGCTGCTGTGGCACAACATGTTCTTCGTTCTGACCAGCAAGATCATCAGGTCCGCCATCAACTGAACATGGATGGGACATGATGAAACGGGAACTTACTCCTTCTCGATGGCCTACAAGAATCGCTGCCGAATTGCAAAAAAAGGCGCAAGATGCTTAGGAAAAGCTATGGCAGAAGCCATTCGGCATCTCTATGATCGTTTGCATGCGAGAATACACGCCTAAGTTGCCGCCAGAGGAGGGGTTACTCCGTGTATTGATGCAACTGTTGGGAACGTTTTGCTGTGACGTGCGTATTTCATTTAGCCTGAATTCGTTATTGTATAGGCATACTCCTAAAATGACGAACTGCCTCTTAACTCGCTTGCCAGTATAATGACCGTGACCATGCGAATGTTGCATTCTTTTCCGGCAGTGTATGTACATACTTCGCAAGATACTTTACAGTGCATGGCGGAGGGTACATTGTATCAATACCGTTGTATATCTGTCCTGTTCTATTTACATATTGAGTGAGGAAAAAAATTACCGTCCATATGCCTTTGTATGCACCTTTATCTCTCTGATCTTATTCTCGTCGTCCGCCGCTCGTGGTCTCGCGGTAGCGTTCTCGCTTCCCGAGCACGGGGTCCCGGGTTCGATTCCCGGCGGGGTCAGGGATTTTCACCTGCCTCGAGATGACTGGGTGTTTGTGTTGTCCTCATCATTTCATCATCATCCCGGAAAGTGGCGAAATTGGACTGAGCAAAGATTGGGTAATTGTACGGGCGCTGATAACCACGCAGTTGAGCGCCCCACAAACCAAACATCATCATCATCATTATTCTCGTGATCCCATGCGAGATATGCGATGGTGGTAGCAGAATGGTCACGCAGTCTTCCTCAAATAATGACTCTCTAAATTTACCTAACAGGGTATACTGTCGTTAGTCCAAAACTTCCCGTTTACTTTCTCTGAACAACTCTGTTTTATTTTCATGTAAATTATGCATTATGAGCCTAGCAGGATGTCTTCAGATTTGTCCCGTATATTTTGTGAAGCCTACTACATGAGGACTTCAAACGCTGAATAGTACTCTAGCGCCAACAAAATTTACACTGGTGTCCAAAATTAAAGCAACAGATGGAAATTTTGCAAGGTTACGTTTATTTTGCCACAAAACAGTATAAACAGGCTTCAGTACAAACAACGTAAAGAATACAGAACGTGAAAAACTGCAACATCTATAACGGTAGACAAAAATATTCTTCGTTTCTACCAACTTGACGGATTTGCACACTCATTCTGACAATTGGTTAATGTGCTCAGTATGCGTTGTGACGACCTCTAGCAGCAATACAGGCCTGACTACGTCGTGGCATGCTGTGAATGATGCCATCAAACTTGGATTGAGGCAATATGGACCACTTATCCTGCAGAGGTGCTCGCAAGTCTCGGAAAATGGTTGGTGGATCCTGACATGATGCAGCTCGTCTCTATAGTGCATCCCAGACATTCTCGACGGGATTCAAATCGGGGGACCGAACAGGTCACGCCATGCGTGCAATATCTTCTATTGCCACCTGTGCTCTACGAGGTCGAGCATTATCGTCCATTAATACGAAGTCTGGGCCCACAGCACTCAACATAGTCGCATCCCACACCATTAGGGTTCTTTCTCGATATCGGCCTCTTTCCGCACTGTTTGGGTCCCAAAATCATGTTCCACGTTCCATTCAGATGCGAATCCGTCGAGAATCACTCTCCAGACCAAATCGGGACTCGTCTATGAGAAGAACGTTGGTCCGCTGTGCGGCCACTTATGTGACACTTTGGCTCCATATTCGACGTTCCATTCTGTGAAGACGCGTCAGAGGTACACATACAGCAGGTCTCTGACAGTAAATGTTACTCTGCCGAAGCCTTCTGTGCACCGTTTGTCTCGATAAAACACGTCCAGTGAACGTTGCGAGGTCAGATACCAGTTGTCGTGCAGTTCTACGGCGGTGCCGTCGTGTCCTTACAGCCAAACAACGGTCCTCTCTTTCTGATGTCACACGTGGTCGACCCTGCCCTCGTCTTTGGGATACCCTTTCGGTCTCTATAAACTGTCGCCACATCTGGGAAACAAGAGACCGAGTCACATTAAGCCATTGGGCCACATTAGATTGCCACTGTCCTGCTTCCATTCTTCCTATGGCCCTCCAATGCAGAGAGTCCGGTAGCTGCCTTCTCTGCACCGCCTGTGACTGTGTACACAGCGTTTGTGGGTGTGGGTCTACTCGGCAAACGCTACCCCATTTGATAGGTGTCCTGAAGTCATCATTGGCGTGGTTGTCCGTTGACCAGAATTTCCATCTTCTGTGAACAACAAGATCGTACGGACATCCATTGACAGTTTGTATGATTATATCGTTAATTAGACAGATGACGGGGAAATAGAGGTTTGTTGCTTTAGTTTTGGACACCAGTGTAGTTAAATAACAATTACGATTAATCTGATGTCATACTAAACCTATCATCCCATTGTATTCCTCAATCCAGCTACCCATGAACTGTCTCAGAACGGTACGACCAGAAACACTATGACTTGAAACCTTCGTCAAGAATTTGAATTATTCCTGATAAAATGTAAGCAAGATTTTCATGTATGAAATCCCCCTCCCCCTCTCTCCCTCCGCCACTCTTCCATGATGTGCTGTCTGACCAATAGTAAGGATGGCCCTCTGGTGCGACAACTTAGTTCCCAATTTTTATAACTGTGCATTTTATACAGTCGTCCAAGAGCATACACGTATTAAACTACTTTACATAGTGCCAAATATAATTAGCGAATCGACTATGTGGACGTCCACGAATGGGAACGAGAACAAAAAGAAAGCAGTGCTTATATTTCAGAATTAATAGCCCTAAAAACGTTTTAACTTTTCGTTGTATGTAACAACTTCTTGAGTGTATTACAAACAAAGGTGCGCGCAGTAATTGAATGGATATTTTTGGAAAAGAGACGAACAGTGCAAAACTATATGTGCAAATTGCTTTTGAACAAAAGAACGTTATACAATAGGAGCCAATCGAATGGTTTAATGCATTTGTTGAGACAGTGAACTTGTATTTGAGACATTGATAGTTTAAATGAATATTTAAAATGGGCAGTACCAGGTTGCGAGTGACGTGCGAACGTCAGTACACCTAAAACTGAAATAAGGAATAACAAAGCAGAATTCAGTAGGATCACTACTAGTTTTCTCAAAGAAACAATATCTGCAGAACGATCAAAATAAACTCTCAGCTCATTCAGTGGGTATACTACCAGTCAGAACGATTTGAGTCGAGTGCACTATTTTGAAGCATTCATTTCTCAACAACAAACTGATTCATATTATCCACGGATTCTTCACTACAGCCGATCCAGGATAAAAAATAGTGGAGACGCCCTATGAGGTAGGAAAGAGGCTCAGGGATTTCTCTTTTTTTACGTCTAAGACAAAAACCATAGAACAGAGAGGTATCCATTTCATCAGTAGCTTGAAGTCCATTTTCTAAAGTTAGATAAATACGATTACAATAATGGTTAATGCATCAAACCAAAGAAGACTTGAGGGTTTGTTTATTTTTAAGCTCACATTGTTCAGTTATCCTAGGGAAACCACTTTTAAAACAAATAATTATTCTAGTAAACGTGATTGTGAGTTTTAGTTGTGTATTTCGATGTAAGTCCCTTTGGTGTCTGACACTTGTCATTTTGTTGTTTAATGAGGCATAGCACCTCGGGAGACTGGTATGTGCTGTGAGGAGTGCAAAGACGTTCACAGATCTGAGGAAGTTTTGCTTCGCTAGTCCAAAAAATGGTTCAAATGGCTCTGAGCACTATGCGACTTAACTTCTGAGGTCATCAGTCGCCTAGAACTTAGAACTAATTAAACCTAACTAACCTAAGGACATCACACACATCCATGCCCGAGGCAGGATTCGAACCTGCGACCGTAGCGGTCACGCGGTTCCGGACTGAAGCGCCTAGAAACGCACGGCCATACCGGCCGGTTTTACAAGTATCTCATTTCGAGCTTTGCTGCGACCACCACCAGTTCGGAATTTCTAGACGCTATCCTTTTCTCACAAAAACGACTTCGCAAATTGTCGACCCTGGCATTCGAAGCGCAGGTATTCCCTCAATGTGCTGCGACCATCACTGCACGCATTAGAAACAGAAACCCATTGGATTCTGCTTAGGAAGTTGTCTCCAAACCTAGAGGGGATTACCTCAACGACCAGAATCAGATGTTTGCCTGCACCATCATGACTATCACTGCATTATTAGACCTTCAGTCACCCGCGGCTTCACCTCTAAAGCATCTTCAAATTCATGCTGATCTCTGTTAGATAGGTGACGACTGTCGACAACGTTTTTTTTCTATTCATTAGTAACTTTGTTCTCTCTCTATTCCTTCCTAAATCTCTTTCTATTAGCATAGACTAGGTGTTGTCACAGACGAGAAACGTACTTACTGCTACTACGCACCTTCACTTTGCAATAGTGATCACTGGCAAGAAACAGTGTACAGTTACGTTTATAGACAAGATGAGACTACTCTGATGTGTCTGCCACAGTTGGTTGTGTGAGTAAAGCAAAACATTTCAGAAGGAACTTGTGAGCGTAAAACAGCTATGTACTTGTCTAGATGACCACCTTCCCACACCCTACCCAACCTGCACTGTTCGTTAAGCTGACATTTAAAGGTGCTGATTTTGTATCCACACGTGCTGATAATTTCATGGCAACAGAGACCGCCGAACCAACGATGTTGACTGTCAGTGAACTGGTCACAGCGGCCACTGACAGTGCACGCCTGCACCGTGTGTATTGGATGGAGCCTCTGGTTTCTGAAGCGAGAGTTAAGGGCACCACAGACTCACATCAGTCGTGTTTTTACTACCTTAGAAGCCTGACTTACGGATAATCTGCCTCACTTACTCATTTCCATGTTTAGAGGTATTCTTTTCCTCGTTTTGCTCTCAGTAAGCATTCTGTTGACGTTCTGGCTTGTGTTTGGTTTAGATTGATTTAGCTCTTTGGACATTATAACTCTCGCTGTTGACAACTCAGTAAGGCCTGGAAACAGTACTGAGATTGAATCTTATTATAATATCCACTCCTTTGCAGAAACCGTAGCTTATGGCTGTTACCTCATCCGATAGAATATGTGGTAGGCGGTTTCCTGGGTCCAAGTGGCGATGCATGTCTTGGGAGATTGTAATGAAATGTTATGCTGTCCCCCGTTTCCTACCGAGATGGTGCACACTCAGAAACTAGCTGGTCCATGACATGGTGCTCGCTCCTCAGGGGATAATAAACTCAATGACTGGCCAGCATTACCTGTGTAGCATCACAAGGTTCTGTGCAGGGTCCTCTGCTGTTTGTTATATTTATAGAGGACCTCACACTGTAAAATCTTAATAACAGTTTTACTAGCTCTGAAGATGGGACAAATATTTTGACTGAGAAACCGTATAACAGTGTAATAGGGAACATGGATAGCATATTGTTTGGAGGCAGAAATAAAAAAATGTAATGATAAGGAATTAATGGGAGTGAGGTTCTCCATATTGCTTGGCCTACACATGAGGAACAAGCTAAACTGGCCTTTATATACCCTTGAACTGTTTAAAAGATCGAGCTCAGCAACATTTGTTATCTATATTATCAGTGCAACTAGTGATAAATATGCAGTCAAAGCTTCGTACTCGGGCTGTTTCCATTCGATCAGCTCTTTACTACACAAAACTGAGTGTACACAATAATGTATGTAGCCCACATGTGCAGTTAATGTAGAATCATATTCAAACAGCTGAATTGACATCTCAGTATATAGTATATTTTTCTCTTATGTCTTCTGTTGAATGGAATTTTAGATTGCACGAAATGAACGAAGTAGAAAATGGAGTTCACTACTCCAGCACAAAGGTGCTTTTCCAGACAATATCAAATTCAGTATTACTGACCTAAATAAATTTTAAACAGTTATCTAAAACAACACCTATTTAAACGTGTTTTCAAATTCTTTATAGGAATTTTATAATAATGTTTGATTGGGTAGTGCAAGAAGAGCTCCTGTTCGCATGTCATGTCGCCCGCAGGGCTGCACACTGCCACGACATAACGTCTGATTACGTGGAGGGGGAAGAGGAGGTAACTGCGAATGCGCCACAGTTAAATGGGAGTACTGAAACACTGCTTATGACTTGGTTTTATCTTTCATAGCAACGTAGATAAAAACAAAACAAATTTTCAGTATTATTTAATTATTTTAGGTGCGCTGAAGACTTATGAGAATTTTTATCTTGAACAGACGCAGACAATTTCACAGATTTTCTCTGACATGTTCCACACCCAGGAGGATCCCCTCTTTTGTGGGTCTATGGAATGAATAATTAATAAAATCTAAAAAAAGGTCAGGTTCGATGTAATTGTGATTTACTTAGTTTCACTACCGAAACAGCCCTTCACACACATACCTGTGTCGAAGTACACTCCTGGAAATTGAAATAAGAACACCGTGAATTCATTGTCCCAGGAAGGGGAAACTTTATTGACACATTCCTGGGGTCAGATACATCACATGATCACACTGACAGAACCACAGGCACATAGACACAGGCAACAGAGCATGCACAATGTCGGCACTAGTACAGTGTATATCCACCTTTCGCAGCAATGCAGGCTGCTATTCTCCCATGGAGACGATCGTAGAGATGCTGGATGTAGTCCTGTGGAACGGCTTGCCATGCCATTTCCACCTGGCGCCTCAGTTGGACCAGCGTTCGTGCTGGACGTGCAGACCGCGTGAGACGACGCTTCATCCAGTCCCAAACATGCTCAATGGGGGACAGATCCGGAGATCTTGCTGGCCAGGGTAGTTGACTTACAACTTCTAGAGCACGTTGGGTGGCACGGGATACATGTGGACGTGCATTGTCCTGTTGGAACAGCAAGTTCCCTTGCCGGTCTAGGAATGGTAGAACGATGGGTTCGATGACGGTTTGGATGTACCGTGCACTATTCAGTGTCCCCTCGACGATCACCAGTGGTGTACGGCCAGTGTAGGAGATCGCTCCCCACACCATGATGCCGGGTGTTGGCCCTGTGTGCCTCGGTCGTATGCAGTCCTGATTGTGGCGCTCACCTGCACGGCGCCAAACACGCATACGACCATCATTGGCACCAAGGCAGAAGCGACTCTCATCGCTGAAGACGACACGTCTCCATTCGTCCCTCCATTCACGCCTGTCGCGACACCACTGGAGGCGGGCTGCACGATGTTGGGGCGTGAGCGGAAGACGGCCTAACGGTGTGCGGGACCGTAGCCCAGCTTCATGGAGACGGTTGCGAATGGTCCTCGCCGATACCCCAGGAGCAACAGTGTCCCTAATTTGCTGGGAAGTGGCGGTGCGGTCCCCTACGGCACTGCGTAGGATCCTACGGTCTTGGCGTGCATCCGTGCGTCGCTGCGGTCCGGTCCCAGGTCGACGGGCACGTGCACCTTCCGCCGACCACTGGCGACAACATCGATGTACTGTGGAGACCTCACGCCCCACGTGTTGAGCAATTCGGCGGTACGTCCACCCGGCCTCCCGCATGCCCACTATACGCCCTCGCTCAAAGTCCGTCAACTGCGCATACGGTTCACGTCCACGCTGTCGCGGCATGCTACCAGTGTTAAAGACTGCGATGGAGCTCCGTATGCCAAGGCAAACTGGCTGACACTGACGGCGGCGGTGCACAAATGCTGCGCAGCTAGCGCCATTCGACGGCCAACACCGCGGTTCCTGGTGTGTCCGCTGTGCCGTGCGTGTGATCATTGCTTGTACAACCCTCTCGCAGTGTCCGGAGCAAGTATGGTGGGTCTGACACATCGGTGTCAATGTGTTCTTTTTTCCATTTCCAGGAGTGTATTTTATCACGTTTGCATCCTCATTATGGACACGTGGATACCGTTCCAGAGAAAAACAACGTAGATCTCGTGGGCAACTTTAATGTAAAATTATTTGTCTTTTAAACGCGGATTACATTGTAGATCAATTTGTTCTACCTGCATACTTTCAAATGAAAAGGCAAACGGTCTTGAAAACTGCTATAAAACAGATGTAAGACTGGCAGTGCCTTCCAAAGGTTTAGAAAACTGTTCTTGTAATTCTTTCAAAGACACCATGAATTCTTCAAACCTCACGTTTTCTTTAATAGCAGTGAGCTTAGGGAAATGGACGAGGTTTTTGTCAGAATTTGTCCCTTCCACAATGCGATTATTCGTTTTAAATGCAGCCCCTTGGAATCAGAAATAAGTTGTTTATCACATTGCAGTATCTCACTATGAGCAGTGTGCCATCTCGTACCCTTAAAATGCAAGCTTCTGCCTCTGCAATCCATTCGAATGTTCTGATTTCTCTTCATGCTCTTATTTTCCTCCATACATTCAACAATAGCGGGTTATAAATCGAAAACTCTTTCCAGGCATGTCCCCTTGACTTAACCAACGTACTTTGCAGTAATATATAAAGCCTTCAAAAAAATCAACTCTTCATACCACCAATTTCATGATGTGCACCATGCTAGTACATGGAGCATAAAGTGGGTTTTGATGTACAGAACAATGACTCCCGTCTATCAATCCTACTAATTTTTTGCTCTTTCATCTCCAACTAAATCTTTAAATTCTTTCTACACGGTGTTGTAATGTTGTTCATTAGAAAATCTCTGGTACCATCAATTATATAACTGCATAATACTACTTAGAATTCTCATTCTTCTCTTCCGTGATTCCCCTTACGTTTTTAAAGGCTTGTGACCGCAGATCGGTAGATTATCCCTTTTTGCGCAAACATCCACTGGACCTGTGAACTTCCCTTGTACCGCTAACAAATAGCGCAGGGTAAACGGCTCTGACACCACAATTCTGCCCAAGTGAAGAAAAATACCGCATCTCAATGATAAATGAAATGTTTTGTTGTACCGAGTGCTTCCGAGAAGGACAGAGCATAGCCAAGACAGTCTGAACCTCAGCCCACATTCTATCCACACATCTTGCCTCGGTGCAGTTGGGCACGTCGTGGCTGACCCAGGTGTAGTGCGTTGTAAAATGTTTAATGTCAATGTTAAAACTGATTTGTCTTTATAACAAACCATTTACTGTTCAACAAAAAGCTCGTGGTCTCGCGGTAGTGGGTTCGATTCCCGGCGGGGTCAGGGATTTTCACCTGCCTTGAGATGACTGGGTGTTGTTGTGTCGTCTTCATCATCATCATTCATCCCCATTACGGTCGGAGGAAGGCAATGGCAAACCACCTCCACTGGGACCTTGCCTAGTACGGCGTTGCGGGTGTCCCGCATCGTCCCCTACGCTCTGTTATGGAGTATGGGACTTCATTATCATATATATATATATGCCTTAAATGTATGGCACATTCTGCTTACTTGCAGTTTATTGACTCGTTGCTCTATGGACAGGAATTAAAATAAAATGAAATAAAGTGATTTATGACCGCAGTGCTCTCTAGGCGCACTTGCATGTACATTCATACTCTGCAAGCCACCATACGGTGCACATAGTGCACAAATCACAAAGTTTGTTTTAAAAATGGATGCGGGTAAAATAGCTACATTTTACTTCCACAGATAAGTGGGTAAGCAATGTTTACTGCAGTAATTATCACTTTTAACATTATAAAAAACTTGCCCCTATTCTACAGTGGATAACTGCTTCCTTGTCTGCATAGTGTCTATAGTATACACAGCACTGAATTGCGAGGATAGTCAGGAACGTAGCATCAGTACTGCAGTTTATTCTAACAAACTCACTCCTGAGCAGCGTGTGCTGTTTGTTATACATAACATCGAATACTCCAACACATATTTCTATCAAATTCTTTATGTTTCTTTGGCTAATTTGTCTGATAATTTATTACCTGGGATGATGAAGTGACTCAGCATCAAGAACAACAGTGTTTATCCCTACACTGTGAAGGGCAAAAGTCGGCCATGAATGGCAGAGACCATTGGATGTATTGGATAACACTTATTTGTTTTGTTCTGATTTTTTATTTATTCATCCAGGAATCATCTCATAATTATATAAGATTTGTCATCATAACACAACGAAAATAAGGTGGTCAGGTATATAGATACACAGAATATACAGTGTGTCCGAAAAGTCTTTCTCTGATTACATAAATTGATAACTCAGGCTAGAAGTAAGATACAAATATGAAACTGGTTGTCTAATTGTTTACAAACTATCAAAGTTTTTTTCGCACATCAGTAAACTTCCACATGAGCACCCTTGGTAGCACATAGCACGTCTAGGGGATATTCAATTTCTGTCCACACATTAGCTAACATCACTGGAGGGATCGATTCAACGACTGTAGTTATCCATTGTCGCAGGGTTTCAAGATCTAGTACACGTGTTCGGTAGACCTCGTCCTTGACACAGCCCCATAAAAAGAAGTCTAATGGGGTTACGTCATGAGACCGTGGAGGCCAAACCGTTGGCCCATCACGACCAATCCATCACCCAGGAAAGATCATATCGAGACAGGCACGGATGTCCAAACCCCAATGAGGCGGTGCACCGTTTTGCTGAAACAAGACATTGGGATGATACTAAAGCAACTGAGGAACAGCATACAATTGCAACATGTCCAGATACACTGCAGATGGTAGCCTCAGCAAAGAAGAATGGCCCGATAATTCGATCGTGCAATAGCGCGCACCAAACATTCACCTTTGAACTGCCTCTGGTGCACTCCATGACCTCGCCAGGGGGTTGTGAACCCCAAATGCGCACATTATGGCGATTCACTACTCCACTGACAAAAAAGGTCGCTTCGTCGAAAAAGGCAATTCGTCTGAGATAACCATCATCGTCCTCAATACGTGATAGCATTTCCACCGCAAAGTCATATCGACGTGTACTGTCATTGAGCAACAAGGCCTGAACGATTTGCACTTTGTATGCACGAAACAATAAACGTTTGTGTAAAATGTCATGGAGAGAGCTTTTTGACATCTGTAATTCACGTGAGGCCCTGCGCACCGATTTCTTCGGACTTCACAGAAAAGACTGCCTTACAGCTTCCACCCTGTCTGCTGAGGTTCTTGGTCGACCAGACCTCGGAAGGTCAGCAACCGATCCTGTGTTCTTGAACTTCTCATGCCAGGCTTTAATGCTCTTGACATCAGGTGGATTCCTTCCAAATGTTGTCTGGAAGTGTCTCTGCACTGTGGTTGGTGACCGTGTCTCATGGTACCACAGGACACACTGTGCCTTCTCTTGATTGGTTAACATGGCTTCTTGGGCCCTGAATCACTGAACCACTACTTACATACTGCGAACCTAAAACAGAAAAAAAGTTTGATAGTTGTAAACAATTCGACACAAGTTTCATATTTGTATCTTACTTCTGGCCTGAGTTATCAATTTATGTAATCAGGGAAAGGCTTCTCGGACACCCTGTATAACAATGTTTTTGTGAGGATATGATAAGTGTCAGCTGTGGGCTTGATGAAGGATCCAGCCCAGCATTTGCCTGAAATGATTTAGGAAAACCACAGAAAAGCTAAATCACAATCACAGGACAGAGCAAACTCCATCCTTCCAAATATAAGGTCAGTGTGTCAACAACTGTACAGCATCATTTAATTGGTCCCTAATGTAGAATGCTCTTTTGTTCATACACAGTTAGCACATACAGTTTTGCACTGTTCATCTGCCTTCCAAAAATTTCCATTTAATTTCTGTGAGCAGTTTTGTTTTCTGCGCACTTAGGGAGTCGCTACTTATTGTAAACAATTTTCGATTAGAGAAATAGTCGGATGTTTATGTTTGAGTGAACAATGGGCTACGGAGACTGAACTTACAGTTGTTAAATTTGATAACCAAAGTGTAGAAAATAGTTGTTGCAGAAAACTGCACATAAGAGGTTGTGTGGCAATCACTGTCAACCATTCACTCAGTTGCTCACTCAATAGATTGGTTCTAGATGTTTTGTGTGAAGAACAGAACTTTGAAGTGACTGGTATAGATATGACAGTTTTAACATAGTACTAATATTCTTCTATAGATCATTAAAAAGTATCATCAGTGTACTTTTAGAAAAATTGCACTGTTTAGTATATTAAGTGATACTAGAGGGATACAGTGTGATGTTGAAATGGCGGAATTTGACTGCAGATTTTGATATAGCAACACATTACTGTAATGTTAGCGAACTAAAAAAGTTACTAAGACACTTTATCAATAATGTATGCACAAGAGAACAAGCATTTCTGCACAATATTTTGTCAGTTTTAAATCTACAGAAGGGTCACATGATGTTTCCATTTTCTTATCATAATTCTATATCATTAAAATATACAAGTAGATTCCCTCTTGATAAGAGTAATATAACTGGGCTTGTTCCAAAAGTTGAGATCACAAGACATGTTACCAGTGATAAAATTGGGAAGATTTGAAATTCCATTGCTACAGGAGATTGGTTTGGCCATTATTATGATGACACACATTATAGTTTAACATGTTGCCTGTCACCTGCGCCGGCCAGTGTGGCCGTGCAATTCTAGGCGCTTCAGTCTGGAACCGCGTGACCGCTACTGTCGCAGGTTCGAATCCTGCCTCGGGCATGGATGTGTGTGATGTCCTTAGGTTAGTTAGGTTTATGTAGTTCTAAGTTCTAGGGGACCGATGACCACAGATGTTAAGTCCCATAGTGCTCAGAGCCATTTGAACCATTTTTTGAACCCGTCACCTGCTTAATGATGGATGTTTCAGCACCAGATCAAACCAGGCATGCTGCATTAGGTGCCAGTCTGCTATGGTCTCCTGTGGCCACATGGCATAGGGAGGCAACTCTGCTGTGACTACTGGCAGCTATACGGCAGTCAATGTGCCGAGTAATAATTTGTCAGCAAAGATAATGTTATATAGGTTTTGAAAGCATTTTAAACATAAGGTAATGATAGTATTCCCATAAAGGCTTCAGATATAATGTTCCAAACAGACCAATCCACGGTATATATGAAACAACAGACTGATCTGGAAAACAAAGGAATGTTGTTGTATAACATATATAATAGTTTGAAGATGTGTAATTGTTTGAAGATTAGTCAATGTTAGATGTAGGAATGGATACAAAAAAGCCTTGAGAAACCCACCAGTATGTATGAAGCTGCATGGAAATTAATAAAAAGTGTTGCTAAAAATGCCATAAACACCAAAATTAAATTTTCTTCCCTAAAATTTAGATTCTTTTATTACATCAGTTGAAGATGTAGAAAGCGCTATTACCACTTTCTGGTATATGTTTATCAGAGTTACTTTAACAAATATTTCTAGACCATCAAGAAATACTTTCTTTGAGGTTCCACCTAATTCCATAATACGAACTGTAAATCAGTTGAAATCATCAGACAGTGAAGATATATATGACACATCTTGTAACCTACTAAAGAAGATAATAGATTGTATTGTATATCCCTGAACTTATTGTGTGGACAAGTGTATATGCTAGGAATATTTTCTTGCTGAGCTTTAACTGTCTAGGGTAGTGCTGTTATGTAAAAAGAGAGATTCGGAATTTCCCTCACACTGGGTAAAGTGGTACAGTGGGTAGCACACTGGACTCACATTTGGGAGGACAACAGTTCAAATCGCCATCTGGCCTTCCATATTTAGGTTTTCAGTGATATCCTTAAATTGTTCCAGGCAAATGGTGGGATGGTTGTCTTGTAAATGCCATGGCCAATTTCCTTCCCCATGCTTCCCTACCCCAAGCTTATGCTCTGTCTCTAAATGACTTCATTGTTAATGGGATGTTAATCTCTGAATCTTCCGTTCCTTAACTTACCTTCAAATTTGAGGCCAATTTCCATAGTTCCAGCTTTTTCTAAAGTATTGGCCTTTTTATTTTAGTAAGAGTTACATGTTTTCTTTGAAAATCTAGGAAAATTAGTAAAACTCAGCATGAATATAGTAAAGGATGTCAATTATTGATGTGGTGAAATATCTTCTTTGAGTGTTTAGGAACAAAGAATTTGTCCAAGTCACCTTTTGCCACTAAGCAAGGTCTCTGTGTGTAGCATACACCACTGCTAGAAAAAATGGACTTCTATGGCATTAGAGATACCAGCCTTAATCTATTAAAATCATATCTACAGAAATGTAAACAAGCTGTATTGTTGGCAAAGAAATGTGTGGTGTCACCGCTAGGCACCACACTTGCTAGGCTGTAGGCTTCAAATCGGTCGCGGTCCGTCAGTACACATCGGACCCGCGAGTCGCCACTGTCGACGCTAGCAGACCGAGCGCCGCCACTCGGCTGGTCTTACGAGACAAGCTAGAGCACTGCCCAGTTCTACAGCCGACTGTTAGGCTGACCGCAAGATGAGAAGCAGGTCCGTGAGGTGACGCAGGGTGACTCACAGTGAGTTTTTGCGAACCATACAACTGAATGGTCCTGCGCATGTTACAGCGCAGCGTGACGTGACACAGCTCCTGCGCTTGGTGACCCTGTGGCCCGCAGTCTCCTGTACGCAGTTTACTGCGAGGCTCACGGTGGTTCTGGCTGTTGGTAGTTCGAAATGGAGGAAAAGCTAATTGAAGCCGTACGTGTTCTCAAAGTTCTGTATGATACAAGCTATGAACATTACTTGAAAACGAAGCTGAAAGCTGAGAAGCGGGAGAGAGTGACCAAGGAAACAGATTGCATTGTAATTCGTTGTTAACATTCTACGTTGACATTGTTAAAGCTCTGAAGCAAATTTTCGTGATGTGCTCTGTCCTGGTTAAATGTTTATCAAAAAAGATGCCTAGGTTCCTTACAATATCATTCCTTACTAGCTTGTAGCCCTCCATATCTGCCAGTGAAAACGTCTTTGATATCAATGTAGAATCGAAACTGTCGAGTACATTATATTAAGAGAATGACACATAGTTCTATGAGCGCTGTTTAAACTGATTTGTTGTTGGATGGTCCTGATGACTAATAGAATTCTGTTTCTGCTAATGTCTGTATGCCCAAATACATATATATATATATTAATCTTAATGGCTTACCTTAAAAACACAGCTAGTTTCTCCTTGGTTCCAATCGGCCTTGTAGTTTTGCATCCCTGTCTGTCAATTTCATTCTTGATGAGACCATGCACTTCTTGGAATTGATCACGGTTTAATCTAAAATAGTTCGTAAATTTTTCATCATCAGATTCCTTAGTTAAAACGAATTCCCCATGACTTAGTCTCCTTTTCATGTACGCACTTTTTTCTGCTTTTTGTTTCATCAAAGCGATGCAACACACCGTTTCGAACTCAAACTCAGAATCGGAATCCGATTCTGAACTTATATCTACACTCCTGGAAATTGAAATAAGAACACCGTGAATTCATTGTCCCAGGAGGGGGAAACTTTATTGACACATTCCTGGGGCCAGATACATCACATGATCACACTGACAGAACCACAGACACATAGACACAGGCAACAGAGCATGCACAATGTCGGCACTAGTACAGTGTATATCCACCTTTCGCAGCAATGCAGGCTGCTATTCTCCCATGGAGACGATCGTAGAGATGCTGGATGTAGTCCTGTGGAACGGCTTGCCATGCCATTTCCACCTGGCGCCTCAGTTGGACCAGCGTTCGTGCTGGACGTGCAGACCGCGTGAGACGACGCTTCATCCAGTCCCAAACATGCTCAATGGGGGACAGATCCGGAGGTCTTGCTGGCCAGGGTAGTTGACTTACACCTTCTAGAGCACGTTGGGTGGCACGGGATACATGCGGACGTGCATTGTCCTGTTGGAACAGCAAGTTCCCTTGCCGGTCTAGGAATGGTAGAACGATGGGTTCGATGACGGTTTGGATGTACCTTGCACTATTCAGTGTCCCCTCGACGATCACCAGTGGTGTACGGCCAGTGTAGGAGATCGCTCCCCACACCATGATGCCGGGTGTTGGCCCTGTGTGCCTCGGTCGTATGCAGTCCTGATTGTGGCGCTCACCTGCACGGCGCCAAACACGCATACGACCATCATTGGCACCAAGGCAGAAGCGACTCTCATCGCTGAAGACGACACGTCTCCATTCGTCCCTCCATTCACGCCTGTTGCGACACCACTGGAGGCGGGCTGCACAATGTTGGGGTGTGAGCGGAAGACGGCCTAACGGTGTGCGGGACCGTAGCCCAGCTTCATGGAGACGGTTGCGAATGGTCCTCGCCGATACCCCAGGAGCAACAGTGTCCCTAATTTGCTGGGAAGTGGCGGTGCGGTCCCCTACGGCACTGCGTAGGATCCTACGGTCTTGGCGTGCGTCGCTGCGGTCCGGTCGCAGGTCGACGGGCACGTGCACCTTCCGCCGACCACTGGCGACAACATCGATGTACTGTGGAGACCTCACGCCCCACGTGTTGAGCAATTCGGCGGTACGTCCACCCGGCCTCCCGCATGCCCACTATACGCCCTCGCTCAAATTCCGTCAACTGCACATACGGTTCACGTCCACGCTGTCGCGGCATGCTACCAGTGTTAAAGACTGTGATGGAGCTCCGTATGCCACGGCAAACTGGCTGACACTGACGGCGGCGGTGCACAAATGCTGCGCAGCTAGCGCCATTCGACGGCCAACACTGCAGTTCCTGGTGTGTCCGCTGTGCCGTGCGTGTGATCATTGCTTGTACAGCCCTCTCGCAGTGTCCGGAGCAAGTATGGTGGGTCTGACACACCGGTGTCAATGTGTTCTTTTTTCCATTTCCAGGAGTGTATTAACATAGCAGAAGTAGTCGCCATCTCTGCCAGATCTATTAACATAGCAGAAGTAGTCGCCATCTCTGCCAGAGCCAAAGTTCCTCAGCAAACTGCGTATTGAAACTGCAACCCAACTTGCGATGATTGTCACCGTGACTCACTCTGCCATAAGGAATTTGGAGTGAGCCCCCCTGCGTCACCTCACCGCCTTAGGCGGGCCGCAAGATGCGACGCAGGCCCGTGAGGTGACGCAGGGGGGCTCACGCCAAATTCCTTACGGCAGCGTGAGTCACGGCGACAATCATCTCAAGTTGGATCGCAGTTTCAATACGCAGTTTGCTGAGGAACTTTGGCGCTGGCAGAGATGGCGACTACTTCTGCTATGTTAATAGATATAAGGTTAGAATCGGATTCCGATTCTGAGTTTGAGTTCGAAACGGTGTGTTACATCGCTTTGATGAAACAAAAAGCAGAGAAAAGTGCGTACATGAAAAGAAGACTAAGTCATGGGGAATTCGCTTTAACTAAGGAATTTGATGATGAAAAATTCACTAACTATTTTAGATTAAACCACGATCAATTCCAAGAAGTGCATGGTCTCATCAAGAATGAAATGTACTCGGACGACAGTTTCGATTCTATATTGATATCAAAGACGTGGTTAAATCCATCAATTCCATTTTCACTGGTAGATATGGAGGGCTACACGCTAGTAAGGAATGATATTGTAAAGAACCTAGGCATCTTTTTTGATAAACATTTAACCAGGACAGAGCATATCACGAAAATTTGCTACAGAGTTTTAACAATGTCAATGTAGAATGTTAACAACGAATTACAATGCAACCACCATTTCGTATGTCCGTTTCCTTGGCCACTTCCTCGCACTTCTCAGCTTTCAGCTTCGTTTTCAAGTAATCTTCATGGCTCGTATCATACAGAACTTTGCGAACACGTACGGCTTCAATTAGCTTTTCCTCCATTTCGAACTACCAACAGCCAGAACCACCGTGAGCCTCGCAGTAAACTGCGTACAGGAGACTGCGGTCCGCAGGGTCACCAAGCGCAGGAACTGCGTCACGTCACCCTGCGCTCTAACGTGCGCAGGACCATTCAGTAGTGTGGTTCGCGAAAACTCACCGTGAGCCACCCTGCATCACCTCACGGACCTGCGTCTCATCTTGCAGCCAGCCTGACTCGTGAGCTCAACAGCGAGGTGAGTGCGTGCAGGGGGATTGCATACTGAGATACTTGTGGATCGAGACACGCCTCCTTGGCTGCGAGATCTGCCCTTTCATTCCCAGCAGTGCTGACATGCCCCGGAACCCAGCAGAAAGCTACAACCTTCCCCAGTCGCTGTAGTTGGAGGAGGGCATCCTGGATGGTCTGGACTATTTTGTCTGCCGGATACAAGCGTTGCAATGAGTGAAGGGCACTGAGTGAATCGGAACAGACAAGAAATTTAGGAGAGGAAGAATGTCTCATCTGCTCCTGTGCCCGCAAGATCGCAGACAATTCTGCATCAAAGACAGTAAAAGTCTGAGGCAGTCGGACCTTGAGGACACGATCTGCAAAAACAACTGAGCAACCAATAGAATCCCCTTGTTTCGGCCCATCCGTAAAAACAGCTACATAGTCGTGGTGCTCAGATAAAATGGAAGAAAATGCTGCATTAAAAACGGTGGCAGGAGCGCAGTCTCTCTTGTACTGCAATAAATCTAAAATCACTCCGGGCCTCTTCAGTAACCAGGGTGGCAGGCGGTTAAAACCCTGGATTTGGGGTTGTACAGACTCCACACCGAGTGACTGTAGCACACGTTGCTCACGGATCCCATCTTTATCGAGCGAACGGTTGTGTATGATCGTTGGCTATGGAACTATTGTATCAGCATACTCTGAAACGAACCTGACTGGTATACAATCTGGACAGGACTACTTTCTTTTGTTAAGTGATTTAAGTTGCTTCGATACTCCGAGGATATCTTCTTATACGTAACTCATGTTGGCAGCTGTTCTTGATTCGAATTCTAGAATATTTACTTCGTCTTCTTTGGTGAAAGAATTTCGGTAGGCTGTGTTTAGTAACTCTGTTGGCAGCACTGGCTTCGATACTCGATAGCAAGGTTGCTACATAGAAGGTTGGGCCAATGTGTTCGGCAGCGATCGGGCGCTTCCGTGTGACGTCACTGTCGAGAAGCGTCAGCAGCGCGAGACGTTCGCATACGGCACTATTGCGCTTAAACTAACATTAATTTACGAAAAGTGAAGGGTAATATAATGAATTATGGATTCGATCGAAGCTTACCAATACAGGGACTGAATGTTAATACCTGCTACGACTGTGAAACTCTTATATTGTCTCTCTGGTAATGACAAAAGTAAAACTACCGATTTGTGGCTCCCCCTTAATTTATATTCTATTACTCAATATTTTTTGTTAGATAACAACGATCTGGTATGCTTCAGTCCCTTTTTATACATTTTACAATTTTTAATAGTACTGGAAACGCAACAATTACAACAAGAGCTTTCGGTTTACTAAACACATTGTGTGCATCACAGTCGGCAATAGTTTGTACCATCTTTTTCATGCAGGTATTAAGCAGCAACCGTACGTCTAGTAAGATGAGACATTACTACACATAATGATACAGAAGCCTGGTTTAATGAAGTCACATTCAAAAATTTTAAGAATAATTTAAATACCTTAATCAGATCTGGAAGGGACTGCAGACGCTCTCCACCTGTGTGCTGCTTTCTGCTGCTGCTGTTTGGCCCTCTGTGCCTTTGCCGACGTGTTGAAGTGCCTTAACCGGATGAAGGTTCTGGTTTTAGCGTACACTGTGATGACCTCTTGAGGAATAGTTGGAAACTTCCCAATTAAAAGTCTCGTCAGGTTTCTGATCACATTGCCGTCTTTACACAGACTGCTGCCATGAAAATTTAAAAAAAGCACCTCTAACTGCTTAACAACATCAAACCACTCATCTGAAGGGATGATTAAGCCACCACGAGACAGTTTCTCAATCCACCCAGAACTTGCATGGTCTTTCGACACTTCGAGTGTCTTACCACTAGGATGACCAAGTGATTTGTCAATGGAGACACACCTGGAGGCAACATATCCAGCGATGTAGCGGAGACCTTCTAGAGAACACTCTGAATCTTCTATCAAAGGTGGGACAATTAAGTCATGTAGTGTAATGTCCCTCATTTGTTGGTCACCTTCTATCATTGACAACGCTTCTTCAATGCCCGGCACAAGTCCTGCAAACAGGTTGGAAGTCAAATAATTTGTATCAGTTTCCGCTGAGACTGGACAAGAACTGCGTAACTGAATGTCAGCGATACTTTTGTTCATAACTAAAATACGCAAACGGCTTTTAAATTCCACTGGTAAGGGATGATCATAGGCTCTGCCAATTGCTCTTATCTGGGAAAATAAGTTTTCAAGGCAGTCTTGATTGAACCTTGAGGTCAATACATACTTCAAACCGTAGCCATGTTTTAAATCCGAAAAACAACCCAGCAGTGACCGAATCGAGGTGAGTAACCCCTTTTGGAAAGGAAGTAAAGTTTTACGATTTCCCACTCTCATTTTTTCACAGACGGAGTAGAATCTGCGAAGAACTTCCTCCTGCGTCTCCTTACACAATCCAAAAGCACTTGAAATTGGTCGTTTGCCGACAGGTACCCTCGAATTCATAACATCAAAAGTGTCGTTCACCAATTTGAAGAATTCTGCCGTGTCTTTTTCTTCAGGCATTACAAAGGAAATTGCTTCTGATACAGTGTTAGAAAAGAGTTGGCAAGCAAGATGAACGCGCTGTCGATCTCTTCCACAAACAGTCAGATGATGAGCAGTAAGCTTAGGGCACAGTTTCAGTTCTCCATTATCTTTAGACAATAGCTGCTCGATTACGCCCTTTGTTATCGTTCTTCCGTCACTTAATGAGAAACCATCATCTAAAAAGTGGTTTCTGAGAAGTTTCACCATATGTGGTACATCAGCAAATACCCAAACACGTTTCGTTTCATCATCTGGGTTGGTGAAGCACGTGTTTGTGTAGTCGATGTGGAATTCCTTCCACACTTTCCCATTTTTACCCCCCAAATCAGACACTATACCAACTACGACAAATCCCACTTTCTGCGTCTCTCTGACGATACTGATCAGTAAATCCCGATTCATCGTAGTGTCAAAGTTATAATATACGGGCTGCTTCCAGGTTCCACACAAACCACGTGCCATAACAACCTGTACCTGGCTATGTGGTCCGTATATGGTGTCAGTTTCTTGATCGTAGCATATGCGACTGTCCACATTCATTTCGTCAAAGCTTAACACACACAGCTTCTCTGCTTGACTTAAGTTTGTTGCTTGCTTATTCATTAAGTACAATACATCAGTCAAAATTCCGGGAACACAACGAAAAGAATTGGATATCCATCGTTTTAACGTAGAAAGTCCAGGTAATGGTATTCCCATTATATTTCTTAAATAAATATAAGTTTTTCTGGACAGAGAGCGCAGAAGCAAGGCTTTGCTTATATCTTCCTGGGTCCAATGGGTGCTCTTCTTTGATTTAAGAAGACATTCAATTTGTGCGTTCGTAAACACTTTTTTTAAAACTTGGTGTACTTTAGTTGTCACTTTAGTACTTCGTTGATACTGAAGGCTTTGGCATAGCTTTCTCTGTCTGCTTAATGCATGAGCCAGTAATTTGTTTCTCGTTCTCAGCGTGTTGTTTTCAGCTATCAAACGCTTATTTTCTTCTGTCTGTAGCGATAATTCCTTATGAAGCCTCTTCATTTCATCCTCGATGCGGCCTTTTTCAGTTTCTGTGCTTTGATCCACTTTTTTTTTCTTCGGTGACAGTGAAGCTAGTCTGTTAAGTGCACGTTTACGTGTTTCACGATCTTTCCTTCTGTCATTTCTTTCTTGGACAGAAGACGAAGCAGCAGCAGCAGCTGCAGATGTGGCTTTAATGAGGTGCAAAGAAGGAACTGCAGTCGGCTTTAAGATCTTCTTTGGCGGAAGTTTCATTAATTCAGCTTGGAGATCCCGTAAATAATCGTCTTCTTTAAAATGTACGCTACAGATAGTAGCATTTTTAATGTTAATACTATCACTTCTTCTGCAGAGCTGAACCCACCGAGCACAGGTTTCAGGATCTTTCGGAAACTTATGATAGGAAATACTACACCCTTTAGTCTTCTGATTATAGTTTTCACACATAGCCACGGCACAATTCGGCATTGTTAAAGTGTCGCAGAAAGAATAAACACGATTCAACACGATAACAAACAGCAACAACACAAAACTTACTTGCTTCAACACGTAAGAAAGCGCGCGAACTGAGCGGAGTTTCTCGACGCTGACGTCATGCGCAGTACGACGAAAAATCTCTGTTCTGCGCACGCATTATGGGCCCCCCCTGACTCGATAGTATCTCCATTTCTATCGCGCAGAGAAGGGATTAATTGTGCCTTGCCGCTAGCATACTTCACATACGATTAGAATCTCTGTATTTTCTGCCATTTTTCGAGGCAAAGTTTCGTTATGGAAACTATTATAAGCATCCCACATTGAAATCCGAGCTAAATTTGAAGCTTATGTAAAAGATTGCCATTCTTGGAGATCTTGTGTCTGTTAAAATTGGCATGGTTTTTCCGTTGCTTCTGCAACAGTGTTCTGACGCGTTTTGTGTACCAAGGAGGATCAGCTCCGTCGTTTGTTAATTTATTTGGTATAAATCTCTCAATTGCTGCCGTTACTATTTCTTTGAATTCAAGCAACATCTGGTCTATACTTACATTGTTAATTTGGAAGAAGTGGAGATTGTCTCTTAGGAAGGCATCAAGTGAATATTTCTCTGCTTTTTTGAGTAGGTATATTTTTCGTTTGTTTTTGGAGGATTTGGGGGTTACAATATTCAGTCTCGTAACCACATCCCTGTGTTCACTAATCCCTGTATCCGTTTTGATGCTCATTATTAGCTCAGGATTATTTGTTGCTAAGAGGTCAAGTGTGTTTTACAACCATTTACTAATTGCGTGGGCTCGTGAACTAACTGCTCGAAATAATTTTCAGAGAATGCGTATAGCACAATTTCGGAGGATGCTTTATGGGTACCTCCGGAATTAAACGTATTTTCGCCAACATATCGAGGGTAAATTAAAGTCACCACCAACTATAATTGTAAGTGTCATGTACATGTTTGAAATCAAACTCAAGTTTTCTTAGAACCTTTCAGCAATTCTATCATCTGAACTGGGAGGTCAGTGAAAGGGTCCAATTATTATTTTATTCCGGCTGCCAACACTGACAGCTGCCCATATTAACACACAAGAACTGTCTACATCAATTTTGCGAGAAGATAAACTACTTCTAACAGCAACAAACACACCACCGCCAACTGTGTGTAGCCTATCGTGTCGGGACACCGTCAGGTTCTTCGCGAAAATTTCGGCTGAACTTATCTCTGGCTTTAGCCAGATTTTGGTGCCTATAACAATTTGAGCATCAGTGCTTTCTATTAGCGCTTGGAGCTCTGCAACTTTTTGCAGCACACCTATGACAATTCACAACTGTTATTCCGATGTTTCCTTCCCTCTAACCTAAAAAACTGCCAAGTGTACGCCACACAGCCCCTGCTACCCTCCTGCGTGTAGCAAACTCCTAACCTATTCGGCGGAACCCTAAATCCAACCACTATACAGCGCAAGTCGACGAATCTGCAGCCTACACGGCCGTAGAACCATGTGAGCCTATGATTCAGACCCCCAACTTGGCTCTGTACCAGAGGTCTGCAATCGGTCCTGTCAACTATGCTGCAAATGATCAGCTCTGCATTCATCTCTTAAGCAAGACTGGCAGTCTTTACCATTTCTCTTAGCTGCTCAGAACCAGAGAGAATCTCTTCCAATCCAATCTGACACACATCATTGGTACCGACGTGAGCGACCACCTGCAGTTGGCTGCACCCTGTGCTCTTCATGGTATCTGTAAGGACCCTTTCCATGTCTAGAATTACGGAGTGGACACTGACGTTCTTCTCATTCTTGGCAGTCATGTCCCTAAGGGGCTCCATAACACGTGTAACATTGGAGCTCTCAGCTATCGAGAATCCCACCCTCTGTGACTGCCTGAACTTGCAGGCTGAGAGGTTCCCTCTGAAACAGTACAGGCGACTGCAACTGGCCGAGCGATAGTGTCAGTCACAGACAGCACCTGGAACCTGTGTGTCAGACTAACTGGGGAGGCCTTACGTGCGGCCCCCTGGGAGGTCTTTTGCTGCCTGCCACACTCTGAGGTGGCCTTCCACTCGACCACAGGTGAGGGGTCAACCTCAATGCGAGCAGTAACTAGACTGGCCACCGGTGAGGATCGACAGGGCGACTCGGATATCCTGGATGACCATTGGATCCCCACGGCTGGCCCACAACAGTGCTCCTCATCCACTGCAGCTTCAAACTGTGTAACCAAAGCCATCACAACCTGTAGCGGAGAGCAAAGTGTCACCAACTCAGCTAGCATCCACTCACAACAATCACTGTCCCTATCTATACTAATGACCGTGGAAAACTACAATACCCAGATAAACAGACTATCGGGGCCCGTGCTGCAGAACTCTACTGTAGACGCTGATGAAAATGCAGGAACTGTGTCTAACTAGTTAGATTAATATGCAGAGATTCAAAAACTGAACTACCAAAGCACTCAGGTGAGATTAAATAATTCGCCCCTGATTAGGAAAGCACACAGATGAAATTATAAAATTTGCTCATGGTTATGAACTCATTAAAGTCACAAAATCATATACTTTCCTGTTGCTGTGTCTGTCTCATACGGTTGCTGCTGCCTTGCAATGATTAAGTACCTACCCTCATTTATTAGATCAAGTACAGTACTGTGTGCAGATGACACAAGTTTTCTTTACTAATTTCCAACATTCTGGAACAATAGTTTGACAACTTTTCTTCACAGTAGTAATGCTCTCAGTAACCTTAAAAATTGTGTAGAAAAGAGAGTTGCTTAATTATCCTATTGGTTTAGAGTAAACAGTCTTGCTGAATGAAAATAAAACTTGGCAGATAGTTATTGCTCTAAAATACAAGTTTCACTCCTATGATCTATGTTATTTTATAATGTATGACTGTAATGGAGTTGAATAGGTCACTTCAAAAAAGTTGTACAGCTGGTGAAAATGACTTCAAATTGCTCACTTGATGCATTTCAGATTGATTTCCATCATCGAACATCTAAAAAGTAAGATGAGAACAAATTTATACATAGAATATGAAAATTTTACAGACATTAACAAAATACAAAATGCAATACATGAAAACATACACTAGAGCATAGAGGGTCACAGTATATGAGTGTTACTAGCTGTACATGTAACATAAGCTGACAGACTACTAGCTGTTGTAGGGACTCAGAGGGAGAAGGAAGTCAGTGTTGGCCACCAGAGGGCAAGGGTTACATAGTGGCACCAGGGGCATAATATCTGATGTTTCATGTACAAAAATGCCAAACTATTTTTACAAAGGTTATAGGATGTCTGGTAACAATAAGTACAAAATTTACAAATATCAGTTGAAAGATTCTGTGACTGATGAGGTGTACAAAATCATACATAACAATCTTGAACAAATGCTAGGCTCCATGTAGCAAGGATGCAGGTGGCATACAAAAATACCATATACAGGAAAATGAGTTGAATCAAATATTGAAAATACAATTTCATATTGGTTAAAAATTAAAACTGTTGTAACCACATATAGCTGTTTTATAGACTCTCAGATTGGACTTAATGTATGCAGTAAATTTGCTTTAATATAAATTTGATTGTATAATCTTATATTTTTTTCTGGATGAATATGTTGGACTCAATTTAATTACTAGCTTCCTAGACTGCATGATTAATTTTAAATGCAAAAAAAAAAAAAAAAAGCTTTGGTACTGACTGTGTAGTTGGTTCATTTTATGGGAGATAGTAATATACAGGACAGAGCAAATAGAAGTGGCCCGGAGAACAAAGTTCCAGGTTACAAAGAAACACAGCAGAGAAAAGTAAATATGGTACTAACATGAGTATAGCAGATGTTGAAAGTGACCACCAGTCATCTCTTGGTACTTTTGGGTTCTGGTCAGCAAGTTACTGAAGGTAGATTGAAGCTGGACTGTTGGAATTGCTGCAGTCTGATCTGAAATGTTCTGCTGCAGTACTTGAAGACTACAAGGGTTGCTGTGATACACCTTAGACTTGAGTGCTCCCCACACAAAGTAATGCACACTGACAGATCAGGTGACCTCGCCTGCCAGGACCGTGACCAAACTGACCTCTGTTAACAACTCTGTCAGGTATGAAGATTGTGTAAATGTGCTACAAGGAACCGATGTAAATCATGTGGCAGGGGTACACATTGTGTGTGCATCACAGGGTGTGATTATACATATACATTCCCATCCAGCCATATCCACTTGTCTGGGCCACTTTTATTTGCTCCACACCGTATATATATACTGTACATTTTACTGGTACTCATTCTATGCTTTATACAATGTTTTTATCTGACTCACATTGAACACCATCCTCCCTCCCCCTCTCTCCCCCTCCTTCACCTGCCCACCTCCTTCTTGCACCCCTCCTTTCACCACACCCCCCCTCCTCAGTCTCATACCTTCTTATTGTCCTCCTGTATGCCAGGAGCTTCTATCACCATCACCTCTAACAAGAAATTTTTAGTTACACTGGTCCATTTCAGTGGATTAAACTTTGTTATTCTACACCAGACTTGTTGACCACATGAACATAATTTAATTATTGTTACTAAAAATATGTGAACTGTTCATGTAGCCCCTTCACCTATGTGCATATAAAATCATATTTTTGCTCACTTTTGTAAGCCAGATTCCTTGTAATGATTATAGGCAATAGATATCAGTTAGGAGTGAATCTCAGGAATCTTTGCAATATTTGATGCCACTCATTTTTCTGTATGTGGTATGTTTGTACAGCCCCTGCATCCTTGCTGTGCGGAACCTAGCATTTGTTCATGATTGTTTCTATGGTTCCATACACCTTATCAATCAAGAAAGTTTGCAGTTGAGATTTGCACAGAATGAGATTTTCACTCTGCAGCGGATTGTGCGCTGATATGAAACTTGCTGGCAGATTAAACCTGTGTGCCGGACTGAGACTCGAACTTGGGACCTTTGCCTTTCGTAGGCAAGTGCTCTACCATCTGAGCTACTCAAGCGTGACTCCCACCCTGTCCTCGCAGGTTTACTTCTGCCAGTACCTCATCTCCTACCTTCCAAACTTCACAGAAGCTCCTCTGTGAAACTTGCAGAACTAGCACTCCTGGAAGAAAGGATATTGCGGAGACATTGCTTAGCCACAGCCTGGGGGATGTTTCCAGAACGAGATTTTCAATCTGTAGCAGAGTGTGCGTTGATATGAAACTTCTTGGCAGATTAAAACTGTGTGCCACATCAAGACTCAAACTCAGAACTTTGCCTTTTGTGGACAAGTGCTCTACCAGTACTTTGCACTTGCCCACAAAAGACAAAGGTCCTGAGTTTGAGTCTCAGTCTGGCACACAGTTTTAATCTGCCAGGAAGTTTTGAGATTTGAACATTTTGTACTTATTGTTACTAGACAGTTTGTAACCTTTGAAAAAATAGTTTAGCATTTTTTTGTATGTGAAATGTCAGATAATATGTCCATGGCACCACCATGTAACTCCTGCCCTCTGGTGACCAAACTTGTCTTCCTTCCCCCTCTGTACCCCTCCAGTAGCTGGTAGTCTGTTTAGGTATGTATACCTCTAGAAAGACTTGTATCCTGTACCCTCTGTTCACTTAGGTAGGTTTTCATATATTGCATTTTATACTTTAATGTCTGTTATATTTTTCATATTCTATGTACAAATTTGTTATCATCTTACTTTTCAGATGTCTGGAGATGAAAATAAATCCAAAATGCATCAAGTGAGCAATTTAATTAATAGTCATTTTTCACCAACTGTATGACTTTTTTGAAGTGAGTTATTCAGCTCCAAATAGTACAATGTTATAATATAACCGTTGTTGCCTACCTTCTATGAGATTTCATGTCTCAATATTTAATGAGCAGATGTTCATGCATTCTCCAACTGAACATAATACCAAAATTTGAAGAACTATACATATCCAACTAAGTGTACTTTTCTTTCCTGCCTTCTGGGTTAGGTGCCTGTGTCCTTTATAACACAATATTTACTTGCAAGAACCGTGAAATATGACAAATGTTACAATAATACTTCAATAGTTACCTGTAAAATATAAAAATAGATTACAAGTTATCAAATCAGTAATATTATGAAAAGGATATATTGGTATTCACCATATAGAGGAAATACTGAGTCACAAACAGGCATAACAAAAAGACTGCTATACATTTAAGCTTTTCGTCAAAAGACCTTTCTCTAAAGCAGAAAACACACACACTTATTCACACAAGGGATCCCAACATGCAGCACAGTGCAGAAGAGTATTTTTTTAGCATTATTCTGTAAATTTCAGTAAGAAATATCTGTGTTCCCAGTAGCTAAAATTTCAGCAACTGACCTTAGTGGACAATAACCTTTAGGCAAAAATCATATGACCATTTTTCAGAGAAGACTATGCCTATTTTCATAAATTTCCTTTTATGGATTTCCTGCTGTACAAATTTAAATTGAATTAAATTATTACTTCAAATTAGCTCGGTCGCTATTTCAGACAGGTTTTGCTTCTATGAAAAAACCTTTCTGCTTGTGGCTATCTGCTTTTAAAGCAACCTTCACTCATCAGTTTCTTGTATTTAAACCTCCTAAACTACACAGTAAACAGTGTATGTACATATTTTAGTACATGCTGAGTATTTTTGCTTTTATACATGTTGTAGTGAGTCTACTGGGGGAGCTCAAGGGGATGCTAAAACACATCGAGAATATTTGTTCCGTTTCAGTAAAACTCTTTAATACAGAAGTCCATGTCCATATGATGAATGACATACATTTATAATCACATAACAAAATGATAACTGCTAATACTCAGTAATACTTTAATGTAATGTTGCAACAGTTTTTCTCTTGTACTGAATGACAGGCAAATACTACTTGCATTTAACTATGAACTTTGGTACATAGTTCTGAATAATGACACTAACTCCCTCCTGGATATGAACTACAATGAGCCTGCTATCAGAGTAGGTTATCAAAGAGTGGGCGAGCAGCGCTGCACCCTGGTGTAAGTAGACTTCCAGAAGCAGCGGTGTAACAAATCTCTTGAGCACATGTCTTCATCACTGTCTCTCATTCATACCTGCATCTGGCAGTGACTGTCTTTAGTTAGTGGTTCTGCTGTGAGGTAACATACTTGCACAAAAGAGTTTAGCAAGACAGACTGAAATATGCTGCAGTGTGTGTGATGTCTGCAAAAATTTTGTCCAAATCCCAAAAGTGGATTTAATCTTTATACTACTGACATTACAAATAAGTACTTTTATCATGTAGCATAAATACTGAAATTGTGTTCAGAATATCATTCAAGTATGTGTAAGTGATACAGGTGTCTATAACTGAGATCTTCATTTCTTTTCCAGAAATTCATCATGGGCTCAACAAACAAAAGAAAACTCCGACTCAGATACAGATGCTGGCAGAAAATTTTTCTGTCAGTTATTGGACTTCCACTTGCAGTTACATTGTTCCTGAGTCTTGTAGCCTTCCTCAGAGCTGTTTTCATACAACCTCAACAATATGTGGACATACTAGAGCTCCTGAAAGACCAGGCTTCAGATGCTATTGAAAGGAGCAGCATGAAGCTTAGGTCTGAACGTCTTGCTGGAGCACTGAGGATTCCTACCGTGTCATATGCAATTGATAAACAAGAGAAACAGGCTATACTCCAGTACCATGAGTTTATTAAGACAAGTAAGGTTATTATTTGAAAGAGAGAAGTATTTATGATGATGTTTTTATGCCAGTGATCAATTTTGAGTTGTTTCTGTAATTTAGTGATGTTTATTAAATTTTATAATGGTAAATCAGTTCTGTTTCTCTTTCAGATTGGATATCATCCAGTCTTATAAATCATAATACATCCACTATATTTAAATTTTTTATATTGAAGGAAAGTATACCAGCTTACAAGTTAATCATATTACTGTCCTTGTCATTGGACTTAAATTGCCTGGGAACTGACATATCATTTATGCATGATAATTTCAGGCACTAATCACAAAAGACAGAAAATTATGTGGCTGACTCTGGCAGTCATGGGCTAGCATATTTTTCGTGAAAGACTGTTATTTCTTTTATTTTAATTTTCCATAATCACTATATTGCTTTTTTGTTCTGGGCTGTATAGTGGAAATGAAGTTTCGAATGTAATAGTAGACACAAAGAAAGTAGAGGGGTTGAATAATACAAAATTTTTGTCCCTTGATATAAATTTTTCATATGTCAGAGACATCTATTTTGCAGTGTATGTTTATAGAATATAATTAATCTGAGACTCGTACATCAGCAGTTGAAGAAGTGTACAAATAACTATAACTATTGCAAAACGTCTTAAGGTTACAAAAGTAGTATATTACTAAATATCGTGCAAAAACAATTCAGGTATTGTAATGGCTTCTACATCATATCTTTTAACAACTCAATGCATAAAGATAACTACTCACTACATAACTTAATTGTTAAGCAGTGGATAGGCAAGCAAACAATATTCCGAACTTTTACAAATGACAACATTTTCTGCCCAGACTGTTAGTAAACGTATTTATTTATAACTGTGATTTTGGCTGATGTCATTCTCAAGTTATAGCCCAGTGTGGACTGCATCAATGCATTCATTCCTCTTGAAAGATAAACTCAATTATTCCTTAAAACCCTTATACAAAACCTATGTTGCATGTGAGCACTTCACAGCAAGAGAGAGAGAGAGAGAGAGAGAGAGAGAGAGAGAGAGAGAGAGAGAGAGTGTGAGTGAGTGAGTGAATGCTCGCATGCTTTCTGCAGTAGAAGGAAACTATTCAAGTTCTACATCTACATATTTACTCCACAAGCCACTGTATGGTGTCTGGCGGAGGGTACCCTGTACCACTTCTAGTCATTTCCTTTTCTGTTCCACTCACAAATAGTGAGCAAAAAATGATTGTATGCCTCTATATGAGTCCTAATCTCTCTCATCTTATCTCCACGAGACTTACACAAAATGTACATTGGTGCTAGAGAACTGTTCAGCAGTCAGTCCCAAATGCCATTCTCTAAATTTTCTCAATAGTGCTCCTCAAAAAGAACATCACCTTCCCTTCAGTGAGTCCCACTTGAGTTTGTGAAGCATCTCCATAATACTTCCATGTTAAGCTACAATGTACAAATTCATGTATATTTGCTTATTCACAGCTAAAAGATTCCATTAAATGGTGCAAAGTTATCTTTACTAATTTCATTTACTTCATTCCATCCAAGATTTTCCGGTATTGTGTTAATTACATCACATTTACTGTTTGTAAGTAAAAAAAAATTACTGTCTTTTTCTAAAGCAATTTATTATGAAATTACTATTGAGTTATAAACTAATAGATTTGTTTACTCTCATGAACAAAATGTATTTGTAAATAATGCAGTATAAAACTGTGGGTTCATGTATCCTAGTGTTACTTCTGGCCTTTCCATTTTTTGCTGCATTATTCATTTAAGGCAGGGTGAAATTTTTCTTTTTGGGGATAATGTATTATTTTGACCTATTGGACAATGGAAAATTCATGATGGAATAACAACAATATGGAAGGGATAGAGTGCTTTAGATACAAATTATTTTGCCTTAAGAAAGAAGATCGTAGTTATTGACTGTTCATAAGGTCACTGGACAAAACATTAGCAACCCCTTTACAAGAGGACACTGGTTGCTTTGGAGCACTGTAGATGGTGTACAACTGGTACTAGACAGTCATGTGACCCTCCACCATTGACATACATCATGGTAGTGAAGTGGCGTGCGTGTGCCAGTTTGTGTGGAATCATGATAGGATGGTGGATTAATGTGAAAATGTGACAGAATGATGGAAATGAGCTATCTGTTGGATGTGCCCATTGTCACACCTTGAATGTAATTGCTTGACTCATTGGGGCATCAAAGCAGAATGTCCAGCATATCTAAAAGAAATGGTGCACCATTCACAGCCATGGCATACGGCATAAGACCTGTATTTGTAAAAAGAACTTACCTTACAGGAAGCAGGGTGATTGTTACAACTTGTCAATAACAGTCAGTTTCAAACCTGCCATGAATTGCTACACTGAAGCACCAAAGAAACTGGTATAGGCATACGTATTCAAATACAGAGTACCTAAAGAGGACAAATAAGGCACTGCAGTTGGCAATGTCTCTATAAGACAAATATGCGGTGCAGTTGTTAGATCAGTTACTGCTCCTAAAATGGCAGGTTGTCAAGATTTAAGTGAGTTTGAATGAGATGTGATAGTCTGCATTAGATGTTATAGTCCGCGTCACAGAAGTGCAACTCTTCTGCAAATTGCTGCACATTTCAATGCTGGGCCATCAACAAGTGTGAACCTTTCAATGAAACATCATCAATACGGGCTTTCAGAGCAGTAGGTCCACTTGTGTACCCTTAATGACTGCACAACGTAAAGCTTTACACCTCACTTGTGCCCGTCAACACTGACATTGGACTGCTCATGAGAGGAAACATGTCATCTAGTCGGACGAGTCTCATTTCAAATTTTATGGTGCGGATGGACGTGTACGGGTATGGAGACAACCTCATGAAGTCATGGATCTTACATGTCAGAGGGGACTTTTGAAGCTGGTGGAGGCTCTTTAATGGTGTGAGGCATGTGCAGTTGGATTGATATGGGACCTCTGATATGTCTAGATATGATTCTGACAGGTGACCCATACGTAAGCATCCAGTCACGACCATTGTGCATTCCGATGGGCTTGGGAAATTCCAGCAGGATAATGCAACATCCCACACATCCAGAATTGCTACATAGTTTCTCCAGGAACACTCTTCTGAATTTAAACACTTCCGCTTGCCACCAAACTCCCTAGAAATGAACATTATTGAGCATATCTGGGATGCCTTGCAACATGCTACTCATAAGAGATCTCCACCCCCTCATACTCTTTTGGATTTATGGACAGCCCTGCAGGATTCATGTTGTCAATTCCCTCCAGCACTACTTCAGACATCAGTCAAGTCCATGCCGCGTTGTGTTGCGGCAATTCTGTGTGCTCGCAGGAGCCCTACACAATTTTAGGCAGGTGTAGCAGTTTCTTTGGCTCTTCTGTGTATTATCGGTGAATTCAGGCTCATCTCAATCAGTTTTACGAGCAAACACTGCAAAGGGAACTGCATGAACAGACATTGCTCTCAACAGCACATAAAGCTGCACTTCTTCAGTGTGTAGTGAGGTCATGGAAGTTGCAAATTTGCCCCTTTTCAACTACTGCAAGGCAATGTGATTACCGACAGTCAAATGAAGCATTTAGAGCACACTGAGTAGAGAATATACTCCAGATACAAAGTGATTTTTGTAATGTTTTGAGTGATTTTTGTGGTGTTTTGGGGGTGTTTTTTGTACCGTGACTTGGAAACGCTCATTCAGGTTACCTTGAATGTGATCTGGGATGTTGATTTTAACAGTTCCAGTGCCCAGATGTTGTCCATTCGTCTACATCTTCATAATGACTATCCTGTGGACACTCCCATATTCCAGAATTACAGCCATGTTAACAGGGCTGCACACACATGTTGATGGTTTGTGAACACTCAGGCACCATATCACATCTCAGCTGACCAGCTAAATCACAATTTCGTAGTCCCACAGAAAATATTTGGGACTATTTGATACAGCAGATGAAATATAGCAAACAGCATCCCCAAAAATTGATAATTCTGTGGGATCTAACCGTGAATGCTGGATTTCTGGAGAAATTTGCGGACGCTCTACCTGCTGAATTGAGGCCATTATCAAACCTAGGGGCAGAGCTGCACAGTATAAGCGATGTGTCCTGGGATACTAATTTCTTGCCCAGATAAGTGCCTCCCTTTCAGTGGTTATTTCATGATTATGGAAGTCCAATTAAAGTATAAATTTTCCATAGCAGCTAGAGATGTATGAAATTTTATGTGAGCAGAAGTTTTAGAAGTTACAAAAAATACATTGCTTTATTAAATGACTAGAGGCCAAAAACAAATTTTTCTACACACATACAAAAATTTAGGAAGTATTAGGAGATATAAAAACTTGAATTTTAAAATACACTGGAACACAGTATAAACTTTAAACCAATTTGGAAATTTTTGATGCCTGGCTGTCTCCTACACAACCACATGTCAATCAGCTTTATATCTCAAAACAGCAGTACTGTATGTAAGATATTAAGAAAACACTTGAATGAATTTGAATATATTTGTTTGTTTACTGATAGTGTTTTTCAG
Organism: Schistocerca cancellata; assembly: GCF_023864275.1. Classification (NCBI taxonomy): domain Eukaryota; kingdom Metazoa; phylum Arthropoda; class Insecta; order Orthoptera; family Acrididae; genus Schistocerca; species Schistocerca cancellata. The sequence continues at coordinate 59,227,976 of NC_064629.1, read as the reverse complement.
CAGAGTTTAAAACATAGTGTGTGTGCACTGTTGCTCACTCTGTTGCACTGATGCATCAGCAGAAATGGAGTAAGTGACTGAGACATCTGCAGAATAGCTTTTATCTTCTGAATAACACAACTAAAAATGACCTCTTTTCAGATTTTCCATTGATCCATAGCTCACCACACATTAAGAGAGAAGTTATCAACGAGTACAGTTTGTTGTACACTGTGGAAGGCACAAGTAAAGGAAAGCTACCATATTTGTTGGCTTCTCATTTGGATGTTGTTCCAGCTGATCCTAGAGCATGGGATGTTCCTCCATTTAGTGGAAAAATTGTTAACCAAACTTTTGTTTATGGTAGAGGAGCCATCGATGACAAAACAGGTGTAATGGTATGCACATTGTAATAGTTATTTTATATATGTTAGTAGAAAAAGTATTGTAAAATGTACATTAACCATGAGGAATTCAGATTTTGGTGTATGGTCTCTCTCTCTCTCTCTCTCTCTCTCTCTCTCTCTCTCTCTCTCTCTCTCAAATTGGTATACTCTGGAACAAAAATGGAAGAATCGAAAAAATGTTATAGATGTCTTCAATAGGGTTGTCTACGAGGATCAGCTCTTTACAAATGACATAGAATTGAATTATTTGCTTTATATACACATTATTTTGGACTCCTTGCAGCAATTAAGGAATATTTTCAGATTTTTATATTCCATAGGCTTACAAAGACATGAAATGAAACTTCCTGCCAGATTAAAACTGTGTGCCCGACCGAGACTCGAAAGACATGAAATGTTTATGTTGATAGGACAATTTCCTTCACAATCATGTTCTGTGTACAATACTTTTGAATTTATAATTACATCAAATTTTTAATGTCATAAACACTTTAAAACTGTACCAAGAAACAGAGTGCAAGGTAAATACAATGTTAACAACCAGACCATTGTAAATAATTTTAGAACCATATATTATTAGATAACATTTAAGTCATTTTGCATAATTGTAGATCCACATAGTTCACTCACATATTGAAGAATTCATTTAAACAATAAAAAGCATTTTACAGCAGAAACATTTTAGTAAGTTCTTAAACTTTATTTTATTGCTAATCTGGTTCTTTATATGAAGAAGATCACTGAAACCTTTGTTCCAGTGTAGTGAATACTTTTTTGTATCAAGTTCAAATTTTTACTCTCACTGTACAGATCATTCTTTCTATTTGTATTATGATCATGAGATCTACTGTTCATCTGAAACATATTTATAGGTTTAGTGATGAAACACATGAGAGACAATTTCTCCCCATATATTGGGAACATGTAATTCAAAAGTAGCAGAACGCGGACCCATACTGAGATGCAAAATATGAGAAGAGCACTTTCTATTTTTATCTATTTGAACTACAATATATTTAGTCACATCCATTACTTCTTTGATTGCTTTCCACATGCCACATTCATTTCTCTGTTTCTTTCTGTAATTGTACAGGACTGTACATAATTCATCTTATTAGAATACAGTTAGAGACCATTTCCATTGAACCAATTAACCACATCTAAGAGTACATAGCTAATTGATTTCTCAATTCTATCCCCTGATCTGCTCATGAAAATGATGCCATCATTAGCTATTACAGGGCAGGATTTTATATAATGGTAGATCATTTATAAAGATCAAGAATAACAGTAGTGCAGGAACTGAGCTCTGAGGCACTCCACAATTGATGGAACTATATTCAGATCGAGAAGCGAGATTACATATCCCACTTTAGTTGTTTAACACTACATTTTGTTTTCTGTCCTAGAGATACAATTATAGTTTATCATGTGCATGATCACTTATTCCTATTGACTTGGCTTTTTGCACAAGAATTCTGCAAGGATAGATTATTTATTGAAATTTTTTCTCTGTGAGATAATCAAATTTTCTACTTTATTTTGAATACTTCAGATTAACAAGCCACTGCCACTCTAGGAGAAGGGTTGTTGTTGTTGTGGTCTTCAGTCCTGAGACTGGTTTGATGCAGCTCTCCATGCTACTCTATCTAATACATACAGTAAAGCTGCATGCCCTCGGGAAAAATTACGGCCGTAGTTTCCCCTTGCTTTCAGCCGTTCGCAGTACCAGCACAGCAAGGCCGTTTTGGTTATTGTTACAAGGCCAGATCAGTCAATCATCCAGACTGTTGCCCTTGCAACTACTGAAAAGGCTGCTGCCCCTCTTCAGGAACCACACGTTTGTCTGGCCTCTCAACAGATGCCCCTCCGTTGTGGTTGTACCTACGGTACGGCTATCTGTATCGCTGAGGCATGCAAGCCTCCCCACCAACGGCAAGGTCCATGGTTCATGGAACTATATTCAGATCGAGAAGCGAGATTACATATCCCACTTTAGTTGTTTAACACTACATTTTGTTTTCTGTCCTAGAGATACAATTATAGTTTATCATGTGCATGATCACTTATTCCTATTGACTTATCATCTATTTCTGTGTTAAAACTTCTAGAAAAATTAATCCATGTAAGAATTACTGAACATCTCATTAACAATGGAATTCTCGACAGTGACATGTTTGATTTTCAAATGGGCTGTTCAACAAAAGCCACAAAATATGGACTTGCAAATTAGGTTCTAAGATTTCTGAATGAGAAAGTGATAACAATTGGTGTCTGCTATGATTTATCAAAGCTTCTATGAAAACTTTTTTAGTTTTTACTGCTCAGAAGAGAGCTATATGTATCATGAATGATGTGCTACCAAGGCACTCATGCAGGAATTTGTTTAGGAAACTACAGGTATTTACAATTATATCTCAGTAAATATACTCCCTTGTATGTTTCATTAATAATAACCACTCTCTCGTCAAAACCAATAGTGAATATCATGCTCACAACACAAGATCAAAAGAGGACTTTCATAGTAACCAGTCAGACTATACCCTTGTGCAGGAAGGAGCAAATTATACAGGTATCAAAATTTACAATGCTCTACCCAGTGTCATCAAAAGTCTTCCTCCTGAAACACCAAAGTTCAAGAGCAAACTGAGGGAATACCTAATACAAAAGTCATTCTATTGAATTAGTGAGCCAAGGGCTGGTTGCCCCAAAAGATGATTCTTTAAGATATAAAATGCTTGGAAATATCTGAAGTAAGCAGCTCTTATGGCCTCCTTATGTGTGGTTTAGTTTGTAGTCTATGTACACACCCAGGAACTTAGCTGAGTCAACTTGCTTTATTTGCTGTCCATTATGTTCTATATTTATTTCCACCAGTTCTTTATGTGCTGTATGAAATGCACACAATGAGTTTTTTTGCATATTCAGAGAGGGTCCATTACAGTAAAACCCTTTCAGAATATCATCAAATGCATTGTTTGCAGATGTTTCCCAGTTCTTCCCTGTTGCTCTATCAATTGGAAGAGAAGTATCGTCAGCAAATAGGGTGAAGTTGCTCACTGACGTGGTGCAGTGTGGGAGGTGTTATTTATAAATGTTAGAAACATTAAGGGTCCCAATACCAAGCCTTGCTCCAATGTTGACTGTGGCCCACTAGAATAAAGCTGGGATTCCATTACTGTCATTAGTTATTACCCTTTGTTTCCTATCTGTAAGATAGGATTTAATCCATTTCGCCACTATTCCACTTGACCCATAGTAGTCTGCTTTTTTTAGCAGAATTTCATGATTGACACAGTCAAAAGCTTTGGATAGGTCACATAAGATTCCAATTGGTGCCAATTTTCTGTTAAGAGATATGAGAATTTAATCAGTGAAAGAGAAAATAGCATCATCAATTGACAGGCCTTGCTGAAAACCAAACTGACATTGACTGAGAATGTTATGGCTGTTCAGGTGATTAATAATTCTCCTGTATACCAGTTTCTCAAGCACCTTTGAAAGACTTGTTAGCAAGGATATTGGGTGGCAGTTTGTTACATCAGTTTTTTCACCTTTCTTGAAAAGTGATTTCACACAGGCGTATTTTAATCTAAGTGGAACAATACCTTGTTTTAGGGATTCATTAAAAACGTGACACAAGACTGCATTTATATAGCCATGCCAGTACTTAAGTATCTTATTTGAAGTATCATCAACTCCACAAGAGTTTTTTGACTTCATCTCTCTGGTTGTCTTATTGATCTCACTAATTGTTATGGGGGTTATCTGCATTTGGCAAACTCTGGTGTTGTTAGCTTTACGTAGAAGTGCTATTGCATCACCCACTGAGCCGTCACAGCCAATTTTTTCTGCAGCTGTTAAAAATGTTTATTGAAGATTTTAGCAACTTCCTCGGTATTTTTTACAATAGTTCCATCTTGAATTAATTCTCTGTCAGTCATGTACTCTACTTTCTTACCACTCTCCCTTTTTATAACTTGTGATATGGTTTTTGATTTGTTGTTTGAGTTATCAGTTTCAGGTTTTATGTAAATAGTTTTGGATTCTTTTATTACCTTTTTCAAAATATTACGGTACAATCTGTAGTCCTCCTTTTTGCTGGGATCATTAGATAGCCTTAGGGGTTCATATATATTTCTTTTTGTTCTACAGGAAATTCTGGTCCCTTTAGTAATCCAGGGTTTCCATTTTGTGGCCTGAGGATTGTTTCTCAAGATTATTTTTGGAAATACAGTTTCAAAGAATGACACAAACTCATTAGAGAACAGATTTAATTTTTCTTTAATATTCCTCCTCTCCATAAATACAGGGATCCAGTCGATCTGCTGTCAGAGAAGGTTGAAGAGTTATAAGTTGTTATTATTGACTGGTCTGACAGTTTTAAAGGAGTGTTTCGATTTATCATACAGTTTGATATCATTTACTGTAAAGAGCTGACAGGAGCTGACAGACCATTGAGAATTTGACTTACAGTAATACTGTTGCTTCTGTATCTGTCCAGGAATATATTATCATTAGGCTCTTACAAGTACTAGTTACTCTAGTGGGCAAGTTAACTACTGAAATTAGATTAATGATTCCATCAGGTGCTCTAGTTCTCTTCTGCCGTTATTTGTAGTTAAGAAGTTAACATTAAAATCACCCATGATAATTAAATCCTTGTGTTTTGAATATATTTGGTTCAAAAGTTGTTCATATGGTTTAGAAAGATACATATTTTCCCTGCAGGGGCCCTGTAAACTGCCAAAATTATAACTGACTTATTATTTGTAGTAATTTCTGTTTCGCAGGCTTCAAAGTGGGAATCTGCACTGTATGTACTTATGTCTAGGGATTTATATTTTACATTAGTTTTAACATAGATTGCAATCCCTCCTATCCCCTTATGGTTTTACCATAGCTGGCTGCTAATGAGTATCCATCAATTTGAGGCATTTTGGTTCCACTTGTCACATGGTGTTCTGTAAGACATATTACTTGTCACGGTTTACAGATTCAGCATCATTAATGTCTTGATTTAAAGGCTCCAGTTTTTTCTGTGTCCATTGATGTTTTCATGTAACACACAGAGTTTACTGCTACTGGTATTTCTTCGTTTGTTGCTACACTTTGATAGCTTAGCATCTCCCCACAAACTCTGACTGTTCGGTAAATTATAACACCTTGGATTATCACCAGTCTTAACACTTAGCCTAAAAAGCCTTAGAAACAGTTTGCTGATGTTCTTCTAATGATATTGACTGCATTATTACCTCTTTAAGCTTGTTTCCTATTTTACTCAGCACCAAAATACAGAGAATGAGGGTTTTGTGGAAAGCAGGGAAGAAATGTGTCTTCAGAAAGGTGTATACAGATGTGGAAAAACAGAAATGTAGAAAGCAAGTGTCCATTCTCCCTAATGTTGAGGCATTCTCATCCACAAATATAAGGATGCTGGAGAGGCACGAGATTAAACCTGTCCTGTGACCACAAGAGAAGCTGACAGACTCAGCATCAGATTACTGTACAATTTTATTCCTTATTAGAAAATTCTGTTTAGAGATTTAAGTTTATCCTTTCTTGGAAAATGCAAGTCCAGTCTAGATCTTGTTCCATGGTCATGAGGAGAGCTCTTTGTGTAGTAATTATCAAGGTTATTTGTGATGTGCATAACTGACTGGTAAACATGCTGACAATGTGCAGTTAAAATCTCTAATGTTTTGAACAGATCTTTATAATGAACTTGTTTACTAGTTTTCTTTAATGTTCTTATGGCCCTTTCCTGTAGTTTGATACATGTGTTCATATTTTGTTCATTTGTTTGGTAGAACAGAATTCCATAGCTAAGAATTGAGTGTACATATGAATAGTGTGCTACTAAAAGACACTGGTTGTTACACACATGTGGCAGGACTCTTATGTTATAAGATGCTGATCCATTTACAACCATCTTGATATATTCACACCACTTCAACCAAGAATCAATATTGATTCCTAGAATTTTTGTGCTGTCTGTAGAGTTCATCTGCATCATTTGGTTGTAGTTGTTCCAATTCATTACACTGTAAACACTATGGTATATGGATATTCTGGGACTGTCTCTCAATTTTTTTCTCAGGATTTCTCCTTACTTTTACTAAGGTAGCATCCAAATTTTATTTTACAGTGTCATTTTCACTCCTCAAACTGAAAATATGACATTTGTTCTATCTATGTTCAGTATAACTTTACTGCATATTGATTGGTTGTAAACTTCCTTGAGCACTTTATTTGTTTTCCCTTTAAGGAGTTCCCTTGTTTCTCAGTGACTGTAATATTGCTGTCATCAACAATGATTACTTTTTTTCATGACTAATGCTACTGAAAAGATCATTAATCTACACCAGAAGAGGTGTTAGTCCTAATATTCTATCCTGAAGAACTTCATTATAAATACAGGGCTATTACAAATGATTGAAGCGATTTCATAAATTCACTGTAGCTCCATTCATTGACATATGGTCACGACACACTACAGATACGTAGAAAAATTGATAAAGTTTTGTTCGGCTGAAGCCGCACTTCAGGTTTCTGCCGCCAGAGCGCTCGAGAGCGCAGTGAGACAAAATGGCGACAGGAGCCGAGAAAGCATATGTCGTGCTTGAAATGCACTCACATCAGTCAGTCATAACGTTGCAACGACACTTCAGGACGAAGTTCAACAAAGATCCACCAACTGCTAACTCCATTTGGCGATGGTATGCGCAGTTTAAAGCTTCTGGATGCCTCTGTAAGGGGAAATCAATGGGTCAGCCTGCAGTGAGCGAAGAAACGATTGAACGCGTGTGGGCAAGTTTCACGCGTAGCCCGCGGAAGTTGATGAATAAAGCAAGCAGGGAGCTAAACGTACCACAGCCGATGGTTTGGAAAATCTTACGGAAAAGGCTAAAGCAGAAGCCTTGCCATTTACAATTGCTACAAGCCCTGACACCCGATGACAAAGTCAAACGCTTTGAATTTTCGGCGCAGTTGCAACAGCTCATGGAAGAGGATGCGTTCAGTGCGAAACTTGTTTTCAGTGATGAAGCAACATTTTTTCTTAATGGTGAAGTGAACAGACACAATGTGCAAATCTGGGCGGTAGAGAATCCTCACGCATTCATGCAGCAAATTCGCAATTCACCAAAAGTTAACGTGTTTTGTGCAATCTCACGGTTTAAAGTTTCCGGCCCCTTTTTCTTCTGCAAAAAAAACGTTACAGGACATGTGTATCTGGACATGCTGGAAAATTGGCTCATGCCACAACTGGAGACCGACAGCGCCGACTTCATCTTTCAACAGGATGGTGCTCCATCGCTCTTCCATCATGATGTTCGGCATTTCTTAAACAGGAGATTGGAAAACCGATGGATCGGTCGTGGTGGAGATCATGATCAGCAATTCATGTCATGGCCTCCACGCTCTCCCGACTTAACCCCATGCGATTTCTTTCTGTGGGGTTATGTGAAAGATTCAGTGTTTAAACCTCCTCTACCAAGAAACATGCCAGAACTGCAAGCTCGCATCAATGATGCTTTCGAACTCATTGATGGGGACATGCTGCGCTGAGTGTGGGAGGAACATGATTATCGGCTTGATGTCTGCCGAATCACTAAAGGGGCACATATCGAACATTTGTGAATGCTTAAAAAAACTTTTTGAGTTTTTGTATGTGTGTGCAAAGCATCGTGAAAATATCTCAAATAATAAAGTCATTGTAGAGCTGTGAAATCGCTTCAATCATTTGTAATAACCCTGTATATGTTGGTTCTCCATAAATGTTTGGCTAAATATTTAGCCTTATTTCAGATTTGCCGTATCCCTTCTTTTTTTGCCTATCTGATAGGGTTGATTGGAACCTGGAATTATTGACACATCTTGTTCTTGATGATTCCAGCGTATTTGGTTGAGCCTCACTATCAACAGTATCAGAAGCCTTAGGTAGATCTATATGTATGCATGGGACACACTCATTCTTTTCAAGAGCAGATACAACTTTTGTAAATTCAACTATGAATAACTCTGCACTCCTACCCATCAGAACCCAAACTTTGATGTACTTAGGAGGTTGTATTTATTCAAGATTTTCATTAATCTGTCGCTCGTAGCTAAAAATGTTTGCAACTGCCTGTGAAACCATGATTGTACCCAGTTGTGCAGCTCTTTATCTGAAGCAAATCAGTGGCCATAAATGTATTTCTTCAAGATTCCAAAAATATGGGAATTGTATAAGGAGAGATCGGGACTGTATGGAGGGTATGTAAGGATTTCCCAGTAAAACTTCTACAGTTTAGTTGAAACAACCTGCCAACAAAATGCCCACCCACATGTTGCCAAGGTTGTTTTGAGTATTCTGCAGAAGTTTTGCTGGGAAGCTCTTAAAATTCTTCTATATGGTTTCTATATTTTTGGAGGCTTAAAGAAAGACATTTATGGCTGTTGATTTGCTTTGGAAAAAGTGGTGCTTGCCTGGGTACAAAAGGTAATCATAAACATTTTTCCATGAAGACATAGACCATCTTGTCTCACAGTGGGATAAATGTATTAGTAGTTATGGTGATTAGTGATTACCATTGAAACACTAAACTGTTTACTTACTTTTTTCCATTTGTTTTGTTTTCATTTGACAGCCCCTTATGTGTAAAAACATAAAAATAAAACCGTTGACTTGCAGTCATCTTTAATCTTCAGTAATCTTTATTAGCTTTATCAAATTTTCCCTGAACCACTGTAGTTAATGTGAAATTGGTGTATGACTATTTTACTACAAGTTTGAACTATTTGCTCTGTAGCTGAATTTAATCTGTTTGTAGTTATGACAAATCACATAGAACTAACTATTTGAAAAATAGTTTGTTCATAGAAGCCATAAGCAATTATTTGAGTTTCCCCTGAAGTGTACAGTTTTTAATTCTAGATAGCTTTTCAAAAACTTGTTTATTATAGGGAATAACTGCACAAAACTCCATTCTGTATTCTTGTGATAGTTATATTGTCTTTGTAAAAGTATGTCATGTTTGGCAGCTGTAGATAAAAATAACTGTCTTTTGCTTTACGAAAACCACATCTACTGCAGAATATGCTATTACAAACTCCATAAGTTACACCCCCAATTAATTTCAGCATTAAAAAACTTGGTGTGCTGCAATGTTTCTCCAGTATGTTTCTCAGCATAGAGCAGAAAGTGAAAAAGTATAAGCAAGACAACAATTTTACATGCTTATCAACATACAAGACACTTAACACAAAATATGTTAAATTTAGTTTGACTAATTATGACAAGGATGTACTTTCAGATCCTCATAAATTTTATAACTGTGATTTTGCGTAAAATTAATGTCTTGTGGTGTTTGAATGGAGACTGTCAATGTACCAGTAAATCAAGAGAAACACTGATCCGAGAATTAAGCTCTGCGTGACAGTACTGAATTTTTCTTTATGTGTAACTGTTAGAGCCCATATTTCTTTACTCATGCTTCTACAGCTACATGTACATCTGCATTTATACTCTGCAAATCATCATAAAATGCATGGCAACGATTCATAGGGTCTGAATAACTAAGTGAGCATTGGTTTTCATTCATGTTTTAAAGTCCACACAGTCAAAGCCTTATCTGTAGACACAGAAAATCTATGGGGTATACATTTTTTAAGCTTATAATGACCTAAGCATTAGTCTCTCGTAAAATATCATTACTGAGACTATATATATAGATTGTAGCTAAACTGGAATTCATTGGATGCCAGTTCTTCACAGCAGCCATTGAATATTCAAATGTAAAGAAGGACAGCAGTTAGTCATTGGCTTTGGTGTTCCTCAGGGCTCTGTACTTTGCCCCCTTCTCTTCCTCATCTTTATCAATGACCTTCCCTTGCATACTACACTCCTGGAAATGGAAAAAAGAACACATTGACACCGGTGTGTCAGACCCACCATACTTGCTCCGGACACTGCGAGAGGGCTGTACAAGCAATGATCACACGCACGGCACAGCGGACACACCAGGAACCGCGGTGTTGGCCGTCGAATGGCGCTAGCTGCGCAGCATTTGTGCACCGCCGCCGTCAGTGTCAGCCAGTTTGCCGTGGCATACGGAGCTCCATCGCAGTCTTTAACACTGGTAGCATGCCGCGACAACGTGGACGTGAACCGTATGTGCAGTTGACGGACTTTGAGCGAGGGCGTATAGTGGGCATGCAGGAGGCCGGGTGGACGTACCGCCGAATTGCTCAACACGTGGGGCGTGAGGTCTCCACAGTACATCGATGTTGTCGCCAGTGGTCGGCGGAAGGTGCACGTGCCCGTCGACCTGGGACCGGACCGCAGCGACGCACGGATGCACGCCAAGACCGTAGGATCCTACACAGTGCCGTAGGGGACCGCACCGCCACTTCCCAGCAAATTAGGGACACTGTTGCTCCTGGGGTATCGGCGAGGACCATTCGCAACCGTCTCCATGAAGCTGGGCTACGGTCCCGCACACCGTTAGGCCGTCTTCTGCTCACGCCCCAACATCGTGCAGCCCGCCTCCAGTGGTGTCGCGACAGGCGTGAATGGAGGGACGAATGGAGACGTGTCATCTTCAGCGATGAGAGTCGCTTCTGCCTTGGTGCCAATGATGGTCGTATGCGTGTTTGGCGCCGTGCAGGTGAGCGCCACAATCAGGACTGCATACGACCGAGGCACACAGGGCCAACACCCGGCATCATGGTGTGGGGAGCGATCTCCTACACTGGCCGTACACCACTGGTGATCGTCGAGGGGACACTGAATAGTGCACGGTACATCCAAACCGTCATCGAACCCATTGTTCTACCATTCCTAGACCGGCAAGGGAACTTGCTGTTCCAAAAGGACAATGCACGTCCGCATGTATCCCGTGCCACCCAACGTGCTCTAGAAGGTGTAAGTCAACTACCCTGGCCAGCAAGATCTCTGGATCTGTCCCCCATTGAGCATGTTTGGGGCTGGATGAAGCGTCGTCTCACGCGGTCTGCACGTCCAGCACGAACGCTGGTCCAACTGAGGCGCCAGGTGGAAATGGCATAGCAAGCCGTTCCACAGGACTACATCCAGCATCTCTACGATCGTCTCCATGGGAGAATAGCAGCCTGCATTGCTGCGAAAGGTGGATATACACTGTACTAGTGCCGACATTGTGCATGCTCTGTTGCCTGTGTCTATGTGCCTGTGGTTCTGTCAGTGTGATCATGTGATGTATCTGACCCCAGGAATGTGTCAATAAGGTTTCCCCTTCCTGGGACAATGAATTCACGGTGTTCTTATTTCAATTTCCAGGAGTGTAGCTTTAAAATTCACTTTACTCTTTTTGCTCATGACACCTCTATCCTCATCAACAAAACTCCCAACCTCAATCTTGAGGAATCGGCTAATATTGTCTTTAGTGAAGTATGTAATTGGTTTGTAAATAATGGGTTATCACTAAATGTTAATAAGACCCTGTTTGTACATTTCCAAGTAAGGAAAAAAGTTGAGGATCAATTAAGTATTACATTGAATGGTAGTGAGTTACTACAAGTTGAGTCAAACAAGTTTCTGGGTTTACACATTGACAACAGTCTAAAAATGGTCTGAACATATTTTGCACCTCTACAAAAAACTCAGCTCAGCAACATTCGCTGTTTGTATTATTTCCACTGTATGTGAATGAGACACCACAAAACTGCTTATTTTAGTTATTTCCATGCACTAATGCTGTATGGCACAGTTTTCTGGGGTAATCAGCCACTATCCAAAAAAATATTCATTGCCCAAAAGATAGTTATTAGGATAATGAGCGGAGTCCAGCCTAAACATTCTTGTAGGAATCTTTTCAGAAAATTAGGGATACTGACAACTGTATGCCAATATATCTACTCCCTGTTATGTTTCATTGGTAAAAATGGACAATCGTACAAAGCCAATGATTCATACCGTACCCACAATACCAGGAGGAAGATGGACCTCCATTATGAAACAAAAAACCTTACTATTGTACAAAAAGGAGTCCATTACATGAGCTGCAAGGTGTTCGATGCTCTCCCACCATCACTTAAATTACTTATCCACGAGCTTCCCAAATTTAAAAGAACAGCTCAAACAGTATTTATTAGATAGTTCCTTCTATTCGGTAGAAGAATATTTCAGTAGAGTTAATTGTAATTGATTTTTTCATTTACTAATTTGATTTGCTGTTGTGCATTATGATACTCACAATCACTGTTAACATTACTGTGTCTTTCATTTAGCTATTAAGATCTACCATTTTTTAATGTAAATTTTTCTATACCTATTAATGTGCATTTTGTCTTATATGAGATATCCTCTTGCAAGAGGTACTTTTATGTATTCCTTTTGTATCATTTGTAATAATTCTGACACGTCCTAAATCCATGTGAATGCCTCGCAGTATTGAATTTATGGGATATAAATAAATAAATAAATAAATAATCAATTGCAGATCTAGATTTCAACTATAACATAGTCATCATCAGTTTAAAATACAAAAACAGAAAGAAGCAGGAACGGGTACAAAATATGTATACAACATAGTTATATAAATCCATGTAAGTGGAAATGTAGTGATTGTATACCTTTACCAGAAGTCATAATAGAAGGAAACATTCCACGAAGGAAAAATATACCTATAAACAAAGATGATGTGACTTACCAAATGAAAGTGCTGGCAGGTCGACAGACACACAAACGAACACAAACATACACACAAAATTCAAGCTTTCGCAACAAACTGTTGCCTCATCAGGAAAGAGGGAAGGAGAGGGAAAGACGAAAGGATGCGGGTTTTAAGGGAGAGGGTAAGGAGTCATTCCAGTCCCGAGAGTGGAAAGACTTACCTATGTCTGCTTGTGTCTGTATATGTGTGGATGGATATGTGTGTGTGTGCGAGTGTATACCCGTCCTTTTTTCCCCCTAAGGTAAGTCTTTCCGCTCCCGGGACTGGAATGACTCCTTACCCTTTCCCTTAAAACCCACATCCTTTCGTCTTTCCCTCTCCTTCCCTCTTTCCTGATGAGGCAACAGTTTGTTGCGAAAGCTTGAATTTTGTGTGTATGTTTGTGTTCGTTTGTGTGTCTGTCGACCTGCCAGCACTTTCATTTGGTAAGTCACATCATCTTTGTTTTTACCAGAAGTCATATAGACCTAACCATGTCAGAGCATAAACATGTGACTGCTGACACTAACACTTACATAACATGGACAAAACTGAAGCTGTTTGCTTACAACCAGCTCAGACAGTGATAATATGGATCATCAAGGACCTATAGTGCATTCTATTGGAGTATACATCCAGCAAGCTATAGCTCAATTTTATTGAAGGCCATAATCATTAAATGACTTTTAAAATACAATATATCTGAGATATGCAAATTACATAATGAATATGTACAAATGCATAAAAAGTGAACATCAGACTTTACACACAAATAGTCATAAAAAACAAGAGGCACCCCATATGGAATTACATTGTGATAAAACCATATTGAATTTTATAATAAGACTAATGGATTAAAAGATTCATTTACAAAAGCTTCATACAACATATTTCAGTACTGTGTATCAAAAGCTGTTAAAAGGCATTGTGAACAAAACTGAAAAATCTGCAGCATTATAAAAAAAATATATAAAATAGTGCCATAATAGGGATCAAGCACCCTGTCTGAGATTACATTTGAGAGAGGTAATAATTTAAACACACTTTATTTTAAAGAACTTAATGTTTGAATAAATTTCCATTTACACACTTCCATTTGCGTCTGTCACATAGTTATAAAGTTATTGCTAATATGTACATCAGATCTCTAACGTATATAGTATCAGATCAATAATGTAAATTGAAATTTTATCAGGAACTGGGTTTACCTGTCACAAAAGAGAATTTTACAAAAAGAGCCATTACAAACTTTTGAAAAAATACACTTACTTTTTTATTTTTAAACAAGATTGTTGTGCTAAGACAATGCACAGACCAGTGTCCAACTATGGAATACTTTCATCATTGATAGTGCTGCACCTCATTGGTGGCATAATATCAAGGCATCTACTAAGTTGTTTTATTGGAAACCATTAAGCCAAATATTAAAAAAAGGGGGCTACAGTGTTTATCAAACCAACTACCGTTAAAACCAATAATTAGTATAAGGGAACTATTATTTGGAAGGCGTAGCCAAAACTGAAGTACATACAAAAGGTGCACTCATACAGAAATTGCTGGTTTATAAAACTTTCATAAATTATTAAAAATCCATTAGTCTTATTATAAAATTAAACATGGTAATCCCATAGGGGACTCCTCCTGTCTTTTATGACTTTATTTGCATTTAAATTCTGATATTCACTTTTTATGCATTTACATATATTCACTATTTAATTTGTATTTCCTAGATGTATTGTATTTTAAGAGTCATTTAACAGTTATGGCCTTCAATAAAATTGAGCTATAGCTTTCTGCATGTATTCTCCAATAGAACACACTATAAGTCCTTGATGATCTATTTTATCATTGTTTGCAATGGTTGTAAGCAATGGCTTCATTTTTGTTTCTGCCATGTAAATGCTAGTGTTTATTTTCACATGTGTATGTTATGATAATGGTATGTTATTATTGTGTTTCCACTTATACTCATTTATATAACTGTGTTATATACATATTTTGTACCTGTTCTTGATCCTCTCTTTTTGTATTTCAGCAACAATGATGACTATGTCATAGTCAAAAATCTAAATCTCCAGTGAATTATGGATTCTGCAACTGACTGCTGTCATTTATCAAAATGTTTAATGACAGATTTGATAATGATAAAAATAATTTATTGTTATTAGGCAATTACGGCAACAGACAACTACTAACACAATGTAGCATAGTTATATTAATATATAAAACAGTGCAGTATGTTAGCTGTTTACATAACATTACATTAATGAACAACTTAACTAGACCCATTGATGTAGTAGTTTGTAACACCCCATTTCACATTGACAGCTGTGGTGAGGTGTCACAGCATGGACTCCCCAAGATTCCAAACATGTTTGGGAACAATCCTTATCTATGATCACTCAACTGCCATCCACAACTTGTGCAAACTGTACAGATGGGTCAAAATCAAGAGCATCTCACTTTGTGGTGTTGCAGATGACCTAAAGTATTGCTGAATGTTCAGATTGATTTTGAGGTGCTGTAGGTAAAGAAACACATGGACACAATTGCACAGCAGGTTCTTGGATAGTTAAAGAATAAAATCTGATGACAGATATCGAAGAAGCTACATATAAAGCTACATTTAGTTCTGTCTAATCATCCATAATATGCAAACAGCACCACCAACTGCATGCAGTGTTAACTAGCTGGATGCATCACCTCATATAATTTCCATCATTCTCCATACTTTATATCAGCATTTACTATTGTGTACCATGACTCACCCATATAGGCTACCCTTCTTCATGGCTGAAGCATCAAATAGCAATATGTCTTTATTCATACTGATCTATGTCTTTTCACATGTTCTTGGTGGAAATACACATGCGGATTTCTTGGTCCTGTAGCCCTTAACAAGGAGACATTCTGTATGGTATGGGTACTCACTAGAATTGGATGTAGGAGTAATTTGCTGCACTGTTGCATGTTTATCTGCTGTTACAATACATTGATTGTGACCTATGTCATCAGTGTGTTATTTTTCATAACGGCTAATTTTGAAGGCTTCAGTGGTCTTGGTATACCACTGACCTTATGGCAAATAAAAAAGAGACAATATGGCTCTGCTCAGATGTTCTGAAATCTTTCTTGCCAAATTGTGCATTCCTCTGTTCCATGTGACCTGTCAATAAGAAAGCTTGCTCTCTTGCTTAGTAGCTACCTCTAATTGAAAATTGCATGAGTTTTGGGGTCATCAGGCTATTGATTGTTTTGATGTTGTCCTCAATATCTTCCTATCTTGTGCGAGTCTATTTATCTCTGCATATCTACAACTCCTAACTTTCTAGATTAACTTGAGTGTACATTGCCATAAATGATTCCTTACAAGTCATAAAACAGATGGGCACCTAACCAGTCATATAATATTTGTTTGAATGTATATTCAGGAATGTCTTGGGCAGTTAGTCAAAGCTTATTCAATAAAAATCCAACTAGGTAATGCCCTCGCTGTTATTGAGGATGTTACTTGTCTCCATTCCAGTTAGTTATCTGAACTCTTCCTGATATACATTGACATATCATAGGTATATGAGTTTGTTGCACACATAATGTTTCATTAAAGAACTCTATTTACAAAAATTGATATAATATCCTTGGAGAACAAATCTGCAATCACTGGTTTTAAAACAGATTTATTACACATCTTGACTACATTATTTTTTTTAAATATCAGTTTTGCTTCAATATGAACCATCATCAGATTTGAATTATCAGTTACATACGTTTTATTGTGAGACATAGTGTGTAAATTCATTAAAAGCTGGATGGATTACTTTTGTAACTGCTGTATGCAGGTTTGAGAATCATTCATGTTGAGCCATAATAAGCCATTTAAAAAATAATGCAATCAATATAGATAATAAATCTGCTTTAGATCTGTATTTACAAAAAGAAAAAATACGTTTTTTAAGGATTTAATTAGTACTTGAGTATTAAACACTTTCTTTTTTCATGCTGCATGATAAGCAATAAACTACTTTGAACATAGGAACCTACTGTGAAGCTAGAAATCAAAATTCTAATGTAATCTAACAGGTATTCAGTAGGTATATAAACATGATGACTGGCATCTTAAACACACATAGTGCTACCGTTTCTATGTACCTCTTCTTGTGAGACAGTTTTTTTAATTATTATTTATCTTTAATTTCTATTTACAGGGAATTCTGGAAGCTTTGGAGTATATGCTTGAAAAGGGACAAAGGACTCGGAGAACCTTTTACATTGCCTTTGGTCATGATGAGGAAGTATGTTTAATATGAATATTTGTATTTTTTTGTGTACTATAGAAGTTGGTTGAAAAATAGCATACAATATTCTTTTTAAAATGAGGTAGTTTTTAAGTGTTTTACAATGTCTCTTCTCAGTTGGTGTATTGCACATCACAAATTTTCCCTGTAATTACATGTTGAAATATATTTTAAATCTTATTGTTGCTATCTTAGCGTGTGACACACACCCTATGCCCTACTTAATTTACACTGAAGTACCAAAGAAACTGGTATAGGCATGCGTATTCAAGTACAGAGGTTTCTAAACAGGCAGAAAATGGTGCTGCTGTCAGCAATGCCTATATAAGACAACAAGTGTCTGGCACAGTTGTTAGATCAGTTACTGCTGCTACAATGACAGTTTATCAAGATTTGAATGAGTTTGAACATGGTGTTCTAGTCGGTGCACAAGTGATGGGACACAGCATCTCTGAGGTAGTGATGAAGTGGGGGTTTTCCCATACAACCATTTCATGTGTGTACCATGAATATCAGGAAACCTGTAAAACATCAAATCTCTGACATCGCTGCAGCTGGAAAAAGATCCTGCAAGAATCGGACCAATGACAACTGAAAAGAATCGTTCAATGTGACAGATGTGAAACCTTTCCACAAATGCTGCAGATTTCAGTGCTGGGCCACCAACAAGTGTCAGCATGCAAACCATTCAACGAAACATCGTTGATATAGGCTTTTGGAGCCAAAGACCCACTTGTGTACCCTTGATGACTGCATGACACAAAGCTTTACACCTTGTCTTGGCCCATCAACACTGACATTGGACTGTTAATGACTGCAAACATGTTACCTGGTTGGATGAGTCTTGTTTCAAATTGTACCAAATGGATGGGCAGGTACGGGTATGGAGACGACCTCATGAATTCATGGACCCTGCCTGTCAGCAGGGGACTGTTCCAGCTGGTAGAGGCTCTGTAATGGTGTGGGGCATGTGCAGTTGGAATGATATAGAACCCCTGATATTTCTAGAGATGACTCTGACAGGTGACACGTATGTAAGCATCCTGTCTGATCAATTGTATCCATTCATGTCCATTGTACATTCTGACAGAGTTGGGCAATTCCAGCAGGATAATGCAACACCCCACACGTTCAGAATTGCTACAGAGTGGCTCCAGGAATATTCTTCTGAGTTTAAACACTTCTGCAGGCCACCAAACTCCCCAGACGGAAACATTATTGTGCATATCTGGTTGCCCTGCAAAGTGCTATTCAGGAGAGACCACCAACCCTCGTACTCTTATGGAATTATGGACAGCCCTGCAGGATTGATGGTGTCAGTTCCCTCCAGTACTAATTCAGGCATTACATGAGTCCATGCCACATCATATTGCGGCTTTCTGCATGCTCATAGGGGCCTACATGATATCATGCAGTTGTACCAGTTTCCGTGGCTCATCTACATCTACATCTACATTTATACTCCGCAAGCCACCCAACGGTGTGTGGCGGAGGGCACTTTACGTGCCACTGTCATTACCTCCCTTTTCTGTTCCAGTCGCGTATGGTTCGCGGGAAGAACGACTGTCTGAAAGCCTCCGTGCGCACTCGAATCTCTCTAATTTTACATTCGTGATCTCCTCGGGAGGTATAAGTAGGGGGAAGCAATATATTCGATACCTCATCCAGAAACGCACCCTCTCGAAACCTGGCGAGCAAGCTACACCGCGATGCAGAGCGCCTCTCTTGCAGGGTCTGCCACTTGAGTTTGTTAAACATCTCCGTAACGCTATCACGGTTACCAAATAACCCTGTGACGAAACGCGCCGCTCTTCTTTGGATCTTCTCTATCTCCTCCGTCAACCCGATCTGGTACGGATCCCACACTGATGAGCAATACTCAAGTATAGGTTGAACGAGTGTTTTGTAAGCCACCTCCTTTGTTGATGGACTACATTTTCTAAGGACTCTCCCAATGAATCTCAAGCTGGTACCCGCCTTACCAACAATTAATTTTATATGATCATTCCACTTCAAATCGTTCTGCATGCATACTCCCAGATATTTTACAGAACTAACTGCTACCAGTGTTTGTTCCGCTATCATATAATCATACAATAAAGGATCCTTCTTTCTATGTATTCGCAATACATTACATTTATCTATGTTAAGGGTCAGTTGCCACTCCCTGCACCAAGTGCCTATCCGCTGCAGATCTTCCTGCATTTCACTACAATTTTCTAATGCTGCAACTTCTCTGTACACTACAGCATCATCCGCAAAAAGCCGCATGGAACTTCCGACACTATCTACTAGGTCATTTATATATATTATGAAAAGCAATGGTGCCATAAACACTCCCCTGTGGCACGCCAGAGGTTACCTTAACGTTTGTAGACGTCTCTCCATTGATAACAACATGCTGTGTTCTGTTTGATAAAAACTCTTCAATCCAGCCACACAGCTGGTCTGATATTCCGTAGGCTCTTACTTTGTTTATCAGGCGACAGTGCGGAACTGTATCGAATGCCTTCCGGAAGTCAAGGAAAATAGCATCTACCTGGGAGCCTGTATCTAATATTTTCTGGGTCTCATGAACAAATAAAGAGAGTTGGGTCTCACACGATCGCTGTTTCCAGAATCCATGATGATTCCTACAGAGTAGATTCTGGGTTTCCAAAAATGACATGATACATGAGCAAAAAACATGTTCTAAAACTCTACAACAGATCGACGTCAGAGATATAGGTCTATAGTTTTGCGCATCTGCTCGACGACCCTTCTTGAAGACTGGGACTATCTGTGCTCTTTTCCAATCATTTGGAACCTTCCATTCCTCTAGAGACTTGCGGTACATGGCTGTTAGAAGGGGGGCAAGTTCTTTTGCGTACTCTGTTGTGAATTGGCAGGAGCCAATTCACGGAGTTTGGAGGAAACCAAAAGGCACGCGTTTAAGCTCACGCAGGCTGGCGTGAGGTCTGGAAAATGACAAGGAATTATAGTAGCCAAAAATAGTACATAGCTTCTGGAATACTTAACTTTAATCCATAATTGGTGTACATCGGTCTTGATGATACATTACTTATAATCTCAATATAAACTGGTAATGGCGCTTTGCTAGGTCGTAGCAAATGACGTAGCTGAAGGCTATGCTAACTATCGTCTCGGCAAATGAGAGCGTATTTGTCAGTGTAGCATCACTACCAAAGTCTGCTGTACAACTGGGGCGAGTGCTAGGACGTCTCTCTAGACCTGCCGTGTGGCGGCGCTCGGTCTGCAATCACTGACAGTGGCGACACGCGGGTCCGTCGTATACTAGCGGACCGCGGCCGATTTAAAGGCTACCACCTAGCAAGTGTGGTGTCTGGCGGTGACACCACATACTCTGTGTAGAATCGAATTGGTATCCCATCAGGTCCAGTGGACTTTCCTCTGTTGAGTGATTCCAGTTGCTTTTCTATTCCTTGGACACTTATTTCGATGTCAGCCATTTTTTCGTTTGTGTGAGGATTTAGAGAAGGAACTGCTGTGCGGTCTTCCTCTGTGAAACAGCTTTGGAAAAAGGTGTTTAGTATTTCAGCTTTATGCGTGTCATCCTCTGTTTCAATGCCATCATCATCCCGGAGTGTCTGAATATGCTGTTTTGAGCCACTTACTGATTTAACGTAAGACCAGAACTTCCTAGGATTTTCTGTCAAGTCGGTACATAGAATTTTACTTTCGAATTCACTGAACGCTTCACGCATAGCACTCTTTACGCTAACTTTGACATCATTTAGCTTCTGTTTGTCTGAGAGGTTTTGGCTGCGTTTAAACTTGGAGTGAAGCTCTCTTTGCTTTCGCAGTAGTTTCCTAACTTTGTTGTTGAACCACGGTGGGTTTTTGCCATCCCTCACAGTTTTACTTGGCACGTACCTGTCCAAAACGCATTTTACGATTGCCTTGAACTTTTTCCATAAACACTCAACATTGTCAGTGTCAGAACAGAAATTTTTGTTTTGATCTGTTAGGTAGTCTGAAATCTGCCTTCTATTACTCTTGCTGAACAGATAAACCTTCCTCCCTTTTTTTATATTCCTATTAACTTCCATATTCAGGGATGCTGCAACGGCCTTATGATCACTGATTCCTTGTTCTACACTTACAGAGTCAAAAAGTTTGGGTCTGTTTGTTATCAGTAGGTCCAAGATGTTATCTCCACGAGTCGGTTCTCTGTTTAATTGCTCGAGGTAATTTTCGGATGTGCATTCAGTATATCATCACTCGATGCTCTGTCCCTACCACCCATCCTAAACATCTGAGTGTCCCAGTCTATATCTGGTAAATTGAAATCTCCACCTAAGACTATAACATGCTGAGAAAATTTATGTGAAATGTATTCCAAATTTTCTCTCAGTTGTTCTGCCACTAGTGCTGCTGAGTCTGGAGGTCGGTAAAAAGGAGCCAACTATTAACCTATGTCGGTTGTTGAGTGTAACCTCCACCTATAATAATTCACAGGAACTATCCACTTCTACTTCACTACAGGATAAACTACTACTAACAGCGACAAACATGCCACTACCGGTTGCATGCAATCTATCCTTTCTAAACACCGTCTGTGCCTTTGTAAAAATTTTGGCAGAATTTATCTCTGGCTTCAGCCAGCTTTCTGTACCTATAACGATTTCAGCTTCGGTGCTTTCTATCAGTGCTTGAAGTTCCGGTACTTTACCAATGCAGCTTCGACAGTTTACAGTTACAATACCGATTGCTGCTTGGTCTGCCCATGTCCTGACTTTGCCCCACACCCTTTGAGGCTGTTGCCCTTTATGTACTTGCCCGAGGCCATCTAACCTAAAAAACAGCCTAGTCCATGCCACACAACCCCTGCTACCCGTGTAGCCACTTGCTGTGTGTAGTGGACTCCTGACCTATCCAGCAGAACCCGAAACCCCACCACCCTATGGCGCAAGTCGAGGAGCCTGCAGCCTACATGGTCGCAGAACCGTCTCAGCCTCTGTTTCAGACCCTCCACTCGGCTCTGTACCAAAGGTCCGCAGTCAGTCCTGTCGACGATGCTGCAGATGGTGAGCTCTGCTTTCATCCTGCTAGCGAGACTGGCATTCTTCACCAAATCAGATAGCTGCCGGAAGCCAGAGAGGATTTCCTCCGATCCATAGCGACACACATCATTGGTGCCGACATGGACAACCACCTGCAGATGGGTGCACCCTGTACCCTTCATGGCATCCGGAAGGACCCTTTCCACATCTGGAATGACTGCCCCTGGTATGCACATGGAGTGCACATTGGTTTTCTTCCCCTCTCTTGCTGCCATATCCCTAAGGGTCCGCCGCTCGTGGTCTCGCGGTAGCGTTCTCGCTTCCCGAGCACGGGGTCCCGGGTTCGATTCCCGGCGGGGTCGGAGATTTTCACCTGCCTCGAGATGACTGGGTGTTTGTGTTGTCCTCATCATTTCATCATCATCCAGGAAAGTGGTGCAATTGGACTGAGCAAAGATTGGGTAATTGTACGGGCGCTGATAACCACGCTGTTGAGCGCCCCACAAACCAAACATCATCATCATCATATCCCTAAGGGGCTCCATTATGCGCCTGACGTTGGAGCTCCCAACTACCAGTAAGCCCACCTTCTGCGACTGCCCGGATCTTGCAGACTGAGGGGCAACCTCTGGAATAGGACATGCAGCCATGTCCTGCTGAAGATCAGTATCAGCCTGAGACAGAGCCTGAAACCGGTTCGTCAGACAAACTGGAGAGGCTTTCCATTCAGCCCTCCGGAATGTCTTTTGCCCCCTGCCACACCGCGAGATGAACTCCCATTCTACCACATGTGAGGGATCAACCTCAATGTGGGCAGTATCCCGGGCAGCCACAGTCGTAGTCTGATCGGGGGATGCGTGGGACGAGCTGGCCGTCCCCGACAAACCCCCATCCGGACTCCCACAGTGATGCCCATTGGCAACAGCCTCAAGCTGTGTGACCGAAGCCAACACTGCCTGAAGCTGGGAGTGAAAGGATGCCAACTCAGCCTGCATCCAAACACAGCAGTTGCAGTCCCTATCCATGCTAAAAACTGTTGTGCAAAGAACGTCTGAAGTAATCTACAGAGAGCACAAACAATTCGACACAAAATTTAAACGGTTATTAAAATAAAATATTGCCTAATAGATGCAGTAATGCTGCTACTTGTGCACTGCTGACACACTGCTCAGCGGCGGAAGGAGACTACGCGATTTTACACTATTCAGGTACTAAAATGCGATGCTACACTCTCAAATACTATAATACGCCCGAAATTTATGAATTAAACAATACAAGTACCAAAAACACGCAAAGGAATTAAGAATTAAACTATGTAACAAATAAGTGAGCTAAGAGTATACGACTTGCTGCTGCAGCTGCTTATCCAACGGCGGCAGGGAGCACACTTTTCAGTGTATAACCTTAATTTATGAAGCTTACACCTCAATTATTAGGCTATTATCAAGTGTTGCCACACATTCACTATGTTTACAAATGGTACCAAGCTACTAATATCAGAAACCAAATGAATTATTCTGATTGAGATATACTGAAATAAAATATGAATCAAATTTGTCCCTGCAAAGCATATCAAATCAAAATGCTCTCCACAAAAAATTATTGCAGTGCTTTGTGTCATAGTGGCCCTCCACTGAGAGAGAGGATAAATGAAGTAAAGATGGTAATGCCTTGCATCAGACAGAAGAAAGATGTCAGAATTCATAATAATACTGACAGAAATAATAATAATAATTAGGTGTCCATAATAACTTTACAGTCTTGCACAGCATCATTCTTTGTACATTTACAACTATATCATGCAATACATATAGTGAATGTATACAAGAAGTACTGTATTAGATACTATTATATAAATATTTACCATCAGTAATATACTGCAATATACAGAAGTTGTGCTATCAATAATAAAGTTCAGAAATTTCTGAGTGAGAATAAACATCTTTTAATTAACAGCTGTTTCAAATTATCTTAGAAAGATGTCTAGGGAGTTTCTTTATATTATTTGGCAACCTATCGTAAAATTGTCTCTCAGTTGTATATGAACTGTGATCTGTAGCTCTTTTTTACCACAGTATCATACGACAATTGCATCTGGTTCATATATTGAAATTATGAGTGTCTCCTCATTATGATCATTTTATTATTCTGTTTTACACAACACAATTTTCTTAAGGATATACAGTGTGTATACATTCAGTAAATTATACCTGAAGCAGTAGTGAGGCATTTGTAGAGTAGGTATACTTTCTGAATAGGGTGTAAATTTTGTAAAGAAAAACACAGATGGCTATAAAAATTCACTGAGGAAGAGGACTAACAAAACAAGCATTGTGGCAGACAAAATTTTACCCTTTTTTGAGTCCTGTTTCCCCATAAAGACAAATGTGGGAACAATTAAGCAGCAGCAGGGACAAGGGATGAAAAACATCTGAGGTTCAAATATAGTATTCTATCCTAGGAAGAGATACTTGTACTTAATTCAGAGGACATGTTATTGGACTATGACTGTAACTGGTCCTTTGGTGATTATAAAGTTGATTTTGATGAATGAAATTCATGTACTTTGTATTGCTAGGATCATTAATCATCAGAAACTATTTATTCAGCAATATATTTACAGAACTGACTAAAGATGCAAAACAACAAACTGCTGTACAAGACACCAGAAAACGAAAAAAAAAAACATTGTTTTCTCAACACCCCTGCAAATTCTCAAGTTGTTAATTCATGTAGTCTGAAAGTCCCATGGCTTAGCAGAACCACTGATGCTTAATCTTCAGCAGTACCTTCATCAAAAAATCAGGTTGTTGCTTGTGGGTACTAACCAACTTGACGGTGAGGTTTCCTGTGTTAGCTCATGAATACAGTGGTGTCTCACGCCAGCACATATTGTTTGAGCATTGTGACTCAGGGCAAAGGTTCCTCTTATTATCACAATATAAGGGGGTTACTCTGTGTTGTTGCCCCGGATGATGATTACACAAATTTGTCAGGAGTAGTTGTAAGCAGTGGGTTCTTGAGGTACGGCAATACACGAAAACGAGAAGTAAGTTTAAACAGTTTTATTAGCGAAGGCGGATTATAAAACATGCACGCTATGCGCACCCATCATCACTGTGTCTGACATCCTAACACTGGCTAATTACGGTCGTATCGAAAAGGCTCCATGGTGAGCTAAGAAAAGAGACATATTCGCACCTGAGGACATGCTAGTTAATACTGTCCACTGCAGATGGCGGCCAGTCACATACTACATTGCAGTGTGGCCGGATGCATGTCTACTGATCAAGTGAATCATCAACATTCCAGACAGGCCAGCTGGTGAGCATGTGTCCGTAACATACGGCTGTGTGCAACCCGTTGACCCTTACATCACTCTCCCCAGAGAAAAAGAGCAACCATAGGTGGCTCAAAACCACCTCCTGGGCATTATGAATCTATTTCGCCATTTGTGGCGTCAGAAGGCATTGCGACATGTATTTCATTTGAAGACACAGTAACGTTTGGTACAGAGAAGCGTTCCTTCAAGATGACAATTTCATACATGACAAATGCTGTTGACAAGACAAATTAATAAAAGCAATGAAAACACAATTCTGACGATCAAGTCAGCATTAACATTACTGGAAGAATCGAAGGACTTAATTCTATTTGCTGCTTCAATGAAATTTAACTCATTATTGAAGAGATTACATTTTTATGGATGTCCTTAATTAAATTATTGTCTTCAGAAAAACTTGATAAGGAATGCTTCCCATATGTTAATATGTATGAATCATTGTAACAAACAGACAACATTCTAGTTAATGGCAAATGTCCAGTTGCATGAAATGTAGATGACAACACACTAGGCATATCGAATAGTTCACATGATAAATCACAATGTGTGGCATTCAAGATTAATCCACTATTGTTCAGTTTTAGTGTAAAGGGTAGCTCAGGTGTATCATAGTTTTTACATGTAAATGTGACATCAAGGGTGGAGTTAAATGAGAAAATTATACCTTCAGAACATCATTTAAGAAATGGATGATAAAGATGTGTTAAAATTCTAGGGCAATCATCTCTTGGGGGATGATTCATAAACAATTCTTTCTCACAGCTGTACACTCTACTGTCTAAGAATACTGCTGATTCAGGGCAAATTAACTTATGACTATGGTTACACATATGCAAATCATTTTCATTTAGGGACACAAAATATCTTCAATCCTTGCTTATCAGAAGATAATCATTCAGTACATACTTTACATGAATACCTGCCTATTTCCATTTCACAGGGTAAGTATAAACCTTATACATTTCAAAATCATGCTTTGGTCTAGCAATGGGAATAGAAACAATAACAATTAATTCATCTTCAATCATTAAGGAGTTTGTGGTGGTTAACTTATAGTAAGCATATAAATTGTAAGAGTTACTAGGGTAAATCATGGTATATGTTGCATCTAGCTTTTGTTCAATTGATAGTAGGATCTGTAAAAATTGTTCTGGATGTAGTAGTACACTGCTCAATCATTTGAACTACTCTCTAAGGCTGTTCTTAAGTTAAGGGCATCAATTCTAGCATTTGATAAACTATCAGTAATCCTTAACAAAAGAGTGTTTAAATCTAAGTGTGCACTCACTGCATTTAATACTTGGAATAGTTCTTGGATATCTGCATTCATTTCATTACAGAGTACGTGGAAATGTGAGATAAATTGCTTTACATTCTGCTCAATGAAAACTTTGTGGTTAGTAATGGTTCTTTGAGTATTCATTAATATGATAATTTCATTAGAGAGGTTAGTTGAATCTGTACTGGGCTGTTGTTCAAGAGCTAATATTTTGCCTTTAACTTCCAGTAGACCTCGAGATAGTTAAAGTACTAAATACAGTATGAAAGATATTCCCTCCATAATCAAACCAGGCTTGTTTACACCTAATTAAAGTTTTATGTGGCAAAAGCTTTAAAAAACAGTAAATCTCTTGTTCATAATTAGCAAATGGAGACTCTACCTGTATTTTGGCTGTGATCCAGTTATTTTACCAAGATGTACCCATTTCCAAAATTGTATCATTACCCTTGACAGAACGAATTAGGTCAATCTGCTTCTTTACAGAATTGAACTGTTGCTGGATTTCACTCAGATTGTACTTGAGGACAAGTTTTGTATTACTTGTTGAAACTACCATGTCCGATCGCGGTTCAAACAAAACACCTGTACTCTGTGGTACTATTACTACAGCATTAGTAGAATACCCAGTCATAGCAAACATTAGAATAAAATTGTACGTGGTTAGTTAGTTCTAAATATTACAGTTAACAATGAATACAAAATAAATGAGTTTCTTGTGATAACCTGCAGAATAAAAGGTTTAGTTTCACTCGTGTAATAACTTCAATACTAAATTTTCACAACACATTCACATAAGCACATGGCTGAAATAAACACACGCATTGCACTCTCACACACTACACACGTTTATGCAGATTCTAGGGGTGTCTGGAACAGGATTGCTCGGAACATGATGATGCATTGGCCTCGAAGTCTGGACTGTGACCTCGCGATTCTCGCTTCCAGGGTTTGAGAACAGCAGATCTGCCTCTCGGTCAGTCCTCGTCTTCTTGCGACACTACAGGAAATCTACTGAGAAATGGCTACATGATTGACATGAACAACAATCGAACGAAAGGGCAGTTGGAGCTTAAGATTGACTGGTGATAACACCTCCAAGATTGTATATGGTACTTTCCAAAACTTGTTAAACTTTTTGACTTGACTCTTCTTTAACACCACATTGCTCAGATACAAAAGATCTCCAACTCGATACTGTGGCACTGCTGCTTGGCGGTCATGTTGTTTTGTTTGCTGAAGAAAGGATTGATGATTCCGCTGTTTGACTCCCCTCCATGCTTCCTTTAGCTTGCGTGCTAGATCCCTTATGTGTTCATTGCTGAATCTGGCAGTCAATCCTGCAAAGTCCAAGGGTGAATGCATTCTTCTTCCCTAGATGATCTCATATGGACTTAGGCTAGTTGAGCTGTGCATTTTGGCATTGTAACAACTTACCAAGTACAGTAAACAGACATCCCAATTGTCGTGTTCCCTGCTCACATAATGGCTAACCTCTCTCGACTCTTCCATTTCCTTCAGGGTGTGCTGGTGTAGTCCTTAACTGAGTTATTTGCATGAGCTTACAAGTCTGTTTAAGTAATTCACTCATAAAATTCGTTCCTTGATCACTAATTATACTTAATGGTGATCCAAACTTAAGAATACATTCTTTTACAAAAACTTTAACTATAGTCCCAGCGCTCTGATCAGGTATTGGTATTGTGAGAAGGTATCTAGAGAAATGATCTAACATTGTCAATATGTATTTGTTTCCATCTTTAGTCTTAGGCAACGGTTCTACGACATCTAATCCTACTCATTCAAATGGTTCACTTGTTTCTGGCAGTTCTTGCAATGGTGCTCTACTTTTTCCTACATTATTCCGTCTGTTACAGGTATCACATTGTGAAACAAACTCGGAAACATCAGCTTTGTGACTCGGCCACCAAAATATTTGAGCTATTTTAATGTTTGTTGCTTTTTTACTACAATGTCCTGATAATAAACAATCATGTTGCTCTCTCATGATTTGCTCTTTCATGCTTTCTGGAATAACTAGGCAGTTTCCTTTACTAGTGATTTTGCAGAATAATCCATCTATTTCGACAAAACAGTGATCATTTTTCCATAATTTGCATTGTGGATCTTCTTCTTGAGCTGCCTTCAACTCTTCTTCTTGATTTATTATAACGCAAACATTGACTTTTTGACTCATTGCATCAGCATTCACATGTTGTTTACAGGTCGGTGAATAACCTTAAATTTGTACTCACTCAGTCTTAATGCCCATCTTCTTAATCTGGAACTTGGATCCTTTAAGCTCAATAACCGTATAAGTGCAGCATGATCTATAATAACTGTAAATTCTCTTCCTGTTAAGAAACATCTGTTATGTGTTATACCAAAAACCAAAGCACAAAGCTCCTTCTCAGTAGTAGTAGAATTACATTCTGCTTTGTTTAATTGTCTGGAAGCAAATGAGATTGGATGTTCATGACCATCAGCTTCTTGAGACAAGATTGCACCTCTGGCAAAATTGGATACATCGGTTGAAAGAATAAAAGGTTTACTGAAATCTGGATTGGCTTACACTGGGACTGTGGTTAGAGCAGTTTTAAGCTCTTCCATTGCCTTTTTGCATTCTGTTGACCAATTAAATGTGGCTCCTTTCTTCAGTAGCTGTGTCATTGGACGTGCTATATTCGCATAACCATCTACGAATCATCTGTAGAAATTTGACAATCCCAAGAATGATTGTAGTTCTTTCAAATTCTGTTGTTCAGGAAAATTCTTTACATCTTCAATTAATTTTGGATCAGGTCAAACACCTTCACTAGTTATAACATGACCAAGGTAGTTATCTTTACTTTGTGCAAAATGACATTTATCTATTGATAAAGACAGGTTTGCACTTCTAATACGCTCAAAAACAGCTTGTAGTCTCTCAGTATGCTGCTTCGTGTTTTCACCAAAAATTATTACATCATCAAGGTAAACAAGTGCTTGTGTTGGGGTGAGCCCTCATAAAACTGAATCCATCAGGCGTTGAAATGTAGCTGGAGCATTACAAAGTCCAAACAGCATACGAAGATACTTGTATACCCCTGTTGCTGTTACAAATGAAGTTTTTGCTTGATCATCTGGATGCACTCTTAACTGGTGATAACCACTTGTTAAATCACAAACTGAAAAAATTCGACATCTGCCC
Source organism: Schistocerca cancellata (assembly GCF_023864275.1). Lineage (NCBI taxonomy): Eukaryota > Metazoa > Arthropoda > Insecta > Orthoptera > Acrididae > Schistocerca > Schistocerca cancellata. The sequence goes on along the minus strand of NC_064629.1, from coordinate 59,197,785 downwards.
AAGTAATCCAAGGTTTCCACTAAATTTTGTAAGGGGTAAATGTCGGGTGTGCTCACAGCATTCAAAGATCGTCAATCAACACAAAAATGGAACTGTGGTTCTCCTGAAATTGATTCCTTCTTTACAATTACAACAGATGAACACCATGGTGGGTCTGAAGGATCTCTTGGTTTTATAATTCCGGCTTCTAATTGTTCTTTAACCATGTCTTCTACCAACTCTCTTTGACTAAATGGTATTTCGCAAGGTTTCTGTGTGATTGGGGCAGCATTCCCTGTATGAATATGATGCTGAACTAAAGGACTGACAGGTAAATTTACACGTTCTCGGAATAAATCTGCATACTCCAGCTAAACAGGTGCTAAAATCTTCTGTTCATCAACTGCCAAATGTTCTATCTTTTCCCAAATCTTGCGCTTCAGTTCATTATTAACTTCATCCCCTCGTTGAAATTTTGCGGTACTGATACAAAAATCTGTGTGTTTATAACTGCAGCATTTGTTACCTCATCTGGAATCTGTATTATGTCATTTTTACTGATGTTCAACACTTCAACAACTTTCGTTCCTCGTGGCAAAACAACATCCTCATTGCTCATATTCGTTATTGTAACCGGGACTTTTGTGACATTCTGTCTCACCATTGTAGCGACACCTACACTTCTAGCAACATAACAATGCATTGTATCCAATAACTCACTTTTCTTGGATCGCTCAATTAATAACAAAGTTCCTTCCTTGCATTGGGGTTACTTAATTTCAACGTAGATTGTCTTTCCTGCTCCCTTGGGAATCTGCTGGGGCTGATCAATTTGAACATAGACTCAGACGGTTTGAACTGATGCATCGTTTGGGTGGTCCATTCCCCTGACATAAGTATTGCTGTTCCTTTGAGTACGATCTGAAGAATGATTTCCAAGGTTGTAGTTACTATGGCCTAGTCTGATCTTTCTTTCTGTGATAAATATCTCTGCCTTGTTAGCGGACAAGAAATCAAATCCAAGTACACCATCGTAACGCGTTTCGTTATTTGAAACTACTTGCACCCTTGCTGTGTATTTATCTTTATTTTCACCTTCATCTTGGTCTTGGCCTTGGCCAAGAATTAATTCTATGTCAACTTCTCCATAGTTACATAGCTTTCCCCTGTTTAACCCTCGCACTTTTAACAGTGGCGGTTTCAATTTATCCCCCTGATGATTACATGAATATTTTGTCAGGGGTTGTAAGCGGTGGGTTCTTGAAGTACGGCAATACGCGAACGCAAGAAGTAAGTTTAAACAGTTTTATTAGCAAAGGCAGATTATAAAACACACACGCTATGCGCACCCATCATCACTGTGTCTGACATCCTAACACTGGCTAATTACGGTCATATCAAAAGGCTCCATGGTGAGCTAAGAATAGAGAGAGATTTGCGCCCAAGGCTGCGCTAGTTAATACTGCCCGCTGCCGACGGTGGCCAGTTGCATACTCCATTGCAGTGTGGCTGGACGCACATCTACTGACCAAGCGAATCGTCAGCATTCCATACAGGCCAGCTGGCGAGCACGTGTCCATAACTTATGGCTGCATGCAACCTGTAGACCCTTACAACAGAATACACTTACTTGTTTCTCACTGTGTTTAACACACAATTCATTCACCAGGGGGCTCACCACTCTTTGGCAACTTCTTGCTTGGCTAGCATGGGGTCCAGCCTTTGCAGCATCTTTTCCTTTCTGTGCTGCATCTCTATCCTCTTGTATTCTTTTCCCCTTCCTTGCAGAACATGTCTGAGATGTATTTGGGACAGTGTTGTGGATTTTCAGTAGTCCAACATCAGAACAGACCCTCCACAGTTTTTCCATTTTTCGTTTATTTCTTTTCTCCTCCCCCCCCACCCCCACCCCTCCCCTTTCTCCTACCCTTCTTCTGCTTTGGCGTTTGAAGTTCCTCCTTTTCGTCTTCCTCTCTGTGCTCTCCTGAAGGTTGGCCCATGCATCTGATATATAATTCCCAGCCCCGGATCAATAGGTAGAGTTTGCATTTACCCCCTGGTACAGTCCAGGCCCAGGGAGGGGTGATTGCCTGAGCTGTTACCTTCCTAAATTGCCAATTGGACCATCTGCCAGGTGTTCAGAAGGTGTGACCTGAGATGTGAACAATCACCGAAGGTGAGTGATCCCCCCCTCTGAGGGGAGGCCACCCTAGTTGGAAGGAGTGCACCATTGGAGATGCTGGCAATCATGGAGAACTTACTCGCAATGAGCCAAACATTTTCTTGTCAGTCTATCTATTAAATATAAGCAGAATGAGGCTAACGAATCAAAGGCACTCCCAGCTGCACCTCAGTTCCTCATTGTTTCACATATTGAAGACAGTCAGTCTTTTGCTATGGTTAATCCAGGTGTTGATGCAATTGCTGGCCCTGTAAAATCTTGCTCTTGTTTACACAATGGCACTTTGCTTTTGGGGACTACTTGTGGTTCTCAAGCATAACAACTGCTTGCAGCTTCACTCCTCCAGGGCTATCCTCTTCATGTCGGGGCGCATTGAATGCTGAATTCTTCACACGGTGTTATTTACACTAGGCTGCTTGATGGTCAGACTGCGTCAGAAATCCAGACTTACCCCTTGATCAGGGTGTTATTATAGTCCGTGGAGGTATGAAAAAGGTGGATGCATCCTTAGTGCACACATGCACTCTTTTTCTCACGCTCGATAAAGTCGTGCTTCCATCCAAGATAAAAGCAAGCTATGAAGTTATCATAGTCCAACCGTACACTCTGAATCTGATGTGCTGCTACCAGTGCCATCATTACAACCACACTCAAAAATGTGTAACCTGTGGTAGGGATGCTCACAAAGGCGATTGTCTGCCTCCTTCCCTCAACTGTATCAATTGCAATGGCGACAATGCAGACTCCTCCCAAGATTGTGTCGTATATGTCGATGAGTGGTCTTTCTGGGAGATCCGTGTAAATGAAAAAATTCCTTACCCTGTTGCTTGCAAGTTGTTCACTAGTTGTAAACCCTGTGCTTTACCATCCAGCACTTGACAGTACAGTTCTTGCTACATCTTGCTCCAAGAAGGACATAGCCATGCAGACATGCAACCACAAATTCAGCAACGTGGTTGTAAAACCACCTAGTGGAATGGTAGCATCTCTGATTCCTTCTCCTCCAGCTGTGAAGCAAGCCACTAAATTTTCACCTCACATGGCGCAATCTCCTGCTATACAACCAGCAGGCCAGAAAGAACAGAAGGTATATTTCCATGAACACTTTTTATGTCCCTCCAGCCAACAAACATCTGAATTGTCATCTGCCAACTGCAATGGCTCCAACAAATCGAACAAAGGCACACAGTCTTCTGCTTCACTGACTCAGATATCCTCTTCAGTGGCATTGCCATGTGATACTCTCATCCAGTCGACCTCCGCCAGTGTGCACTGTCAACTGTTTTTCTGCCCTGGACTCCACAGACCAACCGAGGGAGAATGCCAACACCTCAGTAGATCTCATGGAGCAGGACCCTCCAGCCCCTGTACCCTGCAGCATAGATTCTTTGAAGTGTGGCAGTTGTCAGTCACTGAGGTGTACACCCCTTCACTTTTTCCCTCCTCCCCTTTCTTCTCCTCCAATGGGACATTTGTAGCCTTAGATCCAACAAGGAAAGAAAATTGCATCCTCATGACCACTTTGACTTCTTGTATACCTTTCTGGTCCATTTTGACCTTTCCTCCGTGGATGGCATCCCCTTTCATGGGGGAGTCATGAGGCTCGTCTGGGATGCTGTTCATAGTTGCACCATCTCCTTGCACACCCGGCTGCAAGCTGTTGCAGTCTGCATTTTCCTTCCTTGTTTCACCTTTTCCCTTTGTACTGTTTACACCCCCACATCATTCGGTGTCACCAAGGTGGACTTCCTCCAGCTTACTAGGCAACTCCCTCACCCCTTTTTGGTACTTGGTGACTTTAATGCACACCATCCCCTTTGGTCTCTGCCAAACCTGTCAGAGAGGTGCTCTCTTGGGTGACCCTCTTGATCAACACAACCTCATCTGCCTTAACACTGGAACACCCACATTCCTTTCAGATTCCATGCACACCTATTCCCATTTGAACCTCTAATTCTGCACTTCCCAGCTTGACCATTGTCTCGAGGGGTCCATTCTCTCTGGCATGTACTCAAGTGACCCTTTGCCCATGTGCTATCCATTTGCTGACTCCTACCGTACCTACATGCAAACCCAAATGGCAGCTTTCTAAGGCAGACTGGAGGCCTTACTCCTCCCTGGGAACTTTTGATGACCAACTTTTCCCCAGTTGTGATGATCATGTAGAATACCTTACCAACATTATCCTTACCACTACAGAATTTTCCATTCCGTGCATGTCATCCTTACCTTTACTGTTCCAGTCCCTTGGTGGACTGAGGCATGCCGCAATGCAATTTGCATGTGGAGACCTGCTCTCCATGTCTTTAACCATTAACCATTATCCTATGATGTCAAACTGCATTCGTTATAAACAGTTGTGTGAGCAATGTGTTTGCATTCTTCAGGATAGCAAAAAAGCTAGCTGAATTTTCTTTACCAGTTCTTTTAACAGTTCCACTCCCTCTTCCATTATGTGGGCCAACTTCTGATGGCTCTCTGGGACCAAGGTCCATTCCTCAATTTCCGGCCTGACTCTATAAGATGATGGCATAGGAGACCCTATTGCTATCTCCAACACCTTGGTCCACTATTTTGCAGATATCGAACACCATTGTAGTGAGCTGTGAAGTCTTCTTTCTGCTGTTGGATGTGAAGTGGCAAGCAGATGACTCATGAGATTGCCTCACATTGTTGTTGTTGTTGTGGTCTTCAGTCCCGAGACTGGTTTGATGCAGCTCTCCATGCTGCTCTATCCTGTGCAAGCTTCTTCATCTCCCAGTACCTACAGCAACCTACATCCTTCTGAATCTGCTTAGTGTATTCATCTCTTGGTCTCCCCCTACGATTTTTACCCTCCACACTGCCCTCCAATACTAAATTTGTGATCCCTTGATGTCTCAGAACATGTCCTACCAACCGATCCCTTCTTCTGGTCAAGTTGTGCCACAAACTTCTCTTCTCCCCAATCCTATTCAATACTTCCTCATTAGTTATGTGATCTACCCATCTAATCTTCAGCATTATTCTGTAGCACCACATTTCGAAAGCTTCTATTCTCTTCTTGTCCAAACTATTAATCGTCCATGTTTCACTTCCATACATGGCTACACTCCATACAAATACTTTCAGAAATGACTTCCTGACACATAAATCTATACTCGATGTTAACAAATTTCTCTTCTTCAGAAACGCTTTCCTTGCCATTGCCAGTCTACATTTTATATCCTCTCTACTTCGACCATCATCAGTTATTTTGCTCCCCAAATAGCAAAACTCCTTTACTACTTTAAGTGTCTTATTTCCCAATCTAATACCCTCAACATCACCCGACTTAATTCGACTACATTCCATTATCCTCGTTTTGCTTTTGTTGATGTTCATCTTATATCCTCCTTTCAAGACACTGTCCATTCCGTTCAACTGCTCTTCCAAGTCCTTTGCTGTCTCTGACAGAATTACAATGTCATCAGCAAACCTCAAAGTTTTTACTTCTTCTCCATGGATTTTAATACCTACTCCGAATTTTTCTTTTGTTTCCTTTACTGCTTGCTCAATATATAGAGATTGAATAACATCGGGGAGAGGCTACAACCCTGTCTTACTCCCTTCCCAACCACTGCTTCCCTTTCATGTCCCTCGACTCTTATAACTGCCATCTGGTTTCTGTACAAATTGTAAATAGCCTTTTGCTCCCTGTATTTTACCCCTGCCACCTTTAGAATTTGAAAGAGAGTATTCCAGTCAACATTGTCAAAAGCTTTCTCTAAGTCTACAAATGCTAGAAACGTAGGTTTGCCTTTCCTTAATCTTTTTTCTAAGATAAGTCGTAAGGTCAGTATTGCCTCACGTGTTCCAGTATTTCTATGGAATCCAAACTGATCTTCCCCGAGGTTGGCTTCTACTAGTTTTTCCATTCGTCTGTAAAGAATTCGTGTTATTATTTTGCAGCTGTGGCTTATTAAACTGATTGTTCGGTAATTTTCACATCTGTCAACACCTGCTTTCTTTGGGATTGGAATTATTATATTCGTCTTGAAGTCTGAGGGTATTTCGCCTGTTTCATACATCTTGCTCACCAGATGGTAGAGTTTTGTCAGGACTGGCTCTCCCAAGGCCGTCAGTAGTTCTAATGGAATGTTGTCCACTCCGGGGGCCTTGTTTCGACTCAGGTCTTTCAGTGCTCTGTCAAACTCTTCACACAGTATCATATCTCCCATTTCATCTTCATCTACATCCTCTTCCATTTCCATAATATTATCCTCAAGTACATCGCCCTTGTATAGACCCTCTATATACTCCTTCCACCTTTTTGCTTTCCCTTCTTTGCTTAGAACTGGGTTTCCATCTGAGCTCTTGATGTTCATACAAGTGTTTCTCTTATCTCCAAAGGTCTCTTTAATTTTCCTGTAGGCAGTGTCTACCTTACCCCTAGTGAGATAAGCCTCTACATCCTTACATTTCTCCTCTAGCCATCCCTGCTTAGCCATTTTGCACTTCCTGTCAATCTCATTTTTGAGACGTTTGTATTCCTTTTTGCCTGCTTCATTTACTGCATTTTTATATTTTCTCCTTTCATCAATTAAATTCAATATTTCTTCTGTTACCCAAGGATTTCTACTAGCCCTCGTCTTTTTACCTACTTGATCCTCTGCTGCCTTCACTACTTCATCCCTCAAAGCTACCCATTCTTCTTCTACTATATTTCTTTCCCACTTTCCTGTCAATTGTTCCCTTATGCAGTCCCTAAAACTCTGTACAACCTCTGGTTCTTTCAGTTTATCCAGGCCCCATCTCCTTAAATTCCCACCTTTTTGCAGTTTCTTCAGTTTTAATCTACAGGTCATAACCAATAGATTGTGGTCAGAGTCCACATCTGCCCCTGGAAATGTCTTACAATTTAAAACCTGGTTCCTAAATCTCTGTCTTACCATTATATAATCTATCTGATACCTTTTAGTATCTCCAGGGTTCTTCCATGTATACAACCTTCTATCATGATTCATAAACCAAGTGTTAGCTATGATTTTGCTCTGTGCAAAATTCTACCAGGTGGCTTCCTCTTTCATTTCTTAGCCCCAATCCATATTCACCTACTACGTTTCCTTCTCTCCCTTTTCCTACACTTGAATTCCAGTCACCCATGACTATTAAATTTTCGTCTCCCTTCACTATCTGAATAATTTCTTTTATTTCATCATACATTTCTTCAATTTCTTCATCATCTGCAGAGCTAGTTGGCATATAAACTTGTACTACTGTAGTAGGCATGGGCTTTGTATCTATCTTGGCCACAATAATGCGTTCACTATGCTGTTTGTAGTAGCTTACCCGCATTCCTATTTTCCTTTTCATTATTAAACCTACTCCTGCATTACCCCTATTTGACTTTGTGTTTATAACCCTGTAGTCACCTGACCAGAAGTCTTGTTCCTCCTGCAACCGAACTTCACCAATTCCCACTATATCTAACTTCATGAAATGAAATCAAACAGAAATGGTTCATAATTAAGAGGTTCATATATGAATTAAAAAGATTGCTTATATGGTCAAAACATGAAAGATATGTATTTATTTTCGTCCTGTTTACACAAACCAAAACAAAATTATAACTCTCGGGGCCAGTTTTAATGGGCATGGACACGACTCAGTTATTTGGGGGAAGGAGGAGGGGATAAATCGTCTCACCATTTATCGTTATCGTTCGTTGTGTACTGCTGTCAGCGGCAGGCACTGCGTCGATTCTGCGCATTGCCTCGGAGCTATGTGGCACAAGTCGGCTGCCCTCATCAGCAGTCATGGCTTCGTGGCAGGGCCCAGGTATGATCTGTGCATTGTCTGACAGTTGTCAGTTGTGTGGCTGATGCTGCGCTATCATGGTGTCAAAAGGCGGATGTTGGCTATTGGTGGAAGAGTGTCCATGTCCTCTTGCTTTTGTGGTGTCTCCATTTACATCTACATGGTTACTCTACAATTCACACTTAAGTGCTTGGCAGGGGGTTCATCGAATCATTTTCATACTACTTCTCTACCATTCCACTCTCCAATGGTGTGTGGGAAAAAGGAGCTCCATTAGAGCTCTGATTTCTCTTATTTTATTATGATGATGATTTCTCCTTATGTAGGTGGGTGTCAACAAATTTTTTTCACATCCAGAAGAGAAAGTTGGTGACTGGAATTTCATAAATAGATCTCGCCACAAAGAAAACTGCCTTTGTTTCAGTGACTGCCACCCCAACTCGTGTATGATATCAGTGATACTCTCGCCCCTATTGTGCGATAACACAAATTGAGCTGCCCTGCTTTGCACTTTTTCGATGTCCTCCATCAATCCTACCTGGTAAGGATCCCACACCATGCAGCAATATTCCAGCAGAGGACAAACAAGTGTAATGTAGGCTGTCTCTTTCATGGGTTTGTCACATCTTCTACATGTTCTGCCAACAAAGCACAGTCTTTGTTTCACCTATCCCACAATATTATCTGTGTGATCTTTCCAATTTAAGTTGCTCGTAATTGTAATTCCTAGGTATTTAGTTGAATTGACAGCCCTTAGATTTGTGCGATTTATCGGATTTCCTTTAGTACCTGTGTGGATGACCTCGCACTTTTCTTTGTTTAGTGCCAATTGTCACTTTTTGCACCATACAGAAATTCTCTCTAGATCATTTTGTAATTGGAATTGACTGTCTGATGATTTTACTAGACGTTAAATTACAGCATCATCTGCAAACAATCTAAGTAAATCTATGTAAATCATGAACAGCAGAGGGCCTATGACACTACTTTGCAGGACACCAGATATCACTTCTTTTCTACTTGATTTACCATCTATCACTATGAACTGTGACCTCTCTGAGAGGAAATCATGAATCCAGTCACAACTGAGACAATGCTCCATATGCACGCAGTTTGATAAATAGTCACTTATGAGGAACGGTATTAAAAGCCTTCTGGAAATCTATGACTCCCCCATCTCACTTTTCCTCCATCTCTCACCTCAACTCCTCTTCAAAATATTGTTTGTTTCAGTGTTGTCATTGGCAGACAAAATTTTCAATCCTGCCCAATGACAGAGCACTGTTTTATAGCCATAATTCTCCATGTGGGGTGGAGAATTTCCTATCTGGCGTGGGCTGGTGTATGCCTCATGTATCGGAAACTTCCATACGATTTCTTAATCTTATGATGTTTTCCTGCATTCTGAGGGTGTTGTGAGAGCAGCTGCACAACACTTCTTTTTAATTGCTCTGTCTGCTTGAGGCATGGACAGACTCAGGTTTTGGCTTCATCTCAAAACCTGCTGGCATCTGTGATTTATAAGGAATGTCCTTACTGTCAAAGAAAACATCATCTTAAGAATGCTGACTTCTTACACACGCCTCCCTGCGCCAATTCCCCACGCTTTGTGTACGTTTCTCCCTGTGCCTGTGGGGTGCTGGAATTTTCAGCACATCCATGCTTTCTAAGGCAGGTAAAATGACTCCCGTCAGGCCAGAAGAACTCACAAGGTTTCATGTGTACATATTTGGCATTCCGTCCTAATGGCTGCACTTGTCCATCAGTTATCGGCGTGCTTCTCGTTGTCAGATGGGCCCTTCGCAATGTGTCCCTCCTTGAGCAAGGTGAGGGCATCTGCCCGGCTTCCCACTGTGTGCTTGCGGAATGACTGCAGTGTCCTCTCCTCGGGGGCTCACCCCAGGGTGTCCAGCTCCCTCCTCCTCCTCCTCCTCCTCCTCCTCCTTCACTCACGGCGAGTTGGCGAAAGTGGCTGTGGTCACACATATTACACAGCTCCTTGTCATGACTATTAAGCTTCTGATATGGAAGGTTGAAGTAATGGCAAAGTGTCCCATAACACACACACACACACACACACACACACACACACACACACACACACACTTCAAAAGAAAACACTTACAGTAACACTTCATTCACTGATGTGGGATACTGTGGGGATATTATGTTATCAGTTGTGCCCTAGTGTGTCAAGCCCAGTTGACCATTAACATATATGGTTGCCCTTAGTAAAGAGGTACAAGGCGTGTAAAGATAAATAAATTTCCTTGCAAGTAAACTGTTCATGAAGAACACTATTACATTGAACATGATGATTATGTCGCATATGTACATATTACAAGATGTGCACAAATAGATGAAGATCAGAACAAGTAAACAATACATGAGGAACACAAATGGCATTGAACACAATGAACTTGATGATAACATCACAGACATACACAAGATGTATGGAAAATAAACATGTATTCAAGACAAGTGTAAATCAAAAATATACTGCGCATAATAACACTGCTCATCATATGACAGATGAGAACACTGTACATTTAGATGACACACAGACTTAAGACATGTGAAACAAAAGTGCACTTTATACAGCAATAATGTTCATGAAAGACTTATTTGACAGAAATGCCAACATGGAAAATACACAAGATAGAATTAAAGCAAGTGACATAAGAGTTGACCTTAAGTGGTATTGTTCATCGAAGGCCACTATAAAATCGATACAGAATGGATGTCAGTTCAGAAATCTGGTCACACAAAACAATAAAGTTTCAGATGATACACTTTATTGGACTGATAAGGAAGGATGGGACAGGTAGCCCCTTCACATTTTAGTCAACAGTGCATATGTTTTCTTACCGTATAAGATGTACAAAAATAAGATTTGTACCTTTCCTTCTTGCACAGAACCCACACACAATATGTATAAAGTACTCATCAGTGATCTTTGGGAGGCCCCCTTTTCATTTACTAGGTTGCATAGTGTCAGCTGTGTGGGCCTTACGGACTGACTCGAATGTCGAGAAACAAAAAATTCTTTGTGTACCTAGTTTTCTATGCCGTTAACTTACGCATGCTAAATATTTTTTTTACTAAATTCAACAGTCTCAGCTGTACGAGCTGTGCCAACACCTAGACTGTCAGTAATCACTCGTGTTATTTTACCCAAGCCTTATATTCTAACTTGCAAAATAAACCTAACATGCTTCAATCAATGTTTCATGCACTACTTTGCAAAGGTAAAATGTCTTCTCCACCAGCTGCAAGGTACCCTTGGTACAACTCTGTATGCTGCAACAGAAATCTCATCAAATATTGGCGCGTCTCGTTTTCACCTTTCACGCTAGTCATTACACTGAAAACCTTGCATAGTAATATAGTAAAACATGGCTCCATCACATTGCATTACAATGAAATATACACAGCAAACAAACAAAACTTGAAAGACATGGAAATTGTAATGTGCTTGCGTGAGCTGCCTGATACTCCTGCGCTGGAAGTATCATGCTGTCGAATGTGGGCGGCTCCTCCCTGCCTTGCACTGCGTGTCATGACGGTGTATGGAATGCAGGCACACTCACATGCTACTGTCATATCATCTTTCCACATTCACACCAAGTGTCCCACACTTCAGATACACATAAAATGACTGTCTATGGTAAAAACAATAAATAACTACTAATTACTATAACAGAAAATCTATTCACAAGATACAACATGCTGTTAACAGACATCTACAATTTTCTATACCAGTACTGCCATGCAGTACTCTATTGAGTCACGTACGCTCCCAGGCTGTGGGGATTAAAAATCTCAACCTCATTCTTGTCATCATAAATAGCATAAGAATTCATTGTTGCCTGCAGTCTCCCCTGCTTCTGACTGAGGCGTCAGTTTTTTTCGCCACTTGTAAGCATGGATACACCTGAAATCTTCCGAAAACCGTCTGACTTTTGCACATATTGTGACCGTGGAGGGAACAACATTGTCTTCCACTACTGGTAAGTGGGTGTTAGTACTTCTAAGGTGCACTTCACAGTGCTTCTCTGGCACTCTGCAATCACATTCACATTTTATACTCCACATGAACTTCTCTGTTGCTGTAGGTGCTTCACCTTCAATGTTTTTCATTGTCTTGGCACTTTTGTCATGGCATTTGACTGTGGTCTCTCTCTGCATATTAATATGTTCCTTTTGGAGCGTGTCTTCTGTACTCGCATGGGCGGCTTGCTGTGTAATGGGAGCATACTCATTTATGGCTTCTGGCCCTTTAAACCCTAATAGTACGTGTGCGGGGGTCTTTAACCCGTGACCAGTCCATCATGCCTGTCAGATTCACTTTCATTGGCTGTGCGCGTGGAATTCTCATCACGACTTGTGGGCAGCAAACTGACTTAATCTGGAACCCATGTTCCCTCTAAATCATCTCTTAGCTTCTGTGGCCCATCTATGAAAATTTCCTCATTCTTCCTACATTTTACCAAATTAAAACTTTGCTGTCCACATGTCTCATACAAATTTATTTGCTTGGCGCCGGCATCGCTGATTCGGATTACTTGTCTTGTCGCTAACCACTTGTCACCTTTCCATTGATGACAAGCTTCAGACACACTGACTTTTGCATGCTTTAATTTTCCTGAAATCCTCTATTTTGTCGTATCATTCCACAAAGTTGAATTTTCTTTTCAAGTAACTTCTGTGCAAGTTCTACACTGTTATAATAATTATTCATGCAGAGGTGATTCACTTTCCATCAGAAAGTGTCAATAGTTCCATCACTGTTTTTGCTAAAGGCTGTCCAGCACCGGAATATATCTTGAATGAGGAAATGTATCCCATACTCGAATCACACAGCATCTGAATGATCATGGCGTATTTCGTAATTTTCGACAGATTGTAGACTTTAAAATTTAACCGTTCACGCCACAGTATCATCCGTTCATCAATTGAGATGTTTTGACTTAGATTAAACATTTCTTTAAACTTTTTGGAAAAATAATCAATTACAAATTGCACTTTCACAAGCCGGTCGGCATTATCCGGTTTATTGTTGCTGTTGGAAAAAAGTAAAAATGATAATATTTGTCTGAATCGGTTGCAGGACATCGTTTTGCGAAATATCAGTGTGTCTGTCAACGGATTCGTTGACCAATAATCATTGATCCTTGCTTTTTTTTACAATTCCCATAAGGATAGCAACCCCAAACCATTTTCGGGTCCCATCACGTTGACAAATTTGGCATTTTTTAATCCAGTTCCCTTGTATTGCAATTTTGACTGTAGGACTTGTTGGTTTCATTGCTAATATATTGAAATAGATTGTTCTCAATATATAATTCTACGATATCCTTGACACTCTGTGTATCTTTGGTAAATATGTTTGGACCCGGGGATCCTTCAAATTTATTATTGGTCCTCGGTAAATCAAAGTCTGACCACTGTGCACTGTCTGTTTCGTCTGATTCAGCTGAATAAGTTGACAACCGTAGTGTTTGCCAAATTCTTCTTGGACATATTCAACTATCTTCCTATGATTCTGCTTCACTTTCATTTTTTTGGTATCCAGTGTCTTCTTCCCAATCAGCCAAGTCATCTGGAATGTCAGAGAAGATGTTCGCACATTCATCGTAAATAATCCTATTGTCTCTTTCGTCCACCATAATGAAAGGTCACAAGTACCTATGAAAATAAAAAAACTTGTTTATTTGTGTAACTTATTGTTACCTAATCAAAACACCAACAGAATGCAAAAGATACTAAAGTGCTGTCGCCAGCCACTGAGCAATACTATGCTCACGATACCACTGTGGTGTCACCAGCAGTTGACCGCTATTTCACACATGACAGCAGTGTGGTGTTGCCAGACGGCATAGTGTTAACTGTGCCCTTTGTGCCCTCTGCACCCTATGGAATTGGATCTTCGAACAACCTGACCATGGTTTTAGTGGTCCAATCCATGATCACCACTCTACTCAAGAGTATGTCATTCCCAATTATAAAATTGAGCGACAATCCACGGATGACAATTGCAATCACCTGTGAAAGTACTTCGTCCATCACTTAACGATGCCAAGACCTGTTTCTCTACCTTCTCTCTTTTCGCCCTAAAAGTGGGAATTAGTGAAATCCTTGTTATGGGTATCTCAGCTAATTTACTACCACTTTCTACCAGCTTTGAATAAAAAGACGTTGAACGTGCTGTCATTTCTGATCCAGAATCCAGACAGGCTCTCGTCTTAATTCCTTCCACGATTATTTCAATGAAAGGACACCGATTTTCCGGGTTTTTCAGGAACTCTGATCATCACAGTACTGGTGAATGTCATCTTTGGCTTGTGGTTAACAGTACCGCACATTAAATGTGTGATGGCCCTTCTCTACTGTGGCATTCCCTGAAACATCTCATTTTCTCTGGTCATTCATTTGTGTAACCTCATGCTCCTCTGCCTAAGGTGAGGTCAGAGGTGGTAAACCTCCATTATTCTCACAGTCTCTCCCATTATGTGACGCTTGCACGCACTTCACATGGCATCTGTGGTTTGGCACTTCGTTCCTGCCTTGTCCTCCATGGTATAGACCATGACGTCTATCTCGCTCTCACCTATCCCCTCTTCTCTCCTTCATCTGTTATTACACCAATTCTGCCTGTCATTGTGGTGCACAATCCCTTGCAGTGCCCTGTTTTCTGTCCTAATTGCATTACCATTTGCTGTCCTTTGCTTCTCCTGCTCTTCAGTTTCGTCCAAGGGCCTTAAAATATTGAGGAACTGTTCTCTCTACAGTGCCCCAACGAGTGCATGTTGTACATAAGCAGGAAAATGTGAGTGCATCATTCCTCATCTGACATTTTGTCATCCACGTATCCTGCCAGAATGACAAATTGAGCAGCGTATGCTGCCATGGATTGGCGTGACTGGTGCATTCTGTCCCTGATATACAGGGTGTTACAAAAAGGTATGGCCAAACTTTCAGGAAACATTCCTCACACACAAATAAAGAAAAGATGTTATGTGGACATGTGTCCAGAAACGCTTAATTTCCATGTTAGAGCTCATTTTAGTTTCGTCAGTATGTACTGTACTTCCTCGATTCACCGCCAGTTGGCCCAATTGAAGAAAGGTAATACTGACTTCGGTGCTTGTGTTTACATGCGACTCATTGATCTACAGTACTAGCATCAAGCACATCAGTATGTAGCATCAACAGGTTAGCATTCATCACGAACGTGGTTTTGCAGTCAGTGCAATGTTTACAAATGCAGAGTTGGCAGATGCCCATTTGATGTATGGATTAGCACGGGGCAATAGCCATGGCACGGTACGTTTGTATCGAGACAGATTTCCAGAATGAAGGTGTCCCGACAGGAAGACATTCGAAGCAATTGATCGGCGTCTTAGGGAGCGTGCAACATTCCAGCCTATGACTCGCGACTGGGGAAGACCTAGAACAACAAGGACACCTGCAATGGACTAGGCAATTCTTTGTGCAGTTGACAATAACCCTAATGTCATCATCAGAGAAGTTGCTGCTGTACAAGGTAACGTTGACCACGTCACTGTATGGAGAGTGCTACGGGAGAACCAGTTGTTTTCGTACCGTGTACAGCGTGTGAAGGCACTATCAGCAGCTGATTGGCCTCTATGGGTACACTTCTGTGAATGGTTCATCCAACAATGTGTCAATCCTCATTTCAGTGCCAATGTTCTCTTTACGGATGAGGCTTCATTCCAACGTGATCAAATTGTAAATTTTCACAATCAACATGTGTGGTCTGACAAGAATCCGCACGCAATTGTGCAATCACGTCATCAACACAGATTTTCTGTGAACGTTTGGGCAGGCATTGTTGGTGATGTCTTGATTGTGCCCCATGTTTTTCCATTATCATGATTTCATACAGGATACTCTACCTGTGCTGCTAGAACATGTGCCTTTACAAGCATGACACAACATGTGGTTCATGCGCGATGGAGCTCCTGCACATTTCAGTCGAAGTATTCGTACGCTTCTCAACAACAGATTCGGTGACCGATGGATTGGTAGAGGCGGACCAATTCCGTGGCCTCCACGCTCTCCTGACCTCAACCCTCTTGACCTTCATTTTTGGGGGCATTTGAACGCTCTTGTCTAAGCAACCCTGGTACCAAATGTAGAGACTCTTCATGCTCGTATTGTGGACGGCTGTGATACAATACGCCATTCTACAGGGCTGCATCAGCGCATCAGGGATTCCATGTGACGGAGGGTGGATGCATGTATCCTCGCTAACGGAGGACATTTTGAACATTTCCTGTAACAAAGTGTTTGAAGTCATGCTGGTACGTTCTGTTTCTGTGTGTTCCCATTCCATGATTAATGTGATTTGAAGAGAAGTAATAAAATGAGCTCTAACATGGAAAGTAAGTGTTTCCGGACACATGTCCACGTAACATATTTTCTTTCTTTGTGTGTGAGGAATGTTTCCTGAAAGTTTGGCCGTACCTTTTTGTAACACCCTGTATACTCATCTTTGGACTTGCCTGTGTAGTCAGGTTCCAGTATATTGCCAGAAACTTAGCCATGGCACGGTACGTTTGTATCGAGACAGATTTCCAGAATGAAGGTGTCCCGACAGGAAGACATTCGAAGCAATTGATCGGCGTCTTAGGGAGCGTGCAACATTCCAGCCTATGACTCGCGACTGGGGAAGACCTAGAACAACAAGGACACCTGCAATGGACTAGGCAATTCTTTGTGCAGTTGACAATAACCCTAATGTCATCATCAGAGAAGTTGCTGCTGTACAAGGTAACGTTGACCACGTCACTGTATGGAGAGTGCTACGGGAGAACCAGTTGTTTTCGTACCGTGTACAGCGTGTGAAGGCACTATCAGCAGCTGATTGGCCTCTATGGGTACACTTCTGTGAATGGTTCATCCAACAATGTGTCAATCCTCATTTCAGTGCCAATGTTCTCTTTACGGATGAGGCTTCATTCCAACGTGATCAAATTGTAAATTTTCACAATCAACATGTGTGGTCTGACAAGAATCCGCACGCAATTGTGCAATCACGTCATCAACACAGATTTTCTGTGAACGTTTGGGCAGGCATTGTTGGTGATGTCTTGATTGTGCCCCATGTTTTTCCATTATCATGATTTCATACAGGATACTCTACCTGTGCTGCTAGAACATGTGCCTTTACAAGCATGACACAACATGTGGTTCATGCGCGATGGAGCTCCTGCACATTTCAGTCGAAGTATTCGTACGCTTCTCAACAACAGATTCGGTGACCGATGGATTGGTAGAGGCGGACCAATTCCGTGGCCTCCACGCTCTCCTGACCTCAACCCTCTTGACCTTCATTTTTGGGGGCATTTGAACGCTCTTGTCTAAGCAACCCTGGTACCAAATGTAGAGACTCTTCATGCTCGTATTGTGGACGGCTGTGATACAATACGCCATTCTACAGGGCTGCATCAGCGCATCAGGGATTCCATGTGACGGAGGGTGGATGCATGTATCCTCGCTAACGGAGGACATTTTGAACATTTCCTGTAACAAAGTGTTTGAAGTCATGCTGGTACGTTCTGTTTCTGTGTGTTCCCATTCCATGATTAATGTGATTTGAAGAGAAGTAATAAAATGAGCTCTAACATGGAAAGTAAGTGTTTCCGGACACATGTCCACGTAACATATTTTCTTTCTTTGTGTGTGAGGAATGTTTCCTGAAAGTTTGGCCGTACCTTTTTGTAACACCCTGTATACTCATCTTTGGACTTGCCTGTGTAGTCAGGTTCCAGTATATTGCCAGAAACTTAGTGCAGAAATCCTTGTAACTACTGTTCTCACAAATTGTAACATCAGACCAGGCAGGCTCCTCCTGATCAAGTGTCTGGCATGCAAGGAGTAAAGCATTACACTCTACCACTCCCCTCACATGCCAATAAGCATCTAAATTCCTTAGGTATGCTTTTGGGTGAGTACTGTGTGTTCAACTGAACTTGGGTGGTGGTATGTACACCGTGTGCATTGTGAATGCGGCCTGCATATTCGCTAGTGTGACCTGCGTTACAAAGACATTACCTTGTCGCATTGCAGACACTTCTTGCTCGAGGACTGACTCTCGTAATTGTGTTTCCTTGGATGATTTATTTTTCTCATCTATGCACACAGAGATATCGGTAATCTTTGCATTTACTTGTGTTTATAAATTGTCTACCTTCATTTCGCACTGTTTACTCACCTCGTCCAGGTTGTTGGTGACCTCTTTCCGTATATTTTCGGTTTTGGTCTCCGATTCGTGGCTAACTTCAGTGATCTGCCAATCGGGGTTTTGATTACAAAGTTTTAGTTCAGTTTCCAGTCTTTCAAACCATGATTTATTCTCCTCTCTTATGGCTGTTAACTGTGGTGTGTGGTTTTTTTAATATCCCGAGAATTTGATCTAGTGGACTCTGACTTTGCGTACCCCCACAAATGTGCCTTGTGTTTCCTCGCTTGCCCCCGAACTTTCATCAACTGGCTTGACTGTTTCCATATTCATCAGTCTCACAGATCTCAGTTGCATAGAAAAACTAAACTAAAAAGTAAAAGCACTCCACAGAACAAAGAGACAGTACAATGCTGATGGCAATGTTGATAACAGTGAACAGAACAATGAAAATTGTGGAACATAATATTCACATCAGCAAACTACACATTCTAATACTACATCAAAAAATATAAGGAGACTTTGGGAACCAAAACTGACTTCACTAGCTACCGCTATATGTACCTTATATGCTCATTTGCAACACACTTAGCATACACAAACACGCCATCCTTGCACCTGAAATCTCACACAATGAGTTTAACATATGCTAATAAGGGAATGGAGATCCTTCCCGAGTTGTGTCTCGAAATGTAGACGTTCTCACCAAAACAACAATGTGAGAATGAAGTCAAATCAAAACCCCACGCTGGGCGCCAAAAATGTAGTGAACTGTGAATTCTTCTCTCTGCTGTCGGACGTGAAATGACCAGCAGATGACTGATGAGATTGCCCCACATTAGGTGCCAACAAATACTTGATATCAATAATGAAATGAAATCAAACACAAATGGTTCAAAATTAAGGGGTTCATGTATGAATGAAAAAGATTGCTTATTGGTCAAAACATGAAAGGAATGTATTTATTTCCGTGCTGTTTACACAAACCAAAACAAAATTATAACTCTGAGGTCCGATTTTAATGGTCATGGACATGACTCAGTTATTTAGGGGAAGGAGGAGGGGATGAATCATCTCACCATCATTCGTTATCATTTGTCGTGTACTGCTGTCGGTGGCAGGCACCGTGTTGGTTCAACGTGTCACCTCTCAGCTGTGCAGCACAAGTTGGCTGCCTTCATCAGCAATTGCGGCTTTGCGGTGGGGCCCAGGTACGATCTCCGTGTTGTCTGGCAGTTGTCAGTCATGTGGCTGAAGCTGCGTTATCAGGGTGTCGGGAGGTGGATGTTGGTGATGGGAGGAAGAAAGTCCATGGGTGGAAGAAAGCCCAAGGGTGGAAGAGAGCCCATGGGTGGAAGAGAACCCATGGGAGAAGGAGCACCTATGCCCTCTCTGTAGTAACACTGTTCACGTTACGTCGCACTTCACTTAGCGTAGACCGGGACTGTGTCCTAGGCATGCCCGATGTTGACTGACTGCGCTCTGCCTGTCCTGCCGGAGTTGTTGTTGTTGTTACGCCGGCAGAGGGCGCGTCCGAATTCTCGCGTGCCCTCTGGTGGACGGGACTCTACTTGCGGCAACTACTGTCCATGACGCGCCGTGCCAATGTGCGCCTCCCGCGATCTTTCTGGTGGCTACTACACTCCTCCTCCTTCGGGGGGTGAAGCCACTGTGATCCACTGCGTCGAAAGGTGGAGCGTTGGGCAGGAGCGATGACCTCCACATCCATGGGATGGCCGGAGTCGAGGGAATCTGCCAACCATCGAGCCGGAACCTTCGAATATGGCTGGAAATGACCCACACGAAGAGGCCCCCGCCGTCCCACAACCGGAGCCCGGGACAGAACGGGCGACAAGCTGTCGAACTCTGGATCCTGTTCCACCTCAGGAGGGGCAAGACCCAGTGGCGGGGACGAAGGGGAAGGGACGACCACAGGGGAACTAGCCCCCTGCGAAACCGGGCCGGCTAGGGGGGCCAGCTCTTGCTGGGGCAGCTCGAATGACGGCGATGCCGGTGCTGGAGCCACTGGAGGCTGCCAAGGCTGAGAACCATCACAGTGCGGCAGAGTCACAGCGGGGAGAGGAGGTAACGTCCCCTGTGAAACCAATACAGGTGCCGGCAATGGGGAAGCCGGTGTCCGAGAGGGCGGAGGGTGGGTGCCCGAATGTGGACGTAGCTGATTTTGGTGACGACGTACCACCCGGTCCCCCACCTGCAAGGTATAGAGCCGGCGGCCATGTCGGTGCAGGACCACCGCCGGTATCCAACGTGGATTGCGACCAAACCCATGGGCCCAGACTGACATACCCAGTGGAAAGCCAGGTACTCCGTTTCGGGAAGACGGGCGAGGACCAGGCTGGAGGAGGTGCAGCAGAGTCCTAGGTTGACGCCCATGGAGGAGCTCTGCGGGGCTGCGGTCTCCCATTGGTGTGGTCCGGTATGCCGTCAAGAAAAACGTCAATGCTTCCTCTGCAGGAAATTCGTGCACATACTTTTTCATCTGCGTCTTAAAGGTGCGCACCATGCGCTCAGCTTCCCCATTCGATTGTGGATGGAAGGGGGGAGAGCAAACGTGCCGAATACCGAAGCGCCTACAAAAA
This sequence comes from Schistocerca cancellata, assembly GCF_023864275.1. Taxonomy (NCBI): domain Eukaryota; kingdom Metazoa; phylum Arthropoda; class Insecta; order Orthoptera; family Acrididae; genus Schistocerca; species Schistocerca cancellata. The sequence goes on along the minus strand of NC_064629.1, from coordinate 59,177,039 downwards.
TCCTGGAAGGTCTGCGAAAGAAACTGCGGTCCATTGTCCGAGACCAGGGTGATTGGCAGACCTTCCACAGAAAAGATTTTTGCTAGTGCCTGGATTGCAACGTCTGAAGTGGTTGAGGAGCAGCGAACCACATATGGGAATCGGGAATAAGCATCAATGACAATGAGCCAAAAGCCATTGAGAAACGGCCCCGCAAAATCGATGTGAACACGTTCCCACGCCTGGGTTGCCGGCGGCCATGAAGAGAACGCTGCCCTGGGAGATGCTTGTTGGCTCGCACACTGGGAACAGGCGGCCACCAAGTGCTCAATTTCTCTGTCAATACCGGGCCAGTACACATGTCTGCGAGCCAAGGTTTTAGTATGGGAAACACCCCAGTGCCCCGCATGTGATAACTTGAGGACCTCCCGTCGTAAACTTGCAGGAACAACCACGCGAGGAGCTGTATCATCGGTAGCCAGAAGGAGAACTCCTTCCAAGACCGAGAGACGGTCTCGTAGAAGAAAATAATTACGAAGAGGGTCCGAGGCCCGGCCCGGAGGGCGGGACGACCACCCCTGCTGAATGAGGCGAACTACTTGCCGGAGAACCGGGTCAGCCGCTGTTTCCCTGGCGACTCGAGAACTAGTGATCGGGAAGCCATCAACCGCCTGGCGGGACGCCACATCCAAATGAAAACACATAATCTCCTCTCGATCAAATGTAGGGTCCGGGCCCACCGGAAGACGGGAAAGAGCGTCGGCGTTGGCATGCTGGCCTGTAGGGCGAAAACGAATGTCATAATGGTACTTAGAGAGGAACAAGGCCCAGCGCTGTAGTCTGTGGGCCGCCCTATCCGGAATCTGAGAGGCGGGGCCAAATAACGATATTAACGGCTTATGGTCAGTGATTAACTGAAACTTCGTGCCATACAAGAAAGGGTGAAACTTGGTAACAGCGTAGACAATGGGCAAAGCCTCTTTTTCCACCTGGGAGTAATGGGCCTGCGCGGGACTAAGCGTTTTCGACGCAAACGCCAGTGGTTGCTCGGAACCATCTGTGTTGCGATGGGCCAGGACCGCCCCCACCCCATACTGTGAAGCATCCGTAGCCAGGACTAACGGCTTATGGGGATCAAAAGTAGCCAAACAAGGGGCTGACGTGAGGAGGCCCTTCAACGAGGTGAACGCTTGCTCGCATGCCGGCGACCAATCAAAAGGAACACCCTTGTGCAGAAGGCAGTACAGGGGGTGGGCTATAGTGGAAGCCCTGGGAATGAACCGGTGGTAATAGGCTATCTTGCCTAAAAAAGCTTGTAACTCCTTCAGCGATGTGGGCCGAGGAAGGTTGACGATACCTTGGACCAAACTTCCTAGTGGCTGGATGCCATGCCGAGAGATGGTGTAGCCCACATACTCAATGGACGGTTGGAAGAAGGTTGACTTCTGCAGGTTGCAACGCAAGCCCACAGACCTGAATTTGAGAAAGAGGGTGCGAAGGTTGTGCAAGTGGTCCGTCGTGCTGCGGCCCGTGACAATTATGTCATCCAGGTAATTAATACAATGAGGGATTGTCGACGTGACATGCTCAAGATAACGCTGGAATATCGCTGGGGCACTGGATATTCCAAAAGCCAACCGCTGGTATTGGTAAAGGCCAAACGGGGTGTTGACGACTGCCAGCCGTTTGGAGTCCTCATCAAGTGGTATCTGATGATAAGCCTCTGACAGATCGATTTTCGAAAAATAGTGGACTCCCGCCACGGCGGAGAACAATTCATCAGCACGAGGCAAAGGATAGGTGTCCACCACCAATTGGGAATTAATGGTGGCCTTAAAATCGCCACAAAGACGTAATTTTCCAGAGGGCTTCTTGACAATAACGAGGGGCGAAGCCCACTCACTGGAAGAAATGGGAAGAACGACCCCTAGGGCTGTCAGCCGGTCTAGCTCTTCCTTTACCTGAGGGCGGAGAGCCAAGGGGATCTGCCTCGCGCGTAGAAAACGCGGGCGAGCCGACGCCTTCAACGTTAAGTGAGCTTCAAAATCTGAAACACGCCCCAGGCCCTCCTCAAAAATGTCTGGAAAGTCTGAGATCAAAGATTCTAATGAGTGATAGGGAACGTCTTCGGAGACCAACTGTATGGTGTCAGCGATAGAAAAACCGAAAGCTTGAAAGGCATCCAGGCCAAAAAGGTTAGCGGAGCTCGCATCACTGACAACAATAAAAGTAATAGGCCGAGTGACTGATTTGTAAGTCACGTCGGTAGTGAATTGACCCAGTAGGGGAATGAACTGTTTACCATAACCGCGTAGACGCCGGTAAACTGGCGCCAACGGGGGCGATCCAAGGTCGGAATACGTTTGTGCATTCAACAACGAAACTGCCGCGCCCGTATCTACTTGCAGTTGTAACCGGCGCGACCGAACTGACACCTCGATAAAGAGTTTGCGTGCCGATGCGTCGGGAGCCTGGCCCGATGAAACTTCCTGAATGTCAACGTCAATGTCCTCTGTACTTGCTTCCTTCGATTCCTTTGAGGCTGAGCGGCAAACTTTAGCAATGTGACCGTTTTTATGACATTTGCGACAAACGGCCCAACGCTGGGGGCACTTTGACCGATCGTGATGTATATAGCACGACGCACAGGACGGCAACAGGGGCCGGCGGCCGGAATTCTGTTTACGCGCCGCGCGGGAGCGGCCGTAACGGCCGGATTGTACCGCTCGCACGTCGTCCACCCCGGACACAGTGGACGCGGCCGCGCCGCCCTGAACCTCCGCGACGTCGCACCAAGCTTCCAGCTGTTGACCTGCTGCATGAGAGACTTCATACGATTGAGCAATGGACAGGACTTCTTCGAGGGAAGGGTCTTCTAACTGCAGGGCCCGTTGCCGGACCTCCCTATCAGGGGCCGAACGAACAATGACGTCGCGTACCATAACATGGGCATACGACTCCCACGACTGCTCCGTGACAAAATGACACTTGCGACTAAGACCGTGCAGGGTTGCGGCCCACGCCCGGTAAGACTGATGGGGCTGTTTCTTGCATTGATAGAACTCGACACTAGCCGCCACAACATGCGTGCGGCGGCGATAATATGAAGCCAGCAAGGAACACAATGCGTCAAAGACAAGGACGAGGGTTCCTGCAACGGCGCCAGCTGCCGCAAAACTTGATACAGCGAGGGAGATATCCAAGACAAGAAGAGAGCACGACATACCTCTGCATCAGCAACATGAAACGCCTGGAAATGCTGCCGAAGGCGATGTTCATATGCGTCCCAATCCTCCGCCGTCTCGTCATACGGGGGAAAGGGAGGAGGGAACGGCGCCGGAGCAGACGGCGGTGAGAGCAATGCCGGAAGCACTTGTTTCATGGTGGCCATGAGCTCCGTCTGCTGCGCAACCAAAACCCGCACCAAATCCTCCATGCCGTGGAGAAACTGCGAAACCGGAACAACGACGCAACACGCGAAAGAACGACCCTACTCGTCGCCAATTGTGTAGTAACACTGTTCACGTTACGTCGCACTTCACTTAGCGTAGACCGGGACTGTGTCCTAGGCATGCCCGATGTTGACTGACTGCGCTCTGCCTGTCCTGCCGGAGTTGTTGTTGTTGTTACGCCGGCAGAGGGCGCGTCCGAATTCTCGCGTGCCCTCTGGTGGACGGGACTCTACTTGCGGCAACTACTGTCCATGACGCGCCGTGCCAATGTGCGCCTCCCGCGATCTTTCTGGTGGCTACTACACCTCGCTTCCACTGTGTCTCCATGACTCCCCCATCTCACTTCTCTTCCATCTCTCAGCTCAACTCCTCTTCGAAATATTGTTCCTTTGAGCATTGTCACTGGCGGACAAAATTTTCAATGCAGCCCAATGAAAAATCACCATTTCATAGCCACACATCTCTGTGCGGGATGGAAAATTTCCTATCTGGCGTGGGCTGCTGTGTGCCTCATGAATTGGCAACTTCCTCATGATTTCACATTTGTATGATGTTTTCCTGCATTCCGAGGCTGTTGTGAGAGCAACTACACAACACTTCTTTATATCTGCTGTTTCTGAGTGACACCTGGACAGACTCATGTTTGGCTTCATATCAAAACCTGCCAGCATCCGTGATTTATAAGCAATGTCCTTACTGTCAAGAAAAAGATCTTCTTAACAACACTGACTTCTTTCACATACCTCCCTGCACCAATTACCTGCACTTTGTGTATGCTCCTCGCTGCGCCCTCTGGGTGCTGGAATTGTCAGCACATCTCTGCTTTCTAAGGCAGGAACATGACTGCTGCTGGGCCAGAAGGACTTACATACTTTCACGCGTACATTCTTGGCATTCCATCCTAATGGCTGCAGGTGTCCATCAGTTCTCGGCATGCTTTATATCAGACAGACCCTTCACAATGTGTCCCTCCTTGAGCGAGGCGAGGACGTCTGCCTGGCTTCCCGCTGCATGCTTGTGGAATGACTGCAATGTTCACTCCTCTGGGGCTCACCCCAGAGTGTCTGGCTCCCTCCTCCTTGGCTGCACATGGCGAGTTGGCAAAAGTGGCTGCAGACAGATGTATTACACCACCCACTATCACCCTGCCTTTCTCCATTGGAAATGAGTAGGGAGGCTCAGGTGATACCCTCCTCTTCTCAGAATCATGGGTGCCCCAAAGCCGCTTTTTCTAATGAGGGAGCTAGATTGTGCTCTTACTTCATCCTGATTCTCCACCACAGGGCCAGACAATGTTCACATTCAGATGTTGCAGATCCTTTCTCTTGCAGGCAAGCACTTTGTCCTTCATACATACCATCACATCTAGGCAGATGGCATGTTTCACAGACACTGGTGTGAAGTCTGAAGTCTCTGTCATACCCATACCCAAGACTGTTAAGGAGAAACACCTTCCTTATAGCTACTGTCCTATTTCTCACACCAGCACTGTTAGCAAGGTGATGGAACATAGGATTCATGCACAACTGGTATGGTAGCTCGAGTCTTACAATTTACTAACTACTCCACAATGGGGATTTCGAGCCTGCCATTCTGTAGTTGACCATCTCGTCACTTTGTCAACCTAGGTCATGAATGGTTTTCTGTGGAATTACCAGACTGTGGCCATGTTTTTTGATCAGAAGAAAGGCTGCAATACGTGCTGGAAAACTGGTATTCTCCATACTCTCTACACATGGGGCTTCCAAGTCCACATGCCCTGTTTCTTTCAGGAATTTTTAAAAGACTGAGTTTTCACGGTACAAGGAGGCTCTGCCTTGTTGGACAGCTTTATCCAAGAAAACTGTATACCTCAGGGTTCTGTCCTGAGTGTTGTCCTCTTTGCTATCACCATTAACCCTATTATGGTTTGTCTCCTGTCAGGTATCTCTGGCTCTCTTTTCATCAATGATTTTGCCATCTATTGCAGTTCTCCATGGACATGTCTTCTTGAGTGGAGTCTCCAGCATAGTCTTGAACATCTTCACTCATTGACAAGGGCTTTTCCACTGACAAAACTGTTTGTATGCATTTCTGGTGGCGCAATTGGTTTTTCCACCATCTTTACATCTTGGTCCTGTTGCTCTTCCATTCATTGAAAGTACGAAATTCCTGGGGGGTCGTGCTCGATAGGAAACTCTCCTGGTCCTCCCAAACGTCTTACCTGGCCGCCCGCTGTACGGGATCCCTCAGTGTCCTGTGTGTCCTCAGTGGTACTTCAGTTTGTACCAGTCCCTTGTCCATTCGAAACTAGACTGTGAGTGTTTTGCTTATGCATCTGCACATACATCCATATTACACCGTCTTGGTACAATCCACCATCATGACATCCGTTTGGCCCCTGGTGCCTTCTACATTAGTCTGGTTGAGAGTCTGCATTCAGAAGCTGCTGAACTACCACTGTCATACCGCCATGATTTTCTCCTCAGCATATACACATGCCATTTGTATGCCATGCCTGGCCACCCATCCTATGTGTCCTCCTTCGATGAATCCTTTGATCACCAGTATGGGATGTGTCCCTCTTCTCTCTTACCTCCAGGAGTTCGTTTTTGCCTACTGCTCCGGTAGCGTAACATCATGCTACTTGCCACTTTCCTGACTGGTGTGAACTCATCACCTTGGCTTCATGCAGTGGCCTGTGTTCTCGTTGGACTTAATTCGTTTCCCAAGGACACTACTCCAGACTCGCTCTGTCACCATCAGTTCCTTGACATTCGCATGGAACTTCGCGGTAGTCCTATCTGTACACTGCTGGCTCTCAGACTGACCTTGTCAGATGTGCCTTTGTCATTGGCACCGACAGTTTTTGGTACTGGAATCAGGAACACTGCTCAGTGTTTACAGCAGAGCTCTTCGCCCTGTATCAGGCCACACAGCACATCCAGCGACACAGGCTTTCCAGCTGTGCCATTTGCTCCGACTCTGTCAGTGCCCTTCAGAGCCTCTGTGTGCTGTACACTGCCCATGCCTTAGTACAATGGGTCCAAGAAAGCTTTCACTTACCCACTCTTAATGGAGTCTCTGTGATGTTTGTGGGTCCCTGGTCACCTCAGTCTGATGGGAAACAAGGCCGCCGACACTGCTGCCAAGGCTGCAGTCCTTGTACCTTGGCCTGCTAGTTCTTCCATTCCCTCTGATGATCTTTGTGTTGCCATCTGTCAGCAGGTGGTGTCACTTTGTCATCCCATTGGTCTCCCCTTCATGGCAACAAACTCTGGGGAATTAAACCTCTCCCAATGGCTGGGCCGACCTCCCCTCAGCCCTCTCACCATGAGGAGATCATTTTAGCGGTGTTGCGTATTGGGCACTGTCTTTTTAGCCATCACCATCTGTTAAGTGGTGATCCACCACCATTTTATGCTCATTGTTCTCAACCTTTGACTGTTTGCCATTTCCTGACAGAATGCCCCATTTTTTTAACCACTTACGTTCTAATTTATGTTTGCCATTTAAGTTATCGGCCATTTTAGTGAATGACACACGGGCTGTCAACTGGGTTTTACTTTTTATCTATTGTAGCAATGTGGCAAAGGACAATTAATCTTTAGTTCAGGACCTTCGTTGTCTTTATGGCATATTTTATGGCCCTTTCACCAGGAGAAAGTCCCTGTTTTTTAGCTGTCTTTCCTTATGTTGATTGGGCTTAACATGTCTTCGTGCTCTGTGGTTCTGGCTGGGTGCATATGACCTTTGTTGTTTTTACACCCTAAAAGAAAACAAAACAATTCATAGTTCACGGGCTAATCCTTGAAGGTATTCTTCACATTTTTACAGCTTCAAACAAGGTTTGAATCAATGTGTAACCAGTTTGCAATTTTCCAAATTTCTTGAATATGTTTGCTGCATATTGCTTTGATTGACACTAATTGGCCTTGCTTTTCTGCTTCATTTCATTCTCATGCCAAGGTACCAACTAAGCTAGCCAAGATCTCTCATCTCAAGTTGATGCATTAATTATTTCTTCCACCTATTTTTTCCGTTCAAGAAGATGATCAAGTCCTCTATGTAAATGGATAGTATGAGTATATTTTGCATCTTATTTATTTTTTTCATGCTCTAGTGATCCATGTTGTGAATATATCACAGTATATGGAATGTTTCAGTTTTAAAAATGTGTTATTGTGTTATGCAAACAGTACTAATCAGTTTCATATAAGTATCTACAGCTTAGATTCTATGGCAGGAAAATAAATTTTGCATTTAAATATTACAGGAAATATATTATAGAAAAATAAATATGTTTACAACAATAAATAGACAGGATCACAAATAAAGATCTGGGAACGTATCTTAGAGTTACAGTTTCATAGGTACTATTTGTTGTAGTTCAGGAACTCTTCTGTAGTCTAAAATAGTTGTAAAATAATGTGACCCTTGCAATAGGAACTGCCTTAAGTTTTTTTTTAAACAAGAGCTCATCATCTACTAAACACTTAACTTGTGAATGGAGAGCATTAAAAATGTTACAGCCACTGCAGTGGACCCCCTTCTGTACCATACTCAGCTTTGCATGCTCATAGTGGATATTATCTTTTCTTCTATTATCATGACCATGATGCACACTGTCAGGTTTGAAAAGGGGCTTTTTTCCCTTATGAAACACATCAGGGAGAATATACATACATCAAAAAAAGTTTTGCATCACCTCGGTTCTGAGAGCTCCGGAACCTGTACAGAAAATTGGAATAGAGATCAACATAAACATCATTTCCACCCTTTTTATTGCTCATGAAAACCACACATTGCATGTTGTACCACCATACAGTGAGACCTCCAGAGGTGGTGGCCCAGATTTCTGTACACATCGGTACCTCTAATACCCAGTAGTACGTCCTCTTGCATTGATGCATGTCAGTATTTGTTATGGCATCCACAATTTCATCAGGGCAAGGGTGGTCCAGATTGACCCACTCCTCCATGGTGATTCGACATAGATCCCTCCAGATGTAATAAACAGCCCTTTTCAGTCTGTCCCAGGCATGTACGATAGCGTTCATGTCTGGAGAACATGCTGGCCACTCTAGTCAAGGGATGTCATTATCCTGAAGGAAGTCATTCACAAGATTTGCATGATAGGGTCACAAATTGTTGTCCATGGAGATGAATGCCTCACCAATATGCTGTCGATATGGTTGCAGTATCGGTCAGAGGATGGAATTCATGTATCGTACATCCATTATGGCACCTTCCATGACCACCAGAGGCGTACGTCAACCCCACAAAATGCCACCCCAAAACAACAGGTAACCTCCACCTTGCTGCATTCGCTAGACAATGTGTCTGAGGTATTCAGCCTGCCAGGGTTGCCTCCAAACATTTCTCCAATGATTGTCTGGTTGAATGCTTATGCGACACTCATCAGTGAAGAGAACATGATGCCAGTCCTTAGCAGTCTATTTGGCATGTTGTTGGGCCCATCTGTAATGCGCTGCGTGGTTGCAAAGATGGACCTTGCTGTGGACGTCGGGAGTGAAGTTGTGCATCATGCAGCCTATTGTGCACAGTTTGAGTTGTAACATGACGTCCTATGGCTGCACAAACAGCATTATTGAACATCGTGCCGTTGCTGTCAGGGTTCCTCCGAGCCATAATCCATAGGTACCAGTCATCCACTGCAGTAGTAGCCCTTGGGCAGCCTGAACGAGGCATGTCATCAACAGTTTCTGTGTCTCTGTATCTCCTCCATGTCCGAATAACATTGCTTTGGTTCACTCTGAGGTGCCTTCATACTTCCCTTGTTCAAAGCCCTTCCTGTCACAAAGTAACAATGTGGATGCAATTGAACTGCAGTATTGACTGTCTAAGCATGGCTGAACTACAGACAACATGAGCCGTGTGCCTCCTTTCTGGTGGAATGACTGGAACTGGTCAGCTGTTGGACCTTCTCTAATAGGTGCTGCTCATGCTTGGTTGTTTACATCTTTTGGTGGGTTTAGTGACATCTTTGAACAGTCAAAGGGGTTATGTCTTGTCTGTTTTACAATATCCACTGTCAATGTCTATCATCGGTTCTGGGAACTGGGGTGATGTTTTTTGAGGTGTGTATATTGTGCATTGGATGTAAAGATTTCAAGTTCCTTAAGAAGATTTCTGCTTGTGGCTCTGCAGTGCACTCCTTTCATGATTCTTATGGCCCCTTTCTGTGCACATAGCACTTTTCTAGCAAGTGGCTGATACCCCCAAAATATGATTCCATATGTCATAATGGCATGAAAATAACCATAATAAGCTGATGTAATGGTTTCCATATTTCTATAAGAGCAGGTGATGCATAAAGTATAGTTGCAGAATTCAGTCTTTTGTAAAGATCCATGATGTGATTTTATCAGTTAAGTTTGCTATCAGTATGTAAGTCCAGGTATTTTGAACTATCCAACCTAGCTATCTGCTGGTCACCTAGTTACTCTCCTATTTCTTCATCTTTAGGGATAATGTGAAACTGAATATAGTTTGTTTTACTGTAAGTAACAGAGAGACCATTTATGTTCAATCAATTCACAATACACTATAGCTAACATAATCATCTTGAAATGTGTAGGATCTGTCTAGGTATTTACGAAAATTCTTCCAACAACCTCACTACATTCCCCCCCCCCCTCCCCTCATCACCCCCTCCCCCCTGTCCCCCCCCTCCCCCCCAAAATCCCTCCACCCCTATCTCCACATGCACCTATTTAAAACACTGACTACAGTTGCAAATCACAATATTATGATATGTGGTTTGGGTAGACAAGATGGGTTTCTGATGCAGCTACATAGGCAAATTCTACATTTATGTACAATTCTTGTTTTTTCTACTTATTGTAAAATATTATATTGTACATATTTATTTTTACATTGTGTTAGATCTGAATATGGTCCAGAGTGATCAAAACATGTAATCTAATTAAAAATGTACAACTGAGATCCAACAGTAAATGAAAATTATCATCAATTCACAATAATCCCTAAAACCTCATTAGCTGACACCTCAAGTTTGTCTATCGAATTATCAATAATAGCATAGTGTCATCAGCAAAGATGGTTAACTTACAATATTCTGCACAAAGAGGTAGATCATTACTAAAGATAATAAAAAGTAATGGACACAGAATGGATGCCTGAGGCAGTCCACATGTGATGGTACCCCATTCTGATGATTCTGAGACACATTTTAGACTGTCCAGTGCAATTTTGTTTGAAAATTCTGTAGGGGTCATATTCTGACTTCTTTAGATTCATTTTATGTAATGTCACATCTAACTTCTGACACCAAACATGTGACACAAAGTAACAATGTGGACACAATTGAACTTGAAATCTTCACATCCAATGCACACTACACACACCTCAAAAAAAAAAAAAAAAAAAAAAAAAAAAAAAAAAAAAAAAAAAAAAAAAAAAAAAAAAAAAAAAGTTTTGCATCACCCCAGTTCCCAGAACCAACGATAGACATTGACAGTGGATATTGTACCACAGACACAGTCCCTTTGACTGTTCAGAGATGTCATTAAGCCCACCAATAGATGTAAACAACCCCACACGAGCAGCACCTATTAGACAGAGGGGATCTGACAGCTGACCAGTGCCAGTCATTCCACCAAGAAGGAGGCACACGGCTCGTGTTGTCTGTAGTTCAACCATGCCTAGATGGTCAATACCGCGGTTCAGTTGGATCCACATTATTACTTTGTGTCACATTTTCATAAATTGCCTTCTTCAGCATACATTTGCCTCCTCTCCATTCACCCCGTAGCCTTCGGTTTGATGAATGTAAACGTCATCAAAATCACCGTACAGCAGTGCAGTTCACATATCCATGGGTTCAATGTCAAAATCAAATTCCACTGTTATAGCTAAGAGAATATGAAGTAAAGAATGATGAACAACAAACAAGAACATTTCATCAAAGCGCACTCCTTGTATCTGGGAATTACCTTCTGTGACAGAACAAGCTCTATAATGTTCAGCTTTTCCCATCTCAGTTTCTCTGGCACTGAATACCCAGTTGGAACTGATTACCTTTCTGCCTGGTAGTAAATCAAAGTCCATCTCGTTTTCAAGTAATGACATATACATCATCATAGGCTTCCTTCATTTTTCACAGCTGTCATGACTCATTGCTTCTTTATATGAATTTTGCTCAGAAATGCTAGTAAAACAAGCAAAAAAAAATTTGGGATTCAGTTTTCTTTCATGTGAATATTTTCTAATTTCTCACTGCATGTATTCTGTATTTGACACATCAGCGTCCCTTGTTGTATGCTGCTGCAAGCTGAGCACTGCCTGTATCATTATCATGAATCAGATTAGTGTTGCACAATTGCATTTTGAATTTTCAATGAATTGCACATCACAGGCCTTCACAAATGTCTTAGGTGAATTTGGATCAATCAGGTAGTATGCTTCAGAATGTTTGCAGTATCCAACAAAGATAAATGCTTTGAATTTGTCTTCTAACTTCATTCATTTTATTTTGATACATCTACAAAATTTGCAGGTGTATAATCTTTGTGTGGTGTCACCGCCAGACACCACACTTGCTAGGTGGTAGCTTAAATCGGCCGCGGTCCATTAGTACATGTCGGACCCGCGTGTCGCCGCCATCAGTACTTGCAGACCTAGCGCCACCACATGGCAGGTCTAGAAAGACGGACTAGCACTCGCCCCAGTTGTACGGACGACATTGCTAGCGACTAGACGTACGAGGCCTTCCTCTCATTTGTCGAGAGACAGTTAGAATAGCCTTCAGCTAAGCACATGACTACGACCTAGCAAGGCGCCATTAGCCTTACCTACTTTGAGAGTTATAGTATAAATGTCTCAAGAAGAACGCTGTATTCATCAGAGAATAAAAGTTAAGTATAAAGCAACTACGTACTTTTCTTGCTACCATTCAATAGTTATCCTGTTTCAGACTTCACGCCCGTCTGCATTAGTTAGCGTGCCTTTCGGCTACCTCCGAGTGGTGTGGCTGTCTTGCTACGCCACAACACTTTGGGCATCAAGCATTTAGATATTCACATGTGGCTCACATTTAGTCTGTGACCATTCCATAATTCTGCAGGAGTAACACATTGAACAGCTTTGGTTGGATATAGATTCTTCAAATAAATCACTGCCGTAACTCAGCTCAAAACTGTTTACGTAGTCCTGCATCTATCAGCTTCAATATTGTTTTTTTAACAATCATCTAGTTCAGTTGTTCCACAACTCCGTTTTGTTTTTGTGTGTAAGGAATTGTCATTTCATGTTGAATTCAATTCGCCTTTAAGAATGATTTCATACCCTGACTGAAAAACTCTTTTCCCTTGTATGTTTGAAATGTTTTAAGTTTTTGACCAGTTACATTTTCTTCTCATGCTCTGGACTCAATGAAAATGTCACAGACTTCTTTTATTGATTTTAGCATTTAATGGAATGACTTCTTTGATATATCATCCATAAAAGTGAGAAGGTAATGTACACCTCCCCACAGGCCATGCTCATTGGTTCACAAGCATCAGAATGCTCTGTCAAGTAGGTGTTTTGGTTTTCTACTTGATGTTTTACAAAAAGGTTGCTGAGAGTGTTTACCTTTTATGCAAAACATACATAGGTCTAAGTAGATGTTCATCCAGTTCAGTCCATCAGGCAGTTTTGTTTTTAATACACATGCGCTTACAAAGTTTGAATGTACCACTCTTCAATGTCACATTTTATAACTGTTGATTTCTACATCATTTGCATAGTTACAGACTGCATCTAACTGATACATGGCAGTTACCTGAGTTGCAGTTGCTATTGGTGTTCCAGAGACAATCATATAATTTTTGTTGTATATACCACACTGCACATTGTCAGATAACATGCACAATCCATGCCTTGTTGTATGACTAACCGACAGCAAATAATACCCATTGCATACACCATTATTAACAGTTATCTGCTTATTCTTCTCATCTCCAGTAACTTCAAGATGAATGTTGCCTTCTATAATTCTCCCAAGACTGCTGTTATCTGCTACTGCAGCTTTTGCAGTTCTGGTTTAATGAAATTGTTGAATGAGTCTCTTTTGTTCATCATGTGTCGTGTACATGCAGAATTTACATACCAACCATCACTGTGATGCAAAGATGAAGTTACAGCCATTAATGCATTTTCATTTTCCATATTCACAGAATTTGAAGATTTATTTTGTTTATTCTTAGCTCTACACTCACTTGCCTAATGACATATGTGCTGACATTCATAACATTTAAAAAACTTGAAATTTCACACATTGCAAATTGGTGTTCAGCTTCTGGTGTTCACCACTGTGTTTTATATTTATTTATTTATGTATTTATTTATTGACCTTCAGACAGTTTGCTACATTCATCAAGTATTGTAGCAGCCCAATGTTACTAATAAACTCATATCTTCAAATGCAGATTGTAAATTTAGCCATGCATCTTTAGCAGTCATTGATCTATGAAGTTCTGGACATACAGATGAATTTACCATTAAACTTATTTTGGATATTGCTTTCTGTACATTCTTTGGCTCTTTGTCAGTGCCAGCAATATTATTTCCTATAGTTCTTCATGTTAGATACACTTCTATCATAAATTTACAGTCATTGCAGTTGGCTGTACGTGTCAACTTTTCAAAATTAAACAGTTAGTGTTCACCCAGTCATCTTAAATACATTCAAGTGGATCAAAAAATAAATATTGAAAGTTTTTAAATAAAATATCATAGCACCATGTTGAACATGTGCGAAATACAGTAACTCCACAAGTAAAAATCACAATCACAATAACAAACACAGCAGTTGATGCCATGCACATACTTGAGATCTTCACTACAATTAGTCCTTTGAGAGATTTTAAAGTTGACTTTGATGAATGAAATTAAAGTATACTGTATTGCCAGGAACACAGGAGCTATTTAGTTAGTTAGTTATTTAGTTACATTTTCCATGGGTCATCTTGCATGATAGACTGTAATGATGCAGAATGAATCATTTTGTATTTACATCACAAACTAATTTATATCATTGGGTAAGTGATAAAATTTTTTGTTGCAGCATTGTGCACCCCTTTTTGTGCTAAAGGCAACGTTAAATGTGGAATAATGCACATCATTTTTCCTTCTGGTATTGTAATATGTACCTCATTGTTCCTTATGAACTGTAGTGAATTATTTACAACAAATTCAAGGGGGAATAAGTATACTGTGAAGCAGTAGCCAGAACGCCCTACTACTTAAAAAAAACGTCTCCAAGATGATCATACTCGAGCACCACATATTATTCTTACAGCCCATTTTTGCACAATGAAGACTTTCTTTCATGAAGATCTGTATACGTGCTTTGACTGATTACAATACTAGTGTCATTTGCAAAAATAACTAATTCTTTTTGTTATATATTGGATGGAAACTCATTTACATGTATGAGAAACAATAGTGGACCTAAGATTGAGCCTTGGTGGACCCCAAACATGATTTCTCTCCAGTCAGAATTATGTCCCTGGACTATATTGCTTGAATTACTAAGTACAACTTTCTACATTCTTTTGGTTAGATATGACATTATCCATAGGCTGGTTATACCATCAATTGCATAAAATGTCAATTTACCTAGGAGAATACTGTGATTCACATGATCAAATGCCTTAGAGCAGTTGCAGAAAATAACAGTCAGCACTATTTGATTATTTAATGCTTGTAAACTCTGGTGAGAGAATGTGTAAATATTCTCAGAAGAGCAACCTTTCCTAAACCCAAACATTGATTTGCTAAGGATACTATTGTTGCTGATGTGAGACACTATTCTAGAATACATCATTTTCTCAAAAATTTTGGAGAATAATGTCAACAGTGAAACAGGTTGGTAGTTATCTATATCTCTCGTGTCACCTTTCTTAAAGTGATTTAACAATGGCATACTTCATTCTCTCTAGAAAAATGTCTTAAGTTAGTGATGCATTACATGTCTCAGATAAGACTGGGCTTATTACATGGGAGCAAATTTTTAGTACTCTGTTGGAAAAGCGTAAAAACGAGGTGAGCATTTTTATGAAAGAATATATAATTTTCTTAATTTCAGAAGGAGAAGTTGGTGATTCACTCGTACGATTGAATATTATGAAACTTACATTTTCAACATACTGCTGTGATTTTGCTCTTGAACTGTTTGTCCCTGTGCTTTCTACTGTATTTAAGAAATTATTATTAAGTGCATTTGCTGCCTGTGACTCATCATTTATAGCCCTTCCATTCCATTCAGTAACAATGTTGTCTTGTTCTGTGGCTGGTTGCTCTGTCTCTTGTTTCACTACATTCCATATAGCCTTAAGTCTGTTGTCGGAAGTACTGATTTCCGATTTTATGTGCATGTTCCTTGCTTCTTTAATAACCTTTCTTAGTAATTCTGAGCAGTTTTTTGTAGTGTTCAACTACTGCAGTATCCCTGCTTGTTCTTGCCAAAACATAAATTTCACTGTTCCTTTTGCAAGATACTTTAATCACTCTACTAATCCATGCTTTTTACATGGTTGTTTAGTGTCCTTTCTCATTAGCTTATGCAGAAAACTATTTTTAAATAATGATATGAATCTATCATGGAATAAATTAAATTTTATGGTATGATTTGGTTCATTGTAAATTACATCTCATGTCATCTCCTGTAAACTGTTCGTAAAAACATTTGTCCTGGAGTCATTCATTATTCTGACTGATTTCCTCTGTGGAGTATCCATACTGTAAGGCACTATGATGTTTATCCTAAGTAACTGTGCAACATAATCAGAGAGAGCATTTGTTACTGGGTAAATAGTTATTTTCATGCTTTGAGCTTCATCAAAGGAAACATTATCAATTAGGATCCCACTGTCTTTATCTACTCATGTTGGAAAGTTAATTACTAAAATAAAATTGTAGGATCCAAATAAGGTTTCCAAATCATTTTTCTTATCAGAATCCTTCAAAAAATCTACACTGAAACCATGGCAGATTATTAACTGCTTGCTGCTGTCTGACAGACAGCACAGTAAGGAATCCAGATCCCTTATAAATAGTTAAAAATTTCCCAGTGGGGATCTATAAACAGTTACAATTAAAAGAGAATTTTTTTCTGCATTAATTCACAAGCCCATGCTTCTAGAGGTGCTGCTCATTACAAAATCTACTTGTCTCAACGTTTTTGAACTAGTGTTCTGTCTTAATGTATTTAACAACTCTTCCTTTTCCCATGTTATTTTTGCATGAGGAAGCTACAGTAGCATAATCTTTTATATGTGACTTATCTAACTCTGTGGTTATGTGGTGATCAGAAAGGCACAGGACGTCTATCCTTTCACAGCTCTCTAAATTTTCCAGACAACAAACTCTTCTACCTTATTACACAATCCTCTAATATGTTGATGATAAGTTAACCTTGCTTTTCTGTGTACTGTTAAGCATTTTGTGGGGCACTTCTGTTATTTTCACTTCTTTCAAAACAAGGTGCCTGAATCCTGATTATAACCTAAAAAAAGGTGCCCTCTGACACCAGGCTAAACTGCAGGGATCTTGCTATGTGTGATGATGGCACCCCGTATATTATCTGCAAGAAGCACAGCCAACCTATCTTTCCCTCTCCTATTCAGGTGTAAGCCTGTCTAATATGTTCCCATCTCCCAATTGTAGCTGCACTCATATGTGATTTTTGAAAGGTAAATTGCGAGACAGCTATGCGATTTGAGAAGTCTTTTTTTTTTTATTTTCACACCAAGTTTTGGCAATTAAGTGTGCCACCTTCAGGCCCCTTATGCATCTCATGTACAGACATGAGGCCTGAAGATGGCATGCTGAAATGCCGAAACTGGTTATGAAAATAAAATAAAATATCTTCTAAGATTGCATAGTTGTTTCGAGATATACCGTCTTAACTATTTGACCAGCTGCTGTCCTGCATCACCAGTGGATCAAGAGAGATCATCCACATTGAACATTTTAATGATATTTTTCACTTGTTCAGTAATATTTTTACCCTTAGTGGTTTCTTTTAATGGCTGTAATGCTAATAATTCATCTTTTATATTACACTAACATCTACAACATGAACAAAAATTGCTAACTGAGATGTGTCCGACAAATCGATGCTCTCATAAAAAGTGATTGCAAATGCTTCGCCTGGTATTGCATGATCACACAAACTTTTCTTAATGTTATCAGCCATCATACCACTTTGCTGAAGGACTGTTTGTCTTGATAAACATACTTGTTCAAACTCTCTTTCTTTATCAGAACATAGTACACCTGAAATGTCCAAGAGAAACACCTTTATGAAGTCAGCTTCAGCAAAAATCTGTAAGGATTTGGCAATTTTTATACTTATTATAAAACTAGCTTTAACTGAATTGTTGCACTGAGTCCTTGGTTTGACAAACATTTGTTGTTGCTTGTCCAAATTAGAAATAAATATTTTAACTTCTCTCTCTGTAATTGACCTGTAAGCTGTTGTTCAGCAGTGTGTTTCACAAAAAAAAGTGCATTTTAATATTACATTCCTTCACAACAATTAGTGATTCACTACACAACAAACAGACATGTTTATCTTTATATATGGCAAAGAAAAATCCTTTCTCTTGGAATTGATGAAATTCACCAGCATTTACTTTTCTCATCTTAATGCGAGACTTTTGCAAATGAATGCATTAAAGATACATAGAAACACCTGCACAAAACTGACAAACAGCTAGCACAGAACTTTACACATGAACTGACAACAATAACTAGTGTTTTCACCAAGATACTGCCCCTGCCATTGTTGTTCATATTTGTACATTTTGTGTCTTATTTGTAAATTTCGTGTCCTTGTTGCCTACTTCCAACATCTGTGATCCACCAGTTTTTTTTTTTTTTTGTGTGTGTGTGTGTGTGTGTGTGTGTGTGTGTGTGTGTGTGTGTGTGTGTGTGTGTGTGTGTGTGTGTGTGTGTGTGTGTGTGTGTTTTTCAGCACTGATCCAGAGGTGAAAATACTTCTCCTCACACCTCTTCAAGGTAGTGAGCTGTTTCCACTACTCTCTGCACACACATAGCCCACAATTTCACACTCACACTGGAAAAACCTTTGGCTTGGTTGTTAAAATTCTACAATGATGAGAAATGGAATCTCAAATTGCACTGAGTAAGCAAAACTTTCACTGGTCTGCATCATGAGCTGCAAACCCAAGGTGAGCTGAATGTTGGTGGAAATTTCCAAAAATATGTACCGGGTGGAGTACGATGAAAGTGCCTCATTGGCCAAATAGAAACCAATTATGGGCCAGATCCAGCATATGGGCCACCAGTTGCCCATCCATGTTTTACATAAATGATCTAGCACTCAATATTGATTGTCGCTCAGTTTTCTTCCCAGAGGACACATCTATAATCATGAAACTAACACTGACCAAATTTCTCAAACTGTCATAAATCCTCTAGAAAATTAGATAACTAATTTAATCTAAATAGGCTGAAATCAAACATTGAAAACCTCAGTTAATACTTTTAAAAAATGGAAAGTTAAATCAGTGGCCTCACGTATACAATATCTCCTAAATAAATTAAATAACCTGACGTTTGTAGTGATGATTATATATAATGCAACCAGCATGAACATCAGGAAAGAAATTCATCACAGCTGCTTTAAATCAGTAATATGGTATGGAATATTTCGGGGGCAGCGGCCGAGCGGTTCTAGGTGCTACAGTCTGGAACCGTGCGACCACTACGGTCGCATGTTCGAATCCTGCCTTGGGCATGGATGTGTGTGATGTCCTTAGTTTAGTTAGGTTTAAGTAGTTCTAAGTTCTAGGGGACTGATGACCTCAGAAGTTAAGTCCCATAGTGCTCAGAACCATTTGAACCATTTTGGGGCAGCTTGAACATTATTAACACTCCAAAAAATGTCATTAGGAATATTCATAATGCAAAATGAAGAAAATCATATTGCACACTCCTAAAAAATCTAAGAATACCAAGTGATTCTTAATCATACATTTATGAATTGATGATATTTGTTCACACCAATTATAGTTTATTTATAGCAAATTAATATCAGCATGAATATAACACTTGGAATCACAATAATTTTATGCTGAATGTCCATGATTCGAAACTTTAGGCTCAAACTGTGTAGTGTATGGGCACTGAAATCTGTCACAAAGTGGAAGGAGAAGGTTTGCTGAATATTAATTTAGAATCACTGAAAAAAAAACTTGTCTCATGGAATGCTGTAGGAATGATATTATTCAATTGGAGAGTTCATTATAATTATCTAAATTATCTAAAAAAGAGAGCACATACTTATGAATGAAGTTTATTATTTTTTATGACATTTTAAGAAAAAATCCTAACTAATTTTTATATTTTAATGAGTCTTCTCAATATTAAGTAAATAACATGAAATTACATGTTAAGAGATAAGAGACTACTGTTTTATTCTATTTTGTCTCATATGGTTATGTTGTAGATATCTGGAAGACGAGGGGCACAGGAAATAGCAAAGATACTCACAGCACGTGGTGTCACTCGATTAGACTTTGTATTGGATGAAGGCTATCCACTTACAAAAGGGCTGATACCTGGCACAGATAGGCATGTAGCAATGTGAGTAACATTTCAGTTTATCTTAAAAGGTCATAGTGAACTAAAAGGAGGACAATAATGCTGTCTGAAGCAAGATATGAAGTGTAATGGAAATTAAATGGTAGTTGTAAATACTGATAAATGTAAAATACAGATACAAGATGAACCTACATAGCATGCTTGTTACAAAAGTTACATATGTATAACTAATATCTGTATTGCAATTACTAGTATATGCCTATACATGTAAAGAAATGTGTTATTTGGTCTGATAACATTAATAAGTAGATACTGCAACTAATGTGATATGATAAGAAGACCCTAAATCATCATAGATTGTACTATTTCTTTCTGGTAATAAGAATAAGATACAAAATAACAACAGCCACAATGGATAGCATAAGAATGCCAAACTAATAAGAGTTTATGTGTTGATGTAGACGTCCCCAGTATATGCGACTGACAAAAAGCTCTCCATTTGTCATTGTATCTCAACACCTCTGCTCAGGTGGAAACCCAACAGCTTTTCATCAATGACAGTTTAATTTCACATATATGCCTATAAAGAACTATGTTCGTGGTGGTTTATTGCTTTTGTAACACAAGTGTTACACCTCACAAATTAAAGCTCATCAAGGAAGTGACTGAACAATAACCATAACAGTAAGTATTTATTGGTATCATGCAGATATATTGTTTCTATTGAAGTCTTTAACATTATGCTGTGTACCAGATCATCAACATGCCATTTACTTTCTTGAAAAATTATAATGATACGTGAAATGTTAAAACTATGTTATTTGTGGGAATGTAAAATTTTTGTCGAAGGGTAAACTTTATTAACACCCCATTTCTGGATGCTTTTCACCCACTGAATGTGGGTAATATAAAGGGAAACAAAATCAGATCTGTATGTCACCAGTCTTTGTATTTTCGAAAAGTATGCCACAAAAGACAATGGTAAGATCAATGAAGGTACAAACATGAAGCTGTCTTTGAAGTAAATACACACATATATATCCACTACCATAATAATGTGTAACAGGACAAACTATGTGCCTTCAACTTGTTGTGGTGTATCTGGTGTATCACTATATTTATATTTGTGTTAACAGACACAAAGGAAGATGTTCATTTACTTCATTCAGGCAGTTGTCTGGTTCATTGTTATCATGAAGATCACGGTGATTTTTATGTTTAATTTAAGACTTCATTTATAATTTTATTTTGTGTTTCTCCTGCATTGCGCATTATTCTTTTTTAAATAATAAATTACTTCACATAACTCAGACTTTCATATCATTTATTTGTTCCTACTGAGGCATTTACTCATACGTACGTGCAGTCTCCAAATGTTTAGTGTTATAGAGAAACTGTCCTTTCATTTGTCACTTTCTACATTTCTGTTCTCCTTTTATCTTTTGCTGCAGGAAAAAAATGGAAATAACTTCAAACCACTGTTTTTTTTAACTTTTGTATCTTGATTAGTCATTTCTAATACAAAAAATACCTTTTTGACTATTCAGTCCAAACCTGTGGATTTCATATTCACTATGTTGTCTGTATTCAATTTTTTATTTTAAATTTTCTATTTCAAAACTGCATAAAGTTTTTCCTGGGCGTAAATCATTCTCCAGTTTGACTTGATATACATATTTATTTGGTTATTCTGTCCCACTATGTCCCACAGCAACTTTCCTCGACAAACTATAGCTTTATGTTACTGATAATTGAAATTTTCCATGTGGTCACAGGATTCTATATACATGTATAAATGATCACAGCATATAAAATGAATTAGCTTAGCAACTAAGGTTCCATTTTCCCTAATACTCAGATTTATTGGGAATTAAATTTTTCAGTACTATATCCTTGGACTGAATAAATTTTTCTATTTTCTTGCTGTGTGAGGTTAATTAAGAACTCAAACTTTCAGTTATTTCCTCTGTTGAAACTGTCACAAGCAACTCATTTCAGTGACCTGACTATGAAATTTACTTGACTGACACATGGTAACTATACACTTTAAATACTGAGTTCTGGCTGGGTAACATGGTGACTGTACTAACTGACTGGCGTAGTACTGTTTTGACTAGTGAACATGAACTAACTTACGGTTTGTGTTTGACACCTACTTACAGATGCCCATATCACAGAAATTACAAATTGGTAAAATACCAATACCAATTTTTGGAAATAGAAAAATTGAGGCTATGGAACTTGGCACTGAATTTTGGAAAGAATTACATTTTAAGATTTGAAAATTTTGAATATGAATAACTTTATATTTCAAGTTTTTGGAAAAAGAAAAGTGTTCATTCAAAATTGCAGAATGGAAAAATTAAGTGGCATAGAATATGCAGTAAAGAAATCTGAAGGAAGATTTATACAAGGTTCGGGAGGCTTGGATAAGAGGTTGCAAGAAATACTCTAAAGAGCTGTAAGCAACTCGCACCATAAAATCTTGAACTTTGGCAATATTGAATTTGATGTACACATGGTTTGATTCTTCTGAATGTTTCCATATGAACTAAATATGGTCTGGGGAGGCATAATGTTGCTTGGGCATACATACCTCCAAATCTCTGAACATGTTGCACTCGCTGGTCAGAGTTATTGTGATACTGTACTTCTTCCTGATCTGCATCTTTTGAGGGGTGGTTTTGGCACTGACTTTATTTTCATGGATGACAATGCATGACTGCATAAAACAGTACGGGTGATTCGCTTGACTTAAATCCCATCAAGCATGTGTGTGATGTGTTGTCTTGCAGCATGTCCACATACATCAACAATTCTCGAACAGTTGTCAACCACAGTGGTGGAGGAATGGTATGTCCTATTACAAGAACTCTTCACCAACCTTGTGGCCAATATGGGAGATCATTGAGGAACATGCACTGCTGTCCATGGTGATTAAACACCACATTAACAACCATGTCCCACCTTTTGGAATGTCCAGAAGACCATCATAAATTGTTGTGACTTCAGTGTAATTATTATAAACAAGAGTTGTACAGTGTTTATTTTAGTCACGTTTAACCTTAGGCTCATACAGTTCATGTTTAATTGTGCTGATATTTCTCTAGGAATACTTATGGACTGTAGGAATGTATGACAGTAATATAACAGTTTAGTTTGTGTTTGAATGCTGACAATACTCTTATGCTCCTTGTTTAATGTAGGAGCGTATTGTAAAAGAATCACCCTATTTCCATAAGGTCCTTATTACAGATTCTCATGGCCATAATTTTGCAATACACCTTACAGTTTTTTTTTAAATCAGTCCTGCTGTGTGAGTGTTGAGAATTATGGATAGACAAGCCCATAGTACATCTTTAGTAATGTGTTTCCATTTACTGTGCTAGACATCTTCCTCTTTACGAATGTTTTTGAGTTAATTTTTGGACATAAATTATCTATGTGATTTTCCTAATATGAGTACTTGTGTATTACTACTTTGAAGAACATGCAACTGCTTGTCTCATGAAGATTTGTGTTCCCAACTTTAAGGCTAATATTTTCAGTGTGAACATCTCTGATAGCATGGAACTGTATGTAAATGTTTTCGTTCCATTTATGAACAAAGTTTTGCCACTAAAATACTGGATTGCATTTTCTATATTCAGAGCAAGTCTTTTCTTCAATTCATAAGAGGTAAGTCGTCAGCACAGATGATGACATTTGTGCCATCTTGTCTACACATATCATTTATGTAAAGAATGAAAAACAGTGGACACAATACTGATCCTTGAGGCATATCATATTTAACTTATTGAAATTTAGGGCACATATTTATAATTTTCGTTTCCATTTTGCAGTCCACTTCCTCTCGCTGTCTGCTGCATTTTACAAGGGATTTTATAATATCAACCACTTTTCCTCTGATGCTGTATTGATGAAGTTTCTACAACAGTGTCTCATGACTAGGACTCAGATTTGAAAGTTTGAACCTTACAGAACCTAAAAAGGGCTAAATCATACTTAAAAGGCCTAAAATGAGCTAAATTGGGTTTTCATAGAAAATTAGGGACTAAAGAAGACTTCTGCAGGAAAAAAAAACTGTTTTTAAATATGGTGCAGTTTCTGAATTAATACTAAGGATCTTTACAGAGGTTGTGCTGGATGTGAATTTCATGACATTAGCTGCAATGTGAGTGTAGATGTATTAACCAATTTTGTCATATGAAAATATATGCCAGACTGGGACTCAAACCCAGATTTCTTGCTTATTGCGAGCAGTCACATTAACCACTTCAGCTATCAATACACACTTCTCAGCCTGACCCAAACCTCCATATGTCACAGTCCACATCTTTACATCGTAGTCTTGTGTACACCCCCTCTTAATCATGCAATGTTACTCAGATTCCGCTGAGTGAGAATGACACAACCACAGGGAATCGGGACTATTTTTATTGTCATAAGCCACAGCTTAACTTATAAAACTCCGATATGATTTAACAGTCAGCAGCTTGTATGAAATTTTATTCGCTTAATAAGAATTGTATGACACTATCTGCAATCTGTATAGATGTATTACATAGTTGCAACATATCAAAATTACCATATGTCACTAGTGAATAATACATCTACACCCATTGCACATGATGTCACGAAATTTACACGTAGTGAATAATTTGGAATAACAAGTTTGTTGTTTGGTTTGGGAGAAAGGGACCAAACTATAGGGTAATCAGTCCCTTTGGGATAATATTTCATACAGCTGCTGATTGTCAAATCGTATGTAATATTAAGGAGAGTCAATAATGGAAATTTGTGCAGTTTGAGGAACAACGTAATGAAGTTGTACACTGTGCTAAAATCAAGAATGTGTAAGGTACAATGTTGCTCACCTTTATAACTCAATAATGTGTCAGGATGCCAGTGCATCGGTGACATTTCGGTCTACTTATTTTTATAGTTTGGAAGGTAAAGAAATATTGCCCACATTGAAATCGACACTGTGTGTGATGCCATATTGTTACTTTGAGAATATACCCACATACCACTGCATTCTGCCAAATGCAGCCAACCTTTACTTAAATGCCAACCAACAATAGAGAGGTATATTAAAAGAATAAATCATTGACACTTGATGAGTCTATTTATTTTTGTAGTTACAAAGTAAATTTGCGTGGTGTGTTGACTCAATTGAGTAGTGTACTGTAAATGTAATAGTGTAATGTTTGAACAGAAATTGTTAAAAATTGTTTTTTTCCAACAGTGGATTGGAAAAGGCTCCAATTTCACAACTGACAAATGAGTAATTTTTTGCAAAGCCTGTCAGAAGCAAGTAAGTTAACACAGATTACTGTTATCATTCATTTTATGTACCAGTCCTCTTGTGAGTCTTCTACCCTTGGATTTTCCACTTGCACTTTAAAACTAGACTGCTGAAATGGGTATGCAATTCAATTGAAGTTGACATTTTACATTATTGCATTCTTATGTCTTAGTTACTGTCATCTTTTTAGTGTTTTTTTTTTTTTTGTTTTAATATAATAGAGGCCATGTCAAAAGTCACATTTCCTTCAACACAAAGATTCCACAGCTCACATTAGAAGCATTACTAGGAAGAACAGCAAACAACAGATTCAACCATTACTTTCCTCTATGACAAGTAGTGCAGTGGACAACTTTAATATAGACTTGTGTGAGGCTTTAGTGTTGGCTAATGTGCCATGGAAAGTGCTAAAGAACCTCAATTTTAAGGGCTTCCACGAGTGTATTAGTAGCTGCAGTATACCAGATGAATCGACAACGTGCAAATATTATTTGAAACAGGTGCACAAAAAAGCTGTTGCCGATATTAAAACAGACGTTGGTGACTACCGTATTTCACTTTGAATTGACAAGACCAGTGACAGATGTGGCAATTTTACATTAAATGTCATGGTGGGTAAATTAGATTCCACAGCACCAGGCACACTCCACCTAATCCTGTGTAGAGAATTGGAGAAAAGGAATCACAGCACAGTAACCTGGACTGTCAGTTATGCCCTATGCACCGTATGACCTGGAGAAGATGTTTTGCTGTTGGTGACAGATTGTGCTGCCTGTATGTTAAAATGGGAGCAACACTGGGTGAAGTCTGTACCAGTCTGATCCATTGCACTTGCCTTGCTGGTGACCTACGTCATCTAGCAGAAGAAGACACAAATAGTTTTCCTGAGGCTAACAGTATCATTTCCTCTGTTAAGAAAATATTTATCAAATCTCCTATCCACATCCAGTCCTTTAAGGAAATAGCTCCAAACATTTCCCCTCCCCCCAGAACTCATAGCTACATGTTGGTGCACCTGGCTCTTGGAATCTTTGTTATGCTGAACACTGCCAACACTGTCAAAAATCCAAGCTGGCCCTATAGAATAACAAGAATGTTGCTTCCTTGGCGTTCTTAAGAGCTCACTTCCAATTTCTACCTGTTGCTTTTCAACGCCTTGAGTCCACATCTCTGCCAATGAAAGATATTGTAGATGTGATCTCAAAGATGCGGATGTATCTAGTGAAAGCTGTCTCTTGTTCTGGGCATTCAACAGGTTGGTATGTTTATGTTTTTCTTTGTTGCAGGTGTTGTGGTCATGTATCTCATGCCTGTTGCTGAAGGAATCTAGATTTTCCTTAACATGAAGGAAGCACAAAAATACATGATGAATGCAAACAGCTATTATTCCCAATTTTGTAAATAATGGCCTGTAGTGCTCCTGTCCCCTATGCGTTGTTGTTATCCTTATTGCTATTTCTTTGAGTAGTGTTACTTTCTTGCACCCTATAGTAAGAAACAGTAAATAATATACTATTAGCAGCTACTGATTAGTTAACACAAGTTTCAGTTTTTTCAGAAGGTGTATGACATAACATGTTGTCATGCAGTGTGTTTTTGCCAATTGAGTTTGCTGTCCACCATTAACCTCAGAAGTTTCACAGCCCCTGCACAGTTTAGGTAGCTTTTGTCACTGAGGCTACATACCAATTTTTCACTTTTGCTTTGTTGATTTTCATTTTCTGTATGACAAGCAATTTATTTGTCACATAAGACAAAGGATTTTCTTCTATTGAGCCTTTCTGGCATTGATGCCTTATAAATATAGAGTTGTGTCATTTGCAAGTTGCAAGAACTGTCCAGGAAAACTTAAATCACTTACAAAAACTGGGAAAGGGAGGCAGCCCATTACCGATCCTTATCGCATGCCATATTCCAGTTTCTGTTCACATGATAGTGTTCCTTCAGCTGATAAATCTGCTTTCCATTTTCCAGATAAGATTTGAAGATTGCCAATACAGTTCTTCCAGGTTCATACCAACTGGGTGTATTTAAAAAGACCTTATGATGAGTGAAGTAAAATGCCTTGCTGGTGTCACAAAGTGCCAGTGTTAAAGATATTTGTGACAAAGTGGTTAGTTACAAACCCCTAATTAAATAAATTATCTACATCTATTTGACTACACTGCAATTCACAATTAAGTTCCTGGCAATGGGTTTATTGAACCAACTTCATGCTATTTCTCTACTGATCCACTCTCGAATAGTGTGCAGGAAATATAAACCCAAAAATCTTTCAATGCGAGCTCTGAGTTCTCGTATTTTACAACAATGGTCATTTCTCTCTTTGTAGGTTGGCACCAACAAAATATTTTCATTTTCTGAGCAATAAGTTGGTAATAGAAATTTTAAAAAGATCCTGCTGCAACAGAAAATGCCATTATTTTAGTGATTGCCAGCCCAACTTGGATATCGTACCCGTGACACTCTCTCTCCTATTTCATGATAATACAAAATGAGAGGCCCTTCTTTGAATTTTTCAATGTCCTTCACCAATCCTGTCTGATGTAGATTGCACACTGTGCAGAAATTCTCCAGAAGAGGATGGACAAGCATAGTGTAAAAGTTACTTCAGTGAACCTGTTACATCTACTAAATGTTCTGCCAATAAAACAGTCTTTTTTAGCTTTCCCCATAGCATTGTCCATGTGATTGTTCCAATGTATGTTATTCATAATTGTAATCCCTACAGATTTAGTTGAATTCACGGCCTTAAGATTTGTATGATTTATCACATAATGGAAATTTAACAGATTACTTTTAGTACTCGCATGGATGGCTTCTCACTTTTCATTACTTAGAGCCAAGTGCCATTTTGTATACCATGCAGATATATTGTCTGAATCATTTTGCAATTGTCTTTGATTATCTGTGGACATTATGAGACAGTAAATGACAGCATCATCTGCAAAGAATGTAAGAGGGCTGCTCATTCTGTCTTCTGAACTGTTTATATAGATTAGGAACAGCAGAGGGCCTATGACACTTCCTTGAGGAATGCCAGATATCAGTTCTGTTTTACTTGATGACGTTCCATCAATTACTGTGAACAGTGACCTTTCTGGCAGGAAATCATGAGGCCAGCCACCTTCTAAGAGGATACTCTTGTAAGCACCCAATTTGATTAGAAGCTGCTTTTGAGGAATGGTGTCAAATGCCTTCAGGAAATCTAGAAATATGAAATCAATTTGAGATCCCCTATCAATAGCACCCATTACTTCATATGAATGAAGAGAGAGTTGTGTTTCACAAGAATGATATTTTCAGAATCTATGCTGACTATTTGTCAATAGATTCTACAACTACATCTACATCTATACTCTGCAAATCATGGTAAGGTGCATGGCAGAGGGTACATCTCATTGTACCGGTTATTAAGATTTATTGCTGTTCCATTCATGTTTGGAGTGCTGGAAGAACGATTGTTTCAGTGCCTCTGTGCATGCAGTATCTACTCTAATCTTACCCTCACGATCCCTATGGGAGTGATACATAGGGGTTGTAGCATATCCATAGAGTAATCACTTAAAACCAGTTCTTGAAATTTCATTGATAGACTTTTTTGGGGTAGTTTGTGTATTTTCAAGAGTATTCCAGTTTAGTTCCTTCAGTATCTATGTGACATTCTCCCATGGATTCAACAAACCTGTGACCATTCATGTTGCCCTTCTCTGTATACCTTCAATATCTCATGTTAATCCTGTCTGGTATGGGTCCCACACACTTGAGCAATATTCTAGAACTGGCTGCACAAGTAATTTGTAGGCAATCTTGTTTGTAGACCAGTTGCATTTCCCCAGTATTCTACCAATAAACCAAATTCTACCACCTCCTTTACTCAAGATTGTACGTATGTGATCATTCCATTTTATATCGCTACACAGTGTTACACCCAGGTATTTGTATGAATTGGCTGATTCCAGCAGTGACTCACTGATATTATAGTCATAAGATACTATATTTCTTTGTTTTGTGAAGTGCACAATTTTATATTTCTTAACATTTAGAGCAAGTTGCCAATCTCTGCACCATTTTGAAATCTTATCAAGATTTGACTGAATATTTATACAGCTTTTTTTCAGATAGTACTTCATCATAGATAATTGCATCATCTGCAAAAAGCCCAATTTTCTTATTAATATTGTCTGCTAGGTCATTAACATACAACATGAACAGCAAGCATCCCAGCACATTTCCCAGGGGCACACCCAAAATTACTTATACACCTGACTATGACTCTTCATCCAAGATAACATACTGTGTCCTCCCTACCAAAAAGACCTCAATCCAGTCACAAATCTCACTTGATACCCCATATGATTCTACTTTTGACAATAAATATAGGTGTAGTAATGAGTGATATGCTTTTCAGAAATCAAGAAATACTGCATATACCTTATTGCCATGATCCAAAGCTTTAAGCATGTTATGTGAGAAAAGTGCAAGTTGGGTTTCACATGATTAATGTTTTTGAAATACATGCTGGATGGCATTGAGAAGGTCATTCTGTTCAGGATACCTCATTATGTTTGACCTCAGTATATGTTCTAAGATTGTACAACAAAACTGTGTCAATGACTGGGTGGCAGTTTTGTGGATCACTTCTATTACCCTTCTTGTAGATGGGTGTGACCTGTGCCTTTTTCTCAGAACTGGGTACAGTTTTTTGTTCAAGGGATCTATGAAAGATTGTAGTTAGAAGAGGGGCTAACTCAACTGCAAATTCAGTATAGAATCTGACAGGGATTCCATTGGAACATTGAGCTTTGTTCAGTTTTAATGACTGCAGCTGTTTCTCAACACCACTGATGCAAATGCTTAATTCATTCATCTTTTGAGTGGTATGAGGATTCATTGGGGCAATTCTCCTGGGTTTTCCTTTGTAAAGGAACATATGAAAATGGAGTTAAGCATTTCATTTTTTGCTTTGCTACCCTCAATTTTAGTTCCTGTCTCATTCACTAAGAACTGCACAGTAACTTTGGTGCCACTAACAGCCTTTACATACCACCAGAATTTCTTTGGGCTATGTGAAAGATCACTTTACAGTATTCTTCTACAGTAGTCATTGAAGGCATCGTGCATTGCTCTGTTGACAGTCAAACGTGTTTCATTCCGAATATCTCTATCTATAGCTATACCATTGTATTACACATATTATGCAGTAATCTCCATTTCTTTAGAAGCTTCTTTATAGTGACTCTATACTGTGGAAGTTCTCTCCCATTATGAACTGTTGTACTGGATACACATTTATCCAGTGCATGATCAACTATACTTTTAAACCTGAGCCAGAGTTCCTCTACATGTGATTTTTTATCTAGTTTACTGAATTTCTACTCATTTTAGTTGTCCTTTGAACTTCAGTAATCATTGTTGCCACAACTGTGTCATGGTTCCTGATACCAATTTTTATGTGGACTCCTCAGAGATGTCAGGTCTATTTGTTGTCATTGGATCCAATGTATTTCCATCATGAGTGGTGTCTCTAACTATCTGTTCTAGGTAATTTTCAGAGAAGGCATTTAGTAAAGTTTCACAGGATGTCTTATCATAACCACCACTAACAAAATTGTAATTTTCCCAACTGATTGTTGGATGATTGAAGTCTCCACCAGTGATTACAGTATAATTGGGGAATTTACTTACAAGTGAACTGAGGTTTTCTCTAAAATTTTTGATTACGTCAGAAGATGAGTCTGATGAGCAATAGAAGAATCCAATTGCCCAAACAATTTCACATTCAGCTTCAATTTCTATCTCCATGGATTTGCACTTCTTGTTTACTGTGACAAATACAGCATCTCCATTTCCCATTAGCCTATCCTTTCAGTATACACTTAAATTTTCCCCAAAAATCTCACTGCCATCTATCTCAGCTTTTGTTTTGTTCTAGGTAATCCATACTGTTAAAACACAGTGTACCGTATGTTTCAAAATCCTTCTGCAAATCAACTATAGTGATGTAGGTCTGTAATTCAGTGGATTACCCTTAGGTTTTTTCTTGAATACTGGTGTAACCTGTGCACCTTCCGTTCCTTAAGCATGGATGTTTTGTCGAGTGAGCAGTTTATGATTGTTATGTATGGAGCTATTGCATCAGCATACTCTGAAAGGAACCTAATTGATATAAGGACTTGCCCTTTTCAAGTGATTTAAGCTGCTCCACTACACCAAGGATATCTACTTCTTACTTACTCATGTTGGCAGCTGTTCTTGATTCGAATTTGTTGTGTTGGCAGAAGAGCCAACACTGTGTTACTAGAGGAGGCTGAAATGCACGCATTTAAGCTCATGCAGGCTGGCGTGAGGAGGGAAGAACTATACTGATGTGAGCGTTCCAAAGGATTGGAAAAGAGCACAAGTCATCCCCATTTTCAAGAAGGGATGTTGAACAGATGTGCAGAACTATAGACCTTTTTTGAGTATAATGACTTTTTTGGAGACTAGAAATCTACTCTGTAGGAATCAGCATGGGTTTCAAAAAAGACAATTGTGTGAAACCCAGCTTGCGCTATTCGTTCACGAGACTCAGAGGGCCATAAACATGGGTTCACGGGTAGATGCCGTGTTTCTTGACTTCTGGAAGGCATTCGATACAGTTCCCCACAGTCATTTAATGAACAAAGTAAGAGCCTATGGACTATTAGACCAATTGTGTGATTGGATTGAAGAGTTCCTAGATAACAGAAAGCAGCATGTCATTCTCAATGGAGAGAAGTCTTCCGAAGTAAGAGTGATTTCAGGTGTGCCGCAGGGGAGTGTCATAGGACCGTTGCTATTCACAATATACGTAAATGACCTTGTGGATGACATCAGAAGTTCACTGGGGCTTTTTGCGGATGATGCTGTGGTATATCGAGAGGTTGTAACAATGGAAAATTGTACTGAAATGCAGGAGGATCTGCAGCGAATGGGCGCATGGTGCAGGGAATGGCAATTGAATCTCAATGTAGACAAGTGTAATGTGCTGAGAATACACAGAATGATAGATCCTTTATCATTTAGCTACAAAATAGCAGGTCAGCAACTGGAAGCAGTTAATACCATAAATTATCTGGGAGTACGCATTAGGAGTGATTTAAAATGGAATGATCATATAATGTTGATCGTCGGTAAAGCAGATGCCAGACTGAGATTCATTGGAAGAATCCTAAGGAAATGCAATCCGAAAACAAAGGAAGTAGGTTACAGTACGCTTGTTCGCCCACTGCTTGAATACTGCTCAGCAGTGTGGGATCTTACCAGATAGGGTTGATAGAAGAGATAGAGAAGATACAACGGAGAGAAGCACTTCGTCACAGGATCATTCAGTAATCGAGAAAGCGTTACGGAGATGATAGATAAACTCCAGTGGAAGACTCTGCAGGAGAGACGCTCAGTAGCTCGGTACGGGCTTTTGTCGAAGTTTCAAGAACATACCTTCACTGAGGAGTCAAGCAGTATATTGCTCCCTCCTACATATATCTCGTGAAGAGACCATGAGGATAAAATCAGAGAGATTAGAGCCCACACAGAGGCATACCGACAATCCTTCTTTCCACGAACAATACGAGACTGGAATAGAAGGGAGAACCGATAGAGGTACTCGAGGTACCCTCCGCCACACACCGTCAGGTGGCTTGCGGCTTATGGATGTAGATGTAGATGTAGATATCCTTGGGAACTACGTTCACCACTGTATGCACTGCTTTTTTCCTCAGCATGATGGCATCTACCAGCAGTGCAGTGAAATGTGTCACACAGCTTTTAGTGGATGTGCACGTTTCATAGAGCACCACGATGAGTTTACCATACTCCCCTGGCCACCAAATTCCCCAGACTTAAACCCTGTAGAGAATCTGTGAAGCCACCTTGATCAGGCCGCTTGTGCCATGGATTCTCAACCGAGAAACCTCGTGCAGCTGGCCGTGGCACTGAAGTCATTACGGCTCCACATCTTCGTCAGTACTTTATGCAACCTCACTGACCCTCTTCCTGCATGCCTCACAGCAGTTCACACTGCAAAAGCTGTTTATTCGGGCTTTTGACAAGAGGTAACATTAATGTGACTGGACAATGTATCTGTAAACCAGTACATAAGAAAGGAGGTGAAGTGCCTCAAGATAACTATCATCGTGTATCACTTACACCTAAAATATCGAAAACAATAGAATACTGCATGCATAAACAGATGAGTCAATATTTTGAATGTAATGAATAATGATATACTAAGCTCCTCACAGCATGATTTAAGATCCAGAATTTCTACAGACAAAGCAGTTGAAAGCATGGTAACACAAATATATAGCTGGTAAAAAAAGGAATAGAGAGCGAGAGAGATTAGCTGTGCAACAATGTGGACCTCATGAAAGCATTTGATATTGCCTCCCACCATATTCTCACAGAAAACTCTACCACTAAGAAGTGAGAAGAATGCTCTGTCCATTCTTACTTGGACAACATAAAACAGTTAGTTAAGGTAAATAATTAAAAGTAATAATGTGTTCGAGTCATGTAGAGTGTACCTCAGAGATCTGTTCGTGATCTTTCCTTCTTGTTACTTATATAAATGATTTTCCACCATTGTGCTATGTGTTGCAGTGTTATATGCAGACACAACACTCATTACATGTGAAGCTTGAAAATGTGCAACACAGAATGGTGGTAGCAAAGCAGTGTTGTTCTACTTGGCACTGCAGAAAAATTACATTAAAACTGCAGACAGTTTATTCATTTGAATGCTCCCAGTCATAATAACAAAACACACAAGTTATTAGGATTTCACATTGACCAAAACCTCAGCTGGCATACCCACACAGGGAAATCATGTGTCAGAGTAGTACATGTGTTGACTCTTCTGTACAAGCTGAGGAACAGTGTCAGTAAATAACTTCGATTATATGCATATTTTTCATTCTTCTACTCCCACCTGATTTATGGATTTATGGGATACTACTGTGGAGTAATTCTGCAGGGTCAAAATTATTGTTTAAATGGCAAAAGAAAGCTGTAAAAGGGATTGCAAGTCTTAGCTCACACAAATCAATGCAACTAAATGCAATGACACTACTTAGCCTGTATGTCTATGATTGCCTTATCTGTGTTAAAAAAACCTAAGTATACTTTACCTAAGGAGGACCATAATTTCCGTAACTATAGTACAAGAAATGGACATACAGCTTATGTGCTATATGCTAACCTGGCAAAGACTGAGAAACAGCTACATATACCATGATCTTGTCTACTTCGACAGATTATCTGAAAGTGCATACAAAGTGCCAGTAAATAAATTTTAAACAAGGCTTGTGAAATCGAAGAAGGGTGAAGGAATTTACCCTGTTCAAGAATTCCTCGAATGTGTGACAAATGACCCATATTTCATATGAGAATGAGAAGTCAATAAATAACAGAGTTTTTATAATCATTTATGTCTGGCTGTGTAACTATTTTATTTCTGTTTCATGTGCTTATTGTCATTTATATGTTTAGTTATTGATTATCTTTGTCATTCATTACTAAGTAGTGTTTTTATCTGGTAATTGCTCTATCATGTGATTATTTATTGTTATTGTCATTTACTTAATTACACAGCTTATCTACCATGTATGATTTTCTTGTACTTAATAACAGTTGTCTAAGTTTTTATTATTATTGGGGAAGGAAAGTTGCTACTCACCATATAGCGGAGATGCTGAGTCGTGATAGGCACAACAAAGAGATTCACATAATTATAGCTTTTGGGCATTAAGGTCTTTGTCAGAAATAGACAGACGGATGGACAGACAGACAGACACACACACACACACACACAAATGCAACTTGCACACTCGTCTGCTGTCTCAGACAGCTGAAACCACACTGCAAGCAGCAGTACCAGTGCATGATGGGAGTGGCGACTGGGTGGGGGTAAGGAGGAGGCTGGAATGGGGAGGGGGAGGGATAGTATGGTGGGGGTGGCAGACAGTGAAGTGCTGTAATTTAGACAGAGGGCAGGAAAGAAGGTGGGGCGGGAGGGGGGGGGGGGGGTTAAGTAGCAGAAATGAAAAGAAATTAAAAGATTGGGTGTGGTGGTAAAATGACAGCTGTGTAGTGCTGGAATGGGAACAGGGAGGGGGCTGGATGGGTGAGGACAGTGACTAATGAAGGTTGAGGCCAGGAGGGTTACGGGAACATGAGATATATTGCAGGAAAAATTCCCACCTGCGCAATTCAGAAAATCTGGTGTTCGTGGGAAGGATCCATATGGCACAGGCTGTGAAGCAGTCATTTTTTGTTGTGCTTATCGTGATTCAGCATCTCCGCTATATGGTGAGTAGCAACTTTCCTTCCCTAATATTGTTACATTCTAGCCTGGATTTTCCATTGTTTGATTTTTTATTATTATTGTTATTGTTACTTCATTTAACTTTGGCAATGCCAGTAGCAGGTAAAGATGCTCAAGGTGAATAAAGCATTTGAATTTGAATTTGAACAGACATAATTGTGTATTAACAAATTTGTTGTTATGTACAGATCTGAGGTACCAGTGAGAGCTGTGGGTGACATCTTGTGGATAGCAATTATATAAATGATATATTGATTTGGATATTTCAGAAGAGTTACATCTGTTTTTACTATAGGGTGTTTTTTGACAGGAATGGGAGTTGGTATGGGATGGTGAGAGGAAATGCCTTTGATAACTCAGATTTATTTATATTTCTTCGTAATTTCAGAATACCTGCTGCAAATACTTTTAAGTCATTTATGCAATGTTGCCAGCTATATAAATGAAACCAGCTCCTGATAGACATGGAATTACTTCTGCTATCATAAATTTATACAAAACAAAAAATAACAATCAGAGTGGAATATTCTAAATGCTGCAGTCATACTATCTGCTAATACAGGCAAAAGAATATGCAGATGAAATAAACACTGCTGGCCATCCAAAATGCAACACCAAAAAGGTCCAGAGATATCACAATCAAATTGATTTGGGAGATAATATGTTGCCCAAAGATTGCATGATTGAGAATACAGCCCCGTGTGGAGTGAGAAAGATGATGAAATCTGTATTGAGCGTTGCCACCATTCCTGGCTATAACCACTGCTACATGCCTCAGCACTCAATTAAAGAGGCTCTGGATGCGTTGTTGGGGTATATCAGTCCATACCGCTTCCACATATCACCTAAGTTGATCTGGCATAGCAGTGGGTGGTATATCTTGGACCAGTTGTTCTGCAATCATCGACCAGACGTTTATGATAGGTGAGAGATTGGGAGTACAGGGAGGCCAAGGCAACATTGCAGTCCAATGGGTGAAGAAGTAGTCTTGAAAATTGCATGCTCCTGTGGTAGCGCATTGTCTTGTTGCATTGTAGCTGTTAGCAAGCTCCGAAGGCATGGGAGGTCAACAGGCTCCAACACTTCAGAGATGTAACACTGGCTGGTTAGTGTACTGGCAATACATACTACAGGGGTGCACGATTGGAGTCCAGTAGCACCTCAAACCATAATCTCTGGTGCAGAACTAGTATTGTGATGCATAAGGCAACAGTTCTCTCACCATGGCATATCCAGACTCTAATCTGACCATTATGGTGGTGCTGGTAGAATCAAGATTCAACAGTAAAAACAATGTCATTTCATTCAGTTTTCCATATCTGTCATTCATAGCACCATTGCCGGCCCAGACGCCTGTGGCATTGACTCACTGGTACATGCAGCAATTGACACTTTGCAGACAGTCCACCGTGCTGCATACAATGCTGAATGGTACACGCGGACACTGCTTGTTGTTGAACAGACCAAATGTATTGTGATATAGTTCATGATGTGGCAGAATGATTCATCACTGCCATGTGCCCATTATGCATGTCATCACATGTAGTGGTGCAACAAGTTGGGTTTAATCAGTCCCAGCAATCTGTCATTCTCTCCTTCATCAAACCGTTACAGATCCACATCAGAGTTGCTTCATTCCATCTGACACAACCACTGATTTCTCCGAAGGATAATCTGCAATCCCTATAGGCAACTATTCTCCCTCAGTCGAACTCCAAAACATGCCCTAAAGACAATCGCTGCCTTCTACAAGGTGTACTGAAGCTGCTTACACAAAAGAACTGCATGAAAGAACAATTCCAGTATGTCCACATGACTATCTGTTCTCCCTTTACATAGCACTTGCAGGCTGTGTTACTTGACTGGCACCTCTGATGTGCACCTCTGCTGAAATGCTAATAGTGTGCATCTCTCATCGCTGCAAAAGCTTGCTGCAAATTTCACCTAATTTGGATGCTTCTCTCAGGGTGTTGTATTTTGGGTGGCCAGTAGTGTAGTAGTTCAGTAATTAGACAATGAAAAAATGTACCTATGCTAGAAAAAAATAATAAGATATTTGTCATGTGGCTGTGCTGATTACAGTATTTTTTTAATCTACTGTGTCATTCATGTGTATTTCTTACCTGCAAAATTTTTGTTTTTATCTAGCATTGGAGTCTCAGAAAAAGGCTCTGCCACTGTTGAACTCAGTGTAAGGGGAAGTCCAGGGCACTCCAGCTTTCCACCAGCAGAATCAGCTATTGGAATTCTAGCAGCAGCTGTTGCACGTCTAGAAAAAAACCCTCAGCCAGCTCTACTCGGCCAAGGTCCTGAAGCAGCCACATTCCAGTACCTAGCACCACATGTGAGTTTATGAGTAACTCTTAAGCTTTCTGGTAACAAGAATCAAACAGCTGACTTCAATCCAAAATTATAAATGAAACCATGGAAAATCCAGGGTGGAATACTGACAGTATTATGAAAAGGAAAAATCACTGCTCACCATGTAATAGAGATGTTGAGTCACAGACAGGCACAACAAAAAGACTGCTAAACAAGTAAGCTTCTGGCCAGAAGGCCTTTGTCTCAATTAGGCAACATACACACCCACATTCACACAGATGCAACTGACACACACAACACTGCCTCTCGCTGCTGACGCTGGGCCAAAATTATAAATAAGAAGACCAAAGAAGATTGTTCAATAAGTATCATTACTATATTTTAATTACAATGTGCATTTAAGATAAGGTCAAAGAAGGACATGAGGAATTATCACCAGTACCCTATTTTTAGTCTTAGAATCCTGTCAAAAGTGTTGATGACAGTAGCTGCAATCCAAATTCAAAATTTTACTATAAGAAATGCTATTATTCTAAGTAACTAGTTTGTAGTCCAAGAAGGAAAAAATACTCTGGATGCAGGGAAAAAAAGTTTATTGAAAAGATAAGTAAACTGTTAGATCAGAGAAGTAAACTTGCAGATGTCTTCTGGAGTCTCACGTAAGCCTTTGACTCAGTAAAACATGTCTTGCTTATCTACAGATTAGATAAATATGGGTTTAATGTTCTGCAATGTCTTATGTCATAACTGCAGAGCAGGAAAAATGGTACACTATGTGATCTGCAATGTCTTATGTCATAACTGCAGAGCAGGAAAAATGGTACACTATGTGATCAAAAGTATCCTGACACCCCCAAAAACAAACATTTTTCATATTATTTGCATTGTACTGCTACCTACTGCCATGTACTCCATATCAGTGACCTCAGTAGTCATTAGACATTGTGAGAGAACAGAATGGGGCACTCCGCAGAACTCGTGGACTTCGAACTTGGTCAGGTGATTGGGTGGCACTTATGTCGTACGTCTGTACGCGAGATTTCCACACTCCTAAACATCCCTAAGTCCACTGTTTCTGATGTGGTAGTGAAGTAGAAACATGAAGGGACACATTCAGCACAAAAGTGTACAGGCTGACAGAGACCGCCGACAATTGAAGAGGGTCATAATGTGTAATAGGCAGACATCTATCCAGACCATCACATAGGAATTCCAAACTGCATGAGGATCCACTGCAAGTACTATGACAGTTAGGCAGGAGGTGAGAAAACTTGGATTTCATGGTCAAGCGGCTGTTCATAAGCCACATATCGTGCCGGTAAATGCCAAATGACACTTTGCTTGGTGTAAGGGGTGTAAACATTGTATGATTGAACAGTGGAAAAACATTGTGTGGAGAGACAAATTATGGTACACAATGTGGCGACCTGATAGTAGGGTGTGGTTATGGCGAATGCCTGGTGAACGTCATCTGCCAGTGTGTAATACACAACAGCAAAATTTGGAGGTGTTGGTGTTACGGTGTGGTCGTGTTTTTCATGAAGGGGGCTTGCACCCTTGTTGTTTTGCATGGCACTATCACAGCACAGGCCTACATTGATGTTTTAAGCACCTTCTTGCTTCCCATTGTTGAAGAGAAATTTGGTGATGGCAATTGCATGTTTCAGCATGATTGAGCACCTGTTCATAATACACGGCCTGTGGCGGAGTGGCTATGTGACAAAAACATCCCTGTAATGGACTGGCCTGCACAGAGTCCTGACCTGAATCCCATAGAATGCCTTTGGGATGTTTTGGAATGCCAACTTTGTAACAGGCCTCACTGACTGACATCAATACCTCTCCTCAGTGTAGCACTCTGCGAAGAATGGGCTGCCATTCCCCAAGAAACCTTCCAGCACTTGATTGAATATATGCCTGTGAGAGTGGAAGCTGTATCAAGGCTAAGGATGGGCCAACACCATATTGAATTCCAGCATTACTGATGGAGGGCGCCACGAACTTGTAATCCATTTCCAGCCAGGTGTCCAGATACTTTTGATCACATAGTAGCACTGTCATTTCAAGACAAGTTAATTAACATTCTAAATGGAGCATAGTATCACAAGGTGTGTCTCAGAGTTCCATTCTAGGGCTAAAACTTTCTTATTCTACCTATAAGAGCCTATGTTTTCAGTTGTCTGAAAGCTTTGTTACCATCGCCAATTATAAAACTGTACTTGTCTGCAGTACAATCACGCACCTGACAGTGCCCATTCCAGCAATTATTATGATGTATATACCTTGAATTGTGTAAAGAACCTGTTAAATATCAGTTATTATTATTTTGATATTTTATTATTATTTATATATTTTATTCACATATTTTATTTGTCCATCTTTAGGAAAACTGCATAACTGTTTCTATGAGGACAGCTGTTGTGAAGTTTACAAATTGAAGTGCAAAAATGCAGCAAAATCATGAGGCTCATTGTGGTTGTTGTTGACTTCAGTCCAAAGACTGATTTGATGCAGCCCTCCATGCTACTCTGTCCTGTGCAAGCCTCATCATATCCAACATCCCTCTGAATCTGCTCACTGTATTCATCTCTTGGTCTCCCTCTATGATCCCCCCCCCACCCACACACACACACACACTTCCCCCCAGTACTAAATTGGTGATTTCTTGATGTCTCAGAGTGTGTCCTACCAACTGAACACTTATTCTAGTCAAGTTGTGCCACAAATCTCTTTCCTCCACCATTCTATTCAGTACCTTCTCATTAGGCATGTGACCTACCCACCTAATCTTCAATATTTTCTGTAGCACCTCATTTCAAAAGCTTATATTCTCTTCTTGTCTAAACTGTTTATCATCCATTCTTCACTTCCATACATGGCTACACACCAGACAAGTACTTTCAGAAACGACTTCCTAACACTTAAATCTATACTCGAGGTTAATAAATCTCCTGTTCTTCAGAAATGCTTTTCTTGTCTTTGCCAGTCTTCATTTTATATCCTCTCTACTTTGACTGTGATCAGTTATTTTGCTGCCCAGTTAGCAAAACTTATTTACTACTTTAAGTGACTCATTTCCTAATCTAATTCCTTCCACATCAAGTGATTTAATTAGACTACATTTCATTATCCTCATTTTGCCTTTGTTGATGTTCATCTTATATCCTCCTTTCAAGATATTGTCCATTCTGTTAAACTGCTCTGCCAAGTCCTTTGCTGTCTCTGACAGAATTACAATGTCATCGGCAAACCTCAAGTTTTTATTTCATCTCCCTGCATTTTAATTCCTACTCCAAATTTTTCATTTGTTTCCTTTACTGCTTGCTCAATATATAGATTTAATGACATCAACAACACTGTCTCACTCCCTTCTCCACCGCTGCTTCCCTTCCATGCCCATCTACTCTTATAACTGCCATCTGGTTTCTGTACAAATTGTAAATAGCCTCTCACTCCCTGTATTTTACCCCTGCCACCTTCAGAAGCTGAAAGAGAGTATTCCAGTCAACACTGTAAAAAATTTTCTCTAAGTTTAAAAATGCTGTTTGTCTTTCCTTAACCTGTCTTCTATGAGAAGTAATAGGGTCAGTATTGTCTCGCGTGTTCCTACATTTCTCAGGAATCCAAACTGATCTTCCCCAAGATCAGCTTCTGCCAGTTTTTCCATTCTTCTGTGAATGATTTGTGTTAATATTTTGCAGCCGTGACTTATTAAACTGATGGTTCAATAATTTTCACACCTGTCAGCACCTGCTTTCTTTGGAATTGGAATTATTATATTCTTCTTGAAGTCTGAGGGTATTTCGCCTGTCTAGTGCATCTTGCTCACCAGATGGAAGAATTTTGTCATGGTTGGCTCTCCTAAGGCTATCAATAACTCTAACAGAATGTTGTCTACTCCCGGGCCCTTGCTTTGACTTAATTCTTTCAGTTCTTTATCAAATTATTCATGCAGTATGTGGTGTCACCGCCAGACACCACACTTGCTAGGTGGTAGCTTAAATCGGCCGCGGTCCATTAGTACATGTCGGACCCGCGTGTCGCCGCCATCAGTACTTGCAGACCTAGCGCCACCACATGGCAGGTCTAGAAAGACGGACTAGCATTCGCCCCAGTTGTACGGACGACATTGCTAGCGACTAGACGTACGAGGCCTTCCTCTCATTTGCCGAGAGACAGTTAGAATAGCCTTCAGCTAAGCACATGACTACGACCTAGCAAGGCGCCATTAGCCTTACCTACTTTGAGAGTTATAGTATAAATGTCTCAAGAAGAACGCTGTATTCATCAGAGAATAAAAGTTAAGTATAAAGCAACTACGTACTTTTCTTGCTACCATTCAATAGTTATCCTGTTTCAGACTTCACGCCCGTCTGCATTAGTTAGCGTGCCTTTCGGCTACCTCCGAGTGGTGTGGCTGTCTTGCTACGCCACAACACAGTATCCTATCTCCCTGCTCATCTTCCTTTACATCTTCTCCCATTTCCATAACATTGCCCGCAAGTACATCTCCCTTGTATAGCCTCTCTATATATTCCTTCCATCTTTCTGCTTTCCCTTGTTTGATTAGGACTGGTTTTCCATCTGAGCTCTTGATATTCGTACAGGTGGTTCTCTTTTCTCCAAATGTCTCTTTAATTTTCCTGTAGGCAATGTCCATCTTATCCCTAGTGATATATGCTTCTCCATCCTTACATTTGTCCTCTAGCCATTCTTGCTTAGCCACTTTGCACTTGCTGGTGATCTCATTTTTTAGACATTTTGCATTCCCTTTCACCTGCTTCATTTGTTTCATTTCTGAATTTTCTCCTTTCCTTGATTAACTTCAATATCTCTTGTGTTGCCCAAGGATTTCTACTAGCTTTCATCTTTTTGTCTACTTGATCTTCTGCTGCCTTCACTACTTCATCTCTCAAAGCTACCCATTGTCCTTCTATTGTATTCCTTTCCCCTGTTCTTGTCAATCATTCCCTAATGCTCCCCCTGAAACCCCTTACAACCTCTAGTCCTTTCAGTTTATCCAGGTCTCATCTCCTTAAATTCCTGCCTTTTTGCAGTTTCTTCAGTTTTAATCTGCAGTTCATAACCAATAAATTGTGGTCAAAGTCCACAACTGCCCCTGCAAATGTCTTACAATTTAAAATCCGCTTCCTAAATCTCTGTCTAACCATTATATAATCAATCTGAAACCTTCCAGTGTTTACAAGTCTCTTCCATGTATACAACCTTCTCTCATGATTCTTAAACCAAGTATTAGCTATGATTAAATTATGCTCTGTGCAAAATTCTACCAGGCGGCTTCCTCTTTAATTCCTTTCCTCCAGTTCACATTCCCCTACTACTTTTCCTTCTGTTACTTTTCCTACTATCAAATTCCAGTCCCCCATGACTATTAAATTTTCAGTTTCCTTAATCATCTGAATAATTTCTTTTACCTCATCGTACATTTCCTCACTCTTCTCCTCATCTGTGGAGCTAGTTGGCATATAAACTTGTACTGCTATTGTGGGTGTGGGCTTTATGTCTATCTTGGCTACAATAATGCATTCACTATGGTGTTCATAATAACTTATCCACATTCCTGTTTATTTACCAATTATTAAACCTACTCCTGCATTACCCCTATTTGATTTTGTATTTATAACCGTGTATTCACCTGATCAGAAGTCCTGTTGCTCCTGCTGCCAAACTTCACTAATTCCCACTATATCTAACTTTAAACCATCCATTTCCTTTACCTGCATGATTAATGGATCTGAAATTCCACACTCCGATCCATAGAAAGCCTGTTTCATTTCTCCTGATAACTACATCCTCCGCGTAGTCCCCACTCAGAGATCTAAATGGGAGACTATTTCACCTGCAGAATATTTTACCCAAGAGGATGCAATCATCATTTAACCATACAATAAAGATGCATGGCCTTGAGAAGAATTACAGCTGTAATTTCCCCTTGCTTTCAGCCGTTCACGGTACCAACATAGCAAGGCTGTTTTCGTTGATGTTGCAAGACCAGATCAGTCAGTCATCCAGACTGTTGATGCTGCAACTACTGAAAAGGCTGCTGCCTCTCTTCAGGAACCACATGTTTGTCTGGCCTCTCAACAAATACCCCTTCCACTGTGGATGCATGTGTGGTACGACTACCTGTTTCGCTAAGGCACGCAAGCCTCTCCACCAATGACATGGTCCATAGTTCATGGGGAAGTAGAGGTCAAGTAGTAGCTCAAAAATCACAAAAAGTGAAAAACACACACACACACACACACACACACACACACACACACACACACACACACATGCACACAGACAGAGAGAGAGTGAGAGAGAGAGAGAGAGAGAGAGAGAGAGAGAGAGAGAGAGAGAGAGAGAGTTCAAACTCTGTTAATATCAGGGGAAATATAGTGGACTTAAGACATGTAAACGAGAGGGAAAAAATGCTAATGAGTACTGAAGATGTTTTGTGAATAGAAGCAAAAGATGTCTGATGAAAGTCACTCTTAAACTGCAGTAAGCTAAAGAAGGGAAAAAACAACAATAATGGATAAAATCATTCAGTGTTCCTGAGAAGTAATGATTTGTTCTGTGATACATGAGTCAGTAGATACAATAAGGCAGTTTACAACAACTTAAT
Organism: Schistocerca cancellata; assembly: GCF_023864275.1. Classification (NCBI taxonomy): domain Eukaryota; kingdom Metazoa; phylum Arthropoda; class Insecta; order Orthoptera; family Acrididae; genus Schistocerca; species Schistocerca cancellata. The sequence goes on along the minus strand of NC_064629.1, from coordinate 59,132,421 downwards.
CATCTTGTTTAGAATGGAGTTGAACAGATATAACTGTACATTATATAGATGTAGAGGAATGTAGGGTGTGATGGAAAATGACAGGAACCATACAAATAAGTTGGAATTAATGTGGAATATAAGTAATATAACTGAGACACATACAAATCATAAAAAAAACTAAAATTATTCTTAATTTACATCCATTAGGACACATCTTTTACACTACTCTATAAAGATAGCTTCATTATTTAAAAATACCATGACTGAACAATAACTTGTTTACAGAAGGATGGTGTATAGTTTTCTTCTCAGAAAACTTAGTTCAAACTGTGGAAGTTTTTCATAGCCAATTACTGATTGCTTTTGTAGTATAATTTTAGCCTATGACATGATAACATTAAATTTTCTTTGTTTCTAGTATCACATATATGCTAAAAATTGTTTCTTAGCAATCATTCTGAATTATTACCTGCAAAGATAAGCAGATCATGATGGGGGTGCAATATAAAACACTGCCTACACAATGGCAATTGTTTGGATTGGTGCCTCAGTGCCTTGTCTTTTTGTGCCATTTGTCTATCAGTTCTGACTGCCAGTGGGAGTCTGCAGGTTGTCCTGGTTGTGAATACTTGGGCTGAGTCTTGTAGAGTTGCTGATGAATGCAGTGACTGTTCAAAAACCCTAATGATAGGCAGACATGTTTCTAATGAAGGATCTCTTGATTTCAACAAGTCCATCCAGAGTGCATCCTGCAGAACATGCACTAATATAATGTTTCTGACTAATGAATTGCATATGACTGTGTGCCGTCCTGATTACTGCACTTACAGTCCCTGGGTAGCCCTTGTAACTGTGCAATCCATTCTCTGTATGATTGTCCACTGGGCTTGTGATAGCTGAAGAATTTATGTCTAGGAGCAACTATATGAACTTGAGTCCACAGCTCGTGGACTAGTGGCTAGCGTTGCTACCTCTTGATCATGGGGTGCAAGGTTCGAGTCCCAGCCGGGTTAGGGATTTTCCCCACCCGGGGACTGGGTGTTTGTGTTGTCCTCATCATCATTTGGGCAGAGGTGAGATTGTAACTGGAAAGATTGGGAACTTGTACGAGTGCTGATGACCTTGATGCTTAGTGCCCAACAAACCATCATCATTATCATCTATATGAACTTGAGAGTCAAAAGATTCAAGCAAACTGGATTTGACCCTATTGTATAAGAGCACATGGGGCTCTGTCTTGGAGTTAAGGTGTTGTACTAGATGATATATCTCTGGTCCTGTATAAGCCAACAGAAAAGTGCATCACTGCTCATTACCAGAGATGCAGAGATACTGTGGACCAGGAAGTGCTGCTCCATACTTGCAATATAGTTGGTCCATGGTTCAACCTTGTGGATGAATGGCCAGAACAATGAGGCTGTCTTATGAAATGCCATGACCATGGTGTTGATTCTGGAGAGATTACTGGAGACCTCAAGTGCGGGGACTGAAACTGTGCTTACTCCATCTGCTATGGCCTGCAGTGTGTGTTGCATAGGAGAACAGCAGGAAATCTACTTTTCCATGAAAATTGGTTGCTTGGCAAGTCAACAATCATTGATGCAAGGATGTAGATGTGTTGTCGACCTTGCAGGTGTAATGTCATGACATATCATGCAGAAATTATTAACAGGATTTATCTTGTTCTGTAGCCCTATAAATAGTTCATTAGTTGAGTCAGATGCAACTTTTTTTTGGAACAGCCTTTATAGATTATTAGGTTGGCCTTTATAAAGCAACAAATCTAAGAATCTATCAACAAGCTATCATCTAAAATAAAACTGAACCACTGGCTAAAATGAATGAATTTACACAAAAGTGTGATGCAAATTCAGATGTATTCTGTGCAACTTGCAGAAGTTGGCACATAATACATTGAATGAAGAGGTAATGCCATTTGCATCTATACTGGTAGATTACTGAATTATGAATATCAACCCAATGGAAAGTATATTTTCTCCTTCCACCATTTACCCATCACAATGCCAGTGTGGTGGTGTTACAATGAAATGGCAGTAGTAATAGTAGTTGTAGTCGTCATCTTTTGGTATGGCCAACCATACTATGTGCAGTCAAACTTTCAGTATCACAGTGGAACAATGAGACTCAACATTTCCTCTGTATTGTCATTAGTGCTGAATATAATTTAGGTCAGTTCCTCTGTATTGTCATTAGTGCTGAATATAATTTAGGTCAGTTTAATTTTGGTGTCACTCACTGTCATCAGAGTTTGTGTTGTGTTCCTTTGCTAATTCATGCATAACACTTACTCAATAGCCAAATATATTATATTCCTGGGGCTGTTTTTAAAGGTATTCTTTATCAAAAGTGTGATTATGTAGTCATCCATATCAGCCTGGTAAGCAGACTGCAATATCATTTTATTTTTACAGTATGGTAACCATTTTTAACATTCAATTTCAAACTATAAATGTCCAATATATTGTCTTTAATGGGTAGACAGATACTATCAAATATTTGGAAATATGTTTTTAAAAATATGACAGTGTACTGTGTAATGGATATTGCATGTAGATTCCTGTAGCTGTCCCTTTTAATGTCACACTTCTTTGCCTTCCAGGTTTCGTTTGGTTATAAAATTCTGTATAGTAATTTATGGCTCTTTTCGGGACTAATGGCTCGAGAATTAGCACTTAAACCTATTGCAAATGCAATTGTTCGCACAACAACAGCCATCACTGTATTTCATGGTGGAATAAAGGTAAAAATTAAATATTTTTCATAGAATAGTGAATTTTAATGTGTTTTATTTTATGCTTACATGCATTTATAAACAGATTCCTTTATAATTCTATATTTACATATATATCATTTTTTGCATATATCTGTAAATTGTGCTGCTTAAGCTCCCATACTAACTTTAAACAGAAATAAATAAATTTGTAAAACGTTGTGACAGATTGAGAATAATTCCCAACTAATTATTAATTCAGTGTAGTTTTCTTTGTGTATCATGTGTGAAGTTATAGTTAACATGTTTCTGTTTAATTTTAACATCTTACAAGACAGCAGTCTTAAAACTCCTGACTGGAAAAAGCATTAACACTTCCATTAATTGTACACATAAGAACAGATAACTGCCCATTTTTTGCCCATGTACAAGACTCTGAATTAGTAGGAGAAATGCAATTAAAGCAATGTCTATTAATTTTCCCAGTGGGCAAATGAGGAACACTGTGATGAATGCTTTCTTGATGAGAATATAAGGAACTCTGTGATGACTGTTATTTTCATTTACTTAGTGTAGATGAATTCCATGCAAACGGAAGTTATATATAGTTTAAAATTCGATATGTGATTAGACCAATACCACGTGGAGATAACCTGCCATTTCCTTGCCTCCAGCTCTATTGGAGAGTGTAACATCAGAGAGTGAAATTATAAGTGAAACTACTGATGCTGATACCAATGTCTACTGACCTGGAGACATGAGTCCATCCCTCAACTGTTTTCACAGCATGCACTCAGATATCTGGTAAGAGACTTAAATTTACTGAAGGAACATGTGCAGCACTTCGTATATCTAATGTTGAACAAAGAAAGGAAAAAAATGGTTTAAAAGTGAAATCTTGTGTCAATGTATGGACACAAAGGAACACCGAGAAATAATCTAGCTTTGCCTGAAGAGGCCATATTTTCTTTAAAAAATGAATGAGTTGTTAGTTTATTTTGAAAAGTACAGGCTACACAGTACACAAAAATATGTGGATTTGCGACTGGGATTTATGGATGAAATAAGCTTCAATGTGCCAGTGTAAATCCCAGGTGAATCTATGAAGCAGGCAGAAGCTAATGATAAAAAGTTATATGAAAATAGGTGCTTTTGATGTGCAGTGGCCTGAAAATGATAATGTTTACCATTTGCTACTAACCTGTACAAACAGCAAACTAAACCAAGCAATAGTGCACTAGCCAAGTACTGCAAAAATCTCCTGGAAGATTTTCTGAATAGTGATGCAATTAATTGTCTGAAAATATCTTACAAAACATTATTACTGTACATACTGCACTGATCTGTCAACTTAAGGAAAGTAGTTACCTTCTAGAACTAAGTAATATTAGCCATTAATGAGAATTTGATAATGTGTGTAACCCCAAAATTTTTCTTATGGACACGTGCTCATGTAATCTCTTCAGATGAAACAAAGCATTCTAAAGTCTGGGATTATGAGAAGAAGAGCACTGCAACAGAATACTTTTTAAAATGCACCAAACTGACTTATATGTGTGTGTTTAACAATTGGACAGACAGTATGGCAATAACTGTAGTTCTCAGGTAAAGCAAACCCCAAAACAAAGAAGATCCTTTCAGTTCTCACTTATAGAGCACTTTATACATATCAGTTTGTATTCTCAGCATACTGAAAAAAATAGATAAGCAGTTACTGAGAGATTTCTCATTGATCTTTGTTTGCATGACAGTGAATTCTGTACCTAATGTAAGTGAAGAAACATTAAATTGTCAATGACACAAGACAGGAGAGCCATAGAATGGAATGATATTCTAACAAAATAGGTTTGTTACCACTGATTATTTCTATTCTGAAATGATAGGTAGCAGAAAAATGTAGATAGTACCTGTCTTTAATTACAAACAAAAGTATTTTGTGCAGATTATGGACTATGATAGGTTACAATAGTTAATAGATGGTAAAAAATGTGGATTATAACAGAAACTAGGTAACATACTTGACTTATATTTGGGTGGAATGGAAGGACCTTTTAAGAAAAAAGTGAATTTGTTTGTGGTCAATTGATGTAGTAATGACAATAATGTATCAATGGATAATAATAAAAAGACCCATTATTGCTGAATCTATAAGCTTCTTTTCCTTTCTCCTGTTTAAACCAATAATTAGTGATGTTATACTTTCTTTCTCATCTGACCTTTTCATTTGTGTACAACAAATTTTGTTCACTCATTCCTAACTTAGTGATTACCACTCATACCTTTCAGTTACACATTTGAAAATCAGTTCTAAATGCTTTATAGGCTGAGTTATTGTTCCCTCAAATCATTCTGAACGCCTTCAAAGTTTTTACTATTTCCTGTTATTTTTACCTTAACCTGTTCATAAATAAATTTGGTTCAAATTATTTGTTGGTTTCAGAATGGGCCCCTATATTTTTCAGTGCCATGAATGATTTAAAATACCTGAAGTTTTGTGTGGTCAGAACATCAGATGTTTATAACTATTAACATTTTTAAACTAATAAAGTATTAATTGAAACTGATATTTCATAGAAGTTGATTTTCTTTGCCAACTCTTTAAACCATGTGTCATTAAAACCATTTTCCTTAAATTTCAGATTATCAAATATTTATGTTAATAAATAAATGAGGAAAGGCCACAGCTTAGCTAAACCAGACTGGTGTGTGATGCATGGAAACACATACCAGCACGAAGATGTTGCTAACCTTTGAGCAACCTCTCTTTCTCTAGTGTATATGAACAATGTTCAAACAACTAGCCATTGCCATAGCAAAATTCCAATACCACAGACTCTTCCTGAAATCCTGTCTGGCATTTGAAGTGTTGTTCAAGAGATGTATACAGAGACATGCCCTTTTCCAATAAAACAATGCCAATCGCCATTATTTAGGTTTATTTCTAGGGTACCAGGTTCGACGATACACTACATCATCTTCAGGCCTGCTTCAATCGAGTAACCTTCGTGTTACAAAATACAGCAGCACAGAAGGTTACTCAATTGAAGCAGGCCTGAAGATGACATAGTGTATCTTCGAAACTGGTAGACTAGAAATAAATCTAAATAATGGCGATGGGTATTGTTTTATTGGATACTGACCAGCCATAGTCCAATACTCCAGCCAGAAGATGGAGTTACATTTACATGCCCTTTTTTCTGATCGCATCAATTCTTAACCCTCACCACCATGGTCCAACATAATCACGTCATCCAAGCTCAGGCTGCAACTAACCAGTTCTGCTTCTTTCACTGGGTCCTTTTTCTTTAAGACAGTAATTTACTGTAACAAGTCTCTGAGATAAAAATGGCTAGAAGCTGTCTCGGCTATTTATGTGTTATTGCTGCCAGTGAGTACATCTGCTCAACAAAGTACTGGTGAATTCTGGCCACCTCCTGCACCCCAACAAATCTTTAGACACTTCAGATACTGCCTTGCTGATCTCCTCCAGCTAAAATGCTTCCTGAAACTTCCTTCATCTCCCATAAGCCACACTGATTCTGAGCAGCTAACTAAGGTTTAGCCATGCTGGACAAGAAAAGGACATGTTTTCCTTTACTTATTCCCATCAGTGGAATCATTTATTCATCACTCACTATACTGAACACAGTCAGCAAAATTTACACACAGAACCTTGTTTCAGACAGTCCCAACTACCCTCAAATCATATTCTGCCACTTCTATCCAGACATCCCCTTATAACTTTACTGAAGTTACTTGCTGGCAATCTGGCTTCACCTTCATTCCCAATATGTCCAAACCTTCGAGCACCATTGTTTACCAACGTTAACACTATGATTCCATTGCAGATGTCCAGTGTGACCTCCAGCAGCTTCTCAAACATTAGTTCCATCTGAAAACCTGACACATTAATCCACACTATCAGCCCCTGGGACACCAACATTTAACCATAAACTTCCTGGCAGATTAAAACTGTATACCAGACCTACACTCGAACTCAGGACCTTTGCCTTCCATGGGCAAGTGTTCTACCAACAGAGCTACCCAAGCATGACTCGTGACTTATCCTCACAGCATTATTTCTGCCAGTACCTCATCTCCTGCCTCCCAGACTTCACAGACACTCTCCTGTGATACTCGCAAGGCCAGCACTCCGACAAGGAAGGATACTGCAGTGACACGGCTTGGCCACAGCCTAGGGGCATGTTTCCAGAATTAAATTTGGCTCAAATGGTTCAAATGGCTCTGAGCACTATGGGACTTAACATCTGAGATCATCAGTCCCCTAGACTTAGAACTACTTAAACCTAACTAACCTAAGGACATCACACACATCCATGCCCAAGCCAGGATTCGTACCTGCAACCATAGCAGCAGCACGGTTCCGGACTGAAGCACCTAGAACCGCTCAGCCACAATGGCCGGCAATGAAATTTGGAAAGCAGGAGATGAGGTACTGGTGGAAGTAAAGCTGTGATGATGGGTCACGAGTCATGCATGGGTAGCTCTGTCGTTAGAGCAATTGCCCACAAAAGGCAAACGTCCCGAGTTCAAGTCTTGGTCTGGCACACAGTTTTAATCTTCCAAGAAGTTCCATATCAGTGCACACTCTGCTACACAGAGAATATTTCATTCTTGAACATACCCCAGGCTGTGGCTAAGACATTCATCAGCAACATTCTTTATTCCAGGAGTACTAGTCTTGCAAGTTTCCCAGGAGAACCTTTGTAAAGTCTGGAATGTAGGAGCTGAGGTCCTGGTGGATGCAAAGCTGCGGGTATGGGCCATGAGTCATGTTTGGGTAGCTATTTGGTAGAGGACTTACTCATGAAAGGCAAAGGATCTGAGTTCAAGTCTCAGTCCAGAACACAGTTTTAATCTGCCAGAAAGTTTCATAATATCACACACTCCACTGCAGAGTGCAAATTTCATTCTGGGAGCCATTCACCTGCTCCCTAAGCTCAATACTTACCAATATAGCACAATGGTGGATAATGGAATTGTATACAAGAGGATATCAATTCAAATACCCATCCTGCCCTCCACTTTTAAGTTTTTGTGATGTCCTTAAATCATTTAAGCTAAATTCTGACCTGATTTCTTTGAAAGAACATGGCCAATTTCCTGTCCTGTACTTCCCCAAATCTGAGCATGTGCTTCTTCTGTAATGACCTGATCGCCAATGAGATGTTAAACCCTAATCTCCTTTCTTCCAAACTCCTCAAACCCAACTCCAGTAATCACTCTGCTCATTGCCCCATCTTGGCTGGCAAAAACAATGCTCTCACCAATACTCTTCTGACTTCATTTACCAGCACTTGCAACAAAATTTCCTCGGTCTCCCTTCCCAACAGTAATCATGTTCTCTTCCAACTCCCTGCAGTTGCTGGCCTTATACCATCATGTTCCTTATGCTAAATCCCTGTATATTAACTCCCCCTTCCCTTCCCCCGCCCTCCCCTGCCCACATAGGATCTTGCTGCTGTGTAATACTACCTTTACCAGCATCAACTAATATCGCCTAGTTCATAATCTTTTTGGCTAACCACATTCTGACTCATAATTATTCTTCATTTGAAGGCGATATCTTCAAACAAAACCATGGAACTGACAAGGATACCTACATGGCACTGTCTCATGCTAATTTGTTTATGTGCCACCTAGAAGTATCACTTCTATCCACACAACACCTAAAACCACTTGTCTAATTTGGATTTGTAGATGACATCATTATGATCTGGACCAGTGCCAAAGAAAGTCCCTGATTTTTTCTCTAGAACCTTGAGTCTGCTCTAAAATCCACATCATCTAGCCCTTTTGAGCTCAACAAGCTACCTATGTAGATGGTGACATCTACCTCTCAGGCTCATCCATGTCAGGCACCAACTCCACCTCCTCTGTGCCAGCTGTTATTTGTTCCACATTAAGAAATCCCTAACCTACAGCCTTGGCAACCATTGGCAGCCATGGGTGGAATTTCTCTAATGAGAAGCAAGGTTTAGCACATAACCTTACCAGAGACTTTACAGGCATAGAGTATCCTGCTCAGCTAATTCAGAACTGATAGCCCTTGCAATTTCTTCTTATGATACAAACAAACTCATATCCAATGCCAAACACAACTCTGCTCATCATCCAGTACCATACACACACTGAAAACTCAACAAAATCCTTTGCCAGGGATTTGAAGCCCTATGATGAAGTGTGGCCTATCCACCACTCAATGTATTAGTAGTATTACCCAACCTTTGTAATATCCTATGACATCACTGTGCTAACTCTGCTCCAGGTTTTGCACAGTGCATAGGTCATGTGTCCAATTCCCCCAACTACCACCTCCTACCATAGTCAAAGCACAGCCATTTCCTATTCTCAAAAAGGTAGGGTGAGGTGTGAAAATAGCAAAATTATATTTCAGTTGTTCTCCAATCACTGTGTAGCATGCTATATGGGAATGATAACTTACTAGCTGTCTATCCACACAAGTGGCCATTATCAACTCCCCTCACCCTCACTGTCTCACATATTGCAGTCTTTTCCAGTAACCATGCACCTTTCCATTCTCCATACTCCTGTCAGCCTGAGCAACCACTCAGAAAGTCATGTGGTTGTTTGTGTCAGACTGTATACATAAAGCGGTAGTTTAAAAGTTAGTCAAATCTCTGTGTTGTCACATACTTCTATGTGCTATGCATCTATCAGCTATATTGTTCCACACTGTTGTTTATTGCTTCCATCCTAGAATTTCTGTCATTGAAGACACATTAATTTTAAAATGCCTTATCATGCAAAATGTGATATTCCCTTCACGATGAAATTAGACTATTGCCATTGTATAGTGTTGCTATGTCACTGAATTTCAGCCTTCTCACATATGATATGCCTTGTTTTTCATGAGTATGTTATTGATAAATGAGTTCCATGAATTGTCATACTTGTGCTGGAATAGTTACATTGAACATTTCTACAGTATAGTGAATGTGAATGGCTGATATTTATTGTGCTTGTATATCACTCCATGAGAGGAGTTTTTTGTGTTGAATATCATAGTAATGGAAACTGTTTTATATGAAGGAAAATGTTGTTCCACCATCAGCAACAGCTGTCATCAATCATCGAGTACATCCAGCTCAAAGAGTGGCTGATGTAATTTCTTATGACCGTGAGATAATTGATGATCCTCGTGTACACATTCGAGTCAAAACTTCAAGAGAAGCTCATCCTGTCTCTCCATTTGACCGTGATTGCATTCCCTTTCAGATGGTAGCTACAAGTATAAAACAAGTTTTTCATGATTCCATTGTTGTACCAGGTAGGTAGTGACATGAATACCTTCTGCTTTTTGTGTTACATTAGTATACAAAATTATCACTGCTGTTTCAGTTATTTTACAACGATTTCCATTTTCTATTAAGGCTTAATTTTTTAGTTAATTATTTGTTCCCATGTTTATGATCTGATACACTGGCTGTGTGGTACCAGTTCGACTATTCTAGTAACACACTCCACACACACTCATCAAATTTGTGTAGCTTTGACAATGACAACTGAACCAAAATACACTGTATGAAGAAACTGTGTCAAGGTGTAGAAATAAAATTCTGAAGATGGCCCCCTAATATCTAAATCTGTTCATGATCACTTTAAGCATTTTGCAGCTTTGACTGAAATAAATATTCAGTTTTAGTAAAGATTACCTTTCCAGTTAGATGAATGATCCAGTCCCTAAGCATTTCTTGGATAGCAGTGTCATAGTTACCCTTTTAATTCACTAATATCTTTGCAGTAACTGCCAGTTTAAACTATTTCACGTCATTTGAAATATAATTAATTTTTACCTCTCCTTCCTATAACAAAAAAATTCCTCATTAATCAGAAAATGCAGATTATTTTATTCTCAACATTTATTTTAACCATGTATTTAGAAACAATTTTCTAAAGTTCTTTCTCTATCAAAACTGCATAAGCCTCTGGTTCTGTACTCCAATAGTGTTCAAATGTTAACTATAGTTCAGAAAAGAGAGAACTCTAAACACAAATGTTTGTCACTGCTGATGACTGTCACAAAATGTGAATGTACTGTCTTAGTAGGAAAGGTGTACACTTTACTTTGAATAGGCAAGTGTTTCATAGGTACTGAAAACTACCAATAGGGCAAGTTGTGTTTGTACTTTCATTGGAAACTAATTGTATTCTGTTGGTGAAATTTACTAAGTAAAGTCAGAAACACTCCATTTTGAATGTGTTTTATGTAGTCTAATCCTTGAATGCTTTGAAGCATAAATATGCCACATATTGTCATTTAAAGTCTTTGTTTGCTGTTCTGAGATATGATATGTTCATCATAGTCCACTACCGTGTTGACCATGGGGTAGTATTCTATAACAAAACAAATATCTCAAGATAATTTTTTGCAGAGTTTGTAGCTAAGCTATTTGTTGAATAGCCATCAGTAAATGAAACAATAGTTCATACAGTGACAAATTTATAGTGAAAGAGAACAACAAAGCTAAAGATAAATATCTAAGCAGAGATATTTTAAATGGAGCTGAATGAAAATGCTAACTGAAATAAAGAAGAGAGAAAACATGCCTAATAGATACACAATTGCCTACTTTAAAAACTAAGAGCCCTGGGTGTGAACACTAACAGGTGATTATTTCTTGTACTGTGGGCTCAGAGCACACTCTATGAAACTGAAACATAGAAACCTACAGTAATCATTATTTCACCTGAATCTCAGTGGTCTTGGAGGAAACTGTTGGAATTTTACTCAAGTTTGGTAAATTGAGTATCAGTATTAAACTACTTTACTACACCATCTTGGTGGAACTGTTTGCATGCTGTAAGAGTTACATATATGTGAAAACATCTGGCCAAATGTTAGAGCAGAGTGAAAACAAGACTCCCTATAAATGACACAATGGGTTTTTGTCCAAATTTTGATATCAAAACACAGTGTGGGAAATGGGCAAATGTGGTATCAAATTGACTAGCTTGAGAGTTCAAGAACAGCTATTCTAGCTATGTAAATGAAATGTGGAAAAGTTCATCTCTTCAAGACCTAGCCATTTTGCACGTGAAAAGTCACACTGGTGTGATATTTAATTGTCAAAATGGTTTCCTCCAAACCAAGTACTAGATTCAAGATGTTTTGAGAATAGAGGACACTAAGAAAGCAAATGAGGTGTCAGTAAGATGTGAATGAAACTTGAAAAAAAAATGTGTAAAAAGTCAGCCAAATGTTTTCTGAAATGTCTTGTGTAACAGTAAGAAATAAACTGGATTAGAGAAACATTTTTCATGCCTTTTAATGATTCTTCAAGTCACGTACAGAAAGTGAGGTGCTTCATATGTTACACTAATCTATTTTATTTCTTACTTTTAGACAAATCATTTAACAAAACATTTGACCAATTTTTTCCAATCTTTTTTGTTAAAGGGATGAGGTGCATTTAATGTTTTATTTCAGAAGAACCTTTTTTACTACTGTACATTAAAATGAGAAGAGAAGATAACATGCTGTCTGTAGGACAGATGACACCTATAGGTAGAGAGACCAAATAAATGAACAAAATAGCAATAAAAATAAACAGCAAACAAAAAAGACAGCAAATTTGAGTTTAATGCAGATTAAATTGAGTACAATAAACTTTTGGTCTTGCAGCTTTGCAGGTGCAGAGATTGCTGTTATATTACATAGTTGTTTTTCCACAATAATTTATTTAAATTTAAATATAATATTAATGGCACCACTCACTATTTTACAAAATAAATATTTTATCATTAACAATTTAAGACACTTTTGTGGCTCTTGAGATGTCTACATTTTCTGTTTGTACATGATTTTATATGTGAATGGCATGTTGATGAGTAATAGCAAGAAAATTGTAGGGCTACATTTGTTTCATGTTGCTTGCACCAAATTGATAAAAAGGAAAACGATGTTAGATCAAGACCTAGTGAATAGTGGGTGGTATTTTGTTTATGATGAAACAATGGTTTCATCCAAAGCTACAAAGCCATAAGTCTTGTAAGGTAACTCTTCGAGTGGAATGCAAGAATGTATGAATTATTGTTTGTATGATGTAAGAATTGGTTTATTGTGTACATGGCTGCCAACAACTTAGGTTAAACAAATCCTACCAACATGTAGCTGTGTATCATGAGAGGTGGGGACAGGAATTCCATTAAAGCATTGATGATATTATGTGTACACCAACATGATCAGTCCTGATGCAGAGGTCTGGTATAGAAGTCTCTAAGACTACAGTCTGTTTTTTTATAAACTGAAGTGTACAGTCAGTCAGGCATAGTGAAGTGGCATTGTACCCAATGATTTTTGTGTACACACAAGCAAATGGAAATTTAAGGGATGCTCACAGCTTGCATCGGGTCAAGTACATTTTTAGGAGACATTCAACACATACTATTTTTTTAGACTATTCAAATAATTGAGTTAAATAAAACAATTGGCGCCATAATATAAGGACTGAGAAGAAAGATAAACTGCATATCTGCATATCCCCTGGTTTGGAATATGGGGTTTGTGATCACACAGACAAACTCCTTCAATCCGCACTGAACTCATACCAATTTTGGAGCTACTTTTGTTTGCCCCAGTGTAGTGCTGTATCATCACTTTTCACCTTCTTGTGTATGTCCCTTTCTTCGATGAAGACTGTTGGAATAGTCATGTACAGTTGCCAAGAGCTATCGACACAGAGTTGTAATGAACATGTGGATATTAAATAATTGTTTATAAGGCTCTTATTTGCTTCCTGTACCCCTATCTGCACCAGAGCACATTGTGTTTCTCAGGATCATAGTCACAACATTGTTGGAAGACATCCTGCTTGATCTTCATGCATTTATATGGTTCCAGTATGATGAAGCCCCAGTACATTTTGTACCTTTTGCTCATGAAAATCTACATCAGACATCCCTTGAAAGGTGGATGGGAAGAGAATGTCCTATTTCATTGCAGTCTCATTTACCTGATTGGACCCCACTTGCTATCTTCTTGTAGGTACATGTGAAAAGCCTTGTGTCTGAAACACTTGTAAAGACTGAAAAACACCTCTTGGAAAGTAGTTTTGCTGGCCATGATATTGTTCAAACATCAGAGCTGTTTGGAGCATGATGACAGACCTCTGAGTAACAATGTCATGCCGGCATTAAAGCTGAGGGATGTCACTTTGAGCAAGTATTATGAAAGTATCATTTTGTGTAAGTTATGCAGATAAGTAAAATTATTACAAAAATATGTCTACATGAAATTTTATCATCATCAATGGACCAATGGTAAATTTGAATTGTTATCTGTTTTGCTTCTAACATTTCACTATATCATTTCTGTACCATGGTCGCATAACTCTAATTATACAGGGTGTGGCAGAACCAACTAAGCAGTTTCTATTGATTACCACTGGGGCTGTGGTGGGGGTAGGCAGTTGCACGTGGTCTGCCTTTGTTCAGTCATGGACCCCATTTCAGTAGCCAACATGGTCTGGACCAGTGCACATTGTAGTTTTGCCATTCATGCTTATTATGAAAACATCAGATCTGTGAACGCTACACAGTGAGCTTTTTGGTGACAGTTCAACATTCCACGCAACATTGCCATTCCTAATGCAAACGCTATTCAGTCCTGGGTACAGCAGCTGGAGGAAACATTCTCCTTAAGTGACAGTGCCGTGTGCTGTATCACAATTTGGCATGGTAGGCCCTTACTTTTTTGAGGTGGAAGGAGTGACCATGACAGTGAATTCCACACATTATGTTTCAATGTTGCAAACTTTTCTTGTACCCAGAATGGATGAGAATGTTGAATAACATGGACTGGGCACTTGTGGTTCCAACAGGATGGAGCTACTGCTCACACAGCTCGAATTTCACTTGATGTTTTGAGAGAAATGTTTCCAGGCCACCTCATCTCTTTGAGGGGTGACGTCGGTTGGCTTGCAGAGTCACCAGATTTCAGCATTTATGACTACTTTCTTTGGGGATATCTGAAGGAAAAGGTTTTCAAAAGCCACCCTCACACCCTGCCAGAGTTAAAAGAGCAGATTACTGACGAAATGCATGTCATACCCCACAATATGTGTGCAAGAGCCTCTCGAAACTTAGAGGATCATCTACAACAATGTATTGATGCTAATGGCCGCCATCTTGAGGACATTATTTTCAAAACTAAATGACTGTTAAATGGTATATTGTACTAATTTAGAAAATAAAAACATTTTTTCTCTGTACATCCAGATTTACTTTTTATTGCTCCTTAAAACTGCTTAGTCAGTTCTTCCGCACCCTGTACATCGTGCCCTTATTTATTGTTTTTGAGAGTTAATACAATCTTCATAGAAACACCTCTGTATTGAACTAAAGTGGTATCTAAATTTTTGTCAAAGTTTTAAATCTCTAAATGTTTGCTTTCTAAATTCAGTGAAGTTGAGTAAGTTGAGGATCTAGCATGTAACATACATGAGCTAACCCCTCCCCACCTTTACTTATACATAATTCAAAGACAACATTGCATTTACAGTTATTTTCTCTTCAACCAGTTCTTCACTTATTGTTGCTGTGCTACATATATTCTGTTGATGCTAACCAAGGAATTTGAGACTTCACCATACCAGCATATCACATGTTAGCATTCAAATATATGTCCAATCAAAAGCAAAGCCCTCTAAGGGAAACTGATTAATTGTAAGAAAATGAAATGTCTACAGCCTACCTTGTGATATCATTTATTGTGCAGCTACAAGTTTCAGCACTTCAATGCACCATCTTCAGGCCGTAGTTGATGTTGAAGGGGTTACCACGATCCATATATACACTGCATCAGTGGCCAACTTAACTTGTTTATGCAGACTATTTGTAACTGGCGTGTCAGCACTCCAACCATCAATTCAGCTTTGGTACACCGAAGTATCAAAACTGGTAACTACACCATAAACAAGATCATATGGATGGCTGTAGGCATTTTATTTTCTTACTGTAGTGAATGACTGTGGTCCCCAAGACCTCCAGTCAAAAGGATGGACATATAAAACCAGTGATTAATGGTAGTAACAGACATATCATTTTCTATTTAGTGCATTGAAAGTATTTGAAAAACATGATGATGTTCACCATTTTCTAGAAATTTATCTACAACAACAGAATTGAATTGGACAGCCCTAGAATACTAAATAAGTCAGTAGAAGAGCAATACAACAGTGATTCTGCATGGCATGGATTTGACAAGTCCTTGATAGAGTTCTGAAGGTACTTATCAACTGTTGTCTACACACAGGTTGTACAATTCCCATAAATTATGGGCTGGTGGTTTGTGGCTGCAGATCTGGAACTTGATACCATCTCAGATGTGTTCCGTCGTGTTCATATCAGCCAAATCTGGTGGTCAAGACATCAATGTGTATTCACTACCATGCTCTCCAAGCCACTGTAGCCTTGTGACCTGGACAGTAATTAAGCTGGAGAATGCCATCACTGTGGGAAGACACATCAAGCATGAAAGGATTCAGGCAATCCACAGTAATGTACATGCGGTCTAGAGCTATTACTGTGCTTTTGATTACCACCACATATCCCATGGAAGCCCGGTCAAATACAGCACTGCTCCCATCAGCTAGTATCTGTAGTGTGGTGCATGTTTCAAGCAGTTATTAACCTTGATTACAGTGACTACAGCATGAACATCAACCTAACATAACAAGAAATATGATTCGTTCAATCAGATGACACATTTCCATTCATCCATGGTCTAGTCTTGATGGTCATGTGTGCAGTACTGTCATTATTGATGATGACATTGGGCTATGCAGGGATCATCAGCTGTAGAGCCTCATGTTCCACAATGTGCTCCAAAACACTTGTGCCTGCACCAGCATTGTACTCCTGTCATCAGCTCTACCCCAGATATTTGCCTGTCACACTTCAGAGAGTGGGCAAGCCTCCAGCCCCCATGTTCTGTGGTGAAGTGTGGACATCCAAAATCTTGTCACCCACTTTGGGTTTCACCTTCCATCAACTGCTTTTCACAGATGCTCATGACAGTAGCATGTGAACAGCTGATCAGTGTCTCCATTTCCAAGATGCTTGTTCTCTGGCACTGGGCGTTAACAATCTGCCCTTTGCTAAAGATACTTGTGTCATTGGAATTCCCCATTTGCAGTCTGTATCATCACTATAATCATTCCCTATTATCTCTGCTTCATTTATAGACTTTCCTTGCTGTGTCACATGTCCACAACACCACTAGACTGCATTCAGTGTTGTGGTGGGCAGTGGTCTCAATGTTTTGGCTCACCACTATCTCTCTTTACCTTACTGCTTATGTATATACAAGTGGATCCCTGAGGCAGTTATGACCTGCAAATTCTCTAGAACTGGACCTCCAGAAAACCCTACACAACACCAAACATCAGAATTCATTGTGTATCAGTACTAAGGTGGAAGTGCAGATAAGATTATATCATCTGCAGTATTGTGGCCAATATAACAATAGGGGCCTTATAGATATATGCAACCCTCCACAACCCACCACCCATCAACCCCATGCTGCAGCCTGCTGTCTTAAGTATAACCGCATTAACTGCCAACAACTTGTCATAATTTTACTTCCTGCTGATTGTGCCATGATTTTCACAATGTTGACAACAGTCCATGTTATATTTGTTCTTTGAATTTCATTAGCATAAGATCAGTTGGTTGGTTTGGGAGAGTGGGCCAGACAGCAAGGTCATCAATCCCATCACATTATTCAAGTATGGGGGAGGAAGTTGCCCCATGTGGTAAGTCTCCTCAGACCCACAGTTCTGGGTGACTTTCCCAAAATCTACCTCTTTTTCTAGACCTCTCCAGACCTTTTCCTTCACCCCTCTTCCTTCCTCTTCAACACTTCTGCCTGAAGAAGGAGCCACTGGCTCTGAAAGCTTGCCTAATTATAAACTCCTTTTATGTGTGTGTTCTGCCGCCACTTGATGAGTAGATTTTTTATCTATCCAATTAAATTATTTTGTCAAAAATTGATTGTTTTTGTTAACATATTATGCAGTATGCACTAAATGCAAAATCATAGCAATCTCTATTTTTCATTGAAAACTTTTATGAATTTTGTGCAGTGTCTTACTTCCACGTAAATATCACAATAACTATGGCCATTAACAAAATGATGGACACATCATCATGAACCTGACGCATAAAGCTACAAGTAAAGCAAAAATGAAATTTTTTATCGAATAATTTGTGTAAAATTGTTTGAGAAAGGTTGCAGAGCATATGCCTCACTTCTGCCATCGCTGAACGGCTGTTTGGTAGACACTGTTGTCCTCCCCTCCCAAACAAACAAATGAACTCACCCAGCACTTTGGATGAAAATTAGTCACTGTGCATCAGCCACTTTACCCTGTACTGACTACATATCTCGATTTTTACATGCTCACTCATGTAATATAGCCTACCTTCAGGAGTTAGTTATTCATATAATTTTTTGTAGCCTGTACGTAGGCCACCAGGATGAAGCAGTTGAAGTCAGTGGCTTGTGATGAACCAGGTGACAGAATTAATTTCCAAGTTCCTGTGTTCATACTTATCATGTAACATTTAAGAGTTCTGGAAGTTTTTAGAAACTTCTTATTATGAAAATTTTCAGATCTGAGAAAATTCATTGTTTGTTTTCATGCAGCTTTTCACCATTCAAGAAGCTTCAGCTCAGTTCACAATTTATTTCATGCTTGTCAAATAAACCAGCTTTCAGTAACAAGGATTGGCTATTGTTAACATCCCTACTCATATTTGGCACAGTTCTGATGAATAAGTGACATATTTTAATGAAGATGATGCTGGATACTTCAGAATTTTAATGGGGCTATGACTCCAATTATTTTATAAAAATGCCACCACGTTCATGTCCAGCATATAAATGAAAGAACTGTGCTGCTCTTAATAACTGCTTAGTTGAGATAGTAGTGGCCAAGAAAATGTCAGTGAACCAGCTGCACAACAGGTGCCTTCAGGAGATGTTAGTGAGGAGCCAGTTAAGTTACTGAAGTGATTCAATCAACTTGCCCAATACAGTATTTTCAATAACATTTTTTGCCATCTGTGTCTACTCTTACTGGGATCAACAATGGCTTGAGATAGCTAGGAGCAATTTCAGATGAAAATTAAGAAAGCTTTTAATGACAGTCAGCAGCAGATTTTGTCTGTAAAGAAGCATACAGGCCAGTATTAGGGGGGCTATGAAATTGTTTACACAGGGAATTTTTTCATTGTGCCTCAC
This sequence comes from Schistocerca cancellata, assembly GCF_023864275.1. NCBI lineage: Eukaryota > Metazoa > Arthropoda > Insecta > Orthoptera > Acrididae > Schistocerca > Schistocerca cancellata. The sequence goes on along the minus strand of NC_064629.1, from coordinate 59,113,420 downwards.
AAAATATGAAAAAAGGCAATGTTGTTTCACTTCTAATGAAATATGCTGCTGCACTTCTTCTGCAGAATATTACCAAAACAGAAAACTTTATCAAGTGGTCTCAGTACATCAAAAAGCAATGCATCAGAAAATGTTATGTTTCAAGAAGTTTGACTGACTTCAGTATATAATACATATGGCAAATCATCCACTACTGTAATGAATAAATATTTATAATGCTAGGTAGAATACCTGTCAGTGCAATTTTAAGTATGAACAGTGATACTTCAAGAGCACAATATCACAGTGGTTTAAAAACAAACACAAGGATGCTTACTGTCAGCTAAAGACTCCCATGGAGGGATAACTCATCACTGATAAAATCCCACTCACTTCTCCATTAACAAACGTCATTGTTGTAAGTTCCATCATATGTAAAAGCCATCAAGGGCTTAGATATCGAAGCAGCTATCAAACATCTCTAACTAGTAGACAGGACACTGCATAGAAGCAATCACCATCTAATACCGTACAAAATAGATCATTTATGACCAGCAGCAATTAAGTATTTTCAAACCTCATTTACCCCCAGGACATCTGGAGTCACTTCTACCTGCCATTGCCCCATTACATTGGTTTGGAACTGTCCTCTTATGGTGTATCCCCCCCCCCAAAAAAAGGATGGACAGCAGTTTAATTAACTAGTTTATGTTGATCTTACCAAGTTTCTAACAACAACTAAAGTTCCATAGTTAATATATAATTCTGAAACATGGAACACCGTAAAATGATCTCTAATCACGGAACGGTGTTACCATGGAATCTGATGTCGAAATTGATTTCTTGTCATATTTTTTTTACAATTTGGCGGTTGTACACATATATCATCAACAGACAAATGATCTAATTAGATTTTGATATCTTTATGTATAATGACACTGCATCGATATGTGTATATGATACTGACTGTTGTGACATCTAAATTCAACACAATGAAGCACTATTCTTTCTGCTTAATGGCTATATTACCTAAATGAGAATCTTATTACCCAAAACTGAAGGTATTCAGGATGATTAAATTCCTTAATTTATTGCCACTATTGAAGAATTACTGTTAGCCACTATATATGCTGGACACTTAGGGTAAGGACTGGTGGCACTGTAATGTGAATCACCAAACTGTAGATAATAAGGTAACTTAATTTGGATCCTTACATCTGTGGGAATATTTGAGCTATCTAAAAATTAATAAAATGCTACTTGGGCTGTGACAATACTGTCACTACTTGTCATACATCACATATAAATTTGAATATTACAGTCATACTCCAAGAAGCCAAATGTACCGGGATGTTATATGTGTCCACTACATGAAATTTTATTACAGATCTGAGGTCTACATTGATGACATGTTTTACTACCAAGAGAACATGAAGGCATGTTTGTTGATTTAGAAGTCTCATTGAATGCAGCTACAACTCTGTCTCTGTGTGTGTGTGTGTGTGTGTGTGTGTGTGTCTGCTCTACATGCCACCTTACAGCATGTGGAGGAGGGTACTTTGTTTACCATCATAATTTCCCTCTTTTTTCTGTTCCAGTTGCATGTAGTTTGTGGGAAGAGGTAAGCCTATAAGTGGGATTGAGTCTCTCTACTTTTAACATTTTCTTTTCATGATATATACATGGGAGGAAGCAATGTATTGGTTGACTCTTCTAGAAACATATGCTCTCAGGACCTTAACAGTAGACCATATCATGATGCAGAATGCTTCTCTGGCAGCATCTGCCATTGGAGCTGGCTGAGAATCTCCATGACACTTTCATACTTAATAAATGAACCTGTGACTAAACATACTGCTCTTCTTTGGATCTACTCTCTGTTTCCTCTATTAATCCTATCTGGTATGGATCCCACACTGGTAAACTACTTCCTTTGATGATAGGCTAAATTTCCTGAGGTTTCTTCCGATGACTCTGTGGCATCTGCCCTACCCAAGATTAATTTTAAATGGTTTTTTCCACTTCAGATTACTCTGCACACATCTTCACAGATATTTTATGGAAGTAACCACTTCCACAGTTCTGCAATTATGTAATCATGCAGTAAAGGGTCTTTCTGTCTATATTTCCACAATACATTACATTTTTCTTATGTTGAGGGTCAATTGTACACACTGCTCCAAGGGTCATCCTCTGTAGGTCTTCGACACTTTTCTAATGTAGTGACTTCTCAGTAACAAATTTGTCTATTTCCTTGTTTGTTGTCCATATAAAAATAAGTTTTTGGACATTGCCATAGATTTTAGTTCACATATACAAAGCTTTGTTAACATACATAAGTGCACTCATTGATATAAATAGTGAAGGTCAGAAATTATTACTTTTTGTTGCAAAAACAAACTTGCATTATATACACTGTTTTACAGAGAGATATTACAACTTGAAACATAAATGCACACATTGATATAGTGTGTGAAGATCAGACATTATTATTTTTTGTTGAAAAAAAAAAGTGTCTTATATACACCATTTTAAAATGGAATATTACAACTTGAAATCTTCTACTGAATAAAAGCTTTTCTCTATTAATAAATACTTAAGTTTGTTCTTTAAGGTATTTAAATTAGCGGGCTTGAGGCCAATGGCAGTCTGTTATGAAAGGTGTGGACTATAGCCTGCAGTCTTTTCTTTTACTTGCAAATCTGTGAAAGTTTTCCATTCCCCGTGTATTGTACCTATGTACATTACTTTTTGTTGGATTATATTCTGGAATTTGTTTCAGAAACATTATTGCCCACAGGATGTACATAGAGTAAAAGGCTAGTATTTTATATTTTCTGAAGATTTCTCTACAAGGGTCTCTCCTGTTTACCTTAGCTACCACTATTACCTCCTCATTTGTAGTCTGAAGACCCTGTCTGTAAAGACAGTTGGTGCCCCACCCCATATCTCAATCTGGATGTATCACTCCAAAGTGTATTTGTCTGAATCTAACATGGTTCAGAAAGGTTGAGACCTATTTCAATAGATACACATTTGTTCTGATTTTCTTACAAATATGGTCTATATGTTCTTTCCTTGTAGGTGTTCATCAACAACTATAGCCAAAAATTTGTGTTTGTTTGTGTAGCTAAGAGCCAATAGAGGTGTAAACTGAGTACTATTTAGGCTCTGATTATAGCTAAGCATAAATTGCATTGTCACTTTCTTCTCTTTATTTACAAGTATCTTTTTTGTAGTAAGATAACTCGACAGAACATTATAACTGGTGTCACTACTGTTTGTAGTAGTTTACACATCATGGCCCCAGTCGACAAAAGATATTTTATCAGCATAGCTTACAACCTTGCAGTCTTGGGGTCCAGTCAAATCATTAACATTCATAAGAAACAGGAAATGCCCCAGTATACTTCCTTGAGGCACACCACATTGAAGTATCTTGTGTGTTGATTTGATTGTTACCAACTGTTCATTCCTTTTATAATTTAGCTTGATAAACAGTTTTCTGTCTTTCAAACAAGAGGTAAGTAGTTGCAAGGCTACCCCTCTCATCCTGTATGCTTCTAATTTATGTAGCAGATCTGTATGATCCACAGTATCAAAACCTTTACTCATATCCAGGAAGGTGTCTGTTACCTTGTCTCCTTCATCTACCTTGTTCAGTATTTCATGTATAGGAGTAGCTACTGCTGTTACAGTAGATCTTCCTTTTCTGAAACGATATTATAGATTGTTGAATAGATTATGCTTAATGAAATATGCCTTAAATTGTTTTAAAATTACCTTTTCTAGTTATTCCCCAATCTCTGAAGTTAATGATATTGCCCTATAGTTTTTCATAACACTTTTTATTCCCTTCTAATATGCCAGTAGGATTACCACAAAAAGCCTCATGGGACTTCTAATGTTATCTATATTGTCAAAAGTAATGGTCCTGTGACATTCCCTTGGGGCATGCCTGAAGTCACTTTTACATCTGAAGTCATCTCTTTGTGCATAATGACATGCTGTGCTCTGTTTCACAGAAACTCTTCAATCCAGTCACATAGTTTGTCTATATTCCATACACTCATATTTTGTTCATTAGGCAGCATTGTAGAACTGTATCAAACTTCTTCGTGAAGTTGAGCAACCTGGCACATGTACCTGGCTTCCTGTATTTACTGGTTTCTGGGTCTTGTGGATGAATAAAGTGAGATGGGTTTCACACAATCGCTGTTGTTACCGGAATCCATGTTGATTACTACAGAGAAGATTTTTTGTCCCCAGAAATGTCATAATATGACATCAGAGATATATGCTTATAGTTCTGTGCATTTTTTCATTGAATCTTCTTGAAAATGGGAACAACTTGTACATTTTTTCATATCATTAGGAACACTTGCTCCTCTAGAGACCTAAGGAATACTGCTGGTAGAAGAGGGACAAGCTCTTTCATTTGCTCTGTGTAGAATCAAGCTGGTATCCCATCGGGTACAGTGGCCTTTCCTCTGTTGAGTGATTTCAGTTGTTTTTCTATCTCTTGGTCCTTGGAGCTGCACTTATTCTGAGTATGTGACGGCATGATTAGGGAGCAAATATGCCCAAGTTACTTCTCAGAAAAGAGCTTTAGCAAGATTCAGACTTAAGATGCTATAGTTAGCTCTGTAATAGCAATTTGCTCTTTTCCAAAGAGGTTAAATAGCATTGCAGCCTCGGCCACATATAGTGTGATGTAATGTTTAAAATTCCTGGCTGGCAATGGACAGGTCACAAGTTTGGTTCTACTCTCCTAACATTATTTTTAATGTATGGTTTACAAGGTCCAGAAGAGTCTCTAAAACCATATTTAACTAAAATTTAGATGACTTTATAAAATTTTATATAGTATGTAAATGTGAACACTTCATTCAAGAGGCAGTTCCAATATATGTGTTTTCATAGTGAACTTTCTTTCAGTATTAAATTTGGACTATCACTTATTTCATATTTATTTCACAGTTCATATGACTATGTGGTGATAATTAATAATTTTTGAGAACATCTAGAACTTATTCAAAGTCAGTAAAAACTCAAACAAGAAATATTGTAATGAATGGTGTAGTCAGAAAAATTCTGCAGACGTCCGACCTGTATTTTAAATATGCTTTCTTACCTAACACACAAAACTGTATGCTTTATTCTGCAATATTTATTTCATTAGGCTAGTGTAAACGTAGGGAAATAATTGTCATGCATTGATCTTCCAAGATCAGACTATTTTAAGAACCAGAATTGTAAATAAAACACTAGATACTTTAATTTTTCTGTTCGTGTTTTCATGTATACAGATATACAAGATTTGTGACTTTTATTTTCAGGTGTTTTCATTGCTAATACAGATACTCGCTGGTACCTGGATCTTACAGCAAATCTCTACAGATTTCTACCAACAATTGTAACACCAGCGGATATTACTCGGTACCATGGAAATAATGAACGGATTTCCATAGACAGTTACCATCAAGCAATTAATTTTTATTACAGAATAATTAAGAATTCCGATCTACTTATTAATGTAGTTCCAGCATCAGTCATCAGTAATGAAGAGAAAGAGTTATAAATTTACAGATAAATGTCATGTCACAGCACATTTTGTAGTGTTCATTTTTCTTAGCATGAAAGTTGTGGACTACAATTATAGGATTTACTTATATTGATCTCACATAAAAAGTGTCTATTATTTTGCTGTTTAACTTCCTTAGACAGAACTCTATTAGACAAATATATGTGACCAGTAGAAATCAGTCAAATCTGGATATATTAGACATGTAAAATATGTCATCTGTCCATCCAGTAATGTTTCATCAATAGTTATTCCACTTTACAAGACTTCGACAGACTCTCCTTGTAACAAATAATGTCATGATGCTGAGCAAAAGCAATTTCTGTTCAGAACCCTTGAAACTATTACCCCATAATATATACATACGTAGCACACAACAAATAAAAGGGCAATATGTATTTCTCATCTGCAACAGCTGCAGGGCCTTAAAGCATCCAAGAATTTACAATAATTGCTAAGATGACTGTAGTAATAGACTGCTGTACACTATTTATCTTGACACAAAGATGGAAAGCACATATCTGCAAGTTTTAAATTTTAAGACAAACTATAAAAATGTTAGACCATTTAGTGTTTAATTCTGGGATTTGGTGTGATATTTCTTACTTGGCTGTGTTGTTGCTTAATATAAGCTATAATGGAAAGGTGCAATCCATTTACATCAAGACATAGAAAACAATTTTAGATTTTCTTCTTCTTTCATTTGGCTTTTTGCTAACGGTAAGGAGGTTCTTATGTAGACTAAACTCTCTTTAAAATGCTTTACATATGAAGTGGAACTGGCTATAATTATTTCATATGTGTTACTAACGTATTAGTAATGTTGCATGCAGCGATTTTTAAATCTATAGTGAATATTTGTTTCATTGACTTTTTTCATGACATATGTACACACTGAATTTCCTGTTTATTCATCATTATATTGAATCAGACATGTATTGTGCACTCACTCAATATACAGTTGGTACTGGATGCAAGTCTGTTGTATATCAAGTCCAGCATCTCCTATATTATGTTACTCTATGCATTATTCAGAAAGCACTTTCACATGCAGGGCACAAACGACGTCTGTTACTACTTGCCTTATATTAGTGGTGGGGAGGTCTGCAGTTCATTTATTTTCATTACTTATCTTGATATTTTATCAATGCTTTTTACTTCAGACTTTACACTGAAGTACTTTAAAAATGGGACACTGTACTTATTATTTATTAAGTTAAAACCCATACCTGAGAATTCATTTTGAATTCACTAAATTTGCAGTATAATAAAATTATTGGTAAATCCTATCAGAATAGCTTTGAAATGGAACCATGGCATTTTGGTGCTCTTTTGAAGACACAAGTTGGAAAAGAATAATAATAGAAGGCACTTAAATTTGCTCTGAGGTTGTTTTAGTTCATCCATTCTCTCCCTTTAGTTATAGACCATTTTAAGCATCACCATAACATTGCAGTTGCATAAACAAAGATGCAGACTTATTTTTAATAAGATTTGTTGTGCTGTAGCAGTTATCAAACAAATTTAATAGGAAAATGTATAAAGACATACAAGGAAACTATTTTTATATACTTCCATCCATGACTGTTAATGTTTTAGAGTAATTTCTCATATTATATCTGTGCTATGTCCAATGACACCAACTTCACTCCATCTCACACTTTATATTCAGTGCTCAATGACACTATGTATGACAATCTTTTCTTATATTTCATTGGTCACTTGTTTCTAATGACCACACTGTTGATGGGATATTAAACTCTTATCTTCCTTTCTTTCATTTCCACTGGTCAACTGGTTCTTATAACATGACTTGAGTGTACATTTAACTATGGCTTTCCCTCATTTTATGCCAGCTTATATAGTTTCATGCTCCAGTGCTGCTTTCTACCTCAGGCACAATTACATTTAAGGAAGCTATTTTCACTGCTTTCTATTTTCACTCCTTCCTGTTTTTAGTGGTTCACAATTTTTCTTCTGGATCTCTGAACCATTGCCAAAAATATCATAACAGGGGAGGGATTGGGTGGGGGTGGAGGTGGGGGGGGGGGGGGGGAGGTATCTTTTGCTACAAACTGATTGTGTGTTACAGAGATTTGGTTCTCAGTTTGGCCCCTTTATGTAGCAACTGCCTGAAGCATAACTGGAAGTGTTCGATACTTTCTCTAACATAATGTACAGAACTTTCTAAAATCTTTTTCTTAGCTTTTTTAGCTGTAGGTCAGCCTAATTATTGCAGAATATATTGTATGAAATAAGTATTGCTTATACATTGACCTTTATTGGTGCTATAGTCAAAGCAATACTAAGGGTGCTAATAACCATGACACTGAGTGCTCTAAACCTAAGACCAACCAACTAAAGTGGCATCCATCAGTGCATCCTGCATCTTTCATGTTTATTTCATGTTTAATATAGCTGTGGTCAATTTATGGAAATGGGGAGTAAATCAGTTGCAACCAAAATCTGCTTCTTCTTTTGCAAATAATGTAGTCATTGTGCTAATATCCAAAATCAGATGTATCTTTTGAGCTCCTTGTGGCGTTAAAACATTGACAGACAGGTACCTGAGGATCAGAGGAAGTGGGCACCTTTCAGAAGTATGACTCTTTTACCTATTTGGGGATAGTTTCTTGTAATACATGTTAACTATAACGCTTTTTAAGTGACTCCGTGCATATTAGAATTAAACTTTATTTATACACATTTATTTCTAATCATCATTTCTTTACCATGAAATAGTATCAATACCCAAAATATATTGTGCATGAACATTTTTCCATTTTGTGCTCTTTTAATACAAAGATTTTTTTGAACATCTATTTCACATCATTATGAGGAGGAAATTGATCATAAAGTTTATTCATAGCACAATGTGCCAACATTCTGAATAATACCTCTAAGAGAATTCAGTGTCTTTATCATACAAGCCAAATAAATTTAGCCATTTCCTATCAGCTGTTCAAAAATCATTTCACACATATCTAAGAATTTTTTTTACCTACTGAAAGAGCTAGCTTGAAATGTGTTGACCCAACATTGGCAAAATATGATTTTAACTCTCAAAGTTGTTTTGTGTATTTTGCCCATTTAACAAAGACAGTTCTGTCTGAGCCACCCTTGTGACACCATTAATGTTTAGTAGTTAGGTAGCATACTTGTGTTTTACAATATTTATGAATTGCCCTTCTTATGGCTGAGTACATAATTTGTGATAACGATGTGAACAAATGTTATGGTTGTGGTGTGCTTTATTCAGTACATGACTTTTGTTTAAACTGTGAAATTTATTTTAGACCTATCATCATCCAGTAATGGATGTATGTGTATATTTTTTAATCTGTAAGATGCATGTGCAATGCAATGCATCCTATTGGTATCTGCTTTATTTGTATCAATTTTAAAATAGTCAGTCTAAAAAGTATTTGTATTTCTTCAGCAAAGTTAATGTTGTTAATGCGATGTTAACAGCATGGAATAGCTGTGATAAAATAAAATAGCTATAATTTTTCATGAATCAGCAAAAATGTTGATAAATTGCCTTATTTATTTTTATGGATGTTACGTGTAGCAATGTGATTGTGTGTGCAAATTAACTATATATCTGTGTATATAAAACAAGATTTCTCAGTATTTTGTTATTGTCAGCACTTAATAAGCAAACATTTTTAATCTTTTCATTAAATTTGTACGTGAATACTCAAAGAACATTTTGGCTCTATTCTTTCTTCTGTATATCAATGATATTTCAAAGTGAATTCTGAGGTTCCATTGTTTTTGGATAATGTGAGATTATACACAAGCTACATTTGTTATGTTCTGCCTGACACAAAATAAATACATGAAAAACTTCAGTGTTTTTTTTGTTGTTTACTTTTCATTGTTGCCACACTGTCTGTGTCCTATGCTTGCTTCAGGCAGATACAGTGAGTACATTATTCTTGTGGTTTTGTACAACACATTAAATTCTAATTACACTGGTTTTACTACATAACTATAATACACCTTATATGTAACTTCATATTTTACAAAGGTTCACTGCAAAACTAAACCTTTTGTGATGCCAGCGAACTCACTCTCACTTCCAGATTGTTTTACTGGAATGTAATGTGCTGTACAATAGCCTCAGTTACAATACTTCTGTCACTACTTGTCACTAAGTATATTTGCAGTAATCATTTTCATTATGTGCCTGACATGCATACAACATCCAGGGCTTGGGGCACAAGCTGAGAGAGAGATGCCGGAGGTGTCCAATTGCAAGATTAGTATGCAGTACATATCACAAGTAACAGCAAAAACTGACATGAAAATGTATGACAGAAAAGGGGGAGGAGGAAGAAGAAGAGGGCACCAAATGACTGACTGATTTTTATTTGGTCCCCTTTGTTTCAATTATATACAGTGTATGTAATTCACTTGTGTGGAAAATTATTCTCAGACCAGGTTGATTGATTTTAATTTGGTGCCATTTGATTATATTATGTACAGTGTGTGTAAGTCACTTGTGTGGAAATATGTTCTTAAACTGGTCCTGGTTATATATATTCTCATTATGCAAGTATCTTTTTTATTGCCTCTTATTTGTTACCTATCTTGTTAAGTGATCAGCCCTTGCTGCAGATATTGCAAATTACTCTTAAAATAAATAAATATAGTGTGACATATGTAAATAAATGGAAAAACCTAATATCATTTGATTACACAATCAAGCATCAGTCATTGGAGTTAGTCACAGCTGTCAAGTACCTAGAAATATCTGGCCTGAGTGACGGGGGTGTCATGGGAAGGGCAGATGCCAGACTTATATTTAAGAAGGGTAATTCCAAAGGAAGTGTAATTCATCCAGGGAGGAGGCTGGTTACACAGTAGTCATTTGGCCAGTTCTTGAATACTGTTAATTGGTAATGGGCCATGACCAAGTAGTATTAAAGGGAGAAATAGAGACAGCCGTAAGGAGAGACAGGATCTTTGTCATTGGTTGTTAAGTTAATGCAATATTGGCACAGAAATCCTAAAAAAGAAACTCCACTGCGAGAGTCTATAAGAAAGATGTTATGTACTTCATAAACCCTTACTGTCAAAAGTCCAAAATCTCAGTCCAGTGTGACATTATTTTTGGCCCTGAAAATTCCAGTATATAAAGAGTAGTACTGACAGTATTTGCTCCTAAACACCATCTGTGAATGGATAGCAAAGGAAAAACTTATTTTGGTACACCATATACCTTAAGCCAAACACTATGTTGAGGTATGTGGAGTCCAGATGTAGCTGTAATGATGATAAGTAAGCAAAATCATAGAACCTTAATCATCAGAGACTGACATCACTTCTTAACCAATAGAGACAACACAAGTTGTGGTGAAACTTACAACTAAATTAGCATATAATACAGCACCTTTGTCATTACAGTATACCATAAAATACCAAGACAGGTAAAAATGTGTCTGACTGTGATAGCATTCACAGTCATTTGGTCGTTTACTTAATGAAATTTTTGTCACTAGTGCACTAAATTGTGATATTCACATTTATTCATTGCCTCTAGACAAATGGAGTAAAGTTCACAGAGAAATAAGAGGGTATTTTCTGTTCAGTTTATCATGTCTTGCAAATACTACAAGCTGAAGTCATCAATTTTTTACTGTATTAGATAAAAATATAAGAATATTAGTTAAAGTTTAAAAATGAACAATGTGCAAAAGCCTATCCACTAAACTTGGATTCTTATACTTACATGCCAGTACATTTTTTTTTCTTTAAAACAGGATGTCCAGCAAAGGAGTCTCTGATTTCAAATTAAATATGTATATCAAAAACTAAGATCCATACATGAGTGCAACAAAAGATATGTTTATCAAGAAAGCTGTAAGAATTTTATACAGATGTTTCAAAACAGTTCAAAAGGCTGCTAAGAGGTGGTGCTGTATGCTGTGCAGCTCTTACACTATCAGTGTGCATAATTAAACTCAGTCTCTGCAAGCAGCCTTTGCAGTCACATCAGAATTTTTTCAAAATGTCCACCATTTGCAGTACAGAGATGGTGCAAATGAGAAATGAAATTTGCCATCACATTCTGTACTGTTTCAATGGAAATGGATTCAGATACCACACAGTTTGTCAATTCAAGCTCATCCAATGTGATGGGATGGTTCTGGTAGACAGTGTCTATCAATGCGCTCCACAAAAAGTATTTACAAGGAGTCAGATTGGGCGAATATGCAGGTGAATCTGTCCCTGCACCTGTAAATTTGCAATAATCCAATGCAATGACTCTATTCTGAAGTATTTATGAAGAAAGCAAACCACCTGTTTGGTGTGATGATGTCTGGTCCAATCTTACATGAACCACTTGGTGCCTGGTTGATCCTCCAATGCTAGTTGTGTGGCAACAAATTGTTCCAAAATAGCAACATAACATTCACTAGTGGTTATTTCTTGCATGAAAAAACAGCCAATAATGCCTGTGCTGCCTACCACAGCCCAAAAAGTAACTTTGGGAGAATACAATGGTTTTGCTTTACACAAATGGTGAAGTTTGGCACCCCTAAATCATCAGTTTTATTTATTCATGATGCTGTTCAGGTGGAAGTGTCCTTCATCTGTGAACTATGCACAACCAGCATCATATCATTCATTATCAATCATTTTGAGAATCAGGTTTGCAGAGTCAGCCCTCTGTTTCACAGGTCATACAGGTATGACCTGGTGGTTCGGATTTTGAATGGAAACGTGTAGCGTCTGTCTCAGTATCTTCAGCATGCTGCGGCACATCAAACCAGTCTCTGCTGCAATTCTTCAGATGGATTTCCTTGATATTTTCGGGAGTAATTACAGCTTGCCAGGTGCTAACTTTCCCCACTAGATCATCAGCCAAAGTGCACGTCTGTAGGAATTTGGTGAAGAACTTGTGAATGGTTTTTGCATCGGGTCCTTTTGGAGCTGCACTTTGTTGCTGTGGGAATGTGTTCTAACCTGTAGTATTCCAGTAACAGAAGTATATGTTGTTAAATGAACTACATGGTTTGAGCCTCTTTCTTTGGTACACTAACCTCCTTTCACGTTTCAATTGTGGAACAGATCACTCTGAGCTGGGGTGCACTATTTATAGGCACTATGTATTGTCATTAAAACACCATCTGTTAGCAGTTTTCAAACTATTTCGAAACTTCTGCATAAAATTTGCACAGCTTTCACAATAAACATACCTTTTGTGGCATTGTTTTGTCAATCTTAGTCTTTGGGATATTTAATTTTGAAATCAGGGACTCGTATATGACAATATGACCCTATATGACAAAAATAGTCTGACATACAGGAACTCATTACAAGATATAAAATATTTTCTCCATCTATTATCCAACAACCCTGTCTAATGTGTAAAATAGTGTAGTGTTGTTTGTAGTGTCAGAAAACTTTGCGACAAGTTTCTCATAGGAATATTAAAGAGAATTTTAAATCTTTAAAGTTTATAAACTAAAGGAAAAGAACATTACTTAAGCACCTCGTATAAATTATCTGACTATTTTGGTTTAAAAGGCTATCAACAGTGAGTTCATTAGGTATTAGAAATGGAGCACTAGTTCAGCTGGATAAGTGATGAGACAAAGAGGGGGGAGGGGGGACTATCAGTTACTGTGAGGGGTTTAAAGTCCTTTAATAAAACACTCTGCTATTTCAAAAGAAGAGCATAATTCTGTGTGTACTGAGGTATAGCCACAAATAAGAACAAGTGCTAAGTGCATAAAATAAGTTTATTTAGTAGTTTGTGTTGTCACAAAATTTTGAGAGTATAACTGTGACAAAGTGTGACAGTAGAGAAAATAATAATCTAACTGCAATTTCATTTAAGAAGTTGCTTATCTACAGAAGACATAACGAATAAAGTGCTTGATAATGCCACTCTAGCTAAGTTAGTCTTGCAATAATTATGCACATCTCCAGTACCTTTCCCAATTTATGGTGGCTATCATGCCAACACTGTTTATCAAGCTGAAAGACACCAAGTGTAATGAGCCACTATACATAGATCTAATACATTACTCCAAGAAGAATAAGGGAACTTTCTCAGATCATAATACAATGGATGATGAGCTGATAGCAGAACCTAGTTTACAAGCTCTCTCCTTAGGTCCCAGTTCCAGCACACCAAAATAGAAATACAGCTGGACACAGCACAAAGGAAGAAAGGCATTTTAAATTACGCTGATTACACCACTAACTTGTGCCTTCTGATATATGTAAATTATATATATCATTGTATTAAGTTTAATAGAAATGCATCAAACATTTGTAATGTGTAGCATTGTTTTACTCCACAATTTTTTTTGGTGTGTGTGTGTGTGTGTGTGTGTGTGTGTGTGTCTCTCTCTCTCTCTCTCTCTCTCTCTCTCTCTCTCTCTCTCTCTCTCTATATATATATATATATATATATATATATATATATATATATATATATATATCCGCTCCCGGGATTGGAATGTTGGAATGACTCCTTACCCTCTCACCCACATCCTTTCGTCTTTCCCTCTCCTTCTCTCTTTCCTGATGAAGCAACTGTTGGTTGCGAAAGCTTGAATTTTGTGTGTGTGTTTGTGTTTTTTTGTGTGTCTATCAACATGCCAACACTTTCGTTTGGTAAGTTACATCATCTTTGCATGCCTCTTCAGGAAAAGCTGATCCATTACCTTATGAAATATTTTTTGTGAGATGTGCTCCTCAGCACTAATATATTTGAAGAAATTCATGTTACCATGAAGACAACTATTCTAGTAAATAATGGTTAATTAATGACAATTTTTGTGGGACGTACCATTTTCAACTCAATGTAAAAATACTTTATAATAAAAATATATTGTTAGAATAGGTTAATGCATAAAACAGCATATCCAAGATGACAGTTGTCTTTGTCAAGACAATTTATGTCAAAACCTGCTGAAATGTTGTCATGTATGTATGTTTGTTGTCAGCATCTACATCTCTATTAACATAGATCTACCATAGTTGTACAGCGTACATCAATGGGTCTAACATTTGCAAGTGGACCACTGACTAATCTTATGTACTTTAGTTACATGAGTGAATGAATTTTGATGAAGTGTTCTTCATTGTTCTGACCTGTTGGCAACATCTTACATCATTCAGAGAGGCTTTAAAAGACCAGGAGATGCTTCTCTTGACTTCTAAATAAGGTATGAAGCAGGAGAACATTAGATATCAAATATGTAAGGGAAATATATGATGTGCAAACAAAATTGCAATTTCATATGAGAGGAATGGCAAATAAAGTGGTGTCCATTACTCTTACATATATATTTAGGTGACAAGTCATGTAATAGCGATATACACATATACAGATGACAGTAGTATAAATATTATGAAAAGAAAAGTTGCTACTCACCATATAGCGGAGACTCTCACAATTACACCTTTTGGCCATTAAGGCCTTCATCAGCAATTGATGACAGACACACATACACACACGGACACTCACACAAACACAACTTGCACACACGACTGCAGTTTCAGGCAACTGAAACCACACTGACAGTAGTAACATGAACACAAGGTATAAAATGGCAGTGCATTTCCAGCACTGTCAGTTGTACTCAGGTGACTCATGTGAAAAAGTTTACATTGTGATTATTACCACACAATGGGAACTAACAGACTTTGAGCACAGAATGGCAGTTGGAGTTGGACACATGGGACATTCCATTTTGGAAATCATTAGCAAATTTGATATTCTGTGGTCCACGGTGTCGAGAGTATGCTGAGAACACAAAATTTCAGGCATTACCTGTGAACATTGACAATGCAGTGGCTGACAGCCATCACTTAATGACTGAGAGCAGTGGCATTTCCGTAGAGTTGTTGGTACTAACAGACAAGCAACACTGCATGAAATAACCACAGAAATTGATGTGGGATTTATGACAAACTTGCAAGCTGGTAGTGGTTCCATAATGGTGTGG
Source organism: Schistocerca cancellata (assembly GCF_023864275.1). NCBI lineage: Eukaryota > Metazoa > Arthropoda > Insecta > Orthoptera > Acrididae > Schistocerca > Schistocerca cancellata. The sequence continues at coordinate 59,097,883 of NC_064629.1, read as the reverse complement.
GCTGTGTTTACATGGAATGAATACACTGGGTCCTCTGGATGTTTGGCTACTTTGGAGACCATTTACAGCCATTCATGGATATCACATACTCTAACAATGGTGGAATTTTTATGGATTGAAACACGCCATGTCACCAGGCCACAATTGTTCATGATTGGCTTGAAGGGCAGTTCAAGCAAATGGTATGGGCACCCAGATTGTCTGTCGTGAATCCTATAGAACGTGTATGGGATGTAATCGAGAGGTCAGTTCATTCACAAAATCCTGCATTGGCAACATATTCTCAATTATGAATGACTATTGAGCAGCATGGCTCAATATTTCTGCAGGGTACTTCCAATGACTTGTTGAGTGCATGTCACATTGAGTTGCTGCACTACGTCAGGGAGGTGGAGGTCCGACATGATATTAAGAGGTATCCCATGACTTTTGTCACCTCAGTGTACATTCATATCACTTCCAGACACCCACAAGAAACTAAAATTAAAATTTATTTTTCCATTTTGAATTATTGCACATTATGTAACTGAATATGGTACGTATAAAATTTATTTTCATTGCATTCAGCAGAGAATAAACATTATGTGTAATTCTAGTGTCCAAGATACATTCAAACATCAGCAAATGTGGATTAACATGTAGTACAATAAAGATTCAGAGACGACACAAAAATTAGATTAAAACTAAATAACTGTGGGATTGGAGCATACATGAAGTGCAAAGTGAAATAATATCTTTGCATATGTAAATGTTGGCTCTCATGGCATGTACTATTGGTGAAGAACTCTCAGGTTTACAGCTGGGTTGCAGTGTCAAAATACCACATCATTTCTGTTATATCCTAGCCAGTAATGCCAACCGAGCCCGCTGCCAAAAGGTTGGCAGCATCAAAGTCCGGACGCCGTCCACATAAGCAGTGCCAGCGATACAGGAAATCGCCGCAAGTCTGCGCGCGCCACCGCTGGCTTCTGGCTTCTTAAGCGCTGGAGTCGCGAGCGCTAGGACAGTTCTGTATTCGCCGCTCAGTTGTATACTCGCCACCGATTTGTGTACTTGCTAGTCAGTTGTGTGTTCATTGCAGCAGAGTTGTTGTTTGTCGTCAGCCGACGCTGACCTAGCCGCTCCGACTCGAACTAGACAGATTTCTGTAGACACGGAGTTCACTACTGTGTTTCTGTATCTTCGTTAATAAAGATAAGTACCGACTTTTATTTAGTCAGAGTGTTTGGGTTTTCATCTTTCTGTTCACTGTTCCAGCGGACCGGTCAGCCCGCTATTAAAAGTGTGGCGGTGACTTCGTAAGCCGTTTCTACAGCGAAGTGTTTGTCGCTACGAATCCCGCCACAAAAATTTCAATGAGTGTTGTACTTATAATCTTCCAGCAAAGTGTCGAGATATGTCAATGCTGTGACATTTATACTAGTGGAGTGTCCCTTTCCCCTGGTCACCCTCCCCCTTTCCCCCTGTGGGTCTGGGGGCAAGAATAGACCTGAGGTATTCCTGCCTGTTGTAAGAGACGACTCAAATGAGTTTCACACATTTTGGCCTTTATGTGATGGTCCCCTGTAGGGTTTGACCTCCAGTCTTCAAAATTTTCCCAAAGAGTGAACCAATTGGGGAAAGGTGCCTTACATGGTGCATCGGGTCCATCGTGCATTGAAATCTTTAGCCCACTTTCTCATTGTCACATTTCAGTCCCGCTTCCTGGGTGTCTTTTGCAACATGCATTACGCAGTATCACTTTCTGTGTCAAAGATGACCATGGACTTCTTTGCATCTGATATCCAGCATGGTAGCCAGTCCATTGTGGTGGGGTTGCCATGTACCGTGTTGGTTGTAGCCCCCCGACCACACAGGGATCGCTCTGCTGATGCCTGCGGCATTAACTCCCCACATATGCCAAGGGTCAGATGCCCAACCCCCTACGGCAGTGGGACTCCCACCAATGAGCATCCTGCGAGGTGGTCTTTGCTGCAGCTGGGTGACACCTGTGGGGAGGGCCCCTGGTTGGAGTGGGTGGCATTGGGGCAAATGACGTGGTGAAGCATAGTCCATCATCTCGTGCTGGTGGTGAAACACCAGCAGTCTCTATGCGTTCACGAGCTCCATTCAATGCACACAAGTATGATCCCAAATCATTCCCATCCCTGGACACACCATGGGAGGAACGTCAGTCTAAGGATGGCAGTGGATCTTATTCGCCCCTTTACCTTGTATGTTCGAGAGGTGATGGGGAATCTTTCATAACAATGAAGCCTCAGTTTTTTCTTGAGCATTTAGAGGACAAGTTTGGGGAGGTGGAGGGCTTGTCCAAAATAAGATCTGGGTCAGTCTTAATCAAAACAGCATCCTCTGCCCAGTCACGGACGTTACTCGCATGTGACGAGCTGGGGAATGTTTCTGCAACCATCAGAGTTTAAATATGGTCCAGGGTATCATATTTCACAGGGACCTTATTTTGCAGTATGACAATGAGCTGCACGCCAATTTAGAACGTCGAGGTGTACATTTCATTCAGTGTGTCCTCCGGGGTTCGAGGGATAATCAGGTTGCCACCGGTGCCTTCATCTTAGCCTTCGAGGGTGATACATTGCCCAAGAAGGTCAAGGTGATGGTCTAGGGCTCTGATAGAGCCCTAAATCCCTCCCCCGATGCGGTGCTTTAAGTGCTGGAAGATCAGCCGTATGCCTTCCCTCTGTACTTCCTGCATCACATGTTGAGATTGTGGACGCCCATCACATCCCAATAATCCATGTGCCCTGCCTCCCATCTGTCTCAACTGCAGAGAGCACCATTCGCCTTGCTCGCTAGACTGAAGGATTCTCCAGAAGGAAAGGAAGATCATGGACTACAAGACCCTGGACCGACTGACCTACACTGAGGCTAAGAGAAAATTTGAACGCCTGCATCCTGTATGGATGACATCGTCTTACGCCGCCACTACAACAGTTCTGGCACTATCAGTTCCACCAACGCCAGTCACCTCTCAGTGCCAGAAGACTGCGCCTGCCCCCTTGATGGCGTGGGGCATTTCTCTGCCCGTTGCTCCCACACCACTTACTTCAGGAGCAACACCCCCCCCCCCCCCCCCAACCATCAGGGACGTCCGTCTGCACTTCTAAGCCGGAGAATCGTAAGTCTTCTTTGGCTTCTCTCGCTAGGAAGGGGTCCCTTGGGTCACTCCCTTCCCAGATTTCTGCTAGTGGGAAAGGTGACACTTGACAGTGGCTGAAGAGCTCTAAAGTAGCTGGTCGTAGGGCTTCACGCTCATCCTCAGTCCTGGAGACTGAGCCAGTGAAGTTCACCCAGCCAGGGAAACCCAAGGAGCAGCGAGAGAAATCCAAAAAGAAGCTCCCTAAGACCAAGGAAATTGCGGTGGCACCCACACCACCGCTACCTACAAGCTCTGAGTCTGAGAATCTGGTGGAGATTCTGGCGTCTGCTGAGGACCTAGATCTCACCAGACACTCAGACACAATGGATATAGACTGCTCAGGCAATAAGTCGGTGGCAGCAGGTGACTCTGTGGCGTAAACTCCCTTATTGAATGTTCCATGCCTTCTCAGTCTCACGATGACGTCACCCTACAGTGGAATTTCGGTGGTTTTTTCCATCACCTGGATGAGCTGCAGCAACTGTTAAGCTTTACACCTGCTATCTGCATTGCCCTCCAGGAAACCTGGTTCCCCGCAATGCGGACCCCTGCCCTCTGTGGCTATAAGGGAAATTACAGGAACCGTAGCGACTATAATCGAGTCTCAGGTGGAGTTTGCGTTTATGTCCTAAACTGCTTCTTTAGTGAAACTGGGCCTCTTCAAACCCCTCTTGAAGCTGTGGCTGTCAGAATACGAACGACACAGGAAATAACTGTCTGCAATGTATATCTTCCTCCAGATGATGCAGTACCCCTGAATATATTAGCTGTACTGACTGATCAACTTCCTGAACCTTTTCTACTTTTGGGAGATTTTAACGTCCATAGCCCCTTGTAGGGCGGCACTGTGCTTACTGTCGGAGGCAGAGATGTCGAACCTTTGCTGTCTCAGTTCAACCTCCGCCTCTTAAATACTGGGGCCGCCACAGATTTCAGTGTGGCTCATGGTATTTACTCGACCATTGATTTATCAGTTTGTACATGACGACCTGTGTGGTAGTGACTACTTCCTCATCTTCCTGTCACTGTCCCAGCGTCAGGCCCACGGACGCCTGCCCAGATGGGCTTTAAACAAGGCGGACTGAGAAACTTTCACCTCTGCTGTCACCATTGAATCTCCCCCGCACGATAACATCGATGTGATGTTTGAACAGGTGACTACAACAATTGTTTCTGCGGCAGAAAACGCGATCCCTCGCTCTTTAGGGTGCCCCCGGCGTCAGGTAGTCCCTTGGTGGTCGCTGGAAGTCGCTGAATCAATTAAGGAGCGTCGGCGAGCTCTACAATGTCATAAGCAGCATCCTTCCCTGGAGCACCTCATAGCCTTTAAACAGTCCGTGTTTGTCAATTTATCAAAAGACGGAAGCTGGAGTGCTGGGAGAGATGTGTGTCGACTATTGGGTGTCATACGTCACCTTCCCAACTCTGGGCAAAGATGAAACATCTTTTCGGTTAGCAGACCTCAGGCTGGCCAGTGTGGCCGAGTGGTTCTAGGCGCTTCAACCTGGAATCGCGTAACCGCTACGGTCGCAGGTTCGAATCCTGCCTCGGGCAAACTGCGGCTGGATGGGAAAGTCCTCTCATTCATTACGCGCCACAGTGAATCCTATAACACCACATTTACAGAGTGGGAGCTCCTCAGTGCCCTTGCACATTACCCTGACGCAGCTCCTGCGCCTGATCGGATCCACAGCCAAATGATTAAACATCTCTCATCTGACTACATCTACATCTACATCCATACTCCGCAAGCCACCTGACAGTGTGTGGCGGAGGGTACTTTAAGTACCTCTATCGGTTCTCCCTTATATTCCAGTCTCTTATTGTTCGCGGAAAGAAAGATTGTCGGTATGCCTCTGTGTGGGCTCTAATCTGTCTGATTTTATCCTCATGGTCTCTTCGCAAGATATACGTAGGAGGGAGCAAGAGCAACGGTGACCCAGCTGTTACCGTGTTCATTCGTATCCTTGTTAGCGAGAATGAAGTTCAAAACTCCACTGCAAAACACCAATGCCACATGCAAGATGACTTGGGTGCCTACAAAATCCTTGGTAGTAGTAGAAATGTTGTCTATTGCTTTAAAAGCTGTGAGACGCGGACGCCTACTCCTCCAAAAGCGACATATCCTCGTGATCTCCAACCGGATCTGGTGCGATGGCGTCTTTCCATCGCAATGGCGGGAGAGCACCATCATTCCAGTGCTCAAACCCGGTAAATCCCGTCTTGATGTGGATAGCTATCGGCCCATCAGCCTCACCAATGTTCTTTGTAAGCTGCTGGAACGTATGGTGTGTCGGTGGTTGGGTTGGGTCCTGGAGTCACGTGGCCTACTGGCTCCATATCAGGGTGGCTTCCGCCAGGGCCACTCTGCCACTGATAATATTGTGTCCTTCGAGTCTGCCATCCAAACAGCCTTTTCCAGACGCCAACACCCGGTTGCCGTATTTTTTTACTTACGTAAAGCATATGACACGAGATGGCGACATCATATCCTTGCCACATTGAATGAATGGGGTCTCCGGGGTCCGCTCCCGATTTTCATCCAAAACTTCCTGTCGCTCGCTACTTTCTGTGTCCAAGTTGGTGCCTTCAATAGTTCCATCCACATCCAGGTGAACGGAGTCCCACAGGGCCCTGTATTGAATGTGTCCATATTTTTAGTGGCCACTAACAGTCTAGCAGCAGCTGTCGGGCCTTCGATGTCACCTTCTCTGTATGCATACGACTTCTGCAGTTTGTACTGCTGCTCTAGTACTGGTGTTGCTGAGCGTCGCCAGCAGGGAGCCACCCACAAGGCGCAGTCATGGGCTCTAGTCCATGGCTTTCAGTTTTCCGCCATGAAGACGTGTGTCATACATTTCTGTCGGCGTCATACCATTCATCCAGGACCAGCACTTTACCTTAATGATGATCCACTCACTGTAGTGGAGACATACCGATTCTTACACCTGGTTTTCGACACTCAGTTTACTTGTCTTCCTCATCTTCGTCAGCTTAAACGGAAGTGTTGACAGCACCTCAATGCCCTCCATTGCCTGAGCAACACCAGTGGGGTGCAGATCGCTCTATGCTGGTACAGCTCTACAGAGCCCTTGTTCAATCCCGCCTTGACTTGGAAGTGTGATTTATAGTTCAGCGGCGTCCTCAGCATTGCGTTTGCTCGACCCACTGCCCCATTGCGGAGTTTGACTAGCGACAGGAGCTTTTAGGACAAGTCCGGTGACAAGCGTACTGGTGGAGGCTGGAGTGCCTCCATTGAAGATCAGATGTGCACAAGTGTTCGCCAGTTACGTTGCACACATTCATAGCTCTCCTGAACATCCTAATTACCGTATTCTTTTCCCAAACATGGCGGTTCATCTCCCGCATAGGCGCCCAGGTCAGGGCTAACAATTACGTTTCTTGTGCGATCGCTTCTGTCTGAAGTGGAGTCCTTCCCTTCACCACCTCTCCTCAAGGTCTATTCACATACACCTCCTTGGTATAGCTGTAGGCTGAAGCTTTGCCTGGATCTTTCACGTGGCCCTAAGGACTCCATTAACCCTGCGGCTCTCCGCTGTCACTTCCACTCGATTCTTGAATTGTTCCGGGGCTCTGAAGTGGTTTATACCGATGGCTCGATGGCTGATGGTGATGTTGGCTTCGCCTTTGTCCACAAAGGCCATATTGAACAGCATTCCTTGCCCGATGGCTGTGTTGTATTCACTGCAGAGCCAGTGGCCATATCTCGTGCACTTCAGTATATACGTTCATGTTCCAGGGAATAGTTTCTTCTGTGTACTGACTCCTTGAGCAGCTTACAAGCTGTCGACCAGTGCTACCCTCGCCATCATTTGGTGGCGTCCAGACAGGAGTCCATCTATGCCCTGGACCAGTCCCATCGTTCAGTGGTGTTTGTGTGGACCCCAGGACACGTCGACATCCCAGACAACGAACTTGCCAACAGGCTGGCCAAACAGGCTACGCAGAAACCGCTTCTGGAGATGGGCATCTCTGAACCTGACCTGCATTCTGATTTACGCTGCAGGGTTTTTCGGCTTTGGGAGACGGAATGGAATAACAGTACACACAACAAACTACGTGTCATTAAGGAGACTATGAATGTGTGAAAGACTTCCATGTGAGCCTCTCGCAGGGAATCAGTTGTCCTCTGTTGGCTCCGCATTGGCCACGCTTGGGCTACCCACGGTTACCTCCTGCACTGTGAAGACCCACCTGAGTGTCGGTGCGGTGCTCGGTTGACAGTGGCCCATATTCTGGTGGACTCTCCCACTTTGACTGCTCAGTGACGAAATCTTGGGTTACCGGACTTGTTGCCACTCATTTTATCTGACAACGCCTCATTGGCTGATTTAGTCTTACGTTTCATTCGTGAGGGTGGGTTTTATCATTTGATCTAAGTTTTAGCGCATGTCCTTAGTCCCTCAGTGTCCTCCAACCTAGTGCTTTTAGGGTGGAGGTTTTAATGTGTTGCAGAGTGTCTGGCTTTTTCCTTTTTCTTCTCGTGGTTGGCCAGCCACTGTAATCTGCTTTCTAGCTTTAGTCTCCTCTTTTTCTAGCGTCTGTCTGTTGTTTTCTGGTCCTCTTTTGTTCCTTTTAGTGTTTGTTGCATTTCCTCTGTTGGCTCAAATGGCTCTGAGCACTATGGGACTAAACTCCTGAGGTCATCAGTCCCCTAGAACTTAGAACTACTGAAACCTTACTAACCTAAGGACATCACACATATCCATGTCGAAGACAGGATTCGAACCTGCATTCATAGCAGCCACGTGGTTCCGGACTGAAGCGCCTAGAACCGCTCGACCCCTTTCGCCGGCTTTCCTTCGTTCTTGTGGTTTTTGTTTTCTTACCGTTTTGTGTTATATGTCTTGTCTGTTTGATTCTCACACTTGTGGCATTGTTCCCCCCCCATGAACCATGGACCTTGCCGTTGGTGGGGAGGCTTGCGTGCCTCAATGATACACATAGCTGTACCATAGGTGCAACCACAACGGAGGGGTATCTGTTGAGAGGCCAGACAAATGTGTGGTTCCTGAAGAGGGGCAGCTGCCTTTTCAGTAGTTGCAGGGGCAACAGTCTGGATGATTGACTGATCTGGCCCTCTAACACTAACCAAAACGGCCTTGCTGTGCTGGGACTGCGAACGGCTGAAAGCAAGGGGAAACTACAGCCGTAATTTTTCCCGAGGGCATGCAGCTTTACTGTATGATTAAATGATGATGGCGTCCTCTTGGGTAAAATATTCCGGAGGTAAAATAGTCCCCCATTCAGATCTCTGGGCGGGGACTACTCAAGAAGACGTTGTTATCAGGAGAAAGAAAACTGGCGTTCTACGGATCGGAGCGTGGAATGTCAGATCCCTCAATCAGGCAGGTACGTTAGAAAATTTAAAAAGTGAAATGGATAGGTTAAAGTTAGATATAGTGGGAATTAGTGAAGTTCGGTGGCAGGAGGAACAAGACTTTTGATCAGGTGAATACAGTGTTATAAATACAAAATCAAATAGGAGTAATGCAGGAGTAGGTTTAATAATGAATAAAAAAATAGGAGTGCGGGTAAGCTACTACAAACAGCATAGTGAACGTATTATTGTGGCCAAGATGGACACGAAGCCCACACCTACTACAGTAGTACAAGGTTATATATCAACTAGCTCTGCAGATGATGAAGAAATTGATGAAATGTATGATGAGATAAAAGGAATTATTCAGGTAGTGAAGGGAGCCGAAAATTTAATAGTCATGGGTGACTGGGATTCGACAGTAGGAAAAGGAAGAGAAGGAAACGTAGTAGGTGGATATGGATTGGGGCTAAGAAATGAAAAAGGAAGCCGCCTGGTAGACTTTTGCACAGAGCATAACTTAACCATAGCTAACACTTGGTTCAAGAATCATGAAAGAAGGTTGTATACATGGAAGAACCCTGGAGATACTAAAAGGTATCAGATAGATTATATAATGGTAAGACAGAGATTTAGGAACCAGATTTTAAATTGTAAGACATTTCCAGGGGCAGATGTGGACTCTGACCACAATTTATTGGTTATGAACTGTAGATTAAAACTGAAGAAACTGAAAAAAAAAGGGGGGAGGAATTTACGGAGATGGGACCTAGATAGAATGACTAAACCAGAGGTTGTACGGAGTTTCAGGGAGAGCATAAGGGAACAATTGACAGGAATGGGGGAAAGAAATACAGTAGAAGAAGAATGGGTAGCTTTGAGGAATGAAATAGTGAAGGCAGCAGAGGATCAAGTAGGTAAAAAGACGAGGGCTATTAGAAATCCTTGGGTAACAGAAGAGATACTGATTTTAATTGACGAAAGGAGAAAACATAAAAATGCAGCAAATGAAGCAGGCAAAAAGGAACACAAACATCTCAAAAATGAGACCGACAGGAAGTGCAAAATGGCTAAGCAGGGATGGCTAGAGGACAAATGTAAGGATGTAGAGGCTTATCTCACGAGGGGTAAGATAGATACTGCCTACAGGAAAATTAAAGAGACCTTTGGAGAAAAGAGAACCACTTGCATGAATATCAAGAGCTCAGATGAGAACCCAGTTCTAAGCAAAGAAGGGAAAGCAGAAAGGTGGAAGGAATATATAGAGGGTCTATACAGGGGCGACGTTCTTGAGGACAATATTATGGAAATGGAAGAGGAGGTAGATGAAGATGAAATGGGAGATATGATACTGGGTGAAGAGTTTGACAGAGCACTGATAGACCTAAGCTGAAACAAGGCCCTGGGAGTAGACAACATTCCATTAGAACTACTGACAGCCTTGGGAGAGCCAGTCCTGACAAAACTCTACCATCTGGTGAGCAAGATGTATGAGACAGGAGAAATTCCCTCAGACTTCTAGAAGAATATGATAATTCCAATCCCAAATAAAGGAGGTGTTGACAGATGTGAAAATTACCGAACTATCAGTTTAATAAGTCACAGCTGCTAAAATACTAACGCGAATTCTTTACAGACGAATGGAAAAACTGGTAGAAGCCGACCTCGGGGAAGATCAGTTTGGATTCCGTAGAAATGTTGGAACACGCGAGGCATTACTGACCCTACGACTTATCTTAGAAGAAAGATTAAGGAAAGGCAAACCTACGTTTCTAGCATTTGTAGACTTAGAGAAAGCTTTTGAAAATGTTGACTGGAATACTCTCTTTCAAATTCTGAAGGAGGCAGGGGTAAAAATACAGGGAGCGAAGGGCTATTTACAATTTGTACAGCAAGCAGATGGCAGTTATAAGAGTCAAGGGGCATGAAAGGGAAGCAGTGGTTGGGAAGGGAGTGAGACAGTGTTGTAGCATATCCCCGATGCTATTCAATCTGTATATTGAGCAAGCAGTAAAGGAAACAAAAGGAAAGTTCGGAGTAGGTATTAAAATCCATGGAGAAGAAATAAAAACTTTTAGGTTCGCCGATGACATTGTAATTCTGTCAGAGACAGCAAATGACTTGGAAGAGCAGTTGAACGGAATGGACAGTGTCTTGAAAGGGGGGTATAAGATGAACAGCAACAAAAGCAAAACGAAGATAATGGAATGTAGTCGAATTGAGTTGGGTGATGCTGAGGGAATTAGATTAGGAAATGAGACACTTAAAGTAGTAAAGGAGTTTTGCTATTTGGGGAGCAAAATAACTGATGATGGTCGAAGTAGAGATGATATAAAATGTGGACTGGCAATGGCAAGTAAAGCGTTTCTGAAGAAGAGAAATTTGTTAACATCGAGTATAGATTTAATTGTCAGGAAGTCGTTTCCGGAAGTATTTGAATGGAGTGTAGCTATGTATGGAAGTGAAACATGGACGATAAATAGTTTAGACAAGAAGAGAATAGAAGCTTCCGAAATGTGGCGCTACAGAATAATGCTGAAGATTAGATGGGCAGATCACATAACTAATGATGAGGTATTGAATAGAATTGGGGAGAAGAGTTTGTGGCACAACTTGACTAGAAGAAGGGATCGGTTGGTAGGACATGTTCTGAGGCATCAAGGGATCACCAATTTAGTATTGGAGGGCAGCGTGGAGGGTAAAAATCGTAGAGGGAGACCAAGAGATGAATACACTAACCAGATTCAGAAGGATGTAGGCTGCAGTAGGTACTGGGAGATGAAGAAGCTTGCACAGGATAGAGTAGCATGGAGACCTGCATCAAACCAGTCTCAGGACTGAAGACCACAACAACAACAACGTGGCATTGTTTTATTAGGATTAAGGAACCGATGACCTCGTAGTTTGGTCCGTTCCCCCCTCTTTTAAACCAATTTTCACCTGGCCACGATCGGCTGTGTACTGTCCAGCTGACGGGCGGGGAGCAGGATGAGGTGATGGTAGTGGGTGCTCCATTTGCATCTCTGCATGGACATCCTAGCTGTGCTTTGCGAGCTGGACGGTACTGGTGGTGCTCTCATCATATTGGCACAATGCTGGATTCCTTGTTGCACTTCTTTGGTATCGTTTGTCTCTGTTGACGAGATTGTTGTAAACCTGTACTTCAATAGCTACTTTTATGATGCTGTCCCAGTAGATGGTTGCTTGAAAAAGCACCTTGGTGTTCTGGAAATGAAAGATGTGGTCGTCCCTGAGGCTACACTCAGCTATTGCTGATCTTTTTGTTTGTCCCAGTAGCACATGCCCAATGTGCTACTTGCAGTGTTTTAAAATACAGTTCTGCATTTGTCTAATGTACTTTTGGCCACATTCACAGGCGATTTTGCATATTCCTGGTAAACAGATTTTCAGTGGGTCTTCTGCAGAGCCGAACCATTCTTTCCTCTTTGGCAGTGATTAGAGGATGGGTTTTATGTTGGAGTTTTTGAGTAGCCTCACAGTTTTGGCTAAGGGTGTTCCCAGGTACGTAAGAAAAACGAGGCTCTTTTCTTCTTCCTGTACCCGATTTCTAGCATCTTGTCTCTTCTTGTATGCCCTACTAATCTGCACACTTTGCAGGCTACTTCCTTCAGGTGCTGTAGTTTATCCAGGAGGTTTTTCTAATCGCAGATGACATGCACCATATGTACCAGTGTGGTCGGCACTGTCTGTTGTTGCACTGGATGGTGGTAACTCATTGCATGCAAGTACAGCTCTGTGTTGTCTTTATCCTATATAATGAGTGGCCTAGTGTACCGTCTGCCATCTTACTTATTAGTCTGTCCAGGAAAGGAAGACAACCATTCTCCTCTATTTCCATAGTGAAAGGAATTGCATGATAGATGCTGGTAAGGTGGTCCAGAAACTTGTCCAGTATCTGTGTGCAATGCTCCCATGCCATAAATGTATCGTTGACATAATGGGAGAAGTGCTTGGGTTTCTAGTAAGTAGTCTGAAGAGCCATCTCCTCAAAGTGTTCTACATAGAGGTTTGTAGTCCCTGGAACAAGTGGGGACCCCATGGTCTGTCCATCCATTTTTTTCCTAAAATTTTCCATTCCATTTGAAGTAGGTGGTCGTCAGTGCGTGTTTGAAGAGAGTAGCAATCTGCAGTTCGAAATGTTGAGACACCAGCGCCAAGGAGTTTTGCAGAGATTTTTTTGTGAATAGCAATGTAGTGATGAAACTCATGAGCAGGTCATATCTTTGTAATCGCATATCCTTAAATATTTTCATGAAATCGTCCGAGTTCTTAACGTGATAACCACAGTGCCCCACAAGGGGCTTTAGAAGTGTCACCAGATATTTGGCCTGTCCGCAGTTGCATGAATTGATGGTGTCGAGTATTGGCCACAGACGCACCCCTTCCTTGTGGATTTTCGGCAGTCACTGGCGCCCTGAGATACAGCCACTTCTTCTCTGCCTCTGACAGATTTGAGCGCTTCAGCAGAGCCACGGTTTTCCTGGTGAAAGTCGAGGCTCAATCCATCTTGAGTTTCCTGTATACTGAGTCCTTTAGTAGCGAACCAAATTTACGATGGTAGTCGAAAGTGTGTATCAGCGCCATTGCATTCCTTTTGTCTGCTGGAGGAACTGTAATGTTAGGATCATCTTGCATTGATCAGATAGCCCCCAATTCTGCCACCATTATGTTCGCTTTCATAAGTCTGGACTTCATGATGATTCCTCTGCTTCTCCTTTGGCAGGCAGTCCGGAGGCCTATACTGAGATGGGACACTATTAGCGGCATGGGGAAAAGAATCTGAAGCCTGCCAAAGGAAGAAGCAGAGGAAATCTGATGGGGAAACTGTAGGGTCAATGAAGTGTCCCTCCTTCTGAAAGCAAACATGACGGATGCAGAACTGGAGGCTATCTGCTCACTGAGATATGATGATAACACAATGATTCTTCCAGCAGACAAAGGGAATGAAACAATGCTGATACACACTGTCGACTACCATCATAAATTTGGTCTGCTGCTACAGGACCTAGCTTACAGAAAGCTCAAGAGGTCTCTAACCTCGACAATGACCAAGAAAACCGTGGCTCTGCTGAAGCGCTCAAATCTGTCAGAGGCAGAGAAGAAGTGGTTGTATCTCAAGGCGCCAGTGACTGCCGAAAATCCACAAGGAAGGGGTGCCTCTGTGGCCAATAGTTGACACCCTCAGTTCACACAATTACATACAGACTGTCCAAATATCTGGTGACACTTCTAAAACCCCTTGTGAGACACTGTCATCATCATGTTAAGAACTGGGCCGATTTCGTGAAAGTATTTAAGGAGATGTGATTACAAAGATATGACCTGCTTGTGAGTTTCAAAATTACATCGCTGGTCCCGAAAGTGCCTGGGCACGATTCCTTGGCGCTGCTGCCTCAACATTTCGAACTGCAAATAACTAAACTCTTCCCACATGCACTGCCGACTTTAAGTGCAGTGGAAAGTTTTATGAATAAATGGATCGACTGGCCATAGGATCCCCTCTCGTTTCAGGGACTACGAACCTCTACATGGAACACTTTGAGGAGGTGGCTCTTCAAACTTCTCATTAGAAAGCTAAGCACTTCTTCCGCTTGTCGACGATTCTTTCGTGGTATGGGAGCAGGCACTGGACGAGTGTCTGGACCACCTTAACAACATCCATCATAACATTACTTTCACTATGGAAATAGAGGAGAATGGTTGTCTTCCTTTCTTGGGCAAACTAATAAGGAAGAAGTCAGATAATCACTAGGCCAGTCAGTACATAGGATGAAGACACACACAGAGCTGTACCTGCATGCAGTGAGCTGCCACCATCCAGCACGAGAGCAGACAGTGCCGCCATATTGCGCACGTCATCTGCAATTAAGAAAGCCTCCTGGATGAACTACAACACCTGAAGGAAGTAATCCGCAAAAATGGGTACAGTGGAGTGCAGATTAGTAGGGTATTCAAGAAGAGACAAGATGCTGGAAACCAGGAAGAGGAAGAAGAGGAGAAGAGACTCGCTTTCCTTTCATACCTGGGACCACTTGCAGCCAAAATTGCGAGGCCACTCGAAAAATCCAACATAAAACCTGTCGTCCGATCTCTACCAAAGATGAAAAAGTGGTTTGGCTGTGCAAAAGAGGCACTGAAAATCAGTGTACGAGGAATGTACAACATCTCCTGCGAGTGTGGCCGACACTACATACGGCACATGCATGACTATATTTTAAAATGCTGCAAGAAGCACATCAGGCATACGCCATTGGGACAGACAATAAAATCGGCCATAGCAGAGTGTAACCTCAAGGAAGAACACACCCACGACTTCCAGAATGCCGAGGAACTTGTCGAGCTACCAGCTATTGGGACAGCATCGTAAAGGAATCTATTGAAATATGTGTCACGGCAATCGTGTCAACAGAGACGAAGGATACCGACTAAGTGCGGCACGAAATCTCGCTTTAACGGCAATGCGACCAGATCGTGATCAGCACCGCACAACTCCCCAAGATACAGCTGGACGGTCTATACAGAGATACGAACAGAGCATCCACTACCCCCACCACTATTGCGTCACCCTGCTCCCTATCCGTCAGCCGGACAGTACACACTGCTCATAGCCAGGTGGAAGGGGGCACTCCACTAGTATAAATATCACAGCATCCGTATATCCCGACACTTCGCCGAAACATGAGGAGTATGAACTCGTCAATATGTCCTGGTATTTTAACCCTGCCGTCTGGCCCGAATTTGAGTGCTTTTCATCAGCATTGTGCCGTGGCGGCGGTATTACCAATCGATTCTCGATCGTTGGGCCTCCGAGTGGTGTTTCTTTCTCTGTTGCGGGGCGCCTCCTGGTGGCGGGTGGCGCCGTCTCTGCCCGGTGGCGTGTGCACAGGCAGTGAAGTTTGGGTGCGTGCGGCGCGAGCATTGCCTTTCGCTTCGGACGGTGGGTTCCTCTACGCTGTCGCTGGCCGGGACTGGTGTTACTTGCTGCTCCGCGGGTCAGTGGTTGGAGTCGTCGCCTGATTACCAGCTTTCCTGCCCTGTCTGACTGTGCCTTGCTGAGGTCTGGGTGACGATACTCGTGCTGGATCATCTTTCTCGTGGCGATTATCCTGGACCGCGCCTTGGCAGGAGCTTGTGGCTGTGCTGCTCCCGGATATAGTTTACAGGGGAGTACTTTTCCGTCCTTGGACGTCTGGCAGTGAGCCGTGGTAGGGGAACAAGAGGGAAACAAATGGTAGCACCAACATTTTTTTCTTAAACAGGGTGGCTTTATTGGAGTGAACTATAGACAATGAAATTTAAATAACAACTCTCCACAAATATGGCTTCACAGGTAAGATTAAATTTATGATATTTAAATTTTTTTTTAAATTTTCAGCAAAAAACCCTTAATGGCTTTAGTAAAACAATAAGTGATAGGCCTAACGAGAAAGTGGAATCCACCCCAACATTTCCATAGATCATAGATACAAGTTGCACAATTTAACCCCAAGGAATTGCCAAGATAAAATTTCCCCAAAACATAAAAGATGAATCATTACACTAAAATGCTGCATCAGTTATCAACATAAAAATTCACAAGGAGCCCAAAGCTAGATTTTAACATTTCTTACATCGCAGCTATAGGCAAGATAAAATTAACTCAGTTAACAAAATACAATTACACCAAAACTCAAATACAGGTTAAAATTTAACACACACGGTGACAACCGCCAGCTTACAATAGTTCAAAACATTATTCAATCTCATAGGTGCGCAGATGTCATTACCGAGGGGAGTGTGCGAACCAAATTGAAGCAACTATAACATGGCATAGACCAAATTAAAGATTCGACAGTCTCTGCAGAGAAATCGTCAAGAAACAGCAAACAAGTCAGGAAACGATCACCCTCGCCCACATACACACTCACGCACGGGCACAGAGGAGCCAACCTTAAGCCAGGGAGACAGGACAGGCAGGGTGCAAAAAAACAATTCGTGATGGGGCCCACCGAACCACTGGACGGGAACTACCGAAATTCACTCACCTTAAACTTTACGTACGACGCCTGGGCGAGGAAACGGGAAATCGTAGGGGCACAGGCCAGCAAAACCCCAGACAAACACACAGAATCCCATAAATTCCAAAACATAATTTAATCGATTATCCCCCAAAACCCCGGAACTTGGCACAAGCAAAATTACAGGCTACAGGATCCAACGGCACTCTGCAGAAGAGTAAGGACGGAAAAGGTTAAACAAAGTTCTGCAATGGCACAATAAAACGGCAAGAAAAACACACTAAGTAAGGTACATCAACCCACAGAATGCCGAGAAACACGAACACTAGGGTTTGCCCACGATTCTGACACAATCATAACAACGAAGATAATCTTCTTAGCCATAGCACGCTGAAACACACAAACAGCACCAAACTTCCGAGGTCGGAAAAGTACTCCCCTGTAAGCTACAGGGTGTTACAAAAAGGTACGGCCAAACTTTCAGGAAACAGTCCTCACACACAAAGAAATAAAATATGTTACGTGGACATGTGCCGGAAATGCTTACTTTCCATGTTAGAGCTCATTTTATTACTTCTCTTCAAATCACATTAATCATGGAATGGAAACACACAGCAACAGAACGTACCAGCGTGACTTCAAACACTTTGTTACAGGAAATGTTCAAAATGTCCTCCGTTAGTGAGGATACATGCATCCACCCTCCATCGCATGGAATCCCTGATGCGCTGATGCAGCCCTGGAGAATGGCGTATTGTATCACAGCCGTCCACAATACGAGCATGAAGAGTCTCTACATTTGGTACCAGGGTTGCTTAGACAAGAGCTTTCAAATGCCCCCAAAAATGAAGGTCAAGAGGGTTGAGGTCAGGAGAGCGTGGAGGCCACGGAATTGGTCCGCCTCTACCAGTCCATCGGTCACCGAATCTGTTTTTGAGAAGCGTACGAACACTTCGACTGAAATGAGCAGGAGCTCCATCGTGCATGAACCACATGTTGTGTCGTACTTGTAAAGGCACATGTTCTAGCAGCACAGGTAGAGTATTCCGTATGAAATGATGATAACGTGCTCCATTGAGCGTAGGTGGAAGAACATGGGCCCCAATCAAGACATCACCAACAATGCCTGCCCAAACGTTCACGGAAAATCTGTGTTGATGACGTGATTGCACAATTGCGTGCGGATTCTCGTCAGCCCACACATGTTGATTGTGAAAATTTACAATTTGATCACGTTGGAATGAAGCCTCATCCGTAAAGAGAACATTTGCACTGAAATGAGGATTGACACATTGTCGGATGAACCATTTGCAGAAGTGTACCCGTGGAGGCCAATCAGCTGCTGATAGTGCCTGCACACACTGTACACGGTACGGAAACAACTGGTTCTCCCATAGCACTCTCCATACAGTGACGTGGTCAACGTTACCTTGTACAGCAGCAACTTCTCTGACGCTGACATTAGGGCTATCGTCAACTGCACAAAGAATTGCCTCGTCCATTGCAGGTGTCCTCGTCGTTCTAGGTCTTCCCCAGTCGCGAGTCATAGGCTGGAATGTTCCGTGCTCCCTAATACGCCGATCAATTGCTTCGAACGTCTTCCTGTCGGGACACCTTCGTTCTGGAAATCTGTCTCGATACAAACGTACCGCACCACAGCTATTGCCCCGTTTTAATCCATACATCAAATGGGCATCTGCCAACTGCGCATTTGTAAACATTGCACTGACTGCAAAAACCCATTTGTTATGAACACTAACCTGTTGATGCTATGTACTGATGTGCTTGATGCTAGTACTGTAGAGCAATGAGTCGCATGTCAACACAAGCACCGAAGTCATCATTACCTTCCTTCAATTGGGTCAACTGGCGGTGAATCGAGGAAGTACAGTACATACTGACGAAACTGAAATGAGCTCTAACATGGAAATCAAGCGTTTCCAGACACATGTCCGCATTACATCTTTTCTTTATTTGTGTGTGAGGAATGTTTCCTGATAGTTTGGCCGTACCTTTTTGTAACACCCTGTATATCTGGGAACAGCACCGCCACAAGCTCCTGCCAAGGCGCGGTCCATGGAAATCGCCGTGAGAAAGATGATCCAGCACGAGTATCCTCACCCAGACCTCAGCAAGGAGCAGTCAGACAGGGCAGGAAAGCTGGTAATCAGGCGACGACTCCAACCACCGACCCGCGGGGTAGCAAGTAACACCAGCCCCGGCCAGCGACAGTGCGGAGGGTCCCACCGTCCGACGCAAAAGACAATGCTCGCGACACTCGCGACCAAACTTCACTGCCTGTGCACACGCCACCGGGCAGAGACGGCGCCACCCGCCACCAGGAGGCGCCCCGCAACAGAGAAAGAAACACCACTCGGAGGTCCAACGATCGAGAATCGATCGGGAATACCGCCGCCACGGCACAAATATCTTTGCGGTTTTGGACATTCTAAACCAGGGCTTAACAACTGGCTGGTTTTGAGCCCGAGTACTCGCGTCTGCTCAGGCACGTGCTCGCGAGCAGGTGCAAGGTCGCGGAGTAGGAAGGGGAGGGAGGAAAAATGCGCGCGCACGTTTGAATGTGATCTCGCGTTCTCAGCAGATTTAACTAGCCATCTGAATGCTTTGAACATTTTACTACAAGGTAAAGATCTGCTAATTACTCATTTCATAGATCGAATACGAGCTTTTAAAATGAAATTGACACTTTGGGTGAGTCAGCTGGAAACAGGAAACCTAGGTCATTTTCCTAAATTATCATCCGTGCAAGATGTTCACAAAGACTGTGAACGTTATTCACATAGTTTAGTTGATCAGCGCTTTCAAGATCTGACAGCACTAGACAGTGATTTTGATCTGTTCTCTCCATATTCAGCGAATATTTAAGAGATTCGTCCTGAGCTGCAGCAAGAAATTATTGACCTGCAGTGTGACAGAGAATACAGAGGCAAATTTCGGAACAAGAAAAACATTCTGGAATTCTACAGACACTTCCCTCAGGATAGATTTCCTCGCTTGCACAAACTGGCGGCTACAATAATATCAATGTTCGATTCCACGTATGTTTGTGAACCACTGTTCTCTGCAATGAAATGTAACAAGGCGCGCCTGAGAAACGCATTGTCTGATCGAAATTTAAACTGAACGCTGTGCCTAAAATGCACAAGAACAATTACTCCGAGCATAGACGCAATTGTAAAGGACAAAAAGTACAAGATAACCGAGAATCCCACACTTCAGTGACACCTTTTATTGTGTAACAGTTCACAAATTAATGCGAATGTAGAGGCATACACTAAGCTAATAAAATTATGTGGCACATGTACATTCTCCTTTATTTGTTTCATTTGTCGCAGTAATAATTCGTGAGTGATATCCCTGCAGGTGGCCGCGGATTTACATTGACTGGTGGCAGCTGTTGTGTGCCCCACGTGACTTTGCCCACTCTCCGCTCTGGTCCGGTAGTGGGGGTAGCGTGCTCGCGCTGCTCCGTGCTCGCGCCTTGCTGCTCACAGCTTGCTCCGCGAGCACGTATGTTGTGAAGCCCTGTTCTAAACAATAGTGTTTCAAATGTATCAATTCGATATTTGTTTTAGTTAGTACATTCAAACTGGTAAACCAGAATACACGGCGACACAAATACAAAAATACAACTTTTGCGGGAAATTCTAAGGTCCTATGATTTCAGGATCTCCAGATGCAAATTACGCAAAAGCCAGTTAACCGATGGAAAGTGTATTCAGAATACCAGTGATCCTTCTTCAGCTAACTGATTACCGATTAATCTCTTTGATAGATTATTAAGCCCCATAAAATATGTGTATTATAAAATCAGGTGAGCCCATTTTTCTAAGAAAGATTTTGATATTTCCCTGCACCTGAAGCCATTGCGTATCTTTGCTGTACCAGGTATAACCACTCCATAGTGCTTCAGCTTCTTTAGAAACAGTGACGATCGCATAAGAGAGTACCTGTGTTTATTCACGGATATAAAGTGAAAAGAAGTTGCTAACGTCGGTGTCAGCAAACGCCTGTAGGGCTGCCTAATTGGTATTCCATAGATGAAGCACAGAGGAACTACAGTTTGTGAAGCAAAATCGTTCTCAGGTTAATCAGCTGAAGAATTTATTTGACAACACATTAAAATATATGCATACATTACATATGAACCAAAGAAAAATGCAATTACAATTAATAATACGTCCATTCACCTGCAGTACCGATAATTGCTTGGCATCTCAGAGGCGTGCTTGAAACCAAGTTTTCCGCGAATTCATTTGGAAGAGGTCTCCAAATGCGTCGAATTTGCAGTGACAGCTGTTTCAAAGTGAAGATCTGTTTTCCTTGGAACTTGTTTCTGATTTTTTGATTTTTCGTTTTCAGACCTTTAGGGAGGATACAGCGAAAAACAGCCTCAAAAACGCGATACGTAAGCTGCACTCATGTCTCTTCTTGTGGATCCCAGTCAGTAATTCAAAGTAAACTAACGAGTTATGGACAATGCATGAATGAAAAAGGTTCCCTCTAGTGGGTTTTGAAATAAGTAAGATGATATTTTTACCACCTGTGTGTGTAATTCTGACCACGCTTTTAGTTAGAAGACTGTATATACACTTCGTAACTATTCCCGTGACATGGGTCCTACATAACGAACAAAACTGAAATTCGTGTGGTTGAAGGTCGACACAAAGTTCTTCAGAGACATTTGTATCAAACAGATTAATCGGTAATCAGTTAGCTGAAGAAGCATTCTGAATCCACTTTCTATTGTTTAACTGGCTTTTGCATAATTTGCAACTGGGGATCCTGAATACATAAGACCATGGAATTTCCTGCAAAAGTTCTATTTTTGTAATTGTGTCGGCCTGTATTCTGATTTGCCAGTTTGAATGTACTAGCTAAAACAAATATCAAATTGGTACATTTGGCAATCACAAAGCAGACATTTATGACCATTCACACAGCTCACTGAGTCGAGTTTGTGACAAGGCTTCATTTGTAAAAGTTTTCTCCAGATTTTGTTAACGAATTTATTCTAGCAATTTGCAGCTGCATTAAGTAAATCGGGAAATAATAACCTATAGCGCACTGATCTGTATCGTTGATTAAAACCGATAACTCACGGCCTCCTTACATAGCAAGACATGTGCAGAATCACTGAGCTAATGAGCTGCTGTTGGGAGCAGGTTCCTCTCATTGCAGTATTGGTCACTGAGCCTCATAATGCAACATTAAAGACAAGAACGTTTGTTACTTAAGTGAGGTACGGCATTCCTGCGGTCCAAAAATTAAATTTTCTGTCTCAATTTCTCATCTTACAGGAGGATTATGTAGCATAAGTCATCTAGATGGAAAAGGAATACATGCCAAGTGAATTTAGCGCAACTATTCAGGACCACATGGGGTTGTAACCTCACTGTCACAGAGTTGACAAATATTTGCACAATGATGCCAGTCCTTAGCTGTGCTAGGGACAGCTATGTAGGGAAATGTTTGTCATGCTCCCGTTAATACGGGCACTCATATGGGAGGCGCTAGCGCACTTGGTTTCTATGCTGCATTATCTGCTGATACTTTCTATAGTGCGTTTAAAATTAGTTGCGACTTTTGACAGTTCAGTACGGACCGAGTGGAGGAAAGCGTGTGCTGAACGCCTCAGCATGCGACGATAACACCGGGCCTTCTCGGCGCGTAACCTGTCGGCCGCCCAAGCTGGCTGATCTGCAATCTTTCTCAAACGATTTTTGAGAAAATATACGGCAGCAAACTCTGAGTCTCACACACCTTATAGATTCATTCGTCAGCCTCACGATGAACTACCTATTATTTCTTAATGGTCATAGTTACTGTGATATTTCAGTATTAGCTGAACTACTGCGAGAAATTCTTAAAGTTTCTAGTGAAAATTAGGGATCGCTACGAATTTGCGTTTGGTGTGCGTTAGGTCATACATTGCTGCATATAAAATTTAGAAACCATATTGAATTATTCATTAAACCTCGAAGGATATCGCTATCTATCTCCAATGTCCAGAAAATGGAATGTGTGTAGAGGTCTCCGTCACGAACGCGCACGCCAGTGAAAAAAGAAAAAAAACAGAATGAAATATTCATAAAGCCCTCGTATCTCATAAACTGTCTGAGATATCGAAACAAGATTTTTAGCGAAGAGCAGAGTGAAACTTCCTGGCAGATTAAAACTGTGTGCCGGACCGAGACTCGAACTCGGGACCTTTGCCTTTTGCGGGCAAGTGCGCTACCATTTGAACTCCCCAAGCACGACTCAGCCGCGCCGGATTAGCCGAGTGGTTTAGGGCGCTGCAGTCATGGACTGCGCGGCTGGTCCCGGCGAAGGTTCGAGTCCTCCCTCGGGCATGGGTGTGTGTGTTTGTCCTTAGGATAATTTAGGTAAAGTAGTGTATAAGCTTACGGACTGATAACCTCAGCAGTTAAGTCCCATAAGATTTCACACAAATCTCATCAAGCACGATTCACGCCCCGTCCTCACAGCTTTACTTCCGCCAGTACCTCGTCTCCTACTTTCCAAACCTCACAGGAGCTCTCCTGCGTACCCTGCAGAACTAGCACTCCTGGAAGAAAGGATATTGCGGAGACATGGCATAGCCACAGCCTGGGGGATGTTTCCAGAATGAGATTTTCACTCTGCAGCGGAGTGTGCGCTGATATGAAACTTCCTGGCAGATTAAAGTTGTGAGGACGGGGCGTGTGTCGTGCTTGGATAGCTCAGATGGTAGAGCACTTTCCCGCGAAAGGCAAAGGTTCCGAGTTCGACTCTGGGTCTGGCACACAGTTTTAATCTGCCAGGAAGTTTCTATCAGCGCACACTCCGCTGCAGAGTGAAAATCTCATTCTGGAAACGTCCCCCAGGCTGTGGCTATGCCATGTCTCCACAATATCCTTTCTTCCAGGAGTGCTAGTACTACAAGGTTCGCAGGAGGGCTTCTGTGAAGTTTGGAGAGTAGAAGACGAGGTACTGGCGGAAGTAAAGCTACGAGGACCGGGCGGAATTCGTGCTTGGGTAGCTCAGTTGATAGAGCACTTGCCCGCGAAAGGCAAAGGTCCCGAGTTCGAGTGTCGGTCCGGCACACAGTTTTAATCTCCCAGGAAGTTTCATATCAGCGTACACTCCCCTGCAGAGTGAAAATCTCATTCTGGAAAGAGCAGAGTATTTTGCCATATGATCTATATGCAAACCTTCAATATCTGTCGCGGTATTCAAGCAACTACAGATGTTTTCAAATGAAGTGTAACGTAATTTTCAGGGATCATCAGTAGCCTGTGAAACGAAACTTGCTGTGAGTTTTGCAACAATGTAAATGAAGAAGCTGCACATTTATTTTTATACTGAGAATCGTCTTCCTCATAACTAATGATATGTCTCGCCCTCACTTGCTAGTTTAATAATACGCTGTTTTAGGATTCTGTCACTATTTGAACTGCTGTAGAATGTTAGTGAGATGTATATCTGTAAACTCTGCTGTCTACAGCAACAAGAGAAGTGACGTATTACTCAAAACTCGACACAGTTCTTCATGAATCCATGTTTCCTTAAAAACGTTCTTGGTAGTGCTGACAACTTGAGACCAGTTCTGTGATATAACATTTGCAATTACTTCTTTTGTCAGCATGTCAACCTCACTGAGCGTAAATTTCGTGTTGTTTTTTTGCCTCATTACTTTTCACCTAGGCCTACATATTCTCGGTCGGATTTAAACGAGCATGATACGGAGGAAACCTGATTAAACTATGCTCTTTAGCATTTTTGGCTTGTACATTACTACAAGTTCCGTTAACTCCACCTTACACAAGCTAGGTTCAACTTAATCCAATCGAACATTTCCTAGTACCCAGAGAAAAATATCCGCTTTCCTCCGCTGGATTGTTGGAGCTCTATCCATCAGAACCGAGTGGTATTGCGCTTTGTCCATTGCTTTGTCCAATTCGGAGGAATGTTTTGGCGTAGAACATTATCATCACAGTCGATAACCGAGTTCCTGGACGACGATTATTGCGAATCTCGTGTTCTGACGCACTGCACTGTTATTACACTACTGGCCATTAAAATTGCTACACCCCGAAGATGACGTGCAACAGACGTGAAATTTAACCGACAGGAAGAAGATGTTGTGATATGCAAATTATTAGTTTTTCACAGCATTCACTCAAGGTTGGCGCCAGTAGCGACACCAACAACGTGCTGACATGAGGAAAGTTTCCAACCGATTCCTCATACAAAAACAGCTGTTGACCGGCGTTGCCTGGTGAAACGTTGTTGTGATGCCTCGTGTAAGGAGGAGAAATGCGTACCATCACGTTTCCGACTTTGATAAAGGTCGGATTGTAGTCTATCACGATTGCGGTTTATCGCATCGCGACATTGCTGCTCGCGTTGGTCGAGATCCAATGACTGTTAGCAGAATATGGAATCGGTGGGTTCCGGAGGGTAATACGGAACGCTGTGCTGGATCCCAATGGCCTCGTATCACTAGCAGTGGACATTACAGGCATCTTATCCTCCGCATGACTGTAACGGATCGTGCACCCACGTCTTGATCCCTGAGTCAACAGATGGGGACGTTGGCAACACAACAACCATATGATGTAACTCTTCAGGCTTTCCCGGCGAGATCTTGACATGTGGAATAATCGGGTCTACTGCTGGATGTTTGTGTCGCTCTGGCACAATATTTCGGCCACGTAACTCGTTGCCTTCTTCAGGTGCTACCTGAGACTGCGGTATTGGAGGATCTTGTCCGTTATTTATGCCCAGAGGGCGCTGTGTGTTGTCTTTGCCGTCCGCGCCCTCCTGGCGCTGCTTGTAATGTGTTGTCTCTTCCCCAGTGCTCCCTCGGACGTCCGCGCCCTACGTGGTCGCCATCTGTGACAGCTCTCTGAGGCGTGTCCTGTGTCGGGCGTTCCGTTCGCAGTCCGCACCTGCCTAGTGCTGCTTGTAAGGTGTTGTCTCTTCCCTGGTGCTCCCTTGGATGTCCACGCCCGACTTGGTCTCCATCTGTGGCAGCTCTCTGAGGCCCATCCTTTGTCGGGCGATCCGCTCACGGTCCGCGCCCGCCTGGCGCTGCTCCTGCAGTGTTACCACTTCTTGAGGAGTTTCTTAGTTCCTTTCGTTGGGCCCTGATAAGCTCCAGAGCCGGACTCCACGCCGAGCTGAGCTGGTAACCACTGTCTCGGTTTATTAGGTTGTCTGTGACCTTGATCTCGATGGCCTCCTTTATGACACTGTCCCAAAATCTTGGCGTCTGTGTCACAATTTTGGTGTTGTTGTAGTCCACTGAGTGACCGACCTCCAGACAGTTCTCCGCTATGGCAGATTTGGTTGCCTGTCCGAGTATGGTGTGCCTTTGCTGGTCTTCACACCTGGCGTCCACTGTCCTGGTTGTCTGGCCAATGTACGACTTTCCACACTGGCACGGGATGTTGTAAATGCCTGGTTTACATAGCGCCAGGTCGTCCTTCACACTCCCTAGCATTGTCCCAATTTTGGAGGGTACACAGAAGATACTCTTTATATCATATTTTGAAAGAATTCTGCTGATCTTCGCAGAAATTGGTCCAGCATATGGCAGGTATGCCACCTTCTTCGCCTCCTCTGGCTCCTCTTCTGCGGGCGCGGACCGCGAACGCAACTCCCGACGCAAGACGGGCGTCTGACAGCCTCCACGGCCACAGATGAGCGCGGACGACCGTCAGAGCACCAGGGAAGTGCCAACACCTCAGGAGCAGCGCCAGGCGGGCGCCGACCATGAACGGAACGCCCGACACAGGACGGGCCTCAGAGAGCTGCCACAGATGGCGGGCGCATTCGAGTGAACAATGCCGTGCAAGCAGGACCACGCTACTCAAGGGAAGAGTGTGGCGGATCGCCGCCAGGCGGGACGGGCTCGGGCGACCGAGTCCGCCCTGTCGGCGGCCCCATCCGACCCCCACGTACGACGACGCAGCAAACGATGATGGACTACGAGACGGCATATTCAAGGGAAACATGCACGCTTACAGCGGAGCAGTTGTACCTCATCATGCACTGAATGGCACGGGATACTGATTACCCGGAACTGCCGACAAACGAGCTTTCCACTTGTTCCAGCAGTACTTAAAGTCACTCGGTCGCGTGGTCGATGAAGAGGAGAGAGTACCGTCAGGAGCCCTGACAGGCGTGTCGAATGAAGACGACACTGTTCTGCCAATGGCGGCCCCAATTAGTGTTGTGCCACCAGTCCCAGTTGCAGAAGAAACTGGTGCAATGCTGGCTGCCACTCCAGTCTCTTCCAGTGAAGAGGCCACAGATATACCGGAAACTGTACCGCCAGGCGTGACGAGAGAAGACATCACAGTCCTGCCACGTGATGACACTATCATAGAGGCCAACCTTGGCAACCTGCTCGAGGTGGAAGCCATGGCAACACCCTCCAGGAAGAGGCAGAACGGACGATCAGCACCCGCCAGGAAGGTGCAACCTGGCACCAGCTTCGCCTCCGCCACCAAGGGGGAGTCCGCTGACGCCACCACGAGACGACAAGTGGCCTTCCCGCCACTTCCGCAACGGGACTCGAACGAGACTACATCAGCCACCGCGCCTGGCTCGTCGGCCCCACAGGCTGACTCCCAGGGCGACCACCACAAGGGTGGACAACGCACTGCCCGTCCACTCAACACTCCCGCACCGCAAGCTGCTGGGCGCACGGTCCATCAAACGGCACCCGCACCCGCAGCTGCGGCTGCACCCGCACCATCAACAGGACCAGGAGCCGCAGATCTGTGAGCCCTTCTGGGCTCCTTCTCTGCCCTGCTCCAACTGTTGCCCGTGCTAGTCACGGCAGTCACAGAGGCCCTCCAGCCTGCTACCGTCACCACGAAGCCGCACTATGGATAATCCACTCATCCATGGACTGACTGTTTGCGGCTTCAACGCAATCGCTCAAAAGCGGAAAGGCCTCTGAACCTGATGGGATACCAGTTCAATTTTACACAGAGTACGCGAAGGAACTTGCCCCCCCTTCTTGCAGCGGTGTATCGTAGGTCTCTAGAAGAGCGTAGCGTTCCAAAGGATTGGAAAACGGCACAGGTCATCCCCGTTTTCAAGAAGGGACGTCGAACAGATGTGCAGAACTATAGACCTATATCTCTAACGTAGATCAGTTGTAGAATTTTGGAACACGTATTGTGTTCAAGTATAATGACTTTTCTGGAGACTAGAAATCTACTCTGTAGGAATCAGCATGGGTTTCGAAAAAGACGGTCATGTGAAACCCAGCTCGCGCTATTCGTCCACGAGACTCAGAGGGCCATAGACACGGGTTCCCAGGTAGATGCCGTGTCTCTTGACTTCCGCAAGGCGTTCGATACAGTTCCCCACAGTCGTTTAATGAACAAAGTAAGAGCATATGGACTATCAGACCAATTGTGTGATTGGATTGAGGAGTTCCTAGATAACAGGACGCAGCATGTCATTCTCAATGGAGAGAAGTCTTCCGAAGTAGGAGTGATTTCAGGTGTGCCGCAGGGGAGTGTCATAGCACCGTTGCTATTCGCAATATACATAAATGACCTGGTGGATGACATCGGAAGTTCACTGAGGCTTTTTGCAGATGATGCTGTGGTGAATCGAGAGGTTGTAACAATGGAAAATTGTACTGAAATGCAGGAGGATCTGCAGCGAATTGACGCATGGTGCAGGGAATGGCAATTGAATCTCAATGTAGACAAGTGTAATGTGCTGCGAATACACAGAAAGATAGATCCTTTATCATTTAGCTACAAAATAGCAGGTCAGCAACTGGAAGCAGTTAATACCATAAATTATCTGGGAGTACGCATTAGGAGTGATTTAAAATGGAATGATCATATAATGTTGATCGTCGGTAAAGCAGATGCCAGACTGAGATTCATTGGAAGAATCCTAAGGAAATGCAATCCGAAAACAAAGGAAGTAGGTTACAGTACGCTTGTTCGCCCACTGCTTGAATACTGCTCAGCAGTGTGGGATCCGTACCAGATAGGGTTGATAGAAGAGATAGAGAAGATCCAACGGAGAGCAGCGCGCTTCGTTACAGGATCATTTAGTAATCGCGAAAGCGTTATGGAGATGATAGATAAACTCCAGTGGAAGACTCTGCTGGAGAGACGCTCAGTAGCTCGGTACGGGCTTTTGACAAAGTTTCGAGAAAATACCTTCACCGAAGAGTCAAGCAGTATATTGCTCCCTCCTACGTATATCTCACGAAGACACCATGAGGATAAAATCAGAGAGATTAGAGCCCACACAGAGGCATACCGACAATCCTTCTTTCCACGAACAATACGAGACTGGAATAGAAGGGAGAACCGATAGAGGTACTCAAGGTACCCTCCGCCACACACCGTCAGGTGGCTTGCGGAGTATGGATGTAGATGTAGATGTAGATGTAGACAGCCTGTTCCCCCAACAACGTGAGTTTCGCCAGTTCATTCAGGACGAGGGCATTGACCTCTGCCTGGTCTGCGAAACTCACCTGGGGTCCACGTGCGTGTAGCAAACTATGCTTGCTACCACAATGACAGCCCAACAGCCGGCGGTGGCACCGCCATCTATGACCGTGCATCACTCATACACCACCAGGTGCAACTCCCGGATCTGGCAACCCTGGAAGCCACCGGGGTGACGGTCACCACAACGGCTGGGCAGATCACGTTCGTGGCAGTATACAGGCCACCACGTGAACACCTCCAGGAGGCGGACGTCGACGCACTGCTGACAGCTTGGGGGAGGGTGTTCATTGTGGGTCATTTCAATGCGAAGCACCCGGAATGGAACTCCCGCCTCACGAATGTCAGTGGCCGCCGACTTTCCCGCGCTGCCCAGAGGAATGGCGCCCTGATCATGGGCCCACAGAAGCCCACAATCTACCCAGCCAGGGGACGGCCGGACGGGCTCGATATCGCAGTCATAAAAGGCATCGGGCACCACACGACCGCCTCCACACGGTGTGCACTGTCGTCAGACCACCTGCCGGTGGTCTTCGCCGTAGATGTCGTCGGAGTCACGCTGCTGGTTGGTTGGTTGGTTTAGGGAAGGAGACCAGACAGCGTGGTCATCGGTCTCATCGGATTAGGGAAGGATGGGGAAGGAAGTCGGCCGTGTCCTTTCAGAGGAACCATCCCGGCATTTGCCTGGAGTGATTTAGGGAAATCACGGAAAACCTAAATCAGGATGGCCGGACGCGGGATTGAACCGTCGTCCTCCCGAATGCGAGTCCAGTGTCTAACCACTGCGCCACCTCGCTCGGTGGAGTCACGCTGCCACCAAGCCGACAGACATACCGGCGCATGGACTGCGAGCAGTTCCAGAAGACAGTCCTGGAATCGATCGTGGACACACCCGATCCAGACGCAGTGGGCGCGGACGCCGCTCTGTGGGTCCTCTCTCGCCAGCTATTGCATGCAGCCGACACAGCCACCCCCTCCCCCCCCTCCCTAGCAACAGGGGCCCAGGGACTTCTCCTGCAACCTACCGCCTCCCATCCGGGAGAAGAATAGGCTGTTCCGGGAGTGGCAGCTCACCCGCCAACCGCCAACCCGCGACGAAGCGACGCCTCAACCGCATGCGGAGAGACATCAAAGCTGTGGCTGAGGTGCACAGGAACAGCATGTGGTCGGCCTTCGTCGCCTCCCTCAACCCAGAGGATGGCAGCACCGCGCATACCACCAATACTGGTTGGGCAAGACATCGTCTGCAGCCCAGACGGAAAAGCAGGTGTCCTGGCGGACCAATTCGAATTGTCATTCACCCCGGTGGACGACAATCTGGATGAAGACCACATCCAGCGGGTAACCGAGCAACTCCCGGTGTTCCTGGAGGCAAGGGACGCCGGGGACGTAATCGAAGCCATCTCCGAGGCGGAGGTGGCCACACAGCTGAAGGCGCTCAACACTAGGAAAGTTGGAGGCGCTGATGGGGTCACCAACCACCTGCTGAGGAAACTTCCAGCATAGGCCCATCCGCTGCTGGCGGGTATCTTCAACCAGGTCCTTCGCTCGGGTGTCTACCCCTTTGTGTGGAAACATGCAGAGGTGGTGGCCATCCCCAAAGTGAACAAGGACCCGCGTGGCGCCGCCAACTACAGACTCATCAGTCTGCTACCGGCTCTCTCCAAAGTGTTCGAGAACCTCTACGCCAGGCGCCTGCTTCGCCACGTGACAGCAGGAGTGATACCGGACGAGCAGTTCGGCTTCCGGAGGGGACACTCCATGGTCCATCGGCTGATGCGGTTGGTGGAAGAGGCCATGCGCGCCCTCGACGTCTCCAGGGCATTCGACTCTGTGTGGCACAACGGCCTGGTGTACAAACTTTTTGTGCACGGGGTCCCGACGTCGCACGGGGTCCTACTCTGGTCATATCTGGCCGACAGGACTTTCCACGTCCACCTGGACGAGGGGACGTCCACGCACCAACCCATCCATGCTGGAATGTCGCGGTGGTCCGTTCTAGGCCCACTGCTCTACTCCTTATTCAGTGCCGACGCTCCACACGTGCCGATGAAGTTGGCACTATATACCGACGACATGGCGCTATTCGTGCAGAGTATGACTGTAGTCGAGGTGCGCCGCCAGCTCCAGCGTGGATGTGAGGCCCTTGGTGCATGGTCGACAAAGTGGCGCCTGAAGCAGAATGTGGCAAAGAGACAGGCAGTGGTGTTCACGCGAAGACCACTGCCACCAGATCTTCCGCCAGTCACCGTCATGGGAAGCCCCGTCCCGTGGAGCAAGACTAGCCGCTACCTGGGAGTCACTCTCGATCAGAAGCTCACGTGGAAAGCCCACATTGAGGACGGCAGGGGCAGAGCAATAGGGCGCCTACGCGGTCTGCACCCTCTGCTCAACCCGTCGTCCGCCTTGCCTCCCCACCACGGCATCACGCTGTACCTGGCACTGCTTCGTCCAGTGCTGGAATATGCGGCCGTGGTGTGGGGCAACGCGGCCGACACACACATCAACAAGCTGCAGAGGCTGCAGAACAGGGCGCTCGAGCTCGCACTGCGCCTACCGAGGCTCTATTCGACCGCTCGGCTACACCGGCAAACAGGCATCCCCTTCCTCTGTGACCGATTCAAACAATCGGCGCGGGTCTTCTACGAGCGGGCCGTACGGTCCGACAATAGGCTCATTAGGGACTTGGGCCATCCTATCCACCACAGGCCAACCACGCGTTGGCCTGACCTGTTACGAGAATAATATCTCGCGACAGAGAAAGGACAAGTCTCCCCAGAAAACAGCTCAGGCCAATTCGGACCGTGAGGAAGCCACTCCACAAATATAGGATTATGCAGGAATAGCAGTATATGCTTACCCTGCTCTCATCACGAGTCAGGGCAGACTCGTATGGATAAGTGACAGTGACAGTGACAGTGCCACAGTTGGCGACCAAGTCAGGCGCGGACGCCCGAGGGAGCACCGGGGAAGAGACAACACATTACAAGCAGCGCCAGGCGGGCGCGGACGGCAAAGAGAGCAGCCAGCGCTCTCTGGGCATAAATACTGGACAACATCCTCCAGTACGGCAGTCTCAGATAGCACCTGAAGAAGGCAACGAGTTACGTGGCCGAAATATTGTGCCAGAGCGACACAAACATCCGGCAGTAGACCCGATTATTCCACATGTCAGCAACCATCTGCACGAACAGTTCGAAGATGTTTGCAGCAGCATGGACTATCAGCTCGGAGACCATGGCTGCAGTAACCCTTGACGCTGCATCACAGACAGGAGCGCCTGCGATGGTGTACTCTACAACGAACCTCGGTGCACGAATGGCAAAACGTGATTTTTTCGGATGAATCCAGGTTCTGTTTACAGCATCATGACGGTCACATCTGTGTTGGCGACATCGCGGTGAACGCACATTGGAAGCGTGTATTCGTCATCGCCATACTGGCATATCACCCAGCGTGGTGGTATGGGGTGCCATTGGTTAAACGTCTCGGTCACCTCTTGTTCGTATTGACGGCACTTTGAACAGTGGACGTTACATTTCAGATGTGTTACGACCTGTGGCTCTACCCTTCATTAGATCCCTACGAAACCCTACATTTCAGCAGGATAATGAACGACCTCATGTTGCAGGTCCTGTACGGGCCTTTCTGGATACAGAAAATGATCGACTGCTGCCCTGGCCAGCACGTTCTCCAGGCCTCTCACCAACTGAAAACGTCTGGTCAATGGTGGCCGAGCAACTGGCTCGTCACAATAAGCCAGTCACTACTCTTGATGAGCTGTGGTATCGTGTTGGAGCTGCATGTGCAGCTATACCCGTACAAGCTCTGTTTGACTCAATGCCCAGGCGTATAAAGGCCGTTATTACGGCCAAAGGTGGTTGTTCTGGGTACTGATTTCTCAGGATCTATGCACCCAAATTGCGTGAAAATGTAGTGACATGTCAGTTCTAGTATAATATATTTGTCCAATGAATATCCGTTTATCATCTGCATTTCTTCTTGGTGTAGCAATTTTAATGGTCAGTAGTGTATTAATGCAGCGCCAACACGAAACACTGGTTCTCAATACCTGACGACCGTAGAACATTTCAATACCAGAAAATATCACTTCACTAGGAGAGCTAACGAACGTAGGTGCCTCTAAAGGGTGACACCACGTGGTACCGGTACTGTTTATCCACGGCGTGGCAACAGTAGCGCTTGACCAAGCGAACTGCTGGCGGCGTGGTAGGGAAAGCCGGCTCCCCGTTGGTGTCACCTGGGTAACGGCGTCATGTCCCCGCCGGTGAGCCAAATGTCAAAAGTCACAACTAATTTCAAACGCACTATAAAGTCACATTTTATGTGTCGTTACAATTGCAACATCCAGTCTTCCAGATTCACTGGTTGTGGGCATCTGTTCGAAACGGGGACAGGAAAGCTCTTGCAAGTGAATAAATAACAACAATAATATTGACAATAACAAACTATTAATTAATTATGTTTATTACATTATAGAAGGATGTTGACAATTAAAAATAAAAAATAGTAGCCTCTTATTCAGTTGGCACAGTGCAAAGGTTTTCTTAGCATTTTGTTATTGAATTCCGTACTTGCTATTCCAGTGAAAACGAAAAAAGGGAAAAAAAAGCTGAGGCGATACACATCGAT
Source organism: Schistocerca cancellata (assembly GCF_023864275.1). Taxonomy (NCBI): domain Eukaryota; kingdom Metazoa; phylum Arthropoda; class Insecta; order Orthoptera; family Acrididae; genus Schistocerca; species Schistocerca cancellata. Next base: position 59,064,217 of record NC_064629.1, on the reverse strand, counting down.
AGTCCAACGAGATTGGAACCAGCAACTACTCTTGCTTAGATCGCGAACTAAGCATGGCGCCCTGGAGCAAACGTGACACTGCTTTCGTTAGCTCTCTACCATTCCTCTGGTCATAGTTAATGCAGACAGTTCAGGAATATGAAATACAAAAGCAGTTGAAATTGAAGAGTGGAGTTACTTTCTTTGGGTTGAAAATTAAAGTTGCGATCTCGAACTCATAAAAACGCAATGACTATTCAGATTACTTCATCATTATGGATAGAGAATATTACGAGAATTTAGTAGAATCATTCAGCACCAGTCCTGAACGTGTGGAATGATCACGAGGAGCCAAACATCGTCAGCAATACTGCCAAGTCTCAATTGAACTAGCAATGTGAAGAACATCGACAGCTCACAATGTCCTCGCCGCTATGCACAGCCGCTCAGCGCTACGAGACGCCGATCTAAGGGACACCTTCACACTGGCAGTAGATGACACAACTGAAAAATGTAAATTAGTTGCACACTTACGCTGTTCAGCTTCTGGCAAAAACTTTTTTAACAAAACCAAAAATGTGTGCAAAATGATTTAGTCCAAACCGCCAATAAAAAGTAATATAGTATGCACTGTTGAACTCAAATGGACTGCATATACATCCAGTCTAGTGTCATAAACAATTAGAATAGCAGGGATACCACCAGAATATGGAGATATTATGGATAAGAGACAAATACATCGATGCCACAGTGTAATAAATCAAATTGTGGATTCACGGGGAAAAACTGAACCTATGACCAGTCGTGGCTCATGAGTATACATTCTGGGTGTTCACAGATTTTTAGATTCAGATAAATTTGACAGTGTGAAATTAATAGCATCTGTTGCATAACAGTTATGCTTAGTAACAAGTTTATACAACTACAGCCACTGCCAATAATAATAATAATAATAATAATAATAAACCCTGTGGAGGCCCAGAAAAAGAATAGGCCTCCGGCATTTTCTGCAAGTCGTAAAAGGCGACGAAAAGAACAAACCACTAATAAGGGCTAACCCCCCTTTTAGTGTGATTACTTGGTTCAGGACAGAACTAATGAAGCCTTGGACAAGCACTGTCATGGTCGGGGACGACGCTTGAACCCTATGCCCGTCCACAATGGTAACAACACTGCTAGCCACACGGAAAATGATTTAAATCCAAATAGAGGTGTTTTGCAAGATATGCTTCCTGCAACCACTCTAGAAAAAAAACAATGACAGATGATGAGATGGTCAGATGAAGTTAACCGACACCTTATGTTCCGTTATTACCAAGCAACAAGCTTAGGAACCAACACAACTGCATACAGATCACAAGTATACACAACATTTATTACCAGATACCCAGAATTAAAATTTTTAACAGAACAACGACTAGCTGATCAGATCCGTGTAATAATCAAAAATAACAGGATACCCCAGTCAGAATTAGAAAACATCAAACAACAAGTACAACAAATACTGGAACAAAATAATGTGCAATCAGAAGAAGAAGAAAATACAGTAATGGACTCAAACATCCCAGAGCAAACAAACAAAGAACAACACGCATCAATTAAATAATCAGAGGAAAACGAAATCTTAAGACAGCCACCAGAACAAGCACAAATAGAACACAAAGTGACACACATGTTAGATATAGAAGAAAAATTTCAGCTGACATATATGGAATACAAAGACACAAATACAGACATTAGACCATTCTTGCATAGACCACCAAATAACCCACAAGTCGAAAAAACAATAACAACTATCAACACAATCATACACAACAAAATTAATGAAAATACAACTATGGAAGAGTTACAACTACTGGTTTATATAGGAGCACTCACTACACTAAATATACACACTAGGCAGAGATCAGAACAAACCAACACACAGAAGAAACCCACAAAACCATCATGGCAACACAGGCTACAGATCAGAATAGAATAAGTGAGAAAAGATATCGGACAGCTAACATAGTTTATAAGAAATGAAATATCAGACAAAAAACGAAAAAGATTAGGTAAAATCTCACAACAAGAAGCGATAGAACAATCAGATGAAAAGAAGCAGAATTTACAAGTATTGGCCAAACGATTTAGAAGATACAAAAAAAGTGAAAATAGAAGGAAACAAAACCAAACATTCAACACAAACCAAAAGAACTTTTATCAGACAATAGATAACACATACATTAAAATAGACAACCCACCAAACATAACAGACATGGAACACTTCTGGAGCAACATATGGTCAAACCCAGTATGACATAACAGACACGCACGGTGGATACAAGCAGAAACAGACTCATACAAGATGATACCACAAATGCCTGAAGTGATAATTTCGCAACATGAAGTCACCTGAGCAATTAATTCTACGCACAATTGGAAAGCCCCTGGAAATGATAAAATAGCAAATTTCTGGCTAAAGAAGTTCACCTCAACACATTCACACCTAACTAAATTATTTAACAATTACATTGCAGACCCATACACATTCCCTGATACACTTACACAAGGAATAACTTATCTGATACCTAAAGATCAAGCAGACACAGCAAACCCAGCAAAATATCGCCCCATAACATGGCTGCCAACAATATACAAAATATTAACTTCAGTCATTACACAGAAATTAATGACACATACAACACAGAACAAAATTATAAATGAAGAACAAAAAGGGTGCTGCAAAGAAGCACGAGGATGTAAAGAGCAACTGATAATAGATGCAGAGGTGACATATCAAGCTAAAACTAAAAAAAGGTCGCTGCACTACGCATACATTGATTACCAAAAAGCTTTTGATAGTGTACCCCACTCATGGTTACTACAGATATTGGAAATATACAAAGTAGATCCTAAATTAACACAGTTCCTAAACATAGTAATGAAAAATTGGAAAACCACACTTAATATCCAAACAGATTCAAGTAGTATCACATCACAGCCAATACAGATCAAGCGTGGAATATACCAAGGAGACTCATTAAGTCCTTTCTGGTTCTGCCTTGCTCTGAACCCACTATCCAACATGCTAAATAATACAAATTATGGATACAATATTACTGGAACATACCCACACAAAATCACACATTTGCTATACATGGATGATCTAAAACTACTGGCAGCAACAAATCAACAACTCAACCAATTACTAAAGATAACAGAAGTATTCAGCAATGATATAAATATGGCTTTTGGAACAGACAAATGTAAGAAAAATAGCATAGTCAAGGGAAAACACACTAAACAAGAAGATTACATATTGGATAACCACAGCAAGTGCATAGAAGCGATGGAAAAAAACAGATGCCTATAAATATCTAGGATATAGACAAAAAATAGGAATAGATAATACAAATATTAAAGAAGAACTAAAAGAAAAATATAGACAAAGACTAACAAAAATACTGAAAACAGAATTGACAGCAAGAAACAAGACAAAAGCTATAAATGCTTATGCTATACCAGTATTGACCTACTCATTTGGAGTAGTGAAATGGAGTGACACAGACCTAGAAGCACTCAATACACTTACACCATCAAAATCCCACAAATATAGAATACATCACATACATTCAGCAACAGAAAGCTTCACATTAGGCAGAAAGGAAGGAGGAAGGGGATTTATTGACATAAAAAAACCTACATTATGGACAGGTAGACAATTTAAGAAAATTCTTTATAGAACAAGCAGAAACTAGCAAAATACACAAAGCAATCACTCATATAAATACATCGGCTACACCACTGCAATTTCATAACCACTTCTACAACCCTTTAGATGACATAACATCAACAGATACGACGAAAGTAAATTGGAAAAAGAAAACACTACATGGCAAGCACCCGTATCATCTAACACAGCCACACATCGATCAAGACGCATCCAACACATGGCTAAGAAAAGGCAATATATACAGTGAGATGGAAGGATTCGTGATTGCAATACAGGATCAAACAATAAACACCAGATATTACAGCAAGCATATTATTAAAGATCCCAATACCACAACAGATAAATGCAGACTTTGCAAACAACAAACAGAAACAGTAGATCACATCACAAGCGGATGTACAATACTAGCAAATACAGAATACCCCAGAAGACATGACAATGTAGCAAAAATAATACATCAACAACTTGTCATACAACATAAGCTAATAAAACAACACGTTCCCACATACAAGTATGCACCACAAAATGTACTGGAGAATGATGAATACAAATTATACTGGAACAGAACCATTATAACAGATAAAACAACACCACATAACAAACCTGACATCATACTCACCAATAAAAAGAAGAAATTAACACAACTAATCGAAATATCCATACCCAATACAACAAATATACAGAAGAAAACAGGTGAAAAAATTGAAAAATACGTCCAACTGGCTGAGGAAGTCAAGGACATGTGGCATCAGGATAAAGTTGACATTATATCAATTATACTATCAACTACAGGAGTCATACCACACAATATCCACCAGTACATAAACGCAATACAGCTACATCCAAACGTATATATACAGCTACAGAAATCTGTAATTATTGATACATGTTCAATTACCCGAAAGTTCCTAAATGCAATGTAACATATACCATACAGTTAAAAGGAAGTCACGCTTCATCAAGGTCCGTGCCACTTTCCATTTTTAACCAGACATAACGTCTGAGAAAGGAAATAAATAATAATAATATGCATAACTTATATAACAAACGATGGAATTGTTTTTGTGGAATTTTGTTGTTTTGAACATAATTAAATACAGTTTAGGGCAATAACGAAATAATGCGTAAGCTTTGGCTACTCTCCATTTCGCATTTTTGTGCAAGTGGGAGTTTAGAATACTAATATTTGGTGATATCAATATACACATTAGATTTAATAATAGAAAGGTTGATCATTTGCTAAATATATTAAGATCCCTTAACTTCTGTTGCGTAAATAACAAACTCACAAGACAGGAAGCAGGTCTAAATAACATATTTTGTAATTTCCATCTAAACAAACCAGAATTCAACACAATCAAGCTAGGCATTTCAGATCATGAGGGACTATGGCTCAGATAAACTCTTTACAGCAAAGCAACTGAAACTTTCACAGACTGTAAAAATGGAAATGAGCGTTTGGCGTCAATGGCCAGGAGGCCCTTACGGGGCAGGTCCAGCCGCCTTCGGGGAAGGTCTTATTACATTTGACGCCACATTGGGCGACCTGCGCGCCGGATGGGGATGATGAAAATTGCATAGAAATGGATGAGAGTGGTTTCTCACATTACAAAACAAAATACTCTCTCGAGAAATGCTACATGTGCAGAAGACACACAAACTGTGACACTGCGATTTCTTGATAGAAGAGAGAGCTACTCTAGTTCACAACGTGGCACTCGAATATCACATTGCACATTAACCAAAATAATTCCAGAAACGTGTGAAGCGATTTATAAAGCATTGAAGGAGGAATATGTGAAGGTAAATAAATGTTTAGTACACAAAATGGACAATAACAACTATTTTTATTTTTGAATAATTTAGTGGAATTAGTGTTCCAACAACTACAAAATTAATCAAAAGTACGAAACAGATGAAGCGCTTTTTAACTTGTGGTATCCAGTGTTCAAAAATAAACAAAGTAGAATGGAAAACTAAGAAAGAATTTTTTATTTTAGGGTATGACCACATCCTCTATTGCGGCTTGCTGAAAAGCTACATGGATGTTCCCAGATGTAGAGGTGGATGGCTGTAGCTGTGATTGTGGACATGAAATCACCTGCAGCATATTTCGCCTGGCCATCAATGTGCAATTAATAATATGCACAGTACCCCTGCTCAAACCCCCACCCTTATTGAAGCAAGTTCATATATATATATATACAAAGATGATGAGACTTACCAAACAAAAGCGCTGGCAGGTCGATAGACACACAAACGAACACAAACATACACACGAAATTCGAGCTTTCGCAACCCCTGGTTGCTTCGTCAGGAAAGAGGGAAGGAGAGGGAAAGATGAAAGGATGTGGGTTTTAAGGGAGAGGGTAAGGAGTCATTCCAATCCCGGGAGCGGAAAGACTTACCTTAGGGGGGAAAAAGGACAGGTATACACTCGCACACACACACATATCCATCCGCACGTACACAGACACAAGCCTCTTCCCTAATACACCATCAAATTTCTTTGACATAGACATTTGACATATCAACTTCAACAAAGAAATATGATAGTGTAATACCGGCCATAGTTACGCTACCCACTACCAGTGCTGCTCGCAAGCATAACAATCTTCCAGGCGCCTGTGGAACGGAAATACGTCACATAAAAATAAATTAATGCAAATAAATTCGAAAATACATCAAGGGGGAATATTGTTTATAAACTGAAACTAAAATAAATAATCGCAAATACATTCCGTCGAAACTATAAAGACGATCCTATATCCCGTAAAAATAAAGTTAAATACAGTAGCACAGCGGCGGCCGCGGTGACCGAGCGGTTCTAGGCGCTTCAGTCCCGAACGACGTGGCTGCTACGGTCACAGGTTCGAATCTTGCGTCGGGCATGGATGTGTGTGATGTCCGTAGGTTAGTTAGGTTTAAGTAGTTCTAAGTTTAGGTGACTGATTGTAGGGAAGCAGCCTACTCATGCCTTATAAAATTCACATCAGTCTTTCCATTGTGTGCCAGCCTAGTCCTCTGTAACTAGCTCTGACGTCATAAATGTTGCGCAATACTTTAAAAATCAAGTAAATAACCTGAAACGTTTCTAGCATGTCAGGAGTAATACAAAATCAATATATGTTGGATATCAGTTCAATAACTTTAACCATTTTCGAAATTTGGATGTTTTTCTGTAAAAATCATTGGCGCAACAGAAAAGAGCTACAAACTTAAAAATTTATATTTAGATTCCTTTTTCATAATAATTTAGTAGAAACAGTATTCTGGAGCTCACAAATTAAAATTTTAGTTGAAATTCATGATTTTCTGGTTTTTGTCTTAAAAATTAAGAAAGCAAGATAGATTAAGTAGACGAATAAATAAAGCTAGGGTGTTTAAATTTAAGTAAAAGGGAGATCCGCTATAATCATAAAGATGTGAGAAGTTTCAACTGAATAACTATAAAACTATAGCGATAGCGTATCTCCAAAGGGCAAGTTCAGAGCTCGTCTACTGCGTGTAGTGTAATTAAATTAATTCTCTCGCCTAAAATATTTGACTTAGCCACGTCAGGCTTTTATTATGATTACTTACCTGTGTGCTGATTACACATTTGAATTGAGGGCTTCATCGGCCATCAGCAAAGGAAGCAATGATTTATTCAATAGCTTAAAGTGGTGCATTACTAGCCCAGCGGCTAGTCGGGAGAGCGGATTTGATGAGGTGTTCCCTTAGCCGTCCGCACCGCGGCATTATATATAAGAACGCTGCGCGAGAAAAGAAAGGCCCCAGTTCTCTCCAGACGCTGATTAGCGCACCACCTGTGCCGGGAGTGGCGTCGCGTCGGTAACATTGCTATAAACAGCCTTGAATGCCGTAATAAGTTACTCAGGATACGCATGACCATGAAATCGTTTTCGAGTGAAGTGTTAATAATGGGATGACTTTAATGATATATCTTCAATTTGCGAATGTCATATTTTCACGTGCCGCCACGGGACAGACATTCTACCATTATTTAGTGTGGCGTTTGATGAACATTATCATCAAATTATGGCGAGCATTCACTTAAACACTTAATTTGAACAGTTATAGTTGCATCAGCGCATTAGACTCTGAAATGCTCTGATAGTTGGATTGTGTGGATGCTTTTTGGTCTGTGACTTTCAGAATATAGTGAACATTTTTAGAGAATCGTTTTTGATTATGACTCCCAGACAATCTCCTAATTCCTCAGAGCTATAAGCTGTAGCTATAAGTGTATTTCTCAGATGTAGTGGACACTAGGAATTTTTATGTCCAACATCCACATTTTTATGAAATTTTTTGTTTTATTTCTGAGCTTACCTTCATTCAGTTTTCTAGTCATGTCTATCATAAAAAAATCCAAATTGATCATTCCAACATTTACTATACATTTATTTGAAATCATCAATTATTAAATCACCGCAAACGAACTCATGATAAATATGATTTAAGTTTGTGTCATTTTGTCTGAAAGTATTTATAAAATTAAGATTATCTCTGACTAATTGTTTTGGTATTTTTGAATAAGTCTGAGCTGAATAAAAGCAATCTCTTCCTTTATGTCTTCCTCTAGTAAAATATTCTGTAAGTATATCTTGATTTTCAAGAATGAAGTCATAAAATACAGCAACTGAATTCATTTGACATTGAGTTAATGGAATAATTTCTTCATTATTTGCAATAAAAGTAGCAATTTTTTCATTGTGCTCATCTTCAGTTTTTCACATCTTTTTATAAATTCTTGATATTCTGCTTGATTTAAACTCTTTGAATAAATATGCAAATGATTAATTTTATTCCAGTTCAACCATCCTAGAGCTAGAATATAACTGTCAATCAATAATGTTGTTCTCCAACATCCAGTTGGTCATATGATTGCACATTGAATGGAATTTGCCAAAATATTACCATGTTTGTTTTTTATTTTATTATCTGGAATTATTTTTTTTTTGTTCCCAATCTGTCATTTATTTAATACAATTTCTAGTAGTAAATGGAACACAGTAGATTATATCAGTTAAGTGATAAGTCATCTATTCTTAAAAACCGTTTCAATAAGAGAAACTCACAAAAGTGTTTAACTAGTTGGTTCTACTCAAGTTTTTTAACGCCAAATATTACATCGAAAAATAATAAACATTACTGTAATGGAGAAACAATAGAAGTTCGTGTTGGTCAATATAGTTTGAAAAATTTAGAAGAATTTATTCAATCGAAAATGCCAAATATTCATATAAAAGCAGATGAAATTTTAAATACAGTTGTTATTGAAAGTAATGTAAAATTATACATAGATATAAAAGATAGTATTGTTAGTGTATTACGATTTAATGTCAAGTTATTGAACCTAATAAAAAAACTAGTGCTAAAGATGTTCCTAGTATTATTCCATTTGAATTAATTAATATAAATTTTAATTTGGCTGATGGAATGTTTGTTAAACATACTGATAATTTTCATAGAGAAACTAATACTTTTGTTCATTTAAAACAAATTCTGAATCTGGAAGACCAATAATTTATGAACCACATTATCCTGTAAATATTTCTATTTTTTAACCTACTCAAGGATAAAAAATTACTATAACTGATGAAAATGATAACCTGATAGTTTTAAAACTGTTTTTATAAATTTTATCCTTAATATATCACGAGCAAAATCGAGAGTTATCAGTTTTACTCATTCCCAGTTAATGAGAAAACAAAAAATAATTTAAATGTACCCAACAATGATACAGACATTGAAATAAAACTGGAGATGGATGGCTTCATCCGAATCATGCACAATTATACATGGACTTTAGAACTGTTATAGCTAATCCAGATAGATCAGAATAACATTATGCGACATATGATGGAAAAACGAATAAGAAATTAATCGATAATTATGTAGCAAATTTGTTTGATTCTGTGAGCATAAAGGAAGGAAATGATATTTTATATACTAGTGGACATCATTTTATTTCATTGACAACTATATTTTATATAACTTCATCTGTTACTGATAAAATAAGATTGGAAAGACACATTCTTCATAATTTAAAAATAAGGTGTAAGCAAAATGAAGTACTTTATCGATTATCAATGCTTGGTGGATTTTTTAAAGATTATAAAGAAATTATGTGGGAAGGAACTAGCTTTACTAGTTTTGGAGATGCAGTTCTGAGATGGCCTGATTATAATAATGCTGGAGTTAAAGGTACACTTCCTAAGGAAGGAAAAATTGTAATAGAATCGACGAAAATTCGTTTACCAATTGTTAAATATGAACCAACTTACGAGTTAGAACAACGAGAAAATATTCTGTAAAATCCAAAAGTTCTGACACCTTTTTTATGAACAGCCAACTGTAGAAACTGTAGGATTGTGTGGTAAGAAAAATTTCGAACAAAATGTTACAAATTACTAGAACTCAGTGGCATTTCATATGGGATATTTCGTATTCGTTACATTTCAGACAAATCGCAAAAACAATCAGATACTTGACTCTTCATTATTCGATCACGTTAATCTTCAGATTATATAGTTGAAAAATGAAATAAACGAAATTTTCCCACGGGAAATATGTAATATTAATCCTCCAAATAATTTTCTCAAACCATTTGACGCATTTCTCGATTTTAAACGAGTTACACTACTCAAATCAGACACTGATATAACTTCATAACGAACTACGCTATCTATGTGATTAACACGACTGATAGATAGAATATTGCATCTTCTCAGAAAACGACTATGAAAGTTTTTGCAACTTTTAATGAAACAATTCCTACAGTTACTTTAGCGTTTGAAACGATGTATGGTAAGACAAATTTAACGTACGATGAACAGCACAGAATACATACTGAAAATTTGTAACTATAAATGAATTTTAAATTAGAAAAAGTTAAAAAAATCTTTGCAGTTTGTTTGTATTTCTTTTTGAAGTATTTTCAGAAAGAAAGAGAGAATAAAAATACAACGATACTTCACCGACAGAAAACCTGTTTCCTACAATTTTCACTGCTACCAACACTTTAATGTCTACTTATGTGGGCATCTGTGCATGTTCTTCCTAACGTTTGCGAAGAAACTTATATATAAGGGGGTGCATTAAGCATCCACCTTTTAGTCAAGGTTCAGATGCGATGTTGTGTACTCTGACATTTAAAAGAACGATCGTCAGTATTGTGCGCGAACGCTGACTGGATTGGAGACTTACAACAGCATTCCGAATATCACACAGGCTAACAATAGTCCTCACCTGGAAATTAATGGTGGAAACCAATTTGTTTAAATGATACCTGGTGCATAGGATAGGGACGATTTAAATGAGGTTTTAAAACGGTCTGGAAAAAGGATTGTGTTATATGTCAACATCACTACACTTAAATCTGAAGTAAAGACACTGAATGCAACGATAGACTGTAACAAGAGTGGTTCAGTTACTGGCTTTCACAAAAGGACTGGTTTTGAAGAAAGACCCTAATAAATTTTACAGATACGATTAGCCAGTGGATATACTTCCCATCAATAAAATCCATGTCGAGTGTAACATTGTCAGAAACTCTTACCTCAACTACACTCCTGGAAATTGAAATAAGAACACCGTGAATTCATTGTCCCAGGAAGGGGAAACTTTATTGACACATTCCTGGGGTCAGATACATCACATGATCACACTGACAGAACCACAGGCACATAGACACAGGCAACAGAGCATGCACAATGTCGGCACTAGTACAGTGTATATCCACCTTTCGCAGCAATGCAGGCTGCTCTTCTCCCATGGAGACGATCGTAGAGATGCTGGATGTAGTCCTGTGGAACGGCTTGCCATGCCATTTCCACCTGGCGCCTCAGTTGGACCAGCGTTCGTGCTGGACGTGCAGACCGCGTGAGACGACGCTTCATCCAGTCCCAAACATGCTCAATGGGGGACAGATCCGGAGATCTTGCTGGCCAGGGTAGTTGACTTACACCTTCTAGAGCATGTTGGGTGGCACGGGATACATGCGGACGTGCATTGTCCTGTTGGAACAGCAAGTTCCCTTGCCGGTCTAGGAATGGTAGAACGATGGGTTCGATGACGGTTTGGATGTACCGTGCACTATTCAGTGTCCCCTCGACGATCACCAGTGGTGTACGGCCAGTGTAGGAGATCGCTCCCCACACCATGATGCCGGGTGTTGACCCTGTGTGCCTCGGTCATATGCAGTCCTGATTGTGGCGCTCACCTGCACGGCGCCAAACACGCATACGACCATCATTGGCACCAAGGCTGAAGCGACTCTCATCGCTGAAGACGACACGTCTCCATTCGTCCCTCCATTCACGCCTGTCGCGACACCACTGGAGGCAGGCTGCACGATGTTGGTGCGTGAGCGGAAGACGGCCTAACGGTGTGCGGGACCGTAGCCCAGCTTCATGGAGACGGTTGCGAATGGTCCTCGCCGATACCCCAGGAGCAACAGTGTCCCTAATTTGCTGGGAAGTGGCGGTGCGGTCCCCTACGGCACTGCGTAGGATCCTACGGTCTTGGCGTGCATCCGTGCGTCGCTGCGGTCCGGTCCCAGGTCGACGGGCACGTGCACCTTCCGCCGATCACTGGCGACAACATCGATTTACTGTGGAGACCTCACGCCCCACGTGTTGAGCAATTCGGCGGTACGTCCACCCGGCCTCCCGCATGCCCACTATACGCCCTCGCTCAAAGTCCGTCAACTGCACATACGGTTCACGTCCACGCTGTCGCGGCATGCTACCAGTGTTAAAGACTGCGATGGAGCTCCGTATGCCACGGCAAACTGGCTGACACTGACGGCGGCGGTGCACAAATGCTGCGCAGCTAGCGCCATTCGACGGCCAACACCGCGGTTCCTGGTGTGTCCGCTGTGCCGTGCGTGTGATAATTGCTTGTACAGCCCTCTCGCAGTGTCCGGAGCAAGTATGGTGGGTCTGACACACCGGTGTCAATGTGTTCTTTTTTCCATTTCCAGGAGTGTATAATTTGGTTCCTGGGATTTATGGATTCTTCCCAACTGATGGAACAGGCTATAAGATCGTTGAGACACCTACTAATGCTGTTTACCTTCCAATAACAGTTCAGACTTTGGACTCTCTGGAACTTCGTATAGTGAACTAGCATAACCAATCCATTGACTTTCGTGGCGAGGAAATCATTGTGCGACTACTCCTAAAGCAGAACCAGCAGTGACCTCGAACGTGCAGAAATCCGGAAACAGCGGCAGTGACCTTCGACAAGCCGGAACCTGCAGGGGTGATCCGTCCAGTGCTCTCGGTAACTACAAAGCACGCCACGCAGGGTAGCCGTCCAGTCTCAGGCACCTTGTCACGGTTCGCGCGGGTCCCCCCCCGTCGGAGGTTCGAGTCCTCTCACGGGCATGGAGGTGTGTGTTGTCCTTAGCGTAAGTTAGTTTAAGTTAGATTAAGTAGTGTGTTAGCCTAGGGACCGATAACCCAGCAGTTTGGTCCCATAGGAACTTATCACAAATTTCCAAAAAAAATACAACAAAGGACACCGGAAGCGGGGTTGACCATGAGCTCGTGGCTGCCAGGAGTGGTAGCAGCAGCAGCAGCATTCACTGTGTTAGCCATCGTGTATCAAGAAAAATATCAGCGACAGGAAGTAGATATAAACTTAATGTGCATAATACACAGCTTGGCTCTCCACAGCAGAACAGCAAGTCATAGCATGTACAAACTACGAGTTTCTCAAATCAGTAGGTCTGAAACCTCACAATTATGTCACTCGATTTAACTACCCCTGCAGAATACAATGAGTATATTATACGCCAGGAATATTTCTTTCATCATCCTTATGCTTCAACAACATTTAACAAGAACGACGAAATTAAGATTTTCATCTAGCAACAGGACGCTTTACTCTCCTATCCAAGAGTTTCATATTTCTGGAAGGATCGTCTACAAAAAGGGATGGTACCAATACAGTGACATCAAAGCTTACACGTAATGCTTTAGCATTCCTATTTCACAAGATACAGTATGAATTTATCGGGTTGAAAACATATGTCTTTGCATCCCCCTCGGATTTGAGCAAATTAGAAAATGGAGGATGGTTCGTACATTAAGCATAAGGCAGAACTGTTGAAGTGTACAGGAGATTTACTCCATGTATACCTCTAAAATGCTTATGGGTTACTCTGAAGATATGCAGCGATTTATTATGAACGCTAAACAGGAACTTATCCTGGTATAGAGTGCAACAGATAACAACTCGTACGTTCAAGGAGCTGATGAAAAGAACGAGGTCACTATCAATAAAAGAATATGGAAAATGAGCAGCATTTGAAGCTTTTAAAAGTTCTGAGTATTGGAGTGTTTCTGCCTTTAACTTTCCGTTCATGGGGGCTTTTCGAATACCTTGTGCTTCCTACTGCAAACAGACATACATGGGCAATTAAAATGGCTGTTCAACTGGAGACATTAAGATTTGTCACGCTTGTGCTTCAGACCAACAGAAGAGGGAATATAACAAATGATTCCGCCATATTTGACAGTTGTGGGTTAACTAATGTCAGAGTCTACCTGAACTGGGAATTACCGCCGACCGCGGTGGTCTAGCGGTTCTAGGCGCGCAGTCGGGAACCGCGCGACTGCTACGGTCGCAGGTTCGAATCCTGCCTCGGGCATGGATGTGTGTGATGTCCTTAGGTTAGTTAGGTTTAAGTAGTTCTAAGTTCTAGCGGACTGATGACCACTGATGTTAAGTCCCATAGTGCTCAGAGCCATTTGAACCATTTGGGAATTACCTGTGTGATAATTTACACCTACTGTGGGATGAAAATGTGTACAGTCTAGCATTTGACATGTATGGAAGGTTCTGTGCTTCTTGCTATGAAGTGGAAGGATGTCTACTCTGTCCACAGGAATTCAAGGAGCTGACGCTAATCATCGTAATAGACTGCTTAAAACAGTATGAAATAATTTAATCTGGACCTGTAGATCTACTAATTGAATTTGAAGCTTCAGCAGATTTCCCAACTCCCACTGCAGCATATAATCTAGTTCTACATGACTGTGTGATTAACTATTGTCTGCTCGATGGTGTTGTGCAGTGATCGTTATAAATGAACAAATATTGTCATAATAAGAGCATTTCACAATGGCATTTTTTTCTGTAAATAATAGGAGAGACACATGGTAACAAATTTCGTTTTATTCCATTCTCACAGATATATTGGTTTCTTCTACAGATACAATATGGTTCTTGATAATAACATTTTTTCAGAGCAGGGATACTTTTTATTTACACATAGTATTGCTATTACTAATAACTACGAGTAAAAACCCAACAGTTGCACTGAATGATGCTGTTATACATCTACAATTTTCGATGGGCAAGAGATAGTCCACTGGTAGCACTGGGTGAGTTTGAGAACATTTATTTACAATTTTCGATGGATATGAGACACACAGTAGCACTGGATGAGAATTATTACAAATCTGAATGAACTGGAGGTTACATACATATCCACACTAAAAACTAATCAGACTTGGATGGCTGGGAACTGGTGAAACTTAAAAGCTGTTCTGTTTACATGCAGAGTCTATTTACAAGTGTCACTACACACACACACACACACACACACACACACACACACACACACACACACACACACACCACCCTCATCAAGTGAATAGTGTGGGTATGGGCGACTTTAAATCTCATCCTCACAAATGATCAGCTTATCAGGAGGTGACAGACTGATTTTAAATTGCAATGAGTGTACACATCATGCTCTCATGATTGAATACTAGTAATCTCTACTATATACTGTGGTTGTGGTGGAGCACCATGAATACCAATCTACAGGCACTGCAAATAATATTCAACAATGAGGACCCTTGATGCCACACAATGCACATTCTTTGCCCACCTATGGGTGGCATCCCCAATCTACGATATGCATACATTTTGGATATAAGACCCATAAACTCCACAATTGGCACCACCCACCTCATCCTCCACTATCCTGACACCCTTCTTGTTTTGTGGAACAATACCTTTAGGATTATTGGAGGTGAAGGAAGATGTATCGAACGCATTGGCATGCTACCTTATTACTTCAGTTTTCACCCAATAGACAAAGCTATATGTATCCATATAAAGTAACTCTGGATATGCGCAATGAGTTTGTGCAAACTTGTAATGAAAGCAGTACATGTGGAGTTTTCAGAGGTCTAATATGCACATCCCTATGTAGACAGGTTCCATGAACTCCACTGCAGTCTTCACCATCTCCACAGCAAGTAAGTTCATCTGGTGATACACTTTCTTACGCCATAATGCATATCCCTTTTTGATATAATAAGAATTTCGCAGTGTTTTCTCAAATTTTCCAATGTCCTGTCAAAAATTACATTATTCATCAATTTAAAAGAATCTTTTTCAAAATAATTTTTCACAGAAGCTTGAAGTAGATAGCGTGGGTGATTCTAACCAACTCCATTCCCAAGTTGAGACATTGCTGGAGATTAAAAGACTGAAAAAAGTATCTCTGCTTGTTCCCCAGCATTGTTATCGAGTACATGATGTAGCTCGAATCATCAGATGCATTCAACCTCAAACCAATCTATGGGGTTGTTTACCTTAATGTGTCTATGGAGACACTGACCGACTCCCGCAACGATCCCTCGCTCAAAGAAAAGAAGCACATCGGCATCGGCCAATAGTTCAATGCTGACTACTGTTTTCTTGAGCGTAGCGGCCCAAGACAACCCAGGCAGTGTGTAACAAAAGCCAGGTTCCAGAGCATATGAAGGGCTTATTTCAGTAGTGGCACAAGTTCATTACCTCCACTTTTCTGCCTATAATGTTTCTGAAAGTAATGAGCCAAACAAACATAAAGAAAGGTTCGTCTCTAGCAAGAAGCCATATGTTTGAATATTTCTGGTATCTCAACTGCAGATTTTTCAACGCTCATTTAACTTTAGGACTCTGTATCTTAAAATGAACAGAAATGGACTTGTACCACTACTGAAATAAACCCTTCGTATGTGGTCGTGAATACACTCTAGGCATTCTAAAAAACACATTGAGTGATGTGCATGTCCTCCTAGGGTAGAGTTTCAACAAGCTTCTCGAGTGAAGCCTGCATAAAAAGTAGCGAGTCCAGGAAGTGGAGCAAAATTCTTGGCGTCATTCATTTGCTGATTGAGCTATATCTCTCAACACTATCAGGCAGGTCACTGACTCAATCTTTCTCCATTCCAAAATCAGCCGAATGGTCTGTAATAAAGTGAGCATGATACTTGCTCAAATTGTGAAAAATACAGGTATGTGTCATGGCAATTTACACTCCAGGTAGCATGCATTGTGAGCAGCACCATTGAATTTCCCCATTAGATGACAATGGTCCTTACAAGGAGTAGAAATTTGTGGTAAGTTTCTATGGGACCAAACTGCTGAGATCATCAGTCCCGAGGCTTACACACTACTTAATCTAACTTAAATTAACTTATGCTAAGAACAACACGCACACCCATGCCCAAGGAAGGACTTGAACCTCTGACAGAGGGAGCCACACAAATCAAGGCAGGCCTCCTCAGACCATGTAGCTACCCCATGCGACCTTTCAAGGAGTATGTACTTTCCAAGCTAAAGAATGCCCACAGATGTGACACTCGACATCCTCCTTGCAGCAATCATCATTCTCCTTTGACTCAGTCATGGGGATATTGGTGTTGTAAAGCTTATCAACCTCACATGAAAGTTTTTCAAGCTCATCGAGCAATCAAATCGTTGTATTATCCGTGACATAACATTCATGATGGCTAAAACTTGAATCATACAAATACACAACCTGCTACGTGGCCACATGTGACACTTGTTTTTCTGTGAAGGTGGTGTATTAGACTATGGGGTCTCCTTCGCACCACCTCACAGAGTAAGGTGGCAGCTTGAATGAATGTTAATTTCGCACCTTACATGAGATTTTATATGTCGTAACAAGTAGATGGATATGTCAACTGACATATTTCTGTAATAGTGAGCATATTTGCCTAGCAAAATTTACAGTACATAATGCAAAAAGGGATGAATCTCGATTCAATGGTATTAACACACTGAACCCAAATCCTGCATGTCAGTGAGCAAAAGATGAAAAAAGAAACGCTTTAGTTTGGGGACGGACTCGAGTTGCACAGTCACGGCCCACATACAATGAAAGGCTTCTAACAGGGGTCAGTGACCCATGGCGAGAGAGATAACGAATGAGCCAGGTGATACATCGAGGGGAGTAGGTAGCGGCCCAGCGCTGTCTGCGATGGGGAAATTCTTCAGAAAACTGCGCTGTGGGAATACAAACAGGCCAGAGATGCAGTTAAAAGAGAATCGCATTTACTGATCACATGAAAGGAACGTGGTGCTCTCGTGATGTATGTGTGTAACTCTTAGGCATCAGGAGCGGGCACAGGATGTCTGATTGGCTGAAATAAAATCAGAAGGAGTAGATGTGGCGATATTTTGGCGCAGTTTGAAGGTACGCCCTTTCCGATTGACCGGGCTAGAGATGAAAGGAATGCTCCCATTGGTCTGAAAAGACTGTGATGCGAAGCATGAAAGGACACAGGTGGGGGACAGTTTTGCTACGAAAGACAGAATACCGTAAAGTTTGGGGACTCTCGAGAACTGAACCAGTGTCAAGTGTAGAAAAGGGCGCATCACGCTCTGTACGACGCCAAAAGAGGAATTTTGTGTGAACACTGTATTCACTTTGGCTGATATTCAGCTAGAAATTAGCTGAAGAGTCGTTAAGCTCCAATAGTGGAGAAACGAAACAGCCACGCAGTTAACTGTTCTTGTGAGAATTGAGAGGGCATTGAAGTTTATAAGCTGCACCATCTATGAACGTGTATATCACCCTATTTTCCAGACTAGGGGTGAATGCGTGTTTTCTCGTGTAACGAGAAACATAGGGCAGTTTCAGCTGATAAAATCAGTAAAGATTTTGATTAGCTTTTTATAGGATTTTCAGAGGGCGAGAGCAGCTATGCAGCCGACTACACGTCGCTGCTGAAGGTAAATGCTGCTGGCAGAGGCGTAAAATTGTTGCATCACCAGCTTGCATCCAATGTGAACATAAGCAACCTTGAGTAATCTTTCGCATATCTTGAATTATTAAGGAAAGCGAGAAACATGCTATTTCTTTGAAGGATACAGACAGAGGGATGTGAGTTTAACACAGGGATGATTTTAAGAAGGAAGAGTAAGATAGTGGGAGAAAGTAATATAAAAGTTTACTGTTTATAAGAGGGAAGTAGGGATAACTATAACTAATAAAAATACAAGCTCTAGAACAATGGAATTGGACAGTGGAGAAAGTTTCAAAATGGAAAGAAGAAGAAGAGACATATTGTATGTTGAAGTTCTGTTGCAGCTTATGCCGAAAAGAAGAGATTGCAGAGAAAAAGACGCCGTAGTCAGAGTCAAGGTGCAGAGTTTTTATAATATGATGTACCTCTAGTTAGAAAAAAAGAGGGACATACTAAGACACTAAATTCATCACCATCAATTTTCCTCTTACTATTAATCGTGACGAAGATGAGGAAACCATTATCTTTGTACTAATAGTGGAAAGAAAAAAAAATGTACATATGGAACGTGGATAAAAGATGTTGATCTGTTATAATAGATGTAAAGTTATGAAGAGTTTAATAAGGAGAATCTTATGTACTGTTTTTAGTACAGAATTTTTGTAAAGTCTCTTAGTAGTTCAGTGTTTGTAAAGCTTGGAATATATCTTAAGGAGAAATGGTTTTGATAATGATAAAGAGCAATAGAACTACCCAAAAACTAATATAGATGGAAATAAGATGTAAATTAGAGAAATTTGGCGATGTAAGATGGACAAAGGCGTGCACAATGTTGTATTATAGAAGACGTCATCAAGAACAATGCATTGTCATTGTGGTCAGATTGACAGTAGAACTGAGTAGAGTGGTTAGGCATGGGAGGAAGGAACACTGAGTGTGGGTGCCCAGTACATCAGCTTTCGAGATGACGAAAGGAAATGCCTTTGTGGAAGCAAGAGTTCAAGAGGGTAACAGCTCTGTGGGAAAGTATGGGGATCAACGAAGAATCCTGGATACAGTCGACGTGTGACATGACAGGATCTTTATTCATGTGGAAGTCACATGCGACCTTCATAGCAACAGTTTTGCTAAAGTGATAGATTCTTAGCACTTCTGTCACCAACTGTTTAGAGCAGCATAAGGAGATATGATGGATATCCATTAAACCGTAATGGAAGCTGACATGTTACATAATTGACAAACAAATGTTTGAATAGACCAGAAGAAGAAAAGGCGCGTTTCTGTAACCCAAGATACAGAATGGCTGAAATTATCGTCATACCATACGGAATCCAGCAACTGCGAAACATCCCTT
The DNA here is from genome assembly GCF_023864275.1 of Schistocerca cancellata. Lineage (NCBI taxonomy): Eukaryota > Metazoa > Arthropoda > Insecta > Orthoptera > Acrididae > Schistocerca > Schistocerca cancellata. The sequence goes on along the minus strand of NC_064629.1, from coordinate 59,044,098 downwards.
AACACTGATGCAAGTAAGCAAGAGAGCGATGGAAGGCTGTCCAATCTATCCTGAAGAACAACCTGATACAGTTAAGGATATATAACGAAAGAAACTTCTACAAGAACGGATTATACAATAATGAGGTTAAGTGGGTCTTAAATTCCAGTTCCAAGTCCAGAGTAGAATGAAGACACAAGGGAGAAGATAGCAAGATGCAACAAGAAAAGAAGATTCAAGGCAGAAGATCAGGAAGAAAGAAGACCTGGACCAGAAGAAATCAAGAAACCTTTCTAAATCCATTCCTATACAAGACCATTATTGCATCTACCTACCAACAAAACATCCATTTTAACTGATCTAGCAATACAGATGTCCAATATTAATTATGCCAAATTGCAACACTTTCAAATGTCACACCGAGCGATGAGGGATGGCTATTTGTATAGAAAACAGGAGATTAATTAACCAACAATGGACTGGCATAAAGATTCGAGGAGTGACGAAGAATATAAGTTTTTATGCTGCTAATAATAGATCTCTAATACAATTTCGCCACGGGTACACGTGCAATAGAATGAACGCAACCAAGCATTCACAATACACTCAAACCTTTTGCAATCTTTCTCTTTGCTGACCAACATTCTATGCTCAGAGGGGACCCATCGAGGAACATGAAGATGAGGATGATGACTTCAATGAACCACATTGAAGATATATGAAAAAAGACTGTCTGTGACAGACTAACATGTATCTGATTAAAATGAAAAAATCATGAACACACAGAGTTTGTTATTGTTTAAAAATATTTCATTTTTGAAAAGTTTTGTGCAAGAAAGAGATTTTTGTTAACAATACTTTTGAGTTTTTTTAATCTTGACAGGTAAATGATATTTTCTTCTATTTCATATTTTGACAACACATCTAGATTAAGAAAACCATATTTTCTTTGGAGGCTAAGATTCTAGTATGTAACATGTTCGTTTATATATAGTTGTGTACAAAAAAAGGATTTGGCAATTTGTTGATGTTGATTTAATGTTTTTTTTATTCTCGAGTCAGAAGCATACAAATTTACAGTAGCCATACACATCAATAAATATGTACACACACACACACACACACACACACACACACACACACACACACACACATATATATATATATATATATATATATACACTCCTGGAAATTGAAATAAGAACACCGTGAATTCATTGTCCCAGGAAGCGGAAACTTTATTGACACATTCCTGGGGTCAGATACATCACATGATCACACTGACAGAACCACAGGCACATAGACACAGGCAACAGAGCATGCACAATGTCGGCACTAGTACAGTGTATATCCTCCTTTCGCAGCAATGCAGGCTGCTATTCTCCCATGGAGACGATCGTAGAGATGCTGGATGTAGTCCTGTGGAACGGCTTGCCATGCCATTTCCACCTGGCGCCTCAGTTGGACCAGCGTTCGTGCTGGACGTGCAGACCGCGTGAGACGACGCTTCATCCAGTCCCAAACATGCTCAATGGGGGACAGATCCGGAGATCTTGCTGGCCAGGGTAGTTGACTTACACCTTCTAGAGCACGTTGGGTGGCACGGGATACATGCGGACGTGCATTGTCCTGTTGGAACAGCAAGTTCCCTTGCCGGTCTAGGAATGGTAGAACGATGGTTCGATGACGGTTTGGATGTACCGTGCACTATTCAGTGTCCCCTCGATGATCACCAGTGGCGTACGGCCAGTGTAGGAGATCGCTCCCCACACCATGATGCCGGGTGTTGGCCCTGTGTGCCTCGGTCGTATGCAGTCCTGATTGTGGCGCTCACCTGCACGGCGCCAAACACGCATACGACCATCATTGGCACCAAGGCAGAAGCGACTCTCATCGCTGAAGACGACACGTCTCCATTCGTCCCTCCATTCACGCCTGTCGCGACACCACTGGAGGCGGGCTGCACGATGTTGGGGCGTGAGCGGAAGACGGCCTAACGGTGTGCGGGACCGTAGCCCAGCTTCATGGAGACGGTTGCGAATGGTCCTCGCCGATACCCCAGGAGCAACAGTGTCCCTAATTTGCTGGGAAGTGGCGGTGCGGTCCCCTACGGCACTGCGTAGGATCCTACGGTCTTGGCGTGCATCCGTGCGTGGCTGCGGTCCGGTCCCAGGTCGACGGGCACGTGCACCTTCCGCCGACCACTGGCGACAACATCGATGTACTGTGGAGACCTCACGCCCCACGTGTTGAGCAATTCGGCGGTACGTCCACCCGGCCTCCCGCATGCCCACTATACGCCCTCGCTCAAAGTCCGTCAACTGCACATACGGTTCACGTCCACGCTGTCGCGGCATGCTACCAGTGTTAAAGACTGCGATGGAGCTCCGTATGCCACGGCAAACTGGCTGACACTGACGGCGGCGGTGCACAAATGCTGCACAGCTAGCGCCATTCGACGGCCAACACCGCGGTTCCTGGTGTGTCCGCTGTGCCGTGCGTGTGGTCATTGCTTGTACAGCCCTCTCGCAGTGTCCGGAGCAAGTATGGTGGGTCTGACACACCGGTGTCAATGTGTTCTTTTTTCCATTTCCAGGAGTGTATATATACAAATTGTATTTATATTACATGTTCCCGGTACTTTGCAACCTCCAAGGTGCTTGGAGTGGCTTGCAGGATATCAATCTTTGTAATTAGTAGGATTAGCAATTTAATATTTTTGTAAAAGTCAATGAATAGTTTATTTCTTCTGTAAAGTTGTAATGCATAAGTTTAAGATTTTTGTGGAATATAAGTATGTTTGTGAAAAAAAATTTAATGGAATTGTGCTTGTAAAGTTATGGGAATGGTGCTATAAATGTAAGATAGTTTGAGAAATTATTATAAAGGATGAAACTTCCATGAATTATAATTGCCATAGAAGCTAGAAACAGATATAGAAATTAAGGTTGAGAATAAGACATAATTATTGAAAAATGGGAGGATAATTTAAATGAAGGTTACCCCAATGTCAATACATCTACATCATCATACATCTAAGTCTTGATGTCAAATAAAAATCAGTCTCAAATTTAAAAATAATGAGTGGTACAAATTTATGTTAAAGTAAAAAAAAATGTTGTATATAAATTGCAAGAGAATCCCTAATTTGTTTATATTTAAAATTAAAGTATAGACAGCTATAGAATAGAAAGAAAAGGCTTCATGTTATTTAACTAATTCTATTAAATCAGAAAGATAGTAAAACATGTTAAATTCTGGAAAAACATTAGTTTAAGGCTCAGATCAGTAGTACATAATAAATCAGTTGCGGTGGAAAAACAAAGAAAGACTGAAAGAACATCTGTTTTGACTATGCCATATTAAAATAGAGGGTCAATATAAATATGTAACAATTGCTACATTCAGCAATTGAGAACAATTTTGCACTGAAATCAACCAATTTCTTAATCATTGATTGACCGAGCGCAAGATTGAACATGGAAGGAGTTGGATATGAAAGGAAGCAGCGTGAGTGAATGTTAATTTCGCACCTTACATGAGATTTTATACACTGTAGCATGTATATGGATATGTCACCTGACATACTTCGGTGATAGTGAGCAGATTTGCCTAACAAAATGTACAATATGTAATACAAAAAGGGATGACACTCATTTCGATGGTATTAACGCACTGAACCGAAATCCTGCATGTCAATGAGCAAAAGGTGAAAAAAGCTGCTGGAAGAAACGCATTAGTTTGGGGACAGACTCGAGCTGCGCAATCACGTCCCGCATACAACGAAAGGCTTCTAACAGGTGACCTGTGGCGAGAGAGATAACGAACATGATACATTGAGGTGAGCAGGTAGCGATCCAGTGTTTCCTGTGACAGATAAATTCTTTAGAAAACTGCGTTGGGGGAATTTCCAAATGGATACAAACAGGCCGGAGACACAGTTAAAAGATAATCGGATTTACTGATCATATGACAGGTCTGTGGTGCTCTAATGATGTACATGTGTAACGCTCAGGCGTCAGAAGCGGGCACTAACGTCTGATTGGCTGAAATAAACTTAGAAGAATTAGAAGTGGCAATATTTCAGTACAGTTTAAAGGTACGCCTTTTGCGATTGGTGGTCCTGGGGTTTAATGGGGAACTCGATACTGCCTGAATGTATAATTTCTCTGACAAGCCAGGAATGACCAAGGAAAACAATAATTGTCTTTCTTTTATTTTGGACATTATTACATGATCATTTGACTGTTATAACATTGGGAAGCTTGATGTAGCTGGATCGCCCATTGATTGGATCATGGAAATGGCTATGGATGTCACGTTGTAGTACTTGGCTAATTGCTTTATCTGAGCTTCTAACGTATATCTTGGAAAACTTGACCTGCATAGCACACAAGGTGGATTTATGGAACCAATTAGTGATTGAGGAGCTTTGTGATACCACCCCACTTTCCCCCAAATATATACGATACTCACCCCCTCAAGACCAGAGTTCTGTTTGGGAGGTGCAAAACTTTGCAACACAGCACAGCGGTGCATTTAAAGTGGGGTACCATAGATCATTAATGATTTTGAGGAGCTCTCTCTCCAGAACGGGAAGGCATGCCTTGAGAAACTCTATCGGATCTTTGCGCCCTTCTGCTGGGTTCTCTATATGATAAAATGAGATGCGCTTCTCAAATGCATCTTCAGGCACCTTGTAGTTTAATTGTGGCATTGCGGTACTGACCTGGTGTCCATCTATAATAGGACAGGAGAGGAAACTGCTAATACCCACAGGTTCACTAAAACTAGTCACGGTGGTGGTGAAGAGCTCCGCTGCCATTAGGGATGCGGAGCAGTCCCCTGGCCTGATCCAGCTGGCCAGAAGGAGTGCCCTGGCGGTGGTGATGCCTTGTTTCAGGGAGCGCTTGTGGCTCTTAGCACTGACTCAGTTGACAGAGGGTTGGAAGCCTCCCATAGCCACTAGAAAGGCCGAGTGGGGGCTCCAGAATCTGTGGGGGCTGCAGCAGTCCCTGCAGCAGCGAGACTCGTACTGGTGGGTGATGCATGCCGCAGCAGACTGGGTTTTGGGGAAGCCTGACACCCACGCCTCTGCGTGCTGGAGGGATGGTGGTTACGGGGAGTAGCTCGCTCCCCAGGGGCTCTTCACACGTCAGGTAGTGGGAGAAAGAGAGAGAGAAATAAGTACACAAGTTATATAAACTCATCTGCTGCTTCAAAGAATTTAGCCGAATTAAATCAAATAATGCTAAGGGAATCTGGTTAGGCAGGTTAGGAAATGAGACACTTAAGGTAGCAGATGAGTTTTGCTATTTGGACAGCAAAGTAACTGACGACAGATGAAGTAGACAGGACATAAGATGTAGACTGGCAATGGCCAGAAAACATTTTTGGAGAAAAGAAATCTGTTAACATCGAATATAGATTTAAGTGTTAGGAAGTCTTTCCTAAAGGTATTTGTCTGGAGTATAGTCATTATGGAAGTGAAACATGCATCCATGTTTGGATAAAAAGAGAATAGAAGCTTTCGAAATGTGGAGCTACAGAAGAATGCCGAAGGTCAGGTGGGTAGATCGCGTAACTAATGAGGAAGTGTTGAATGCAACTGGGGAAACAAGAAATTTGTGGCACAGCTTGACCAGAAGAAGGGATTTGGTGATCAGACACATTCCAGGGCATCAAGGGATCACCAATTTAGTACTGGAGAGAAGTGTGGCGGGTAAAAATCTTAGAGGGAGACCAAGAGATGAATACAGTAAGCAGATTCAGAAAGATGTAGGTTGCAGTAGTTATTCAGAGATGAAGAGGCTCACGCGGGTATAAATTATGTGTCCGTCTCTCCATAATGCCCAAAACAGACATACGTGTCTGGCTCTCCAGAACGCCTGAAACAAGCTAGAGCAGCCGAAGTACTTCATCTCCCAGTCGTTCCAAAGAAACCCGAAGGTGTCTGAAGCACTTCGCTTGAAATATAATTACACATATGCTTCTGAAAACTAGTGAAATTTCATAAACAAAAACGATAGACTCGTAGGGTAACTGTGGCAGATTGTCATACTAAAAACTGGGTTAAACACAATGAAAATTATATAAATAATTAATAAGAGAATTAGGCGCTTTGGCGCCTAGCACCCAAACCTGTCAACAAATCAGAAGCAGGTTCAGTACAATTGGTGGACTCTCCCATGGGACTGGTACATACTGCACCATTTGCCACTTGTACCTCACTCCACTTTTGTACCACATGCTACTTAACGTGTATCAAGCCGCATCAAGACGAGCTTCTAGCAAAATAAAATACTGACAGCCACAGCCAGGAATATCACACAGGATAGAGCAGCATAGAGAGATGTATCAAACCAGCCTTCAGACTGAAGACCACAACAACAACAACTACATCTACTACTACTACTACAACAACAAAATACGGTTATTTATATAAATTACCAAAGTCTCCCTCCTCCTCCTCTTCCCACGACAACAGCACATCCACGAAATGATGAGAGATCATCTCAGCCTAATCAGACATCTCTTTCGCCCACTCCAACATCTCCACATCGGGTTCAGGGAGAAGTTCCACTAGCGATGCTGTAACAACAACAGCACGAAGTGTAAGACATGTCAATACTAAATTTTAACATACAGTGCTATTAATAGCTCAGAAGATTTTTTAAATTTATTATTTATACTTAATTTATGCTTAATTTATTAATTATACTTAAATAACTGCTGCTGCTGCAAAGGCTGGGATGATGCTGGAGGCTCATTAACTACCTCCAACAAGCGATCCATTTTGCTGAGGTGATATACTGTAGCAACAACATATCGATTTCGACAAGTTATACTGAAGACCCAAAGAAAAAAATTGAAGACACAAAAAGTATGAAATGTACTTATGTGGCTGTTGCATCCGTTGGACAACAACCAGAGGCTGTACCACAGTCTCAGGGGGTTGATGCTGCTGCATCCTAGCTTATAGCTACCGACTGAGCTCATCCAGCATTTCAGGAATATAAGCTGTAACACACATTGTGAAATTCGTTTTAACTAAATCTGAACACACTGATTTGTTGACCACTTGCTACAAAACTTTTTTTTTTCTAACACACACCACAAAATTCATTTTAACGAAAGTTTGTCAACATACTTGCTATGAAAATTCACTGTGTACTTGCATGGCAATTCCTCCAGGTACTGCCTTGGACGTTTGGCACCACTGTCTCTTGATGCTGATGTTGCCGCTGAACAGTTCATGATGGACAGGCACACACACTTTCACCAAACAGACAAGACAGAGGCACTCAAACACAATGGCGAACAATAGCAGAAAGGCACTTGAACACAATGTTGAATGACAGCAGAATGAGACATCAGGTTGAGAGTGGAGGAGTTATGGCTTATATGTACTCAAATCGCTCCCACTCGTTTGGTGGGAGCCAATGGCAATGATTGTACGGGGTGGCGGACTCCCAGGCCTGCTTTGGTGACAACCAATAAGAGCGCTCGAATAGAGCGAAAACCCTGACTTACAGGTTCATACAGGAGGACAGGGAACGTATTCCCAAGTGTAATGTCATTTGTAAAAGGCTGTTTCCTTCCAGGGAAATACAGAACATTGTTTGACAAGAACTTTTCTTCCCCAGCGCTCAGAATAATAGTATAGCTTCTATGGGTGCCCTGAGATGTTTTGTGGAACATCCTGTTTCCTCCTAGTGAAATACAGGACATTGTTCAATGAGAAAGCTTTTACCCAGGTTAATAGAACAGCTTTTATGGCTTCTGGAATGCCCCTATATCGCCACCAACAACAAAAGAGCCACGCCACAGGTGGAAGTTGCATGGGTGTGGACAAAGGTGCAGCCATCCTAGGGGAAATACGAAATATCGTGTTTTATTGGACAGATTTTACAACATCTTGGAATATCTCTGTTTGGCACTGCCAGCCTAGCGGTGCACAACAAGCTGCCTATCTGCCTGGGTGTGAACGAAGCTGCTGCCGCCACACTAGGGGATATACGTAAAATTGTGTTTAAAGTATAGCTTTTACAGACTTTTGGAATATCTCTGTTTGCTGCTGCCAGCCTTGCAGTGGAAAACAAGCCACCTGACTGCGAGGGGAATCCACCTGGGTGTTTACAAAGGTGCAGGTTTTTCCCCAGAGCCAGTGGCTATGTGGGCAAGACCTGCAGGCGAAAGGCTGGTTACTGGCAGCTCCAATTAGTGGGAATATTCCATGCAACTGCTGAGCAATGTGCAGTAATAATTCACACGGTAGCTACTAGGTAGCAGCTGAATGCTGTCCCGGTTACTACTTGCACAAGTACTGGCTGAGGCAGCCCCACACGTGCCTAACAGCTGCCAGTATGCCACAGGGTCCGACAGTCTGGCATTAGCTGCCGCAGCGGTCGCACGCTCCTCAAGTTTGCTCCGTGAACGTTCAGTGTTTACGCCAGTGTTTTCGTGTTTTGTGCTCGTTTATTGACGTTTTGCACGTGAATTAAGCGTTATCAATTGAGCATTTGGTCTTCTTTCGTGTCATCTTTCTACGAAGTGCCGTTGGGATTTCGGCGTTGTCCGAGATTTCTTCGCTGCAGAACACCATGGCAAACTCCGTGAGAAAAAACACCGTGATTTTCACCTTCGACAAGTACACCCGTCGAGTACAGCCCTCTGCACTTGAAATACACGACTGGATTACCGAGGTAATTGGCCTTCATTCTGAATCTGTTCATACCATGCAGCTGGACTCTGATGAATACTGCATTTTTGTAAAGTTTAACCGCTTTCTGGCAAAATTTGGTTATGAAACGGAATTTATACACCGTGATGGTACTAAAAGTACTGTCAAACTCCGGAATTCCGAGTCTGTAATTAGGAATGTTAGGATTTTGAATATTCCCATAGAAGTAGACAATTCGAAAATTAAAGATGTCCTATCAAAGTATGGGGTTGTCAGGCAAATAGTCAACGAAAGGTGGGCTTCGCATTTCAAGCTGCAGTGCTTTAACGGCATTCGCTCCATGGAGATGGAAGTGAAAGCAAACATTCCCTCCCACATCTTTGTTGACGGGCACAAGGCGCATGTTATGTACTCAGGGCAAACCCCTACATGTCATGTATGTAACGAGTCTGGTCACCTCCGTCAGGACTGCCCTCGCCGTGTATTTGTGCTAACAAATAACCTTACGCAACGCCGGAAATTGACACTCAACGATTTGTTGCCAGCCAGTAATACAACAGAGCCGGCGGCGGTCGTGGATCCTGTTACTACCTCTGAAAATGTTGCACTTAATGTTAATGACTTTCCGTCTTTAAAACCTGCATTAACTGCTGAAATTCCGTCCCGTGACAGCGAGATTCCCACAAAAAAGCGTCCTCTAGAGGACACTGAAAGAAATGTTGATGAGGACTCTTCCTGTGAAACACCCGTTACCAGGAGGCCGAAGCCCAGTCCTGAAGATCTGTTAGAAGTGGAAAAAGGAGATGGAATGACGGTCGATGTGGCTCCCACTTCCGCACAAGGACTTACACCGCCACGAACAGATAGTGACGCAGCGGATAGTGATTTTTCACGGAAATGTGACCCTGAGCCTGAGGTCACGGCTGAAATAACCGCATCAAGTAAACAACCCATACAGTGCAAACCGTACGAGGAAGTACCAGGTAAAGAACCTGCTGACTCCGAAGCGCAACGCCGCGCCGAAGGAGGAAATACACAAGCATCACCGCCTCGCCAGCAAAACAACACAACAGACACCACGCCGGAACCAAACATTGACGACTCGCAAGCCACGGCCGTTGCCCCATTTAAGGTACGTTGTCCAAGACGCGACGCACACTAGCGACTGCGACGGGTCGCTACGTGACGTCAGAAGTTGCTTGCTGGCGCATGCGCAGTTCGAGTTTGGGATGCGACGCGCGGCTGTTGCGACAGCTGCCGCAGCACTGCACCAGTGAGCAGTGTTGCGACGGGAGTCGCACGACACAAAGACGTACGGCTGCCAGAAAGATGTCGAGCCAGTCAAGGAAAACTGAAATGAGCCACCCACAGGATGTGATGCTCTGTGAGCTGGTCTCGCGACATCCTTGCCTTTACGATTTGAAGAACCCTAAATATAGAGACACTATGTTCAGAGACAGAATTTGCGAAGAAATTGGTGCACAGTTGAAACTGGCAGGTGAGTGAAATATATAATATTTTCCCATTAATGCAAATTTTTCAGGCCTGTTATGAAAATCAGTATAATCCATGCAGATGTAGAATTAGAATGATGAAAATGAACTTGAAGGTCAATTTTCGCATTACTCTTTTTTGTGACGATAAAAATTGAAAACGTCAAGTACATTATAAAATGAACAATCTAAAGAACAACGAGAAAGTTACATTTTACAATACCTTCACTTTGAAAGTAAACGGTAGATTGGTGTCTTGATGATACCTTCTAGTTGTGAAAAACCACCACCAGATTGTTGTACAGCTTTCTGTAATCAATAGATGCTCGTTTTTGAGGAAGGCGTTTCTCAACAGATTGCGCAAACAGTATGCTGCAATAAGTAATTTGTCACATTCGCTTCAATTCATTGGTAGAAGATGGTGCTCAAAAAAATTGTGCCAAAAGTGCACTACTGTTTTACAAGGCCCTTCTGGTCTGACACAGTTCACAATTGAAATTCGTCTTTTGTAAATCCTGGAGTCATCTTTTGAGTGCAGCTTGGCAAGATTAAATGTTCATGTCATCCATAACGATGTATGCTGTCAGAATATAAGAATATGGAAGTTCATTTGGATGGGAATAAAGACTCAGTCGGCTATGAAAGTTGCCTTAGCTTGTTCCAAAAGTTTCTGCATGGGAGAAACTGACAAGTATAATTTGGGGAAATTTTGTGAACAAGCACGGACATTATTTCTTCCACATTTCTGCCAGTGTATACTGTAGACGTTCAGAATGAAAATTCTAGAGATGTTTAAGGTGTAACCCTATCTTGTTGTCAGGAACTTGAAACAATGCAATGACGCAAGCGTGCGGTTATTGTTAATAAACTTATCTTTCATTGGAATTTTAGGTGAAATGTGCAAAAACAGATGGAGGAATATTCGGGACTCGTATCAGAGAAATAAACGAAAAAGAAAGCTTGGAACAGGTTCAGATGCCTCAGCAAAACCACGAAAATGGGTTCTGCTTGATCACTTGGGTTTAAGAAACCTACATTTCGTGGCATTTTAAATGAAATTGTCAAGAGCATATGGAGAAATATTAGTAACTCATACCGGAGAAATATGACATAAAATGGTTTCATTAGGTCCAAATGTGTCAGCGAAACAAAACAAATGCATTCTCTATCGTGTGATGACCACACGATTCTCGTTGCGCGTCGATAGAACTGGCGGCTAGTCGCGACGCTCCCGGAGATATATGAGCCCAAATCTCGGTAACGAAGTTCGATATCATTCTGATCTCAACTTTAAAAATAATTTCAATATGTTAGCTTCTTTTCATCGGCAACGATGTATGACCTAACGTAAACGATACGTAAAGTAACCAGCGACCACATTTTTCACTGTACACAATTCAAATTTTATGCAGTAGGTTACTTGTAAATTAAGTATCGGGATAACTGTGACGAATATCGGAAAAATAGACACCTCATTATCAAGCTGTGATGTGAAACTGTAAGATACGCAAACATCAATTTTTTGTGCCTTTTACTTTCCTCACAATTGATAGAGAAGTAATATACAGCGAAAAAACACGCAAAACCGGAAGAGATACTTTTCAATTTTTTAAAGTAAAAGGAGAATCTGTATCGAAAAACTAACTCTGGGAGCCGATGTAACTTTGTTGCATTAAGATACAGTATTTTTTACAGCAAGAAAATCGGAATTCTTATTTTTCTTATGTATTTGAATCCGCCGCCGCCGGCCGCAGCTTGGGAAACGGCGACGACTCCAGTCGTCTTGCGGCCGTGCCGCCGTCTGCCAGGCTGGGAAAAGAGGAGGGGGCAGCGTCGCAGTCGCAGCCAACTGTCGCGTCTTGCACAACGTAACATTAGCCACCGCCGGCGGCTGCGACAGACACCGGGTCTTGCTGTCACGCGTCATCAAGCGAAAGTCACACCAGAGAAGAAAGACATCAAGAAAAAGAATATTAAATATGAAGTCATCAGGGCCAACACTGACGAGGAGAAAGAGAATGGCCACAGTGACTTATAGCAATGCATTGTCAGGATTTCAGGATACTTTTCTTCTCAAGCTATTTGTTTAAAAGCAGTGCAAATTTTTCTAGGCAGTTAGTACATGTAATGGGCACACAGCTTGTAAAGATCGTGCCTTGTAGGGAAGCACGTTTGCTGCTATAATCATACCGAACCTCATCCCAAATAGCTTCTTCCGGTATGTCTGTGCGGCAAGCTTATAGCATTACTACTATTAACATTAATAAAATACAGTCACCTTTGAAATTGGCAGCACTAAAAGAATTCTTGTACCAGTCCGGAACAGATATCGCGTTGCTACAAGAAGTTGCGATAACGGAATTTCGGATCCCAGGCTTTTTTGAAATTGTGAATGTTTCTACGGAAGCCAATATCGGTACAGCCATTCTTATAAGGGAAGGCATTCCGGTGACTGAAATCGAACGACTAGAATCAGGAAGAGCCATAGGCATAAAAATTTTCGATGTGACAGTGATTAACCTTTACGCCCCATCAGGAACTTCCCACAAATTGGATCGTGCGAAGTTTTTTCAAGATGAACTGATTTATTTATTGAGGAAAAATCCGTGTTCTCTTATACTAGGTGGAGATTTTAACTGTGTTTTAAACCAGAAAGATCAACAACCCAACTTCAACTACTCGCCACAGTTAAAAAAGTTAGTAAGTGATCTACACCTTAAGGATGTGTGGGAACTTCAGCACCCGACGTCAGTTAGTACATGTAATGGGCACACAGCTTGTAAAGATCGTGCCTTGTAGGGAAGCACGTTTGCTGCCTACAAGGCAAACTCCCTGTGGAGTTTTATGCCCGCTACTGGTCTATAATTGGGGACAAGATCACTTCCATGGCAAATGAGGTCCTGAACGGAAAACCGGTCCCTGCAGAGTTTAAGGAAAGTAAAATAGTACTGATTCCTAAGAGTAACCAGCCACTCCCGTAGCAGACTAGATAGAATTTACGTGTCACCAAATTTGCAAAATTATTTATTAAACGTTGAGACTATTCCAGTGTATTTTAGCGATCACAGTACACTTTTAACTTGCTTTAATCTAAGTGTACAGCCAACCCGTCGATTCAGAGGCCAATGGAACTTAAATATCTCTGTTTTAACTGACGAAGAACTGGAACAGGAAATAAGGTTTGCGTGGACTATGTGCCTCCGCACAGTAGACAAGCACCCAACAGTCATTGACTGGTGGACAAGGAGGGCTAAACCAAGGCTGCGGAAAGTTGTCATGCAGTATAGTGCAGCGAGGCACAGGGAGTTGAGGAATACAATGGAGTTTTATTATAAAGTTTTAAGAGACTTATATCAACAGGCCCATGATGACGTAATTCGTCTAAATGATATCAAAAAAATAAAAGCCAAGTTATTAAGCATTAAACGGCAACAGATGGAGGGACTCAAAATTAAATCGAAAGCCACATCAGTCGTAGCAGATGAAACAGCTTCTCTGTATCACTTGGTGCGGCATGCTAAAAACAGACGTCTAACTTTAATTGATGAAATCCAGACGCATACTGGTACGAGGCTCACATGCCAGAAACAAATACTGGACGAAGTCCACAGGTACTATGAAACCTTATATGCCTCTACCACAGTGGAAGATGCAGCTCTCGAGGACTTTCTCACTATTTTAGGTCCACAATTGTCGGGAACAGACAACGCTGACATCCTGTCACCTATTACTAAAGATGAAGTGCATGAGGCAGTGCGTAACTCACCTCTCAACAAATCTCCGGGACTTGATGGCCTCCCTGTGGAGTTTTATGCCCGCTACTGGTCTATAATTGGGGACAAGATCACTTCCATGGCAAATGAGGTCCTGAACGGAAAACCGGTCCCTGCAGAGTTTAAGGAAAGTAAAATAGTACTGATTCCTAAGAGTAAAGGCAAAACCAACTTAAACAATTTTCGGCCTCTTTCGCTACTAAATTCTGATTACAAAATAATTTCGCGTATTATCAACAAAAGACACTCTGCCTTTTCCAACAAAATATTGAGTCATCACCAATCTTGCTCTCCGACCAGAACGATATTCGAAAGTCTATCTGCATGCAGAGACGTCATTGCAATTACCTCAGTGACAAGTATAAAATGTGCTTTAATCTTTATAGATTTCAACAAAGCTTTTGACCGCGTTAGTCATAGATACCTCTTTGCGACGCTGTCAAGAATGGATTTCCACCCCCAGATTGTGAACATGCTAAGGAATATTGCAACAGGTGTAAATGCGAAAATAGCAATCAATGGCCAAACATCTAAACCCATACAGATAAGGCGAGGGGTTCCACAGGGCAGTCCCTTATCAATGTTTTTATTTTCAGTATCTTTAGAGCCCTTCCTCCGCACTGTCCACGCAAGATTAACAGGCATAACATTGAGTGGTGAGAAAACTGTCATACGAGCTTATGCTGATGACGTGGGCGTTGTAATAAGGAATAAGGAGGAGACAGTTACACTGGAAAGAGAAATCCAAAGATATTGTCTAGCGTCGGGAGCGACAGCAAATGAAAACAAAAGTCAAATATTGAATCTACGGGGCCTAGATCACCTTCGACTGGCATGGGCAAAACAAGACAACAAACATAAAACTTTGGGAATCACCTTAATGGCATGTCCGATGCGGATGGCTGCTTTTAACTGGACGGAAACTAGGAGGAAAGTTCATGGTGCTGTAATGGAGAACATCCATCGAACTATGGACCTGGTGCAAAAAGTCAGATTCATCAACTCCTGCGTTTTGTCTAAAGCGTATTTCACTGCGCAGGTATTTCCAATCCCTAAACTAGTAGCGAAAGGGATCATGTCCACTGTTACCAATTATTTATGGAGAGGAGACATATTCAGGGTTGGTGCGACTACGGTTATACTGGATGTCAGAAACGGGGGCCTCGGTTTGGTGGATATTCGCAATAAAGCGTCTGCTCTGTTCCTCAAACGGACTTTCCATATACTCAGAGAACTTCCACAATGTATAACCGCAAAGCTCTTTGAGGCTGTGACACCCCATAGCCTGCAAGCACCGATTGATGTGCGAAGGATTAATGCCCGTCTGCAGTATGTGAGGAACTTTTTCCTCGAAGCAAGTTATCTTAGTGACGAAATCAGAAGCAACACACGTATCACAGCGCGCGACATCATACTTGAAAGGAAGTTAAATGAGGGTAGAAACAAAATTGAAACGAAATTCCCAAATTGTGACTGGAAAGCTGTATGGCGGAACATCAACTATGCCGGGCTATCTACAGACGCTATTTCCGCATGGTACAAAACAGTTAATAATGTCATCACCACCAACGAGAGACTATATGGGATCGGTTTAAACCAGACACACCTTTGTGGAAAATGCAATCTGGTGGATACACTCAGCCACAGATTCACCTGTGGTGGCAATGTGCATAACTGGAATTGGATCAGGCAACAAATCGCCTTTCTCACCAGATCCTCTACGCAATATATAACGCCGTCGCTCCTCCTGAGACCGGACATGACATACTTTCCGAAATTAAAAACCAACGCCATTAGCTGGTTACTGGGAAAATATGTTAGTTATGTCATCCACACACTTGGGTCGGACAACGAGATAGAATTCCGCGTTTACATGAAGTGTGAATATGCAAAAATCAGCACGTATCGCAACCACAAGAAGCACTATGGCAACATGCTGAAGATCATTTTTGAAAGAATGGGTGTTGGTTAAATACGTGAAACCACTACAACACCTTGAACGAGAACGAACAGAAGAAAAATAAGTCACTTGGTTCCTTATTATTATTTACTTTAACCTTGCTTCCGGAACTTTTTCTTTTTTTTTGTGTTATTGTATGTGTTTAATTGGATTGTATTTAAACTGGTTCATAGTCAAGAAAACTGGTATTAAATATGCTATTATTTTTTATTCAATGGACAGTTTACAAATTAAACAATGAATTCAACTTTGTAGACAAACCCACTGATTGGGTGACAATAGTTTACACCTAGAATAATCTCAGTTATCTTGAGCAAAGTTATACTGTAACCACTTTTAAAGTATGTTTTACCATTATTACTGTATTAGACATATTTAGCATATAAATAGTTTAAAACTGGTTCTTTTTTTTAATGTTGCAAATGGTTTAATCATTAATTGTACTGTTGAATACTTGAAATGTATGTTTTAGTAAAATACAATAAAAAAAAGACGGCGTGTAGGCGGGAGACCTTTCGCAGCCAGCATGAAATGAAAGTTAACACATGGTGGCTAGAACGATCTGTTGCGAACACAGGGCTTTTCGACATCCGCGATATGTTTTTCGATTTTCGTGATATGTTTTTCGATGTTTGCGAAATGTTTTAGGATCAGCAGGGTGATTTAGACATCATTTACGGTAGTTTGCGATATCTAGGTAGCGTTTATAGCTGATTTCCGCGATGTATTTTTACGAAGAACTTATCTTTGATGATCAATTTTTTCGAGAAGCATATTTTCAGTGATTCATTTTTCGTTTTTTTTAGGTATAGGAGAGGTTAACCCCATTAAGTAAAGAGAGGGACTCTATCTTCCCCTCCAGCAGCTTGACACAGACTCAGCCTTTTTCCTGCCAATTTCCAGGTGGGGGAAGAGAGGGGAGGGTGGGTGAGGTGAGATAAGAGTGGTGTGGGATAGTGAAGTATACAGAAATAAATAAAGTACACTAACATAACCTTACTCTCCAGCAGTTGAGCACAGACTGCGCCTTTCACCTGACAATTTCCAAATGGTAGAGGGGAGATGAGGCGACAGTGGGTGAGGTGGGAGAAGTGGAGGAGTGAGGAGGAAATGGGAGATGGAGAGGGGGGAGATGACATCATTGCTCTGATGTTGCCACATCTACTGCCACCATCTTGGATAAATTTGGCAACAATGCAGGCTGTCCGTTTACTTTCTTTGCCCCACTGCTCAAGTGGCTCACATTCAATTTAGTATTGTCTATCTTATGATCTCTAACAGGATTTTTACCTCTGATGTGGCCTTAACTGATGTTTAATTGTGTTAAATCATATAAGAGTGATGATTGTGATAAATCTTCAATGCACCTTTGCCTAGGAATGGCATACTGCCATAACACGTAATTTATAATTCAGTAACAACTGAATACGATCAAATCCAATATGAAATGTCCAAAGTAGCAAGTGAGATCATGTGGTTTGACCTGAATGCTGTTAAAAGCTATTTGTTATTCCTGTTTTGGGGTGAGTTGCCCCTAATAATAATTGGCCAGCTCACTGAAATGACTGTAGACCCAAGTATTTTTTACTGTATGTATGGTGCAATCAGCAAACACGTTCTCAGGAAGCCCTTATGCCAAGTTAAGGTTTTGTTTTGTGAAACCAATCATTCTCATGTATGGTGTTTGTTTAATAATTATTTTTTTGTCCATTGCAGATAGTCTTATGCATTTCATTGCATAAGTAGTGAGTGCATCCTAATCCTATGTTCCATGTGCATTTTTTTTCATAATCAACAGTTACAAAAGCAAAATTATACAAGTCAGAATTAATATGTTCTAAAGGTAACTAATGCAATGGCTTCCTCTAAATAATAACCCACTTTCCTGTAGCAAATGTATCAACTACCTGTTGTCAACAAATGAACACTTGTTAATTGAATGCCACCCATAGCATCTGAAGATGGCCTTTGAAGGCCAAAAGCAGTTATGATTGTATCAAAAATAAAAAAATTATACATTAAGATAGAGTTTTCATCAGAGAAACAAAGCTTAGTGGTGATGCTGGAAAATGGGCAGCTAGAGGCACAGAAGACTGTGGCATTTTAGAGGAACTTTGAGCTGATTTGAGAAAGAATGTTGATCACAAATTAAACAAAATGAGATTTATCATTAATTTTTAAGTGTACCTCCATACAAACCAAATAGAGAAAACATTATGTAAACATATTGTGAGGAATTGCGTAGGAAGGTAGAACAAGCGAAAGAACTCACGATTGAGAATCATTTATTACATGTGTTACATTGTGGATTACCATGGAATGCGTAGCCTTACATTAGTTTAGGGAACTGTACCAAGAGAGACTTTTTGAGGAGAATAGGAGAGCTTGATGTGTGGAATAGTGCAAATGAGAACAGGATCCATAATAATCTAAATAGACCCAATTACAATAACAATAAAAATAATAGAAATGACAGAGACTGACAGTATGGCATGAGAACTGTTTGGCTGGACAGAGGTAGCAGAAGAGGAAATGGTTTTGGAAGCAGGGGAAATAATGTTTCCAGACGATGCTATAATGAAGATAATGGAGAAAAAGAAGGGCAGTGAAGTGTCGAACAGGAGCAGATAGGGGGGATAGACTCCATCAACAGCATAAATGTGACCAGTGTTATGGTAGGAAAGAAAATTATAATAATAGGTAGAATAACAAGCAAAGAATGAATTATTGTTTTAAGAACTGTAACAAGTTGGCCACACACGAGCGCATTTCCCCAATAGACCAGAACCTCACACCAATTCTGTGCTTATCTCAGATGTATGTGGCCACCGATTTGAGACCCATTGTTTCCCACTTGTGTCCACGCCCCACTTGTGGGATCTAGTAGCTCCGATTTGACCGCAGGCCGGTTTCGTTCCTGTGTGGCGTAGAGCAAGACGAATCCGCGTGGACAGTTTTCCTATACACCATGCATGTACGCACAGAAGTAAGCAGCTGGCAGTTGACTTACTTAGTACCGCACAGAGTGATGGGCAACAGCCGCATGGCGGCGTGCAATTGCCACACTAGTAAGTAAACACTGACTCTACCTATGTAGCTGAAAGACAATGTAATGGGACTAATAGCTCCAGCAAACGCTGAGATGCATTTCGCTGTCTATTTTCCAAGCTTTCTATGGAGGAGGTGTGTGCTGTATACCTGAGATTCACCAAGTGTTACCACAGTATAACGAAAATTAAAGTGATAACCGAATATTGAATGTTATTGAAAGCCATTGTTTTAGTTGTAGACTCTATATACTGTGAAATAATAGCTGATGAATTAATGCTCACTTTCAGGCAGATGCTAAAATCGCACTGACGTTTAAATGTATTTTGAACAGCACAAATTAAATAGAGCCATGTTGAACAATGAGACAACAGACTATAATTGTCAACTTTCTTTGTGATTAACAAAAAAAATTGAATCCAACTACACTGTAGGTTTTCATGAGTAAATCGAGGAAATGAACTAGTAGGACTCATTACATTTGAAAATATCAACAGAAAGAGAAATTAAGCATAAGGTATAGTGGTGAAAAGAGGTGGATACTATTCAAATATACTTCTACCTGGATAATTATTCGAATAAGTAGATCATTCAAACAAATTTATTCGCCAGTAAATAATATGCAAAGTAAATAACGAATAGCCGGCCGCGGTGGTCTAGCGGTTCTGGCGCTGCAGTCCGGAACCTCGGGACTGCTACGGTCGCAGGTTCGAATCCTGCCTCGGGCATGGGTGTGTGTGATGTCCTTAGGTTAGTTAGGTTTAAGTAGTTCTAAGTTCTAGGGGACTTATGACCTAAGATGTTGAGTCCCATAGTGCTCAGAGCCATTTGAACCATTTTTGAAATAACGAATAACATATAATCTCACCGTATTTTCTTTGTTTACTTCTTGTACAGTTTTAGTATTTGTTCCCTTGGTAGAGTGCAGTTTCTGTTTGATAAACAACTTTTTAATATGTTTTCCAGAAATGTGCCTTTGTGGCTAAGTGGCTCAAGTTCCAGACTACAAAACTTAGGCTTAGGGTTCGATGGCCAGTTGGTCCTACAGTTTTCTCTATTACTTATCACTTCTTTTGCCTAAAGCAGTGACAATTATTCCACGTTAAGTTGGAGAATATTTCAGAGTATCTGTTGAAATGTAGATTCCCCTCTCACTGGCAGTATGAATTTGTTCATAGGTGAGAGAAGTCAAGGGGACACCACAATGCCTAATAAAGCGCTGCAGTGCTGAAAACAACCTTCAAGTTGAGCACAGTTTTTCTTGATTTACACCATGACAAATTAATCATAAAGATGCTTATAGCTGGATGGCCTCAGAAATTTGGGCTATAACGCACTAGGCAGCCACAATGTAGAGCAGCCAATTTAATCAGCCTCCTGAGGGTCAGTTATGACCAATCAGCTGAGTGAGATGGACGTGGATCATGTTTTGTCTTCCCTCTCATGACAAACATACTTCACTATAATTATAAAAAATTATCTTCCTGTCTATTTACTTGGTTTATGCGCTGTAGATTATAAGTTCACTTACATAGATGCTGGAGAATATGGAAAGCATAGTGAGTCATCCATCTTTAAGCAATCAATTTTGCATGAAAAGATAGTCAATAAAAATTTACGAATATTTGAGAAAAACCACACATCAAACAAGGAAGCATTGCTGCCATGTAACATTGTCGGAGCCAAGGTATTTGGAATATTTGAAAATGTAATCTTTCTTATGGAGGAAAAAATTTAACAAACAATACAAGAACCTTTAACTACTGACTGTCGCAGACCAGGCTCTTTATAAAATACACTTTTGGCACTCTGGCAAATAAATGGAAAATGGAGAATTCTTCATCGCTCAATGGATGTTCGAGAAGAATTTGCAATTGCCATAATAAATTTATGATGTGCTTTCCTGAATAATGTGTCAGAAAAAAGGCTACAAATTTGAAGACATACTGCACGTCCCCCAGGCCCTACAAGCTGTCGGAAGTCATCGTGAAATTTTTTTCAGGGTGCAAGCAAGATCTGGTTGCTTCAACAAGTGCGCAGAGACTGAAAGCAGATTCATACGTTCTCCACAAGACAGCCTGCTCACAACTGGCAGTGCGAAGACACAAAATCACAGCTGCCTAGTGCGTGGACTACAGCTCACGTCTTTGTTTTATTGGCTACCTAGTGTGTAACAGCCCTTATACTGTCGACTCAGTCCCATTCGACTGTCTCTGAATATGATAATACCTTCTACCTCTCACTGCTAATCTGTCACAAACACCCCATGTAAGCAGCCTACGATGAGAATGCAGTTGATAAAAACGGATACACATGTCTCCTTGATACAATTACACAATTCGTGCTCGTAGTGCTACAAAATGAGTTAACCAAGCAAGAACGCAGTAGTTCCTAACGATTAAAATCAACAGACTTTTATTCTAAGGTCTCCTAAAACGTTTATGGAATGCTGCTGGACGTCCAAAGTCATCCAAAGTGTTTTAAGAACAAAGTGTTTTAAGAACTCTGAGTAAGTTTGCCATTATAACATGGAGCAGTTTTTCTATTTGACATCCATCTATGCAACTACATAGCGCTCTGAGATACAAAAATTTCGGAAGAGGCACTGTGTTCGAGTACATAAAAGAGTTTGTAATATTGCAGCGCACCTGCAGCATTTGCATTGTGAAGGAGTCAAGAGATTATTGGAAGACATGTTTCGCCTTTCTATACTAACTGCAATTATTGCAGCAAAGTCCATCCCACGATTTAAAAACAAATAGTTCACTTCTATTGTTGACCATGACCAAGGACTGCTTACAAAAAAATTCGGACATGTGTCGGCCAAGGAAATGTCAAAGAAATCGGGTCATGAGTTTCGAATGACATTACGACACAAAAAGATTTTGCTAGAAATGTGATTTGAGAAATGAAGTTCAACTAGAATCACAACGAATTATTTGCCAAAAACTACAGCTGAATTGATGATTTGTCGATTTTTTAGTTCAAACTCATATGTCAAAGTCATGATTAAAGACGAATTCAGGAGTGCAATACATGTATAGAACATATTTTCTTTAGTGACACAATGGTAAATATCCGTAAATCAAACCAAGTTTGTCATGAGGCATTTCGAAAAAAGAATTGTTCTGAAAACTAATTTAAAACAAACATAAAGTACATTCATTTCATAAATGGCAAAGAACTGGAACAATAAATGCAACTGGATTTCAAATTTATTTGTTGTTCTTAACACTTTTTATTATAAGATGTATCTGCGTAAGTGAATAATGTTACGAATAATATTTGTTATTTACGAATAATGACTAATAATTTATATCTGTATTCGTTATTCGTCAATCGCATAAATGTCGCCGACGTCTGGTGCTATGCGAAATATCCGCACTGCAAATTCGCAACATACATGCAAGTGAGTGCAGGCACGTGAAATCCACGTGGCTGCTGAGAAGCCCGCACGTAGTTGTGTTAGCAGCGTAGCCGGTTATGCATGCGCTCACGCGGCTTTCATTAGCATTGGTAATCTTCGGCAGTATGCGCCAAACGTTCTTGAAGCGGTATTCGCCCTCTCACTCGTACACCGAAGGCGAGTGTGGGCCATGCGGTTAGACGACGCGCTTGCAGGACTCTCTTTTTACAGTGTGGCGCAGACCAGCAGATTTTTGTGATTTTTTTATCCGCGGTTCCAGGGACTGCGGTGCGTGCTCGACAGCCCGGAGGCCACGGGCGACATATTCCAGGAGTTTCGACAGTGTCTCATCCAAAGTACATTGTACAGTGTAGTGTTTCATAGGCATTTTCTTTATTTTAGTATATTTTCACACTTTGAAAATGGTTTATGTCTTCGAGAGAAATTATGGAAGATGGTAGGAACAAAATAGTGGCAGTCGCTGGCTGCTTGTACGCTTTGCATTCATATATTTTCCGAAAGAAAAGTTGCAAAAATGGGTCGAAGAATGGATTCCCAAAAGACAACATCCAGAGATACAGATCTGAGTCAGAATCGTGGCCAATGCTCTGAGATTCATGAAGATTTAATATGCTAGGAAGAGGGCGTTCCTGCGCCTTTGTAAACTGCAGTAATTCGTAATACCAGAAAAGTAATGGACAGTCAGGCAGTAGTAGCCGACCGCGACAGGCGCAGCAACAGATAAGTAAACCGCTTTTGTGTCATTTACGAGTTCCCAACCAGGAGCGAATTTTATTATATCATCTGTGTGCTTTAATAGTTTTGTTTCTTGAGTTTCTGCGTGTACATTTAAAATCTAATAGCCACAGTTCTCGTTTGCGTCAGAAAGTAAACCGATTTTGTGATATATCACAAGTTGCTTATCAGGGGCAAATTATTTAGTTTCACATGAGTGCTTCGATAGTCAGGTTCTTGAATATCTGCGTATTACTAGACACAGTTTGGGCGTTTTCGTCAGGGTCTACATTGGAGTTGCGCAGCACGTGCCGATACTCCGTTTATCTGCATAGTTTAGTTTTCCACGGTATTTGGTATAGACAGGGACTGCGAAAGTTGTGTGCGGATGCGAGCCAAGTTGGTGACACTTAGCTCTCAGCTTCAGGCTGTGATGGCTTCGGTTACACAGCTTGAGGCTGCAGTGGATGGGCACCACTGTTGTGGGCCAGACGTGGGGATCCAATGGACGTCCAGCGCGTCAGAGTCCTCCGATCGGTCCTCACTGGTGGCCAACCCAGTTACTGCTCGCACTGAGGCTGACCCCTCACTTGTGGTCGAGTGGGAGGTCGCCCCGGGGCGAAGCAGGCGGCGAAAGACTTCCCAGGCGGCTGCACGTAAGGCCTCCCTGGTTTGTCTGACAAACAGGTTCCACCTCCTGTCTGTGGCTGACACTGTCGCTGAGCCAGATGCTGTCACCTGTCCTGTTTCAGAGGGAACCACTCAGTCTGCAAGATCTGGGCAATCGAAGAAGGTGGGACTATTCGTAGTTGTGAGCTCCAACGTTAGGGGCGTTATGGGGCCCCTTGGGGACTTGGCTGAGCGCGGGATTAGCCGAGCGGTCTAGGGCGCTGCAGTCATGGACTGTGCGGCTGGTCTCAGAGGAGGTTCGAGTCCTCCCTCGGGCATGGGTGTGTGTGTTTGTCCTTAGGACAATTTAGATTAAGTAGTGTGTAAGTTTAGGGACTGATGACCTTAGCAGTTAAGTTCCATAAGATTTCACACACATTTGAACATTTTTTGACTTGGTTGACAAGGAGGGTAACAAAACCAATGTGCACTCCGTGTGAATACCGGGTGGAGTCATTCCAGATGTGGAAAGGGTCCTCCCAGATGCCATGAAGAGCATAGGGTGCAGCCAGCTGCATGTGGTTGCTCACGTCGGTACCAATGATGTGTGTCGCTTTGGATCAGAAGAGATTCTCTCTGGTTTCGAGCGGCTAATAGAAGTGGTAAAGGCTGCCAGTCTTGCTAGCAAGATGAAAGCAGAGCTGACCATTTGCAGCATAGTCGACAGGACCGATTGCGGACCTCTGGTACAGAGCCGAGTGAAGGGTCTGAATCAGACACTCAGACGGTTCTGTGACCGTGTAGGCTGCAGATTCCTCGACTTGCGCCAAAGGGTGGTTGGGTTTCGGGTTCCGCTGAATAGGTCAGGTATCCACTATACACAGGAGGCGGCTACACGGGTAGCAAGGGCTGTGTGGCGTGGACTGGGCGGTTTTTTAGGTTAGAGGGTCTCGGGAAAACAAAGGGTGCAGGCTGAACACAGGAAGAACATAGATACAGGAACCATTGGTATAACAGTTGTAAATTGTCGTAGCTGTGTTGGGAAAGTACCAGAGCTCCAAGCGCTAATAGAAAGCACTGATGCTCAAATCGTTATAGGAACTGAAAGCTGGCTAAAGCCGGATATAAGCTCAGCCGAAATTTTTGCGAAGAACCTAACGGTGTTCCGAAAAGATAAGCTAAACACGGTTGGCGGTGGCGTGTTTGTTGCTTTCAGATGTAGTTTAACTTGTCGCGAAATTGAAGTAGATAATTCCTGTGAGTTTTTGTGGGCAGAGGTCATTGTTCGCAACCGGAATAAAATAATAATTGGATCCTTTTACCGACCTCCCAATTCAGATGATACAGTTTTACAGGTTCAAAGAAAACTTGAGTTTGATTTCAAACACGTACCGACTCATACGATAATAGTTGGTGGTGTCTTTAACTTACCCTCGACAAGTTGGCGAAAATACTTTAATTCTGGAGGTACGTATAAAATATTATCCGAAACTGTGCTAAATGCATTCTCTGAAAATTATTTAGAGCAGTTAGTTCGTGAGCCCACGCGAATAGTAAACGGTTGTGAAAACACACTTGACCTCTTAGCAACAAATAACCCTGAGTTAATAACTAGCATCAAAACCGATATAGCGATTAGTGAACACAGGGTTGTCGTAGCGAGATTGAATATTGTAATCCCCAAATCCTCGAAAAATAAGAGAAAAATATACCTATTCAAAAAAGCAGATAAAAATTCACTTGACGCCTTCCTGAGAGACAATCTCCACTCATTCCAAATTAATACACTACTGGCCATTAAAATTAATACACCACGAAGATGACGTGCTACAGACGCGAAATTTAACCGACAGGAAGAAGATGCTGTGATATGCAAATAATTAGCTTTTCAGAGCATTCACACAAGGTTGGCGCCGGTGGCGACACCTACTACGTGATGACATGAGGAAAGTTTCCGACCGACTTCTCATACGCAAACAGCAGTTGACCAGCGTTGCCCGTGAAAGGTTGTTGTGATGCCTCGTGTAAGGAGGAGGAATGCGTACCATCACGTTTCCGACTTTGATAAAGGTCGGATTGTAGCCTACCGCGATTGCGGTTTATCGTATCGCGATCACGTTTCCGACTTTGATAAAGGTCGGATTGTAGCCTACCGCGATTGCGGTTTATCGTATCGCGACATTGATGCTCGCGTTGGTCGAGAGCCAATGACTGTTAGCAGAATATGGAATCGGTGGGTTCAGGAGCGTAATACGGAACGACGTACTGGATCCCAACGGCCTCTTATCACTAGCAGTCGAGTAGACAGGCATCATATCTGCATGACTGTAACGGATCGTGCAGCCACGTCTCGATCCCTGAGTCAACAGATGGGGACGTTTGCGAGACAACAACCATCTGCACAAAAAGTTCGACGACGTTTGCAGCAGCATGGACTATCAGCTCGGAGACCATGGCTGCGGTAATCCTTGACGCTGCATCACAGACAGGAGCGCCTGTGATGGTGTACTCAACGACGAACCTGGGTGCACGAATGGCAAAACGTGATTTTTTCGGATGAATCCAGGTTCTGTTTACAGCATCATGATGGTCGCATCCGTGTTTGGCGACATCGCGGTGAACGCACATTGGAAGCGTGTATTCATCATCGCCATACTGGCGTATCACCCGGCGTGATGGTATGGGGTGCCATTGGTTACACGTCTCGGTCACCTCTTGTTCGCATTGACGGCACTTTGAACAGTGGACGTCACATTTCAGATGTGTTACGACCCGTGGCTCTACCCTTCATTCGATTCCTGCGAAATCCTACATTTCAGCAGGATAATGCACGACCTCATGTTGCAGGCCCTGTACGGGCCTTCTGGATACAGAAAATGTTCGACTGCTGCCCTGGACAGCACAGTCTCCAGATCTCTCACCAATTGAAAACGTCTGGTCAATGTTGGCCGAGCAACTGGCTTGTCACAATACGCCAGTCACTACTCTTGATGAACTGTGATATCGTGTTGAAACTGCATGGGCAGCTGTACCTGTAAACGCCATCCAAGCTGTGTTTGACTCAATGCCCAGGCGTATCAAGGCCGTTATTACGGCCAGAAGTGGTTGTTCTGGGTACTGATTTCTCAGGATCTATGCACCCAAATTGCGTGAAAATGTAGTGACATGTCAGTTCTAGTATAATATATTTGTCCAATGAATATCCGTTTATCATCTGCATTTCTTCTTGGTGTAGCAATTTTAATGGCCAGTAGTGTATTAATGCAGCGCCAACACGAAACACTGGTTCTCAATACCTGACGACCGTAGAACATTTCAATACCAGAAAATATCACTTCACTAGGAGAGCTAACGAACGTAGGTGCCTCTAAAGGGTGACACCACGTGGTACCGGTACTGTTTATCCACGGCGTGGCAACAGTAGCGCTTGACCAAGCGAACTGCTGGCGGCGTGGTAGGGAAAGCCGGCTCCCCGTTGGTGTCACCTGGGTAACGGCGTCATGTCCCCGCCGGTGAGCCAAATGTCAAAAGTCACAACTAATTTCAAACGCACTATAAAGTCACATTTTATGTGTCGCAACAATTGCAACATCCAGTCTTCCAGATTCACTGGTTGTGGGCATCTGTTCGAAACGGGGACAGGAAAGCTCTTGCAAGTGAATAAATAACAACAATAATATTGACAATAACAAACTATTAATTCATTATGTTTATTACATTATAGAAGGATGTTGACAATTAAAAATAAAAAATAGTAGCCTGTTATTCAGTTGGCACAGTGCAAAGGTTTTCTTAGCATTTTGTTATTGAATTCCGTACTTACTATTCCAGTGAAAACGAAAAAAGGGAAAAAAAAGCTGAGGCGATACACATCGATAGTCCAACGAGATTGGAACCAGCAACTACTCTTGCTTAGATCGCGAACTGAGCATGGCGCCCTGGAGCAAACGTGACACTGCTTTCGTTAGCTCTCTACCATTCCTCTGGTCATAGTTAATGCAGACAGTTCAGGAATATGAAATACAAAAGCAGTTGAAATTGAAGAGGGGAGTTACTTTCTTTGGGTTGAAAATTAAAGTTGCGATCTCGAACTCATAAAAACGCAATGACTATTCAGATTACTTCATCATTATGGATAGAGAATATTACGAGAATTTAGTAGAATCATTCAGCACCAGTCCTGAACGTGTGGAATGATCACGAGGAGCCAAACATCGTCAGCAATACTGCCAAGTCTCAATTGAACTAGCAATGTGAAGAACATCGACAGCTCACAATGTCCTCGCCGCTATGCACAGCCGCTCAGCGCTACGAGACGCCGATCTAAGGGACACCTTCACACTGGCAGTAGATGACACAACTGAAAAATGTAAATTAGTTGCACACTTACGCTGTTCAGCTTCTGGCAAAAACTTTTTTAACAAAACCAAAAATGTGTGCAAAATGATTTAGTCCAAACCGCCAATAAAAAGTAATATAGTATGCACTGTTGAACTCAAATGGACTGCATATACATCCAGTCTAGTGTCATAAACAATTAGAATAGCAGGGATACCACCAGCATATGGAGATATTATGGATAAGAGACAAATACATCGATGCCACAGTGTAATAAATCAAATTGTGGATTCACGGGGAAAAACTGAACCTATGACCAGTCGTGGCTCATGAGTATACATTCTGGGTGTTCACAGATTTTTAGATTCAGATAAATTTGACAGTGTGAAATTAATAGCATCTGTTGCATAACAGTTATGCTTAGTAACAAGTTTGTACAACTACAGCCACTGCCAATAATAATAATAATAATAATAATAATAAACCCTGTGGAGGCCCAGAAAAAGAATAGGCCTCCGGCATGTTCTGCAAGTCGTAAAAGGCGACGAAAAGAACAAACCACTAATAGGGCTAACCCCCCTTTTAGTGTGATTACTTGGTTCAGGACAGAACTAATGAACCCTTGGACAAGCACTGTCATGGGCGGGGACGACGCTTGAACCCTATGCCCGTCCACAATGGTAACAACACTGCTAGCCACACGGAAAATGATTTAAATCCAAATAGAGGTGTTTTGCAAGATATGCTTCCTGCAACCACTCTAGAAGGAAAACAAAGACAGATGATGAGATGGTCAGATGAAGTTAACCGACACCTTATGTTCCGTTATTACCAAGCAACAAGCTTAGGAACCAACACAACTGCATACAGATCACAAGTACACACAACATTTATTACCAGATACCCAGAATTAAAATTTTTAACAGAACAACGACTAGCTAATCAGATCCGTGTAATAATCAAAAATAACAGGATACCCCAGTCAGAATTAGAAAACATCAAACAACAAGTACAACAAATACTGGAACAAAATAATGTGCAATCAGAAGAAGAAGAAAATACAGTAATGGACTCAAACATCCCAGAGCAAACAAACAAAGAACAACACGCATCAATTAAATAATCAGAGGAAAACGAAATCTTAAGACAGCCACCAGAACAAGCACAAATAGAACACAAAGTGACACACATGTTAGATATAGAAGAAAAATTTCAGCTGACATATATGGAATACAAAGACACAAATACTGACATTAGACCATTCTTGCATAGACCACCAAATAACCCACAAGTCGAAAAAACAATAACAACTATCAACACAATCATACACAACAAAATAAATGAAAATACAACTATGGAAGAGTTACAACTACTGGTTTATATAGGAGCACTCACTACACTAAATATACACACTAGGCAGAGATCAGAGCAAACCAACACACAGAAGAAACCCACAAAACCATCATGGCAACACAGGCTACAGATCAGAATAGAATAAGTGAGAAAAGATATCGGACAGCTAAAATAGTTTATAAGAAATGAAATATCAGACAAAAAACGAAAAAGGTTAGGTAAAATCTCACAACAAGAAGCGATAGAACAATCAGATGAAAAGAAGCAGAATTTACAAGTATTGGCCAAACGATTTAGAAGATACAAAAAAAGTGAAACTAGAAGGAAACAAAACCAAACATTCAACACAAACCAAAAGAACTTTTATCAGACAATAGATAACACATACATTAAAATAGACAACCCACCAAACATAACAGACATGGAACACTTCTGGAGCAACATATGGTCAAACCCGGTACAGCATAGTAGGCATGGACAGTGGATACAAGCAGAAACAGACGCATACAAAATGATACCACAAATGCCTGAAGTGATAATTTTGCAACATGAAGTCACCCAAGCAATTACTTCTACTCACAATTGGACAGCCCCTGGAAAAGATAAAATAGCAAATTTCTGGCTAAAGAAGTTCACCTCAACACATTCACATCTAACTACCTATTTAATAGTTACATTGCAGACCCATACACATTCCCTGATACACTTACACATGGAATAACTTATCTGAAACCTAAAGATCAAGCAGACACAGCAAACCCAGCAAAACCCATAACATGCCTACCAACAATATACAAAATATTAACTTCAGTCATTACACAGAAATTAATGACACATACAACACAGAACAAAATTATAAATGAAGAACAAAAAGGCTATTGCAAAGGAGCACGAGGATGTAAAGAACAACTGATAATAGATGCAGAGGTGACATATCAAGCTAAAACTATACAAAGGTCGCTACACTACACATACATTGATTACCAAAAAACTTTTGATAGTGTACCCCACTCATGGTTACTACAAATATTGGAAATATACAAAGTAGATCCTAAATTGATACAGTTCCTAAACATAGTAATGAAAAATTGGAAAACCACACTTAATATCCAAACAAATTCAAATATCACATCACAGCCAATACAGATGAAGTGTGGAATGTATCAAGGAGACTCATTAAGTCCTTTCTGGTTCTGCCTTGCTCTGAACCCACTATCCAACATGCTAAATAATACAAATTATGGATACAATATTACTGGAACATACCCACACAAAATCACACATTTGCTATACATGGATGATCTAAAACTACTGGCAGCAACAAATCAACAACTCAGCCAGTTACTAAAGATAACAGAAGTATTCAGCAATGATATAAATATGGCTTTTGGAACAGACAAATGTAAGAAAAATAGCATAGTCAAGGGAAAACACATTAAACAAGAAGATTACATATTGGATAACCACAGCGAGTGCATAGAAGTGATGGAAAAAACAGATGCCTATAAATATCTAGGATATAGACAAAAAATAGGAATAGATAATACAAATATTAAAGAAGAACTAAAAGAAAAATATAGACAAAGACTAACAAAAATACTGAAAACAGAATTGACAGCAAGAAACAAGACAAAAGCTATAAATACTGATGCTATACCAATATTGACCTACTCATTTGGAGTAGTGAAATGGAGTAACACAGACCTAGAAGCACTCAATACACTTACACCATCAAAATCCCACAAATATAGAAAACATCACATACATTCAGCAACAGAAAGCTTCACATTAGGCAGAAAGGAAGGAGGAAGGGGATTTATTGACATAAAAAAACCTACATTATGGACAGGTAGACAATTTAAGAAAATTCTTTATAGAACAAGCAGAAACTAGCAAGATACACAAAGCAATCACTCATATAAATACATCGGCTACACCACTGCAATTTCATAACCACTTCTACAACCCTTTAAATGACATAACATCAACAGATACGAAGAAAGTAAATTGGAAAAAGAAAACACTACATGGCAAGCACCCGTATCATCTAACACAGCCACACATCGATCAAGACGCATCCAACACATGGCTAAGAAAAGGCAATATATACAGTGAGATGGAAGGATTCGTGATTGCAATACAGGATCAAACAATAAACACCAGATATTACAGCAAGCATATTGTTAAAGATCCCAATACCACAACAGATAAATGCAGACTTTGCAAACAACAAACAGAAACAGTAGATCACATCACAAGCGGATGTACAATACTAGCAAATACAGAATACTCCAGAAGACATGACAATGTAGCAAAAATAATACATCAACAACTTGTCATACAACATAAGCTAATAAAACAACACGTTCCCACATACAAGTATGCACCACAAAATGTACTGGAGAATGATGAATACAAATTATACTGGAACAGAACCATTATAACAGATAAAACAACACCACATAACAAACCTGACATCATACTCACCAATAAAAAGAAGAAATTAACACAACTAATCGAAATATCCATACCCAATACAACAAATATACAGAAGAAAACAGGTGAAAAAATTGAAAAATACATCCAACTGGCTGAGGAAGTCAGGGACATGTGGCATCAGGATAAAGTTGACATTATACCAATTATACTATCAAATACAGGAGTCATACCACACAATATCCACCAGTACATAAACGCAATACAGCTACATCCAAACGTATATATACAGCTACAGAAATCTGTAATTATTGATACATGTTCAATTACCCGAAAGTTCCTAAATGCAATGTAACATATACCATACAGTTAAAAGGAAGTCACGCTTCATCAAGGTCCGTGTCACTTTCCATTTTTAACCAGACATAACGTCTGAGAAAGGAAATAAATAATAATATGCATAACTTATATAACAAACGATGGAATTGTTTTTGTGGAATTTTGTTGTTTTGAACATAATTAAATACAGTTTAGGGCAATAACGAAATAATGCGTAAGCTTTGGCTACTCTCCATTTCGCATTTTTGTGCAAGTGGGAGTTTAGAATACTAATATTTGGTGATATCAATATACACATTAGATTTAAGAATAGAAAGGTTGATCATTTGCTAAATATATTAAGATCCCTTAACTTCTGTTGCGTAAATAACAAACTCACAAGACAGGAAGCAGGTCTAAATAACATAATTTGTAATTTCCATCTAAACAAACCAGAATTCAACACAATCAAGCTAGGCATTTCAGATCATGAGGGACTATGGCTCAGATAAACTCTTTACAGCAAAGCAACTGAAACTTTCACAGACTGTAAAAATGGAAATGAGCGTTTGGTGTCAATGGCCAGGAGGCCCTTACGGGGCAGGTCCAGCCGCCTTCGGGGAAGGTCTTATTACATTTGACGCCACATTGGGCGACCTGCGCGCCGGATGGGGATGATGAAAATTGCATAGAAATGGATGAGAGTGGTTTCTCACATTACAAAACAAAATACTCTCTCGAGAAATGCTACATGTGCAGAAGACACACAAACTGTGACACTGCGATTTCTTGATACAAGAGAGAGCTACTCTAGTTCACAACATGGCACTCGAATATCACATTGCACATTAACCAAAATAATTCCAGAAACGTGTGAAGCGATTTATAAAGCATTGAAGGAGGAATATGTGAAGGTAAATAAATGTTTAGTACACAAAATGGACAATAACAACTATTTTTATTTTTGAATAATTTAGTGGAATTAGTGTTCCAACAACTACAAAATTAATCAAAAGTACGAAACAGATGAAGCGCTTTTTAACTTGTGGTATCCAGTGTTCAAAAATAAACAAAGTAGAATGGAAAACTAAGAAAGCATTTTTTATTTTAGGGTATGACCACATCCTCTATTGTGGCTTGCTGAAAAGTTACATGGATGTTCCCAGATGTAGAGGTGGATGGCTGTAGCTGTGATTGTGGACATGAAATCACCTGCAGCATATTTCGCCTGGCCATCAATGTGCAATTAATAATATGCACAGTACCCCTGCTCAAACCCCCACCCTTATTGAAGCAAGTTCATATATATATACACAAAGATGATGAGACTTACCAAACAAAAGCGCTGGCAGGTCGATAGACACACAAACAAACACAAACATACACACGAAATTCGAGCTTTCGCAACCCCTGGTTGCTTCGTCAGGAAAGAGGGAAGGAGAGGGAAAGATGAAAGGATGTGGGTTTTAAGGGAGAGGGTAAGGAGTCATTCCAATCCCGGGAGCGGAAAGACTTACCTTAGGGGGGAAAAAGGACAGGTATACACTCGCACACACACACATATCCATCCGCACGTACACAGACACAAGCCTCTTCCCTAATACACCATCAAATTTCTTTGACATAGACATTTGACATATCAACTTCAACAAAGAAATATGATAGTGTAATACCGGCCATAGTTACGCTACCCACTACCAGTGCTGCTCGCAAGCATAACAATCTTCCAGGCGCCTGTGGAACGGAAATACGTCACATAAAAATAAATGAATGCAAATACATTCGAAAATACATCAAGGGGGAATATTGTTTATAAACTGAAACTAAAATAAATAATCGCAAATACATTCCGTCGAAACTATAGAGACGATCCTATATCCCGTAAAAATAAAGTTAAATACAGTAGCACAGCGGCGGCCGCGGTGGCCGAGCGGTTCTAGGCGCTTCAGTCCCGAACCACGTGGCTGCTACGGTCACAGGTTCGAATCTTGCGTCGGGCATGGGTGTGTGTGATGTCCGTAGGTTAGTTAGGTTTAAGTAGTTCTAAGTTTAGGGGACTGATTGTAGGGAAGCAGCCTACTCACGCCTTATAAAATTCACATCAGTCTTTCCATTGTGTGCCAGCCTAGTCCTCTGTAACTAGCTCTGACGTCATAAATGTTGCGCAATACTTTAAAAATCAAGTAAATAACCTGAAACGTTTCTAGCATGTCAGGAGTAATACAAAATCAATATATGTTGGATATCAGTTCAATAACTTTAACCATTTTCGAAATTTGGATGTTTTTCTGTAAAAATCATTGGCGCAACAGAAAAGAGCTACAAACTTAAAAATTTATATTTAGATTCCTTTTTCATAATAATTTAGTAGAAACAGTATTCTGGAGCTCACAAATTAAAATTTTAGTTGAAATTCATGATTTTCTGGTTTTTGTCTTAAAAATTAAGAAAGCAAGATAGATTAAGTAGACGAATAAATAAAGCTAGGGTGTTTAAATTTAAGTAAAAGGGAGATCCGCTATAATCATAAAGATGTGAGAAGTTTCAACTGAATAACTATAAAACTATAGCGATAGCGTATCTCCAAAGGGCAAGTTCAGAGCTCGTCTACTGCGTGTAGTGTAATTAAATTAATTCTCTCGCCTAAAATATTTGACTCAGCCACGTCAGACTTTTATTATGATTACTTACTTGTGTGCTGAGTGCACATTTGAATTGAGGGCTTCATCGGCCATCAGCAAAGGAAGCAATGATTTATTCAATAGCTTAAAGTGGTGCATTACTAGTCCAGCGGCTAGTCGGGAGAGCGGATTTGATGAGGTGTTCCCTTAGCCGTCCGCACCGCGGCATTATATATAAGAACGCTGCGCGAGAAAAGAAAGGTCCCAGTTCTCTCCAGACGCTGATTAGCGCACCACCTGTGCCGGGAGTCGAGTCGCGTCGGTAACATTGCTATAAACAGCCTTGAATGCCGTAATAAGTTACTCAGGATACGCGTAACCATGAAATCGTTTTCGAGTGAAGTGTTAATAATGGGATGACTTTAATGATATATCTTCAGTTTGCGAATGTCGTATTTTCACGTGCCGCCACGGGACAGACATTCTACCATTATTTAGTGTGGCGTTTGATGAACATTATCATCAAATTATGGCGAGCATTCACTTAAACACTTAATTTGAACAGTTATAGTTGCATCAGCGCATTAGACTCTGAACTGCTCTGTTAGTTGGATTGTGTGGATGCTTTTTGGTCTGTGACTTTCAGAATATAGTGAACATTTTTAGAGAATCGTTTTTGATTATGACTCCCAGACAATCTCCTAATTCCTCAGAGCTATAAGCTGTAGCTATAAGTGTATTTCTCAGATGTAGTGGGCACTAGGAATTTTTATGTCCAACATCTACGTTTTTATGAAATTTTTTATTTTATTTCTGAGCTTACCTTCATTCAGTTTTCTAGTCATGTCTATCATAAAAAAATCCAAACTGATCATTCCAACATTTACTATACATTTATTTAAAATCATCAATCATTAAATCACCGCAAACGAACTCATGATAAATATGATTTAAGTTTGTGTCATTTTGTCTGAAAATATTTATAAAATTAAGATTATCTCTGACTAATTGTTTTGGTATTTTTGAATAAGTCTGAGCTGAATAAAAGCAATCTCTTCCTTTATGTCTTCCTCTAGTAAAATATTCTGTAAGTATATCTTGATTTTCAAGAATGAAGTCATAAAATACAGCAACTGAATTCATTTGACATTGAGTTAATGGAATAATTTCTTCATTATTTGCAATAAAAGTAGCAATTTTTTCATTGTGCTCATCTTCAGTTTTTCACATCTTTTTATAAATTCTTGATATTCTGCTTGATTTAAACTCTTTGAATAAATATGCAAATGATTAATTTTATTCCAGTTCAACCATCCTAGAGCTAGAATATAACTGTCAATCAATAATGTTGTTCTCCAACATCCAGTTGGTCATATGATTGCACATTGAATGGAATTTGCTAAAATATTACCATGTTTGTTTTTTATTTTATTATCTGGAATTCTTTTTTTTTTTTGTTCCCAATCTGTCATTTATTTAATACAATTTCTAGTAGTAAATGGAACACAGTAGATTATATCAGTTAAGTGATAAGTCTTCTATTCTTAAAAACCGTTTCAATAAGAGAAACTCACAAAAGTGTTTAACTAGTTGGTTCTATTCAAGTTTTTTAACGCCAAATATTACATCGAAAAATAATAAACATTACTGTAATGGAGAAACAATAGAAGTTCGTGTTGGTCAATATAGTTTGAAAAATTTAGAAGAATTTATTCAATCGAAAATGCCAAATATTCATATAAAAGCAGATGAAATTTTAAATACAGTTGTTATTGAAAGTAATGTAAAATTATACATAGATATAAAAGATAGTATTGTTAATGTATTACGATTTAATGTCAAGTTATTGAACCTAATAAAAAAACTAGTGCTAAAGATGTTCCTAATATTATTCCATTTGAATTAATTAATATAAATTTTAATTTGGCTGATGGAATGTTTGTTAAACATACTGATAATTTTCATAGAGAAACTAATATTTTTGATCATTTAAGACAAATGCTGAATCTGGAAGACCAATAATTTATGAACCACATTATCCTGTAAATATTTCTATTTTTTAACCTACTCAAGGATAAAAAATTACTATAACTGATGAAAATGATAACCTGATAGTTTTAAAACTGTTTTTATAAATTTTATCCTTAATATATCATGATCAAAATCGAGAGTTATCAGTTTTACTCATTCCCAGTTAATGAGAAAACAAAAAATAATTTAAATGTACCCAACAATGATACAGACATTGAAATAAAACTGGAGATGGATGGCTTCATCTGAATCATGCACAATTATACATGGACTTTAGAACTGTTATAGCTAATCCAGATAGATCAGAATAACACTATGCGACATATGATGGAAAAACGAATAAGAAATTAATCGATAATTATGTAGCAAATTTGTTTGATTCTGTGAGCATAAAGGAAGGAAATGATATTTTATATACTAGTGGACATCATTTTATTTCATTGACAACTATATTTTATATAACTTCATCTGTTACTGATAAAATAAGATTGGAAGGACACATTCTTCATAATTTAAAAATAAGTAGTAAGCAAAATGAAGTACTTTATCGATTATCAATGCTTGGTGGATTTTTTAAAGATTATAAAGAAATTATGTGGGAAGGAACTAGCTTTACTAGTTTTGGAGATGCAGTTCTGAGATGGCCTGATTATAATAATGCTGGAGTTAAAGGTACACTTCCTAAGGAAGGAAGAATTGTAATAGAATCGACGAAAATTCGTTTACCAATTGTTAAATATGAACCAACTTACGAGTTAGAACAACGAGAAAATATTCTGTAAAATCCAAAAGTTCTGATACCTTTTTATGAACAGCCAACTGTAGAAACTGTAGGATTGTGTGGTAAGAAAAATTTCGAACGAAATGTTACAAATTACTAGAACTCAGTGGCATTTCATATGGGATATTTCGTATTCGTTACATTTCAGACAAATCGTAAAAACAATCAGATACTTGACTCTTCATTATTCGATCACGTTAATCTTCAGATTATATAGTTGAAAAATGAAATAAACGAAATTTTCCGACGGGAAATATGTAATATTAATCCTCCAAGTAATTTTCTCAAAGCATTTGACGCATTTCTCGATTTTAAACGAGTTACACTACTCAAATCAGACACTGATATAACTTCATAATGAACTACCCTATCTATGTGATTAACACGACTGATAGATAGAATATTGCATCTTCTCAGAAAACGACTATGAAAGTTTTTGCAACTTTTAATGAAACAATTCCTACAGTTACTTTAGCGTTTGAAACGATGTATGGTAAGACAAATTTAACTTACGATGAACAGCACAGAATACTTACTGAAAATTTGTAACTATAAATGAATTTTAAATTAGAAAAAGTTAAAAAAATCTTTGCAGTTTGTTTGTATTTCTTTTTGAAGTATTTTCAGAAAGAAAGAGAGAATAAAAATACAACGATACTTCACCGACAGAAAACCTGTTTCCTACAATTTTCACCGCTACTAACACTTTAATGTCTACTTATGTGGGCATCTGTGCATGTTCTTCCTAACGTTTGCGAAGAAACTTATATATAAGGGGGTGCATTAAGCATCCACCTTTTAGTCAAGGTTCAGATGCGATGTCGTGTACTCTGACTTTTAAAAGAACGATCGTCAGTATTGTGCGCGAACGCTGACTGGATTGGAGACTTACAACAGCATTCCGAAATCACACAGGCTAACAATAGTCCTCACCTGGAAATTAATGGTGGAAACCAATTTGTTTAAATAATACCTGGTGCATAGGATAGGGACGATTTAAATGAGGTTTTAAAACGGTCTGGAAAAAGGACTGTGTTATATGTCAACATCACTACACTTAAATCTGAAGTAAAGACACTGAATGCAACGATAGACTGTAACAAGAGTGGTTCAGTTACTGGCTTTCACAAAAGGACTGGTTTTGAAGAAAGACCCTAATAAAATTTACAGATACGATTAGCCAGTGGATATACTTCCCATCAATAAAATCCATGTCGAGTGTAACATTGTCAGAAACTCTTACCTCAACTACACTCCTGGAAATTGAAATAAGAACACCGTGAATTCATTGTCCCAGGAAGGGGAAACTTTATTGACACATTCCTGGAGTCAGATACATCACATGATCACACTGACAGAACCACAGGCACATAGACACAGGCAACAGAGCATGCACAATGTCGGCACTAGTACAGTGTATATCCACCTTTCGCAGCAATGCAGGCTGCTATTCTCCCATGGAGACGATCGTAGAGATGCTGGATGTAGTCCTGTGGAACGGCTTGCCATGCCATTTCCACCTGGCGCCTCAGTTGGACCAGCGTTCGTGCTGGACGTGCAGACCGCGTGAGACGACGCTTCATCCACTCCCAAACATGCTCAATGGGGGACAGATCCGGAGATCTTGCTGGCCAGGGTAGTTGACTTACACCTTCTAGAGCACGTTGGGTGGCACGGGATACATGCGGACGTGCATTGTCCTGTTGGAACAGCAAGTTCCCTTGCCGGTCTAGGAATGGTAGAACGATGGGTTCGATGACGGTTTGGATGTACCGTGCACTATTCAGTGTCCCCTCGACGATCACCAGTGGTGTACGGCCAGTGTAGGAGATCGCTCCCCACACCATGATGCCGGGTGTTGGCCCTGTGTGCCTCGGTCGTATGCAGTCCTGATTGTGGCGCTCACCTGCACGGCGCCAAACACGCATACGACCATCACTGGCACCAAGGCAGAAGCGACTCTCATCGCTGAAGACGACACGTCTCCATTCGTCCCTCCATTCACGCCTGTCGCGACACCACTGGAGGCGGGCTGCACGATGTTGGGGCGTGAGCGGAAGACGGCCTAACGGTGTGCGGGACCGTAGCCCAGCTTCATGGAGACGGTTGCGAATGGTCCTCGCCGATACCCCAGGAGCAACAGTGTCCCTAATTTGCTGGGAAGTGGCGGTGCGGTCCCCTACGGCACTGCGTAGGATCCTACGGTCTTGGCGTGCATCCGTGCGTCGCTGCGGTCCGGTCCCAGGTCGACGGGCACGTGCACCTTCCACCGACCACTGGCGACAACATCGATGTACTGTGGAGACCTCACGCCCCACGTGTTGAGCAATTCGGCGGTACGTCCACCCGGCCTCCCGCATGCCCACTATACGCCCTCGCTCAAAGTCCGTCAACTGCACATACGGTTCACGTCCACGCTGTCGCGGCATGCTACCAGTGTTAAAGACTGCAGTGGAGCTCCGTATGCCACGGCAAACTGGCTGACACTGACGGCGGCGGTGCACAAATGCTGCGCAGCTAGCGCCATTCGACGGCCAACACCGCGGTTCCTGGTGTGTCCGCTGTGCCGTGCGTGTGATCATTGCTTGTACAGCCCTCTCGCAGTGTCCGGAGCAATGATGGTGGGTCTGACACACCGGTGTCAATGTGTTCTTTTTTCCATTTCCAGGAGTGTATAATTTGGTTCCTGGGATTTATGGATTCTTCCCAACTGATGGAACAGGCTATAAGATCGTTGAGACACCTACTAATGCTGTTTACCTTCCAATAACAGTTCAGACTTTGGAGTCTCTGGAACTTCGTATAGTGAACCAGCATAACCAATCCATTGACTTTCGTGGCGAGGAAATCATTGTGCGACTACTCCTAAAGCAGAACCAGCAGTGACCTCGAACGTGCAGAAATCTGGAAACAGCGGCAGTGACCTTCGACAAGCCGGAACCTGCAGGGGTGGTCCGTCCAGTGCTCTCGGTAACTACAAAGCACGCCACGCAGGGTAGCCGCCCAGTCTCAGGCACCTTGTCACGGTTCGCGCGGGTCCTCCCCCCGTCGGAGGTTCGAGTCCTCTCACGGGCATGGGGGTGTGTGTTGTCCTTAGCGTAAGTTAGTTTAAGTTAGATTAAGTAGTGTGTTAGCCTAGGGACCGATAACCCAGCAGTTTGGTCCCATAGGAACTTATCACAAATTTCCAAAAAAAATACAACAAAGGACACCGGAAGCGGGGTTGACCATGAGCTCGTGGCAGCCAGGAGTGGTAGCAGCAGCAGCAGCATTCACTGTGTTAGCCATCGTGTATCAAGAAAAATATCAGCGACAGGAAGTAGATATAAACTTAATGTGCATTAATACACAGCTTGGCTCTCCACAGCAGAACAGCAAGTCATAGCATGTACAAACTACGAGTTTCTCAAATCAGTAGGTCTGAAACCTCACAATTATGTCACTCGATTTAACTACCCCTGCAGAATACAATGAGTATATTATACGCCAGGAATATTTCTTGCATCATCCTTATGCTTCAACAACATTTAACAAGAACGACGAAATTAAGATTTTCATCTAGCAACAGGACGCTTTACTCTCCTATCCAAGAGTTTCAAATTTCTGGAAGGATCGTCTACAAAAAGGGATGGTACCAATACAGTGACATCAAAGCTTACACGTAATGCTTTAGCATTCCTATTTCACAAGATACAGTATGAATTTATCGGATTGAAAAGATATGTCTTTGCATTCCCCTCGGATTTGAGCAAATTAGAAAATGGAGGATGGTTCGTACATTAAGCAGAAGGCAGAACTGTTGAAGTGTACAGGAGATTTACTCCATGTATACCTCTAAAATGCTTATGGGTTACTCTGAAGATATGCAGCGATTTATTATGAACGCTAAACAGGAACTTATCCTGGTATAGAGTGCAACAGATAACAACTCGTACGTTCAAGGAGCTGATGAAAAGAACGAGGTCACTATCAATAAAATAATATGGAAAATGAGCAGCATTTGAAGCTTTTAAAAGTTCTGAGTATTGGAGTATTTCTGCCTTTAACTTTCCGTTCATGGGGGCTTTTCGAATACCTTGTGCTTCCTACTGCAAACAGACATACATGGGCAATTAAAATGGCTGTTCAACTGGAGACATTAAGATTTGTCACGCTTGTGCTTCAGACCGACAGAAGAGGGAATATAACAAATGATTCCGCCATATTTGACAGTTGTTGGTTAACTAATGTCAGAGTCTACCTGAACTGGGAATTACCGCCGACCGCGGTGGTCTAGCGGTTCTAGGCGCGCAGTCGGGAACCGCGCGACTGCTACGGTCGCAGGTTCGAATCCTGCCTCGGGCATGGATGTGTGTGATGTCCTTAGGTTAGTTAGGTTTAAGTAGTTCTAAGTTCTAGCGGACTGATGACCACTGATGTTAAGTCCCATAGTGCTCAGAGCCATTTGAACCATTTGGGAATTACCTGTGTGATAATTTACACCTACTGTGGGATGAAAATGTGTACAGTCTAGCATATGACATGTATGGAAGGTTCTGTGCTTCTTGCTATGAAGTGGAAGGATGTCTACTCTGTCCACAGGAATTCAAGGAGCTGACGCTAATCATCGTAATAGACTGCTTAAAACAGTATGAAATAATTTAATCTGGACCTGTAGATCTACTAATTGAATTTGAAGCTTCAGCAGATTTCCCAACTCCCACTGCAGCATATAATCTAGTTCTACATGACTGTGTGATTAACTATTGTCTGCTCGATGGTGTTGTGCAGTGGTCGTCATAAATGAACAAATATTGTCATAATAAGAGCATTTCACAATGGCATTTTTTTCTGTAAATAATAGGAGAGACACATGGTAACAAATTTCGTTTTATTCCATTCTCACAGATATATTGGTTTCTTCTACAGATACAATATGGTTCTTGATAATAACATTTTTTCAGAGCAGGGATACTTTTTATTTACACATAGTATTGCTATTACTAATAACTACGAGTAAAAACCCAACAGTAGCACTGAATGATGCTGTTATACATCTACAATTTTCGATGGGCAAGAGATAGTCCACTGGTAGCACTGGGTGAGTTTGAGAACATTTATTTACAATTTTCGATGGATATGAGACACACAGTAGCACTGGATGAGAATTATTACAAATCTGAATGAACTGGAGGTTACATACATATCCACACTAAAAACTAATCAGA
Organism: Schistocerca cancellata; assembly: GCF_023864275.1. Classification (NCBI taxonomy): domain Eukaryota; kingdom Metazoa; phylum Arthropoda; class Insecta; order Orthoptera; family Acrididae; genus Schistocerca; species Schistocerca cancellata. The sequence goes on along the minus strand of NC_064629.1, from coordinate 59,001,327 downwards.
CTTGGATGGCTGGGAACTGGTGAAACTTAAAAACTGTTCTGTTTACATGCAGAGTCTATTTACAAGTGTCACTACACACACACACACACACACACACACACACACACACACACACACACACCACCCTCATCAAGTGAATAGTGTGGGTATGGGCGACTTTAAATCTCATCCTCACAAATGATCAGCTTATCAGGAGGTGACAGACTGATTTTAAATTGCAATGAGTGTACACATCATGCTCTCATGATTGAATACTAGTAATCTCTACTATATACTGTGGTTGTGGTGGAGCACCATGAATACCAATCTACAGGCACTGCAAATAATATTCAACAATGGGGACCCTTGATGCCACACAATGCACATTCCTTGCCCACCTATGGGTGGCATCCCCAATCTACGATATGCATACATTTTGGATATAAGACCCATAAACTCCACAATTGGCACCACCCACCTCATCCTCCACTATCCTGACACCCTTCTTGTTTTGTGGAACAATACCTTTAGGATTATTGGAGGTGAAGGAAGATGTATCGAACGCATTGGCATGCTACCTTATTACTTCAGTTTTCACCCAATAGACAAAGCTATATGTATCCATATAAAGTAACTCTGGATATGCGCAATGAGTTTGTGCAAACTTGTAATGAAAGCAGTACATGTGGAGTTTTCAGAGGTCTAATATGCACATCCCTATGTAGACAGGTTCCATGAACTCCACTGCAGTCTTCACCATCTCCACAGCAAGTAAGTTCATCTGGTGATACACTTTCTTACGCCATAATGCATATCCCTTTTTGATCTAATAAGAATTTCTCAGTGTTTTCTCAAATTTTCCAATGTCCTGTCGAAAATTACATTATTCATCAATTTAAAAGAATCTTTTTCAAAATAATTTTTCACAGAAGCTTGAAGTAGATAGCGTGGGTGATTCTAACCAACTCCATTCCCAAGTTGAGACATTGCTGGAGATTAAAAGACTGAAAAAAGTATCTCTGCTTGTTCCCCAGCATTGTTATCGAGTACATGATGTAGCTCGAATCATCAGATGCATTCAACCTCAAACCAATCTATGGGGTTGTTTACCTTAATGTGTCTATGGAGACACTGACCGACTCCCGCAACGATCCCTCGCTCAAAGAAAAGAAGCACATCGGCATTGGCCAATAGTTCAATGCTGACTACTGTTTTCTTGAGCGTAGCGGCCCAAGACAACCCAGGCAGTGTGTAACAAAAGCCAGGTTCCAGAGCATATGAAGGGCTTATTTCAGTAGTGGCACAAGTCCATTACCTCCACTTTTCTGCCTATAATGTTTCTGAAAGTAATGAGCCAAACAAACAGAAAGAAAGGTTCGTCTCTAGCAAGAAGCCATATGTTTGAATATTTCTGGTATCTCAAATGCAGATTTTTCAACGCTCATTTAACTTTAGGACTCTGTATCTTAAAATGAACAGAAATGGACTTGTACCACTACTGAAATAAACCCTTCGTATGTGGTCGTGAATACACTCTAGGCATTCTAAAAAACACATTGAGTGATGTGCATGTCCTCCTAGGGTAGAGTTTCAACAAGCTTCTCGAGTGAAGCCTGCATAAAAAGTAGCGAGTCCAGGAAGTGGAGCAAAATTCTTGGCGTCATTCATTTGCTGATTGAGCTATATCTCTCAACACTATCAGGCAGGTCACTGACTCAATCTTTCTCCATTCCAAAATCAGCCGAATGGTCTGTAATAAAGTGAGCATGATACTTGCTCAAATTGTGAAAAATACAGGTATGTGTCATGGCAATTTACACTCCAGGTAGCATGCATTGTGAGCAGCACCATTGAATTTCCCCATTAGATGACAATGGTCCTTACAAGGAGTAGAAATTTGTGGTAAGTTTCTATGGGACCAAACTGCTGAGATCATCAGTCCTGAGGCTTACACACTACTTAATCTAACTTAAATTAACTTATGCTAAGAACAACACGCACACCCATGCCCAAGGAAGGACTTGAACCTCTGACAGAGGGAGCCACACAAATCAAGGCAGGCCTCCTCAGACCATGTAGCTACCCCATGCGACCTTTCAAGGAGTATGTACTTTCCAAGCTAAAGAGTGCCCACAGATGTGACACTCGACATCCTCCTTGCAGCTATCATCATTCTCCTTTGACTCAGTCATGGGGATATTGGTGTTGTAAAGCTTATCAACCTCACATGAAAGTTTTTGAAGCTCATCGAGCAATCAAATCGTTGTATTATCCCTGACATAACATTCATGATGGCTAAAACTTGAATCATACAAATACACAACCTGCTACGTGGCCACATGTGACACTTGTTTTTCTGTGAAGGTGGTGTATGAGACTATGGGATCTCCTTCGCACCACCTCACAGAGTAAGGTGGCAGCTTGAATGAATGTTAATTTCGCACCTTACATGAGATTTTATATGTCGTAACAAGTAGATGGATATGTCAACTGACATATTTCGGTAATAGAGAGCATATTTGCCTAGCAAAATTTACAGTACATAATGCAAAAAGGGATGACTCTCGATTCAATGGTATTAACACACTGAACCCAAATCCTGCATGTCAATGAGCAAAAGATGAAAAAAGAAACGCTTTAGTTTGGGGACGGACTCGAGTTGCACAGTCACGGCCCACATACAATGAAAGGCTTCTAACAGGGGTCAGTGACCCATGGCGAGAGAGATAACGAATGAGCCAGGTGATACATCGAGGGGAGTAGGTAGCGGCCCAGCGCTGTCTGCGACGGGGAAATTCTTCAGAAAACTGCGCTGTGGGAATACAAACAGGCCAGAGATGCAGTTAAAAGAGAATCGCATTTACTGATCACATGAAAGGAACGTGGTACTCTCGTGATGTATGTGTGTAACTCTTAGGCATCAGGAGCGGGCACAGGATGTCTGATTGGCTGAAATAAAATCAGAAGGAGTAGATGTGGCGATATTTTGGCGCAGTTTGAAGGTACGCCCTTTCCGATTGACGGGGCTAGAGATGAAAGGAATGCTCCCATTGGTCTGAAAAGACTGTGATGCGAAGCATGAAAGTACACAGGTGGGGGACAGTTTTGCTACGAAAGACAGAATACCGTAAAGTTTGGGGACTCTCGAGAACTGAACCAGTGTCAAGTGTAGAAAAGGGCGCATCACGCTCTGTACGACGCCAAAAGAGGAATTTTGTGTGAACACTGCATTCACTTTGGCTGATATTCAGCTAGAAATTAGCTGAAGAGTCGTTAAGCTCCAATAGTGGAGAAACGAAACAGCCACGCAGTTAACTGTTCTTGTGAGAATTGAGAGGGCATTGAAGTTTATAAGCTGCAACATCTATGAACGTGTATATCACCCTATTTTCCAGACTAGGGGTGAATGCGTGTTTTCTCGTGTAACGAGAAACATAGGGCAGTTTCAGCTGATAAAATCAGTAAAGATTTTGATTAGCTTTTTATAGGATTTTCAGAGGGCGAGAGCAGCTATGCAGCCGACTACACGTCGCTGCTGAAGGTAAATGCTGCTGGCAGAGGCGTAAAATTGTTGCATCACCAGCTTGCATCCAATGTGAACATAAGCAACCTTGGGTAAACTTTCGCATATCTTGAATTATTAAGGAAAGCGAGAAACATGCTATTTCTTTGAAGGATACAGACAGAGGGATGTGAGTTTAACACAGAGATGATTTTAAGAAGGAAGAGTAAGATAGTGGGAGAAAGTAATATAAAAGTTTACTGTTTATAAGAGGGAGGTAGGGATAACTATAACTAATAAAAATACAAGCTCTAGAACAATGGAATTGGACAGTGGAGAAAGTTTCAAAATGGAAAGAAGAAGAAGAGACATATTGTATGTTGAAGTTCTGTTGCAGCTTATGCCGAAAAGAAGAGATTGCAGAGAAAAAGACGCCGCAGTCAGAGTCAAGGTGCAGAGTTTTTATAATATGATGTACCTCTAGTTAGAAAAAAAGAGGGACATACTAAGACACTAAATTCATCACCATCAATTTTCCTCTTACTATTAATCGTGACGAAGATGAGGAAACCATTATCTTTGTACTAATAGTGGAAAGAAATAAGAAAATGTACATATGGAACGTGGATAAAAGATGTTGATCTGTTATAATAGATGTAAAGTTATGAAGAGTTTAATAAGGAGAATCTTATGTACTGTTTTTAGTACAGAATTTTTGTAAAGTCTCTTAGTAGTTCAGTGTTTGTAAAGCTTGGAATATATCTTAAGGAGAAATGGTTTTGATAATCATTTTTGCTTTAATAAAGAGCAATAGAACTACCCAAAAACTAATATAGATGGAAATAAGATGTAAATTAGAGAAATTTGGCGATGTAAGATGGACAAAGGCGTGCACAATGTTGTATTATAGAAGACGTCATCAAGAACAATGCATTGTCATTGTGGTCAGATTGACAGTAGAACTGAGTAGAGTGGTTAGGCATTGGAGGAAGGAACACTGAGTGTGGGTGCCCAGTACATCAGCTTTCGAGATGACGAAACGAAATGCCTTTGTGGAAGCAAGAGTTCAAGAGGGTAACAGCTCTGTGGGAAAGTATGGGGATCAACGAAGAATCCTGGATACAGTCGACGTGTGACATGACAGGATCTTTATTCATGTGGAAGTCACATGCGACCTTCATAGCAACAGTTTTGCTAAAGTGATAGATTCTTAGCACTTCTGTCACCAACAGTTTAGAGCAGCATAAGGAGATATGATGGATATCCACTAAACCGTAATGGAAGCTGACATGTTACATAATTGACAAACAAATGTTTGAATAGACCAGAAGAAGAAAAGGCGCGTTTCTGTAACCCAAGATACAGAATGGCTGCAATTATCGTCATACCATACGGAATCCAGCAACTGCGAAACATCCCTTAACACTGATGCAAGTAAGCAAGAGAGCGATGGAAGGCTGTCCAATCTATCCTGAAGAACAACCTGATACAGTTAAGGATATATAACGAAAGAAACTTCTACAATAACGGATTATACAATAATGAGGTTAAGTGGGTCTTAAATTCCAGTTCCCAGTCCAGAGTAGAATGAAGACACAAGGGAGAAGATAGCAAGATGCAACAAGAAAAGAAGATTCAAGGCAGAAGATCAGGAAGAAAGAAGACCTGGACCAGAAGAAATCAAGAAACCTTTCTAAATCCATTCCTATACAAGACCATTATTGCATCTACCTACCAACAAAACATCCATTTTAACTGATCTAGCAATACAGATGTCCAATATTAATTATGGCAAATTGCAACACTTTCAAATGTCACACCGAGCGATGAGAGATGGCTATTTGTATAGAAAACAGGAGATTAATTAACCAACAATGGACTGGCATAAAGATTCGAGGAGTGACGAAGAATATAAGTTTTTATGCTGCTAATAATAGATCTCTAATACAATTTCGCCACGGGTACACATGCAATAGAATGAACGCAACCAAGCATTCACAATACACTCAAACCTTTTGCAATCTTTCTCTTTGCTGACCAACATTCTATGCTCAGAGGGGACCCATCGAGGAACATGAAGATGAGGATGATGACTTCAATGAACCACATTGAAGATATATGAAAAAAGACTGTCTGTGACAGACTAACATGTATCTGATTAAAATGAAAAAATCATGAACACACAGAGTTTGTTATTGTTTAAAAATATTTCATTTTTGAAGAGTTTTGTGCAAGAAAGAGATTTTTGTTAACAATACTTTTGAGTTTTTTTAATCTTGACAGGTAAATGATATTTTCTTGTATTTCATATTTTGACAACACATCTAGATTAAGAAAACCATATTTTCTTTGGAGGCTAAGATTCTAGTATGTAACATGTTCGTTTATATATAGTTGTGTACAAAAAAAGGATTTGGCAATTTGTTGATGTTGATTTAATGTTTTTTTTATTCTCGAGTCAGAAACATACAAATTTACAGTAGCCATACACATCAATAAATATGTACACACACACACACACACACACACACACACACACACATATATATATATATATATATATATATATATATATATATATATATATATACAAATTGTATTTATATTACATGTTCCCAGTACTTTGCAACCTCCAAGGTGCTTGGAGTGGCTTGCAGGATATCAATCTTTGTAATTAGTAGGATTAGCAGTTTAATATTTTTGTAAAAGTCAATGAATAGTTTATTTCTTCTGTAAAGTTGTAATGCATAAGTTTAAGATTTTTGTGGAATATAAGTATGTTTGTGAAAAAAAATTTAATGGAATTGTGCTTGTAAAGTTATGGGAATGGTGCTATAAATGTAAGATAGTTTGAGAAATTATTATAAAGGATGAAACTTCCATGAATTATAATTGCCATAGAAGCTAGAAACAGATATAGAAATTAAGGTTGAGAATAAGACATAATTATTGAAAAATGGGAGGATAATTTAAATGAAGGTTACCCCAATGTCAATACATCTACATCATCATATATCTAAGTCTTGATGTCAAATAAAAATCAGTCTCAAATTTAAAAATAATGAGTGGTACAAATTTATGTTAAAGTAAAAAAAAATGTAGTATATAAATTGCAAGAGAATCCCTAATTTGTTTATATTTAAAATTAAAGTATAGACAGCTATAGAATAGAAAGAAAAGGCTTCACGTTATTTAACTAATTCTATTAAATCAGAAAGATAGTAAAACATGTTAAATTCTGGAAAAACATTAGTTTAAGGCTCAGATCAGTAGTACATAATAAATCAGTTGCGGTGGAAAAACAAAGAAAGACTGAAAGAACATCTGTTTTGACTATGCCATATTAAAGTAGAGGGTCAATATAAATATGTAACAATTGCTACATTCAGCAATTGAGAACAATTTTGCACTGAAATCAACCAATTTCTTAAGCATTGATTGACCGAGCGCAAGATTGAACATGGAAGGAGTTGGATATGAAAGGAAGCAGCGTGAGTGAATGTTAATTTCGCACCTTACATGAGATTTTATACACTGTAGCATGTATATGGATATGTCACCTGACATACTTCGGTGATAGTGAGCAGATTTGCCTAACAAAATGTACAATATGTAATACAAAAAGGGATGACACTCATTTCGATGGTATTAACGCACTGAACCGAAATCCTGCATGTCAATGAGCAAAAGGTGAGAAAAGCTGCTGGAAGAAACGCATTAGTTTGGGGACAGACTCGAGCTGCGCAATCACGTCCCGCATACAACGAAAGGCTTCTAACAGGTGACCTGTGGCGAGAGAGATAACGAACATGCGGGGTGATACATTGAGGGGAGCAGGTAGCGATCCAGTGTTTCCTGTGACAGATAAATTCTTTAGAAAACTGCGTTGGGGAAATTTCCAAATGGATACAAACAGGCCGGAGACACAGTTAAAAGATAATCGGATTTACTGATCATATGACAGGTCTGTGGTGCTCTAATGATGTACATGTGTAACGCTCAGGCGTCAGAAGCGGGCACTAACGTCTGATTGGCTGAAATAAACTTAGAAGAAGTAGAAGTGGCAATATTTCAGTACAGTTTAAAGGTACGCCTTTTGCGATTGGTGGTCCTGGGGTTTAATGGGGAACTCGATACTGCCTGAATGTATAATTTCTCTGACAAGCCAGGAATGACCAAGAAAACAATAATTGTCTTTTTTTTATTTTGGACATTATTACATGATCATTTCACTGTTATATCATTGGGAAGCTTGATGTAGCTGGATCGCCCATTGATTGGATCATGGAAATGGCTATGGATGTCACGTTGTAGTACTTGGCTAATTGCTTTATCTGAGCTTCTAACGTATATCTTGGAAAACTTGACCTGCATAGCACACAAGGTGGATTTATGGAACCAATTAGTGATTGAGGAGCTTTGTGATACCACCCCACTTTCCCCCAAATATATACGATACTCACCCCCTCAAGACCAGAGTTCTGTTTGGGAGGTGCAAAACTTTGCAACACAGCACAGCGGTGCATTTAAAGTGGGGTACCACAGATCATTAATGATTTTGAGGAACTCTCTCTCCAGAACGGGAAGGCATGCCTTGAGAAACTCTATCGGATCTTTGCGCCCTTCTGCTGGGTTCTCTATATGATAAAATGAGATGCGCTTCTCAAATGCATCCTCAGGCACCTTGTAGTTTAATTGTGGCATTGCGGTACTGACCTGGTGTCCATCTATAATAGGACAGGAGAGGAAACTGCTAATAGCCACAGGTTCACTAAAACTAGTCACGGTGGTGGTGAAGAGCTCCGCTGCCATTAGGGATGCGGAGCAGTCCCCTGGCCTGATCCAGCTGGCCAGAAGGAGTGCCCTGGCGGTGGTGATGCCATGTTTCAGGGAGCGCTTGTGGCTCTTAGCACTGACTCAGTTGACAGAGGGTTGGAAGCCTCCCATAGCCACTAGAAAGGCCGAGTGGGGGCTCCAGAATCTGTGGGGGCTGCAGCAGTCCCTGCAGCAGCGAGACTCGTACTGGTGGGTGATGCATGCCGCAGCAGATTGCGTTTTGGGGAAGCCTGACACCCACGCCTCTGCGTGCTGGAGGGATGGTGGTTACGGGGAGTAGCTCGCTCCCCAGGGGCTCTTCACACGTCAGGTAGTGGGAGAAAGAGAGAGAAAAATAAGTACACAAGTTATATAAACTCATCTGCTGCTTCAAAGAATTTAGCCGAATTAAATCAAATAATGCTAAGGGAATCTGGTTAGGCAGGTTAGGAAATGAGACACTTAAGGTAGCAGATGAGTTTTGCTATTTGGACAGCAAAGTAACTGACGACAGATGAAGTAGACAGGACATAAGATGTAGACTGGCAATGGCCAGAAAACATTTTTGGAGAAGAGAAATCTGTTAACATCGAATATAGATTTAAGTGTTAGGAAGTCTTTCCTAAAGGTATTTGTCTGGAGTATAGTGATTATGGAAGTGAAACATGCATCCATGTTTGGATAAAAAGAGAATAGAAGCTTTCGAAATGTGGAGCTACAGAAGAATGCCGAAGGTCAGGTGGGTAGATCACGTAACTAATGAGGAAGTGTTGAATGCAACTGGGGAAACAAGAAATTTGTGGCACAGCTTGACCAGAAGAAGGGATTTGGTGATCAGACACATGCCAGGACATCAAAGGATCACCAATTTAGTACTGGAGAGAAGTGTGGCGGGTAAAAATCTTAGAGGGAGACCAAGAGATGAATACAGTAAGCAAATTCAGAAAGATGTAGGTTGCAGTAGTTATTCAGAGATGAAGAGGCTCACACGGGTATAAATTATGTGTCCGTCTCTCCATAATGCCCAAAACAGACATACGTGTCTGGCTCTCCAGAACGCCTGAAACAAGCTAGAGCAGCCGAAGTACTTCATCTCCCAGTCGTTCCAAAGAAACCCGAAGGTGTCTGAAGCACTTCGCTTGAAATATAATTACACATATGCTTCTGAAAACTAGTGAAATTTCATAAACAAAAACGATAGACTCGTAGGGTAACTGTGGCAGATTGTCATACTAAAAACTGGGTTAAACACAATGAAAATTATATAAATAATTAATAAGAGAATTAGGCGCTTTGGCGCCTAGCACCCAAACCTGCCAACAAATCAGAAGCAGGTTCAGTACAATTGGTGGACTCTCCCATGGGACTGGTACATACTGCACCATTTGCCACTTGTACCTCACTCCACTTTTGTGCCACATGCTACTTAACGTGTATCAAGCCGCATCAAGACGAGCTTCTAGCAAAATAAAATACTGACAGCCACAGCCAGGAATATCACACAGGATAGAGCAGCATAGAGAGATGTATCAAACCAGCCTTCAGACTGAAGACCACAACAACAACTACATCTACTACTACTACTACAACAACAAAATACGGTTATTTATATAAATTACCAAAGTCTCCCTCCTCCTCCCCTTCCCACGACAACAGCACATCCACGAAATGATGAGAGATCATCTCAGCCTAATCAGACATCTCTTTCGCCCACTCCAACATCTCCACATCGGGTTCAGGGAGAAGTTCCACTAGCGATGCTGTAACAACAACAGCACGAAGTGTAAGACATGTCAATACTAAATTTTAACATACAGTGCTATTAATAGCTCACAAGATTTTTTAAATTTATTATTTATACTTAATTTATGCTTAATTTATTAATTATACTTAAATAACTGCTGCTGCTGCAAAGGCTGGGATGATGCTGGAGGCTCATTAACTACCTCCAACAAGCGATCCATTTCGCTGAGGTGATATACTGTAGCAATAACATATCGATTTCGACAAGTTATACTGAAGACCCAAAGAAAAAAATTGAAGACACAAAAAGTATGAAATGTACTTCTGTGGCTGTTGCATCCGTTGGACAACAACCAGAGGCTGTACCACAGTCTCAGGGGGTTGATGCTGCTGCATCCTAGCTTATAGCTACCGACTGAGCTCATCCAGCATTTCAGGAATATAAGCTGTAACACACATTGTGAAATTCGTTTTAACTAAATCTGAACACACTGATTTGTTGACCACTTGCTACAAAACTTTTTTTTTTCTAACACACACCACAAAATTCATTTTAACGAAAGTTGTCAACATACTTGCTATGAAAATTCACTGTGTACTTGCATGGCAATTCCTCCAGGTACTGCCTTGGACGTTTGGCACCACTGTCTCTTGATGCTGATGTTGCCGCTGAACAGTTCATGATGGACAGGCACACACACTTTCACCAAACAGACAAGACAGAGGCACTCAAACACAATGGCGAACAACAGCAGAAAGGCACTTGAACACAATGTTGAATGACAGCAGAATGAGACATCAGGTTGAGAGTGGAGGAGTTATGGCTTATATGTACTCAAATCGCTCCCACTCGTTTGGTGGGAGCCAATGGCAATGATTGTACGGGGTGGCGGACTCCCAGGCCTGCTTTGGTGACAACCAATAAGAGCGCTCGAATAGAGCGAAATCCCTGACTTACAGGTTCATACAGGAGGACAGGGAACGTATTCCCAAGTGTAATGTCATTTGTAAAAGGCTGTTTCCTTCCAGGGAAATACAGAACATTGTTTGACAAGAACTTTTCTTCCCCAGCGCTCAGAATAATAGTATAGCTTCTATGGGTGCCCTGAGATGTTTTGTGGAACATCCTGTTTCCTCCTAGTGAAATACAGGACATTGTTCAATGAGAAAGCTTTTACCCAGGTTAATAGAACAGCTTTTATGGCTTCTGGAATGCCCCTATGTCGCCACCAACAACAAAAGAGCCACGCCACAGGTGGAAGTTGCATGGGTGTGGACAAAGGTGCAGCCATCCTAGAGGAAATACGAAATATCGTGTTTTATTGGACAGATTTTACAAGATCTTGGAATATCTCTGTTTGGCACTGCCAGCCTAGCGGTGCACAACAAGCTGTCTATCTGCCTGGGTGTGAACGAAGCTGCTGCCGCCACACTAGGGGATATACGTAAAATTGTGTTTCAAGTATAGCTTTTACAGACTTTTGGAATATCTCTGTTTGCTGCTGCCAGCCTTGCAGTGGAAAACAAGCCACCTGACTGCGAGGGGAATCCACCTGGGTGTTTACAAAGGTGCAGGTTTTTCCCCAGAGCCAGTGGCTATGTGGGCAAGACCTGCAGGCGAAAGGCTGGTTACTGGCAGCTCCAATTAGTGGGAATATTCCATGCAACTGCTGAGCAATGTGCAGTAATAATTCACACGGTAGCTACTAGGTAGCAGCTGAATGCTGTCCCGGTTACTACTTGCACAAGTACTGGCTGAGGCAGCCCCACACGTGCCTAACAGCTGCCAGTATGCCACAGGGTCCGACGGCGTGTAGGCGGGAGACCTTTCGCAGCCAGCATGAAATGAAAGTTAACACATGGTAGCTAGAACGATCTGTTGCGAACACAGGGCTTTTCGACATCCGCAATATGTTTTTCGATTTTCGTGATATGTTTTTCGATGTTTGCGAAATGTTTTAGGATCAGCAGGGTGATTTAGACATCATTTACGGTAGTTTGCGATATCTAGGTAGCGTTTATAGCTGATTTCCGCGATGTATTTTTACGAAGAACTTATCTTTGATGATCAATTTTTTCGAGAAGCATATTTTCAGTGATTCATTTTTCGGTTTTTTTTTAGGTATAGGAGAGGTTAACCCCATTAAGTAAAGAGAGGGACTCTATCTTCCCCTCCAGCAGCTTTTTCCTGCCAATTTCCAGGTGGGGGAAGAGAGGGGAGGGTGGGTGAGGTGAGATAAGAGTGGTGTGGGATAGTGAAGTATACAGAAATAAATAAAGTACACTAACATAACCTTACTCTCCAGCAGTTGAGCACAGACTGCGCCTTTCACCTGACAATTTCCAAATGGTAGAGGGGAGATGAGGCGACAGTGGGTGAGGTGGGAGAAGTGGAGGAGTGAGGAGGAAATGGGAGATGGAGAGGGGGGAGATGACATCATTGCTCTGATGTTGCCACATCTACTGCCACCATCTTGGATAAATTTGGCAACAATGCAGGCTGTCCGTTTACTTTCTTTGCCCCACTGCTCAAGTGGCTCACATTCAATTTAGTATTGTCTATCTTATGATCTCTAACAGGATTTTTACCTCTGATGTGGCCTTAACTGATGTTTAATTGTGTTAAATCATATAAGAGTGATGATTGTGATAAATCTTCAATGCACCTTTGCCTAGGAATGGCATACTGCCATAACACGTAATTTATAATTCAGTAACAACTGAATACGATCAAATCCAATATGAAATGTCCAAAGTAGCAAGTAAGTGAGATCATGTGGTTTGACCTGAATGCTGTTAAAAGCTATTTGTTATTCCTGTTTTGGGGTGAGTTGCCCCTAATAATAATTGGCCAGCTCACTGAAATGACTGTAGACCCAAGTACTTTTTACTGTATGTATGGTGCAATCAGCAAACACGTTCTCAGGAAGCCCTTATGCCAAGTTAAGGTTTTGTTTTGTGAAACCAATCATTCTCATGTATGGTGTTTGTTTAATAAGTATTTTTTTGTCCATTGCAGATAGTCTTATGCATTTCATTGCATAAGTAGTGAGTGCATCCTAATCCTATGTTCCATGTGCATTTTTTTTCATAATCAACAGTTACAAAAGCAAAATTATACAAGTCAGAATTAATATGTTCTAAAGGTAACTAATGCAATGGCTTCCTCTAAATAATAACCCACTTTCCTGTAGCAAATGTATCAACTACCTGTTGTCAACAAATGAACACTTGTTAATTGAATGCCACCCATAGCATCTGAAGATGGCCTTTGAAGGCCAAAAGCAGTTATGATTGTATCAAAAATAAAAAAATGATACATTAAGATAGAGTTTTCATCAGAGAAACAAAGCTTAGTGGTGATGCTGGAAAATGGGCAGCTAGAGGCACAGAAGACTGTGGCATTTTAGAGGAACTTTGAGCTGATTTGAGAAAGAATGTTGATCACAAATTAAACAAAATGAGATTTATCATTAATTTTTAAGTGTACCTCCATACAAACCAAATAGAGAAAACATTATGTAAACATATTGTGAGGAATTGCGTAGGAAGGTAGAACAAGCGAAAGAACTCACGATTGAGAATCATTTATTACATGTGTTACATTGTGGATTACCATGGAATGCGTAGCCTTACATTAGTTTAGGGAACTGTACCAAGAGAGACTTTTTGAGGAGAATAGGAGAGCTTGATGTGTGGAATAGTGCAAATGAGAACAGGATCCATAATAATCTAAATAGACCCAATTACAATAACAAAAAAAATAATAGAAATGACAGAGACTGACTGTATGGCATGAGAACTGTTAGGCTGGACAGAGGTAGCAGAAGAGGAAGAGGTTTTGGAAGCAGGGGAAATAATGTTTCCAGACCATGCTATAATGAAGATAATGGAGAAAAAGAAGGGCAGTGAAGTGTCGAACAGGAGCAGATAGGGGGGATAGACTCCATCAACAGCATAAATGTGACCAGTGTTATGGTAGGAAAGAAAATTATAATAATAGATAGAATAACAAGCAAAGAATGAATTATTGTTTTAAGAACTGTAACAAGTTGGCCACACACGAGCGCATTTCCCCAATAGACCAGAACCTCACACCAATTCTGTGGTTATCTCAGATGTATGTGGCCACCGATTTGAGATCCATTGTTTCCCACTTGTGTCCACGCCCCACTTGTGGGATCTAGTAGCTCCGATTTGACCGCAGGCCGGTTTCGTTCCTGTGTGGCGTAGAGCAAGACGAATCCGCGTGGACAGTTTTCCTATACACCATGCATGTACGCACAGAAGTAAGCAGCTGGCAGTTGACTTACTTAGTACCGCACAGAGTGATGGGCAACAGCCGCATGGCGGCGTGCAATTGCCACACTAGTAAGTAAACACTGACTCTACCTATGTAGCTAAAAGACAATGTAATGGGACTAATAGCTCCAGCAAACGCTGAGATGCATTTCGCTGTCTATTTTCCAAGCTTTCTATGGAGGAGGTGTGTGCTGTATACCTGAGATTCACCAAGTGTTACCACAGTATAACGAAAATTAAAGTGATAACCGAATATTGAATGTTATTGAAAGCCATTGTTTTAGTTGTAGACTCTATATACTGTGAAATAATAGCTGATGAATTAATGCTCACTTTCAGGCAGATGCTAAAATCGCACTGACGTTTAAATGTATTTTGAACAGCACAAATTAAATAGAGCCATGTTGAACAATGAGACAACAGACTATAATTGTCAACTTTCTTTGTGATTAACAAAAAAAATTGAATCCAACTACACTGTAGGTTTTCATGAGTAAATCGAGGAAATGAACTAGTAGGACTCATTACATTTGAAAATATCAACAGAAAGAGAAATTAAACATAAGGTATAGTGGTGAAAAGAGGTGGATACTATTCAAATATACTTCTACCTGGATAATTATTCGAATAAGTAGATCATTCAAACAAATTTATTCGCCAGTAAATAATATGCAAAGTAAATAACGAATAGCCGGCCGCGGTGGTCTAGCGGTTCTGGCGCTGCAGTCCGGAACCTCGGGACTGCTACGGTCGCAGGTTCGAATCCTGCCTCGGGCATGGGTATGTGTGATGTCCTTAGGTTAGTTAGGTTTAAGTAGTTCTAAGTTCTAGGGGACTTATGACCTAAGATGTTGAGTCCCATAGTGCTCAGAGCCATTTGAACCATTTTTGAAATAACGAATAACATATAATCTCACCGTATTTTCTTTGCTTACTTCTTGTACAGTTTTAGTATTTGTTCCCTTGGTAGAGTGCAGTTTCTGCTTGATAAACAACTTTTTAATATGTTTTCCAGAAATGTGCCTTTGTGGCTAAGTGGCTCCAGTTCCAGACTACAAAACTTAGGCTTAGGGTTCGATGGCCAGTTGGTCCTACAGTTTTCTCTATTACTTATCACTTCTTTTGCCTAAAGCAGTGACAATTATTCCACGTTAAGTTGGAGAATATTTCAGAGTATCTGTTGAAATGTAGATTCCCCTCTCACTGGCAGTATGAATTTGTTCATAGGTGAGAGAAGTCAAGGGGACACCACGATGCCTAATAAAGCGCTGCAGTGCTGAAAACAACCTTCAAGTTGAGCACAGCTTTTCTTGATTTACACCATGACAAATTAATCATAAAGATGCTTATAGCTGGATGGCCTCAGAAATTTGGGCTATAACGCACTAGGCAGCCGCAATGTTGAGCAGCCAATTTAATCAGCCTCCTGAGGGTCAGTTATGACCAATCAGCTGAGTGAGATGGACGTGGATCATGTTTTGTCTTCCCTCTCATGACAAACATACTTCACTATAATTACACTCCTGGAAATTGAAATAAGAACACCATGAATTCATTGTCCCAGGAAAGGGAAACTTTATTGACATATTCCTGGGGTCAGATACATCACATGATCACACTGACAGAACCACAGGCACATAGACACAGGCAACAGAGCATGCACAATGTCGGCACTAGTACAGTGTATATCCACCTTTCGCAGCAATGCAGGCTGCTATTCTCCCATGGAGACGATCGTAGAGATGCTGGATGTAGTCCTGTGGAATGGCTTGCCATGCCATTTCCACCTGGCGCCTCAGTTGGACCAGCGTTCGTGTTGGACGTGCAGACCGCGTGAGACGACGCTTCATCCAGTCCCAAACATGCTCAATGGGGGACAGATCCGGAGATCTTGCTGGCCAGGGTAGTTGACTTACACCTTCTAGAGCACGTTGGGTGGCACGGGATACATGCGGACGTGCATTGTCCTGTTGGAACAGCAAGTTCCCTTGCCGGTCTAGGAATGGTAGAACGATGGGTTCGATGACGGTTTGGATGTACCGTGCACTATTCAGTGTCCCCTCGACGATCACCAGTGGTGTACGGCCAGTGTAGGAGATCGCTCCCCACACCATGATGCCGGGTGTTGGCCCTGTGTGCCTCGGTCGTATGCAGTCCTGATTGTGGCGCTCACCTGCACGGCGCCAAACACGCATACGACCATCATTGGCACCAAGGCAGAAGCGACTCTCATCGCTGAAGACGACACGTCTCCATTCGTCCCTCCATTCACGCCTGTCGCAACACCACTGGAGGCGGGCTGCACGATGTTGGGGCGTGAGCGGAAGACGGCCTAACGGTGTGCGGGACCGTAGCCCAGCTTCATGGAGACGGTCGCGAATGGTCCTCGCCGATACCCCAGGAGCAACAGTGTCCCTAATTTGCTGGGAAGTGGCGGTGCGGTCCCTTACGGCACTGCGTAGGATCCTACGGTCTTGGCGTGCATCCGTGCGTCGCTGCGGTCCGGTCCCAGGTCGACGGGCACGTGCACCTTCCGCCGACCACTGGCGACAACATCGATGTACTGTGGAGACCTCACGCCCCACGTGTTGAGCAATTCGGCGGTACGTCCACCCGGCCTCCCGCATGCCTACTATACGCCCTCGCTCAAAGTCCGTCAACTGCACATACGGTTCACGTCCACGCTGTCGCGGCATGCTACCAGTGTTAAAGACTGCAATGGAGCTCCGTATGCCACGGCAAACTGGCTGACACTGACGGCGGCGGTGCACAAATGCTGCGCAGCTAGCGCCATTCGACGGCCAACACCGCGGTTCCTGGTGTGTCCGCTGTGCCGTGCGTGTGATCATTGCTTGTACAGCCCTCTCGCAGTGTCCGGAGCAAGTATGGTGGGTCTGACACACCGGTGTCAATGTGTTCTTTTTTCCATTTCCAGGAGTGTATAAAAAATTATCTTCCTGTCTATTTACTTGGTTTATGCGCTGTAGATTATAGGTTCACTTACATAGATGCTGGAGAATATGGAAAGCATAGTGAGTCATCCATCTTTAAGCAATCAATTTTGCATGTAAAGATAGTCAATAAAAATTTACGAATATTTGAGAAAAACCACACATCAAACAAGGAAGCATTGCTGCCATGTAACATTGTCGGAGCCAAGGTATTTGGAATATTTGAAAATGTAATCTTTCTTATGGAGGAAAAAATTTAACAAACAATACAAGAACCTTTAACTACTGACTGTCGCAGACCAGGCTCTTTATAAAATACACTTTTGGCACTCTGGCAAATAAATGGAAAATGGAGAATTCTTCATCGCTCAATGGATGTTCGAGAAGAATTTGCAATTGCCATAATAAATTTATGATGTGCTTTCCTGAATAATGTGTCAGAAAAAAGGCTACAAATTTGAAGACATACTGCACGTCCCCCAGGCCCTACAAGCTGTCGGAAGTCATCGTGAAATTTTTTTCAGGGTGCAAGCAAGATCTGGTTGCTTCAACAAGTGCGCAGAGACTGAAGGCAGATTCATACGTTCTCCACAAGACAGCCTGCTCACAACTGGCAGTGCGAAGACACAAAATCACAGCTGCCTAGTGCGTGGACTACAGCTCACGTCTTTGTTTTATTGGCTACCTAGTGTGTAACAGCCCTTACACTGTCGACTCAGTCCCATTCGACTGTCTCTGAACATGCTAATACCTTCTACCTCTCACTGCTAATCTGTCACAAACACCCCATGTAAGCAGCCTACGATGAGAATGCAGTTGATAAAAACGGATACACATGTCTCCTTGATACAATTACACAATTCGTGCTCGTAGTGCTACAAAATGAGTGAACCAAGCAAGAACGCAGTAGTTCCTAACGATTAAAATCAACAGACTTTTAATCTAAGGTCTCCTAAAACGTTTATGGAATGCTGCTGGACGTCCAAAGTCATCCAAAGTGTTTTAAGATTAACTCTGAGTAAGTTTGCCATTATGATATGGAGCAGTTTTTCTATTTGACATCCATCTATGCAACTACATAGCGCTCTGAGATACAAAAATTTCGGAAGAGGCACTGTGTTCGAGTACATAAAAGAGTTTGTAATATTGCAGTGCACCTGCAGCATTTGCATTGTGAAGGAGTCAAGAGATTATTGGAAGACATGTTTCGCCTTTCTATACTAACTGCAATTATTGCAGCAAAGTCCATCCCACGATTTAAAAACAAATAGTTCACTTCTATTGTTGACCATGACCAAGGACTGCTTACAAAAAAATTCGGACATGTGTCGGCCAAGGAAATGTCAAAGAAATCGGGTCATGAGTTTCGAATGACATTACGACACAAAAAGATTTTGCTAGAAATGTGATTTGAGAAATGAAGTTCAACTAGAATCACAACGAATTATTTGCCAAAAACTACAGCTGAATTGATGATTTCTCGATTTTTTAGTTCAAACTCATATGTCAAAGTCATGATTAAAGACGAATTCAGGAGTGCAATACATGTATAGAACATATTTTCTTTAGTGTCACAATGGTAAATATCCGTAAATCAAACAAAGTTTGTCATGAGGCATTTCGAAAAAAGAATTGTTCTGAAAACTAATTTAAAACAAACATAAAGTACATTCATTTCATAAACGGCAAAGAACTGGAACAATAAATGTAACTGGATTTCAAATTTATTTGTTGTTCTTAACACTTTTTATTATAAGATGTATCTGTGTAAGTGAATAATGTTACGAATAATATTTGTTATTTACGAATAATGACTAATAATTTATATCTGTAGTCGTTATTCGTCAATCGCATAAATGTCGCCGACGTCTGGTGCTATGCGAAATATCCGCACTGCAAATTCGCAACATACATGCAAGTGAGTGCAGGCACGTGAAATCCACGTGGCTGCTGAGAAGCCCGCACGTAGTTGTGTTAGCAGCGTAGCCGGTTATGCATGCGCTCACGCGGCTTTCATTAGCATTGGTAATCTTCGGCAGTATGCGCCAAACGTTCTTGAAGCGGTATTCGCCCTCTCACTCATACACCGAAGGCGAGTGTGGGCCATGCGGTTAGACGACGTGCTTGCAGGACTCTCTTTTTACAGTGTGGCGCAGACCAGCAGATTTTTGTGATTTTTTTATCCGCGGTTCCAGGGACTGCGGTGCGTGCTCGACAGCCCGGAGGCCACGGGCGACATATTCCAGGAGTTTCGACAGTGTCTCATCCAAAGTACATTGTACAGTGTAGTGTTTCATAGGCATTTTCTTTATTTTAGTATATTTTCACACTTTGAAAATGGTTTATGTCTTCGAGAGAAATTATGGAAGATGGTAGGAACAAAATAGTGGCAGTCGCTGGCTGCTTGTACGCTTTGCATTCATATATTTTCCGAAAGAAAAGTTGCAAAAATGGGTCGAAGAATGGATTCCCAAAAGACAACATCCAGAGATACAGATCTGAGTCAGAATCGTGGCCAATGCTCTGAGATTCATGAAGATTTAATATGCTAGGAAGAGGGCGTTCCTGCGCCTTTGTAAACTGCAGTAATTCGTAATACCAGAAAAGTAATGGACAGTCAGGCAGTAGTAGCCGACCGCGACAGGCGCAGCAACAGATAAGTAAACCGCTTTTGTGTCATTTACGAGTTCCCAACCAGGAGCGAATTTTATTATATCATCTGTGTGCTTTAATAGTTTTGTTTCTTGAGTTTCTGCGTGTACATTTAAAATCTAATAGCCACAGTTCTCGTTTGCGTCAGAAAGTAAACCGATTTTGTGATATATCACAAGTTGCTTATCAGGGGCAAATTATTTAGTTTCACATGAGTGCTTCGATAGTCAGGTTCTTGAATATCTGCGTATTACTAGACACAGTTTGGGCGTTTTCGTCAGGGTCTACATTGGAGTTGCGCAGCACGTGCCGATACTCCGTTTATCTGCATAGTTTAGTTTTCCACGGTATTTGGTATAGACAGGGACTGCGAAAGTTGTGTGCGGATGCGAGCCAAGTTGGTGACACTTAGCTCTCAGCTTCAGGCTGTGATGGCTTCGGTTACACAGCTTGAGGCTGCAGTGGATGGGCACCACTGTTGTGGGCCGGACGTGGGGATCCAATGGACGTCCAGCGCGTCAGAGTCCTCCGATCGGTCCTCACTGGTGGCCAACCCAGTTACTGCTCGCACTGAGGCTGACCCCTCACTTGTGGTCGAGTGGGAGGTCGCCCCGGGGCGAAGCAGGCGGCGAAAGACTTCCCAGGCGGCTGCACGTAAGGCCTCCCTGGTTTGTCTGACAAACAGGTTCCACCTCCTGTCTGTGGCTGACACTGTCGCTGAGCCAGATGCTGTCACCTGTCCTGTTTCAGAGGGAACCACTCAGTCTGCAAGATCTGGGCAATCGAAGAAGGTGGGACTATTCGTAGTTGTGAGCTCCAACGTTAGGGGCGTTATGGGGCCCCTTGGGGACTTGGCTGAGCGCGGGATTAGCCGAGCGGTCTAGGGCGCTGCAGTCATGGACTGTGCGGCTGGTCCCAGAGGAGGTTCGAGTCCTCCCTCGGGCATGGGTGTGTGTGTTTGTCCTTAGGACAATTTAGATTAAGTAGTGTGTAAGTTTAGGGACTGATGACCTTAGCAGTTAAGTCCCATAAGATTTCACACACATTTGAACATTTTTTGACTTGGTTGACAAGGAGGGTAACAAAACCAATGTGCACTCCGTGTGAATACCGGGTGGAGTCATTCCAGATGTGGAAAGGGTCCTCCCAGATGCCATGAAGAGCATAGGGTGCAGCCAGCTGCATGTGGTTGCTCACGTCGGTACCAATGATGTGTGTCGCTTTGGATCAGAAGAGATTCTCTCTGGTTTCGAGCGGCTAATAGAAGTGGTAAAGGCTGCCAGTCTTGCTAGCAAGATGAAAGCAGAGCTGACCATTTGCAGCATAGTCGACAGGACCGATTGCGGACCTCTGGTACAGAGCCGAGTGAAGGGTCTGAATCAGACACTCAGACGGTTCTGTGACCGTGTAGGCTGCAGATTCCTCGACTTGCGCCAAAGGGTGGTTGGGTTTCGGGTTCCGCTGAATAGGTCAGGTATCCACTATACACAGGAGGCGGCTACACGGGTAGCAAGGGCTGTGTGGCGTGGACTGGGCGGTTTTTTAGGTTAGAGGGTCTCGGGAAAACAAAGGGTGCAGGCTGAACACAGGAAGAACATAGATACAGGAACCATTGGTATAACAGTTGTAAATTGTCGTAGCTGTGTTGGGAAAGTACCAGAGCTCCAAGCGCTAATAGAAAGCACTGATGCTCAAATCGTTATAGGAACTGAAAGCTGGCTAAAGCCGGATATAAGCTCAGCCGAAATTTTTGCGAAGAACCTAACGGTGTTCCGAAAAGATAAGCTAAACACGGTTGGCGGTGGCGTGTTTGTTGCTTTCAGATGTAGTTTAACTTGTCGTGAAATTGAAGTAGATAATTCCTGTGAGTTTTTGTGGGCAGAGGTCATTGTTCGCAACCGGAATAAAATAATAATTGGATCCTTTTACCGACCTCCCAATTCAGATGATACAGTTTTACAGGTTCAAAGAAAACTTGAGTTTGATTTCAAACACGTACCGACTCATACGATAATAGTTGGTGGTGTCTTTAACTTACCCTCGACAAGTTGGCGAAAATACTTTAATTCTGGAGGTACGTATAAAATATTATCCGAAACTGTGCTAAATGCATTCTCTGAAAATTATTTAGAGCAGTTAGTTCGTGAGCCCACGCGAATAGTAAACGGTTGTGAAAACACACTTGACCTCTTAGCAACAAATAACCCTGAGTTAATAACTAGCATCAAAACCGATATAGCGATTAGTGAACACAGGGTTGTCGTAGCGAGATTGAATATTGTAATCCCCAAATCCTCGAAAAATAAGAGAAAAATATACCTATTCAAAAAAGCAGATAAAAATTCACTTGACGCCTTCCTGAGAGACAACTCCACTCATTCCAAATTAATACACTACTGGCCATTAAAATTAATACACCACGAAGATGACGTGCTACAGACGCGAAATTTAACCGACAGGAAGAAGATGCTGTGATATGCAAATAATTAGCTTTTCAGAGCATTCACACAAGGTTGGCGCCGGTGGCGACACCTACTACGTGATGACATGAGGAAAGTTTCCGACCGACTTCTCATACGCAAACAGCAGTTGACCAGCGTTGCCCGTGAAAGGTTGTTGTGATGCCTCGTGTAAGGAGGAGAAATGCGTACCATCACGTTTCCGACTTTGATAAAGGTCGGATTGTAGCCTACCGCGATTGCGGTTTATCGTATCGCGATCACGTTTCCGACTTTGATAAAGGTCGGATTGTAGCCTACCGCGATTGCGGTTTATCGTATCGCGACATTGATGCTCGCGTTGGTCGAGAGCCAATGACTGTTAGCAGAATATGGAATCGGTGGGTTCAGGAGCGTAATACGGAACGACGTGCTGGATCCCAACGGCCTCTTATCACTAGCAGTCGAGTAGACAGGCATCATATCTGCATGACTGTAACGGATCGTGCAGCCACGTCTCGATCCCTGAGTCAACAGATGGGGACGTTTGCGAGACAACAACCATCTGCACAAAAAGTTCGACGACGTTTGCAGCAGCATGGACTATCAGCTCGGAGACCATGGCTGCGGTAATCCTTGACGCTGCATCACAGACAGGAGCGCCTGTGATGGTGTACTCAACGACGAACCTGGGTGCACGAATGGCAAAACGTGATTTTTTCGGATGAATCCAGGTTCTGTTTACAGCATCATGATGGTCGCATCCGTGTTTGGCGACATCGCGGTGAACGCACATTGGAAGCGTGTATTCATCATCGCCATACTGGCGTATCACCCGGCGTGATGGTATGGGGTGCCATTGGTTACACGTCTCGGTCACCTCTTGTTCGCATTGACGGCACTTTGAACAGTGGACGTCACATTTCAGATGTGTTACGACCCGTGGCTCTACCCTTCATTCGATTCCTGCGAAATCCTACATTTCAGCAGGATAATGCACGACCTCATGTTGCAGGCCCTGTACGGGCCTTCTGGATACAGAAAATGTTCGACTGCTGCCCTGGACAGCACAGTCTCCAGATCTCTCACCAATTGAAAACGTCTGGTCAATGTTGGCCGAGCAACTGGCTTGTCACAATACGCCAGTCACTACTCTTGATGAACTGTGATATCCTGTTGAAACTGCATGGGCAGCTGTACCTGTAAACGCCATCCAAGCTGTGTTTGACTCAATGCCCAGGCGTATCAAGGCCGTTATTACGGCCAGAAGTGGTTGTTCTGGGTACTGATTTCTCAGGATCTATGCACCCAAATTGCGTGAAAATGTAATCACATGTCAGTTCTAGTATAATATATTTGTCCAATGAATACCCGTTTATCATCTGCATTTTTTTCCGGGTGTAGCAATTTTAATGGCCAGTATTGTAATATAAGTGTAGACCAGATGTGGCTTAAATTCAAAGAAATAGTATCGACAGCAATTGAGAGGTTTATACCAAATAAACTAACAAACGACGGAGCTGATCCTCCTCGGTACACAAAACGGGTTAGAACACTGTTGCAGAAACAACAAAACAAACATGCCAAATTTAAACAGACGAAAAATCCCCAAGACTGCGATCCTTTACAGAAGCTCGAAACTTAGCGCCGCGTTCAATGCGAGACGCCTATAACAGTTTCCACAGCGAAACTTTGTCTCGAAACCTGGAAGAAAATCCAAAGAGATTCTGGTCGTATGTGAAGTATGTTAGCGGCAAGAAACAATCAATGCCTGAGCGATAACAATGGAGATACTATCGAAGACAGTGCTGCCAAAGCAGATTTGCTAAACACCTGAAATGCCTTCACAAAAGAAGACGAAGTAAATATTCCAGAATTCGAATCGAGAACAGCTGCTAACATCAGTAATGTAGAAGTAAATATCCTCGGAGAAGTGAAACAACTCATATCACTTAATAAAAGCAAGTCTTCTGGTCCAGACTGTAAACCAATTAGCTTCCTCTCGGAGTATGCTGATGCATTAGCTCCATACTTAACAATCATATACAACCGTTCGCTCGACGAAAGATACGTAACCAAAGACTGGAAAGTTGCACAGGTCACACCAATATTCAAGAAAGGTAGTAGGAGTAATCCACTAAATTACAGGCCCAGGACGCTGTCAGCATACTGAAGCTATGAATCATGCAGGCTGACCCAGAATGTCGATGACTGGCAGGATGAAGACAACTATCAGCCTGTAGTAGGCTGCGATGTCGTCGAGTATCGAGGGCGGTGCAAGAAGTATCGACCACCACAGGGATACTGCACAGCAGAGCGGTATCACGAGGCGCCAAAGAGATGCCGGGAAGAAGCCATGCCTCCCGCAGTTCCGAGGTGCTATAGCTAGCTACCTCCGCCCTGAAATAGCGTCGCCAGAGGGCAGGAGGACAATTCTGTTTGAGGTCAGATCCTGCCCACTTCCAGGAACTTCCTGTCGGAGTAACGTCATTGTGCTTTCTACTCGCTTCGCCACTCAGTAATCGTGGCTCATCTCATGTGGTCTGAACCACAAGTCCAGATGCGTAGTGGAGGCGAGCCTGGCGACCAAAGATAAGGTTTGTTGTAATTCATAAAGTAGAACCTATACAGAGTGTTCTAATTAATTGTATTATTACTGGCCACCTGAGTGTCCAAGAAGTCGTACACAACATAAGCTTTGTATAAGTACCCTATCCCAATGTGCCATCAACCTGCCTCCTCACATCCATCCACCTCCATGGTGACACAAATATTTAGGTGAATTGACTTCAGATGTTCTAAGAAGTCGTTCAAATTCTCACTGCCATGAGGGCAAACAACAAAAGCATCGTCTACATATCTGAAAAAACATGCAGGTTTCAAAGCTTCCGACTCCAAGGCACATTCCTGGGAGGCTTTCATAAACAAATTGCTAATAATAGCTGTCTACTGCAACTCCATCTGTCTGCTCATAATATTGGTCACTCAATAGAAAGTAAGTGTACATCGACACATGTCGAAATGTTATCGTTAGGTAGGGTGATAAGTCCAACTGACGAACACTTTGAAATGTATACTGTATAATTAACAGCTATTTGTGTGGTAAATTTCTCAAGTTCATCTCTGCGAAGGCTGAAAATAATTTCTCCTCCATAGGGATGACTAAGTGATAGCAGAAGGAATACTGGGTGAAACTGGCAAGGAAGCATACTCTAAAGTGGAATTAGCTAACGATAAAACTGATGCTCTGATGGAACAACTATCTGGACCATCGCACTAGCTCTGGGTTCTTCTTGGCTGTACATGATCAACTGTAGGTTAGTAGAACTGCTACCTTGTCACACCCCTTTTCAATACAAGCATCACACTCTTGAGCTTACATTCTTATGATTCCCTATAAGTTCCTCTCCATGTTGTTTATTACAATTTCTCCCTGTGGCGTATGAGTATTTTTCGTAGAATTTCAAACATCTATTCTCTACCTTGTCAGAAACCTACTCTCCTGACAGCTGAATGTGTCACAGTTTCTTCTCACCACTGTAGGAATGTGATTTGTGGATACTTGATAATGGTCATATGCTGCAAGAAACTGTAAGAAACTGTACCAGAAAAATGTACTCTTAGACCTCATAGGGTAAGAAGATAATGAGGGAGGGGGGAGCAGCTGTAGACCAGAAATAGCATGCTTCGTCTAAGTGGTTGGCTGTGTTGGAGTGTCACATGTGAATAAGATGCTGGAAAAAGTGTTCACTCTGTCTGTCATTGTAACAGCTGAACTGTGAAGTTTCATTTCATGCAAAATATTCTAAGTCTCTTTGATATAGCAGCAACTGGACTGTAAAATCGCTCTAAGATTGTAAATATGTCAACTACTAAGTCTGTTTCTCCAACATCTGAAGCGATAAGTCTCATGGGATACATTTGTGATGAATAAGACATATTGCAACTAGTAAAACTTTCATTTACTATATACAACTTTTCAGGATTGTTAATATACATTCTGTACGTTGTGAATTGTGAAAAATAAAGTATTTGCGTTAGAAAGACAATGTCATTCACTTTTTTCAATGAGGACGTGTGAAAAATAACGCCTCAGAAATTGTTACGTGAAAAATTTGAGTACTCTATCCATGGTGTGAATGGGACTTGGTGTGTAGTACAATAGAGTTCATACAGAGAAAGTTCACAACTGAATACAACCCATTACCTATTCCTATTAACATTAGCGTGTTGAAGGATGAAACGTCACTTGTTGATATGTATGGAGAGGCAGCGTTTGAATCAAAATCTGAATGTGCAGTCATATATAGCAAACATTCAAGTGTGGTGAATTTAAGCAACCTGTAAAACTCTTTACTGATTGTGGCACACAGACTGAGCTGCTATCGTCCATATATTAGAGTTGATACTCTGACAATCGACTGTTTGCATGTGCACAATGTGAATACAAATCAATTAGAACAGTATATGCATGATTGTTCATCCAACGCCAAAATATGTGTCTGAGAAACCTGTAAGCATAAAATCAGTGAAGGCTGAATTTCCTGAAGGTTCTCCCTCTCTCTGTACATCTCTTATGTTCACATTCTTCCCTCTCTCTGTCCACCTCCTCTTTTCCACTATATCTGTCTAAGAGCCTTATTTATTGGTGTCGTAAAGGAAACCTTGATTGAAGACTGAAGTCGCTTAAAATGAAATTGTTGGGATAATTGGTATATGGAGTATAACAGAGAACTCTCCAGCTGCTAGATGTGCAATGACAGTATTTCACATGGTTTTAGTCTGTGAATGGGTAAAATTACAAATTTTGGACGATTCAGATTCTGTAATAACATTCTAGTCATAAGCCAATAAGCCATAAATATAACTTTCTTGTTTTCTCTCAAAACCTACTGCAAGGAATAAAATGAAACATTACAGTGTTGTATATGCCAGTTTAATTTAAAATTATATGTCAAGAGAAAGAATATATACATAAGAAACTATTTGTCTAGTAGTTTTAATTTCCTGTTTTCGTTGTTAAAGTTGACTGAAAAAGAAAATTAAACCACGCATTTCCGCAGAACAGCATTTTCCTCAAAGTCGGTTTTAATAGAAAACGTGTACACTGTTGTTTAAAAAAATATGTAGTCTATGCTCGTATGAATTTTTTTAGAGTATTGTGCAAAAATTTGAAGTAAACCGATGAAGAACTTTTCGAGATTTTTTGTCAATAATGTTTACTTATAGTGTATGGCTGTCCTAATTTTATTAGCATACTACATAACAATTTGAAGTAAATTGGTAACTTTTCGAGAATTCTGCTAACAACGTTTCCTTCCTATACATTACATATGTATTTATATACAATGTATATTTAAAAAACATGTAGCCTCTGTCTGTCTGAACATTCAGTAAGGCATTGTTTAAAAATCTGAAAAATATTGAGTCAGGGATTTTTCTTTGATTTTGGTAATAATAGTGAACAATGCCTTGTCTTTATATAGTAGTATTAATGTATCTATGTACATAAAATATATATAGCTTGAGTTCATCCAAATATTTATTAGAGTACTGTGTAACAATTTGAAATAACTCAGTCAAGAACTTTTTGAGATTTTTGCCAACAATGTTTCCCTTTTATACAACTTATAAACTTATAAACATAGATAAAAAAATACAGTCTATGTTGGTCCAAATTTTTGTTACAGCGTTGTGTAAAAAGCTGAAGTAAACTGGTCTAGTACTTTCCAAGATTTTTGCTGACAATATTTCATCTTTATATACAAAATACGTAGTGTATGTCCATCCAAACTGTTATTAAAGTACAGTGAAGAACTTTGAAGTAATTCAGTCAAGAACATTTCCAGATTCATGCTAACAATGTTACTCTAAAAGGATATAGCCCATGTGCATCCAAATGTTTGTTATAGTTTCGTGATGTTAGGGTTTCATGTAAAAGTTGAAGTAAATCGGTCAAGAGCATTTCGAGATTTTTGCCATGAGAATGGTTGTTGTTATTTTCTATGCTCCCAAAACATTATAAAAAGTGTCCTAAATACGAAGTAGGTAGTTGGGTGAATATATATATATATATATATATATATATATATATATATATATATATATATAAGTATTATATAAATATATATATATTCACCCAACTACCTACTTCGTAAGTATTATATATATATATATATATATATATATATATATATATATATATATATATATATATATATTCACCCAACTACCTACTTCGTATTTAGGACACTTTTTATAATGTTTTGGGAGCATAGCAAATAACAACAACCATTCTCATACAAAAAACGGAAATAGCTATTTACATACAGAAAACAAATCATTCTTTATTTTTGTTTGCTATAGTTTTAATAATATACAGCTTAATTTTTTACTTATACCTTAAATCTATATCTGAATCGGTTATTTCTTTCTCCAGTCAGCAATTTGACAAATGCAATGAAGGTATATTGCCACATTCTAATATATATCTAATTTCCTTCCACTAAAATATCTGTTTCATGGCTTTGACAATTAATCTGTTCCTTCCTGCAGTTGTCCTAGGGGAGAGCATGTGGGGATTTTAGTTTTGCCTTTTATTTCCTCCATGGCACTACTGTCAAACCATTTCACAGCTTTCTGTGTGTACACTACTAGCTCTTCCCCTGCATACCCTTGGGGAATTTCTTTATAGGAACTGAAGCTGTTGCGATTTTTGTCTAATAGAACAGAAACAGCGGCAGAAGCAACCAGTGCAGCTGTCAGTAAGGAATCATATTAATATCTGGCTAGCTATGAGCACAGTGCAGAATAGGTCAAAGTAAATTATGTGGCTTGCACAGAGGCAGGTTATAGAAGCATTATTTCTCTTTTCACACTGGAGGACTTTACTACACCCACCAGATGAGCACTGCTGAGAGTCATGCATCTCCATGTATCAAACATCATGGGCATCATGCACACATGTGGTACCCACCAAAGCCACTGTGCAACTGAGACTGTGAGGGCCAGCTTGGCAGTGCTACCAGCGATCTAATATCATAGTCAGCCACCTTAGAAGCCATCTTGTAACGTCATAAGCTGTGTCAAACTCATGGAGGTAAAAATAAGAGGAGTTGTCATGACGTCACAAACTTGAAGCCGACACAAGTGAAGATCCGCCATGTTAGCTACCCCAAAATGTTCGCTTCTGGTAGTTTGATTCCATGTAGTCGTGAATTGTTTGATAAAAAAAATGCCGGCTTGCGTCGCTTACTGGAGTACTAATCGTTGTGATTGTAGTCTAAAGTTTAAGCAAATCACATTTCATTCGTAAGTGGACGTACTTAAGCGCTATTTTCTTATATATACTTGAAATTCTGATGCACTGTAAGGTTTTACAGTATGGTTTTATTTCTGTGGTTTGACTTTAGATTTCCTATCAATCCAACGCGAAGAGCTCTCTGTAGGTGAGCAATTCACTTGGTTTTCATTGTTTGGTTATTCCCTAGTAACTGAAAAGTCCTGGCAAGAAATATCCTGGAAGTGGGGACTAATGTTTCAAAATGCGATAATGTAATATAAAAGTAATTTAACTACATACATCTATGGGACACCAAAGGAAATAAGGCAAGTTTCTTGCAAACTTGAACATTTAAAATTTGCATTTGACTTGAAAATGCAACGAATACAAATCGATGCCTCTAAACTATCAGTCATTGCTTTTAGAGTTCTGCCTTTATCAATTATCGACACAAACGCAATGAAAGTGAATATAAATGGATTACGAAAGCACACTTTTCATAGCAAATACTTCTCTTCTCGGTTATTCGAAGTGTATAAACAAAAAGGAATTGCGGTACTGAGGCCACAAGCGTCATATTTTCGTGTAGTATTACTGTACTGTCGAAAAAGTGATTTGCCCCAGAACTATCGATTTTGGTTTCTTTGTGATTTAATGCACTGTAATTTGTCCTCTACAAGCTACAATCGATAATAAAACAATTTCGAATACATAAAACACTCAAATCCGTAGTTAAAGTAGTGAACATCGTGTCTAGAAAAATGTATTACACAGGCCAGCAACACACTTGGCTAGTATTCATCACTTTGAAAATTACCATCCCCGAATGCAAGTGGCAGTTCAGGCAACCAAAGAAAGTTTCTTGAAAGCAATAATGTCTGTCCCGACTATAGGTCCCTTTTCCTTCATAGGTTTAGAAGCCAATAATATTGCTGATATTCAGACTCTACCTCTGCTCATTTCTTTTTAAGAGTTAGTTATTATGAATGACTATTTATTTTAAACGTATACTGTACTATATTTAGCTTTTGTAAACAAATAGTGCTGGTCACAATGCAAAAACTGCAAACTGAGTAGCGCAGCAACACACCCAATTGCGTCTGTTTCTGACTTTTTTGTTGAGTGTCTAGTTAAAATATTTGGCTAGTTACGTTTTTTTCACAACAATGGTGCTAAGAAAGTGCCCCCTGTAACTAAGTACAATCGCTTCGAGTTCAATGGAGAGAACAGAGTAACAAATGTAAAGTGTATTGCAAAATTAACGTGCAGGGAATGTGTTCATTCACAAGATACGCCAATTAGAAGAGTAACTTCGCGGATTTCCCGAAGAATTGACTCCTGAGAAGGAAACGTCAGGAATACCTTTTCAAAAACGTCAGACCATTCTGTGAAGACGAATTTAAAGACGTCTCAAGTTGAACATGAACCTGTTGCTCCAATCAACAGTATTGAAGCTGCCTATCCCAAGCCTGACGATCCACAAACAGTTCCTGGACTATCAACGAATAAATGCTCAGCTTAAGGTGTCAAACTGAAGAGATGTAAATCTCAGTTTTATACTGTTTAAAAGAGGTCATTTAAAACTGTATTGTGCTACTAAATTAATTCCTTAAATGTGAAAAATAACGATTCTGCCTTACTTTGAACTTTTAAATGTGTTTTCCTCAAAATGATCATTTTCATTTAATAAACTTTAAATGTCTATAACGTAAAAAAATAATGAAGTCATGATTGTTGCACTACATTATTCAGAAGTTAATGCTTAATTTGAAAATATTAATAACTCAGAATCGAAAATTTCTGACAAGAGTACCCTTTTTGCTTTCCGCCTCACATTTGCAGGTGAATGACAGTCAGTAGCTCTCTTCCAGTGGGTGCAGTACTCAAAGAGAGAATATATTATTCTACACACTGCCTCCATGCAACCCACAAATTTTCTTTAACATAGTCTCCACTGAGCTCAAAACTCCCTAGACGTTAATATGAGTCCATCTGGCAACTCCATTATCAATCCCATCACTGCTACTGTTCTACTAGAATCTAGTAGAAAGCATTAATACAAAGAAGAAAAAGCTGTATGGGATTTGCAATGCATTGTAAGTGGCTCGTTTCCTTGTTCATCTTAGCGCAAATATTCACTTAGGAACCAATTACAACTCAACAATAGCGTTTTCTCGACAGTGCTCAACATGTTTCATCTTCTAAACAACATCTTTCCTTGGAGGCTCCACCTCCTACCGTCACATTGAAAAATTTTTCTCCCATAGAGCAACCATTTTTTACATACTATGATTAAACGATGTCTCCGATACCGACTGTATTTGGGCTTTTCCTTCGCTAATCTTTTATTACCTCCAGCGTTTAAAAAGTTATTTTATGAACAACATTACCTACTCTGATCCCCGTTCCTGCTCCTGTTCTACTAGCAGACACTAAGAAATAGCCAATGCACGACCGAAGTGCAAGGCGGATTTGCACTGCATCGTAAGTGACTCGTTTCCATGGATACCTTAACGCAATATCCACTGGGAATCCAATTACAACTCAGCATTTTTGCGACAGTGCTTAAAGTGTTCGTTTTTCTCAATAATTGGGCTAGGAGTTCATCATCGAAAGTGCTGTCACCTTGGATTTTGCTTGTACATCTGCAATAACTTTTCCTTTTTCCAATTGCAGTTTATATTCTTCCCTTAAAGTAGTTGTCTTCACCACACACTCCAGTTTTCATTTCTTTACTTCGGTCTGTTCCATTTCCATTTTTATTTTTGGTACCCATAAGAGAGTATCAACGATTGAAAGCGTAATTTCTTTAATGGGGAATGGCTTAAGTCTGTGCGATAGATTTGGTCCTTTTTCTTAGTAATTGTGGATAAATATTATTTGTGGGAGCTAGACCTAATTCAGCACGGTCTATTTAGATGGTCTTGTGGAGAACAGTGTTCTTGATTGAGAAAAATATGTGCGCCTGTTTTAATATAACACTTCTGCATAACACTTACTCCTATACATCATTTTTGAGTTAGTGTTAAGAATCTCTGTATAGTTTAAAGGTAGGTAATTAATACAGTATCCAAACAGAGCTTAGCTTGTAAGCTTTTATCAGTCTTGAGAGTCTGGAAGACTTATTTATATACTATTCAATATCTGAATTTTTTACTGCACCAGCACACAAACTGCAGAACGTTGTTCTGTACTTTATTCACTAATGGACACCACATGGAAGCAATTGGCAAGCAGTGAAGTCGTGCACATTGTAAATACTGTTTGTTGGTGTCTCATACACTTAAACAGACTTGCCCACAGTCAAACACAGAACCCATTCTGTAGCTGTTATTGTAGCCTCCAACCTGGTAATACCATGCTCCTTAGCCAAGGAAGACGTAAATTTTCTTGTAGTCATATGTCTGGACATTTTATAAAATCTGTAAGTCGTTACCAATAACTTCGTTTACTCCCAGATTCATGATTTGTCATATAAATTTATTACATATCTTCATCATACAATTGGAGAGCATCCATGCTAAGCAGTTGTATTTGTCAAAGTACTGGCCATTAGAATTACATCAAATAAAAATAAAGAAAGAGTTGTTTTCTATATGTAGATGGTTAATAAAAGTTTTTGTATTAGAATACTTCTTGTTAATCGCTACTTAACCAAAAAATCCTAAAAAGTCTGCTAAATACAAGTGTGGGAAGCGGATAGCTAAATGACATTGAAAAGAAGTTGAAACTAGGTAGCTGAAAATATAGTGACCACCGTTTCATTCCTACATGAAAGTGGTTGAGTGTGTATGTGTGTATGTATGCGTGTCTATGGAATACATAAATGGGACATTGTGATAATTGTCTGTACACGTGTAAGCATGTGAATGACTGCACCCTATGTATGCCTTAAAATTGTATATATTTTATATGTATACTATGTACATATTTTCTGCACACAATGTTTGCTTATATATTGTATATATGTGGGTGAATCTGTGTATGTGTGGTACTTTCTTCTTCAATTGTGGCTGCTAGTGCCCATACAGTGTACATATTGTCTATAAAAAAAAATCATAGTAATATTAGTGTGACTTATTTCAGTGGTCAGTTTCTGTTGTGTAGATACTCGATATAATATCATTCTCCTTCCTCTTAGTAATAGTAAGATGTAGCTCTGCATATAAGCAATTAAAGCTGTTGTAATGTATAAAAAATGAATTGTACTGGTGTGATGTATCTCTGCATATAAGCAACCTCTTTTTGAAAAAAG
The DNA here is from genome assembly GCF_023864275.1 of Schistocerca cancellata. Taxonomy (NCBI): domain Eukaryota; kingdom Metazoa; phylum Arthropoda; class Insecta; order Orthoptera; family Acrididae; genus Schistocerca; species Schistocerca cancellata. The sequence goes on along the minus strand of NC_064629.1, from coordinate 58,967,408 downwards.
TATAATAATTATTAAAACAGTACTGTAAATAGCTTTGAAAAACGAACTGTTAATGATAATAAACCATTAACTAATTTGTTATACCAACATTATCATTTATAAAAGAACCTAATCCTTTCACTATGGAAGTTATTGTAGGATGGAAACAAATAAGAACAATTTTTGTAGAACATTTTTTAGTCACATGTATGTATGCACACAAAACTCAGTTTTAGTATATTGTCCAAATAATTCTTTTCTATATTCCTTGAATTCGACCTGAACCGTATTCAGTCCTAGAAGTGCAATTACATACATAGGGATTCCTTCAGTAAATTCAGCCTTCACAGATTTTATACTGATAGGATTTTCAAATGCATACTTTGTTGTTGGACGAAGACAGGCATGTCTACAGTGTTCTAATCGATTTATATTCACATTTTGCATATGCAAATAGTCAATAAAGTCACAAAGGCAGCTCTAATATAAGGAAGATAGCAGCTCAGTCAGTCTGCTGCAATCAGTAAAGCATTCTACAGGTTGTTTAAATTCACCACTCTTGAATGTTTAATGTACATGACTGAGCCTTCAGATTTTAACTCAAGCACTGACTTCCCATACATATCAACAAGTGATATCTCACACTATAATGTGCTTGGATTGTATTCAGTCATCACCTTTCTCTCCATGAACTCTATCATACTACACAGATAAACCCATCCACACGACATTCTCTATCTCAATCACCACATCAAAGCCACTGTGGGAAGCCATACCTACATTCACACATCTAGATCTACTTGCAGTAAAATTTTATGTATTGGTTAATAGCAGTATCCTGCTAGCACTAAGCTGAGACTCATGATCTGGTAGCTGCTGAGGCTATGCTACAGCATAGTTGAATCACACTAGGTCTGAAAATTCGGGAAGACATCCTAAGGACAGTGACTGCTGTTGTTGCTGCTGTGATTCAGGCAGGAACATCTGCACATCCTGAGCTGTAACAATGAGAACAAAGCTGTAAGTATAATTAAACACATATATAATAACAATAATAACATTTAGAGACTGCTGGCGGTGTTTCGTAGTGGAAAAAGTACAGAAGACAAAAGACAGTGCTCATACAATCGAATTATAAAAAATTAAAGTTACTTGATGGGTGGGTGGCCGAGCTCGCACGCCATCAGCAGACAGCATGATGATGTAAACAAGTATTCCTGCAACATGGCGTTGGGGGGGGGGGGGAGGGGAGGGAGAGAGGCATGGGTCATGGCCTTGGTGTAACTGGCCAGAAGTGATGATGTCAGAATTGCTGGAATGCTGAAGCTGATGTCAGGAAAATTTCTGCTCGTTCTCTCACTCATCCTCTACCCATGCGCACACATGATGTCATCAATGACAGAAAATGCAAGACGGTTGTTGAGGAAATTAAAAACTCCAAAGTGTCGTTGGAGGGAATGTAAAAATTGCAAGATATCGATGGCAGGAAAATTTAAATAAAAAAGTAGAACTCTATTGGTGGATTGGTTCAAAAACTTTCCTTTAGCATTCATTAAAATGAAACAGCAACTCACAGCATATTTATTGTTACCTAAAACGAAACAAGCAGCTAGTAAGCAGCCCATCCTGTTCTATAGTATTTGATTTTTTATCACATATCACAGTATTCCCAAAACATTATCTAAGCTTCATCTGGTTTAAATAAATTGGTGTAATTCATAAAACACACACACACACACACACACATACACACACACACACACACGCAAACGATGGAAAATAGCTAACTGTATCCAGTGTCAGGACTGAAGACCACAACAACAACAACATCCAGTGTAGACAAGAAGATAGACGAGATGCTTTTGTCACTCCAGAACATGTCTGAATTTGCAGAAAGCTGACACATAATGTGTAACATCTGCACCTGTTTGTCTGCAAACAAATGATTCACTACACATAGACTATCTTAGTAAGTAATCCAAGAATTGTGTGTTTTATCGAAGCCAAGCAATTTTAGGGAGGGTTTGTTTCCTTTTCTCTGTATGATTTTTTTTCCTGTTTCAAGTGTTGGTATTCATAGACACAGACCATTAAAACAAAATAGATCAGATTGGAATTTCAATCAAGCAGATTTCCAAAACGCTGAGCTGAACAGATAGGACTGAAATGAAGAAAAAACTTCCATGACACATTTCACTCACCCAGGTAAGAAAGAGGGCATGCTGTGCTTTCCACTACCTACTTTCAGCTGCTTTTCAAGGTAACACACATACGACAAAGTGTGAGGGGGTAGAGTGGGAGCGGCGCATACATGTGACCTTGAAAAACTGCCAAAAGTACAGTCTGCCCCATTTCTTACCTGTGTCAGAATTCGTATCCTGAGGATTTTCGCGTGATGTTGAACACATCATATTGTACAACTGTTTTTACAGAATTTAATCTTAAACAACAGAGTGTATGATCCTGGGTATCTTTTACCATGAATTATTAAAACATCACAGCAGTATCTACCAGTGAATCTTCAGTCATTCAAACATCTGATTTGAGTTTTGTGTATTACTATATTAAAAATTTTGCTGCTATTCTACCTCATCATCATCATCATCATCATCATCATATCGTCATTGTATTTAACATCTTCTTTTTCTTCTCCTCCTCAAATGTCTCCACCTCCTTCTCTGCACTCTGCTTTCATTAGTACCTTGCGTCCTTTGGCATTAATATCTTCGTCTTCTTAATCTTAGTCTGTCTTCTTCTTTTTCTCCTCCTTTCAGAATAGCTATCCTTCTTGAATTAATCTCTGTAGTGGCTGAGAAATAGGGTTACATACTTTTTCGATCACTGGGTCAAGCTTTAGCCTCGCATTTTTGCTGTAACAACAGTTTCTTGTGGATATTTCATTGAGATTTCAACAAAATCTGGCGATATCTTTTTTCGTAATCTAAATAAGCGCAGAGGGATCAGTGCCTGAAACTGAGAAATATGTAATATCTCACTAATTTCTCCACTAATTGATGGTAAGAGACTGATTATGTGTAACTATAAATATTATTACTTTTACGGCGTAAAGTCAAGAGCCGGCACGCCAGTCGGGAACGACAGAGCAGAGAGGCCTGGGAAGAAGACGCCAGCACGCTGACTGAACCCTCTCCAGGACGACAACGCGACAGCAGCGGCCTCTATGCGAAGAGAACGTAAGTGCCGCGCCCGACTGGCCGCAGCCAGTTCTACGAGAAACGTAAAGAACAGCGACTTGGATAGAAGCATCCACTGCATTACTTCATTTGTCTTACGAATTGTATATACTGAAGTGATTTCTTATTTGTCTGTCGCCCTTTGCTTGCGACATATTTGTATTTCTAAAAGTCAAGTATTTTCATTTTCTTTACCTAATAAAAATTAATACGATTTCTTTGAATCTACATCTACATCCATACTCCGCAAGTCACCTGACGGTGTGTGGCGGAGGTTACCTTGAGTACCTCTATCGTTTCTCCCTTCTATTCCAGTCTCGTATTGTTCGTGGAAAGAAAGAAAGTCGGTATGCCTCTGTGTGGGCTCTAATCTCTCTGATTTTATCGTCATGGTCTCTTCGTGAGATATACGCAGGGAGGGAGCAATATACTGCCTGACTCCTCGGTGAAGGTATGTTCTCGAAACTTCAACAAAAGCCCGTACCGAGCTAATGAGCGTCTCTCTTGCAGAGTCTTCAACTGGAGTTTATTTATCATCTCCGTAACGCTTTCGCGATTACTAAATGATCCCGTAACGAAGAGCGCTGCTCTCCGTTGGATCTTCTCTATCTCTTTTATGAACCCTATCTGGTATGGTTCCCACACCGGTGAGCAGTATTCAAGCAGTGGATGAACAAGTGTACTGTAACCTACTTCCTTTGTTTTCGGAGTGCATTTCCTTAGGATTCTTCCAATGAATCTCAGTCTGGCATTATAAATCACCCCTAATTCCTACTCGCATATAACTTATGGAATTCACTGCTTCCAGTTGCTGACCTGCTATATTGTAGCTAAATGATAAAGGATCTTTCTTTCTATGTAATCGCAACACATTAAACTTATCTACATTGAGATTCAATTACCATTCCCTGCACCATGCGTCAATTCTTTGCAGATCCTCCTGCATTTCAGTAGAATTTTCCATTGTTACAACCTCTCGATATACTACAGCATCATCCTCAAAAAGCCTCAGTAAACTTCTGATGTTATCCACAAAGTCATTTATATATACTGTGAACAGCAACGGTCCTACGACACTCCCCTGCGGCCCACCTGAAATCACTCTTACTTCGGAAGACTTCTCTCCATTGAGAATGACATGCTGCGTTCTGTTATTTAAGAACTCCTCAATCCAATCACACAATTGGTCTGATAGTCCATATGCTCTTACTTTGTTCATTAAACGACTGTGGGGAACTGTATCGAACGCCTTGCGGAAGTCAAGAAACACGGCATCTTCCTGTGAACCCGTGTCTATGGCCCTCTGAGTCTCGTGGACGAATAGCGCGAGCTGGGTTTCACACGATCGTCTTTTTCGAAACCGATGCTGATTCCAACACAGTAGATTTCTAGTCTCCAGAAAAGTCATTATACTCGAACATAATATGTGTTCCAGAATTCTACAACTGATCTACGTTAGAGATATAGGTCTGTAGTTCTGCTCATCTGTTCGACGTCCCTGCTTGAAAACGGGGATGACCTGTGCCGTTTTCCAATCCTTTGGAACGCTACGCTCTTCTAGAGACCTACGGTACACCGCTGCAAGAAGGGGGGCAAGGTCCTTCGCGTACTCTGTGTAAAATCGAACTGATATCCCATCAGGTCCAGCGGCTTTTCCTCTTTTGAGCGATTTTAATTGTTTTTATATCCCTCTATCATCTATTTCGATATCTACCATTTTGTCATCTGTGCGACAATGTAGAGAAGGAACTACAGTGCAGTCTTTCTCTGTGAAACAGCTTTGGAAAAAGACATTTAGTATTTCGGTCTTTAGTCTGTCATCCTCTGTTTCAGTACCATTTTGGTCACAGAGTGTCTGGACATTTTGTTTTGATCCACCTACCGCTTTGACATAAGACCAAAATTTCTTAGGATTTTCTGCCAAGTCAGTACATAGAACTTTACTTTCGAATTCGATGAACGTCTCTCGCATAGCCCTCCTCACACTACATTTTGCTTCGTGTAATTTTTGTTTGTCTGCAAGGCTTTGGCTATGTTTATGTTTGCTGTGAAGTTCCCTTTTGCTTCCGTAGCAGTTTTCTAACTCGGTTGTTGTACCACGGTGGCTCTTTTCCATCTCTTACGATCTTGCTTGGCACATACTCATCTAATGCATATTGTACGATGGTTTTGAACTTTGTCCACTGATCCTCAACACTATCTGTACTTGAGATAAAACTTTTGTGTCGAGCCGTCAAGTACTCTGAAATCTGCTTTTTGTCACTTTTGCTAAACAGAAGAATCGCCACGAGTCGGCTCTTTGTTTAACTGCTCAAGGTAGTTTTCAGGTAGTGCAGTTAAAAAAATTTCACTGGATTCTTTGTCCCTGCCAACCGTTATAAACGTTTGAGTCTCCCAGTCTATATCTGGTAAATTAAAATCTCCACCCAAAACTATAATATGGTCGGGAAATCTACTCGAAATATTTTCCAAATTTTCTTTCAGGTGTTATGCCACAACAGCTGCTGAGCCAGGGGGCCTATAGAGACATCCAATTACCATGTTTGAGCCTGCTTTAACCGTGACCTTCACCCAAATTATTTCACATATCATATCTGCGTCAATTTCCTTCGATACTATTGCACTTTTCATCTCTATAAACACGCCTCCCCCTTCATTGTCCAGCCTATCTCTGCGGTATACATTCCAATCTGAGTTCAGAATTTCGTTATTGTTTACATTTGGTTTCAGCCAACTTTCCGTCCCTAGTACTATGTGGGCATTGTGACCGTTTATTGCCGGCCGGGGTGGCCGAGCGGTTCTAGGCACTACAGTCTGGAACCACGCGACCTCTACGGTCGCAGGTTCTAATCCTGCCTCGGACATGGATGTGTGTGATGTCCTTAGGTTAGTTAGGATTAAGTAGTTCTAAGTTCTAGGGGACTGATGACCTCAGAAATTAAGTCCCATAGTACTCAGAGCTATTTGAACCATTTTTTTTTTACCTTTTATTAATGAGAGTAGTTCTGGGATCTTTCTATAGACGCTCCTGCAGCTTACTATTACCACATTAATATTGTCATTCCCTGTTGCGTTTTGCCTACTGCTACTTTTTCTCGTCTCAGGAAGCGTCTTGTCAGGCCTAGGGAGAGAATTATCTAACCTAAAAAACCCACATGTGCACTCCACACGTACTCCGCTACCCTCTTAGCCGCTTCCTGCGTGTAGTGCACGCCTGACCTATTCCGGGGGACCCTACATTTCTCCATCCGATAGCGGAGGTCGAGAAATTTGCACCTCAGTTCTCCGCAGAATCGTCAGAGCCTCTGGTTTAAGCCTTCCACTCAGCTCCAAACCAGAGGACCGCGATCGGTTCTGGGAACGACACTACAAATAGTTAGCTCAGATTCCACTCCACGAGCAAGGCTTTCCGCCTTCACCAACTCCGCCAACCGCCTGTACGAACTGAGGATGACCTCTGAACCCAGACGGCAGGAGTCATTGGTGCCTGCATGAGCAACAATTTGCAGTCGGGTGGATCCATTGCTCTCTATCACCGCCGGCAGGGCCTCCTCCACATCTCGGATGAGACCCCCCGGCAAGCAGACAGAGTGAACACTGGCCTTCTTCCCCGACCTTTCCGCTATTTCCCTAAGGGGTTCCATCACCCGTCTAACGTTGGAGCTCCCAATGACTAATAAACCCCTCCCCCCGTGTGCCTGCTCGGACCTTGCTGAAGGAGCAGCCACATGTCCACTCACAGGCAGAGCGGGCGATGCCACACGGCCAGCCTCCACGTTGACCCTCCGCCTCGTGCGACGCGAACGCCGCTGAATCCGCCACTCCCCTCGGGGAGAGGATGGCCCAACCGCGCCCGGTACCCCCGAAGATGTCTCGACAGCAGGGACCGTGGGTGAAGCATGTAACACCTGGGGTGCACCATGTGACGCGCCAGACTCCCCACTGCCGCCACACTCCGAGGCAGGAACCTGAAGACGGCTGACTGCGGCCATCAGCACGTTCAGCTGTTCGCGAACAGTGGCCGCTGGCCTCGTGCGTCCGTACACAGCAGTCGCACATCCTATCCATCCTAAGAAATCGACAATTAACTGTAGAGAGTTAAGTAATCAACTTTTAACTAGACTGCTAATTCACTTAAGGCGGCTGATAGCTGACTAAACTGTGGTTACTACACACTTCTTGTTGGAAACAATGAAAATTAGCAGTAACTGTCTCTGGACTGTATTCAAAACAAACACGAAATCTATGGAACACTATTACTATTACTCGAAAATTAAAGCTTCCTAAAAGCAAAAACACACGGGAAAAGAAGTGACAAATAGGAAAAACACAGTTAATACTTAAATTTACGTAGCTTGCTGCACAGGAGATGTGAAGCAGACGGCAGTTACAATCCGAGAAAGCAGGTTTCCCAGACACCCCACATTTGACGACTAGGCAGAAATCAACATTCAGTTTTCAGAAGAACCCAGTGCCTGGCGGCCACTGATTTTCTATTGTGTTTCGCTGGCGCCTTAATTCTACATTGTCTTTTCATTGCAGGGGTGTGTTTACTTCCTTTAATAGTGTCTCTTATAGTGTTTTTGCTAATCAGTGTTTTCAGGTGGGCGTTCTGGAAATTTTCTTTGCTTGCATGCTTATTTTTGTTGTTTTCCTTGTCTGTTTATTGCATTTGTTTCTCTCGGTATGAGAAACCCACCTCCCCCTCCCCCTGTTTAAGCATCTCAGCTGCAGCTAACACAGATATTTCAGTTTCAGACGCATCAAATTGCATCACTGTCCAACACGGTATAGCAGCTACTCACTGCTCAAGCCACCAAGCAGGCACCTACTGTAGCTCCGAGTGCCATACCACCCTTTCGCCAGTTTAATGAATAACAAGAGGAATGGCTTGAGTGTTTGCAACAGTTTTAAGCCCACGTAATTGCTCACAATGTATCAGGTACTGTGAAACTACATTACTTTTTGTCAATGATAGGAAGTGCAGTTTTTCGCCTGATTGTTCCCTAACGCTACTCCAAGTGAACTTTCCTGTGTTCAGGTTGTATATTCGCTAACTAACAAGTGAATGTAGTGGCAGCTAGATATAAATTCTTTAATTGCAAGAAACAACAAACTTATCATGAGTGGGTAACTGATTTGCAGGGTATGACGAGGAAATGCAAATTCAAATGTGTTTGTGGTGCTTTTTATTCAGACATTATGTTGTGTGATGTGATCGTGTACGGTGTAACTGATGTCAAAGTTGGAGAACGGATTTTGAAATAGTCCGATCCATCATTCCAGTATGTAGTACAAATACTAGATCAGTACGACTCTGGTGCGGTGTTGGCCAATAAATTTTAGCAACCACCAATTTGTTGGGTCGAGTCGCCCCTTGCTAGCGACTGCCCCACTAGGCAGCAACAGCTCGCTCGTGCCATGTCACGTAAGCAGTTCTCCATGCCATGCACACAGTTCTCTAAACAGGCGAACAGAATTAAGACATGCCCTCGGTGCTATTCACGGTGCAAACGCCACGACTGCCCAGCCAGGCAAGCACGGTGTTACGCTTGTGGCAAGAAAGGTCACGTGCAGTCCGTATGTTTGCAACGGAACAAACATAAGAATTCTGCCCACTCAAAAAAATCTAGTCACAAGGCCCATGTAATCAATGCAGCGTATTCGAAGCCTGCTGCAGGCATTAGCAAAGCTAGCAAGCGAACAATTTCTTGGGCTACCTCAGTCCAACAGACTTTTTGTGCATTTGCATAGTAGTAGACAATGTGTGAAATTTCTGTTGGACACTGGTGCCTCTGTTACATTGCTGAATCGTAACACGTCTGAACTGTTGGGCTCCCCACGTCTGTCTAAAACTAGCACACACCTGATGGCTTATAATGGACAAGACATTCCCATTCTTGGGAATCACTCGCATAAGCAGACTGTGACTTTTGCTGTGCTACACTCACGCGATTGTGAGAACATATTTGCCCTTGAATCATTTGATTTGTTTGGCTTTAAAATTCAGGACAATGTGTTGTCAGTGACTGCATTCAATGCCAAAGACAGTGAAGCTAGCTTACTGAAAGATTTCCTGGAACTCTTTTCCGAAGGTTTAGGCAAGGCTAATAATTTTGTTGCACGTTTTACGATGAAAGACACTGTACTTGGCAGGGTATGGATGACCAGATAGAACAGATGACGTCACAATGTCACGCCTCTGCGGAAAATCAGTCCCCTCCACCACAAAAATTCTTGGCTTGGCCTAAGTCGCAATCACCATGGCGATGTGTGCACATAGACTTTGTGGAACATTTTTCAAACACTCGTTGGCTGATTGTGGTAGACTCTTATAGCAAGTTTCATTTTGCTGTGCCAATCAACTCGAAAATTTCCTGTAGCACAATTCAGGCACTGTCCTCTATTTTTGCCTCGAGGGTTTGCCTCAAGTCATAGCGTCGGACAACGACCCTCACTTCACGTCAAATGAATTTGAAACATTCTGTGAACGCAATGGTATACGGCATCTAACTTGTGCACCGTTCCATTCACAGTCGAATGGAGAAGCGGAAGGTTTTGTCAAAACATTCAAGCAGCAAAGATGGCCAAACTTCGCACAGCACACGCCACCGATCAAGTATTGCAACTGTTACTCGCCTCCTATCGTTCGCAGCCACGAGATGGACCATCACCGGCAGAACTGCTTCACAGCCGCCGCCATCGGATACTGCTCCACCTGCTCCACCCTCCTCAGCATTCGGCGCTGAAGGAAGGCCGCAAGTATCGCTTCGCTCCCCACGATATTGTTTTTTTCAGTGTTTTCAGCTGCAGCAGACGGTGGGCGCGAGGCGATATCCTTCGTCGACTTAACGCATGCATGTATCTCATTTCTGGCGCAGACGGATTGCAGCGCCGACACCAAAACCAAATTCGTCACTGTCACGTGCACAGTGATCCTTCTGTGTCTCTTCCCTCAGATTCACAGATCCCGAGGTCAGCGAGGCACAACAGCCGCCAGAGGGCGTGCCGGCCGCGGTGGTCTAGCGGTTCTAGACGCTCAGTCCGGAACCGCGCGACTGCTACGGTCGCAGGTTCGAATCCTGCCTCGGGCATGGATGTGTGTGCTGTCTTTAGGCTAGTTAGGTTTAAGTAGTTCTAAGTTCTAGGGGACTGATGACCACAGATGTTAAGTCCCATAGTGCTCAGAGCCATTTGAACCATTTGAACCGCCAGAGGGTGTCATCACGAGACTGCGGAACGACCCCATGTAGACGGAACCTTCACGTCCTCCGACTCCCCTCTTCCTACCGATGGAGCTGGACCCGCCCACGTCGCATCAGCCGACGCCTCCTACCTTTTGCTATGGGCCTCAGGAGATGGATGCGTACCCTTCTGGTCGTTTTCCGGGGGAAGTTTCCGCCAAATCGAAGACCGGACGGCAGGGTACGACCGGAAGTCTGACGTCCCCTGAAGCCACAGCTTTCGGTCCCTCCGAGCGTCCACGATCCTGCTTCCCCCGACGTTGTCGAGCTCCATATACGACGACGGTCCGTCGCTTTGGGAGGGAGGACTGTTACGGCGTAAAATCAAGCGCTGGTACGCCAGTCGGGAACGACAGAGCAGAGAGGGCTCAGAAGAAGACGTCTGCTAATTGCACGCTGACCGACCGCTCTCCAGGACGATAACACGACAACAGCGGCCTCTATGCAAAGAGAACATAAGCGCCAGTTTTACGAGAAGCGGCAAGAGCAGCGACTTCGATTGAAGCATCCACTGTATTACTTGATTTGTATTACTAGATGTATATACTGAAGAGATTTCTTATTTGTCTGTCGCCCTTTGCTTGCAAAACATCTGAGCTAAGTATTGTCACTTTCTTTTCCTAATAAAACTCATTAATAAGATTTGGTTGAATGTTGTCTAGGGATCCGAGAAAGCAGGTTTCCCAGACACCCCACATTTGATGACTAGGCTTGATTCAACAATTACCAGCATAATCAGTTTTCACTTATCGACACAATTGCTGCAGCATTATGAAATCCATTCCATATTTATTAGTGGCCTTCCTCAGGAAAGAACCAAATATTATACTACTTCTTTTGTCATTTCGCTATACGTTTTGTTTGACGTTGTATCCTGTTTGCCTTTTTTCTGTAATTTCCCATACTTTCTTCACAAGGAAAATATGTAGTAAGAAATAGTATGTGACACTGGGTCGGTTGTTACATTGTAACAATTTGTAACAAAATGTAACATACTGCCTATTCATCACCATTTTATGTTCAGTTGCAGATAAGCATCATACAAAATTGTGACAAACTGGCTCGTATGTTCCTATGTCTCATGTTACAACAAAATTGTAAGAAATTGCTCTCCATGTTACAGCAGAATTGTAACAAATGAACACATGTAACAGCAAAACTCCCTCAAAATTGCCCTCCACATTGTAGAAAATTTCTAAGAATTTGTCCTCCATATTAAAGCAAAATTATAATAAACTGTTCATGTTCTGTAAAATTGTAAAAAACTGTCCTCGTGTTACATCAAAGTTGTAACATATTGTCCTCCACTTCACAGTGAAATTATAAGAAACTGAGATATGGTACTGTGAAACTGTAACGAATTTCTTATTATGTTACAGCGAAATTGTAACAAATTGTCCCCATGTTATAGAATGTGTCACTAACTGACCTCCATATTACAGCAAAATTATAAGAAACTGCCATCTGTTACAGCAAAATTGTAACAAACTGACTCATGTTAAAGCCCCTGGCGAAATTGTAAGAAATTGTCCTCATGTTACACCAAAACTATAACAAATTGTCCTTCACGTCACAGCTAATTGAAACAAACTGGCCCATGTTGCAGCAAAACTGATGAACGAAAACCTCCTCTATTTAATAGACCTCTTTAAATTGTGCTCATAACCAATGTGTGGAACTCTTCGACAAATTGTTACCAGACTTTGTGCATTTTTCTTGTTCTAGTTTGAACATATGCTTTTACTGTCCTCTTTGATTCAGTGCTTGAATTATAATAATTATTTATTGAGTACAGCATAGACCCTATATTGCTAATATTTACACAATCGATAACGCTGGAAGGGGGAGAGGGGTGGATTGGCGCACAAGTAACCAAAGTTGCTAGTTATATTTGCCTCACAGTCAGACAAAATCTAAAGTTTCAGTGACATATATTCCATTTAATAACTGTTTCAAGATCATTATACTGCTTTGTTCAACTTAGCAATAATAATCAGTGGGGGTTTTGGGCTCTGAAATTAGTAGTCGGAACACTACAGACTCTCAATTGATTGTAGAATTTATTATGGCCTTCAAGCCAAAACTGAAGGTAGAATAAAAACATATGCACTGGGATTGTAGGAAGAAATTTATATTGCTATTAAGAATGCTATTACCTGCACCCTGTCATCATTCTTATGCCTCTCATTCATAAGTTCATATCCATACTTTCAAATATGCAAGTGGTTGTTCCTTGATTCATGGGATATAATTGGATTTATGGAGGAGTCAAACACTACACTGTGTTAAGACACCAAAAATTGAAGGCAAGGCAGTCAAGTAGACAAAAAATATGGTTACATACATACGTATACACTGATCCGATACCTTCTTCGTCATGCTGATTGGAGGGCGCGAATCCGTCGTCTTCCAGGGGAACAGCTCCTTGATATCTGTACTGCTGGACGGAGACAGGCTGGCAGCTGCTCACTTAGATCTGAAGAAGATTACCGTGGGCGTCCATGGGTCAAGTAGAGCTTGTGCAAGGCATCATGAAGACCAAGGAATATTGTACATTGATTGCAGACCACGTACACCCCGTCATGACGCTCATGTTTACCGATGGCAGTGGCATTTTTCAACAAGATAATGCGCCATGTCGCAAGGCCAGGAGTGTAATGGAGTGGTTCGAGGAACACTGTGGCGAGTTGCAGTTGATGTGCTGGCCCCTCAACTCGCCAGATCTGAACCAGATCGAACACTTCTGGGATGTCATTGAACGTGGCGTCAAGAGTTCAGCGCTCCAGTCCCCGAAATTCACAGGAATTATGTAACTTGTGTGTGCAGATGTGGTGTCAGTTTCTTCCAGTTACCTACGAAGGCCTCATTGTTTTCATGCCACGATGCATCACCACTGTTATCCATGCCAAAGGTGGACATATCGGCTATTAGGTAGGTGATCAGAATGTTGTGGCTGATCAGTATATAGAACACTGATACAACTTAGAAACTTCCGTCACACACACACATTTAATTGTTACACTGAATATCTTCAAGACTGCGCATTCTTGCAAAGAATGTGCAGCCATCTCCACTTACATAGTTGGAAATCATTATTACCACAGTTATTCACCATAGCTGCACACTCCCAGATTAGAACAAAAGCATCACATGTGTCACCCACAAATCTTAAACTGAATCTCAACAAGGACATTCTTCTTGTACATTGACAGTGCAGTCGACACCACTTGAGTGGTCGAAATCAATGGCTCAAATAATTCCTCAGCCATACGAATCTTTCTTGGATTTATTTTCAATATTTCACATGGTTCACACATAAAGCCTACTTTTAGCTAAGTCAGGATGCAGATGGCCTTTCTCCTTGCAGCACTGCTGAAGTGGAAGTGCGAAGACAATGACCCACCATCCAAAAATTAAATAAAAGCAAATAATTTCACGCGATTGTTTCCTTAAACATCTAAAACTGTACACACACCAGAGCCTAAATTATCATCACACAATAAACTTGACTATGGAATAAACTTGACTCCATGGAAAAGCTGTCACAAAGGATGAAGCTCATACTACAAAGAAGGTTCACTAAATATTTTGCAAAATAGCTGAACTAATGAGATTATACAAGTTAACTGAAATAAGAACTCAAACAACACCATCTGTGCTTAAGGTACCAAAAAGATTGACTTTATATTAATGGATGGAGATGAGCCCCGAGCTCTCACAAGAAATCAAAGCCATGATCATTGAATTTATTAACAAAATTATTACAAATGGTGGTCATAACATAAGCCTGACTATCATACTCCTGGAAAAGAACAGGTTAGTGATATTAATAACGATATACCTTATCCTCTTGACATTTTATCAAGTGTAAGATGGAGACCTTCACAGGTTCTCTCCATCCTCTAAGCTGCCCAGGAAGCGAGTGGGTTACTACTGGTCACTCTGTTCTTTCCTGAAGGGCAGAAGGGACCTTCCTACAAAGCCTGAAAGACTTTATCTCGAAAGGTGCATTCTTGACTGTTTTCTGCCAAGAACTTTGGTTGGCACCAGAAGTTAAGCGAAGCATGCATCTCTGCCCTTTGTCAGCTCCGCAGACGAATTCACATTTATAAGAACCATTCATTCAATAATTCATAGCAACAATCAGAGAATAAGGAAAGGATGTGCGTAATGTAATTTAAATAACTGCATACCGTGGCCTCCATCACTTCTCCAAAGGTTCACAGTACCAGATCAAACATACAAGAACGACTAATATGTTATTACGACTTAAGAACTCAGGCTACTTACTGATACAGTAGTGAGGTAGAATAAGTATTTCCATCTCACTGTAACAAGTTGTCCCCATGTTAAAGCAAAATGTTAACAAATTGTTCACCATATTAGCGTGAAAACTGTAAAGAGTTTCCCATGTTACAGCAAAACTGTAACAAATTGATCCACATTACGATAAAATTATAACAAATTGCATGTTACACCAAAACTGTAATAAATTGGCCACCATATTGCAGCTAAATTGTAACAAAATGCGGGTGCAATGAATCGCATTCGTGAGGAAAAATGAATTTATGGCACAACTTTACTAAAAGATGGGGACCATCGACAGGCTCAAGGAATCATCAGTTTGGTTGCCTTGAGAACTTGAGTTAAATGTTGGAATGAGAGCAAGGGATGAATACAGCAAACTGGTTCAGACGAACGTAGGCTGCAGCAGTTATACAGACATGATGAGTGTTACGCATGATATATAATATGGAGCAATGCATCATACCAGTCTTCAGACTGAAATCAACAACAACAGTAGATGCCATTTCAGATTGTGGTCTCTACTTCTGAAGTAATTTATCTGTAGGGCAAAATCCACCATGTTCAATTGCAGAAGCTGTTAGATGGATGAACAGCGCTGCACACTCTAAGAAGATAACAGTGAGCCTGAGACTTCCTTCCTCTGCCTTTAAATGTGTGATGCATAAGACATTTATAAACAATGGGGAAAATTCTGTGCCAGTTTCCTCTGAAATGTTAAAAACAATTTTGCACTGTACTAGAGAGATTGTGCACTATACTTGAGAGAAAATAGATTTTTATGAATTAGCCTTTGTACACGAATGTTTAATTACACTGTGGTTTCTTTTTTATTTTGCAGTTGCTGAGTCAAGTCCAATTCTAATCTCCAGTCATGATGCCCTATTTTTCAAGAAGGTTATGTGGGTATATATATGAAAGGATTCTGTGCTAACCTTTAGTTATATGCTACTGATCGTTCACATTGTCTTACTCTTAACAGTGTCAGCACTGCTTTCTGTGTATTGAACATTGGCCTGATACTTGATAGTACGATTCGAGTATTGTTTGAATACTGGCGCTGGCGCTTTGACTTGTTATAAGAATTCATAGTTAATCAGCCTTAGCTGTACCACTGTATGCTGCAGCGAGTTTATTAGAATAACAGATGTAGAGTAACTGCAAGGAGTTCTACTAGCATCAGATATACTTGTCTACCTGGGCTCTGGTTTTTGGTGGTTTTCATAGATAGGTCGTTTACAAGGTGTACGATTAACGCTTGTAAATTTGATTCTAAATTTAAATTTTATCATCACTTTTTAGGGCCACAGTATTGCGCATTACTAAGAATGAATAGCTGTAAACTCTACTCTTGTGATAATTATTAAAGATGGATCTATTAGAACTGCACAGGATTATTGTTAGCTAATAACTTTGCTCATAAGATATTTTGGTGTGTGTCAGTGCAATAGTTGTGTGTATTAAATAATACTGTATCCCCACCGATTTATGTCCAATACATTACATATATTTATGTTCAGGATCAACTGCCAGTCGCTGCATGACCTATCGATCCTCTTCAGGTATTCCTTCATTTTGTCACAATCTTCTGGCATTGCTACCTTCCTACAAATTTTGTAGAGAACATGTTCTGTAGTAAGCTATAACATTCTTTATTAACTGTTGAATTGACCAATTTCGACGATTACGTCATTTTCAAGCATGTGATATAAACCATACGAATGTGGAACACATTGAAGCACCAGTACATAATTTGTACAAACTACAAGACATAATAACAATCATGTTACAAACATGTCATAAGCCATTACCTCAACTTACATGTGGAAAACCACCACGTGATTCATTACATTACACATGTCACATAAATCAAATTACTATTCCATGTATGAGGCCAAATTTTACATAGCCTGTATATAACATTGTATCTGGATCAAAATTTGTGGCGCAGTGAGAGAACTCAACGAGTGGTCGCCCGGTTGGGGGCTTAGTTCCTGCATCTGAGTCTGCTCGTTAGGCCGCCAGTCTGCTCGAGTTGCTCAGGCTACGGTCATTGACGGTTGGATCGATCGGTTGGTCGGTCGCGCACTGAGACAGAGGTTGACTTGTCCACCTTGAGCGTCGGCGCATGTGGGGTCGCCACATGAGTCCAGTGGGCCGCGCTGTATAGCGAGGGGTAGTCTTTCAGAGGTTGTTGTGAGCGGTCGTGACTACGGCCGTGTCAAAAGGGAGTGGCAAGGCTCTCAGCCCAAAAGCTCATAAACTCAAAAATTTGTTTCTTTCTGCCTCTGAATAAACTGTGACTTGATATTTAGATCGTGCTTTCTGCTTATAATTTTAAATCTGTTTCTTAAAAAAAAAGACTTTTAGGAATAAAATTCCGATTTGTTAAAATCAATTTCATTCTGATTTCATCAGTTACTCCCTGGCAACTACTTCCACGCTCACACAGTGTTATTAAATGTGTTAATGTTCTTGATGAGTCGCTAGTAAATAAAGTAAATTGTTAAGAAAAAGTTTTGAAAGTAATTTCACGGTTCATTGCTGGCAGCAGAGCGTGGTTAGCGTTCTTGCTACTACTCTTTGAGTAACTGATGGAATTGTAGTTGTACTTATTTTATAATTTTGTAATATTTCATTTGGCCAAGTGACTGTTTAGCTGCATGTTTCAGATTGTCATGGCGGCCAGAGAATGTCCAGGATTAGGTCTGTTGCGCCGAAGTATTCGTAATAAAAACAAACAAGGCACTGTTCCTGAGTTGCTTGCGGACTTAAAAGATGCCTTCCTCAATCCAGTCCAAATGTCACCAGAAGTTATTGGTTCCTTTCCGACAGCCATGGCAGCGGCGGCAGGTGAGATCGGTGAGTTCCAACAACATTTAGACTGGTTTTGTGTTGATCAACCGAGTCACAAGCAGTTAGCTAGACTACATGCACATTTGGTGCACATGTTTAACTGGGTCTCTGATCTAGAACAAGGCTTATCGTAAGGAAGTGGTTGAGTTGCAGCGAAAGGTGGCTGCTTTGCAGATTAGGTTAACTGGGTTAGAGTCTAGCACCGAAGAATCTAGTGGGCACTGATAAGCCGTTAAGACATTAGCTTCTGCTCTTAAAGTTCTGGTGGCTCATTGGTTGTCAGCTTCGATTATTCCCTTCAACCTTGGTCATCTTGTGAGGCTTAGCTTGGTGCCTTCTAGGGAGTAGGGATGTTGGATAGCCTGGGGCATGTTTCCTTTGCATTGTTAAAGTCCGAGCGGGTATCTCGCTATTTTCGTTGCTGGCTTAGCAATGGCTGTGAATTGGTCGTCTTGCTGGACTTATGTCGGTCTCTTCCCAAGGCAGGGATGTCAGGTAGCCTGAGGGCATGTTTCCTCTACAGGGATAGGTTCGGTTAGTTAGGTTAAAGTAGTTCTAAGTTCTAGGGGACTGATGACCATAAATGTTAAGTCCCATGGTGCTCAGAGCCATTTGAACCATTTGGATGGGTTCGACCGAGTGTTTCGCTTGCGGCTTTTCTCGGCCACTGTTTTGTGCCCTTTTAGAAGCTGCTAGTAGTTTATTTCAGCGTATCACCCCCGGGTTCTAGTTTGAGGGGAGGAGGTTGAGCCATGGTAAAAGTTGCTGTTTTGAAGAGCGCGCCGCAGCGCGTTGTGTGAAGCAGTCGCCCTCCGTTTCTGGCAGTGGCGCCACTGTGGCAATCACAGCTTTGGTGTCTCCCTCTGGTGGGAAAGGGGAAAGGTTGCCGGTTCACGTGCATTTAAGGGGCGCTGTGAGCTCACCAGTTGGTGAGTCTGTGAGCCTGTACTCAGTCTGGGGTCAGTCTCTCGTCCCCAGGTTGCTAGTCTGTCTCTCGTCCGAATTTGTGGCGCAGTGAGAGACCTCAACGAGTGGTCGCCCAGTCGGGGGCTTAGTTTCTGCATCTGAGTCTGCAAGTTAGGCCGCCAGTCTGCTCAAGTTGCTCAGGCAACGGTCATTGACGGTTGGATCGATCGGTTGGTCGGTCGCGCACTGAGACAGAGGTTGACTTCTCCATCTTGAGCGTCGGCGCATGTGGGGTCGCCACATGAGTCCAGTGGGCCGCGCCGTATAGCGAGGGGTAGTGGCTTCGCGGCCGACACGAGAGCAACAGAAGTCAACCCACGACATCGGTCTGGCCGGTGCGAGCTGCCACGCCGTGAGATAGGAGATTGCCGTGCCTTCCTGCGTCCGTTGAAGCGGCTGGCAGTGGACGGTTCGGGAAAGTGTTTTAGGGGTGCTGCGCCAGGTCTTCGCCAGAAACCGCAGTTTATTAGAAGTTAAGTGATTGGTGATATGTTGTTTCATTTACTTGTTAACCTCTACTTGTTTTCTTGGTGAGGTCACCAGCCGCTTTGTTTTGGGGTCGTCCCACCATTCTTCTCCGTTTGCCCACCCGCGGGAAGGTGGTTATTTATGAATTGGGTGGTCTGTTTTTCCCTTGTGGAGTAGGGGCAGGTTAGAGCAACCTGCGGTTCGGGTTGTTCGGTAATCTCCCTATCAATCTGCCATACGTTAATAGCTGCCACTGTTATGTTGTCGGATTCGCTGTGTTAACGAATTTATTGCTTGAAGTGTAACGGCCTAATTCCTGAAATACGTTTTTATGTTGCCTATCATCTTGAGAGGCGGTATATGTGTACTGTTGAGCATGTTTGGCCAACCTTGTATAATTTTATGTAAGATTGCATTTCATGGGCTTTTATTTAAATGGTCATTTTAGTATATAAAGTTGCCACCCTTCCACTGTAAGACTTTTCTTAGAAGTTAAAACCAAGTTGCACCTTCGCTGGCAAGTTAATCTTTTAATTTTAGTGTTTTGTACCATTTCCATCCCTCCTACAGGGTTCATAGTTTGTGTGCTTGTGTGAATTGTTAAAACTTTTACTTAAGGTAATCTGGTGTGTTGCACATTTGCACCTGTGTAGTCTCTCAGAGGTTGTTGTGAGCGGTCGTGACTACGGCCGTGTCAAAAGGAAGCGGCAAGGTTCTCAGCCCAAAAGCTTATACAATCAAAAATTTGTTTCTTTCTGCCTCTGAATAAATTGTAACTTGATATTTAGAGGGTGCTTTCTGCTCGCAATTTTAAATCTGTTTCTTAAAAAAAAAGGCTTTTAGGAATAAAATTCCCATTTGTTAAAAGCAATTTCATTTTGATTTCATCAGTTAATCCCTGGCAACTACTTCCACGTTCACATAGTGTGATTAAATGTGTTAATGTTCTTGGTGAATGGCTAGTAAATAAATTAAATTTTTAAGAATATTCTTTGAAATTAAATCCACAGTTAAAGGGTAGTAGTGTTGTATTGGGTGGTGTCGCTACTTGATCACGCAAGTTGTCTCTGTAAAGGTGTACCATTGGAAAGATGTACCACATGATGTGCTGCTGTTGGATGACTCTTATGAAGCGATAAGCACAATATCCACTATGCCATTTCGTTGCTGCTCTCATCTCTTGGGTCTATATTACCATCGCCCTGCTATTGCACAATGAATATTATCTGGTCACTGTTTTTGTTTATGTACTTCCAAATGTTACCGTTTAGTAAGGTCATCCGAAGACCAGTATCAGTTGCAAAGCGATTTAGAAAAGATTGCTGTATGGTGTGGCAGGTGGCAGTTGACGCTAAATAACGAAAAGTGTGAGGTGATCCACACGAGTTCCAAAAGAAATCCGTTGGAATTCGATTACTCGATAAATAGTACAATTCTCAAGGCTGTCAATTCAACTAAGTACCTAGGTGTTAAAATTACGAACAACTTCAGTTGCAAAGACCACATAGATAATATTGTGGGGAAGGCGAGCCAAAGGTTGCGTTTCATTGGCAGGACACTTAGAAGATGCAAAAAGTCCACTAAAGAGACAGCTTACACTACACTCGTTCGTCCTCTGTTAGAATATTGCTGCGCGGTGTGGGATCCTTACCAGGTGGGATTGACGGAGGACATCGAAAGGGTGCAAAAAAGGGCAGCTCGTTTTGTATTATCACGTAGTAGGGGAGAGAGTGTGGCAGATATGATACGCGAATTGGGATGGATGTCATTACAGCAAAGACGTTTTTCGTCATGTCGAGATCTATTTACGAAATTTCAGTCACCAACTTTCTCTTCCGAATGCGAAAATATTTTGTTGAGCCCAACCTACATAGGTAGGAATGATCATCAAAATAAAATAAGAGAAATCAGAGCTCGAACAGAAAGATTTAGGTGTTCGTTTTTCCCACGCGCTGTTCGGGAGTGGAATGGTAGAGAGATAGTATGCTTGTGGTTCGACGATCCCTCTGCCAAGCACTTAAATGGGAATTTCAGAGTAGTCATGTAGATGTAGATGTAGATGTATTTAATTGCCTGAACCGCGTTACGAAACTCCACATTAATTTAGGCATTAAAATTTTTGGAAAGAATGGTGTGTACAGAATCACACCACGTCTTGTGCGATACATCTTACTTTAAGTGTGACTGTACATCCCCCATCCTCGGGTACCCTGTGTCTGTCCAACGGATATCCATTCTCGTTCACTTGGGTCTCTTTTAACAGTGCCTGAGGATACTTTTTGGTGCATTTCCCCATCCTTCATGCATGGGGAAATAGTTTCAGTGTTACATGAGGACCATGGATTATTCTCTTAGAGACCATGTCATAAAGCTGTTTGTCCACACTGAGGTGGGACAGCTTTGATGCTATCACATGATCGATTTGGGTCGGCCACAACTTCTGTTTTAACCACAGCAGGATGTTCACATGTGGCAAGCCACGTTTTTGCCGCTCAGTGGAATACATGAAGCGCTGTGCCTCAATTAAAACGTGCCCTTTCGTGAGAATGCTACAGTATCCTGGTGGTCTGTTGGTTTCTGCTCTTCCTTCAGTTCTTCCTCGATCTCAATCCAGGCTAGACTGTGCATGGCCGACGTACTTCAAGACATAGGAGAAACCGTCCTGGGTATATTCATGGCGGTATGTCGGACTGTTCATGAATAATGATGAAAGTATGACCATCTGACCTAAACCATTGAAATTCACATTGCCATCATTCACAATGACGTCTTGAAGGTGGACATAATTCTCTGCATGCAGATTACTTTGGTTTAGCTCTATGTGCCCTAGACCCTCACTCTCCATGTTCACGTACGTATCTAGCAAAAATTGGGGCAGAAGTACCCTACACAGCTGGGTTAAGCTGAAGTTGTTTTCATGGACCATCGAATGAAATGCATGGAAATCCATGATTGTCACGTTTTTTTGTGTTCAGTCGCGCAGTCGCTGGATTCGTTTGAGAGACACTGCGATGATATTATTCTTACCCTTTCAAAAACATAATGGGATATTGTAGAGCAGGGGATACCCAACCCACAGTCTGCGATCTGCATGCAGCACAAAACAAGTATTAGTGCGGCCCAAAAAGTGTGCCTCTATCACACGATTGGTTAAAAAATAAATAAAAAAATAAAAAAACCTACATTCCCTTTATGTAAAATTATGATAAACTGGAAGAAGATTGTGTACGTGGAAGAGGTCTGGAGACACTGGAAGGTTTCAGATGGATTATATAATAGTAAGACAGAGATTTAGGAACCAGGTTTTAAATTGTATGACATTTCTGGGGGCCCATGTGGACTCTGACCACAATTTATTGGTTATGAACTGTACACGAAAACTGAAGAAATTGGAAAAAGGTAGGAATTTAAGGAGATGGGACCTATATAAACTGAAATAATCAGATGCTGTAGTGAGTTTCAGAGTGAGCATTAGGTAACGATTGACAAAAACAGGGGAAAGAGATATAGTAGAAGAAGAATGGGGAGCTTTGAGAGATGAAATAGTGAAAGCAGCGGAGCATCAAGTAGGTAAAAAGACGAGGGCTAACAGAAGTCCTTGAGTAACAGAAGAGATATTGAATTTAATTGATGCAAGGAGAAAATATAAAAATGCAATAAGTGAAGCAGGCGAAAAGGAAATGAGATTAACAGGAAGTGCAAAATGGCTAAGCAATGATTGCTAGAGGACAAAGCTAAGGATCTAGAAGCATGTATCACTAGGTGTAAGATAGATACTGTCTACAGGAAAATTAAAGAGACCTTTGGAGAAAAGAGAACCACCCGCTTGAATATCAAGAGCTCAGATGGAAAACCAGTCCTAAGCAAAGAAGGGAAACCACAAAGGTGGAAGGAGTATATAGAGGATCTATACGAGGGCGATGTACTTGAGGGCAATTTTATGAAAATGGAAGAGGACGTAGATGAAGATGAAATGCTAGATACGGTATTGCGTGAAGAATTTGACGAAGCACTGAAAGACCTAAGTCGAAACAAGGCCCTGGGAGGAGACAACATTCCATTAGAACTACTGATAGCCTTGGGAGAACCAGCCATGACAAACTCTTTCAGCTGGTGAGCAAGATGTATGAGACAGGCAAAATACCCT
The DNA here is from genome assembly GCF_023864275.1 of Schistocerca cancellata. Lineage (NCBI taxonomy): Eukaryota > Metazoa > Arthropoda > Insecta > Orthoptera > Acrididae > Schistocerca > Schistocerca cancellata. The sequence goes on along the minus strand of NC_064629.1, from coordinate 58,944,249 downwards.
CAGGCTTCAAGAAGAATATAATAATTTCAGTCCCAAAGAAAGCAGGTGCTGACTGGTGTGAAAGTTACCGAACTATCAGTTTAATAAGTCACGGTTGCAAAACACTAACACAAATTCTTTACAGACGAATGGAAAAACTGGTAGAAGCCAACCTCAAGGAAGATCAGTCTGGATTCTGTAGAAATGTTGGAACACGCGATGCAATACTGAGCCTACGACTAATCTTACAAGATAGGTTAAGGAAAGGCAAACCCACGTTTCTAGCATTTATAGACTTAGAGAAAGCTTTTGACAGTGTTGACTGGAATCATCTCTTTCAAATTCTGAAGGGGGCAGGGATAAAATACAGGGAGCGAAAGGCTATTTACAATTTGTACAGAAACCAGATGGCAGTTATAAGAGTCGAGGGACACAAGGGAAGAAGTGGTTGAGAAGGGATAGAGATAGGGATGTAGCCAATCTCCGATGTTATTGAGTCTGTATACTGAGCACGCAGTAAAGGAAACAAAAGAAAAATTTGCAGTAGGAATTAAAATCCACGAAGAAGAAATAAAAACTTTGAGGTTTGCCGACGAGATTGTAATTCTGTAAGAGACAGCAAAGGACCTCGAAGAGCAGCTGAAAGGAATGGACAATGTCTTGAAAGGAGGATATAAGATGAATATCAACAAAAGCAAAACGAGGATAATGGAATGCTGTCGAATTAAATTAGGTGATGCTGAGGGAATTAGATTAGGAAGTGAGACACTTAAAGTAGTAAATGAGTTTTGCTATTTTGGAAGCAAAACCACTGATGACTGTCGAAGAAGGGAGGATATAAAATTTAGACTGGCTATGCAAGGAATGCATTTTCAGAAGAGAAATTTGTTAACACTGAGTATAAATTTATGAGTCACAAAGTCCTTTCTGAAAGTGTTTGTATGGACTGTAGTCAAGTACGGAAGTGAAACACGGACGATAACTGGTTTAGACAAGAAGAGAATAGAAGGCTCTCGAAATGTGGTGCTACAGAAGAATGCTAAAGATTAGATGGGTAGATCACGTAACTAAAGAGGAGGTACTGAATAGAAATGAGGAGAAGAGAAATTTGTGGCACAACTTGACTATAAGAAAGGATCAGTTGGTAAGACACGTTGTGAAGCATCAGGGGCTCACCAATTTAGTACTTGAGGAAGCGTGGAGGGTAAAAACTGTAGAGGGAGGCCAAGAGATGAATACACTATTCAGATTCAGAAGGATGTAGGCTGCAGTAGTTATCCGGAGATGAAGAGGCTTGCACAGCATAGATTAGTATGGAGAGCTGCATCAAACCAGTCTCTGGACTGAAGACCACCACAACAACAACAACAACAACATGATAAACTGAATGTTTTTCAATTTGAAACTCCCACCACACAATGCTATTCTGGCATTGCTCAATTCCGTGGCTTTTTTTTCCTCAGTGGTCATTGTTGTTGTTAAGTACATTGTGTGCAATGCAGAAATACTCATCGTCTTCCAATACGTCCTAGGTAAGCTAAAAGGTTGGGAACCTCTGCTGTAGAGCATCGTAGTAGCGATGTGTTTCCACGATCCTGGAGAGGGAGTCGTCATGCATGTGCAGGACGATGTACCTTGGGGCAGTGGGGTCGACGTCCATGACCACAACTATGAGGTCGGCTGCGGCCGGTGCATTGTAGCAGCGTGCACGCTACCTGTTCGGCTCGTGATCCGCGTGAATCACCACCTTGAAACTCTCATTAGGCATTTTCTCAAGAGCCATTTTAAACTCTTTCACCAACACTGAGCGATCATGTGGAAACTTTTGTATTTGCAGTATATTCTCCCATTCCACTCTCTGAATAATTTGACACTGTCTATCAGCTTCCCCCTTGTCATCTCCCACAAAGTAAACTTGCAAAAATTGTGTTTGACTGTTGGACAGTGGTAAAAGTGACCCTATTTTATGGTGCACTTGCCTGTGCACCGTAAAGGTTATGAAAACCCAAGCATGGCGAGAAGTCTATCTGCCCTAAAGAAGGTCACGTAAAAAAATGAATGACAGTTTTCTATACGGTTTAGGAACCGCTGTGACTCATCAATGTCATCAGAAAATAATTCCTTTGAAGGATCGATTGGGTCTTCAAATGTGGGAACGGATATTTTCCGCCAGAGCAACACACACCCACTGTTTCAAATGGCTCTGAGCACTATGGGGCTTAACATCTGAGGTCATCAGTCACCTAGAACTTAGAACTACTTAAACCTAACTAACCTAACGACATCACACACATCCATGCCCAAGGCAAGATTCGAACCTGCGATCGTAGCAGACGCGCGGTTCCGGACTGAAGCGCCTAGAACCGCTCGGCCACCGCCGGCGGCCCCACTGTTTCCTCCTTCCATTTTTAGTGTCCCCCAAAATTTTCATGCCTTGTTCATACGCTCAATTTTGACCAACGTGTGGTTAGCGTATTTTAAAGTTGGATCATATTCTAAAGCATCTTTTTCCAAAAATCCCCAGGTATTCATTCCGATTATTTTCCAACGTTCAACTTGTCATTTAGCAACAGAGAGTTGGCACACATCTGCCTCTTCTACTGTTTCAGAAGCACACACAAAGGCTATGCGTGCTGTATTCTCCTGATGTCGAGAAGCCGCATTTTTCGCTGTGTGAGAAGCACGGTGAGAGGTCATGCGTTTTGTTGTATACTATCATCGAGCATATGACTGCTCTGGTGTCTCACCTGCACGCTGAGATGGAATGCGTCCATCATTCTAATGACGTCAAGCATTAGCCTTTGCTGAGGCTTCAGTTACTCGAGTATTTACCTGACGCTCCACCTGCTCAGTTCTTCGCTGTTCAGTATGAACAAACGATTGTTGCTGTCTGATTATCTTCATAGCTCGAGCTTTCTGTGAGCTCTGTGAGAGATTCAACTTGCGTTAGCCAGTAATTAGAAATTTAGACAGTAACACCTAAAGTGAGAAACTGATGTCGTAAGATACCTGACCTAAACAACCTAACCTAATAAATAACTACACTAACAACAATGCAACCAAGTGGGTAACACAATCGGTAATCCAAAACAAATGCCATTTTAACGAAGGCAAGAAGCAACAAACCAAAACGAGAAACAATTTATTGAGATCCTACAAACCAACGAAATCACAAAAAAATTACGCAAATCTAGAAAAGCCACATCAACGTTCAAAAAACAAACCTTCGATATGCTAAAAGCAATCGACATCACCGAAAAAACTATGACTCGCCGTTCAATACTCTACCACAATCCAAGTTCTGTAGATTAATTCTTCTGTACTATCGACATCCTAGAAGCAAATGAAATCTATAAAAAAAATTATAAATCATTCAAATCCAAACATAAAATCCAAGTCAGTGTTTAAGAATCCTTATAATGTCGCAATACAATAGACTTCCCATACATTCTACGTACTGCAAAATAGTTTCATGCGTATACGTTATATTGTTGCAGAGGTTACTGATGATTTTATTCTACTTGTGCTGTCCTACATTTATGTATGTACTTATTTCATTTGTTAAAAGAGTTAAAGAGTAATCTCTACACTCAAATTAATGCACTCATTTGATCGTTAACTTTTATAGATTACCTTTAGTCATATTACCCATCCAACAGTGATTTGTTTCGGAATATAAGGGTGCTTATGTATTAATTCAGGGTATAGGCTAGCTCCATTTCCGGAGTTCACCCAAATCTGTACAGCTGCTTCAGTGTGAAGGATTGCCAAACATTGTAACTAAATGAAGAAAAAAAAGCCATTTCTAGTTTGATGCAATGCAAATTTTGTAATATATGTCCAGCAACGTCATTTGCTCTCATGTGTTTCCCAATTACCAGCACATATGCTCACATGTCATAATTACATTCCATCTCACTAAAGGCCTACTATGTTCTACATATAAAAGCATGACGTCTGTTTGTCATATAGCATTTTAATGCCACCATCTCTGTGAGTCTTCAAGCATATTAGAGGCTATAAGATGCACCTGACGCTCAGCAGCTAAAATGCAGCAGGCTTATAAGGAAGTATGGAACAAACAGTTTGAGTATTCTATAAGCATTGTATTCATTACATTGACTCATGTTGTGTAGGACATATTTACCAATAAAAGCATATTCACAAATAAGATACAGATCAGATGCAAAAGATAAAATAACATTCTCTAAGTGTAATTATTGTTCCACATTCCACATTATATTCTTGAAATCAGTAATTATGTATTTTACAACATTGAGTAACAGCTGACCACCTTCCATAGTGAGTGATTACTGCTTACTCGCATCGTCATGTGGTCATGTAATATAATGAGATCGTTCTCATTCACATACAGTGTTTGGTATGGACTATATATAATGTGGTTTCATATGTGAAATAGTAATTTGATTTAGGTGTCATGTCTAAAGTGATAAATGTAATAGCTACCCACATGTAAGTAGCGGTAACAGCTTATGCCATGTTTGTAGCCCTAAAACAACTGTTATTACATCTTTTAAAGTTGACATATTAAGTACTTACGTTACCAAATGTCCCACTTTCCATTTTAGTATGTGTTTTAAAATGACATAAACTTCGAAAGTGGTCGATCACACAATTAATAAAAAATATTATAGCCTACTAAAGACTACGTTTCCCTTTAAAAAATGCTCCATGTAATAACAGAATTATAACTTTCTATAAATAATACCTTCGCCATAGGAAGTCTCATGGAGATTCTAACCGTTATCAATTAGATAACAGCTGAAGAAAATCAAAGAAGCGTTGCCTATTTATTTTTTTATTTGGAGACTCCATCACATGACATTATTGTTAAGACTTAGTCACAACTTCTCAGAACAAGTCTCATCTTGCGTAGTCAGCGATTTATGGTGGAAGTTGCAATTTTGCTATAACATGATGATGCATGTAGCAGTTTGTTAGCATTTTCCCGTTACATCATGATGATGTGAAATCTCATATCACTGTCTAATAGCATAAGTTAACATTAACTGTAGAAGATGACAAAGGTTTTGTACTGCAAGATAAAGTTAACACCCAAGCATTATACCTCAAAAATTTAGAAGGTTTCTGGAGGATGCACCTACCATCATGAGCACTATAGAAAAGGAGAGAAGAAGATGCGATAATTCCCACAGTTCTACAGGATTGTTCCATATTTTCCTTTAACAGCAGAATGTTTTCTCCATCATGACATTATTAAAAAGCGTAACATGAAATATATAACTGGCGCACAACAGCAGTTGCTATAAAGTCAGCAGATGAAAGCATTCCATTCGTTACGCAGCTCACGCTTCGTACCAATGCATTTGACTTAGGTTAGATTTTTATTGATGTCACTTATATCGTAATTCAGCACAAATAACTGCGATGGTCAGCTCTTAAATGCAGACAGTATCATTGCATCAATGTAGACCTACATGAAAACTACTGTCTATATGCCTCCATATGAGCCCTAATTTCTCGTATCTTACTTTCATGATTCTTTTAGCAGCAGTACAACCGTGCTGCACTCAGGATCAAACGGCGAGTCTCCAAATTTTCTCATTAGTGTTCCACAAAAAGGATTTCACATTTCCTCCAGGCTTCCCATTTGAGTTCCCGAAGCATCTCTGCAGTACTTGCGTGTTGTTCAAAGCTACTGGTTACAAATCTAGCTGCAAGTGCTACAGTGTCTTTCTTTAATGTGACCTAGTGCGCATCCCAAGCACTCAAGCAATACTGAAGAATAGGTTGCACTAGCGTTCTATATGTGAACCACAATTTCCCAAAATTTGCACAATAAACTGAAGTGAACCATTCACCTTCCTCGCATGTGTGTTTCATTTAATATTCCTTTGGAACCTCATGCCCAGATATTTAAATGATTTGACTGGTCAATTAGGACACGACTAATGTCGTATCCAAACATTTCAGGTTTGTTTTTCCTACCTATTTGCATTAACTTACATTTTTATACATTTAGAGCTAGCTGCCATTCTTCACACCAGCTATTAGTTTCGTCTAAGTAATCTTGTATCCTCGTACAGTCACACAACTTCGACACCTTCCTGTACACCATAGCATCATCAGTAAAAAACCGCAGATTGCTACCCACCCTGACCGCCAGATCAAACACGGTAACCCCCCCTTCCCCCGCCCCACAGGGTAACAGTATTCTATGATGTCGCACTACAGGTACTAATCTCTATGATTCTAAGTTTAGAATTAAAGATGACGATCCATGGCATCATTGCTAACGTCAGAATCCAACACTGACATCCAAGACAGCGATCAGATATGACAATCCACATCATCATCAATGATGTCAGAATCCAAGATGGTGATCCAAGACGTCCGACCTGGGGATATGGGAGCGGTCCAAAATAGTTCTTCAGTTTCTGTGGCACTGTGGTCATCTACCCCCACCAGGTACCCTCAGTATTCAGGCTTACAAGCCATCAAGTAGTTCCGCAACTAGTCTTCTGTCCACCATAGTAAGCTATTGCTTGCACACAACAGCTCCATGACATAACCGATGCAGTGCACCTCCTGTGGTTAATCTATTCATACTTTTACTTTTTGAGCAATCACATTCCAACCCCTCCTGCTGTAACATGGAGAAGTTAACTCTTATATGGGACACTTTTTGTTACAATTTTGCAGTAACATAATGAATTTTGCTACAGCTGTTAAGTATCTCTGACATTACAACACTTGAACTGTTAAGTTTGATCTCATGTAAAAATGTGCTAAGTCACTTCACCATAATAATAGCTGATCTGTAAAGTCATGGTTCCTCACATCAAGACCTGTTCTACAATATGTGTTGGGCCTGGCTATCCTGTACATGGACAGATATTTGGCTAAACTAGAGACACAGTATGTCTACATTCTCCTGCCCATAATTAAACGTTTCCATTGGCCTCTTGAAAAATATGTCTTGTTGACTCTGTATCTAATCTACTGAATTAAATCATTCTAGTTGTCATTTGTACTTTAGTAATCTTACCCGCAAAATTTTGTTCAAAGTGATTATAGTTCTTGATGAAACGAAACACAGAGTTTACAAATAAGAACAAATACTCATGTAATGCTTTAGCAACAACAAGTAGTGATGATGATGATGCATCATACATACTGTGTACTCAAGCACAACATTCATTGAAATTAGAAGCTAAGACTTCATCTGACGTATTCTGACAGATAAGCTTCGTAAGAACGTGTAGTACATTGCTAAAAATCTATACACATACTACCAGCACCTGAGACGCTCATGTACATCACACTGGATGGCTCAACTAGCACACATCAAGTGTCTGAATGTAGATTCCTGAAAGTGATTGCTCAGCGTGACACTGTCTTTGCTGTGTATTTTCACTGTTCTTGGGTTGTCCCTAACACGTATGGCAATCCAGTAACACTGTTAGAGTTTGAGAGTTGAACATTGTAGTCAAATTTGCTGAATTCTGACTTAATTTGTAGAATTCATAATTTGATAGCTCTTTCTTCATGTCACTAAATCATGGAACTTAAAAATTAACCACCACTTTGAATTCACCTGATGCTATACCTACAACAACATGTTTACTGTGACTCTTATTCAGCTCGCATGTACAGACAATAACACCACACCCACAGGTGCGCTATACCATGATAGCAGCGCAACATTTATGTGGTTCGAAACAATTTTGCATCCTGACTCTGATATATTTGGTCTAATGTATCTACTGCACTATCCAATGCTGATGGTTTGGTTATCGAAGCAAATGTTGGATAAAATGGAAACTCAAAGTCTGGAAACCATTCTGTTTCCTGCTCTGATATATCAGATGCTGTGTTATGAAGTTTGTCCGTGCACTGACTGGATTTCTTCTGCTTCTCAGATGTAAGAAGCACTGCACCGGTTATATCATGAAGCTGTTGTGCAGTGGGAGAAACAAATGAAAACCTTACATAATGTAGACACAGATACATACATACACACCTACAATGAATAATAATAATAATAATAATAATAATAATAATAATAATAAACACTTAGAGAGAGGCCAGGTTTAATACTTACATCCAACTATGTCAGTCAGTTTTTTTCTGTCTAGAGATGGTAGATTTGTAATCACACTCATGATGATCAACCTTTCGCTATGGTGTAGAGAGGACAAGTGGAAGGTCTGGTTGATGGCATGTAAGCCTGAATGCTGAGTCTGAGTGTTGGGGATAGGTGACCACAGTGCCACAGAGATTGGAAGAACTATTTTTGGTTGCAACCATATCGTCATGTCATCTCGTATCGCCATCTTGGACTCTAAGGTCATTGAGGATGGTTTAGATCGCTATATCGGATCACCATCTTGGAACACCATCTTTGATTCCGACGTCATCGACGATGTCAATTATCGCCGTCTTAGATCGCCATTCTAAACTTTATAACCATACAGTTTAGTACCGCTACCCTGCTAAATGGTTTACTGTGTTACATTCCCAGCGAATGAATAACATGTTTATAGACTTGAAATAGTACTGACGGAAGTAAGTCATTTATAAATAGCTTCTGTTTTAGACATGTCCATATCATTTACTACATGGATTGTAGTGGTGGAGGGAGATGTAGACCAGAAGTAGCATGCTTTGTCTAAGTGGTTCACGATGTCTGATAAGAATAACCTGCTAGAAATTCATAGCAGAGACTACTTCCCAACTGTTCTGATAGGTGAACTCTATAAGGGTTAACCAGACAATTCCTTAATCTCTATACACAAAATAGTATCACACGCTGGATGGTTTTTCTTACATGCATCACGTTTCTGAAATGGGACCACTGTGTGGTATTCTCATTGTCCATGTATACTTTCAGTGTTCTTTAGTAGTTCATACAAATATTGTACAGCAACCCAGCAGCAGTGTCTGTGTTTGTGAGTTGAACATTGTAGTTATTTGCGCTGATTGCCAATATGATTGATATTAATCACAATTTGACAAGCACTACTTTCATGTCAGTAAATCGAGGATTTTTATAAATTAAAACCACACTGAAAGCTCGATCTGATGACAATCCTTTAACAACATACATAATACTTTCTCAATAACTCATTGCCTAGGATATGAAATAATACTGACCGAAAATCAATGATTTTTGCCCATGTGCTACCACTGCATCTTAGAATGAGAGACGTAATTGGCCAAATGTTAAAGAAAAACCCAACCGCAGCAACTACCATGTTACTGTCACAAGCGATCTTGGTGATCTTGGTTCTACAGGTGCACACAAGTATGTAGGTTAAAAGCTATACCCGCTTTACGAATTGAGATACGACATTATGTCTGAATGAGGTGGTTTTTTCTGGACACATACCTTGAAAGTGATCGTAGGAGTGTGTAAGCCCACGATGCTCCCTCAGGATAAAATTACCACATTTTGAAAGTGATTTGGCTAAAGAATGTAGTATGTAAGCAGTATTTGTGACTCTCTCACACCACCCCTCCTAGATAATTCTATAGTATTTCTAGCTCATTCTGTCTCGATACCATGTCAGAGGTTCTGCTATATAGCCACAGAGTTATAGGTGATGACTGATTGAGAAGGAACACAAACAGTAGTAGTAGATGATGTGCTGATTGAGGTTTTATGAAATGTACACTAGCTTTTTCAGATCTCTAGTGTTACGCTATAGGCTAAAAATGATGTCCATCATTTGATCATTTGGATCCTGCATCAGATCACACTCACTAGTGAATCATATTTCTGGAGCTCTCATATCTCACCTTCCTCGAACCTTGAAACGTCCCCTTTGGACTCTTATCAATTCATGACATCCATCTTTACAAATTTCCTTTCTCTGGCGGACACACTTCCAGATCGTCCGCTTATAGTGACCTCTCGAAACTCTGGCATCTCTCTCTCCACATCCACCACTGCCGGCGGCTCACGTCCAACTGCCCAACTCTACACGCTATTCACATCCAACTGCCCAACACTACACAAGCGAATATTCCAACAATGAGTCCTACCAGCCACAGACTGCACACAGCACATTCAGTGATTTTCATACAGAGTGCTACGTGGTGTTACCAACATAAAAACCTAAACAGCCTACTTCCATCGCCCCCATGCTCCCCACAAAAAATTTTACAAATTGTTTTGGGCAGTGCTCAATAATTATTTGCTAAATTTTTCTATATTAACGATAGCAAATATATCAGATGCACACAATTATTGATACAGTGTTGCTCAAAAGCAAAATTTGTTCTCATAAAGAAAGTCCTGATCATTCATCACAGTAGTAATTACATTTCACAAAGTCTGATCAGTAGAAGAAAATGCACACGGAAGTAATGGATTATTCATTGGAAGAATCCTAAGGAAATGCAATCCGAAAACAAAGGACGTAGTTACAGTACGCTTGTTCGCCCACTGCTTGAATACTGCTCAGCAGTGTGGGATCCGTACCACATAGGGTTGATAGAAGAGATAAAGAAGATCCAATGGAGAGCAGCGCGCTTCGTTACAGCATCATTTAGTACTCGCGAAAGCGTTACGGAGATGATAGATAAACTCCAGTGGAAGACTCTGCAGGAGAGACGCTCAGTAGCTCGGTATGGGCTTTAGCTGAAGTTTCAAGAACATACCTTCACCGAGGAGTCAAGCAGTATATTGCTCCCTCCTGCGTATATCTCGCGAAGAGTCCATGAGGATAAAATCAAAGAGATTAGAGCCCACACAGAGGCATACCGACAATCCTTCTTTCCACAAACAATACGAGACTGGAATAGAAGGGAGAACCGATAGAGGTACTCAAGGTACCCTCCGCCACACACAGTCAGGTGGCTTGCGGAGTATGGATGTAGATTTAGATGTAGATGTAGCTATAGATTGCCATGCAGTCTTGAAGAAGTAGTGTTGTCCTTCCAACGGAAAGACAGTGCTAACTCTTGCCACGCATTGAAGAATATTGTTTGGTAGCTCATTACAGAGCAGACCCACTGTAGTCCTGGTAGAGATTATGGTATTGGTGGGCCACCAGAGGTGCAGACCCATTGTAGTCCTTGTAGATATAGCCAGCAGCCATCTGTTGCGACTGTTCGGGTGCACTATCACCATCAAAGAGTCTTGTGGATAATATAGCAAGTCCATGAACCAGGACTTGTGCAATCACAAAAAATTTTTGAAATGTCTTTAGAACCAGCAGTGCTGTTAACCAGTCCCTTGCTGAATTATCAACACACGTGCGACCACTAACAGTCCCCTTTTTTTTAACATCTCACATATTCTGCATGTACTATGACCAACCGAAACGTGTGCAGTGAAATGAAACTTGATTTGAAGAACTGGTATCTATACAATTACAAGTTTATGACATGAGAATACAGTTACAAAGGTACAAAATGCATCATTAAAGAACATAATAATACAGATAACATTTGTGGTAATACAGGCTTTACAAAAGAATAGAAATAAACACATACATCAGTTTTACAGGAATTATGACATAAGTATATAAATAAAATAATGAGAATAGTTTTCGAAACATTAACTTCACATATGAGCATTAAAACAGAACAGAATAAATAATGTCTAAACATCTTCACAAAGTAAATAACATATTATTAATGCAAATTATATTTGAGGATAACAGTATTCATCATCATAGTGAATGTAGCTTAGTATTAGAAAATTCTACAACATAAATCTTATCAGCTAAAGACATAAAGACAGGAAGAACACAAATACACAAGGGTACACAAACACATAGCGGAATAGCACAAAAGGAAAAGACAGGGTTTGTTTTCATTATAATATTTGGTACTGCAGTCCAACCCAAAACTTCATTCCACAGATCTTTCCTAATATTTCTTATCTCATTATTTATCTTCCATTATCTTACCTCATCATTTGTTTCCAAGAAAATCCTACCTAATCCTGTTGTCCCTAAACCCTTCTGTTTTGTTCATATCCTCTTTCAAAATAATTATTCTTCATTGTACACTACTTTTTTGGCCAAACCTTTTTCTTATGGCTTCTCAATACATTTCTTCCAATTCATCATAACTCATTCTCTTATATAGCCTACCCCCTCTTAAGCTAACTTAAATCTACTAAGCTCAGATGCATAAACTAAGGGGAAAGGCAATGCAGCAGCACAAAACAATTAACACAAACGGCAATGACAAAAAAATGCAAATTGGCAAATCAAGCAGCAGTATATCTAAATTAGCAAAGCAAATGCAACATTAAAACTAATATGAGCCAATGTGCAGCAACAAGAAAAATACATCAGTAGCAAAACTGGCTTAATACAAAGTAAAATTCAGTAGGACAATGCCTGACAAACAGCAGCAGCAAATGCAGTAACTTATACCTAAACATGACAAAGCTCAAGCAAAAAAAAATATTACAGTAAAGTTTGGAAATGTTTAATAGGTGTGTCACATCTTCACACTAGAGTGATGCATCACAATAATTTACTCTACCAAACAAGTTACCAAGTCGTTGAAAAATTTATGTATGCAATTCCTGTGGAGGGAAGTGTCTGTTTGTGCTCCCTTTTTTAAGAAAGTATATCATAAAATTATTATTTAATGCATCTGTAGTCAGAAAATAGTGATATTAGTACATATATTAAATTTTATTTTAACCAATGCTGCAGTGCAACTAGAAACTAGATATTAAACAAGATGAGCAAATGTATATGTAAACCAAAGCATGAAACTTCATTCACTAGCCATATGGCATTTCAGTAAATATCAGCAATTACGAACTCCAAAGTGTAATTATATGTCTTCAAGTATGAGCGTGTCGTATTTGCGATGCTTTCTACAAAGAAATGTCAATAGTGGGGTTAATGGTCTCTTTTTTTCTCCACCTCATGGCTTTTTTCCAGGCAACTGTCGTGCAGCTGGGCGCCCACAACGCATTACGTCAAGGTCACTTACCTCCCTTACCGAAATATTTATGGCAGCAGCTTCTGCTACAGTTGACAGCCTCATATAAAAATTTCACAGGTTGAAAATTAACGTTACAAATGTGTAAAATAAAATCTCATGAATATAACAGTGTCCAAAAATTTCCACTGGCATTATGATACATTCAGGCATGTACACACATTTCATAACTCTTAAAGTACGATTCTTGGTTTCCAACGTCCTTTTCACGAACCAGTGTCCCTAACCTCTTCTCATTTTTCATATACATACAAACACGTAATCACATTCCTCATATAGCATCACCTTATTGATCATAAACATACCTCAGCAGCATAATACACATTGTTGTCACAATAATATCATCATAGCACATCAAACAAATATCAAAATCGTCGTAGCTTCCTCCAATGACCCCAAAACCTTTAAAAAAATGCTCTCTGCTCTTTTCAATAAAGTCATCTACCTCAAACGTACTTCAAAAATCATGATCCCATACAAAATACATCATTCAAAGCTCTCATAGTTTCACAATGGTTCCAAAAAAATATGAACAGTTCACAAAGTACAGACAAAATACGATTTCGTAAGTGTGAATTCACTGATGTAGTAAAAAAAATGTTTGTCTCTCTTAAATGATCAGATAGCTGTGTAATTCTGTCTTAGAGAAATATGATACCGATGTGTAAAGTTGTATAAGCAAATATCATATTAGCTAGGGTTCCTAGCGCTTGCCACATGCTTAGAACACAAAGTAAGCGTGTACCCCCTGAGGATTAATGTAATTGTACCCTTAGGTGTTACAAATTACAGCAATGGAATGAAATGTATCACCAAATTCAAGAATCTTTCTAGAAATGTTCCAAGTACAAAAATAGTTCACTCAAATGCATTTCCTGTAGTGCTAAACTGTGCGTCTTGTTGTAAGATAACCTCTGTCATTACTTAACGGTAAAAATGTGCCAAGTGTCGTAATTACCGTCGCCCGTAAGCAAAGTTCTGTAGAAGACAATGTAGTTACCTCATAATAAACAAAAGTGAAATGCTGTGTGTATAGATATCGTAGTTATTGCGCTTATTGCCGTGATCAAGAAAGTACTATACTGTAACATATTGTTGCGCTATGGAAAAGGCTGTCTCATTGTAGTTATACCACAAAAGTTATTACTAAAACATGTTTTACTTTCCAGAAGAATGTAGAAAAATTGTGCAGATATAAAACAGAAACAGCGCAAAAGCAATAAAGTAAGTTGTGTTACTCATTAATAGCGACGTGATATAATTGTGTAGCTGTCAAATAAACTATCCACTGTGTCATCTGTTATCTCTCAGAAATTACTTTAAATCCAGAATGTCTTTTCAAGTAAACCAAAATGTTGCATTAAAATCTCATTAGCAGTATGTTCTAAATATGTAAGCCTTATAGTCATTATGTAATCGTCCAATGAACAAGCAAGAATGTACACACAATAATATTGTGTCGTCTGTTCACTACAAAAATGCATTTGTAATTACTGTCTAAATAAGTTCCCTAGGTACTTGACTGGATAGTTAACTTTGAAACATTATTGCATGTTAACAGTTTCTAAGTGTGACAAAGCGACTAGTAATGTGAAGTGAAAATTTTTATGGGAAAGACTAAGTTAAAAAGCAGATTATCTCTCAATAAACGGTTTTACATGTGAAATGTGGTGTAAACCTTTATTCTTCCTACAATGCAGAGCTTCAGCTTCGATGCAATCATCATGTGGTATACATCAGAATGCCCAAATTTTTCTCAAGGTTAGCGTCTATGTTATTTTTCTCTGAGCCAGCCGGCGCATGTGGCTGCCTGTGGTGCCAGTCATTGTCTACTGTCTGTTTGTTGGCGCGCATCATTATTGGGATTAGGAGACCTAACTTCTACAAACTCACCTTGCTGAGAGGGCCCTGCCCTGTTTGAATCCCGCCAGTTCTGATGAAATTCAGGTCTGTTGTTATGACTATATCGTCTGTCGTCATGTCAGTAGTTTCTGTAGTTTCTTTCTTGTCGGGTAAGTGGTGGAGAATTTCTCCCTGAATTGTAATTGCGTGGTGGACCGCTGCGTCTGAAGTTATTCTGTCTCCCATGATAATAATAGTTCTGGTTCCCATATTGTCTGTTTCTATGACTGTCTCTGTCATAGTCATTATTGTGGATAGGTGATCTTTCCCTGTAATTATTATTACTCTGCCAATGGTTGTCATACGCGTGGTGTCTGTTTCGGTCACGATTTGCGTTGTAAGAATAGCCTTGTCATGTCCAGTTATTATTCCTGTCGTCATGGTATTGTGACCGATGTGACCTGTAATTGTTGTTCTCCTGGTTTCGCGTCCCGCGATTGTCAGTGTCAGTTTCCAGTTCTTGTAAGAGTCCCTGAAATGCTTCAATGTCGTCTTTGCAACGTCCTGCCAAAATAATATGTCGTAATTGTTCAGGCAATTTGATTAAACAAATGCGGATGAGTTCTGAGGGGCTGTATGGGTTTGACAAGTTCTGGTTCTTGTGCAACATGTCTTCAAAATATTTGACAAGACTGGAAAATTCAGATTGTTCGAAATGTTTCATCATTATGATGCTATGTTTTAAGCGATCTTGAGTAGCTTGAGACCAATATGCTGAGAGGAAGGCATGATAAAATTCTCCTTCACTGTGACAATCATGAATGACCGATCGCATTCTTACAGCTAGTTCATTCTCTAAGTAGCCACACATAAATTCTAATCTGTACTCTAATGACCAGTTGGGAGGAAAACAATGAGGGAACTGATAAAGCTATGCTTTTCGGTGAATGTCGTTGCTGGAATTCTTAAATGTTTTGAATTTACGTGTAGTAATGAACAGCTTATAGTCAAAATCATCATGACGGCGAGTCGCATATCGGTCATTGTTACGTCTTGTCGGCGGTTCCATCTCAAAATTCGATGCACCTTGCCAATTTCTTTCATAATTTCCGAAATGCCCTGTGTCATCATTGTTTGGCTTTTCCATATTTCTATGTCCCTCTTCCCTTATTGGAGCGCGAGTGTCCTCTGAAATATGTAATTCTTGTATAGTAATACAATTGTGCCAACTGAGCTTGTACTTCCCAGACTTCTCTTTTGTGTTTCGCATTAATTTGATTCTGATTTTGTTTGAATTTCTTAATTTGTTCGTACTCTTCTGTCATTAAAGACTAACGGTCTTGTGTCATTCAGATTATTATCTACCTGCGTAGATAAATTCTTTAGCTGATCCGAATATTCCACTACTTTCTCTGATAATGAACTAATTTCCTCCATGTGTCTTTCTGAACCAAGTTTCAGAGTGTCTACTGTGTGCTTTAAGTTTTCCTGAGTTTTTGCAATTTGCGTAACCGAAACGGTAGATGCAACCGAGTCAATTTTAGCCCGCAAGGTGTAATGATTTTCGTGAACAATGGTTTGCAGTTCTTTTATGGCTGCTTCATGCCGCCAAAAACTAGGTTGAAAATGCTCACAAATTTGTGTTTTTATGTTATTACAGACCGACATCTCGATTCGATGTTATGTAACTCAGTAGTTAAATCATCACGTGTTTGTTGAAGTGTTTCTTTCATTTGTTTCTGATTTAGTTCCGTTTCTTGCTGTGACTGTTTTTGATTTTGTTCCATTGCGTCTAACTTTTGAAGCTGTTGTCCCATTTGTTGCATTAATTGTAATAACAATGCACTGGTGTCTGGAACTTGTTCCTTTGTGCCTACCGGCAGTGCATTTGCACCGACAGCATTCGTATTTTGAAAAGCAGAAAATGTGTCTTGACTTAATTGAGAGAAAGGTGAGGACGCTAAAACTGAATCTACAGTATTTGTAAAATTTTGACCTGTCATTTCGGATTCTTGAGGCGAGCTGTTGCCGACCGATCGATCGACAGTACTACCCTGTTCGCTAGCTGTTTCACTGTCTACATCATTATTCAGAGCCTGGTCCATTTCCCTACGCACAATTACCAAATTACTATGTTGAACATTAGTTAATTTATTACACGGTGGCGCTAACACACTACTCTCGTCTTCACTGTCATTTCTCAGTTTACTTTGGAGACTAGTACTACGTTTATCACACGCCATAATTGTCACAATATTTTACACGATAACACAGAAAAGCACAATTTGAAGAGTAAAATAAGAAAACACATTAACATAGCACTGAAAATAATATCTAATTAATTGTAAGCACAGCTGCGAAATATTTGATGCAAATCTACATGCATGCCACAACAGTTTTACTGTACAACAATGCAAAACTAAAACTACAAAAGAGATTCTCTCTACAATTACGAGCTAGCAATAAACAATACCTACACTACTTACAAAAAATACAAGAAAACCTCAGAAGATTCCGGTATCCTCGGCTAAGGGTCGACATATGAAACGTCCTCTTAGAAAAATTATGAATGACTGCTGGTAGACTCCTACGTTATTTGATACAAAGACAGCTGAGTAAAACAGGACATACTCAGACAGTTCTCTCTTTACTTATTCTGATAATCACTAAACTGACACACAATATTTTTTTTTAGTGCAACGCAATCTGACTTTCAATAATCCCTACAAAAGAATGACCCTGCTAACAATGACCTATACCTTTCATGAATCACTTACCTCAGAAAAATCTTCGTTACTCGAACTACTGCAATACAGCGAGCGCCAATAGTGCCAGCTAAATAAAAGATTCTAACTACTGAAGGCACTAACTACTGATAGGCATAGTTAGCAAATGAAAGATTTTGATAGAGAACAAACAATGTATTCACCTTAATAATGTACAAAAGTCATCACACACACACACACACACACACACACACATATATATATATATATATATATATATATATATATATATATATATATCAGCTCATGACATCCATCTTTACAAATTTCCTTATTCTGGCGGACACACGTTCAGATCGTCCGCTTATAGTGACCTCTCGAAACTCTGGCATCTCTCTCTCCAAATCCACCACTGCCAGCAGCTCACCTCCAACTGCCCAACGCTACACGCTGTTCACATCCAACTGCCCAACACTACACAAGCGAATATTCCAACAATAAGTCCAACCAGCCACAGACTGTACACAGCACGGTCAGTGATTTTCATACAGAGCGCTAAGTGGCGTTACCAACATAAAAACCTAAACGCCTTACTTGCAACTTGTCTGGTATAGTAATATTACAACCTGGTTTTAGTCATCCCCTACACATCTTGCAACTAACAGTGACAGTCAGGTGATTTAGGTTAGTGGAGGCAGCCCAAGTGAGCTATCTTCCAGCGATTTTCTTTGTTTACTAGAGATAACTGTGGTGTGGTGGATTATCCTCTTGGAATTTGAACTTCCCTGCATTTTTCTGGGGGAGGGGTGAGTGGCACTTTCCCGGCAAATTCAAACTTCCCGCCATCTTGAATCACGTCATGGTGGCCATCTTGGAAGACGTCATGCGCTGCTGCTAACTCTACACAATGACATATTCGATGACATCATCCACTTGGTGTCGTGTAGACGTGGCAACAAGGCATGACGTCATCTAAGGTGGCGACCCAGACGTCATTCAAGATCGCGGATTTTGGCGGGAAAGTGCAACGTCCCCCTCAGTCAGAAAAATGACAGGAAGTTCAAATTCCAAGAGGATAATCCACCACACCACAGTTATCTCTATTAAGCAAAGAAAATCGCTGGAAGATAGCTCATGCGGGCTGCCTCCACTAACCTAAGCCACACGACGAGCACCACTTAATATGAACTGGCGCTAAGTTTCAACTTTGGCGGTAAACAAAGGGCACTTGAGATTTCGCTGCTGAGGTATGAAAATGGAACGAAAGAAAGGACACTTGTACTAACCTCAGTCGCCCGACCGCCACCTCCTCCTAAGGATTCGTGGGAAAAAAGGAATTGGAGATAAGTGTTCATTATTTAACCAATTTCATGTAAATGTGCTCGCCATGAGGTCCAGAGCCCAATTGCCTTAGTACACATCGTCACCATCAGAGGGCGCTCCCATCTTTGGTATAATCGAAGATGTTGGCAGCCAATGTGTTCACCACGAGGTCCAGAGCCCAACTGACTTAGTACACATCACCACCGCCAGAGGGCGCTACTGTGACGTCAGGTGATGACGCAAGTACCGCTATCCAAGATGGCAGCAAACAGTGTGTTCACCAAAAGCTCCAGACTCCATCTGACTTAGTACACAGTACCAGCACCAGAGGGTGCTGTCATCCGTAACATCATCTGATGACGCGACTACCGTTATTCAAGATGGCAGCATACATGGTGTTCACCATGAGGCCTAGTACATTTGCCACCAGCAAAGAGTACTACCGTGGACTTGGATTGAATTTTCGCGAATGCCACACCCACCTGCACTTGGAAGGAAATAGTTAAAGTCTCCACCACGATCCTCAACCGACCGCCACGTCCCCTTACCGACCAATGTTGTCGGGATAACGTACACTAACGTGTACTAAAGTGTACTAATGTGCACAGCACATGACGTCATCCAAGATGGTGGGGTGAAATGGAGGGAAAACGACTCTGTCTATAATGGACATAAGTCTTTGTTGTTTTGCAAGCAATGTCTCCAACTCGAGATGGGTGAGGACTCAGAAAGCCCCAGTCATTCACGGGCAGTGGAATGTAGCGATCTTCTTCTGGTCGGTTGCAGATTAATTAGGTACTGGTGCTGCAGGGCGTGTTGGTCAGTGACAGTGTGAGGAGGCTCTTTTACCCTAAGACAGCGAGAATGATCTGTGACTCTCATACGCAGAGAGGTAGATCATAAATTAAGCACTATGCCCGAGATGTTAGAAATATGTAGAGTGCTGTCTCGTATACTTTGATCATGTATCTGTTCGATAATTAACACCGAATGGACGTACTGAGCAGTCATCTATGTACATTCGCAATGGTACTCGCTAAGTAGAGAAGGGTTGGTTTAGCTATGATACTGAAACTGGGGGAGACATGCTGTCACATAATTGGTCACTGTTGGAGTTACTGTAAAATTGATAAAATTGTTCGTGCTATCAATTGTGTTGCTTGTTATTACAGTACATAAGCGGTGTCTTTTCCGTCCCATCTGTGCTGTTGGTTACGACATAATGATTGACTGACAACGATTGTTTGAGTTGGGAAAGAAGTTTTGTTTATGAGTGACAACTTCTGGGGGTTGCTAGTAATCGCGTACATGAGTGCAATATGAGGAATCAATCGTAAAGGAACGTAGAGCCATCGGCTATTCTGTCCGTGTGAGAGATGAGTCTAAATGTAGAGTTCGTGACTCACCTTCGGACTGTAGTTTGGGAACCTATGCCAACGCCGTAGAACTCTTCCAGTTTATGTTGTGTCTTTTATTTAAATTCAATGGATGTGTAGCGTGTTATGCTATCCACCGTAAGAATATGATTTACATCGTGCAAAGTCTAGTTTCATGCGAAAAGCCGTGGATCAGAACTTCTTAATGCCAGTTTAGAGCCTGACACAGACCTCGAAGTAGTGGCAGAAAAAAGAAATGTTTGCATTGTACAAAAGTGTGTTAGAAAACAGTGTTTGAAACAACTAAACAGGACCAGAGGGAGCGTCTTTTGCGACTTAGTGTAGTCTGTGGGATACCATCATTCACCTAGAGTATTGGTGATCAAATTTTAAAGTGGCCTCTAAGGTGCCTGTATGTTTAACAGGATCGCGCCACACAGACAGCAGCAGTAGCAGTAACAGTTAGAGTTGTAAATTCGAAGAGGGATTTGGTATACCATTAGGAATGTTTGGATGGCCGCACACTGCGGTATTCTGGGGTGAGCATTGCGAAATCTGTTTCTCCGCACTGGACTCCACTGCAGCTTTGCGTCATTGCACCAGCATCGGTGCCTATGTGACTTCTAAATCGAATGAGCTTTTATAGTTCGTAATTTTTCCCTGTTGGGGGGGGGGGGGCATAGAATAACGATGATAGCAGGTTGGGCTGATTGACTTGAATGGATGCGGATCAGTAGTACTTGTATGTAGGTTGGGGATATACCACATTGCGAGCAATTCCGCCGAATCGTCAAAACACCGTCCTGTTGCACTAACTCAGACTGTTCTGTTTCTACGCAGGTTGCAGAAGGTGGTGGGTACGGTTTTCTCTGACTTCTGCTCAGTTCTCAGTTAAATTGGAACGATCACATGTGAAAAGCTGTAGAAATGTGAGCAGTTGCAAGATGTGTATGGGGTGACTAAAACCAGGTTGTAATTTTACTGTAGCAGACAGGTTTGAGGAAGGTGTCTTGTTTCGAGATATGAGAGTGCCAGAAATATGCTTCACTTGTGGGTGTGATCAGATACAGGTATGTGCTTGAATGGAAAGACCTGATTCCAAATGATGGACATCATTTCTAGCAGATAGCGTGACACTAGAATCTGAAAAAGCTAGTGTACATTTCATACGACCTCAATCGACACATCATCTACTACTACTGTTTGTGTTCCTTCTCAATCAGTCATCGCCTATAGCTCAGTAGATATATAGCAGAACCTCTGACATGGTATCGAGACAGAATGCGCTAGAAATACTATATAATTATCTAGTGGGGGCGGTGTGAGGGAGTCGCAAATAGTGCTTACATACTACGTTCCTTAGCCGAATCACTTTCAAAATGTGGTAATGTTATCCCGAGGCTGCATTCTGGGGTTACACACTCCTATGATCACTGTCACAGTGTTTGTCTGGAAAAAACCACCTCATTCAGAGGTAATGTCATATCTCGATTCGTAAAGCAGGTATAGCTTTTAACCTGGACACTCGTGCGCACCTGTAGAACCAAGATCACTTGTGACAGTAACATATGGTAGTTGCTGCAATCGGATTTTTCTTTAAAATTTGGCCGATTACGTCTGTCATTCTAAGACACTTGCAAGAAAAACATATCGTAGGCAATGAGTTATTGAGTAAGTATTATACTTAGTAGTAGTGGTGGGTGCGTGATATGTTCACATTTGAGCATCACGTTTATAAAGTATGTGTTTGTGTAACGGAAATGACTATGTCCAGTCGTAAGAAGGGTATGGATTTGACTTGGAATGCTGTGATAGCGAAGGGAAGAGTATGTCAAGTCATAAGAAAGGTAGTGATATTTCTATTTCCGGAGCCACTGTCGACAACAGGGTGTATTTCGGATACTTCGATCACTGTCGTATGCCGTTCAATTGAGACCGTGATGGCAAAATTTAATTGTAAGTGTAATGATAAAACATGTATGTAGCCGGTTTTCTGGAATGATTCCGTGCATGCGTTGCCTGTGGTGGGAATGATTCTCGTTTCCAGTTAACGACAGCAGCCATCCTAATGCATAGGCCTGCTGAAGTATAGGAATGTATCTGAGTTAACTGTACCATCCTCTAGACGATCGAACAGCGAACTAATACTTAGTGTGTGTTGGGTGGCTTCCGTGATCAAGTGGAAATTTGAGAAGATTGTGTATGGAGGTGCGGTTGCGCTAGACTGTTATTCCCTGCCATGTAAATTGTTCAGTTGACTGCTTCTGCACATTTTACGCCTTTATTTAGTTGAGAGAAGATCGATTGTAATGTGTGCATCTAGCATGTGGAAGGCACGTTTGCCTGTTCTCTAGACATGGGAAAGACCTTAGTTGGCGTGTAAATTATAGAGATCATTTGGCATCCGTTACATCAACGACATCCGTGTTCAAGAGTGGAAATATCATTTTCTGCTATTTGTTTCTAGTTACTCAGTGGTTTACAGCATGCTGCACCTCGCTAAGGTTTGGGGTTTGTAGAGAAATAATTTCCAGTATATATTTTGGGAATTATGTTGCGCTAGCGATCGGTAGGATGCTGCCTAGTGCTTGATATAGAGAGGTACCGCGAAAATGGAATAATACTATGGCGAACCATGCGAAAATAAGTGTGTTCTTGTAATCGCCGAGTCTGGAGATGTCTGTAGAAAAGTGAGCAGGTTCGGAGCAGAAACAGTAACGCGTTTGTGCCGAGGGAAAAAGGATCTCGAATTTGCAGAAGTGTTCTGACATCGGCTTCGATCCGCTGAGGGTGCTCTCATACATAAGGGATGATTTTGTTTGGCGTTGAATGTTACGTCTGTAGAAAGAAAGCTAGACATGGGAAAGACCTTAGTTGGCTTGTAAATTATAGGGATGAATTCGAATCTGTCACATATCCGACCTCGGTATTCGAGAGTGGAAATATCAGTTTCCTCTATTTGTTTCTAGTTACTCAGTGGTTTACAGCACGCTGGACCTTGCTAAAGTTTGGAGTTTGTAGAGAAATAATTTTCAGTCTGTATTTTGGGAATTATGTTGCGCTAGCGATCGGTAAGAGGCCGCCTAGTGTTTGATATCGAGAAGTACCGAGAAAATGGTATAATATTATGGTGAACCATGCGAAAATACGTACGTTCCTGTAATCGCCGGATGTGGAGATGTCTGTAGAAAAGCGAGCAGGTTCGGAGCAGAAACAGTAACGCGTTTGTGCCTAGGGGAAACGATCTCGATTTTGTTGAAGAGTTCTGAGAGCAACTTCGGTCCGCTGAGGGTGCTCTGACGTGAAAGGGATGATTTTGTATGGCACTGAATGTCACGTCTGTAGAAAGAAAGAAAAGGCTGACCGTGCTTCCCTAGGACTGGGGAGCATCGTGACATATAGCCTGTGTGAGTGTAGGCATACCATAACTTTTTTTGGTGCTGTTTGTGTAAAATGTGCATATATTGTATTGTAAAGTTACTGTGGCTTACATTGTGTAAAATGTGTATATATTGCATTGTAAAGTTAGTATCGTTTATATTATGGCATGAGTAGAGAGGATGACTGTGTGTCCTATCGTAAGAGTCTTTCCGTATTTGACGATATGTATGGTAGTTTGTATGATTTAATTGTCAGTGCCATATGGCGATCACTGTAAAATAACCGCTGAAAGCGTCGCCTGCAGAAGGAAAAAAGGCAGACAGTGCTTCGATATCGGCGATATCAGTAATTTGGCGGGTAAATTAGATAAGAGCCAATCTTAATGCTCAATTCATTCACATCCTTTGTGCCGGGATATAGGAGCCTCCACATAGCAGTTAGAACATTTGGGTATGATGAGAGCAGGAAGGCTATCACGTTAGGTCCGTGAGGCAGACTGCATTAGGCGTTATTTTCGTAAACAGGTTCTGTTAGGGTAAGAATTTTCATGAGACATCAAGAAAGCGAGCGTTAACTATTTCTGGGAGACTATACAATTCCTGAGTTCTTGTTTTTTACATAGTCACGTGACATGAGTATAAGATTGAGAACCTTAGTTGGCGATTCGCCACGCAGACATTTCACAGCGAGGCGAGGTGTGAGCCACACTGGGGGTGGGTACGCACGGCTGAACACGTCATGCACGGCCCGTTACAAACGCTAAGGGGAAAGCAGCCTGTGCTATTGTGTCATCGACAAGTGCTGCCTCGAGGTGTCTCGATTATGAGACAGATGTGAACGCGTCTTGGAGTCTGTGACGTCGGTATAACCGTGACTGTATACACAGAAATAGAGACAACTTTCCCCTGCGTCCAATGGTGGGTCGGAGCTGTGACAGTTGTGCGGTCCTGAACAGACATCTGTGTGTGCTTTGACAGCTGACGGCCGTGTCACTTCGCGGCGGCTGTGGCGCGCGTTATATGCGTATCTGTTGCATTATAAGGTAACGGCCCTGTATGCTGTGCTATGTGCTATTTGGACAGTTTACGAGTTGATTTCGTGTCTGCACATCTGTGTACTGCATTATTTAGGAGCAGTTTACGGTTATGTACTGGAATTATTTCGGAAAACTAGGAGTTGTTTGCTTGTCTGCAGACTGTGTATTGTGACCCCAAGCACATCAGTGCCAGTATTTTGTGTCAGTGTGATAAATGTACTCATTCCCTAAATAAATTGTTTCAAAATAAATACGAGTGCACTCCTTCCTTACTCTATACAGCAGCCCAGATCAGGCTGAGTCATTTTCGCGCAATTTTCCCCCTACAGACCACCATCCAGGATTTGGTCACAGGAAGGATGCCAGTACCCTCTGTTGGCAGTAATGTGTACTAAGTCAGCTAGTGTCTAGATGTTGTAGTGGAGACATTGCGTGCAAACTAATAAACACCTATTCCATCATAGGCAGAGACGTTTTCCCGCCATTTCACCCCACCATCTTGCATGACTTCATGCGCTGTGCACGTTAGTACACTTTAGTACACGTTAGTGCACGTTAGCCTGACAACATTGGTCGATAAGGGGACGTGGCGGTCGGTTGAGGATCGTGGTGGAGACTAACTATTTCCTTCCAAGTCCAGATGGGCGTGACATTCACAAAAATTCATTCCAATTCCACAGTAGCGCTCTCTGGTTGTGTCAATATGTACTAGGCCTTGTGGTGAACAGAATGTATGCCGCCATCTCAAATAACAGTAGTCGCTTCATCAGTTGACGTTATGGACGACAGCATCCTCTGGTGCCGGTACTGTGTACTAAGTCAGGTGCCGGCCATTATGGCTGAGCGGCTCTGGGCGCTTCAGTCTGGAACCGCACGACCACTACAGCCGCAGCATCGAGTCCTGCCTCGGGCGTGGATGTGTGGGATGTCTTAGGTTAGTTAGGCTTAAGTAATTCTAAGTTCTAGGGGACTGATGACCTCTGATGTTAAATCCCATAGTGCTCAGAGCCATTTGAACTAAGTCAGATGGAGTCTGGAGCTCTTGGTGAACACACTGTTTTCTGCCATCTTGGATAGCGGTACTTCCGTCATCACCTGACGTCACAGTAGTGCCCTCTGGCGGTGGTAACGTGTACTAGGTCAGTTGGGCTCTGGACCTCGTGATGAACACATTGGGTGCAACATCTTCGATTATACCAAAGATGGGAGCGCCCTCTGCTGGTGGCGATGTGTACTAAGGCAGTTGGGCTCTGGACCTCGTGACGAGCACATTTGCATGCAGTTGGTTAAATAATAAACACTTACCTCCAAGTTCTTTTTTCCCACGAATCCTTAGGAGGAGGTGGCGGTCGGGCGACTGAGGTTAGTACAAGTGCCCTTTCTTTCGTTCCATTTTCATACCTCAGCAGCGAAATCCCAAGTGCCCTTTGTTTACTGCCATAATTCAAACTTGGCGCCACTTCATTGGAGGAGGTGGCAGTCGGGTGACTTAGGTTAGTGGAGGTAAAGCCAAGTGAGCTATCTTCCAGCGATTTTCTTTGCTTAGTAAAGATAATTGTGGCGTGGTGGATTATCCTCTTGGAATTTGAACTTCCCGCCATTTTTCTGGGGGAGGGGGTGCGGCACTTTCCCGCCAAAATTAATCTTCCTGCTAAAATCCGCCATCTTGAATGATGTCATGGCTCCAATCTGGGATGACATCATGCACTGTTGCCAAGTCTACATGACGCCATCTTGGGTGACGTCATCGCCGCCATCTTGGATATATTGGGCAACAATGCAGACTGTGCTCATTTACAGGTTGTCCCAATACTTCTGGTCGGAGGCAGTTCGCTCCACGCTCTTGTATGTGCAAGTTCTGAATAAACCTTTGTTAAGTGAAATTTTTTGTTCGTCATTCATCTTCTTACACCTTCTTCTATGTGACAATATATTTCTTGCAGCTTCAAATTGATCCAACAGAAACATCAATCATTATCCAATGAACTTAATTGTATTAAATGACTTGAATGATAAAATCTACTTTTATTTTAAAACCACATAAGCAGTTGTAAAATTTTCGCGTTTTCGACAGTATTCACCACTATCGGCCCAAGGAATTAAAACTTGTGACTGCCAGGGTAGGTGGGGCATGAGTGAAATTCGGTATCGTTGCAGTTCTCTGGGAGCGGCTATTTCGAATATGGCGCTGGCCCTTCATGGCTACTGATGTTATCACATCAATGGTAGGCGGCTATGTGACAGCTCAGAACTGTGACTTAACTGCTGTAACTCGATTCAGATGACTTTAAGCGTAAGAATATATCCACTTTGTCCATTTATGCCACAATGAAAGAATTAGGGGACACATGGCCAGAATTATATATCTGCCTCATGTCATACCAATCACTGGCTTAGTCAAGAAACGTTAGAGCTGCCATACCTCTACCAGTTTAAACTAATGGGAATGTTTTGTATTGAACTATGCAGTTATGGGGTTATCAGTGTGTGGTGAATGACAAAAAAATTATAGGATTCAGCAGTCTAGCTAAGAGTAATAGTCTTTCACATGATGGAGATATAGTTGAACTACTACGTGAAATTGTAGTTAACATCAATGTGTTCACTTAACCAACTGGAGACAAGTAACTCGTTCATAATCACATGGAGGTACTTTGGACGACGTTAATCTATCAAGGAAAACATTATTGTATATGGTTGTTTCAATACTTATTTCTCTAACTCGAAAAAATCTAATTCAAAGTCATAATTTACTGAAGTCATTCAACATAATCTCATTTGTAGCTGAACCAGCTCAGAGAATAAGAACTTTAGCACCTGCTTTAACCAGATTTTCGTAAAAACACACAAATGAGAATATTACAGACAAGTTGTCACTGGATTTAGTGATCACTATGGTCAAGTTGTTACAACGAATTTTATGGGGGATTGAAAGTTCCTATGAACAGCACTGTAAGGAATTTCAGTAATAAAATTGCGGAATTTTTTTTTCTCTTGACGAGAGCAAACTGCTATGATGTTTACATTTCTAATGATACAGCTGAGGTGTCTGATAAGTTTATGGACATATTTAAATATTTTTAATAGCATCTCACAAAAAACAGGAGTATTTAATCCTGTAAAATATTCGAATTAATGGATCACAACATGGATAAAAAAACAGCATGTCAAAAAAAGGAGTTCGTATGAATACTATGAGCAAGATACTAACACTGATTTCATTACCTACTTCAAAAATTACAAATTAGTACTAATGTAAGTTAATTAAAAATATAATTAACAAGCTAATATGCAAATTCAAAAAGAAAAGTGAAGAAGACTGGCACATTAACAGTACAGAAATGAGTACAGTGTCAGTTAAAAACAGTAATAGAGGTCTCTTTGAAAATAAAAATAAACCATCAACCCATACTAACTACAAGTGAGACTGTTATTTCTCAAACATAGCTCACGAGTTGTTAAATACACAGCATGATAAACAACCAAACAATAAGAGATTAATATCAGACTCAAAAATAAACCCAAGTACCGATACATTATTTATTTATGCAGTCATTCTTGAGGAAATACCTAAATTTATAAGATTACCTAATAAATATTTACTGCTCACAGAAGAAAAAAAAAATGTTGTCAGCAAAGGAATAGCAACATTTATTGTACCACTCCTCGTTGACATCTTAATTACACCGTTTAAGTATGAAGTATTTCCAAATGGTTTAATTCATTAGACAATAAATCACTGGCTACTGGTATATTTTGTGTTCTGTCAGAGGCATTTGTAATCACAATAACCTTTTAACAGCAGCAGAATGATTCATCTCTTAGGAAACTGGCATCATCCAGCTGGGAACTAAATAATGACGTATTCCACAAGGCACCAGCTTAGGAGCCTTACTTTCTCTTGTGTATATCAGTCATTCTTCGTTATCTGTAACATTACCACAAACCTAGTTTTTTCCGCGTGATACAAACATTGCAATAAATAGTCATAAAATATAGTCTTAAGCCCATTCTACACGGGAAATGTGAGCTTGCAAGATTACTCATTCCGCTGGCACGTACCGTGTGGACGGGGTCATTAGCACGAGATTCATGCGTACTACGTCTAGAAGGCGGAATAGGATGGATCCTACTCTCGCGCATATGTAAGTGCTTCACGCGTGCGCAGACGATCAATTGGAAAGCACAGCTGACAAACAGCGCGATTTTCCATCTGAAATGTGTAACTCGCTCCTGCTCAGTGAAACATAATACAGCAGGTTGTTCGTCTCACAAAAATTAACTCGTGAAACATCTGCAATTTTCGGTAAGTATTATTTGAAGCTTTATCTCGATTACACAATTTATCAAAAGCTGCTGCTATTCTGAGCCATTCTTCTTCAGTTGTTGAAGCTTGTAAGAAAGTGTACGTGAAGTTTAAGGTCTCACTTTTTTTTTCATTGAGTAGTACAGGAAACAAGTACCTTCAAATACTGATCCCTCAAAGAGTTACGGATTTTACAGCATACATTATTATCTGTTTTCACAGACTCGAAACTGAAATACGATGCACAGACGACAAGCTCTCGTAATATTCGCCAGTCTCCAAAGATCGCAATATAATTGTTAACCTGGAAAGGAATAAAATACGACCATTTTCAGCTAAAATCGTTGAACAAACAATCGTATGAAAAAAATATTCATACAAAATTAGAGTCTTGCTTTCTGCTGGGCGAAATTGCTTTCCTCATAGCGGTGTCTCTCAGGAAATATTGGGCTTAATAAAAGATGACAGCTTGTCGAAACAAGCTGCATCATTTCTCACTAAATTTTAAAACGTAGTGGATCCTCCAGCCTCAACTCCTTGATCAACAAGGAATAACAGTTCTTTTTCCAGTCCCTTCTTTGAAGCCATGGCCCAACCCAGCAGCTTCTATTTTTGCTGCGTCTTTCTTCCGATTTTTCTCTACAGTAATAAGAGCCAGGGCGATATCTTCTTCCATCCTTCTGAGCCTTGTCTTCTGAAAGTATAAATGGCTTTTATAACGAGGGCGTTTACACATGTGAGAGACTCATAGGTGTGTCAACTACATTTATCGTAACTAAAGAATGTTTTCAAGTTCATGAGCGACTATAACCTCAAAAAGTTTTAGGAAACTAGTAACTTTTACCGTATTTTTTTCTGTTGGCTCAATGGAAATCTCGTTTTCTGTACTAGTTGATCCTGTTCTGCGAGGGAATTAGTAATATTCTTATATCAATAGATTAAAAGATCATCAGCAGCCTTAGTTTAAAGTTATTTTTTCACTGTCGTGTAAACATTGCACCAGTCACAATGCAGCCCCGCTGTGAGTGTCGTTCTCAAACACAGGATGAGTTAGTTGATATTCATAAGCAGATGTAAATAGCCTTAAATCCTTTTAAATAATTAGCAGCTGCTGCAAATCAGCGTGTTGGGGGACCTCCCAATAGTTGTGTACCAGAGGTACCAAAGTTACCTCAAGTATTATACTCTTCCCTGGATCCTGTTTCCTCTGCAGAAAGTACTGAATCTGTCATTACTCATCCACATGACTGCGAGTGGTGTGTCTGAGGTAGGTCTAAGTTTACTGTGCAGGGTACACAGAGATCAAGGACGATGCAGTGTGTTATACCTCTAACCAACCAGTTAGGGCTCTTGTCTTTCACTGATAGACACCTGCTGGGAAACCTGTTTTGTTCTGTGTCAAGAGGAGGTAAATGCAAATGGGTAGGTGTCCATTAATCATCGGTTGTTCAAACGTATGGAAAATTTTAGTACCCCTCATGGAAATGGCATCAAGGGACAGGAAGGAACACCAGTTGCTGTCAGTGTGTATGCCTGGGGGCATCATTCAACATGGTGAAGAGGCTACTCTGGCAGCCACTGATGCCACAGGGTGCAAGCAGCTGCAGACTGTGATGAATATTGGAATAAATGATGTCTGTCGTCTGGGCTCTGAGATCAAATTTGGATCATTCCAGTGACTTTGCAGAAACGATTGAGGATACCAGCCTTATGCACAGAATTTCTAAAAAGCTTAGAATTTGCAGCATTGTCCCCAGAACTGACTGTGGCCCGCTGGTTCTGAATCAAGTCGCAAGATTGAACCAGAGACTTAAAAGGTTCGGTGAGAAGCTAGGCTACAACTTTCTGGACTTGCTCAGTGGAATTGCGAACTGTAGGGTCCCTGTAAATTGGTCAGGTGTGCTCTACACATCAGAGCAGCTAACCAGTTAGCTGACTGTGTGTGTGGTCAACGCAAGGGTTTTTTAAATTATGTGATTTTCCATCCATTTGTGGTAATGACAGCTGTAGGATGCTTAGAAGTATAGGCCTAAGATCCAAAGGAATGTTCTTACCCCCACCCCAGGTGAAATATTAAAATCCCAATAGTTAACTGCTAAAGCATTCCCGACGAAGTGCCAGAGCTTGAAGCATTCGTGAAAAGCAGTGAAGCCTCATAATTCTATGTACAGAAAGCTAGTTAAAACCTGAAATTGACGGTAGTGACATTTCTGGGGAAAACTGAAGTTTATATGGAAAGGATAGACTAATTAGAAACGGAGATGGTATATTGGCACAGTAGACAAGACACTCAAATACACCAAGATGGTAACTTTAGCTGCATATGAGACTGTTTGCTCAAGTCTCAGTATCAGATGTGGGCATAACATTGTATTTGGATCTTTCTATTGACAACCATACTCACTTTCTGATGTAACCAAAAACTTTAGAGAAAACCTCAATGCGTTTGTGCTGAAGCTCCTCAACCATTGGAGACTTTAATCTCCCAACAATCGACTAGGAAAATTAAAGTTTTGTTAATGGAGGGTCTAATAGGACATTCTGTGAAACATAACTAAGTGTCTTTTCTGAAAA
The DNA here is from genome assembly GCF_023864275.1 of Schistocerca cancellata. Classification (NCBI taxonomy): domain Eukaryota; kingdom Metazoa; phylum Arthropoda; class Insecta; order Orthoptera; family Acrididae; genus Schistocerca; species Schistocerca cancellata. The sequence goes on along the minus strand of NC_064629.1, from coordinate 58,912,746 downwards.
CTACCTATAACAGGTGGTTTGGAGCCCCACTCATTATGGAAATATTTTAGATGCAATGGCAACAAGTAGACATGACCTCTTCGCTGATGTCCACATAGAAACTGGTATCACTAACCATAACACAGCTTTGGCAACAATGATTACCAAAGTAAAAAGGTCAACCAAAAATGTGGAGAGATATGTATGTTCTGTTAACTAGATAAAAAAGCAGTGGTATCGTATCTCAATGAGAAACCTGAAACTTTTAGCACAGGACAGAAGCATGTAGAAGAAATATGGCTCATGTGTAAAGGAATAGTTGACTATGCACTGGACAGACATGTACCCAGTAGAACACTTTATAATGGAAAGAACTCTCCATGGTATACAATCAGTATAAAGAAACTTCTGAAGAAATAGAGACTACTGTGTAGTAGGTATAAAACAAAGCATAGAGCTATAGATAGAGAGAGAGGCTGAATGGAACGCGTCTGTCTGTCTGTCGAGGAGCACTGCGCGAAGCCTTCACTGACACCTGTAGCAGTGTTCTGTCAAACGATCTTTCACAAAACCCAAAGAAATTCTGGTCATGTGTAAAGGCTGTTAGTGGAACCAAAGTTAGTGTCAAGTCACTCGCAGATGAGACAAGATCTGAAATTGAAGATAGCAAAGCAAAACCAGAAACGCTTAACTCCATTTTCAAATGTTCCTTTACTAAGCAAAAACCAGCGCAACTGCCCCAATTTACTTATTGTAACACTGAAAAGATGAGTGATGTAAGTGTTAGCATCAGTGGTGTTACGAAACAACTGAAATCGTTAAACTGAACAAAGTGCCAGGGTCTGATTGAATCCATATCAAATTTCCGTCTGGGATAGCCCCTCATCTAACTGCAATTTATTGTAGATATCTCGAACAAAAATTGGTGCCCAGTAGTTGGAAGAAAGCACAGGTTATATCTGTTTGCAAGAAGTGGGGTAGAAGCGATCCACAAAACTACCGAACAAGGTCTTTGTCCTCGCTTTGTTGTAGAATCTTAGAACATATTCTGAGGTTACACGTAAAGAGATATCTAGAGCAAAATGATTTTCTCCATGCCAACCAGCATGAATTCTGAAAACATCGATCGTGTGAAACCCAACTAGCACTATTTTCACATGACATGCTGAAAGCTTTGGTTCAAGGCCGTCAGGTAGATGTAGTAATTCTTGATTTCCGAAAAGCATTTGGCTCAGAACCACATCTACACTTATTATCAAAAGTTCAAAAGTACAATCGTGACCTTGTCAACAATATTAATAGTAACCTTAGACTTTTGCAGATGACGCAGTTATCTATAATGAAGTATGTCTGGAAGAAGCGACATAAATATTCAGTCAGATCTTGATAAGATTTCGAAGTGGTGCAAAGATTGGCAACTTATTTTAAATGTGCAGAAAGGTAATATTTTGCACTTCACAAAACGAAAGTGCGTAGTATCCTAAAGCTGGTGATAGATTTCACTTTATTGGTAGACTACTGGGAAAATGCAATCAGTCCATATTGCTTGCAAATCGCTCATATCACCCATTCTGGAATAGTGCTTAAGTGTGTAAGACCCCCACCAAATAGGACTAACAATGGATATTAACCATATATACAGAGAAGAGTAGCACAAAGGGTCACACATTTGTTTGACCTGTGGGAGAGTGTTACAGAGATGCTGAAAAAACTAAGCTGGCAAGCTCTTGAAGATAAATTCCGCTTATCAGGTATCCTGAGAATGTCTACTTACAACATTTCAAGAACCACCTTCAAATGATGACTCTAGGAATTTACTATGAGTCCCTGTGTATTGCTTTTGTAGGGATCGTGAGGACAAGATAAGATTAATTACAGCATGCACAAAGGCACTGAACTCTTGCACTCCAGACACAAATGGAATACCAAAAATCATAACCGCTACAGTGGGACATAGACTCTACCATGCACTTCACAGTGGTTTGCACAGTATAGATGTAGATGTTGATGTAGATAATTAATTCTACTGGAAAGAGCATACTAGAGACATGCTGAAGCGACTAAACAAATCCCTATTTACAATGTGAATGTTGTCAGATATATGTGATACGAAAATAAAAAAAGCTAGCATACTATGATTACTTTCACTCCAAGATGCCATATGCAGTTATTTTTTGGGGTACCTCATCAGGCCAACCTAAAGTTTTGTGCGTCCAAAACCGTGTAATTAGAAGTATTTGTGGAGTGAATTCAATAATAACCTGCAGCTACCTGTTCAATGAACTAGGGCTGCTAACCACTGCTCCCCGATTTATTTATTTCTTAATGAAATTTGTAATCAAACATATACATTTTTCAGTTCATATAATTAATACAAGAAATAAGAATATCCTTCACTAAGATTTACAGTCACTTGCTTTGGTTCAGAAAGGTGTACATTGTTCAGGAACACACATTTTCAATAACTCTCCAGCAGCCACAAAATGGTTAGCTACCAATAAAGTTCAGTTTAAGGAGAACCTAATGGATTTATTGGTGGTCAGCTCCTTCTACTTCATTGGCGAGTTTATTAGTTGAACCAGCTGATGTGAATATGTTACTAACAATGTTGAGTATTAGTTCAGTTTGACTTCTGTGCAAATTCAGTACAGTAATGCGATCATTCTAAATTTGATGGTAATTGGCTATAGTAAGCTAAGAATTTTTATATACGCTTCAGTGTATTGAACAGTTACATGTTATGTGACAAGATACACTCCTGGAAATGGAAAAAAGAACACATTGACACCGGTGTGTCAGACCCACCATACTTGCTCCGGACACTGCGAGAGGGCTGTACAAGCAATGATCACACGCACGGCACAGCGGACACACCAGGAACCGCGGTGTTGGCCGTCGAATGGCGCTAGCTGCGCAGCATTTGTGCACCGCCGCCGTCAGTGTCAGCCAGTTTGCCGTGGCATACGGAGCTCCATCGCAGTCTTTAACACTGGTAGCATGCCGCGACAGCGTGGACGTGAACCGTATGTGCAGTTGACGGACTTTGAGCGAGGGCGTATAGTGGGCATGCGGGAGGCCGGGTGGACGTACCGCCGAATTGCTCAACACGTGGGGCGTGAGGTCTCCACAGTACATCGATGTTGTCGCCAGTGGTCGGCGGAAGGTGCACGTGCCCGTCGACCTGGGACCGGACCGCAGCGACGCACGGATGCACGCCAAGACCGTAGGATCCTACGCAGTGCCGTAGGGGACCGCACCGCCACTTCCCAGCAAATTAGGGACACTGTTGCTCCTGGGGTATCGGCGAGGACCATTCGCAACCGTCTCCATGAAGCTGGGCTACGGTCCCGCACACCGTTAGGCCGTCTTCCGCTCACGCCCCAACATCGTGCAGCCCGCCTCCAGTGGTGTCGCGACAGGCGTGAATGGAGGGACGAATGGAGACGTGTCGTCTTCAGCGATGAGAGTCGCTTCTGCCTTGGTGCCAATGATGGTCGTATGCGTGTTTGGCGCCGTGCAGGTGAGCGCCACAATCAGGACTGCATACGACCGAGGCACAAAGGGCCAACACCCGGCATCATGGTGTGGGGAGCGATCTCCTACACTGGCCGTACACCACTGGTGATCGTCGAGGGGACACTGAATAGTGCACGGTACATCCAAACCGTCATCGAACCCATCGTTCTACCATTCCTAGACCGGCAAGGGAACTTGCTGTTCCAACAGGACAATGCACGTCCGCATGTATCCCGTGCCACCCAACGTGCTCTAGAAGGTGTAAGTCAACTACCCTGGCCAGCAAGATCTCCGGATCTGTCCCCCATTGAGCATGTTTGGGACTGGATGAAGCGTCGTCTCACGCGGTCTGCACGTCCAGCACGAACGCTGGTCCAACTGAGGCGCCAGGTGGAAATGGCATGGCAAGCCGTTCCACAGGACTACATCCAGCATCTCTACGATCGTCTCCATGGGAGAATAGCAGCCTGCATTGCTGCGAAAGGTGGATATACACTGTACTAGTGCCGACATTGTGCATGGTCTGTTGCCTGTGTCTATGTGCCTGTGGTTCTGTCAGTGTGATTATGTGATGTATCTGACCCCAGGAATGTGTCAATAAAGTTTCCCCTTCCTGGGACAATGAATTTACGGTGTTCTTATTTCAATTTCCAGGAGTGTATTTATGACATTTGAAATGAAAATATGCCTGAGACTTTTTAACTTATTCCACATCCATGAAGACCATTTCACTTGGGATCTGAGGAACTTACAGTAGTATATTTGTTTCTCTTTGTAAATTTTTGTTGTGTGTACTTGTTTCTTTACATGTTCTATATCCAAGAGGATCCCCTCATTATGGATCTAACGGAATGAACAGTAATCCACCTTATGTAACTTAATCTGCAAAGACAGACCCACTACAAAAGAAGGGTGCTAATTATAAAATAACATAAATTTAGTCAGGTATCATCAAAATTATGGATAAAATGTTCTCTATCAGATTAACATAATGGATTCAGAGCTGAAAAGTCAAACCAGACACAAATTTTTGTGTCTTTAACACGTGAGTTTAAATATAACTCACAGGAAGTGTTCTCTTCGGGCCACGTGAAGTAAATACAACTTGCGGACATCTTTCCATTTAAAGCTCCATGGTGCAGTTGTAACTCACAGGAGTGTGCTGTGACTCAGTGTTATAAGTAGGTTATGGCCCAAGGCTCCAGTAATAAATCGTGTTCGTGGCCTACAGTTTTCAAGAGCTCAAAAGTAGTTACTGACATTTGAATTCGTGAGTTATATATAACTCACATGGCTCAGTCGTATTGGACTTTTCTTCTTTTTATTATTTATTTATTATTTAGTTGGGCATATTACTTACACAGTAGATTGCAAATAACATACAGTTTTATTTACGTTCTTCAACTCTAATTGCAACAACAATGAAACTGAAAAATGTGGGTCATTCCACTTTGTTTCTCTAACAACTGCATGCACTGTGCTTTATAAAAAAACACTCTATGCAAAAATATGAGTCACAATTCTTACATTTCCATTCAGTTTGTTTGCATTTCTTCACAGCTTGCTCTCATCCAAATTCATTCTTCATTTTTTCGTAGCACACTGTACACCTACGTCTGGCTGCTCCCATGTTCACAAGTGCACAATCTGCAGGTAACGCGGTAGCTTTGGTGAGAGATGTCTCAGGCTCATCGGCATCTTCTGTATGGTGTAGTCTCAAAGTCACTTCCTCTTAGAATTCTGTGATTGAGATCATCTTGTTGTTGATGTATTGGTAAATCACATGAGCGTTTACCTGTGCTGATCCTGTCAACAATTCAATTGCAAGCTTCCTGTACCATTTCACACCCAGCATTAGCCTATAAAAGACTTTGACTGATTGTAGTCAATTAACATTGCGGTTTTTCTCTTTCTGCCCTTCCTGGTTTGAACTTCTGCTTCTTCTTCTCCATGAACAGTACTCAGCATCAGACAATCCCTCTTATTTTTCCATTTCAGTACTACTACACCTGTGGTTCTTCCCTTTGCTTTGTGTCCCCCCTTTTACAGTTTTGCCTGTAAAACATCTTGAGGACTCAGTTTTCTGTTTGATCTTAGAGTACCAACTAAATATGTTGATTGTTCAAGAAGCTGGTGTGCTAGATGAACACTTGTGTAAAAATTGTCTGTATATACGATTCTGCCCTCATAAGGCTCATAATGGCAGAAGTGGCATGAGGAACACCAAGATTCGCATTCTTCTCGCAGTAAACTTTCATATTCCAGGTGTAGCCATCCTTTAGACAAAGTTTGAACAATTTATTCCGATTTTATAGCGCTTATTTTTTATATAATGGATGGAAGTTAGTCTTCCTCGAAATGGCTCAAATGTTTTGTCAATGTAAACTTCTTTCTCCGGTACAACTGCACTTTGAAATCTCTGCAGTAGTTTATCAGTAAGATGTTTTTTGAATAAGCAGTTTCCCGGTGGGCACTGGTTGTTATTGGAAAAATGCCACATATGTAAAAGCAGTTCAAAACGATTGCGTGACATAACATTCTTGTGATAGGGCATAATTCTTGACCAATAATTTCCAATACTCGGTTTTACATTTAATAACAAAAATCCAAAAAATTGTTCAATTTCAGTTCTGCTGACATCAGTCCACTTTTTCAGTAGAGAATTAACAGTTACTGAATTACTTTCTGAGACTTGTTTTGCGTACAATTTAGTTTGTTTGAGTCACATGTTCTAAAATTTCATCAGTTACAAAATATTTGAAGAAATCGTATGTTGTCTTGCCTTTAAGAGTTAATACAACAGAAGCATTTACACCAGAACTGGAATGAATAAATATAAAGTTTTTCATATTTTTACCCGTAACTGGCCCCCAGACAATCTCATTAGAATCTTCAGAACTTTCTGACATTACACTTACTTCAATTAAACCTGAATCAACTGAAGTAGTTATGGCACTAACACAGTTAGAGGTGCTTCCTTGCCTGGATTTTACAGCTGTGAAATCTGGTTCTTTGACTGAATGTGGACATAAAACTCTTCTTCCTACCTTCACTGATGTGATTAGATTAGATTAGATTAGTTTTTCGTTCCATAGATCTGTGCTGAGATATCCTCTTGGATGTGGAACATGTTAATTTCTTTTTTTTTAACTGAAATAACAATACTAATAGTATGGATATGTACAATACATCATTTGTTTCTATTAAAAAATTCGTCAATGGAGTAGAAGGAGTTGGCCACTAGTAAGTCTTTCAGGCTCCTTTTAAACTGATCTTTATTTGTAACTAAATTTTTTTATGTTCGCTGGCAAATTATTGAAGATGAGTGTTCCTGAGTAGTGGACCCTCTTTTGAACTAAAGTAAGTGCTTTTAAGTCCTTGTGCAGATCATTTTTGTTCCTGGTATTGTATGTATGAACTGAGCTGTTTGTTGGAAAAAGAGATATATTATTTAGGACAAATTTCTTTAAGGAGTAAATATACTGAGAGGCAGTAGTTAGTATACCCAGTTCTTTGAAGAGGTTTCTACAGGACGTCTGTGAGTTTACTCCACAAATAATACGTATTACACGCTTTTAGACTCTGAAGAGTTACCCCAAAATATTATACCATATGAGATTATGGAATGAAAGTAGTCAAAGTATGCAAACCTTTTCATTTTTATGTCGCCTATGTCAGCTAACACTCGAATTGCAAATACAGATTTGTTAAGGCGTTTCTGCAGTTCTGTGATGTTCTCCTCCCAACTGAATTTATTATCAAGTTGTAATCCCAGGAATTTAAGACTGTCAACCTCTTCTATCTGCTCTTCTTCATACTTCATGCATATGCTGGGTGGAAACCTTTTACGGGTTCTGAATTGCATATAGTGAGTCTTTTCGAAGTTTAATGTCAGTGAGTCGGCTTTAAACCATTTATTAATATCCATGAAAATATCATTAGCAGATCTTTCTAGAACTACACTCAACATACTATTTATTGCAATACTTGTGTCATCTGCAAACAAAACGAACTCTACTTCTGGCAATGTAACTGATGAGAGATCATTAATGTACACAAGAAAAAGCAATGGCCCTAATATGGATACTTGTGGGACACCACATGTAATTTCTTTCCATTCTGATGATGACTGATGACTTAATTCACTAGTCCCTCGCACTGACACCCTTTGTTTCCAGTTAGCGAGGTATGACTTGAAACATTTTACAGCATTGCCCGTGATACCATTGAATTCTAATTTATTTAAAAGGATTTTGTGGTTCACACAATTAAATGCCTTTGACAAATCACAGAAAATACCTGCTGCTTGTAATTTGTTATTTAATGAATTAAGTACATTTTCACTGTAGGTGTAAATAGCCTTCTCGATATCAGAACCCTTCAGAAATCTAAACTGTGTTCTTGATAATATGTTATTTGTGGTTCGTTTCCAAGGTGGCTGCCGAGTAAGTGACGCCAAAAACTATTTCCAGAAAGTTAAGTGATTTAGACAGGAATATAATTTAGTTTAACACCGACAACAAATTAAATACGTGCATTAGTGTATCGTTTAGTCTTGCCGTTAAAGGTTTCACTTTTCTTTTCGTATTTTTTCAGAAAACACGAAAAGATTGTAACTTCGCGAAGTCGCGTCTGGCTTAAATTTTGTAAACGTGTTTGTTTCTTGTTTCACGGTAATTTGACTAGTTTCTAGGTAACAAATAAGTAAACTACCGTAAATAGCGTATAGCTTCATTTTTTAAGTACAGATTTCAGGAAAACAGCGTAACTTTATATCAGAAACTTGCCTATATACATTTGTTTATAGGCCTGATTCTCGTAACGTTTTTGGATAATCAAACGTAAACTATCTCGTTTAATTGTCCTTTTTTCATTCCATAGAGTGAAATATATAATAAATAGCGTATACCTCCATTGTTTTAATACAGATCTCAGAAAAACAGAGGAATTTTAAATCAGAAACTTGCTTATATACATTTGTGAATAGGCTTAATTCTTGTAAGATCTTTTTTGATTTTCGGTCATTTAATTGATTTATTCTAGCTAAAGTATTATTTTTGCCATGAGTGAGAAGTGTTTGACTTGCCATAGAATTGTTAGTTCCGGGGTTTGGTGTGACGGATGCAGTAGTTTTTTTCATTGGGGGGACTGCAGTAGCGTGGGTGTCGGGAAAGTGGATCAGGCTCATCAGTGGTTATGTTTGATTTGCAGCAGAGATAAGAAGACAGTGGAACAGGAGGGGAAAATTACTCCCCTTCAGGCTGAGCTAGATCAGACTAGGGAAGATCTGGACAGGTTAAGGAGGGAGTAGGGCAAAGAGAGGTGGGAAGTGGCAACAGGTAACAGAAGGAACAGGCCTAGAAGTAAGTCTGACAGTTTTGTGGTGAATGTCAAAAATAAGTTTGACCTGTTGCTTCGGTTAGAAACTGATGAGCCTCAAGCAGAGGTAGGTGTAGACAGGACACAACAAACTTTCAATAGGAAATTGAAACAGAATGTAGGAAAGTCATCGAAAAGGAAGACAGTTTTTTTGCCAGAGGTGTAGGCCAACTTCTGCAGGAGGAATTAGGACCAGAATACCAGGTCACAAATTTTTTCAAACCAAGTGCTAGTCTGGATCAGGTGACAGAGGATTTAGGTTCACTCTGTAAAGGATTTACAAGGGAAGACATCGTGGTTGTTGTGGGAGGGCCTGGGAACAGTATCGACAGAGATCCTGGGTAGAATATATAGTGTGACCTGGTAAAGATTGTGTCGGCATCAAAACACACCAATATTGAATTTGTATCTCTCCTGAGACGCCATGACCGGCCTCATTTGAACTCTTCTGTTGGGAGAGTTAATTTGGAGTTGAAACGGCTGCTTGGGTTGGGTACGGGGGGCTCATATTGGTGTGATTCCTGTTGATTCTCTCAGTAGGTGGGACTATACCAGGCAGGAAATTTAAGGGGGGGGGAGTACTGACATGAATGGTAAAATACCAGTGGTTACAGGTGTTGGAGCAGCACCTTTTTTAGGATAGGTAAGACAGAAAGATGTCAAGTTCTACGAGAGGTCAGGATTGAAACAAATCTTCAGTTTAGGAAAGAAATTAAACAGCACACTTCTAGCACACTGGATCACCAATCACAGCTGTCAATTATAAATTTTCACCAATCACCAGAAATTTTATCTCCACCAAGTTGTATCTCAGTCCTAGGTAATTGCATTGGTGAATTAAAGTCACCTAACACAGTTGACATAATCTGCCTCTCTGAACACCATGTGACCACTGGTATAGGAACTAGGACTAAGCACAATGAGAAACTCAGACAGGAGAGTACTGCAAATGTTAGAATAAGGAAAGGTTCTCATAAAAGTATAATTAAAAATAATGTAAGTATATTTCATCAAAATATTGGGAGTTTAAAGAATAAAATAGATGGGCTTCTGGTTTGTTTAGAAGATTTGGAAGCTGAGGATGAAATAGATATACTATGCCTCTCTGAGTATCACATTGTTACTGATATAGATAAGGTAAATGTAAGTGGATATAAGCTCTCTGCACATGTAATTAGAGAAAATATGGAGAAAGGAGGAGTTGCCATATATGTCAAAATTTATCATTGTGCAAAAAGTATAGAAACAGAAAAGTTTTGTGTAGAGAAACATATAGAAGCATGTGCCTGTGTGCTTAAATTAAATAAAGGCGCATTTATAATTGTAACTGTATATAGGTCCCCATTGGGAAATTTTCATCTATTTCTGAAAAATTTGAACTCCTTGTTGTGCTATCTGTCAGACAGGGGGAAGCAAATTATTATTTGTGGGGACTTCAACGTAGATTCTCTGAACGAGGGTAATAGGAAAAATGACCTTAAGGTATTACTCGGTTCTTTCAATTTGACACCCATTATTGATTTCCCTACTCGGGTGGTAAAGGATAGCAGCTCACTGATAGATAACTTCTTTATAGACCAAGATAATTTTAACCAGATAAATGCTCAGCCTGTTGAGAATGGTCTTTCTGATCATGATGCACAGCTACTTACAATATATGACATAGCTCCATTCAGCAGTACTTAACAGTCCTCCAAAGTAGTACGTTCAGTCAACGATTTAACAATTGCGAATTTCAGGGAAAGCCTACAGCAGTTAGACTGGGATGAGGTGTACCGTGAAACTGATGTCAATTTAAAATATAATTTATATCATGACACTTTTGTAAATGCATTTGAAAACTGCTTCCCCAAGAAAATAGTTAAATATACTTGTAAGAAACCATGCAAGGGTATAAAGATATCTTGTAACCGGAAAAGGGAAATGTATCTGACAGCAAGAAAGAGTAGTGAATCAAACATTATAAAAACTACTGTGCTATATTAAGAAAAGTTATTAAAAAATCCAGAAGTATGTGTATCATGTCTCAAATCAGCAACTCTGATGATAAAATTCAAACAATTTGGAATATTATTAAAAGAGAAACAGGTCAACCAAGAGCACAGGAAGACAGTATTACCATCAAATTGAATGAAAACTTTACAAACAAAAAATCAGAAGTTGAAAATATTTTTAATAATCATTTTCTAAATTTTGTGGATATAGTAGGATCCAGGTGTTCATTAGAAGATGCTAGGCTGTTAATGGAAGAGGCCATACTTATGCAATTTGATACAATTGAAATCTCACCCACTTCTCCCTCTGAAATTAGGAAAATAATAAACTTGCTTAAAAGCAAAAACTCACTTGGAATTGATGGCACTTCCAGCAAAATACTAAAAGCTTGTTTTCAACAGATAAGTAAGATTCTCAGCCACCTGTGTAATAGCTCTCTGGAACAGGGCATTTTCCCTGATAGACTGAAATATGCTATTGTTATACCTTTGCATAAAATAGGGGATAGATCTGATGTCAACAATTACCATCTCCCTTCTAACAGCTTTATCCAAAATTTTTGAGAAAGTAATGTATTCAAGAGTAGCTTCACATATCTGTAAAAATGAAGTACTAACAAAATGTCAGTTTGGTTTCCAGAAAGGTTTTTCAACAGAAAATGCCATATATGCTTTCACCAATCAAATTTTGAATGATCTGAATAACTCAACACCACCCATTGGGATTTTTTGTGATCTCTCAAAGGCTTTTGATTGTGTAAATCATGAAATTCTGCTAGACAGGCTGAAGTATTGTGGCATGAGTGGGACAGTGTACAAATGGTTAAATTTGTACCTAACTGGAAGAGTGCAGAAAGTTTAAATAAGCTGTTCTCATAATATGCAAAGATCAGCACATTCCTCAAACTGGGGAACTATCAAGAATGGGGTTCCACAAGGGTCGGCCTTGGGTCCTTTGTTGTTCTTAATATATATTAATGACTTGCCATTCTATATTAATGAAGAGGCAAAGTTAGTTCTCTTTGCTGATGATACAAGTATAGTAATCACACCGGACAAACAAGAATTAACTGATGAAATTGTCAGTAATGTCTTTCAGAAAATTACTAAGTGGTTCCTTGTAAATGGACTCTCACTGATTGACACAGTACATACAGTTCCGTACAGTAAATGGTATGATGCCATTAATAAATATAGACCTTAATCAGAAGCATATAGCTAATGTAGAATATTCAAAATTTTTAGGTGTGTCCATTGATGAGAGATTAAATTGGAAGAAACACATTGATGATCTGCTGAAACCTTTGAGTTCAGCTACTTATGCAATAAGGGTCATTGCAAATTTTGGTGATAAACATCTTAGTAAATTAACTTACTACGCCTATTTTCACTCATTGCTGGTATATGGCATCATATTTTGGGGTAATTCATCACTGAGGAATAATGTATTTACTGCACAAAAGCATGTAATCAGAATAATAGCTGGAGTCCACCCAAGATCATCCTGCAGACATTTATTTAAGGATCTAGGGATATTCACAGTAGCTTCTCAGTATATATACTCTCTTATTAAATTTGTTATTAACAACCAAACCCAATTCAAAAGTAATAGCAGTGTGCATAACTACAATACTAGGAGAAAGGATGATCTTCACTGTTCAAGGTTCAATCTAACTTTGGCACAGAAAGGGGTGAATTATACTGCCACTAAAGTCTTTGGTCATTTACCAAATAGTATCAAAAGTTCAAAAGTCTGACAGATATCCAACAAGTATTTAAGAAGAAATTAAAAGAATTTCTGAATGACAACTCCTTCTACTCCATAGAGGAATTTTTAGATATAAATTAAGAAAAAAAAGAAAAAAAACCAAACAAAAAAATTATAAAAAAATAAAAAAACCAGAAATAAAAAAGTTGTTATATTAAGTTAATTATGTTTTTAAATTAACTTAATTATGTCATGTATTGGAAAATTTGACTCATTCCACATCATTACAAAATATCGTATTCATGATCCATGGAACTAGTATTAATCTAATCTAATCTAATCTAATCAGATGGTTGAGAAGATGCGTGTACATTACTTTTTCTAAAATTTTTCAGAATGCTGGTAAAAGTGAAATCGGTCTGCAGTTTGATGGTATCTCTTTATCCCTTTTCTTGAATAGTGGCTTAACATCTGCATATTTTAGCCAGTCAGAAAATGTCCCAGTTATAATTGAATGGTTACACAAGTAACTTGGAGTTGTACTAAACTCACAAGAACATGCCTTAATTATCTTTCTTGATATTTCATCGTAACCACTAGAATGCTTGGTTCTTAAAGATTTTATTACGGAAGTTATTTCTTTTGGTGAAGTGAGTGACATATTCATGTACCTGAAGCAATTTGTAAAGGCTAGTTTCAGATATTCAAAGGCGTTATTTACTGATCCTGATAATCCGATTCTATAAGTAACGGATATAAAGTACTTGTTAAATAGATTTGCCACACCATGACCATTGGTTACTAATGTGTCATCCACCCTTAATGCTATTTGCTCCTGTTTCTTTATGGTTCTACCAGTCTCCTCTTTCAGTATATCCCATATTGTTTTTATTTTGTTCCATGACGTTGCTATCTTCTTCTCGTAGTGCATTTGTTTAGATGTCTGAATTACTTTTTTAAATATTTTACAGTATTCCTCGTATTTAGCTAAATCGTCAGCATTGGAGCTATTCGTGGTTAACAGATACATTTTCCTTTTTGTCTTACAGGAAATCTTTATTCCTCGTTTAATCCATGGTTTTATTATAGACTTATGTTTAATTTGAGTAACTTTTAGAGGAAAACAGTTTTCAAACATGGTACTGACATTGTTCATGAATGTGTTATATTCCATTATCAGAACTTCAGTTTCACTTCCGATCTCCTCTGGTAAAAATTCGTCTGAGCTATCACCAAATAAAGACACAGAACTTTCATTCCTTACGTCCATAACGTCATTTAAAACCTGCTGTACATGCCTTTGTTCATCTTCATAACTTCTATGAGACATTTTCTTCTGCCACAATATAACTTCGTTATGGAGGAAACAAACTGAATAAAGACTGTAGCAACAATGAAGGAAAGCAATAATGGAACTGTACACAAATAATGCTGTGGGATGAAAAACTGACAGGAGTACAAACCTAAAATTATTAGCAACATAGCAAACGACACATTGGGTACCTTTACTCTGGGACCATGTGAATCATATGTAGCTCACACAAAAAAATTTAAAAAAAGGAGCTAAAATGCCATATTTTAACTTTATTTGCACTTAACAAGTTTACTTGGAGCAAACTAAAGCAGGATACTGAAAAAAATGTAAAAACCAGGGGCTTGGTAACCCAACTATACCATGGCAGTCAATGTACTAAATGAAATATCAGTTGCATTGGAGATAAATGACATGTACCTGCCATATTTTTTGACCTGAGTAAAGCTCTTGATGGAACTACTCATGACATTATCGTGCAGAAGTTAACCTGGGATCGCTCGGGCCTATTGTTGTTGTGCGATAACTCACATGTTAGATTTTTTCTAGCAAAGATATTTCTTTACGTTTTTGGCTGTAAGTTCCATACAGAGATACAATTACCAAGTAAATTACTTCTTTATTATTAGCAAAACATTATAATTACATATAAACATTAAATGAAACATATAGCTTGCTTTAGTTTTAAAAATTCAATATGCAGTGGTTACACATTTTATCATTACATCACAACACTTCTCCTAACAGCACTTCGAAACAATGACTGTAAGTGAACATTCAAGGTTGCCATCACACCCGTTTTACTAGTGAGTCAGTTGAAGCTTCTTGTGAACAACGCACATGGCAAGTAAGAACACTCATTGCTGTATGCTCTTTACAAATGGAACTGGAACAAAGGTGGCAGCGATCTATGAATATCTGTTCTTTTATGTTAGGGCAGTAGTGACATCTTGTTTTTGCTCTTGATTCACTTGCTTCTTCTGCTGTAGGCAGGTTATGGACACGTACAACACCTTTTATTTTCTCCTTAAAGTGGTGTGATATGCTAGGACTTTGCATACATTTGATTATATGTACTTTTGTAAGCACAATGCTCAGTTCTGTTAGGAACCTTCTCCTTGGCATTAAGTCACTCGTATTCATCTTGTATATATATTATTTGAGCATTTATAGCCCTGAGTTTCAGCAAGGTGGAAACAGCGTAAGGGACCAGCGGCTGCTTATTCTTGAAACAGAGTATTCCGATTCAGACGGTCAACATCTACGCCGTCTTTTGTAAGATTGTAGAATGTAATCACTTCAGGTTTATTTGATTCGCCACTGTCCGCATCTATACGATCGTCTCTGTGCATGGTTAATACAATCTTTTTCTATTTCTTCTTCAGAACATATGAGCAAAGAAGACAATTGGTGCCTGGCTTCTCTCCAAGCGCGAAAATGCTGCTGTTTATTGACCTACCCTTTACAGACAGTTGCTCTGGTGGAATTTCTCTCTTATTAGTACGCAGAGTACCTTCTACAGTGAGGCGATGATTAGTGTACAGTTCGTTAACCACTGGTATAGATGTAAAATAATTGTCCATCATCACGTTCCTGCTAATGTTTTCAATGGGTTGAATTAGTCGAAATACCTCATTCGTTGCATCATGGGTACTTGATATGGACTAGCAGGCTGTTTGCCTGCATATATTTCCATATTCAGCGTGTAAAAAGTTCTAGCATAACAGAGTGCATATACTTTTATTCCGTATTTTGCTGGCTTATCGGGAACATACTTCCTGAATTCGCAACGTCCACGGAAAGCCTCCAGCATCTCGTCTATTGTTGTCAATGCTCCTACACTGTAACTCTTCTTGGAGACGTTTACAAACACGTCGAATATTTCCGTAATCGGTGCCAGGTTTCTATTTCCGTCCTCTGCGCCCTC
Organism: Schistocerca cancellata; assembly: GCF_023864275.1. Classification (NCBI taxonomy): domain Eukaryota; kingdom Metazoa; phylum Arthropoda; class Insecta; order Orthoptera; family Acrididae; genus Schistocerca; species Schistocerca cancellata. Next base: position 58,896,931 of record NC_064629.1, on the reverse strand, counting down.
GTAGACTTCTCATCAAATCGTACAGCTTGCAGAAGAGTATGGAATCTTCGGCTGCTCACTGACGCAATAAAATAATCTGGTGTTGTTGCATCAGTGGCCCATAGTCCATCGGTATTGGGGTGCTGTGACTTTTTCATTCCGGCGAGATATAAAACACCAAGGAAAGCAGATAATTCTTCAAAATCTGTCTGTGGGCAGTCTCGAGCACTCCATGAATAACCTGCTGCCATTCTATCTAGTTCTTGGTTTGTATATTTTACAATGCGGTCAATTACACTGTCTAGAAAAACTACTTTCAAACAGTTGAGAAGAGTTTTCGTACTTTTTGCTTCCTCTTTTACACCTGGAAGCTGTGTCACAATATTCTGAAGTGCAGTTTTTGATGGAGGGGCTTTATGTTTGAACCATTTTGTTTTCCTATTCCTACCTTGATACATATTACGATTTGCAGATGTTGGGGTTACTGTAGACGCAGTTTTAGAATCGCTGTCAGACTGCTCTGTTGGTGTGTCTGTCTCTTCATGTTCGGACTGTACTTCGGTATCTGAAGACAGGCCTTCTATATGGATATTCTCGTCCAGCGGTTCCTCTAGCCACATCAATATCTGTTCGTCTGAAATGACGCCTACCCTGTAAAATTTTATAAAATTTTATATGTTTTCACATCTAGCAGAGCATGTTATGTACTCTGTGTACACAGCTGCATCATTCAATATATAAAACCAAATAAGTATAGTAACTTTCTTTATAAAACACGTAATATGTGCAGAATACATCCAGGAGAAAAACTTAACCCATTCTCACGTCACTAGCACAGAGAAACAGACAAAAAGAGAAGCAAGACGGTGTTTCATGAATGTACAGGGCATTGTTACACGAGAACTGTGTGAGAAATAATCTAACAATGCATACCACTTCAAACAAAACCGCTAGTAGCAGGCTTTACTTGTTATTATACCGGTGAAAGTCACGTGGACTGAAGGTAGAGATATCAAAGAAAGAATTCCTAAATCGACACTTCATTATCTTTAAAATATATTGTAATATTTCAGTAAAACCATGAATGTTAGATTTTTTTCTCATGCACGAGCGATCCCAGGTTAAAGAATTATAGAATTAGCCGCCAACCTAACAGATGAATCCGTAATACCTCCACAATTGTCAACAAAGTAGAGAAATAAAATACAAAGACTGTGAAATGCATAGATCCTTTAGTTCTCATAGTAATGCATAAAAAAATTAGGTATGCAATATCTTTGGGGCAGCTCTAGGACCTGCCCTATTCCTGCTCTATCAGAATGACTTAGCAGAAAAAATAGGTGGTGGGACTAAAATATTACTTGCAGATTACACATGTACATTGGTAGACATTAAAACTGCAATGCCACGAGGATAGTATGTAACAAGCATCAGACTGGTATGAAGTGTGTTGCATGCTAGGGTATTTATCTGCTGTTTTTGTTTGTTCTATTATCTAGATACTAAAGCAGACAAAATACTGCATATATAGTTGCATATACCATAATAACATACGCTATTATAAGATAAAATTTCAAATTTATAATTATATCTCAGTATTATTCTATTTAATGAATGTAAAATAAGGGAGGAAAAGAGAAATCGAGAGAGGAAGACAGAATAAACTTGTGTGTGTGGGAGGGAGGGGGCCGGCTTTTTTATGATGGACGTCATATTCTGTTTGACAACTTCCATAGTTTGCTAATGTCGAATCTTCTTCCTAAAGACCCCATGAATTCCTTTTACCTTTAAAGTCTTGCATCCATCTCCCAGGTCTCCCACGTTTTCTTAGCTCAGCTGGTGACTATTCGTAGAATCCTTTTGGTCATCATTTATCATCCATTCATTGGAGGTGGCCATACCAAAATTATTTTATCTATGGCATCGAGAATGATGTCTTTTTACCACATAATTTCCTATATTCTGTCATATCTGGCATGTTCCAGTATGTAGATGTGACAATTTCTTCGCCAAAAGTCCATCTCAGGAACAATACGTTCTCGTTTTTGTTAGCTCTCATATTCAGCACCATATGTGGCGATACCCTCTACGATTGATCTGTACAAGACCTTTGTGCCCTTTGTAATTTTGTCACTCCATGGCAAGGAGTTAAGTTGGCCAATTACTCTTTTTCCTTGCCCAATTTCATTTATGATGTTGTGGGTAGCAGCTGAAGACCTCTGAGAAGATTTGGATGTAGGATTCTGCAAAATTAAAAATGGCTGTACATTTAAATACTTGAGCGTCACTTTTACAACAAAACTGATTACGTTCCAAAGGAAAAATATCTGCATAGCACCATTTGGCACTCTTGTACACGGAGGTACACTCATGCGGAATTCAACAGCACGGGAAGCGAGCTACTTTTATGCTCCCAGATATTTTCCGCCAGTCATAAGGTGAGTGCAGGTATCCTGCCAGTTTGAGCTTATTAGCAGAGAATACAACAAATGCTGGATGAGAAAATTCTGCTTTCCCAGTAAGCAGGAAGAGAGATACGGATTTTCAGTTGTCACTGTGGCAAATTTGCTATTTTCTCCTACGCTAATTTTGAGGAGTGTGCGAGGCAGTCTAGTCGTGGTTCGCTTAGAGTACGAAGGTGTCGACTTCTAGGCGAGGACACAGTGGCTGCTCATGCCCCGTTCATTGTAGATTGCTGTTTGGTGCATGGTTGCAGTTTGGCACGTCTTTAGCGGTTTTTGAGTAACGCGTTTAGCACTTGAATTTGTGTTTGCATTTGCATAGTTCACAATTTGCAAGTCTGTATCACAAATTGTGATTGCATTTTATCGTTATTTCTTTTTCACACTGGCATCTAGAGTTAATGCTGTTCAGTATATGAGCTTTTTATGAGTTTACCAGACTTCGGAGAGTGATTTATATATCAATCTACAGTCTTCCAGAGAGCATTCAGCTGACTTCTGCACAGATATAGTTTTCATTAATTTGAATAGTATCACGTTGGTGATCCAGAGAAACCTAGAAATTGCTAGCGTATTGCTGCTTACGTTTCGGTGAAAGTAAATGTGAAGAAAAACAACCTCAGTATAAATCATAGTGACTGAGACCCAAAAAATTAGTATATTTCAAAATAACTATTCCCACTCCATCATTTCCTCTCACAACATTCTGACGAGGCGACCCTTATAAAAAAAAAAAAAAGTATCGTCAGTGGATTTTGCTCAGTGTATGCAATCTCACTGTGAGGGTATTTCCAATGTTATGCAGGTGCCATAACGATAAAGATATTGCTTGCTTTTGATCTTGAAAATTAGCTGGTTCATTTCAATTATATAATATAATTACATTTTTATTTTGTTGATAATGAAATTTCACCTGCAATAGTACAGAGCAATGTGAATGATTATCAACTTAACAGATGTAGGATTGTGTTGCATTCTATCTGAGCACAGGCTGGGTTGTTTGGTCTTTTGTGTGTTGAGTTCATGAGTGTGGCAGGCAGCTTGCATTAACGACTGCTGAACCCTGGTCGACTCACACACATATGTACAACAGCGGAGATAGCCGCAACATGTCCAACTAAAGAGATACCACTGGGCCACCACTCGAGTGTCAGCAGCGAGATTGCATGTGGAAACATTCAGGTTCCTGTGGTACCACACGGGTGACGCCAGTTTTAACAATGCCCCTCAAAGTTAAAGTCGTTCTGACTTTCTTTCCCCACACGACTAAATAGCTTTGTTTGCTGAATTTCGAAGCATCATCGCTGTATTCTGGTTTTTATGTAAATAATTTTGCTATATGTGTGTCCTGCAGTACCAGAAACAGTCTAAAAATCAGTGATTAGCAACGAATGCACTGTTTATTGAACCTTAGAGGAATGACCTTAATAGCAGAATCATACAAATTGAGTGATGTAATTCTGGCAGAGTATTCAGACTGTAATGTTGACAAAGTAAGGTCATCAATGCACTTAAGCACGTGTCCAGTGAATTTGAGAAAGGAAGTACTGGTAATAAGGTCTCTGTTTGGCAGAATAGTTTCAGTTGGGCTATAGCTTTTAATAAAGGAACATGAGTATCCCATCACCAACTATATTACATTGTCTTTTAGCGCTTTGCACAAACTGGAATTCCAAAATTTGACATTGAACTTCAATATTTTAGAATGCTTATTTTTCAGACATTCAGTATGTTGTGATATGATTGGCTTTTGTGAACAAGCAAAGTACACTTTATGCAGATAATAGTACTGCTTTATGAATAAATACAAATTAATATAAGCAAATGACTGCCAATGGCCTTGCCACAGTGGTAGCACCACTGTCAGATCGCCGAAGTTAAGTGTTGTTGGGCTTGGCTAGCACTTGAGATAGGTGACCATCCAGGTCTGTCGAGCGCTGTTGGCAAGTGGGGTGCACTCAACCCGTATGAGGCAAATTGAGGATCTACGTGACCGAGAAGTAGCGGTTCTGGTCTCATATACCTACAATGGGCAGAAGTGCAGTGTGCTGACCACATGCCCCTCCATATCTACATCCATTGTCGCCTATGGGCTGAGGATGTCACGGCGGTCGAACGGTACTGTTTGGCCTCGAAGACTTATTTGGATGGAGTTAAGTTCATAAGCAGACAACAATACTAGTACACTTACTGGCACCAACATGTATGTTACCAGAACACTTGTCTGCACACATACATAAATACTTAGTTCTAATGGTATATTCATTACATAAATTGTATGTATACACACTTTTTTCAGTTTATAAGTACTAGTGTTTACTCAAATCAATGCAGGACACTGCAGTCAAAGGAAAAAAGAAAGCTCACACCATGAATGAATTATCCTAATGGGGCGGAAATAGGTAGATACGATGTATATGTACAGACAAAAAAATGATTACAGTTTCAGAAAAACTGGATGATTGATTCAAGAGAAATAGCTTCACAAATTGAGCAGTTCAATAATGTGTTCGTCCACCTGTAGCCCTTATGCAAGCAGTTATTCGGTTTGGCATTGAGTGTGAGAGCTGTTGGATTCCTCCTGAGTGATATCATGCCAAATGCTGCCCAACTGGAGCGTTATATCGTCAAAATTCCGAGCTGGTTGGAGGGCCCTGCCAATAATATTTCAAAAATTCTCTTATGGGAAGAGGTCTGGCGACCTTTCTGGCTAAGGTAGGGTTTGCCAAGCAATAAGACAAGCAGTAGAAACTCTTACTGTGTGCAGGCAGGCTTTATGTTGCCCATCTAAGCCCGGGATAGCTTGGTATGAAGGGGAACAAAACAGGGCGTTGAATATTGTCAACGTTCCGTTGTGCTGTAACTGTGATGCAGACGACAACCAAAGGGGTCGTGCTATGAAATGAAATGGCACACCAGATCGTCACACCAGACCATCACCAATCAAGTCATATGACAGGCAACAGTCAGGTTGGGTATCCCACTGCTGTCCAGCGCGTCTCCAGACACGTTTTTGCTGGCCGTCAGGGCTCATTCCGAAGGTAAACTCATCAATGAAGACAATTCTACTCCAGACAATGACATTTCAGGCCGAATACGTGTCTGGAGACGCCCTCTACAACAGTGGGATACCGACATCACTGTCGCCCCACCATACGACCCAACAACTAGGAGTGATGGTCTAGGGGCCATTTCTTTCATGGCAGAGCCCCTTTGGTTGTCATCTGTCGCATTCATTCAGCACAGAGGTAGGTCGACGATATTCTACGCCCCGCTTTGTTGCCCTCCATAGCAAGCCAACCTCGGCTTACATTTCAGCATGATAATGCCTGCCCGCACACAGCGAGAGTTTCTACTGCTTGTCTTTGTGCTTATGAAACCCTACCTTGGCCAGCAAGATCGTTGGATCTCTCCTCAGTTGAGAACGTTTGGAGCATTGTGGCCAGGGCCTTCCAACCACCTCGGGATTTTGACTATCTAACGCCCCTGTTGGACAGAATTTGGCGCTCTATCAATCAGTGCCAAGCCTAATAACTGCTCAATCTGTGAAGCTCTTTCTCTTGAATAAATCATCAAATGTTTCTGAAATTTTGATCATTTGTTTGTCTGCACATTGCATCACATCTACCGATTTCCGTCCCATTCGCACGATTCATTCGTGGTGCGACTTTTTTTTTCTTTTTTGTCTTAGTGTGTAGTATACTCATATACATGTACAAAATGCATAATTCTAACTGCATAATTATTAAATACGCTTCTGCTGGTAACTATAGCTACCCAAAGCACAATTATTAAAGCCGTTTGACATTTGTCGCCATATTACATCGCGTAAAAGCATTCCACAATGAGTTTCAAATGGCAACATTCACACAGGCCATCAACAACATGAAACGTCATGTCACATCACATCACATCACTGTCAAGGTTTCCTGATACGAAAGTTTTGACGGTGATGTTGAAAGAGAGGTGGAGGGATGTGTCGTCGTCCGCTAACATCGGAAGTTGTTCTTTTTCGCCACGCTTATTCTTGTTATAGTGGTGATTTTGTGCTTCTGGATTTTCTTAATCTTTATTTTATTATTTTGCTTTATTTTCGTTTCATTAAATGACAGTTTTTATGTAAAACAGTCAGCTCTATTGAAGGAGAAAGGTACATTTTTATGACGTAGTTTACTATGCAAAAAAAAAAAAAAAATGATGTGTTAGATAAACAGGCTATATTTATTCCCTTGCAATTATTATTTGATGTGTTTGTATATACTGTATATTTTCGCTAGCAAATAAATGTTGATATTTCGAAATGTTTCACTCCTAACCTTTCGCTACGGTGTACTTCTGTAAAAGTCGGGAGCGAATGTGCCGCTCAGCCGGTGGAAAGCTGCAGCAGTCGAGTGCGGCCCGTGCCATTCAGCCTAGGGACTGTGGTAGCAGTTCCGCCTCACGTCAGATTTCTCCGCTTCACTACGCTCGACTTGTGTGGAAGTTTGACCTATGCACCATGTAGCGGCTTTGTTCAAAATCTGTCCACAGGGTCCTGGGTTCGATTCACGGCCGGGTTGGGGTTTTCTCTGCCCAGGGACTGGGCTTTTGTGTTGTCCTCATCATTTCATCATCATCATCATCATCATCATTTGTGAGAGTGACTAGATTGGATTGTGAAAAGAAACTGGACTGTGTAACAATTGGGACTTTGTATAGGCGCTGATGACCGCGCAGTTGAGCGCCCCACAAACCAAGCATTATCATCATCATCATCATCATCATCATCATCATTGAAGTCTGTAGTTAACAACAGAGTCACTAGATTGCAGTTGCATTCAGTTTCAAAGCGTTGGTTTCACTTGAGTTGCACTGACCATTTCCCGCCGTGTTTCTAATCTGAAAAGTGGTTCAAATGTCTCTAAGCACTATGGGACTTAACATCTGAGGTCATCAGTCCCCTTGACTTAGAACTACTTAAACCTAACTAATCTAAGGGCATCACACAGATCCATGCCCGAGGCAGGATTCTAACCTGCGACCGCAGCAGCAGCGCGGTTCCGGACTGAAGCGCCTAGAACCGTTCGGCCACAGCGGCCGGCTTCTAATCTGAAGTTACGTGTTGTTAACCTCAGTTAGTTTCTACTAGAAGTGATATGGCAGATAAGCGATATACTTTGGAGCAAGTTCTTTCTCTCATGCTGGGTAGTGGCTCTGGCTCTGAGCACTATGGGACTTAACATCTATGGTCATCAGTCCCCTAGAACTTAGAACTACTTAAACCTAACTAACCTAAGGACAGCACACAACACCCAGCCATCACGAGGCAGAGAAAATCCCTGACCCCGCCGGGAATCGAACCCGGGAACCCGGGCGTCGGAAGCGAGAACGCTACCGCACGACCACGAGATGCGGGCTGCTGGGTAGTGACTTTGAAGATGAAAGCGAATCATCATCCGAATGTGACGATGAACATCAAACACCTATTGTAGCTGCTTCTACATCAGGTACACGTGCTATTCCAGCTGTTCCATTGACATCCCCAGACTTGGATTTATGCACAGAAGACGAATCTACAGTTAGTGAGATAGATGAAGAGGCATAAGAACCGCAGAAGAAGACCAAAATAACGTGGAAATTGCAACTTGAATCCGAAGAAACACGCATTTGACGCAGCTACTTCTGGACTGAAGGTATCGTAAACAATGACAGCATGCTCAGTTTCTTTCAGTTGTTCTTTAGCACGGATGTCATAAACGTTTTGTGTGAAGAAACTAACAGATATTTTTCTCAAATGGTGGCTGCTGGTCGCGTTCCAGAAATTATCCAAGGAGTATGGAGTGACGTGAATGTAAACGATATTTATGTTGTGGACTGGCAAGACAGCCGATCCACTATGACAGGAAGCCGAAAGGCACGCGTTTAAGCTCACGCAGGCTGGCGTGAGGTCTGGAACAGTACACGGATTTTAGACTTCAGAAAAAAAGTACGTAGCTGCTGGAATACTTAACTTTAATCCATAATTGGTGAACATCGCTCTTGACGGTACATGTTTTACAGCATCAATAGTAACTGGTAATGTCGCCTTGCTAGGTCGTAGCAAATGACGTAGCTGAAGGCTATGCTAACTATCGTCTCGGCAAATGAGAGCGTAATTTGTCAGTGAACCATCGCTAGCAAAGTCGGCTGTACAACTGGGGCGAGTGCTAGGAAGTCTCTCTACACCTGCCGTGTGGCGGCGCTCGGTCTGCAATCACTGATAGTGGCGACACGCGGGTCCGACGTATACTAACGGACCGCGGCCGATTTAAAGGCTACCACCTAGCAAGTGTGGTGTCTGGCGGTGACACCACAATTTACATATATATTGCCACTATGTTTATCACGACAAGAGTAAAGAAATTGAGGCTGGCTGAATATTGGTCTGAGAATCCAGTTATTCAAACATCAATATTTTCTAAACTGCTACCTAGAGACCGATTTCAACATATCTTGCGGTTTTTACATTTCGCCAATAATGAAAAGCCTCACAACAATGACTACGGTGTTTGTACAAGCTACAGCGAGTAATTGGCCACTTTAGAAAACAATATAAGGAAAATTTCTATCCTTATGAAAAGTTTTGCATAGATGAAAGTCTGCTATCATTCAAAGGCAGGCTAAAAATCAAACAGTATATACCTGCTAATCGTAGCCGTTTTATGATAAAGAATTTCGTTATTTGCGACGTTCACACAAATTATAGTTTAGATTTTATTATCTGCTGTGGCTCACATACAGATATTGAAAACTATGATCTCGGTTCAAAATGGTTCAAATGGCTCTGAGCACTATGGGACTTAACATTTATGATCATCAGTCCACTAGAACTTAGAACTACTTAAACCTAACTAACCTAAGGACATCACACAACACCCAGTCATCACGAGGCAGAGAAAATCCCTGACCCCGCCGGGAATCGAACCCGGGAACCCGGGCGCGGGATCGCTACCGCACGACCACGAGCTGCGGACTATGATCTGGGTATCTCAGGAAATGTTGTAGCTACATTGGTAGAGCCATATTTACAGAAGGGACACACCCTGTTCTGTGACAGTTGGTATACAAGTCCTGCCCTGTTTTCTTGGTTGTATGACCGGGCAACAAATGTTTGTGGTACAGTTAGCCACACAAGAAAAGATATGCCTAACATGCCTGAGAAACTAAAGAAAGGAGAACTTACTTTCCGTTCTGCATCGGAATTTCTGTTGCACTAAAATGGCGTGACAAAAAAGATGTATGTATGCTTTCGACAGTCCACTCTACAGAAATGGTGGAAACGTCGAAGATGGATCGTCAAACAGGCTCGAAGCAATTGAAACCTTTAGTAGTATTAGACTACAATAAATCAATCGGATCTATCTATAAAAGTGACATGGTAATAAAGACCGTGGAAAGCATCAGAAAATCCACTACATTGTATCGCAAGCTGTTTATTCACATCGTGGACATGTCCCTTTTCAACACTTATTGCATATATAAGAAATTTGTAGGGAAAATTAGCTACGTCAACTTTCAAATGGGAGTCGTACAGGGAATCCTGGAAAAATATAAAGTAGAATAAAGAAGATCCAGCGGAGGAAAAAGATGAGAACGTCCCTCGAGACTGACAGCAGGGCCTCACTTACCTGACGAGTGGAGCAGCTACAGAACTTGCGTTGTCTAGAGCGGACAAGCGGAAGCACACTAAAACGTGTTGTTAGGAATGCAATACGACACTTTGTGCCTCTCCTTGCTTCATGATTTACCATACACAAAAGACTTTTTGAAATGTAACACTGTGCAATGATATTCTTGTAATGTAATACTACTGAAATGTAGTGTAAACCAATTGTAAATAAATATTATTGAACAAGTGAAAACAAAAATAGTATTCAATGTACGTTTTAAATAATAAAGCACTCACCCCATCAGAGCTGAATCCAAAACACGGATTTTATAGAGTGTACGAAGAAATTATGCGAATTACCTTAAAGAGCCAAGAAAACTGTTTTCATTCAAAATGATATCAATAACATGTGTGATTTGTATAAATATTTTCCCGAATAAATTATAGTATAAGGTTTAATAATTGCGGCAACACAACGAGTGTGAAAGCAGGGCAGAGTAGCAGCGCGAGGAGCGCGAAAAATGCACCGTACAGCGGGCACGGCCGGGCGGGACAGCGCACGGCGCCGGCGTGAAGCGGCTAAGCAGTTTACCACAGATTTGCAGAATTTGCTTTGGCCCCTAATGAACTTCATAGTTGATAGTTCCTCAATTCCGATACTATAATCCCACTTTTTGTGTCGCGGATTGAACCCTATAGCCCTACTTTCACCATTCAGTATTGCGCTAAGTAAAATGGTGTGATGTCCAATGTGAATACAGTCTGACATGAGAGTGTCCTAATGTGACATGAGAGTCCGCTGATGTCCGGTGCGGTGTGAATTGACCTTTAAACACCACTTTCCACAAATACGATAACAGTTAGTTTCGTGTTCCATGGGTCATTTTGCATGATAGATCACAAAGATGTGGAAAGTCATTTTACATCCACATCGCAAATTAATTTATACATACGGTTAAATTCTGATCATTTCTAAGAGCCTTTTTATTCTTGTAACCAAGTTTCTAAGTCGTTTTTAAACTCGTGTAATAGGGTCAAAATAGCTGTTTTTGACAATTTGTGGAAGAACTTTGGCTACGTTTTTAGGGCTGTTACTTATGTAAGACCGTCAATACTATAAATCTTTAATATGACTTCCTTGTGAGAATGAACATTATTCCTTCGACTAAGTTTGTGCACATTTTTTTGGCGTAAATTGAAGAACTATTGATGGAAAGGCTGGGAACAGTAATGTTAAGGTATCTGATCTGAGTTCTACAGGTGTCTGTGGGAGGCCAACCTGTAGTATATGTAATGGCTTCCTTCTGCTGTTGGAAAATGTAAGCTCACTGATTAATTTCCCGACAGCAGTGTTCCATACTGCAGTTATGAATGGAAGAATAGATAATAAGTGCATACTAGCATATTTTTACTGATATTTTGCCTTAATTCACAGAATAAAAATTATGCTCTTGCTAGTTTGCTGCTTAAGCTTTTTGTTTCTCCACCTCATGACAGTCTTTTCTCGGTCACGAGTCCAAATAATTTCACATTCTTCTCAGATTTAGTCAGCCGAGGCTGAAATAAAGGTATTCTGTTCCTGTTTTGTTAATGGGCAACTGGTTGGTCAGACACCAGTAATTAGTCACAAGAATTACACTGCTTGACAAAAAAATCAAAGCTCCCAGAAGACACGGTTTAATGTCACTGTAACTTCGTGCATGTACACACCATTAGCAGGTATGTAAATGATTAAGTTGCAGTTCCTGTGACATGTGGAACTGCCACAAGAGGGCATTAGTATTGTTCACGTTTAGTGTCATTGCGCAGAGTCGTCAGAAGACCCGTGCGCCCGGTCGTCAGGCACTGGCGAGGGCTGCAGGCTGGGTTGCAAGCAGAGTGTCTGAAAAATAAAAATCCACAGTAGGATCACTATAATCGTGGAAACGAAGTCGGTTTTAGCACAGTCAGATGTCTGAGGAGGCCAACTACCTTGCCACAGTGGTAACACTGTTTGCCATCAGATCAGAAAGGTTACGTGCCGTCAGGCCGGGCTAACACTCGGACGTGTGACCGTCCGTTCTGCCGAGTGCTGTCGGTAAGCGGGGTGCACTCGGCCCTCGTGAGACAAACTGAGGAGCTACTCGGTCGAGAAGTGGTGGCTCCAGTCTCGTAAACTGACAAACTGACATACGGCCAGGATAGTGGTGTGCCGACCACGTGCTCCTCCGTATCCGCACCGAGTGATATCATTGGCACGAGGATGACACGGCGGTCGGTCGGTACCGTTGGGCCTTCACGGTCTGTTCGGGTGGAGTTCAGGAACGACGCTGGATTCACAGTTGTGAGGCTTGTTATAGACACGGTAGAAAACTCTGGGCTTCCTGCGAAATTTCGGTGTAAAGTTAGCATCGAGAGTGGTGAGGATGAAAGAGAAGCAGTAGAGTGTGATGCCGACGACCACGTAAAGGCGGGTCACACTGAGCGCGCCGTGCCGCACCGCGCTGCGCAAAACGGCTCACTGTGGACGGCGATCCGCGCCGGCTGTTGTCGGTACATCAAAGGAAGTGGCGCGTTTGCGCGCGCTCAGTTTAGACGCGGCTTCGGCTCGCTCCATCTTCAGACCGCGCGCGCGCTCCAACTGGAAAGGCCGGTTCCCACTAGACCGCGCGTCAGCGGCGTGGTTGCCATGGAAACGGCGTCAGCGGCAAGGCGCGGCGGGCTCTGCGTCGCGGTTTGCCCATGTCGAACCGCTTCCGCTGCCGCGTGACGCGCTCCAGGTGCGCGCCGCCAATCACAGAACGCGCTGAGCGTGACGTCAGGTACGCCACCCCGGGCCACACGAACTTCCGCCGAAGCGCTGGCGCGGACGCGGCGGCAGCTATGAAAAACATATCATCCGATTCCAAGGAAACTATTCGGTAGAAAAATTTGATTCTTGGGCATGTTATAGCCTGGTATCTTCTCTCGATAAAGGACCGAATTTATTTTCGTTATTCGTCGTAGTTACTTGCTGTATCGCATTTACGTAAACCTTTACACGAAATTTTAATGAGTGTGCAGAGGTGAAAACGCATTGCGTGGACTTTGCGTACAGTTCATTTTAGGTTATACATTATTGCGTATGAAATTTAGTCAACATATCGAAATTGTTTTTAAAGCTGAGAGCAGATCGATAGCTATCACCGTTCTCGAGATATTGGATGATATGTCGGCGGACGGGCTGTGCGGTGACCGCGCTAGGCTCGCTCGCGACGCGACCGATACTTCGTCCTGCTCGTCGTAAACCACGTGGTTGTATCAACCGCAAATTTCGTAAACGTTTCAAGAAATCGAAACGTGTTTTTTTTTTGCAAACGATAACTTGTGAAAAGTCATGTATTTCGTCGCATGATAAATATCCTAAATCTGTTTATCTAACGAGATATGAAAGTAACTACAGTTTTTCAGAAGGGATAGATAAATTTTTTTAAACGGCATTAATAGCATGTCGAATGAGATGTTAAACCGAAACTAATTTTCTGGTATGTCATAAGATGTAATTTACTAAATATGTAGAGCTTTTGATTATTTGCTTTCTTTTTTCTTTATCCAGTGTTCTTTACTGATTCAAGACGCGTTTCGCCTTTTACTTTAAGGCATCTTCGGTGGAATCTAGAATGATTCAGTTTTGTTTTGATATGTGATACTTGCAGATTATAAAACAGTTAACATCTTTTTTTACGTGAATGACTGATTACTTACAGTGAATCGAGTTTTTGGCGGACATATACGTTTCCCCTCACCTCATCACATGCTGGAGGTTGAACTAAAACTTAGATTATGGAACATAAGCACATTTTCATGTTCGCTCTTTTTTCTTGTCACTAGCAGTAGACGTTTTACTGAAAACTCTGATTTGACGTCGTAACTACAGTGTGTTCACCTCATGTCCCTTCTTGTCTGGTTTGTTTATGTACATGTTTCCAAACTGCAGAATTATATGCTGAAAACTAATGTTTGTTTATTTTCGTTCTCCTTATATCTGTATGTTTGTGTGGCTAGCCGGTGATAGTTATAGAAAGTTGAAAGTGAATCCAGTAGTTGTCAGACAGTGGTTGAAAGATTTCGTGTTCAGCTGATTTCAGTTTTGGTTTAAATGTTTTGTGGAGGAGTGCATGGAAGAGTAAATTCACTGCTTACATTAATAGATAAAATAGTAGAATAGTATTTCAACAGATGATTATTATCAGAATAGTATCACCCAACCCCTTTGTCCTCACTCTTTGACGCCCCATAATACGTCCTGTCAACTAACCCCTATTGTTGTCAAAGTTGTGCTGTAATTTCCTCTTCCTCCTCTATTTAATTCCGTACCTCTTCTTTAGTCACACGATCCTCGTATCTAATGTTCAGAATTCTTATGAATCACCACGTTTTGAAAGCGTCCATTGTCTTCTTGACAGAACTGTTCATCGTCCATGTTTCACTTACGTACAATGCTGCACTCCACACAAATATCTTTGTAAATTAGTATCAAATCATTAGAATTTATATTCGGCGTGAACAAATTTTCTTTTTCAGAACGCTTTTCTTGCTATTGACAGTCTTCAGTCAGGTTTGCGTCTGCACCAGGAAATGCCTTACAATTTAAAATCTGGCTTCGAAAACTGTTCGAAATATATATTATTCTTTCGTGATTCTTAAGCAAGGTGCTGGCGATGATTACATTATGCTCTGTTGGAAATTCTATCAGGTGGCTTCCACTTTCATCCCTTCCACCTAGCCTTTGTGTTCTTACTGTTTCGTGTACCTGCTACCGTATCACATTTTAAATTTTTGTCTCGCTTAACTATCTGAATAATTTCTTTTGTCGTACATTGTTTCAATGTGTTAGGAGATAGTGAACAATCGTGAACGGTAGTCATGCAATCTGTTCATGGTGAAATGAGAAAACATGAATAATGAAATATGTGAAAGAGTACATTGTACAGAAAATGAAAAATTGGTATGTCTTCACCCAACTTCGTCTTTCCTTCATGTAGGTGTAAGATATAGTTAATCAAACGCACCGCGCGTTTCAGTGGGTGCTGCCCCGTACCTCAGTGGATGTCCGTCATTGGCTACCGCTAACGCCTGCCGCTTCCAGATGGGAACGCCAATTCCGCGAGCCGCCGCGTCAACGCGGAAAACGCTTACCGCTGCCGTTGCCGCACGCCGCGCTGCCGCGCTCTAGTGGGAACCGGCCTGAACACAGTGCGCGCCTCGGAGCGGCGTGGACGGCGCACTCCCCTCTGTTACAGCTGTGCGCAGGGTGCAGCAGCGCGGCACAGCACGACGCGCTCAGTGTGGACCCGCCTTCAGAGTTCTGCTGACAAAGCATCGTGAGCGGGCATAGTGCAACAGGTGCTCAGAAATAGCGACAAAGCATTTTTCTTCGAGTGAAAATCACAAATTTTGGACATCTCAGCCTAGAAAGTGCGAACGAACCGTTTGGCTTCACTGTTAGATGAAAGAGAGAATGGTGTCACCTGGACATGTTGAATTTCATTGAGTTGGCAAAATTGTTGAAATTCCGATGAAGAAAACTGTGCACCATTGTCTGAAACAATGTCTTCATGTGGTACACTTTGGTGCTCCAACTGAGGGAACAACTTACACAGCCTAAAGATATACATTCCGAACTATTAAAAAAAAAAGTGTGTTGTGATTCGCCTAATATGTTGTATGCTGCAAAATGCTGTTTGAGTTGCAAGCAGTACTCTGTGCATTTCGCTTGCTGTGATTCAAAACAGCATAAAGTAGGAGGCGGCACCTCACCTGACTGCTGGCATTCTGCACTGTAGTTGTTTTTTGTTTGATAGATTTGTTGAGTGTCCAGCAATTTGAAAAGCTGGTAAGGAGTTGATTTCTTGGCTCTGAAACTTAAATTAGGTTAGTAAGTGGCTGCTCTCCAGAAGTTGCCATTGGATACACAATTCAAAAACACTGTAAAACATATTTTACACGAAAATTATGAAAGACTTATTAATATCTGACAACTGCCACACTTAAGACCCAGATCGTCGCCAATGGGTGTCTAATGTGTTGGCAGTTGAGAGGACAAGAAAGACGATCAGACATCTACAAAAAGGTAACACATTAATAAGTTTATTTACAAAAGGTACACCTAATAACCCCTGAGATAGACATAACTTTGAATTGTTGTGTGTTCTTCTGTGGTGTTGCGTTACATGGAAGGGATGCAATGTCCTTGAAAGAGACAAATAGTCTTGAATGCTGATACAATGTGATAGTCTCTGGCTATTAGTAATGCTTAGTAGCGTCGTGCTATGTCGATATACACTCCTGGAAATGGAAAAAAGAACACATTGACACCGGTGTGTCAGACCCACCATACTTGCTCCGGACACTGCGAGAGGGTTGTACAAGCAATGATCACACGCACGGCACAGCGGACACACCAGGAACCGCGGTGTTGGCCGTCGAATGGCGCTAGCTGCGCAGCATTTGTGCACCGCCGCCGTCAGTGTCAGCCAGTTTGCCGTGGCATACGGAGCTCCATCGCAGTCTTTAACACTGGTAGCATGCCGCGACAGCGTGGACGTGAACCGTATGTGCAGTTGACGGACTTTGAGCGAGGGCGTATAGTGGGCATGCGGGAGGCCGGGTGGACGTACCGCCGAATTGCTCAACACGTGGGGCGTGAGGTCTCCACAGTACATCGATGTTGTCGCCAGTGGTTGGCGGAAGGTGCACGTGCCCGTCGACCTGGGACCGGACCGCAGCGACGCACGGATGCACGCCAAGACCGTAGGATCCTACGCAGTGCCGTAGGGGACCGCACCGCCACTTCCCAGCAAATTAGGGACACTGTTGCTCCTGGGGTATCGGCGAGGACCATTCGCAACCGTCTCCATGAAGCTGGGCTACGGTCCCGCACACCGTTAGGCCGTCTTCCGCTCACGCCCCAACATCGTGCAGCCCGCCTCCAGTGGTGTCGCGACAGGCGTGAATGGAGGGACGAATGGAGACGTGTCGTCTTCAGCGATGAGAGTCGCTTCTGCCTTGGTGCCAATGATGGTCGTATGCGTGTTTGGCGCCGTGCAGGTGAGCGCCACAATCAGGACTGCATACGACCGAGGCACACAGGGCCAACACCCGGCATCACGGTGTGGGGAGCGATCTCCTACACTGGCCGTACACCACTGGTGATCGTCGAGGGGACACTGAATAGTGCACGGTACATCCAAACCGTCATCAAACCCATCGTTCTACCATTCCTAGACCGGCAAGGGAACTTGCTGTTCCAACAGGACAATGCACGTCCGCATGTATCCCGTGCCACCCAACGTGCTCTAGAAGGTGTAAGTCAACTACCCTGGCCAGCAAGATCTCCGGATCTGTCCCCCATTGAGCATGTTTGGGACTGGATGAATCGTCGTCTCACGCGGTCTGCACGTCCAGCACGAACGCTGGTCCAACTGAGGCGCCAGGTGGAAATGGCATGGCAAGCCGTTCCACAGGACTACATCCAGCATCTCTACGATCGTCTCCATGGGAGAATAGCAGCCTGCATTGCTGCGAAAGGTGGATATACACTGTACTAGTGCCGACATTGTGCATGCTCTGTTGCCTGTGTCTATGTGCCTGTGGTTCTGTCAGTGTGATCATGTGATGTATCTGACCCCAGGAATGTGTCAATAAAGTTTCCCCTTCCTGGGACAATGAATTCACGGTGTTCTTATTTCAATTTCCAGGAGTGTATTTTCTCACTACAGCCTTCCATACCACGTTTAATACGAGTCTGAAGATACTTTGAGTCTGGGGCAAGGCTCTGAGTGCAGCTGTTTAAACAGATGTGCTAACCAGTCAGAATGACAGACAGTGAGGTCATGTGAATTCAGTGTCCTCTGATGCCTCTCATCAGACTCAGCCATCGATAGAAGAGTGAGCTCACCGTCAGCCTACTGGCAGGATGCCTAAGCGTGCCATTTGCCACGAAGATGGGATACTGGGTGCATCAGCGAAAACGAGAATGATACCGTGGTAAATGTCACCGAACACATCACACAAGAAATTTGAAATTGTAGTTTTGAGAAACAAATATCGAAGTCTCACTTTTAATTTCATTCGAGCCAGCACTGCATCTCTAACGTATCAGATATCTCAATAAAGCATTATATGCAGCTTAACAAGTAATCTAAATCTACTTTCGTTATTCAAAAGTGATCCACGAACAGATCTTTGTTTACGAGTGCTGCTAACCTTTCAATGTTTTTTATGCCTCTGTGCTATTTTTGCGCGAAATTCAGTTTAATTCTAATGTCACAGAATGATAATTTCGTCCTAATTATCTCAGTTAACACCATATTGAAAACAGTGCCACTAGAATTTTCACAGATGCTTGTGATAACAGCAGCACATGGGAGACGGCGCTACTGCCATGTCAACCATCATGCCACTTGTCATGGTGTCACTTTAGTAGTACATGGAAACCCAGCTTAACATTTCAGATATGCAGATGTTTAACATTTCAGTGTAGCTGCACAAATTAAGTACAAGTAACGCCACCTGCATTCAGTATATATCGAAATCTTACATAACAGGTTTCTTATTCGGAAATTGCATTTTCTTGTTGCTTGATTGTGAGAAGATTGTGTACGGATTCATTTACGAAGGGTGAACAACTATTAGCACATGTCGGAATTCAATAGCAGCGAGATCATGGCCTTTTGAGATAATGTTTTATCGGTTAGTAATATTGCTGCTTGCATTGGTCAGGATACCACAATTGTCATGCGAATGTGGAATCAATAAGTTCAGCTGAAAGCTATACCACTCGATAGTCCCACACAACAAATGGCTGACAGCAAGCCATCATCTTGTTTGTGGCACGCCAAGAATCCACATGGACAATCCAACAAAGTGTGGAGTACTACAGACAGTCAGCCAGCATGGCAACTATTGTTGCAGGTCCTCTTGATGTTGCAGCAATGAAGGTGATCCGATAGAGCAGCGCCCAACAGCAACATTGCTCACAGGTGTGGCACCACATTGTCCTTCTAGGCGAATTAGTATACGGCATCTCAATGGATGCATCTGTGTGTAGAGGCTCCAGAGAACGAAAATGCCAGATTTAATTTGTCATCATTAGAAACTAGATTATATGCATTTGCATATTGCTTATGAATTTGTATATTTGGCTCCTTTTCACCGTTTATTCCATATTTTATCTAAAACCTAGTGACAATGCATATTTTCGCTCTATATTTACAACATTTTAAACATTTAGATGAGCGGTCTCTAGCTCGATCTAGTCGTTGTCTCACAGATTGACCGCGACCTAGAACTGCGTGCAATCACTAACCGAAAGGCCACTACCTAACGAAATCATTACAGAAGAGGAACAGGAACAGGCAGACAGAGTGAGTGCTCCTGCACCCGCACCCCCGGTTAATCCTCTCCGTTGTCATGCCGTAAGCGTCGGCAACAATTAAATTAAACTACGCAAGCTTTTAGTCTCACTTCCATTGTTTCAGTTTAGCTTTCTCTTTACTTGTACGCAGTTGAACGTGTTTACGACGTGTAGTGTGTACCGTGTTGTGCGTCAAGCTGCCCGAAAAAAGAAACGTCGTTTAGTGGATAGCTGACCATCCTAGAACATTTACATGTGAGGGATTTGTTTTATACTGTCGAGTTTGTGAGAAAAACGTGTGGAGCAAAAAAAGTTTCAAACAGACCAGCACGTTAAGACAAGTCCTCATATCGCAGAAATGCAGAAGAAAGGACCACGGCAATAACTTGTGACAGCAGCAAGTTGCAGTGGCAGGCGTTTGTCCAAAGATAACCAAAAAAGTCGGTTTAACATGGATCAATGTGAAGCATTCATTGCAAGCAATATTTCTCTTCACAAACTTACAAACCCTATCCTGCGCAAACACTGCTTAAATCAAAATATACCAGATGAATCAACATTGCGTAAAAATTACATACCGACAATTTACGTAAATCTTCTGGAAGAAATACGCAGTGAACTGAAGGTCAGCATTATCTAGATTTCAGTTGGCGAAACTACAGTCATTTGTGGCCATTACATTGCAAATTTAATTGTTGGTGCTTTAAAAGAAGAGCCTTCTTCTTCTATTTAGTGACCTTCAAAGAACTTGAAAAAGTAAATCATTCTATGATCGCCAGATTTGTGAATGAGGGTATTAGAAAAATATTCCTAGAATCTTCTGCAGATGAAAGGGCGTTGGTGTTTATTTCAGACGCTGCTCCCTACATGATCAAAGCAGGGAAAGCCCTCTGAGTATTTTATCCCAATTTGATTCATGTGATGTGCTTTGCTCATTGAGTACATCGCCTTGCTGAAGAAGTACGTTCCACGTTTGTGAATGTAAATAAACTGATTTCATCCACAAAGAAAGTGTTGCTAAAGGCTCCTGCTCACATCAAGATCTACAAAGAAAAACTACCAAATGTGCCTTTACCTCTCGAACTAGTTGTAACTCGTTGGAGTACATAGGTCGAAGCTGTGTTGTTTTACAATGAACATTTCGAGGCCATTAGAGGGGTAGTAAATGACTTTGATAGTGCAGAGGCTTTGGCAGTTTGCCAGTGCAAAGAAGCTTTTAATGATTCCAGTATTAAAAAAGTCATTGCTGTGATTAGCTCTCATTTTCCCCATATACCTGCAAGTATTAAAAACCTTGAAACTCAAGGTTTGGCGTTGAATGAATCTGTTCAGTTAATGATTAAAATTATTCTAGTGAACTCCTCATTACCAGAGGCATTCCCAAGAAAACTTAAAGAAAAGTTTGAAAACATTTTAAACAATAACCCAGGCTTTGAACCCTTGTGCCAAATTGATAGTTTTATTAAAGCGATGGGTGAACTTTTACCAGAAACAACAGGTGCCAACATAGAACACAAATTCAAATACTGCCCAGTTACCACAGCTGATATAAAATGGTCCTTTTGTGCTTATAAAAATGTTTCAAGTGATCGAAGACACAATCTTACTACTGAACACTTAGAACAGTACTTGACTGGATATGTTTACCATAGTAGAAAAATGTAAAATAACTTGTAAATGATGCTTTGGTCCAATAGTATTGATAAAAAGTTAATGCTTTTCAAAAAAATTCATGGTTGTATGTTGTTTTTTAAATAAATTATTACGGAGCTTTTGAGCGTGCCCCTCTGCGTGCGATATATCTCGAAGTTAGTCCTGTACATATCGACTGTTTCGCTGCGACTCACTCACATCGCATCTGCTTGTTACCGACAACATCAGCAAAGAGGGAACAATTCTTGAAACGCGATATGCGTCCCCATTTTGCAAATTTTTAGAAAATAATCCCAGAAAGGGCCCCTTTCTAACCTCTTCCACAAGGTATTCAGAAAATTATATTAGCGTTCTAAATATACCGATTTTTCGCGTGGCTTGCCATCTTCCTCGTAACTGATATGCACAGGTTCGACTTTGAGATATAATGCATGCAGTAACTAACATGTTTTTTTCATTATTTGATCCTGCATATTTCCACACTTTTCATGCATTGTAAGCTTTTTTCATGCATATTTGCATGCATATTTTAAGGTTTTTATGATGCACATAATCCTGTCTCTAGTCATCATCATATGGTCCCAACAGCTGCCGTTATGTTATGGGATATATTGCACACACATAATGATCATTGCTGGTTTGCGTTGCCAGTAATTCAGATAGCAGCCATTACTATTATGATGTGTCAAGGCAAGTGGATGTGCCCTATCTAAGAGGTGTCTAGGACATTATCTTCCAGAGAAATAACACAAGACTGCTTGTCTGTGTTGCCTTGATCTGTTTTGATACAGAGATAGTTTCACTGTTCTTCTAGCCAGAATGTTCTCTAGATCTTTCACTGACTGAAACATAATGTCACTGATTGCCACGAGACTGTGTGACACCACTCTCCAGCCGCTGTAATTGACGAACTCTGGAGCTGAGTTGAAGCAGTGTGGAATTACATGTCCGTATGCATCATCCTATGGACCTTGCCGTTGGTGGGGAGGCTTGCGTGCCTCAGCGATACAGATAGCCGTACCGTAGGTACAACCACAACGGAGGGGTATCTGTTGAGAGGCCAGAAAAACGTGTGGTTCCTAAAGAGGGGCAGCAGCCTTTTCAGTAGTTGCAAGGGCAACAGTCTGGATGATTGGCTGATCTGGCCTTGTAACAATAACCAAAACGGCCTTGCTGTGCTGGTACTGTGAACAGCTGAAAGCAAGGGGAAACTACGGCCGTAATTTTTCCCGAGGGCATGCAGCTTTACTGTATGATTAAATGATGATGGCGTCCTCTTGGGTAAAATATTCCGGAGGTAAAATAGTCCCCCATTCGGATCTCCGGGTGGGGACTACTCAAGAGGATGTCGTTATCAGGAGAAAAAAAACTGGCATTCTACGGATCGGAGTGCGGAATGTCAGATCCCTTAATCGGGCAGGTAGGTTAGAAAATTTAAAAAGGGAAATGGATAGGTTAAAGTTAGATATAGTGGGAATTAGTGAAGTTCGGTGGCAGGAGGAACAAGACTTTTGATCAGGTGAATACAGGGTTATAAATACAAAATCAAATAGGAGTAATGCAGGAGTAGGTTTAATAATGAATAAAAAAATAGGAGTGCGGGTAAGCTACTACAAACAGCATAGTGAACGTATTATTGTGGCCAAGATGGACACGAAGCCCACACCTACTACAGTAGTACAAGTTTATATGCCCACTAGCTCTGCAGATGACGAAGAAATTGAAGAAATGTATGATGAAATAAAAGAAATTATTCAGATAGTGAAGGGAGACGAAAATTTAATAGTCATGGGTGACTGGAATTCGAGTGTAGGAAAAGGGAGAGAAGGAAACGTAGTAGGTGAATATGGATTGGGGCTAAGAAATGAAAGAGGAAGCTGCCTGATAGAATTTTGCACAGAGCACAACTTAATCATAGCTAACACTTGGTTTAAGAATCATGATAGAAGGTTGTATACATGGAAGAACCCTGGAGATACTAAAAGGTATCAGATAGATTATATAATGGTAAGACAGAGATTTAGGAACCAGGTTTTAAATTGTAAGACATTTCCAGGGGCAGATGTGGACTCTGACCACAATCTATTGGTTATGACCTGTAGATTAAAACTGAAGAAACTGCAAAAAGGTGGGAATTTAAGGAGATGGGACCTGGATAAACTGAAAGAACCAGAGGTTGTACAGAGTTTCAGGGAGAGCATAAGGGAAAAATTGAAAGGAATGGGGGAAAGAAATACAGTAGAAGAAAAATGGGTAGCTCTGAGGGATGAAGTAGTGAAGGCAGCAGAGGATCAAGTAGGTAAAAAGAAGAGGGTTAGTAGAAATCCTTGGGTAACAGAAGAAATATTGAATTTAATTGATGAAAGGAGAAAATATAAAAATGCAGTAAATGAAGCAGGCAAAAAGGAATACAAACGTCTCAAAAATGAGATCGACAGGAAGTGCAAAATGGCTAAGCAGGGATGGCTAGAGGACAAATGTAAGGATGTAGAGGCTTATCTCACTAGGGGTAAGATAGATACTGCCTACAGTAAAATTAAAGAGACCTTTGGAGATAAGAGAACCACATGTATGAACATCAAGAGCTCAGATGGAAACCCAGTTCTAAGCAAAGAAGGGAAAGCAGAAAGGTGGAAGGAGTATATAGAGGGTCTATACAAGAGCGATGCACTTGAGGACAATATTGTGGAAATGGAAGAGGATGTAGATGAAGATGAAATGGGAGATACGATACTGCGTGAAGAGTTTGACAGAGCCCTGAAAGACCTGAGTCGAAACAAGACCCCCGGACTAGACAACATTCCATTGGAACTACTGACGGCCTTGGGAGAGCCAGTCCTGACAAAACTGTACCACCTGGTGAGCAAGATGTATGAAACAGGCGAAATACCCTCAGACTTCAAGAAGAATATAATAATTCAAATCCCAAAGAAAGCAGGTGTTGACAGATGTGAAAATTACCGAACAATCAGTTTAATAAGCCACAGCTGCAAAGTACTAACACGAATTCTTTACAGACGAATGGAAAAACTAGTAGAAGCCGACCTCGGGGAAGATCAGTTTGGATTCCGTAGAAATACTGGAACATGTGAGGCAATACTGACCCTACGACTTATCTTAGAAGAAAGATTAAGGAAAGGCAAACCTACATTTCTAGCATTTGTAGACATAGAGAAAGCTTTTGATAATGTTGACTGGAATACTCTCTTTCAAATTCTAAAGGTGGCAGGGGTAAAATACAGGGAGCGAAAGCCTATTTACAACTTGTACAGAAACCAGATGGCAGTTATAAGAGTTGAGGGACATGAAAGGGAAGCAGTGGTTGGGAAGGGAGTGAGACAGGGTTGTAGCCTCTCCCCGATATTATTCAGTCTCTATATTGAGCAAGCAGTAAAGGAAACAAAAGAAAAATTTGGAGTAGGTATTAAAATCCATGGAGAAGAAATAAAAACTTTGAGGTTCGCCGATGACATTATAATTCTGTCAGAGACAGCAAAGGACTTGGAAGAGCAGTTGAACGGAATGGATGGTGTTTTGAAGGGAGGATATAAGATGAACATCAACAAAAGCAAAACGAGGATAATGGAATGTAGTCGAATTAAGTCGGCTGATGCTGAGGGTATTAGATTAGGAAATGAGACACTTAAAGTAGTAAAGGAGTTTTGCTATTTGGGGAGCAAAATAACTGATGATGGACGAAGTAGAGAGGATATAAAATGTAGACTGGCAATGGCAAGGAAAGCGTTTCTGAAGAAGAGAAGTTTGTTAACATCGAGTATAGATTTAAGTGTCAGGAAGTCATTTCTGAAAGTATTTGTATGGAGTGTAGCCATGTATGGAAGTGAAACGTGGACGGTAAATAGTTTGGACAAGAAGAGAATAGAAGCTTTTGAAATGTGGTGCTACAGAAGAATGCTGAAGATTAGATGGGTAGATCACGTAACTAATGAGGAAGTATTGAATAGGATTGGGGAGAAGAGGAGTTTGTGGCACAACTTGACCAGAAGAAGGGATCGGTTGGTAGGACATGTTCTGAGGCATCAAGGGATCACCAATTTAGTATTGGAGGACAGCGTGGAGGGTAAAAATCATAGGGGGAGACCAAGAGATGAATACACTAAGCAGATTCAGAAGGATGTAGGTTGCAGTAGGTACTGGGAGATGAAGGAGCTTGGACAGGATAGAGTAGCATGGAGAGCTGCATCAAACCAGTCTCAGGACTGAAGACCACAACAACAACAACATGCATCATCCTAGCTGAATCCAGCGCAGTACTAAACCAGGTTAAAGCCACTATTGCTGCCAGAGATGGCAGCTCTATATATGAAATTTTGCAGCCAGTATTCCCCCAAATCACTAATAAATTCAATCGTGTATTTTGCCTACTAGACTGTATACTTGAAGGAGAACTAATAATCTGCCTTAGCCTTTAATGCATCTCTCTTTCTCACAGAAACTGGTAAAATAAATTGATAGATCATATGGCATCATTGCCCTGATGTATATTTTTCTATATAACACCACATTCGCGACATGGATGTCTTTGTGATGAAATGTTTAACAAATAGCAGAAGTGTTTTCAAATGTAGATTAAAGATGTTTTCTCTTAACAACTCCTACACTATAAAGGAATTCTGGGATGGACATAATTAATCAAATGGCTTGCATGTAGCCATCTAAATATTTTAGTTCGTTTTGTATGTTTATTTTATTGACACATTCTACATCATAATGTTCATCATAAATATGATCTATGGAACAAGTACTATTTCCTTATTTGTAATCCTCCCTGATGATGCGGTTTTAATGGCCAGCAGAATATTTTAAATGATCAACAATGAGCAAAGTCTGCAGGAAGCTGCAACATTAATAATGCAAACATTCACACAGTGGTCCAGGACTGACAGGATCAACGTAAATTCTGAAGAAATGTAGATAGCTAACTTTTACACTACAAAAAATCTCCAGGCAGCAAACTTGCATTTATCGTAGAGGGGCAAAAGTCTCAAAGGTGAGTGATGCAAAACCTTTAGGCATAGATAATCATGAGGATATGCAGTGGGAGATATACCTTAGCAGTCTAAATAAAAAACTGAATACACTTCCATACACTGTTAGAATTCTCGCCTAAAGTGCGAGCTGCTCTTCATTAGTGATATACAATCATGATGGATGAACAAACTTTCTTTTGCAGTATCCCATAAGGACCGTAAAACCATTCAGAGTAAAGTGAAGGTTTGTCACAGGGGAAGAAGTCTTCAGACCTAAGTATGACTTGCACTCATATGTAACTAACCATGAATTTAACCTACATGTGAAGTACAAATACGTGCAGAAGAAGAATGTACCATACAGGCATAAACACATGTAGTATTGCGTAACATCCATACTGACACCAGTTGGAAAATACTCCTATTGCAGCACAAAAAATGCGGATATGTTCCTGTTTATTAAAAAGACTCTAACTAAAATGGGAGGTACTAGCTGCGTCATTTCCCTTCCTCAGCACTTTCAAAAATTTTCCCAGAAATTTTGGGATGTGAAGATATTCACGATTTTTAACATACAACTCACCTCAAACTCCCACAAGCTCCCCTAACTGTAATTCACTCGGTCCATCACTGTAAGTCGCTCATTCTCATCCTCTCCCAGTGGCAGTTGCTCACTCACTCATTCAGCCCAACTCATAGTCATTATCTCTTTGTGTCCCTCTGTCAGTGTCTGCTGTGTCACAGCCACAGTCCCCTCTGCTCTGTCCTACAACTACAGTCTCCTCTCACTGTCACTGTCTGGATCTTGCTCTCCTTTGCAGCTAATATCTCATTTCTTCCTTCCTTCTGCTGCTGTCTCTTCTCACTGTAACTATCTCTCTATTCCTTGTTGCCATTGTCATATAATCTGTCCCTCACTCACTTCCACTTCCTCTTTCTCTCTATTTCCCCCCACCCCCACCCCCCACCCCAGGATTGTCTCCTTTGCTCTTTGTATAACACACCCCAATGTCTACTATCTTCTACTATTTACTACTTTTCTGTCTGTTTGCCACTGCCAGTGTCTCCTTCTTTCACAGTATAAGAAAGCGCAAATATGTTCTCATACCAAAAGTACTGGGAATTTTTTTAATGTGCTGATGGAGGTTGAATGCGGCAGCTGGTACCCCATTTTTCAGTCAGAGTCTTTTAAATAAACAAG
Organism: Schistocerca cancellata; assembly: GCF_023864275.1. Lineage (NCBI taxonomy): Eukaryota > Metazoa > Arthropoda > Insecta > Orthoptera > Acrididae > Schistocerca > Schistocerca cancellata. Next base: position 58,869,642 of record NC_064629.1, on the reverse strand, counting down.
AACATATTCGCATTTTTGTGCTCTCATAGGAGCATTTTTCCGCTGGTTCCCTTATTTTCCCTGCCGCAGCAGGGCAGGTTACTCATATGAAAAGAAATGTGAAATTTAGATGGTCTACTTGTGTGAAACTGAAATAATCCAGAACTACTTTTACACCTCAGATCAGATTTTACATGCAAAAATATTTATCGTGTGCTTCAGTGCTACAATATGGGGTTCTCAAATGATAATAGAGACACTTTACAGTATATTTCTCTGTGCTACGTCACTTTGTATACGTTTTCGCCTCATACCGGATCTTACATGTAGAAGTATTGTAACTCTGAACATATGTATTGTGAAAACGGATAAAGCTATCAAGAAACTTTCGAGGTTGTTTGAAATCGGACTTTTAGGAATATATCGTAAAGCTTTAAGCCATTTGCTCTGAATAGCCGTCTTGAAATCCTCGGCTGGATGCTAGTGATGGTGAAAATATATAAGAAACCCTTTTTATGGGGTTAACCCAGGAACCGTCCATGAACTAATGTTGCCTTCATAAATCTCATCAAGCATACCATAAACTGCATCAATTGCAAAAAGAACCAACCGATTTCCTACAGCAGGAAGAGGTGTGTAATATTTATACTTTGGCCCTATACTGTAGTAGAGTGACACTTAGATGTTTCTTCTGTTAGGTATACAAGTGGTCCCTAGCCCAGTGGCTATCCGGGACATGTGACCCAACATGTTTAACACAAACAGTACATGAGGTATGAGTACTGGAAAATCCTATTTTCACATGCGATGTTTTGGAATGTATAAGGTACACATGCTGTTGTGTGCATACTGATTAAATACGTTTCAAATAAAGTAGACACAGTTCTTGTTTGATCAATGCTTCTGCTCTGTCTCTGTATTTTTGGAGCATCTTGCTGAGTAAATATAATTCACCAAAATATTTTAATTAATTATCAATTTATATTATGTTCACTTTATATTAAATTTATATTATTATCTACATTGACAGTGTAGAACATGTAATCTTAGTTATTAAATACTACAATATATATTTTACGCTTTATTTTGGACATTTGATATATCATATGTACAAACAGTATACTCAGATGACTTACTGGACCAAAAATAAATAAAAATATAAGTATACTAGTGGTGAAAGACAAGCTATATTGATGTAAGTATAAGGTTACATATAAACCATTTGTGTAATTACATGTCCATTGATGATGATATAGACTACAAAATAGTAGATGATAGACAAATCAGTTTGAATCAAAACAAATCAAAAGTAAGTTGCTTGTGTTTTTTAATCTTCCGATACTTTTGCGCAAGACGTATACTTTCTCATTATTTTCAGATATACTTACTCCTGCTCAAACTGACAACCTGAACATCGAGTTACTCAATGTCAGTTATTATTAGAATTTGTGTTTGGATAATATGGTCTGTCAATAGGCCTTTTTTTATCTACAGTAACACTACATGCTATAGATTCGAAAAATATATACAAGCACTACCATTCCACTACAAAAAAGGTAAAAGGAGAAATGTCAATAACTAATAACCTCTTTCACTACTGATACCATTTTCCAAAATTTGTCAGAATGTGCTGTATTCTAGAGTAGTATTCCACCTGAGCAACAATAATATCCTCAGTGAAACACTGCCTCCGTATCTGAATGGTCAGCGTCACTGCATTTGGTGTGGAAGGACTTGTTTTCACTTCGAAGTGCCTCCTCAGATGTTTTGAGTGATAGGTTAGTCTGAAAAGAGGTCCACATAGCTTCATAAGGCCAAATGAGGAGCCGCTTCAATAAAAAGGCAGCAGCAAGAACAGGATTCATCTACTGGCAATAAAGACTGAAGGGATTGGCAATATGCGGGCCACATGCCCCAGAATCACAAGTCGCTTTTCATACTGCCATATAGACAACAGTTGGTTAGTTGGAACAGATGTAAGTCCTAATCCCTGAGTGGTTGTTGCGTGAACCATCTAATGCATTTGGCAGTGTTGATCAAAGTAGCCTCCTAGATAAAGTGATATTGTATGGAATTGGTGGTATAACAAACAAATGGACGATGTCATACCTAACCAAAATAATGCATATAGCTGTACTTAATAAGAAAACAGTGTAAGATGGGAGATTCTTCTGAATGCGGAAAAAAATCAGTTACGGGTTTCCACAAGACTGAATCTTACGCCCTATTCTTTGTCATGTATGTAAATTACCTTCAGTCTAATATACAAGCTGCATAGTTCTTTTTTCAGATGACTCTAGTATTGTAATTAATCCAAATATAGAGGAAATGATAACTAATGTTTTTAAGGGTATTATTGAGGGATTGTGTGTGAATGGTCTTACTCTCAGTTCCAAAAAGACTCAATTTATTCAGTTCGTACATACAGAGGTACTACACCAACGATAAGTGTAACAAGTGGAGGAAACAGTAACTAGCGTGGATAATCCACAGTGATGAGAATTTAAACTACAATAACGCGTTTTTGAACTCCTAAAACAACATAGTTCAGCCACATTTGCACTTGTGATCTTTGAAAATCTCAGGGAGGGACATATCAACAGTTAACATATTTTGCGTATTTTCATTTAATGATACCATATGAAATAATGTTGTGGGGTAACTCATATTTAAGAAATAAAATCTTCATTGGTTGAAAATGTAATGTTAAGAATAATAATGTCACGTAGAAGGAGGTGTAATTAGGTGAATGACGAACACTATCTTCATTTAACGAAGGTTTATTCAGCACTTGCACATACAAGAGCGCAGAGCAAACTGCCCCCAGCCAGAACACGTACAGTGTATATACAACTACAGAGCATTCCAATACAATAATTCTAGACATGAGTGGATACTTCTAGAATGTACTCGACCCAAATATATAAATTAAAATTGTACAATCTACGTGAGTTTTGAACTCAGGACCCTTTATGCAACAGCTTAGTATCATAACTGTTACACCATGGTGCAACTCGGCTTCTGCTCCCACAATGCTGTCTCCTTAAGTGAACAGTGTCTCGGTGTTACATCATCAAAAATGGTTCAAATGGCTCTGAGCACTATGGGACTTAACATCTGTGGTCATCAGTCCCCTAGAACTTAGAACTACTTAAACCTAACTAACCTAAGGACATCACACACATCCATGCCCGAGGCAGGATTCAAACCTGCGACCGTAGCAGTCGCGCGGTTCCGGACTGCGCGCCTAGAACCGCTAGACCACCGCGGCCGGCTACGTCATCCTAGTCCGGGAACGAGCCATCGGTCCTGCATACTCCGACTCCCGATGATTAATTCTCGCCCTGGCGGTGATCTTCTTAGAACTTCCTTTGCCTCTACGCCCTTCGTTACCTTTCCGCTTGTTGCCTGTCGCTGGAGCTTCGAATTTGCCCTGGGTTGCAGGATCCTTATAGGGCTTCATTCGAAAGACATCGACCGTATCTCTGATCTTTCGTCGTCTTGTGTTGGGGTCGAAATCTTCAACTTCATAAGTAACATCAGACAAACGTCTTACAACCTTATGAGGTCCAAAGTAGCGCCTAAGAAGCTTCTCAGAGAGACCTACCTTCCGGACAGGAGCAAAGATCCAGACGAGGTCACCAGGCTGGTAGACAACAGGGCAGTGGCTCGCGTCATACCTCCAGCGATCGTTTCCTTGAGCCTGCAGTGTGCGGAGTCGAGCTAACTGAAGAGCTTCCTCAGCTCTGGTTAACACCTGGCCGATGTAGTCGTCATCCACGTCATCAGGATGTAACGGAAACACAGTGTCCATCGTCTTAGTCGCCTGACGCCCATGCACCAGGGAAAATGGCGTAAATCCCGTGGTGTCTTTTTTGGCGGTGTTGTAGGCAAACGTCACTAAAGGTAGCACCTCATCCCAGTTGCTCTGCTCAACACTGATAGCATGTTGGCCAAGGTCTTATTAAGGCGTTCAGTAAGCCCGTTCGTTTGCGGATGGTAGGCAGTCTTCATGTGATGAGTAATGTACCACTGATGGTTTATCTCTGTCACAAGATTTGATTGAAAAACTTTCCCTCGATCCGTAATTAACGACCTTGGGGCACCGTGTTTTAATACAATGTTTTCCACGGTGAATTTGGCTACATCTGATGCTTCAGCTGTTTTCACGGCATTTGTAATGGCATAGCGTGTCAGATAGTCAGTGCAAGCAATAATCTATCTACTGCCACTAGCAAATGTTGGAAAACTTCTGAGGAAATCAATCCCAACATGCTGGTAAGGCGTTTCGGCTGGTGGAATTGGTATGAGTCGGCCAGGTTGTTTCTGAGGAACTGCCTTTCTCCTCTGGCACTCTCTACTGTGTGACACATAGTGACAGACACCCCTAAATAAACCTGGCCAGAAATATCTCTTGCGGATTCTATCGCATGTGTTAATAAAAACCTAAATGTCCGACCTCAGGTGTGTCATAGTATTTTTGTAGAACATCTAATCTCATGTGTTTAGGAAGCACTGGTTGCCATCTCTTTCCAAACGGATCAAAGTTTTTCTTGCAACGTAATCTATTAACTACCTAAAATTGTCCTTCCACATCCAATGACCGATTTAAGGCAAGCATAATTTGAAATATCTTGATGTCCTTCTGCTCAGCAGAGAGATCCTGGAGTGCAGTGAGATAGTTACTATCTTCATCAAAGTCTTGATGGTCTTGCACAGGGTTTCTTGAGAGACAGTCAGCATCTTGGAGTTTTCCTCCGCTATTATACACTATGGTAATGGCGTACTCCTGAAGACATAGTGCCCACCTGGCGAGTCGTCCTGTTAGATCCTTAAGACCTGACAACCAACAAAGTGAATGATAGTCTGTAACAACTGTGAACAGCCTTCCATTTAGATACTGTTGACATCTGCACATGATCCAGATCACAGCAAGACATTCTCTTTCTGTAGTTGAGTAGTTTCTCTCGGTTTTTGTAAGTCTCCTAGAAGTATAGGCTATAACCTTTTCTTTTCCATTTGAATGTTGCACCAGAACAGCACAGAGCCCATACCCAATGGCATCTGTGTGTAGTTCTGTAGGTGCTCTCTCATCATACAGACCAAGTACAGGGTCAACCATCAGAGCTTTTCGCAGCACATCGAAAGAATCTTGTTGAGCACCACCCCAGATAAATCTAGCATCAGCTTTTAACAGCTCTTGGAGTGGCCTGGCTTTGATACAAAAGTCTTTGATAAAACGATGGTAGTAAGAACATAATCCAAGGAAGCTTCTCACATCTCTAATCTGCCCAGGAATAGGAAATTCCGTTATAGATCTCACCTTTTCTGGGTCTGGCCACACACCTTCGTTTGACACAAGGTGTCCAAGTACTTTGACTTCTTTTGCTCCAAATAGAAATATCAATCCTTAACTCTGTAATGTAATGTAATGTATATATATATATATATATATATATATATATATATATATATATATATACATTACATTACATTACATTACAGAGTTAAGGATTAATATTTCTATTATTTACCCCATTCCCTTAAATGGCACAAAATGTATATACTATATTGATAGATTTATTTATTGCTATTCAAGAATTCATCTTTGGTATAGAATGAGTTGTCAAGGGGATATGATTTCAATTTATTTTTGAAGCTGTTACATCTGTCTGTCAGACACCTTATTTCATCTGGTAGTTTGTCGAAAATTTTTATAGCAGCATATTTTACCCCTTTCAGTGCCAAAGATACGTTGAGCAAAGGATAGTGTAAGTCTTCCTTTTTTTCTGGTATTATAATCATGAATATCACTGTTGTTTTTAAACTGCTCCATGTTATTGAGAACAAGTTTCATTAGTAAGTAGATGTATTGTGAGGCTGTTGTAAGAATTCCCAATCTTTTAAAAAGATGCCTACAAGATGCGTGACTATGAACCCAACACGTTATTCTAACCACTTGCTATTGAGCAGTGAATATTTTTTGTCTAAATGTTGAGTTACCCCAAAATATTATTCCGTATGACATCAGAGAGTGAAAGTATGCAAAGTATATTACCTTACTAATTTCTATATCCTCAAAATTAGCAGTTATTCTGATCGCAAAAGTTGGTGTGCCTAGTCGCTTTAGGAAACCCAAAATATGAATTTTCCAGTTAAGATTCTCATCTATATGTACACTCAAAAACTTAGTATGCTCTACCCTGTCTACTGACTTCTGTTGATGTGTTATATTTATTGAAGGAATTGTACTTTTGCAGCAGAAAATTGGATGTACTGTGTTTTTTCAAAACTTAGAGCAAGTCCATTTGCAGAAAACCATTTATTTATATCATTTTCAATTGGACTTTCTTCTACTGGATTAATAATGATGCTTGTATCATCAGCAAATAGTGTCAGTTCAGCTTCCTGTTTCATATAGGAAGGGAGGTCGTTCACATATATCAAGAACAGAAGGGGGCCCTGTGGAACAGCTAATGTAATTTCACCCCAGTTAGATGAAGTGGCAAACTTATTTAAATCACTTGACCCATATAAGGAAACATTTTGCTTCCTCTTCTGTAGGTATGACTAACCACTCATATGCTATTCCATTTATACCATATACTTGTAATTTCTGTAACATAATGTCATGGTTCACACAGCCAAATGCTTTGGACAAGTCACAGAAAATTGCTATTGGTGACATTTTCTATTTAAGGACTCTATTATGTGGACAGTGAAATTGTATATTGCTGTCTCAGTGGAACAGAGTTTTTGAAATCCGAACTGTGATTTACTAAGTATCCCATTACTGTTGAGATGGCTAACCGCTCTTGAGTACATTACTTTCTCAAAGATTTTTGAGAATGCTGTAAGCAAGGATACTGGCCGATAATTATTTACATCTGTGGTGTCCAACTTTTTGTAGAGAGGCCTGACAATGGCATATTTTAACCTGTATGGGAAAACACCTTGAGTTAGTGATGCATTACATATGTGACTCAGAATATCAGCTGCAATTGCTCCACATTGTTTTAATATCTTATTAGAGAGGTCATCTACTCCAACAGAACATTTATTTTTCAGAGATTTAATAATTAATCTGACTAATTTTTTTCAAAACAGACTCTTCCATTTACTGCCTAGCTTTTTCTTTTGAACTGTTCTCACAATTTTTTTCTCCTAGACTTAAGAAATGATTCTTAAATACATTAACTACTTGTGTTCTGTTGGTTAGGATGGTCTCGTTCTCTTTAACAGTAATACTACCTACCCCAGTGGCTACTTTTCCTGTCTCCCTTCTAACAACATTCCATATTGATTTGATTTTATTGCTGAAGTTGTTAATTTCTTCTCTAACATACATATTTCTTGATTTCCTTACAACTTTTCTCAGTATGTTACAATAATTTTTATAGTGTAAAACTACTTCTGGATCTTTACTAGTTCTTGCTGTCTCATACAGTTTTCTTTTTCTTTCTGAAGACACTTTAATACCTGTAGTAATCCAAGGTTTCTTTGAAAAGTGTGTGGTGTTACACTTAGTAATTTTCTTTGGGAAACAATGTTCAAAGAGGGATATAAATTTATCAAGAAATATTTTGTACTTATCATTAGCATTTGGCTCATTAAATACATCTCCGCAATTAACATGTGTTTAGATTTCTCTGGAGTGCTGTATAGATACTGGCTTTAGGGACCTTACACTTTTACTTAATGGTTTCTGAACTGTACACCCTCTTAGGTTTTGTAAGTTAATCAGTTGTGAATCATGGTCTGACAATCCATTTACCACAGGGAAATTTTATTAAGCTTCCTGTAATCAACACAAAAGCGCCAACTGCCATCCTTCTTCCTGGCAAGGATCACAGGTGACGGCCATGGGCTCTACGAAGGCTGAATGTTGTCATTCTTCATCATTTTCTTTACTTCGTCGCGATTTATTCGACTTTCCGTTGCTGACACACGGTATGCTCTCTGGCTTATTGGTTGACGGCCTCCAGTGCTAATCTGGTGCTTCACCATCGATTTGTCTGATTTCCTCTTCACCTGTGGATTGAAGCATTCAGAGAACGCTTGAAGTTTGGCAAGTAGCTTCTTCTGTTGTTCCTTAGTGAGATCTGGTGATAGTCGAGCTAGAAGATTTTGTCTCGTAATGGTAGCGCTAATTTCTCCCACAGACTCGGCAATGGAGGTTTCTATGACGCTTAGCTGTTCTTCAATTAACGGCACAGTGTTTCCTACGCACATGCGTCTTGGAGGGATCTGCGGTTCTCGGCGATAGTTAACTATCCACAATTCATCGAATCTGTTCTTAAACCAGACAGTAGAGGCTGGAATGACCAAGTTATTCTTCAGTGGTATGCTTCTCTTACATTCCACTACAAGATCTATCTATCTATCTATCTACATCTATATCTATACTCCGCGAGCCACCTTACGGTGTGTGGCGGAGGGTACTTATTGTACCACTATCTGATCCCCCCTTCCCTGTTCCATTCACGAATTGTGCGTGGGAAGAACGACTGCTTGTAAGTCTCCGTATTTGCTCTAATTTCTCGGATCTTTTCGTTGTGATCATTACGCGAGATATATGTGGGCGGTAGTAATATGTTGCCCATCTCTTCCCGGAATGTGCTCTCTCGTAATTTCGATAATAAACCTCTCCGTATTGCGTAACGCCTTTCTTGAAGTGTCCGCCACTGGAGCTTGTTCAGCATCTCCGTAACGCTCTCGCGCTGACTAAATGTCCCCATGACGAATCGCGCTGCTTTTCGCTGGATCATGTCTATCTCTTCTATTAATCCAACCTGGTAAGGGTCCCATACTGATGAGCAATACTCAAGAATCCATGTGTTGATGCATGGCATGACACGTGACAGTTACCTTTCTAGCATTGACTGCAGGAATGATCACTTCATCCAGCACACGTAGTCTCCACACACTCGGATGCGCATCTTCCTGTCCACAGTATCTGATCTCGTCTAGCATAATCTTCGAGCAACCACAATATATAATTGCCTGAGAAGCTTTCAAAAAGTCCCTTCCTAGAATCACGTCATGACTATGCTCTCGTAAGATGATGAATTCTAAGGGCTGTGTATGGCCACTTATACCCACATGAATAACATCTTCCTGTAGGTTTTACATATTTCCCATTAGCCACCTTCATCAGAGATGTTTTGTTGTCGACGAATACAGTTTTCTGCAACTGGCGACGTTACTTCTCCGAAATGACTGAATATTATGCTCCAGTGTCCACAAGAGCTTGGGCTGGTCGGCCATCCATGAGGATATCGACGTAGTTTCCTATCATTTTTGTAGTGATTGATGGCGGAGAATATTTCTCCTCGCCGGCCTCACCTCCAAGGAAGGTCGCACCTTTTAGTTTTCCAGGTTGCGGCGGCTAGGTGATCGACTGGAGTTTCTAAACGACGATGGAGACCTTGAGAGGTGTGTTGGGGAGCTTCCTGTCCAGCGGCTAGCTTGCAGCGATGGTGACCTACGTCGTCCTGCACCTAAATCTTCTTGTTCATCTTCGTCGTCCCGGAGTTGGCGTCGGCTAAGATCGACCTGCCGTCTTCTGGCGTCGGCGACATCAAATATCCGCCACCTTTCTCGACAATAGCGCACCACATGTCCCGGTCGTTCGTAGTGGAAACATACTGGTTGGTTATCCTGGGTCCCGCAGACGTAAGTCTTCCTTGGTGCCCAAACAGGTTCCTCATGTGGTATCGTAGGAATGTAACCCATCTGGGTCTCGAATTTTTTCACCGTTTTGAAGGAACATTAAGGACGAGAGATGGGGTTCAATGTCTGTTCCACTTCCTCCCTTATGATCTGTTGATGCGTCTCGGTTTTTTGCACGCTTTGCAATCCAAGTGCCTTCTGAACGTCCTTTGTCACTATGTGACGAAGAACGCTTGTAAAATCAGTTGCTTCCTCCGCCACAGACATTGATACGACGTTTGGAAGCGGTTCAAACCTCTTGCCTGTAATTCTTTTTTAATGCATTGTATCGATATACTGGCACCATTTTATGAAGTCGTCTGCTGTCGAAACCTCCTTCAGGAGTAGGGCTTGTTACATGTCCTCGGCAACACCCTTCATGAGATGTGCAACCTTATCTTCCTCCTTCATTCTAGGATCCACTATTTTACACAGCTCCAAGACGTATTGAATGTGGGATGCTCTAGTTTCTACTGGACGCTATGCCCTGTACTTTTCGTTTATTTCAGCCATCCACTTCCGGTGTTGTGTTTCACCGAAATGCTTGCGCTGTTCCGCCTGTAATACTTTCCAGCTTGAGAACTTCTCCTTGTTGATCTCATACCATTGCTTGGCAGTGCCCTCCAAGTAGAAAAATACGTGAGCCGAACACACGGTGTCATTCCGTTTGTTAAATTTGGCTATATGCTTATTTTACCTTCAGCCACTTGTTTGGATCTTGGCCATCGTCACCAGAGAACCCGGAACGATGTTTCATGTGGTGCCACACAGTTGCTGTCGTCGTAACGTCCTCTTCTTCTTCTGTCTCCGATAGACAGCGATGTGGTGAATCTGGCTCGAACTCGGATTTCTCCCCACGTAAGCGGCGGCTCTGTCGTGGCCTGATGGGAGCCATTGTGTCGTCGATAATGTGCATTATCACAAGTTCCAATACCCAGCGCCTCTACCAGAATAATGTCACGTAGAAGAAGGTGTAATTAGGTGAATGACGGACTCTAACTTCACTTAACGAAGGTTTATTCAGCACTTGCACATACAAGAGCGCGGAGCGAACTGCCTTTGGCCAGAAGACATGCAGTATATATACAGCTACAGAACATTCCAGTACAATAATTCTAGACATGAGTGTATACTTCTAGAATGTACTCGACCCGAATATAGAAATTAAAATTGTACGGTCTCGTTGAGTTTTGAAGTCGGGACCCTTCATGCAACAGTTTAGCTTCATGACCACCATTCCACAGTGCTACTCGGCTTCTTTTGTGACAATATATGGTACTCACCCCCGATAATCTGGATGAGATCTGTTCAAGAAGTTGGGTATTTTGACTACTCCCTCACAGTATATTTATTCTCGCATAACGTTTGTTGTAAATTAACCCACTGCACTTCAAAAGCTACTATGATGTACATAATTAAAATACCAGAAGAAAAAATGATATCGACTATTTCACACTAAGGAATAATTAGCACAAAAAGTGTTTTACAATACTCCCACCAACATTTTTTATCACTTACTCAACGCCATTAGATATCTAACAATCAGCAAAGTTAAATTTGAAAGCTCGTACCAAGACCTTGCTGTTTGGTTCCCTCTTCCAAATCAACCAACCAACCAATCAAATTTGAAAGCAAACTAAACGATTTCTCTTTAACGAACCCTTCTATTCCGTAGCAGAATTTCAATTTTTTAATATCTAAAAGATTTTGTTAAGAATTAGTATCGCATATCTGCATGTAAAAACATGTGTAACACAATGCTAGCCGAAAAAAAAAATCCAAATGTTCCAAGAATGTTGCAAGTATCATATATAAGCTGAGCTGCAGTGTCTGAAATACATTTTTGTGAATTACTGTTGCATTATTTTTTATTCAAATTTGTAGCTTCAACTTCTAGTAACTAGTCAAACTTTCTCTGGGACGTGATTGTAATGTCTGTGGAATCAAACCTTCGTTGTTTGCTTATTCTTCCGATGTTAATGAGTTTGGAATATTGAACGTAGTAGCCATTGTAGTTGACAGTGTTTGTAGCGGTAATGGACGATTCCATTTGGAGAAAGAATGTATAGTTATTGCGCAAATGTAGTGTGGTTATCTCTTTGTGACTGTTCCTCATCTTTATAAAGAACATTGTGATATATGGTTTGTGGTACTACGTGACGTTTATTTCGTGCGACCATAAGTGCGACATCTGACTTACAAAAGCTGGCAACAGGAATGTGAAGACAGTTTGTGTGGCAGAAATCGTAAATCTCACTGTGTGATAATGTGTTCGCAATTAGTATATGTGGCACTAATGTCTGATCTGAGGAGAAAGAGAAACTATGGTAAGTAATTTCAGACATAATAACAAATGAGTTGTTGATACGTTTTGTTTTCGTAGTCAGCGCTGCGTGCATAATTCCCTGTCACTGTTTGTTTATTGCCTTATTTTGGGACTAGTGGTACGCATCAATATTTTATTAACTGCATATGTGTCCGAATTGCCGTATTGATATTAGATCAGTGGAACCTCAGTAACCCATGTAACTGTGCAGTAGATGAAAGGTAGGAAACAATCTGCATTCATCTACACCCTCCGTATCGGTTTACTAGAGGTTTAAGAGTTGAGTTCTATTTTATTGCAGCATAGGGCGTAGTATCATAATTTAAGTACACGTAAAACCAACATTGCCTATAATTGAGAATACTGTTTCGAAACTGTTAATTTCGAAAGCCAAGCAGTTAAGTCAACGGTCTGTGCTTTTGTTTATATTATGTTTTGTATACTATGCTGCACGGCTGATTTTTGACAGAATCTGCGTTAAATTGGTTGGGTTGACATATTTGGTATGTCAGTGTCTTAAAGTTGCTGAACATTCCTGTAAATGCATGATTAGTAGTAAGATGACACCTTTGGAACTTCTACGGAAGACTTCTGCTATTTATTCACATTTGCAAGTTTGTCGTTTAAAAGAGTATTAATGTATGTCACTGTTTTGATATTATTCTTCTGGCCACATCGCCAGCTTTATTCAAATTTGCTAATGGAATATTTTGTTGGTTAACGGTAGATTGGATGATATATGTGTTGCATGACTGTCTCGTAATTTGCGTGTTTATAATTAGTAATTTCGAGGACCTCACATAGTTTGATGATATGTCACATTTACGTCCATATAGGGATCAAAAATTTACAGGAGAACCCGTTGGTTAACTGTAAAGTTTATATAAGTTTGCATTTTTAAATTCCCCTAATATTGTGTATTTCATTACGTAAATAAAGCACTAGGATATGATAATGCCTGCACGTTAATCACTCCTTGGCTGAGATGATATTGGTCTGTAGTATAACCCGAAACCTGTATTAGGGCGACAATTTGGCCAGGTATTGAAGCCAATGTGACAGGCAGCGGTACTGATGAAGAGGCAGATAGGTTGGCATAGACCAATGACCACATGTGTACCATATTTAAAACTGTTTTTTGAAATTAAATTAAGTAAATTCAGGAAGACACTACCATTTAATAGACATAACCCTGCCGAATATTTTGATGCATATTTTGTTTATCGCCTAGGAAAATCGGAAGAGGGGGGGGGGCGGATTCACTAGCTCATTCTTACCAAATGAAATGCAATTCCACAAATCTGATAATTACCCAATGGTTTTCTTTCTGTGCCGTTTTGCATTTCATAAACGAAGTTGGAATGATTTACATTAATTATATTTAAGTCAGTATGAACACCTCTGGAGGGTTAAGTATTCATTCTGGAAGTATTAATGAATTGAATTTAACACCATCCTTCTACTGGAAATGTATTTTGGTGTTTGTATAGTAACATAATTAGTAGTAGTCGTACTTTAATTTCAAATGAAGGACTATATAGTAACTAATTTGTCAGTCATGGGGTTTTTAGTGCAAGTTTTATTATCTACAAAAGGCAGGGGTCCTGGTTATAGTATATCATATTATCTTGTAATAGTAGTAGTTTGACACAATGTGAGGGTAATTGAAACCCTGCTCCATCTGGAGCACTATTCCAGCATGCGATTACAGTCTTATGAGAATCTCTATTTGACATTACACTTCTGAGGAGAGATTAAGAGACCTGTAGCTAATTCAGTCTCCACTTTATTTTTTTCACTAAGAGTATTTGTTGATGGAGAGAACATCTGTGAAGTATGCAAAGTGGGGATAATGGGTTAAAGTGTGGTATTAGACCCCCTCTCCCTCGACCATTCTGGTGGCAGAATGATCAGTAGTGCAGCCCAAGGCCTCAGTTAGGTTGAAAGATGACGCATTTGGTTGTGAGTTGGTGAAGCCAACAAATGTAAAAACCAAATTGACTTTTAGTGCAGCCTAATGTTAACTTCTGTGCCATCCTGAAAAAAGGAACTGGGGTCCAATATGTAATTTTTCCCAGATAATGTTCTATCTGATTGAAACTGTGGAATGGGCCCTGACATGTGTCTTGGTAGCTCAGTCAAGAAGAATATAAGATAGGCAAAGGCCGGTGTTCAGATCCTGGAGTTGCACTTACTTTTGGCGTGTCTTAAAAGTTAGTAATGGTATGAACACCCCTGGAGACCTAAGCATTCATTCTGGAAGTATTTTATTTCGTAATTAACAACGTCAAAAATAGGGATAGAAAATGATATAAAATTTTTCACTCAATTAATTAGGGCTAGTGTACCAAATTTTTAAAAACGTGTAATAAGTGATTTCTTTACTTGCCACACATTTAAAGTTTGTCTTTGCTGTACCTGGAAAGTGCTCAGTGGAATGCAAACCATGAAAATAATGAAGATAACGTGTCATTGGGTAGGTGAGGTTACTGTCAAAACTATGTCAGCATTTTTTAGGTTACCAGTTTGCTTTTGATTTGTACGACAGGTAGTCAGTTTCATGTCGGTGATGAGACTGTTTGTTGTATTTCTCTCACTTCCATAGGTAGAAGAGATAGTGTGCAGTTCCTATCCATAAAGTTAAGTGGTATAGTGAGTGAGCATGAGTAGATCCTGAGTGTGGGAGGCAGTCTAACATCTGTATTGAAAATTTATGCTTCAGTCACAAGACTCTCGTGTAAAGGGAAATGATGATGTACACGAGCTTAGAGAACTGTCCCAGCTAGAGCTACTGACCTTAGTCTTCAAACTGTGTCAAACGGTGCTTTACTAGTGTTTTTGTATTACTGTAAATGATCGTGCTGTTAAAGATACATCGTCTCTCATTTTTTCTTCTCTCCCTCCCTCTGATTACCTACCTCTACATGGATACTCTGCGAATCACACTTAAGTGCCTAGCAGAGGGTCCATTGAACAGCCTTTGCAATAATTCTCTATTATTTCACTCTCAAACAGTGCATGGAAAAAATGAACACCCAAGTCTTTCTGTGTGAGTTCTGTCTTTTCTTATTTTATTGTGATGATCATTTCTCCCTATGCATTTCAGCGCCAACAAACTATTGTCACATTTGGAGGAGAAAGTTGGTGATTGAAATTTCGCGAGAAGATTCCATTGCAATGAGAAATGCCTTTGTTTCAATGATGTCCACCCCAAGTCCTGTATCATGTCTACAACTCTCTCTTTCCTATTTCTCGATAATACAAAACATGCTGTGAACTTTCTAGATGTACTTCGTTAACACTATATGGTAAGGATCCCACACGGCACAGCAGTACTCCAAAAGGGGATGGACAAGTGTTGTTTTATTGTGATGGCATAATCCGTATCACCTCAGGCAGGAGGGTTACCTTCATAGTTTCATATGTTATTGAATTTAGCATATGTTAAAAATTCAGGAGTAAGTAAGAAACGAGTATTTTTTTGTTTTCTACAAGATACAGGTCTCCAAAGATGACACTACGAATACCATTTTGAAGATAGAGATTTCAGAAAAAAATTTAAAATGCTGTATCTCTGTAATTGTTCTAGTTTTTTTGAAAGACAGTTGCTGTACGATTACAGTGGTATCCTCCATTTGGACATATCTGTCCAAGTTCTTTTGCTGTGGCCTTTTGAAATTTGTTATAATTCACAGAAAAAAAAATTTTCTTTTCAAAAATGCCAATCCATAAAAGTTAGCTTTTTTTATGTTGATTAGTATCATGTAGTGCTATATCCTCTGTAGCTGAGAGCTTCCACTTTTAAGTTGGACAGGTTTTATTTTAAAAATCATTTTTGTTAACTTTCAAGGTAGTGTATGTCTTCACTGATGTTGTTTCTTACTAATTTCTTAGATTTTGCATCAATAGAGGAAGAATGAAATACTCTGAATCAGTCAACTACATAGGTAGGTGTTAGTCCTGTCAAGAAACCGTGGTCAGTGAAGTTGAGCCATAAGCTCTATGTGTCAAGAAAGCACAGAGAAATTACCAAAGCTATGGATGAATACACTACAGCAAAACTGACCACACTCTTCAAAGTAGAAATTCCATCTTCTGAAGGAAATGAACCAAAGCACTCTTGCACCTCTTGCCAGGAATTTTTCGCAAATGTCAATTCAGCTGTTGAATATTGTGCATCGTACAGTGGAAACGTGCTAGTTTTAACTATTATTCCAGAGACATTTTCAAAGAAAACAATTTTGAACCACATTCCGTCAGTATAGAAGTACATGGTAGACAAATCAAGAAATGTGAAGCCTGTAAAAGGAGTCTTTGGAAGACCAGATCCCTACTAGGGTCATCCTCTAGAAGCGGCTGAAGTTCAAATAGTGCAGTCATTTTATCTGGAAGATAAATGGGACTGCTCTCGCCAGAGTGCCAACAAAAAAGGTTGAAGGTCAAAAGTCAAAAAGTTGTGAAAGTGAAGAGGTACGTGACTTTGCAGTATTAAAGAAACTTTTGCAGTTTATAAGAGCAAGTATGCAACGTCACATCTTGGAAGATCAAAATGCTATGCACTACAACCTAAGTGGGTAGTTCCACACCCACCTAGAGGTGTCCGTTTATGTGTGTACTTCACGAATTTTGAACTCTGTGTGGTAACTTTGAAGAACTTTCTGGAGCACATGGCATATGACACCTTGGTTGGACTTGTGAAGTCATTAGTAGTCTGTGACGTAAAGCGAGAGACTTGTTTGTTTCAAGAATGTGGTGACTGCCCTGGAGAGAGAGAACTGACTTCACAGACACTTTGTCTGGAAGATGTAGCAGATAAATCTGCAGGAACTACATATGTGACATGGGAGGATAATAAACTAATTAAGAAAACTGTTGCCTTTGACAGTTTTATTGATGAACTTGGTAAATGGTCAGTGAAAGCAGTAACGCACCAGCATCTGTGGAAATGGCAATAACAACACCTTGCAGAAGTGAAAGGGTGTGTACAAGCTGAAGAACTGTGTTTAGTGCTTCCCTGTGATTTTGCTGAGAAATGGTCTGTAATACTCCCACAAGAAGTACAAGGGTATCACTGGAGTAATGACCAGGTTTCAATTTTTACAGGAGTGACATATTTTCAAAACAAGACCACAAGTATTGCAGTTATGAGTGATTATACAGGACATGACTCAGCACTTTCTTTGATAGCAATGCGCAGAATTCTTCTGCTGCAAACGGGGGCAGAGAAGACCATCATTATTTCTGATGGTGCTCCTAGTCATTTTAAAAATTGTTACCAGCTGTTTGAATTGTGTAAGTCGCTTGTGCCAGCTGACTGGGTATACTGTGCTACTGGTCATGGGAAGAGGCCTTGTGATGGTGTAGGAGGCCTGCTAAACCACCATGCTACGAAACATAACTCCAGACCAAATACAGCTGTGATTCAGAATGCTGAGGATTTTACGAGAGTTGAAAAAATCTTACACATCCACAGCCATCATTCTTTTGTCCAAAGAGGAAATCGAAGAATTCCGTTAGTAGAAAAAAGCATAATGGTTCAAACAAACTACTCCTGTAAAAGGAATTCAGAAGACATATTTTTGGACTCAAAGTGGTTGGTGAACTCATATTGCACACACTTTAAATAGCAAGAAAGAAGAAATTTCATTCGTTTGGCCAACACCTCAGAAACAGCAGGCTAATATTCAGATTCACAACCTGAGAAAGGTGGATGTTTGTGGCGTGTGTGTATGACTGTGACTGGTGGATTGCAGAGATTATAGACACCAGTTAAGAGTCTAGAAAATTGTAGTGAACTTTATGCTGCTACATGGACCAGCTGCTGGATATAGGTTTCCAGCTGAAGGGCAGCAACATGCCAAAAGTGCTCATTTCCTGTTCACAATGTTTTGAAGATTGTAAGTGCTCCAGTTCCTATTAGTTCAACAGGGAGGCATCATTCTATATCAAAGGAAGATACTGAAGCAGTGGAAAACATTTTTAGTTCATTGACTGGCTAATTTCAGTACAAAACAGAGTGCATAGAAGTTGTATAAATTGAAACCTTTGTCTTTTCACCTTTCACATACATTTTGTAGCCATTTAAAATGCTTGAAAAATGAGTCTCTTACTCATCTTTCAAAATTAAAAATCGTGTTGAATAAGGCTAGGTTTTGATTTTTATGAGGCTGTTATGTGATAATGTGGTAATAAAACAGGTTTTATGTATGGCAAAAGTTTCATTTGTTTATGGTTCAAATGGCTCTGAGCACTATGAGACTTAACACTTGAGGTCATCAGTCCCTTAGAACTACTTACCCCCAACTAACCTAACGACATCACACACATCCATGCCTGAGGCAGGATTCGAACCTGCGACCATAGCGGTCGCGCGGTTCCAGACTGAAGCGCCTAGAATCGCTCAGACACACCGGCCGGTTCAATTGTATATAAAACCTTTTCAACCTAAAAGTGGAAGCTCCCCTTTTCATGGAATGTAGAACTAAATAGTACTAATCAACAGAAAAAAATCAAAATTTTATGGATTGGCATTTTTGAAAACAAAAAATTTCCATAAATTATAAAAAAGTTCAGAATGCAATAGTAAAAAAAACTTTGAAAAATAAGTCCAAATGGAGGATTTCTTTATTATCGTAAAGCAATTATCTTTCAACTAAAAAAAACCAACAAAATATCTAGAACTGTTCCAGAGATACAGCAATGTAATTTTTTTTTGAAAATTCGTATCCTCAAAATGGTATGCGCAGTGTCATCTTTGGAAAGCTGTATCTCATAGCAGAATTTTGTTTGGAGACAAAAAAAGATACGTGTTTCTTACTTAGTCCTTCATTTTAACATATGCTAAATTCAATATCTGAGACTGTGGAGGTAAGATTTTTTCCCTAGCCTACCTGCATTGATATGGACCATATGCCTGATGAATTCTTTAACACCATGATGGGAACGCTGTGGTTAGAGTGGATGTGCCACAATTATTCGTATTTACTGTCGACCTGTGCTGTCTGTCTTTTTATTATTTTACTGATTTTGCGTTGCACAACAATTTATTATGTGTATTGCATCAACTGATTTTCAGAGCAGTTTCTTTTCCTATTTTTCTTTTTAAAGCAGTGTGAAAGGCAAAAGTTTCAGTGTTGCTAACACTGTCAGTCCCATCAATTGATGAGATGCAAAATTTTGGATGACTGCCAATCCCATCCTTTCATGGGGTACAGTTCCTCCAGTTATGATTATGAAATCATGTATACTGATCGGCTCAATCGATCTGCACTGTGTCGAATGGGAAATGTGCACAAAAAAAAAAAAAAAAGAAAGGGGGGTAGAGGTTGAGCTGTCTGGTCAAGAGGTTGGAGCACAGAGCACTGAAATGGTAGAGGAAACTTGCATTTCATTATTTCCCTACGAGTTTGGTTAATGCATGCAGTCTCCACATTAAAATAAAAAATAAGATGATGTGTCTGTCTAAATTCATAAAGCGTACTTTATGCAGTAATTATCATTGTGCGTAGATGCTAGCAGACAGTTCTTCTATGAGCCAACTGAGCACTACCAGGTAAAATAAGAACCCAGATGGTGTGCAAAGTATGCTCAGCTGAAGGAGAAAAGCAAACAGTAAAAGCTGTAAGAAAAAGACAGCCATACCATTGCAACAAGTGCAAAATCATCATGTTCAGAATGTATCACACAAAAAAATACAATGTTTAAAAATGATGTGTGATACAAGGGTTTGAACTTAAATAGTGGCAATTATTTATTCACAACAGATACAAAAAAGTTACATGTCTACACCTGTTACTGTCCTTCAAAGTAGCCAGCAGCATTGTGTAGAACCTGTTGCCAGTGATGTGGAAGGCGTAGTATGCCGTTAGCAGAGCCTGTTGATGGTAATGGAACGGTCTACTGCCTGTCGAATCTCTAGAACAGTTCAGAAGCGAATGCCATGAAGTGATTCCTTCATCTTCGGAATCAAATCAAAGTCGCGAGGACTTAAGTCCGGGGAGTATAGTGGATGGTACAGTACTTCTCAGTCCCATCGACCGAATGGAGCAGCCACAGCTTGCGCTGTATGTGCCCATGCATTGTCATGCAAAATGATGAGTGGGTTGTGCAGAAAGTGTCACCGCTTCTTTTGCAAAGCTGGTTGCAGCTGATGCTCTAAAAACAAACAGTAATACTGTGCATTGACAGCCTGCCGTGGAGGAACGTAATGCGTTAGGATAACACCATCACACTCGTGCACTAGAATCACCATAACTTTAGACCACTCCATTCACACCATCAACAGAACAGGCTCTGCTAACAATATACTATGCCTTCCACATTGGTGGCAATGGGTTCTACACAATGCTGGTGACTACTTTGAAGGACAGTAACAGGTGCAAACATGTAAGTCTTTTGTATCGGTTGTGAATAAATAGTTGCCACTATTTAAGTTCCAACACTTGTAATCTACAATTGGGGCTATAGGTGGTTAGTTTTAAGAAGTTGAAAGTAGAATTGTTAGGACTAGAACGGTTATTAAAATATTGACTGTGCTGAACTTTTACGTTTTTTGCAAAACCTAACATTCCTTAAAATATAACGGAAAAGATCAAACATACAAAGAATCTGTAAATATGTAATACAGGAGAAGAGGTTTTAGGCTTTCACAAAAGGTTTTATCACTGTTAAGTGTTGAGTAGCTTTCTTAGTAAAAAGTATTAAATATCCATAAAAATTGTTGGCTTTGTAAGAAATGTCGAGGTTTGCAAGGCCAGCAGTAAGTGTTAAATGCAACTCATTGCAGATTTTTGAATGTGAAAACCTTTAAACTTTTATGTCACTTTTGGAACCAAGAAAGTAACTGCTTCTATGGCTCGTGAATACAGTGTATATGCCATCACAGTTGTGAGTTTATCAGGCCTCTTATTTACTCCATTTATAATCTGACCATACAGAAAAGTTGTATCTTAAAGCACTTTGTCCACCATTGTCAGCCTTCTCTAAACCTATGCAGAAAATTTTCGTTTAGAGTTGGTATCACCAATAACCACATCATACAAGTTATGATGGTGATGGTGTTAAACATTGTTTTAAATACAACTTTCGCAGTACATTCTTACAGATGTACACTTAGCCTATTTGTACTGTTAGTGAAGTGTAATATTCTAAGTCAACATTTGATTAATTTGTTTGCTAAAGCTGTAGTGTAAGTCGGCCTTCCTGAAATTGTCCTTAGTCTCATCTTGTCCAACACGGAGAATTCATTATCATTAGAAATATATCTGTGAATACCATATAGTGTTTAGGAAATGTGTGTCACAGTTTCTTCCATTTTAAAGCAAGATTTGATGCCTTCTCATTACTCCATATTTACATTTACAACAACTTTCTTACCCAACCCCATTCCTCACCACTGCTACCGAGTTCTCGTAACTTGCGACATGCATGGCGTGTATCAACATTGGCTCTTCATTTATGGGGATGACTGTGATATTTCATGCATTGTGGTTGCTGTGCACAGTTTGTTAGATCAGTATTGCGATAATGTTCCCATGAACTCAAACTAAATCAGCAGACAGTTCTGTAGTAGTAGAGATTAGTAGACTAGTAGAGATTAAAGATACTGCTTCAGTTGTAATGTACTTTTTATTTTTCAGCTCTTAAAGCACAATCAGTTTCGGGCCCTTACATGCCCATCATCAGGTGTGATATTGAAAATAAACAAGAAAGCTAATAATTTTTACATGCAGTTTTATATATGGGAAAAAAACAGATCCATGTAACATATTAGAAAACAGCTATTGGGAGAGGTGCAGAAAAACCTAAGTCAATGGCAAAGCAACACCAGAGAGTACTAAGGACGACTGCCTGGGTAAAGAAATATGCAATGAAAACCAGGACACTTACACTTTGTGTTGTTCCCTGAACAAGTATAGAACTCAGTGTGCCACCAACAAGTGCAGAGCACGGAGTAGCGTACACGGAGAGGGAAGCAAACTGGTAAACCAGAGTGGCAAAAGTACTCCCATCTGTTAACAGGATGAACAATGCGGGGACCACCTAGTCTGGCCGTTCACAACGTGAAGTATTGATTTTCATTCAAGACGAAAAAAGAATCATTACAAGAAAGTTACATGAAGAGCATAAAGAGTATATTATGAGCAGTAAAGGAACATATTGAACAGGGTGGTACGGAACTGTAGTAAAACAAACTGGAAGCCGGCGACATAAAGTTTGTGTAAAAACTGTAAAACACATTTTTAAAAAATTCCATTTTCCATGAGTGGCATGCTAGTTTAATGGTGACATGGAATAACGTGACATGGTCATGACTTAAAAGAAAATACACATGTGCTGTTCCTATTAAAAAGCATCTCTCAAAAAAAAAAGGTAGCAAAACCTAAAAGTCCACTCTGTCAAAAACTCCTATACCAATTAATAGATAGCAACAATAGCACTAAAGGGACATATTAAAAGTAGGAACAATTCAAAAACTGTTAACTAAAAGCCAGTGGCTCAATGAGTCGTATGAAAGGTAAGACAAATGAAAAGCAAATTTTAATTTAGTGAGGATACAGACAACAATGCGCAATAATGCACTGTTGTCATAGGATAAAAAATGAAAAATATGAAAACTTTTTATTAAGAGGTCATTTTACAGGTATGTGAAATAGAAATGCTGTATAGTAGCCAAGCCTTATTATCCCAGACAGTCCTCCATAGTCCTGTCTGGTGTCGCTTTGCCATAGACTTAGGTTTCACTGCGTCTAGCCCGACCGCTGTTCTCTGAAATGTTGTATGAAACTTTTTTCCTGTATATACTACTGTGTGTAAAAATTAGTATTAGCGCTCTTGTTTCAGTATGGTATCTGATGATGGGCATGTAAGAGCCTGAAACTAGTTGTGCTTTTAAGTACTGAAAAATAAAAAGTACCTTACAAATGAAGTGGTACCTTTCAACTTCTATTAAATCAGCAGAATAAACCTGTTTATACATTTAAAGAAGCACACATATAGTAATGCACTTTGCATTGTAAATAGTATTGATTGAAACTAGATCAGTGAACAAGTTGTAAGTTTACTAATGTGTGTATAATGTGGAAATCTAGTAATGCTGTGAACAAGATTCATCAGATTTGTCATTGTCTGTATTGTTTGCCAGTAAAATCTATGATTTCATCAAACATTCCTCTCTTTTTTTAACATAACATATTTTATTTCATTGTCTCCAGACAAATTTGACATCCATGTAGGAAGACCCTCTAATGAATGTTGCTATAAATTTCAGTATTTGCCGGTTGTAGTAGTTTTAATTGAATTGCAAGAGGCTGATGACGACAGACTCTGCTTGCATATTAATGTGCTAACAGTGACTTGTGCAATTAGTATACTATCTTCCTCATGGGAAAATATGAATGTTCAGAGATAAACAGGCAGACAGGTACATAATGGAAGCTAGCGGATTAAAACTGTTTGCCATACCAAGACTCAAACACAGGACTACCAAAGCATGACTCACGATCTGTCCTCCTCACAGTTATCCTTCTACCAGTACCACATGTACTATGTTTTACATTTAACAGAAGTTGTCCTGCGAAACTGAACTGCGAAAAAAAGCGATATTGTGGAGATGGGTTCGAGTCACGGTGTGGCACACAATTTTAATTGGCCAGAAGTTTCATATCAGTGGACATTCTACTGCAGAGTGAAAAATTTATTCTCTAGATGGACAGTTTCATCTCAAATCATGCAGTACATGTAAATTCATGATCATGAATTTCTCTGGAAAAATGTTTTAGACCTCTGTATCATATAAATATTTTCCTGTATCATGGTTTTTGTAAATGGTTCAGTCCTCTGAAAAATTTGTATTTTGTAAATAACTCTTAAAACAGTAGATAACTCTTAAAACAGTTGAGAACTAAAAAAAGTGTTACTAATAAAGCAGTGGAGAAATTGCAGATGCTTTGCTTTAAAGCTCGCTCTTCATGTGTTCAAATTTAGTTCACACACACACACACACACACACACACACACACACACACACTTATGGGTTTTCTTTTAACTTACACTTTTAGGAAGAAAATACAAAAATTTTAATTTTTTCTCCTTAATTTTTTTTCTAATTTGGGAAGTCACAGAGTACTAACTTCCTTGTTATATTAGCAAATACAGCTGATATAATTATAAACAATGTCTTCTCTGCTACAGCTATTTGTATTATGTAAATATTTGTTACTAAAAATTTTAAAAATCTCATTTTTATGCATTTTTACGAATTATTTGCCTAAAACCGCCCATCACAAAACTTATGAAAATTGCTCAATATATTGTTTGGTTAATGTGTTTGTTAGCAGTTACTGCAATCAAAATGGACAATATGTTTCTCTGTAAAGTGTTAGAAATTTTTCAACATTCTGCATATTTCACATCAGTGAATTTCTAGTGTAAAATATACATGTTGGCAACACTGTTTCAAGCTCTCTCCTGTTTGTAATAAATTGGCAAGAACTTGCTCATGACTCCTTCTGCATAGAATTTTTTTTTGTTTGGTTTTATCTTTTCTTTTAGATACAATGTCAATGAGAAAATATAGTAGTGAATGGGTGAGGTGTGTGGGCTATGAAAAAGACATAATAAGATGGTGTCAATAAAATTCTTCTGGGCTGTTGACCACATTGTCAATATATAACATTGTCTGATGTTTTTGCCACTATTGCAACATTGGAAAATTTTATATATTGACCATGCGGTCAACAGCCTGGTAGAATGTTATTGGCACTGACAACAGCCTCATAAGCCAAGTTTACATAAGAAAATGGTGTTTAATAAAAGTTAAAAATACTTCACAATTGTTGGAAGTCTGTCAGAGGTATTGCAGAAATATCTTTTTCTTTGAGTAACTGTGTTACCATCACATCCATTGTGCAGGAATTGCTGTATTCGCTACAACAAGAAATTTAGTGATAACCTGCCTGAATGATTACCATCACCAGAATGTGATACTGGAGAAGACAGTGCAGATGTTTATATTTCTGTGTGTGATGTTGTTGTCACATTGAATGTTAGCATTTCTGTTGTAGCCCCAAATATATCCCTCTTTAAATGCCCAGGCAAGATAAGAAGCACAAGAACACAAGTGGAAAGTACAAATAAAAGTGGAAGAACTTGAAATAAGTTTAACACAAGCAGCATCTTCAAAACTTTGTGAAGTGTGTAATATAGATGCAGATTCTCTGGATTTGATGTGTGGGATTGATGACCTTGGATGTTAAGTCCCATAGTGCTTAGAGCCATTTTTGATGTGTGGATTCATACTCTAAACACTGTCTCTGCATCTACCTACACTTAGAAGGTACAATTACTGACACTGATACCAGATAGCTACTCCAAGCAGCAGATACAGAAATACATATGTGCTTCCTCACATGATTTAATTTCAAAAGCTCATAAAATAATGAGAAAGGTATTTAGGCATGCCCAGGTTCCTACTGTATGCATCCATTGCAAGATGATACTCTTAATGCTGCTCTGGAATATTACCTAACTGATGACAAAGATTGAAGTAGGCAAAGTCCTAATCAGACTCTTATCTCTGTTCGTGAAAATGGTGAAAAAGTTAAAAAGACAAAAAGATACATGACAAGATCAGTAAGAGAAGCATATCTCCTAATGAAAAAGGGAACCCAAATTTAAAAATTGGTCTCGGAAAATTCTACTCCTTATAGCGGAAATGGATAAAATGCAGGCCAGTGAAGGAAGTATGGACATGTTTGAAACTTTTTCCATGAGTAGTCACAGGGAAGAAGTACGCTGAGACGGACCTGGTGCTATGGACCTATGTCAAGAGCCCCAAGATAAATGTTGGTTGCAGGAGTGTGCAGTGTGTCCTGTTGCTGAAGGGATGACGAGTGAAGCATTACACCTTCAGAATACTGCCGTGATGTAACCTATGCATTGTGTGTGGGGGGGGGGGGGGGGGGGGGGAGGAGAGTCGGAGAGTTGATGAAGAAGACAGCGGAGCCAGGGAAGTATGTTGAGGTTAGGCATTGGGTCATAAAGGAGTAGTTCATCATCATATCTGCAGGTTTCAGAGACAGGCGATAGCAGAAGTAAAATCAGCCACCTCTCAGAAAACACACACAGTAGTGCTTTGCAGAAGGAAGTTCCGATACACCACTGGCATGCATCACACGTTTTGCTCACTTCCTTCGAACATCACACTGTTTTGCTATTGTCAGTGTCTATCTCATTCATGACAGTGCACATGCATGCAGTGCAGTCAGCATGATAATTGATGACATAGCATCTAAAAACCATACATTTCCTTAATGTTTGTAGGTGGCTGATGGTGCAGCATCTCATTTTAAAAACTTCTTGAGTTTTATGAAATTGGAAAACACTGTATAAGAATTAGGGCCAAAAATTTGATGTTCTCAGCAACCGGCCGTGGAAAAAGTGCGTGTGATAGGGTAGGTGGTCTCTGTAAACATTTTGCAACAAGACTAAATCTCCAACATGAAGCTGTTGATGCTATGAGAGATGGAACTTCTAAATTGAAGTACATCAGGGGAATTCAGTTTCAAAAGAGACGTGAATAGTCTGCTATGAAGTTAGTGGCAGGAATTCAATCGTGTCATTGCCGGGTTGCATTCCGGTGTGGAATATATGTTGCAAGAACAGTTCTCCATGAAATGCAGCCTGTTACTGTGTGTGAAATGCAGCAACTTCAGTATACTTTAGCAGACTTTGTTGTGAGCAGCTATAAATTGTGTGTATGACAATGATTTTGGGGGGGGGGGGGGGAGAGGACAAATAATTATTCTCTAAATAATTAGTCTCTCTCATGAGGTGGAAGACGTAACCATCACCGTATGGTCTGGCGAATTCTTTCACCTGGCCATCATCAACAGATCGTTGTGCAGATCCTTTTTCCAAAGTGCTGCTCTTGTTGCAGCATCCTTGTCCTTTTGCAAACTCATCTTGGCCATACAAATTCAGTGAGGAGCCATTGGAAAAAGAGAAAAAAGTTAACTCTTTTGAACAGTGAAGTGTTGACTCTTACAGTGTAGGCAATTTTAATTCATGGAATGTCATAAAGAAGTAAAATCATGACAGATGACAAAAATTTGTGATACTATCAGAAACAGAAAAATATGTATACAATGCTATTTTCTGTACTTAATTTTTTTTTTATAAAGTATTTGAACAAAATGAACAGTTGTTTTCCCACTTTTTATAAGGCTGTTAAATAATTATTTTGACTAAGATACGCCAGTTTTGCATTACATTTACTCAACATCAGTAGTCAATTTAAATTTTTAAATATCAATGATTTTTTTGACCTTGAGAGTAACTAGGTCTGACATAAAAATTTCTCAGATTTTGCCCCACAAAATATTGCCCTTCTTGATTGATTGTACCTTCCATAAGTACAATGACCAACTAACATACCATGCAATTTGCAGACTATTCAGGATGGGGGTTGTAGAGAAAATAATTAAGAATAAAAAAATATCAGGTTCTCTCATCTTTACATAGAAATATTTTAATAGTTTAAGAATTTCAAGCATTAATGGCATAGCTGACAGTTAGCAGTCTTTCCACTGTATCATTACTCATGAAAGTTATCCTCCTGTGACTATTCATATTTTCAAAACATAATTTTGAAATTGTTAAAAATTACATATTTTTGTAGTTTATTTTTCCAAATTACAGATGGAAAAAAGGCTCAGAAGTGTGTATGTGTTAGTCATCTCTGAGAGTACTGTGAATAAGGTTTTCATTTAAAAAATAATTTCATAACTCTATGGTGTGTAACTTTAAATCCATTTTTTATTTTCCCTTTCATTACATTTCCATTAGAACTATTGATGGCCTTGGGAGAGCCAGTCCTGACATAACTCTACCATCTGGTGAGCAAGATGTATGAGACAGGTGAAATACCGTCAGACTTTAAGAAGAATATAATAATTCCAATCCCAAAGAAAGCAGGTGTTGACAGATGTGAAAACTACTGAACTATCAGTTTAATAAGTCACAGCTGCAAAATACTAACGCGAATTCTTTACAGACAAATGGAAAAACCTGTAGAAGCGGACCTCGGGGAAGATCAGTTTGGATTCCGTAGAAATGTTGGAACACGCGAGGCAATACTGACCCTACGACTTATCTTAGAAGCTAGATTAAGGAAAGGCAAACCTACATTTCTAGCATTTGTGGACTTAGAGAAAGCTTTTGACAATGTTGACTGGAATACTCTCTTTCAAATTTTAAAGGTGGCAGGGGTAAAATACAGGGAGCGAAAGGCTATTTACAATTTGTACAGAAACCAGATGGCAGTTATAAGAGTCAAGGGGCATGAAAGGGAAGCAGTGGTTGGGAAGGGAGTGAGACAGGGTTGTAGCCTCTCCCCGATGTTATTCAATCTGTATATGGAGCAAGCAGTAAAGGAAACAAAAGAAAAATTTGGAGTAGGTATTAAAATCCATGGAGAAGAAATAAAAACTTTGAGGTTCGCCGATGACATTGTAATTCTGTCAGAGACAGCAAAGGACTTGGAAGAGCAGTTGAATGGAATGGACAGTGTCTTGAAAGGAGGATATAAGATGAACATCAACAAAAGCAAAACGAGGTTAATGGAACGTAGTCGAATTAAGTCGGGTGATGCTGAGGAAATTAGATTAGGAAATGAGACACTTAAAGTTGTAAAGTAGTTTTGCTATTTGGGGAGCAAAATAACTGATGATGGTCGAAGTAGAGAGGATATAAAATGTAGGCTCACAATGGCAAGGAAAGTGTTTCTGAAGAAGAGAAATTTGATAACATCGAGTATAGATTTAAGTGTCAGGAAGTCGATTCCGAAAGTATTTGTATGGAGTGTAGCCATGTATGGAAGTGAAACATGGACGATAAATAGTTTAGACATGAAGAGAATAGAAGCTTTCGAAATGTGGTGCCACAGAAGAATGCTGAAGATTAGGTGGGTAGATCACATAACTAATGAGGAGGTATTGAATAGGATTGGGGAGAAGAGAAGTTTGTGGCACAACTTGACTAGAAGAAGGGATCGGTTGGTAGGACATGTTCTGAGGCATCAAGGGATCACAAATTTAGCATTGGAGGGCAGCGTGGAGGGTAAAAATCATAGAGGGAGACCAAGAGATGGATACACTAAGCAGATTCAGAAGGATGTAGGTTGCAGTAGGTACTGGGAGATGAAGGAGCTTGCACAGGATAGAGTAGCATGGAGAGCTGCATGAAACCAGTCTCAGGACTGAAGACCACAACAACATTTCATTACATGTTCACAAATAATCCCATTTAGAGACGTCTAAAGGTTTCAACGGATTATCAGAAAATCAAAGTATTTTAGTTTTTCAGAGGAGTCTTCTGGACTTTGGACACATATTTTTTTCTGAAACCTTTGAAATAATAATGTGACATATTCATTCTTGACCTGTATGATTAGAGATGAAATTGTTCAGATGTGTAATTTAGTGTCTATATAGTCCCTAGCTCTTATCAGTTTCACCAGTCCGTTATTCTTGTCAATTGCATGTGAACAGATCAGAATGTTATAAGTGTTAAAGGCTTCCATGATCGACATATCAGTTCGAACACACACACACACACACACCACACACACACACACAGAGTTTTGCTATAAAAGCAAGCACACATCATGCACATTTGAATGCTATAATAATCCATGAGTATAAGTCCATGCACCAGTCTTGAAGGGAACATGAGTAGATAATAATAAGCTGCAGAATAGCTTTCAAAGCAGATACTTTGTAAAACAGTTGCCATGCTGCTTGCCTCCATTGTAATTAGGTGGAGCACTCAGAAAAGAACATGTCGAAGTCACCTCATCGTGCAGCTTTACAATCTGATAATAGACTCCTATGCTGTCCTCATTTCCCTCCTTTGATGATCTGACACTCTGATAGACAACACTCTCTAATTGTGACTTTATAGTGACACCTCTTTATTAATAATTTCTGTGACCCATTCCATGTGATGGTATGGGACATTTGCATAATATTTTAACCTGTATCGTGCTTCAAAATTAAATTTCAATTGAAACAGCAACTCTCCTTCTATGGATGTAAAATGGTGTAGGCCTAAATATAAATTTAACAAAATAAAATTATAGAAATGTTAATTTGTATTTTGTAAATAAGTAAAAATATGTGTGATGGAATGGGACTCAGACAGGATATAAAATACACCAGCCTGTGAAACATCGCTGATGTCTAAGCCAGGGAATGAAAAACCTTTGTCAGTGGTAAGTGTCCACAATATCAAATATCTGAAGAATATAAGACCTAGGTACCCATGAAGTATTATCAGCTTTTAATTTAAATTTGTGGGTCAACTGAAGCATTTAGTGCAACATCGCAACTCATAACCAAACTGTCACCTTTCACCGTAAGGTAGATCTCTGGCTACATGATGTATCAGTATGTCACTTCATTTAAGTTACACTGGGGTGACCAAAAGTCATGGGATACCTTCTGATATTGTGTCGGACTTCATTTTTCCCAGCATAGTGCATCATCTTGATGTCACATGGGCTCAACGAGTTGTTGGAAGTCCCCTGCAGAAATATGAAGCCATGCTGACTCTATATCCATCCATAACTGCGCAAATGTTGCTGGTGCAGGATGCTGTGCACGAACTGACCTCTCAATAATGTACCATAAATGTTAGATGGGATTTACTTCAGGTGATCTGGGTGGCCAAATTGTGTGCACAAATTGTTCAGAATGTTTGTCAAACCAGTTGTGAACAGTTGTGGACTGGTGACATGACATCGTTGTTTGGGAACATAAAATCAGTGATTGGCTGCAAATTGTTTCCAAGTAGCTGAACATAAAGATTTCCAGCCAATGACTGGTTCACTTGAATCAGAGGACCCACTCCATGCCATGTAAACACAGCTCATCATCATCATTGAGCCACCACCAGCTTACCAGTGACTTGTTGACAGCTCGGGTCCTTGGCTTTGTGGGGTCTGCACCACACTCATGCCCTACCATCAGCTCTTACCAATTGAGTTTGGGACTCATCTGACCCATCATCTAGGATCCAACCAGTATGGTCACTAGCCAGAAGAGGCTCTGTAGGCGATGGCGTGCTGTTAGCAGAGACACTCGTGGGTCGTCTGCCGTCATAGCCGTTAACGCCACATATCACTGCACTGTTCTAATGGATAAGTTTGTCATACATCCCACATTGATTTCTACAGTTATTTCATGCACTGTTGCTTGTCTGTCAGCACTAACAGCTCTACATGAACGCTGCTCTCGGCCGTTAGTTAAAGGCTATTGGCCACTGCGTGGCCCCTGGTGACAGGTCATGCCTGAAATTTGGTATTCTCGTCACACTCTTGACACTGTGGATCTTGGAATATTTAATTCCCTAACAATTTCTGAAATGCAATGTCCCATACGTCTAGCTCCAACTACCATTCTACGTTGATGGTCTGTTAATTCCTTTCATGTGGCTGTAGTCACATTGGAAACCTTTCCACATGAATCACCTGAGTACAGATGATAGCTCCACCAATGCAATGGCCTTTTATACCTTGTGTATGTGATACTACTGCCATTTGTATATGTGCATATTGCTATCCCATGACGGTTGTCATCTCACTGTATTGTATTCACATTCACTGAGCTCACAAACTCACAACCAAACTTTTTACCTTGTGATATATCCTTATAGTATGCTACTAATCAGTTCACAACCCCCTATATTCCAAAAACTAATATAAACACAAAAAAAGTTCTCTTTCCTGTTTTTACACATTGACATCACATGCAGCATCATCATTACATTGCGGTATGAAGCTGATATCTGATACGAGTAGGATCTGGTGATCCAATGTGTTGTTCCTGCTGTTTTTTTCTGAAGGAGATCACGTCTTGTGTATCATCATCTACTATTAGAACTTGTCACATCAAGTACTTAATTGACTTTCTGGCTTTCAGCTTAACATCAACAGAGGAACCCACATAAATATCTGTCTTTTTGTCGATCAATTGCCAATTGACTTCATTATTTAGTGTGTGCTCAGGAATCTTTGTTTCATTTTCGTCTGAAATAAACTGTGTGCAGAGTGTGAAAAGTCGCCATTATTTATTTCATCTTTTTTTTCCATCAACACAGCCTTTCCTGTAAACTTACTGTCATGCTGTATTATCTACATCCATACTCCGCAAGCCATCTGACGGTGTGTGGCGGAGGGTACCTTGAGTACCTCTATCGGTTCTCCCTTCTATTCCAGTCTCGTATTGTTCGTGGAAAGAAGGATTGTCGGTATGCCTCTGTGTGGGCTCTAATCTCTCTGATTTTATCCTCATGGTCTCTTCGCGAGATATACGTAGGAGGGAGCAATATACTGTTTGACTCTTCAGTGAAGGTATGTTCTCGAAACTTTGACAAAAGCCTGTACCGAGCTACTGAGCGTCTCTCCTGCAGAGTCTTCCACTGGAGTTTATCTATCATCTCCGTAACGCTTTCGCGATTACTAAATGATCCTGTAACGAAGCGCGCTGCTCTCCGTTGGATCTTCTCTATATCTTCTATCAACCCTATCTGGTACGGATCCCACACTGCTGAGCAGTATTCAAGCAGTGGGCGAACAAGCGTACTGTAACCTACTTCCTTTGTTTTCGGATTGCATTTCCTTAGGATTCTTCCACTGAATCTGTCTGGCATCTGCTTTACCGATGATCAACATTATATGATCATTCCATTTTAAATCACTCCTAATGCGTACTCCCAGATAATTTATGGTATTAACTGCTTCTAGTTGCTGACCTGCTATTTTGTAGCTAAATGATAAAGGATCTATCTTTCTGTGTATTCTCAGCACATTACACTTGTCTACATTGAGATTCAATTGCCATTTCCTGCACCATGCGTCAATTCGCTGCAGATCCTCCTGCATTTCAGTACAATTTTCCATTGTTACAACCTCTCGATACACCACAGCATCATCTGCAAAAAGCCTCAGTGAACTTCCGATGTCATCCACCAGGTCATTTATGTATATTGTGAATAGCAACGGTCCTATGACACTCCCCTGCGGCACACCTGAAATCACTCTTACTTCGGAAGACTTCTCTCCATTGACAATGACATGCTGCATCCTGTTCTCTAGGAACTCCTCAATCCAATCACACAATTGGTCTGATAGTCCATATGCTCTTACTTTGTTCATTAAACGACTGTGGGGAACTGTATCGAACGCCTTGCAGAAGTCAAGAAACACGGCATCTACCTGTGAACCCATGTCTATGGCCCTCTGAGTCTCGTGGACGAATAGCGCGAGCTGGGTTTCACATGACCTGTGCCCTTTTCCAATCCTTTGGAACGCTACGCTCTTCTAGAGACCTATGATACACCGCTGCAAGAAGGGGGGCAAGTTCCTTTGCGTACTATGTGTAAAATTGAACTGGTATCCCATCAGGTCCAGAGGCCTTTCCTCTTTTGAGCGATTTTAATTGTTTCTCTATCGTCTATTTCGATATCTACCATTTTGTCATCTGTGCGACAATCTAGAGAAGGAACTCCAGTGCAATCTTCCTCTGTGAAACAACTTTGGAAAAAGACATTTAGTATTTCGGCCTTTAGTCTGTCATCCTCTGTTTCAGTACCATTTTGGTCACAGAGTGTCTGGACATTTTGTTTTGATCCACCTACCGCTTTCACATAAGACCAAAATTTCTTAGGATTTTCTGCCAAGTCAGTACATAGAACTTTACTTTCGAATTCATTGAACGCCTCTCGCATAGCCCTCCTCACACTACATTTCGCTTCGAGTAATTTTTGTTTGTCTGCAAGGCTTTGGCTATGTTTATGTTTGCTGTGAAGTTCCCTTTGCTTCCGCAGCAGTTTTCTAACTCAGTTGTTGTACCACGGTGGCTCTTTTCCATCTCTTACGATCTTGCTTGGCACATACTCATCTAATGCATTATGTACGACGGTTTTGAACTTCGTCCACTGATCCTCAACACTATCTGTACTTAAGACAAAACTTTTGTGTTGAGCCAACAGGTACTCTGAAATCTGCTTTTTGTCACTTTTTCTAAACAGAAAAATCTTACTACCCTTTTTAATATTCCTATTTACGGCTGAAATCATCGATGCTGTAACCGCTTTATGATCGCTGATTCCCTGTTCTGCGTTAACTTTTTCAAATAGTTCGGGTCTGTTTGTCACCAGAAGGTCTAATATGTTATCGCCACGAGTCGGTTCTCTGTTTAACTGCTCAAGGTAGTTTTCAGATAAAGCACTTAAAAAAATTTCACTGGATTCTTTGTCCCTGCCACCCGTTATGAACGTTTGAGTCTCCCAGTCTATATCCAGCAAATTAAAATCTCCACCCAGAACTATAACATAGTGGGGAAATCTACTCGAAATATTTTCCAAATTATCCTTCAGGTGCTCAGCCACAACAGCTGCTGAGCCAGGGGGCTTATAGAGACATCCAATTACCATGTCTGAGCCTGCTTTAACCGTGACCTTCACCCAAATCATTTCACATTTCGGATCTCCGTCAATTTCCTTCGATACTATTGCACTTCTTATCGCTATAAACACGCCTCCCCCTTCACTGTCCAGCCTGTCTCTGCGGTATACATTCCAATCTGAGTTTAGGATTTCATTACTGTTTACGTCTGGTTTCAGCCAACTTTCTGGCCCTAGTACTATATGGGCGTTGTGACCATTTATTAATGAGAGCAGTTCTGGGACCTTTCTGTAGACGCTCCTGCCGTTTACTATTAGAACATTAATATTGTTATTCCCTGTTGCATTTTGCCTACTCCTACCTTGCCGCGTCTCAGGAGGCGTCTTATGTGAAGACTATATACACTCCTGGAAATTGAAATAAGAACACCGTGAATTCATTGTCCCAGGAAGGGGAAACTTTATTGACACATTCCTGGGGTCAGATACATCACATGATCACACTGACAGAACCACAGGCACATAGACACAGGCAACAGAGCGTGCACAATGTCGGCACTAGTACAGTGTATATCCACCTTTCGCAGCAATGCAGGCTGCTATTCTCCCATGGAGACGATCGTAGAGATGCTGGATGTAGTCCTGTGGAACGGCTTGCCATGCCATTTCCACCTGGCACCTCAGTTGGACCAGCGTTCGTGCTGGACGTGCAGACTGCGTGAGACGATGCTTCATCCAGTCCCAAACATGCTCAATGGGGGACAGATCCGGAGATCTTGCTGGCCAGGGTAGTTGACTTAAACCTTCTAGAGCACGTTGGGTGGCACGGGATACATGCGGACGTGCATTGTCCTGTTGGAACAGCAAGTTCCCTTGCCGGTCTAGGAATGGTAGAACGATGGGTTCGATGACGGTTTGGATGTACCGTGCACTATTCAGTGTCACCTCGACGATCACCAGTAGTGTACGGCCAGTGTAGGAGATCGCTCCCCACACCATGATGCCGGGTGTTGGCCCTGTGTGCGCCTCGATCATATGCAGTCCTGATTGTGGCGCTCACCTGCACAGCGCCAAACACACATACGACCATCATTGGCACCAAGGCAGAAGCGACTCTCATCGCTGAAGACGACACGTCTCCATTCGTCCCTCCATTCACGCCTGTCGCGACACCACTGGAGGCGGGCTGCACGATGTTGGGGCGTGAGCGGAAGACGGCCTAACGGTGTGCAGGACCGTAGCCCAGCTTCATGGAGACGGTTGCGAATGGTCCTCGCCGATACCCCAGGAGCAACAGTGTCCCTAATTTGCTGGGAAGTGGCGGTGCGGTCCCCTACGGCACTGCGTAGGATCCTACGGTCTTGGCGTGCATCCATGCGTTGCTGCGGTCCGGTCCCAGGTCGACGGGCACGTGCACCTTCCGCCGACCACTGGCGACAACATTGATGTACTGTGGAGACCTCACGCCCCACGTGTTGAGCAATTCGGCGGTACGTCCACCCGGCCTCCCGCATGCCCACTATACGCCCCCGCTCAAAGTCCGTCAACTGCACATACGGTTCACGTCCACGCTGTCGCGGCATGCTACCAGTGTTAAAGACTGCGATGGAGCTCCGTATGCCACGGCAGACTGGCTGACACTGACGGCGGCGGTGCACAAATGCTGCGCAGCTAGCGCCATTCGACGGCCAACACCGCGGTTCCTGGTGTGTCCGCTGTGCCGTGCGTGTGATCATTGCTTGTACAGCCCTCTCGCAGTGTCCGGAGCAAGTATGGTGGGTCTGACACACCGGTGTCAATGTGTTCTTTTTTCCATTTCCAGGAGTGTAGAATTTATCACTTTAGTCACACTAGGCCTATTGCTAATGGAAGAAATATTAATGAAAACACTCACTGCAATAAATATCAAATGTTAGTTAAGATAAAAAAAATCTTGATTTCCAGGGTGTCTTCACTCTACTCTCTTAATCTGTGACCAAATGGGAGAAGTTATAGAAAAATGAATTTCAATGTTACAATGTTTAAGATGTTTATTATTTGCAAATTGTATGATTTTCCCAGAATTTCCTAACTTGTGAAACATACTTGCATTGAAAATACCATTAGAATTTTTTGTATTATTTAAGCTGCTTGTTCTACTGTGACAGAATGAGACAGTAAGAAATACAGTGTTTTATTTCATTAAGAGGTGTTTACATTATTGGCATAACAATTAATTGCAATATATTAGTAACAGAAGTACTAAATAATTTCTTTTTTAAAAATAGAGAAAATTAATTTCAACTTACCGTAGAAAATGCTTACCCAAACCATTTTTCAAGAGCTCCATTTCTTACTAGCAGACACCTAAGTATTACATATGCAGTTGCAAAGAAATTACTTTGATCCAATATGTATTTTGTATTGTGTAGGCAACTTGAACTTGGCTGCAACAATTTTACTTTTATGAATTATTAAAAATACTCTGTAGTTTGGTTTTGCTTTTGGTGAGATGGCTCTTATGCCCTTTTTAAATGTAGGTTTTCCCCATAATACTGTGATTAGCTTTGCTAATCTTGTAATTACTTCACTTCCAGTTGATTAAAATCTGTCATCTTTTTATGATGATGTATGTACTCATATCAGAATATAAAGTTTGGATGCTATTTATTTGTGACATTATTTAGGCATATGGTAGCCTGGTCAAATGGTGACATTATTTCTGCCTCAGTATCATGAAAAGATATTGAAGATCAGATTAGATTTACATTTATTCCAATCGATCTGTAGTGAGGAGGTTCTACAGGATGTAGAACATGTCAGAAAAACAATAATACATGACAAATATTTACAACTCAAACAAATAAGCTAATGTACCATTTCACAGGTCCCAAGTGGAATGATCGTCATTTTTTTTAATGAACACTATATGAGAGAACCATTTTACAAACCTTAATGCACTGAATTTTTTTAAAAAAGTTTTTTTTTTTTATTTGTAGGGTAATAAACATGTAATGGAACTACTATAATACTTGCTTACAATGAAGCACATTACTGCACTGAAATGGTGCAGAAGTTTGCAGAAGTTAGTTTGTACACACACACACACACACACACACACACACACACACACAAATCAGTTGGTTCTACTGAGAAATTTATCAATGGAGTAGAAGAAGTTGGCCACCAATAAATCCTTTAGGCTTCTCTTAAACTGAATTTCATTGGTTGTTAAGCTTTTTATGGCAGCTGGCAAGTTATTGAAAATGTGTGTTCCTGAATAATGCACACATTTTTGTACCAGAGTAATTTGTGACAAATTTCATTAAGGAATAAATATATTGGGAAGCAGTAGTTAGTATCCCTAGTTCCCTAAACAGGCTTCTGCAGGATGTTCTTGAATTCTCACCACATATAACTCTTACAGCACATTTTTGTGCCCGGAAAACGTTAGCTTGACTTGATGAATTACCCCAAAAAATAATCCCATGTGACATTATGGAATGAAAGTAAGCCTAGTATGTCAGCTTTTTCATTTTTATATCCCCTATGTCTGACACAATTCGCATTGCAAATAGAGATTTATTAAGACGCTTCAACAGTTCTGTGGTGTGCTCCTCCCAGTTGAATTTATTATCTAGCTGTAATCCCAAGAATTTAACACTGTCCCCTTCTTCTATCTGCTTGTCATCGTATGTTAGGCATATACTCGTGGGACACCCCTTAAAAGTTCTGAACTGCGTGTAGTGTGTTTTTTCAAAGTTTAGTGACAAAGACTTGGCTAGGAACCAGTGATTAATGTCCACAAATATTTTATTAGCTGATATTTCTAAGACTACACTTGATTTGCTATTTATTGCAATATTTGTATCATCGGCAAACAAAAAGAACTTGGCATCTGGTAATGTTACTGATGAAAGGTCATTGATATACACAAGAAAAATTGAGGGCCCTAAAATGGAACCTTGTGGGACCCCACATGTAATTAGTTCCCCGTTGGATGATGCCTGATAGCTTAAATTATAATTCAGTGCAAACTTTTTGTATAAATACTAAATAATTCTTCATACTTAAAGTCTTTGTGCTGTAGTGGGAATAGGCTCCTTAATGGCTTTACTCTTTTTTTTTTATTGTTACTAGTTGACTGTTTTGTGAAAATTATTGATCACAGATCATGGGATTGTAGTTCTATTATGCAAGTTACGTTTATTTTTGCTACCATGCGGGTGTGCTAGAGAGTGCAACAGTTGTTACACTGAAAGTCATCGTACATGATATCTTTCTCTCACGTTCTTGATTAATGTAATAGATTTTTGGTTCACCAATTGTGTAACCTACATTGGTTTTTAAGTATGCAGTTATCATTGTCATTGCAGCTGTTTATTGTATTTTGTGTGTGTGTGTGTGTGTGTGTGTGTGTGTGTGTGTGTGTGTGTGTTTCTTGCCACAAAAAATTACAGTATTTTTTAAATTTATTTCCATTGGCAGTACCAGAGACTGGAACTTCGGCAGATAAATCCTGTGATTTGAAGTTCTCGAGTGAACTTTGTTTCAAGACCGGTAAAGATGATATAAAAAAAAGAATATGAAGGATTTCCTATCTGCTGCGTAAGTAATTTTAAACTGTGTGAAGAGGCAATATTCTTTCTTTCATAATCCTTGGCACATTTCGGTTTGTTATTCATTTGATACTGAGCATTTCATTAGGTCCTTGTTTTGTACCGTACTGAAATGTGGCTTTTTCCTAGACTGTTTTATTTGTACTTCTCTCTTTTTCCCTCCTCCAGTTTAATTAATGAATTAATTTATTTTAGGTTCTTGATAATGCCTTAAGAAGTTGTAGTTCCTACTGCAACCTTAGTTACTGCAGCAGCATCAAATATTTTTTCAGTGTGAATCATAGATCTATGTGAAGGGCTAGGCTAAAGTTTAGGTCAGGGCCAGCATCAGTCGCAGTGGTGTTTCTCTAATGCTCATAGGTTGGCAATGCCTCTTTTTTGTGTAGCCAGTGGGGCTATACTAGTGAGAGAGAAGAGAAGAGTCAGTGAATTTTTATCGTTGAAATTGAAACAATTCCCTTGAAGAGGGATAGCTGTACATATTACTTGCGTATACCGTCAATTAACTCTGTTTTCAAGTTTGCTAACAACTGTAACTAACCTCAAAATGCTTTGGGAAACTAGTAATTTTTACTACAGGTTTTTGTGTTGCTTTAATAGAGATCATGTTTTGTGTATATGCTTTAATTCTTATAGGGAATTTACAACTTTTTAGCTCAACACATCAAAATATAATCAGTGGGCTTCATTTAAAATTATTGGTTCACTGTTTTGTAATACATTGCACCAACCAAAATGCAACCCCACTGTGAATGCTGTCCTCGAACACAGGACGAGTTGATTGACATTCGTAAGTAGCTGGAAATCATCCTGACTACTGTCAAATGATTGACAGCTGGTACGAATCAGTGTTGGAAGAGCTCCCGAGAGTCGTGTATCTATGATACCGGTACCAGAGGTTCCTCAAGTACTTTTTTTTCCTGTGGATCTTGTCTCCTCTGCAGAAAGTACAGGATCTGTCATTACTTGTGTACTTGACTGTGAATGGCATGTCAATGGTAGATCTAGGCATCCTGTACAGGGTGGATGGTGACCAGGGAGAACTCGGGGTGTTGGACCGATCCCCCTAACCAACAAGTTTGAGGTACTGTCTTTCACAGAAACTGAGCCACAGGGACTCACTTAACTTGTTTTTGGGAAACCTGATTTGTTCTGGTGTCAAGAGGAGGCAAACACAAGAGGGTAGTGGTCCATTAATTGTCAGTAGTTCAAACATATAGTGAATAATGGTACTCATTAGGGAAATGACAACAAGGGACAGGAAAGGACACCATGTGCTCTCAGTGCCTATGCCTGGAGGTCTCATTTAACATGTTGAAGAGGCTATTCCACCAGCCATTCAGGGAACAGGATGCAGCCAACTGCAGATTGTGACACGTGTTGGAACAAATGATGCCTGTTGTCTGGGCTCTGAGGTCATACTTTGGTCATTCTGGCGACTATTAGAGGTGGTTGAGGAGGCCAGCCATGTGCATGGAGTTCCAACTAAGCTCACAATTTGCAGCATTGTCCCCAGAACTGATCGTGGCCCTTTGGTTCTGAGCTGAGTGGAAGGACTGAACAAGAGGCTTTGAAGGTTCTGTGAAAGCTAAGCTGTGACTTCTTGGACTTGCACCATAGGATTGAGAACTGCAGTATCCCCCGAAATGGCTCAGGTGTGCACCACACAACAGAGGCTGCTACACAGGTAGCTGACTACGTTGGGGTGCACACAAGGTTTTTTGATTAGGTGACTTTCCATCCAGTCTACATAATGATAGCTGTAGGAAACCCAGACATATCAGTGTAAGATCGAAATGCCTCCCACAGATGAGAGTATTCCTATTATAATGGTTAACTGCCAAAGCATTCACAACAAACTGCCAGAGTTTGAAATGCTCGTGCAAAGCAGTGAAGTTCACATAATACTAGCTACAGGAAGCTGGTTGAAAACTGAAATTGATAGCAGTGGGATTTTTGGGGAAAATTTAAGTGTATATTGAAAGGATAGGCGAGTGGGAATTGGAGGTGGTGTATTTCTCGCAGTTGACAAGAAACTCAAATCCACTGAGATAGAAATTGAAGCTGCATCTGAAATTGTTTGGGCAAGATTCAGTATCAGGGGTGGGCATAAAATGATAGTTGGATCCTTCTCTCGTCCACCAGACTCATCTCCTGATGTAACTGAAAACTTCAGAGGAAACTTCAGTTCACTTCTCCGTCAGTTCCCCAATTGTACTGTAATCATCAATGGAGACTTTAGTCATCCAACAATTACTTGCGAAAATTACAGTTTTGTTAATGGTGGGCATGATAAAAATACGCTATGAAGCATTACTAAATGTCTTATGTGAAAACTATCTTGAACAGATAGTTAGGAGCCCTACTCATGGTGGAACTATATTGGATCTAAAGGCAGCAAATAAACCTGACCTCTTTGCAGGTGTCCATATTGAAATTGGTATCAGTAAGCATGACACAGTTGTGGCAGAAATGATTACCAGCGTACAAAGGAGAGTTTAAACGTGTGTGCAGTCACTGTAAAGAAACAGAGATTACTGCATAATAGGTGAAAATAAAGCGTAGGGCTATAGATATAGAATTGCTCTATGAAACACATTTGGCTGTCAAGAGAGCAATGCACGGTGCCTTTGATGACCATCATAGCAGAATATTGTCAAATGATATTTCACAGAACCCAGAAAAATTCTGGACCTGATGTGGCACCAAAGTTAATCACCAGTCCCCAGTGTATAGACAGGATCTGAAATTGAAGGTAGCAAAGCAAAAGATGAAATGCTTAACTCAGTGTTCAAACGTTCCTTTACAAAGGAAAACTCAGGAGAAATGCCCCAATTTAAACCTCGTACCTCTCAAAAGATGAACGAAATAGGTAATACTGTCGGTGTTGAGAAACAGTTAAAATTGTTAAAATTGAACAAAGCTCCATTGCCTGATAGAATGCCCCTACTGCAGGTCCGGGGGTAAGAATAGGCCAGAGGTATTCCTGCCTGTCGTAAGAGGCGACTAAAAAGAGTTTCACACGTTTCAGCCTTTATGTGATGGTCCCCTGAACGGTTTGACCTCCATTCTTCAAAATTTTCCCAAAGAGCGAGCCGTTTGGGGAAGGACGCCTTGCATGGTGCATCATGCATTGAGATCATGTGCCCCACCTCCCATCTGTGTCAATTACAGAGAGCACCATTCGCCCCCTTTCTCGTCGTTGCATTTCAGTCCCGTTCATTCTCCATCTCTTGGGCAAGGACACCTTCCTGGGTGCATTTTTTGCCGTGCACTGTGCAGTGTCACTTGCTGCCAGGTGGCCTTAGCTGCCCGTGGGGAGAGCCCCTGGTTAGAGTGGGTGGCATCAGGACGAATGACATGCAATGAAGCGTAGTCCATCATCTCTTGCTGGTGGTGAAAAACCAGCAGTTTCGTAAGTGTTCATGAGCTCAATTCAATGCACAGAAGTACGACCCCAAATCGTTCCCCTCCCTGGCCACACCATGGGAGGAATGTCAGGCTAAGGATGGCTGCGGATCTTATTCGCCCCGGTACCTTGTATGCTCGAGAGCTGATGATGAAACCTCAGTTTTTTTGTTGAGCATTTAGAGGACAAGTAGGGGGAGGTGGAGGGATTGTCCAAAATGAGATCTGGGTCAGCCTTCAGCAAAACAGCATCCTCTGCCCAGTCACTTGTGACAAGCTGAGGGATGTTTCTGTAATCATCATGCCGCATAAGAGCTTAAATATTGTCCAGGGTATCATATTTCACAGGGACCTTCTTTTGCAGTCTGACAATGAGCTTCGCACCAGTTTAGTGAGGCAAAGTGTACATTTCGTCTGGCATGTCCACAGGTTGCCACCGGTGCCTTCATCTTGGCCTTCGAGGTTGATAACATTGCACGAGAAGGTCAAGTTGATGGTCTACCGCTGTGATGTAAAGCCCTATATCCCTTGCCCGATGCGGTTCTTGAAGTGCTGGAACTTTGGCCATATGTCTTCCTTCTGTTCTTCCAGCGTCACATGTCGAGATTGTGGATGCCCATTACATCCCAATACTCCATGTGCCCCACCTCCCATCTGTGTCAACTAAAGAGAGCACCATTCGCCTTGCTCGGCAGACTGCAGGATTCTCTAGAAAGAAAGGAAAATCATTGAGTACAAGACCCTGGACCAAGTGACCTACACTGAGCTAAGAGAAAATTTGAACGCCTGCATCCTTTACGAATGACATTGTTTTAGTTCGGTGCCATGAGCTCTGCCATCCCCAGTCACCTCTCAGAGCCGGAAGACTACACCTGCCCCCTTGATGGTGGGGGGGGGGGGGCATTTCCCTCCCTGTTGCTAGCGCTGCACCTACTTTGCTTCGGGAGCAACAGCCCCAGACCCAAACAGGTGTTCCTGGTGTTCCCATAAGT
This sequence comes from Schistocerca cancellata, assembly GCF_023864275.1. NCBI lineage: Eukaryota > Metazoa > Arthropoda > Insecta > Orthoptera > Acrididae > Schistocerca > Schistocerca cancellata. The sequence continues at coordinate 58,826,164 of NC_064629.1, read as the reverse complement.
GGCGTGTTATCTACCAATGCAAATTCGATTGCCGAGCACTTTGCCCAAGTCTCTTCGATGGAGAATTACCCCCCAGCCATTCACACTCTCAATATGCAGCTGGAAGGGAAAGTCCTCTCATTCACTACACGCCACAGTGAATCCTATAACACCCCATTTACAGAGTGGGAGCTCCTCAGTGTCCTTGCACATTACCCAAACACAGCTCCTGGGCCTGATCAGATCCACAACCAGATAATTAAACATCTCTCATCTGATTACAAACGACATCTCCTCATCGTCTTAACCAGATCTGGTGCGATGGCATCTTACCATCTCAGTGGCGGGAGAGCACCATCATTCCGTTGCTCAAACCCGGTAAAAACCTTCTTGATGTGGATGGCTATCGGCACATCAGCCTCACCAATGTTCTTTGTAAGCTGCTGGAACGTATGGTGTGTCAGCGGTTGGGTTGGGTCCTGGAGTCACGTAGCCTACTGGCTTCATGTCAGGGAGGCTTCCGCCAGGGTCACTCTACCACTGATAATCTTGTGTCCCTCGAGTCTGCCATCCGAACAGCCTTTTCCAGATGCCAACACCTGGTTGCCATCTTTTTTGACTTATGTAAAGCATACGACATGACCTGGCAACATCATATCCTTGCCACATTGTATCAGTTGGATCTCTGGGGCCCCCTCCCGATTTTTATTGAAAACTTCACTCCGTACTTTCTGTGTCCATGTTGGTGCCTCCCATAGTTCCATCCATATCCAGGATAATGGAGTCCTGTAGGGCTCTGTATTGGGTGTGTCTATTTTTATCGGCCATTAACGGTGTAGCAGCAGCTGTCGGGACCCTCAGTGTCACCTTCTCTGTATGCAGATGACTTCTGCATTTTGTACTGCTGCTCCAATACTGGTGTTGCTGAGCGTCGCCTACAGGGAGCCATCCACAAGGCGCAGTCATGGGCTCTAGCCCACAGCTTCCAGTTTCCTGCCGCAGAGTCATGTGTCGTGCACTTCTGTCATTGTTGTGCCGTTCATCCGGACACAGAACTTTACCTTCATGATGATCCACTCACTGTAGTGGAGACATATCGATTCTTAGGACTGGTTTTTGATGCTCGATTGACTTGACTTCCTCATCTTCGTCAGCTTTACCAGAAGTTCTGGCAGCACCTCAATGCTCTTCGTTGCCTGAGCAACACCAGTGGGGTGCAGATCGCTCTACGCTGCTGCAGCTCGACAGAGCCCTTGTCCAATCCCGAATTGACTATGGTAGTGTAGTTTATGGTTCAGCAGCGCCCTCAGTGTTGCATATACCCAACCCTGTGCACCACTGTGGGGTTCGACTAGCGACAGGAGCTATTAGGACGAGTCGGGTGACCAGTGTACTGGTGGAGGCTGGGGTCCCTCCACTGCAGATCAGACGTGCACAACTGCTCGCCAGCTACGCAGCACACATTCGTAGTTCTCCTGAGCATCCAAATTACTGTCTCCTTTTCCCACCTGCTGATAGGCAGCCCAGGTCGGGGCTAACAATTGCGGTTCGCGTGGGGTCCTTTCTCTCCGAACTAGACTCCTTCCCTTCACCATTTCTACTTGCGGTCCGTTCACACATGCCTCCATGGTGTACGCCTCACCGCAGCTTCGTCTGGACCTTTCACGTGACCCTAAAGACTCCGTTAACCCTGCGGCTATCCGCTGTCACTTCCTCTCTATTCTTGACATGTTCCGGAGCGCTGAAGTGGTTTACACCGATGGCTGACGGTCGCATTGGCTTTGCCTACGTTCACGGCATCCGTATTGAACAGAATTCCTTACACGATGGCTGCAGTGTATTCACTGCAGAGGTGGTGGCCATTTCTCGTGCACTTCAGTATCTCCGTTCATGCTCTGCGAGTCTTTCCTGTTTTGTACTGACTCCTTGAGCAGCCTGAAAACTATTGACAAGTGCTACCCTCGTTATCCTTTGGTAGCGTCTATCCAGGAGTCCATCTATGCCCTGGAACGGTCCAGTCGTTCAGTGGTGTTCGTCTGGACCTCTGGTCACATCGGAATCCCACGAAATGAACTTGCTGACAGGCTGGCCAAACAGGCTACACGGAAACCACTACTGGAAATGGACATCTCCGCAACTGACGTGCGTTCTGCTTTATGCCGCAGGTTTTTTCGGCTTTGGGAGACGGTATGGTATAACAGTACACACAACAAACTCCATGTCATTAAAGAGACTATGAATGTGTGGAAGTCTTCCATGCAGGCCTCTCGCAGGGAATCGGTTGTCCTCTGCCGGCTTCGCATTGGCCACACTTTGGTGACCCGTGGTTACCTCTTGCACCGTGAAGACTCACCTCAGTGTCGGTGCGGCGCCCGGTTGACAGTGGCCCATATTCTTCTGCTCTGTCCTGCTTTGGCTGCCCTTCGACTTCATCTTTGGTTGCCGGACCTGTTATCATTGATTTTTATCAAACAATGTCTCATTGGCTGATGTGGTTTTACGTTTAATCCGTGAGGGTGGGTTTTATCATTCAATCTGAGTTTTAGTGCATGTCCTTTGTCCCTCTGTGTCCTCCACCCTAGTGCTTTTAGGGTGGAGGTATTAATGTGTTGCAGGGTGGTTGGCTTTTCCTTTTTATTTTTGTGGTCGGCCAGCCACTGTAATCTGCTTTCTTGTTTTACTCTCTTCTAACTGTTTCTTGCATCTCTCTGTTGTTTTCTTGTCCTCTTTTGTTCCTTTTAGTGTTCGTTGCCTTTCCTTCTTTCTAGTGGTTTTTCCTTTCTTTCCATTTTGTGTTATATGTTTATATGTCTCATCTGTTTTATTCTCACACTTGTGGCATTGTTTTATTAGGAACAAGGGACTGATGACCTCGTAGTTTGGTCCCTTCCCCCTCTTTTAAACCAACCAACCAACCATCCCCAGAGTCAGATTCTCCTTCTCCCTGCAGTCGAACGTCACTTAGCCCTAAGACTCTTATATTATGTCTTTCCATTTCTGTCTTCACATTTTCTAATATTTATTTCTTATTCACCATGTTAATATTTTGTGCAGCAGTTCTCAATAAAGGTCTCTCTCTTTTCCTATTCCTGTTTTAATGTTGTGCTTAGTTCTTCTGTGTAAGTTCCTACTTGGAGACCAGTTTGTGGACTTATTCCGGAATATTTCTTCTCAGCAACAACCGTACTTGAGAGCACAGTCCAGTGGAGCTAGGGATACCATATGGGTCTTTAACATTGTGATTTCCCCTTTCCTTCTGTAACTTGCGCTTTTAGTCTTGTTGGGCCCATCTACCTGTGGTTGTGGTTTCACACTCTGAGGCCAAGAGGGTATCTTGCCTTCTATCTGCTCATCCATCCTCCAAGGAGGCTGTTGGCACTTGGTCGAATGGGTCTCCATATCCCAGGGGATATTCGGTCCTTACGTCATTAGTCGTGTATGAGATAAATGTTACTTTTTCTCTGTCACATGGAGGTGACATCAGGATTTTCCTTTCATTGAGTCTAAGACCAAATGGATCTCCCAAGACTCTCCAGTACTGTGTATAAATACAATTACTTTAACAGTGTAAAAATATAAATAGAATTTTGATGTTAACATTGATAAAAATCAGTTGTGCTTTGAATATGGAATTTAAATATTACTTGTTTCAATAAATCCTCAATGCAGGAAGTTTGGCAACATGAGGGATTGTTTCTGGATTCTCTATCACCTTTTCTTTCTAGTTAGATAAAATTTTTTGAAAAGGTAATTACTTTTTGTAATGTGAAATTTAGTAAAGTGCATGTTTCATGAATTTCAGTGTTGCTTCCATTATGCGGTAATTTCAAAAATTATTTACAAGTTGTGGTCAATAACAAACTAGACTGAGAATCATTGTGATTTAAATTGCACCATAATTGGTTAGTATTGTTTTATTGCATATTTTCAATAGTTTTGGCGGCGGCGGCGGTAGTGAAGGAGGAGGAGAAGAATTATTTCACCTTTTTTGGTGTTAGTTTACTGGTTTCTACCCACTCCTTTAATTTCTCAAGTTCCTGGCTTGGAGTGGTGGACTCCCATTTTACACACAGAAGCAAATCAATGCACATATCACCAGGATTCATTGTAAAACAGTTAAAACATTGCTGCCATTGATTTTCAAATTTGGCTTTGGTCAGCTTAAACAAATGCAATGAACAGTTTGTGCAAAGTTTTCTTGTAGTTAATTCTTCATGCAGAATTTACTGTAATTTTTTTCTGATGTGCCTTTGGCACAGCTGTTTCATATGCTTTTGATTGCTGCCTCTACAATACTGTATTTGCACTTTCTTGACATTTTCATATACGATTGGTTTTGGGATGCCCTTTACACAGATAAACTTCAAGAAAAATATGGTGTGTTGGAATTCAGCTACCAGTCTGTTTGTTGTTGAAATGTGTAGGGGACTTCTTATAAACCTGTAGCAATTTTGTGAGTGCCTGTGCTGATAAACTGTCAAAAATACATCATTTTATGATGACTTATTATACCAGAGTAACCATTTGAATGAAACATACTCAACATGACCACCTGAAAAGGCAATGTGAACAAAACTAGTTCATTGTCCAAATTGGCACTTGAATTATGTTATCGCGTAACATGTACAACAAACAGAAACAAAATTTCAACAATATCAATGTTCTCTCTGTCCCTTGAATTTCTTTTCCTAGGCCTCATAGTAGACCTAACAATGCATTTAGATTCAGTCACTTTTCCCATTAGAATAATCACAGTTTTTGGGCACATATAAATTAGCAGGTTAATTTATTTTGTGTGTTTTCATTCATTGATATTGTTCTGGATATTTTGAGTAACTTCCATGTAAGAGTAAGGTACGCTTTGCACAAAAGAAACGATGTAGAATGAGGTACATACACAGACTGTTTTTATTCTGTTTTATTTGTTGACTCATAGCCTGCTCTTGTACAGATAACATATAAATGTTACAGAATGTTACTATTACATTGTGTTGTGGCTGCATTGTGTTGATGTTAGATGTGGGTGTCTGCTGAAAAACAGTTTATCAGAAATGTGTGTTGTTAGTTGTGGGATCCTATATTGCCAGCAGAACTGTCACAGTGGCTTTGGATGACTAATCTTAACAAGTTTATGCAAGAAGACAAGTGTAATTTCATTCAGTCTGGGACACCCAGAGAAAAGGTTGTTGACCACCTCTTCTCTACAAGATTTATTTATTTATTTTGCTGTTAAGATCTGTATGGTCCATGATGTATATTCCATGATGTATATTCCATTAATTCCAAAACCAACAGTTGTATCCTAATAATAATATCATACACAACTGTGGCATTCAGTCACAATTCCTATATACAACTTTGTTTGAAAGTACAATAATAATGTGAAAGACCACAGTTCAGCTAGTGGTTTGTGCAGCCTTTCACTGCTCAGTCTGAAAGATACAAACTGTTTGGAAGAGCAATAAAGAAATGTAACTGGAAGATAGTAAGAGGAGCTAATAATAGAAAAATAGGAAGAGAGATGATTAGGTCCCCATCACAGCTGCCTAGAGGGGGAAGGGGGGAGGGGTTTGGTGGCCTTTTAATATATGTCAAGCATATTTCCTTTATCCACGTGCATATATTCTATTACAACATATTTCCTCTTCCATATAGTCAGGTGTGGCTCCAGCTTTATAGATAGAGAGCCTTAGCTCCCCTTAAAAAGCCATTATTAGTACTAAGGAACATCACGGTACAGTGCAAAGTTACAACTGGAACCTCATTGGAAAACATCCTGTGCCTTAAATGAGTACATTGGTTGCTATGGAATGGTGTATATGGTATGGAACTGTTGTTATGTGATCATGTGACCTACCATGCTTTTTGATTGATTGATTGATTTCTTTATTAATCCATGTAACAATTTACATTGTGTGGATTTCGTCAGCAAAATCATATACAATACAATATACCTACAATTATACACACAAAATTTGTATTTACACACATTTTTGAGGTATCTTAAATTAGTTTTATATCCTTGTGTAATTTGTAATTTTCTTACAGTACTGTACAATTTTGATTTCATATTATAATTATTTCCTCATGTATTACAATGCAGGCCACTTTAATTACACTACATGTTTTAATTCAGATAGTCCATTACTGCATAATAACTTTTATTTAATAAAAAAAATTTTAGTTTTGTTTTGAACTGTCTGATTGTGTCAATATCTTTTATTTTTTCGGGTAATTTATTATATAATTTAACAGCATTGTACAACAAGCTCTGCTGAGTTTTAACTTTATTTTTCCTTTCTAGATGCAGATTGTATTGGTTTCTAGTTTCATAGCTGTGTACTAAAGAATTTTTCATATAGCAGTCAATATTTTTTTTTACATACATAACACTTTGAAAAATGTATTCACAGGGGACAGTTAGGATTTCCAGCTTTTGGAAATGTTCAAGGCAGTGAGCCCTACTGCCACTCTTGGTTATTATACGAATTGCTCTTTTCTGTAATTTGAAAACTATTTGAATATTTTTAGTGTTGACTCCCCAAAATATTATTCCATACGTAATAACAGAGTGGATATAAGAAAAATATACAGATCTGACACATGTAGTATCACAAACTGCAGTCAGAATTCTCAGAGCATAGCATGCTGTAGCGATTCTGTTACTAAGTATTTTAATATGTTCTTCCCACTTTAACTGACTGTCAACATGCATACCAAGAAATTTTGTGTAGTCTACACATTCTATAGTTTCATTGTTTAACTTAAAGTTGTTATAGTGTGGTTTTTTGCAGACATAGAAGTTAACAGCATTTGTTTTTTTAAGATTTAGTGTTAGTTTATTATTGGATGCCCACTCACGTACACTGTTTAGTGTTTGTTTGGCTTTTTCTTTTAGTGCATCTGGTGATTTGTCACTGATTAGAACATTTGAGTCATCTGCAAACAATATTGTTTGTCCATGCTTGATGCTCTGTGGGAAGTCGTTTCTGTAAATGAGGAATAGTACTGGGCCAAGGACACTACCCTGTGGGACACCTATATTTACATAATTTGGGTCTGAAGTATACTTCACAATATAGTTTGAGCAACTTTAAATATGTGAGATTTCAGTTATATGTCTTCTATTTTTTAGGTATGACTGGAACCATTTGTTCACAAGTCCCCTTATTCCAAGTTCATCTAACTTATTTAACAATATGTTGTGGTCTACTGTATCAAACGCTTTAGTTAGATCAAGAAATATACCAGTTGTGTAGTTCCCTTTATCTAATGCTTCTATAATGTGTTTTGTGAGGTGTGCTGTTGCTGATTCTGTGCTTTTCCCTGATCGAAATCCAAACTGGTCAACAGACAGTAAGTTGTATTTATTTAAATAATTCATTAGCCTATCTTTCATAATAGTTTCTAATATTTTTGCAAAGCATGATAGTAGAGAAATTGGCCTATAATTTTCAATTATTCCTGCATCACCTTTTTTGAAGAGAGGTAGTAATTTCGCATATTTTAAATAGTCTGGAAAGTAGCCCTGCTTGAAAGATTGATTTATAATATCAACTAAAGGTGGAAGTAGGCCCTTGATACAGTCCTTAATTATAAAAATGGGGACTTCATCCAGACCAGCTGAGTTTTTGTTTCTCAGTTTGCTGACTGCTTTATAGACTTCTTCCTGTGTTGTAGGGAATAACACCATTGAGTGTGGTACACCATTATTTGGCTTTTTGACCTGAGGGGCTGTTAGAAAATTTTCCTGTAATTTTATTCCTATGCCACTAAAATAATCATTTATATAGTTTGCCAAATATATTGGGTCTTTTATTAGAGTCCCTTCCTCTTTGATTTTCAAGTTTGACAGATTCATTTTCCTGGTACCAGTTTCCTGCTTCACAATCTTCCATACTGCCTTATTTTTGTTTTCAGCAGAGTGCACTATTTTGGAGTTATGAGCTCTCTTTGCTGCAAGCAATATTTTCCTATATGTTTTCCTATATCTTTTATAAAAGAGTGAGAAAGCAGGATTAGTTTGGCTGTGTTTAATAGAGCTCAGGTACTTTAGTGTTTCAGATGATTTTTTGATTCCTTTTGTGACCCACTTGCTTTTTCCTGCTGTTGATAATGGACATAATACTTTAGGAAATGTTTCTTCAAAATTTAATTTGAACAATGTCATGAAATTTTTGAATTTTTCATTTGCATCTACCTCTGAGTATACTGAGTTCCATGTTTGTCCTGCTATCTGTTTGGCAAACTCATGTCTATTTTTTTTAGAAAAAATTCGTCTGTAAATATGCATTTTCTTTGTTTCTTCCGGAGCCACTTTTATATTAATGATTTGAGCTGAGTGATCAGATAATCCTAGCTCTGCTACCACCACCTCACAGTTATCTGTGCCTAAATCTGTTAATACCTGATCAACAGCTGTCTTTGAGTATTTTGTTATTCTGGTTGCACTGTTAACCATTGGAACTAAATTGAAACTTTGAGCAAGACTTTGTAATGAGTCCCATGTAGAATCAGGATTCAGTTTATCCACATTTAGGTCTCCACATATGAGAATGTGGTTCTTTGGAGTGGATATCTTGTTAAGAACATGATTAAGTTTGGAGTAAAAGATATTGAAGTCTCCACTAGGAGATCTGTATATACATAAGATAATCAAATTCCTACACCTATATTGGTCCCTGATTTCAACTGCTGCCAGTTCAAAATGTTGCTCTTCACTGATTACACATAAATCGCTTCTGGTCTTATACTGATAATTTTGTTTTACATAAATACAACACCCTCCACACTTCATAGAAGTCCTACAGTATGCACACGCTAAATTATAAGACTGCAAGACTAACTGATTAATTTCAGCCTCATTGCACCAATGCTCAGTGAGACAAACAACTGAGCACTCTGTAGACTCCAGCTCCACATCTAGCTGTTGGGTCTTATTTGCTAGGGAACATATATTTTGGTGAACAACTGTTAAGTAACTTTTTCCGGCACTATTTGCATTCCCACTTTTTTTCGTTTTAATGTCGTTCTGTTTTGGTTCAACTGCTTCCTTATTATGATTACACTCACGTTTTTTGTTTGCATATGGTATTCTTGGATAGTCACCCCCTGCAGACCGTATTAGTTTCCCTTATTTTTTATAATTTTACATAAATCCAGGAGCATTTTACTGAAAGTCATTGCACCTAGTCTGTTTAGGTGCAGGCCATCCCTACCCAGACATTTGTCGTTGAGAAATTTATTTGGGTCAACAAATACAACACCAAGTTCGTCGCACTGTTCCCTAATGCCAGTGTTTATTTTGTTTGTATACGCGTTACTCACCGATCTTCTTTGTAGAATTCCGTTGATAACAATTCTGGAGCTTATAAACAAACCTTTGGCTGACCGAATTACATTACGAATATCATTTATGATTTCTTCTCGTCTGCTGCTTCTAATAGAGTTTGTCCCTACGTGAATTATCACGCCTTTAAAATTTGTGTTGGAATCACTGTTGTTTTGGTTGGATTTTTCCGTGTTCCTAATGTTGTTGAAATGTTTCACAATCTGCTGTGGTCGGATTCCAGGGCGAACATCGACTTTACAGTTCGGAACCACTACATTTTTTAACATGGAATCGCCGATGACAAAGAAATCACTTTTGTCGATCTGTTTTGCTGGATTTCTTTCATATTTATCTTTTTTCTTATACGTCACAGTTTTCCACTTATATTTGCTTACAGATTTACCACACGAATCGTTTTCCGCCACTGTTTTCATTGGGATTTGCATATGTGAGTTTACATAGGTTTGTTTACTTCCCAATAACGGAGTTTGCACGCGGGAGTTTATTGAATTTCCACATGTTTCGCTTTCTGCCACTGTTTTTGCCGGAATATGCACATGTAAGTTTTCACGGTTTTGTTTTTTGCTCGCGAACGGAGTTTGCACAAAAGAGTCCTCACATTTGTTTGTTTTGTTCTGTAATGGGTTTCCACATACGCAGCTTGCCGATTCACTTTTTAGCTTTGCGTTTTCTTCTTTCAGAGACTGAATCTCTTTTTTGAAAGTTCCGATATCACTTTGTAGCACTTTAATTATTTCTTCTTTTGACTTTATGGTACTTACAAGTTCTGATGTTTCCCACTGCAAACAGTCGGTGCATGTCCACGGAACTTCGTCACTAATGAATTTCAGGTTCACTTTTGCGCACTTCTCATGGAGCCAAAAATTGCACTTTATGCATAAGATTCCTTTTATCACACATTTTCTGCATTGCCTACATGTAGAACCGCTACTTTTTTCCTTTTTGGTAGTGACAGACGTGTCGTTCACTGTTCATTCGGCGCCATCTTGATGATTAATACACTCCTGGAAATTGAAATAAGAACACCGTGAATTCATTGTCCCAGGAAGGGGAAACTTTATTGACACATTCCTGGGGTCAGATCCATCACATGATCACACTGACAGAACCACAGGCACATAGACACAGGCAACAGAGCATGCACAATGTCGGCACTAGTACAGTGTATATCCACCTTTCGCAGCAATGCAGGCTGCTATTCTCCCATGGAGACGATCGTAGAGATGCTGGATGTAGTCCTGTGGAACGGCTTGCCATGCCATTTCCACCTGGCGCCTTAGTTGGACCAGCGTTCGTGCTGGACGTGCAGACTGCGTGAGACGACGCTTCATCCAGTCCCAAACATGCTCAATGGGGGACAGATCCGGAGATCTTGCTGGCCAGGGTAGTTGACTTACACCTTCTAGAGCACGTTGGGTGGCACGGGATACATGCGGACGTGCATTGTCCCGTTGGAACAGCAAGTTCCCTTGCCGGTCTAGGAATGGTAGAACGATGGGTTCGATGACGGTTTGGATGTACCGTGCACTATTCAGTGTCCCCTCGACGATCACCAGTGGTGTACGGCCAGTGTAGGAGATCGCTCTCCACACCATGATGCCGGGTGTTGGCCCTGTGTGCCTCGGTCGTATGCAGTCCTGATTGTGGCGCTCACCTGCACGGCGCCAAACACGCATACGACCATCATTGGCACCAAGGCAGAAGCGACTCTCATCGCTGAAGACGACACGTCTCCATTCGTCCCTCCATTCACGCCTGTCGCGACACCACTGGAGGCGGGCTGCACGATGTTGGGACGTGAGCGGAAGACGGCCTAACGGTGTGCGGGACCGTAGCCCAGCTTCATGGAGACGGTTGCGAATGGTCCTCGCCGATACCCCAGGAGCAACAGTGTCCCTAATTTGCTGGGAAGTGGCGGTGCGGTCCCCTACGGCACTGCGTAGGATCCTACGGTCTTGGCGTGCATCCGTGCGTCGCTGCGATCCGGTCCCAGGTCGACGGGCACGTGCACCTTCCGCCGACCACTGGCGACAACATCGATGTACTGTGGAGACCTCACGCCCCACGTGTTGAGCAATTCGGCGGTACGTCCACCCGGCCTCCCGCATGCCCACTATACGCCCTCGCTCAAAGTCCGTCAACTGCACATACGGTTCACGTCCACGCTGTCGCGGCATGCTACCAGTGTTAAAGACTGCGATGGAGCTCCGTATGCCATGGCAAACTGGCTGACACTGACGGCGGTGGTGCACAAATGCTGCGCAGCTAGCGCCATTCGACGGCCAACACCGCGGTTCCTGGTGTGTCCGCTGTGCCGTGCGTGTGATCATTGCTTGTACAGCCCTCTCGCAGTGTCCGGAGCAAGTATGGTGGGTCTGACACACCGGTGTCAATGTGTTCTTTTTTCCATTTCCAGGAGTGTATTGATAATACATAAATGGTTTCATTAAAGTGATTTGAATGTGCCAGTTTGTTGTATGCAATCAGCATAGTAAGGTGGATCGACATGGAGTTGTGACACAGTGAGAGAAAGGAGCTATTGTGTTTGTACATACCCATGACTATATCATGAATGAAGCTGGTTTTTGGTGTATCAGCACAGATAGTCTGATGTGTCTGCAAGGAATGGTATACCACACATGGCCATGAAACATGGTGTAAAAAGATCATAACCTGCAGGATCTTGAGACAAACAAGCGCCACGCGTTGACAGTGACAGTCCATTTCAAAACAGGAAGAATTTGCTGCTGAATGCAGGTCCATGTCAATCAGTTCCTAAATGAACATTGCGAAGGGAACTACATACTGTGGACACTTAGTCTGGTACGTAGTGAAAGGCCATCGCTCACAACAGTACATAAAACTATGTGCCTTCAATGTAAGAAACAGAGAAACTGGACAGTAGCAGATTGGAGGCACGTAATGTGGTCTGATAATTTGCCATTTTACCTGCTTTCAAACGATGCAGTATGTCAAGTGTACCAATGGTCCGATGAGATATTTTTGTACCATAGTGTGTGGAGGGTATGCAGCTAGGGCTGGAAGTGGGTCTGTGCAGTTTCGGGAATGTTTTATGTACCGTGATGTCGGTCCAACTATTTGTGTCTTGAATGTGAACCGGAATGTTTATTTCAACATTATCAGGACCAAGTGTTGCCCTTTCTTATACATCCTTGGGATGAGTATGCTGTGGACACTCCCATCTCCCAAGATATGCTCACAAGATAAGATGTGTATGTTCTCGGTGCAACGAACACTCGGGCACCCTGTCACACCTCGACTGGCCCTTTAAAGCACTCAGTTGTAATTGTGTAGACAATGTCAGGCTCTGTTTGGTACAGCAGGTGAAACATAGCAATTGGTATCCCCACATTTTAATAGTTTTATAGAATCTAATCATCAGTGAGTGGCTTCATATTTATAGCAAGGGAAAGGTAACCACTTACTTATACAAGATTGGTGCACAGCACACAGAAGCATATAATAGAAAATGGTTAACACTAGCTTTCAAGCTCTTGCTCATTTTCCAATAAGAATACATAGTCACACACAAGCACACAGACACCAAATGTGCATCCACAGGCATGAGTGTGTTCATTGGTGCCCGCATGGTTTTGTGTGTAAATGTGTGTACTCTTATCAGAAAAAGAGGAGGATCGTCAGAGCTAGTCTTAACTATTTTCTATTATGCGCATCTGTGCACCACACATCAGTCCTCTGTAAGTAACTGGTTGCCCTTCCCTTATTTTACATATTTTTTCATCCAGGACTATCCATTATTGTTATAATGAGTGGCTGCAGCTGGCTATGGCATAAACAAAAATAGTTGTTGATGTTGTTCCTCACCAGATTGAGGCCATTATAAAAGTTTGAGATGTGTTACGTGACATTACCATTTTTTGCCTAGTATGCTTATTTTGCACAAGATGTGGGGACAGCACTTTTTTCCCTGTTGTTTGCGCAGTGTTGTAAGTGTGAATGTTGCTTAGGATGTGGACAGGTAATGATGGAAATGTGAACTCCATGTTCACTGTTTGGCTATTTCCCCCCCCCCCCCCCCCCCCCCCCCTACCTGCACACACTGTAAGATCCTACTCCATATTTTGCACCTGCAGCACACTAGTAAGTCCCCAGTGATGGAATTTCTTATATTCTGTTAGCAATTTCAAGGGTATTTTGTTTACTAGGTTGTTAATTATACAGTATTTTTCGGGGTATCTTCCAGAAGTGTCTAGGTCAATTGCAAGTGGAGTGTTCTATCTAAAGGTGTTAAACAATTCTCATTGGAAGATGGTGTGTTTTGGAGTTCCTTCATCTGAGCATTTCCTGGCACCTCTCTTGAGTCCTTCACGTGAGTAGGATAAGGAGCATGTCGTGTCAAAGCTTTGTGCCTTATCTGGGGATTGGGATTGACATGGCACGTGGGTGAGTCCATACCAAGTTGTCCGGCACTGGTTGCTTGACCATCTCAGAAAATTTTTATATTTGCTGGGTGAATTCCCCAATGTTTAGTAGTCACAAAAATATTAAAAAAAAATTGTTTATTATTTTGAAATGGCGGCCATATTTCTTCCAGGCTGCATGCGTTTCTGTGTATTTGCAAGCATCTACATTTTTTTACAATTGCTCAGTAGTGGATTGTCCTAAGCCTTTCAGATAAAATGCATTTAGTTGAACACCTTCTGGGCTACAAATTAACATCATTATCACTTGGCTGAATGTATTCTTTAATATAGTTTTAATAGTTCAAAGTTATCAGCCACAAATTAAAAAAAACTCAGTTTTTGGACAGTAATTTTCAAAAGAAATATTAATTTCTCAGCTTTAATATTTTTTTCTGCTATTACACTGTATAGTATTGATACTTTTTATAGAGTATCAATGGTGAGCTGCTTACACTTAAAAAAGTACACTATTTTTTAAAAAAGGATTTATTTAATTTTTTCATTTTGTGGCCTGCAATGTCTGCTGGGAGACAGATAAAAATCTGCAAATTTCACAGTTAATAGACCTTTATGATATCAAACTTCAGTATAAATTTCAACTTTGAGATTCAATTGGAAGTTATGGAAAAAAAATTACAAACACAGGTCAGAAAAACGTTTTTTAACATTGCGAAATCTAGGCTTATGGAATAAAATATATCAGTTACAGTATATGATTTAATCATATCTATGATTACTTACTTTTTTATTGAAAATAAGCCTACTAATTACATTATATTGTTCTCTTGTTATTTGTTTTTAGTACATCACTCATTGAACATTTGAGAAATTTGTTCACTCATTTTGGGTGTTAGATTATAAGTTCGCCCAGTCACAGTTGTAAATTCATGGGAGACAGCTTCCTTAGTACATTTTTAAGTGGCATCCAAACTCGATCCTTCTCAATTTTTTTAAAAGGTGTCCTTGGTCCTGGAGGATGATAAAGTACAACATGTACATCTTTGCTTTGACAGTCAATCTTATCGACTTGTCCAGTCCACCACTGTTAATCGTAAACGCAAGTCTTTATTTTGAAGAACCAGTTGTACAAGTTTTCCACACTGATGAAGTTTACTATCAGGCAAAGTTAATGTGATCTTACAATTCAGTAAGTTGTGTGAATGCGTACAAAACAATGAAAAGATAGTGCCTTTAATCTTCTGACAAGTGTTGTACCTTTCCTTCAAAACACTGTCATAGACTTCTTGTATTTCCTCACATTGTACATGGTCCTTCGTTAGCGACTCCCTGTGTGGTTTACGAGCTGTCGACCAGTGTTTCTCTCACTCTTGCCTGGTGATGGCTATCCAGGAGTCCCTCCATACTCTTGCGCATCGCAGCCGCTCTGTGGTCCTTGTGTGGACCCCGGGTTATGGCGGCATCCCGGGAAGTGAATGTGTTGACATGCTGGCCAAACATGCTGTCGGTACACCAGCCTTGGAGATTGCCCTTTCGGTCAGTGACCTCAGGTCAGTTTTGCAGCAGGGGTGAAGAATGGCACATCCTTCTTTCACCCAAGAAACTTTGGGGCCATCAAGGAGGCTACCGGTGCATGGTGCTCCTCCTTGCGGGTCTCTCGCAAGGACTCTGTTGACCTCTGCGGCTGCGCGTTGGCCACACCTGGATGATACACAGCTATTTATTGCGACGTGAGGACCCATCTTTATGTTGCTGCAGATCAGCTTTGATGGTGGTCCACATCTTGTTGGACTGCCCGGTTTTAACTCCGCTCAGGCAGACGTTTGCACTGCCTGATACACTTCCTGCACTTTTATCAGGTGACGTTGTGATTGCAGATGTAGTTTTGAGTTTTATTCGTGCAGGGGGTTTTTATCGCTTGATCTAAGTGTTTGTCTTTTATTTTGTGTAGAGTCTGGCCTTTGGTCTACAATTTTAGACTGGGGTTTTTAATGCATTTCTTGGTGGTTGGCTTTTCCTTTTTCATTTCTATGTTCAGCCAAACACTGTCACACTCGGTGTGATTTTAATTCCTTTTATCTCGTCTCTGTCTTTCTTGTCCTGTGTCATCTCTTGTCATCTCCATTGTTTGTTTTTATTGCTTGTGGGTGTTAGAAATTTGTTGAAAATGGAACCGTTGGCCCTAGTAGTCTTTTCCCTTCAATCCCAGAAACCAACCAAGTTCTACCATCTGAGCTACCCAAGCATGACTCACAACCCGTCCTTACAGCTTCAATTCTGCCCGTACCTTGTCTCCTACCTTCCAGACTTCACAGAAGCTCTTCTGCAAACCTTGCAGAACTAGCACCCCTGGAAGAAAGGATATTGCAGAGACATTGCTTAGCCACAGCGTGGGGGATGTTTCCAGAATGAGATTTTCACTGTGTAGTGGAGTGTTGCGCTGATATGAAACTTCCTGGCAGATTAAAACTGTGTGCCGGACCGAGATTCGAACTCGGGACCTTTGCCTTTCGTGGGCAAGTGCTCTACCATCTGAGCTACCCAAGCATGTATGTATTTGCCATTATGATCACTTTAAGTAAGTCTTTGTAGCATCATCCATGCAACAAATTCCTATTTGACAAAGTGGTGTCAATGTTGTGTGCTTTCCACAAGAACAGAAAAAAGTCTTCGCAACACACAACATGTGCAGGTGTTAGCAGTAATGTGTGATTGAATTTAAGTCTACATATTAAAGTAGTTAGGTACCTGCAGACAGTGCAGATGGCAGTTTGTATAAGGGGCGATGAGGCTGTTAGTGCAGTTTATATGCAGTGTAGTGCAACTCCGATGTGGGTACATAAACACGGACATGTAGGCACAGGATTAGTGCGGAATTTGTGGCTTTCTGACATGTGGAGTAAATGCGGAAATATGAACTATGGCTGCATTGTTACCAAATGCGGCCGAACAGGACCAACGTGCTGCTGTTTTTTTCTTGGCTGCCAAAGGATAAACAGTGGTAGACATCCAGTGGAGAATGAAGAATTTGTATGGGGCAGCATGTCTGTTGAAAACTAACATTGTGGAATCATACACTAAGTTCTGGGTGTTGCTTCTTCATGGTAACGTACGTCCCCATATCGCAAATATTGTAATGTAGAAGTTACACCATTTCAAGTGGAAGACACTCGAGGCGCCTTTCCCCCTCTCCCTTCCCCGCCCTACTGTCCTGATCTCTCCCAATTTTATTATCATGCATTTGGTAAAAGTTTTTGAGGGGTATGATGATTCCTGTCAGACAAGGATATGGAGCAGATAATTAGAAGCTTCTTCTTGCATCAGGACACGGTGTTTTACCAAACAAGTATCTTCAGCCTAGTGCTTCGTTGGGATGATTGCCTCAATGCACATGGCAATTTCACCTGATTGGCATACCGATTATGGACTGTGTGGTCTTCAGATAGAAACTTCTTGATCATCCATTGTATGTTGAGAAACCATAAAGTGAAGTAATGCTTAGTCTTGGCTTTGTCTCTTGTCCGATCAAATTTTCCTTATCATTCGGTAAAAGTCTAGTCTAGGGCCAGTGCTGTACTTAATGTGTTTTGTGCAGCAATATTGTCAACAATCATTGTGAGGTATGATGGGAATGAAAAGGGGATGTTTCAGTTGCTGGTTGTACACAGCCATTGAGAGAGCAGCAGACAAAGGACATGTTTGGAAGCAAGAGACGAAGGAATATTATCACATTATCATGTCAGTTTACTACAACCTGAAAAATTGTAATTTTAATAGGAAGAAAGAGTGAAATATTTATGTCAAACAAAATTATAAATATAATTGTTGCTCATTTCTCTCCCAGCAATGTACACTGTGCTGTTAAGTCCCAAACTAACCAGAACCCCATAATTTGCAACGTGTTCAGAAAGAATAGTGAAATATTTGTGACAACAAGGATTATTAATGTAATTTTTGTGAGTCAAACTGTCATATCCTGACCTAACCTAGGCCTCAGGCTAGCCGACAGATCAATTTATAACCACATGTAGGATTTTTAGCTTTCACGTCACTGACTTCACGTACTCGTGAACAAACTGTCACATTCAAACCTAACCTGGACATTGGCCAAGCTACTGATCATTCTGTTATCACAAGTAGGTATTTTTAGCTTTTACATAAATTGGCTTTGCTAACTGTCACCTGAACTGTCACATTCCAGCCTAACCATATTCTCATAATTGGTGACAAAATGAGCAAAAAGTCACATGTGTGGCAACCAATTTCATTAATAGAATTGCTACTCATGGTAGGAATAACAATTGTGATTGAAAAGGAAAAGCAAAAATGAAACAGGAAGAAAATTTTTTCATGCTAATTGCAAAACTTAAAAATAAATCTGACTCGTTTTGCTTCTGCTTTCCCCACATGTGAATAAGTAGTTATCAAAAAATGTCTTGCACTGTCTTGAGCCATGCAGCAAGTATTTCATAGCAACCCATGTGGTCTCTATGTTTTCGGTATGGCACCTGTCGTAGCTTTCTTAAAGGCCAGTTTGTGGTTGACAGTGAGATGCTGGAAACCCTCATCTTTCAGGCTCTTGTACACATGAAAACAGTCTGAAGCAGCTGTTGTCTGGCAAATGTTCCATATGATAATTTCCAGCAGATAAACTTTCAGTAATATAGGTACAACACAGAAGGGTGGGGGAGGGGGGGGGAGTAGTATGATACTCTTTTTATGTCTCCCCACACACAATCTACCTCTCGCCTTGTCACCTCCCAAACTTACTTTTGCCAAACTGAGACTTGTCAGTCTCAACAATTACTCCTTCACCACCAAGTTTCTCATTTTGTGTGAGGCGCACCTCTACACAAATGTCCATACAAAATTTTCTCCACTCAACAGTAGTTTGCATAGCCCTGTTCAGTTCATGAGAGATAAAGTCAGATCTGCACTTACAAACCCACAAATATGTGAACTGCGAATTGTGTCAATTTTTAATTTGCTTGTAGCAAACTAGGACTTTTTCCAAATGGAACACTTGGAAAATTGGCAGCCTTCCTGCACTCCCACACTGTGCCATAAATAGTAACCTTAGATTTTTTCAGAGCCATTTCTTCACCGCATTTAATACATTTCCATTCTTCCACAACTGAACTGTGCAACATATACCACTGTACTATGTCACCATGGAGCACCAGACCACTTAATAGAATTTGCAGTCATATGTAGAACAGTAAAAATCGAATAAAACTATGAATAAACAATAAACAAGAGAATGATCTCAATTTCCGTGCTATAAATACTTTGCTTCTTTTCTTGCTTCTCATTGGTTACATGAAAGTATCGTATCGCTGGCTACGCAAAACTGATGCGTTATCAACCTGTGAGAAGTAGAGGAACACCACCGTGATTGCCACTGGCCCTGATCTAGACTTTAGCGTGTCAGTGTTCTGTAATGCCTGTAACTGGAACATACCTGTAATCGTTTGTTTCAGTACAAGTAGTGTATTCTGCCACAGCTACGTCTTTGGATAGGTGGTAAAACAATTTCACTATGAATAATTCCACTGTGTGGTTTTAACCACCTGATGATAGCAGATTGCCTCCTTCTCACATTTATATCAGCATGTCAGTTAACCTGTATGCAATAGAATTTGGTCTTTCTGGCTATAAAAGTTTTTCAAAGTTATTAGATCATGTAGTGAGACATTGAGTGTAATATAAAAAAATCCGTTTTTACCCTCAAGCAGAAAAGTAGTGTTTCTATTATGGCCACAAGTCCAGCATTTTGTGATCCTAGTTCTGATGATAATTTAGGTGAACCAGATTTCTGCAAACTTGTGGTGTCAAAAAGTGTTTGCAATGGCGGTCCGTCAGTGTGGATATCTCGGCAGAAGCTAAATAATCCACATTGACCATTAGTTCCTCATGTCAAGGTGATCAGTCTAACATCGTATGCAGTCTATATACTTATGACTACTGAGGTTTTTGGGACACCCTTCAGATTGCTTCAGGATGCATATTAAAACTTGCGCCGGCCGCTGTGGCCGAGATGTTCTAGGTACTTCAGTCTGGAACCGCGCGTCCGCTACGGTAGCAGGTTCGAATCCTGCCTCAGGCATGGATGTGTGTGATGTCCTTAGGTTTGTTAGGTTTAAGTAGTTCTAAGTTCTAGGGGACTGATGACCTCAGGTGTTCAAGTCCCATAGTGCTCAGAGACATTTCAACCATTTTTTAAAACTTGCACCAATATTTTTATTATTTCGGTGGACATCTGTTTAAGCATTGACAGTGTTAACAGTAACCTCACAGTACTTTTATTTACTGATACCATTTGTTGTTGACGGAGTCCAAAAATACTAGTGATATTCACAGATACAATACTAGAAGTAAAAATGATGCACATTCTCTATTAATTAAAACTTGGGCACAGTAAAGAGTGAAATACATAGCTATAAAACACTTTGTAAGTTAACCCTATGCAAATAAAAATGTCTGAAAAAGAGGAGCTGTACCTTTAAATGACGATTAAAGTTGTTTCTCCATGACAACTCGTATACCAAACATAAATACAAGAATATATATAAGTAATCAAGTTAAATACCTGTAAATGATCACTGTAACCGTGAAATATATTTGTAATAAACAGGTGACACTGTTAAAGTAATTGATTCCATATCAGACTGCACCAAGTGTCTGTTAATATATTACAGTGATATGTCAGGCTTCAGAAACTAAAATTTCCCATGTAAATAATAAATTGTTTTTAAAGAACTAATAAAACTATTTAATTTTTATTTTGTTTGCAGAAACCGTGCCGCAGCCGTATGAAGACAGTTTTGAAGATGTAGTTCAACAAACGAGGAAATTACCTTGGTTTTCACTTGTGCAAAGCCGGACATAAAAATATGGCATTATTCTGTCTTGCGCTGTTATACCTGTCAGCTTTTGCAAGTGGAACTGATATTTTTAATTATGAACGCACATTAACATTGGCTGAGCAGAAAATTTCTGATGTTTCAAACAAGGACGGCTCAGGAAGAGCTGTCAAATCAAGAAGAAGTGCATCTTCCAAATATTATGTCATACCTGACGCAACAACTGCTTCTTCCCAACCATTAACTAGCATTTTTACTCCTGATTTGTCATTAAAAACAAGCACACCACATACATCACGTTTTTTCCATTCTATAAACAGGAGTCACTCAGGAATACTGGTGAGGTCTGTTAGTAGGTACAACAGTGGTGTTCAGTCTACTCCTTCACCATACACTACTCCAAACACACATGAAGTACCTTCACTCTTGCCTCATATGAGAAAATTCTTTACACCTCCACTTCCTCCAGAATATTCAAATCCATTTGCTGACAAACCAACTTTACGAGGCAGTTATTCTGATTCAGGTTCATCAAACAGACGTCCAATTCCACCACCTCCGCGACCCCCTTCAAACAGAGAACGAATTCCAGATAGACCTCCAGACCTTGTTCCATTGGAGAAGGAGAGGTAAGTACTCTTGTAGTATTTTCTCAATACAGGAGTAGTTTTATGTATGGATATTTCATTGTCATACTTGGAGTCCCTCATCCATATTCAAGCATTACCAGGAAAAGTAAACTTGAGTGTTTCAAAACATGTTTTTATGTTCAGTTGTATCAGTAGGACATAAAAGATACTGATGTGCTGTAAGAATATTCAACTCTTAAATGATTAGTTATGTAATGTGTCATTAGTAAATATATGCTACACTGTTAGACATTTATAAGATATTAGGTGTTTCTTTTATTTTAGGTCATCTCCCCGAGACAAAAAGAAGCCTCTGAATACACCAAGTTTCAACCGACCCCCAGAAACCCCTTTTTCTGAAGTAAGCAACAGCAATTTCAATGTACGGCACAATAATGAATCTGAATACGAAACTGTTCCCAGTTTACATTCTCCAAGTGTTTCACGTATATTGTCTGGAAGCAGTGGCCGAAAACCAAGTAACCCAGGAATTATTATAAAGCCAAATACAGAATCCAAAGCCCCTCAGTTACCAGGTATATATCCAAGAACAGAAACAAGTTCTGTTGATGTACAACAAGGCTCAGAAAATATTGCGCTAAAGCCCAGCTCTAATCATTCACTATTTTCCAAATCAGATTCCACAGATACTAAAGAGAAACAGACAGGAATTTCTGGAGTACAGGATACTGTACCAGCAGACGCTGACTTAGCTGTGGATGAGCGTAGTACAAGACGTGATGAAGAGTTACCAGATGATCAACAGCAGCCTCCTAAATCTGATGATCGTGGGATTCATGTGGCTATTTCTCCAAGTACACCAGCCCACAAAGATCTTCGTGGCAAATGGGGTGTTGCATGGGATGTTCATGTGTATCTTACTGGAAGCCTCTTTACAGTGCTTAGTATTTGCTCATTCATCAACATTGCACGTGCAAATTCGTGTAGACGACTGCTTTCATATGGCTATTTTGTGTCATTGCATGCATTACTGTTTGTAGTTGGTATATTGCGTAGTGTATATCTGTTTTATGATGGGTACAATGTGAATAAGTCTTTTCCAGAACCAGTTTCACTTTTGATGTTTCACATTGTTTCACCTTGCATCACATCTGCATTTTTAGTACTTTTTCTCTTCCTCCTCCTAACTACAAAGGTCTATGTATTTGGTGTTTATTTGCAGAAACCTACAGTTATTGCAATTTTTATAATTGTACATATTGTTTTGTGTGTTAGTTTGGACCTTGCATCTGGCTTTTCTCCAGAATCTTTTCTATCTCTGATTTGTCAGTGTTTGTTTGTACTTATATGTGTATGTGTTGGCTTGGCATATTTGTACTCATACAGGATGTTAGTCAGGTCTGCTACTCGTAAAATGGATAGCTCATTTGGAAACAATTTCACAAATATTCATCACCCAACGCTATCTATAGCAATACGTTTGACATTAGCTGCAGCACTATTAAGTTTGCTACTGTCAGCTGCCCATTTGTATGGGATATTTGGTGTTGATGACAATTTAGAGTGGGAGGGTAAGTCTCTTCCTTGGCTGCGATGGGGTCATCAGTTTTCAGTTCGGGTAATAGAGATTGCGATTTGCTTCTTACTGCTGAGTGCTGGCGTTCAGCCTATGCGCCAGGATCGTGCTGAAGCCGCAAAAGGGCAGCAAAATTCAGGCCTTGCACTATTTCGTTGTCGTCAGTGCACTAATACGACCCAGAGTAATGAAACAGCTGATGACATTTATCCAGCTGTATGTGTAACAAATCAAGCTATTCATGACTATACTGTTCGTACAGGGAAGAAAGTTTATGATGATTCATTCCCATTAAACAATCTTCACACCAGTTTCTCTGCTTCAGAATCTGGTTTTTCTGTCTCTACCTCAGAACGTAGGCTTTTGAGAAAGTCAGGCTATGTTTCACATGAGGCTCCATTTCCAGTTACAGAAGTGGGATCTTCTGAGAGGAGATCTGTCAAGAAAGGTCCAGTATTTACAGGAGAAAGAGCGGAGTTTGATATTCCTTTCTCAACCGTTGAAGTTAGGCGATCATTGAAGGGTAGTGGGACTCTTGCGAGACATAATGTGAGACGACCAGAACCATCATTTAAATGTAGCTCATCAAATGATGGACAGGCGCACAAAACTTCAGGGATTATTGAGTCACAATATTGTGGTGCACCAGTGAGTTCAGATGTCCGTCGTTCAGTGAAAAAATCGGGTACACTTGTGTCTCTAAACTCTGAAAGGCGAACTCCTGTACATCAGCATAGGAATGTGTCACAGACATTGTCATCAGCAAGAGAGAGAATATCCCCTTCAATGTTAGTGGCAGAGAATGGGTTTGTTAGGTTCCGCACTTTAGCAGACACAGAATTGGATCCAAGTGAAATGGTACGTAGATAAAATGTTGGATTGTGGAAAAAGAGATTGTTTTAGATTGTATGTTAAATGTCTATTTGATGTTGTTTAAAAGAGTGCTGCTGAGCACATAACTGCAGTCTGTCGTGTCTATAAGAATAATCAGATCTGTACTATTCAAACTTATTGCTTGTGGCTACTGCCACTTCACTTGGTTTCTTATATGAAACTGTGTGTTGGAGCAGTAATGAAACTGTTATGCCACACATGGTTTTCTGTAGAAAACGTGTTTTCTTGCTCTCTTTTAGACTGCCATATATTGTTTTTATTGTTTTATCCTTCTTTTCTATCACATTTTCTTTGTAAATTGTATTATTGTACTTAATGTGTATTTTTTTTTGCTATGTTATCTACATTTGTTTCTGATTTTGTACAACTTTTTACAACAGACTGAAACAATGTCCAATTTCAGTATTACATGAAGGGTGTTAATTTTATGTGCTTGTTTATATCTTTGAATTAATAAACTAGATTTTGAGATTTTGTACAGATATTTGTGAGTGTGTGTTTGAAAATGATTTAAATTTGTAAAGAACTAATTATGGGAAGAATGTGTTGAGTATTATATGTTGAGGAAGTAGCTATATCAGTGCTATTCCTTGTTGTGAGTACAACTTTGATGTCTTTTGTGATAAAAGTTATACATAGATCTAGTAAATGTTGTACCTCCTGCCTGACATTTCTGTGTTATATGACCTGTTCAGGAAGCTTAGTTTTATGTTCAAAAGTTTATATGACAAAAATGTTGAAATGCAATGGATCTACAATGACTGACATTTTAGTATAGTATTTTATGTATTATAATTGTTCCCTGTTTGTCTTGTGACTTGATTGCCACTTGAAGTTAAGACTGTTGTAATTTTCAGGTATTTTTTGTCAATATACTGTAGAGGAAAGTCAAATAATACTAATGAGCTTTTTCTGTAATCCCCCCCCCCCCGCACTCTACCTCCCCCCACTCTCTGCTTCACTCCCTCCCCCTTCTCACTCCCTCCCCACCCTCTCACTCCCTCCCCCTTTTTCCTCACACATCCCCCCTCGATATTAAGCATGATCCTCAAACAAATATAGTGTAAGTTAAAATCATCCATGTACATATATGTTCTTGCTCTCATTACATTATAGATGTTTCAAAATTATATTAATTTTTTCATGATGGAATGAGATGCAGAACAATCCGTAAATTCTGGTAGATTCGATATGATTCAAAAATTATCTGAAACTGGTCCAGAAATCTGCATTTTTGCTTAATTTTTATTGAAAACTTTTCAGAAAAACTGTTCTTGGTATCAGATGTAATGCAACAGACCTTTGTTGTCCAACAGGGAAATGAAAACTGTTTCTATGGTTGTCCATTTTTTTATGGAAAGAAAAGGCAATAACCTATTCTTTGTTCATTTTATGCAGGTTGGGGAGGGGTACATGTAATTTTTCCTGCAGATAATCTTGCAAAAGTTATTTGTGCCATAAGTTTTTATGGCAATTTTGAACCCATCCGTGTTATATATGTGTAGAGATTTATGTGTAAAGACATCCATTGAGAGGAAAATATCTTTCCTAGAGGTGGGTAGAAGGCGGCATAGTTCATCAGCAGAGAAGTGTCTGAAGTGACTGTTGGCTTATACAAGCTATGAAATCTTTGTTCATGTTTCATACTTCCTCATTATTGTGCTTGGGCATTGTGGTTTTTTGTGTACATTACATCTGAATGTAATTTTTTTACTGTTGTTATCTCTCTTAAACTGTCCAGTTGAATTCCTTCCTCTACCAGTTTCCCATTCTTTTGTGTATGTCCCAGTTTTTGATGTATGTACATTATCTATATGAAATGATGAGTGTTCAGTTTGAAAATATGTTCACACATAACACATTGAGGGTATTGACTAAGATAAAGTTTCTTGTTGGTTCATAATCTCAATGTTGTGGAAGTTAAAAAGTGAAGATTCATGCTTGGGTGATTATAGCGTCTGAAAATATAGCATAGAGATCATGCATGTCATTGTGGGTATTCCACTGTCCCCCTCCCCTCCCCTCCCCTCCCCTCCCCTCCACCCCCTTGAGTGATCTGCATTGGTGAGAAATGTGTCTCTATGTCAAAAAGTATTTTCATCAGGTAAGACTAGACCTGTATAAACTAAAAGAACTGATGTGATAGAAATATAAAAATAATAGTAAAAATGACAACAGAAGCATAAATGGTAGTGATGGGTGATAGTGGAAAAATAAATCAGCATATAACATTGTGAAGCCCAGAATAAATGAAAGGAAAAATGTGTAAAACTGATTTCCAGCTCAGGTGTAAGTACGGTAATACTGTCACCAATGGAATAGTAAATAGATACTATAGTAATTAAATGGAACAGAACATCACCCTTACTGGTAACCGACATTAGTGCAACCACAGGAAGATCAAATATTGAAAACTGTTAACCAGAAATTGCTGAAGTGTATCTCATAAAGTTGAAAAATGGTGCAATAGATATTCACAGTAATGTCGTCTTTTTTTGGAATTGCAGCTAGTCTAAAATGTTAAATATAAATATGCTCTCCTAGTTGGGTGTTTGCTACATTATTGTGTTCCCAATTGCCATTGAATGTGTAATGTAAACTGACTTTTTGTTAAACACAAACAAGAGTGAGTGACTGAATCTTTCACCCGGCAGGAGAGTGTACTCTGTGAGAACAGATTGTGTGTCAGACTTGAATAACTCTTTCAGGGAAAGCATTGCTTTTGTAAGGCAAGGTTCCATGTTTCAGTCCCAATCTGACACTCTGTTTTAATCTGCTGGGTAGTTTCAAACAAGATCGGTGATTAATATTGAAAACTAGCTCAGATACTCAAACTGGTTTGTGTTTCCTTCAGTATAGGTGTTGTTGGCAACAAATTCCTCAAATGCAGTATCTTAGTGTTACATAAATGATTTACTTTTGACAAACTGCAATTCTCACAATGCTTTATTCATGTTGTGCAACCTGGTAATAATTTTTGTGTGCATTGAAATTTTATTTGCATGTGTTTCTAAACAAACACATATCAAAAAATGCCTGGACTTTAAGTTGTGTATTACTTCATTGGGTTCAATCTCGTCAAATTTTCATTACCTTCATTGTAATGTGATGAAATTTTGCTTGTTTATTATCAGTGCCTCATGTGAATGTTGTGTAAATTTGCTGTTAATACTGATGACTTGAAAATATTTCAGGCCAAGCTGGATTTAGAGAGATGTGCGCGTTAATGTAGAAATTATTATTTGACTTTCCTCTATCATATTTAAGACATGAGAAAGAGCTACAGTTAATCATATATACTTTTAAATATCCTCTATGAGAGATACAGTGTGAATATTTATATGTATTTTTAGTCTCAAGATTACAGCTTTATTGTAATCCCAGAAAACTATTTCAAACAAATTCATTTCAATAGGTGACAGCTTAATTTTGTTTTTGTTCTCAAATTTGTGTTGGTACTTTGCAGCACCTACCTCCATTATAATGTATTTATAATTGTGATGAAATTCATATTATGTGCATATCCATAACAAACAAAAGTACAGAACATATTTTCATCAGTATTTTACTTTGTATGTGAAAAAACTATAAACAGTTTTTCTTTTCAGTGATCTACACTTCAAAATAAGTTTGCTGTGTATTTGCCACTCCTGATGCTCTGTTTATGCTGTTGAACAGCCATAAAGATTGAGACATTTTAGTTTCAGTATTACTTAATTATAGTTTATCCTGTTGTAATGTCAAATCATCTTGTGTATGTGAAACTGTTTTTTGGGAATGTTTGTTTGAAGATTAATGACATATGAGTCCACATTTTCCACTTCCTTTCTTTCTTTCTTTCTTTCTTTCAATTTTCCACTTTGTCTACATATGCCTTCTTCCCCCCGCCGCGTGTGTGTGTGTGTGTGTGTGTGTGTGTGTGTGTGTGTGTGTCTGACTTTTTGATCTTTATTCATCAGGGAGACCCCTTTTCCACCTCAAGAGCTACAGAATATGTATGTACAGCAAACCAGTTTGATAGGTTCACTTTAAAACACCGAACTATTAAATGAAGTACAAACCTTTTAATTTATGCTTAGGTTTAAAGATTGATTTGTGATTACTTATATTCAATTAAATAGTTCCAGCACATAGCTCATAAACATAACCCATGTAATATTATTTTAAAATTACTGGTACAATTCATTTCAAAATAATTTTAGGTATTGCCTACTAATGACTGTAGACAATGTGTGTTATCTCAGTGGACATCTGCAATGTAGATGTTGGAATTGCAAATATGGTAACTAATGCATCCCTCCTATGACTGTGTGGTTGGGAGAGCGGATGATTAAGGAAAATGAACAAAGTTACCCCTTGTTCTGTTGTGATTCCTGTCGTCAGGCTGCCCTCCTCCGTGCATTAAAAATTTCCTGCCAGCTAGTTAAGCAAGTAAGTATTGTTGTTGAAAGCTGCCACACGTTTTAAGTTGATTTTTGTAAATAAAACGGTATGTGTTGATTGTTCTTTGAAAGAGCTAAGTTCTCACACTGCATAGTTGCTCAGTTTCCTTGGAATTGGCAAGAGTTTCTTATGTTTCCTTGTCCGTGAGTTGTGTTTCTTTTGGTAGTGGTAGGAAGATTACTTCGACAGAAATCAAGTAGGAGTTTGTGTAATAAATAATTGTTTTGAATCATGCCATGCTGTGAAAACACATCTGTAAATCTTTTGCCATTAGATCTTTCATGTTCCAGTTACAATGATGTTGCAAAGAAGTTTGTTTTAATTTGTAATTTCATTGAAAAAAAAAAAGAAAACGAGCGCTATATATTTTGTGGGTAATTTTGACGGTGTTTAGGATTTTGGTGACTGTTAACTTAAATTACGTCTTTTCTGGGTGCTTCATTAATGAAATAGGGCAATAGTTGCTATCTCTTGTGTGGTAACTGTGTAGCAGATACAAACAAGTAAGTGTGTTTGAGATTTATGAGACCTCTGTTTCAAAGCAAAACATGTCCTGAACACAGATTTTTAAGAACAGAATAATGCTTTGGAAGATAACACACTTTCATATTCAGTGAATTATTTTGTTTAAAACCTTGTGGACTTATCTTAATTTAAAAAGAACCATAAGATTTTTTAAAAATATCATAAAGTTGAGGAGATTAAACAGAACAGGAATTCTGGTTAAAGTTTGTAAACTGAATTATTTTTTGTAAGGAATTGAGAGCTATGGGTACAGAAAAAATTTGAATTAGTAAATGGAAATAATGGTTTGAAGCAAAGAAGATGCAAGATTTTGTTCAACGGAAATAACTGGGCATGTGAAATGTTTTACATATGGTGCTGTAAAAAATTGAATAAATCAAGTGGAGAGAGTTTGAGAGAATGGACAATGAAAGGTTGGACAGCATGAGGAATCTGTGGCCGGGAAATGCTCTGTTGTAAAAGAGGGGCTGGCACTGGAGAAAAATTATTTATTTTTGACTTCTGTTTCAATTGATTACTAAATAAGGGGTGGGGAAGAAAAGTGCTAAATGCTAGGAAGTGACAGTAAACAGCAGGTTCTCTGTGTTCCTTTCCTTTTGTCAGTTATCTTGCATCATCACTGTTTCTCATATGAATGCAGTACAGTAACTAATTCCTAAGAAATGGGTGAGGGGATGCTGGTAAACGATCTGATTAATACACTAAATAATTTGAAGGACAAAAAGCAATATTTTGGAGATGGAGAACCAAGATTGTAACTGAGTTCATTGCTCCATGAAATAAAATGAGGAAATTCTTTGAAGAACCTTCGAGATGTTTGGTTTAAATGCTAGTTATTACTCCCAACCTCCCCTTGATCCCCTTGCTCTCTCTCTCTCTCTCTCTCTCTCTCTCTCACTCACTCACTCACTCACACACACACACACACACACACACACACACACACACACACACACACACGGCAGCTCTTTAAAACCAAATTTATGTGCAGGTAAAGGCTGGCAGTAATGGAAATATTTTGTATGTAAACAAATTTACCTTGTGTACTCACAGTTTGAATCATGACAGCGTATGGTCCCCGTATAATGGAAGCTTTGGCATAATACAGATCATTAGTTATATTTTTAATGAGGCATCTTATTTTGTAAGCACAACTTTTGATAACATTTTGAATATTTTTTATGTGTGAAAGGTAGCAGCCTTAGCAGCAGCAATTGATGTGTCGCTAAATTATGTAATGCCTTTCGAATGAGTATTAACTTGCCATCAACCGTTTTACAGTAATTTTTAGGAACTACAGTTGATAAGGAGTTCCATGTAACCGTGACTTAAATATTTTCTGATTCCCTTAATAGATCTTCAGTAATCCCGACATTGTGCAACAGTGCCAAAACTGTGACAATAAACTTTTAAACTATTTAACATACTGACATGAGAATGTGGCTTCAGATGTTCCTTTTACTGTAAAACAGGAAGAAATGGTAAAGAATATTAGTGTGATTCCCGTTCTGTTAAAAAGTCTGATAAGATTACACTGGTTGCATCTGCTTATGGCTACAGAAATCAGTCTACTGTAAATTTTGTTTAAAATATTTTAAATGTGGAGCATATATGGCTATTGAATAATCATATCGATGTTGTGTATTACATTTGAGAAGATACAGCTTCACGCAGTATCATGTGAAGTCATTACTGTTAAACTGTGTATGTACTTAAAGCAAATCTGCTAAGTTGTTTTGATGTCATAGTAGCTATATGTAAAATTGAAGTAATTTAATGTGAATTTTGATGTTTTACAATATGATTCCTGTCACTGAAAATGTGAATTTCTCTGTAATTTGCACATATATATGTGGATCATTGATATTGATGTTTTAACTGGGCGTTAGTAGTGTTTCTGTGGTAAATTCCTATTCAGACTTGTGTTGTGTTGTAGAGAAACTGTTTCCTGCTTTACCTGTAAGAATTGGCATAATAACTTGCTGGAAACTAGAGATTTTGTGCAGATGTTCAAAACTATGAGGTACTGTCATCAAATGACAGAAGGTGAGGTTGCAGTGACTAGCACTTCTAACATCAGAATAAAAACAGGTGGTGATATTCTTGTTCATTTGATTGTTCTCAAGATAAAATGTTTTGTTAGTTAAAAACATAAGTGATATTTTATGAACCAGATAAATAGTACAAGTCTATTTTTGTTTATTAATTGGCAGAACATTAAGAGGGATGATTTTTCAAATTATACCATTCAAAAGTGTGAATGTGGTATTTCAAAAATCTTTCTCTGCAGTTTTCTGGAAGAAAAAAAGAAGTTGCCCGTTTGCAACAGCTAAGAATATTTTTGTACCACAATATAAATATTGCTCTGAGAAATTATTACTGCATTTGAGAAGACAAAGGATTGTGTTTATTTGGAAAATTGAAATGAATGAATGATTGATAAAAATTATTATGGTTATATGAAATGTTGCAAAGAAAGTTTCCTCACATTGGTGTAAAATGTTTAAAAACAGTACAGGATTCAGGCATAAATGTTTGTAAATGCTTTGGAGGGTTACCTCTAAGCAAACCTTTCTGAATGTTCGTGTCATTCTGTCATCTGCGTTCAAAATTGTGTGCATAATGTAAAACAAAAGTGATTTACACTCTCTGCTCAACTGCTCTTGATTGTTGTAAATCTTGGAGCCCAATAAAAAGTACTTGAAAAATCTAAACAAATTACTTTGTTTTCATGTTTTGCTAGTGCTGGTTTTTGTAGATTGTTACAAATATTTTTGGTATACTTTGGTATCTGGTATAATACTTTCTTTAGTAACAAATGTAACATCAGACATTTCCTTGGGAAGTGAGGTTGGTCAGATAATGAAATTACTGTTTGTATGGGTGTGATATCATGTTATAAAAATACTCATGTAAGGAAACAGTGGTCCCCATTATTTTTGTAGTATAACATCAACAAGGAATCACATAGATTCATGCTGTTAACCCATGGGAATGACCAGTCAAGATGGTAAAAATGAAAAAACCATGCCCATCTTATCCACAGAAAGGAAATTGATTGACTAAAGTTAACTATAAGGGTTTGGGGTGGCCTGTCTTCTCTCTTATGGAAACAGTTTGCAAGATATTCTTCAAGAAGGAAGGCTGTGTGCTTTCTGGTGGATTTGTTGGGTCAGCACAAGAGGTTTACAGGTATGCTCTATAAACTACACCAGGTTAATTTACAAGTAATTGTATGCTAATAAACATAATACCTTCCAGACTTACCTGGTTCATTTGGTAAGTACAGAGCAATCTTTTTAATACAACATTAAGCCAAAAGCATGTTGATACCTTATATCAGAGAGATCTGCTACAGTAATTCCATTTTGCTAGAATACCAGAATTGCTATTTTCGGCATATATCATTACAATAAATAAAATAATTGTAAAAGCTTCCAGCAGTTCTTACAATGACAAATATTTAGTGGAAACCTCTTCAAATGAGAATTGGTGTAATGCATTTAATACCATTTCTTTGAATTAAATAAGGTAACAGAACACGACAAACTTGTACATAACTGATGCGATCCATTGATTTCAATACAAAGAATGCATTGCAGTAATATAGACATGTGACATTGGAAACTTTGTTTCCCAAAGTGTTACTTTACTTTTTCTCCTATTTCTGCCTGTTACATCACTTACTCTTCCCTGTTTGATAAATCTGTTCTTTGTCTCCTTCATGTGACTTCCAAATCAATGATCGTGTGTGTGTGTGTGTGTGAGAGAGAGAGAGAGAGAGAGAGAGAGAGAGAGAGAGAGAGAGAGAGAGAGCGAGAGCGCGCGCGTGCCCATCAATTTTATTCCCACTGAAATTTGTGCAGGCTGAGAGAGATAGATAGGTAAATATAAATTGTGATGCATAACTACAGCACTTTAACTTTTTCAGAAAGCTTAAATTTTGCTTGTTAGGGCTTTGACATACTTACGAGAGTTCTTTACTTACATGCAAAATTACTTCTGGAAAGTGAATATTTGAACATGGTATTTCTGTGTGATTTGTGATCAGATGACAAAATATGGCAAACAGTATTATTAGCTTTGTTCTTTGCTATACTGTGTTTAATATATCCAGTTTCACTGGAGCATCTCATTTTACAAGCTTCCATAAGTAATAAACACTGGCAGTTTTGCTGTACTTGTGATATTTATACATGGTCTACAAAATGAAAACCTTAAATTTTGAGAGTAAGGCCATCAGAATTTCCAAAAAAATCTGTTATTTCAGAAAAAATGTTGTATATGAAATGAAATGTTGATTAGTAATAACACAAAGTGCCTGTCACTTTTATCTCCCATATCAAGTTTGACAAGTGATTTAGGTGCCACCTGACTTATATTCCTTGACAAATAAGTGTCAAAGAACCGAGTGGAAGTGACTTGCAGCCATATACATAGTTGCATGTAACACTATTATAGGCAAAAGTACAAAGTATATTATCTCACTACATCTGCGTAGTTTATCGGATACTCGCTATGATTTAATGGGAGTCAAGGCTAGAGGTATATAAAATATTTGTTTATATTTCAGTACCTATTAAGGTTTATAACTATTTGTCCAACATTTGTAAATAGGAGCTCAAAAATTTTTATATGCATTGGTATAGTTTAAAGTGGGCACCATTTGTAGCTTGGAAGATGTTGAAACGGTACTGCACGTCTCACTATATATTCATTAGTATGACAGGTGTTGCAGTCTCACCGGTGGTGTAGATTTGCTGTCTCACATCTACTAGATCTCGAACCTTTTTACTGTAAACAATATCCTTGATAACACCCCCCCCCCCCCCCCCCCCCCACACACACACACACACACACACACACACACACACACACACACACACACACACACCAACATGCAGGAAGGAAGTCAGATCGGGAGATAGAGGGGTCCAGGCATTTCTTGTGGAGAAATGTGGTAACATCCTCACGATTCTGGAGTGGGCCACCATCCTGCTGGAAAGTGACATTGGTAGGCATCTATGGAACTGCATAGTTTGCCAAAATATCAGGATGGAGGATGGGTGTCCCATATCACTCTTAGACTCCATAATAAAAATGGACCAGTCACACCATGTTTATGTAAATCCAACATGTATTAACTTTTGGTGTGTCCATTTTGTAATCAGTCGTTTTTCCTGGACTCTCATTTCCCCATTTTTGACAGTTATGTCAGTTAACTTTGCCACAGATGTGGAAGGTAGATTCATCACTGAACTACACTGCATTAAGGTAGTCATTGTTTTTGTCTATATGGTGCAACATTTCAACAGTAAAATCACATTGTCTGTGGTAATCCTCAGGCTTAATGTGAGCAAAAGTTGGAGACCAGAGACAATTGTGCGCAGTGTCGTGCACAATCGAACGGGGACCGGTCAGTTCCCTATGGCTTGTCTAATGAAATTATGTGGGCTTCTAGCGGATGTTTCATGCACACATTCTTTGGTCTCTTCAT
Organism: Schistocerca cancellata; assembly: GCF_023864275.1. Taxonomy (NCBI): domain Eukaryota; kingdom Metazoa; phylum Arthropoda; class Insecta; order Orthoptera; family Acrididae; genus Schistocerca; species Schistocerca cancellata. The sequence goes on along the minus strand of NC_064629.1, from coordinate 58,792,042 downwards.
TCATATGTGTTATCATATGTTTTCGAACATTTGAAATCAAACTCCCATTTCTCGAAGAGTTCTGTCCCACAGATAAATGGATATACGTGTGGGAGAATCCATGTTCCATTCTCTGCTTGCACGCTGCTGAACACGTGTTACAGATTTTAACTCTCCTATCCATAGCACACATGGCACCTTTTGTTGTGGTGTGTGCATGCTGACTGTCAGGAGTACATCCGTCTGCTGCACAGTGCACATTTGTGTATGTGCGTCATATGACTCAGTGCTGCGTATTTACCCAATAAAATAAAATGTCCTGGTCTTTCATTGTAAGTATTTGATTGTGTATACCTCTAGTTTGGACTCCCCCCCCCCCCCCCCCCCCCCCACACACACACACACACACATATCTCTGCTCTACTCTGGCTGTTACAAATAGTTGATATGTAATCACTAAAACCCTGGTAGTATCTAAACCTATTTTAGGCATGAGACCTATCATATAGTACAACAACAATGAGACAAATAAAAATGCTACTGCGAGTGTTGTACACAAAGAATTACGAAGTTTGATCCAGTCAGTGAAAGTTTTAATAATAATAATAATAATTGTTGTTGTTGTTGTTGTTACTACTACTACTACTACTACTACTACTACTACTACTACTACAACAATGTGTTTAGAGTGAGGTAATATAAACATGTTTATCGAAATAATCAGTCCTAGTAACATTTGTTAATTTTTCTTGTTGCTGGACAGCTTATTGTTCATTAAGTTATAGCTACAATAGATTGTACAGAAGTGTAGAAACAATTGAAAACCTGTAGCAACACAAAAAAGAAAAATAGTGACTCAACACCACTGATCACATAATATGAAAAAGCATTTTTTTATTGTTGAGGGAGCCTACATGTTCCTTTTCAGAGTGGAGAACTAGTAATATGTACTTGCTTTCATTATGCAAAATTTATTCTACATTTTATGTGAAAATTGATAATTTGTAAGTGAAAACACAACAAGCAACAGATACACATACTTTTAACATAGCCAGTGGTGGTCCGATGTCCAGATCCACTCACTCTAGAACTCACTCACGCGAACAATTTTGTTCATTGTGAGGCTACACGAAGAGGCCATTGCCGGTATTAAAGGGTTTAATGTATGTAACTGTAATAGGTGTGTATACAGTGTGAGGTCATGTTTATATTGTATTTATGCTGTATTATAATGACAGAAGGGAGAGAGCTAAATCCAGTGCCAGCATATAGCCTAAATCCTATCGCATAGCACCAAAGGGATGGGCTGAGCATAATGGCCTCATACCACAAACTTTTTATCATAAACAGTGTCACATGGGCTTACTTCTTGAGATGCTGTGGAGATGTTTGAAATGTAATCCAAGACATCGGTGCAAAGTCTGGTGATCAGGAACTTTACACTGTCGCCTATCCTCTCCCTTGGCACCAAAATACTAGTGATGAAAATTTCTTCTGCCACCAAGATCGAAATGGCTACCTCAGACTAGAGTGCCTCCACACAGGCATGCGCTAGCTGCTTTGTTTACAGAGGTGTTGGCATAATTTGATTGTGCATTGAGCATACACTCATGGAGTGGTAGTTTTACCTGTAATACAAGGCGCATCCAGAAAGTAAGTTACGCAATGTTGTTTCCTTTAAAGCAGATGTATTTGTCCAGGAAAATTGCACATGCGCAACACATCTATGACGTGACAATCAAATGCTGGCCAGACAGGTCCTGCCTGGTTTCCAGTACCATAGCAGTAGTGCCCCAAAATGGGGTCTTATTCATTCTCCCAGTGCATGCAAGGTTCAGTCAGTGATAAGGTTCCTTAATGCACAAAACATAGTGCCCATCGAAATTCGTTGTCCGGTCTATGGGCAGACATCATGAGTAAACAGATGGCGTATTGGTGGTGTAAGCTTTTTTCCGAAGGTCGTCAAAGGGTTCATGATAAAGAGTGCAGTGGGCGACTGTCCCTCATCAATGATCACCTGGTTAAGCTGGTGCAGCAGCACATCCTAGAGAACTGTTGTTTCATGATTACACAGCTCAGCAGCCATTGTCCGCAGATATCACGATACTTGTTGTATGAAATTGTCACTAACCACCTGCTGTTCAAGAAATTGTGTACCAGGTGGGTGCAGCAAAACCTGGCACCCTAGCACAAAACGAAATGATTTGGAGCAGCTGTTTTGATCATCCAGCATACAATTCTGATCTTGCTCCCAGTGTTTTCCATCTTTTATTGCACATCAAGAAATTCCTGTCCTCTGGCCAGCATTTTGACAGTGACGAAGACAACTGTCACGTGCTAGTTCCAATCACAGGCAGCAGACTTCTACAACACAGGAAACAAAAGTTCATCCCACGATATGACAAGTATCTCAGTTCATTTGGTGACTGTGTGTAAAAATAGCTCGAACATTGCTGTATCTGTTGCCAATGATGTTTTTCATGTAACTACGTTGTCCTTGTTTTAAAAAATGGGAAACTTACTTTCTGGATGCACCTTGTATTCTATGTCACTTCTGTTTCTTCAGTTTACACCTTCTGCATCTGCAGCTAAGAATCAGGCAATTGAGTGGTATTTCAGATATTGGTAAAAGTAGAAAGTATTGTTGGGGTCTGAAAATATTACGAATTGTCACATATGTATAATATATTTAGATAAATGGCAGAGATTACCTGATGTTACTCTGTTATTGCTACTTGACTGGTGAGCAACAAGCATAACCTGAAAATGCAAATACTTATAATTTTTGTGTTTTGATAATTTTTTAACTGAAATATTTTTCACTCTATTACTTTTTGTTTTGAATTCTCTGCAGTACTCGAAAGTCTGTTGTACATATTATTCATTATTGTCTGAAAAGGTGTTTATGAAGTAACCATTATTGAGAGTGGTATTTATCTAAGCTTTCAGACCATCTTACAAGTTCCGAACATGGCTGCTTTGTCATGATGTCTTCATCTAGTTTCGCCTTATATAATATCAGTTGGGCACGACTGATTTTTCCCCCCTCACCCTTTCCTAATCTGAGATTGTGCTCTCTCTCATAATGATCTTGTCTTTGACAGGACATTAAACTCTAAGTTTCCTTCCTTCCTTATTAGCCTTCCACCCTGATGCTACAATTTTACTATGATGCTTCTTATTAGGACAGAGACTCCAGTACAGAGTTCAGAATATTGCTGGGAGACCACGGAAGAACAAGTGATGTGGTACAAGTACTCCAAGAATTTTTATTGCATTTTATTTGTGTTTGGGGGGCTGTTTGCTATGAACCAACTACATGTATCAGTAGTACTGACTGTAAGCTATGAAGTAGAGCTTCCAGTCACTAAATTGACGAAATATTTATATCACTTCTTTGTTCTGCTTATGGTCAATGGTAAGTTTTTAAATGTCATGATACCCTCAATAAAAAAGAAAAAGTAACTCTGGACATGAAAAGATTATGATAACGTTTAAATTAAAAAATAATCTACAGCCCTATACCCACATTGTCTTCCTTTATCTACATATTCATGTAGCAAAAAATACAGTATTCAATTGTTTTTAATTGTATTAAATCCTTTTGATGGCACAGTCCCAAAATTCATAACCCAAAATATGAAATGGGACACCATTTGCTCATGGAAACTGAACAGTACAGCGTGTACAGTCTGTGACGCCCTCCAATGAGGCAGTGAAAATGTGTACATACTGAGTATAATGTGGTTGGATGTTGTCTTGACGAAACTTAGTGACAGTGATATGCCAGAAGAGTAATATAAGTTAGGCATCTACAACCTCACTGAAATCATAGCTACAAAGGAAGGAACAGTGAATTTTTAGTACCAGTACCTCATTTATGATCAGCATGTGAACACAACTAATAGCATTCAGATTTGGGACACGTGTAATTAGAAGTGTGTATCTGTTGTGTGTTAAACTTACTCCTACATGGGGGGGGGGGGGGGGGAGAGAGAGAATGTGTGTGTGTGTGTGTGAGAGAGAGAGAGAGAGAGAGAGAGAGAGAGAGAGAGAGAGAGATTAGGAATAAATTTGCCTTTGGCTGCAAAAGTAGTCTTAAATTTCTTCTTGTTGTGCGAATTCTGTTTGTTGTGATTCAATAAAAAGAAATAAAAGATTGTTTTTTCTGTCAGAGGCAAATGCATTCTTAATCTCAACCGATAGTGTAGGATTCCCTTTACCTTGTCTTATAAGAGTTTAATTTGTATGGAAGGGTTCCATAAGTTTTAATACACTGGAGCTGCATTGTTTGCATTCTTTCAGGCTTGTGGGAACTAGTTATTACCAGACTGGAGCTTTTAGCAGGGTCATGTATCAAATCCACTTGATTTTCTTCAAACCATAATGCGGTGTTTCTTATTTCAGGACAGGACAGTTATCATCTTAAGACAGAGAACATCAGTTCTAAACTATTTCCACAGTGATTGTTGTCTAAATTGTTTTCATAAATGCCTGAATTCAGTTGTATTGACCAGAGCTAATATTTAAAACCCAAAATTGGAGAAGCGTCTCAGACCATCACACCACCTTCACTGAATTTCACTGTCATCACATGTTGTAAAATACTGTTTGTCAGGCACGTCTGAGTTACACACAAGCTAATCTGATGCCACATCATGTATTGTGTCTAATCACTCCACATAACCTCCTTCCACTACTCAACAGACAAACAACAGTTGTTTGCACTGTACTATGTGACTTTCTGTATTTATTATTGATTAGTAGCTTCTAGTAGATACTTCAGCCATGAAGCCTGTCATTGACCTCTGTTCCTGATCTCCAATCCAATAGCAGCTGCTATATCTGGAAAGTTGCAGAGGGTAAAGTCTAAAAGTCGTGTCTTTCCTTCATGAGACTTCTGAGTTAACAGCCTAACAGGACAATGATCTGTCACTGGATTGTAACAGCTACCTTGACAAGCACAGCACATATTAGAAATGTACAGTTGGTTGGTCGATTTGGGGAGAGGGGACCAAACAGCGACGTCATCAGTCCCATCTGATGAGGGATGCATGGGGAGGGAAATCAGCTGTACCCTTTCAAAGAAACCATCTCGGCAATCGTCTAAAGTAATTTAGGGAAATCACCGAAAACCTAAATCAGGATGGCCTGACTCAGATTTGAACCATCGTCCTCCCAAATGCGAGTCTAGTGTGCTAGCCACTGCACCACCTCGCTCGGTAAAAGTGCAGTTGTCTCACTGCAATGTGTCCATCAGTATCCTCCAGCTGTCACTTAATGAACTTGTCATCGATGGCATACTGAACCGTAATCTTACATCCATTAGTGTCCTCCAGAATAGAGAACCAGAATATTGTCCACTTATTTTGAAATTTTCTCAAATATAATGCTTTAGGAAAATATAAAACGCCTCTTTTTATTTGATTCTATGATATAAGGAATGCTTATTGCAGTTTAAGGTATGTCACAAAATAATGTCCGTTATGGTGTCACAGTTTCATTAATGAAAAACACAAATAAACTGTTTATCATATGGTGTAGAGCAGAGGTTCCCAAACTTTTGTTTGTCACGCCCCCCCGCCCCCCCTTCTGCCGAAAAGAAAATTTCTGTGCCCCTCCCCCCTAAAAAAAATATAGATTTTTATTAATTATCAAGAAACTATTGAAAAATTTGTGATGGTGACGTCATGTAACATGGTGGGTTGTTAATGTATCAAGTCGCAGTTATTACGTCATCAGTCTAGTCTTGTGATTATAAGCCACTCCAAAAGTAAAGGAAATCCTTGGTAAACAAGGAAAAATATTTGCGACCTTTGCAGATTAGTGGATGTGGGCTATTATTTTAAGTTGAGTGTAGCTTATTACTTTCACTCATTATCAAAAATAGTCACGGTGTTAACGAACATCACTGATTTGTACGCCTATAGCACTCCCCATTGTCATTGCGCATAGGTTGGCACTTATGTCAACGGCGGCAGTTACCGAACGGCGACAAAGGCCCAGTTCCCAGAACCAGACAAAAAATAAAAAATTAGTTTTACGCACTAATCGTACAGACTACACAGAACTTTAAAAAATATGAATAAAACAACTTCCTTACCTTGATTACATTCCCTTGCTGCACACCATTTCTTCACCCGTATACGATTTTAGGACTACTCTTCGCTTGCCATATCTAGGATAAACTTTCGCTGTGTCTTCATCCAGAAGAAATACTATTATTAGTTGAAATTACATACCACACGTAACATCAGAATCCATAAGGATCACACACAATATTTATATTTAAATCAGATTCACTAAGTTTATTTTATATTGTTTCTTCAAAATAGTTTTTTATAATTTTACAGTATTACCTACATGTAAGGATAGTTAAGAGGAAAATAACAAGTTCTCTTATAATGTGACTTATTTATTATAAAAATATTATTTCCACACACACATGGCAAGAAACAAACAAATAAATCAATGTGAAGGATGAGCTTGCATATCACATGGGGATCCGCGGCTTGACAGGGTAATAAAACGACATTTTTGCAGTTGCGCGGTATAAGTGATTATTACTCTGATGAACATAGCCTATTATGGCTAAAAGTTATAACGTGATTACGTTCAGTTCATGTGTACAAATGTACGAAATAGTTAATACCTGACTTTTCTACTTGCCAATTGTCAGACGTAAGTTGTTTACAAATCTGATATATTAGATTTAACGCATATCGCCTTCATAATTTTGAGAGTTTCTGTGTGTGACATAATAAACGTGATCTTCAAAAGCTGTATGTTCTAGGATAGGTTATTGAGACAGGATTGCGGGAAGTGGGACGCCAAACGATTGCATTTAGCACCGTAATCTATCATTAATACCTGCACATTCATTTTTATTAAAATGTCGATATTAAAAATAAATATTACGTTTATACCACTAACTCCACCGCACCCCGCTTGCAGCATCATCACGCCCCCCTAGGGGGCGCGCCCCCCAGTTTGGGAGCCTCTGGACTGTAGAGCTTTGTTTCCACCATTACACGAGGATCACTCCAAAAGTTAAGACCATTTGTGCATACAAATGCCTCATGTAGCTCTTTTAGCAGCCATTGTCCATCCAATAAGACAGATATGCCTGGTGCAGTTCATACCACTTACCTGTACATACAGATTGTGTACAAAAAGTATTGGGAACAATTTTTTCCTGAAGTGACTGTATGTCGCAATGCGCTTCCACTGCACATGCTTGATAGTGTGGGTTGTGATCTTCAACATGTACCAAGTGGCAGTCGATGTGCGAGTTCGTTCAGGTGAGATCACGTTTTTATTGGAATCCTGTAAAGGCACTCTGTGCAAGTGCAAATGCGGCAAACGGTTGAATAGCAGTACAAAATCAAATTTTGTGTTAAGTTGAGGAAATGGGGTACGGAGACATTGGTCGTGATTTACCAAATGTTCAAGGATGTTACACACTGAAATGTTTATGTGGCACAAGCCCTTCAAAGATAGCTGAGATAGTGTGGAGGACGGGGCCTACACTGGACGGCCATTGACACCAGGAACCGATGATAATGTGCAACGTGTGCATGAAGTGCTGAATTCAGACAATCGGTGAAGTGCGCACATGGTTGCAAGTTCAGTTGGCATTGACAAGATGACAATGCACACCATTATCACTGAAGATTTAGTGATGCGAAAAATCTGTGCTAAACACATCCCAAAGGCCTTGATGCACGACCAAAAGCAGAGGTGAGTGAGCCAACCATCACCAGTAACTGGAAATTACACCTGCTCCAAGGCCACTGATTACATGATAAATGGCATCGTGAATATCCCACGGCCCCTTACAGCACTGACTTGGCACCAGGTGACTGTTTCATATTCCCAAAAGTGAAATCCTCACTCAGAGTACACCACAATGGGACCCTAAGGGTCACCAAAGCAGCTCACTCATGTACCCTTAAGGACCTTCTGGAATCCACCTACCAGGGAGCCTTTGAGTCGTGGAAAAGCTGCTGGCAAAATTATGTTGACAGTCAAGGGCTGAACTTAGAAGAATTTTGAGACATTGTAGCAATACCTAAAATAAATCTTATTTTTGTCCAATACTTTTTACACAGGCACTGTACAGTGAATGTAACAAACTTAAATATTAGAGAAGTGATTTATTTTCATGGATATAAAAATTTTGAGCTTCTCATGTTCAAATAGACTTGAAATCGATGTAGCGAATTTATTTATTTTTAATGTCCTGAAATGGTGCCTATGGCAGCTGAGAAAACAGATATTCATTATCAGAGATATACTGAAACAAAAAGTGGATCACAGCATACAGAATTGATGCTACATGGTTTGCTTTGTGCACAATTAATGTCCCAAGGGCCATGGACCTCACGGCTGCTCCACTGACTGGTTGAGTCTCTTTTTTCTTATGATTTGAGAACTGAATATGTAAGTGTTTGAGACTATTTTGCAAATAAACTAATACAGTCTGTGCCAAATGGTACTTATTTTGATATTGCAACATTTGTGACCCTTTTGCAGGCTTATATATAATTATCTAAAGGATTTCGTGAGAACTAAAAGGGACAGTACAAAAATCCATCAGTTGGCAGGAAATTGGTATGTTTTGCCCAGGAAGAACAGCAAGAATTGTTGACCATTTGCAAAAATAGAGCCATAAAAATGACGATGCTCTGAAACTGTGATTTTTAAACATTGTAACCATTTGCAGGGATATAATTTTATGTATGTTCTTCTTTGTGCTGTCACAGCTGTTATTACTTTAAGGTGCATGTAAAACACCAGCTCTGTTGCTGTAAAGAAAGGTTTTAAATTTCCACTATATGTTCCATTAAGTGATCATCAGGTGACAGACTATGAAGATCTTGTTTTGTACTTTGGTACACATGAAAGCAATTTCACCACATGCTATGGAAACTCTTTCATTGGTATGTATGTATTAAACCAGGGACCTAGAAATGACGGAGAGGCTTTGACCCGCCATAACCCTCAGTGATTTACAACCCCAGAGCAGTCCACCCACCCCCACCGCCGCCCGACACCGAATCGAGGGTTATTGTGTGGTTTGGTCCACAGTGGACCCCCCCCCCCCCCCCCAGGAAAATCTCATACCAGACAAGTATAACCCTAAATGTTTGCGTGGTAGAATAATTATGGTGTATGCATGGAAACCATGTTTGTGCAGAAATCACTGACACAGTGCAACTGAGGCGGAATAAGGCGAACCAGCCCACATTTGCCGAGGTAGATGGAAAAGTGCCTTAAAAACCATCCACAGGCTGGCCGGCACACCGGACCTTGACACCAATCCACTGGGCAGATTCATGCCGGAGACCGGCATGCCTTCCCGCTCGGGAAGCAGTGTGTAAGACCGTGCAGCTAGCCGGGCGGGCTCCTTTCACGGGTACCAAAGCACTCTGAAAGCTCTTAGGCACCTGTCACCTGTTGATGATTAACAATCATAACTTGTAGTAAAAATTTAAATGTTTCAGTGTAGATGATGGTGCACGAGACTTCTCAGCCTTTGACTCGGGTTCAATCTGTACTACCATCCCATGTCCAATTTTTTTATTGCTGTCGTGATCAGTTTGAGGAAACCAAATGAACACATTTGTCGACACTGCCTCTGGCAGGCCACTCGAATGTGCACACATCAGTCTGATTGGTTAACTTCAATCCTAATTAACTCAGAAACAGCACCATGCATAGATTTTTTTCTTAACAATTATTTCTAAGTTCAACCTACCTTCCAAGATTTTAAGACTATTTCTGACCACCCTGTAAATTAGCCTAGACAGTTTTGTGCAAATGAAACCCAGCTGGGTGTAGTTGTTACAGGTGCTGCCTCTTGTAAGCTTTTCACTTTTGCACAGTTTTTCAGTGGTGACTAGAGGCAATCTGTTTTGCACGTGTTCCTCAATGGGGAAAAAAAGGCACAAGTTCATTGTTATGTGTTTGTTGGGAGGGGGAGAGAGAGAGAGAAAGAGAGAGAGAGAGAGAGAGAGAGAGAGAGAGTCATTGCTGAACACATTAATTCACAATTCTTCTGAAGAGAATGAATTTAGTGGTATGTAATCTTCCACAGACTATGGATCATTTTTCTCTGTGAAAGAACCACTTGGACATGTTGTTATAGTGGCCTATTCCATTTATATGAAGATGCTAATGACTTCATTTTGCAACACTATGGTGCTCTCTCTCACTTTCCTTGAAATAGCTGTTATCATCTAAATGTTTAACATGTACGTCAGTGGGTTGTAAGTGCCTCTCATCATGAATCTCTTTCTCTCCCCTCCCCCCCCCCCCCCCCCTTGCTTGTACAGTCAACTGACAATTTCAATGTGCTTTTATATAAGGTTACATGAGAGAACGTGGCTATTGCTTCCAATGCCACATGATTTGGAACAGATAAATACAGTCACTGATATAATATGTAAAATGGGATGCATGCAGCAAGTCAGTACATCATACTGTAATTTGTCACACGCAATGAGAAGGTGCACTGGGCACCTTTAAAGTGTACTCATAGCTTGGGTAAATCCTCTACAGACATGTATTTCTTTTTGCTGCCTCTGGTTGCCATAAGAAAACCCAGAGATACTTATGAATAATCCTGTGTATTAACTTGCCAGAATAGTGACTACTTAAAAAAGAAAAGAAAATTGATATTTGTAAGTAAATGTAAATAATGTTGTGTTGGATAGTGTGCAATCACTCAGTGGAATTGATGTTACCCATTCACGATGCAAAATACAGCAGCAGTGTCAGTGGATAATGTTTTGGGAAGAAACTGCAACAAGTCATGTTACACTGTTGTTAGCAATCTCTCAAGATACTTTAGGCTCTTCATAGCATGGTTGACAGTAACAAGAACTTTATTTTGTAGACTATGTGCAGCTAATCACTGGGTTTGTGACACTGTAGGATTGAGGCAGTTCTGAAAAAATCTCAACAATATTAATTTTCACCGTTTAAAGACACTTATAAATGGATTTATTGTATCTTCCAACTTCAGTGCTACTGCAGGCTCATCAGATAGTATTTACATAAGCATTATTTCAGAGAAAATTTATAGCTAGTTACTGGTGGTGGTGTGGTAGAATCTGGGAGGTTCTAAGAAATTGAGTGTGGATCCATATTTGCCAGTGAGAAGACAGCATATAGAGATGGAAGTGGACAAGATTGCTTTTGTTATTAGGGAAAAATCCACATCAGGGTTGTTGAAATAGGTCTTGATCTTTGTTCCACATGGACAAGAGTACAATGCCAGAACTACAATACCACCCTTCTCGGTAAAGAAAAAAAATGGCATAGGCATTATCACTTCGTTAAATGCCTTTTAAAAACAAGACACTGTCATTTGTATGTGGGTAACTGATCAGAAATAAATGGGAATAACAATGCTGCTGTGACTCTAGGAATTATAGTAGTACTGATACCACATTGCTTTTAAAATTCACATCATTAATTAAAATGGAGGTTCAATCCATGATTAAACAAATGGTTGTTGCCCTCTTAATAACAGGACTCCAAAGCAGAATACAATTTTTTTCTCTCACTGTAGGAAGTTCACTGGGCCTATATTGTCAGTTCTATAGAGCAAGAGCCTGTTATTACTCCTCCAACTGATTCTGAATACTAAGATCATAATTTGCAGGGGGATACAGCAGCAGGCCACATAATTTTTTACAGCAAATAGTGTAAGTATAAAGCCAAACAAAATTTGTCAGTTTCATTCGAACTTCATCATTCATTTGGTGAGAGTAGAAGTGAGCTGTATTAAACTCAATATGTGTAGGGCGTACTGATGGAAGCAATCATGGACCTCAACGTCATGGATCATATACCAACCTTACAAACTGCCTCCAGCAGCTCCTGTTCTGTGCGGCTTCCACTCAGCTTCCTGTGGACCCTATTTATTGCAGATCTCATAGTCCATCCTCCCATTCAGAAGAGGAAATCATATGCTTGAGAATATTTCGTGGATGTCCCAGAAAATAAAGTAAAAACACTTATTTGTTTCCAGTATATTAATTTCGAAAGCCAAAATACAGTGGGCATGATTTGCCACTTTAAGAAGCACGAAATACTTTTGAGGTAGTTAAGCATAGACTAGTGGCTCTTCTTTGTAGGTTACTAGTGAGTCACAACTAATAATGATAGTTTGTTACTCATTTTCTGAGAGTGAAAGTTTTTTAAAATTACGTTAGGGATAAAACTTATCAGTTGTGTCACCACAAGTACAGTAGCAATTCTGCAGCCTAGGGTCCCACACCACAAAAATAAAAAAAAATATGTCTGTTTCAATACTTCTCATAAAAGAGGTATACATAATCATTTTTAGGGCTTATTTGGCTGACTTTTTCAGTGGGCTGCCAATATGAATTAAGTCAGCATTCATCTCCCATATCCTATGCTCCCTTGTGTCAAATTCCTGGCACCCAGTCAAAGGCATAGCACATCAATTGGAAAAATATTGATACAAATTTTAAGAGAATAGTTAGCAAAATTCTGGCAGTTTGAAGTTCTAGATCAAGAAATCAAGTTTCTACTGTGCAAAAGTGAAAAAGAGGTTAATTGTTACAGGTGCTGCCTGTCTCTAGACAAACTACACCCAGTGTGGTTTCATTTGCAGGTATCTACTGTCAGGGTATTTGAAAAAAAATATTGAAAAAAATGTTCCTTTTATGACTGTGAATGCATTCTTCGACAAAAATAATATTTCTGGATGCCAACATGCTTCAAGCCACAGCACTCTAACTACTACTTTCAACCTGATAAACCATGTCTTAAATACAGTGGACACACAGAAATCTCTTCTTAGACCTAACAAGAGCATTTGATGTGACTAATTATTCTGTGCTCCTGAAAAATCTTGAACAATATTATCTGCAAGGCATCCCAAATAAGTGGATTAAACTGTATTTGAAATATAACTCTCAGGTAACAGAAAGATATGAATTCCAGATACACCCTTCAGAACCATGCGTACTAAGGCATGGTATTCCACTGGGCTAATTTTTTGACCAGGTTTTTCAAACACACAAATGATTTCCTATTATAAGTTAGGCATTCAGAGCCAGTATTATTTGCAGATGACAATGATCGAAGGGAATAACAAATACCTCACTGCATCTGCTGTATGGATAATCAAAACTTTACACCTATCAATAAACATTAATTTCTTGGGATTCATATTCAAGAAAACCTTAAATGGAGTTCTTATATCACACCACTAAATTCAAAGCCAGCAGAAATGAGGTATGTAGTAAGAAATCTTTGCAACAACCCTAATGTTCAAACAATTAGTACTGTATACTTTGCTCATGTACATTCATTGCTGAGGAATGATCATTTTCTGAGAAAATGCACAGCAGACCGTAACAGCTTTCAGGGAATGACAGGCAACTGTAATAATTAGAAAAGAAACAACCTGCAGATGATCTAAAAATATTACCCCTTCCATGCATTTACATATTTTAAGTACATGTCAAAAAAAAGTATGAGAAATGAAAACACTTTTACTCAAAACAAAACTACCCACAATTATAGTACCATTTCAAACAGTGACATACATGTTATAGTCACCGCAACACTACATTGTGCCAAAAAGATGTATATCATGCAGGAACAAAAACTATACACAGATTATCCAGACAAAATATCGTTCAGAACCACATACATTTAAAAATCATCATACATACTGCAATGTAGCTTCTATTCAATATCTCGGTATATAATGTATGAAAAGTCCGCCCCAGTAGCTGAGTGGTCAGCGTGACGGATTGCCGTCCTCCGGGCCCGGGTTCGATTCCCGGCTGGGTCGGAGATTTTCTCCGCTCAGGGACTGGGTGTTGTGTTGTGTTCATCATCATTTCATCCCCATCCGGCGTGCAGGTCGCCCAATGTGGCGCCGAATGTAATAAGGCCTGCGCCAAGGCGGCCGGACCTGCCCCGCGAGGGGCCTCCCGGCCAATGATGCCAAACGCTCATCATCATCATCATCATCATCATCATCATGTATGAAAACATGTAATTCATACTTTTAATTATAGAAATAAGCAATTCATGTACAAGATATGCTGAAATTTTAAACTCTTCATTATATGGATCCAATCTGTTATAAAACTTTAAATGACATATATTTGCAGGTTGTAAAACCAACTGGCAAAGAGATTTTTTGTCCAATATCTTTTGTACGATATATGCACTGAAAACAATATTTATATGGACAAATAAATATATATCATGTGATCTGGGAGACCTCATAAGTCTTCATGTTTGTGGAGTGTTCATCAATTGATTTTGACAAAGTTAAGGAGCAATGAAGTGGTGGATGGTCTTTCGGAAGTTACAAATTGTCTGTTAGGTGCTGTACACAGACAGATAGACAGTAAGCTCCAATAATATTCACCAGTGATAGACAGTGGATAAGATATCAGGTGCCTCATTTCATCGCATGTAAACATTTCCCACACTGAAACACTTCCACAATCTGCCTGATGAGTGTCATGTTGGTAAGCTGGTTGCATTTCCTCAAGTTGTTTCTTTATGTGCTCTTAATCTGCCACTTGCATGTACCAACAGGACCATCGAACATTAGTTCAGGTACAAGGATGGGGCAGAGACTTCTGTACCATAAAGCAGGGAGGTTAATCTGAATGGTATATATGCTCACCAATTGTCATCCAGAAGTGAATTCGCGAGTGATCTGTTGCCCTGTGACCATTCTGTTTGGTGTTACAAACTGTGATCCCTGTCATTGACACACTGTTGCCGACAGCATTTTTTTTTTCTCCCCCCCCCCCCCCTCTCTCTCTCTCTCTCTCTTCCAGTTTTCTCTGATTGTAACAACTCATGGTGTACCCTTGGCAAAGTAGTGTATGAGAAGCCCAGTATCTGCATGACATCTGAGATGAAGCCCCCCACCCACATCTGGCACCTATGGTCTGGCTGCAGTTAAATGTGCTGATATTGCATATCCGATCTTTAGATCAACTATAACTGTCACACTTTCTCCAACACAGCAGCCTTATTTAATTCAATTTTGTGTGTGTCGAGAGAGAGAGAGAGAGAGAGAGAGAGAGAGAGAGAGAGAGATTCAAACATAGAAACTGAAATGCATCCACTCTTCCTTTGAAACAGTAATTACAGGCATGTCTTTAAATAAATAGCAGGTATACAATGTGGTAAAAATACTCCTAATAATAAAATGAAAATATATTTTTTAAAATCAGTTACAGAGATTTAACATAAAATTGTGTGCATAATAAACACTGTATTTTTTTCAGATGTGCTGTCATTTGTAGCATGGTGATTATTTGTCAATATTTTTTTCTGTACCAACAGGTTATCCAAAATTACAGTTAAAATTCATATTCTGGCAAGACTTTTGCCACAGTTGTCAAAAATCACAGAGACAGTGAACAACCACCTATGTCATACCTGTCACATTACAAAACAGTATAAACAGATGTTACATTCTGTATCTTTAACAGTTCTTTAATTATGAACAAAACAACAGTCAACAACTTATATTAACATTGATTAATTGAGTGAAGAAGTATTTTATTAGCATGCGAGTGAATAACACTCAGTCAACATGAAATGTATACTACTAACAAACAACATACTAGACAGAATACAATTACATATCAGTCTCTACTAAGCAATCACAATGAAGTGTCTATTTGCCCACTAATGTTCCAGCATCTAGATGGGCAATAAACAACAGACATCTTTCATTTATTTTGGACTCAATCTATTTTTGATATCAATTGGTATACTATAAAAATAAAGAATCTGCAGCACAGCAGTATTTTTCAGATCTATTAGAGGTTTCTACCTATGAACAGATCTGGAATATGTATATATTTTTTTGTTACAACCCTAGTGGTGGAATAGCCTTTCTTTATCTGTGAACTACACAGCATATTTTGGAAAACTAATAATACAACATCATATTACAATTAATTCTCAAATGTTTCAGATACAAAACAAGAAAAATGTTACGCTAGTTGTCTGCAGCTTCCATTCGTTGCATGGAGGAAGTCTTCAAAAATCGTAACTTCAGATCTATTAGGGGTTTCTACCCATGAACAGATCTTAACAATGTGTTTTTATATTGTTGAAACAATATAAAGGGGGGCAGCAGGGTGCAGAGAAAAGGAGGGAGGGAGAGGGAGAGGGAGAGGGAGAGGGAGAGGGAGAGGGAGAGGGAGAGGGAGAGGGAGAGGTGCAGCAATTTGTTTACATAAAATGAAATACATCACTATGTTCTAAAGAAACTAAAATTATCTCTCAGAGACTCAAGAAAGCTCAAAGACACTCATTTATCCATGTTAATAGTAACTGAGCTCCATGGCTGTGGATTTCACTACTTGAAGTACAGCAACCAGACACTTTTATTGTGCCATTCACATGAAGGGGGAGAAAGGAGCCACAAATTACAGAATAAAAAATGAGTACACCTAATTATCAATTAACTTTAAATAGAAAATTAAAGAAATGTGGTAGCTAAACAAATTGTTATTTTGCACAAGGCAGCTGCAGAAATTTAAAATTCAGTTGATAAAAAAACATTATGTTGATGAAGATATAAATGTAATATACAAGTTGAAGATGGGTGAAAGCCAAAAAAGGCATCCTCCCATAAAATAAAGCTATAATTTGTTGGTTGCTGTATTTCTTCAAGCAATGCAAATACTTTAATGAAACACACTACAAAAAAGCTCTGGCAACATGTCTAATGCTAAGTGTTGAAAAATTTACAACAAATGTGTTTCTTCTTATTGTGACATTTAGTACAGCATCTTTGTTAAGATACTGTCCAACTTCAGATAGCAAGCAGGAAAGTAACTGTAGATGTGGATTCTCAGAATATACATTATTCCTACAGTTACAACTTTAATATATAACTGTAACACGAACACCCATTTGACATAAAATAAAACCAAGAAATTTCTAAATTATTTTCAAGAGAAAGTGAGACAGTAAAAATAATTGATGGTGGATAAACTGGCAAAAAATATAATGAGTTATGCATTTACATAAGAAATGTGAAAAAGAACAAGAGTAGACTAGCTGCCAAGATTTCACCGAGCTGCAGAGTGAATCATACTTCTTTTCTGACATGAATGAAGTTCCATAATGTTTTTTAAAAGTGCTTTATTATGCTGTGTTATAACAGCACAAGAAAAAATTTCAAATGGTACTGAGTAATAAACTTTTTGCGTGTAATATGGCAGCTGAGATGGACAAATACCTTTCCCAATGCCAATAAAACTGCTTAATATGTCACCAGTTTTTGGAAAATCTTGCACATTAAAAACCAATAAAAATGCACAATGACACACCTCAGGGAATAAGTAGGGACTGGCTTTCAGTCAGTCTACCATGTGGGAAAAAAGAAAATAAAAAGAACTCTCAAAAGGGAGGAAATGAAAAACAAAAGGAACTCCCACTTGTTTTATGACAGCCATCCTTACAACTGTCTTCAACTTCCCAACTATCCCAAATTTGTAGATACAATTTTGGTACACCACATAAAAAGTTCCTCACAGAACTTTACATATTGGAAGTATGAAGTGCTTCAAATATTCAATATAGAGCTAGCTAATTACAAGTTGCAAAAAACTGCACTAACTAGAGTGATGCAAAATATGTTGTTAAACAGTGCACTCTGTAACTTAATTTTGGATACACAGTGGAACTCATAGGTTCTCCTCCTTCCCAAGTCACTCCCATTCCCTCTTTCTCAAACTCAATTTACAAATATGACTGAGCAAATCACTATGTTTTCCGTCCTTAAACTGACCATTCACTATTACAGTCACTATTTTGGCACTACGTATAAGACCAGTTGAATGTGAACAGAATGCAAAGAGTTCCGGCATGACTACTGTGCAGGAAAATTTTCCAAACATTGCAACATAACTCTGAATGGTACATAATTAATATGTATAGCTTTTATAAAGACTGCTACATTACTTTTCTGCTGTGCCTCTTAAGTACTTTTTAAAAATATTTTGCTGATATAATGTACAAGGAAACATATCTATAAAGATTAAACACATGTAGAGTTTCAGTAAAATCTAATATAATAACAGAAGTCCATAATTTAACTATACATATTAGAAGTAACAACTGTGCTCACTGCTTGTTGACCATCTTGGATGGAAAATGATGAGAGGCTTCTGAAAGCAGAAATACAGTTTCAAATTGTGTGTCATATAAAAATGTGTTTGCAACTACTTACTGAAATAAATCTATGAAATATGTTTGTTCGCATTGCATCTTTTGCAGCAGCTGTAAAAATCAGTTGCTGTTGGTTTTTCCATCTTAGGCTTACTGCAATTTAATTAAAGAGAATTTTATGCCAGACACATTTCACTTTTATTTATAAAGCATCTTCTGTGGTTATTTTGCAAATTGGATACATATGTTTGTACATTTTTGGTTGTTTCAGGTTAAAAACGGTGTTTTGTTTAAAAAGTTGACGTTCAAATTACTTACAGTGTTGCTTTACATATTCTCCAAACCACTGCTTCTCCCCTACTTGTTAGCAGCAGTTGATGTCAAATGACTTCATTTCACATGGCAGCATTTGAAAATCGAACTGAAGTTACGTGTGTTTCTCGGTCTCGACAGTATTACAGTCCTTATATATGTTCATTTGTTTTCATGTAGATTGTGAGCACTGCCAGCCTGTGAAACTACATTTATTTATTATTTAATTCGTGGGGGGGGGGGGGGCATGCACTAGTGTAAATTAGTGAAAATATCCTGTATGTGTAGCAGCAATGTGTGAGGAGACTGGCAAGGGGTTAGTGTATATTTAATGTTCTGTTAAGTAGTCCATTAGTTTAAAGAGCGCATGGTTTGCCAGAATGGTCTGGTCATTTAAGAGTTTATTTTCTGTTATGGTTTTTTGAATGTGGTAGTTTTCTTGTAAGGTGAGGAGGGTATATTTGTTGTTTATCCTTATGATTTCCATGCCTG
The DNA here is from genome assembly GCF_023864275.1 of Schistocerca cancellata. Classification (NCBI taxonomy): domain Eukaryota; kingdom Metazoa; phylum Arthropoda; class Insecta; order Orthoptera; family Acrididae; genus Schistocerca; species Schistocerca cancellata. The sequence goes on along the minus strand of NC_064629.1, from coordinate 58,773,049 downwards.
TGTCTCTGGTGGCAATTTTATGTTAGTGCTGGTGTAAGTATTCTGCTAAAGTTGAATGATTAGTGCTATACCTCCATACACTCACAAGTTCTTTGTATCTTGTGTCAGATGTCCTCCTGGTTTGACATATGTATCTTCTGTCACGTGTATTGCATTTCAGTTGGTATATTCGTGGTTACAGATATAGATCAGTCTTTCCTATTGTTTCTGGGACTTGCGCTGTTGATTTGGTGGGCTATTTTTATGCCTTGTTTTTTGAAAATATTAGATACTCTGTGTGTATGTTTGTGGTTGTATGTCACTGTGTACCATCTTTTATTTTCTGTTTCTTCCTGACTTTGTGTTTTTTTTCATGTTCTCGTATTTTCTGTGTTTGTTTGTGATTCTGTCCTTGTGTTGGTGACACCTGGGCATTTGTTCTTTTGTGTTTCTTGATTTTACTATTCAGCTTTTTTACAAAGTACCCGTTGTTTGTAGCTATTTGCATTAAGGTATTCATTTCTTTTTGGTAATTGTCTGTACCTAATGCTATTGTGTTTAGTCTGTGGAGTGTGAATCTAAGTGCTGTCTTGCTTTTGAGAACTGGGCTGTTGTGATGTCTCATGAATAATTGTGTCTGTTGTCGGTTTTCAGTATATGTCAAATGTGTGCTTGTTGTTTTGTATCTTTATGGTGGGGTCCTGGAAATTTAATTACCTATTTTGCTCTTTGTCTATTGAAAAATGTAGCTTTTCATGAACAGAATTACATCTGTGTGCAACTGGTGAACTTTATTGCCTGGTTCATATATAAGGCAAGAGATGTCATCCATACATCTAATCCAGAGTAAGACATTGTACTTATTTGACACTATTTTGTTAAATATAATCCATGCTAAATGGTTCATAAATATGTTTGCTATGGTTCCAGACACTGCAGATCCCATTAGGAATCCTTCACTTTTTTAACAGAATTCATTACTGAACTGGAAATAGTTCTGTTCTGTTATTAGCTGTAGCAACCTCACTGTTTCTTTGGTGTATTCATGTGGAATTGTACTCTCTGTCTTAGGATTTTGTTCTCTAATGTTTATTGCGTCAGTGGTATATTGGAATACATATTCCCTACATTGAATTACAGGAGGTTGCTGTGTCTGGAACCTGTATGTCTTTTATGCAATGAATCAATTGTGTGATGTTTCTTAGAGTTTATCCTCTTGTAATTTATAGGTTTCTGATAAGAGTTTCAACATGTACCTTCAAGTGGGTAAGTGAGACCATGTCTATAAATCACAATGACTCTGACAGGGAGGTCTTTCTTGTGCAGCTTTGGTGGGATGGTGCACTGGGATTTGTCTGCAGCAGTATCCTTTTTTCATAGTTGTCTAGTGTATTTTCAATGTCTTTTAGAGTTTTTCTCAACTTCATTTGGAGTCTGTCAGTTGGATATGATTTTAGTTTTGTAATTTTATTTTTTGGGATGAACTCTTGTGTCTTATTGTTTGCTTTATCCATGAGAACCACTTTGTTTCCTTTATCTGCCCTTGTGATGATGGTGCTGTGTTCCTATAGTTCCTTTTTAAGTTTTGTCAGGGTTATGGAATCTGTATTGTTTTGGTTTCCTGTGTTTCCTTTCAACTGTGTTATGTTTTTGATTTGATTACTGACTAGCTCTCTTGTCAGACCAATGTGTACCTCACTTGTTTCGTTTCTGTTTTCCTATGTGAGAATGCTTTCCGATTAAACTGTGAGGTTTTCTATGTACTTTTTGTCTATTTGTGTGCTGACATTTCCTTTGTATGCCAAACAGTGTCAGTGAGGTAGACCAGTAATGGACTCCAAGATTATTGGTACAAAATTAGTTCACTGTGTAGGAGCAGGAGTTTTTCCTGCAAATAAGCAGATGCAATCTCTGACAAATGATTTGTAAAAAATGCCGTGTACTGTTTGTGTATAGCATCAACAATAAATTTCAAGTTAGTGATGTTGGTTGGAATGACCATTAAGTGCACTATAACAGGGGGCAGTACAGTACATAACTTTTTTTTTTTTACTGGGAGATATGAATGATGTGTACAGAAATGAATAAGCAATAATGCTGTCAACATCCCAAAAAGTGCTCTGAACACAGCTGAAAAACAAAGTATTATAGTGATCAGAATACACCATAGGCATGACCCCATCCCTACTTAAATATTAAAAGTAACAAACTTAACACACAGTTCCTTAAGGTTTCAAAAGCTCATCCAAATATAAGCTATTTTAGTGTAGATTTTCTTGAGAGATGCAGCTATACATGTCATGCATCTGAATTAAAGGGGGCAAGACACTCCAGATTAAAAAATAAAAATAAAAATCTGAATTGTTGGATATGATCAGCAACCAAACTGACAGTGTGGCACTGCCAGCCATTGCAGTGGAGTATTCTTCTGAAGGCAAGCATAGAACAACACTGTGAATGCAATGCAGGAATTTCATAAAGCAAACAGTTCTACAACAGGAGTAACAACACAAAACAAATAGTTCTACTATAGGAGTAACAACACAGCAAACTGAAAGGATGAACATATTAACACAACCTTTACAACAAATATCAGTGGTGCAGAAATAATACCAATAACAATAGAGCACCAGAAAGAGTAGTAGCACTAACACCACCACCACCAAAAGTAGTAGCACCATGAACAGCTGTAGGAGCAGTAACGGCAGCACCAATAATGATAGCAGTAGAAGCACATCACTGTTTAATGAGGAGACAGAGGGCAAATAAAGCTACTTCACTTAAAGAAAATTTTTTAAGGCTTCATATCAATAATGGAAAGTAGTACACCAGAAGGTAAGCAAGTTCACCAACTCTTATCAAGTTTTGTTTTGTTTGTTTTCTTTCACTTTGTTTTGGAGTGAAAAAACAACTGTCATGTGCACCCTTGTCAGAACCTTAGAACACTAATATGAAAGAGGAGTTAAAAACAATTACACGTTAAGCCCAGCCAATGTAAGGAAAGAGAGCTAAGAGCAAGGGCTTCCTCTTGAAGAAAGGTCCACAAAAAGTGCCGTAGAGACAACAAGATTCCGAACTAAAGATTAAATGTCCTTCACCACATTGCCATGACCTATAAAAAGTAGAACGTGGTTGACAGCCCACCTGTTGTTCATTGAACGTCCAATAACTCACATGGCAAACATAAATGAGAACGTAACTGGTCAAATGGGGGATCACCACTCAACAAATGGCAATGGCTAAAACAGTAGTGGCCAACACACAACTTGACAGGTGGCAAACCCAGAGACCATCAGAAGGAATGGAAAAACTAGCAGTCTGAGATAGGAGGACTACAGCCTTGGCAGCAGTGTCAGCAGCCTCATTTCCCGCCAGACCGATGTGACCAGGAACTCACATATATATCACAGTGGCTCCCTCAAGAGTGAGCAAGTGGAAGCTTTCTTGGACACACTGAACTATGGACCATGTACAGCACACAGAGGCTCTGACAGAATCAGAGCAGATGACACAATTGGAAAGCCTGTGTTGCTGGATGTATTGCACGGCTAGAGACCGTGCGAAGAGCTCTGCTGTCAATACTGAGCACTGTTTGTAAGCCGATACTGAAAATCATCAGTATCGATGACAAAGGCACACCTGACACCATGGTCAGCCTGAGAGCCATCAGTGTACACAAAGGTACTACTGCCAAGCTGTGAGAGATGATGAGAAACTTACAACAATAGATCGAATCTGGAGTAGGAAGTGAATGAAGTACAAGGTGAACACGGGCTGCTGCATGACGCCAAGGTGGCGACGGGCTCACACCCATCAGGAAAGTGGCAGGTAGAATGAAGTTAAGCTGCTGGAGCGACAGCCGAAAGCAAACTCCAGGAGATAACAGAGAAGAGGGATGCGCCCCATACTGGCAGTCAAAGTCATCAGAGAAAGAGGCATAGGATGGGTGACCGAGCATGGCAGACAAATGGCATGCATATCAGTTGAGTAGAACATAACACCGGTATGACAAAGGTAATTTGGCAGCTTCTGCATAGAGATTTTCAACTGGACTAGAGGAAAAGGTGCCAGTGGCCAAACGGACTCCACAATAGTGGATGGTATTTAGACAGCGTAAGATGGATGGATGTGCAGATGCATAAACAAAACACCCATAGTCTAGTTTCGAATGGGCAAGGGATCGGCACAAATGGAGGAGGGAGGTCTGATCTGCTCCCCAGGAAGTACCACCTATAACATGTAGACCATTGAGGGGCTGCGTGCAGCTGGCAGCCAGGCAAGACATGTGGGAGGACCAAGAAAATTTCCTATCAAGCATGAGCCGAAGGAATTTCATAGTTTCAGTAAACAGAAGAGCAATAAGGACATGATGACCCTTACCAAGTTCCAATGTTAACTGATGTGATCAGTTGTAGTGATGTCACTGAGGAGGTTAATTAATTTGTATTTTTCTGTCAGAAAATTCAGAGCCTCAGAAGAAAATTAAATCAACTGGCAAGAAATGTTAGTGACAAGTGGTCTCTTAGTTGGTGCTCAAAATTGGTCTCACAGAACACCATATGAAAAAATGAATAAACACTCTAAAACTGCACGGCTACAGTCTAACATTGCATTACAGTAGAAAATGTATGGACAAACCTCCTGTCCAGATTGTACATCAGTGAGGTTACTTTCAGAGTATTCTGATGCAATAGCTCCATATTTAAAAATCACGTACAATTGCTGCTCACCGAAAGATCCGTACCTAACAACTAAGTTGCACACAACACACGAATGCGCAAGAAAGTAAACAGGAGTAATCCACTGAATTACAGCCCATATCACTAATGTTGATTTCCAGTAGAACTTTTTAAATATTATGAATTTCCTCAAATAACATGGTTTATTGACAAATAGTCAACATGGATACAGTAAATTTAGGAGACAATCTGGGCAGCCCTCTTAGACTGTTTGCAGATGCTGCTGTCATTTACTCTCTTGTGATGTCATCAGATTATCAAAACCAATTGCAAAATGATTTCGACAAGATATCTGTAGGGTGCAAAAAAGAGGCAACTGTCTGTACGTAATGAAAAGGCAAAGTCACCCACATGAGTACTAAAAGGAATCCACTAAATTTCAGTTACACAATAAATCATACAAATCTAAAGGCTCTGAATTCAAGTATATACTTAGGGATTTCAATTGTGAATAACTTAAATTTGAATAGTCACATAGATAATGTTGTGGGGAAGACAAGATTGATTTATTGGCACAACACTTAGAAAATACAACAGGGTCTACTAAAGGGACTACCTACACTATGCTTGTCCATCTTCTTCTGGGCTACTGTAGCGCAATATGGGCATTGACAAAGTTCAATGAAGGGCAGCTCATTTTGTATTATCATGAAATAGGGGAGAGTGTGCCATGAATATGATATGTGAGTCGGGGTGGCAATCATTAAAACAAAGACATTTCTCTTTGCAGAATGATCTTCTCATAAAATTTCAATCACCAATTTTCTCCTCTGAATGACAAATTACGTTGTTGGTGCCCACCTACATACGGAGAAACAATCATCATAATAAAATAAGAGAAATCAGAGTTCGCATGGAAAGATTTAACTGTGTTTTTCCCATGCACAGTTTGAGAGTAGAATGGTAAGGAAATAGCTTGAAAGTGGTTCAATGAACTCTCTGCCAAGCATTTAATTGTGAATTGCAGAGTAATCATGTGGGTGTAGATGACGATGCTATAATGCATGCCGGAAACAATATAGAACATACATCAATGCAGTTACACACACATTGCACACAGTAATACTGTACTTTGAAGTCCCTCGGGTTGCAGTAAATGCAAATATAGCCATCACAGTGCTCACAACACTGGTCTTTTGCATGGAAATTGTGAAATTTCTTAAGACTATTACCATCTCTTCTAACTTGTGCTTTCTCTACAACAAAAGCTACTATAATTTTGAGTGATTTTAATATTAACTTTCTTACTGAAAACAGCAATGGTGTTTATCATTTATAAATCCCAACATAACAGGAGGCAAGTATTAAATGGTATTTCTGACAATGATGACCAATTACTCACAAATGAGGGTGTTAACTACATGTAATATAGTAGAGCATCAATTATTCAAACATCGGTCAAGCAAATGACACATACCCAAACTGTTACTCACTTGAGTGTGCCGCCCGCCACTATGATCTTGCCCTTCCTTTCCCCCTCCCCCTCCCCCCCATGCTGAGTCACTACAATGGTAACCATTTGCACTCTTATGTTCACTTGTGTCAACTTTGCCATGTTAAGTTCACTTGGAATATAAAATGCCTAAATGTACATGTGTTGTCCTTTCTATGAGATATAAATTTGAGATTAATAAAAGGTTAGAGGAAGGTGTATCTGCAACCAAGTTGTCTACTGAACACAAGGTTGGTACATTGACAACTACGGATATAAAAAAAATAAAAGATGTGCATCAAAGATTTTATATCTAAGCTTCAGTTCACCGCATTGACAAGTCGTAAAACTATGAAGTTCATCATGAACACAGACCTAGATGATGCTGTTTACATGTGATTTACACAAAACAGATCACAAGGAGAACCTATCTTTGGTCCCACTCTATGTGGAAAGGCAATTCAATTTAATGAAAATCTTGGAGAGTCATCAAATATTAAAGCAAGTAAAGACTGGTTAAAACACTAAGTCAAAAGTACAGACTGGTTAAAACACTAACTCAGAACACAGTGTTAATTAGCTTCACAAACATGGAGAAAAACTGTCAACTGAATCTTCGTCAACTGCTTCCTTCAAAACCAAACTAAGGGATCTACTGAGGGAAGAAGATTATGCTCCCGAAAATGTTTACAATGCTGAAGAAACGGGGCTCAATTCGAAAGCTCTGCCAAGAAAAGCTCTTGCTTTTTATCATGAATTAGCAGCAGCTGATTCTAAAATAAGCAAAGACACTATTACTACTTTAGCTGGTACTAATGCTGCTGTTAGTCACCGACTGCCTTTGCTTGTCATTGGTAAAAGTAAGAAATCATGTTGTTTCAAACACATTAATATGTCTGCGATGCCTATTATTTACACAAAATACTGCCTGGGTGGATAGTACAATTTGCACAGAATGGTTTATCAAAGTTTTTGTACTTTTTTGTTGTTTTTTTAGAAACATATGTTTCTTGTACAACTTTTGTGATTTCATGAAGAAGATAACACCTTTTCCAATTGTATTTGAATTTAATACAATCTGTTATTACATGTTGTTGTGCCAAAGCAATGTCAAACTTCTCCTTGTGCTTAACAACAGCAATATAGCGTCATTGTGTCTTGAGAATGAGAGTAGTTGAAAACTGAGTATGAAGGAAACATTGTCAGACACAGTACTGTTAGTTGCTTGGCATGTATATTACCTACTGAATGCAAGCTAAGAAACATTCAGGATCAGTGACATACTGGCAGGTTATAGACTGTTCAAACACTTCACAATGTGCAACATGTTACAATGCTGTTTAGGTAGACAGACATATGACAGGTTTTTAAAAGAAGCACCAGTTGTACTAGCATCTAGTGCTGAAAACTGTTATGTTCTGGATGCGTTTTGAGGCTGTTAACACATTCCCATAAAAAATATCTAATGGGTGTATGCAGAGATATCTTGGTGGAGGGCATTTTGAGCTGTGGTTGTATCAAATACTGGTACCAGTTCGGTCTGAAACACCTTGTTTACAACACTACCAACCTCAAAGCAACTGCATGGTAGCCACTACTGAATGCTCTGTGTTGTGTTCTTTTCTTATTTTGAAATGAGTGAAGAAACTAATACTGAGCAACATAGTGTTTGATTATGACCCTCACGACACCAGAAGCAATCAGCGATCCCTACAACCATGTGTCAGTTCTGCTTTTTGCAGAAACACAGATCACACAACACACGTGTATTCCAATTGTGCTGCGAGAGGGAGGCATGGCTCATTTACCCACAATGCTCCTCTCTCCTTTGGTGGTCATGAATAATTCTAGTTTGTTTATGCTTGCAGCCAACTGCCAGTTTGTAGTGTCTGCACTCTGCACTGAACAGAACAGAAAATCAAACCTGTCAATGTATTTTGAACATGCTGCAAGTCTCTGCCAAACACATGAACAGAGTTATTTTCAGTTCTACTTCTATGCAGAGTACCTTGTTGGTTCTACCTCCATCATCATCTACATCTACATCTACATACATAAGCTGCAAGCCATCAAGTAGGGGTTGCATGGTTATGAGAGGTCACAATCAATATTCTGCAGATTTTGTAACTATCAAATATGTGGGAAAATAAAAATAATGTTGAGAAACACTGCAAATCAGAGAAGCACTCTGTTCACAGGTGGAAAAATGCTGATGCTTCTCAACAGAAACAATCAGTTGTCAAAAGCTTAAACAGAGTCAAATAATGAAAACAAATGATGACCATATCGGAAAAAAACAAAGTTTTTACAAAAGCAAACATTCAAATCAAAAAGTTCCCCAATCACCATTATTTTAACAGTCAATTTCAAAGTACTAAGTCTTCATCTCAAGGTCACTTAGTGTGACAACTATTTAAATTTGTAGTATGTCTAATCATTTACAAATGAACAATGTTTTGATGTTAATTTTGCCAAAAATGATCCAAATTTTGTCAAAAATAAATGTGAATTTTGCCAAATATGATTCAAATTTTGTCCAAAATAAATGTGAATTTTGGCAAAAATAGAGTCTACATTTCAAAATATGTAAAGATGGCAAATCACAGATTTTTAGGTGAGGGGAACTTACCCTCTGAGCAGATATCAGACAACAAATTTTAGATCAGGATCTAATGAGTGGCACAGTTAGAAGTAGCCCACCTCTCCTTTGAATGTGAATTCAATATTTTGACTTCTTAAATAGAGGAAACAGCTACAAAAATGGCCAGTTTTATGCAGAAATCAATTGTTAGTATTCTTCTGTCAGCATTTCAGTTTATTTCATCAGTGAAGTTAGACATTTCTCTTTGTGGTCAGCACAATGCCTTTCTTGATGCAAGAAAGAATTGACATTGTGGAAGCATATGTGAAAGCAAGATCAATTAAGGAAACTCGCAAAATTTTTGGGTCAAGTAACTGGATAAAGGACTAGCAGCAAAGACAGCAATACAGATTCCATGAAAATTGATGCACCTATGGATCTGTGCCAAATGTAAAATGACAAAGAATTCCTTCAGTTTGCACACCAAAATTTATTGCAGACATTTGCTGAGGAATTATTCAGAGCCCAAAGAAGTCTACACATAAACTGGCCCAACAGGCACATGTAAGTAGGAGGAGTTGCCATATCATATGACGGGTCTGCAGCAATTATGGGACAATGACAGTCACAAATGTGTAGATTACTGAGCATTGCTTTGAATAACATCAATGATGGTTTGTTAGACTCTTTCCATAACATCATGAGTAATGAAATATGGTTTCATCTTTCCAGTCATGTGAATTCACAGAACACTAGTGTCAGCAACCGCGCCATGATGAGAGAGGGGGGGGGGGGGGGAATCAGCATTTAATTCAGTGTAACAGGAACAAAGGTAAGTACTGTCCAGCAATAGCGTCTCACAACTTAATAGTTTTCTCGAGTCCATTTTCCTTATGTTACAGTTAATAAATTGTTATTTCATTTATATGCACTATATCTTTTACACGTGCTTCTTAGGCTTTCCCATTCTTATTGCCTCTACACAAACAGTGAAAGTGTTATTCTGGACCATACCACTATTGTAGTGTTTTCGTTTGTATTCATCTGAGAGTATTAAAATTCTGTAATCAATTTGTGTACTCTTCTGGATATTGTCAAAACCAATCTAATATCTAATTTTCCTGTCTTCCTTTCTGCAGCATCACACATCTACACTCAGGCCAGTAAAGACAGGACTGACAAATTATCCAAATGATCTCACACACACACACACACACACACACACACACACACACACACACACACACACACACACAGATGTGGGAAAAAACGTATATATTCATCAGTTGTTCTCTTCAAACGTAACTTACATTGGTGAGACGAAAACACTGCATTACATTTACGGCCACATCACATATTAAAAAAGTTGTACGAGATGAAGACTGGAAAGAGTGGACAGCACACGATGAAAATTTGATGTGGGCTGCAGACTTGTGCATAACCTTTCAGTTCACCACAAGTTGTTAAGGTAATATTTTAATTATTCAGATGCTTCAGCAGTACTAAAAGAAAGAATAAAGTAAAAGTTAGTAAGAAATGAATCTTATTAATATAGAAATGAAATAAAATTTTCGTGAATTTACAATAAAGAACTGCCAGTTTTAGATATTAAGCATGTGTCTCAGGCAAAACTGGTCCATTTGAAATTACTATTCATAATTTCCCATTTGAAGGTCATTAATATAGGTTAACACTCACTTTATGAATGAAAACACAGCAAACATTTCCAGTGATATCTTCACTCTTATAGAATGGTGGTTATCAGATGCTATATATTTTGCAAAAATCTGGCATAATTTCATCATTCAAATCACTTTCCAAAAATCTCAACTCCCAATGTTTCACTTACAGCAGATGTTCTTAGTTAATAGCTTTCTGTAGTGACAACCCTGCAAATTACTGCAGTAGTACTAATTTCTTTTTACATGGGTCAACAGCTGCTATAATTTTTTTTAATGACATTATATCTGCTTTTAGATGTTACTGTTCTTATTTCACTATTGTAGTTTTGACATGTGCCATATCCGAGCATCTACAAAGCATAAAACAATTTACTGATAAAAACATGATATGAGATTAACAGAATGTATGCTCAAGATCTGCCATTTGTTAACATCCACATATTTACAAGATTTGATGTTATATTATGCCAGAGGTGTAGGTTAAAATTTCGTTGTTGCAGGACTTACTCTTGATGGTAATATGGTCATCAGCTGTTGTTAATGACTTAAGTAGATTTGTTACTGACATGCTGATTGAAGTCAGTCAACATGGGGCAGACATAATAACGTATGGCACATGTACACTCAACAGCTGGGCTACTGTAGACATAATGGCATAAAAATAGTATCATTTGGCACTAACAGCACAAAAACTGGGGCAGGGCATGGCGTCATACAGAGAAAGTGGGTTATTGATTCATGAAACGTGAGATATCCAATGCTCATTCCGTATTGACCTATGCCCCATGTGCTAAGGACTGCTTACTTTATGATGCAGATTATGAACTTGACTGAATGTTTGAATTGCAACAGCAGCACCTGGATACCAACAAATATGAGGCACAGAGGTTATAAAATGTGTAAGAATGCACTTACAAGGGATCACTATCTATTGTTCGTGTTTAAGAATGAAGAATGAGTTTCACTAACACACTTCTCTTTCTAAAATTGCTCATATTCATCTTTAGCAAATTGAAATAACTTCACAGTTTCAGAATGAAAATAAAAGCCACAAAATTACCTCCCATGAGTGTGTTGAGTATTCAAGGAGACTTTCATTATGCCTGTGTCTCGTGGCATAATAGTTAGAATATTGGAGTGGTAAGCTGAATGTGTGGAGTTCAAAGCTACATATTTTCATTTTATTTGTTTTATTGTTTTTACGAATTCACTAGAATGAAAAAGACAGCAAAATTTCGGACATTGTTTACCGAAATTATGAAATAGAGCCTCAGAGTAACAAAATGGCTGGCCTTTCCCCTGAAGAAATATTGACCCGTGTTGCCTCTATACCATCCATAACTGCGAAAGTGTTGCCAGTGCAAGATTTTGTGTACAAACTGACCTCTTGATTCTGTCCCATAAATATTCGATTGGATTCTTGTGAGGCAATCTGGGTGGCCAAGTCATTCGCTCAAATTGTCCAGAATGTTCTTCAAACCAATTGCAAACAATTGCGGCCCAATGACATGGAGCACTGTTCAGCCATAAAAATTCCGTCAATGTTTGGGAACATGAAGTCATGAATGACTGCAAATAGTCTCCAGGTAGCTGAATGTAACCATTGGTTCAGTTGGACCACAGGATTCAGTCCATTCCACGTAAACACAGCCCACATCAATATGGAGCGACCACCAGCTTGCACAGTTACTTGCTGACAGCTTGGGCCCACTGCTTCATGGGGTCTGCAACACACTCAAACCCTACCATCAGCTCTGACCAACTGCAGTTGGGACTCATCTGACCAGTCCACAGTTTTCCAGTCATCTAGGGCCCGACTGGTAAGATCACGAACCCAAGAGAGGCACTGCAGGTGATGTCGTGCTGTTAGCAAACGCACTTGCGCTGGTTGTCAGCTGCCATAGCCCATTAAGGCCAAATTTGGTTACACTGTCCTAACATATATATATCCATCACATGTCCCACATTGATTTTTGTGGTTATTTCATTCAGTGTTGGTTGTCTGTTAGCACTGACAAATCTTCGCAAACAATGCTGCTCTCAGTTGTTAAGTGAATGCAGTCAGTCACTGCATTGTCTGGGGTCAGAGGTAATGACATATCTGGTATTCTTGATACATTCTTGACGCTGTGGATTTTGGAATATTGACCTCCCTAATGATTTCCAAAATGGAATATTCCATGCGTGTAGCTCCAACTACCATTCTGCATTTAAAGTCTGTTAAATCCCTTTGTGCGACCGTATTCATGTCGGAAACCATTTCACATGAAGCTTCGCCAATGCACTGCCCTTTTATTCCTCGCATACGCAATACTACCACCATCTGTTTAAGTCTTATCATTATCCCACGACTTTTTCACCTTAGTGTACAAATGGAGGCATAGCATGCCTACCAAGATCAGCCCACAGCTTGTATGAGTGAGAGAAAGAGATGGGAGGGGAAATTACAGGTGAATAAATATAAGAAGAATTTTTTTACATGTTTTTTGGAGGATACAGGAAGTAGCAACAGGGGGCAAGCGACAGATGAAATAACAGAAAGTAGCCTTAAAAAGAGTTTCTCGTGATTTATTACTTTTTAAGTATGTAGTCAAAGAGCAAATGAAAGATAAATGTAATGTTTAAAAAACATATTTAAAAGTAACTAATTTCAATTAGAAAGGTGACTTACAGGAAAACTAACTCATATTTTATTATGTGTAGTTGAATACCATACTGTCACCGTGTGATCTTTCACTGGCCATCGCTGACAGGAAATTAAGGAAAAGAACAAGCGAAGAAAAAGTAAACTGTTTTCAGTGCTCCAATATTTTGTACAGGATCCTTCATTATTTCTGACTTTAATCGTGTGTCTTTGGCATTAACCCTATGAGGAGTCGGTTGCACTTGCCAGAAGACAAACTTCCTCCCAGGCTTCAAGAAGAGAATCTCAATGAGCACGAGAGTAGGTGGTCGGTTTCATAGGCAGCCCATATATTCCCGATCGGATTCATATCGGAAGCCTGTGGGGACCAGTCCAAGATGTTGATGCCATGTTGGACAGATGCTGCTGAAAGAATGTGCAATTATGCACAAGAGAATGATCTTTCAGTAACTTGTGGTTATCATTGCTGATTTTCAGTCACTGGGGCCCGGGTTCGATTCTTGCCCACATCAAGGATTAACTCTTCTTGGATGTGTGTTAGTGTGTGTGTGTGTGTGTGTGTGTGTGTGTGTGTGTTGTCCTCATCATTGCATACCCCAGATGGGGTCTCCCAGCCAATAATGCCATACACACATTTCATTTTTCCCTTCACTGTATATCATTCACACTGAAAAAAGCATCACATTCTTCATCATATGGGCATACTGCCTGCTATCATTAGTTCCCTCAATTCTCTGAAATACTCCTGCTTCAGTTCGAGAAAGTCCAACAACAACAGGAAACCAATAGCTGCCCATTTCTTCTTGTCATCACTACATATTCTTCACGATGTCAAGGGCATTTGTGAACTTTAAAGTCACCCTCGGACCACCGTTGCTAGTGAAAAACACATTCTCGTCAGTGAAAATTACATTTTCCCACACTGGGTACAGATGCAGCGGCATGAATGCAAGCTGGTATAAAGTGTTTTCCTCTCCGAGTTCTGTGACCAGTCCAGTCGTCCGCCTTCAGAGAACTGTGTCACTGCAACTGAGGAAGTTGGTGTCTTGCCATACTACTCGACAGTGAATCTGTCAGCTCTTACACTGAAGTTCTCTGTCCTCCTGATGTGTTCTCAGTCTATGTCTCTGTGGTACTAGGTGGCACACCGTACCTCCTGCTAGCACCTCTAACTGAAAAGCTGCCTTCTGCAATCAGAGCAACTACTCTGTCTCGAACTGAATGTGCCCAGTGAGCCACAGCAACCGACTGTTCGCTATGCGATTTCTGCTTGCTCTTCCTTTACTGATGTCTGGGGAGGAAGTAAACATATTTCAATTAGAAGAAGAACTAGTTGTGTCAGGCTGAAGGAAGACCTATTCAAAAACATTTGCTCTTTAGGCCTGCCCTTAAGCCAATGTGGCTCCGTGTTGTTTAGGTCAAGTGGACTGAGACATTCCTTTAAATTGATGATTCTGTATCGAATTTGTGTTTGTCCACGTGTGTCTGTGTATCACTGAATAAACATTTGTGAACTAGTACTTAAGAAATGTGCTTGAATTTTTAAATCAATAATGGACAGCTGAACTGTAAAGTTCCCATATGCCAGCAGTTAGCCCCTATATGAGGCATATGTCCGAGATCCGATTCTTTGAGACGTATATATCTAGATAAACAGAAAAAAGTTTGTTAGTTCAACCTGGAACAGGAGGTTGTAGATTAGGCAATTCCCCATCCAGTCCAGATAACATCACCTGTAGGTTACCCAGTAGTATAAGAGTAAGGTCCAAAAAATCCCCCCTACGGGGTAGTTAACTGCTGAGGCATTCACAACAGAGTGCCAGAGTTTGAAGCACTCCTAAAAACAGTGAAGCATACATAATACTAGGTACAGAAAACTGGTTGAAACCTGAAATTGATAGCAGTGAGATTATTGGGAATAAGTTAAGCGTTTATTGAAAAGATAGGCTAATGGGAAATGGAGACGGCGTATTTGCCATTGTAGACAAGAAATACAAATCCACTGAGAGAGAAGTTACAGCTGCATGTGAGACCGACTGGGGGAGGCTCAGTGTCAGGGATGGGCATAAAATTGTAACTGGATCCTTCTACCCCCATCAGACTCCTCTTCCTATGTAATTGAAAACTTCAAAGAAAACCTCAGTTCACTTGCACATAAGTTCCTCAATCATCAGTGGAGACTTATCATCCAACAATCAACTACGAAAATTACAGTTTTTTTAGTGGTGGACATGACGAGACATGCTGTGAAACATTACTAAATGCATTCTCTGAAAATTACCTAGAACAGTTAGTTTGGAGCCCCATTCATGACGGAAATAGATCTAATGGCAACAAATAGACCCAAAATCTTTGAAGATGTCCACATCGAAGCTGGTATCTGTGACCATGATGCGGTTGTGGCAACAATGACCATAAAGTACAAAGGACAACTAAATCAAGTGGAAATATAAACTAGATAAAAAAGCAGTATTTTCATATCTCAATGAGGAACTTTTAAGCTTTCAGCACAGTGCAGTGGCATGTACGGCTCAAGTTTAAAAAAATAGTTTACCATGCACTGGACAGATACGTATCCAGCAGAACAGTTCACAATGGGAGGGAACCTCCATAGTATAAAGTCACTGTAAAGAAACAGGGATTACTGCATAATAGGTGTAAAATAAAGCATAGGGCGATAGATAGATGCTGAATGAAACATTTAGGGCTGTCAAGACAGCAACATGTGATGCCTTCAATTACTACTGTAGCAGAATATAGTCAAATGATATTTCACAAAACCCAAAAAAATTCTGGTCATATGTAAAGGCTGTTAGTGGCACCAAAGTTAGTGTTCAGCCCCTAGCAAATGAGACAGGAACTGAAATTGGGGTTAGCAAAGCAAAAGCTGAAATGCTTTAACTCTGTATTCACTTGTTCCTTTACAAAAGAAAACCCAGGAGAATTGCCCCGATTTAATCCTCATACCACTGGAAAGATCAATGAAATAAGTATTAGAGTCAGTGGTGTTGAGAAACAGGTGAAATTGTTAAAATTGAACAAAACTCCAGGGCCCAATGGAATCCCTGTAAGATTCTATGCTGAATTTTTGGCTGAATTAGCTCCTCTTCTAACTATAATCTACCATACATCTCTTGAACAAAAAACTGTGCCCAGTTCTTGGGAAAAACCTCAGGTCACACCTGTCTACAAGAAGGGTAGTACAAGTGGTCCACCAAACTACTGACCAATATCCGTGACATCAATTTGTTGTAGGGTCTTAGAACATATTCTGAGCTCAAACATAATGAGGTATCTTGAACAGAATGACCTCCTCAATGCCAGCCACCAAGGATTCCAAAAACATAGATCAAGTGAAACAGAACTCACACTTTTCTCACGTGACACGATCAAGGGAGTTAGTTAGATGCAGTATTTCTTGATTTCCAAAATGCATTTCACTGTGTACCACATCTGCACTTATTGTCAAGAGTACAATCATCTGGGTATAAAGTGAAATATGCGGTTGGACTAAGGATTTTTTGGTGGGGTCAACACTGTGTCTTATCTTCAATGGAGAGTCAACACCAGATGTAGAACATAACATTGGGTGCGCCACAGGAAAATGTGTTGGGACCCTTGCTGTTCATATTGTATATTAATGACCTTGCAGACTTTAATAGTAACCTAAGACTGTCTGCAGATAACACATTATCTACAGTGAAGCATTGTCTCACAGACACTGCACAAGTATTCAGTCAGATCTTGATAAGACTGCAAAGTGGTGCAAAAATTGGCAACTTGCATTAAATATTCAGGAATGTAAAACTGTGCACTTCACAAAATGAAAGAAATGTTGTATCCCAGGACCATAATATCAATGAGTCACCATTGGAATTGGCCGACACTTATAAATACCCAGATGTAATTCTTTGTAGGGATACAAAATGTAATGATCACATAGACTCAATCATGGGTAAAGCAGGTGATAGACTTTGGTTTATGGGCTGAATACTGGGAAAATGCCATTGGTCTACAAAGGAGACTGCTTACAAATCATTCATGCAACCCATTCTGGAATATTTGGCTCAAATGTGTCAAATCCATACCACACAGGACTAACAGGAGATATTAAATATATATATAGAGAAGCACAACAGGAATATTTGACTTGTGAGAAAATGTCACAGAGATGCTAAAGAACCTGAATTGGCGGACTCTTGAAGATGGACATAAACCATCTCAAGAAAGCCTACTTACAAAACTATGATTCTAGGAATATACTACAACCTCCTACTTATCACTCACATAAGGATTGTGAGAACAAGATTAGATTAATTACAGTACACACAGAGGCATTTAAAAAATCATCTTCCCAAACTCAGTACCTGAATGGAACAGGGAAAAATCCTAATAACTTGCACAATGGGATGTGCCCTCTACTATGCACTACACAGTGGTTTTCAGGGTATAGATGTAGATGTAGAGATCGGACAAAGGCAGTAAGATGGAGATTGCTGGTTTGAATGTGTTTCAAGACACGGCAATTTTCAGACACTCAAATCATTTCAATACTAACTGTCATATTCAGGTAAAATAAGTAAATAAATAAAAATTTGTACAGTGTTTATGTTGTCCTTTTGTGTACTTAGTGAGTAATATTGATGATGATAAAACACAGTAAATGGCTGTTTGGCCTAATTGTTGAATGCCAATTTCAGGAATATAAACTACTGTAACATATATACGTCCAATGTCAAATTCTTAAACAAAAGGAAAAAGAATTGTGTGTGCTGGAAATATCTATGCAGATTTATATGTAACATATGTCGGGCTGTTGTTGGTTTGTCCTGAATACTATGCACTTATTGAGTTCACAGTTCAAGTCTAGGAATACATCCTAGACATTCCCAGGTTCCAATCATTGCACAAGTGGATATTTAACCACAGTTCCCAAAACACAGGCAAATTCCATTCCCATAGTCATCTTTGAAGTGAACTTGGTTAGCCTTTGACAATAAATGTTACTGTCACGTAATCACTGTCATGCAGATGCAGGATACTCGAAAACTCATAGAAGTGCCAGATATGTGACACATGTGGATGGCAAGTCACTTTGTTTGCGTACTACAGGTGGTTGCTGAATCTTGTGCACATGCAGCTAGGCTCACTTCAACATCATCAGCATGACAAAAGAAATAAATATCAGATCAATATATCAAAACTCGGTTCGTGGTCAGCCACGGCACTGCCCTGCACTCCACTTTTCTGATCCACTAGTACATAGTTCCAGCTACTGGCATTAGTGCATCGTGGGCTGTGACATGACTTTTAGGATGGAGCAAAATTATAGGTTCGGTGGAGATGTTTAATATCAATTATACTCCAGTATCATGTAACTGACTTCACTTGATGATGTAGATAAAGTTACAAAACAGGTCATGCTTTTTAAAATAAATAAGCACACAGCTGCAGCTGTGCTTTTGACTTAACATGAACTATTTGCGCTTAATCAGTGCTCAAGAGATGAACATTTGAGTTCAAACTTTCTCTGAAGCTTGAAATTGTGGGCATAATTTATTGTCAGAAGTTCATAACAAACTTCTTATATTACATTCAACATTTTCTGACAAGTGATCCAGTAAATTTATGTTACTAATATGATAATGCTGACCATTAACGAGAGCTTTACTGGCTGCCTATAGATGCACAAGTACTCGTAACAACCTTAATGGTTTGCTGTTGATGAAAGCAGTCTGTTGTGAATTTACTGGGAATATGTAACCACCATTTCTAAACACTATTATATGTAGCTGTACAAATCTGTAACATTTGTTATGCTAAACTAGCGATGATTTCATGTTCGATTCAAGGTTTTGAGAATAGCTCTCCCAAATCTGCTTTGGTGGTTGGATATTTTGTTTAACATACGGCACCATACCTTTTGTGACTTTAGCGACCTGAAGAAAAAAACTGCATATCGGCTTCACTGCAATTTAAATAAGACCAGCCATTTCATTACTATAAGACTTGATTTCATTATTTTGGAAACAACGTCCAAAATTTTGCGGTCTTTTCCATTCTAATAAATTCATACAAATGATAAAACAAAAGAAGGGCTCTCAATACCAAGGATACATGAAACCAAAATGAGCCCTAAGTCATAGATTAAATGTGTAACAACACATGAAGGTACGACTTACACAACTGCATGTAATATTCGAGAATTCAGTAAGGTGCAACCAAGGCTTTGATCATCATCATATTGAATCAGAGCCCACACATTTGCCTGGTGAATCTCCTGCAACACAACTTACAAATTATTTCACACAGCATCAATAATTTTTGATTGAAGATGATGGCAAACAAGTTGCCAACAACCGTATCCCTGCCACGTTCGACTCTTGACATGTCAGGTAAATTTCTAGGCTGTGGAAACAGTGGAACCTGCCATTCTTCAAAGAAGGCTTGATACTGCCTTGTTACATGACAGGGCATTGTCTTGCTGAAATATGTCATAGGGAGTTGCCTGAATGAGGGGCAGTACTTCAGATCCTACAAGCTTCCCGAAGTATGTTTTTGTCTAATCAAAAAATGCCAATTTTGCTGATCGCCTAACTTGGGCCCATAACCTGTTGGAATGTGGTTTGACAATACAATTATGACATGTAATTACAGAACACCTTTATTCTTAATTCACTGTATTGATAATAGCACAGAACTACTAACAACTGACTCAAAAACATGCGCATAGCCACATGTATAGGCAACACAGGTATTACATGGTGGTAAAATTTGAATCTCAACAAATATCTCACTGTTATAGTGACCTATCTAATGATTCCACTCACACACTACTATTGTAGAATCACATCCTGTACGAGACAGAATCTCAAAGTGTGTTGTTCATTCCCTGGAGACCTATCATTCTGCACTCTTCAAACACACATGCTGGTGCTGTCCTTTTCGATGATAATGATGATGATGCATACTAGCTTTCAGCTTTCCACATTGTCTGATAGCTCGTCACTGACTGAGCTGGAAGTGTCAGTTACTTTTCCGGTCATACACGGAGCATGTTGCTGGCTTTGTCTGAACAACACGTGTAGAATCTCACTCCCTTACTGTTGGTGCTATGTTACACATAGCTTCTGAACTCTAATTAATTTGATGCATTGTTTTTGGGTGTTACAATTAACACTAATTTACTTGCAACTGGTCTGATATATAATATACCACCCTCTTTCAGTCATGTGAAGCCAGTATAAAAGTTCTCCTACTGAATCAGCCTGTATAATATACTCTGATTCACCTGCAGATTTTTTTAGTTCTCTGTACGACCAAACATGATGCTACTTTTCAATGGTGGCTGCACGTCTCTTGGTGATTTATATACATAGCTGGGCACAAGACTGTTGTTATTTAACAAAGTTAACTTCTCGAGTAATGGATTAATGGATTAACTTCTCAGTTAATTTTAAAAAACATTAAAGGACACTAACTTCCATCAACTTTCTCAGAGTCCATTAATCATTAATTCGGTACCTACAATTTATGACAAAACTGATGCTTCACCACCCACGGAAGTCATGTTAGAGCAAGTTTGGGTCATATTGATGTGTGGCTATGCTAGCAAGGGTGCATGCGACTGATGTAAACAGTCGAGTACATGTGAGAATAACTACCGTATTTACTCGAATCTAAGCCGCACTTTTTTTCCTGTTTTTGTAATCCAAAAACCCGCCTGCGGCTTAGAATCGAGTGCAAAGCAAGCGGAAGTTCTGAAAAATGTTAGTAGGTGCCGCCACAACTAACTTCTGCCGTCGAATATATGTAGCATGCTTTGTAGACACAAAGATAAATACTGGCGCCAAAACTTCTGCGTCAATAAATAAATTTTTAAAAAAAAGGTGGAAGATGAGCCTTTTTTCTCCATCCCGAGTTTCGACCATTTTCATACATTATCCAACGAAGTAAATACAAATTCCGTATTGTTCATCTTTGAATGTAGCAGAATTTCAATGTACTACGAAAATACGACTGGCAAGACTGGGATGTTTGTCAATATGGCCAACTCTATGTTCTGAATTTTTTCCTACCTGTGAGAAGAGATGGTTGCTAATAGGAACCTGACGAAATGTGAATCACATGCACTATTGTCTTCACCATAAGAATAATACGAATATAAACATTTTGCCATGTATTCTTTCGTGTTTGCTGCTATGTCATTTAAATCCTATCTGCCTAATAAACGACGAAACTAGAACGAGACAACAGCAAACGCGGAAGAATATACGTATCGTGTCATGTTTATATTCGTATTATTTTTATACCTAATAGTGATACAGTCAGAAATGAAGCACGGCAGCTGACTAGATTTTTAAATCTAAGATGACTAATTTCTGTGCAGTATTTGATGTACTAAAGAAGTGGCCGCAAAGATTTTCAAACGGAGAAAAATTTTCGCCTAACTCTCGTTCAGAACATGTTCTATCATATGCAGTCTATTATTTGGTTCTTGTTGATCATTATCAAAGAAAGCAGCAGTGTAAGTAACAACAAATAGCAGTCTCTTGCCATTGTTTCGCTAATGAGACGATTACTCACTTTTTTTTTTTTTTTTTTAAAATTGTAAGCGGCGGTAGCGCGCACAAAAGCAAGCCATGCCGCGAGCGGCGACAGGCCGTAAACACGCACTACCAGAATGCGACAAACAGTGCATGACACAGTACAGTAATGCATTTTCAGCTTACAGTGGCGTAAACACCTATAACAAAGAAAACGGTACTTATCAGATCAAAGCAAAATAAGCAATCGATTCAAACCAGACGAAGCGCGTGAAAAAGGAAGGGTACCCGTATAAATACTGACGGAGCGCCTGACGCATAGCAATGGCTACCTGATAAAGCGTAACTGCTAAGCTTACGACTCGAACCAAACTACTGTAGCTGTTTCGTCATTAATTCTACCTAAATTGTGTCTCATATAACAATGGACCAACTTTGTTTCGATTTGGAGGTGCGGCCTAAAACTTTTCTCTCCCCTTGAATTTCGAGTCTCAAATTTCAGGTGCCGCTTAGATTCGGGAAATTTTTTTTTCCTTTATTTCGAGTCTCATTTTTCAGGTGCGGCTTAGATTCGAGTGCGGCTTAGATTCGAGTAAATACGGTAGGTGTTGGCTGTTTATTATTGTTTGTTTACAGAGTTCACATTAAATACTACTTTTTGTTAGTGGATTGACTGTAGGAACTAAATCATGGGCTCTGATTATAGCTCTACAACTGATAAAAATCCGTGGCCACATTTAAGTGATTGTGTACATTTTGTATCCAAATCGGGAGAACAAACACTTTTTGATTGTGAACTGTGCTTGCCTAAAAAGTCAACAATTAGGGCTCAAAGTGAGATGCATGAAAAATACTGTATCATGCAAGACACTTGAATTTATTACTTCATTGCTGCTAACTCTATACACAACACATTTTTCACACAGTATCCACATATGTCACTGAATGTACCTAGAAAAATATATCATTGTACGTCACATATTTCAGGATATATGATATCATAAACACTGATATGAGTGAAAAACTACTGCAAAATGCAAGACTTTTAATTTCCTTACTACTTCTTTACTACTAACTCTATTCACAATACACTTTACAGACAGTCGCCACATATAACATTGGATATACCTGCAAAATTAGGTCTCTGACAACACAAGTTCAGGAGGTACAACATCGTAAATATTGAACTGTGTGAAAATGACACTGCAGGGTGAAATTTGTTAGATGTATGAGTGAAATATATTTGTCCTATGTACGATGTTTTAAAGTGCTCCATGTGAATGATGAATGCTCGACATCACAAAAATGTGTTACTGATATGCAGGAGAAAATTAGCTTCAATGGTAAGCGTTTTGTCAATGCAAAGAATTTTAAAAGACATTGATTCCTCATACGTTAAGAAGAGAGCTTTTAGTTCAAAGACACAGGTGCAGCAGGAACTACATCCCATATAAAGATTCACGATACAAGAGGAGGAGGTAGTTCAACAGTGTATTACCTTGATGAAACACGGGTCAATTAGAACCATTCCAGGAAGATCTGCTGGAAAATGAGTGATGGTACTGGCAGTTTTAAAGTTTTCATAGGGATAGGTTCTCGCATAATTATTCTGCATGCTGACCCTTCATCTGGTTTTGTTTCTGAGAGTAAACATGTATTTACGTGTAAGAAAAATAGCAGTGACTACCATTTGGAAATGAACATTGTCACTTTCATGACGTGATTAACAATTCTTGTCATGCCTTGCTTCGAAGTTGGCCATTGCCAGTTATAATTCGATTGTTACAGAGAAAACACCAAATATAAACACCAGAAAAGCAGATATTTTTCCCTGGCTTAAAAATAAAAATATTAAGCACAGTATAAACCAGACTGGTGCCAATCTCCTGCAGCTCGTTAATTTAAACAAGTCACGTGACAGAACATACAAACTTGACTTCCTTGCACGTGAATGGGGTCTCTCAGTTTTGCGTTTACCCACATGTCACTATCACTGTAGCCTTGCGGAATTAATTTGGGCAATGGATAAGGCTATGTGGGAGAAAAAAAAAAAAAAAAAAAAAAAAAAAAAAAAAAAAAAAAAAAAAACATTCAAGATAACATTCACTGAATCACTTGTGCATGAGGCAATAGACAACATCCCACCTGTAGCGTGCAAACTGTCTGTGTGACATGCTGAAAGGCTTCAGAAAGAATAATTTGACAGGGAAGTGGTGATGGATATAAGCCTTGAACCTATCATTGTACATTTACAATCAGGTTGTTCAGAAACAGATTCAAATAGAAGTGACGGTGGTGTAGACTTTGGAACAAAGTAATAATATTTCTTAGTTTTAAAGACTTGTAGTTTAAAAAATGCGTTTGTCAACATATCAGTTGCATACATGAGAATGACAATTTCATAGCCTTTTTGATTAGGACTTTCTAGCCTTTGAATTATGCAGGCTATAATGTTCAACATATTGCCCAAGGAGAATTTAAGCTTCTCCCATCATGTTGTGTACTCTAATGACACGTGAGAACGCAGCTGGATAAATTTGTCAAAAGTCCGATATTTTCACAAGTAAACCCCTGCCATTTTCAAGGCACAAATTGGATAAGGCCCTAAAATGACAGTAACTGTTACTTGTCGAGATATCAATCATTTTCGATGTTATTGATCACCATTCCATGGAGTTATTCACGGGTGATAGTTAATTGTTTGCTTGTTAAATGGATTATAAATGCGGGCTCTCACTGTAATGCTGAACGAGTTAGTTTACACTCATAATGCTTGTTAACAGTGAAAAATATGACAACTTACTGACCATGTTTACGATAGTCTTTTCATTAGTTTTTTCTACCACTAATTCTTTTTTATGTGCAGTGATTACACTTAACTACAGCCAAACAGTTACACACACACACACACACACACACACACACACACACACACACACCCTATAAACATTTTTAAAAATTCTGTTGAGTAGAAGCAATTGTCAAGCAAATATAATGATTTCAGTTTGTGTTTGATGTTAATTTTGTTGTGTATTAAATTTTTACTTATAATACAGCTCAAATCACAATAAATGATGATTATTGCAAGCAGTTTCAATGATCTTGTCATGAGACAAGTGTCACGTTGAGAAAAATTCACATCTTCACAAAGCTGTGTCATCTGTTCTCGCCTCCTGATGTCATGCGGATTAAATCTTTGGAGCATTGGATGCAACGTCGTCAAGATGTGAATTAATATTTTTCTCATGATGACTGATCGAAATTGATTTTAATATTTACTATTCCTATCATAGATTTGAATGTATAATATGATGTAACCTAGGCAAATGTGCCTGACTGTTGTCCGCAACAATGCAGTTCAGCAACGTGGACTTTGTTTGCCCGCTCTCTGCTGCCGCACATGTGCAGTTCTCATCCCTTTGCTGCTCCACCTCTATGCACAGAAGTGCCATCTTGTGTGATGCGAGCTATAGTTTATTACATGTAATACCTCTATACCCTTGATAAAGTAAAGTGACTTGTTTCTGTGGGCAAAAACATTTTGGCGTCCAAACAAGCTTTGCTTTCTGATGAAAACTTTAACATGTTGATGTTCATGAAGGGAAATATGTATCTTATGTCAGATACTATATAGTTCCCTGTACTTTGACTCCCCCATAATTTAACATTTATAATTAAATAATTATAAAACTAAATGATTAAATGATTGAACTGTTTGTTTATCTTTGATGTCCTACCTAAACTTCCTCAACCGAAACATTGTCATTTAAGCGACAGCAACACATTTTATTCAGCAGCTAATTTCACTACACCTCACTAGTTCATTTCACTACACAGTCAACATAAAGTTTTCTATTATGACTTCATGATTAACAATTAAATTTAACTTCCAACAAATCTTATGTAATGCAATGCTTTAACATTCAATGAAGTTCACTATTTTAGTGACAGATTAATGATTAACAAAGTTAACTCTTTGATTAACACTGTGCCCAGCTATGTCTATATACTAATGAGGCATCCAAGGTATATGTAAATAAAACTTTCATTAATTTGTGTGCAACTTTCCTCCATGCTAATATTAAAATTCTTAGAATGTATGCCATAAAACATGTAAGCAGGTGCACTGAAGAGAATTTTACAAGGAATCCCCAATTCCTACACCAGTTATGTACTCCTTTTAGTCAGTTACACAGAAATTTGAGGGACGAAATAGCTACATAAAAGAATCACAAGATGTGAAGGGGGCCAAATGAGCCATATTTTGCAATTTTTTTTTGAGATACTCATAAACTTTTGTTTAAATTAATATTTATGCTACTAAATTTTACAAGAGGAAATTTTCAATCTGTTCGTCAACTGGACCCTGTTTTACGTGAGACACATTGCACTGTATTAATTAAAAGCCATGCACATTAAATCGAACTGATTATCTATAGCATTGTCCTTCTGTAATCATAAATTTTATTTACTTAACTGTTATAAACACAATTCACAGAATAAGCAAAAAGGAGAAAAAGATTGAACATTCTCACCCTCCACATGATTTATATATATTTTTTAAGCTACAGAAATGCTTATTGACAGGTATTTTAAGTATAAACAAGCTCATAAAACAGATCATACTGAGAAATACTTGCCACAGCTCTTCACTTCATTACTTACACACAGAAAGCACAAGATAAAAGCAGCAGAACATAGTGTTCAAGCATTTTATACTATGTTTCATCAATGAAAAATAGTAATGATACACATATATGGATACTAACAAATATTATCAACTATCCTGAATTCTGGAAGCGAAGATTAGTGAAATGCATGTCTGTGAAAGTGGAACTGCTTTTCTACAACAGTACCCTGTGGTTCACAGCCTACAGCAAGACTTTCAACTATATGACACTTCAAAAGATTGTGTTTCATGCATACAATCTGTGTAGTTTGTGTCACATTTTTAACTGTTTAGCACTGATGACTGCTGACTGTTTGTCTGGCATAATGTGTAGGTGGTAATGGATGAATGTAAAATGAAAGGAAAGGAGAGAGAGAAACCTGATTCTAGGAAACAGACTATGTCTTTAGAAAGTACCAAGAGTACTACTGAACTTAACACATAATTAAAATAATACCACTGTATTAGACACTCCAAAGAGATTTGAAAACAGAAAGGAAGCTTAGGGATTAACATAACATTGATAATTGGTTCATTAGATATGAAGCAGAAGCTAAGATTGAGACAAGGATGGAGGAGGAAAATGACCCAGTTGTTTTCAAAGAAACCATTTGGCATGGCATTTCTCTAA
Organism: Schistocerca cancellata; assembly: GCF_023864275.1. NCBI lineage: Eukaryota > Metazoa > Arthropoda > Insecta > Orthoptera > Acrididae > Schistocerca > Schistocerca cancellata. The sequence goes on along the minus strand of NC_064629.1, from coordinate 58,746,146 downwards.
GCAATTTAACAAAACCATGAAAAACCTAAATCTGGATGGTCAGACAGACTTTTCAACCTCTGTCCTCTCAAATGCAAGCCCAGTGTCTTAACTACTCTGCCAACTCACTCACTACAAATGTTTGAGAATTTAATCCAACACACTAGTGCACAATTGTGTGATTGGGACCTGTTAGCACTACCTTTCTCTTTTTTGTGGTCAACTTATGGAGGAAAACATTCATTCCAGCAACCTCTACAAAGAGTGCCACTGTGCTGTCATCATTTAGCACCCTCAGCCATTAAGGCAAATATTGATTTACTGGTTACCACTTTGCAACTGCCACATAAAGATGATAAAAAATAAAAGCAATATCTTCTGTTAAAATAATGTAGTCACCAATCTGAAATCGGTCCTTCAAAACCATACAATGTAAAATCACAATAAGAAGCTTCTTTAGGAGTCACTTTGTTAGATCAGTTACAACCTAAATTATGTTCACTTTTTACAGTTTTCAATAAACAAACACCCACTAATGACACCACAGAGGTGCTGAAACATGTTTGGGTAAAATGAAAAAAACAGTGTGTTTGCAAAAAGGTGGAACCTACATCCAATTTAACTGCAAACACAGATAGGAAGATAAGAGCTGCAGATCCAAAAGATGAATATTACTTGCATTGTGTTCTTTACAGAAAGAAAGTGTCTGATAGTGAAACAACATTCTCAAAAAACTTTTGCATTAAACATGGTGTTTCACACACTGCTGACATTACATTACGACCAAAACTGTCCTGATATCACAATATACAAACTAAACTCCGACCGAACAGGCTTTGGAAGGCCCAACAGTATTGACCAGCTGCTGTGTCATCCTCAGCCCACAGGAGTCACTGGATGCGGATACGGAGGGGCATGAGGTCAGCACACTGCTCTCCCGGCCGTATGTCAGTTTACAGGACTGGAGCTGAGTAGCTACTCAGTTTGCCTCCCAAGGTCTGAGTGCACCCCGCTTGCCAACAGCACTCAGCAGACCAAATGGTCACCCATCCGAGTGCTACCCCAGCCCGACAGTGCTTAACTTCTGTGATCTGACAGGAACCGGTGTTACCACTGCAGCAACGCTGTTGGCATCACAATATTTACTCCATATAAATCAGGACTGTATCAAGGAGCTCTCCATCTGTGTGTGTTACACAACCATACTCTGATCATGTACTGTAAACATTACGTCCAAATTGCTATAATATTTACATTTTATTTACTGACTTACCTTGATTTATCACCATTTAATCCAAAGTCCCCCGGGACTGGCCCTTCTGTCAGTCTAGCAATAAACTGAGAAAAGAAGAAGAAAATATTAATTTCAGGGTGCACTATAGGTTTTCCACTACTTTATAATTTCATTAAGAGGGCATTATATATGCAAGAAGAACTGACAAACTACAAATAATTATTACATGCAGACTAGTGCTCAGTAATGGTGGATTCTCATACTCCCAGTCTTGAAAATACTGGACTGAAGTACTTTCTTGCTCTTTCCACACATAATAATCAGTTTATGTTAAGTGAACTGTAGTGCTTGTGTTGCTATGGATGGATATAGAGATGTATTAGACAAACGGACACATACATAAGTACATGAACGTTTCTGTGCACTTTACATTCAGCGCTCATACTAAATTATTTAGAGACAAATATGGTTAAAATGATAAAAGTTTAAAATTTTCCATTACAGTTATTAAATAACTAAGTCCCTCCTCCCCCTAGGCTAAAAAAGCTTTTAAGACTGAAATAAAAAATTACATGTATTGCTGCGGAACAGACTGAAATAATACGGTAGATACTAAAATTGTTAAATCTGCCATTAAAAACACATTAATACCAACAACCTAAATACTGAGGCTGGAGTCTGGGCAAAATTACAGACAATTATCACACTCATCTCACTGTTTGATAAAACAGAGGACAGGTCCTTCCTTAAATTTATAGCTACCCTCATCAGAAAATATACCTTCTGGTTTAACAATGAAGAAATGATTTTCAGTGGGCAAAACATGTTTCTGCAGTACACCTCTAACAAGTTCCTTTAGCTGCTGTGTCAGTGTCATCATTTCCTGGGGTTCTGAAATGCTGTAGCACCCAGCTACTTCTAATTTTATAGTAGGATAAGGGGGTCCTAGATCATTTTTTTTGCTGGTTGTAGCAGTGAAAAAAAAAATGACTGTATGGCATTGATGACTGGGAGTTCCCACCTGGGGAAATTCAGCTGCTGAGTTGCAAGTCTCTTCAGTTGATGCCACATTGGGCAACATGCGTGTCAACGATGATGAGGACAAAATAATACACAGTCGTAGAGCATATAAAACCTCAGACCTAGGCAGGAATTGAACCTGGGCCTGCTGCATGGCAGAAAGATGCAATGGCCACTCAGCTAATGGGACAGACGATCTGTGGAACTGTTTGTTTGGAAGGCAGTTAGGCAATCTGAGTACAGATGAGAAAAATTAGTATCTACAGCTTCACCCCCCTCCCCCTTTCCCCCAAAAGATGTTTAGAGCAAAGACAGTCCCCTTGCTAAAATCCATCAACGAACACTGCGATAAATTTGTGGAGCTTTTGCAAATTTTGCAAGAAAATGACCAATTCAGAAATGCTCTGTTTTTAAAAACTATCAAATCCAAAATAACAATCTCCCAACAAGCTAAAGAGTGGATGTGCTCCAACCTTGGCATAAAACATTAATATTTGCCACACCACTTTCTGAAAGGTAGCTCTCTGCAAAAAGTGCAAACAGTTATTAAAAACATATTGCATGTTGGCTTTCATCTTGGGATTTTTAGTTGACACTTGTTTAATGATCTTTTGGATGTTTCACTGAATGGCTGACATTGTCAAAAATTCACTCTTCATTGCTCGTTATTAAAAGGTGCAAACAAGAGCAAATGATTATAAAAAGTGCATACAGTTATTAATCAGTGCATACAGTTATATATAACTGCATGTGGATATTAATAAATGGAAACGGTTCTTAATAAGTGGAAACAGCTATTACAAAATCACTCCATGAGTAGAGTGTTCATGTGCTTATGCTAAGGAATAAGGAGTATAATGACAGAAAAAAAAAGAGATTAAACTGAAGGCATGTAAGCTGATCCTTTAAGAAGGAACAAAGTGCATTTTTGAGATTACCATTCCAGCTGAGAGACTAATAATCATTAAATGTGTCTTGTGTGTTCCCTCACTCTATTTGACACTACTGGGAGGCTTGTCACACTAAAGAATACAAAAGTATGTCATAAAGCAGTTATTTCAATGGAAACAGTACGACACTTTTCACAGAGAGGTACCAAATGATATAAAGTTAAGCAGCAAATGAGTCTTTTTTTTTAATTTAGTTTGGATTATTTCAAATTACCACATAAGCAAGTTGAACAACTTTGTAGATATTTATAAAGCACACAAATACTCACTGTGTTACCAAATTTGCCTGGAGCCATACTGTTCATCATGTGCATAATTAAATATACACACATGACCAAGTAAAATACTGCATATATACATATCAGCATGTACCAGTACCAGCCAGTTACAGATTCTGTCGTCGTATGAACAACAAAGTAAATGTTTATAGTGATAACAACAACTGATAATGCTATGGATATTGTATTCATTACACTGAAAATGAAAAAGAGAAAATGGAAATATTTTAGTATGGCAGGTAAAACATTGCTACTGCAACAGAAATGTCAGAATGATTCACACGCTGTATCAAACACAATAAGATAGTGTCCTGATATATTTATCATCCAAAATGTGTTGAAATGTAAATTCAAATATTAAAAATACACAAACTCCATAAAAATCAAGTGCACGTTGTCTCAACAATATACTGTTATAATGCAAGGAAATAGTATGTTTATTTTATAACTTCATCATATGCTATACAAACAATAATCATTTACACATTAATATAAAAAGTATGTGTGATGTAATGTACAATAAAAAGTAAGCCCTCACTACAACACTAGTCAGAAACACACATCCGGTACAAGGAACACAGAAGTTAGTAATTTTAAAGAATTCCGCAGGTGTCTCATTGAAGCCTTTTCATTCTATCACAGCAATGAACACAGTCTCACTCTATGGGGCAATCAAATGAAAATTAGATGGGGGGAGAAAGTAATTGCCCACTGTGAGACAAAATGGTCAGTGCCTTCATGGAAAAATGTTTGCATTTACTTATGGCACCACGGCTGTACCCAGGTGTGCACCTCTTTGTCAGAAAGTAAGTCAATGGCCATGAATGTCTTTCTTTGTGGCTCCAAAAATATGAAAATCGCATGGAGGGAGATTGGCACTATATGGAGGATGTGTAAGGGCTTCTCAGTGAAACTTCTGTAGTGTAGTCAAAATGTGTGGGTGGGTCCACATATTGCCAAGGTTGTTTTGAGTATGCTGCAAAAATTTCTGCTGGGACGCCCTTACACATCCTCCATACAATCCCAATCTCCCCCCCCCCCCCCCCCCCCCACAATTTCCATAATTTTGGAGCCCTGAAGAAAGACATTTGTGACCATTGACTTGCTTCGGATGAAGAGGTGCATGCCCGGGTACAATCATGGTTCTGTAGGCAACCAAAAACATTTTTGCACGGGGGCATTTACCATCTCGTCTGACAATGTGATAAATTTACTAACACTTATGGAGTTTACTTTTGAAATAAGAAACATTTTACTTTTTTTCCATCTGTCTCATTTTCATCTGACTGTCCCTTATATAATATCTGTTCATCTATTGTCAAGAATCTGGAAAAGTGCATTTAGGTTGAGAGGATTCCTTATGTTACACATGCTGTTAAATAATGCAAAGATAGAAATTAATTGGACACCTATACTTTAGGAAATGAAAGCCATGAAAATATAGCCAAGCAGACTGCACATTTCCACAGAATGAGTAATAAATGATTGTCTTTCCAAAATCTTAAGTTTATAAACCTGAAGGGGAAAGTCAAGGTAGACAAGCAAAAGATAGCAAATGCCTAATTCTTGCAGTATAAGAAGGAAGAAGGGTACAACGTTTTGGAAACAGGGAAGGGATTTCTGTGACTTTTGTCGATATCCAGAAAAATGCCCTAGAAAAAATTGGTAGCTCCATAGTGGGTACAGTTGTGACACACAAAGCGTAACCCAAGAAATTCTTAGGATACACATACACACAGCAAAATGTCACAAACAAGGTGAAAAACTTATTAAAAGGAAGAAAGTCCTAGAATGAGTATGGTATCATAAGTATATACTTTGCTTTTCCCTATTACTGCTGATTAAAACCCCAATAACAAGACACAAAAGGTATTACAACTCCAACTGTGACCAGTATATTCTTAAGTTACACTGCATACACCTTCTACAAGAACAGAAATGTTTTGAAATAGTTCTTTTTTTTATTACAGTGTTAATAATGAATGCATATTATTTCTTTTGTACACTCTCGTCACAAGTTTTGTAAAGGCCTCGTCGCTACTGCTGTGGAGGCCTTATTGCGACTGTCGTTTCGGTTGGCCGAGTCCATGAGTTCAGGAAACAGCTTCTGGTGCAGTACACTGCTAAGGCAATTTCTCCCTGCCACTAATACACAGCTATGCCCTACAGTCAGGTAACAGGATAGGAGAACGAAGGTTCTACAACACTCCAACAAATTAGTAATGAAGTCACACAAATGAGTTAAAAGGTTTACTTATCTTTGTGACTTGTTGAGTGATTAAGTCTGCAACACTGCATGTAATATAACGCAAAAAGGACCCTCAGTAGTTAAATGCAAATTATCATAGGTAAACTCTACAGTCCATAGCAAATGCAATTTACAACAACTTTATGTTAAATTTTAGGAGTTTACTAAACAACATTCCCTGTCTAAGTCAGCCCTGGACAATGATCTATAACCTAGTGGGTGAGAGCTGCTCTTCTATCTTCCGAGTAGGCTTCTGTCGATTGTCCAGTCATTGGCGGATTGTACTCGGCTGGTAGTTGGCCGAGGCAAAGTCGATATGTTCATCCTCAGCACCATCTGTGGCGCTGATGGAAGTCGTGTAAGTGGTGAGTCTGTATAGGACTGGTATCAGCTTGCATCTTTGTGTCTGTGGTGCTTTTGCCCTGGCCGTGTCTTCCTCAGACAACACATCAACTTCTTGGTGCATTTTTGAATACATGGTAACAACTGATGCAATAACGCATCAGTTGATTAGTAAGTATAGTAATATCATCACTACATTTGTGCATGATGTATACTGATATTGAAGACATAACTTTTTTGGATGTTGTGGCCAACAGGAAATAAAAATTCTCATGTCACTGGAAGATCTGCGTCTTAGGACTATTCCCAACCACCACTCCACATTTTCTCTTCTTTAACTGATTGGCAAGGCCCTCACAATGTTTCCTTTCTTTTTGTGACTTCTCATTTTAGAACAACACATAGAGCTCATAACATAAAATGGAACATATTGGATGATTATTTCTTATTTTGTAATAATTAGAAACAAAGGTTTGTTAGATGGATAATTTTTATCTCTCCCCCCCCCCCCCCCCCTCCAACAATCTCCCAGCATTCCACGTCTACTATAGTGTATTCCACTAGCCACCTTTGGGTGTGTGGCAGAGCACAAATGAGTTCTCGTGCTGACTGGATGAATAAATTACCACCACCACCACCACCACCACCACCACCACCACCACCACCTAGCAAATTAACGTGATTTCTTTGCAAATTTACATTAAAAAACTGTTTTGGCTCTACACATATTCAGTCTACAAATGACACTACAATCAGCCCAATAAATTACAAGAAGGAACTGCTGGCCTTGTATGTCTACACTTGTCTTCATTACAGGCGATCTCTCTCCTCTTTGGATCTAAGTGACTTGCTTTTTCTTTATAACCTTCCTCAACTTTAATTAATTAGTTTTCTTGATTGAAGCTTCCTTTGATACAATTACCATTAGTGTCAAAAATACCTAATCCAGTGCTCCATTTGTAAAAAAAGAAAATTGGTTCTCATACCATGACCTTCCAGGGAGTGTTTTTGAAACGTAGACTTCTTAAAACCTTATTTTAATGCTTTGAGCATTTTAAAAGTGTTAAAACAACATTTGGTTTACATCGCTTCAACCCCAGCAAAAGTTCTATTGTACCACACCTCAAAATCTGCTGTTCTGATTTCTTCTCATCATAGGTATTGGTACGGTGTACTGGTGCGTACTGTCACAAATCAAGCACTGCCTAGGTCACACAGTATCTTTCTTCCAAAAAAGATTTACTGAAGTTTTCTTTTGGTTACTCCATTAAATAATATTAAAGCTGAACTGTTCACACGTATTCGATGTGCTTTTGGGAATTGTCAAATATGTGCAAAGGGAGTTCTGATGAACATAAAAATCCTTTAAGAGAAGTGTAGCATGTTTGTGTTGACACACCTGAATCAATTCTAGATTCACACAAAAGCCGCCTCGTAACTTCTATCATTTTTTGCAAAGAGTAACAGTCTATTATATACTTCTATTTGTGGTTATTTAGAACTGACTCCATGAAGAGATGCTATTTCTTCATTGTTCTACAGCCAGAACACATCTGCTAATACACAGTATAGTTACCATCTGTTTCCCACTAGTCATCATTATTAACTGAAGATCAATTGATATGAACACATACAACACAAGTTTAATAAAATTGAAGTGTTTTGCTACTGCTCTGAAATGAAGCTGGGCCACAACCTTCAACATCTTTTTTCTTTTCTTTTTTTTTTTTCTTTTCCTTTTTCCCCTTCCAGCACAAATTTCTTTTAACTAGTTGTTATTTTCTTTTCACAGATCTCATATTTGTTGTCATATTGTATTACAGTTTATAGCAAACCAGATGTGGCAGACAAACAGTTGCTTCACTGTGATTAAAGTATCTGTAGAACATTAAGAACTCCTAGGTGTGCACATCTGATATAGCTTTTTCACAAGACAAATGTCAGCTTTCACAAAGATCACCACAAAATGGTCATAGGTGAAAAATACAAGCAGAAAAAAACAAAAAGTGTAATATTTTGAATATCTCAGAACAAGGAATATAACTTGTGGAAAACCCGCACTATAATCTTATCCACAGATCTTTCCATAATATGGAATATACCTGGCAGGTGAAGCATTGGTTTTGTGGCAATGGTTAGTGCAGTAATGTCACACAAAACGCAGATCTATTTATGAATACCTCTATTACCAACCACACAAGCTCATAATCTGATACAAATACCAGTGATGGTGATGCATTAATACCCATAGTACCCAAATGAGTGCAACAGCAGAGGCTGTTGTCCTCACAGAGCAGGTTAAACATTCAGGTAGGACAGAACAAAATGATTGTATCATAGTTCTATTGAAAGTGACACCACAATCTCATTAGCAGACAAAAGTGATGTACAGCAGAAAAACATTTAACATGAAATTAAGATGGCAAAAATTATTTTTCCCATTACAACAATTTTTTGTTAAGCAGTGCCTGACGAAAACAAGAGCCATACAATTTCCTCTTGTCAAATTTTATTACAGTACAATAACTCAATTTCCTGCTATAATTTTCTCTAGTGACTACATATTTTTTTCTTTTGCAGTGTCCATTTCAGCATAAAATTTTTGGCAAATTGTTCAGTATCGTCCATTGTTTTATTAATTTCACCATTTGAATGTCATTGCAACAGCTGTGCATATTTTTCATGATGATCTGCATTTTTGGTGTAGTGGGGACTGGACCTGCAATGTGGGTTTCATTGTCAAATACAAATTCACCACCACCACCTACATTGATGTGACCTTTTGCGATCTGAACACACTCCAAAATGGCTGTCATATTTGGCATTGTACATACATCATTCTCAACTGCAACAAATTCATCCAGGGATATTGTAGAAACTTTTCCAAACATTTAATTAAATGTCACTTCAGTTTCAATATCTGCTGATTCTTGAGGTTACATAGAATCTGACACATTAGAGAATCCCATAGAGTGAAATCAATTTTCAATTGTTTATGGTTCCATAAAATTCTTAACAGAATACTAGATGTATAACACATCATCAATAATCAGACAGAGATCTTTTTTTTGCTTTGATTGCTGGTAGATATTTATGGAGCAGCTGCTTAGAAAATGTAATTTCACATTTTGTATAATGCTTTCATCACATGGTTCTGAAACACTTATGGCGTTAATTTAATTTTGGGATGTGCCACACAATTATCAACAATCAACAGCTTTTCTTATGAAAATCACTTTTCTAAATTGAGAATCCAATCAGTGAGCACAGCGGCCACTATCCAAGCTTGTTTGTTCATCATACATTCGACTAGTAACGTTCCTGCGTCTTTTCAGATTTCAGTTTTCCCTAAACTGCTTTAAGCCACTCCATCCTTTTTTGAAGCATAAAAACTGCCTATTTTCATACAGTTTCCTCTGCCATTGCATGTAAACAATTACAGTGCCTGTATATCAAAAAACACAGTGCCAAATATGAAAACTGACTGAAGTGTTTGGAAACTGGCAGAATCCAAAGACAAGCAATAACATAGCTACAGATGCAAGCATGGTTTACTTTGTTTAGTCTAAAAAAACGGGGCGGGGGATAATAAATTTGTTAATAAATCTGAATGACATCAGGGCTGCACATAGTAGATTTATTTGTTCATCTGAGAAGCAAAAGCTTTTAATGTTAGATTTTTGTTCCATGTTAGATGGAAAAAGCATGAAATTACTTAGTATTTTGCTGGGACAACAGTATTACCGGTATTTTGCGTTAACCAATCTTCATGTTAAGTGTTTTCATGTTAAATCCTTCTCACTGTAATATATTCAGGAATAAAACTGACGAAACAGTACTAAAATTTATGAACTATCATTCAAACAAAACACAACAGTCACAATGCTAAACAAAATGTATGAGAGTATGAAGGATGAATAACAATTACAAACAGTCGAAGTAGAACAATCAAAACTGCTGGGAGGTGAGGGACCAGTAGAACACTAATGGGTTGAGAAAGCTGTTAAAAATTATCACAAAGTTTTATAATTGTTTTTCCTCAGAGTTATAAACAAAAACACAGGAGGCAAAGCACAAAATAATAAAGTGAGCTTAGGACTCAGTTGATGAAATAGGCATATCATATTTTACCAATAGCGAGATTTTGTTCATTTCACAAGATCAAGGAAATAAATTCCGTACAGTTTCACAAAATTTATTTCCAAGTAGAATGCTGCAAATACACGCTACTTGGATAAATAATATGGTACGTGTACAAGAGACTATGAACTACATTACTGTCAGTGCAACTGTTCACAAGTGCCTGTTCTCAAACACCCAACTCCATTATGATATCTGTTTCACGAGTTGGTCACTCCTAACCACTCAGTTACTACATTTTATAATGCAAGTAGTAACATAGTTTGGTTTCAATAAGTAGGCACTGGTTAGTTTGTCACAGTAATTCCAGAATTTTAACTGTTAAAAGGCCTGACTGAGGTATCACTACTAACTTGTCATACATAATATTATTTCTCTGTTTTTGAGGCATACAATAGTTGAACTGGAAAGAATGGAACATTTTCTTTAATTATAGATTTGCAGTTATGCCAAACCAAAATGAATTTTTGGGTCACAGGGCTCTGAAACTGTGGTTACAAACTGGAAGACAATCATCATACTACATAAAGTCACCTAGTACTGTCATGCAGTGGTTGTATATTTCTTTATCCACTATGAATGATCTGGACGACATATGAAATAGAATATGTTTCATGTGGACTATCATACCATCAACCAGCACAACAAAACATTCAATTTCATTCCTTCACATAGAATGTAATTTTTTAACACTTACTGCAAATCGTCACAACAGAAACAGGAACCTTGAAGTGCAAAAAAGCAGCCAGTTATACAGGCAATTATGGATGCAAAATATAAGGAATCATGAAAAATTCTTTGACATTGTCTATTATGCATTTTACAACTAACCGATAATTTAATGCAACTGGCTTTAATACTTACATTCCGTTTTGAAATTCACCCATAATTTTTTGACTGCTCGTAAATGCTATTGTTGGTATAGTAGCAAATGGTAATTGCAGACTCATTATAGCATTTAACAAGTCATTCATGCCCGATAGTTCATTTATTTCACTGTAAAATGCTACAAAGAATGTTGGGACAATGGCAATTGTCCTTGTGAAGAGGATTCGTTTCCACCTTGACCACTGTAGATTCAGGAATCCCTGAAACAAAAATTAGAGTTAACATTAACTTTTTGTCTATTGTTTGACATTTATGATAAAATAATAGATATAACACCTATGCTTGGAGATTATCATATATTTACACTAGTATCCACAAATAACATAGAAAACCAGAAATAACTGCTGGGTTCACACAACGTTAACTCAAAAACAGTGATGTGATGAATGGTGGTACCATTATATTCTAGTTGCGCTTTGATTGTTTCAATTTTCTCACTATTCTTTGTACATGAAAATGGGTTAGATATTCCTACAACCAAGAAAACTACTGGCATGGCATGGCATTGCTTACAATCAAGAAAACCAATGAAAAGAAGCTTTATGCTTATACATATGATACAGACACACAACAGGTTTAAATATTACTGAAAACTCAGTCCATCTGTACTCCAACAGCCACCTCAAACCATGATGTTTAACTTTTAAATACTAGATTGTGCAAAATGTGATTTAAATTTAGTCCAGACTTCTTTCACTTGCTTTTTACATAATACCTCTCACTTGCTTTTTACATAATACAGTGCATCAACAGTACCATCACAAATAGCGCAAAACATGCAAATAAGAGTGACTGCGGAAGGAAGTTAGGGCCTAATATCCTGTCGATGAAAATTTCATTAGGTACAAAGCACAAGTCAGTTTGACGAAGCAAATTGGCAATGTCATTTGGTAGGAACCATCCTGGCATTTATCTTAAGCAATCTAGGGAAAACATGGAAAACCTAGATGTGGATAGCTGGACAGGGATTTGGACAGCCCTCCTCTCGTATGCTTGCCCTGTGTCTGAATCACTGACTGCTTTCAATTACAGCAAAGCCAGTGGTAAATTTGCTGTGTCATCCTAACAAGACACAGCCAGGGCGAAAGCACCACAGGCACAAAGACATGAGCTAGTGCCAGTGCCATAGAGACGTTCCACCAGCGCCACAGAGGATAAATATATTGACTTCGCCTCGGCCAATTGCTGGCCGTGTACAGTCCACCAACAACCGGACGACAACGAACAGAAGCCTACTCGGAAGATAGAAGAGCAGCTCTCACCCACTTTGATATAGATCATCATCTGGGGCTGGCTTAGACAGGGAACATCGTTTAGTGAACTCTTAGAAGTGAACAGACAGTTGTTGTAAATTGCATTTGATGTGTACCGTGAAGTTTACCTATGATTATTTGCACTCAGCCATTGAGGGCATTATTGTGTTGCAGATTTCATTATTCGACAAGTCACAAAGGTAAGTAAACCTTTTATGTAATTTTTATTTAATTGGATAGATAAAAAATCTACTCACCAAGCTGCGGCAGAACACACACGTAAAAGACTGTTGTAATTGGGAAGCTTTCGGAGCCAGTGGCTCCTTCTTCAGGCAGAAGGGTTGAAGTGGAAGGAGGAAGGGTGAAGGAAAAGGACTGGAGAGGTCTAGGAAAAGGGGAAGATTTCGGGAAAGTCACCCAGGACCACGGGCCAGGGGAGACATACCGTAGAGGATGAGAAGGAAACACTGACTGTTGGGGACTGCACTGGATGAGATTTGAAAATCTGAGAACATAAGATAATATGCAAGACAGAGATTACTACTAAAACACCATGCACAAGTTAATATAAGTGATAGACTAAGTGCATTGGGAGGGGAGCGGTGAAAAATAGATGGGAAAGAATGAAAGACGCGGAAAACTAAAAAAAGTTAAGCAAAGAGTAACAGTGAAGAAATGCTGAGACGGAAGAAATTAACATAAATTAAGGCCATGTGGGTGGCGAGAACCAAGGACATGTTGTAGTGTTAGTTCCACCTGCAAAGTTCTAACAAACAGGTGTCTGGGGGGAAGAATCCAGATGGCGCCTGTGGTCAAACAAGCGCCGAGGTCACGAATTTCGCGTTTCAGAGCATGCTCTACAACAGGGTACTGCGAGTTGCCAGTATACACCCTCTGCCTATGCCCATTCATCCTAACTGATAATTGATGTAGAAGGCTGAACAGTGTTTACATAATAGCCGGTATATGATGTGTCATTTCGCAGGTGACTCTCCCTTTGATAGTATATGTTTTGCCAGTTACAGGGCTGTTATAGGTGGTGGTAGGAGGGTGCATAGGGCCAGTCTTGCAGCGGGGATGGTCACGGGGTTAGGAGCCACAGGGTAGGGAAATGGATGCAGAAAGAGCATAGGATCTGACAAGAATATTGCAGAGACTGGGAGGGCAATGAAAAGCTATTCAAGGTGTGGTGGGCAAAATTTCAGACAGAATGGATCTCATTCCAGGGCATGATTTTAGGAAGTCATGGCCCTGTTGGGGTAGCTGATTAACACATTCCAGACCAGGATAATACTGAGTCACCAGTGGTGTGCTCCAAAGCTGTTTTATGGAGGGATCAGCAATATTAGGATTGGATGTGATGACCTGGGAAATCAGCTTTTTAATTAGGCTGGTGGGGTACTTACGTACAGTGAAGTCTGAGATGAAAATGGTAGTGTATTGCTCTAAAGAGTCTGCATCTGAACCAATATGTTTGGCTCGGATGTCAAGGCTGTATGGGAGGGAACGTTTGACTTAGATAGGATGGCAACTGTCAAAATGTAAGTACTGTTGTTTGTTGGTAGGTTTAAAGTAGACAACAGTGTGTAGCTGGCCTTTGGTGAGGATGAGATCAACATCAAGGAAAGTGCCATGGGATTTACAATAGGACTATGAGAAATTTAATTGGGAGAAGGTATTCAGAGATTCCAGGAATTTTAGCAGGTCAGTCTCACCATGAGTCCATATGGTAAAGATGTCATCAATGTATCTAAACCAAACCAGGGGCTGAAGACTTACGGATCCCAGGAAAGCCTCCTCCAAGTGACCCATGAAAAGGTTGGCTTAGGAAGGAGCCATCCTGGTTCCCATGGCCGTACCTCTGATTTGCTTATATGTCTGCCCCTCAAAGGTGAAGTAGTTGTTGGTAAGTATAAAGTTGATTAAGGTGAGTAGGTAGGACGTCATAGGTTTGGAATCAGGTGGGCACTGACTAAGGAAATGTTCAGCAGCAGACAGACCATGTACGTAGGGGATGTTAGTATACTGGGAGGTGGCATCAATTGTGACAAGCAAGGTGCATGGTGGGAGTGGGACGGGTACGGATTTCAGATGATCTAAGAAATGGTTGGTATCTTTATGTAGAAGGGGAGTCTTTGTACTAGGGGTTGCAGGTGTTGATCAACTGAGGCAGATATACATTCAGTGGGTGCTTTGATGCCAGGAACTATGGGACGACCAGGATGATTGGGTTTGTGGATCTTAAGAAGAAGGTAACGTGGGGGTGTGTAGTTTGGGTGTGGTGAGAAGTTTTATGGATTTCAGTGTTAGCTCTTGTGAGGGCCTGAGGTTTTAAGGAGGGATTGCAGGTCAGTTTGAATCACAGGGATGGGATCTTGATGGCAGATGCTGTATGAAGAGCTGTCAGACAGCTGACGTAGACCTTCACTAACATACTTGTTTTGGCCAAGTACTACAGTGGTAGATCCTTTGTCTGCTGGGGCGTCAAATGTTGCCTCCCATACAGCCCTGGCATCTGTAGCAAATGTATTTGTTCAGATGCAGACTCTTTAGAGCAATACACTACCATTTTCACCTCAGCCTTCATTACACATAATTGCCTCACCAGCCTAATTAAAAAGCAGATTTCCCATGCCATCACATCCAATCTTGGTACTGCTGATCCCTCCACAGAGCACACTATTGATGACTCAGTATTATCCTGGTCTGAAATGTGTTAACCAGCTACTTCGACAGGGCCATGCCCTGAAGTGAGATCCATCCTGTCTGAAATTTTGCCCACCACACCCTGAATAGCTTTCTGTCGCCCTCCCAATCTCCACAATACTCTTGTAAGACCCTATGCTCCTTCTGCACCCATCTCCCCACCCTATGGCTCCTCCCCCTGCGACCATCCCCACTGCAAGACTTGCACTATGCACCCTCCTACCACCACCTATAACAGCCCTATAACTGGCAAAACATATACTATCAAAGGGAGAGCCACCTGCGAAATGACATGTCATATCAGCTATCATGTAAACACTTTTTCGGCCTTCTACATCAATTATCAATTAGGATGAATGGGCATAGGCAGAGGGTGGATACTGGGATCTCACAATTTCCTGTTGCAGAGCACGTTCTACAACATGACACTCATGACCTCGGTGCCTGTTTCACCACAGGCGCCATATGGATTCTTCCCCCAGACACTTGTTTCTCAAAACTCTGTGGGTGGGAACTAGTACTACAACATGTCCATGGTTCTCACCACCCACATGACCTTAATTAACATTAATTTCTTCCGTCTCAGCATTTCTTAACTGTAACTACTCTTTGCTTCACTCTGTTTTAGTTTTCTACATCTGTCATTGTCTTTCCCATCTATTTTTCACCAATGCCCTCTCGCCTCTGTTATGTAGAATGCACTTAGCCTATCATTTTTATTAACTCATACATGACGTTTCAGTAATAATCTCTGTCTTGCATATTACCCTGTTTTCCACCTTTAAGTTCTCAGGTTTTCAAATCTCATCCAATGCAGTCCCCAACAGTCAGTCTTTCCTTCCCATCCCATACGGTAAGTCTCCCCTGACATGCAGTTTTGGGTAAATTTCCCAAAATCCACCTCTCCAGGTCTTTTCCTTCACCCTTCTTCCTTCCCCTTCAACCCTTCTGCCTGAAGAAGGAGCCACTGGCCCCAAAAGCTTCCCAATTACAACATCTTTTACGTGTATGTTTTGCCGCAGTTTGGAGAGTAGATTTTTTATCTATCCACTTAAATAATTTTGTCAATAATTGATTGTTTTCGTTTTTAAGACATTTGTGTGACTTTTTTTACTAATTTGTTGGAGTGCTGTAGAACCTTCGTTCTCCTATCCTGTTACCTGACCCTGGGGCAGAGCTGTGTAATAGTGGCAGGGAGAAATTGTCTTAGCAGTGTACTGCACCAGAACCCATTTCACGGACTCACAAACCCGGCCTACTGTAACAACAGTGGCAACTGGGCTCACCAGCAGTAGCGACGAGGCCTTTATAAAACTGGCAATGAGGGCTTCCCAAACTGATGACGAGGTGGCAGCTCCCCGAGCCAAAAGCAGTAGCGACAATGGCTGGCACGACTTTTGCCTCGAATTTAAAGTGTTCATATTTGCCTCGTTTCTCCTAATCCCACACCGCACATTTGTGACTTTTTTGTTCTAGTTGTGGGAGAACATCATGTACGTCACACCTTTTGCTTTTGTGTCATTGCTATTGTTTAATTAATTACAATGTCAACCCCACCCAATACCCAACCACAATTTATAATTCATTATCCTGTGATGCAACTGTAACCTATGCCTGCCCTGACTCCAGCTCCAAATCCACAGAATCTGCAAACTGTATACCTGTTCCTACCAAACCACTGCCTAATGTGGATGTACAATCACCACAGGATTTTAATACATTCCTTCAATTTCAGATGCAATCACATCAGAAGCTGACCGAAATCACGACACAATTTGTCACACATCAAGCGGCAACTCAAACAGTAAGCAGCCCGTCAACAGCTGTGCCTGCAGCTTCAGTGCCACAGTTCCTGCCCCAGTATCGTGCATCCGACAAAAACACAGAAGACTGGACAGAGTGTACTGCACAATTCTGGGCCCACCAAATATCAGGTACTGTGATGCAGATGCAGGGTGACTTCCTTCCCATTGTCGGTGTATCAGTGTATAGGATTCTTACAAAACTCTTCCCTACATCACGGCCTAAAGACGTCGGTTATGAGACATTAGTCAGTTCATTGAATAAATACTATGAAGAGTGTAGCAACACTGCAGCTGCCTGGTTTAAGTTTTTTCATTTAAAAAAGCAGCCGCGACAAACATACCGTCTGTGGGTGAACAAATTACGAGGCTTAACGTGGAAATACAAGTTCCGTTGTGAATGTGGACAATCTTACAGTGACTATATGCTCAGGGATGCAATCGCGCACAATATGTCACACAACAGGATCTGAGAAGAGATTCTGAAATATTCTGGTCCTACTCTTGAGCAGGTATTGCAGATCATTGACTACCAAGACTCTTGTGATTTTGCTGTAGACAGTTTTCAGCGGCCTGGTAATATTTGTGCTGCAGAACAGAAGGGTGGCAATACACTGCTGGCCATTAAAACTGCTACACCAAGAAGAAATGCAGATGATAAACGGGTATTCATTGGACAAAATATATTATACTGGAACTGACATGTGATTACATTTTCACACTATTTGGGTGCATAGATCCTGAGAAATCAGTACCCAGAATGCCTGGGCATTGAGTCAAACAGAGCTCGGATGGCATATACAGGTACAGCTGCCCATGCAGCTTCAACACGATACCACAGTTCATCAAGAGTAGTGACTGGCGTATTGTGACGAGCCAGTTGCTCGGCCACCATTGACCAGACATTTTCAGTTGGTGAGAGATCTGGCCAGGGTAGCAGTCGAACATTTTCTGTATCCAGAAAGGTCTGTACAGGACCTGCAACATGCAGTCATGCATTATCCTGCTGAAATGTAGGGTATCGCAGGGATCGAATGAAGGGTAGAGCCACGGGTTGTAACACATCTGAAATGTAGCGTCCACTGTTCAAAGTGCAGTCAATGTGAACAAGAGGTGACCGAGACGTGTAACCAATGGCACCCCATACCATCACGCCGGGTGATACGCCAGTATGGCGATGATGAATACACGCTTTCAATGTGCGTTCACCACGATGTCGCCAAACACGGATGCGACCATCACGATGCTGTAAACAGAAACTGGATTCATCTGAAAAAATGATGTTTTGCCATTCGTGCACCCAGGTTCATCATTGAGTACACCACTGCAGCCGCTCCTTTCTGTGATGCAGCATCAAGGGTACCCGCAACCATGGTCTCCGAGCTGATAGTCCATGCTGCTGCAAATGTCAAACTGTTTGTGCAGATGGTTGTTGTCTTGCAAACGTCCCCATCTGTTCACTCAGGGATTGAGACGCGGCTGCACGATCCGTTACAGCCATGCGGATAAGATGCTTGTCATCTCGATTGCTAGTGATACGAGGCCGTTGGGATCTTGCATGGTGTTCCGTATTACCCTCCTGAACCCACAGATTCAATATTCTGCTAACAGTCATTGGATCTCAACCAACACGAGCAGCAATGTCGGAGACGATAAACCGCAATCGTGATAGGCTACAATCCGACCTTTATCAAAGTCGGAAACGTGATGGTACACATTTCTCCCCCTACACGAGGCATCACAACAACGTTTCACCAGGCAATGCCGGTCAACTGCTGTTTGTATATGAGAAATCAGTTGGAAACTTTCCTCATGTCAGCACGTTGTAGGTGTTGCCACTGGCGCCAACCTTGTGTGAATGCTCTGAAAAGATAATCATTTGCATATCACGGCATCATCTTCCTGTCGGTTAAATTTCACATCTGTAGCACGTCATCTTCATGGTGTAGCAATTTTAATGGCCTGTAGTGTAGCTCTAGTGCTATGCGGTCCTGTTAACAGTCACACTCAATGGCACACAAACAGCATCGCGGACAGAATACTGTAACCATCGACAGCTTAAGCACATTCCATTCTATGCTCACCAACAGCGTGGTACAAAATATTGCTCCCGTTGCTATACAGCACATAAACGTGAACATTGCTTGTCATGCCAAGCCACTTGCTACTCCTGCCATCAAACTGTATATGTCCAAAGTGTTTGCTTAAAAAGACAAAAGTCCCCGTGTCACAATGTGAAACAATTGTACTTTGCTATGCACATGCGTGTTGTAATTTCCAAAAAGGTTGCTCCCACAGAACAATCATGTGCAGTTATTCAGAACACTAGTTCCCCTGTGCAACGTCTCTCTACTAAATTGTATGTACTTTTAGTGCTTGCAAGCCATACAGTAAAACATCAATTAGATACAGGTGACATCAGTGTCCTTGTTAAACTATGAAACTTATGAACTGTTAGACAAACCAAACCTGTGTCAATCCAAAAATACACTTACTGCATACAATGGCCAGAACATTCCAGTGATAGGAACACTTAACATTGCAGCCATGTATCAGAATCTGCAGAAGACAGTTTCCTTTCAAGCGCTACAAAGTAGACAATCAGTTAATATTTTTGGTCTCGATTTGTTTGGACTAAACATTGTGGCCAATGTGCTAGATGTGTGTCTTTTCAATTCAAGTCACACTGTTGCTAAGCTCTGTGAAGAATTTCAAGAATTGTTTTCTCCTGGCATAGGTAAGGCCAATAACTTTGTAGCGCATGTTACGCTTAAAGACAATGCACAGCCACACTTTTTCAAAGCACATACATTGCCTATTGCACTTCATGAACAGGTTGTAAAAGACTGGCTCACTATCAAGAAAATGGCATTATCGCACTAATCTCTGCAAGTCGGTGGTTTTCCCCAGTAGTTTATGTTTGCAAACCATCAGGAAAAATTAGGATCTGTGCTGATTAAAAGTCACTGTCAATCCTAAGACAGTTGTGGATACTTATCCATTGCCTCGCCCTGACGAACTCATGGATCACTTATGTGCAGGTCACTATTTTTAAAAATTGACCTTTACAGTGCCTGCCTTCAGATTCCTGTACATGAATCTTTGTAAAACGTGTTTGTCATCAATACATATTTACGACTTTTCAACTTCCTTCGTTTGCCTTTTGGTAGCACATCAGCAGCTGCCATTTTCTAACGCTACCTGGAAGAGCTGACTGCTTCTGTAGCTTCATGTACAAATTACCTGGATAATGTAGTAGTTGCTGGCCGCACAGCAGAAGAACGTCTTGCCAACTTGCACACTTTATTTCAAGTTTTGTGTGAGACTGGACTTAAGCGTAATAAAGGAAAGTGTGTCTTTTTCCAGACAGAAATAGAATATTTAGGTCATGTTATCAATTCTCAAGGTGTTCATCTGACACAGGCACATTTTCAAGCAATGTGTGATCTCAGACCACCTCAGAATGTCAAATAACTGCAATGTGTCTTAGGGAAGCTCAGTTACTACATTCACCTCATCCCCAACGCAGCTCATATAGCAGCTCCCTTGCATCGCCTTCAACGCAAAAATGTTCCTTTTGTTTGGTCCAAAGATTGAGACACAGGCTTTCAGAAATTGAACCAAGCATCGATCACTGAGCAATGCTGCTTTCATTTCGATCCAAAGAAACCTGTCATTTTGGCCATGGACACATCAACCTATGGAATTGCTGCTGTTTTGTCCCACCAGACTGGTTAGTCAGACAGACCTATTGCCTTCGCTTCCAAGCTTCTGAACAAAGCACAGTAGAATTATTCCCAAATAGAAAAGGAAGCTCTTGCCATCATTTTTGGAGTGACTAAATTTCACCAGGACTTATATGGTCGGAAATTCTATTTGGTCACGGACCATAAGCCTTTGCAGTCACTCTTCAATCCAGCCAAACTGATTCCTATTTGTACTGCTCAGAAATTGCAATGTTGGGCTCTTCTTTTCTCCCACTACCAGTACAAGATCATTTATCGGGCCACTTCTAAGCATGTGAATGCAGATGCTCTCTCACATCTACCTATGGGATCTGATGCTGACTTCAACACTTACGTAGCAGCATGTTTTCAAACTGATGCACAAGAAACTGACAATGTCAAGCAGTTTCCCTTGGATTATCGCAAAGTAGCACAAGCCACTTCTTCCAATCCCGATTTGCAAATTTTGCTCCTCTACATTCATACCGGATGGCCATCTTTGTTAGCCACATTGTTCATCGATATTTTGCACATCTGACATGATGCTTCTGTTGTTCATGGTGTCATTTTGCTTCACACAGAGTGAGGGCATTCACGTGTGGTGATATTGAAAGTGCTTCAAAGACAAGTACTCAGCTTATTGAATCAAGTTCATTGGGGTGTTATCCACACAAAACAATTAGCTTGGAGACATTGCATATGGTTAGGCATGGACGCGCAAATAGAAAGGATGTCTCAACGGTGTCAAGTGTGTGCGAAACATCAGGCTGCCCCTCCACAATGCATTTTTGAGTGGCCCAAGGCAGAGGCGCTTTGGCAGAGTGTGCATATAGACTTTGGTGGCCCTTATTGGAACACATAGTTAGTAGTTGTTGATGCAAATAGTAACTTCATCTTTGTTGTTCCCTTGTCATCGACAACATCTCACTCCACTTTTCAAGTACTTTGTTCCACATTCTGCATCGAAGGTTCATCATGGACAATGGACCAAAATTTGTCTCTGCAAATTTTGAAGATCTCTGTACAGTGAACAGCATATGCCATCTCACCTCAGCACCATTCCACCCTAAATGCTTTGTTCACATGTTCAAACAGCAAATGGACAAACTGCTTGCGTCATCCACGCAAAAAAGCCTTGCTTCACTTCTTGTTCACTTATCACTCCCAGCCCTGCAATGGCCCTCCGCCCACAGAATTGCTGCATGGGCAACGCCATTGCACACTCTTGCATTTGCTCCATTCCCACTGCTGGCAGCGCCTACCGACTCCAGTCAGCTAACATATTGGATTAGCCAATCAACGTTTTACAGAAGCTATAGCAGAAAGAAGTCATGGGAGTGCAGCGTCATTACTAATTCAATTGGTTCGCATGTTTTCAGATTCGAGGTCCTGATGGGTTGCAGACGTGGCCTCTAAATCAAATTCACCCTTGTCAGTTGCAAAGTTCTGCCGATTCTCATATATTAACAGCCTTCTCAGTCGACGCAATCCGAGCGCCATCCATCTGAGTGGGACCATGCGACGCTGTTTCTGGACCTCGAGCTGATGGACACCAATGCGACACCACAACCATCCAGTAGCAGGGCTGGGTCAATCCTGCGCTGATGTCTACCGAGGGGCCTCCAGTCAGTAACATACGATTGCGGATTCACGCCATCAAGAAGATACCCTGTTAATGGGTGCTGAGACACACCTTCTGCGTTGTTTTTCAGCTGGAGTTCCCTCGCAGTTTGAAGATCTGATGTAGGGTGTGAGCAGCGACTTGGCATTGGCTAAAGCAACAGTCACCACTCCAACACTGGTTCCACCATCCACACTTCCCCCTCACTGCCGGTATGGTGCTTGGCCATATGTGAAGATCGTGTGGTGGTTTGCGGCAAGGAGTGCTGTGTCATCCGAACACAACACAACCAGGGCAAAAGCACCACAGGCACAAAGATGCGAGCTGATGACAGTGCCATAGAGGTTCATCACTTACACGAGTTCCATCAGCGCCACGAGCAGTGCTGCGGATGAAGATATCAACTTTGGAGGACTGTACTCGCTGGCAATTGGCCGAGGCAATGACCGGACAATTGACTGAAGCCTATTCGGAAGATAGAAGAGCAGCTCTCGCTCACTTGGTTACAGGGCTAACTTAGGGAACGTCGTTTAGTGAACTCTTAGAAATGGACAGACAGTTGTTGTAAATTGCATTTGCTATGTACAGTGAAGTTTATCTATGATTATTTGCACTTAGCCATTGAGGGCCTTTTTTGTGTTATATTACATGCAGAGTTGCAGACTTCTCTATTCGACTAGTCACACAGATAAGCAAACCTTTTGACTCATTTGTGTGACTTTGTTACTAATTTGTTGGAGCATTGTAGTACTTTCGTTCTCCTGTCCTGTTACCTGGCCCTGGGGCATAGCTGTGTAATAGGGACAGGGAGAAACTGTCTAAGTGCTGTACTGCACCAGAAGCCATTTCACGCACTCACCAACTCGGCCTACTGTAACAACAATGGCAACTCAGCCTCCCCAGCAGTAGCAACAAGGCCTTTACAAAACTGGCAACAAGGGCTTACAAAGAAATATAAAATAACTGCAGTTTTTCCCCAAAAACACTATTGTGTATAATTTGATGACTGCCCAAAGAAACTTTAGGTAAAAAAGTAATAATTCACAGATTTTTTATAGCTAAATTATCCAACCAATTCCCAATCACAATGAAGGACACTAAACCAAGTAATTTTTTTGATCAAATTCATAACTTTTATGAACAATTAATAATTTTTAACTTACTGCCAATGACAAATTCTGGAGGGATGGGGTAACTGTGGATTTTTTTCAATGACTAATCTTCTGAAGTGATTTCAGGAAATTAAAAAAACTAAATCTGGGTAACCGATGGGAGATTTGATCCTCATTTCTTTCAATTACAATTTATGATGAATGACACAAAATTTGACTCTCATCTCCAAGACAGGAGATTGGTTTCAGTTAAATTATTCTATATGAAACGTACATCAGGAGTACCTCAAGAACGCACCATAAGGCAAAGTTATTTAGTTTTTTCTAACCTGACAAGCCACATCAGGCTGGTAAAGAAAATAAGTCACTACCATTAACAAGTAAATGATAAAACAGCAATTTCTGAGCATAGATCATCACTGAAACCATACGTATTAAGGACATCATAAAGAATAATTACAAAAATGTAACTTTCACCACAATAATTCCCTCCATCACAAAGCAAGTACATTGTGAATTAATCTGGCCACAGCTGCAATATAGGAATGAGATCGCAAGGAATGCATTAGTAACTAATAGATTTTTTTTCCCTTTATTACCGAGTGAGGTGTAGTTAGCACACTGAACTTGCATTTGGAAGGACGACAGTTCAAACCCGCGTCCGGCCATCCTGATTCACGTTTTTCACAATTTCCCTAAATAGCTTAAGGCAAACATCAGGATGGTCCCTTCAAAAGGGAACGGCCGATTTCCTTTCCTGTCCTTCCCCAATGCGAGCTTGTGCTCCATCTCTAATGGCCTCATTGTCAACGGGATGTTAAACACTAACCTGCTCCTCCTCCTTTTCCCTTCATTGTTTATTTATTTACTTATTTATTTATTTATTTATTTTGTTTCAGGAGATGGTAATTTGTAAAAATGCAAACCTTGGCATAAATCAGTCTTGTTTAGGATACTTTATCAGGTATCTGATACTAAATACCACAAGTACATTCTAAAAGAAATTATATTCACTGAAGGCCACACAGTATCCAACAATAAACATAACGCAGATGATTACCACAGAATAATTAGCAAACAAACTGACTTTAGAATTGTTCAATATCTGACAGTAATTCATATTCACCACCTAACCTGAGTATTGATACGTAGGAAAGGTCAGATCTAGTTCATATCATGGCTACAGCTTGCTTCTGCAACTGTGGGCGGGTCATGTGGCCCTGTCCACTGATGTGAGAGGCATGTAAATATTGTGGCCTCACACTTGACCAACAGTTCTCACTATTCTCTGAAGCCTTTGATAAGCATTATTGACAGGAGAATGATTGAGCTTGCCCATGTTTGCGTTTCTCAATTCAGATCACTCCCCGGACTGTTTGTGCATGCTCACGACGGCTTTTGCTACACTCTGACGGATCTCGCTCCTGGATAGCCGTTCCCTTCATCAACTCGAGCATCATCAACTGCACCGACCCCCTGCTTGTTCCACCGTCCTCTCTCTCACCACAAGTGGGAAGGGTCGTAAACTATGTTCTGCCAATGTAGAGTAGGATAGAAAAGTGGTAACGAGGACTTTCTGACTGTGTAACTATTCAGTGTGAGACACAGAGTCCAAATTTCTAAAGTTGTGTGAGCAGCAGGCAGCAGATGCAGCAGCAACAGCAAGAACAGCAATGGGAATTCCAACAGTAACAGCAGAAACTGCTACTACAACTACTGCAAAGTCTACAACAGTCTGCAGATGCAGATGCAGCAGCATCACCACCACCTCTCCCTTCCACTTGCTTCAATGAGGCGAATGAGAGTTGGGAGGTCTGCTTATGTCATTTCATTCTTCACTACAAGGCAAGTCAAATAACTGACCCTGAATGTGGGAGTGCGCTCTTACTGTTCTCTAGTAATAAACTGTATGAAGTTATGCAAAAACTACGCTCACTCTCCAACCCCAGTAGTTTGAGCTTTTCTGATGTTTGAGGTTTACTGACTATTATGATCACCAACCCCACACAGTTGCAACTAGGCTTGTATTTAATCATTGCGTTAAGTAATGTAAGCAATCATATGCAACATGGGCTGCTGACTTCCAAGGCTTAGCATGCATATGTGATTCTTCTTGTAAACAATGGGGCACATTTTAATTAATCCACGAGTATGTTATACATCTACCTTCTCACAGTGAAGTTAGTGCAACAGCTTTAGAGTGAGACATTAAAACTTGCCAAAGCTCACGAAGTAACAGCATCAATGCAAGCTACATTTCACAATACTTCTGGTATTAGTAGTTGTTTTACGATCAACTGATTACAACCAATTAATGTCAACATCCAATTTACTGAGCACTGATTGTCCAGTAGCGCGGTGAAGTGGTATTCAGTAGTTAGTGATCCACTGCCCTCATTGTCGGCAGTTGTACATCAAGAGAAACGCTTTGTTCACTGCTGGTGTCTCCCATGGCAAGCAAAAACTCATACAAAAGCTTCCTCCACATCATCATCACAGAGACCCAGAAAAGTTAATGCGATGAAACCATGTCCAGATTGCAGCTTAAGACATTGACAACATCACTGCCCATTCTGCGACATCACCAGTTCTGCATGCTGCAAGCCAGAGCATCTAACAAATGTGTGACTTGGGCAGCCAGCAATAACAACAACAACAAACACTATCACACACAGCAGCATGCTCCACAGTATCTTGCTAATGCCAATAGCAGCAGCATACAGGATGCAGAAGGTCATGCTCATGCTGCAGCTGTAAATCAATTGGGCAATGGCAAAATACCAGTTCAACACAGATGTAGCTGTGTCTCTGATTCATGTGGACATATACCCATACATTAACTCCTCGCAGCTGCAGTACAATAGTGGTGCTGTACAATGAACAGTCGATCCTGCTGCGTGGTCAGATGGTCATCTAAACAAAGTATAAAAATGTAGCTCAGCGACTAACCCTGCTAGTAGCAAACTCTGTGTGCTTTTTGGTTTGCAAATTCAAGAGTAAGTGAACTTAGTTTCAACCACAATTCCATTCAAAGAACTTGATATATTATGTGTGCAATATAAGCACATGTCTGAATTTACATTAAGTTGTGCAACAGGGTTCAAGTCCACATATCTTTAAAGCAATCAGTAGTGCATAAGTTTCATAGAACATATCCAGTGCCTTTTGCCATGCATGATCAAGGGAAAGCAGAACTAGATAGATTGGAAAGTAATGGAGTAATATTTCCGGTATCTCACCAATGGGTAACACCTATGGCGGTTGTTAAGAAGCCAAATGGATCAGTTACAATTTGTGATGATTTTAAATCTGATATGAGTCTTTAAATTTTCCAGGTGTAAAGAGTACTCCATCTTCAGATGTGTGTTTTGCACTGGAGACTGATAGTTCATGTCGCTACCTTCATATCAAAAATACACTCCTGGAAATTGAAATAAGAACACCGTGAATTCATTGTCCCAGGAAGGGAAAACTTTATTGACACATTCCTGGGTCAGATACATCACATGATCACACTGACAGAACCACAGGCACATAGACACAGGCAACAGAGCATGCACAATGTCGGCACTAGTAC
Organism: Schistocerca cancellata; assembly: GCF_023864275.1. Lineage (NCBI taxonomy): Eukaryota > Metazoa > Arthropoda > Insecta > Orthoptera > Acrididae > Schistocerca > Schistocerca cancellata. The sequence goes on along the minus strand of NC_064629.1, from coordinate 58,719,271 downwards.
AGTGTATATCCACCTTTCGCAGCAATGCAGGCTGCTATTCTCCCATGGAGACGATTGTAGAGATGCTGGATGTAGTCCTGTGGAACGGCTTGCCATGCCATTTCCACCTGGCGCCTCAGTTGGACCAGCGTTCGTGCTGGACGTGCAGACCGCGTGAGACGACGCTTCATCCAGTCCCAAACATGCTCAATGGGGGACAGATCCGGAGATCTTGCTGGCCAGGGTAGTTGACTTACACCTTCTAGAGCACATTGGGTGGCACGGGATACATGCGGACGTGCATTGTCCTGTTGGAACAGCAAGTTCCCTTGCCGGTCTAGGAATGGTAGACCGATGGGTTCGATGACGGTTTGGATGTACCGTGCACTATTCAGTGTCCCCTCGACGATCACCAGTGGTGTACGGCCAGTGTAGGAGATCGCTCCCTACACCATGATGCCGGGTGTTGGCCCTGTGTGCCTCGGTCGTATGCAGTCCTGATTGTGGCGCTCACCTGCACGGCACCAAACACGCATACGACCATCATTGGCACCAAGGCAGAAGCGACTCTCATCGCTGAAGACGACACGTCTCCATTCGTCCCTCCATTCACACCTGTCGCGACACCACTGGAGGCGGGCTGCACGATGTTGGGGCGTGAGCGGAAGACGGCCTAACGGTGTGTGGGACCGTAGCCCAGCTTCATGGAGACGGTTGCGAATGGTCCTCGCTGATACCCCAGGAGCAACAGTGTCCCTAATTTGCTGGGAAATGGCGGTGCGGTCCCCTACGGCACTGCGTAGGATCCTACGGTCTTGGCGTGCATCCGTGCGTCGCTGCGGTCCGGTCCCAGGTCGACGGGCACGTGCACCTTCCGCCGACCACTGGCGACAACATCGATGTACTGTGGAGACCTCACGCCCCACGTGTTGAGCAATTCGGCGGTACGTCCACCCGGCCTCCCGCATGCCCACTATACGCCCTCGCTCAAAGTCCGTCAACTGCACATACGGTTCACGTCCACGCTGTCGCGGCATGCTACCAGTGTTAAAGACTGTGATGGAGCTCCGTATGCCATGGCAAACTGGCTGACACTGACGGCGGCGGTGCACAAATGCTGCGCAGCTACCGCCATTCGACGGCCAACACTGCGGTTCCTGGTGTGTCCGCTGTGCCGTGCGTGTGATCATTGCTTGTACAGCCCACTCGCAGTGTCCGGAGCAAGTATGGTGGGTCTGACACACCGGTGTCAATGTGTTCTTTTTTCCATTTCCAGGAGTGTAGGTGCAAAGACACAAGCACAAAGGCAGCCCACTACATGAGCAACCTTTGTTGAGTTATGCACCCTCTTAGAATACTGTTCCATCTGTGGGGTACAGGCACATGCGTAGTGTGATATTATATGTGTGCTCTCTGTTGGAATGCCTACGTGCAGAGTTAAAATTCAGATGCCAAAATTGACAAAATTAAATGTCACCAGATGTGTCATTGGTCATAAAATGTTTCCTTTCTGAAGAAATTAAAGAAATCACTAGGCCCCACCCTTATCCAGCCGAAAGCCATCATCATGATTAATGACATTTTGTGCTAAACTTAAATTTCCATCAATTCCTTATTAATTGAATCACACAAGGATTTCGTCGAGGCCAAGATTTCCATTGCAGAGTAATCCATGGAAAGCCTGTGGAGATACAATGCTCCACTACGGTCGATTTACTGGATTTGCTTGCCATACACCCACACATACAGCCCTGTATTTGCAGATGTCTAGCTGCCACTACCTATCACAAACTATGGGGGTCCCTCACATGTTGGTGCACTGGGCACATATTGTGTCTGATGGAGACAGACTAGCATACAAGCTGGAACACTTACAATCAGTATTGAAGATCAAAGATAATGGATAGTCTCCACATCACATCAGCACAGCTTCAAGGAAGAAGAAACATGACCACCCACAAGAGCAAGAGAAGAAAGAATGATTTAAGTCCAGGGCGTTCCTTCCTTACATCAGCAATATTTTGTCAAAGGCAGAATCTTAAGAAAAAATCATGTAAAAGTAATCTTTCACCCACATACAAAGACTTGTGCTCTTCTAAGTTCAGCAAAGAATGTTCTGGGATTGTGGAAGGCTGGAATCTACAGAATACCTTATCAGTGTGGCAAAGCCTACATTGGTCAGATGACATGCACAGTGTGTGAAAGATGCGTTTAACGTGAGTGCCACACTCGGCATTCGCAGCCCAGTAGGTCATGCACAGCTGAGCATTGTATCTCCACAGAACACTACGAATTGCTCTGCCACAGAAACCTTGGCCAAGACAAGATCCTTCTGAGATCCAATTATTAAGGAATCATCAGAAATATGTTTAGTGCAAAATCTCATTAATGGTGATGGTGGTTTTCAACTGGATAAGGTGTGGGACAGGTTGATTTCTTTAATTTCTTCAGAAAGGAGACATTTTATGTCCAACGACACATCTAGTAACATTCTATTTTATTAATTTTGACATCTGAATTTTAACTCTGCAAGTGTGCATTCTGACAGAAAGTGCACATTTTACCACATTATGCAGGTGCCTGCACACCACAGATGGAGCAGTATTTTAAGAGCGTGCATAACTCAACAGAGATCGCTCATGTAGTGACTGCCTTTGCACATGAGTCTTCCCACCTGTTTTTGGTAAAAAGGTAGTGAGATGAACTAGCAACCTCCAGTGCAAAACACTCGCCTGAAGATGGCTGAATGGTTGTCAGCCAAGATGATATGATAGGAAGTTGACATTGTCTGGTTGTAATCCTGAAACTTCATGGAATAGATTTTAAGTTTACCATTAATGCACAGGCTAATGTAGATCTGTATACCATTCCCAGGCCTGAGAAACTGTAGGCAAAATTGACTGGAGGCCACTATTTTTCCAATATTGATCTTGCTGTTTCTACTTTCAGTTGGCTACAAATGATCAGACAAAACAGTTTTTAGTCAGTAATATGTCATTCAGCATGTGCTGTTATAGCAGACTGCCATTTTGTGTTGCAAAAGCTCCATCAATATTTCAGAGGTATCTTGAGCAACTCATCCAAGGTACTCCAATTGTGTTAATTATTTAGATGAATTTCTAATTACCAGGATAACATGGAAGCACAACCTGCAAAATCTACAGATGTCGTTTGGGTGGTTTTAAACCCACGGTCTGCATTGTAGCCCTGATAAATGTAGTTTCTTTGAACTAAAAGGAAAGTATCTAGGATATATATCAAGTAAACAACATTAACTGGGATACAGTAAAGTTACTCGCAAACAGGGAAAGAATTGTTGGCTATCGTACATGGTGTCAAGAAGTTTCATGTATATCCCTATGGTACAAAGTTTCACCTGTTACCCCTACGACAAGCTTTAGAATTTTTGCTTTTATGCTTTTAGACTGCATATTGCTAATTCACATCGTTTTATTTTTGACACTGGCTCATAATTTTATAATTTTAAATTCTTTCATTTTTATTTGCTTATATGACTGGCATGTAACTTGGCACACGTAATCTACATATCAACTTCATAGATAATATTTCATATATATGGACAACTACTTCGTATCGTATTTGTGCAGCATGTAGTATACATGTCAGCTACAGATTATTGTAGCTTACTCTTTAAAAATCGTTTCAATAAAGACAAATTGCTGCTCAATAATACATCGTCTGACGCCACAGTCTTTGCCATTCCACTTCGCAACAACTTCGTTGGAAAGAAGCCTGCTGCCACATCTTTGTACTGGCGTTTGTCCTCACCATGGCAACCACTAGTTCGACTATCGACTTTACAACAACTTCAGTGAAAGAAGCCTGCTGCTTCATCTTTGCAACGGCGTCCAACTTCACCATAGCAACCAGTGGTTCCAAATGGTTCACTGACAGGCCTTGAGAGGGCAACCGAAGTTCATTTTCCTACATATTTAAATATTTTTAACGCTTCTTAATTGACAATAGCTGTTTAATAAGCTAAGTTTTAGTGTGTATTTATTTCTAATTCTTGACAATGTTCTTTTAACTAAGAAATTTTAAATTGTAATTCGACTTATAACTCATTGGTTAGTAATGACATCATGCAGTCAGAAGTGGATGGAGCCTCCATTATATATAGTAAGACGTGCACTGGTTTCTTCAGTAGTGATTCCAACAGAAAAAGGTTCCTACTCAATGGTAATTCAACGTTTTATAGCTTTATAACTTTATGTATTTTCTTTAATGTATGTAGCCCTTTAATTAGAGCTTTGTATACAACTTGTAGGTCTGAAGATGACCACAGTAGTGGTCGAAACCGGTTGCCTTTTTAAATAAATCGTGATCAGACTGTTTTTAATAGTAATTATTTATAAGACATTATATATATATATATATATTTAAAAAGAAAGATGATGAGACTTATCAAACAAAAGCGCTGGCAGGTCGATAGACACACAAACAAACACAAACATACACACAAAATCTAGCTTTCGCAACCAATGGTTGCCTCGTCAGGAAAGAGGGAAGGAGAGGGAAAGACAAAAGGATTTGGGTTTTAAGGGAGAGGGTAAGGAGTCATTCCAATCCCGGGAGCGGAAAGACTTACCTTAGGGGGAAAAAAGGACAGGTATACACTCGCGCACACACACACATATCCATCCTCATATACACAGACACAAGCAGACATTTGTAAAACTCTTTGCCTTTACAAATGTCTGCTTGTGTCTGTGTATATGAGGATGGATATGTGTGTGTGTGCGAGTGTATACCTGTCCTTTTTTCCCCCTAAGGTAAGTCTTTCCGCTCCCGGGATTGGAATGACTCCTTACCCTCTCCCTTAAAACCCAAATCCTTTTGTCTTTCCCTCTCCTTCCCTCTTTCCTGACGAGGCAACCATTGGTTGCGAAAGCTAGATTTTGTGTGTATGTTTGTGTTTGTTTGTGTGTCTATCGACCTGCCAGCGCTTTTGTTTGATAAGTCTCATCATCTTTCTTTTTAAATATATTTTTCCCACGTGGAACGTTTCCCTCTATTATATATATATATATATATATATATATATATATATATATATATATATATATATATATATATATATATATATATATATATGTCATGTTTATATTTATATTAAACTTATGCTGAATAGTGATACAGTCAGAAATGAAGCACGGCAACTGACTAGATTTTTAAATCTAAGATGACTAATTTCTGTGCAGAATTTAATGTACTGAAGAGGCGTCTGCAAAGATTTTCAAACGGAGAAAAATTTTTGGTAAACTCTCATTCAGAACATCATCTATCATACACAGTCTATTATTTGGTTCTCGTTTATCATTATCAAAGAAAGCAGCAGTGTAAGTAACAACAAATAGCAATCTCTTGCCATTGTTTCGCTACTGAGACAATTGCTCTTTTTTTTTATTGTAAGCGGCGGTAGCGCGCACAAAAGCAAGCCATGCCATGAGCGGTGGCAGGTCGTAAGTGCTCATTATCAGAATTCGGCAAACAATGCACAACACAGTACAATAATGCATTTTCAGCTTAGAGTGACGTAAACACCTACAACAAAGAGAACGGCACTTATCAGATCAAAGCAAAATAAGCAATCGATTCAAACCAGATGAAGCACGTGAAAAAAGGAAGGGTACCCGTATAAATATGGACGGAGCACCTGACACATAGCAATGGCTACTTGGTAAAGCTTAACTGTTAAGCTTACGACTCGAACCAAACTACTGTTGCTGTATCTTCATTCATTCGACCTAAATTGTGTCTCATGTTACAATGGAACAACTTTGTTTTGTTTTGGAGGTGCAGTCTAAAACTTTTCTCCCCCCCTGAATTCCAAGTCTCAAATTTCAGGTGCGGCTTAGATTCGGTAAAAATTTTTTTCTTGTTTTTGAGTCTCATTTTTCAGGTGTGGCTTAGATTCAAGTGCGGCTTAGATTCAAGTAAATACGGTAAGTGATCACAAACTCTGTTCTATCTAAACTGAATACGATTGATTGATTTTAACAGGGAAGCTAAAACAGCTTAGGTCTGACCCGCCACTGCCCGCACTGAAACTAGGTTTATTGTGTGGTATCGCTCCCTGTATATCTAGTAAAGCCAACCAGTGCCCTTAAATAGTGCAAGGAGTCCCGCTACCAGTTTTTTGTTAGACACAATGTCTTCAGGTCTAGTTGTCCCGAAGATTCTGTATCTTTCACTCTCCAATGCCATGCATTCGAAGATTAGGTGTAATGCAGTTTCTTCACCCTCATCACAGATTCTACATTTATGGTCCTCTATCGTTATACCCATTGTGTGTTGGTGCTTTTTGAAATTCCCATGGCCGGTCATCAGTCCAGTCACGAGCTTGATCTCTTTCCTGTTCAAGCCCAGGATTACAGAGCTTCTTTTAAAACATGGCTTGGGGATCATTACCTTACCATGTTTTTGTTTATGGACCTTTGTCCAATATCCTACGTGATGTTTCCTAAGCCAGTTCCGTAGTTCTAATTTGATCATAGCCTTGGTGATTGTCAGGACAGGTTCCGGTCCAATAAATGGAGCTGTTGCCCCCATCCTAGCCAATCTATCGGCTTGTTCATTGCCTCAGATCCCTGAGTGGCAGGGGACCCACACTAGATTTACCCTATTGCTTCCCCCTAGCTCCACCAGAGCCCTGTGGCAATCTGCAACAATCTTAGATCTTGTTGCAGGAGCTGCCAATGATTTCAGGGCTGCCTGGCTGTCTGAATAGATGTAGATGCTACGGTCATTGTAGCACCTACACTTATTCTCCTCCACACATGCCCTGATTGCAGTAATTTCAGCTTGGAATACAGAGGCCAGTTTTCCTAGCAAGATGATCCTCTTGTCTTGGATGAACCTCGTACACCCCTGCCCCAGGACCTTGGTCTGTTTTCGACCAATTGGTGAACCAAACTATGTCCCCCGTACGGTGTCAAACTGTTTTTTCCCACTGTTCCCTACTTCCAATTATTATGTTGCAAGGCTTGTCGAAGCAGTTGGGAGTTATTATATAGTGGCAGGCATTTCCCCAGCCATTCCTATATTTACCTCACTCACTACGTTTGTGTGTGATTCTGGATATCCGAATGAGATCCAGTTTTAAGTCTGTGTGCCCCAGTTGCTGCCTCCATCTTGACTCAAAGGTGAAGTGGAGGCATATCCAGCATGGCTTCCATTCCGGCAGTTGGTGTTCTGCTAATTCCACCTGTTATGGCTAAGCAAGCCACTCTCTGCACCTTAGCAAGCTCCTTAGCAGCAACCCGCTGTTCTACCTTCTTCCAACACACTATGGCCCTGTAGCAAATCCTAGGTGGTGTATATCCAGTGCATACTCCTGGGGCTTAGGTCCTAGTTTTTGCCACAAGCCCTCCTAGCATTCACTAGAGTACTTTTTGCTTGGAGCAGATGCTCTTAAGGTGAAGGGGGTCCAAGTTAGCTTCTCATCCCAGGTTATCCCTAGATATTTCACTATCCCCTTCACAGGTAGAGTTTCATCGAAGAGCTTCTTAGGATAAACTCTCAGGTCCTGTTTAATGCACCATTTTTGCACAATGTCCAATCCTCCTTGTGCCATACTCCTAACTGTGTCAGTGAATTTGCCAAGTATTACTATGACAAGGTCATCTGCGTATCCTTGGCAGAAGCATTGCCTAGAACTTAGTTCCTCAATGAGTTTGTTCACCGCTAGATTCCACAATAGAGGAGACAAAACTCCTCCTTGTGGGCAGCCTCTAGTGGTCTTAATTACTACCTTTTCGTTCATCATGGTAGCCTCTACCTTCCTTCCACTAAGCATGGCCCTGGACCACCTACATATAGTGGTCCCCAGGTCATGCACATCTGCTGCCCATACCACGGAATTGAAGGTCGTGCTACTAAAGACCCCCTTGATATCCAGAAAGATGCAGCAGAAAGATATTTCTTGGAAGTGAAGTGCTTTTTCCACCTTCCCAACAAGTTGGTGGAGAGCTGTCTCACACGATTTACCTGGTGGGTATGCGTGTTGGTTCGAGTGTAGAGGGACCCTACTTAGTCTCCTCTCCCAAACATATACATTAACCAGTTTTTCCAATGTTTTGAGAATGAAGGAGAACAGACTTATTGGTCTCATATCCTTGGCCATGGTATGTTGAAGTCTCCCTGGCTTTGGAATGAAGACAGACTGATGACCTAGAAGCTAAGTCCCATAGTGTTCACAGCCATTTGGAATGAAGACAACCTTCACTGCCCTCCAAGCATTGGGAATGATTCCTACTGCTAGGCTAACCCTGAATAGCCTGCATAGGACTTTTATGAGCTTTCCTCCTGCCTGTTGCAGGAGGGCTGGAAAAATTCCATCTGGGCCAGGTGACTTTAACGGTTGGAATGTTCCCACCGCCCACTGGATTTTGTTGAAGTTCACACAGTCCTTGGCCGATTCCCAGTCCTCTCTTAGAGTGCCTGTGAACCATTGTCTCTTTGGGGTCACATACTGGTCTGTGTTGTCTGGCAGAGCATACTGAGGAAAGTGAGTTTGGAGGAGAAATTCCCGTGTCTCATGTGCTGTCTTTGTATATTCCCCATCCTCTTTCCTCAACATCCCTCCTGGATTGGTTGGTATTCTAGTGAGAATCTTGTGAAGTCTGGCTTGTGCAGCTGTGCCCTCCACTTCCTCACAGAATGCCTTCTAGGACGCCTCCTTTTCTTGTCTGACTGCAAGATTGTACTTGACAAGGGCCTCACAATATTTAACCCATTGTCCTTTATGTCTCGCAATATTAAACAGTCTCTGTACCTGTTTTCTTTGCATTTCCAGTTTGTTATTCCACCAAGGGACACTCCTATTTGTGCATTTCCTGGTGATTGTGCAGTTGCTGCAGTTTCCCTTCAAAAACAAATAAACTGTGAAAGAAAATTATACTTATTTTCTGTAAATTCTATGAATCATTTTCAATAACTGAACTTCACACACACACTAATGAGCTAGTAACAACATAAGTACAGTAGTGAGCTACTTCTCCTACTACACATATCCCTCTTAGGGTTTGGGCAGAGCCATTTCTGATCTTCATGAACAGTGATAGTGGTTTCTACGAGGGCATGCTGAAAAGTAACGCCTCCAAGTTTTGTATGTGAAAACTCATTATTAACATCTATGTCTTTATTCATAATGTCTACATATTTTTAGCCCTCTTCCACTAGAGGGCTTCGATATGTAGCATATAACAGGGCAGTGTGCAACTTAACTATGTCGACGCGTAAGAAATACCGTGCTGTAATCTAGTTTCATCTTCAAACAGTTTGTCCATGCATGGAGCAGAATATCATTGACTTTTTTTTTGTACTTAAAAAGCTTTAAGATTTTTCACGTAAGAATTCAGAGGCATTACTTTTCAGCATACCCTTGTGCATTTGATGCCCCATGTGATATTACACCACTATCTTTTTCTTACACTAGGGAATAAACTTACAAGTCATTTGTCCAAAAGTTGGAGACATTGTTTTGTTTATGTCCTGAGTGTAACTTTGTATTTAGGTAAACTGGAAGTCCAGTGCATTATTTACCTAAACAGGTGATTAAAAGTGTATATTACATATTCAAATTGTTGGATGATTTTGCACATATATTCTTTTCAGTCTGTCACTTTTTTGCTAAATTTTGATAATGAGATTGCAGCAATAGCAACATAATTCAGTTCTATGTTCAGTACCAGTTGAATGAAAATTATTTGCTACATGTAAATCAGATTCCTAATTTTGCACCTCATACATTTTAAAAGTGTTTCATTATGATATCACTGTGAACACAATAAAACCTGAAGAATATTATTAAAGTTAATGCAGCTGTGTTAAACAAAAATATTAAATTTATAAAAATGTAGCAAGATATACCTCCATTGCAAACTGTCCTGCATATGTTCCAGTCATAGTACTCGATTGCCCAGCTGCTAAAATGCCAACTGCCCATATATACATTGTTGCTATGCCAAAATAACACCCTAAGAAGACTCCAGCTTTATAAATATCAGCATCTACCAATTGAGTGTTGTTCTACTGGAAAAAAACAAAAAAACTTATCAATAAAACAAAATGTCAAATTTAAAAAACAAAACAGATGAAAACAGGGAAGTAAATTATGCTGCAATATAGTGATGCAAGACATAAGGATCATTATGTGGCAAATTAAAGAGATGGCAATTAATAAAAGGACCAAAACTTCTTACCCACCCTTTTAGCCATTTGACCACAGTTTTGTTTGCTGTCACACTATGATGCATATAGTAGTATTATAATCCCATAACAGAGCTCTTTTGTAGCTCACTGTTTTACTAACGGTCTTCATAACAGCACTGTACTTGCACAGGTAGATGACACTGTATGCAAGTTTGTGAAATGAAGCCCACAAGTGCAAATATTATGTAATCAGTTATAGACTGTACACTGTAAATACAAAAGTATAAGCTGACAGAATTTACCCCCCCCCCCCTTTTTTTTAAGACAGTGATGATAATCTTTATTTGTCGATAATAACTTTACAATCTTGAATATCGTCATTTTTCATACACTTTCATTAATGATATCACATCATAAATACAAGTAAGATCTACAAAGAGCAGCACATTAGATACTTTGTATAAATATTTATCACCACTGATATACTGCAACTGAAAATACAGAAAAACAGTAACAGAGATAATGGAGTTCAGAAAGCTTTAAGTGAGTATAAACATCTCTTAATGAACTACTGTTTGAAAATGCCCATAAAGAAGTTTACTTGGAGTTCCTTTATACCAATTGGTAACATGTTATAGAACTGTCTTCCAGCATAATTGATACAGAATTGTCTTCCACAAGCAAGTGGGCTGTGAGCTGTAGCACTGTATCTCTTATTATTCAATATCCTATGGCAATCTTCTCCAATATGTGTATTGTAATAATGGATGTGTGTGTACATTATGCTCTGTCTACATTCTCTTTTACCATCTTAATTGTTTTAAGAACATACAAAGAGTACACACACAGTAAATTATACTTGATGAAACAGTCCCTACTGGATTGACATCTACTTATATCAGCAGTTATTTTAACAACTCTGTTTTGAAGCCTGAATATCCTATCTATGTAGACTGTGCCGCATCCCAAATTTCAATCCCGTAATTGATAATTTGTATGGATTAGTCCATAGTAGATTTTTATAGGACAGGAGGAGGGGTTATAACAAGTAACTGTTGCAACTAATCTTTTTCCAGATGTAGCTGGTACACACTGCCACGTAAGATGTTCATCAATCACAATGCCTAGATATTTATTTTTATCAGATGTTTCAAATTTAGACAGTGGCTGGTTGGTTGGATTAAAAGAGGGAGAAAGGGACCAAACTATGAGGTCATCAGTTCCTTGTTCCGAATAAAACAATGCCACAAGTGTGAGAATAAAACAAACAAGATTGACAACTCAAAACGGAATGAAAGGAAAAAATCACAAGAACGATGAAGGGCGACAAACATGTAAATGGACAAAAGGGGACAAGAAAACCATAGAAATGAAAAAAATGGGATGAAGAGATTAAAACAACAAAGAAGATTACCATGGCTGGCTGACCATGAGAATAAAAAGAAGCCAGCCACTCTGCAACACATTAAGACCTGCAGCCTAGAAGCACTAGGTTGGAGGACACAGAGGGACAAAGGACATGTGGTAAAACTTAGATCAAATGATAAAACCCACCCTCACAAATAAAACTTAAAACAAAATCAGCCGATGAGGTGTCGTCAGGTAAAATTAGCGGAAACAAGTCCGGTAACCCAAGATTTCATCACTGGGCAGTTGAAGTGAGAAAGTGCACCAGAATATGGACCACTGTCAACCGGGTACCGCACCGACACTCAGGCGGGTCTTCACAGTGCAGGAGGTAACCGTGGGTCACCCAAGTGTGGCCAATGCGGAGCTGGCAGAGGACAACTGATTCCCTGCGAGAAGCCCGCATGGAAGTCTTCCACACATTCGTAGTCTCCTTAATGACACGCAGTTTGTTGTGTGTACTGTTATGCCATTCCGATTCCCAAAGCCTAAAAACTCTACGGCATAAGTCAGAACCCAAGTCAGGTTCAGAGATGCCCAATTCCAGAAGTGGTTTCCGCGTAGCCTGTTTGGGATGCCGACATGTCCTGGGGGTCCACACTAACGCCACTGAATGACCGGACCATTCCAAGGCATAGATGGATTCCTGGATGGACGTTACCAAATGACGGCGAGGGTAGCACTGGTGGATATCTTGTAAGCTGCTCAAGGAGCCAGTGTACAGAAGAAACAATTCCCCAGGACATGAAGTGCGAGAGAGATGTCCACCAGCTCTGCAGTGAATACACTGCAGCCATCAGGCAAGGAATGCTGTTCAAAATGGCCTCTGTGGACGTAGGTGAAGTCAACATGACCATCAGCCATTGAGCCATCAGTGTAAACCACTTCAGAACCCCGGAACATGTCAAGAATCGAAAGGAAGTGACAGCGGAGAGTGGCAGGAGTAACTGAGTCCTTAAGGTCATGCGAAACGTCCAGATGAATCTGCGGCCTAGGTGTACACTATGGAGGTGTATGTGGACGGACCTGGATGGGAGGTGGTAAAGGGAAGGACTCCAGTTCAGACAGAAGCGACTGCATGCGAACCACAATCGTTAGCCCTGATATGGGCCGCTGATGTGGGAGATGAACAGCTCCGGGTGGAAAAAGGAGGCGGTAATTTGGATGCTCAGGAGAACGTGCAATGTAACTGGCAAGCAGTTTTGCACATCGGATCTGCAATGGAGGGACTCCAGCCACCACCAGGACACTGGTCACCGGACTGGTTATAAAAGCTCCTGTCACCAAGTGAACGCCACAGTGGTGCACTAGGTCGAGTACACGCAACACTGAGGGTGCCACCGAACCATGAACCAGACTCCCATAGTCAAGGCGGGATTGAACAAGGGCTTTGTAGAGCTGCAGCAGAGTAGAGTGATCTGCATCCCAGTTGGTGTTGCTCAGGCAGCAGAGGGCATTGGTGTGCTGCCAGCACTTCTGCTTAAGCTGACGAAGGTGACGTAGCCAAGTCAGTCGGGTGTCAAAAACCAGTCCTAAGAATCGATATGTCTCAACTACAGTGAGTGGATCATCATGAAGGTAAAGTTCTGGTTCCAGATGAATGGTACGATGCTGACAGAAGTGCATGACACACGACTTAGCAGCCGAAAACTGGAAGTCGTGGGCAAGAGCCCATGACTGCGCCTAGTGGATGGCTCCCTGTAGGCGCCGCTCAGCAACACTAGTACTGGTGGAGCAGTACAAAATGCAGAAGTCATCTGCATGCAGAGAGGATGAGAAGGACGGCCCTATAGCTGCTGCTAGACCGTTAATGGCCACTAAAAATAGTGATACGCTTAATACAGTGCCCTGCGGGACCCCATTCTCCTGGATATGGGGGGAACTCCTGAAGGCACCAACTTGGACATGGAAAGTACGGAGCAACAGGACATTCTGGATAAAAATCTGGAGCGGGTCTCAGACACCCCACCCATATTTAGACAGTGGTTCTAGGTTTATGTCCATCTGAGGGTGGTTATAGTTTACCAAGAACTTCATCACTACTATCTAATCCTTATTTAACGAAAATTTATTAATTATAAGACATTACATGATCAGGCCAATGTTCTCCTTATTGTTCAACACATTCCCAGGTAGTAGGTAATGTATCCTCAGCGGAGTTCACTGACTGAGTTTAGTGGCTATGTTAAGTCATTAATACATATAAGAAACAAGAACAGCCACAGAATACTACCCTATGAGACTACACAGTTGAGAAATTTGTATGCTTTTACTGTTAGGACCTTCACTTTATTCTTATAATGATACATGTGATGATCAAGACAGTGAAAACAATGTAAGTGACAGTTCAGTAAGCAACAAGCTGAATACCTACGTACTACATCTTATGAAGGAGCCCTTCTGTTTACCAAGTCAACAGATCCCACCCAATATGTGAATTCTAACTGGCTAAAGTACAAGCCATAGCAACTAGTACAACAGGATGGCTTAGCAATGTTATATATGCTCCACCAATCATTAAACATTAAATGGCTGACAAGATAAATGACAAATAAAATGCGAGTCCTGCTTGCTTTTGCGTAGGCCATGTTTCTATAGCATACGTGGAAATTTTACAAATTACAGGGTGGAGCGGTAAATTGCTTTTTTTTATGAATTCACATTTTGGTGACACTGTTGGCTGAATAGGGGGAGGGTGGACATGGTTTATAGTGACTGACGGGAGGTTTGTATTCAATTGTTGTTCCGTTGTGTTCTCTCCACGGGATTCTTCATAATGAACTGAATTTTCACCCGTATAAAATGTGCGCGATCCAGCAATTGTCTGTAAGGGATTATGTAACACGACGAACATCTTGTGAAGACGTGCTTGCAACCATACCCCATGACGCAAATGTGTTCTCTTCTGATGAGGCACATTTTCACCTCAGTGGGTGTGTAAACAAACAGAATATGCAGTACTGGAGTAACAGAAACCCCAGGCAAATTCACCAGAGACCCCTCCACTGCAAACGTTTTCTGGAAGGCTTATCTCTCGGATGGGGGATCTCAACTGGGCCGCACAATCACGGACTGAGCCCTGTGCGATTTTTTTCTTTGGGTTTACCTGAAGTCAAAGGCTGAAATTGAAAGAATACCAGAAGACATGCTTGAAAGAGTGCATGAGAATTTCAGAAAACACAACTGGCGCAGTGTGTGGATTGTGAAGGCAGACATTTGCCAGATATACTGTTTAAACCATGTAATTAGAAACTTCCATTATTGTCCAATATGGGGAAAATAAAAATAAGTTTATAAGTGTTCATTTTTTTAATTTCATTCCCAAATCTGTAATGTACCGTGTTCCACCCTGTATATTGAACTGATGATATATAAATGCTTGAAAACTCAGTTTGTTCTTATTTGTTACAAGAAATCAATTTTTATCATGAGATATAGGCATTTTATACAAATCAACAGTTTAGATCTTAAAAACAGGTTACATTTACTGTTAACTTTGGGATATAAATTGCAAATAAGAAATAATTTAAGTCAACTTACCGGAAAAACATCGTAATGTATATTGTTGCTCGACACACACTGATCATACTGTAAAGAAAAGAAAATGGCAGTTAATGGAATAATCAAAATGAGTATTTATAAAGCAAAGCACTGGAGGAAAAAAGTTTATTGTTGTTATACTAGCAGCAAATTAAATAAGAAATTTAGACAATGATGATGATGTGTGTTTCCATGTCTATCAGTGATTAGGAGCACAAGCCACAAGATAAATGTCAGAAAAGTTGTGATAAATAAAATAATTTTTACAAACTTAAACCGCATTAAGTTCTAAAAGAAATGTGGTAACAAGAAAAGCTTATCCGTTGGCCCACAGACTTAGATATTCACTTAAAAAATGTTTCAATTGACCAATACCTTTGACAAAGATGATTTTGCACTGATAGAATTACAGAAATTCAAATGAATCTCTGGCAGAATATGCACCCCATTTAGGAGGAGGATACTTTAAAGCTTTAACTATATATAGATGATCATGGCCTTGCTTTGTGGGATAAAATGTTCATGTCTCATTAAAGTTTTCGCTTAAGGACACAACATTAATGCCAATATCTAGCACAGGACTTACAAAAACTTCATTGTGCTATCAAAACAAATGCCGGATGATATTCCATGCACGCAGCACACGGTCAAATGTCACATCATATGACTTTCACAAGTTTTTAAAACTGAAGGAGCACCCAGATGGAATGACTTCTGCAGATGGCAAAATGTAAAAGAGGCAACTGTGAAGTAGTTGAGAAAGTGGCAGAATATATTAACAATTTTGGTACATAAAAACTTGGAGTCAAGGTTACAAAATATACTAACATTATTGCTGATAGTGTGAAAAAATACTAAAGGTCAGTATTGAACACAAAGTAAATACAGAAATATTGTACAGTCTCATTTAAATATTTCTAACATTTTGTAAATTTCTTTCTTTCAAATTTCCACTAATCAGAAACACAGATATCTGAATTTACTGTGTCATCTGAACAAGACACAGCCAGGACAAACGCACCACAGGCGCAAAGATACAAGCTGGTGCCTGCCATAGAGACTCGCTATTTGCACGAGTTCCACCATCACCACGGACAGCACTGAGGATGAAGATATCGACTTCGCCTCAGCCAATTGCAAGTTAAGTACAATCTGCCAATGACCGGACAACAACGGACAGAAACCTACTTGGAAGATAGAAGAGCAGTCCTCACCCACTTGGTTATAGATCATCATCCAGTGCTAGCTTAGACATGGAATGTTGTTTAGTGAACTCTTAGAAGTGAACAGACAGTTGTTGTAAACTGCATTTGCTGTGTACCATGAAGTTTTCCTACGATTATTTGCACTTAGCCATTCATGGCCTTTTTGTGTTATATTACATGCAGTGTTGCAGACTTAATCATTCAACTAGTCACAAAGATAAGTAAACCTTTTTAACTCATTTGTGTGACTTTGTTACTAATTTGTTGGAGTGTTGTAGTACCTTTGTTCTCCTATCCTGTTACCTGACCCTGCACATAGCTGTATAGTAGTGGTAGGGAGAAACTGTCTTAGTGGTGTACTGCACCAGAATACGTTTCACAGACTCGGCCTACCACAACATCAGTGGCAACTTGGCCTCCACAGCAGTAGCGATGAGGGCTTTACAAAACTGGCAATGAGGGTTCACAAAAGAATTTCAGTCAGACAGTGACATCAATATGGAGTCCATAAATTATATTGGCAGATTGAGACAAGCAGTTGTGGCATCTTGTGCTTCTAGTAACTGCCTTAAGCAAGTTTTATGAGCAGAGTTTGTGGTCTGCTACATTCTACAATGTCAGCAACACAGTGAGCTATAGACAGTCATGATGCCAACAGTAACATGCCATCAACTGTCTAATGGTGACAACAAAAGCAAGTTGAGCAATAGCAGATTGTTATTTATCAGCTTTGGCTTTTTGTTTTGGTCATGAATTTGTTTCCAAATAGTCCTTTTCCTTTGACTGCTCATGAGAATTCAGCATGAACCGGACTGTGTGTCGATGCATTGTACCTGCACTCAATAAATTCCTGTTTGGTATCTGTTACACACTCAGTAATGCAGAATGTTGCTCCACTGCACTCACTGGATTATGTTCAGCAACTGCTACTTACACTGGGAGATAAGTTACAGTCTCTGCATGACTTACAGCTCTCTGTTATTCCCCTTTCTAGACAATTCATAGATGCTACTCAGGGAGAACAATTGCTCAAAAAATTTCACAATCTCTGGAAAGGATGTGTGTGTTCAAAGAAGTAATATGTTTTTGGAAGGGCTCTCAGGATTATTAAAGTAGGTGACAGACACTGTTTTCCTGTAACGTATCCTCCGGAGTACACTGAGTGCCTCTGTTGCTTCCTATTAATAATGTACCACTTATATATCTGCATGCTAGTTTCATCCTAAGTGCCCTACACACCAGTCAGCTACGTAAACAGTGCCTATAGCTATGGCCAACTCCGTTGCATGCTCATTATACAACAGAAGAGGAAAATTTCAAAGAATAGATTTTATTTGTCTAAAGTGTCTGGAATTGGCCTGGTGACAAACTCCACATTCCCCTTCTGATTTGAATAAAGTGACCCACGATTTGAACACCACTTACAGATTAAAGAGACACTCAGTCTCTGAGCTGGAAGGTCATCATCAACATCAGTGTTTATGGGAGGAAAATGTTGCACCAGCAGTGTTTCATCTGTCACACTATTTTCTTCACAGCTTTTGCAATCTAAATTAGAAATCTAAATCCCTTCTCATGTTACACTGTTTACTACTGTGAATAGACCACAACGATCCTCTCAGCATAAACAGATTCTCTACAGTCCCTACTGCAACTAAATAGACTGAGAATCTGCCAACAACAATTATTAAAGTCATCCAGGAACCAAGTCACCTAAGTAAAAGTAGTGTCCTTGACCCAGGTTCTTGTTACATTTTCAACTACATAACTGAGGACGTTATTAAGCTAATTATCTAAATTAACCTACTATAACTGAAATCAAGAAACAATAATAAACATAGGATTCCACTGAGTAACAATAAAACAGAAAGAAAACATCATAAGTGGAACACAGCACCACAGAATCAACTAAGTGAACTATATACACCATTCAATGTAACTGAAGGTCACTTTTTCGAAACCCTGTAATTATCTCCCACTGAGATGGAGGCGTTTGAAATTCAGCTCTTAAGTTGCCTAGACGCTTCCTCTGTAATGGTGAAAAAGTGTGGCACCATGTGACATCACGCTTATGTTTGGAGGTGCTTTGAACTCTGTGATGTGCGAGGTGGGTTAACAATGTCACATCGGTACCAAATTTCGTGACAATTCTGCTCGAGGCCACCGTGGACGTATCAGACAACGGGAAAGTCATTAAACCCGTTTCTCATATTCCACCACTTCTCTCGAGGCCTCTGTGATGGAGCTCACAACTGTAACACTCAGTGTTGAAACCACACAGTTTCCTTACAGGTCACCGAGATAAACATTTCACACACACTGTCGCTCAGAATCGATACAAAAAGGCCTCAGAGGTTGGCATAAAGGGTAAAAACCACCCCTTCCCTTAGGGTATCGATTCCCACACATTCCACAGTGAGATAAGCAATAGGGCAATATCCTTGGCAACCTTTAACACTGCTGACATACCCTGGATGATACAATCCTCATCTAAGGACATTGTGGGCCTGCAACACTACCGAATGTGATCGGCCCCATCGGGAGTCTAGAATGACGACAAATTTTTTGCTCTGGTGTATAGAGTGGAAGTACTAGGGACCGTTCAAAATGATTTCGCGAAATTTGAATTTGATCCAAAGCAGCAAAGGGTGTTTATGCTTTTTTAACCCTCCTGTTCCAAGCCTTCTTGTGGCATGATCAAAGAGGAGTGTGATACTGATACATGCAAGAATAAAATGGCAAAGGGTCACTCTAGGGTCCCCCAGTATGGCAACACCCTCGGTGCTACCTGTGCACCTTTATTCGGCACTTTAAAATGTCCCTACATAGAAGAGCCATTCACTGATTCCTATGCACTGGCATGGCAGGCATCCCTTTTGACACCATCAGATTTTGCATGCGACCAGCAGGCACTAGTTTAGTAATATATTGCGGCTCAGCTAAGATGTGTTGAAATGATTGCCTATCACACTGCCACCTGGGAATCAGTGACTGACTCTCTCAGTACAGGACCGTTTTCTAAGATCAATAAAGGTGCATTGGTGGCACCGAGGCTGTTGCCGAACAGGGCTAGTGGGGGTGGGGATCTCAGAGGGACCCTTTGCTGTTTCATTAACATACGTGGCAACAGGCAATGTTACACATGTACCCTCCACCCCACGAGTATGTCAAAAGAGAGCGCATAGTGGGGGGTGTCAGCAGTGTCAAATGTTGTCGAGAATGTCATCCTGTTGCACATCGCACAGTGGACTGTCATTTTTGACAGCAAAATGTGTGGGTATCAAGTCCCTAAAGAAAGTGGTGGTTTCATTGACACACTCTATGCCACCCCCTGAAAACTTTTCATGTCAGCTGTGAACAGCAGTCTATCTGAAATGTCTTCTTTGGCCACGCAAAATCATGCGACTTCAACATTGGGCATTGCAGTTCTGACCTCCATCACAGAGGGATCAAGAGAGAGGGTGAAATGTGGGTAAAAGGGAGGGGAGTGTGATGTCCTTCCCATTGTGTGACACAACCACAGCTGCCACTGGAAATGAGCAGAATTATCATGAAATTTGGTGCCATTGTGGCATCGTTAACTCACCTTACACCTCACATCAAATTCTGGGCTCCAGTTTTCTTTCGCACATGTCGACACTTTCCTGTTCGAAGCAATTCCGTACCCAATGGTGATGAAAGGTGCCACACTTTTGCACGATTATAAAGGAAGGTCGTAGGCACCTTTGAGCCAAATTTCAGTCTTTTTCACAATGAGAGAGCATTAAAAAAGGTTTCGAAAAAGTGACCGTTTAATTGCATTTTGCAGTGTGTGCAAGTTTTTGCTGTGTTTTCCACTGTGGAAAAGTCATGAAAACTGTTGTATTCTGAGGGTTGTCAGAGATTATTCTGGGTACCTGCACCAATTTAACACAATATATATTTGGGGTTGGCTGAAAGCTTACTAGCTTGACAGTCTTTCTGTTATGCTTATCTGTGACTCAGCATCTTCGCTATATGGTGAGTAGCCATCTATCCTTGTCATAATATTATCATTATTCCATCCCAGATTTTCAACAGTGCAGTTATTGCAATAGAGTAATGTATATGGCATGGCTTGTTTCACAGGTGGTCTGGCCTCTGATGAGATAGGATACGCCTGTGACAAGACTGGGGTAGGAAGTGCTGGGTGGGTGTATTTGGCAAGTCTTACATCTGCGTCTTCCACAAGGATATGATCCCTACAACAAGGGGTTGTGAGTGGGAATGGCATAGCAATGAACAAGGATGTTGTGTAGGTAATAGAACACCCTTAAACCCACTTACCACCAACAATACCTGCATTTTGACAGTGATGAGAACTCCTCCTTTGCCCAGTATGCAGGAGGTCTCATTAGGGTCTTCAAAGACACCCTCCCTCTCGCCCCCCCCCCCCCCCCCCCAAACCTAGTCCACGAACAGACTTCCTATGCCATATCCTCACACACCCCTAATCCACCCACCGCCCCCAAGAATCAACTACAAAGGAGTGCCACCTGATCAACCAGTATCACCTGGACTGGAAAACTGAACCATATCCTTCACCAAGACTATCATCATGCCCTGAAATGAGGGCATCCTACACAAGATTCTTCCCACCCCTCCTGAAGTGGTGTTCCATTGCCCATCTAACCTACACAACATACTAGTCCATCCCTATACCACTCTTCCTCCCAATGCTTGGTTGCAGGGATCATATACCTGTGAAAGACACAGATGTAAGTCCTGCCCAATCCACCCACCCAGAACTTCTTACTCCAGTCCTATTGCAGGCTTATCCTATCCCCATCAGAGTATATCCACCTGCGAAATCAGCCATGTCATACACCAACTCTGCTGCAATCACTGCACGGTTTTTTTATGTCGATGTGGCAACCAAAATGAACAGCCACCACCAAACTGTGGACACAGCAAAACAGACTACTTAGTGGCACAGCATGCAGCTAAGCACAACATGCTTTAGTTTTTCTGAAGTACGCAAATGGGAGTTATCCTGCAACACATCCTTTACTCCTGGAACAATCTTGGCCTCAATTTCCATTAACTGGCTGACCCCACACCCTCCAGACAACAGCATCCTCTTCCTCTGTCCTATTACCCCCTCGCAATTCACTTATCTATGTCACCTTCATCGTGTGCTGCTTTCCATCAGCTCTGGCACCCATGCTACACGTGCCTAGCCCATGCACCTGTCACCTCTCCCTCCTACATTCCGAGTGAGCAATATTGCTGCCTCCCTCCAAGCCTCCAGCTACTCACGCCACCCAACCACTCTTGCTGCCTCTCTCTCCCTCTACCCATCCACCCTAGTCCAATGCCAAACTGCATTCTTGGCACTGTGCACCCAGTCAGCACTGGGGATACAGGCAGGCATGCATGCTGGTGTGTGTGGAGGGGGGGGGGGGTTGTGTTTGTGTGTGTATTTTTACTCTAGCTCACGAAGGGATTAATTCTGAAAGCTAGCAATATTTCTGTCTTTTTTGTGACTCAATACCTATGCTTTTAGGTGTGTGGTTCCCTTTGCCCCCAAAGTATTTATAAAGTAATAGGTTAATTCGTTTTGTGCTTCCTTGACTGTGGTGGCCAATTAAATATGTTTAGGGGTCCCAATAGAACATTTGTTTTGACCCATCCCTCTCTGCACATTCTCCTTTTCGACCCTGACATTTTCGTACCAGTATTAAACATAAAAAAACTTCTGCAAACTTGCTAATAACTTCCAGCAACTGGCAAGTTCAGTAAGTTTTTGCAGCAAGATGCAAGAAACTGTTTCCACTAAACTGTAGTGGCTACTTGAGAAAGTTGATGAAACTTGTAGAAGTTGACTGTTTAGGGGTATTTCCTCATGAAAGAACTTGCAGAAGTAGCTCCTGCAAACAACTCATGGGTGTTTATTTACTAGTGGACACACACACACACACACACACACACACACACACACACACACACAAAACCTTTAGAACACAGGGTATAGCAACACAAAATATTTGTAAGTGTGAATCTTTCAAGGCAATACTACACAGATCCTACGAGCATGTAACAGGCTGTCATTTTCTACGCAAACCAGAATTCTCACAGTCCAGCAGAAGAAATTGATGAAGGCACAAAACAATGATTTTATTTGATTTATTTATTCATTTAGGGACTATTTCTTACTGATATCGGATATTTCATCATGATCCAAAGTTATTAAATAGCTCAAAATATACATACACACACACAATATTTATGTATAATACTCTCTTGCAGGTATATTTAAACACTAAGTTCAATTCATGCACTTGTAACTACATAACTTACCACAGCTTCATTCGTTTTCATATACAATCCTTTTGCAAATACTGAAACCACAAAAATGTTGATGATGAAACTCACAAACAATGCAATGCAAGCTTCGATGAAGAAGTATTTATTTGCTTCACGGACTTTCTCTGGCTTCCTTCGGTCGACTTCTCGAGACTAAAAAATGAACAACAATGAAAATACTATTTCTGCTACTTAAATGTTTAAAAACACTACTTAATTGTACAGTCATTTTAAGTAACATTTATAGAAATAACAAATCAGTCATTTTAAAAGTGCACTATCAAGTGTTATACACAATTCAAACAAACCTTGACTAATGCTGAATGCAGGTACAGGTTATGTGGCATAATGACTGCTCCAACAATCCCAACTGCTTGGAGTAATGCTGTGCTGTCACAGTTTGAGCACCATGGAAAAAACAGACCTTTCACAACTTCCCCTTGATCAGGTGCCACAACAACATACTAAAACAAAAAGCCACCATTACAAGCACAGAAGGGATATCAACAGCAACACATAAATCAATACTGTTTTCCTACATACGTAGTAAAAAAATAAATGTGTGTTCTAGTTGAACAAAAGTGTTTCAACATTCTGTCAAATCATATAATGATACACCTGCTGAATTTCATCATCTTCATACAGTTGCCTAAGCATACAGGAATTATGACACAATTAAAAGCATCTATACAAAATATTGGTACTCAGAATACATTCAAATTTTTACTAATTTACAAACATAACAATCATATTTATCATTTTCCAAAGCAATAAATGCTACCTGTTCACGAATGCTGCAGCGATAGTCTATACTTGTTTTAAATGCATAAAAAGTAAAATAAATTAATCTTCAACCTGATGTTTGTTTTGAGGTGTAGAGTGATTAACTAGGCTTACCCTTACTGGAGGTATTATGTCCTCGTCTTACCCTGATCTGTAAGTCAACTTTGTAAGTCAATTATATGGAAACTGAAAGTTTAATGTGCGATATCCACTGCCTCTATCACATATCTCACATGGAGATCATGAGAATAAGAGGAAAGAAACTCAGGAGTGTACATAAAGTTAGTAATTCTCTCTCGACTCCAAACATGAATCAGACATGGCAGAAAATCGCCCATATCGGTAAGAAGTATTTCCGCCAGGCACTTACTGCATCTAAGAGGCAGCACAGTTAAACTACATAATCAGTTACAAAAAACTATATGAGATATATCAAAAGTACACAATCAGCTAAAAAAAAGAGAGAGTTTAAACTGTAGTGAGCTGTGATGAGAACATGAAAGCATTTATTTTTGTTCAGAAAATAGTGATTACAAATAAATGTTGTGACACTGAATTTCACGATATGTGCTGGATTATGGTGATTTCTTTCCTCTGTTTTAGAGGATGAGGTAATGATGTGACATCAGTAAATGTGTTTGGATCCAGAAACTTGACCTGAAAAGCATTCAGACAATATGGAAAGCTTCCAATAAGGGGAAGAAACTGTTGTATGCTCTCTAGAGAAGAGATGATCCACAACTGTTGTAACTGGTCCTTAATATCCTGGATACTAGCAATCGGCTGGTGTTAACATCCAGGATGGTCCCAAACATGTTCTATGGAGACAGATGGGAAAAATGGCAGCATGACACTTGCATGAGAGGTAGTGCACGAGTACATAGGATGTCCATGGTACCATCGGAGTTCCCTCAATCACTACCAGCTGTGACCTGAAGTCATATCCAACGGCTCCCCACATCAAGTCACCAAGAGTAACAACACTGTGTCTCTCCAAAAAATTAGAAGAATGGGACCTCTGTCATGGTTACCACCATACTTGCCAATGATGGTTACATGAGGTAGTACAGAACTGTGATTCATCGCTGAACAGAATGTGACACCAGTCAACAGCAGTCCATGCTTCCCAGTCACAGCACCATTTCAAATGCAGCTGTTTGTACAAGTTGTAAGGGGTTATGACAAGTGACAAGTATGCCTGCCCTCACATTCCCATGTAGTCCAACATCAGGTCACTGTCACATCCAAATGCCCCACAAATCTGGATATTGCATAATTCGACCAGCTGGCTAAACAGAGACACACAATGAGGCCCCTTCCAAAGTCTGTAAGGTGACGATAGCTCTGTCTCACAAGAGAACATGGCTTCTCAGTGTCCTTCAAAGTGATCACTCAACAATTCATGCCCCTCATATACTCTACCAGGCCTGGTAACAACACTAATGCTCCCTGGTGGCCATTCCCAGTGACGGCTCACATAGAATTTTACAATTAGGGTACAATATTACAAAAATAAATAGATTGTGTTTCACTACGTTGTCACAGTGGGTGACACTTAATACCGTTGTGACATTAGCTTTACCTAATGCACTAAGATTCAATATGCTGTTTACATGTTTCAGATTTCAGCTATGGTTTTTTTAGTAATGCATTTATATGACCTAGATCTCTCACTGCCCCTGTGCCCATGCATCACTGTTCCTGAATAACAAACATGAAAAGCACTTTTTTATCACCACCTATAACATTCAGATTTACAAGGGTAATAATTGTAACTAAATATAGCTATATGAACTGAACTACTTAAAAATATATAAATTTTATAATCAATTGTTTAACATTGTTAGGAACAGAACAAAAAGTGACTTAACAGTGGGAATTGGACCCGAGCTGATGAATTGCAAGTCTGTGTGCTTGACCATGGGGCTACCACAATAATACGTGGACTGCTACTCAAATATCCCTCATACAGATCTTTAGAGTGCATTTTACCCTTTCCCCTCAGATGAAATATTCTAGCCCTCCTGTTGCCATATACAGGGTGTCCCATTTATCTTGACCGCCCTAAATAACTGTTTGTCCAGATGCCAATTACAAAATGTTTCAAACAAATGTTCTTTAGCCATCAGGGGGACATCAATTAGCATGATTGCCTTCATTGTATCTTTGTTTTTTTACAAAGACATGAACAGTGGTATGACTTTTTTAAATGGCACACTGTATTTTTTATTCGGTAATTCATTTACTCTCCTAAAGTCCTATTCAAAATGTATCACAGTGTACCATTCACTACTAAATGTCGTGTGACTAGGGCCTCCCACCGGGTAGACCATTTGCTGGGTGCAAGTCTTTCTATTTGACGCCACTTCGGCGTCGATGGGGATGAAATGATGATGATTAGGACAACACAACAACCAGTCCCTGAGCGGAGAAAATCTCCGACCCAGCCGGGAATCGAACCCGGGCCCTTAGGATTGACATTCTGTCGCGCTGACCACTCAGCTACTGGGGGCGGACTACCATTCACTGAAACACAACATTATTAATTACATAACACAACATTGACTTTGAGCCCAGGATCACAATCTCGTCCATTTGATGGAGCTGTCAGAAAACAAACAAAAACCAAGTAAAAACATAACACAAAATTGACTTTGGCTCTCCTGTACCATTGCTCAGGAGTAGAACATTCAAAGGTGCTCCAAGTGGTGACCCTGGACACCGATACACTGGTGCACTCATTGAATGAAAGAATTATTTACTGCTTCCAGTGTTGCCTGCTGGAGAGAATGACAAGCAATCATGATATGTTCCTGCATGTCCTGTGGAGTTGTTGGAATATCGTGATGGACAATGTCTTTAATGCATCCCCAAAGAAAAAAGTCCAGAGGATTTAAATCAGGAGACCTAGCAGGTCAAGTAACTGTTCCTCCGCGACCAATCCATCTGGCAGGATACCTTTGGTTCAGAACACGACATGCACACACGGCATTATGTGCTGGACATCCATCATGTTGATATCACATAAGCATTCTGGTTCTTAGCAACACTTCATCCAGAAGAGGAAGAAGAATTCATCTGAGGAAGTTGGCATACGTTGTGCCATTTAGACTACTATTGATGAAATAATGGCCAATAAGCATCCCACACCAGACGTTAACTCTCCACTGACCTGTCTAAGCTATCGTGGTTTGTCACTGGATCAATAATGCATGTTCCTTGTATTTACCTGTCCTTTGTTCGAGAAGGAACATTCATCAGTAAATAGAACACTGGAGAAGAAGTTCGGGTTGGTGCGGATTTGCTGCTGTGCCCACTGACAGAACTGTACAAAATTCTGTAAATCATTCCCATTCAATTCTTGATGTAGGTGTACATGGTAAGGATGGAACCAGTGATGTGTAAGAATACGATTTACAATGGTTTTAGGAATGCCAATCTTGTGTTCAAACTGTTGTGTGCTTGCATGTGGATTCATAGCAACGGAAGCGAGAACAGTATCTTCGGCAGCTTCGTCTGTGAGTGCTACGACGACTGCGTTCTCGTGGGCTGAAACTTCCTGTTTCCTGAAGGGTCACAACAAGACAAGAAAACATCTGTCGAGAAGGTGGGTTCTTGTCAGGATATCACTCTCCGTACAGTTCCGCTGCCTGCGTAGCATTTCGCCTACCTTCAACAACTGCCTACTCTACACAACAGTATTTAAAAGGACTAAACTACTGTACTAAATGTACCCATACATAAGAAAACAGTATTGCAATTACTGTTCTGCTAACTTATATTCCCCATAGATGAGTAGTATTTCTACCTTCTCTTCGTTCGTGTACATTCTACTCGCACAACTCTTCAACTGACGATGGTTGATGTGACGGAATGACAGGTGTGCATTCTACTTATGTTTACATTTGTCCTCTGTCAATGTCAGCACTTGGATGTCTTCCATTACCCCGAGTACCTGCACTAAGTGCTGGGATCATCATGTCAATGTTGTGTTATGTAATTAATAACGTTGTGTTTCAGTGAAGGGTACACAGTGATACATTTTTGAATAGGTCTTTAGGAGAGGAAATGAATTACCAAATAAAAAATATAGGGTGCCATTTGAAAAAGTCATACCGCTGTTCATATCTTTGTAAAAAACAAAGCTACAACAAAGGCAATCATGCTGACCCCCCTGATGGCTAAAGAACATTAGCTTGAAACATTTTGTAATTTGCATCTGGACAAACAGTTATTTAGGGTGGTCAAGATAAATGGGACACCCTGTATACATTTGTAGTAGATCTAATAACTCTTTAAGTCACAGTTTATCCTCCATAGATATACCAGAAAATGGAGCCTTTAGCAGATCATCTACTTGTCATTGTCAAGTACCTGTAAAACTAACATGGAAAAGCACTACATTGTCTGCATACACTGCCAGGTATAAATAACACTTTACACAACTCGCATTAAGATAAAAGCATTACAGCTGAGTGCCTTCTCAGAGTTGATCATAGCATGGCTGACCGTCATGTCACCAGCTGACACTGGTTACTGGTTTCTAGTTATCGTGGAGAGAGTGCTACAAAACATGTTTTCATCCATTTCGTTTGCATACCATCACACATTCAGAGGGAAGTGGCATTATTTTAGTACAATTTGCAGCTCACATTCAAATAGGACTGGTATAATTTTAGTGTGATACTCCCAGTGTGCTGTAGCACATTAGCACATGATCACCTGCTGCCACTGGCCATTCCACCTGCTCACGGTATGTATGCATACAAAGTTACACTGACATCTGACTGTGTCTTTTAGGTGCATCACTTTTTTGGTCAGGCAGTGTAATGCAATGATTTAACTTTTGGCTGCTCAGGTAAGCCTGAGAAAGTGGTACCTCAGAGCACCAAGAAAATATTTCAATGCATGTGTAGAGTGAGTGTGTGTGTGTGTGTGTGTGTGTGTGTGTGTGTGTGTGTGTGTGTTGTTGTTGCCTGATACGTCTGAAGAAGACCATTGTCAGAAAGCTTAACTATGAATTCACTCTTATTTATGTGCTTTTCTGCCACTCCATACCTGAAACATATGGTGAGTGGTTACCTTTACTCCTCCCAGCATTTGTATTCCAGCGAAGACTTTCCAGGATCATATTATTAATTAATTATTATGATACAGGAAAGAGATTAAGAGAACAGCATACAATTCATATTTAACACAAAGTGCCGAGAGAAAAAGTTCAAAAGTAAAAATTTAACAAAGAAGTCATCTCTACTTTTCCAGAACCTGTTGGTCATGTCTTTGCAATAAATCCTCAATCACTGCTTATATGTGAGACAGATATTTGTAATATTGTTTTAATCGCCTACTCAATAAAACAAACTTATGTGGAAGAGAATACAAATACTTGTGAGGTATAATTAAAGTAACTCTGTACTATCCCTTCATATACAAAACAGACTAGGAATTGTTGACTGTAACACAGGGAGAAATCGCTTGAAATTTGCTATCGCAAAACTTTTCCCCGATTTGATAGAAGTGGGCACTTCCTTACACTAGAACAATGAAATATACATCAAAGGCACTACCTGACCATACAGATTCCAGTTACAAGACCAGTGTTCAACAAATGTGAACATTCCTGCAGCTTTCGCAGGATACACACCACCTTCTTTCCCTTTTTCATTAAAGATGACTATTTTGAATATATACTTAGTTGGAGTTAAACAAAGAGATTGTACATGATCCACGATTCAATAAGAAATGTAAATAAAAGAATGTAATGCAATTTGATAACAGTGGAGATTTTTCTGTTATAAATTTCAAGTATGTCAACTAGGCTATTACAGGTCAGCAAAAATGCAAGTTTTTGGTAATTTGTGGCTTATGTGGGACCAGTAGGGAGATATTACGAACATATTTATGATACACACTTCATTGTTTGTTGTCTGTACAACTGTATTCAGTGATACAGATAAAGTTTCAAAGAGATGGCACATACAATTATTGTAACGAACATCACCATTTTCACTGCGTCATTCTTCAAATTTATCAAGATTGTGGTATCCACCAGAAATAGACAACAAGAGACAGCAATATTAGTGGCTGATTTTAGAGTGTAGTGAGGACTTTCGATCAGTGGAAGGTTTTGAAAGAGTATTAAGAGTGTGTGTGTGTGTGTGGGGGGGGGGGGGGGGGGATGATGGAGTTACAGTGGAGAAGACAACTTCAAGATCCACATTTCATTGCCATTCATAACAAATACCAAAATACTTCTGTTGTTGCTCTTTTCACAACATAAAAAAGACAGTAAAGACAAAAAAATATTTACAAACATGTGCACAAGCATAAAACAAATGAATTTGGTATCTTACCTCATAACCAAAGGTAACAGCCATAACAGAAATTAAAAAACCAAAGAGCATCTCTAGTTTGCGAAGTCCATACTTGTCGAGCAGCAAAAAAGTAAATGTGTCAACAACTGTTATTAGAACACCCACATAAAGTGGGACTCTGCAAATAAAATAAAATAAAGTAAAATAAAAAAGTTTGCTCTGTTTAGCACAAGAAAAGTAAAAATAAATAGGTACTCTACTAAGTAGCTGAATTGAGTAAATGGCAAAAACTAAAAGTGATTGAAGAAACAGTATAGCTTTTTCAGTTTCTAACACAGTGAAAGCAGGAAAGTTGTTTCTGAAAAAGTAATAGAGCAAACCAGTGTGTAAATTCCATTCTGGAGTAGACTATAAGGGGTACTGATGTACAAATAAAAAATAAATAATAGCAATATGATTTTCCAAACGAAATAAACTAAGTGAATGCAACAAAAAGAAACAGGTCTGCTGAAATAAGGTATCATTACTGTAGCCTAGCTTACACACGATAATGGAAAGTCCTTTCTGAAATATAAATAATTTAAGGAGTACAGACAACAACTAATCAGATACACAAGACTGATAATGATGCTAGCTTTTGGATGAAGCTTTCTTCATAGCTATAGAGTACAAAACACACCAGTTCGGATGCAATGTACTAACTATATTGCGCTGGCACAGCAGCTGCATTGCAGTCAGGGATTGTGTCATGTGACGTGGGCAACAGCAGACAGTTGGCAGGGAGTGAGTGGGTTGGTTAGGGAATAAAGGCTGACAGCTGGGAGTGACAAGCAGCAGGTACACGAGATAGGAACACTACACCAGTGAGCTCTGTTTTGGTCACAAACAGAAATCCAAACACCTACATGTGTGTGTGTGTGTGTGTGTGTGTACTCTATTGCTCTGAAGGAGGATTTGTCCAACAGGTAGCAACATTCTCTGTCTCATCTATGTGCCCACTAATGACTCGGCATCTCAACTATTTGGTTAATGTTTACCTTTACTCCTCAAGTTATTTATATACCAGGAAGGATTTTCCATTACGTATTTATAACATCACTTGATTCCCTTCCATACTATGCCTCATGCTGTCTATTCTTTATCACCGTCTCATCATCTAAATCTGTTTTTTTCTCTCTATATTTGTCAGTCCACATCTTCCCGTATGTGCCTTCCTTACGCACACATATTACCAGTGCCATCTGGTGTGGTCACACTGCACCTCTGTGCCATCTTGCTGCACTACTCCAACAAAGTTTTCTATATATCTGTTGTCACCTTCCATTGAATTGATATGCTCTGTTTGACACACAGAATACCTAAATATAAAATAACTTTAGTAAGCAATAAATTTGAGTTAGGTGTGGCAAGCAGTCACAAATAAAGTTTCTGATTAAAGGGACCAAACAGCTGGCACAAAACACTGGTTATTTTGATGTGATACTGATAACCACAATGATCTGATCTAGATGCTTAGTTAACAGGTAATTGCTGCTGAGATCTCATCCTATTAGTATAACATGATAAAGAAATTAAAATTGCTTTCTCCAAACTTACCCAGAAATGCTACTTTGATTTTTGACACTGGTAGCCAATAAAACAAGTTATTTTTGGATCACCTTGCATGCACACCTCTAGCCAGACTATCTCATGTTTTAAACTGGTATTTAGCTCATTACGTGTGACAGTTTCTTATGGGAATAAATTCATCATCAATATCATACAGACTTTTTGAAAGATTTTGTTGCTAATAATTTTTTGATTCATCCAGCTTGGCCTTCCAAGCAATTTGTAGAAATTATTGCTATTACTATAAATGAAAATGGTTAAATACTCAAACAGATAACCAATACCAGGTTTACATTTTCTCAGTCTGATCTGCAAGGATATCTTTACAGATCAAACATATATGCTACCCGTCTGTAAGTAGTACACATCTGACATGTTCAGGGGAACCCATTAGTTTTCTGCCTGACAGCACATGTCAGTGAGTCTACATCCAGATGCATTACTGAATTAGCAGTACTTCTGGTTTCAACATCTCACTGTACACCAAATCACAGGACTCCAGTCAGTTCTGGGAACAACGCTACAAATGGCACGTTGTGCTTCCACCATTTCAGTCAGCCAACAAAAGGAACTGAAGATGGCATCTGAACCAAAGTGAGAGGGGTCACCAGGGCTGACATAAACCATGACTCGCAAATGACCACACATTGTGCACTGAATAGTGGCCAATATAGCCTCCTCTCCAACTCTGGTGGAAACCTTCCTCCCAATAAAACACACTTCATGACTGCTGTGCTCCTGAGGGACTTCCATTACATATCTAAGAATGGTGTTCCCAATAACCAACAATAATTCTTCCCTCTGCACTTGCTATGAGTTTCCAAAAATATAAACCTGTCACATTATATGAGGTGACTCAAGCTGGCTCAAACATCTCTTCAGCAACAGACACCTCATACTCTTTAAGTTATACAGAGGCAGGTGTGTATCCAAATGTACCATCTACACAAAGACCCATGAGCTAGACACAGTCACTGTGCACTCGAGCAAGCAAGTTTACGCACTTCATAGGAAACTGGACCGATGCATTTGAAGTGTCACACCTGACATCCCAGGCTTCCTCAACTCCGTGAAGCAGTCTGTAGCTTGTCAATTGTATTCAAAGTTGCTTTTAGGCATTGGCAAACAGGGCCTAGTCCTTCTACATCTGTACAGAATCATACAGCCACTACTAATCTGTTACCAATAACTATAACTAACAAAGTACAGAAAAGAATTAAAGGCCTTAAACCTGAATAATCTGTTCAAAATTACAGAACGAGACCTTGGTACCACCAATTCTTTTATCGCCATCTCTTAAGTCTCTATTCAGATTTTTTATTCTTATTATCTTGCCTTTGTTTAATCTTGCCATATATGTTTTACTTACTTTGAAAGACGCCATCATAAATCACCACCACCATCATGTGCATATCATAGCTGCATTTATGCAAGCACTGGCTTAAATTATAGATGAGCAACACATGGCAGGAAAATGTCTTTTCCACTTAAAAGTAATGGAACTACTGGATTCACTTTTGGAACAATACGAGCACTGACTAATTTTCCTTGAGTATTAAGAAAATAATGGACAGCTAACAATGTTAATACAAAACTGTACATGTCAAAACTAATTAATAGCCACACACATTATCACTGATAGTTCAATAATTTTGTCTATAGTGCACACGGATATTGTTACATCCAGTTGCCTGAATACTTTGACAGTGGAATACAATAGCATCCTGATTCCATTTTGATCTTGCCTTAATACAACTGTATGGCTCCTCCTAGAGCTCCCTTGTAATCCTTAACTAAGTTGAGACACCACAAATCATAATATACTCTCACTGTCTAATTATAAGTCATTACAACCCCATCTAGAGATGACAACAATGGCTTAAGAAATTATACTATTCATTTTAATATTGGATTTAGAATGAAATAAATGATTTAATGAGGGTGACCACTGAACAACTTACACACAACCAATGATTATATCAGTTAGCTAACAGGTATCTAAAAAGTAAAATAAAGACCCTATGGTCTTTGAGTTATTTTATCATATTTATGTGTTTAACTTTTTATACTTACACCCTATTTGACAAAAGATATATGGCTATGGCTGTACCAATAACTTCTTGCATATCTGAACCAATAATGGCAACTTCTACCATTATCCACAAAAATATTCGAGGCAATTTTCTATACTGGCGATAGCACATTTCTGCTAGGTGAAGGCCAGTGACAACACCAAGACGTGCTGAGAGCCTCTGCATTACCAGACCAAGCACAGTAGCTGACATTAACACCCATAATAGCTGTAACAAGAGTAAACTTTGTAAATATTGAAGACATGTGAAGTACTGAAAAAGAAATATGCATTTGAAAAATATTTAATGGGTTACAAGTCTTCAGGCTTTGAAAATAATGTGATATTTTGTTACAGTTATCTTGCACCCAGAGGGGAAATAACACTGACAGCTAAGAAACAACATGAACCACCCTCCAAGTGCCTTTTTCATATGAGCAGTGACCACTGTCCCCTATCATCAATTTTTAAAAAAATGCATATTCTGCGATCATAATAGGTATTTTTAGCTATGAAAGAGGTCAGGTCACCCCCTGTCTTTAAGACCAGGCATTTGAATGACAGATGGACATATAAAAACTAATAGTACCTGCGAAGCTTTCAGAACTTCGTTTTCAGAGCAGAATGGAAATACACTTCTTGAAACAATCGTATAATTCAAGCTACTACTGGTTAATTGGTTACCCTGTCATCTTACTTCCCACTATTCACACAAAAGGTTACTGTCAACAAATGCAAATCCTTCCCAATCATATGGATTTTCCTTCACCTGAATAAACATCATCCAAATCTCTGAAAGTATTTCAGATTCATTCATTTTCTTCAGTCTTCTGAACAGGGCCATCTCTAAAAGCAGGAGGAACTTCAAGAAGAAACCAGCAACTATTTGAAATATCAAAATATAATCAAAATGCTAACTAAGCTTAAGGTACAGGAATGCAATCAAGTTTGCTACACTGACTACTGATATAAACACCTAAATAGACAATGCAGTTAAAATATATCACAACAGAATGCACCTACAGACAGTGTGTACAATACACGAGTTATCTCGAGATACATTTGTAATGGAGGGCATGCAAACCACGAGTAACCTCATGTCCACACACAATGTGTTAATAGTCTGCAGTGTGACACTGTGTCAACTGCT
Organism: Schistocerca cancellata; assembly: GCF_023864275.1. Lineage (NCBI taxonomy): Eukaryota > Metazoa > Arthropoda > Insecta > Orthoptera > Acrididae > Schistocerca > Schistocerca cancellata. The sequence continues at coordinate 58,684,714 of NC_064629.1, read as the reverse complement.
TTCTGGAAATTTAGGAATACAGAATCTGCCTTTTGTCCTTCATAAATGCTTTGCAGGATATCATGTGAGAAAAGGGTAAACTGAGTTCTAAATCCATATCAATTTTTTGACAGAAGCTTTTCTGGCTCAAGGAAATTTATTATATTTTAACTTAGAATATGTTCAAGAATACTGCAACAAGCTGTTGTTAATGGCATTGGTCTGTAATTTTGTGGGTCCATTCTTTTAGCGTTCTTATATACAGGAGTCACCTATGCTAGTTTCCAGTCACATGGGACTTTGCACTGGGTGTGAGATTATTCATGATAAATGCACGCTAAGTAAGGGGCTAATGACAGAGTACTCTCTGTAAACCCGAATTGGGATTCCATCCCAACCTGGCATCTTAATTGTTTTCAACTATTTTCCAGGGATGTTTATTACTGTGTCCTCTATAAGGGAGTCTATGCAATGGGCAAGCAATGGTATGTTTGTACAATCCTCCCGTGTAAATGAGTTCTTAAAAACGAAATTTAAAATTTCAACTTTCTTTCAGTTCCTTCTACTGGCACATTAGAATTTTCACAGGTTCTCAGCAGGATGTTCTGCTATGGTATGATGCTGGGAGTTCTATTTTTCACACACTGATCTTTTTACATACACACCAGTTCCTACTAATTTTTGCTTCTTGTCATTTTCACATTCTTTTTTGAACCAAGAGTGCAAGAGTCCCTACTTTTTCACTATTTTCTGAATTTTGTTATTAAACCATGGTGAGTCTTTTCTGTCCTTAATCCACTTATTCAGTACATTCTTCTCCAGAGCGCAGTTTACGATAAGCTTAAACTTGGCCCATAACTGCTTTACTCCACCATACTGGTGCTGCATACCACTGTTCTTGTGTAGTGTTTTGTCATTTTCTATTTCAATAGCCTCCTTCATATTACAATCCCGGAAATAGTTTATTCTAATTAAAACAACTGTTCAGCCAGATAAGTTTGATGTTACATTAGTGATATTAAATACTATTATCTATTAATGTGTGTGTGTGTGTGTAAAGAAAGTGTTTCTACTGATGATCAGTTGCCAGTCTTGGCATTAGGCACTATCTGCAAGCAAGTTGTCCTACATTTCATAACAATTTCCTAGCACAGTTCCTTTAGATATATCACATGCTACCTTTGATTCTCACATGGTTTCCCCATTAAGAACACCATACTGGGTTCTATTGGATAGGGAGCCTCCAATCTAGCTATACATTTGTTTCAATACTTTGCAAGTAAATATTTTGTTTACTTGGCAACTGCATGGAACTGTATCTCTGGCTTTTCCAAAGTCAAGGAATACAGCGTCAATTTGGATACCATTATCTACAGGTTTCTCAATATTGTAAATAAAACGAGCATGCTGCATTTTATAAAATTAGTGCTTTTAAAATCTGTGTTGAGTTCTACAGAGGAACTGTTCTGTCTCCAAAACAGCAATCATATGTGAACACAATATATGTTCCATGAAAACAAATCTTTACATTTACTTTTTAATTTGTCTTCTCCATACCGAAATATCAGGGAGACAAGTTAGTTCTGTTATTTTAGGTGCAAATTCATGAAAAACATATAAGAATTTTCAAAGTTTTCAAAAATAAGGAGTATATTTTTCTCTTAGTCAGGTATATCACAGTAATATCCGATAAGTGTCCTCTTCATTCATTGTGAACATATTCCTGACACCTTTTGGATAAACATCAAAATATGTTTAAAATCATAAGTTTTTGTATCTGTGGCTGCCAATGTAGCTCATCTATGAACACATCTAATTCTGAACTGGAAGCTTCTGAGTTATTCTCAGTTTGCATAGGGGGTTCTTTCCAACTTGATAAGTCAACATATTATTATAACCAGTATTGAAATTTTGTAGAGTTCAAACAGTTGCACATTTTAACATTAAAAGTATAAGTGCAGCTAGAGCATTTTGACAAGCGATGTATTGTTTCCATCTCTTCTGAAATAATATATAGAATAAAGCTGGTAGGAACTGTGGAGAGATGGTACGTGTTACGTATATACTTTCCTGGAAGCTAATCTACATTGGACAAAGTTGGGATCATCTGTTGTTGCTCTACAATTTCCAGCTTTTCTCCATAATGTATAATCAATATTATTTTTGTATATTTCACCGTTTCTTGCCTAACATAACATCACAATTAATTTCAGGCACCCACTGACAAAAGGTAACATCACATCACAATTAATTTCAGGTGTTCACTGACAAAAGGTATGACCTTTTTCTTTATTTGTAATCATCATATACAGGGTGGTCAGAAACAGACTGAAAAGCTTGTAAGGATGTTGCAGGTCATGTTGTGCTGAGAAATAATTGTTAACGAAAAAGTTCACTATGTTGTACTGTTTCCAAGTTAATTAGCATTGAAGTTAGCCAATCAAACTGTTACTCATGCAAATTCAAGTGTCATCAAATGTATTCTTCATTTGGTTTCCTAAAACCAAAGAAGAGATTGATACAAATATTGGACTTGGCATGGTAATAAAGATTGAACCCGAGCCAAAGGCTGAGCAGTTTTGTGCGCTATCATTTATGCTTTAAGAACAACTGACACTAACTGTATCTGGATGGCAACTTTTAACTCAGAAATGGCACAATGTATAAATTTTTTTCCTTAACAATTATTTCTCAGAAAAACCTGCCCTGCAACACCCTTACAAGCTTTTCAGACTGTTTCTGACCATCCTGTATAATTATACAGATCTAAGCCCGCATAACTAATTTGCCCCTAATTGTAATAATTAACTGATTATATTACACTCAACCTGCTCTCATTTCACTTAAAAATGGTCACATATTAATCACTAATTTTTATTTCTTTTACTAAAATAAAATAAATGACAAATATTCTAAATATGACATTAAATTAATGTTTATCTCCAAATAATTCATAAAACAACTGGACATGGCTAACAGTAATGAAAAGAAGTCCACATAAGGATCAATACTTGTCAGGTATAAGCTTGTACTTAAGCTTGCTTTAGTAATTCATACCAATTCCCATGATATGAATGCATCACAATTCATCTCTAAAAGTCTAATTGTAGCTTATTATACTGTCATGCCAAAGTTACGTGGACCTCGACAATAGAATAAAGTACAGGAAATAAAGGAAAGGCAACCAACAACCTACAGCTAACTTATGTGTGGCACTTAGAAACATGCAACATAAAACTGTTTATACTTGTTCTAGAGCTCTTGTTCTTTCTCTAGTAGAAGCACAGACATTCATGCACACAACACAGGCACCCAAATGAACATGCCCGTTTCCACAGTGAGATTCAACGTGGCCATGGGTATGTGCATTTGGGTGCTTATGCGGTTGTGTGTGTGACATGCTTCTACTAGAACAAGAGCTTGGAAGCTGGTATACACAGTTTCCTATTGCAAGTTTCTATGTGCCACACACCTGCCAGCTATAGGTGAGTGGTTGTCTTCCCCTCCACCCAGGAATTTCCTTTGTTGTTATGAACAATATACAATATTATTCATGAGTACTTCTGGAGTTTCAGAAGGCAACTGCCAAAAAAACTACAGAGAATGAACACACATCAGTATATTGAGCATCTCTCCAAGATTTTAACTCGCATTACAAGTACTCAATATGGGCACCATTAGTGACATGGCACTGTTAATACATGCGTGAAATTCATTAAAGTTGTTGCTGCAGGAAGGCGCAATGTATCCCACATAGGAAAACAGGTTGCCTATATTTTTTGCAGATGATGCTGTAGTATATAGAAATGTTGTAACAATGGAAAATTGTACTGAAATGCAGGAGGATCTGCAGCGAATTGACTCATGGTGCAGGGAATGGCAATTGAATCTCAATGTAGACAAGTGTAATGTGCTACGAATACATAGAAAGAAAGATCCTTTATCATTTAGCTACAATATAGCAGGTCAGCAACTGGAAGCAGTTAATTCCATAAATTATCTGGGAGTAGGCATTAGGAGTGATTTAAAATGGAACGACCATATAAAATTAATCATCGGTAAAGCAGATGCCACACAGATTCATTGGAAGCATCCTGAGGAAATGTATTCCGAAAACAAAGGAAGTAGATTACAGTACACTTGTTCGCCCACTGCTTGAATACTGCTCACCAGTGTGGGATCCGTACCAGATAGAGTTCATAGAAGAGATAGAAAAGATCCAACGGAGAGCAGCGTGCTTCGTTACAGGATCATGTAGTAATCGCGAATTGGTTATGGAGATGATAGATAAATTCCAGTGGAAGACTCTGCAAGAGAGACGCTCAGTAGCTCGGTATGGGCTTTTGTTGAAGTTTCGAGAACATACCTTCACCTAGGAGTCAAGCAGTATATTGCTCCCTCCTACGTATACCTCACGAATAACCATTAGGATAAAATCAGAGAGATTAGAGCCCACACAGAGGCATACCGACAATCTTTCTTTCCACGAACACTACGAGAGACTGGAATAGAAGGGAAAACCGACAGAGGTACTCATGGTGCCCTATGCCACACATCGTCAGGTGACTTGCGGAGTATGGATGTAGATGTAGATATCTGCAGCCATTAACTAATTCAATGCAACAATACAGAGTGAATGATTTATCTACATGTTCCATCACATCTGCCTACTAGTGCAACAACTAAGCCACAGCATGTATTATGGATCAAAAGTTGAAATGATGCTCTACCAACTGATATGTGCAATTTTCTGTATTTCTTGCAGTTTTTGTGCAATTGTCTTCTGAATTCCTATAGGTCCTTATGAATAACCCTGCACTAAAATTTATGTGTTTTTGAAATGTGCAAATATAAAAAATAGGAAAAGTTGAAACCAATACTGGTATGATATTATCTATCTACTCCATAAAGTGTAGTGATTTTCAGAGTGCAAATGTAGACAACAATTGATAATGAAGAATGATAAGATGATCCATTCTTACTTTATACTGTGCAACACTTCCAGATTGCAAGTCCGATTCAATATTTCCAGGATCCAAATATGCAATGCTCATGAGAAATCCAGGGCCAGTACAAGCCCATAGTTTTCTGAAACTAAACCAGGAATCCTGAAACAGTAGGATACGAATATTTCTCATCACTGAAGTTCTTAAGACATCGAAGATCTCAAAAGTGCTACAGAATAAAAGCAAAACATTACTGCTGCTGTTGAGCTGATCAGACTATGGAAAAACAAAATGAACTATTTTCTTTTAAGTATTAAATACAAAAATAATAAACAGATTGATTTATGAGATTATGTTTCTCTGCTCATACACACACAGGTGTCTTCTGCAATTTTCGAGTCTACACCATTTCTGCACTATCAAAACTTAATTTTCTTAAGTGATAATATCATCATGGGTGATGATCTGATAAAGCGCTCTCAACACTTTCACTGAAAATACACTAAAGACTTAATAATGCGAATTATAAATTGGCAAGTGTTACCCACAGGAGCGTCATATGACTTTAAAATATATTGGAACACTGGAGATAAATTCACATTTCTGAACTTTTTAAATCAATCCTTCCATTTACAAAACCTTCTCACCGAAGTAAATACTTGGCTTTTATTTTTAATGGACACCACAAAAGGAAAAAAATGTATACTGACAGCTACACCCAAGTTCAACCACACAACAGAAAATTGGAATTGTTCCAAGTTCATCTTAACATATTTATGAGGACAAGCAGAAGTTGGCATGTTAATATTGCTTTATTAACATTGGCAAAATGTAGCACAATAACGTTAGTTATGTGTCAACTTTATCTACAGAATAGTTTTGCTTATATAATTGTTTGAAGTAGTCATTTTGTTGTTGTTGTTGTTGTTGTTGTGGTCTTCAGTCCTGAGACTGGTTTGATGCAGCTCTCCATGCTACTCTATCCTGTGCAAGCTTCTTCATCTCCCAGTACCTACTGCACCCTACATCCTTCTGAATCTGCTTAGTGTATTCATCTCTTGGTCTCCCTCTACGATTTTTACCCTCAACGCTGCCCTCCAATACTAAATTGGTGATCCCTTGATGCCTCAGAACATGTCCTACCAATCGATCCCTTCTTCTGGTCAAGTTGTGCCACAAACTTCTCTTCTCCCCAATCCTATTCAATACTTCCTCATTAGTTATGTGATCTACCCATCTAACCTTCAGCATTCTTCTGTAGGACCACATTTCGAAAGCTTCTATTCTCTTCTTGTCCAAACTATTTATCGTCCATGGTTCACTTCCATACATGGTTACATTCCATACAAATACTTTCAGAAATGACTTCCTGACACTTAAATCTACACTCGATGTTAACAAATTTATCTTCTTCAGAAACGCTTTCCTTGCCATTGCCAGTCTACATTTTATATCCTCTGTACTTCGACCATCATCAGTTATTTTGCTCCCCAAACAGCAAAACTCCTTTACTACTTTAAGCGTCTCATTTCCTAATCTAATTCCCTCAGCATCACCCGACTTAATTCGACTACATTCCATTATCCTCGTTTTGCTTTTGTTGATGTTCATCTTATATCCTCCTTTCAAGACACTGTCCATTCCATTCAACTGCTCTTCCAAGTCCTTTGCTGTCTCTGACAGAATTACAATGTCATCGGCGAACCTCAAAGTTTTTATTTCTTCTCCATGGATTTTAATACCTACCCCAAATTTTTCTTTTGTTTCCTTTACTGCTTGCTCAATATACAGATTGAATAACATCGGGGAGAGGCTACAACCCTGTCTTACTCCCTTCCCAACCACTGCTTCCCTTTCATGCCCCTCGACTCTTATAACTGCCATCTGGTTTCTATACAAATTGTAAATAGCCTTTCGCTCCCTGTATTCTACCCCTGCCACCTTTAAAATTTGAAAGAGAGTATTCCAGTCAACATTGTCAAAAGCTTTCTCTAAGTCTACAAATGCTAGAAATGTAGGTTTGCCTTTCCTTAATCTTTCTTCTAAGATAAGTCGTAAGGTCAGTATTGCCTCACGTGTTCCAGTGTTTCTACGGAATCCAAACTGATCTTCCCCAAGGTCGGCTTCTACTAGTTTTTCCATTTGTCTGTAAATAATTCGTGTTAGTATTTTGCAGCTGTGGCTTATTAAACCGATTGTTCGGTAATTTTCACATCTGTCAACACCTGCTTTCTTTGGGATTGGAATTATTATATTCTTCTTGAAGTCTGAGGGTTTTTCGCCTGTTTCATACATCTTGCTCACCAGATGGTAGTAGTCATATACGGTAGATTAGTCATACACGGTAGATTTTGTTCAAATTGATAAACTGGAATACCATGTGTTTTTCATTATACAATTCTTTGTTTTGGATGATTTATCATCCAGAATTGTTTAACGCCTATAAAGAGTATATTCTTTCATTTTCAATAGTGATGTAGTGGACAGCTTGGTTAAAATATGGCTGTACTTCTCCTGAAGATGATCGTGTGAAAGACATTCGTGAATTGCAACCACATATTTCCAACACTGAGAATAGATGCAACTTGGTACTGGAAAACTGGCAACTGAAGCTGTATGAAATAGCAGACACACTAAGCATATCAGAAAGAGCACAGTTTTTATTACATTAACAATTAACTATGAGAAAGCTTTACTCCAGATAGGTGCCTCATAGTTTGAAAGCTAACCAAAAGAAAATGTGAAAACAAATTTGTCAGCAATGTCTGAACTGTTTTAAAAAGAATCAAACTGATTTTGTGTGCAGGTTTTATATTGTGGCTGCGACACTGGTTACCCACTTTGCACCATAAACAAAATAGTGATCAAAGCAGTGGATGAAAGCTGGTGGACACACAACAAAGAAGACAAATTTCATTTGGTCTGCTGTAAAGGTTACAGGCAGTTCGTTTTTTCTGGGATGCAAAGAGACTCTTCCTATTGTTTACACCAAAAACTGTAAAACAATAGATAATGAATACGATGAAAACGTTCTGGACAGACTAGATGAAAAATTAAAGTTTCAGAAGATACAAATAGGGCATGCAAAAGTGCCTTTGCAGCATGAAAACCAAAGAATGTGAACTACATAATTTTAGAACATTCGTTCTGTTAACCAGATTTGGTACCCTCTTGCTTCCACCTATTCAGACATCTAAAGAAATTTTGTGATAGTCAAAGGTTATGGCAGCCACAGCTGGGCATTTTTAAGATCTTAAATCAACACATTTCTGAGGTGGAACCTATTCACTGGAAGAAGGTTGGATAACATGCACTAACCTAGATTGAACTACATTGAAAAGTACATTTTTACCTAAAAAAAAAAAAAAAAGGGATCATTTCACTGCAAGCCTGTGAACTCCTCACTATTCCCCCACACAGAAAGTATAACAAACAATGAACTTTATTTGTCTCTGAATTTATTTGTGCCACCTGAACAAGAGGCTTCTGTGAAACACTGCACAAATAAATAAAAAATTAGCCTGAAAAAAGTCAGAGTGACATTACATGAACATACAAAATTGTTCTGGCTTTTGTACCTACTTGTTGACATGTTGCCTATTGGCTCTTGTCTCAGGTTCTTTGGCCAAAGTTAGTTCGACAGTTTTTCTGATGTTTCACCAGCGCGGATGGCTGGCGAAGTGTCAGAAAAATTGTGAAACAAATGTCAACTGAAAAACCTGAGACAGAAGTCAACAGGCAGTATGTAATTACTTTAATGTATCAGTTCACAAACAGCTACAATTTTCTTTCTTTCCACTTGTACCAAGCACATCATATTTCCATACACTGTCTGCTGGTTTTCAGCACTAATTGTAATATAAAATACAAAATTAACTATGACTCTCACTGTAATGGCCTAACAGTAAAATAATAATAATAATAATAATAATAATAATAATAATAATAATAATAATAATAATAATAATAATAATAATAATAATAATAATAATAATAATAAACCCCGTGGAGGCTCGGGAAAAGAATAGGCCTTCGGTATGTTCTGCCAGTCGTAAAAGGCGACGAAAAGAACAAACCACTAATAGGGCTAACCACCCTTTTAGTGTGATTAGTTGGTTCAGGACAGAACTAATGAAGCCTCGGTCAAGCGCTGTCATGGTCGGGGCCGACGCTTGAACCCTATGCCCGTCCACAATGGTAACGGCACTGCTAGCCACACGGAAAACGATTTAAATCCAAATAGAGGTGTTTTGCAGGACATGCTTCCTGCAACCACTCTAGAAGGAAAACAAAGACAGAGGATGAGATGGTCAGACGAAGTTAACCGACACCTCATGTTCTGTTATTACCAAGCAACAAACTTCGGAACCAACACAACTGGATACAGATCACAAGTATACACAACATTTATTACTAGATACCCAGAATTAAAATTTTTAACAGAACAACGACTAGCTGATCAGATTCGTGTAATAATCAAAAATAACAGGATACCCCAGTCAGAATTAGAAAACATCAAACAACAAGTACAACAAATACTGGAACAAAATAATGTGCAATCAGAAGAAGAAGAAGAAGAAGAAGAAGAAAATACAGTAATGGAAAACATCCCAGAGCAAACAAACAAAGAACACCACGCATCAATTAAACAATCAGAGGAAATTGAAATCTTAAGACAACCACCAGAACAAGCACAAATAGAACACGAAGTGACACACATGTTAGATATAGAAGAAAAATTTCTGCTGACGTATATAGAATACAAAGACACAAATACAGACATAAGACCATTCTTGCATAGACCACCAAATAACCCACAAGTCGAAACAACAATAAAAACTATCAACACAATCATACACAACAAAATAAATGAAAATACAACTATGGAAGAGTTACAACTACTGATTTATATAGGAGCACTCACTACACTAAATATACACACTAGGCAGAGATCAGAACCAACCAACACACAGAAGAAACCCACAAAACCAGCATGGCAACACAGGCTACAGATCAGAATAGAAAAACTGAGAAAAGACATTGGACAGCTAACACAATTTATAAGAAATGAAATATCAGACAAAAAACGAAAAAGGTTAGGTAAAATCTCACAACAAGAAGCGATAGAGCAATTAGATGAAAAGAAGCAGAAATTACAAGCATTGGCCAAACGACTTAGAAGATACAAAAAAAGTGAAAATAGAAGGAAACAAAACCAAACATTCAACACAAACCAAAAGAAATTTTACCAGACAATAGATAACACACACATTAAAATAGACAATCCACCAAACATAACAGACATGGAACACTTCTGGAGCAACATATGGTCAAACCCAGTACAACATAACAGACACGCACGGTGGATACAAGCAGAAACAGACTCATACAAGATGATACCACAAATGCCTGAAGTGATAATTTCGCAACATGAAGTCACCTGAGCAATTAATTCTACGCACAATTGGAAAGCCCCAGGAAATGATAAAATAGCAAATTTCTGGCTAAAGAAGTTCACCTCAACACATTCACACCTAACTAAATTATTTAACAATTACATTGCAGACCCATACACATTCCCTGATACACTTACACAAGGAATAACTTATCTGATACCTAAAGATCAAGCAGACACAGCAAACCCAGCAAAATATCGCCCCATAACATGCCTGCCAACAATATACAAAATATTAACTTCAGTCATTACACAGAAATTAATGACACATACAACACAGAACAAAATTATAAATGAAGAACAAAAAGGGTGCTGCAAAGAAGCACGAGGATGTAAAGAGCAACTGATAATAGATGCAGAGGTGACATATCAAGCTAAAACTAAGAAAAGGTCGCTGCACTACGCATAGATTGATTACCAAAAAGCTTTTGATAGTGTACCCCACTCATGGTTACTACAGATAGTGGAAATATACACAGTAGATCCTAAATTAACACAGTTCCTAAACATAGTAATGAAAAATTGGGAAACCACACTTAATATCCAAACAGATTCAAGTAGTATCACATCACAGCCAATACAGATTAAGCGTGGAATATACCAAGGAGACTCATTAAGTCCTTTCTGGTTCTGCCTTGCTCTGAACCCACTATCCAACATGCTAAATAATACAAATTATGGATACAATATTACTGGAACATACCCACACAAAATCACACATTTGCTATACATGGATGATCTAAAACTACTGGCAGCAACAAATCAACAACTCAACCAATTACTAAAGCTAACAGAAGTATTCAGCAATGATATAAATATGGCTTTTGGAACAGACAAATGTAAGAAAAATAGCATAGTCAAGGGAAAACACACTAAACAAGAAGATTACATATTGGATAACCACAGCGAGTGCATAGAAGCGATGGAAAAAACAGATGCCTATAAATATCTAGGATACAGACAAAAAATAGGAATAGATAATACAAATATTAAAGAAGAACTAAAAGAAAAATATAGACAAAGACTAACAAAAATACTGAAAACAGAATTGACAGCAAGAAACAAGACAAAAGCTATAAATGCTTATGCTATACCAGTATTGACCTACTCATTTGGAGTAGTGAAATGGAGTGACACAGACCTAGAAGCACTCAATACACTTACACGATCACAATGCCACAAATATAGAATACATCACATACATTCAGCAACAGAAAGATTCACATTAAGCAGAAAGGAAGGTGGAAGGGGATTTATAGATATAAAAAACCTACATTATGGACAGGTAGACAATTTAAGAAAATTCTTTCTAGAACGAGCAGAAACTAGCAAAATACACAAAGCAATCACTCATATAAACACATTGGCTACACCATTGCAATTTCATAACCAGTTCTACAACCCTTTAGATCACATCAACAGATACAAAGAAAGTAAATTGGAAAAAGAAAACACTACATGGCAAGCACCCGTATCATCTAACACAGCCACACATAGATCAAGACGCATCCAACACATGGCTAAGAAAAGGCAATATATACAGTGAGACGGAAGGATTCATGATTGCAATACAGGATCAAACAATAAACACCAGATATTACAGCAAGCATATTATTAAAGATCCCAATACCACAACAGATAAATGCAGACTTTGCAAACAACAAATAGAAACAGTAGATCACATCACAAGCGGATGTACAATACTAGCAAATACAGAATACCCCAGAAGGCATGACAATGTAGCAAAAATAATACATCAACAACTTGCCATACAACATAAACTAATAAAACAACACGTTCCCACATACAAGTACACACCACAAAATGTACTGGAGAATGATGAATACAAATTATACTGGAACAGAACCATTATAACAGATAAAACAACACCACATAACAAACCCGACATCATACTCACCAATAAAAAGAAGAAATTAACACAACTAATTGCCATACCCAACACAACAAATATACAGAAGAAAACAGGAGAAAAAATTGAAAAATACATCCAACTGGCTGAGGAAGTCAAGGACATGTGGCATCAGGATAAAGTTGACATTATACCAATTATACTATCAATTACAGGAGTCATACCACACAATATCCACCAGTACATCAACGCAATACAGCTACATCCAAACATATATATACAACTACAAAAATCTGTAATTATTGATACATGTTCAATGACCCGAAAGTTCCTAAATGCAATATAACATATACCGTACAGTTAAAAGGAAGTCACGCTTGATCAAGGTCCGCGTCACTGTCCATTTTTGACTAGACATAACGTCTGAGAATAGAAAGAAATAATAATAATAATCCATTGAATGCAAGTCCAATGTTTCAATGAATATGTGGCTAAATTTTATTTTTGTACTTCACAGTACATATTATTATACAGTCAAATAAATACAAGTACTAGATCACTCGTCATTCTGCCCTGTAGACAGCAGTTGGCTAGCTGGAACACACTTACAGCCTAATCCATGAGTGGTGTTTACATTTGCATTTACTAATATCAGGAGTCCACTTAAGAATCTGTACAAATATTTTAACTTACAAAACAAAAAAAACTAAATTACATTTAACACACTCAACTGTATTATTTTGTAAAAGTATTATTCATATGTAAATAAAGGAAAAGGGTAATATATATGCAATCTTCAACAAAAGTAACTTACACCATCTATATCTGGTATAGTAATTTTTTCTTCTGAGAAGTATGTCTGCTGAGTTCCTGGTGACAATGTTGTAGTCTCTGTAGCATTTTGTGGAGGCAAGCTTCGGCTACTGGAACCAGATGAATTACTTCTCTTTGGATATTTACTGTTGTCTTCATTCTGTCCAGGTCCATTCATGCTGTCAGCTAACTGTAAAAGAACACCAATTATAATTATAGCAAAAATATCATCATCATCATCACCACCATCATCATCAGTAGTAGAGAACATAAAATACAAAGAAAAGACAAGAAAATACTGTTTGTAATAAATGTGAGACCAGAAATCTCAAAGATTGCTTATTTCTTTTCAACCTAATACAGAACAGTATCTTTTCTTAAAATAGTTCTCACATTCAATACAACATCAGTTCCCTAGCAATTCTAGTTTCTAAGGTATATTTTTACTTTTTACAACATTCCACTTACTTGTTTCATAATTCCATTTTTAACAAGCCAAAATTATCTGTCATTTATTTGCAACAGAAAACCTCTGCACTTGGACATAATAACTTACACCTATAAGGGGCATTTAAATGAAACCCAGTCCCTAGTGTAAAGCAGCTGTAATGATTTTATTAACTCAAAAATGTAGTTATACACAGTACACACACTCAAAAATAGTCACCAAAACTGTTGGCACATTTATCCCATTGCAACACTAGCCGGTCAACTCCATCCTTGAAGAAGTTAGTAGGCTGCTGTCGGATCCAGGCCTGGAGCCAGTCACACACTTTGTTATCTGTTGTGACTCCATGTCCGCAAATAGCTTTTTCTAGTCATCCAAACACACGAAAGTCACACAGTGAAAGGTTGGGACTGTACGGTGGATGTTCCAGTGTTTCCCACCGAAACTGCTGCAATGTCGTCCTCACCGCATTGGGCATGTGTGGTCGTATGCAGGAGTGATAACACCATTGGAAAACATGCCTTGGCATTTTGAGTCGATGGCTCATCTAAGGTTCTGTAATGTGGCTTGATAACACTGGGCATTGATGGTGGTTCCCCATTCTAGGAACTTGAAAAGCAGTGGGTCTTGTGGTAAAAAAAAAAGGACATCATGTCCTTACCAGAACTGGTGTGCACAGCCTTTGATTTCTTTGGAGGTGGTGAAGTCGCATGTTTCCACTACTTGCTCTGATGCTTGCTTTCCGGTTCAAAATGGTGACAGAAAGATTTATTCCTCCTCATGATGAAATTGCAGATGACTCAAAGACAGCACCATTTTATTTTGCTGTTCGGCAGTCAGTTGTTGGAGAACTCACTGCGCACAGATTTTTCGAAAGTTCAAGTGTAATGCATTATGGTGTGGACAGTGCCCACACCAATACCCAGTAACCGACGGATCTCATCCACAGTAATTCTGCGGTTATCCAAGACTGAAGAATTCACTTCCGCAACCATTTCTGGTGTCATGACAAGATGAGCCAGTCCAGGACAAGCATTGTCTTCCAGTGACTAGCGCCCCTCAAGGAATCATTTGCGCCATTCCACAACACTTGAACAACTCAGTCTGTACTCACTGTCCACAGCCTTCATCCGTCGATACACTTCACGGCCTCCAACTCCCCCCGCCGCCAAAAATCGAATCACTCCTCGTTGTTCCTGCTTACTCGCCTGTATGTTCGGTAGTGGACAATAACATGTGTGACCACCTTTCCTTTGGTGTGAAACCACATTGGCATTATGCAACATCAAATGGTGTGCACACATCAATCTCTCTAACAATTGATGGCACCACGTACCCGCAGTTACGTGGTGCCACCTTATGTGTAAGGCAAAGGTAGATGCACTGACCAGGTTTCATTGAAATGAATCTCATACATACATATTCCACAAGCCCCCTATGGTGTGTGGTGGTGGGTACCTTGTACAACTACTAGTCATTTCCTTTCCTGTTCCACTAGCAAGGAGAGAGAGGGAAAAAAACTATCTATATGTCCCTGTACGAACCCTAATTTCTCTTATCTTACCTTCACAGTCCTTACACAAAATGTATCGCCAGCTGTAGAATTGTTATGCAGTCAGCTTCAGATGTCCGTTCTCTAAATTTTCATGTAAGTGTTCTGTGAAAAGGACGTAGTCTTCCCTCCAGGGATTTCCACTCGAGTTCACGAAGCATCCGTAGTACCCACAGGTTGATCCAACCCACAGGTAACTAATCTAGCAGCCCACCTCTGAACAGCTTTAATGTCTTTCTTTAATCTGACCCGGTGGGGATCCCAAACACTCAAGCAGTACTCAAGAATGGGTCACACTAGTGTTCTACCTGTGGTATTCTCTATAGATGAACCGTGCTTCCCTAAAATCCCCCAATAAAACAAAGACAACCATTCGCCTTCCCTACTACCGTCTTTATGTGGTCATTCCAATTCGTATACCATTGCAGCATTACACCTAGATAATTAATTGATGTGACTGTGTTAGGCGGTACACTTCTAATGCTGTATTCTAACATGATGGCAATGCTTTTCCTAGTCATTACAAGAACTTCTACATTTAGAACAAATTTTGTCTAGGTCATCTTGTATCCTCCTACAGTCAGTCAATGATGACACCTTTGCATACATCACAGCATCATCAGCCAACTGCAGAAGAGTGCTGCTCATTCTGACTCTCAGATCATTTATGTATTTAGAGAATAAGAGTGGTCCTATCACACTTACACAGGACACACCTGACAAAACCCTTCTCTCTGATGAACTACTTGCTGTCAAGGACAACATACTGTGTTCTATTGTTTAAGAAGTCTTGGAGCCACTCAAATATCTGGTACTCTATTCCGTATTCTCGTACCTTTGGTAACTGTCTGCAGAGGGGCACTGTGTCAAATGGTTTCCATGAATCTAAGAGTATGGAATCTGCCTGTTGCCCTTCATCCATAGTTCAAAGGATAACATGTGAGAAAAGGGCAAGCTAAGTTTCGTACATGTGATGTTTTCTAAATCTGTGCCGATTTGCGGACAATATTCAGACACAGAATATGCTCAAGAATTCTACAGCAAAAGGATGTTAAGAATATTGATTTGTAATTTTTCAGGTCCGTTCTTCTACCCTTCTTATACAAAGAAGTTACCTGTGCTAATTTCGAGTTGCTTGGGACTTTGCACTGCACGAGAGATTCACAATAAAGTTAAGTAAAGGGCCAATGCTGTAGGGTACACTCTGTAAAACCAAACTGGGATTCCAGCCAAAACCTGGTGATTTATTTGTTTTCAACTTTTTCAGTTGCTTCTTTACATCACAGAAGCATATTACTATTTCCTCCATACGGTAGTTTGTATAACGATCAAATGATGGTACATTTGTATGGTCATCCCGCACGAGTGACTTCTTATATGAGAGATTTCGAGCTTCGACTTTCCTTTTTCTGTCTTCCAGTGCCCACCAGACTGGTCAACAAGTGACTGAATAGAAGCCTTCAACCAACTTTGCGATTTATCTACAACAAGAATTTTCTCGGGTTATCTGGAAAAATCTTTTGCTATGGTATGATGGTGGTATAGTTGTATGCTCCTCCCATTGATCTCTTTACAGCCACATGAATTTCTACTAACTTTTGCCTATCATTCATGTGTGTTTTTTTTAACCAAGAGTGCAACAGTCTCTGCTTCCCCAACAATTTCCAAATTTTGTCATTAAACTGCAGTGGGTCTTTTCTGTCCTTAATCCACAGGACATACTTCTCCAGGGCACTATTTACAATCTGTTTAAACTTTGCTCATAATTCCTGTGTGCCCATCATACTGTAACTACATCGTGTCCATTCATTTTCTAAGTGGGATGCTTATTAACTTTAGTAACCATCATCACTATGATATCAGGATCACTAATCCCATTCTCTATACTGACACCATCAATAAGGTCAGGCCTGCCTGAAGTGGCAAGGTCTAAAATATTTACAGTGTGTATGGGCTGTCATACTAGCTGCTCAAGACAGTTTTTGGAAAACTGTTTTTCAAAGTACTTCACAAGACTGCCTGTCAGTACCACCTGCAACAAATCCACAGATGACCCAGTCTATACTCATCAGGTTAAAATTGCCTCCAACTGCTGAGAGCAGACTTTCTTTGAATGACTCAAACTGTCACACCAAAATCAAGTGGCTAGTAAAAACAACCGATAATAACTAACTTGAGTTCACCTAGACCTGTCATGCACATCCAGATAACTTCAGAGGCAGACTCAGTTTCAGAGTGAGTGTGTGTGTGTGTGTGTTGTGTGTTGTGTGTGTGTGTGTGTGTGTGTGTGTGTGTGTGTGTGTGGTGTCACCGCCAGACACCACACTTGCTAGGTGGTAGCTTTTAAATCGGCCGCAGTCCGCTAGTATACGACGGACCCCCGTGTCGCCACTGTCAGTGATGGCAGACCGAGCGCTGCCACACGGCAGGTCTAGTGAGACATACTAGCACTCGCTCCAGTTGTACAGCCGACTTTGCTAGCGGAGCTACACTGACAAATACGCTCTCATTTGCCGAGACGATAGTTAGCATAGCCTTCAGCTACGTCATTTGCTACGACCCAGCAAGGCGCCATTTATCCTTTGCTATGTATCTAATGAAGCATGAACCATCAGACCGATGTACACCAATTATGAATTAAAGTTAAGTATTACATCAACTACGTACTTTATTTAGTAGACTCATCTCCTTTAACTGTTCCAGACCTCACGCCATCCTGCGTGAGCTTATAGCGTGCATTTCGGCCTCCTCTAGCAACACGGTGTTGGCTCTTCTGCCAACACTACAGTGTGTGTGTTTTTTTTTTTTTTTTTGAGCTTATGGCCACTCAACGGCAAGGTATCAGTGCCCCTACACTCCTTAAAACGAATAAATATGGACAAAATCTCTAAAATTGTTGCACACTTATGCTCTCAAATTGACCACACAGTCACTCTACCTCACGTGTGCTAAAACAATGGAGATAGAGTAAAAGTAGCTTTACATGAGATTAAAACATTAGTAAAATGACAAAGGAGCTAAAAGGAAGGCACAGGGAAATGTCAGTCGCTGACCACTTACAAAAAACATGGGTTTAGCCAGTCACCCTGTTAACACTTAAAACCATCTCCCTAAAATCTTGGGAAAAATGTTGGACAACTCATAAAACTTTAAAACTCAAATCAAACTCATTTGTACATTACTTAAAATAGACGGCAGATCTGTCGGAAAATCCACCATGGTCCAAAAAACTGTGGTGCTCACTGATCTGTATGAAGCCACACATCATAGGGCTGCGGCCTATGCGAAGATGGGTAAGGAGGACCTTGTCACACTAATGTGGCTGGAAGGAGGTATGCCATGGGCCATGGTAACATTGTGGGTTTTACTAGATGGAGTCTGTCACTTGCTGCCACTCATCCTCCCACCAACACAAGGCTCTGGATCTCAATAATGAGGCTACAGCATGCAGGGGGATAGCACACTGAAATAACTGAGACCACGACAAGCCTCCTCGGCTGCTAGATCTGTCCTGTTGTTCCCCACAATACCAATGTGCCCTGGTACCCAGCAGAAAGACACCTCCTTCCCAAGTCATTGTAGTTGGAGGAAGGCAACCTGGATGACTATCTGCTGAGTACAAATGATGTAGAGAGTGTAGGGCACTCATAGAATCAGAACAGACAAGAAATTCAGCGCTGGAAGAACGTCTCACCTGTTCCAGTGCCCACAAGATCACATATAATTCTGTGCCGAAGACAGTTAAGTCTTGAGGCAGTCGGACCTTGAGGACACAATCCAGCAAAACAACACAGCAACCAACATAGTCCCCCTGTTTAGACACATCCATAAAGACAGCTACATAGCTGTGGCACTCATAAAATGTCAGAAAATGTCACACTAAAAAGAGAAGTAGGAGTGCAATCTCTCCTGTACTGCACTAAATCTCAAACAGCTCTGGGCCTCTGCAGCAACCAGGATGGCAGACAGTTAAAACCCTGAATTTTAAGTTGTACTTGCTCCACTTCAAGTGACTCCAGCACATGCTCACATGCTGCACGTGGATCCCAAACGGCATTGTTGATCATGGACAATGGGAGAAAAGGTGTTCCAGAGGGGGGGGTGGGGCATGAGGAAGTGCCATTGAATTGTAAGTGGTGGTTCACAATCCTCAGCACAGGGACTGGGTACAGAGCTGGTCCTATGAGCACCCCTGGCCAGCCTAATTCCATCATGGTGGACAGCATGATCCTCAAATAAGAAGGCCTTGGCAATCCATACACTGTGCATCCATAGTCTAGCCATGAATGCATGAAAGTCCTATAAAATTGGGGCAGACACACCTTGTCCACTCCCCAAGACCTGTGGTTAAGGCACTTTATGATGTTCAGTGCCTTCAGGTTTCTGGCTTTCAGGTCTCTCAGGTGTGGCAGCCACAACAATTTGGAGCAAAAAATGAGACCCAAAAATGTACAGGTTCTAGAATGTAGAACAGTGTCCCTCATACACAAGGCAGGAAAATTAAAAATACAATGAGAATGATGAAAATGAAAACACACACACACACACGTGGATAAGGTGCTGCCTGGCAACCAGACCAGACAATGGTTAACCATTCGCTCCAGGGTCTTTCTTACACAGCTTGTTAAGGCCATACTCCAATAACTACTGGGATATGTTCGATCCTGTCCTGGTTTGAGAAGATATATCGAAATCTCTTCTCTCCATGAGTTAGGGAAGTGACCTGACCTCCATATCAAATTAAAACATTCAAGGAGGATTCCCTTTGACACTGCTGGCAAATGTTGAAGCCTGCAGTACTGGATTTGGTAGTGAGTGGGTGCAGTATCATGAGTCTCGGACAGAGTCGATTCCAGCTTCGACATGGGGAAAGGGTAATAGTAAGACTCAAAATTATTGGATCGGAAGTTCAACTTTCCTGTCTCTACAGTCACACAGTGGTGACTCAATGCCAGATCCTGGCTTGCATTGGCAGTAGTTTTCACAAAAGGCTCTGCCAGCATCTGTGTGATGCCTCCAGGTGTTGTTTGGACACACACTTGTTTCAGTACTGCTGCCACTGGCAAACGGCTGTGTCTACCGGAAATCCTCCAGAAGGCTTCCCAAACTTTTGCAGAACAAGCGGAATGGTTGCTAGAGTCCAAGAACGCTTGCCACGACCTTTTCTTGCTCTTCTTAATTACACATCAAGCCTTGGCCCTCGTAACTCAAAAGGCTGTTGAGGTTGTCTTCTGTCAGGCAGTATTTAAACTGTCGATGAGTCCTATCAGTATGCTGGATTGCTGAATGGCACTCACCTGTCCACTAAGGTGCAGGTCGTCTCCTAAGATGATCTGAGGACTTTGGGGTAGACAACTCACTGGCAAAATGGATCACTCATGTGATGTGAGCCACCCGTTCCTGGACACTATTGTGGGGCTCGAACTCTGCCAGGTGAGTGATAAGTGTCCAGTTAGCCCTGCTGACCATCAATTTTGGTGGCTTCCATTCGAGCAGTCCTCCATCCAGTAAGTGGATGCAGAGTGGGAAGTGGTCAATGGAATGAAGGTCGTCAATGACTTCTCACTGAACAGAGTCTGCGAGGGTTGGAGAGCAGAAAGAGATAGCGATGTCAGAGAATGACCCAGTAGCAGCACAGAAATGAGTGGGAGTGCCTGTGTTGAGAATGCACAGCTCATGCGATGTCATGATGCTCTCCAAACCTGACCCCAAGGGCAAGCAGAGATTAAACCCCACAGTATATGATGGGCATTGACATCTCCCAGTAGGAGAAATGGTCAGCGGAGTTGTTCCGTAAGACCAGTTAGAGCCTCAGAGTCAATCACATCATGTGGAGGTAAACACAGTGAACAAACTGTGATCCTCTGACAAATATGAACTGCAACTGCAACAGCTTGCAGGTCAGTACCTACGGGGAGAGCAGTGGAGTGGTGCACATTATTGACAAAGTGACCTCTCCGTTGGCCCTTTCCCCGCACAGGTCAACCTCACAACAGAGTGTATAGCCACTTAGGACGGGAGCATCAGGCACTTTAAGAAGTGTTTTCTGCAAACACAAGCATGGGGGCGTTCCTGTGCTAACAGTTTCAGTTCCTCCACATGGTCCTGAACCCATTAACATTCCACTCACTGTATGATGGGAACCATGTATCACAGGCATACTACTTTCATCCTGACTTTCTGCTGCGGAGAGGAGCTCACAATTGGTGGAGGCTCAGACTTGGGGTGAGATGACTGCCCCAGTCCAACATTCAGGCCTATCGCCTCTACAGAAAAATCAAGAGAAATGCCAGCGAGGATGAAGTCGACATCATTGGGCTGTTTATTTCCCAATTTCATCTGTGGTGGATGTTTTGCCTTTGATTTTTTGCCCTAGGTAGGCTTTGGAGCCACAACAGTGGCTGTGGTTGTGGCACCACTAGATGATGTACCGGACTGAACTTTTGGAGGGGCAGGGAGCTCACAATGTTGGCAACCATGACTTTTTCTGAAGTTCTGGGCAGACGGACAGGCTTCAAAATGACTGCAGCAGCACAAGCGTGTGGACAAACACAGGTACTAGAGCTGACACTAGCAACCTCCATTTGTGTAGCAGCATCACCTTTCTGCACTGGCTGTTTAACAACTGAAGCAAAGGAGGTAGCGAACGTTGGTGGCAACATGGCTTTACACTTTTTTTGGCCTCATTATATAGGGGTTCACTTCGTGTAGTCTTAAGCTCTTGTATCTTCCATTAGATTCACCTAAGCATGAGGCCTTATGTCCCCAACCTAATGCGCTCTTCCCATCCACCCTCTTCATGATATTTTGCTCATCAACTATACCTATAGGGGCCCACTTATCTTTCAATTCCTCCTTCCAAATGTCCACTAGGTCCCTGAACATCACAGCAACTTTGCTGTAATTCAACTTTATGTGCAGCTCAGTACTGATTGCATATTCCCCAAGGCATTGTGCTTTGGGTTCAAATGGCTCTGAGCACTATGGAACTTAACTTCTGAGGTCATCAGTCCCCTAGAACTTAAAACTACTTAAACCTAACTAACCTAAGGACATCACACACATCCATGCCCGATGCAGGATCCAAACCTGTGACCGTAGCGGTCGCACGGTTCCAGACTGTAGCGGCTAGAACCGCTCGGCCACCCCGGCCGGCCATTGTGTTTTCTGTAGGTTCTTAACTTGTTGAGAACTAGATGTTTCCACCAATAGTATCCCATTACACATTCATTTAACGGATTCTAAACTGCCAGCAATGCCTTTTAACCCTTTTTGAATGTAGAAAGGCAAAACTTTCTCAAAGCTGCCCTCTTTGCTTTTTACAATTAAAAATACATTCTGACTGGCAGCGTGTGTTCTGTTAAAAGACACAAAACTTTTAGATTTTACTCCTGAGTCAGGAGGACTGGCTACATGAGCTCTCTTATTTGTGTAGGTATTACTACCTACTAATGGCTGGTTCCATATCAGTCCCATGAGCAACTAGGGAAATAAGGGTCCCTTCAGACAGAGCCCCAAGTGCCTCAGTAAGCCTTACACAACTGAAGTGCAGCAAAGGTTGCCCACTAACAACTGATCCACCTCAGCAGCCATGCATCTCATCAGCTCACAGATCATGCTGAGATTGAGGTTTTTTTTTATAGAGGTTTTTACCAACCTTGTGATCCTGACAGTCAAGCCAAGATCCCTGCTCCCTCTGATACACAGTGCTTGCTGAAGCATGCCTGGAGCTTACAGTGATAGAGGACTAGTGGCGCTTACCAATTCCCAGCTCAGGAACCCTGGGATCGATAAGCCTGAACTCAGAAAATGAATGCCGAGTCCCTTAGGGCGATTCAATAAACACAGTATTTTGACTGTAATGAATACAATATGTCAATGATTAGAACCTACAATGTCAGACATCCATGTTATCAGTATCACTGACACTAATCTGCATCTATTGTGACATTCTATGGCAACATCAACACAAATGTGTGAAATGGAAAGATATTTAACAAAGATTTTTGACACTTATGTAAGCAAAATTCTTACATAATAAATTTCTCCAGTATGTGCTTTAAATAAATGGGTGTTTCAGTGTATCTATGACACCATATTATTATGTTTTCTCAATATATTTCAATTTTTTTTGTCCATCTAGAGTCTGCATATTTCTATAATTATGATCATTTTTAGGTTCTATGATGTAACATGGAAATTTATGTATAGAATTTGATGGGTTACTCTTGTAGCCGACATACTCATAACTGAAGGTGGTTTGATGGAACCAAAATCTGTCATAATTATAGAAATATATGCACAGAGTGCAGCAAAATCACTTACACATTTTGACAGATAGCTTCTACAGGTTGAATGGCAATACCAATAAAACAAAACTAGGCACATAATTCTTTTTTAAGAACATAAGGTGCACATTCTCCCCCAAATCTATTTTAAAGGTAACATCATTCATTTTGCATGGATAACTGGTATTCTCAAGAAACTTGATCTCTCTGTAGTAAATCATTTCTTTGTTCAAAATAAGTTTACTTCTGCCAGTATCTCCCTCCTACCATTTAAACTTCAAAGAAGCTCTCCTGCATACATAGTACAACTATGGCACTAAGTGGGAATGTGGGTCAGCCAGGTGGCATGCTGAGATGATCCATGCTATTGCGATAAACTCTGTGTCTGGGTGATGCAGAGGTTAATGCAACTGCCTAATAAGCAGGAGACCCCAGATTCGAATCATGATCTGGCACACATTTTCACTTGTTGCCACTGATTATGCATGCAGTTCCCATGCAGCTGACATCAGTAGTTTACTCTCTTTTCTTTCCGTTCTCCCCTTCTGCCTTCAATTTACATAATATGTATCACAGCTGCGGATTGTGCATGGTTTCTGTTCTTTCAGACATGTCCTAAAGAACAGACCTCACACATTCATACAATTGATTCGTCTCAATGGACAACGAATCCCCCACCTTCATTGCAGATGCACAATTACGTTCAACCTCCTGTGGGAATCTAAAATTAGCGAGCATAGAGGACATAGACAGGGATCGCGGGCAGGTGGCGCTATGCGGGAATTTGGGTTGTCTGGGTAGTGTGCCAAGATTATTCTGCATATAGTCCTGATGTAGCTGACATCAGTAGTGCCTTCACTTTCCTTTCTTTTCTCCCCAACCACCTTCAATTTATATAACACAAGAAAATGCACACAGCTTTAACAACCTACTAACAGAGATGAAGCAGTGGTTCAGTTTGACAATAATGAAGCAAGAAATTAGATGTGGCATTCAAGAAGAATTTTGAGAAAAGATTTGGGGACACCACAGAAAGACTGAATCAGGATATCCTGATGGATATTTAAATGCCAGTGCTCCTGATAAAAATACAAAATGAAAATAACTGTAGTTTTGAGACCTACCACCACTGCTATTCAGATACGTACATTCCACAGCTGAACACTAATGACTGTGTAAATGAAACTATCAATACATAATCAAATTGTCTTTTTTTTTACTCTTAATATTGAGGCAATCCACAAGTTTTCTTGAATATGGATATTATTTAATAGTTTTGTGACCAAGTCAATACAAAGACCTACAAACAATTACAAAAGATCAAACTCCAAGAAAGAAAATCATTGCTACACCACTCATTACCATACACTCACAAAAGGATATGATTAAAAAAAAAATTGAAGCTTTAGGAATGTACCTCTCTGCTTGTGTTACTATAAACATACACAAGATTCACTTATATGTAATAATTTTTGGAAATTCAACCATTACACAGAATACAACATAAAATGAAAATCTTTAAAGACAATCAACACACGTGCTGACATACAGTTAGGGTCAAGAGGTATATTTGATACGAGTCATTGGCTTTGATCAGAGATGTAATGTTAATGGCTGCTGTCACATCACATTTTGGTGTGCATATTTACATTTTCATTCTTACTTGGTGAAGCCAATGAATGTGGGAAAAAAAAAAAAAAAAAAAAAAAAAAAACTGGTTGTGGCGACAGAGTGACCTGCAGCTTTGTCTGAGTCCTAGTTAGACTGAAAGGTGACTGTCTGATCTGCAGCTTAGCCAAAAAACACACTACTGATATCGCATTATAGTTACCATATTGTTTATACTGTTTGTTGCCCGTTTTCTACGACACTGGTCAAAGCCAATCTAATATTCATCTTTATCTCATCGTTATTAAACAGATAAAATGACCTCTTTATCAGTTACATCGTGGAAAATAAACTGTAAAAGATGAGTGTGTGGGTCAGACTCACTAATGACCAGTAGGAATTAGTTTAGCAATCTTCAAACCATCCTGAAAAACCTAATAAGTTTTGCATCCTGTGGAGAGAAAAAAAATAATAAAAAAATAGCACAATAGTCCTGAAAGAACAACATGTAACAGATACTGAGAACTAAATTCCTTGGGCACAATTATGACCAGTACTATGATTCCTTACATCAACACTAGACAAGACTTTAGAATTTTCCCTCTGCAGTGGAGTGGCATGAAACTTCCTGCCACATTAAAACTGTGTACGGGACCAAGACTCAAACCTGGAACCCTTGCCTCTTGCAACCAATTGCCTGCAATAGGCAAAGGTTCTGATTTAGAGTCCCAGTCCAGCACAGTTTTAATTTTCCACGGAGTCTCACAAGACAACATTAATGAGAACAACTACCCTAACTTGATGGATATTCTTGCAGACCATTTTCAATAGTGCACATGTGCTCATCTTCCTCACTAACCTTATCTTCATCTGCAAATGATACTATCTAGCTGGGAGGATAACACTCACATGTGCCTGTAATCTTTTGTGAACTTCTCCCTGGCCTTCCTCGATGCTGTGAATGGAGTTTCATCCAAAATGAAATAGACTGACTTATTCCTTAGTGTTGGTTTGGGTTATAGCATCCTCATTTCCTGACTGACTGGCTGCATCTTCATATGAGAGCGAAGTGGGTATGCTGCCAAAATTGTAAGTATTGTTTGGCTGTCTTGAATTTATATGTTTGTTCCATACAGAATGTGGCCACCCAAGCAGTGGATTGCACCATATGAGGGTTACAGGATCTCTGGTTTTAACTGTCCCTCGTGTTAGAGGAAAAAATGTATGTTTTCCCATGTGTGCCAGACAGATCCCATTAATTTTGACCCTGTAATAGGATGTATTTTTTTCGTAGCAGCCTCATTTCTAAATATCATAATCAATTATGTAATACTGCTTTCCTTAAGGCAATACAGAGAACAGCCAAAACTGCATTTTATACTGAAACTTCCTGGCAGATTAAAACTGTGTGCCGGACCGAGACTCGAACTCGGGACCTTTGCCTTTCGCGGGCAAGTGTTCTACCAACTGAGCTACCCAAGCACGACTCACAACCCGTCCTCACAGCTTTACTTCTGCCAGTACCTCATCTCCTACCTTCCAAACTTTACAGCTCTATTTTACAGTAACAACTTGTGAAAGAATAAAAAATGAAAATCAGTCCGGGTAACATAGAGAACAACATGTACCTCAGAATGAAACATTTGGAATCACACTGAATTCGAAGTTCTTTCTATAGCCTCTGAAAGGATGGAAAAACACTACTTATCAACAGGCTAAAAAACGTTAGCCATTTTAATACAGTCCAAAATGTTACCAACTTGTATCCTTTACAATAAGGAGTTATTTTTATAAATAAATCAGGGGTATGCAGGATGTTCTACAATGAAGCTGTTCATTCTGTCAATAGCAGTATGTCAGTGTTTACAATTATCCTGCATGAAACAACTGCACTAAATGTGTAACTAATTCAGAACATATAAATTCAGTGCTCGACACTATCCCAGCTTTTTTCATACGCTACTGCCACTCAAATATCAACATGAAATAATGGGCTGTGGAAATGAGTGTACAACTCTGTGAAATATACCTCGAACTAGATACTTGATATTATGTTATAGTATATTACATTCTTCCACCTATATTTTCAATAATATTTTGTGTTTTGGAGTTTATTGCGACTTCGCACTGAATGTCTGATACCGGCAGTTAAAAAAGCTACTTATGATGCATGCTGTGACTGTTTCTGTACATTTGCAAGTACGTGCAACTAATATTTCTATGGCATACATGCAGCCAAATGTGAGGCACGTACGTATATTTATCTCGATTTTAAGGAACTGTTGAAACAGTAAGTCACTCGAGGCGATAGCGCTTGTCTCGTTACCACCCGAGAATGGAAAGGTTAGTTCTGCGACTACCTTTTTTTATAACTGAAATCTGTACTGCTATTTTATACTCGCACAGAACAGTCAATGGACTGTATCTGCCTCGCTCGTTTCATGCACATTTCTCATTATTATATATACACAAAATTACAAGCGTTATGTACCAGATTCACCCTGGGATCCATGTGTTAAAATTAGCCCAACGAAGCTGTCGTGTCGGAGCATCGGTTCTTCATAAATTAAATTTCAAGGATTCAAGCACAGACGCTTCGTAAACACAACGCAAGAATATGGGCTTACTTCTCATTCTGCAGACAACATACTTGTACAAGTCGGCCCACAATGAAAACCTTATTGACTCCGTAAAATATTAAGCAATCTTTAAAATATGTTTCTTCTCTCCGCGTTTAAAACAATGAAATGTCTAGCAATAAATCATCTTTCAAAGTTTTAGAGGAAGTAATCTATCTCAGTTTTCGTAAATAATTGTAGTGTATTTAGTCCACTCACTGCACTACGTCAAAGTTGTCGGCCCTGCCGATCAGCTGTCCGAAATTCTTCGAGATGAAACGCGGCGCCAACGGCGAACGAAGGACTGAACACATTGCCATCCTGTAGTTTAAATATTAACTGCTGACGTCGACCTTCCTTCCAGTTACTTGAAACCAAGAAACAAGGATATCTCATGTAGTGGGAGAAATCCCAGCAGCCCACTGTTATTTCAAACAGTACCTGCTTAATAGCACTTCATTCTCATCTAACATTGGCAAAACACTTCAGTTGTTGATAAGGTCTCGCAAATATCTCTCGGCGTTAAGTACATATCTTCAGTTTTTATTGCCGTTTATGAAGAAACCCCGTGAAAGAAATAACTGACCGAACGTACAGAGGTCTGATTTACAAATTCAGTAAAATGTCCCAATAACGGGTGGCTCAAAGACAAAAATTAATCTCCATTATAAGAAGTGTCCTTTAACCAGAAAAAAAATCTGTTGGATGTTACGCAACAGGATCGACATGCTGCAGTACCTCCCGAACATAATTTTATTTTATTTTAATGCAGCGATTTTTTTTTTCAACATTCAGGGAACCAAACACATTTGGTGAATGCTTTCGAATATCCGAAAGTATCCTTAAACACATAGTTAAAAAAAAGAATGTTCATTGCATGCAGCAAGGTCTTTTTTTTTAAAATTGCTAGATTAAAAATGCAGTATCAATTTCAGAGGGTTCTAATTTTTAAGTGACCAGACCCCGACTGTTCAAAGTAATCACCTATCTTTTTTCTGAATCTTGAAGTTTTTATAATTGTCTTTTCAATGTGTGTTTCACGTTCAGACGCTAAACTGATCGATTTTCATCTGTCTTTCTTAAAAAGTAATGCTATAGCTTCCTCGCCTCTTCAGTAGCTATTTTACTTTTAAGCGAAGGTACTCCTATTTAGCGCTTTTGTCATTACCATGATCACTTTGTCCGAAGATGATCGAATTCACTCATATGTGTTGACACATCATCTCTGTACAGTGAACAGTCCGTCGACGACTGTGACACGGGACCGTCTTTAATCTATTGGAGGCCTTGGACATATTACTACGAGGTGCATTCAAGTTCTAAGGCCTCCGATTTTTTTTCTAATTAACTACTCACCCGAAATCGATGAAACTGGCGTTACTTCTCGACGTAATCGCCCTACAGACGTACACATTTTTCACAACGCTGACGCCATGATTCCATGGCAGCGGCGAAGGCTTCTTTAGGAGTCTATTTTGACCACTGGAAAATCGCTGAGGCAATAGCAGCACTGCTGGTGAATGTGCGGCCACGGAGAGTGACTTTCATTGTTGGAAAAAGCCAAAAGTCACTAGGAGCCAGGTCAGGTGAGTAGGGAGCATGAGGAATCACTTCAAAGTTGTTATCACGAAGAAACTGTTGTGTAACGTCAGCTCGATGTGCGGGTGCATTGTCTTGGTGAAACAGCACACGCGCAGCCCTTCCCGGACGTTTTTGTTGCAGTGCAGGAAGGAATTTGTTCTTCAAAACATTTTCGTAGGATACACCTGTTACCGTAGTGCCCTTTGGAATGCAATGGGTAAGGATTACGCCCTCGCTGTCCCAGAATATGGACGCCATCATTTTTTCAGCACTGGCGGTTACCCGAAATTTTTTTGGTGGCGGTGAATCTGTGTGCTTCCATTGAGCTGACTGGCGCTTTGTTTCTGGATTGAAAAATGGCATCCACGTGTCATCCATTGTCACAACCGACGAAAAGAAAGACCCATTCATGCTGTCGTTGCGCGTCAACATTGCTTGGCAACATGCCACATGGGCAGCCATGTGCTCGGCCGTCAGCTTTCGTGCCACCCACCTGGATCACACTTTTCGCATTTTCAGGTCGTCATGCAGGATTGTGTGCACAGAACCCACAGAAATGCCAACTCTGGAGGCGATCTGTTCAACAGTCATTCGGTGATCCCCCAAAACAATTCTCTCCACTTTCTCGATCATGTCGTCAGACCGGCTTGTGCGAGCCCGAGGTTGTTTTGGTTTGTTGTCACACGATGTTCTGCCTTCATTAAACTGTCGCACCCACGAACGCACTTTCGACACATCCATAACTCCATCACCATATGTCTCCTTCAACTGTCGATGAATTTCAATTGGTTTCACACCACGCAAATTCAGAAAACGAATGATTGCACGCTGTTCAAGTAAGGAAAATGTCGCCATTTTAAGTATTTAAAACAGTTCTCATTCTAGCCGCTGGCGGTAAAATTCCATCTGCCGTACGGTGCTGCCATCTCTGGGACGTATTGACAATGAATGCGGCCTCATTTTAAAACAATGCGCATGTTTCTAGCCTATCTCTTTCCAGTCCGGAGAAAAAAAATTGGAGGCCTTAGAACTTGAATGCACCTCGTAGAATGGGGCCCCTATGACCTTAACAGAGCACTATTTTGTTAGACTAGACAAAAAAAGTACATAAGCGAGGTTCTAGATATTTTCATTTCTTTAAAGTCACATTAAATGAATAGATAATATAATTGACAAAAGTAAATCTTTTAGCATTCACAGGTTAGTGCTTAAAAACCTATGTTGATTGAAGAAGTAGCCAACCCTTCTAGATTTGAGATGGACACAATCATTAATCACTTCTTCAAAAATCTATAGTTTTGAGCAGATCACATTCTATGGACATCTGCGATAAACTGGTTAATCTCTCTTCAAGCATTGTACTTCTTAATCCATTTTTTATTCTTTTCAATTTTGGAGAACGAGCGTTCCGTTCTGCAGTTGGTTACCATCATCCTTCAAAAGATTCTCAATACGATTTCTACATTCGGAAATGTGTCTTCAATTTTGTTTTCTTTCAAAAGTTGATATATTTCCAATATACTATTAGTTCCCCCATTTTTACTGTAAACAGTTTTCAAGTATTCTGTTAAATGCAGACATTCCATTTTCAGCTCTTGCTTGTTAACGTCTTAAAAATGAATTTCAGCAAATTCTTTATAACTTTGTCTCAGCTCTTCGGAATTCAGAGTTTTCAGGCGAAAAAATAAACCAAAACGTTAAGTAATGTTCTCATACGAACGTAACCTCTGTTTTAGACGAACGCTCAGGGTATCAATATGGAAAGAAAGATTTCTACTTTGAATTTCTCTTTTCCATTCAGTTGGACTGACGGTGCAGGGCCACCAAAAAAAACTCTGGCGTGATCTTCTACGTTTTGTTCTTGAGGCAGGTCCTTGTAATCAGATTCCCGGTTTCTTTCTTTGGAGGACAATTCGAATTCATCAGATTTATCTCTGAGGTTCATGATAAAATCATCAAGTGAAGAGAACAAATTTCTTCCAACATGGAGTTCTAAATTTCCATTAGTATAATAAATTCTAGCTTTCCCATTTTTCTGGGCAGACTAAGGGCTTCATCTCTAGTTTATCTTGGCTATTCTTTATCTTCTGCGATGGACATCAAATTTTCTATAATTTGTTTACGACCTTCACGCAAGGCGCTTACTGCATCAGCTTGGGCTGCCCATCTGGTTTGTGAAAGAGTTTTAACAACTTTTTTTAACCTAAATATTCTGTCAATATATTCCATCGGTGGGTAGAGCTAGACAAAAAGTTGTACGCTTTCTGAACCATTTTAAAAAACTTTGTTGCCTCTGATACACACCCAGCAGTTTGGACACTTACCAAGTTTAGTGAATGTCCCGCACATGGTACAAATTTGGCAAATTCACACTTCTCCTTGATTCTTGCTTGTAGACCAGTATACTTCCCCGAGATATTTGAATCATTGTCGTAACTTTGTTCTCTGCAATCTTTTATGGGAATATCATGATTCTCTAAAAAATTCAAGATGGTCTCCACTAAATACTTAAATTTATGGTATTTAATAGGTATAAATCTCAGGTGCCTTTCAACAGGAACACGGTCTATCACGTATCGAACTAGAAAAGTTAGCTGGTCAACATGAGACAGATCGGGCGTACTGTCAACGCTAACGGAAAAATAGTTTGCTAATTTAACTTCATTTATATTTTTTTAGGACCTGTTTTTCCATTACGTAAATAAACTCATTACAGATATTTGCTGATTAATAAGAAGTGTTACCTTTTCCAGGATTCTCAAATTTTTGTAAGTGATATGCAAGAAACGGATCGAGTTCACTCAATAATTCCGTACATCACAAATTATTTCCATTGTTGGGAGATCCTAGGATTTCATTGTCACAGCGAAATGGGAGCTCTATTGATGCCAAAAATTTTACAACAGCTACAATCTGTTGAAGTACATTTCTCCAGTAATCAACTTCTTCTTGATGTTGAGATAGTCTTCACCTATTCTACCATCTGCTGTACTTCGTGCCAGATAAATCATCATGGACTGCTTATGTGGTGGGCTATTTTCATGTGTTAAAATTATGTGATTAATGTGCTTCCAATCATTACATCCACTCGGAGAGCATAGATTTACATCAGAAGGGTTAAATAAGCAGCATGAAACACCAAATACAGAGTTCTTGGAAGGCGAGTACAGCAACCATTTTCTCTCGACGCTTTAATTATTCTTTAATTTGCGAATAAATAATGCTTTGTTGAAATACCTAGTTACTGATTTATTACCATCTTTGTAGGTTCTGGATGCCTTGGAAAAGTCAGAATTTGAATTTGAATATGTGCAGCTCCCTTACGAATCAAAATTTCACGATCTCTTTCTACAAAATTTTCATGAAAATAATCAGCGGGATCGTGTGATATTTCTTCTGGGTCCAATTGACGCAGATGTCGGAGTCGGTGTAGCCACCGAAGCTTTTGCATTTTCGTCACAGGAACGGCCGCTTTTTGATTCAATCTCTTTTCCTAAATTGGTAGAAATCTGAAACTGGTATAGAACATGAACATTCGAAAATTCAGAAATTCCCTCAATTTGTGATCGACACGACTCATTATGGGAAAGATTTATTATTTGATTGCTACTTGCAGAAGTTGCTCCGGTAGTAGTAATAAAATATGCTGTAAATTTTGGTAACTTTTCAATTACTTCCTTCTGTTGTGCTGCTTTTTTGCAGTTCCGCTAGGATATGACCGTTTCGATATTTTATATTATAATTCAGTATTTATTTTTACACCGAACACAGTCGCTAACAAAAAAATTAAACAGGCAAAGGACGATTTAATCAAAGAATACCCCAGATCACGGTGAGTAACAACTGAAAACAAAACAAACGTCACAACACCACAGACAACTACAGGGGAATTCCTGATCGTCGAGTCGGTTAATTTTAGTCGGTCGGTCACGTTTAATTTTACGTCGCTATTCGTTCCGTGCAGAACTGTGTGCTTCGCAAAGCTACACTACTGGCCATTAAAATTGCTACACCACGATGATGACGTGCTACAGACGCGAAATTTAACCGACAGGAAGAAGATGCTGTGGTATGTAAATTATTAGCTTTACAGAGCATTCACACAAGGTTGGCGCTGGTGGCGACACCTACAAAGTGTTGACATGAGGAAAGTTTCCAACCGATTTCTCATACACAAACAGCAGTTGACCGGTGTTGCCTGGTGAAACGTTGTTGTGATGTCTCGTGTAAGGAGGAGAAATGCGTACCATCACGTTTCCTACTTTGATAAAGGTCGGATTGTAGCCTATCGCGATTGCGGTTTATCGTATCACGATATTGCTGTTCGCGTTGGTCGAGATCCAATGACTGTTAGCAGAATATGGAATCGGTGGGTTCAGGAGGGTAATACGGAACGCCGTGCTGGATCCCAACGCTTCGTATCACTAGCAGTCGAGATGACAGGCATCTTATCCGCATGACTGTAACGGATCGTGCTGCCACGTCTCGATCGTCGTAACTGCCGTCTGCTTCACGTCTGCTGTGCAGCGAGCTACCTTAATTTAAGTATTAACTGTATTTTTCTTACTTGTCACTTCTTCTTCCGTGTGTATTTGCTTTTAGGAAGCTTTAATTGTCGGGTGCTATTAATAGTGTTCCATAGATTTCGTGTTTGTTTTGAATACAGTCAGAGAGAGTCCCTTTAGTCAGCCATAGTGCCAGTAGTGCTAGTGTTTGTTTTCAATACAGTCCAGAGACAGGTAGTGCTATTTTCATTGTTTTCTACAAGAAGTGGCTAGCAACCACAGTTTAGTGAATAAACAGCCGCCTTTAGTGAATTAGCAGTCTAGTTAAAGGTTGATTAACTCTCTTCAGTAAATTGATTCATAGGATGGATAGGATGTGTGACTGCTGTGTACGGACGCAGGAGGAGCTGGCCACTGTTCGCGAACAGCTGAACGTGTTGATGGCCGCGGTCAGCCGTCTTCGGGCTGCTGCCTCGGAGTGTAGCGGCAGTGGGGAGTCTGGTGCGTCGCAAGGTACACCCCAGGTGTTACATGCTTCACCCACTGTCCCTGCTGTCGAGACATCTTCGCGGGTACCGGGTGCGGTCGGGCCACCCTCTCCCCAAGGGGAGTGGCGGGTTCAGCGGCGTTCGCGGCGCACCAGGCGGAGGGTCAATGTGGAGGCTGGCCGTGAGTGGACATGTGGCTGCTCCTTCAGCAAGGTCCGAGCAGGCACACGGGGGGAGGGGTTTATTAGTTATTGGGAGCTCCAACGTTAGGCGGGTGATGGAGCCCCTTAGGGAAATAGCGGGAAGGTCGGGGAAGAAGGCCAGTGTTCACTCTGTCTGCTTGCCGGGGGGTCTCATCCGAGATGTGGAGGAGGCCATGCCGGCGGCGATAGAGAGCACTGGGTGCACCCGACTGCAAATTGTTGCTCATGTCGGCACCAATGACTCCTGCCGTCTGGGTTCAGAGGTCATCCTCAGTTCGTACAGGCGGTCGGCGGAATTGGTGAAGGCGGAAAGCCTCGCTCGCGGGGTGGAATCAGAGCTAACTATTTGTAGTATCGTTCCCAGAACCGATCGCGGTCCTCTGGTTTGGAGCCGAGTGGAAGGCTTAAACCAGAGGCTCAGACGATTCTGCGGAGATCTGGGGTGCAAATTTCTCGACCTCCGCTATCGGGTGGAGAAATGTAGGGTCCCCCTGAATAGATCAGGCGTGCACTACACGCTGGAAGCGGCTACAAGGGTAGCGGAGTACGTGTGGAGTGCACATGGGGGTTTTTTTAGGTTAGAGAATCCCCTCCCAAGGCCCGACAAGACGCCTCCTGAGACGCGGCAAGGTAGGAGTAGGCAAAATGCAACAGGGAATAACAATATTAATGTGCTAGTAGTAAACTGCAGGAGCGTCTATAGAAAGGTCCCAGAACTGCGCTCATTAATAAACGCCCATATAGTACTAGGGACAGAAAGTTGGCTGAAACCAGACGTAAACAGTAATGAAATCCTAAACTCAGATTGGAATGTATACCGCAGAGACAGGCTGAACAGTGAAGGGGGAGGCGTGTTTATAGCGATAAGAAGTGCAATAGTATCGAAGGAAATTGACGGAGATCCGAAATGTGAAATGATTTGGGTGAAGGTCACGGTTAAAGCAGGCTCAGACATGGTAATTGGATGTCTCTATAGGCCCCCTGGCTCAGCAGCTGTTGTGGCTGAGCACCTGAAGGATAATTTGGAAAATATTTCGAGTAGATTTCCCCACCATGTTATAGTTCTGGGTGGAGATTTTAATTTGCTGGATATAGACTGGGAGACTCAAACGTTCATAACGGGTGTCAGGGACAAAGAATCCAGTGAAATATTTTTAAGTGCTTTATCTGAAAACTACCTTGAGCAGTTAAACAGAGAACCGACTCGTGGCGATAACATATTAGACCTTCTGGTGACAAACTGACCCGAACTATTTGAAAAAATTAACGCAGAACAGGGAATCAGCGATCATAAAGCGGTTACGGTATCGATGATTTCAGCCGTAAATAGGAATATTAAAAAGGGTAGGAAGATTTTTCTGTTTAGAAAAAGTGACAAAAAGCAGATTTCAGAGTACCTGTTGGCTCAACACAAAAGTTTTGTCTCAAGTACAGATAGTGTTGAGGATCAGTGGACAAAGTTCAAAACCGTCGTACATTATGCGTTAGATGAGTATGTGCCAAGCAAGATCGCAAGAGATTGAAAAGAGCCATCGTGGTACAACAACCGAGTTAGAAAACTGCTGCGGAAGCAAAGGGAACTTCACAGCAAACATAAACATCGCCAAAGCCTTGCAGACAAACAAAAATTACGCGAAGCGAAATTTAGTGTGAGGAGGGCTATGCGAGAGGCGTTCAATGAATTCGAAAGTAAAGTTCTATGTACTGACTTGGCAGAAAATCCTAAGAAATTTTGGTCTTATGTGAAAGCGGTAGGTGGATCAAAACAAAATATCCAGACACTCTGTGACCAAAATGGTACTGAAACAGAGGATGACAGACTAAAGGCCGAAATACTAAATGTCTTTTTCCAAAGTTGTTTCACAGAGGAAGATTGCACTGTAGTTCCTTCTCTAGATTGTCGCACAGATGACAAAATGGTAGATATCGAAATAGACGACAGAGGGATAGAGAAACAATTGAAATCGCTCAAAAGAGGAAAGGCCTCTGGACCTGATGGGATACCAGTTCAATTTTACACAGAGTACGCGAAGGAACTTGCCCCCCTTCTTGCAGCGGTGTACCGTAGGTCTCTAGAAGAGCGTAGCGTTCCAAAGGATTGGAAAAGGGCACAGGTCATCCCCGTTTTCAAGAAGGGACGTCGAACAGATGTGCAGAACTATAGACCTATATCTCTAACGTCGATCAGTTGTAGAATTTTGGAACACGTATTGTGTTCGAGTATAATGACTTTTCTGGAGACTAGAAATCTACTCTGTAGGAATCAGCATGGGTTTCGAAAAAGACGGTCATGTGAAACCCAGCTCGCGCTATTCGTCCACGAGACTCAGAGGGCCATAGACACGGGTTCACAGGAAGATGCCGTGTTTCTTGACTTCCGCAAGGCGTTCGATACAGTTCCCCACAGTCGTTTAATGAACAAAGTAAGAGCATATGGACTATCAGACCAATTGTGTGATTGGATTGAGGAGTTCCTAGATAACAGGACGCAGCATGTTATTCTCAATGGAGAGAAGTCTTCCGAAGTAAGAGTGATTTCAGGTGTGCCGCAGGGGAGTGTCATAGGACCGTTGCTATTCACAATATACATAAATGACCTGTGGGTGACATCGGAAGTTCACTGAGGCTTTTTGCAGATGATGCTGTGGTGTATCGAGAGGTTGTAACAATGGAAAATTGTACTGAAATGCAGGAGGATCTGCAGCGAATTGACGCATGGTGCAGGGAATGGCAATTGAATCTCAATGTAGACAAGTGTAATGTGCTGCGAATACACATAAAGATAGATCCTTTATCATTTAGCTACAAAATAGCAGGTCAGCAACTGGAAGCAGTTAATACCATAAATTATCTGGGAGTACGCATTAGGAGTGATTTAAAATGGAATGATCATATAATGTTGATCGTCGGTAAAGCAGATGCCAGACTGAGATTCATTGGAAGAATCCTAAGGAAATGCAATCCGAAAACAAAGGAAGTAGGTTACAGTACGCTTGTTCGCCCACTGCTTGAATACTGCTCAGCAGTGTGGGATCCGTACCAGATAGGGTTGATACAAGACATAGAGAAGATCCAACGGAGAGCAGCGCGCTTCGTTATAGGATCATTTAGTAATCGCGAAAGCGTTACGGAGATGATAGATAAACTCCAGTGGAAGACTCTGCAGGAGAGACGCCCAGTAGCTCGGTACGGGCTTTTGTCAAAGTTTCGAGAACAAACCTTCACCGAAGAGTCAAGCAGTATATTGCTCCCTCCTACGTATATCTCGCGAAGAGACCATGAGGATAAAATCAGAGAGATTAGAGCACACACAGAGGCATACCGACAATCCTTCTTTCCACGAACAATACGAGACTGGAATAGAAGGGAGAACCGATAGAGGTACTGAAGGTACCCTCCGCCACACACCGTCAGGTGGCTTGCGGAGTATGGATGTAGATGTAGATGTAGATCCATGAGTCAACAGATGGGGACATTTGCAAGACAACAACCATCTGCACGAACAGTTCGACGACGTTTGCAGCAGCATGGACTATCAGCTCGGAGACCATGGCTGCGGTTACCCTTGACGCTGCATCACAGACAGGGCACCTGCGATGCTGTACTCAACGACGAACCTGTGTGCACAAACGGCAAAACGTCATTTTTACGGATGAATCCAGGTTCTGTTTACAGCATCATGATGGTCGCATCCGTGTTTGGCGAAATCGCGGTGAACGCTCATTGGAAGCGTGTATTCGTAATCGCCATACTGGTGTATCACCCGGCGTCATGGTATGGGGTGCCATTGGTTACACGTCTGGGTCACCTCTTGCTCGTATTGACGGCACTTTGAACAGTGGACGTTATATTTCAGACGTATTAAGATCCGTGGCTCTACCCTTCATTCTATCCCTGCGAAACCCTAAATTTCAGCAGGATAATGCACGACCGCATGTCGCAGGTCCTGTACGGGCCTTTCTGGACACAGAAAATGTTCGACTGCTGCTGCCCTATCCAGCACATTCTCCAAATCTCTCACCAACTGAAAACTTCTGGTCAATCGTGGCCGTGCAACTGGCTCGTCACAATACGCCATTCACTACTCTTGATGAACTGTGGTATCGTGTTGAAGCCGCATGGGCAGCTGTACCCGTACACGCCATCCACGCTCTTTTTGACTCAATCCCCGGGCGTATGAAGGCCGTTATTGCGGCCAGAGGTGGTTGTTCTGTGTACTGATTTCTCAGGATCTATACACCCAAATTGCGTGAAAATGTAATCACATGTCAGTTGTAGTGTAATATATTTGTCCAATGAATACCTGTTTATCATCTGTATTTCTTCTTGGTGTAGTAAATTTAAATGGCCAGTAGTGTAATAATCAAGTAGGTATTGCACTCAGTCACTATCATTCGATTTTTCGAAATAAATTTGTTTTTTGGTAATAAATATCGGCTATAATTTGGCGATCTGACAGCAACTAGGGGGCCCCAACCGATCACGGGGCCCTGGCCACATGCTCAGAGTGCTCAGTGGGAAAGAGGAGCCTGCTGGGACATAATCCTCCATCTGTCAGTCGTAGTAAATCAAGAAATCACATTCGTTGACATGTTCCGGCTCTGAGCACTATGGGACTTAACAGCTATGGTCATCAGTTCCCTAGAACTTAGAACTACTTAAACTTAACTAACCTAAGGACAGCACACAACACCCAGCCATCACGAGGCAGAGAAAATCCCTGACCCCGCCGGGAATCGAACCCGGGAACCCGGGCGTGGGAAGCGAGAACGCTACCGCACGATCACGAGATGCGGGCGACATGTTCCGGAGCACTGTCATTGATGTCTGGAGCTAGACCATTATTTCAAATAAATCCAGCGTCTCTGAAGTAGCTGCTGACTTTAATGTAAGAGACTTGGGTAAAGGCAGATGATGTCCTCAGAGTTGCGTCCAACACACTTAGATTTCGCTTGTTCGTCTACAGTTTCAAGATTGTCCATTCGAGACAAAATACGTTTCAACTTTTTTTCCCCCTACAAATCATAAAAACTGTGAATGATGCCCTGATCCAGCGGCTGGTCGCGTGAAGAAGTGTCCAGCGGCAAATTGCCAAGTTTCACATTCCTTAGAGTGAAATAGCACTGTCGAAAAACAAGACAGCTTTGCTATTTTGGCTTCTCATTTTTCGATCGAATGCCAACAACCCTTCAGTCATTACCGCCCTTGTCATCCAGGAACGACAGTTTAAATAGCACTTCATGCTCGATTTACTGAAGTCAATCCCCTTAAAGCATGTAGCTCTAGCATCCTTGCCTATAGCGACTTATCCTATTCATCTATCACACTGGCGCACATTCGAAATTTTTCTTCCCTAACACTTTTCATCTTTTAAGAGCGGTGTCTTATTGGATAGACCTTTGAAGAAAAGAGCAGTCTCGTCTCAGTTAAACACGTCTCTTTCTTCATAATTTTCGCTGATAGGCCTACTAAGTTTCTTTTTTGCCATCCTCGACAGTGTTTTCGCCGACTGAAACCGATTCGCCGCAGACGTTTCGGAAGGAGATGATGAGCCTATTCCTTATCAAGCCAGCTTCTGCATGTATCAAACTCATGACACATAATTCTTTAGCGATTTCGAATGCTTTTTACTAATTAGTGGTCTGCTGAGAGGCATGTTGTTACTACGCCCACGGCAAAACCATTCAAATTCTAAGTTGTCAACTTTCTTGCTGAGTGGATTAGGTAACAAACGTTTCACAGAAATATTTTAATTTCCCGTCCACAATATAAGGATGTTACATTAGTTTCCTAAATATCACTGACTGTATGAGCTAATCACAGTTTAATTTTAGTTTATTTAAACAACAATACAGGAAACTTATTTTACATCGCGAATTTGAACCATGGACCTTGCCGTTGGTGGGGAGGCTTGCGTGCCTCAGCGATACAGATGGCCGTACCGTAGGTGCAACCACAACGGAGGGGTATCTGTTGAGAGGCCAGACAAACGTGTGGTTCCTGAAGAGGGGCAGCAGCCGTTTCAGTAGTTGCAGGGGCAACAGTTTGGATGATTGACTGATCTGGCCTTGCAACACTAACCAAAACGGCCTTGCTGTGCTGGTACTGCGAACGGCTGAAAGCAAGGGGAAACTACAGCCGTAATTTTTCCCGAGGGCATGCAGCTTTACTGTATGGTTAAACGATGATGGCGTCCTCTTGGGTAAAATATTCCGGAGGTAAAATAGTCCCCCATTCGGATCTCCGGGCGGGGACTACTCAAGAGGACATCGTTATCAGGAGAAAGAAAACTGGCGTTCTACGGATCGGAGCGTGGAATGTCAGATCCCTTAATCAGGCAGGTAAGTTCGAAAATTTAAAAAGAGAAATGGATAGGTTGAATTTAGATATAGTGGGAATAAGTGAAGTTCTGTGGCAGGAGGAACAATACTTTTGGTCAGGTGAATACAGGGTTATAAACATAAAATCAAATAGGGGTAATGCAGGAGTAGGTTTAATAATGAATAAAAAAAATAGGAGTGCGGGTAAGCTACTACCAACAGTATAGTGAACGCATTATTATGGCCAAGATAGACACGAAGCCCATGCCTACTACAGTAGTACAAGTTTATATGCCAACTAGCTCTGCAGATGATGAAGAAATTGATGAAATGTATGATGAGATAAAAGAAATTATTCAGGTAGTGAAGGAAGACGAAAATTTAATAGTCATGGGTGACTGGAATTCGAGAGTAGGAAAAGGGAGAGAAGGAAACATAGTGGGTGAATATGGATTGGGGGTGAGAAATGAAAGAGGAAGCCGTCTGGTAGAATTTTGCACAGAGCATAACTTAATCATAGCTAACACTTGGTTCAAGAATCATAAAAGAAGGTTGTATACATGGAAGAATCCTGGAGATACTAGAAGGTATCAGATAGATTATATAATGGTAAGACAGAGATTTAGGAACCAGGTTTTAAATTGTAAGACATTTCCAGGGGCAGATGTGGACTCTGACCACAATCTATTGGTTATGAACTGTAGATTAAAACTGAAGAAACTGCAAAAAGGTGGGAATTTAAGGAGATGGGACCTGGATAAACTGACTAAACCAGAGGTTGTACCGAGTTTCAGGGAGAGCATAAGGGAACAATCGACAGGAATAGGGGAAAGAAATACAGTAGAAGAAGAATGGGCAGCTCTGAGGGATGAAGTAGTGAAGGCAGCCGAGGATCAAGCAGGTAAAAATACGAGGGCTAGTAGAAATACTTGGGTAACAGAAGAGATACTGAATTTAATTGATGAAAGGAGAAAGTACAAAAATGCAGTAAGTGAAGCAGGCAAAAAGGAATACAAACGTCTCAAAAATGAGATCGACAGGAAGTGCAAAATGGCTAAGCAGGGATGGCTAGAGGACAAATGTAAGGATGTAGAGGCTTATCTCACGAGGGGTAAGATAGATACTGCCTATAGGAAACTTAAAGAGACCTTTTGGAGAAAAGAAAACCACTTGCATGAATAGCAAGAGCTCAGATGGAAACCCAG
This sequence comes from Schistocerca cancellata, assembly GCF_023864275.1. Lineage (NCBI taxonomy): Eukaryota > Metazoa > Arthropoda > Insecta > Orthoptera > Acrididae > Schistocerca > Schistocerca cancellata. The sequence goes on along the minus strand of NC_064629.1, from coordinate 58,642,835 downwards.
TTCTAAGCAAAGAAGGGAAAGCAGAAAGGTGGAAGGAGTATATAGAGGGTCTATACAGGGGCGATGTTCTTGAGGACAATATTATGGAAATGGAAGAGGAGGTAGATGAAGATGAAATGGGTGATATGATACTGCGTGAAGAGTTTGACAGAGCACTGAAAGACCTAAGTCGAAACAAGGCCCCGGGAGTAGACAACATTTCATTAGAACTACTGACAGCCTTGGGAGAGCCAGTCCTGACAAAACTCTACCATCTGGTGAGCAAGATGTATGAGACAGGCGAAATACCCTCAGACTTCAAGAAGAATATAATAATTCCAATCCCAAAGAAAGCAGGTGTTGACAGATGTGAAAATTACCGAACTTTCAGTTTAATAAGTCACAGCTGCAAAATACTAACGCGAATTCGTTACAAACGAATGGAAAAACTGGTAGAAGCCGACCTCGGCGAAGATCGGTTTGGATTCCACAGAAATGTTGGAACACGTGAGGCAGGGAGGGGGGGAGGAGATTAGTGTTTAACGTCCCGTCGACAACGAGGCCATTAGAGACGGAGCGCAAGCTCGGGTGAGGGAGGAATGGGGAAGGAAATCGGCCGTGCCCTTTCAAAGGAACCATCCCGGCATTTGCCTGAAGCGATTTAGGGAAATCACGGAAAACCTAAATCAGGATGGCCGGAGACGGGATTGAACCGTCGTCCTCCCGAATGTGAGTCCAGTGTGCTAACCACTGCGCCACCTCGCTCGGTTACACGTGAGGCAGTACTGACCCTACGACTTATCTTAGAAGCTAGATTAAGGAAAGGCAAACCTACATTTCTAGCATTTGTGGACTTAGAGAAAGCTTTTGACAATGTTGACTGGAATACTCTCTTTCAAATTTTAAAGGTGGCAGGGGTAAAACACAGGGAGCGAAAGGCTATTTACAGTTTGTACAGAAACCAGATGGCAGTTATAAGAGTCGAGGGGCATGAAAGGGAAGCAGCGGTTGGGAAGGGACTGAGACAGGGTTGTAGCCTGTCCCCAATGTTATTCAATCTGTATATTGAGCAAGCAGTAAAGGAAACAAAAGGAAAATTCGGAGTAGGTATTAAAGTCCATGGAGAAGAAATAAAAACGTTGAGGTTCACCGATGACATTGTAATTCTGTCAGAGACAGCAAAGGACTTGCAAGAGCAGTTGAACGGAATGGACAGTGTCTTGAAAGGAGGATATAAGATGAACATCAACAAAAGCAAAACGAGGATAATGGAATGTAGTCGAATTAAGTCGGGTGATGCTGAGGGAATTAGATTAGGAAATGAGACACTTAAAGTTGTAAAGGAGTTTTGCTGTTTGGGGAGCAAAATAACTGATGATGGTCGAAATAGAGGGGATATAAAATGTAGACTGGCAATGGCAAGGAAAGCGTTTCTGAAGAAGAGAAATTTGTTAACATCGAGTGTAGATTTAAGTGTCACGAAGTCGTTTCTGAAAGTATTTGTATGGAGTGTAGCCATGTATGGAAGTGGAACATGGACGATAAATAGTTTGGACAATAAGAGAATTGAAGCTTTCGAAACATGGTGCTACAGAAGAATGCTGAAGATTAGATGGGTAGATCACATAACTAATGAGGAGGTATTGAATATAATTGGGGAGAAGAGGAGTTTGTGGCACAACTTGACAAGAAGAAGGGAGCGGTTGGTAGGACATGTTATGAGGCATCGAGGGATCACAAATTTGGCATTGGAGGGCAGCGCGGAGGGTAAAAATCGTAGAGGGAGACCAAGAGATGAATACACTAAGCAGATTCAGAAGGATGTAGGTTGCAGTAAGTACTGGGAGATGAAGAAGTTTGCACAGGATAGAGTAGCATGGAGAGCTGCGTCAAACCAGTCTCAGAACTGAAGACAACAACAAACAACAACAATTTACTATTTGATTAAACAAATGCGAAACTTTCAAATTATTCTGTGTTCCGCAGCTGACATATCAATCTATTCCAACACTTTTTTAAGCACATACTGAACAAAAACACCCATTCGTTGCAATATAAAAGGACAAAGGCTTTGTTTATTGAAGAAATATCAGTTATCCCAAAGTTCTTTCCATCTACACAGTTAATTGTCTTGCGCATTTTCGGGAAATTCATTACACTTCTCACATGTATGCATTGTTCTTAATGTCATTTTCAGACAAACTACCTTCTGGCAGTGGATGTGTTGCTCGTCCACATGTCACACACCGACCTCTTTTCTTGGCAGTACGCTCCTCAGTTCTTTCAACACGTTGATCTTTGTATTTCACGAGGAAAGTTGCAATGTCGGCAGGAAGTGAAGGAATATTAGCTCTTTCCACTAGTTGAGGCTTCATAAGAGACAGTGCTAAATCTTTCAAGAAAATTCTTCTTTTCTGGATTTGTTTCATTTGCATGAAAAATTATTTGAGCATTGATTCCTGCTGTATCTATTACAGCATATAATACAACCAATGGCCATCTTCTTGTCACCCGTGATGCGGAATACGTACCTCCCATCTGATCGACTGTGTCGACTTCTCCCTCTGTTGTATTGAAATCCAAAACTATTTCTGGTTTACCTGTAACTTTCTTCAATGCTTCCAAAATTGGGCATAGTTGAAAGTAATATAACTACCTTGTTTTGTTTCGACACATACGAAACTAGCGTCATATCATTCTGAAAACCAAATAAAGAGGAGTGGATAGCCCTACATTTCCCAGGTAAAATTTTTGTGGGATCTCGCGTTTGTTTTTTTCTCAACGTGCAGATGTATGTTAGTCCCTTTTTGAAAAGGAAGTTGCCTAAGGAACAGCTAGTGTATCAATTATCCATTGTAACGCTTCTTTCTGAGCCTTCAGTGTGAGTAACTAGCCTTCTTACAATATCACAAGAAGAATTAGAAACATTGTATGGTCCTTTAGGTTGTTTTGCACAATATACTTCAATATTACTAGTGAAGAATGCTTTAGCATCTGCTAAAACAAAAATCTTTATCCTATACTTCGCTGGTTTGTTCGGGATAAAATAAATATAATAACATCGACCACAGAGAGCTTGCAATTTTTCGTCTACTGTCACAAATTGTCCTACACTATAAGCGTTCTCGCAGTTCACCACAAAGACATCCAATATTTGCCGTATCTAAGCAAGTTTGTCAGTTACTTTCCTTACCCGCCGTGTACTCTTGTCGTCAAAACGGATACATCGTAAAAGGTACAGAAATCTTTTGTAGCTCATCACAGCCTTCGTAATCTCCATACCAGTACCATCTGCTATCAACAGTTTAATGACATTTGTGTGGATTGCTTTCTTAGTCCCGATGAGATACAGCAATCCCGACAATGCCATTATTTCACACCTCGTAGTTTTCTTAGCGTCCCTTTCTCTGGAATATTGTACACATTCTTTCTTAAATTGAATGTACACTCCTGGAAATTGAAATAAGAACACCGTGAATTCATTGTCCCAGGAAGGGGAAACTTTATTGACACATTCCTGGGGTCAGATACATCACATGATCACACTGACAGAACCACAGGCACATAGACACAGGCAACAGAGCATGCACAATGTCGGCACTAGTACAGTGTATATCCACCTTTCGCAGCAATGCAGGCTGCTATTCTCCCATGGAGACGATCGTAGAGATGCTGGATGTAGTCCTGTGGAACGGCTGGCCATGCCATTTCCACCTGGCGCCTCAGTTGGACCAGCGTTCGTGCTGGACGTGCAGACCGCGTGAGACGACACTTCATCCAGTCCCAAACATGCTCAATGGGGGACAGATCCGGAGATCTTGCTGGCCAGGGTAGTTGACTTACACCTTCTAGAGCACGTTGGGTGGCACGGGATACATGCGGACGTACATTGTCCTGTTGGAACAGCAAGTTCCCTTGCCGGTCTAGGAATGGTAGAACGATGGGTTCGATGACGGTTTGGATGTACCGTGCACTATTCAGTGTCCCCTCGACGATCACCAGTGGTGTACGGCCAGTGTAGGAGATGGCTCCCCACGCCATGATGCCGGGTGTTGGCCCTGTGTGCCTCGGTCGTATGCAGTCCTGATTGTGGCGCTCACCTGCACGGCGCCAAACACGCATACGACCATCATTGGCACCAAGGCAGAAGCGACTCTCATCGCTGAAGACGACACGTCTCCATTCGTCCCTCCATTCACGCCTGTCGCGACACCACTGGAGGCGGGCTGCACGATGTTGGGGCGTGAGCGGAAGACGGCCTAACGGTGTGCGGGACCGTAGCCCAGCTTCATGGAGACGGTTGCGAATGGTCCTCGCCGATACCCCAGGAGCAACAGTGTCCCTGATTTGCTGGGAAGTGGCGGTGCGGTCCCCTACGGCACTGCGTAGGATCCTCGGTCTTGGCGTGCATCCGTGCGTCGCTGCGGTCCGGTCCCAGGTCGACGGGCACTTGCACCTTCCGCCGACCACTGGCGACAACATCGATGTACTGTGGATACCTCACGCCCCACGTGTTGAGCAATTCGGCGGTACGTCCACCCGGCCTCCCGCATGCCCACTATACGCCCTCACTCAAAGTCCGTCAACTGCACATACGGTTCACGTCCACGCTGTCGCGGCATGCTACCAGTGTTAAAGACTGCGATGGAGCTCCGTATGCCACGGCAAACTGGCTGACACTGACGGCGGCGGTGCACAAATGCTGCGCAGCTAGCGCCATTCGACGGCCAACACCGCGGTTCCTGGTGTGTCCGCTGTGCCGTGCGTGTGATCATTGCTTGTACAGCCCTCTCGCAGTGTCCGAAGCAAGTATGGTGGGTCTGACACACCGGTGTCAATGTGTTCTTTTTTCCATTTCCAGGAGTGTATATGTTCGTGTATTTCGTCAATCATTTTCAGGCTAAGTATTATCCGTAAAGCCTCTGTTTCACTTGTGAGCCCTCTGGCAGCACGTGTAGGCCCAGGGAATATTTTCACAATATTCTTTCTTTTTGTTTTCGAAGTCACATTAGGACATATTTTATTCCATTTACTCGTTTTGTCCTCCCCAACAAAAATACCACCAGTGGAGAGTGGTTCTTAATAGTCATCATCTGAATCGTGGACTTGATTAGAATCTGAATCGTGATCACTTCGTGTGATAATTCCTTTTTTCCTTCATAGTCGTCATCGTTTTCGTTGTCTGGTAGAGTTTAACTTTGGATCCTCGTTGAGTAATCGATCAAGCTCGTTGTCTGTCAGCTTTGACCTCGCCATGCACAGTGATATACCCGGTTGTTACGTGTCATCTTTTGATTAGATTGAAAAGGGAAGAAATGAAAGGGAAGGAAAAATTGCTTACATGACCGGGCGGGTGACGTACTTTGTACACTAAGATGACACACTCGCAGTTTATTTTAAATTACTGTAGCTCACGTGAACCTATGAGAACACAACTTCTCACTGTGCTAGTTGAAACAATAATGCAGGAATACGTAGGGACTTGCTATTGTAAAACAACAATGGAACTGTGCATGACAATGCTATTTGCGGTTGGCGCACTTTATACGCAAGCGCGCCCGCTCGAGGGTTAAGAATATTCGTTAATCCTACTTTTCCTGGCCTTATCCCATAGCTCCTCGGGATCGGCATGATAGTCTAGATTTGGCAATATTATTGGTAGAGGCCCTTCCTGTCGCCACCAGTTCCTCCGACACGGGAAGGAATTTGTGTACCCCCTCTCTGTCTACGTCTAGTGTTATCCCATGTGAAAGTATGAGAACGTTTTCAAAGTGTTTGCGAATCGTATACCTGAGACGGGACGTGGTTACCAGCTCAGCATTTGCCTAGTCGGATGTGGGAAACCGCTTAAAAAGCGCATTCAGGCAGGCCCTCGTCGTTAATCCACCGAGTGGATTCGATCCGGTGTCAGCCTGACCCCGAATCCCGGAAGCGGCGTGCTAACGCGTGCGGATATCCGGCTGCGTCTAATAATTCTTTAATGTGAAGAAATACTACCCTTATATTCCACGCATTTCTGCCGGGGAATGAAAGTATCCAAAATTTAGAGGTCCGTTGCTAGATGCTTTACTGCGTGTATAGACAAGTATAGAATAAACATAAATTAATAACGCCCTATTATCCTACAACTTGTTAATGAGTGCACAATCTACGTGACTTCTACAGATGTTGGAAGCGTACTGAGAGCGCTTTTGCGGTAATTTCTCTTTTCTGTCAAATAAAAATTCTAAGATTTTTCCCAGTAGTGACACAAACTCAAAAATGGAGTTTGTTTATAGAGTCATACAATCCGCTCACAGAGAAAGTTTTACACCACCCATATTATTTGCATAGTTAGTGTTTTATTGTTATTATTATTATTATTGGAAACCACCATCTCGGTGCTCGTTTGAGCACACGAAATAGCTACGTGTACCTGTGTACTGGAGGCAGAAGTACCGAGCATTCTGTGTCGTTTTGCAGAGCGGGCTGTACCTCCAATCGTGAACGGGCCAATGTGACTTCTGTACACAGTTCCGTCTGTCAATATAACTTGAAGGGTAATTTCAAGTTCAAACCGTTCGCATATTATCACTCAGCTGCAAGAAGGGTTGGCAGCACGGGGATCTGGCGCCGAATTGGCGTACACCACAGCGATGTCATTCGAACATTTAACCTTGAAGATCTGCCTCGGAGTGATCGTCTCTGGTCAACAACACCAGATGAGGACTCTCACCTGTAAAATATGGCTGGTAGCTACTCTCAGAAGAATGTAACAGAAAGGGAGATGGAGTCCATCGAAAACGGCGCCCAAGCGGTGAAGGGATACATACGAAATCGATATGTCTGGAGCAAGTTCTACCGGCGACTATCAATCGCACTGGCTGCAACTGACTGCAAGTCGTGGTATATTTTGACTCTAATGAAACCTGTCGCCTGAGTTCTGAGACCATCCTTTCGATGGCTGACTGAAATGCTGAAGACAGCTAGGCTCGCACACGAGGTGGAAGAACAAGTTGCGAATATGAAGTGGGAGAATAAGTTGCGATTTGTAACATCGTCTCCAAGAGCTAATAACACTATCCCTAATAATTGAACCTTTAGTTCTGTCGCGGGAAAAGTCACGTGTAACACTAACGTGCCGTGGAACACGCTAATGTTACTCTCTGAGCTGATTTCGAAGTTCGACCGTACGTGTATCTAATGGAATTGGGTACCGGACTATAATTGCGAATTTTGTGAAGTTAACAGTAAAACCAAACGGGCCCTAACCTTGGGAGTTAACAGGAGTGGTAAAATTATAAGTGAATTAAAAAAATAAACGGTCACCAGCCTAATTAGGGACATTAATTTGGAAATATATACTTGATAAAGTTGGATGTTAGTCATTGAAGTTACTTTTGTTGAGATTTCCCTTTGAATAGCAAACACGATACAAACTGGGACAGTGCACTCCGTACTGTGTGTAGCAGCAGCTACCAATAACACACACACCAGTAAATTATGGGGAGAAAAATTGCAACGAGCTCATACTAATGACGACCACAATCATTAGCAGTACTTAATGAAAAAACTGAAACATCACTGCATGAAGTGCAGAACTAATTTTGGACATGAGGGGCATGAATGCCATGAATAACACAAATAAAGATGAATAACGTCTTAAATACACTGTTTAAGCTCCTCTGCATATAGCAGTTTTCCTTAGTAACAGTAATTGTTCATTTTTTCTTAATAGGAGGACAATATGATGGGGACTCATAAACTGGTATAGTTTCACTAGCCAAGGTTCTTTGATTATTGCAAACGTAAAAACTGCCTCTAAAAGCTAATCATTCACTTAAATTACTTCGCAAGGTAATAAAATGCAACACTGGACTTAATTAACTTCGAAAGGAACCATTCATGATGGGTGCCAAAACTACACTATCTTTAAAAATGTGCATAATTTCGCTTATAACAGTCGACCGCAAATCGGTTCATTAAAATTTATATGTACTTGTATTTTAATCACCTGTGAAGCAGATATTGTTGGCAATAATATTTACACAATCTTGCACTGTAATCCTACAAAACTATATTTTATATTAAACTAAGGATACTTTAGCAAAAGCCAATCCAACTTCACTTTTATGGTTTAAGCTTTTAATTAATTAAGGTTTTCACTTTCCTATTGACTGATCTTTAAATTTTTGTTCCTAAACTTCCTACCTTAACGATTTCACTCGTAGTAATCCATAAACAAAGCATCCAAATTTTACTCTTACTTTAACTTTTGCTACTCCGTTTACTTTAGACAAAAAATCACCTTTAAACAAACGAATGCCACAATCGTTCATTTAAAACAGGATACTCGGTTTTAGTATCATTTAGGTGGGGACCCAGCGTAGGTTCGTGATCAGGATTGAAGTTATGGTTTCGAACACGAACTGACGTTTTATGTGATTATTATTGAAACAACGCTCAAATTAACTGGTCCATGCTAATATACATTACGTAACTGAATGTATGAAGTCCGTGAGGCAGTGGCGAAGATTAGTGGCAGGCGGAATGCTGGCTAACTGTACTCTCGGCTCTTGATGTGCGAATGCTCTACAAAATCTCTTCTTGGCGTATGATTTCCAACATATTAGAGCCATTCCATTGCTCAGTGAATACCAAATAACAGCCAGATCCACAGCCGAGGCAAATCCCTTCTAACGCAGCTTCCAATTGCCTCTCTTAGCACCGTCGACGAGTACCGTGCTAAGGCTAGCCACACAATGCGTGCCGTTCACACAAAGGAACCGCTCTGTTCGACCGCCCAACCCACCTTTTACATCGCGCGATGCCACTTCCGTTGAGGAAGGACTTCCCTACAGCGTTTACATGTTACAAATACAAGTGCCCTAAGCATGAACCAGCTTTTAACAAACATACACTACTGGCCATTAATATTGCTACACCAAGAAGAAATGCAGATGGTAAACTGGTATTCATTGGACAAATATGTTATACTAGAACTGACACGTGATTACATTTTCACGCAATTTGGGTGCACAGATCCTGAGAAATCAGTACCCAAAACAACCATCTCTGACCGTAATAACGGCCTTGATACGCCTGGGCATTGAGTCAAACAGAGCTTGGATGGCTTGTACAGGTACAGCTGCCCATGCAGGTTCAACACGATACCACAGTTCATCAAGAGTAGTGACTGGCGTATTGTGACGATTCAGTTGCTCGGCCACCATTGACCAGACGTTTTCAATTGGTGAGAGATCTGGAGAATGTGCTGGCCAGGGCAGCACTCGAACATTTTCTGTATCCAGAAAGGCCCGTACAGGACCTGCAACATGCGGTCGTGCATTATCCCGCTGAAATGTAGGGTTTCGCAGTGATCGAATGAAGGGTAGAGCCACAGGTCGTAACACATCTGAAATGTAACGTCTACTGTTCAAAGTGCCGTCGATACGAACAAGAGGTGACAGAGACGTGTAACCAATGGCACCCCATACCATCACGCCGCGTGATTCGCCAGTATGGCGATTACGAATACACGCTTCCAATGTGCGTTCACGGCGATGTCGCCAAACACGGATGCGACTATCATGATGCTGTAAACAGAACCTGGATTCATCCGAAAAAATGACGTTTTGCCATTCGTGCTCCCAGGTTCGTCGTTGAGTACACCATAGCAGGCGCTTCTTTCTGTGATGCAGCGTCAAGGGTAACCGCAGCCAAGTTCTCCGAGCTGACAGTCCATGCTGCTGAAAACGTCGTCGAACTGTTCGTGCAGATGGTTGTTGTCTTGCAAACGTCCCCATCTGTTCACTCAGGGATCGAGACGTGGCTGCTCGATCCGTTACAGCCATGCGGATAAGATCTCGACTGCTAGTGATACGAGGCCGTTGGGATCCAGCACGGCGTTCCGTATTACCCTCCTGAACCCACCGATTCAATATTCTGCTAACAGTCATTGGATCTCGACCAACGCGAGCTGCAATGTCGGAGACGATAAACCGCAATCGCGATAGGCTACAATCCGACCTTTATCAAAGTCGGAAACGTGATGGTACGCATTTCTCCTCCTCATACGAGGCATCACAACAACGTTTCACCAGGCAACGCCGGTCAACTGCTGTTTGTGTATGAGAAATCGGTTGGAAACTTTCCTCATGTCAACACGTTGTAGGTGTCGCCACCGGCGCCAACCTTGTGTGAATGATCTGAAAAGCTAATCATTTGCATATCACAGCATCTTTTTCCTGTCGGTTAAATTTTGCGTCTGTAGCACGTCATCTTCGTGGTGTAGCAATTTTAATGGCCAGTAGTGTAGCAGAGAATGTAGTATCGGTGTAATATGCTATAATATACCATTCGATATACCTCCACATTTATCCGCTGACTATTAGTGAAAAGTTTCTAACTGTCCAGCTGCTGTGTTCTGTTCGGAGCATTACATAACAGCCACCCAAACAGCGAAGTAATCAAGCGCCTTGTTGCATTCATAGCAGGATTTTATTGTTCTGAATCTGAATTTGATACGTCGGTATAAAATCTGTGTGACTCTTTTCGCCGCTAAAACCACATTAAGTCACGAACTCTGATGGTAAATTTTGGTAACGCTATTTTAAATTTATGTTCGAATACTAATTGTTGACTCGGAAGTAGCAATCGAGTTGCGAGATCAGCGCAGAATTTGTTTTCTGCGCAGTTAACTCAAAGCTTTTCTTTTTTTCCCACTTACATCTCCTGTAGACTGTTTTCTTTTCATCTAAAATGATGTAACCAATATCTAAAACCTTTTTATATCTGCATTTCAGTACTTCTTTTCGAAACTATGTGACACTGTTCACACTGCTTATGCTCTACGGTGGAAGAGTTAACTTTGCCATCGTTCAAGCTACATCTCTTACCCTTCCACGATGACTTACAAAGTCCCTGACCACGGCAACGATATAAATTAAGGTGCCCTTCACCAAGACATAGTTTCAGGGTTTTTATTGCAAATAAGCGTTTTTATTTGCAATATTCGAATATCGTCAATGTAAACTGCCTCCCCTGGAATTACATACTTGTGAAAATTGAATAATGTCAGTCATTTTCTGTAATTTGTAATTGTTGTGACAAGACGAAACTACTTTCGTCTAGCCATAACAGTGGGTTCTTTGATTTCTCAGTGAGGTGACACATCAAACTAAACTCGTGCTTATAAATTAACGATAATGCTTATGCATGGTGAAACAACGCTCTGGTGGGTGGTTTGCGGGTTTAAATCACCTCGGGGTATGACCATGCGGTGCATTTGGCTTGCGGTCGTCGCGCGGTGGCGCTGGCAGCAGTCCACATACGCGGAGGTGTGTTGGTGGATGTCAGAGTACGGTGCAGCGAGCGCGTGTGCAGATGTTTTCAGACGTACTTTGACTGTGTGTTGAAAATGCCTCAGAGAACACATACTGATGACGTTATGGGGGGTAGAATACTAGGGCGACTGGAGGCTGGTCAAACACAGCAGGTCGCAGCACAGGCACTCCATGTGCCACAAAGTTTGATCTCAAGATTATGGCAACGATTCCAGCAGACAGGAAACGTGTCCAGGCGCTACAGTACGGGACGTCCACAGTGTACAACACCACAAGAAGACCGATATCTCACCATCAGTGCCCGCAGACGGATCCGGAGTACTGCAGGTAGCCTTGCTCGGGACCTTACTGCAGCCACTGGAAAGTTGTCTCCAGACATACAGTCTACAGACGACTGAACAGACATGGTTTATTCACCCGGAGATCTGCAAGGTGCATACCACTGACCCCTGGTCACGGGAAAGGCCGCGAAGCCTGGTTTCAAGAACACAGTACATGGTCATTGGAACAGTGGTCCCAGGTTATGTTCACATACGAGGTGTGGTCTGAACAGTGATTCTCGCCGGGTTTTCATCTGGCGTGAACCAGGAACGAGATACCAACCCCTTAATGTCCTTGAAAGGGCCCTGTATGGAGGTCGTGGTTTGATGGTGTGGAGTTGGATTATGATTGGTGCACGTACACCGCTGCACGTCTTTGACAGAGGAACTGTAACAGGTCAGGTGTATCGGGACGTCATTTTGCAACAGTATGTCCGACTTTTCAGGGGTGCAGTGGGTCCCAACTTCCTCCTGTGGAAAATAACACACGGCCCCACCGAGATGCCATCGTGGAGGAGTACCTTGAAACAGAAGATATCATGCGAATGGAGTGGCCTGCCTGTTCTCCAGACCTAAACCCCATCGAGCACGTCTGGGATGCTCTCGGTCGACATATCACTGCACATCTTCAAACCCCTAGGACACTTCAGGAGCTCTGACAGGCACTGGTGCAAGAATGGGAGGCTATACCCCAGCAGCTGCTCGACCACCTGATCCAGAGTATACCAACCTTTGTGTGGCCTGTGTACGTGTGCATGGTGATCATATCTCATATTGATGTCGGGGTACATGTGCAGGAAACAGTGGCGTTTTGTAGCACATGTGTTTCGGGATGGTTCTCTTAACTTACCACCAATACTGTGGACTTACGGATCTGTGTCGTGTGTGTTCGCTATGTGCCTATGCTATTAGCGCCAGTTTTGTGTAGTGCCACGTTGTGTGGCACCACATTCTGCAATTATCCTTAATTTATGAGCATGAGTGTAGAACATATGAAATATTAGTTCGATGTATTATCTAAATGAACAAAATATTTACTTAACTTTGACACACTTCTTTGCTACAATGTTGCTTCATAATTTACAGCTGTCAGTGAAAATTAAAGCATCATTTGATGCACTGATTAACAAACTGTTCTCTTCAGGTACAATGTATTACATTTACAACAGCACAAGTTCATCTGATACTTTAACAACTCACAGGTTGTTTGGTTAGTTGATTCGGGTGAGAGGACCAAACAGTGAGGCCATTGGCCCCATCAGATTAGGGAAAGATGTGAAAGGAAGTCCGCCGTGCCCTTTCACAGAAACCAGCCCAAAATTTACCTGAAGCAACTTAGGGAAATCACGGAAAACTTAAATCAGGATGGCTGGACATGGGTTTGAACCGTCGTCCTTCCGAATGCGAGTCCAGTGTGCTAACCACTACGAAACCTCGCTTAGTAACTCGTTGATCCTACACTATGATGTTGACTGCTGTAGCTGTGGTCTCAAGCTGGGGGAGAGGTCTTGCCTGGTCGACCTATATTGACCTCAGCACGAGGGCGCTGCTGTTGCCGATAGGATGGCGTCGTCTTCTGGAGTGCGTCCCATACGTCGTTGCGAATTGCAGCGAGTCCTCGCTAGTGTCTGTAGTATAGATTCGCATTGCCGACTTTGGTATGGGACCAAGATCTTTGTACGATACCACAGTAATAAGACAATTTCATAATATTTTTAAGCGTGTGACATCTCGAGTAGTATTTTCAGTTTATTCCGTGACATCTATAGGCTGATAAAATTAGTCTATGAGCTACTTTATGACCAATGTCTTTCTACTGTGCACAAAAGAGCATGTATTTGTCAACCTTCTCGCCATAAATAGCTTTCCTTTCAGCATCAATGCTCGGGCAGGAAACCTCTCGAATTCTGTCACTGAATGCACGCATAAATATCACTGTCTCATTAACTTGCAGCGAAGACAGTTCGAACTGTATGTGATCTGTTTTTGACTTCTACACTTATTTTCGTGGTCCTTACGAGAGTAACCTCCAAGGTAGAATAATATGTTTTATGACGTCTGTCAAAATAGGTGATTATCCTTCCATGAATTGTGAATTTTATTTCGCACCTCTGCACCGCTCTCGAGACATGTAAACAAATCGATCACAAATCACTCTCTGTCTTAAAATATGTGCTGATTTGACGAAGTTCTAGCACTGAAGAACTTTTTACGAGGGTGGTTTGAAAAGTTCTCGCTACAGAATAGAAAAAATGTACTTACATCACTGAAACTTTTTTATTTTTCAATGTAGTCTCCTTGTAGATTAATGCACTTAGTCCAACGATGTTCCAGAGCCTTGATCCCATCTCGAAAATGATCCTCCAGGCCTGCAAAATAGCTGTCAACTCCGGCTATCAATTCTTTATTTGAAGTGAATCTTCGTCCACCAAGAAAAATTTTCAGTTTTGTGAAGAGATGGAAGTCTGACGGAGCCATATCAGTTGAATAAGGTGAATGTGGTAACAATTCATATCTTAGTTCGTGTAATTTTGCCATGTGCGACAGCACGTGTGTGCGGGCGCACATTGCCTTGATGGAAGATGACTTTCTTCCTTGCTAAACCTGGCCTTTTTTCGCATATCTGTTGTTGCAATTTGTCCAAGAGGTTAGCATAGTATTCTCTAGTAATTGATAGTTCAGTGGGAAGATAATCTACAAACAGAATCCCCTACGCATCCCAGAACACTGATGCCATGATCTTTCCCGCCGAAGGAATTGCCTTTGCTTTCTTTGGTTGCGGAGAATCAGCATGTTTCCACTGCTTTGACTGTTGTTTTGTCTCTGAGGTATGGTAGTGCACCCAAGTTTCATCTGTGCTTGCAAACTGGCGCAAGAAATATTGTTCGTGTCTCCTAAAATGGGCCAAACATTGTTCCAATATGTCCATTCTCGTGCGTTTTTGATCCAGCGTCAAGAGTCGCGGCACCCACCTTGCAGATACTTTTTTCATTTCTAATTCTTCGGTTAAAATGTGATATATCCTTTCAGATGACATGTGGCAAGCGTGAGCAATTTCACGCACATTCAATCTGCGATCCTCCGTGAGCATTTTGTGCACTTTTGCAATGATTTCTGGAGTAGTGACACATCTTGGTCGACCACCGCGCGGATCATCATCTAAGCCTTCCCAACCATATTTAAATTCATTTCTCCACTTGGAAACAGTTGAATATGAAGGAGCAGAGTCCCCCAGTGTATTCTGGAAATCGGCATGAATGTCATTTGCTTTCATACCTTTCTTTACTATGTACTTAATCACTGCTCGAATTTCGATTTTTTCCATCTTCCCAAATCACTACTCGGGAACAATTACAGAGCCACGTCACCGTCACAACTCTCTCTCAAGTGCACCAACGTGGCACGTGTTTACAGGCAACAGTTCAATGAATATCACGTGAACAACTCGTTGCATTAGCGCTCACCTCTGGTGGTGATTCCGAGAACTTTTCAAACCACCCTCATTTAAATGATACATGTCCACTGATGAACGACAATCTGACTTACATGGATTGAACAAAAATGGAAACATCGAAAGAAATGCGTGCTTGAACATAAATGCAGATGCTGTTGTATTTGATCACGAACGGTACAAGTGCAATGCCCTCAATACGTTTGAAGCGTCAGTCGAGACCTGAACAGTGTTCTGTGTAGTTGTTTGTGCATTACATCGGAGCTAAGCGAATTCGAACGTGGGCGAATTGCCGGTGATCATATGGTGCGTGTTTCTGTTACAAAGATAGCCGAAGTGTTTGGTGTTCCAAGAGGCACCGTATCGAAGATTTATACAGCATATAGCAAAAGCGGAAAACCTTCATCCGCTATTTCACAATGAAGACGATATTGTGTGTTCAGTGATCATGACAGACGATCACTGAAGAGGACTGCGACGAAAAATAAAAGGAGGACAGCTGCAAAAGTCACTGCAGAACTGAATGTTACACACGCGAACCCTATCAGCACCAAAACAATACGAAGGGAACTCCACAAGCAGTGAATTGCAGGGCGAGCTGGAAATCCAAAACCACTCGTCAGTGACGCAAATACCTGTAGCAGGAAAAGTGGTGCCGAAGACGTAATACTTGAACTGTGGAGCAATGAAAGAAAGTCATTTGGTCAGATGAGTCTTGTTTCACACTGTTTCCAGCTTCTGGTCGATTTTACATCCCTATAGTGAAACGTAGCGGGGGAATCGGTGATGATTTGGGCAGCCATATTGTGGAATTCCAGGGTCCCCGTGGTTACTCTGCAAGGATGAATTACTGCCAAGGATTATGTGGCCGTTTTGGCTGATCAGGTCAAACCCACAGTACAATGTTTGTTCCTTAATGGTGATGCCGCGTTCCAAGACGACAGGGCCTCTATTCACACAGTCCCCACATCTCAATATTATCGATTCTTTGTGGACTACTCTGGAGAGAAGGGTGCGTAATCGCTATCCACCTCCATCATCGTTACCTTAACTGGCCACTAGTTTGCAAGACGAATGGTGTAAGATTCCCTTGAACACCATACAGGACCTTTATTTATCTAAGCCGAGAAGACTGAAAGTTGTTTTCAATGACAACGGGTTTCCTATACCGAATTAGGCATGGTAACGTGTTGCGTTTTAGGTGTTACCATATTGCTGTCCAACCCCCGGATCTCCTGCACTGTATGACTGAAGTGATTGTTGAAAATGGAACCAGTTACAACCTTGCGATATCTGATATGTAACCAACTAAGTGGTCTGATGTAGGAAAGCCAGATCCATCGACGTCGATATCATTAGAGGCATGGGAGCTATTTGAAGTGAATGACCGCATTATCCTAGTTGTTGCAAAAACAGCCACGTCAGTAGAATTGTTGTGACTTGGCAAGACAGCCAAGCCACTATGATTGGTAGCCGAAAGGCACGCGTTAGCTCACGCAGGCTGGCGTGAGGTCTGGAACAGTTAAAGGGATTGAGACTGGCAGATAAAGAACGTAGCTGATGGAATACTTAACTTTAATCCATAATTGGTGAACATCGGTCTGTCGGTACATGCATCACAAGATAAATAGCAAATGATAATGGCGCCTTGCTAGGTTGTAGCAAATGACGTAGCTGAAGGCTATGCTAACTATCGTCTCGGCAAATGAGAGCGTAATTTGTCAGTGAACCATCTCTAGCAAAGTCGGCTGTACAACTGGGGCGAGTGCTAGGAAGTCTCTCTAGACCTGCCGTGTGGCGGCGCTCGGTCTGCAATCACTGACAGTGGCGACACGCGGGTCCGACTTATACTAACGGACCGCGGTCGATTTAAAGGCTACCACCTAGCAAGTGTGGTGTCTGGCGGTGACACCACAAGAATGATCCGAGGCAAGTGCATTTCATCCGACAACGATTTCGCTTAAAAACCACCTGAATATTGAAAGTGCCTAACAAGTTCGTAAATATTATGATAAGCCATTTACCAAAGAAAAATCAGAGCATTGTTATTGTTAACTTCCTTGGTTCAAATGGCTCTGAGCACTATGGGACTTAACTTCTAAGGTCATCAGTCCCCTAGAACTTAGAACTACTTAAACCTAACTAACCGGAGGACATCACACACATCCATGCCCGAGGCAGGATTCGAGCCTGCGACCGTAGCGGTCGCGCGGTTCCAGACTGTAGCGCCTTTAACCGCGTGGCCACACCGGCCGGCGTTAACTTCCTTGTTTTTAAGTCTGAGAGTTAACAAGCTTACGAATAAGCTTGTGTGCTAACTTCTGAAGACCATAAACTGCTGAATGAGTACTGTGGACTCTCACACGCCAACCTACATTAAATTTCGATTACATTGTTAACAAAACAAAAATGATATATTTTAGCCAACAATATGCACTGGAACGTCAAATCCAAATACTAAAATAAGCCACTTAAAGCGCATGGTGGGGCATGCTTCAGACCAGTATTAAGGATTTTGTCCCATTCCATTTGCGTATGGACCGAAGGAAAAATGACTGCGCTTTGAACGTGCGTAATTTCTCTTATTTTGTTCTCGTGACCCCTACACGACACATGGATGGAGGATGAAGATTCCCACTGCGAGACGCTAAGAGAACGACACTGTATGTCACGTAAATATTTAACAACAACAGAAATCTGAGGCGAAGGTTTCAAGACAATTCATGAAACATACTACTTCGTTTCATATAAATTCCGTATAATGACCATGATTGTACATTTGGCTTCTTTAATGCATTGTCTGCAGAAATAAAGAATACAAAAATTACGTATAATTACAAAATTTGAAAAACTTAAATTTTTGTAGCACTGAGGAATACATAAACTCTGCCGCGTTGTTCAAGAATACGTGTGATGTGTTTTACCACGTCTTTCTCATGAAGATGTTTCTGCTGCTGCGTCCTTGTTTTGATTCCATCAGGCAATCGGACATCCATACAGTTGTTGAAGTGAATTTAGCAAAGATTAGTAATAATCGTAATGTTGTGTGTGTGTGTGTGTGCGTGCGTGCGTGCGCGCGCGCGCGTGTGTGTGTGTGTGTGTGTGTGTGTGTGTGTGTGTGTGTGTGTGTCAAGAAATGATGAGATATGAATTTGAATATAATATTTTCATTTTATTTGTACTTAATTAAGACAAATTGTTCCATGTCACATTGTGTACACTAAGTATAACGCTTCCTAAGTGACTTGTCCATATCACTGCACAAAATTAATGAAGGGAGAGTAAATATTAATAATTAATAACAAAAATCTTAGGGTGAAAGTTACAATACGATTCATGAAATACATTACTTCCTTCCACATACATTTCGTAAAAAACTGGAGAAATTCGAGCTTAAACGCAAGCACCATCCACGCGGGAATGATAGTGGTCCAGCACGTACATACACACCATTGTGGCTTGTGGAGTACATTATACAGAGTGGGTGATGTGGAAATTGTCTGGAAATTGCAAAAAAGTCTCACATGAAATAGAATACCCCTGTTAATATACAGGATAACTGTTCTTTAAAAAAGATGCCGGAAATGGTTACCACTGACGCTGTTCACGATTTTTCATTTCATTATCATCAACTGCCGAAAAGAGTTGCCGGTCGGTGTGACCGAGCGGTTCTAGGCGCTTCAGTCAGGATCCGCGCTGCTGCTACAGTCGCAGGTTCGAATCCTGCCTCGGGCATGGATGTGTGCGATGTCCTTAGGTTAGTCAGGTTTAAGTAGTTCTAAGTTCTAGGGGACTGATGACCTCAGATGTTAAGTCCCATAGTGCTCAGAGCCATTTGAACCATATTTGAAAACAGTTTTCTGGCCAGTTTTATTTTGACCACTCTGTAACAGTAAACGATTTCGATCAATGAAGGGAATGAGGGAGGCGAAACGTGAAAATTATATCTCGAACCAAAGCGATTGCCTTGTCGATTGCTTGCACAAGATGAGCGAAGATACACAGAAATCTTAGCAGAAATCATTAGAATGTCCTGTCTAATGAACTCAAGGGAAGTGAAACTTTTTAAAAAAGAAAATGGTTTAGCACTATCAGAAACTGTCGGATGAATAGACAGCTGTGAGTTAAAGGTAGTTTGGAACCCGTAAAATTGTTGCTTTCGTTAAGCATTCTCATGCGTTTGAAAGGCTACTCTTTTTGGGTATAAGCTTACTGAGATTTTTAACTTCCCTGGATACCATTTTAGAATGTTCTCTAACCTATATACAACTTTCAGATTTAGAGAAAGTTTCCATTTAAAATAAAACGAGAACTCGTCTAGTTATTAGTATTACCGAATCTCTGTTACCGTGTTGCAATTCAGCATGCCACAATTATAAAAACTCAATGCAACTCGGGTTATCCATGAAGGCTTGCGGGAAATATGTATGTAACATCTGATTGTTTGAACATTTCAGCCCTCCTTGTGCTCAGTTTAGGTGAATTCGATCCGATATGCAACGTCAGTTTCACACGTTGGATTATATTCATCGATTTCTTAGTTACCGGAGTCCTCTATACCTCTCCTTACGTACGAAATACGCACTGACGAAAAAAATAAAAATCGCAGCAGGAAGAAGGAGTTACGCGACATAAACGGAAATTGGTAGGCGTGTTGCTACATGTGAAAGATGATGTCTGTTTCACGTTAGTAGCATGAATGTGGCGCTAGTAGCGCCACTATGAGGATGCAAATCAGGCTTGCTTTAAATATATGCTCTAACGACCCTAAGCGTTGGTTTCCTTTGATATTGGACGTGGTGAGTTGATGTTAGTCAAGAATGCCTTTAAGGTGACAAGACATCACTGAGTTTGAACGAGGTCGTGTAATAGGGCTACGAGGAGCTGGATGTTCCTTCCGCGATATTTCGGAAGGACTTGGCAGGAATGTAGCCGCAGCGGTGGTCACGGGAATGTACGGTCGCAAGACGACCGGGCTCCACACGGCCGCGTCCAAGTACCGAGAGTGAAGACAATCGATCGCGTATGGCGTATGGTTCAGATGCGTCGTACTGCACCTGAAGCAGCAATCTGAGCAGCATTTGGCACCACAGTGGCAAGAAAAGCTGTTACAAGTCGGTTACTTCAAGGATAGCTCCGAGCCAGAGGCCCGTTTGCGACTTCAGTGGTGTCATGCGAGAATTCATCGGAGGGCTGGGTAGAGGTCTGTTGTGTTTTCTGATGATAGCTGGTTCTGCCTCGGTGGTAGTGATGGCTGTGTGTTGGTCAGAAGGAGGCCAGTTGACAGCCTGCAACCAACCTTTCTGCGTGCTAGACGCACTGGACCTACATATGACAGCAGCACCACTCTCACCGTTATCCCATGCATCTTGACTTCAAAATTGTATGTTAATCTGGTGATTGCGCTACCGTTCATGAAGAGCATTCCATTCGGCGTTTTCCAACTGGATAATGCTAGCACACATACCGCTGTTGCGGTTCAACATGCTGTCCAGAGTGTCGACATGTTGCCTCGGTCTGGTCGATCATCATGTCTGTCTCCAATAGAGCATATATGGGACATCATCGGACGACAATTCCAGCGTCATCCACAACGAGCATTAAGCGTCTCTGTATTGACCGACAAAGTGCAACAGGCATGAAACTCCATTCTACAAACTGACATCCGGTATATATACAACACAATACGTGCACGTCTGCATACTTGCATTCGACATTTTGGCGGTTACTGTGGTTATTAATGTACCAACATTCGACATATTACCTAGACGAATGTATTCCAGAAATTTCATTGCTCTACATTAATTATGTTTTGGTGTTGTGATGTTTTTTCGTCAGTGTGCAATACGTGTGAGTCAGACAGTTTAGAACACTCGGCCTAGATCTCGGTGGAATTAGATACCAGTGATTAGTGAAAGTAATGGTTATTCTAAGTTTCACGAAATGTCTGAAGAAATTAATGCAGTCTCTACGTAAATAATTCAGTACTGGGTTATGAGAGCGTGCAGGGTGCAGTCGTCTGCAAATTGTGGCTCACTCCGGCACCAATGACGCCTCTTGCACGGATTCTGTTCATACAGGCGGCTGGCGGAAGTGGTAGAGGCTGCTGGCCTCACGCTTGGGGTGCAAGCAGAGTTCGCAGTTTCCATATTTAATCAGGGTCCTTTTTGGTTTGGTGCCGAGTGGAGGGTCTCAGACAAAGGCTTTGTCGACTCTGTGACGATCTTGGCTGCGGATTTCTAGACCTGTGTTATCGGGTGGGCGTTTGTAGGGCTCCCCTTGATAGGTCAGGGGTGCACTACACAAAGGAAGCAGCTGCTCGGGTAGCAGAGTACTTGTGAAATGCACACAAGGTTTTTTTTAGGCTAGGTGGTAGTTTGCGTTACTGTGCTGAACATCGGCCAGTCGATACGCAATGAGGGAAGTCAGACCGCGTTCAGGGTAAAGACACTTCGACTGTCAAAATTTTATCAGTAAACTGTCGAAGTACTCGCTAATTTACTGTCCTCCAGGAAAGTTCTCGCCCTCAAATTATTCTCGGGACCGAGAGGTGGCTGAAACCCGAAGTGGAAAGTTCTAAGATATTTAGCGAGTCATGGAACGTAGATCGGAAAGACAGATTAGCGGCCACAGGAGGGGGAGTGTTCATTGCAGTCTCTATTGAGGTCGAAGCTGAGTGTGACAATGAAGTTATCTGGTCGCGTATAACAGGTCAAGGTGAAATCAAGTTAATTATTGGATGTTTTTACCGGCCACTGATTCCGCTGTGGCAGTTCTAGAGTCATTCAAATAATGTCTATGGTCAGTAGCAAGTAAATAACCAGATAATGCAGGCGACTTTAACCTACCGAATGTCTATAGATTCATTGCAGGAGGTACGGACATAAAGTCATGCAAAGTACTTTTGAAATGTTTTCTGGAAACTGTCCTGAGCAGCTAGCTCGGCAGCCCACATGCAGTGGAAATATCTTAGACCCTGTAGCTAAAAATAAGCCGGACCTTATCGACAACGTCAGTATAGAAACGGGAATTAGTGATCATGATGTCGTTATAGGAAATATGGTTACGAAAGTTAATAAATAAGTTAAGAAGGATAGGAGAGTATTTCTGCTAGGAAGAGCAGATAAGCAGTTGTTAGCACCTCTTTTAGACAGTGAATTGACATCACTAAGTTCCAGTAAGATGGACGCAGAGAAATTATGCGCAAAGTTTAAGCAGGTTCTAAATCGTGGTCTGGAGAATTATGTGCGCGGTAAGTGGATTAATGACGGAAAACTCTCACTATGGTTTAATAACGAGATTCGGAAACTGCTGAGGAACCAGAGGCTGCTGCACTCTCGGTTCAAAAGAGAACGAGCAAATGACGACAACCAAAGGTTAGTAGAGATTCGTGGGTCTATCCGCGAAGCATACAACTAATACCACCGCATGCCGTAGCGGAAGATCTGACAGAGAACCCGAGAAAGTTTTGGTCCACTGTAAAATCACTTGTTCACCATTATGATGTGGCAGTTGAAGATAGCAAAGCGAAAGACGAAGTTCTGAATTTCACGTTCAAGAAATCGTTCACACAGGAGAATCGCACAGACCTATCGTCGTTTGACCATGGAGAAGACTCACACTTGGACGACATAGTAATAAGCATCCCTGGCACAGAGAAGTTACTGTAGGAGTTGAAAAAAAATAAGTCACCAGGTCCGGATGGAGTCCTAGTTCGGTTTTTCAAAGAGTGCTCTACAGCATTGACCCCTTTCTTAGCTTGAATTTATCGCAAGTCTTTCGCCCAGCGTAAAGTCCCAAGTGACTGGAAAAATGCGCAAGTTACTCCTGGGCATAAGAAGGGCAAAAGAATAGACCAACAAAATTACAGACCAATATGCCTAACATCGGTTTGCTGCAGAATCCTTGAACATATTCTTAGTTCGAATACAATAAATTTTTTCAGGCCGAGAAGCTTATGTTCACGAATCAGCATGGTATTAGAAAGCATCGCTCACGCAAAACTCAGCTTGCCCTTTTCTCAAATGATATGCTGCGAACTGCGAATTAAGGACAACAGGCAGATTCCATAGTTCTAGATTTCCGGAAAGCATTTGACACGATGCCCCAATGCAGGCTGTTATAGAAGGTACGAACATATGTAACAGGTTAACAGATATTTGAGTGGGTCGAGGACTTCTTAAGAAATAGAAACCAGTATGTTATTCTCGACGGCGACTGTTCATCAGAGACAAGGGTATCGTCAGGAGTGTCCGAGGTAGGAGGATATAAAATGACTTAGACAAAATTTCTAGTTTGTTTAATGAATGGTAGTTAGCTCTAAATGTAGAAAAATGTAATGTTCGGATACAAGATTAGTTGTGTCCTGCTTGACACAGTCATGTCGTTTAAATGTCTAGGCGTAACACTGCAAAGCGATATGAAACAAAATGGGCATGTAAAGATTGTAGTAGGAAAGGTGAATGGCCGACTTCGGTTTATAGGAAAAATTCTAGGTAAGTGTGGCTCATCTGTAAAGGAGACCGCACGTAGGACGCCGACGCGACCGATTCTTGAGAAATGTTTGAGTGTTTGGGATCCGTACCAGGTCTGATTAAAAGAAGACGCCGAAGCAATCTAGAGGCGGGCTGCTAGATTTATTACTTGTAGCTTCGAACAACACGCGAATGTTACGGAGATACTTTGGGAATTGAAATGGGAATCCCTGGAGGGAAGGCGATATTCTTTTCGAGGAACACTATTGGGAAAATTTAGAGAAAAGGCATTTGAAACTGACTGCAGAACGACTCTGTTGCCTCCCATCTACATTGCGCATAAGGGCCACGAAGAAAAAAATAAGAGAAATTAGGGCTCATACGGAGGCATACAGACAGTCGTTCTTCCCTCGCTCTACCTGCTAGTGGAACAGGAAAGGAAATGACTAGTAGTGGTACAGGGTACCCTCCGCCACGCGCTGTAAGGTTGATTGCGGAGTATGGATGTAGATGTAGATCTTTTCGAGAAGACAGCTGTGAAGCCTTGATAACTAACCGTGTGCACGCAGCTGCCAATACAGATCAAAAAGATATGGCAACAGTCTCTCAGATGAGTGCCTGTTGTAGAGGAGGGGCAGACGTGGAGACGTAAATCCCAGCTTGGCTGAAATGGTGGTATCACTCAGTTGCCGATCGATCGTTCAATGTCGTCATAGTACTTCTCGTCTGGACAAGTGTTCCAATGGCAATCACCACGCGAGGTGGCTCAATGGAGTCGCACGCTGGAGAAAGACGGTTCAAGTTTCCGTTCGATCATCCAGATATAGGTATTTCGTGGTTCCCCTAAGTGTCTAAAGGCAAATTCCATGATTCTTCCTATGATAAGGACACGGGTTTTTTCATTTTTCGTACTTCGCGTAATCCGAGCTAGTGCTCCGTCTCCAACAACCTCACTGTCGACGGCACGTTAAATCTTAATTTTGCTTGCTTCATCTTGATTTTCTACATCACCCACTCGAGCGTGTAGTGTTTTACTGGCATGCTGAATGTCAAGCGTTACGACCTGAACCAGATATTCAGCATTATACTTGTGATAACTGTTTGTGAATGCTGATATCAGGAAAATTGCCAGGTCAGTCTGTACATCAATTAACGAAGGCATCGATCAAATTAACGAATCGATCAAATGAACGTATGGAAAAAATGTTACAGAACGGGAATCTTACAAGTGGAGCTGCGTTAGATTTCATATTCCACTACTTACAAAAATGCTATGTTGTATACCACAGTAAGTACCAGAACATCAGTTCCAAATACAAAACACTGTTGTAGTGAACAAGACTTAAACTCCCGGTCTGTGAACAAGCTCTGCCTGCACAATGTGTTTGACCTTCAACTATATACACAGTGGCGACGCGTCGTGGCACGGAAGCAATGATGCCTTAGTAGATCGTCGGAGGGAATTAGCACCACATCTGCACACACAAATTACCTAATTTCCGTAAATTCTGGGGAGGGAAGGATGAGCTCTGACACCACCTTCTAACACATCCCAGATGTGTTCGATAGGGTTCGGATCTGGCGAATTGGGGGGCCAGCACATCAATTGGAACTCGCCATTGCGTTCCTCGGATCACTCCATCACCTTCCTGGGCTTTCGATATGGCGCATTACCTCGTTGAAAATTGCCCCTGTCGCCGGGAAACACGATCGTCATGAAGGGGTGTACGGGATCTGCAACCAGTGCACGATACTCCTTGGCTGTCACGGCGCCTTGCACGAGCTCCACTGAACCCGTGGACGCCCACGTGAATGTTCATTGGCACGTGCTGGGTCGTCAGCTGCCGGGGCGCATCTTTAGGAGTGTTTGGTGCACTGTGTGTTCAGACACACTTGTACTCTGCCCAGTATTGAAGTCTGATGTTAGTTCCGCCACAGTTGGCCGCCGGTCCTGCCAGCCTGCGACGTCCGACATCTGTAATGAGGGGTGGTCCCCCAACCCGACGTCATCTGGAAGTGGTTTCACCTCCGTTTCGCCACGTGTTGAAGACACTCACCACAGCACTCCTCGAACACCCGACAAGACGTGCAGTTTCCGAAATGCGAGCCATCACAATCTGCCCTCGGTCAAACTCAGATAGATCGTGCGCCTTCACCATTCTACACACGGACATCACGCTCACTGGTACTACGTGCACCGTGCGTGCGTCTGACGCAGTCATTCCTCGCCAGTTGACGCTGTTATCGCCTGGACGGCTTTATATCGATAGTAGGTCGGTGGTCATAATGTTCTGGTTGACCAGTGTATGTGCATGTTATGTAAAGTTTTTGTTCTTCTTGGGGGCATTACCCTCAATGGAAGGTTTGACGTATGAGCATTACCAAAAAAATTGCACTTACCACCGTCCATTTTTCAAAAACGAGCTACCATTTCCTAAGAAATTTTAGGTTATGTGCTAACCGTCTGCAGATACACTCCTGGAAATTGAAATAAGAACACCGTGAATTCATTGTCCCAGGAAGGGGAAACTTTATTGACACATTCCTGAGGTCAGATACATCACATGATCACACTGACAGAACCACAGGCACATAGACACAGGCAACAGAGCATGCACAATGTCGGCGCTAGTACAGTGTATATCCACCTTTCGCAGCAATGCAGGCTGCTATTCTTCCATGGAGACGATCGTAGAGATGCTGGATGTAGTCCTGTGGAACGGCTTGCCATGCCATTTCCACCTGGCGCCTCAGTTGGACCAGCGTTCGTGCTGGACGTGCAGACCGCGTGAGACGACGCTTCATCCAGTCCCAAACATGCTCAATGGGGGACAGATCCGGAGATCTTGCTGGCCAGGGTAGTTGACTTACACCTTCTAGAGCACGTTGGGTGGCACGGGATACATGCGGACGTGCATTGTCCTGTTGGAACAGCAAGTTCCCTTGCCGGTCTAGGAATGGTAGAACGATGGGTTCGATGACGGTTTGGATGTACCGTGCACTATTCAGTGTCCCCTCGACGATCACCAGTGGTGTACGGCCAGTGTAGGAGATCGCTCCCCACACCATGATGCCGGGTGTTGGCCCTGTGTGCCTCGGTCGTATGCAGTCCTGATTGTGGCGCTCACCTGCACGGCGCCAAACACGCATACGACCATCATTGGCACCAAGGCAGAAGCGACTCTCATCGCTGAAGACGACACGTCTCCATTCGTCCCTCCATTCACGCCTGTCGCGACACCACTGGAGGCGGGCTGCACGATGTTGGGGCGTGAGCGGAAGACGGCCTAACGGTGTGCGGGACCGTAGCCCAGCTTCATGGAGACGGTTGCGAATGGTCCTCGCCGATACCCCAGGAGCAACAGTGTCCCTAATTTGCTGGGAAGTGGCGGTGCGGTCCCCTACGGCACTGCGTAGGATCCTACGGTCTTGGCGTGCATCCGTGCGTCGCTGCGGTCCGGTCCCAGGTCGACGGGCACTTGCACCTTCCGCCGACCACTGGCGACAACATCGATGTACTGTGGAGACCTCACGCCCCACGTGTTGAGCAATTCGACAGCCGGCCTCCCGCATGCCCACTATACGCCCTCGCTCAAAGTCCGTCAACTGCACATACGGTTCACGTCCACGCTGTCGCGGCATGCTACCAGTGTTAAAGACTGCGATGGAGCTCCGTATGCCACGGCAAACTGGCTGACACTGACGGCGGCGGTGCACAAATGCTGCGCAGCTAGCGCCATTCGACGGCCAACACCGCGGTTCCTGGTGTGTCCGCTGTGCCGTGCGTGTGATCATTGCTTGTACAGCCCTCTCGCAGTGTCCGGACCAAGTATGGTGGGTCTGACACACCGGTGTCAATGTGTTCTTTTTTCCATTTCCAGGAGTGTATATAAGGAGAAATACACAGGGTGCCAGAAACCTTTTGAGTCAACATTTTACCAGAGTATATTTTGAGATAAGGAAAGAATGCTCGAAAATGAATATTTCAGGTGATACGATGTTTAAAATGAGTAATGCGTGTAAGGCAATTGTGTGTGAACTGTTTTAGTCACGTAACAGACAAATGCCCTCCACATCGAAGGTGGTGGTGTTACTTTGGCGGAAAATTCGTCTGTCATGTAACCACAGTGGAGTTTACCACTCAACATAGTTCACAACTGATTTTCGAAAACGAAGCATTACTCGTTACAAGAACTAGCAGATATGCAGCTAATATTTCATGCAGCATGATGTAGAACCCGGGAAGCCAGACGAATGTGCAGAGAAAATTTTCGCAACAGATGTCAGCCTAACAATAAGAAATCTATTTCTGCGAATATAAACGTAGGAGACAGTGAATATGCTCCCATTAACTTACCAGTAACACGTGCTCTTGGAAGCAGCAATTAAACTCTCATGTATACAAGCAATGAGGGAAAATTATTTTGAACACAGAGTTAATTTCTGTCATTGCTTAAGTTACATTACGTGCACTGAGACTGCCGACGGGTATACTTTGCACAGTGTTGCCAATTTAGCGACTTTGTCGCCAGAAATGGCGACTTTTGCCTTCGTCTTAGCGACAAAAAAACTTTTTAGCGACAAAAATTATTTAGCGACCTATCTGGCGACTTTTGGAGTACTGACGACTTTTGAAGTACAAATGAAAACTATTTTGGGCGAGTATTTTCATTCACAAAACTACGATTTTAACTATAGAATGGGTACTACACTGACTTTGTTCTAGATTTACTAAGTTAAATTAAGTTTTTAGCAGATCATGTTGCATTGTTCAGCATTTAGTAAGCCTGAATGAGGGAATTGCCTACAGGGTAAGAAAACCTTGACTATAGAACAATTCATTATTCATTACCCACTAGCCTGTTATCGTCGATAGCGCATCGATCTGTAATTCCTCAACTTCAGATCTCCCTTCATTTTTCGAATTGGCAAAAAACATACGTAATATTAAGTATAATAAAATACATTTCTGTCCAGCAACCTCTAAATTTTCGAAATGTTAATTCGCAGTCAAATTATTACCACATGCACAGTGGTAACGCAAGAACAATTCGGTGGGGGTATCTCAGACATTATTACGTTTTAAACAATGAACAATAGGACTGATACCGAGTTACCGAGTGCGTAGATTGTTTCATGACCTCTAGTTCGCCTGAGTTTTAATGTATTTTCAGTGATTATAAATTGGTGAAACTTATGTTGTGGTGGCTTACATAATGGATTTACCGCAGAAGAAGAAGCAGTGCGCTCAAAAATATCGGGATGCGTTGGAAGCAGAACATGAATTCAATGGGTGGCTGAAACCAGTCGTTGGAGACTTATCCAAGGCAAGATGTCAAGTATGTGCAACAGGGTTTTATGCTAAATTGTGTGATATTAGAAAGCATTCGAAAACTATTAAGCATAAACAAAAAATTGATTTAAAAAGAAAAACACAGACCACCTTACCTGTGAAAATTGTTCCGAAAACTACAGTTAGAATAGCAAGCAGAGCGGAATGCGCCCTTTCTTTATTTATTGCTGAACATTGTTCTATTTTAGCTGTAGATCATTTAAGAATACTGTGCAAGAAGGTGTTTTCCGGTGATGAGGGCGCTAAAAACATGCAATTACATCGTATAAAGTGCACTAACATTATAACTGAAGTTTTGGCTCCATATTTTACACAATCATTGGTTGAAGATATAGGTAACCAAAAATACAGTGTACTAATAGATGAATCCACAGATGTATCAATATCTAAAATGCTAGGTATCGTTATATGGTACTACAGTATAAACAACCAAACCATTAGATCAGCATTTCTCAAACTCGTTGTAGTAGAAACTGCTGATGCAAGAAATCTGGCTGCTTTTCTTGTGAATTCTTTGAAATATCCCAAACTTCCAATCGCTAATAAGGTAGGAATTGGCACACATAATGCTTCTGCAATGGTTGGGATAAAGAATGGGCTTTTCGAACAACTCAAGAGAGAATATGGTTTGAAGCATTTGGTATTCTCCTTTGCATTTGTCACTCACTTCAGCTTCCAGTTTCGCACGCCTCAGTGAATACCATACCTAGAAACATAGAGTTTCTTGTATGGGAAACCTACAATTGGTTCTCCATTTCACCCAAAAGACAAGAGGAATATAAAAAGGATTATGAGACAATAAATTGTGGAAAACAGCCACTAGAAATTTTGAAGGTCTGTGCAACACGTTGGCTTTCAATTGAACCAGCAATACGAAGAATTCTGGAGCAGTGGGAAGAACTAAAGCTATATTTTCCACTTGCCATGGTTCAAGACAATTGTTACACTGCCGATCTTTTGTACAAGATGTATTGTGACGACTCAAATCATCTTTACATGTTTGACCTTAAACATGCTTTAAGAGACGTACAAATAGCAATAAAAGCTTTTGAAGGAGAAGACAATGACCCCACTAAATTACTAGATACACTTGTATTTCTCTTGCAGTCACTCGGAAAAAACATAGATTTTCCACTGTTGATTTGTTGACAACACCAGTTCCAAGGGAATGAATGTACGCAAATCCGAATCTTGGCTTTATGTTTGAACAGAAATTGTCTCAGTCAAGTTTGTCTGAAGAAAATAAAGTTTATTTGAAGAAAAGATGCATTCAGTTTAGTCTGAAACCCATAAAAGAAATTCAACAAAGACTGCCAAGTAACGTTACGATCCTGAAAAAAAATGTCAATGCTGAA
Source organism: Schistocerca cancellata (assembly GCF_023864275.1). Lineage (NCBI taxonomy): Eukaryota > Metazoa > Arthropoda > Insecta > Orthoptera > Acrididae > Schistocerca > Schistocerca cancellata. Next base: position 58,612,579 of record NC_064629.1, on the reverse strand, counting down.
TGTTGAAGAAACACTAAAAGAGAATAAAAATAATGCTGTAGCGGATGTAGCCAAAGAATTGGGTTTTAGTGGCGATTTCATAGACGGTATGCTGCAAGAATGACATAATATCAACTTCATTAGGTGGAATAATACTAATAACACTGTTCTATTTTGGAGTGAGGGTTTGCAGTATAAAAATGCCGCAGGGGAGAATCCTTTTTCTTTTATTTCACAGCTAGCAATGACTGTTCTATGCCTACCGCATTCAGATGCAGAAGTGGAAAGAATATTCAGTTCTATGAACATTATAAAAACTAAACAACGTAACAGGCTATCGTTAAAGACAATTAATGCTTTGATCATATCGAGAGACCAGCTGAAGAAACAAAATAAAGATTGTGCATCTTTTGACATACCGTCAGACGTACTGGAGCTTATTGAAACGAACAAAAGTTACTCTTTTGCGACAAAACCAGTCGAACTGCAACGTCATCTTTTGAGCGACGTTCAACCCTCTACATCAACTACAGTTCTGTCAGAGCATGAAACAGAAGAGTTATTCGATCTTCTGAGTGACGACGATGAATAGCTCACATACCGGTATGTATATATTTTGTAACCTAATTTGAGTTCTTGCTTTGTTTTGTTACAAATATAGTTCTATATTTCAAGTATATTTGACTACTGTGATTGAAACAACAATTTATGTATTGCGTCAATTATGATAACATGTTTAATTAAACTGTAGCGTATTTTATATGTATGTTGTTGCAAGCGATGCGTCATTTAATTAAGACAGTATAGCAATTACGTATGAGACAATTTATATTAATATTTTATTCCTCCCCCCCCCCCTCCCTCACACTGGATTATTGCAGCATTTGCAGCACGAAATTTTCAGTACACCCCTAGTAGAATCAGTTTTAGCGAGTTTTGATATTGAATCTAGCGACTCGGGTTTTTTAGAGTTGGCAACACTGACTTTGCACAGCTACTACGAGCTTTAGTTATTGTTGGTGGTGTTGCTTTTGTTATTGTTGCTGCTGCAATTGGAAGTGTAAGTTGTAGATGTAGCATTTTCATTGATACAATTATTTCCGATCATTATTTCCTTGACTCAGAGGACTCCGTTTTCGATTCTCTGACATCACTACAATTTTGGCACGAAAGGGTTTCGACAGCTGTATGCATAGGCAACCAGATTGTGTCGAGCTTGAAATGAGTGAAGGTGGGTTTGTAGAGGAAAGATTGCGTCGTCATACTGCACTCCCGCATAGAAACAGCTGTTGCTCGATAGCACGGCCTTGGAAAGGTACTCAAGAAAGATGAGAGGTCGTCACAACGTCATACAATGCCTCGAAGTAACAGTGCGTGGTGGTATGAAATATAACGAGCACAGTGTTTTAGTCGTGGGTAAAGGAAGTGGCAGTCTTGTGTTCATTGACAATACACAGGGATTATTGAGTATGTATATGAAAATGATTGCTAGTAGGACCCATACTAGATTAATGTCAAACTCTGTGTGTCCTTAACAGTTCGCATACAGGAAGTATGTAATGTTTTCAAATCAGAGCCAGCTGTTAGAGAAATATTGAAAATGCAGACCTGGTAGCCGTTCTAGGGACGACATATATTGTATGGTGAACCTCTACGAAGAATATATGAAGCATTTGTTTTTAGTGAGGACAGTACTGTTATGAAGCCTCTGAAAAGTAATGTATCTAGATTTAGTGAGAAAAATATACGAAAATAACGATGATCCAATGCAGTATCATGGCTATAAAAGTCGGTCTCTTGAATCAGAGTACTGAAGCAGCTGTCGTATTAATATGTGTCTGCGATATTCGTATGACTGAATCTAGCCACGAACCTGGTTAGAAAGCATGTGAACATAGTTTGCCGACATGTCGTGAGTAGGTCTGTCCCGCGCAAGAATCGTTGAGACAGCTCGCCTACACGATGCGTCATTGGTACAACAGTTAATCCGACCAATCTCCGCCGGTTTTTCTCAACGCTGAACTCGTAATCTTGGAACTGATTAACACGTTCATAGAATCAATAAAATGTGTTTCATTGTAGTATTTAGACACTATGTACAAAGTTAGTACGCTGTCAACAAACTGATAATGCACTGACACTCTTGCGAGAGCGATAAGATGCTAGACCGGTATATTCAGGAAAAACCGAGACATTTCCCTTGCCAGACAATTTAGCTTAGTAAATATGTCTTATAAAAAGAAACAAGTATGGCCTACTGCATTTTCTTGTATTTACAGAGGTTCTTCGTCGCACTGATTCTGCTGTAACAGATCTATTTCCCCATCAGAAGGAAATTCATCTCGTTCTTGGCAGCGGTGGTTCCATCTGTAACGGATCGCAGCCCTATGTTATCAATACGTACTTGATAATCCCACCGTTTGCTTTTTCTTCATGCTGTGAGTTAAAATATGGTCAGCGTCGGTTGTTTTTTTCCTGTCTCTAACTATATGTAAGATTATGTCTTGATATATTCCACAGCGCACTTTAAAGGAAACCAGAATTGCACATTTTGATTGTACGGATGTTTAAATGTAAATCGTTTTATGTTCTTCACGATGTCAATGATCAACCCTAATAATCCTAAAATGGTTTGAATCAGCGATATTCACGTCGACGGGACGTAAAACAATTGATTTTCTTCCTTCCTTCGAAACGGGCCTGTCCTACATCTACATCTACATCTACATTTATACTCCGCAAGCCACCCAACGGTGTGTGGCGGAGGGCACTTTACGTGCCACTGTCATTACTTCCCTTTCCTGTTCCAGTCGCGTATGGTTTGCGGGAAGAACGACTGCCGGAAAGCCTCCGTGCGCACTCGAACCTCTCTAATTTTACATTCGTGATCTCCTCGAGAGGTATAAGTAGGGGGAAGCAATATATTCGATACCTCATCCAGAAACGCATCCGCTCGAAACCTGGACAGCAAGCTACACCGCGATGCAGAGCGCCTCTCTTGCAGAGTCTGCCACTTGAGTTTGCTAAACAACTCCGTAACGCTATCGCGGTTACCAAATAACCCTGTGACGAAATGCGCCGCTCTTCTTTGGATCTTCTCCATCTCCTCTGTCAACCCGACCTGGTACGAATCCCACACTGATGAGCAACACTCAAGTATAGGTCGAACGAGTGTTTTATAAGCCACCTCCTTTGTTGATGGACTACATTTTCTAAGGACTCTCGCAATGAATCTCAAGCTGGTACCCGCCTTACCAACAATTAATTTTATATGATCATTCCACTTCAAATCGTTCCGCACGCATACTCCCGGAAATTTTACAGAAGTAACTGCTACCAGTGTTTGTTCCGCTATCATATAATCATACAATAAAGGATCCTTCTTTCTATGTATTCGCCATACATAACATTTGTTTATGTTAAGGGTCAGTTGCCAGTCCCTGCACCAAGTGCCTATCCGTTGCAGATCTTCCTGCATTTCGCTGCAATTTTCTAATGCTGCAACTTCTCTGTATACTACAGCATCATCCGCGAAAAGCCGCATGGAACTTCCGACACTATCTACTATGTCATTTACGTATATTGTGAAAAGCAATGGTCCCATAACACTCCCCTGTGGCACGCCAGAGGTTACTTTAACGTCTGTAGACGTCTCTCCATTGAGAACAACATGCTGTGTTCTGTTTGCTAAAAACTCTTCAATCCAGCCACACAGCTGGTCTGATACTCCGTAGGCTGTTACTTTGTTTATCAGGCGACAGTGCGGAACTGTATCGAACGCCTTCCGGAAGTCAAGGAAAATGGCATCTACCTGGGAGCCTGTATCTAATATTTTCTGGGTCTCATGAACAAATAAAGCGAGTTGGGTCTCACAATGTACCTTACATATCAAACTACTTCAGCTCTAACAGGGTGTTTCACAGTTCCTACTACATGCTTCTAGGGGTTGTAACGGGGACTCAGTAGATAAAGGTTTGATAAGGAATTCATGTCCGGAAATGTACTGTTTTGATATACACTGAGGCGACAAAAGTCATGGCATAGCGATAAGCACATTTACAGATAGCGGTAGTATCACGTACACGAGGAATAAAAGGGCAGCGCATAGGCGCAGCTGTTAATTGTACTCAGGTGATTGATATGAAAAGGTTTTAGAAGTGATTATAGCCGCACGACAGGAATTAACAGGCTTTGAATGTGGAATGGTAGTTGGACTTAGATGCATGGGACTTTCCAAAAAAATGGCTCTAAGCACTATGGGACTTAACATCTGAGGTCATCAGCCCTCCAGACTTAGAACTAATTAAACCTAACTGCGGACAACATGCACATCCATGCACGAGACAGGATTCGAACCTGCGACCGTGGCAGCAGCGCGGTTGCGGACTGAAGCGCCTAGAACCGCTCGGTCACAGCGGCCGGCTGGGACAATCCAGTTCGGAAATCGTCAGGGAATTCAATATTCCGAGATCCACAGCGTCAAGAGTGTGCCGAAAATGGCAAATTTCAGGCATTACGGCTCACCACGTACAACCCAGTGGCCAACGGCCTTCACTTCACGACCGAGAGCGGCGCCGTTTGCGTATAGAGTCGTCAGTGCTAAAAGACAAGGAACACTGCGTGAAATAACCGCAGAAATCGATGTGGGACGTACGACGAACGTTTCCGTTATGACAGCGCTGCGAAATTCGGCGTTATTGGGCTATGGCAGCAGACGACCGACGCGAGTGTCTTTGCTTTTATTTATTTATTTATTTATTTATTGTTCCGTGGGACCAAATTAAGGAGAAGTCTCCATGGTCATGGAACGAGTCAATACATGAAATTATAACACGATAGCAGAAACAGATAAAATGAAATATAAAAAACATATTCAGGCGACAAGTCGTAAGTTTAAATAAAGAAAATCAACAATGTAACACTGGAATTTCCTTAATTTTTTAGCTCTTCCAGGAGCTCCTCGGCAGAATAGAAGGAGTGAGCCATGAGGAAACTCTTCAGTTTAGACTTAAAAGAGTTTGGGCTACTGCTAAGATTTTTGAGTTCTTGTGGTAGCTTATTGAAAATGGATGCAGCAGAATACTGCACTCCTTTCTGCACTAGAGTCAAGGAAGTGCATTCCACATGCAGATTTGATTTCTGTCTAGTATTAACTGAGTGAAAGCTGCTAACTCTTGGGAATAAGCTAATATTGCTAACAACAAACGACATTAAAGAAAATATATACTGTGAGGGCACTGTCAGAATTCCCAGACTATTGAATAGGGGTCGACAGGAGGTTCTCGAACTTACACCACATATAGCTCGAACAGCCCGTTTTTGAGCCAAAAATACCCTCTTTGAATCAGAAGAATTACCCCAAAAAATAATACCATACGACATAAGCGAATGAAAATATGCGAAGTAGACTACTTTTCGTGTTGAACTGTCACTTATTTCAGATACTGTTCTAATCGTAAATAAAGCAGCATTTAGTTTCTGAACAAGATCCTGGACATGGGCTTTCCACAACAGCTTACTATCTATCAGAACGCCTAGGAACTTGAACTGTTCCGTCTCGCTTATAATATGCCCATTCTGTCTGATCAAAATATCGGCTCTTGTTGAATTGTGAGTTAGAAACTGTAAAAACTGAGTCTTACTGTGATTTAGCATCAAATTATTTTCCACAAGCCACGAACTTATTTCATGAACTACGTTATTTGATACTGTTTCAATATTACACACAAGATCCTTTACTACCAAGCTGGTGTCATCAGCAAACAGAAATATTTTTGAATCACCTTGTAATTGCTAATAGTACATCGCCTGCCTCGCCTCTCCTGGACTTGTGACCATATCGGTCGGACCCTAGACAAATGCAAAACCGTGGCCTGGTCGGATGAGTTTCGATTTCAGTTGGTAAGAGCTGATGGTGGAGTTCGAGTGTGATGCAAATCTCACCAAGCCATGGATCCAAGTTCTATATAAGAGACTGCGAAAGCCGGTGGCGGCACCGTAGGTGTGGGCTGTGTTACATGGAATGGATCGGGTCCTTCGTCCAACAGAACCGATCATTGACGGGACATGGTTACATTTGGCTACTAGGAGACCATTTCCAGGCTTCATGGACTTTATGTTCCAAAACAGAGATGGAATTTCTATGTATGATAAAGCGTCATTACACTGGGACACAGCTGTTCGCGATTGATTTGAAGAACATTCTGGCAATTCGAGCGAATGGTTTGGACACCCAGGTCACCTGACACGAATCCCGCCGAACATTTATGGGACATATATCTACATTTATATCTACATGGATACTCTGCAAGTCACACCTAAGTGCTTGGCAGAGGGTTCATCGAACCACCTTCACAATAGTTCACGAACAGCGCGCGGAGAAAACCGAACACCTATATCTTCCCGTGCGAGCTCCAATTGGTCTTATTTTATTATGATGGTCGTTTCTCCCCATGAAGGTCGGTGTCAGCAATGTATTTTCACATTCGGAGGAGAAAGCCTGCGACTGAAATTTCGTGAGAAGATCCCGCCGCAACGAAAAACACATTTGTTTTAATGATGTCCACCCCTAATCCTGTATCATGTCCGTGACACGCTCTCGAACCTATTTCTCGATAGTACAAAACGTGCCGCTCTTCTTTGAACTTTCTCGATATACTCCGTTAATCCTACGTGGTAAGGATCCCACAGCGCGTAGCAATACTCCAAAAGAGAACGGACAAGCGTAGTGTAGGCAGTCTCTTCAGCAGATCTGTTACATCTTCCAAATGTTCTGCCAATAAATCGCAATTTTTGGTTCTCCTTCCACACAAAGTTTTCTGTGTCTTTTTTCTAATTTAAGTTTTTTATAATTGTAATTCCCAGATATTTAGTTGAATTTACGGCCTTTATCTTTGATTGATTTATCGCGTGACCGAAGTTTAACGGATTCCTTTTAGCACCCATGTGGATGACCTCACAATTTTCGTTATTTAGGGTCAATTGCCAATTTTCGCACCATACAGATGCCTTGCCTAAGTCGTTTTGCAATTTGTTTTGATCTCCTGATAACTTCACTAGACGATAAACGACAGCATCATTTGCAAACAATCCAAGACTACTGCTCAGATTGTTTCTAAATCGTTTATATAGATAAGGAACAGCAGAGGACCAATAACACTATCTTGGAGAACACCAAAAATCACTTTTGTTTTACTCGATGACTTTCCGTCAATTACTAAGAACTGTGACCTCTCTGACAAGAAATCACGAATCCAGTCGCAATTTGATTGCAAGCCACTTATGAGGTCATCTACATCTACATAGATACTCTGCAAACCACATTTCAGTGCCTGGCAGAGGGTTCATCGAACCATCTTCACAATTCTCTATTATTCAAATCTCGTATAGCACGCGGAAAGAATGAACACCTATATCTTTCCGTACGAGCTCTGATTTCCCTTATTTTATCGTGGTGATCGTCCCTCCCTATGTAGGTCGGTGTCAACACAATATTTTCGCATTCGGAGGAGAAAGTTGGTGATTGGAATTTCGCGAGAAGATTCCGTCCCAACGAAAAACGCTTTTATTTTAATGGTGTCCAGCCCAAATCCTGTATCATTTCTATGAGACTCTCTCCCATATTTCGCAATAATACAAAACGTGCTGCCTTTCTTTGAACTTTTTCGATGTACTGCGGCAGTCCTATCTGGCAAGGATCCCACACTGCGCAGCAGTATTCTAAAAGAGGACGGACAAGCGTAGTGCACGCAGTCTCCTTAGTACGTCCTGCCAATAAAACGCAGTCTTTGGTTTGCCTTCCCCACAACATGTTCTATGTGTTCCTTCCAATTTAAGTTGTTCGTAATTGTAATACCTAAGTATTGAGTTGAATTTACGGCTTTTAGATTAGACTGATTTATCGTGTAACGGAAGTTTAAAGTGTTCCTTTTGCACTCATGTGGATGACCTCACACTTATCGTTATTTAGGGTCAACTGCCAATTTTCGCACCATTCAGATATTGTTTCTAAATCGTTTTGCAGTTTGTTTTGATGTTCTGATGACTTTATTAGTCGATAAACGACAGCGTCATCTGCAAACAACAGGATAAGGCTGCTCAGATTGCTTTCCAAATCGTTTATATAGATAAGTTACAGCAAAGGGCCTATAACACTACCTTGGGGAACGCCAGAAATCACTTCTGTTTTACTCGATGACTTTCCGTCAACTACTACAAACTGTGACCTCTCTGACAGGAAATCACAAATCCAGTCACATAACTGAGACGATATTCCATAAGCACGCAATTTCACTACGAGCCGCTTGTGTTGTGCAGTGTCAAAAGCCTTCCGGAAATCCAGAAATAAGGAATCGATTTGAAATCCCTTGTCAGTAGCACTCAACACTTCATGTGAATAAAGAGCTAGTTGTGTTACATAGGAACGATGTTTTCTAAACCCATGTTGACTGTGTGTCAATAGACCGTTTTCTTTGAGGTAATTCATAATGTTTGAACACAATATATGTTCCAAAATCCTGCTGCATATCGACGTTAACGATATGGGCCCGTAATTTTGTGAATTACTCTTACTACCTTTCTTGAATATTGGTGTGACCTGTGCAGCTTTCCAGTCTTTGGGTACGGATCTTTCGTCGAGCGAACGGTTGTATGTGATTGTTAAGTATGGAACTAATGCATCAGCATACTCCGAAAGGAACCTAATTGGTATACAGTCTGGGCCAGAAGACTTGCTTTTATTAAGTGATTTAAGTTGCTTCACTACTCCGAGGATATTTACTTCTACGTTACTCATGTTGGCAGCTGTTCTCGATTCGAATTCTGGAATATTTACTTCGTCTTCTTTTGTGAAGGAATTTCGGAAGGCTGTGTTTAGTAACTCTGCGCCGGCTGGGGTGGTCGAGCGGTTCTAGGCGCTACAGTCTGGAACCGCGCGACCGCTACGAACGCAGGTTCGAATCCTGCCTCGGGCATGGATGTGTGTGATGTCCTTAGGTTAGTTAGGTTTAAGTAGTTCTAAGTTCTAGTGGACTGATGACCTCAGAAGTTAAGTCCCATAGTGCTCAGAGCCATTTAAACAAGTAACTCTGCTTTGGCAGCACTGTCTTCATAGTATCACCACATTGCTATTGTGCAGAGAAGCCATTGATTGTTTCTTGCCGCTAACATACTTCACATACGACCAGAATCTCTTTGGTTTTTCTGCCAGGTTTCGAGACAAAGTTTCATTGTGGAAACTGTTATAAGCATCTCGCATTTAAGTCCGCGCTAAATTTCGAGCTCCTGTAAAAGATCGACAATCTCGGAGATTTTACGTCTGTTTAAATTTGGCATGTTTGTTTCGTTGTTTCTGCAACAGTGTTCTACCCGTTTTGTGTACCAAGGAGGATCAGCTCCGTCGTCTGTTAATTTATTTGGTATAAATCTCTCAACTGCTGCCGATACTATTTCTCTAAATTTAAGCCACATCTGGTCTACTCTTATATTATTAATTTGGAATGAGTGGAGACTGTCTCTCAGGGAGGCGTCAAGTGAATTTTTATCTGCTTTTTTGAATAGGTATACTTTTCGCTTATTTATGGAGGATTTGGGGATTACAAGATTCAATCTCGCAACGACCACCCTGTGTTCGCTAATCCCTGAATCGGTTTCGATGCTCGTTATTAACTCAGGATTATTTGTTGCTAAGAGGTCAAGTGTGTTTTCACAACATTTTACTATTCGCGTGGGCTCATGAACTAACTGCTCGAAATAATTTTCAGAGAATGCGTTTAGCACAATTTCGGATGATATTTTATGCGTACCTTCGGAACTAAACATGTATTTTAGCCAACATATCGAGGGTAAATTAAAGTCACCACCAACTATCATCGTATGAGTTTGAAATCAAACTCAAGTTTCCTTTGAACCTTTCAGCAACTGTATCATCTGAATTGGGAGGTCGGTAAAAGGATCCAATTATTATTTTATTCCGGTTGCCAACAATGACCTCTGCCCATACTAACTCACAGGAAGTATCTACTTCAATTTCGCGACAAGTTAAACTACTTCAAACAGCAACAAACACGCCACCACCAACCGTGTTTAGCCTATCTTTTCGGAACACAGTTAGGTTCTTTGCAAAAATTTCGGCTGACCTTATATCCGGCTTTAGCCAGCTTTCTGTGCCTATAACGATTTGAGCATCAGTGCTTTCTATTAGCGCTTGGAGCTCTGGTACTATCCCAACACAGCTACGACAATTTACAACTGTTACACCAATGGTTCCTGTATCTACGTTCTTCCTGTGTTCAGCCTGCACCCTTTGTGACTGAAGCCCTTCTTGAGTTTTCCCGAGACCCTCTATCCTAAAATCCGCCCACTCCACGCCACACAGCCCCTGCTACCCGTGTAGGCGCCTCCTGCGTTTAGTCGACTCCTGACCTATTCAGCGGAACCCTAGACCCAACCACCCTTTGGCGCAAGTCGAGGAATCTGCAGCCTACACGGTCGCAGAAACGTCTGAGCCTCTGATTCAGACCCTCCGCTCGGCTCACTACCAGAGGTCCTGTCGACTATGCTGCAAATGGTCAGTTCTGCTTTCATCTTGCAAGTTAGCAGAATATGGAATCGGTGGGTTCAGGAGGGTAATACGGAACGCCGTGCTGGATCCCAACGGCCTCGTATCACTAGCAGTCGAGATGACAGGCATTTTATCCGCATGGCTGTAACGGATCGTGCTGCCACGTCTCGATCCATGAGTCAACAGATGGGGACATTTGCAAGACAACAACCATCTGCACGAACAGTTCGACGACGTTTGCAGCAGCATGGACTATCAGCTCGGAGACCATGGCTGCGGTTACCCTCGACGCTGCATTACAGACAGGAGCGCCTGCGGTGGTGTACTCAACGACGAACCTGGGTGCACGAATGGCAAAACGTCATTTTTTCGGATGAATCCAGGTTCGGTTTACAGCATCATGATGGTCGCATCCGTGTTTGGCGAGATCGTGGTGAACACACATTGGAAGCATCTTTCCACATGAAGTTTTTTGCTTCAAATTATCGTTCTTGTCATATCCCTGAATATTTACCATTCTTCCTGGGGCACCTTGTACAAACTGCTGGAACTAATGATTCTGCTGTGGATTTAGAACCCTATAAATAGCTTGACTCCAGAAAAACGATCAAGTATTGTCACTAAGTAATTTTATAGAATTGAATTTTAAAAGAAACCGAACAGTATTCTTTCTTCGAATAGTACAGCCGCTTCTCAGACCTAACTTTACTCCGAGATGTCAGGGATATGGTTGATAGGCAGTTTCTATCATTACGGTACTGAGGCAACTGCTTACTGGAGTACTGTGTTCTTTCATACAAACTGCATGGAGGGGGATCCCCTAAGAACACATCCAGGCTCTCTTTGACTCCATACAGCGAGCGAGGTGGCGCAGTGGACTCGCAGTCGGGAGACCTACGGTTCAAATCTCTGTCCGACCCGACCACACAGATATAGGTTTCCCGTGATTTTCCTAACTCTCTTTAGGCAAATGCACGGATGGTTCCTTTGAAAGGGCGCTGCTGATTTCTTTTCCCATCCTTCCCCAATCCGACCTTGTGCGCTGCCCCTAATGACCTCGCTGTCGACAGCGCGTTAACACTAATTTTCCTTTTTTTTTCCTTCATGTCACAATGTTTAAGTCTCTGACTGCATCGGTTATTTTTTAAATTTATTCCTTCGGTACGTAGTCCTCTTCGCGTTGGACTCTCTACAAACAGAAGTGTGCTACTCCAAATCATTTACATTAGCCAAGATACCCAGAATGCGAGCTTCGCATGTTCCCTGAGCTTCAAAAAAATGGTTCAAATGGCTCTGAGCACTATGGGACTTAACATCTGTGGTCATCAGTCCCCTAGAACTTAGAACTACTTAAACCTAACTAACCTAAGGACATCACACACATCCATGCCCGAGGCAGGATTCGAACCTGCGACCGTAGCAGTCCCGCGGTTCCGGACTGAGCGCCTAGAACCGCTAGACCACCGCGACCGGCTCATTGAGCTTCAAATGGCTGATATACAGGGTGAGTCACCTAACATTACCGCTGGATATATTTCGTAAACCACATCAAATACTGACGAATCGATACCACAGACCGAACGTGAGGAGAGGGGCTAGTGTAATTGGTTAATACAAACCATAAAAAAATGCACGGAAGTATGTTTTTTAACACAAACGTACATTTTTTTAAAATGGAACCCCGTTAGTTTTGTTAGCACATCTGAACATATAAACAAATACGTAATCAGTGCCGTTTGTTGCATTGTAAAATGTTAATTACATCCGGAGATATTGTAACCTAAATTTGACGCTTGAGCACAACTCCTCCGCTGTTCGATCATGTGTATCGGAGAGCACCGAATTACGTAGGGATCCAAAGGGAACGGTGATGGACCTTAGGTACAGAAGAGACTGGAACAGCACATTACGTCCACATGCTAACACCGTTTTATTGGTCTTTTTCACTGACGCACATGTACATTACCATAAGGGGTGAGGTACACGTACACACGTGGTTTCCGTTTTCAATTACGGAGTGGGATAGAGTGTGTCCCGACATGTCAGGCCAATAGATGTTCAATGTGGTGGCCATCATTTGCTGCACACAATTGCAATCTCTGGCGTAATGAATGTCGTACACGCCGCAGTACATCTGGTGTAATGTCGCCGCAGGCTGCCATAATACGTTGTTTCATATCCTCTGGGGTTGTAGGCACATCACGGTACACATTCTCCTTTAACGTACCCCACAGAAAGAAGTCCAGAGGTGTAAGAACAGGAGAACGGGCTGGCCAATTTATGCGTCCTCCACGTCCTATGAAACGCCCGTCGAACATCCTGTCAAGGGTCAGCCTAGCGTTAATTGCGGAATGTGCAGGTGCACCATCATGCTGTTATCACATACGTCGACGCGTTTCCAGTGGGACATTTTCGAGCAACGTTGGCAGATCATTCTGTAGAAACGCGATGTATGTTGCAGCTGTTTGGGCCCCTGCAATGAAGTGAGGACCAATGAGGTGGTCGCCAATGATTCCGCACCATACATTTACAGTCCACGGTCGCTGTCGCTCTACCTGTCTGAGCCAGCGAGGATTGTCCACGGACCAGTAATGCATGTTCCGTAGATTCACTGCCCCGTGGTTTGTGAAAACCGCTTCATCGGTAAACAGGTAGAACTGCAACGCATTCTCTGTTAATGCCCGTTGACAGAATTGCACTCGATGATTAAAGTCATCATCATGTAATTGCTGATGTAGCGACACATGAAACGGGTGAAAGCGGTAACGATACAGTATGCGCATGACACTATTTTGACTCAGTCCACCGGCTCTCGCAATGTCCCGTGTTCTCATGTGTGGGTTCATGGCAACAGCAGCTAACACACCAACTGCACCCGCTTCTCCTGTGAAGAGCCTGTTACGGACCCGTTTGCGTGCTACGACCATACCTGTTGCATACAGTTGACGGTAGATGTTTTGCAATGTGCGGCACGTTTGATGCTCTCTGTCCGGGTACCGTTCTGCATACACCCTGCAGGCTTCAGCTGCATTTCGTCGACACTCGCCATAGATGAGTACCATCTCCGCCTTTTCAGAGTTCGAATACACCATGGTCACAGTTCCTACAACACTACACTATCACAGACGCCTGGTAACACGGTGTACTACAGTTGGTCTGCGTGCGGAGACGAATGCAGAATAACAATAGCAGCAAGCGCTACATGCGGACACTGCGACAGCTAGACCAAACCACAACAGTGCACTACAGCCACACTCGTAAACACGGTCGTCATCGTAAACATGTCCCTGCAGATGCTGCTCGCCGACTGTAGCCCGTGTTTGTTACAACACGCAACTGAACGTCGGAGGTTTCAAGCGTCAACTTTAGGTTACAATATCTCCGGATGTAATTAACATTTTACAATGCAACAAACGGCACTGATTACGTATTTGTTTATATGTTCAGATGTGCTAACAAAACTAACGTGGTTCCATTTAAAAAAACGTAGGGTTGTGTTAAAAAACATACTTCCGTGCATTTTTGTATGGTTTGTATTAAACTATTACACTTGCCCCTCTCCTCACGTTCGGTCTGTGGAATCGGTTCGTCAGTATTTGATGTGGTTTACGAAATATATCCAGCGGTAACGTTAGGTGACGCACCCTGTACATTAAGTATCGAGGTATACGAGAAAATAAAGCCACAACATTTCAGATATTTTCGTGAGACGGAACACGTCTAGCCACTCGACCATCTGCCGTTTTAAAATGACAACGAACAGTCTGATAGGAAGCTGGAGCACTTGATAGAACAAACAAGATAAGGCCTACCGCTGCGTCGGAAATGTGTCAAGGAAGAAGACAGTTACATGGAAAACAAATACAAGAATTCAGAAATCTACACAGAACAAGTATATTATTTTGCACTTTTGACCCGCCCGGGTAGCCGAATCCGTTAGCCCGACGCTTCTGGGATTCTGGGATTCGGCGAGGCGAGCGTCTCCCAGACCGAGTCCGCCTCGTGGATTAACGACGACAGCTGGTGAGCCAGCCAACCTGAACGTGCTTTTCAGGCAGCTTCTCACATCAGTCTAGGTAAATGCTAGTAATGGGACATCTAGGTAAGTGCTAGAGATGGCGCAACAGACGTGTTTTAACAACCGATTGGCCAGTCGATTGTTTTTCGTTCAGTCGGTTTCTTCAATCTAATGAAACAACCGAACAACGGATATTGGGAGATGTCAGCAGGAAACTAGCCAAGTGCGTACAGATGGATGGTGGCCATCTAAAACATCTACATCTTCTTCATACTCCGTAAGTCACCTAATGGTGTGTAACGCTCACTGAGCCCTCCAACCCTGTTCCACTCGCGAATAACGCGCGGGAAGAATGATTGTCGACAAGCCTCTGTATTGGCCGCTCTTCGTTGTATCTTCTCTATCTCTTGTATCAGTCCTACCTGGTAGGGATACTTCCTTCGTGGATAAGTTACATTTCCTTACGATTCTTTCTATGAATCTGAGTCCGGAATCTGCTTTTCCCACTATTTGTTTTTTGTGATGATTCCACTCAAGGTCGCCCTGGATAGTTACTCCTAGATATTTTACGGTATATACTGTTTTCAGCGGTTTGTCATCAGTAGTGTAGCTGTACAGTAGCGGATTTCTTTTCCTATGTATGCGCAATGTGCGCTTATTTTTGTATAATAAGAGTTTTTAAGTTTTTTTCAGTTTGAAAACTGAATGCTTTTACCTTTTTTGTGTGTTCTTGAGTATTTCAAGTGAATAAATCTAATCATTCGCTGTTGTTACGAATTTAAAAATCGCCTGATTCACTGCCGTACCCTTGGAATGAGTCGGTTGTTTTCCAACAACCCACTGAATCGATCGTTTCAATTCATTTGTTTCCATCACTAGTAAATACCGGGCTGGTACTCACATCCCACCTCAGCTACCCGCTATGTAAACATCTAGTTGTAGAAAACTTTCTCACACTTGAGCGTGAGATTATTACTAGACTCAGACAGGTGGGGTATACAGATTCCGTCCCGTGGGGAGAGGTGACGCTAAGAAAGGCATCCAGGCTCCAGCTGACACTAACATTGCCAAAACCTGTTCGACAATGCCGACTCTATAGAGGAGAAGATGATATTTTCTGACAAATTTCCAGTAATGAAAGCGTCCTACGAGGTGCGCATGTTACGTCTTTCGGTGATCTGATACTAAAAGTTTGTCCATAGAATCATCTAGAAATCTCTCACACTTAATGCCCATAAAACTATGCAGTTCTGACAGTCACAAGGCGTTTGATGGATGGCTACCAGATCGTTAAAAACACATGACAATCTAGTTTTTCTACGCCTAACAAGCCCTAGCTATTTTGGAGCCTGTCCGAGTAATGTATTAGGATTTCCTTCTTCACCTTCTCGTCAGTCAGTTTTAAATAGCCAACCGGGGCTCCAGATTTGTGTTTCCATGGTTTCCCTGAATTAATTCACACGAATCATCCCAGTCGAATAATGCTGAGTTGATTCCTTCGAGGAGTTTGACTAGCCATTGTCCAACTTGTGTAAGTAATTAAAAGTGTATGTTAAGAATGATACTACGCAAGTGCGGTTGGTGGCTGTATGGTTACGAAGAATTGCTAACAAAGAGAATAAGCTTTTATGAGTGTAATACATTTACTAGAAAAAATAACTTAAATTTTCAACAGGACTTTAAGGTCTCGTTGTACAGTTTCGGGCCCATTGTTCTGTACCTTAAATTTCTTTAGGTTTGAATGAAGCTTAACACCACAATACTGTAGAGAAATGAACGTTGCTCGTACTCGGACGAGGACAAGTAAAGGTGCTTAATTACTGGCTAATCTACAGGCTTACGTGACAAACAGACCACTGTCGCCCCTATTTTGTAACGCCTTTCCAAACATCATAATTGATAACTGTGGAGATGAAGAGTATTTTCCCAGGAAAACGACTTCTTACTGCCCACAGATCTGGGAAATATCATAAAACTTGTTGGACTAAATTGACAGCTGTGTGAAGTGCTCTCATGCCCATTCCAACAGTCAAGTACGGCACTTGGCTCAATGATGGTCTTTACGATCTAGCTGCTGCCCTTTCGCAATCTGATGTGACTAAAGAGATACTGGCGCAATTAATTGAATTTATTATTTTCTTACATAGAGATGTCCTTAGCAGAGTACTATCCTTCACCCTCCTCAAGTCCTAAACTGGAAAACATATATGACAAATATGATTAGCAGAGACTTCTTACAAAGCGAAAAAAGTCAGTATTTGCACTAGGTTTTCACTTGTTCGTCGAAGAAGTTTTAACCCTTCCAACTGAAGTGTGTTTCTTGAGGTTCAACTGTGTCTTTTGGAACTGCTTGTTGTGATATAAGTCCAGGATCTCAATATTCGGTTTCCGTTGAACATCTTATTGAAAAAGGTATTTAATAAGTAGAGTAAAAGGTATTCTTACAGAAACTGTAAAACCTAACACTCCTTATACAAATAAATGCATATGTTCCCCCCCCCCCCCCAAATCATACGAATCATAGCACATCCACCATAGCCGCATTTCGACTGGTGATTCTCGGTTTTCCCACTGTAACTACGTGATGATAAATTCTTTGAGAAGAGCAGTGAATGTATTTGTATTCGTTGACAGCTGCCTTTGGGATTGACAAATGCTTTTACAATTGGTAGGGGTATTTAAAACGTCGTAACGTAATCTAGTTTTTACCAAATTTGTCGATTTGTTAACTTGATGCTCATGAGACTTGACTTCTCACAAATTATAATTACAAAAGAGTTTCCAAATTGTGAAGTTAGCGGCAATCTCTAGGACAAATTTTGGGAAGCCTTTCTCAAACGTACAAACGAAAGTCGTGCAACAGGCTGGTTTCGTATCCAAAGCAGCTTTCATCCTACCGGAGATCGACGTATATAAATCTTCAATGGCGTTAGGAGAGTATCGGGCTTTTATTTTTATAATACAAATCTCAGTGGCTCGATTGTAGGCAGTGCTGGCGATTTTTGTCATCGAAGATATGTTCTTTCAACGTCGTGCTCATCAAATCACTGGACATTTCCGTCAATGGGGATGGGGCATTGTCATCTCTGAAGATGTATTCAGTTTCAGGAAACAATACATGCGACTCTGAATAAACACAGTAACCTAAAACTGTTTAAGACCTCAGGACTCAATAATAATACAAAAAGATATGAGCGCCCAAAACTATTACAAAATCTCCACCATATTTCATAGTGGGAAGGAAGCAATCAGCATTGATGCTTTCGCTCCTGTTCTCCATTCGTAAAAACGTGCTGAGGTTAGACACACTACATGCTTCCATTGGTGGCTCATCCAGATTTTGTACTCGGTACATAGATGAAATCTTCTTTCCATTCACCTAATTCACACGAGGTTTGACAATAGCAACTATGCAGTTTTTTCCGGATAGCCGGCCGAAGTGGTCGTGCGGTTCTAGGCGCTGCAGTCTGGAACCGCGAGACCGCTACGGTCGCAGGTTCGAATCCTGCATCGGGCATGGATGTGTGTGATGGCCTTAGGTTAGTTAGGTTTAACTAGTTCTAAGTTCTAGGGGACTAATGACCTGAGAAGTTGAGTCCCATAGTGCTCAGAGCCATTTGAACCATTTTTTTCCGGATATTTGTTGCATTGTTTTCGTTGTCGCTGTAGGGTAAATCCAGGGGAGGCGCCGCATGCGGTATAGAATGCGCACCCCTCGTAGATTCGCCAAATACCGACACGGTGTGCGCGTATCGCTACTGCAGCTGCTCAGTGGACGTCAGCCCACAATAAAAGTGCATACGTTTCTATGGAGTACGTTTTACATACGCTGTGGGGGATAACTGAAGTATTCTATAGGGCATCCTTTGATTCTTGTACGGTCATCTTAGCTGTCGAGGTCATGAATTTATAATGTGCGGCGTCTCTTCCCTACAGATGGGGATACATACCGTAATAAAACGCTTTACATATGCCGGACGTTTTTCGTTAGCGATAGTTGCTGCACATATCAAATAACAGTTTTAAATAAGCAAAAACCTTTCTTTTTTGTTTGCATTTCGTTCAAATGACTTAGAATGCATTTTTGGGTGTTCACACAGTCTCACGAAGATCAATGCACAACATTATTCAATATTTCCGAATATATATATCTTAGCCAGTTGCTTAAAATTTGTTCGCCGGATATTGGCAAAATAAGTATATCCAATTTGTAAATCAAATTATATCTTTAATTTTTAGAGTAAAGTACCTAAACAAGGTTTCTAAATATTGTTTCTGTTATTGATTTAATATTTCACTATGAATTTTTGAGTGTGTTGACTAAAGGTAAGTGGATTATATGTCTTAGTTTTAATGTTTTAACTATCCATAAGTAAACTAGTTATCTAAAGCAGTGAAACACCTAGATATATAAATATCATTAAAAACTGATTTTAACACTTCATCGTTTTCTCTTCACCTCACAATATATTTACAACCTAATTTGTATTTATGAGTACATATATATACATATTGCTCTTATGTAGGAAGCGGCATATCGCCCATAACATAAATGATGGACGCGGCAATGTAAAGATGCTTTCGTGATCAAATATTATGTTTAAATGTTACATTGAAAAAAGTCAAAAAAATGTATGTCATAGAAAACTGGTGTGTTTATTGCACAAAAAAAAAACTCTGAAAGTGCATCATGGGACTTCACATTAGCGAAGTTGAAAATGAGCGCCATCTCTGTCGGAATTACCCCACTTTTTGCAGACACATGAATTTTAGAAATGGCTATCGTAAGAGTGGTTATTTAATGAGAGGTAAACACCGCCTTTAATGCATTTCAGTCTCTGTCAGTAAGCTCAACTTATGTTCCGTTACTGAGATTAGCCATTCCCGAAAGTAGTCACATACAAGGATAACGTCCGACAATAGAAGATCAACAAACATAGTCATGATCAAAAACTCAGAATACTACAGTACAATTAAAAGAGTCAGCTTTTACGGTATTCCACGTGAGCGGGTGTACTCAGCGACTGTGTCACTGATGATAGCCGTACAGTGATAGAAATCTAGATCTGCAATAAACGGATTATAAACAACGGACTGCTGTGCATTTCTCAAGTTTAAAAGAGTCAGTATCAGTGCGTTATAAACAACGCAGAAATGAAGTGTTTTTACTGGTATGTTTATATTATTTTGTTCATTTCCGTAAATCTTTCTAGCGGTAGCGACTGATCGCATTCCTAGGAAAGGAAGCAATGCTGGATAATGTCATCTAATAGTATCACTTTTTATGGCTATTTCAGAGCGACATTCCGAATATAATGTGTAACAAGAGGCACCACACGTCTCCTAATGCTAAAGGAAACACTATTTGTGTCCAAGTTACAACGCGGGCACTAATTTCCATCACCCTATGCCGATTCGCACATCACGCTCTCATTAAAACTGTGCAACAAATTGCCCAAAGAGATTAAAGAGTTTATTTATCGAACAAAGCAGCTGAAAAGTTTCTGTTGAGCAACGCATTCTATACAGTGATGGATCGATTACTTAGATAGTTCAGAGTAGGGTTTTGGTAAAACATGTAACACATGTATCACTTCTCGTAACATATTCTGACAAATGTAACAAATGTAACACAAGTAAATAATAATAATAATAGTAATAATAACAACAATAATACGTCTATCACTTCATATAACATATTTACACAATACACATCAAATGTACTCGCAATAGCGGAAAAGGACTACCATCGATTCTAGAATGTAACGGCGACAATGTAAATTTGTGCCGGACTGGGACTCAAACCCGGATGTCCGGCTTATCGCGAGCGGTCGCCTTACCAGTGGCTATCCGTGCACGGCTCACTGCCAGACCCAAACTTTGACATGTCGTCAACCAGGCGTCTACGACCGGTACACGTACATCCATTATGAATACTCCCGTACAGGTCAGACATTGTACATGAAAATCGCTTGCCCGGTATCTGCATATAAATACATTATTGTAGTGCCTATGTTATTCTGATCACAAAGTTTGGGTCTGGCAGCTAGTAGTGCACGCGTAGCCAAATGGTAAGGCGACGCTCACGATAAGCGGGAAATTTGGGTTCGACTCCCGGTCCAGCATAAATTTTCATTGTCGTAATTCCATTCTACAGCCAATGGCAGTCATTCGTCAATTGCGAATGCATTTGATATGTTTCATACGGCTGTGGTCGCCGTAGTGCTTCTTATGTGGCTCCAACATTCATCGTCCACTTGCACGTCTGTTCTCCAAATGATAGGTAGGTGTGCAGGCAGTATACACTGCGCAAGTATTGTAATTTTTAGAGCCGCCGTCTGTTCTACGTATGCACGATACGCGAGCTCTGGTCGCCTGTTACGATACGTGGTAGTTCGCAACACGGCCACGGTGGCGTTTCGCATAGTCCCCTGTTTGATTCGTCGGAGTAATACAACGTTACGAAAGAGGATTCCAGTTAGAAGGTATGAAACACTGGCCTGTCCTACCCTCGCAGCATAGAGGTGGTGTCCCACGTGCCATTGGGATATTCAAGAGCCATTGTGTAGCATGTCGTAAATTACAATTGTGTGCCCATTCCTATATTCTTCCGATTACAGCACCATATGCTTCAGACAAAACGTATGTAGATTTTGCCGTAATCTGCAACAAAACGGGGCCCCACTGAAGATATCAAAGTTGCCCCCCGCCACCCACGCATGGCGTGAGGTGGCGGTCTAGTGTGGTATCGTTGGATGTCCCCCCACTGAGAAAAGCAAATTGGAATTATACCTTTTTTGATATGATGTGTAGTTTTAAAGATATTTCAAAGTCTTTTGTTAAAATGATCATCTTGTAGGTGAGATACGTTTCCCGTTTCACTGATTATTCTATCAAATCTTTTGAAACAAACTAGCTTAAATAGTTTCACGCCAGTCCTCAGTTGGCTGAATTCGGCGGCAAAATAGGAAGCCTACCTTTAAGCAGCATATTATTTGCTTCAAAATCCGGTGGCCAACCTTTGAGATCTTACAGTACTATAGCAAAGTACCAGAAATCTCCATTGTTGAATGAGCTAGCTGTGTAGGCAGTTCACTTCCGTATATACTTTATTACTTTATTACTAGCTACAGTATTTTTTTGGACTAGGCCTATATTTATTACTGTATAATTACCATTTTTACTGTTATCATAGTGTTTTTAAGCAGTATGATAGAAATGAAGGTTATACAATAAACAATTCGGTGCAGTTCAGTTATATAGTTTATATACGAACTTCGGCATGCTGGAGTAGCTGTGAGTCAGCAACTTCTGTTGATCAGTACGGCGATAAACCAGTCCAAAGTAGTAAATTTTACTTTTTTTATTCACTCTATGTGTAATTTGTACATTTTTGACATGGTCTTCTCATATTCGGAAATACCATTTCTGTGTGGCCGTGCGGTTCTAAGCGCTTCAGTTCGGAACCGCGTGACTGCTACGGTCGCAGGTTCGAATCCTGCCTCGGGCATGGATGTGTGTGATGTCCTTAGGTTAGTTAGGTTTAAGTAGTTCTAAGTTCTAGGGGACTGATGACCTCAGAAGTTAAGTCCCATAGTGCTCAGAGCCATTTGAACCATTTTTTGAAAACGGATCTCGGCCCGAAACTACTCATCGAGTGAATAAAAACAGTAAAATTTCCAGCTTTGGACTGATTTTTCGCTGTACTGATACAGTTTATTGGTTTTTTCCCTGCCCCACCAATGAAAATGGGCACCAGTTGCCACCGACTCACAGCAACATTATCTTACCTTACAATAAACACGTATTTTGCTTTAAGGCTGTACTGTACATTACACTTTCGTACATTTTTTTTAGTGTGTCGACGTTTTCTTTTCGTGTTATTTCTATTTTAACATGGAACAACACTTCAGACACCATTTAGAGTTGAAATTAAAGTTTTACTGTACCGTATCGTGATGTTATCAGCGAACAGAAGTGTTCCTCTGATAATCCGGCGTTTCTGTGTTCCGACCATGCTAGAGCTAGAGGTCCCGTACGGGACGGATTAGCGAGGTTCTATTGTACTATTTTTAGTGTATCGTTTCCTAATCTAATACCCTCAGTATTACCTGACTTAATTCAACCACATTCGATTGGCCTTGTTTTGTTTAGTTGACGATCATCTCACGTTCTCTTTTCACGACACTGTCCATTGCATTCCACTACTCTTCCAAGTTCCTTGCTGGCTCTGACATAATTACAACGGCAAACCTCAAAGTTTTTATTTCTTCTCCCCGAACTTTAATACCTTCACCAAATTTTTCTTTGGTTTCTTTTACTGCTTTCTCAGTGTACAGATCAAACAACATCGGAGATAGTCTAAAACCCTTTATCACTCCATTCTCAACCACTGCTTCCCATTCATGCCCCTCGACACTTGTGACTGTCGCCTGGTTGCTGTACAAACTGTAAATAGCCTATCGCTCCCTGTATTTTACCCCTGCTGCCGTCAGCATTTCAAAGAGTGTGTTCCAGTAACATCACATGTTCAATATCCTTGTTAAAGTGATCTACGGATGAATTAAACTACTAGTACTACATTAAGTTTGAGCCGCCAGTGTTTCAAGATTCTCGTGCTGGACAAACGGTGTTGGTGGTGACAAGAGTGCTTCTGAAGTTCTCTAGAAATTTAAGAATACTCTTTGACGGCAAGCTACGAGTGTCCACTACAGGTTTACAGGGCAAGTTGCCCCCTTTCTTTCAGTACATTTCTAACACTGTGTTCTAAAAAGACAACGTCTGACCTCACATTGCGTGGAGGATCCAAGACCTCTTCTAGCACAACAGATACCAAGTACACAATACCCAGTCTCTGTCCTGTGTCCCATTTCACCCACTGACTTGTACAAGATACACTATCTGATCAGAAGTTTCTGTTTACATGTAAGTGGACATTAAAATGGAGTGTGTCCAACCGTCTCCTTTATGATGGCTTCTACTCTGCTCGGGACACTTTCAATGGATATCTGAGTGTCTGTGGAGCAATGGCAGCCTTTTCTTCCTCGAGGGCCGAAACCAGAGAAGGTAGTGATGTTGGACGCTGAGCACAGGCCATGTTCTAGCTCATCTCAAACGTATTCCATTGGGTTCAGGGTGGAACTCTGGCCAGGCCATTCAATTTCAGGAATGTTATTGCTCACAAACATTGCCTCACAGATGCTGTTTTGTGCCAGTGTGCATCGTTTCCGAACCGTTCTTATACTATATGCAGTACACAGTGCTGTAAAATGTGTTAACACCCGTCCGCATTGAGTGTTTTCTTACATGCAATAAGGGGACGACACACTAACCACGATAAACACCGCCATGGATATAGCGTGGCATTTCTCCAAATCGCTTGTTTGCAGTCATCAGCTGTGTTGGGTCCGTAGGCGAATGAGGTGACACACACACATCTGTTTATTTTTTTAAATGGTTAAAACAAGAGGATATTTATTTACACTGTTTACGAGATAAACGTATTATATCCTTGATAGTAACTCTTCCAGCATTTTCTGTTATAAAACTATGATCATCGACTAGTAGTTATCGTGTACAGTTACTTGTCAGATTAGTGGCATCGTGCTAAGGTCCTTCTATTTTCACTGCGAGACTTCAGATATCTGGGGCAGCGTTCGGTGTGTGGCGTCTTAAACAGCCGCTCGGAAGGTTGCATTTGTATGCTGCGAGTCGAAGCGTAGATGCTTGCGCAAGCGTGCTTGTCAAAGTATGTTTGAGTGTGTGTAGGGTAAATTTGCACAAGCATCAGGACTGTAGAAGAAGATTGATGCTTGATCGAATTTCGATTACGCATGTTTGTACAAGCGTTCAAGTGCGTGTATGCTTGAGCAGGGAGGCTTTTACAAGCATTTGTCAGTGACTTGATTTAATTTTTATATAGTCCTGTTAAATTACATTCTGTGCAAAGGTTGTACTGTAATGTAGGTCAAGTCAAAGAATACAATATTACATGGATGAAGAGAGAAGAAAATCAACAGTACCGTGAGTACAACAGTACCAGGAGTGCTCCTGGAAATTGAAATAAGAACACCGTGAATTCATTGTCCCAGGAAGAGGAAACTTTATAGACACATTCCTGGGGTCAGATACATCACATGATCACACTGACAGAACCACAGGCACATAGACACAGGCAACAGAGCATGCACAATGTCGGCACTAGTACAGTGTATATCCACCTTTCGCAGAAATGCAGGCTGCTATTCTCCCATGGAGACGATCGTAGAGATGCTGGATGTAGTCCTGTGGAACGGCTTGCCATGCCATTTCCACCTGGCGCCTCAGTTGGACCAGCGTTCGTGCTGGACGTGCAGACCGCGTGAGACGACGCTTCATCCAGTCCCAAACATGCTCAACGGGGGACAGATCCGGAGATCTTGCTGGCCAGGGTAGTTGACTTACACCTTCTAGAGCACGTTGGGTGGCACGGGATACATGCGGACGTGCATTGTTCTGTTGGAACAGCAAGTTCCCTTGCCGGTCTAGGAATGGTAAACGATGCGTTCGATGACGGTTTGGATGTACCGTGCACTATTCAGTGTCCTCTCGACGATCACCAGTGGTGTACGGCCAGTGTAGGAGATCGCTCCCCACACCATGATGCCGGGTGTTGGCCCTGTGTGGCTCGGTCGTATGCAGTCCTGATTGTGGCGCTCACCAGCACGGCGCCAAACACGCATACGACCATCATTGGCACCAAGGCAGAAGCGACTCTCATCTCTGAAGACGACACGTCTCCATTCGTCCCTCCATTCACGCCTGTCGCGACACCACTGGAGGCGGGCTGCACGATGTTGGGGCGCGAGTGGAAGACGGCCTAACGGTGTGCGGGACCGTAGCCCAGCTTCATGGAGACGGTTGCGAATGGTCCTCGCCGATACCCCAGGAGCAACAGTGTCCCTAATTTGCTGGGAAGTGGTGGTGCGGTCCCCTACGGCACTGCGTAGGAGCCTACGGTCTTGGCGTGCATCCGTGCGTCGCTGCGGTCCGGTCCCAGGTCGACGGGCACGTGCACCTTCCGCCGACCACTGGCGACAACATCGATGTACTGTGGAGACCTCACGCCCCACGTGTTGAGCAATTCGGCGGTACGTCCACCCGGCCTCCCGCATGCCCACTATATGCCCTCGCTCAGAGTCCGTCAGCTGCACATACGGTTCACGTCCACGCTGTCGCGGCATGCTACCAGTGTTAAAGACTGCGATGGAGCTCCGTATGCCACGGCAAACTGGCTGACACTGACGGCGGCGGTGCACAAATGCTGCGCAGCTAGCGCCATTCGACGGCCAACACCGCGGTTCCTGGTGTGTCCGCTGTGCCGTGCGTGTGATCATTGCTTGTACAGCCCTCTCGCAGTGTCCGGAGCAAGTATGGTGGGTCTGACACACCGGTGTCAATGTGTTCTTTTTTCCATTTCCAGGAGTGTAGATTAACCATTTTGCATCCACGTGTCCACACGTCAACACCTGACCTGCTGCCCAGGGTAAAATGATCATTAATGATGTGCTTTTGCCAGATGTACTTGGAGGAACTAACCAATTTGAAAACACACTTCTCTTAGTGGTTAGCTTTGCTGCCTCTGGATCACGGGGTCCCGGTTTCGATTCCCGACCAGTTTGGGGAATTCCTCTGCCCGAAGACTGGAAGTTTGTGTTGTCCTCATTATTTCATCATCATCATCATCATTCATGACAGTGGCCAGACTGGACTGTGTAAAAATTGAGTCTTTGTATAGGTTCTAATGACCGCGCAGTTCAGCGCCCTACAAACCAAACCTCATCAACACTACTTTAACAGTTATAGTTATTATTCTACAGATGAAGTAAATACTGATGTAATGTTGTTCAATACACTGTCCTCAGCCACCAATAAAGATATCTGCACTTGTATACCGAACTTGTTGCATACGTCTCCCTTTAACAGGATACTCTGTGTTTCCTTCTTTTTTCCTACTTTCT
Source organism: Schistocerca cancellata (assembly GCF_023864275.1). NCBI lineage: Eukaryota > Metazoa > Arthropoda > Insecta > Orthoptera > Acrididae > Schistocerca > Schistocerca cancellata. The sequence goes on along the minus strand of NC_064629.1, from coordinate 58,586,022 downwards.
TACTAAACCAAATTGCTCATTGTGCTAATGACTTGTAATTTTAGGACTTGCGATTTCGCATCACGGTACGGGCCAATGATTACCCTGTCCGTGTGGAAATCTCCCTTCTCTCGATGGTCAGCGTGTGGAAGACAGTGCTTGCCCATCCCTCAACGGCTTCTTGTGGATTGCGATGCGCTGGGGTCGTGTGGAATACACTCCTGGAAATTGAAATAAGAACACCGTGAATTCATTGTCCCAGGAAGGGGAAACTTTATTGACATATTCCTGGGGTCAGATACATCACATGATCACACTGACAGAACCACAGGAACATAGACACAGGCAACAGAGCATGCACAATGTCGGCACTAGTACAGTGTATATCCACCTTTCGCAGCAATGCAGGCTGCTATTCTCCCATGGAGACGATCAGAGATGCTGGAACGGCTGTGGAACGGCTTGCCATGCCATTTCCACCTGGCGCCTCAGTTGGACCAGCGTTCGTGCTGGACGCGCAGACCGCGTGAGACGACGCTTCATCCAGTCCCAAACATGCTCAATGGGGGACAGATCCGGAGATCTTGCTGGCCAGGGTAGTTGACTTACACCTTCTAGAGCACGTTGGGTGGCACGGGATACATGCGGACGTGCATTGTCCTGTTGGAACAGCAAGTTCCCTTGCCGGTCTACGAATGGTAGAACGATGGGTTCGATGACGGTTTGGATGTACCGTGCACTATTCAGTGTCCCCTCGACGATCACCAGTGGTGTATGGCCAGTGTAGGAGATCGCTCCCCACACCATGATGCCGGGTGTTGGCCCTGTGTGCCTCGGTCGTATGCAGTCCTGATTGTGGCGCTCACCTGCACGGCGCCAAACACGCATACGACCATCATTGGCACCAAGGCAGAAGCGACTCTCATCGCTGAAGACGACACGTCTCCATTCGTCCCTCCATTCACGCCTGTCGCGAAACAACTGGAGGCGGGCTGCACGATGTTGGGGCGTGAGCGGAAGACGGCCTAACGGTGTGCGGGACCGTAGCCCTGCTTCATGGAGACGGTTGCGAATGGTCCTCGCCGATACCCCAGGAGCAACAGTGTCCCTAATTTGCTGGGAAGTGGCGGTGCGGTCCCCTACGGCACTGCGTAGGATCCTACGGTCTTGGCGTGCATCCGTGCATCGCTGCGGTCCGGTCCCAGGTCGACGGGCACGTGCACCTTCCGCCGACCACTGGCGACAACATCGATGTACTGTGGAGACCTCACGCCCCACGTGTTGAGCAATTCGGCGGTACGTCCACCCGGCCTCCCGCATGCCCACTATACGCCCTCGCTCAAAGTCCGTCAGCTGCACATACGGTTCACGTCCACGCTGTCGCGGCATGCTACCAGTGTTAAAGACTGCGATGGAGCTTCGTATGCCACGGCAAACTGGCTGACACTGACGGCGGCGGTGCACAAATGCTGCGCAGCTAGCGCCATTCGACGGCCAACACCGCGGTTCCTGGTGTGTCTGCTGTGCCGTGCGTGTGATCATTGCTTGTACAGCCCTCTCGCAGTGTCCGGAGCAAGTATGGCGGGTCTGACACACCGGTGTCAATGTGTTCTTTTTTCCATTTCCAGGAGTGTAGTTCCCGTCAGACTGGCTCCGTACTAGCTACGCGTACCCCAGGCACACTCCGCGATCTCATTACGCCACGTTACGTCTAACTCCAAGGGCGAAGCTGCAGAGACATTAACGGTAGTGGATGCATACTAGCTGCAAGCAACAACATCCAGGTCACGACCACCGTGCATCAGAAGAGAATAAGATACGGTTGAACGATGAGAGCAGGCATCTCGATTTTGTATGCGCAATTGTTTCGTGTAAGTACTGTAAGGACTGTTTTGAATTTTTTTTATTGTGCTTAATGTAAGTCTTCGGATGTTTGTACTCTTACTGTTCTTACTGTTAACAATGTATAGCTGTGAGATAGAGATCACGTGTTTCCAGTGCAAACTGTAGTCATCTACGTGGTGCAAGCTTGAAAATTTGTTTGAATGTACGAGGTACTTAGCTGCAGGACGGGCAACAGAAGTAATGTACTAAACTGCTGCTGTAGATTATCAACAGAAAATGATGCTTCATCCTGCAACAATAAGATTATTCTAATTCAATTACTTATAGGAAAGTGGCATAATTTGTACAACTGACTTCCATCCTGAAAACATCAGTTAAATTAAACCCAACCCCTATGCAGCACACATTATTCCCTAAAACCTACAGAACAAGATACACACAGTATTCAGTTAACTTTCTAAAAGTTTTCTGTACTGACAAATATTCAAATATTCTCATGTGTTTATCTCGTCACTATCTGTGACTGGAATACGGATTATGATGACTGAAAGCAGTTTCTTATGTTTGGAAATTTGGCGATATACAGTCATTTAACTATAGATGTGACTCAGTGAATAATGACAGGACCGTGGCCGAAAATTACTTATGTTTGTTGTGACTTGGCAAGACAGCCAAGCCACTAGGAGAGGAAGCCGAAAGACACGCGTTCAAGCTCACGCAGGCTGGCGTGAGGTCTGGAACAGGTAAAGTAATTATACTAGCAAAAAAAGGTACGTAGCTTCTGGAATACTTAACTTTAATCCATAATTGGTGAACATCGGTCAGACGGTACATGCATCACAAGATAAATAGCAAATGATAATGGCGCCTTGCTAGGTCGTAGCAAATGACGTAGCTGAAGGCTATGCTAACTATCGTCTCGGCAAATGAGAGCGTAATTTGTCAGTGAACCATCGCTAGCAAAGTCGGCTTTACAACTGGGGCGAGTGCTAGGAAGTGTCTCTAGACCCGCCGTGTGGCGGCGCTCGGTCTGCAATCACTGATAGTAGCGACACGCGGGTCCGACGTATACTAGCGGACCTCGGCCGATTTAAAGGCTACCACCTAGCAAGCGTGGTGTCTGGCGGTGACACCACAATGTTAACAGTTCATCAAATGATATTATGCTGCGTAACAAAATTAAAGTGTCAGTTTTTTGAAACATCCTCCTTTTCTGCCATAGCGACGCAGAATTTCGAAATTTGGCTCCAATGTTCCTACAACCTTTCTCTGTAATGGTGTGGCGTCTTGCAACGTCACCCTCGGCCTCGATGACACTTCAAACAGCAAGGTGTCGACACGTGCAAAAAATGTTCGGAGTTTAGAAGTTCATGTTTAGTGGTAGGTGGGTTAATCATATCACATCGGCACAAAATTTCACAACAATTCTGTTTAGCGCCACCGCGGACGTGTAAAACCGTGGGAAAGTCGACACACTTCCCCTTACCAACAGCACACATCTTGACAGCTGATGGAGGTCAGAACCACGACGCCCGGTGTTGATATCACGTGGTTTTCTCATCGGTGGCCGATGAATACTTTTCGGACATACCACGACACGAAAAGGCCTCTTGAGGTGTAATTAAGGGCTTGAGTGAAATCACCGCTTTCATTGGGGTGTTCATTTTCACACGTTTCGCGGTCGAAAACGACAGTCTGCAGCGCGCTGTTGCAACGGAACGACATTCGTGACAACCTTTGATACCGCTATCCCCCCCCCCCCCCCCCACACACACACACATCGTGGAGCTGCAACACCAATAAACGTGGTCTCAGCTGCAACACCAATAAACGTGGTCTCATCCCTTTGGAATGTGGCGTGATTGCAATTTTTGCTGTGGTAGACAGGGTGGAATCGTTACAGACCGTTCAAAACCATTTTACGAAATTTAAATCCATCAGATTTCGCGTGCAGCCTCAAGGTGTCAGTGCCGAAAGCGTTGCCCAGCAGATAGGAATTGGTAATTTGGAAATTTGTGGTAAGTACCTACGGGATCAAACTGCTTAGGTCATCGGTCCCCAGGCTTACACACTACTTAGTCTACTAGGAATTGATGGATTGGTGCTCATGCACAGGAACATTTTTAAACTTCCTAACAGAGGTGTGCGGGTGGCCGCGAGGGTTTTTACTGAAGTGAGGGGTCTTCGAGGGGCCTTTTGGTGTTTTGTTCACGGGCGTGTCAATGTCGCATCTCCGTAGTCCACAGGCCACAGAAGGGCGCGAAGGAGGAAGAATGAAAACTTCATTTTTCTGCTTCAGATCATGTTCAGATTTCGTCAAATGGTTTAGTATACTTCAGTGTGTGTAATGGGAGGTGTGACGAACTACCCACGGTGTGACACGTCGGTTGGGGTGTTGGGCAGAATTGTGTGAGATGTGGTGTCAATGCGACACCTTACATCTCACATGAATTTCTGAACCCTGGCCTTTTTCTTATATGTGTCGACACCTTGCTGTCTGAAGCGTCGCCGAACCCGAGGATGATGTCGCAGGACGCCACGCTTTTGCACCATTACAGAGGGCAGTTGCAGACGCCTTCGAGCCCAATTTAGAAGTTCTGAATCGCAACGGGAGAAAACGACAGGATTTAGAAAAAGTAACCCCTTAATTTTGTTGTGCGGTATCCTTACAGCCATCAGCTTTTTCCAAGTGACAAGTTACTAGTTGTAAAACAGTGCGAGAACGGTGGTTTAGATTTATTCCACTGACATAACGCCCGGTGGCACTTCAGCCATGGTGATATCAGCTTAGCGAAAATGATGAGAGATTTATAATTAGCCAGGTGGCCTCAAGGAAGACATAACTGGCGAGAATTCATAATTACACGTTATTTCCTTTATAAGTAAGAAAAATTGATGTTTAAGCATTTGCAACTATGAGTTAGAGGCACGAAGATGTAAACTTCAATGATTACGTAAAAGTGCACCTCTTCTTCTCTCTCTACTAGTTAAACAATGGCAATTTCAACTGTATCTACATTTTTCCTCGGCTACTGGGAGCACTAATTTAGAATTTCAAGTTGCTTTTTCTTCAGTTTCACTCCCATAGATGGAAATTCTAATTGTTTTATAAATTATCTCTCTTTCTGGACTTAATAGGTCTACTGTTTAAGAAATCTGATTTTTTTCTTCTCTAAGGGCAGAGGTACCATGTGCTCATTTTACCGTTGAAGGTTAAGTGGATGAAACATAGAGAAAAACTATGTATTTCACGCACGTTTATACGTATACTGCCAAGCGTAGTCCACTTAGAAGTACAGTCACGACAGTGCAGAAAACATCAGGTTGTAAATTATGTGATGTATTTTCGATAAGACATTTTGGTGCAGGGAAAAAAGAAGGAACACTTTAAAGGGGGTTCAATATCTGCCCTTACAGCTCTAACACCCTGTATATACAGGATTTCAGGGAGCATAAGTGCAGGTATTTTTAGTAATGACTGAGTACAGTGTATCCAACAACGTTACATCAGTATTTACTTGTATCCAACACCGTTACATCAGTATTTACTTCATCTACAGATTAATAATTGTAGCTGTTACGAGTAGTACGTTTTTCGGTTGATTACTATGAATGGCACAAGCAGGCCATTAAAGTTTATTTTCCCCTGGGCAGGAAGTCAGACATTGAAGTGTGGATACATGGAGGCAAAAGGATAGCCTATACTGACATGTGCAACGCACTTGGCGGTACAGTTATGACCGTGCAGAAAATATCAGGTAGTGCATTAAGTAATGTGTTTGCGGGAAGACGGTTAAACGGAGAGAAGAAATAATTTACACAATGAAGCTGGTACACCGTATTAAGGTACCAATTATCATAATATCTATACCTTTGTCAGCAACACCCTGTATTTATTGATGTCAATTAGAAGATAAATTATTTATAGGAGATTTTTGGCAGTACAAATATTTAGTTACAGGAGTAGCATGTGAGCAAGTGGCAATGTATTAGGATAATCGTAGCAAGAAACTTTCGTTAGTATTTTCTGATATAAAAGCAATAAAATGCATTTCATCAACTAATAACAAATGTTTTACTATGCCTCACAGTACAGTCGGCATCATAATACGTTAATAGATGTGCTGCTACATTGTTCAGTCTGTGACATGAGGATCAGCCGAACTTAACTTTCATTCTTTTCTAGGCAACAGAACCTAGTGGCAACCCTCTTATTCAATAGCTAATTTGTTTACATTGTATTTCAGAATTACCAGCTTACTTACTAGAAGATCATAATTAATTTGCACTCTGGCAAGCTATGGGGCAGTGTGTGAGGCAAATAAAGAGGCTCATCTGGTATTAAGAAGAGAGAGCTTACTCTCTACACACACAAACTTTTCAACAGTTCCGATTAACCACACAAATATTACGCAAACACTACTGTAGTTCGCGTCAGGTGTTCTTAACAAAAATCCCTGAAATACCATTCACATTATAAAAATGTTGGGCACCATCAAGCCACATTTATATCTGAAGACTCAAGACTACTCCCTCTCGGGCGAACATAAACGACTGTCTTTGAAAATGAGGCAATGGAGTTCCCACGAAACTACTGCATAAATTTACAGAACCTGTTCTGCTGCCACCTCGTTTGTCTCTAATACAGATGATGACAAAGGACGAAAGACTAGTGGCAGGTAAACGATCACTTTCCCTCCCTCAGTATACGAATGGAATACGACAGCAAGTCGCTGATATTGCCCTTCACCAAGCACTCTACCTTGACTTGCGCAGTTCGGACACTGTATGAAGACCACCAAAATCAACTCTTGTGCAAGGACATTTTTGCTAATCCTTTAGCAGCTGAACGCATTACTACTCTGCAAGGGCTAATTCCTTTGGAGCATAACGGTCTCCTATGGACAGCACACATACAACTCTCATATTTCAATCCTCTATGGTTGGTTTACGGCCTCGTGCAAGCCTTTCAGGCTGGCGCCACCTTGGTGACTGGTATCCTGCGTGCCAAAAAGTGTATCCGTTTTCAGTGTAGCTGAGTCATACACACTTCTAATCCAGAATATTATGACCACTGCCCAACGTGAACATGTGACGTGTTAAGAAAGCACATAAGCGGAGCAGAGACGAATGGAGAATCGTTCTAGCAACGATATGGGCTGTGAATGGGGCAATCCACTGATGTAAGCAGTAGTGGGGCAGGGCCAGTTCAGACTCAGTGCGCCCTTTGTTCTCCTTACCTCCAAGGTCAAAGGTCAATGTCCTCCTCATCTGTAAAGTCAAGGGTCAACATCCTTCCCCACCCCATGTTCTGGTGCAGCTGTGTGCATAAAAGTGATGAGATGTTAAAAAATATTGCCGAAATTCAGAAAAAAAGCTTCTAATTGGCTGAGACCCCACTTTGCATGATAATGTCCAGGACAAATGCTCCACTGTTTTCCTCCCCCTTCGCCCTTCCCCCTTCCCCCTTCCCCCTCTCCATCCCCTCTGCTCCTCTCTCTCCTTATCTCTCTAGGCTAATTATGTGAGTCTCATCACTCCTCTTCTGTACACTGTAGTAGAAAGTTCAACATCTCGAAGCATCAGCAGCAGAGATCAGTCACCAGGCAGAATAAGAGAGAAACTTACATGTAAGTACTGACCCACACATCTATCTCATTATTGAATGCATATGTGTGTAATTTCGCAAATATTTACGTTTTTTTCCTTTTTTGATAGTACAACAGCCTTCTGATGCGGTGGAGCAGAAATCAGCAATAGCTGAACTGTCACTCATCGAGTCACAGCAAATAGATGGGTTACCCAATATTTCAGAGAAGGACATACGACCATTCACCACACCACCACCCATTGAGCCACAGCTAAGGGATCCCAATGCACTATTGCTTACCACTACATATAATTTGACTACCAGTTGAAACAAACATGTTATGTAGGTTTACAAGCAGGCAGTGGCTGAAAACGAAATGTTAAACATGGCGTTCAAGTGCAGTGACATGGAGTGCAATGAGCTATATGAGGCAATGCTGTACATCAATGCCCATATGGCGATGGACTATTACGCTTCATATTCTCTCCCAGACACTGGTTCTTTGGTGTGAAGCTGTCCATTGAAGAGATATACTGTACAGTGGTGCAGCACTTGAGGTAACATCTGGAGACTCTTCCATTTATTTATCTCATTGAAGTGTTATAAATTTACGTGCCTAGGCAGTGCATTACGAATTGTCTTAAACAGACTGAGTTAGTGGCAGTTGTAAATCAGAGCTGTAGTGAATGACTTTGTATATATCCATGTGAGCATAGTGCACATTTCAGTGACTTAGATCAGTGTATAAAGTCACACATCCAAGCAATGCCAAAGTCGGCCACTCTTACCTCCATAAGTATTAAATCCATAAAAAACGGAATTTAAAGATGGATCGCCTACGGATTTTACTGCCTCTAGCTGTACGAATGCTATACATGGCGAATTTAGGGTGTACAAGAAACAATTATATGGAAAATACTGCACAACAGTTGATTTGGAAAAAATGATCAGTGTATTCTTTAAAGATGATAATTTATGTATGATTGCTAATGGAGGGAAATAAGGACCATTGAATTTATTGCATTGAGTCTATGAAAATAAATGTAATAAAATAATAATATTTTTACATGATTTAAGAGAAAAACAGAGCTAAACCGCAATTGGCCACTGAATTAAATTCAGTGGCGACTAGTGAAAATTTGTCCCAGACCGGTACTCGAAACTGGATTTCCTACTTTACGTGAGTGGTCACCTTAACCATTATTTTTTTTTTAATTCCGCACAGTCCAGGGCTGCAGCGCCTGAGACCGCTTTTTTTTTGTTTTTTTTATTTTTTTTTTACAATAACAAACATAAACTGCTTCTAGCATTTTTTTAAATATATAAGACGATGACTATAAAAGAAAATGTTTCTGGGAAACGTAAATAAGTGGATTTTTTTAACATAATAGTGAAAAAAAAAATAAAATATCCTGCTTCTGGCAGTACAAACAATAACGGTCTACGTTCCTCTTTTAGGCGCGTACCTCGCTAATCCCGTCACACCTCGCGTTGGTGTCGGGTACGTCTTCACGTGTGTTTGTGGATCCTCTCCACTGTCCTAGTCCTTTCTTGTTCTGATACTTATAGACAATAATTACATTCTCCTACCCGGGACACCGAAACTGGGTGGGGGATCAAGCAAGGCACTCCCTAAAAAATTTGCGTAATATGTTCGATATCTCGGATGTCTCATTAGCTGTGAGTGATGTTCCTGTAGTAAGGCCCAAAAGTCAAGCACATTCTTACTGCCGTCTCGGAAAAGATAACGCACAGTCAAACCTCGAATCCAAGTCACTGCGTTTGTCTTCGTTCGGGGATAATATGTCCTATCTGGGAGAAGTAGTGTGCGTGGTTCTATTGTTTGCGGCCCCACCCTAAGGAGGAAGGCTATCATTTTTTTGACCAAACACCAGACGTCCGACGAAGGACCGCATATCAGGCGATGCTCCTTAGTGTCTATAACATTGCACTGCGGACACAGTGGCTCGTCCGCCATATGAATTGTATGCAACCTGGAACGAGTCACGTATTTCCCATTTACCACCTGATACCACAATGCGCGCGTTCCCGTATCGAGGTGTGGGTGGTGCACTGTACGCCATACCACTGACCACGTAACTGTTGGTTGGCGGCGCTCTACGGGATTATTCGGCCGTCGTCGAGTGAAGATGTGATATATATCACGTGCCGTTGCCGTCCTGGTAGTCGGTAGTTCCATATGTACATAACTGTGTTCCACAAAGAAGGTTCGCATATGGGCAAGCGATGGTGAGATGTGAGCCACCGTTACCGGAGCCGAAAGAGAAGGTGGAGCGAGTTCGTCTATCAAGCTGCCCGTCAGACTTGTCTGGTGTCGTGTCCACATCTTTATCATTGTGGTTACATAAATAGCCACTGCTCGGTCGCGTACGTGGACTAGTCCAAGACCTCCACGACTACGAGGAAGGGTGAGGGTTTCGTACCCTACCTTAAAAAGCAGACCTGTGCTCACAAAATATCCGAGTGCCGCCAGGATTCGGCGGGCCAACACCACCGGCATAGGAAGAACTTGTGCCAGGTGGGGGATGCGAGAGGCTAGATAAGTGTTGGCAAAGGTGACCCGTTGTATCATATCCAGTGCCCTTAACCTGTGACTTCGGACACTCGCACGAATTGTTTGCAGAAGATTTCTGTAACTCAGTGCCACCGTGCGTCGAACGTCGGTAGTGAAGATAATTCCTAGGCATTTCATCTTGTTGATCGGCTGTAATGGTGCTACACTTCCTGTTGGGAGTCCTCTCCCGATGTTCATCGCTCCCGACTTTGCCATGTTCAGGCGACTTCCCGTAGCCATACAATACAAATTAATCCAATGCAAGGCCGCTCCTGCCTCGTCGCCTGACCTTGCTAAAAACACTAGGTCATCTGCGTATGTTCGGCATACAAACTTGGTGTGCCTTATCGTAATTCCTTGGAGTCGATTCCGGAGCCCGCAAAGCAGCGGCTCGACAGCGATGGCATACAATATCGTTGACAGCGGGCACCCTTGTCTGACCGATCGTGAGATGGTGATGGGCCGCACCAAGCGTCCATTGATGAGCACTTTGGATGCGGCTCCGTGGAGTAGTCGCATGACGACGGTGACAAAACTTTCCGGAAACTTCATTTTCATCATCACGTCCGTGAGATAAGCATGACTCAGCCTGTCAAATGCGCGATCGAAGTCTATCGATACCAATACACCCCGGAGACGACATGTTGATGCCAGTGCGATAACATCGCGGTAGTCGCTGAGTGCCGTTTGTATATTGCTAGCTCCTCCTAGCTGGGTTTGGTCGAGTGAAATCACTTGTCGTATTACGCGTTTAAAGCGTGCTGCAAGTATCCTGGCGTAGATCTTGTAGTCGCAATTAAGAAGGGTCAGTGGCCGGTAGGCCTGTATCCCTGTGCCGCCAGATGGTTTGTGGATGGGGATGATCATTCCTTCCACGAAGGAGGGTGGAAGAGGCACGTTGGGAGACATCAATTCGCCGTACATGGCAGTCCATCGTGGAATCATGAGATCTTTAAATGTACGATAGAACTCTAACGGAAACCCGTCGGGCCCCGGCGATTTGTGCGACGCTCCCTTATCAATCGCTTCCATTACGTCGTCAACTGTGATTTCACCTGTTAACTCCAGGTTGGCCGACTCGTCGAGATACGCGGAGAGCGTTCGTCGGACCTCATGAAAAGCTGCCTGATCGTGTTCCGCTTCTTCATAGAGATGACCGTAGTGTTCCACGAAAGCGTTGGCAATGTCTTTTTGCGTTGTCATGCGGCGACCATCTGGCAGTACGACCGTCTGTATTAAGGTTCTGCGGCTACGTTGTTTTTCTCTAATAACGTGATACATCGACGGGGATTCTCCACGGACTCGTTCAAAGGCCCTTGCACGGATTGCGACACCCTCCAGTCGGCGGCGCGTTATGGAAATTATTTGGGCCTGTGCTCGTTTTATACCGGCGCAACGCTCCTGTGAAGGTGCTTGTACAGATAGTTCGCGGAGCATCGTGAAATAAAATTCCGTCGTGTACCGCCTCCACATCATCTGCTCTCTTCCGTATGCAATTAACGCTCGGCGCAATGCAGGCTTAACGCATTCCAGCCACCACTGCAACGTCGTCGGATATGTCGGGAGGCGTCGTTCACACACATGCCAAGTGTCTTCGACTAAGCGTCTGCACTCAGGTTCCCTAAGGTGTGCTGTATTCAGTTTCCAAACACTGCGACTCCTCCACACCTGTTGACGATTCAGGGAGACCGTGCATATATATGCTATGTGATCTGAAAAGGCGACAGGCCACAATTCCGCATCGAGGATCGCAGGTTCGAGACGACGTGTTACGTAAATGCGATCGAGACGACTTGCAGAGTGACTCGTGACGTAGGTGTATCCACGTCTGTCGCCATGTATCTGCTCCCATGTATCAATGAGATTCATGTCCAGTATGAGTTGCCGCAGCTCCGGGCATGAAGTATAACGGGGGTGTTGATCTTTTGGTGCGAGCACGCAGTTGAAGTCGCCTCCAAATAAGACATGTTCATACCGACCTAAGAATAGTGTTGCAATCTCCTCTGCGTAAAATCGGGATCGGTCGCGCCGTCTGTCTGACCCCGACGGTGCGTAAATGTTAACAACCCGTACTCCCAACACTGTGAGCGCTAGTCCTAGCGCTGACGGCAGGTACACCACGTCCTCGGCTACTATGCCGCTACGTAGAAGTATCGCTGTTCCGCTGCCACCGTCGGTAGTAGGTGTAATGTACGTATCGTACTCATAGAGGTCGGGGAAGCTCTCAACACATACTTCCTGCAGCAGAACGATGTCGACGTCTGACGCATGCAACATGTCTCGTAGTAATTGCAATTTGACAGGCGTTCTGATCGTATTAATATTAATAGAGGCTGTTCGATATGCCTGCCGCTGTTCCTCAGTGCGTAAAGCGCACATTAACGCTTATGTTAATTTGTGTGCTGCTGCCCGGTGACATGCTGTCTGTGCGTCAGTCTGCATCTTCTGCGCGGTTAACATCCGGTGGACGCAGCACTCGCCATTGCGGGTGCGTCGTCGGTGTGGGGGTCAGTATCGGATTCGTCGGCCCAGTTCCTGTGCTGGAGGTCCAGCTCCCGTCGTGTCTCTCCGGCCGGGCTGACCGAAGGCGGTGGCGTTGCTGCGGTGGGTGGAGGGACTCCGTCCGTCGGCTTTCCGTCCGGTGTGTCTGTATTCAACCCCTGCGTAGCATGATTCGCGTCGTACTGCTGTGTGGGAGGTAGATCCTCCCGTTGCGCATCCGGATGCACTGCATCGACGTTACACCCAAGTCCGTCTGACGTGGACTGCAGTAAGCAGGTATCCGACGGCGCGAGCCGTCGTTTCTTGTGGCGCTTCGGTGATCGTTGTTTGCGCGTGTGCGCCTCCGTATCCGAGTGCGGAAGTGACTCCCGGTGCTCAGGGACGAAAGCAGCTGTCGGCACAACAGCAGGATCAATTTCCATTTCTCCTACCGATCCTTTCCGCTCGGTTAAGTGCGTCGTCGGCGCCGGAGCGGCAGAGGTGTGCGTCGTTTCGTCACTGGAGGCGGTCTCTGCCGCAGTCGGTTGCCGTAAACTGTCAGGATTCTGTAGCTGGTCATTCTTCGGGATGGGATCCGTTCGAAATGCGTCCGCATACGTTAGTGGCAGCGGTGTCAACGTGGACGGAGGTACGGGTTCGCCGTTTGGAACTTGCACTATCCTCCGCTGCATACATTCGGAACGGACGTGGCCCTCTTTCCCACAGCCTGAGCATGTTTTCGGTTGTCCATCGTAGATGACTATAGCTCTGCATCCGCCGATGAACAAGTACGAGGGTACATGTCGTGTCAGTTCTATTCTGATTTGACGCACCCCATTGAGAACGGGGTAAGTCGTGAAGTTGGACCATTTTTCCTCAACGTGGCTAAGCACTCTTCCATATGGGCGTAAGGCGTCAACGACCAAGTCAGACGGAACCTCGAAGGGAAGTTCGAAAATACGTATGTTCCGTAAGCCCAGTCCTGCATGATCAATAGTTACTTCTCCAACATGTCCATCAGAGTGACAAAATTTGAGTCCATGTTTAGTATCTCGGATGATTCTGTCACATACTGCGTCGTTAATCAGCTTGACGTAAACAACACTGCTCACTATGGAGAGGTGGATTCCGATAAGTTCATTGTAGTCAAGTTTAACTTCGTCTCGTAGGAACCTTTCTATTTCGTAGGCTTTCGGTCTCGCATATTCATTCGAAAAACTAATCTTGAGAGTCGACTTTCGGTATGCATGTGCCATTCTATATCGAGTCGTCTAAACGCACTAGTACGCCGACGAGGTAAACAACTGCGCGAGCGCGAACTTCTCCGGCAGGGACGTAAACAGACGTCCGTGCCGTAGCACCGCCGAAGGCAGACTGTTCGGCTATCTGTATACATTTCCCCTCTATCCCAAATTCTCAACCTGTCGCACACTACACATGTAACATGCACAGTGCATCATCTTCATTGCTCGCAACTTTTACCTGATTCCTGCATGAGTTCAGACATAGTGTGTATCCACATTTTTGTCTTTCTTTCTTTCTTGGGGCATTGGTTCCGCGTCACGCGGGGTCGGCCGCGTTACTATTGATTTGGCAATGTTAGTTGTACCTGGCAGCAGGTGGCAGCACAATGCATCTAATATGAAAAACGTATGTTTTTGGGGGTGACCGGATACTTTTGATCACACAGTGTATATAGGCAGTGCAAATGTTGAACCTTATCGAGAGACGTCACCGGCTAGCCAGAGATGTGATTTTTTTTTTACTTTATTGGCAATCGCAGCGTGCCCACACAGCCATCTCAACACTGGAAATCTTATACTACAGTTTGTTTCGGCAATTCAGAGTATACATTAATTTACGTCGTATCCTGGTACGAAGTGAAATAGGCTTAAAAAAGGATAGACTCCGACATAAAACAAATTTTACACACACAGTATGAAGAAACGAGTATAAAGGATGTGAGTGCACAGCAGAGCTAACAACTGTTTATTCTTTCGCATATATAGGCTGAACTGAAATTCGCGCACAAAACAAAAATTTCGTCCCGTGCATATTTCCGTTAAAAATTAACGCAGAAGAAAGAGAATTTTACAGCACTGTAATCATATCTACTACAAGTATCTTCATTCAGTACGCTTAGTTCAGTTACTGCAGTGCGTAGAATATTGCGTTAGAACACTCCAGTTCGCCAGCCGGTGTGGCCGAGCGGTTCTAGGCCCTTCAGTCTGCAACCGAGTGATCGCTACGGTCGCAGGTTCGAATCCTGCCTCGGGCATGGGTGCGTGTGATGTCCTTAGGTTAGTTAGTTTTAAGTAGTTCTAAATTCTAGGGGACTGATGACCTCAGATGTTAAGTCCCATAGTGCTCAGAGCCATTTTTTGAATACTCCAGTTCAGGAGTTCGATGCCGGATCGAAATGCAGTTTTTTTTTTATTTTTTTGACTGCATGATACGGTGTCTAGCTCCTTAATCGTTGCATAGCAATTATTTAATGCTATCACGGAAATGACTGCACAATTATTCCTCTTTTAAAGACGTATCTTACCTCCACGTGTGTCCTCTGCCTCCGCAGCTGAGTGGACCACGGAAACAAAAACCAGTAGTTACATCTGGCACCTCGGCCAATTTGTTCACTACGCGATCTCCACGAAATCTCCGTCCTTACAGGATTACGTAATGTGTGTCACGTCGTAGCACCAAAGTATGAAGAAACACAATTATTACTGGAAATCGATCCAAAACTTTCCAATAGCTACTATTCCGACGGAATATGCATCTTAAATACCCACTAACAAACAGTACTCAACGGTACGCTCAGTCTTCAATTATCTGAACTACAGAGGTGCACCTATATGTGGTCGTCAGATTTACTGTTACCTCTTTACACATTAACTAAAACTTGAGGCAACGCATCGATTAAGTGGCACGCGCATCAAGACATCCACAGATGGAGCAAAAATGCTGGATTTTATTTGCTTATCGTCTTAGTTTAAAAATTCAGCGTCAGACGGCTGGACTAAGCTGAGCAGTCACGACGTAATGGGACTGTGAAGAGACTTGTGTATGTGCACCCCTTTTGTTTATTTCACTCTATGTTGAGAATTCAAAAGAGACTCAAGTCGTCAGGCGTCATTTCACTAAAGACGGACAAGTAATGACGTAATTGTTGCCTAAACTATATCCTCCTTGCATAAAGAAACTCAAATTTTATTTACCACGGATGGATTTAATTTCACATACAGAAAAAGAAAAATTCAGTTTGCAGCTACTTTACTTTGTTATCCTAATTAATCACGCAGAAGAAATTATTTTAAGTTCTGGAAATTTGTTTAGTTATGTTAAACTTCAGTTATCAATAGACATGTAGCATGTCCAAAAACTGTTCTGTCAGGAAGAAAGACAACTGACTTCAACGGAAAAGAAGTCCCTGTATCAAATAAGGAAAGCTTTTAACTCCAAATACAAGTTATGCGGAAGGAGAAATGTCTTCACACTTTTTAGTATAGCACTCGAAGAGCAATTGGAGTGGGCTAGAAGGGGTGGTTTTGAGGCCCAAAGGAAAAGAAAAAGACAAAAGAAGTGGTCAGCGCGGATGATTGCCATGCAGGGCTTCGGGGTTCGATTCCGACTGGGTCGGAGATTTTAGCCCCTCGGGGACTAGCTGTTGTCATCATCATTTCATCATCATCGACACGCAAATCGCCGAAGTGGCGTCAAATGAAAAGATTTGCACTGGGCCATACACTCATTTCACTTTCACGTGTTTCTCTGTCTCGGTCGTCCATGCTTACGGGTCCACCGTCAGCATTGCCTCCTTTTTCTTCAGTCATTCCCCTTCACCTCAATTAAAAACTTAATATCTTTTATCCTAGGTAGTTCCCCTGCAGCCACGCAAATTGCATCGTCTAAATATATTGTTTCGCACTACGTACTTATTAGAAGCCAGTTTTCGCTATTCCTTCCTGCAGTTAATTCAGTCGACTAGTACTACCACTTTCACGTCCATTACATTTCTCTAGAACATTACGTCACCAATAGAGCGAGCAACCTGCTTCTCAGGCAGTTACCAAATTCTCTTACTATTTTTATCAGTGCTGATAGGTTGCTGCCACCAAACCACTAAAACAATAGTACAGGCAAATCATTGTCAACTGCATGGTGTGTTCGCGTGTATGCTTTTTATCACTGAAACCTACACTATCAAAGATCTTTTATCTCCACCTTCCAGTGGGTATACCTACCTTGGAAAGCATTGATGGCTATTTGTTTAAATGCTCTTTTTTGCTCCTTATCCTCTTAGGGACTGTTTCCTGCAACTTTCCCCATTTTGAATCACCATGTAGTGCAGTCAGTTCTAGTGGCATCAACGGCTTGGGTTTGTGCTAACCGAAAACTGTGTAAAATTCAATAAACATATGTATTCCCCCTTACAGGAATTGATAAGAGTAATGATTGCGGTTATCAAGGCACATACTAGAGTTTTCTATCGTCCGTGTCAGCACATGTTCGTCGGATTCATAATGCCTATACGACTTTCCTGGTTTGGAGACACTGTCTGCAACTAATTAATGTCAGTCAGCCATGGCCTCTCTCCTTCGATGTGCGGGCAATCACAGAGCGGAAAGAATGGATTGCTAACTATAGGTATCAGGTCCATGCGTTCTTTTAGAAAAATAACGTTGCGGCTGTGTGTGTGTGTGTGTGTGTGTGTGTTTGTGTGTGTGTGTGTGTGTGTGTGTGTGTTTGTTTGCGAGAGGAGCCGGCCGCTAGATGAAGATACATAGGAGCCCAGGTATGTGGTGCTCTTAGCTCCAGATAGTTGAGAACATTGGCAGTAACACATGCAGTAACTCAACAGCAACTAAAGTTGCACATCGACTAGTGACTAATCATCGTCACGGTCTATGAAAAATTGTACGAGCGAAAGTGCAAAAAGCGGTCGAAGCCGAAATTTTAGCTATCCGCCATGGTACGCAGACGCCAATCTGTACAGTTCTGTTCGCAAAATAAAGAACACTTGTAAACAGTGAGTGTAACTGCACAAGTAACATCTTCTTGACACTCAGCACATGGACGCATCTTCTAGAAACACACAAGAAAACAAGGCCTTGACGCTCATAGCATTACAGACGTAGGAAACGTAACTGTCCTGCGGTGTAGTCAAAGGCGAAACAGCTGCAAGAAAATACCTCGATGTCGCAGTTGTTACTGTTGTACTGTATGGAACTGGGGACCTAGAAACGACGGACAGGCTTCGTCCCCGCCGTAGCCCTCAGTGGTACACAACCCCTCAACAGACTACAGCAGTCCACTCACCCCACCGCTGCCCTTCACCGAACCCAGGGTCTTTGTGCGAAGAAAGTGCGCGAATATTGAAAATCTCGCGCTACGCGCATTCACTGTAGCTTAGGTATTTGTTGTAGGGCAATTTGAGGACTTTTTCCAACTTGATAGGCCGCAAGTGTCCTATATATAATTGTTCGTCTCAACTTCCTCTACACTACAGTGGTACGTCGTAAACTGCAACAATGTTTAAATAATACAGAAAATAAATAACAATGTACGAGTGGCGTTCAATAAGTAATACCAATAACTTTTTCTCGCCAAATTTCCGTTGAAAAAATGCGAAATTTGTTGAGGGACACCGTGGAATACTCACGCTTCAGCCCAGTTTCATGACAGGTGGCGGCGCTATATGTAGCCGTGAAAATGACGGCTGTAACGGAGGTGCGTTCCAAGCAGGTAGCTTTCAAGACGCAAAGGAATTGTAGGCATCAGCTGACAGTCGGCTTGATTTACATCAATGGCGCAAGTTGAAAATTTATACCAGCATGGCTCCAGTCAGACCCAAACTCTCAGTTTATACCACACACTACTGATCTAGTGCCCCTGCTCATTAACCTCATTTCTGGCGGTATTTCGCCGATTCCCGTAAGAGTTAGAGCCTGGTGTGCATCTGCAATGAAGGGATCATTGGCCGTCATCGCCTTAATTATACAGTGTAGTCAGAAAATGTCTGAAACGCTTTTTGCAGGGTTGTTGAACGGCAGGTTGTACTGAGGTACGAATATTACAAAAAAAATTCGATACGTTGTGCCGTTTCCGAGTTATTTAGCATTGAGGTTAGGCAATCAGATCGTCGCGCGCGTAAATTCAAGTTTCAGCTAACGAGACAAAGCACGCGTTGGGCAATACCTCCCCTGGCAGGCCGCTTGAATGCGAGCGCGCGACGCCCCGATTGGCTAAACTCTATGCTAAATAACTCGGAAACGGAGCAACGTATCGAATTTGTTTCTTAACATTTATGTCTCAGTACAACCTGCCCTGTAACATCCCTACAAGCACTTCACACATTTTCCGACCACCCTGCACATGTTGCGTCTGTTCTTTCGGACACATCCGAACACCACTTATACAGGGTGAGTCACCTAACATTACCGCTGAATATATTTCGTAAACCACATCAAATACTGACGAATCGATTCCACAGACCGAACGTGAGGAGAGGGGCTAGTGTAATTGGTTAATACAAACCATAAAAAAATGCACGGAAGTATGTTTTTTAACACAAACCTACGTTTTTTTAAATGGAACCTCGTTAGTTTTGTTAGCACATCTGAACATATAAACAAATACGTAATCAGTGCCGTTTGTTACCTTGTAAAATGTTAATTACATCCGGAGATATTGTAACCTAAAGTTGACGCTTGAGTACCACTCCTCCGCTGTTCGATATTCGGAGAGCACCGAATTACGTAGGGATCCAAAGGGAACGGTGATGGACCTTAGGTACAGAAGAGACTGGAACAGCACATTACGTCCACATGCTAACACCTTTTTACTGGTCTTTTTCACTGACGCACATGTACATTACCATGAGGGGTGAGGAACACGTACACACGTGGTTTCCGTTTTCAATTACAGAGTGGAATAGGGTGTGTCCCGACATGTCAGGCCAATAGATCTTCAATGTGGTGGCCATCCTTTGCTGCACACAATTGCAATCTCTGGCGTAATGAATGTCGTACACGCCGCAGTATATGTGGTGTAATGTCGCCGCAGGCTGCCACAATACGTTGTTTCATATCCTCTGGGGTTGTAGGCACATCACGGTACACATTCTCCTTTAACGTACCCCACAGAAAGAAGTTCAGAGGTGTAAGATCAGGAGAACGGGCTGGCCAATTTATGAGTCCTCCACGTCCTATGAAACGCCCGTCGAACATCCTGTCAAGCTTCAGCCTAGTGTTAATTGCGGAATATGCAGGTGCACCATCATGCTGATACCACATACGTCGACACGTTTCCAGTGGGACATTTTTGAGCAACGTTGGCAGATCATTCTGTAGAAACGCGATGTATGTTGCAGCTGTTTGGGCCCCTGCAATGAAGTGAGGACCAATGAGGTGGTCGCCAATGATTCCGCACCATACCTTTACAGTCCACGGTCGCTGTCGCTCTACCTGTCTGAGCCAGTGAGGATTGTCCACGGACCAGTAATGCATGTTCCGTAGATTCACTGCCCCGTGGTTTGTGAAACCCGCTTCATCGGTAAACAGGTAGAACTGCAACGCATTCTCTGTTAATGCCCATTGACAGAATTGCACTCGATGATTAAAGTCATCACCATGTAATTGCTGATGTAGCGACACATGAAACGGGTGAAAGCGGTGACGATGCAGTATGCGCATGACACTACTTTGACTCAGTCCACCGGCTCTCGCAATGTCCCGTGTACTCATGTGTGGGTTCATGGCAACAGCAGCTAACACACCAACTGCACCCGCTTCTCCTGTGACGGGCCTGTTACGGATCCGTTTGCGTGCTACGACCGTACCTGTTGCATACAGATGGCGGTAGATGTTTTGCAATGTGCGGCACGCTGGATGCTCTCTGTCCGGGTACCGTACTGCATACACCCTGCAGGCTTCAGCTGCATTTCGTCGACACTCGCCATAGATGAGTACCATCTCCGCCTTTTCAGAGTTCGAATACACCATGGTCACAGTTCCTACAAC
This sequence comes from Schistocerca cancellata, assembly GCF_023864275.1. NCBI lineage: Eukaryota > Metazoa > Arthropoda > Insecta > Orthoptera > Acrididae > Schistocerca > Schistocerca cancellata. The sequence continues at coordinate 58,565,531 of NC_064629.1, read as the reverse complement.
ACTACACTATCACAGATGTCTGGTAACACGGTGTACTACAGTTGGTCTGCGTGCGGAGACGAATGTAGAGTAACAATAGCAGCAAGCGCTACATGAGGACACTGCGACAGCTAGACCAAACCACAACAGTGCACTACAGCCACACTCGTAAACACGGTCGTCATCGTAAACATGTCCCTGCAGATGCTGCTCGCCGACCGTGGCCCGTGTTTGTTACAACACGCAACTGAACGTCGGAGGTTTCAAGCGTCAACTTTAGGTTACAATATCTCCGGATGTAATTAACATTTTACAATGCAACAAACGGCACTGATTACGTATTTGTTTATATGTTCAGTTGTGCTAACAAAACTAACGTGGTTCCATTTTTAAAAAAACGTATGTTTGTATTAAAAAACATACTTCCGTGCATTTTTGTATGGTTTGTATTAAACAATTACACTAGCCCCTCTCGTCACATTAGGTCTGTGGAATCGGTTCGTCAGTATTTGACGTGGTTCACGAAATATATCCAGCGGTAACGTTAGGTGACTCACCCTGTATAATCAGCCAGCGGTACTTTCGGTGCAGATGCACACCAGGCTCAAACTCTTCGGGAATTGACGAGATGCCGTGAGTAATGAAGCTAATGAACAGGGGCGCTACGTCGTGTCTCGATTCGCAACGGCTGTAGGATCCAAACGGTGTCTGTTCTCCCGAAAGGCAGACACGGATCACAATCAAACACCTCTCTGCTCAACTGGCCGGCCAGTATGGCCGTGCGGTTCTAGGCGCTTCAGTCTGGAACCGCGTGACCGCTACGGTCGCAGGTTCGAATCCTGCCTCGGGCATGGATGTGTGTGATGTCCTTAGGTTAGTTAGGTTTAAGTAGTTCTAAGTTCTAGGGGACTGATGACCATAGATGTTTAGTCCCATAGTGCTCAGAGCCATCAGAGCCATGCTCAACTGGACGTCTCTGTTGGTAGTGCTGACAAGTTGGAGTAGTCAAATATGTGTGCCCACTGCGTTCCTCGCCGCCTCACGGAAGACCATAAAGAACAGTGAAGTACCAACCGCGTGAAATTGCTTGCGCGTTACGAGGCTGATCGTGGCATTTTTTGTCGAACGTCATCACAGGCGATGACACATAGATCTATCACTTCGAACCGGAAACTCTCCTCCGCACCCTCAGCGGGTAAAGCCATGGCGACTGTCTACTGGGACTCTGAAAGGTTATTCTGTTTGTTGTCCTCCATCGTGGTGCAACGATCGACTCTGATCTACATTGTGCTACCCCGCAGAACTGAAGAAACGACTTCAACGAGTTCATCGTCACAAAAATGCATACGAATTATATCCTTCTCCGTGACAACGCAAAGCCTCACACAAGTATGCACACCAGAGAGCAGCTCACAAAGCTTCATGGCCTGTTCTTCCTCATCCACCCTACAGCCCGGATCTCACACGTCCACTGAAGAATGTACTGCGCTGGTAGCAGTACGTGGGTAATGGGAAGGTTATTGATGCAGCAATACGTTGTCTCTGACGTCGACCAGTAGAATGGCACCACGATGGCATACAGGCCCTCTCAGGGAGCTGGCGCAAGGCCGTCGCATTGAACGAAGCTTATGTAGAAATATGGGGTTCTGTAGGGGGAATACTAAGGTGTACTGGAATCTTGAATAAAACCAACCTGCTTTGAGAAAAAATACGTTGCATTACTTATTGAAAGCCCCTAGTACATTAAATGTGTTCTATCTCGGAAACCATTCGTAATAGGACATATGTCCATTTGACGTGTTTTGTTCAGTATCACTAGTCCTATCACCCCTCAAAGCATGCACCTTACCTACTGATTCACACTGTATAAGCAAATTAGGAGACAATCTGAGCAGCCCTCTTAGATTATTTGTAGACGATGGCGTCGTGTACTGTCTAGCAAAGTCATCAGAAGATCAAAACGAACTACAAAGCGATTTGCACAAGATGTTTGTATGGAGCGAAAAAAGTTCTGTTAAATTTCGATTACAAAATAAGTCACTCAAACTTAAAGGAGGTCGATTCAGCAAAAAGCCTAGGCATTACAACTGCGAACAACTTAAACTGGAACCAGTACAGTAAATGTTATAGGGAAGGGGAACCACAGACAACGTTTTTTGGTAGAACACTTATTTATTTATTTAATATTATTTGCATGCGGCCATCGCCATACGGTCATCAGTAAGGTAGGACATTTAGAAGATGCAACATATTTACTGAGAAGGCTGCCTATACCACGCTTGTCCGTCCTGTTCTGGAGTAATGCTGCCCGGTACAGGATCCCTACCGCAAAGGATTGACGGAGTTAATGCGAAAAGTTTATAAATGGCATGTCGTATCGTATTATCACGAATTAGAAGACTGAGCGTCACAGATATGACAAGTGAGGTGAGGTGGCTACTGTTGAAACAAAGTTAACATTTTTTTTTTTTTTTTTTACTGTGGCGAGAACTTTTCATTTGAATCACCAATTTTTTCCTCTAAATGCCAAAACCATTTTGTTGACTTGCACCTACGTAATGAGAAATAGAGTGAAAATAAAGATTTAGGTGCTCATTTTTCGCAGGTGGTATTCAAGAGTGGAACGGTCAGAAATAGTGTGAAAGTGTGTCTATAAGTCCTCGGCCAAAACTTAATTGTAATTTTCGGAGTAACCGTGAAGTCGCAGATCTTTTATCTCCTGGAATTTCTTTCTACACTCAAGTTACAAGTGTTATTAACTTTAAAGAGTGTATCCCAAGGAAGCAAACGATTTGAGCGTGGTTGTTGGCTTGCTTCCTGGCCTAGGCAGCTGGAGCAGCACTGTCTTAACACGTGCTGCTGGCCCATTATCGCCTCAAGTGCTACGCGGGGCACCTGGCAAAATACTCCATACATTCGCCAAGTGTTCCACTCGACGCAGAAAAGAGTTGGTTACGAAATCAGCTGTCTCAGTGCACAGTAATTTACCCGTAACAGGGCTCACAAAGAACGGGTACCGACAATATCTTATCGCAAATCTGTACACTGCTTCATCATCACGTTGCATTTATTACCCTTAAAGCTGTAGAACAAACACTTTATGACTTCAGATCATCGTGCGACCCTTTCTGAGCTGCTTCCATGCAGTGTTATTCAGGATGAGCAGGGTTCAGATTCGCATCTGGTCATCCGGATGAGATATTCCATAGTTTTCTAAATCACTTCGTACAAATGCCGCCATGGCAACGGCCTATTTCTTCCTCAACCCTTGCCCACCCGAACGAATGCTCAGTTTTAATGACCACGACATCGACCGCTCGTTAAACTCTGTTTGCCTTCGTCACTGAAAAATGGTTCAAATGGCTCTGAGCACTATGCGACTTAACTTCTGAGGTCATCAGTCGCCTAGAACTTAGAACTAATTAAACCGAACTAACCTGAGGACATCACACACATCCATGGCCGAGGCAGGATTCGAACCTGCGACCGTGGCGGTCGCTCGGCTCCAGACTGTAGCGCCTAGAACCGCACGGCCACTCCGGCCGGCTTCGTCACTCAACCGATACCGAAAATCACAGATGAAAAGTGTAGATCTGCGTAAGGCATCTAGCCGAGGACTACATGATATTCAACATACCCTAAAGAACTTAGCCACTATCATTGCCCAACACCTGTGACATCAAAAATAAGTGCCGCAGTACTGCACGAAATTTTTATCTCAGGCAATTTCCATACAACGCATTAAAAGATAGCAAAATGGTCACTGTCTCTGAGTGCTGACGCAGTGGTTCAAATGGCTCTGAGCACTATGCAACTATGTTCTCCAACGGCTGCAGATAACAAAGAGCTGTTTATCTTGAGGTATTTCTATGCATTCTTGGTTCACATATTATCCCAACGATGTTTGCACAGCCAGTGTATGGCTATTCTCCTTATACAGTAGTGGAAACCAGTATAAAGGCACAGATTTTTGTACGAAAATTGACATTCTCTGTTGGAAAAATTGTGCACAGTGTATATGCAATAGCATGAGATCTAGTATACCGACAAATGCAGTCTATCCGTAGTTCAGTATTGTATATAACAAGACATCAACGATTCAGGTGCGTACAAGCCTTTATTGCGAATAGGAAACAGACAACATCAGTGGGAGCGCGTATTGTGTAAATAAACCACGGTTGTGATAATGTAATACAGTTATCATGTGACGAAAAAGGAAAATTTGACTCATACAAGGTAATGGGGCTCTGAAATCGTTTACAGTGATTGATAATTCCGTTAGACTGGGTGCACGCATGGGCAGAACGGAAAATATGGGCAAAGTAGAAAACTATCTGAGGCATCGAACTGGTTACTTTTGCGCTAAGCAAGGGCCACAAACAGTTATTCTTCTCAATTTGTTTGCTGATTTACAGTTGCCAGTAACTGACAGACGTGTATGACAAATTTCGTCAAATGACAAACATGCTGCATTCAAGAAATGACTGCAGAAACCTGCTCTAACACCCAAACCTAAACAAGCTAGGTTGGAATCTACTGAGAAATATACGTCATGGGCTTCAGAACGGGATAAAGTGATCTTCAGTCATGGGAAGGAATTTAATTTAGATGGGCCAAATGGATTTTAGTATTATTGGCGTGATCTGAGAACAGAGGAGCAGATAAGAATGAGCAGAAATTTTGGTGGTGGAAGTGTTATGACTTGGGCAGCCTTCTGCGCTAAAGGTGAATCACGCATTGCTTGGGTGAACACTAGAATGAACTCTAACATGTAGAGTGAGATGATTGCGATGATGCAGGGGACGAAAGTCTACTGTTTCAACAAGATAATGCATTGTGCATGTTTCTGCTGCAACCAGAAAGATGTTTGAGGGTAAAGATATCGATGTCTTGCCCTGGCCTGCACTTAGCCCGGATTTGAACCTGTGGAAACCTTTCGAGAATACTTACAAGTCGTGTTTATCGCTATGGAAGGCAATTTGACGCCGTATATTAGCTGGAAAGAGCAATACGAGAAGGGTGGACGACAATGTCGCTGCAAGAACTACAAATCCCAACAAAATCAATGCCGAAGACAATTTCTGGGGTAATTAGGAAGAATGGAGGTTGGACGAAGCACTAACAATGCAATAACACAACAGGATAGTGAGTGCCTTGATGTCAATTTCCATCCAAGAAATCCAAACGCCTTATTTTGTTACTCGGGTTATGAAAGAAACCATGTAATTTCGTGATGACTGTTTATGTCGTATAGGTATCTACTACTTTCATAATACATTCGATACATGTATGCTTCAGACATTGCACTGTTACTATCGTACGAACCCTGCCTTTATACTGATTTCCACTACTGTATTTGGATCCAGTGGCAACATCTGAAAAATTTCGTATGTGTCACAGGATGGCCAACGGTCTTGTTGCATTGGTTAACACCAGTTCCCGTCGGATCATCGAAGTTAAGCGCTGTCGAGCTTGGCTAGCAATTTGATGGGTGACCGTCGGGTTCTGCCGTGCGCTACGGGCAGGCGGGCTGCACTCATCCGTTGTGAGGCAAACTGAGGAGCTACTAGAGTCAGGACTAGCGGCTCCTGCTCCGCCATATCCACATCCAGTGATGCCTATCAGCTGAGGATGACACGGCCGTCAATCGGTACCGTTGGGTCTTCCGAGGCCTGTTCGGATGGAGAGGGTTTAAGTTATCATAGAGTCGGTGGCGATAAAAGCGCGCGTGGGGCAAGAGTACGCTTCAGGTTTTCACGTCCCTAAAGCAGAAGTTCACCGTTCTCCCACCAGGCAGCGCATACGTCATCATCTCCTCAATTCTACTCTTGAACCTCATTGTAATCAGATGATTAAAGCTGGAAAAAATGCAGTAGGTCACTTCTGTACGATTTCGATGTAAAATTTGTGTAGATTTGATTGACTGTTAGGTGAACCTAAATCTATTTAAAATTATATAAACTCAGTTCCGGAATTGGCAGCTATAAGCTTCCAGTATCTTCCTTGACCTCCATGACTTAAGCTGTGTGTGTATTACCCGTAGACTGCTGAAAAAGGAAATAGCGTTATAGGGTAAAGGTACGCAGGTCTTTAGGGTGGAAGTTCGTAGTGCACACTTTTACCCCATTAAGAAATTATTTGCGAACATTTACCCTATAACCTAGACTTTGACTTGTGTAGTGCTTTCTAGCCTATTCAAGAATTTTTTTGCTGTTTATTTACCTTAGACGCCTCATTATTCACCTTAGAGAACTTGAATTAATTTTTCTTTTCTGTTGCTTTTCTTTCGTTGGGTAGTGGTTTCTTCAAACAGACCTACTTCTCAAATACACTTCGAATATAATCACATCTTCCATGGTGGCATCTTTTTTTTCCAGAAACCGACCGAGAACGTCAGCTCGACAGCCATTGACAGAACCGCTCTACCACCAAGCTCTTGGTATTATTGAAAATGGGAGCTCAATATGGCAAGCTTCTGGGTTTTCAGAGGCTACTTTAAGAACACGTCTTAAGAACAGAAAAAGTCAGTGAGCACCTAGGCCGATTGATAAAATATTTTTCGTTGGAAGAAGAACAAGCAATAGTGAAGCACTGCATTTTCCTCGATAAACGTTTTTTCGGCCTTACTCTCAGATCATTACAATTACTTTTTGAATTCGCCGAAAAATAAAGAGTTCCTAATTTGTTTTTCCATGTATTTAATTGTAATCCTTCTTATTTTCTTCAGGTGAGGGTAAAAGTACTATGTGTGTGATCTTGCCCTAGGCCCGAGTATTCTTACTGCACGTCATGGGGTAAGAGAACGCAAAATTATTTTTTAGGAAAACTTTTATTATTCTGTTAATAGCTGGATGACAATGAAACGTTTACACAATGTTACCAGGATGTCAATCTAGGCGTTGCATGCTTAACTGATGTAGTATTACTGCAAGTTTTTTTTTTTTTTAAATATTTAGTAAAACCAAAAGTGCGAACTTTTACCCCTACCTACCCTGTATGTAATTCTATATGTTCTTGTTAACCACAGTGATGTTCCCTCCCCCGTCTCTCTCTCTCCATTCCTCTCTCTCTCTCTCTCTCTCTCTCTCTCTCTCTCTTGTTGGTGTTTAGTTTGTAGGTACGTGCACCATTTCCAAAGAAAACTATGGTTGTAAATAGTGAATCGCGACTAATTGAATTGTCTCATGAGGTAGTCTTTTCTGATCAGAGGCAATAGTGTAGGAGTAATGAATCCTTTGGATTCTCAGAGGAAGTGCACATTTATTGTTAGTCCCTCATGAAGATGAACAACCTATATACCTGAGTGCCTAGCATTGCCCAGGTAAGTATTTATCTCATTCTTCTATTAGACTATCTCCTCCTCCCCCCTCTCTCTCCACGTCCTCCTTCACTTTCTTTCTGTCCATCTCCCCTACCTCCTCTCTGTGTTCACCTCCTCGACCCCCCCCCCCCAGTCTTCGTCTTTCTCCTCCTGCCCCCTCTCTGTCCATCTGCTCCTCCTCCGTCTGTCCACATGCTCCTTTCCTCTCTGTCCATCTCCTCTTCCTCCTTTCTGTGCCTGTCTCCTCCTTCCCCTTCTCTTTCCACGCTATCACGCTAATCTCAATAGGAGGTTGGCGGTTCTTACCCCTATACAATTTCTTTCCAGATTATAACTAAAATGTGAACCAAACCTGACTGAAATCACTCCAGTGGTTTAAGATGAGCTATCCGTATATGCACAGGTCAAATATATTTAACATATTTCACACGTAATTGTAAACATGTTTCACCTATATGTCTAGCGCATTTCGGCCCGCAGTTTCATTCTCACTCAACTCAATGTTTATGACGTGGTATCTCCTACACTATGTGTTGTACATTGATATAATAATGGAGGTACATCCAGTGTTGTATGTTGCCATTGCCTGCGAAATGTGTTGTGAATCGTGTAAGTAATAAAGAAGTAATAAATTTAAAAAAAAATCATGCATAATGCGGCAACTTTTCACGCAGTTTCAGTGTTTATGACATCATATCTGCTGCAGTGTTTGCCGTGCAATGACATATTTTTGGAGGTACATTCAACGGCAGCTGCGGATACTGTCTGCGAAAAGTGCTGTGAATAGAGTTATTAACAACTAAATAATAAATTTAAACGTCTTGCATGATGCGATAGTTTTTCGCGCATCTTTGTTTTTATGATGTCACTGCTGCTTTAATAAGTGTCATACTATGATGAATTTTTCTGGTACATTCAGTGGTGCATGTGAATACTGTGAGCAAAAAGTGTCACGAACATAGTTAGTAGTAAAGAAGTAATAAATTAAAACGTAATGCTGCATGCGGCAGTTTTACTACATGAACTGCGAAAATCAGTACGCGATAAACGTTTTGCCCTTTCATCATTTTGTGGGGGTCTCCAGCGAGAACGTTTCGTAAAGATTTAAAATTATGTGTAAAGCTTTTTGAAAGTCTCTAAGTGCTCTGATTCTCAAATACTGAATGACTAAACTGTGGGAATTCACGCGTCGCGGGCTACACTGCTGTTTCACCCTCACCGATATCCCCTTTGATACACTGTGTGATCAAAAGTATCTGTACACCCCCAGAAACATACGTTTCTCATATTAGGTGCATTGTGCAGCCAGCTACTGCCAGGGACTCCATATCAGCGACCTCAGTAGTCATTAGACATCGTGAGAGAGCAGAATGGGGCGCTCGGCCGAACTCACGGACTTCGAACGTTGTCAGGTGATTGGGTGTCACTTGTGTCATACGTCTGTACGCGAGATTTCCACACTCCTTAACGTCCCTAGGTCCACTGTTTCCGATGTGATAGTGAAGTGGAAACGTGAAGGGACACGTACAGCACAAGAGCGTACAGGCCGACCTCGTCTGTTGACTGACAGACCCCCGACAGTTGAAGAAGGTCGTAATGTGTAATAGGCAGACATCTATCCCGACCATCACACAGGAATTCCATAATGCATCAGGATACTATGACAGTTAGGCGGGAGGTGAGAAAACTTGGATTTCATGGTCGATCGGGTGCTCATAAGCCACACATCACGCCGGTAAATGCCAAATGACGCCTCGTTTGGAGTAAGGAGCGTAAACATTGGACGATTGAAAAGTGGAAAAACGTTGTGTGGAGTGAGGAGTCACGGTATACAATGTGGCGATCCGATGGCGGGGTGTCGGTGTGGCGAATGCGTGGTAAACGTCACCTGCCAGCGTGTGTAGTGCTAACAGTAAAATTCGGAGACGGTGGCGTTATGGTGTGGTTGTGTTTTTCATGGAGGGGGCTCGCACCCCTTGTTTTTTTGCGTGGCGCTATCACAGCACAGGCCTACATTGATGTTTTAAGCACATTCTTGCTTCCCACTGTTGAAGAGCAATTCAGGGATGGCGATTGCATCTTTCAACCCGATCGAGCACCTGTTCATAATGCACCATCTGTGGCAGAGTCGTTACTCTGTAGTGGACTGGCCTGCACAGAGTCCTGACCTGAATCCTACTGAACAGCTTTAGCATGTTTTGGAACGCCGTCTTCGTGCCAGGCCTCACCGACCGACATCGATACCTCTCCTTAGTGTAGCACTCCGTGAAGAAAGGGCTGCCATTCCCTAACAAACCTTTCAGCACCTGATGGAACGTATGCCTGCGAGAGTGGAAGCTGTCATCAAGGCTAAGTGTGGGCCAACAACATATTGAATTCCAGCATTACCGATGGAAGGCGCCACGAACTTGTAAGTCGTTTTCTGCCAGGTATCCGGATACTTTTGATCACAGAGTGTAGGTGGGTGGTTCTTACCCCCATAGTGATTGTTTCGAAACAGTAAGTGATACGTGTACCAAGTTTGGTTGAAAGCGGTCTATACATACATACGAGTACGTCCATACGTACACATATTTTTGTAATTTGTACGGATTAACTAGGGAAGTGGAGGTGTGGTAAGGCACTGGATTCGCACTCGGAAGATCCAGCCATCCCGATTTATGTTTTCCGTGGTCTTCCTGATTCACTTAAGGCAAAGGACAACACAGTGCCTTTTAAGAGGACATGGTCAAATTCCTTCCTCATCCCCTCAATATACGAGTTTGTACTCCGTCTCTAATGACCTCGGTGCGGTAAATCGTAATCTTCCCTCTTTTCTCTCTTAATCCACGTGTTCTTTTAGAAGCGTTGTGCAGTCTGATATTAGGATTTGGATTCTGGAGAGCATAACTTTCAGGATCGAGCCAGACCACACGGCGGATTAACAACTGTGGACAGGTACACCGGCCAGCCTGGGGGCGTTCTTAGATGGCGTCCCGCGCTCGGTTAGGTAAATGCTGAGCTGGTACCCAAAATCGCCTCAGGATATACGACACATAAACAGTTAAAATACGATAATGTGCAGAACGAACTTTACAGGGTTCACAAACAGATGGGGTACACCAATTCTCTCCCTTCACCCCAGACAACAAAGACCAAAAAAGATCGACTGGGGTGTAATTTCCACATAGTATGAATACTACATTGAATATAGATGTGTGTTGTTAAGAGGAGTTATAATACTAACCCAGGAAAAGCATATAGAGAGATTCTATGTAAATCTTTGGACACCGTTCTACTCTGTTAGAGGGGAAATTAATTAACTGATTCTTAGTTATCCTGCATGGCAGCCGTAGCGGTCTTCTGGGAAAGGCAGCTTCCCCCGCTGCTCGCTTTTCAGTTTACAGACAGTCTGTACCGCCTCAGCTTTTTCTGTACAGTTCTCTTATGTAAGCAGACAAAATGACTTCACTGAACTGGTGTTTACATAGTAAGAGTTATTTTCAGTTTATTAAGTGAGTATTTATTTGCAGGAAATGATCTGGGGTAGTGTCTGCGAAGAGCCTGAGGCTCTGGCAAGAAAAATAGGGGCGACGTGTGATTATAAGAGTTCAGCGAGAGTGTTTTTTAGCCTCTGTCACCTCAGTTCTCCAACTTTCTATCTACGTATGGTGCCCCTGTTAAACTGAACAACTCAGCGGAGGGTTTGGTAACCGACCCCAGCGGGAAACATAGTCAGTGAGCAGGCAGGTTTAGAAGTCAGTGGAACGCAATGGGGAACCACCACTGAAATATTTCTGATGAGAGCCTCATGGCTTTGCTCAGTTCTAAGTTATCCATAGCTTCAAGTTCCCCAGTCTGATCTTTAGGGGGGACAGGACTGAAAAAAGTCATTAGACCAACACCACAGCGCAAATTATTCCTTCATATTGTAAGAGAGATTGACACTTGGCATGTGCGTGGACTACTCTCACCGCAAAAACTTGCCATAGCAGAAAGATAAATGAGCGCGAATGACCTGGATATTCTTGGGTTTATGAGACTCACTGGAGAGGAAGTGGCCACTTCACGACGTAAAGTAGAAACAATGTGTGCTTTTAAGGCGGTAGTGACCAAAGCGTAAATAGTGCTGCAACAGTTGTTCCTAGAAAACTGAACAGTTGTGTTTCCAGTTTTGAACATGTTAATGACAGGATCATCTCTGTCACACCGAATGCTTCTGCATGTAAGCTCATCATCATTCAGATCTATTCCCCCACAGCTGTAGAATCCGATGAGGAGTTCTATGAACAACTGGAACAAATCATTAGTAAGATCCCTAACATAGAACAGGCAATGATTCAAGAAGACTTCAATGCTGAATTGGAGATAGTACCCAAGACACGCACTTTGCAATATGTCGTTGGCTCTTGTGGTCCAGGTGAGAAAAATGAAGGAGGCAGATACTTACTAGATTTTTGTGTAAATAATGACATGAATATGTTCCAACGTCATCCACTACGACTATACACATGGATATCACTTGAAGATAGATTTAGAAACCAGACTGACTTCATCCTAATGCGAAGACGTTGGAAGAATTCGAGCTGACTGTGGAAGCGACCATAATCTGCTGTCCATGAAAATGCGGATTAAACTCAAATCCCTAAAAAAGCTGAGAAAGATAACTAAAATTCACTAAAAAGGAAACTCTTTGGGAATTTGGTGAGCTTGTAAGACCAGAACTCCACAACACCAGTCTTGATAAGGAAGAACCAACGTAACAAACGTGGGATCGAAAGAAGAAGATAGTTTCCTAGTCACTTCTGACATCAGAACGACCACAAAGTGCAAAACGTCCTTGGATATCACAGTCCACACTACAGTTAATTGAAGAGAGAAGCAGTCTGAAGAAAACTGATATCCACACTATCCACGATCAAGACAGATGTAAGTTCCTCTACAGAGAAAAGCAAGAGAATTGTAGAAAGTACAGATCACACTTCATTAATGGCATCCGCAATGAGAAAGAACAACATCATAAAAAAAGTCAAGTAAATGATCTCTACAAGAAACTCAGCAGCATCACCAGCGAATCTACTCCTCGTACATGGGTGGTAGATGATGAGAACGGCAACTCCATTGGAGACAAGGAAGCTGCTGTTGCGAGGTGGAAACAGCACTGTGAAAAGTTGTGTTTTGGAATGAACGACAGTATGGGCAGTCAAGCTGTTGAGTGACTTATATCGGAACCTACAATCTTACGCAGCAAAACAGCGATCGCAGTCGGTCATCTAGAACCAGTCTAGACAGCATATCTGGAGAGATGATCAAAGAAATGGGTCAGGAAGGTGTTGATGCGCTGCACTCATTGTTTACAAAAGTCTGGGAAACTGGGAGTGGTCAGAAGACTTGTCAAAGTCTCTCTTTTTCCCTCCACACAAGAAAGGATTATTCAGGAAATGTTCCAACTACTGAACTGTTGCTCTCATATCCCACGCAAGCAAAATTCTCCTCTAAATCTCAAACCGGCGTTTGTGGCCGCATATTCAGTCTCATATACCCACAGAATAAGCAGGGGAAGGAACTCGTGAACAGATTCTAAATATACGACAAATAATAAAGAAATCGCGGGAGTGCTGTGTTCCTGTCTTCATCTGCCTACTTAAGTGTGTTGTCTGGAAGAAGTTGTGGGCGGTGCTTGCAGAGTTCGGTGTCCCACCGCACTTGACAGCACTCATCAGAAGTCTGTACATTAGTAACATCGCAGCTGTGAAGACATATGCTGGCATGTCTGACTTTTTCAGTGTATCAAAAGGTGTCAGACAGGGCTGTGTTCTAACCCCCCCCCCCCCCCCCCAACATTACAATATCTGTGCAGAAAATGTCATTAGGAATGCTCTTAATGGTTGACTAAAGGCATCTCAATTGGTGGTAGAACTATTAACAACCTCCGATTTGCTGATGACACCGTGCTTTTAGCCAGCAGCGAAGATGAACTTGCTGAGGTACTAACAAAAGTAAAGGACATTAGTCTATCATATGGATTAGACATCAAAAGAGCAAACTTATGTTAATTGATCGAGGAGCACAGGCTAAACTCACAGGTCGATTAAAGGAACTGGAATTCGTGCAGTTTTTCATCTGTCTTAATCAATCGTCTGCGACATACGAAACTATGAAAATGAGATACGAAGATGGATCGCGCTATGGCGAGTGGCTATGAAGAAGCTCACTAACATCTGGCAGAAAAGAGTGATAACGAACACCATAAGGTCCGGCGTGTAGAAACACTCGTGTTTTCCGTCTTCTCTTGTGGTTACGAAATATGGACTCCTAAGGCCAGATACAAATAGCGTATTAATGCGTTTGAGCTTTCGTGCTGGCGCAGGATGCTGCGCATAAAATTGAACGAAAGAACAACAAATCTATCATCTTTTGAGCAACTCAGTATCTCCGTGCGCCTTTCTTCTTGTGTCAACCAACAACTTCTCCGTTTCTTGGCCCATATTGTGAGAAGGAGTGGAGAAAATCTAGAAAAAATAATCATGGGAGGGAAGGGGCATGAGACCGAGGGAAAGAGCAGCGAACAGGTGAACAGATCAAATCAAGAAGATCTCTGATCTACCTCTTCAACAGGCTCTAAGAGAAGCTGGTAACCGTCTGGGGTGGAGATACTTGGTTCATGGGGTCAAAATGCTCAGCAGTGACCACAACAACTTGTGATGATGACTTGTTTGTAGTTGTTAATTGAACTTTTATGTAAAATACGTTCTTATAAACAATGACTGAGAAGTGCTTAATTTGTAAGTGTGATGTTGACAGTGACCCATGTAGCGGTGGTGGAAAAGGGATCGGACTGGTAAATGTGGCATTCTGACTGCTGCTTGTCGCGTGTTTTGTCACTTGGTGGTGAATTAATGAATGACCGAGAAGCTACTGCACTTCTTCTTCTTCTTCATCTTGAATAGTTTCCAGCCTAAGGTGGGTCTGTTTGCGGCATAAGCCTCGCCATCTAGTGGTGTTTTTCCACCATCTTTCTGTGTTCATTACTCGCTCTTTTTCAACACACACCTCCACATCTTTCAGCCATCTATCCCTTGGTCTTCCTCTTTGTCGTTTCCGTTGTATCTCCATTTCTTGGGACTCCTCTTATTTTCCATTCTCTTTAAGTGCCTATATCATTAACTGTGTTACTGGCAGAAGGCACGTATCTCTATAAACTGCTTCGTGATGCTGAGGTACTCCCTAACAAGATACCCCCGATCTCTTCCAAATAGAGCCTGTGAGGGACCAGCTAAGATACAACCTACATCCTAAGGCCATTATCCGGAATGTCGAAGGCCAGTTACACTAGTTGTGGGCCAGCTTACATCAGGAGAGGATACAATGGTTGTATGACATCCTTGCAAACCAAATCGGCACTTTCATCCAGACCACATAGGTGCAGCATCTTAGGGGAAGTTGTGCACATAATGCCGGTTACTTGGTGTCGTAGTAATATAGTTGCTCTGAAGTGCTCTGGTTGGTGCTGACATCTACTGAACAATAGTAGGAACTAAGACAACTCTGTCAGCCATTGTCTGCTGGTGCCACTTACAATCAACACATTTCTTGCAGGTTTTATCAGTTTTCTTATGCTTCTAGCCGTTGATTTAATCAAGGCAAGTGTGAGTATTCTTATTAATTTTGTAGAATACTTCTGACTTATAACTTGGTTACATACAGGAAATTAATGTGACAGTTTGAAGTGTGATCTGAGCTTTGCCTCCACAACTGGCATTCCCCAATGTAATAATGGTTTTGATTTTACTCTCATTTAGACGGTGAGAAACTGTAGAATAATTTCCAATAAGGCCACAGGGACACAAGAGCAGTTGGAAGATGCTATTAAAGCTTGCAAAGATAGGAAATCTATACAATCAGTGCTAAAAGAAAACAGAATTCCTTTCAGCACCCTCCAGGAGAAAACAAAAACGGAATGGAGGAGGCCCCTAGAATGGATAGCAAATCGGTGTTCACTGTTCAGCAGGAGAAAGAAATTGCAGAACATGTCGATAAGTTAACAAACCAGTTTTGTGGCATCACAGAAATAATAACTTGGCGAAATTTGAATTAATTTTGTGTACACAAAAATCACACTTACAGTCTGCATCAGTACTCTGTCAGCCGCCTGATGGTGTGCGGCGGGGCGTACTTCTGGTGCCACTAACGGATGCCCCATTTCCTGCCCTAGTCGCCTGTGGCGCGTGGGAACAGCAGCACATCATAGCCATCTGACATCCTCACATGTTTCTTAGAATCTCATCTGACAGTTTTCTTTAACATCTCTCTACGCTCTTCCTCACTCGGTTGGGGATATTAGAAGAGCTGCATACGAATTTTCAAAAAGGAACGAAATAGTTAACAGTTTCAACCCGGTTGCATGTATGGCTGGTAGAGACTGGATAAGGAGTTTTCTGAAGAAATCCTACCATATCTGTAAGAAAACCAGAATCGATTAGCGTGAACCGAATTGCAGGCTTCAATAAGGAAGAACTGTCCACATTCTATGATAATTTACAAAACGTCGTCGAAAAACACTCAGTTTCCTTCGACCCATATTTTTAACGTGGATGAAATGCGTATGGGCACTGTGCAAGAACTTGGCACCATTCTGAGTCCTAAAGGACCGAAAAGTGTTGGTTCTGTAACAAGCTGGGAACGAGGTATAGACATTACTGTAATTGGCTCAATGAGTGTTGCTAGAATATCTGTTCCTTGTAAGATAATTTAATCGAAGCAGAAGATGAATCCAACTCTTGCGAAAGGAGGATGGCTCTGAGCACTATGGGACTTAACATCTGTGGTCATCAGTCCCCTAGAACTTAGAACTACTTAAACATAACTAACCTAAGGACATCACACACATCCATGCCCGCGGTTCCGGACTGAGCGCCTGAATGCGAAAGGAGCACCACCAGGTGCTATTTTTCACTGTTTCAAAAATGACTGGAGCAACGAACAGATTTTCACGATCTGGGTAAGATGTTTTGTGCGTGACGCGAAACTGAACGGAAACAAGCCTGTTCCTTTAATCTTAGACAACCACTATAGCCATTCAACAATTGAAGCCAATAAACTGTGCAGGGAAAATGGGACAGTGATGGTGTCACTGCCCCCACATTACTCTCACAGGCTCCAACCACAAGATGTCACTTTTTTCGGCCTACTGAAGGAAGCCTTCAATAGGGTTTGTGAAACACACATGAATACAGGTCACCTGAAAATAATTAGACATAACGACTTTGCAACTCTTTTCAACCAAGCATATTGAAAAGTGGCTACCATTACCAAAGCCACTTCAGGATTCCGAACTACTGGAATTTGTCCTCTCAGTAGAGAACCCATTGAGAACGAATTTTCGAAAGCAACTCCAGTGGCTTAAAAAAAAAATCTCCGATGTCTGATGTCTGTCTCCAGGGTCCTCGAACTGTAGAACCAGCACCAACAGAAGATCCTATGGCTGAAAGATCCAGTAACTCAAATAACACTCAGGATGCCATATCTTCCAGAAAAAGAAAGTCATTTGCAGAAATATCTCCAATTCCAGGTCCTGGGAATGCCCCAAAGAACGGACAAGGACAGAAACGGCAGCACTCAGTAGTCCTGAGTCCCCCACGAAGAAAATTCTTAAAGATAAAACGGCAAAGAAGGCGGGAGTGGTAAACAAAAAGAAATCGAAGGCTTTGCGGAAGAGGAAACCAATCTTTAAAAACAAAAATTATAGATCTCAGGAGGAACCTAGCTGCTGCATTTGATGATATTACATTAGAGAGTGACATTGACAATCCGCACGATGATAATTCGGAAGACGACACTGAAATTTGCGGGGAGAGGTGTCTAGCTTGTGTAGGCTATGGAAAGGACGACGAAATGTGGTGCAGGTGTACAATCTGTGGTCCATCGGCACATACAGATTGCTTAGGGTGGGATGAACCAGGCTGTTTCCTCCCACATACTCGTACATATCGCGAAATGACCACGATGAAAAAATTCGAGAAATTAGAGCTAATACAGGGGCTTGCCGACAATCATTACTCCCACGCGCCACACACGACTAAAACAGGAAAGAGGGATCAGTTAGTCGTACCCTCTGCCACACACCTTCAGGCGACTTGCGGAGTACGGATGTAAACTGTAAGCTTGATTTTTGGGTAAACAAACTTTTTCAAATTTTACCAGGTTATTATTTTTGTGAATTTCGTATTCCCTACATCCAATAATATGGAATTTGAATATGACTGTGCATGCCTTCTTCATGATTTGAGAGTCGGTTTCCTTCAATATAATGTTACATTTGTGTTTTTTCCATAGAGAGATTACTCTACTGCATCAATGGCTTTTAAATATGACTAACACGGCCTCCGCTACTCACGATAATCAGAAGATGTACTAACAGCGCGAAACGCGGCATTTATTAATAAAACACTTGTACAGAGACAGTTCTTCTGGAACATAATTCCATAAAGATTTCTCTAACCGTTACAACCCCCATATGTGGATATTGCCAGTCAAAACAGTATTTTCCTTTTACAAAGTTCGACATGTTCGCGAATTGTAGAGTGACCTGAATACAGAATAAATTTCCTTTACTTTACGTCTATGGTCACATTTTTTTTGCCATCAGACTACGCCGCGTGGGGTAGCCGTTCGGTCTAAGGCGTCGTGACACGGTTCTGGTGGCTCCCCTCGTCGAAGGTTCGAGTCCTCCCTCGGGCATGGGTGTGTGTGTGTGTGTGTTGTCCTTAGCGAAAGTTGGTTTAAGTTAGATTAACTAGTGCGTAATCCTAGGGACCGATGACCCCAGCAGTTTGGTCCCCGAGTCCTTACCACAAATTTCCAAATTTTCATCAGACTACTGGTTTCGGTCTATAATGACTATCTTCAGATCTGCAGCAAAATATGGTAAAAACACAAATACACTAGCAGATTGTCTACAGCTTAAAACAATAAAATAGACCATAATGAAAAGTATTATTGACACACATGTGCGTTTGTGCGCTTAAAATATGAAGAGGCATACCTGTTTTATAAAAACATGTCCTAATATACTGGAGCCATAGCGGCATCGTCAAATGCTTCTTTAATTTGATTCGCTTTGTACATGAGAGCTGATACATCATAGCGCGAAACAACATTGTTCCTAAAATTATATGTTTCGATGAATGTAAACATTCCATTTAATAAATAGGCACCCAGGTTTTTGATATTCTGATTCTGACTCCTCCTTAAGTGGTCAACGTTTCCCCCATCTCCCCTACTGACAATGGACAATCCGTGTGCTCGTACAGCCGGTTTCGGTGCTCAATTAACTCTATTTTGTAATCACTGAAGTAAAATCACATCATTTATCAATGCGAGAAGTTTCATTGCTCTTCTTTCTCTCCCAAGAGGTTAAATGCTTTGTTAATAAGTGCAGTTTAATAGTCTTGTAATTTCTTTCCGCGTGATACGACTGATGATTCATGCACCACAGTGAATGAAGCGTGTCGTCGCTGTCGTCATCGGCGGCGGCGGCGGCGGTGGTGGCGTCTGTAGACTCCACAACGCTCAGAAAATAGTTCGCCGAATTATGGTACTACTCCGTCGTTGAACCATGTTGCTCTCTCATTGCACACAGAAAACGGTGTTCGGGTCTCTATCGCAGGTATTCCATGGCGTGCCCAAGGGACTAGTTTGCAGTTCGGCTGATGCAGATGGTTTTAATTTACCTCAATCATATACTCAGAATTTTGCGGCTCCTGTACTGTTTGTGTGGGCCTCTAAATGGCTGTTCCTATCACCTGCAATCAACAATTTGCAATGAGCTTTTCACGTTGTTGTTATACTAGTTTGTCTCAGTTACTGTGAGTTGTGAACTGTAGGATACTGATCCTCTCTGACGGTGATCGTACTTAGAGACAGTCGTGTTATACGAGGTGCATTCAAGTTCTAAGGCCTCCGATTTTTTTTTCTCCGGACTGGAAAGAGATAGGCTAGAAACATGCGCATTGTTTTAAAATGAGGCCGCATTCATTGTCAATACGTCCCAGAGATGGCAGCACGGTACGGCAGATGGAATTTTACTGCCAGCGGCGAGAATGAGAACTGTTTTAAATACTTAAAATGGCGACGTTTTCCTTACTTGGACAGCGTGCAATCATTCGTTTTCTGAATTTGCGTGGTGTGAAACCAATTGAAATTCATCGACAGTTAAAGGAGACATATGGTGATGGAGTTATGGATGTGTCGAAAGTGCGTTCGTGGGTGCGACAGTTTAATGAAGGCAGAACATCGTGTGACAACAAACCAAAACAACCTCGGGCTCGCACAAGCTGGTCTGACAACATGATCGAGAAAGTGGAGAGAATTGTTTTGGGGGATCGCCGAATGACTGTTGAACAGACCGCCTCCAGAGTTGGCATTTCTGTGGGTTCTGTGCACACAATCCTGCATGACGACCTGAAAATGCGAAAAGTGTGATCCAGGTGGGTGGCATGAAAGCTGACGGACGACCACATGGCTGCCCATGTGGCATGTTGCCAAGCAATGTTGACGCGCAACGACAGCATGAATGGGTCTTTCTTTTCGTCGGTTGTGACAATGGATGAGACATGGATGCCATTTTTCAATCCAGAAACAAAGCGCCAGTCAGCTCAATGGAAGCACACAGATTCACCGCCACCAAAAAAATTTCGGGTAACCGCCAGTGCTGAAAAAAATGATGGTGTCCATGTTCTGGGACAGCGAGGGCGTAATCCTTACCCATTGCATTCCAAAGGGCACTACGGTAACAGGTGTATCCTACGAAAATGTTTTGAAGAACAAATTCCTTCCTGCACTGCAACAAAAACGTCCGGGAAGGGCTGCGCGTGTGCTGTTTCACCAAGACAATGCACCCATACATCGAGCTGACGTTACACAACAGTTTCTTCGTGATAACAACTTTGAAGTGATTCCTCATGCTCCCTACTCACCTGACCTGGCTCCTAGTGACTTTTTCCAACAATGAAAGACACTCTCCGTGGCCGCACATTCACCAGCCGTGCTGCTATTGCCTCAGCGATTTTCCAGTGGTCACAACAGATTCCTAAAGAAGCCTTCGCCGCTGCCATGGAATCATGGCGTCAGCGTTGTGAAAAGTGTGTACGTCTGCAGGGCGATTACGTCGAGAAGTAACGCCAGTTTCATCGATTTCGGGTGAGTAGTTAATTAGAAAAAAAATCGGAGGCCTTAGAACTTGAATGCACATCGTACTTAAGCACATGTAGCGCTCCACCGTACACCAGTATTGATCGATTCACGTTAATGTCTGATTCCGATGTTTTTGCTGCTTCGAGTATAAGCAATTTGTGGCCTCTGATTGTCAGCTCTAACGTGTCAGGACAGATGAAACACGCGTTTTGTAGGCCTGTTTCTGGTACGATTTGATCCGTCTACGAGCTAAG
This sequence comes from Schistocerca cancellata, assembly GCF_023864275.1. Taxonomy (NCBI): domain Eukaryota; kingdom Metazoa; phylum Arthropoda; class Insecta; order Orthoptera; family Acrididae; genus Schistocerca; species Schistocerca cancellata. The sequence continues at coordinate 58,544,804 of NC_064629.1, read as the reverse complement.
CGCCTATTTTTAAGATCTACCTTTATTTTCTAGGGAGTCGATGAGAGAGAAAGAGAGAGAGAGAGATCCCGCCTTTCGCTTTAAGTTATTTAGGGAAACCTAAAGCCGGCCGATGTGGCCGTGCGGTTCTAAGCGCTTCAGTCCGGAACCGCGTGACCGCTACGGTCGCAGGTTCGAATCCTGCCTCGGGCATGGATGTGTGTGATGTCCTTAGGTTAGTTAGGTTTAAGTAGTTCTAGGTTCTAGGGGACTGATGACCTCAGAAGTTAAGTCCCATAGTGCTCAGAGCCATTTGAACCATTTTGGAAACCTAAATCCGGACTGCTGCATGGGGACTTGAGCACCGCTCCTCTCGAATGCGAGTCCACTGCCGTGACCACTCCGATAAATCAAGAATATTTCTTATCGAATGATACAAAACTTACACACAATGTCGAACGTGTGGTACAGCATAAATGCAGCATGAAAAGTTTCAGTCAAACAGCTACGCTGAATCTTAGAAGGTGTCTGAAATGAACAAAACTGAGGGACCGACTTGCTCATATAAAAGCGAGAAGAAACATTTGTAACAATATGCTTAGTAACGGCGTAATGAGCCCATTACATATAGAATGTACAGTCGTGGACAAAACGAGCGAGACCCCTCGCCTTTTCGTTATGCTGATCCGCACGGCTTTAAAGTCTGCTACACAGCATAACAGACAAGGCGACGAAGTGCTACCAACATACTATGCACAGGCCGGAAATTGACAAACTATCTGAACTTTTTTAGGCTGTTTTCAATAATTTGTAAGACTATATTAACGCTGATTAGTGTGTTAAATACAACACGTAAATATAAGACAGAACTGAAAGAAGAAACGCTAATTGGTATGAACTGTACCAATAAAAATGAATTTCAACTTATCGAGATAACATAACTGTTTTAGTAAGACAAAGAACCCCAGATCGTTACGAATTAACAAAATATTATCAGCATTCGGCCACGAAACGGTCTGTGTCAACGTTCAGACCAGTCATACTGGATTACCGTTGCTGACCTACCATGAAAGTGTGCAAATTTAGCAATGCGTGAAGATTCATAACGAAATTCAGTTAAAAATCATTCAGTGCCACACTTAAGTTAATTCCATTATTGACAGAAGCGGAAAAAGTAGGCAGTAACATGTATGAAATTCTACAAGAGCGTCATATTGACATGCACGGGGCGCCAGTAGAGAATAAAGGTAGCGATGAAACGTATTGGGGGCGCGAGAATTTCTTAAAATTGCTTTACTGAAATTCTACCTGCCTCCATCGAGATTAGAACCGAAAACAAACCAGACCTTCCTTTCACTATGCTAGCAGACAACCTAGGCAAACAGCCCTCTATTATTACCCCAGACATGAATAAGCCGGCAATTTCGCAATGAAATTGGTAAAATGATCTGCAGATTCTGTTGCATAGAGCTTTCTGGGCTCAAAAACATGAATTTTCTTCCTTTATGTCACTGCTTATGTGACAATCATTCGGGATGTTGATCGAAATAACAAAATACTGTTACTAGAGGGTAAATTTAGTAGGATACTTCTGCACCACCTCAGGAAATAAACGGCTACATAGCTGCCAAACATATTCTACACTGTTTAGAATTCTCCACTAGACTCGCCACAGCGGGAAAACGTTCATTAGCCTAAATGTTTCTTAAGCTAGCTAGCAATGGGAATGTTCGCACTTCTAAAACGCGGTGGCATTAATACTGGGATGTGAATTACAACGTGTATAGGCAAATGGATTCTATTTGCATTCCTGTAAACATGATTTGGATCGAAAGCGTAGCTACGATTAATATGCTGATGTATCGACTGCAACTAGAACATTTCGAATAAAGAGTAGGGGGTGTTATTTATGCGGCCCTCATCTTCAGTAACTGTCGTAGCTGTTTTCGTTGTTAGGATTTCGTCACCTAAACCGGTAAAAACGGAACCCTACAACTCTCACTTTCTTGACCGTCTATCGGTCTACCCTACCTTTAAAAACCGTTTATCTCCTGAACGGGTAGACATAATAAGCGGAAATGTATCGCACTTCTTGCGGTAACCGGACTCGTGGTGGTGTAAAAAAGTGAGCTTCTATGTCAACGCAATATAAAGATACGGCCGTTTATGTAAAGAAAATTTACGCGAAAGGTCAAAAAATGGCTTTAAGAACTATGCGACCAAACTGCTTATGTCATCAGCCCCTAGACCTAGAACTACTTAAACCTTGCTAACCTAAGGACATCACAGACATCTATGCCCGAGGTAGGATTCCAGCCTGCGACTGAAGTAGCCGTGCGGTTCGTGAGTGAAGCGCCTGGAACCGCTCGGCCACAGCACCCGGTGGAACCCTATTCATCTCATGTATAATGATAATATATAGTGTCTAGTGAGGATAAACTGCATTCGCCAGCAACTCAGATCGTTTGATCACGGAACTTTTACGAAGCTACATTCAAACTTTGTTCGAAGTCGTCTGCAATATCCATTTATAAACACCCTAGGAACGTCGTATGCGATATCCACTTCTGAAGACGCTGGCAGACATTACAGTACCATAACAAGTAGGTAAGAATTTATTGTTATTGGTCCATGCATCACACTTTATTTCAATACCAATTTAACGCGCCTAGGTGTTCGTATATGGCTGAAACTAATGAACAAACAGTAAATAAACAGCAAACAACTTCGATGTTCAAATCAAATGAAAGTCACATGTCGCAATTACATCATAATTTCGTTGTTGCATCTACATGACTACATCAACAAGATTTCTTTGCAATCCAGACTTACGTGCCTGGCAGAAGGTTCAGACTGTTTCTCTACCGTCCCACTCATTAACAGTGTGTGGGAGAAAGGACCACTTAAACCTTTTCTTGCGAGCCTTGAATTACATTATTACTATGGGTTCTTCCTGTGTAAGTTCCCGAGGAAATAATGTTTTGGCATTCAGAACAGATGTTGGTGATTGAAATTTCGCGAAAAGATCTCGCAGCAACGAAAAACGCTTTTGTTTTCATGAATGCTACCCCAACTCGATTATCAAATCTGGGACCCTCTCTCCCCTATTTCGTGACATTACAAATCGTGCTACCGTTCCTTGGACGTTTTTGCGTGCACAGTCAATCACGTCTGTCATGGATATTATAGCAGTGGACGGACAAACGTAGTGTAGGCAGTGTTTTCAGTTGGCCTGTTGCGTATTCTTAGTGTACGGCCAAGAAAACGCAGTCATTCGTTTGCCTTCCCCACAAAAGTATGTTTTCGATCGTTCCAGTTTGAGTTTTACTGGGTACTGAGATGAACTGACAGTGCTTCGACTTGTGTTTTGTCATGTAAACGAAAGTTAATTATTGTTATTGGACGCAGCTTCCGTGTTTAATATATTCCTCATTCAACAGAGTACACTCATCCTACACCACATATAACTGTTTCAAAGTATTAAATTGTTACTGATGTTACCAAGTTGCGGTGGTCATCTTAACTTGCCGTTTTGGTTCTAATGGTTGAAATGGCTCTGAGCACTATGGGACTTAACTGCTGTGGTCATTAGTCCCCTAGAACTTAGAACTACTTAAACCTAACTAACCTAAGGACATCACACACACCCATGCCCGAGGTAGGATTCGAACCTGCGACCGTAGCGGTCACGCGGCTCCAGACTGTAGCGCCTAGAACCGCACGGCCACTCCGGCCGGCGCCGTTTTGAAACAAAGGAAAATATTATAGCGAAATGTAGCAACTAAGAAGCGGAGTATCCAAATAACAAACATTTCCGGTTTAAGTAGTTGCAGTAGGTCTACTACACAGTAACGTAAATTAGGAGCAAAGTCCATTAGTAGATCGTTATCAGGAAAATCAGCCCTCATAATGCAAAGTGCCACTACAAGAAAAAAAGTTTCCAAACATGTCAATGAGTAGTCGGGGAAAGTGGACGAATTCTGTCTACTGAATCCCAACGCACGCCACTTACGACGGGACACGCCAAGTGTCATGCCCCGATCTTGCTGAAACTTCGCTCAGTGACAGAGGGGACAAAAAAAACGAACACGTGTCTCGGCTTATCTGCTTACACTCTACCGCTTCTGAGAAAACGACGGTGAAAGTTTTCAATGCGCTGTTGCTATAGTGTAGATACCTCTTAGCGGGTAACGATTCAACTGAAGTGGTGGCTCTGCGGCTACCATAGCAACTTCGGAACTTTGCGCTGCGAGTTCGAAACCCGGTTTTTCCTTCCCCCCCTCACTCTCTGAATTATCTACGAATGTTTATTCCAATTTATGCTGAAACACTGTTGTCGTTATTCGTCAGTTAATTTACTGTGTAAAGAAATAAGTTAAAAAGGGAACACATAGTGCGTAGTGGGGCGATCACTCTGTTGTAGAAATAATTCAGAAGCCAAGATCGCTTAAATACCGTTTACTGGATAACCGGTTTCAACACACTAAATGTGCCATCATCGGATCTGAATGTAGATTAACATTTATAAACCATTTGGATATGACGATACATGAGGCAGACCAGATGATTTTAGATCAGCTTGTCTCATTCGTTCATTATTTTTTTTAATTCATTAATTACACATAAAGTTAATTGGCGAATAATGACAACTTTATTTCAACATAAATTAGAAAAAAACATTCGTAGATAATTCTGATGAGAGGCAGGAAAAAATGATAACAAAAAAAACCAATATGGTCTCGAACACGGGAATCAAAGTTAAGAAGGAACGACGGTAGCCACTGAGCCACCGCTTCAATTGCGTTCTCGGCTGCAGGAGGTATCTACACTATAGCAAGAGCGCGTTGATAACTTTGACCGTCGTTTTCTCGGAAACGGTCGAGTGTCTGCACATAAATCGAAACACATTTTCGCTTATTTTGTCCTCTCCTTCACCGAGTAAAGTTTCCGGACAATCAGCCTATGACACCTGGTGACTTCCCCTAGTTAGTCGAGTCGCTTCTTACGCCTGGCGAGAATTATGTATGCCTCAGAGTAAACTGCGCCATTTGGAAACACGGCGAGCGAGGATAAACACGTCTTCCGTCTTATAAGGCAACCTTCTACAGATAAAATTCACGAAGTGTTCTTCAGGTTGCCTCATATATTTCAGAAATGTTTCTTGCTTTAGGCCTGCCGCATATGCAAAACGTAAACATTTCATTTCATGTAATATTTATCAGGATAAGACATGACAAGAGTGTACCAGTCCCTTCTGAGAAAAATTACAGATTCTAAGTTGCTCCAATATGTAATGACACGGGTACGGACTTGCGACCTCTCGTTTATGCCATCGATTTCCGTGTTACACATACTTGGCCACTGCGTTGTGGCTGCCGTCGTGGAGGAGGCAGTCTGTTTCCTACTAGCGCTGTTTCCGCAGCAGATATTAACCGCGACGAATCATTCAGTCAACGCTAAATGGCCCATCTGGCTGAGGAAGACAAGGGCGCTATAACAGCACTCCATGCAGAGCGATCTTCAAATGGCTATATAGCAAGAACTATGGGTCTTCCGAAGTCGGCGGTAGCCAGGTGGATTAGACGAAAGGAAGAGAGTGGTAACCTGAATGGGAGGCCTCATGGCTGTCGCCGCAAAACAACAGCAACTCAGGATCAGCAGATACGCCGTTTCAGTGAGAACCACCCATTTGTAAACGCACGACAAATTCAGCAGACTTTGGGTCTCAATGTTAGCAGTAAGACCGTCACTCGTCGTCTAAGGGAAGGTGGACTGAGAGCAAGAAGCGCTGCTGTGAAAGAGACATTGACTGTTTCCCACAGAGAAGGTCGCCTTGCTTTTGCTGCTGAAAATGTCGACTAACCACTCCAGTTTTGGAGGCGAGTATTTTCACGGACGAAAAAGTTTTCTCTACGGCAACAACCGGAAAAGTACTTGTTTACTGTCCTAAAGGTGCTAGGTATAATCGAAAATATATTACAGTTGCCGAAGCAGTGGCAGGGAGTCTGTAACGGCATGGGCATGGATATCGGCCGAAGGGTGTGGGCTCCTGTGGGAAGTGGAAGGAAGATTCGATGCGCGCAATTACATATCAATTCTGGAGAACGTGATGTTGCCTTTAGTGACAGCAAGATTTGGCGATGATCAGATCATGTTCCAACAAGATCGCTCGCCCATTCATATGGCACGTGTGGTTAAGAGGTGGTTCGACGACCATAGTAATATTACTGTAATGGAATGGCCAACTAAAGGAGCTGACATGAATCCCATTGAGAATATTTGCGCAGAAATGGTCAGAGTAATACGAGAAAAGGGGCAGTCACCGTCGACTCGCCGACAGCTTTCTGATGTGATTCATGACGCTTGGAATGAGTTAATTGAATCTCCTAGTTATGTGGCTCGAGTTGTGGGCTCAATGACCAACAGACTTCGAGCTGTTGTGGAAGCCGAAGGAGGCTATACCCGATACTAAGCAGCATCAGCGGAGGTGTTTTTTCTTTTCAGCCCTTCACCAATCAGCTGCAACAGCTGTTTCAAGTTTTTTCTTTATTTACAGACGTATATTTTATACCATTTCAAGGAAACGCAGTAAGTGGAATGTGGACAAACGAATTAATTCACAGCAAGATATGTAATATTTAATTTGACAAGAGAAGAAATTCACACCTTATATATTCATGCAGTCTCTAAAAAATACATGACACACCTGTAGCCGGCCGCGGTGGTCTCGCGGTTAAGGCGCTCAGTCCGGAACCGCGCGACTGCTACGGTCGCAGGTTCGAATCCTGCCTCGGGCATGGATGTGTGTGATGTCCTTAGGTTAGTTAGGTTTAAGTAGTTCTAAGTTCTAGGGGACTGATGACCACAGATGTTAAGTCCCATAGTGCTCAGAGCCATTTGAACCATTTTTGAACACACGTGTATATGCAAGAAGGGTACAAAACAATTCCGCACAAATGAAAAATATTGAGGAGAAGCCCGCCGATGAAGGCGTAATTGGAGACCAAGGGTTGGGCTAGAAGGAGAGGTAAGGAGGCCCGAAAAAGCAGAGAAAAATCAAATACCCAATAGACTTTGAGTCGTCGTCGCAGCAGAGGGCGGTTGGTATATGCGATTCGGAGCAACAGTAGAAGAATAGTTTTATTTACTGATTTTTGAGGCTTTATTTTGTGACGGCTAAACAGTGCTGCACCATGAGACCCACTATTTGTCCACATGTGGCTAAATATCAGAGGTGTAAAAAATTTTGAGAGATGCCGAAGTTCTCTGGAAGAGAAACGTGTTTTAGAGAAGATGATTTTTAGTTCATTTCATTTTAACCATTCACACTATGCTTTGACATTCTAATCTTTGATTTCATTTTCTTATCATGTATCTTTTCTTCAGCGAAAGTCAACGGTAGTAAGTGTCAAGATATGAAGAATAACTGGAAGTTTTTAATTTGTGGAATAGCGTATTTAACAGTTAATATTTTCAACAAATCTGTAATTATAGGACATATTAAGAAGCAAGTCAAAAATGGCATTGTGGAAAGATCAGGTTGGTCTCTAAAGGGTAACGACGATAAAATAGCAAATACGAAACTATGGGTAACAACTATTGTTGATGGTGAGGAGCCATAATCGATATGCCACTATTCTGTAATTGTTTTTCTGAAGTTTATCGTCAATCCTAGGACTGAAACCGATACTCTGTTTTACGTAAAGAATATAACCTTCTAAATTTATTTAGCAGCGCAGAATATTAAATCATAGTTTATAGATCAGGAACCTAATCCAACTGCCTTTAATTTCATTCTCACAGATGACATTGAAACAGTAAATAACAAGAGAAATAACAAAACTCTCAGAATCAATATAGAGAATTCAAGTGGTCAGTGGATTCAAAAGTTTGCTATAATAGCGAATAATTGCTTTTACTGACTCCTTCATGCCTACGTTTTCTGTCAGACAATGTTTGAAACTAGGACTAGCAAGGCAAACAATTTTTTCACAAATTGTCAAATTGGAAGTCGGAGAGCCAGTTACATAAATTATGATGACAACAAACGTTTTTCAAGTAAACTGATCACAGGAGGCATCCAATACATTTATTGTGTGTTACATGCACAGTAGCCGGCCGAAGTGGCCGTGCGGTTAAAGGCGCTGCAGTCTGTAACCGCAAGACCGCTACGGTCGCAGGTTCGAATCTTGCTTCGGGCATGGATGTTTGTGATGTCCTTAGGTTAGGTAGGTTTAACTAGTTCTAAGTTCTACGGGGCTAATGACCTCAGCAGTTGAGTCCCATAGTGCTCAGAGCCATTTTTTGAACATGCACAGTATGTAAACTGGCAACGCCACCAACACACAATACCACTAACAAGGGAACATCCCCATCGCACCCCCCTCAGATTTAGTTATAAGTTGGCACAGTGGATAGGCCTTGAAAAACTGAACACGGATCAATCGAGAAAACAGGAAGAAGTTGTGTGGAACTATGAAAAAAATAAGCAAATTATACAAACTGAGTAGTCCATGCGCAAGATACGCATCAACAAGGACAGAGGGAGCTCAGGAGCGCCGTGATCCCGTGGTTAGCGTGAGCAGCTGCGGAACGAGAGGTCCTTGGTTCAAGTCTTCCCTCGAGTGAAAATTTGCATTATTTCTTTTCAGACAATTATTATCTGTCCGTCCGTCCATCCGATGCGAGGTAACTGCGCCGTAGTATGATGACGCTACACCGAAACAAACATCGAAACACATGACGTCAGTCGACTACAGCGCACGGAAGAGAGAGTATTCCTGCTAACGAGGCTCCCTGGCTGGCAGTTGGCTGTTCGCCACTCTGGAAGAGAGTGCATTAAATACGTGAGATGCATTCCGTGGGCAATATGAATCTAGCAAATAGAGCTCGCGACTTCAATAACAATGTCAATGAATATTTTCCGAACTGTAATGCATCGGAAAGTTCCTTAAGGGATCGAACGATTGTCGAAGATTTGTATGATTATTTCCTATATTTGTTGATAAACAGTACGTGTGGTGATGATTGTCTGAAAATAAAAAATGAAACGATTCACTCGAGGGAAGACTTGAACCAAGGACCTTTCACTCCGCAGCTGCTCACGCTAACCGCGCGACCACGGCGCTCCCGAATTCACACTATCCCTGCGCATGGACTACTCAGTTTGTATATTTTGCTTATTTTTTTCATAGTTCCACACAACTTCCTGTTTTCTTGATTGATCTGTGTTCAGTTTTTCAAGGCCTAACCACTGCGCCAACTTATAACTAAATCTGAGAAGGGTGCGATAGGGAGGTTCCCTTGTTAGCTATGAAACAACTGTAGCAAAACGGAGTATCCTCGTTATCCATGTGATGGGTAAGACGACTAATTCGCAACATCGATGTCAATGTAAGCATCAAATTATGTTGGAATGTGCTTCCTGGACCAAATAACATAGATTTCCTACGTCTTCAATTCGAATCATGAAGCAAATGTGATTTAAAGGACATAAAAGTATCGACTGATTTTACTAACATAATTATGAACCACCCACGAACATAAATCATGATCACATAGTTGTCAAAAGTATTCTACAGTATTGCCATTGTCCATTAGACTAGCAGCAGGAAGAAAACGTTCGCTGAGGTGTGCTGAGATATCTTGCACTGAGGAAGCTCGCGCTTCGAAGACGCCACAGCATCGTCTGCCACCATTTCATAAGAAAAGAAATATCTCAAGTGTACAGTCTTAGACATAAAAACTGACCGCTGGACGGCCGCCACAGAGTCTATTCACTTAACGTAGCCAATAAAACTGACCGGCTATCTGCACAATCTGGCAACACTGTAAGATGCGGAAGTGTTAGGAGGAAGTGTTGTCTACTTCCGATATGTTCTCGGATTGCGTGAGCCCGTGGTCTAGTGCTAGCCGGCACGGTAGCTCAGCGTTTTCGGTCAGAGAGCCGGTTGGCCTCTGTAATAAAAAAACTGAGTGGAAGGATCAACCACCGAACTTGAACAGGATGTCCTGCGACGTCCGCAACGACCAAACACAACGATCAATAATGAACAAAAAAAAAAGTGGTAATCGTCAAGCATTCTAAGCTTGTGGTCGCCTGTTCGCGTCCAACTATTTTTTTTTTTTTTACCACATTTCGGTCTAAAGTTATGAGTCTGATTGGCAATCGAAGATAATTCGCTTAACATTCTACCCACCAGCAATAACAAGTATTCCAGAAACAACTCCCCACGACAGCTCGTAGCTGCGTCGCGATCAGAACAGCTTACGCTCGAGCGTTTCCTCGCGCTGCAGCGGCTACCGGCCACCGGCCAGACGCCACCCGCTGCCTGAAATCCGGCGCCGCCCATGTGAACGCGGCGTCACGCTGTCAGTGTATGTATCAACTGTGTTTGGAGCGAGTGCTTTTTGTAAAAATACGCCAGAAAAGATATTCGTGTGTCAACAAAGATGGTTCTGGCATGAATGATTTTCCACATTAAGGAAGACTCGACTACTGATATATGTGATAGATTACCATTTAACCATCATGCGACATTTGCATTCAACAGGCAAAGTTCAGAAGTCTGCTGTAGAAGTACTGCATGCTCTAATTCGAAACAACAAAAATCAACGGAGTGACTATTATTGAACGTCATCAGGTCACTCATCGAGCATTTCTATGCAGTACTGTTACTGGTGACGTGTTATGATGCCTTTATCGTTAACTTCCTAAGAAGAAATGAAAGGCTGAGCCCCACCAAAAGACGTAAACTCGAGGAAAGAGTAGTGTGAACATAATATTTTACATCTGATAAATCCAAAAGTGTGTTTTGGGCTACGAATTCTACCCCCCAGGGTGTGTGCTACACAGATGGAATTTGTTGCCAACAACTCAAGACACCTTTCGGTCGCAGTGTAAGAAAATCGAGCAACAAAACTACATCACCTGTGCTACTGCATGATGACGCACTATATTGATCTGAGAAACAAAACTATCCAGGACATTGATAGGAAAGTCGTCTCTCAGGCACTTGTATTGATAGGGAAGTCCTGTCTCAAGCACTTGTCCCTCTCGTCATACATTTGTAAAATTTTACCTTTCCCGCTCTTGATCGATCAACCGTCAAGGCATTTCATTTCTAGACGAAAATACTCTTAAAATTACTCTGGTTTAATGACATCGTTAGAACCAGTAGGTTTATACAGGCGTAGAATTTGTAAACAACCTTAGCATTGTCAGATCGTTTTAGATATCATGAAAGAAAATTCTGCTGCTGATTAATTTCTCTTTGATAATTATTGTTGCGTTTAGTAAACTAATGGAAAATGCATTTAAAATATTCACTGTACTAATACAAATTAAATTCAGCTTACTACAGAAACATCACGAGGGCAGTCTATCTTAATAAAGCATTAAGTGTCTGTGAACCGATTGAGCCTATTTTAACACGAATTAGTAGGATATTACCGACTTTTGACTTCGAAAAGATCTGTATTTATTTCATTTCCTCTACCATTCGTAAGTATTATGAAAATGTGACATTTCATAGATAAAATTATGTATTCACAACAATATGTCGGCAGAGAACAAAAGTGGCATTATGAATTTGGTAGTACCGTAAGGTTTTCGCTCTGACACTAAGAGTTACTGAAAGTAGCAAGACGAATTTTGCTCGAGCGTTGTCTTACGATTCCCTTATTGAGTTTTTATCGGCCTGCTTGTACCCGTGCTAAAAAAGAATTAAAAATCTGGCTTTCAGCGAGTCTCGAAAGACGAACGAAAGCAGCTTGCGCCTGTTAGCTAAGCTTGTTACCTGGGAACTGGCTTTTTCCTAAAGTGGGAAGACATCCTTTTGTGGTTGAATTGTTGGCAAATGTCAGTCAGACGAGTGCCGTTGGTCTAAGCGTTTCGGTGTGTTGAATTTGTACCAAAGATTTTTCTACAGGTTTTTTCTGTCCCAAATAGAGAGTTGAAGTCTCCCATTAATATTTTCACGTCATCCTGGTGAATTTTGCTCCTAGTATTTTCGAGGATGTTACAGAATTTTTCGACATTTTCGGTGTTTTTCTTATTTTCGATGTTGATGGGGACACGTGCATTGATGAGTGTATATTTTTTACTGGGGCTCTGAATGAGCATAGTCACAAGTATGATTGCTTTGACAGAGCTGATGATAGATCTGTGTTCGAGAAATGCAATGCCAAAGATTGGTACGCCTTTCGCTACCTTTTGTTGTATTTTGCTCTTGAAGATGCAATGGTTTCCTTAATGCAAGGTTTCATTGTCAGTTAGTCGTGGTTCTTGAGGAGCAAAGATGAGAATTTTTTGTCGGTGGATTTCTTTTGTGAGATTATTTAGTTTTCGTGTTTGGATCAATGTATCGATGTTTACTTTTAAATGCATGTTTCTTGCTTGTAGGGAAATTTACCAGAGATCTTCGATATTCTCTGCCGTGATAACCTGGACTCCCCTGAACCATTATCATCACGCAGTTGTAACTCGCAGTGATTACAACATTCTCATGTTTGTCAAGAATAGCGGAAAGCGCCTCAGAAGTTCCATTTCCATTATGCCTAGGACGCAGAGAATCCTAAATGTCAGTAATAGATCACCTAGCGAAGAGAAGATCCCACGTATTGTCTCAAATTCTAGCAGTTTGATGTTAATGCTGTTCCAGATGGTTTCGCACTAACGGGTTCTTTTGGCTATCGGAATACTCATATGGGAATTATAGAAGTGTAATTGCTAGAACGTTCAGCTACCTTAATAACACCTCATTCGGGATTGAATACGACTTTGACGTTTCCATCCATCTCCTGACGTCTTACTGAATGAAATCTGAAGTGCACGCACAGTTGTGTTGCCTGCCGCAAGGATTCTGGGAAGTGTTGTGGCAGCTGGCGGTCATTGCTGAATACAGTCATGTGCTCCAGGAGAACTCGTCTTTGTTGCATTTTTTCCATGCCGCAATCAGCACAATAACATAAAGCTTGTTCTGCTGAAGAACTTGATGCCCACAAGTCCTTAAATAAGAATCTCCTAGTGTGAGTAATGCATGAAAGGAAACAGACTTTTGGACAAAAGAATGGACAGCTCCCTGCTTTTTGCGTTTCCGATAGCGCCTACGATAAGAATCTGGTGTAATATTATGTTTCAGAACCCTAAACTGTTTATTTTTTTATCTCATACTAAAACAAAAGTTATGATATGAGAAGAGGAAATGACTTATATGCTTCTCAGGAACTTGAGTTTTTCGTGTTTATTTTCCCACTTCATACTAAAACATGGGCGTTAATATGAGAAGAGGAATTGAAATATACGCTTCCAAGACATAATATTTCCTTGTGTGCTACTACTGCATACATGAAAGCCCTGCAGTTAATTTTTGTATGTTGGATAAATTTTGATATCACCTCACATTCCTTTGTGAGAAGGTTCCTATTTTCTTGGGATTCAAATAGAGTGGACATTTCATCACTGCTTAATATTCTGATGACTAATGACATGATACCCCTTGAAATTGCTCCATGGCACCTGTGAGTATAGTCTCACGTTGGTTACTATAAGAAGACGCAGGCAGTGATATCCTCTCACTGCGGTCAGAGCCAAGGTGATTCTTTCTGTTTATGGCGAAGCGTCTGCTGCAGTGTCCACGATCAGCCAACATAAACAAATCGCGGCGGCATTGGGCACTGCTGATCGTTGCGCTTGTCGCGAGCCTCGACAACAAGAGCGCACTGTCTCTGCTAACGATACTATGGAGTTAATACATCTTACTTAACGTAATATGCAGGACGTGGGTTGGGTGAAAATTCAGTTTGTAACTTCCCATCGTATTAAAATACTTTGCAGTCATATTTGATGAATTATTTATTGTTGGTTGTCTCTCTAATGTTAATAGTATTGATTCAGATTTTGCATGAACACGAAAACTCTCTCTCTCTCTCTCTCTCTCTCTCTCTCTCTCTCTCTCACACACACACACACACACACACACACACACACACACACACACACACACACACACACATACAGTCATTGATTCCAGTGAGGGTGACAGCTACTGTGATTGAACAACACATGCACCAGTCAGTTCCTCAGTTGGCGTCGAGTGGATGAGTTTTTTCAATTACCTTGCATTGCAAGAATTGTAAGGAGGAGCCTGAAATGGACTTGTATTCTAAAGAGCTGCGAAAAAGCAAAGCTTGGCCGATTATCAGATAATTGTCCACATGGGTTTTGTGGACGAGTATACTTTTAGTAGCCGCGCGGGATTAGCCGAGCGCTCTTGGGCGCTGCTGTCATAGGCTGCGTGGCTGATCCCGGCGGCATGAGTGTGTGTGTTTGCCCTTAGGATAATTTAGGTTAAGTAGTGTGTAAGCTTAGGTACTGATGACCTTAGCAGTTGAGTCCCATAAGTTTCACACACATTTGAACATTTTTTATACTTTTAGCAACCAACCCATCCACGATCATTACGTAAGATTTCTCGAAGGCGTAGGGGAATTGATTTCATTAAGTCGTCGACAGTTTAGCGTGATGGTTTACTTCCTAACATATGATTTCTATATTTGTCCAAAGGTCGCTTGCGTTTGTAGATCCACGTGGCAATGGCCTTGTTACCTCAGCCCACATGTTCTCTATCTGGTTGATGTTTGGTGATCGTGGAACAAACGGCAACAGCTTTATCCTCTCTTGGCCCTGAAACCAATCTTGCACTGCTCTGCTATGATGGATGGGGCTCTGCTCCTGTAAATAAACTAACTCGTTAGTTCATATATTTAAATTTAAATCACGTATTTGTAATAAGCACATTGGATTATTATTTTCCACAGTGTTTAAGAATTCAAGCTCTGTCATAGATAAGTGATCTATATTCAACAGTCCTATTAAGAATGTGATTTACCCAGTCTATCACATGATGAGAGTCGTAGTCGGATATCCACATTAAGACTGCCTGGCTGAATCCGATTAGAACTATCTGGTATCGAAATGAAATTACAGAAATCGGATAATTTGAACGTCTGTATTGCAACAATGCTGCGCACATAAATTCCTATGATGGAGTAACAGGTAGCAACTGTCTGAGAAAAAGTGAGAAATATGTCTACTTGCAGCAATGTAACGTAATTATAACCCACATTTATGTGATGGAAATACTGAATCGGACAATACACATCTATTTCAGTGGTGAGAAGATACACCATAACGGATTTGCTGATGACATAATTACAATAATAATAATAATAATCGCGTGTGGCGGATAGGGTAAACCCTCCCCCATACGGGTGGTACCGAGGAAATCAAATAATAGGGGTGAACGAAATACTAACACAATCCTGAACGGCAAATAAATCCGTTGAACCCAAAATCCAGACACGTCTGAGTGAAAATCACCGCTACTCTGGTCACCGTCTGTTAGCTCAATGAGCTTGGCTTAAAATATTTGCTTTCAAAGGCTTCAACACCCTCTGGTCCTGTCCGGTCCTCTTATCACCCAAGCACAACCAATGAAACACAAGCAAACATGACCTATGCAAGCAAAGTCAACTTTACCCCAGGTGGTACACAACCCGGCTGTCGACAGGCGGCCGTTGGCTTTTCGGATTCTGGGGAGTCCAGGTTATCACGGCAGAGAATATCGAACATCTCTGGTAACTTTCCCTACAAGCAAGAAACATGCATTTAAAAGTAAACATCGATACATTGATCCAAACACGAAAACTAAATAATCTCACAAAAGGAATCCACCGACAAAAAATTCTCATCCTTGCTCCTCAAGAACCACGACTAACTGACAATGAAACCTTGCATTAAGGAAACCATTGCATATTCAAGAGCAAAATACAACAAAAGGTAGCGAAAGGCGTACCAATCTTCGGCATTGTATTTCTCGAACACAGATCTATCAACAATCTGTCAAAGAAATCACACCCATCAACAATCAAAAGGTTCAAATGGCTCTGAGCACTATGAGACTTAACAGCGGAGGTCATCAGTCACCTAGAACTTAGAACTACTTAAACGTAACTAACATAAGGACATCACACACATCCATGCCAGAGGCTGGATTTCAACCTTGGACCGTAACAGTCGCGCGGTTCCGAACTGAAGCGCCTAGAACCGCTCGGCCACCGCGGCCGGCCCATCAACAAGTGACATATGACTATGCTCATTCAGACCCCAGTAAAAAATATACACTCATCAATGCACGTGTCCCCACCAACATCGAAAATAAGAAAAATACCGAAAATGTCGAAAAATTCTGTAACACCCTCGAAAATACTATGAGCAAACTTCACCAGGATGACGTGAAAATACTAATGGGAGACTACAACTCTCTATTTGGGACAGAAAAAACCTGTAGAAAAACATTGGTACAAATTCAACACACCGAAACGCTTAGACCAACGGCACACGTCTGACTGACATTTGCCAACAATTCAACCACAAAAGGATGTCTTCCCACTTTAGGAAAGAACTAGTTCCCAGGTAACATGCTTAGCTAACAGGCGCAAGCTGCTTTCGTTCGCCTTTCGAGACTCGCTGAAAGACAGATTTTTAATTCTTTTTTAGCACAGCTACAAGCAAGCAGATAAAAACTCAATAAGGGAATCGTAAGACAACGCTCGAGCAAAATTCGTCTTGCTACTTTCAGTAACTCTTAGTGTCAGAGCGAAAACCTTACGGTACTGCCAAATTCTAATACCACTTTTGTTCTCTGCCGACATATTGTTGTGAATACATAATATTACCTATGAAATGTCACATTTTCATAATACTTACGAATGGTAGAGGAAATGAAATAAATACAGATCTTTTCGAAGTCAAAAGTCGGTAATATCCTACTAATTCGTGTTAAAATAGGCTCAATCGGTTCACAGACACTTAATGCTTTATTAAGATAGACTGCCCTCGTGATGTTTCTGTAGTAAGCTGAATTTAATTTGTATTAGTACAGTGAATATTTTAATTGCATTTTCCATTAGTTTACTAAACGCAACAGTAATTATCATAGAGAAATCAATCAGCAGGAGAATTTTCTTTCATGATATCTAAAACGATCTGACAATGCTAAGGTTGTTTACAAATTCTACGCCTGTGTAAACCTACTGGTTCTAACGATGTCATTAAACCAGAGTAATTTTAAGAGTATTTTCGTCTAGAAATGAAATGCCTTGACGGTTGATCGATCAAGAGCGGGAAAGGTAAAATTTTACAAATATATGACGAGAGGGACAAGTGCTTGAGAGAGGACTTCCCTATCAATACAAGTGCCTGAGAGTCGACTTTCCTATCAATGTCCTGGATAGTTTTGTTTCTCAAATCAACATAGTGCGTCATCATGCAGTAGCACAGGTGATGTAGTTTTGTTGCTCGATTTTCTTACACTGCGACCGAAAGGTGTCTGAGTTGTTGGCAACAAATTCCATCTGTGTTGCACACACCCTGGGGGGTATAATTCGTAGCCCAAAACACACTTTTGGATTTATCAGATGTAAAATATTATGTTCACACTACTCTTTCATCGAGTTTACGTCTTTTGGTGGGGCTCAGCCTTTCATTTCTTCTTAGGAAGTTAACGATAAAGGCATCATAACACGTCACCAGTAACAGTACTGCATAGGAATGCTCGATGAGTGACCTGATGACGTTCAATAATAGTCACTCCGTTGATTTTTGTTGTTTCGAATTAGAGCATGCAGTACTCCTACAGCAGACTTCTGAACTTTGCCTGTTAAATGCAAATGTCGCATGATGGTTACATGGTAATCTATCACATATATCAGTAGTCGAGACTTCCTTAATGTGGAAAAGACGTTCTGATCGCGGCGCAGCCACGAGCTGTCGTGGGGAGTTGTTTCTGGAATACTTGTTATTGCTGGTGGGTAGAATGTCAAGCGAATTATCTTCGATGCTCAATCAGACTCATAACTTTAGACCGAAATGTGGTAAAAAAAAAAGAAATAGTTGGACGCGAACAGGCAACCACATGCTTAGAATGCTTGACGATTACCACTTTTTTTTTTTTTTGCTCATTATTGATCGTTGTGTTTGGTCGTTGCGGACGTCGCAGGACATCCTGTTCAAGTTCGGTGGTTGATCCTTCCACTCAATTTTTTTATTACAGAGGCCAACCGGCTCTCTGACCGAACACGCGAAGCTACCGTGCCGGCTAGCACTAGACCACGGGCTCACACAATCCGAGAACATCTCGGAAGTAGACAACACTTCCGCATCTTACAGTGTTGCCAGATTGTGCAGAGGGCCGGTCAGTTTTATTGCCCACGTTAAATGAATAGACTCTAACTTAGTCTCTCTGGCGGCCGGCCGGCGGTCAGTTTTTATGTCTAAAACTGTACGCCAATGTGTTTCAATCACATATCTGTGTGGCGCTAAAGTGTGGTTATGGATAATACGTATGCTCAGATTGCGAATCTAACATCATAAGTAAAGAGAGGAAAATGAATTAGGCGTCCTTCGTCTTCCGTAACATCAAATATATTTTCATTATTCTATCTTAAATGAACTGCGCAGGAAATCAGTTGCCAGAAGTAAATAACTTGTTAGCAACATCAGATGATATTAACAGCTTGCGGCGCGGGTTGGCCGTGCTTTCATATCGCGGATCGCACGGCTGCTTGAGCCGTCAGTTCGAAGCCTTCCCAGGGCATGGATGTGTGTTAGGTTAGGTTGGTTTAAGTAGTTCTAGGTCTAGGGGCTGATGACATAAGCAGTTTGGTCGCATAGTTCTTAAAGCCATTTTTTGACCTTTCGCGTAAATTTTCTTTACATAAACGGCCGTATCTTTATATTGCGTTGACATAGAAGCTCACTTTTTTACACAACCAAGAGTCCGGTTACCGCAAGAAGTGCGATACATTGCCGCTTATTATGTCCACCCGTTCAGGAGGTAACGGGTTTTAATGATTGGGTAGACCGATAGACGGTCAAGAAAGTGAGACTAGTAGGGTTCCGTTTTTACCGGTTTAGGTGACGAAATCCTAAAAACGAAAACAGCTACGACAGCTACTGAAGATGAGGGCCGCATAAATAACACCCCCTACTCTTTATTCGAAATGTTCTAGTTGCAGTCGATACATCAGCATATTAATCGTAGCTACGATTTCGATCCAAATCACGTTTACAGGAATGCAAATTGAATCCATTTGCCTATACACGTGGTAATTCACATCCGAGTATTAATGCTACCGCGGTTTAGAAGTGCGAACATTCCCATTGCTAGCTAGCTTAAGAAACACGTAGGCTAATGAACGTTTTCCGGCTGTGGCGAGTCTAGTGGAGAATTGGAAACAGTGTAGAATACGTTTGGCAGCTGTGTAGCCTTTTATTTCCTGGGGTAGTGCAGAACTATCCTACTAAATTTACCCTCTAGTAACAGTATTTTGTTATTTCGATAAACATCCCGAATGATTGTCACATAAGCGGTGACATAAAGGAAGAAAATTCATGTTTTTGAGCCCAGAAAGCTCTATGCAACAGAATCTGCAGATCATTTTACCAATTTCATTGCGAAATTGCCGGCTTATTCATGTCTGGGGTAATAATAGAGGGCTGTTTGCCTAGGTTGTCTGCTAGCATAGTGAAAGGAAGGTCTGGTTTGTTTTCGGTTCTAATCTCGATGGAGGCAGGTAGAATTTCAGTAAAGCAATTTTAAGAAATTCTCGCGCCCCCAATACGTTTTATCGCTACCTTTATTCTCTACTGGCGCCCCGTGCATGTCAATATGACGCTCTTGTAGAATTTCATACATGTTACTGCCTACTTTTTCCGCTTCTGTCAATAATGGAATTAACTTAAGTGTGGCACTGAATGATTTTTAACTGAATTTCGTTATGAATCTTCACGCATTGCTAAATTTGCACACTTTCATGGTAGGTCAGTATGACTGCTTTGAACGTTGACACAGACCGTTTCGCGGCCGAAAGCGGATATTATTTTGCTAATTCGTAACGATCCGGGGTTCTTTGTCTTACTAAAACAGTTATGTTAACTCGATAAGTTGAAATTCATTTTTATTGGTACAGTTCATACCAATTAGCGTTTCTTCTTTCAGTTCTGTCTTATATTTACGTGTTGTATTTAACACACTAATCAGCATTAATATAGTCTTACAGATTATTGAAAACAGCCTAAAAAAGTTCAGATAGTTTGTCAATTTCACGCCTGTGGATAGTATGTTGGTAGCACTTCGTCGCCTTGCCTGTTACGCTGTGTAGCAGACTTTAAAGCCGTGCGGATCAGCATAATGAAAAGGCGAGGGGTCTCGCTCGTTTTGTGCACGACTGTACACCACTGTCTATTAAAATTGTGACACCACGAAGATGACGTGCTACAGATGCGAAATTTAACCGACAGGAAGAAGAAGCTGTGATATGCAACTGATTAGCTTTTCAGAGCATTCACACAAGGTTGGCGCCGGTGGCGACGCCTACAACGTATTGACATCAGGAACGTTTCTAACTGATTTCTCATACACAAACAGCAGTTGACCGGCGTTGCCTGGTGAAACGTTGTTGTGATGCCTCGTGTAAGGAGGAGAAATGCATACCATCACGTTCCCGACTTTGATAAAGGTCGGATTGTAGCCTATCGCGATTGCGGTTTATCGTACCGTGACATTGCTGCTCGCGTTGGTCGAGATCCAATGACTGTTAGCAGAATATGGAATCGGTGGGTTCAGCAGGGTAATACGGAACGCCGTGCTGGATCCCAAAAGCCTCGTATCACTAGCAATCGAGATGACAGCCATCTTATCCGCATGGCTGTAAAGGATCGTACAGCCACGTCTGGATCCCTGAGTCAACAGATGGGGACGTTTGCAAGACAACAACCATCTGCACGAACAGTTCGAAGACGTTTGCAGCAGCATGGACTATCAGCTCGGAGACCATGGCTGCGGTTACCCTTGACACTGCATCACAGACAGGAGCAGCTGTGGTTGTGTACTCAACGACGAACCTGGGTGCACGAATGGCAAAACGTCATTTTTTTCGGATGAATCCAGGTTCTGTTTAGAGCATCATGATAGTCGCATCCGTGTTTGACGACATCGCGGTGAACGCACATTGGAAGCGTGTATTCGTCATCGCCATACTGGCGTATCACCCGGCGCGATGGTATGGGGTGCCATTGGTTACACGTCTCGGTCACCTCTTGTTCGCATTGACGGCACTTTGAACAGTGGACGTTACATTTCAGATGTGTTACGACCCGTGGCTCTACCCTTCATTCGATCACTGCGAAACCCTACATTTCAGCAGGATAATGCACGACCGCATGTTGCAGGTCCTGTACGGGCCTTCCTGGATACAGAAAATGATCAACTGCTGCCCTGGCCAGCACATTCTCCAGATATCTTACCAATTGAAAACGTCTGGTCAATTGTGGCCGAGCAACTGGCTCGTCACAATATGCCAGTCACTACTCTTGATGAACTGTGGTATCGTGTTGAAGCTGCATGGGCAGCTGTACCTGTACACGCCATCCAAGCTCTGTTTGACTCAATGCCCAGGCGTATGAAGGCCGTTATTACGGTCAGAGGTGGTAGTTCTGGGTACTGATTTCTCAGGATCTATGTACCCAAATTGCGTGAAAATGTAATCACATGTCAGTTCTAGTATAACATATTTGTCCAATGAATACCCGTTTATGATCTGTATTTCTTCTTGGTGTAGCAATTTTAATGGCCAGTAATGTATTTGATGTAACTGTTCACTGCTCTTGTCATCTGTTCCATTTTAAGAATGTTTCGCAGCACTTCAGAGTGCGTGCCTTTTGCCCAAATACTGGAGTCAGATAGTAGCTGCACTGAGTTCCGAAGGCGATGAACATGATCCGGTCACATTAATGTCTCCACCGCGTATGTTCGACGTCAACGTGGAACTACCCCTCACAGACGGCAGGCTTGACCACTAGCAGTGGGGGGGTATATAAAAGAGGACGAGGAAAACAGTGTAGCCGTCGTCGTAATTCGGAAACGGAATGATTTACCTGACTTCCAAACGGGCACAATCATTAGTTTTCGCTCCAAGGGTGGAAGCATTTCCAACACGGACAAGCTGGTAAACCGTTCGCGTGCTGCCGCGATTAAAGCATACTGTGCATGGCAAAACGCAGCTATCAAAAACCGGCTTCTGGGCAACTATGCTGCACGATGGGCCATAGATGACACGGGTGAATGATGGCCGCGGATATGGGTACGGGCGAATAGACGTGCAACTGTTGAGCAACAGACACCCGAGATGAACCAAGGGGCTAGCAGCAGTTCTCCAGAACGACTGTTCAGCAGACATCGCTGCGCACGGGCTTCCGCTGCAGGCGCATGGTTCCTGCACTCACACTGACTGCTGTTCATCGGCGACGAAGGCTGCAATTTGCAACTGGTCGTCCATTGAGTGGCGACAGGCGTCCTTTTCAGATGAATCACGTTTTATGCTCCATCAGACGTGAAGCGTCTGAAAGCAAACATCCTGCAACAGTCGTCGAAAGGCTTCTAGCCGGAGGAGGGAGCATTACGGTCTGGGGAATGTTTTCGTGGCATTCCCTGGTTGAGCTCGTCATTTTGGAAGGCACAGCGGATCAGCACAACTGTGCATCTATCCTTGGGGACCGTGTCCACCCCTACATGCACTTTGTTTTTCCTCAACACGATTGCGTCTTACAGCGGCACAATGCAACGTGTCACAAAGGGCGACTTGTATGTGCGCGGTTCGAAGAGCAGCAGGATGAGTTTTCCGTACTCTGCGCTGTAAAAGGTGTTTATTCTGGCTTTTGACAGGTGTTCACATTAATGTGACTGGACACTGCAATATGACGTGTAGTCAAAGATGTATTATCACGCCAAAACAGTAAAATTAATTGTTTGTTTGTTCGCACATACGTGTCTACAGTCCCAGTAGGCCTACACATTGAAACCCCCGCAGCACACAGTTGAAGGGTCAAAACAAAATGGAGTGGCCTATTGATCAAGTGGAGTGACGTCCGGTAATCCGTTTTTGCATTCGAAGAAAAACAACGCTACAACAGCCCATGACGTGTAGGTGAACGTGCACGGCAACAATGCACCATCGTATGACAGAGTGGTTGTGTGGCGCAGTAGACCCCACTGTGGTCGGACAAGTTGGACAGTGAATGACGAAGTGGCACATCATCTCTCTATGAGCCACCGGAAATCGCGACATAAGTGGAAGCCTTGGTGCTCAAAGACCGTCATATCACAATCGAGTTGATAGTGGAAAATGTGAAAATATGTCGTGGAAAGTTTTCAACACATTGAACGACACTTTTAACGTGACGATGGACGGCGCCCGCTGGGTTCCGTAAATGCTCACGACAATTCAAAATCGCCCGCCGAATTGGGGCATCATTAAAAAATGTTGTAGCTCGGTCAGGCCAATATAGGTGATGTCTTTACCTGCCCAGTCACCATGGACAAATGCTGAGTGTTTCCATATGACACCGAGAGCAAGGAGCAAAGCCAGTATTCACCACTACTGGAAACTGCAAAGACCCAACCATCATTCGGCAACGTGATTTTGAGTGTTTCTTCTGACTGTCGTGATGTGGTACTAACAAGTTATGCTCGTAAGGGGCACATCGTCACTACCGAAACTGTCTGACATTATGGGAGGCTGTGCGAGGGAAAGGGTCCACAGGCGTGTTCTTGCTCCATGACAACGTCCCAACTCATTCTGCACACATGTTACTTCTTTGGGCAACGTGCTTCTTTCCATGTCCAGGAAAGAAAATAACGAAGACAATAACAAAAGGCTGTCTGAAGTTGTTAGTGTGTGGGCTGGAGTTTTGAGATGTAGCACTGGAGCCCATACTGCAGAAGTTACATGAAAGCGGTACCATAAGCGGACTGGTAGCATTTGCAGATGACGTGATGTTCGTTGTAAGTGGTGGCTCCAGAAGAAGTAGAGAAGACAACTGTTGCGGCCCTTCACGTGCTTCAGGGCTGATATCGAAGTGTTAAATTGTCAATAGCACCTCACAAAACAATATACCTCCTGCTGTAAGGGAACCTAATAAGAAAACCTGAAATAAAATTAAATGATGTAACGATTAGAAGAAGCGCAGTAATGAGATATCTAGGGGTATTTCTGTACAAACGTCGTAACTTCGCACATCATGTACAGGAAGCAGGCAGAAAAGGTACAAATGTGATGAATAAAATTATAACCAATGCAAAGATTTATGTCCAGCACAGGCACAGTACTTTTCCCTCATTTCCCCCACCCCAGACAGTCATCTTGGATTACATCACGGAACAGATGAAAATGCTCTCTGGTGCTGGTACTGTGTACTAGACCCGGACCTTCTGGCAAACACACTGTTTCCCGCCATTTTGGATAATGGTACTCGTGTCTTGTTGGCCATCTTCGATTACGTCACAGATGAGAGCACGCTCTGGTGGTGGTATTGTGTACTAGGTCAGTTAGAGTCCAGACCCCATGGCGACCACGCTGTTTCCTCTAATTCCCCACCACCATCTTGAATTATGTCACAGGAGGGATGAGAGTGCCCTCTGGTGGTTGTACTGCTTACTAGGTCAGTTGGAGTCCAGACCTCGTGGTGAACACACTAAATGGCTGCACTGCATCAAATTGTTTAAATAAAGACTGGTGCATGATTTCGAGAGTTAACAATTAGCAAGCATGTTTGCAGAGTTTTTAGATGGATTATTATTTCGATGATTTACGAGTTGTTTGGTTCTCTGGACATAAATGTATTTCATTATTTTACGAGTGGTTTGCAGGTCTGTAGGCTGTACAATGCATTGTTTTGGGTGGTTACGATTAGCAAGCGTGTGTGCAGAGCATTATACATGGGTTATTTAGGAGTAGTTTTCAGATCCGTATGCTGTGTGGCGTGACCCTGAGCATGTCAGAGCATGTGTTCGGTATCACTGTGATAAATATTCTCCATCCCTAAATAAATTCTTTCAAAATAAATAAATAAAGTACACTCCTTCCTCTCTCCAGCAGCCTAGGACAGGTTGAGTCCTCTCCCAGCCATTTTCTAGGATGAGGTGGCGGTCGGGTGATTTAGGTTAGTAGAGGTAGCCCAAGTGACCTATCTTCCAGCGATTTTCTTAGATTAGTAGATGTAAGCATACTGTGACTCATTGTTTGAATTAGAGCTTCTTGTCGTTTTTCTGGGGGATGTGACAGTCGGGTGACTTAGGTTAGTGGTGGTGACCTTTCTTTCCCGCCATTTTGTTAGGTTAGTAGAGGTTGCATTGCCCTGATGGAATTTGAACTTCCTTCCATTTTTCTGGGGGCGGGGAGGGGAGGGGGCTTAGGTTAGCGGAGGTAGCTCAACTGACCTAGCTTCCCACTAAAATTCAAACTTCCCGTCAAAATCCTCCATCTTGGATGACATCATGGCTGCCATCTTGGATGATGTCATGCACTGTTGCCAAGTCTACACGCCGCCATCTTGGATGACGTCATCACCGCCATCTTGGGTACTTCTGGCAACAATGGAGAGTGGGGGCAGAACGAACTTTGCCCCAATACTATTACTATCCAAGAAAATGTGATTTGTATGACCTATTTTAGCTTTTCAGGTAATAGGCTGCAATTACGAAGAATAAATAAATAAATATCAAATTTTGCCTCAGTCCCCGTGTTTTCAGGACATGATGCCCAGCGATTTCTTCCTGTTTCCTTGGATAAATTAACCATTGCGTGCCAGACATTTGTGGAAGGGCGACGATGTGGTTTTCGAGGTGGAACTTTCCCTGAACTGCTTAAATGCCGACGTCTAAAACCAAAATCTGCGCCAAGTCATCCGTCACTGAGAAAACTGTGTGGGATTCATGGGTGAATATGCATGGAAGGAGTTACACATCACCAGGCTCATGGTTACAGCTTGATTTTTTAGAGGTGATGATTAAAAGTTGATGACTGCACGTCTTATAGTTGTCTCAGTGCATACTGTCTCTCACCCTTTCAGAGTGTACGCAAGGAGAGATACTTCACCATTGACAGGTAATGCGTAAACCATCGTCTTATAAAGGGCGATCAATGAGTTCTGTTCGAAGGCCGTACAGTCCAGATTAGGTTGAGGCAGTCATCCCAACAACACATTAGGTTGAAGATACCCATTTGGTATAACACTGTATCCTGCTGTGGGAAGAAGTGCGTAACTGCTGATTCCATATCTTCTTTCTACAGGAATCGTCGACCCTTCGATGACCTTCTTTAAGGGACGGAATGAGTGACACTGGCATATACAGAGATCAGGATTACAGGACCGATGCTCGAGTGTCTCTCAGTTCGGTTGGCGTTACGACATTTGTAACAGGGGGCCGTGCGTTTTCATGAAGCAGCAGCACCCCCTGTCGCACAGCATTCCACAACGCTAGTTTTCGACAGACTTGCTGCACCGTACACATTCTTCATTCCGCAATGGATGTCTACCGGTCTTTCAGCAGTCAAGAAATGAATACGAGCACGTTGGTCCCGTTTAGGCGACTTGGTATTAACGTTGCCAAAGTTCACGTTCCCGCATTTACCGCACACACGTCGGAAATGTGTGTGAATTCCTAAGGGGCCAAACAGCTGAGGTCATCGGTCCCTAGACTATCACACTACTTAAACTAACTTATGATAATAATAGTACACACACCCATGCCCGACGGAGGGTGCGGCCGCGCAAACCGTGACATAGCACCTCAAACCACGTGGCCACTCAGCGCGGCATGATCGTTGGAAAGACACGAATGCCACACTACTCCCTTCCCTAGATGTCGGTGCTTATATACCCGCATCGGAGTCGCACTATGTGCATATACGCTCCAGCAACGGCTTAAAACTGAAACATTTTGATCGCCCTTTGTAATATAACATTACAGGAAGACGAGCAATGGGAATAAGTGATGTAAACATGGAAAACTAAGAACTGAATTGCTTCTACATCTCTGATTTATACAGAAATGCGCACTCAAGTGCGTTAGCGCATTGTGGTGGGGCAGAATGGGCGTAACCATCCTCAATGTCGTGTGCGCCTGATTTATCGCTGGAGCGGGCTTAATAGGAAGAGGTGGTTGATGCCTACAAGTAAAGAGAGAGTCGATTCGTGCATGTGAGTAACAAATTGTTTTCTTACAGTTACAAAACACTATTTTTAAAATCTAAAAACTAACTTTTATATAGACATAAGTCTCAGATTCTTTTACTGCAGTTGTTCATAGCACTGTTCATAAATAGTCTTGAATACCTTAACGATCACAGTTCATTTCGTGCTTACAACCTCATGAATTCATTATATTGTAAATTGTATAGTAAAATATTATATACTGAAGTAATAAACCCTAAATGCCGAGTTAAAGCCTTTTAATTAGAAAATGAATCTAAAATGCTATTTTTGCGGGTTATTGATTACAAAATTTTCCTGATGAGGCCCGCACCGTAGGCTGAACATAATGTCTTGCCATTAACAAACTACTCTCCGTTTTGTCTTCGTTAAACGTTTTCCCACCGTCGAAAAATAAAAGTTCTATACAACATGAGATGGCTTAGAATTTCTCGTATTATCTTTTCCTTCACTTGTAGAGAGCTACCGCCATCTGTTGACTAATGACCCTCTGCAAAATTCAGAGACAAATTTCATTAAGGAACGATAAAAAATTCATTACATTTTCAGATATGCTTTCCGAAATGAATTCCTACTAGCGTACTGCTACTTTTTAAACTATCTTTATTGACTAACTTTCATTTCTGTTCAGCTGATGCCCATTACTACCAGATTTTTGCCTGTCCCACAGCCATGGAATAGTTATCTACTGGAATGAATAGTACGTACATTGATCATCCAGAACATTCTGAACACCTACATAATTTCCGGTATGTCCACCTTTTGCACGGATAAAAGTGGCGACGGGTAGTGGCATGGAAGCAATGAGGCTTTGGTAGGTTGCAGGAGAGAGTTGGCACCACACGTGCACGCACAAGTCACTTAATTCTCGTAAATTCTGGGGAGGGGGCGATGAGCTCTGACGCCACGTTCAGTCACATCCCAGATGTGTTCGATCGGGTTCAGATCTGGCGAGCTGGGGGTGGGGGGCAGCACGTCAATTAGAACTCTGCACTGTATTTCTCGAACCACCCCATCACGCTCCTGGTATTATGACACGCCGGCCGAAGTGGCCGAGCGGTTAAAGGAAGTTAAGTCTGGAACCGCACGACCGCTACGGTCGCAGGTTCGAATCCTGCCTCGGGCATGGATGTGTGTGATGTCCTTAGGTTAGTTAGGTTTAAGTAGTTCTAAGTTCTAGGGGACTTCTGACCACAGCAGTTGAGTCCCATAGTGCTCAGAGCCATTTGAACCATTTTTTTTTATTATGACACGGCGCATTATATTGCGGAAAAATGTCACTGCCGTCGGGAAACATGCATCCAGTGTACGATACTCCTTAGCCGTTATGGTGCGTCGCACGAGCTTCGCTGGACCCACGGATGCCCACGTGAATGTTTCCCAGAGCATAATAGAGCCGCCACCAGCTTGTCTCCGTCGCTTAGTACAGGTGCGAAGAAGCTGTGCCCCATGAAGAAGACGGATTCGCGTCCTCCCATCGGCATGATGAAGAAGGTTTCGGGATTCGTCAGACTATGCAATGCTCTGCCACTACACCAACGTCCAGTGCCGGTCGTCACGTGCCTTTCTCAGCCGTAGTTGCCGATGTCACGGTGTTAACATTGGCACATGCGTGCGGAGGCCCATCGTTACGAGTGTTCGGTGCACTGTGTGTTCAGAAGACACACTTGTACCCTGCCCAGTATTGAAGTCTGATGTTAGTTCCGACACAGTTCGCCGCCTGTCCCGTTTTAGCAGTCTACCCAGCCTACGACGTCCGCCACGTGTAATGACGGGTGGTCGCACAATCTCACGACGTCTGGACGTGGCTCACGTCGGTTTCACCACGTGTTGAAGACACTCAACACAGAACTTCTCGAACACTCGACAAGTCGTACAGTTTCCGAAATGCTCGTACCGAGCCTTCGGGCCATCACAATCTGGCCTCGGTCGAACTCAGATAGGTTGCGCGCCTTCCCCATTCCACACACGGACAGCATGCTCACTAATTCACTCCTGGAAATGGAAAAAAGAACACATTGACACCGGTGTGTCAGACCCACCATACTTGGTCCGGACACTGCGAGAGGGCTGTACAAGCAATGATCACACGCACGGCACAGCGGACACACCAGGAACCGCGGTGTTGGCCGTCGAATGGCGCTAGCTGCGCAGCATTTGTGCACCGCCGCCGTCAGTGTCAGCCAGTTTGCCGTGGCATACGGAGCTCCATCGCAGTCTTTAACACTGGTAGCATGCCGCGACAGCGTGGACGTGAACCGTATGTGCAGTTGACGGACTTTGAGCGAGGGCGTATAGTGGGCATGCGGGAGGCCGGGTGAACGTACCGCCGAATTGCTCAACACGTGGGGCGTGAGGTCTCCACAGTACATCGATGTTGTCGCCAGTGGTCGGCGGAAGGTGCACGTGCCCGTCGACCTGGGACCGGACCGCAGCGACGCACGGATGCACGCCAAGACCGTAGGATCCTACGCAGTGCCGTAGGGGACCGCACCGCCACTTCCCAGCCAATTAGGGACACTGTCGCTCCTGGGGTATCGGCGAGGACCATTCGCAACCGTCTCCATGAAGCTGGGCTACGGTCCCGCACACCGTTAGGCCGTCTTCCGCTCACGCCCCGACATCGTGCAGCCCGCCTCCAGTGGTGTCGCGACAGGCGTGAATGGAGGGACGAATGGAGACGTGTCGTCTTCAGCGATGAGAGTCGCTTCTGCCTTGGTGCCAATGATGGTCGTATGCGTAAACACGCATGCGACGCAGGCAGAAGCGCCGTGCAGGTGAGCGCCACAATCAGGACTGCATACGACCGAGGCACACAGGGCCAACACCTGGCATCATGGTGTGGGGAGCGATCTCCTACACTGGCCGTACACCACTGGTGATCGTCGAGGGGACACTGAATAGTGCACGGTACATCCAAACCGTCATCGAACCCATCGTTCTACCATTCCTAGACCGGCAAGGGAACTTGCTGTTCCAACAGGACAATGCACGTCCGCATGTATCTCGTGCCACCCAACGTGCTCTAGAAGGTGTAAGTCAACTATCCTGGCCAGCAAGATCTCCGGATCTGTCCCCCATTGAGCATGTTTGGGACTGGATGAAGCGTCGTCTCACGCGGTCTGCACGTCCAGCACGAACGCTGGTCCAACTGAGGCGCCAGGTGGAAATGGCATGGCAAGCCGTTCCACAGGACTACATCCAGCATCTCTACGATCGTCTCCATGGGAGAATAGCAGCCTGCATTGCTGCGAAAGGTGGATATACACTGTACTAGTGCCGACATTGTGCATGCTCTGTTGCCTGTGTCTATGTGCCTGTGGTTCTGTCAGTGTGATCATGTGATGTATCTGACCCCAGGAATGTGTCAATAAAGTTTCCCCTTCCTGGGACAATGAATTCACGGTGTTCTTATTTCAATTTCCAGGAGTGTAGTACATGCACCATGCGTGTGTTTGACTGGCAGTCATTCCTCGCCAGGCGACGCTGCTGTCACCTGGACGAGTTTAAATCGATAGTAGGTCGGTGGTCACAACGTTCTGGCTGATCAGTATAGAATGAAATTGACGGACTGGGGAGCTCCGGTGTAGTTCCATTCTCATGAAGCCCAAGTGGCTGCTCATTGAAGAACTACGAGTACATTACTTTCTGTCATCACTGGCTGGATAACTGAAGAGGGAACGTTAGATTTCGAAGATATGGTTCTTCTCTGCATTCGATAGCTCCATCATCTCGTTACGAGAACATGCCAGAAAACTGACAGATAAGTAAAGCGCACTGAACTAAATTTAACGATGTGTAACAGACAGGAATAAATCTCGTGGAACTGGTTTCGTGGTTTCTAAACCCGTCCGTAACGTCCACCGTACTGGTCAAAAACGGAAGGGAACCAGCTTCAGGGGTAGAGCATTTCTATGGATTATATTTAATACGTGCGCAAGTCTCTTAATACAAAAGCCCTTGGCAGCATAAGCAAATATGTTGTATGGTGTGAAGCTTAAAGTAATGGGAAAAACGAGGAATACAATACTTTATTAACTGCGGAGAAAAACAGAGATTCACACAGAAACAAATAAAACACTACGTATACATTAAGATATCTCAGCGTAACTAAAAAAGTTCTCGGACTATGTAGTATTCTGAACGGTATATAGCACGTCATCACTGAAGGGATGGGATCCGCCCCCCCCCCCCCCCCCCTCCCATCTGCCTTTGGCTCGGGAGTGTCATATTTGTGCCGCCATTTTCGTGCATTGTTTTACAGTGAGTGTTCCGTGTTGTGTCTTTTGGGAAGTGTAGCGAACAGCCATCATACTGTCGCTGGGTGCGATTTTTTTTTTCCTCTTGCGAACAGAAACCAGACTGTCGCCATGTTTTTTAATTGTGTGTCTACTATGTTACTTGTCTGATTCCTGTGTATTTTATCAACATTGCCAACCCCTTTTGCTTTCTGTTTTAACTTTCCGCATTTTTCCACCATTTTACACTTTAAGTCACCGTTTTATCGCCTGTTTTTCTTGTTTCCTTTCTCCATCCTTTTTTTTTTTTTTTTTTTTTTTTTAATGTCTGTAGGCTGTAGAGCAGCGTACTAAGCTGCTGCCAGCCCGCCCCCTTCGAGGGGAATTGAAAATCAATAAAGACAAAAAAAAGGGATGGGAAGTAATATGGGGCTCACAATGGTCTCATGCCACAAAGAACTCGTGGAGCGCGAACGCAATACACTCCTGCGTGTGAAGTCAAAAAGGAAACGTTTGTGAGGTTTCCGTTCCTTCGGGCAGTTTAATCACTTGAAAATAACTTAAAACTCTAAACAAACTTTTAATAGTAAAGATCGCATTCAATACTATTTAGTCCTCATGACCGGTTTCGATAGTTAAGATTTGAAGCATTTACATAGAGTCTGTAAATGCATCAGGTTACAGATCAGAAGATGGTAGTCTTAATTGTTGAAATCGGACATCAGGAATAAATAGTACTGATTGCGATCTTGGTCACTAAAAGTTTCTTCAGAGCAAATACAGATCGTTCCTTCCCATCTATAGGTATGATGAATCTCGGCCGGCCGGAGTGGCCGAGCGGTTAAAGGCGCTACAGTCTGGAACCGCACGACCGCTACGGTCGCAGGTTCGAATCCTGCCTCGGGCATGGATGTGTGTGATGTCCTTAGGTTAGTTAGGTTTAAGTAGTTCTAAGTTCTAGGGGACTTATGACCACAGCAGTTGAGTCCCATAGTGCTCAGAGCCATTTGAACCATTTTTGATGAATCTCAATTAAGACTATAAACTGAAATTGTGGAAATTATAGTAAGTACTGCAGTAGGTGGTGAATGTGTTGATCAAAAAATTTTACTTTTTGTATAAAATATATATATATAAAAGCTTTCTTTTATTAGCGTGCTTTCTTACCCGTGCAGTCCTATGCGATTTTATCATGCAGGAAAACATTAATGGAAATGAACACATATCGGAGAACATTTACGACAACAGACAACAGCTGCTGTAGTTCTGGTCTCGATTATTGCAAATACGAGCTGATCAGCAACGTGGAACGGGGCTTGTTTTCGGATGGCAAGTACACGACGTCAGTTCTCGAAAACATTGGACATTGGAATCGAACACGTTATCAGTTGTCGCTTCTCGGATTACGTAATACATTCTGAAATACTGTATCACATCGGATAATATCAAAAACTTCAAAAATAGCAGCAGAGAAAGTGGACAAACAATGCTATCAAACACAAATTTGAACTTCTGTCCCCACAGAGTGGATTGCTGAGTCGGTTCTGCACAACGAGATATCACGCGATACACAGAAATGTGACCTCTGTTCTCATATTCGCAAATCTAAATGGTACTCGCTCTGCGATTAGCTGACACACATCCGCACGTGGACCACTGTCTAACTGAAAGTTTGCCGTCTGTCACAAAAAGCATTATTCATATTTTATAGTTCAATCTCCTGTGGGCATGGAAATTTAAAGAAATGGATTTTGGCAATAGTGGGAAATGGAGCAGACAGTGGCTTATAAAGTAGTTGTATGAACGCATTTAAAAAAAGGTACTCAACCGTAATGATGATGATGACGATAATGATGGGAGTGTTATCCGGGTACCTGAACAGAGTCCATTGTCTTATCACAATAGCTGAACAATGTTAATCAAAAAGTTAACTTCGCTAATCGTTAATCTGTTACTAAAAAAATGCTTAAAAAAATTTTTTTGTTTGGGGAAGTTTAGATAGCATATCGAAGATGGTTCAAATGGTTCAAATGGCTCTGGCATACCGAAGATAAAAAGAAGAAACGATTTAATCGTTTTGTTTCATAATTATTTAGTTATCGATGTTAAATCACGGAAGAATCAAAATACAGGAGAATCAGATAGTATCTGAGGTAAGGGCTTATTTTTCTACATCAGAATGTTTTTATCCGAGACCGAGGCTCGTTTGGGAGACCAAATGTTTTGCCCACACAAAAAAGTCAATGTTGGACTTTAGCGCTCGACAGTATAGGGGTATTATATTTAATAAAGAAATTTACCAAAATCTATTCCCCAAGAAATACCGCATAGTGGCACGAGTATTTTCATTTCATGTCCTACCACATTTTGACTAGACTCTGGGAATTACGTTTTACAAATGTATTACTACTAGGCTAGTGTTTAGATTGTTGTTAGAACTAGAATCATCCGATTCATGATTCAGTTTCCACAGTCAATTCACCACCAAAAAGTAGTACTTAATGCGAACTCAGTAAACAAATAACAATAAGCAGCCAATGCCTAGTTACTCTCGCTCGGACTCGATTGTTTACATTCGTCGCACGCATCCCGGCGTAGCCACACAACTACACGACCCGAACGTGTCAGAAGATGATTTCGGCGGGCGGGTCGGCGTCATTTTTGTCAGAAATATTAGGTACCTAACTAACGATTAAAGGACTCAAAGAAAGTTAACAGAAGTTAAAGAAACCGTTAACGTTTTTTAAAATTATTTTGAAAGTTAATCCGTTACTCGAACAGTTAACTTCGTTAATTAACGATGACCCAGCTGTTATTATCACAATATTATTTTCGGCGAATTAATGTTCGTTCAGTGTATAAAACTAGAATCATTTCGTGACAGTATTTTTTGGTGATATGGTAAAAGAAGGTTCGAAATCATGAAGCTGTATAGGACTTGCTCCATAAAATTTCGGGCGTGCAGCCGCATAAATTCGACTTTATGCGGCTGCACGCCCGAAATTTTATGGAGCAATCTTTGCGCCGCGAAAATATGAGGATGTATGGGACTTCTTTGTAAGGCACTAATTATTTTCGGCTTCAAACAACAGAGTAATTTGATGATATATTTACACTTTTGTGTAAATTTCTATAGAAGAAGTCCAACTGCATGGGGGAAGGAATGGATGGAGGGGTTACAGAGCTTAATGTCTCACCAAAATCACGGTCAAGACACAGTATTAGCGTAGCTGAGGAAAAGAAGCCGTGGGGTTTGGAAGGATCTTTCCCATGGCCTTAGTGTAGAAATTATCTTCGCATTCACATGATTATAAATAAAAAATGAGCAACTAAACGCTTTCTGGTGGTAGTAATGTTAGGGAATAGGCAGCCTAAAATTACCTAGTTGTAAAGTTGAGACAATACGTACGTTTCCCCCTGAATAATTTACAAGCTAACTGTGGAAGACATGGTTGCCTGTTCTCTAGACATGGGAAAGACCTTAGTTGGCTTGTAAATTATAGGGATGATTTGGAATCTGTTACATCACCAATATCGGTATTCGAAAATGGAAATAAGAGCTTCATCTATTTGTTTCTAGTTACTCAGTGATTTACAGCACATTGCACCTCGCTAAAGTTTGGGGTTTCTAGAGAAATAATTTTCAGTCTATATCTTGGGAATTATGTTGCGCTAGCGATCCGTAAGATGCTGCCTAGTGCTTGATATCGAGAAGTACCGCGAAAATGGTATAATATTATGGCGAACCATGCGAAAATACTTGTGTTCCTGTAATCGCCGAGTCTGGAGATGTCTGTAGAAAAGCGAGCAGGTTCGGAGCAGAAACAGTAGCGCGTTTGTGCCGAGGGGAAAGTATCTCGAATTTGCACAAGAGTTCTGACATCGACTTCGGTCGTCTGAGGGTGCTCTGATGTAAAAGGGATGATTTTGTTTGGCGCTGAATGTCACGTGTGTAGAAAGAAAGCTAGACATGTGAAAGACCTTAGTTGGCTTGTAAATTATAGGGATGATTTGGAATCTGTTAAATTAGCGAGATTGGTATTCGCAGGTGGAAATTTCATTTTTCATGTGTTTGTTTCTAGTTACTCAGTGACCTAGAGCATGCTTCACCTAGCTGAAGTTTCGGTTTTGTAGAGAAATAATTTCCAGTCTATATCTTCGGCATTATGTCATGTGAGCAATTGGGAGGCTACTGCTGTGTGCTTGAAATCGAGAAGTACGGCGATAATGATATAATATTACAGCAGACGATGCGGAAATATGTATGTTCTTGTAATCCCCGAGTCTGGAGACGTCTGTAGAAACGCAAGCAAGCGGGCATGTCCTCACCAGAAAGAGTAGCGCGTTTGTTCCGAGGGGGAAACGAGCCTGTCTTTGCACATCAGTTCTGAGAGTGACTTCGATTCACTGAGGGCGTTCTGATGTATAAGGGGTGATTTTGTATGGCGTAAGATACGAATTGATTGTGTACTACATCGACACGGTATGCGTTGATACATTGCTGAATTGGAGATCAGTTTCACACACTAATATTCAAGCTTCTGGCGCCAGTGGGAAGAGAGTGTAAATGAGTAGTTGTCTTTACGTATTTGACGATATGTATGGCACTTTGCGAGGTTTAGTTGTTGGTGCAATATGGCGACTAGTGTAAACTAGTTTATTGTGGCTGAATGTCACATCTGTAGGAAGAAAGAAATGGTGGATTCTGCTTCCCTAGGACTGAGGAGCATCACGACGTAAAGTTGGTGTGAGTGTAGGCATACGATAATTTTTTCAGGTGCTGTACAGATATAAAAGATAACTGCACTGTTCATGTAAAATGTGTATATATTGCATTGTAAAGTTAGTGTGGTTTATGTTGTGTCATGACTAGAGAGGATGACTGTGTCTCCTATCGTGAGGGACATATAGATTCAGCATATGGAGAGATTTTTTATTTTGAAAATTATGTGTGCTATAGATAGTGAGATTGGTTCTGGAAGCACAGCCATCAAGAGGAGACATTAACTGTACAACGATCAGTATCAGAATGTGGCAGCAATTGTAAGATTTAATTGTAGTTACACTGGTTCATATGTTCCTAGCATCCAATATCCTTGTGTGTCTGCTATGTATTTGATGATCTATAGACAAGTTTATGGGTTTAACTGTCAATGCACTTTAGCTATCTACGCAAAATAATTTAGCCGCTGAAAGTCCCAGAAAGAAGAGGTGGATGGTGCTTGGATACCGGCGGCATCAGTAATTCGGTGAGTAAATTCGATAAGAGCCAATCATAATGCTTGATTCATTCACATCCTTTGTGCTGGAATATAGGAACCTCTACATAGCTGTGAGAACATTTGCGTAT
The DNA here is from genome assembly GCF_023864275.1 of Schistocerca cancellata. Classification (NCBI taxonomy): domain Eukaryota; kingdom Metazoa; phylum Arthropoda; class Insecta; order Orthoptera; family Acrididae; genus Schistocerca; species Schistocerca cancellata. The sequence goes on along the minus strand of NC_064629.1, from coordinate 58,508,122 downwards.
GTTGAGAGCAGGAAGAGTAGCACGTGACGGAGTGGGTACCACGTTAGGTCCGTGAGGAAGACTGCATTCGAAGTTATTGGGCGTTATTTTCGTAAAGAGGTTCTGTTAGGGTAAGAATTTCCGTGCATACAAGCTAAGACAACAAGAAAACTCTTAGAAAAGCGCACATTAAGTACTTCTGGGGGGACTATGCAGTTTACTAGAGTTCGACTTAGTTATTATTTTAGATAGGCATGTGGCTTCTGTGTAACATTGAGAATGTTGCTAGATGCGCTTGCGATGGTAAGTAGCTACGCACAGTGAAGCGTCAAACACACGTCATGCAGGGTCCGTTAGAATCGCTAAGGAGAAAGCAACTTGTGCTATTCTGGAATGGATTTCTGCAGCATCTTCGCCGGACCACAGTCAGAGTGAGGGTAGTGACGAACCCACGTGTGTGGCCAAGCTTGGATCATCTGGGCTCTGAAAATAAGTCTTCGCTCCCATCTGGCCGTGTCATCAACTGCAACTTTCACCTGCATTCGGCGGCTCCCAGCTGTGACGGTGCGTGTGGTCCTGAATGGACGTCTGTGTGTGCTGTGACAGCTGACGGTCACTAACCTCCTATGCGTTCTAGTGGACAGGGTGCGGTGTCTGTGTACGTTGTCTGCATGTCTGTTGCATTATTTTGTGGGTTGGCAGTAGGCTGTGCCATGCGCTATTTGGACAGTTTACGAGTACTGAGCGTGTCTACACAATACTGTGCTGCATTATTTAGGATCAGTTTACAGGTCTGTACTTAAATGATTTCGGAAAACTATAAGTTGTTTCCGTGTCTGGAGAGTGTTATTTAGAAGTAGTTTATAGATCTGTAGGCTGTGTGGCGTGACCCCATGCATATGTTTTGTATCAGTGTGATAAATATAATGCATCCCTAAAGAAAATGTTCCAAAATAAATAGAGTGCTCTCCTTCCTCACTTTCCCCAGCAGCCCGGCGCAGCCTGAGTCATTTTCGCGCCATTTTCCCCCTACAGAACACCATCTGGAATTAGTTCACAGGAGGGTTGACAATACCCTCTGGTGGCATTAATGTGTACTAGGTCAACTGGATTCTAGATCTCGTGGTGGAGACATTGCTTGAAAAATAATAACGACTTATGTTTAGCATAGGCAGAGTCGTTTTCCCGCCATTTCGCCCCACCATCTTGGATGATATCATCCACTGTGCACGTTAGTACACGATAGTGCACATTAGCCCAACAACATAATGGTGCGTGGTGGTCGGTTGAGGATTGTGGTGGAGACTAACTATTTCCTTTCAAGTCCAGGTGGGCGTGGCATTTGCGAAAATTCATTCCAAGTTCACAGTAGCGCTCTCTGGTTGTGTCAATATGTACTAGGCCTCATGGTTAACACATTGTATGCCGCCATCTTAAATAATGGTACTTGCGTCATCAGATTATGTTACAGACAACAGCGCCCTCTGGTGCTGGAACTGTGTACTAAGTCAGTTGGAGTCTGGAGCTCTTGATGAACACACCGTTTGCTTCCATCTTGGATAGCGGTACTTGCTTCATCACCTGACATCACGGTAGCACCATCAGAGGGCGCTACTGTGACGTCAGCTGATGACGCAAGTACCGTAATCCAAGATGGCGAAACCCAGTGTGTTCACCATGAGGTCCAAAACCCAAATGACTTAGTACATTTTGGCGCCATCAGAGGGCACTACCGTAACATCAGCTGATGACGCAAGTACCGTTATTCAAGATGGCGGAAACCGGTGTATCTACCATGTGGTGTGGGCGTAGTACCCAGCACCAGCACTAGAGGGCGCTACCGTGACGTCAGCTGATGACATTCTGGGGTGGGGGAAATAGCGGGAGCCAATAGAAGCCCTTAATACAGTCATGCGTTCGACTTCAGCCAGTAGGATGGAAGTGTCTGATCATGTCATTGTAGGAGATATAGGGCAGGCTAAGCAGCTCCGGGATCTCAGTCTTGTTCAGTCAGTCAGCGGAAGAAGAAGAAGAAGAAGAACCATGAAGCATCAACAGCAGCCGCACTCCAGCACAGTCATGCAGAACAGGATTAAATGGAAAATTAAGTATCCCATATCACATTAGCTCTCTGGTTAGTCTTATTACTGTTATTATTATTCAAAATTTTCACGTATTGGTCCATATCTAATGCTTCCCCGTCTTTGTTCAACAGGGTCGAGTGCCAACATTTCTAGCTTTGCTGACACATCCAAACCTGCATCAACCTCGCCTGCCATCTCTTGAAGACCTACAGCAACAGCCTCCACCACGTCTGAACCAGTAGCGGTCATGTGGGATCCTTTAGTGCACATAGCCCACTTGTCGGAGCAGGACAAGGAGTTGCTGCTCTCCATCCCACTCATCGATTTATATGATGAGGACACACGACCTGCACATGACACATCCAATGTTGTTGCTGGCAGTGTTAAACAACAACAAGATGGAGATCAGTACTGGGCGCCAACATATGACCCATCCCAGCAGAATATTCCTGTGATAGTGCATCCACAGAGTTCACATACTGTAGATAAGAAGAAGATGTTGAGTGCACCTATGCTTTTCACCTCCACATACAATTTAACTCCCAGTGGATGCAAATGTGTGAACATTGCTATAGAGGCGCATCATGTCTTGTGGTTGCATGCTAGAATGGACGCTGTTGCCAAGTGTACACGACGCCATCTTGGATGACGTCATCTCTGCAACAACGCAGAGTGGCATCGTACGACCATTGTTCCAATACTGTTGTCGAAGGACGTCCTGATTGGAGGTCATCTTTAACTTCCATCTGGCCATTTTAAACTGTGTGAACCGTTTGTAAGCGAGTACAGTTTAAGCACTCACCTCCTTAGGCTTCTTGCAGTTAGTACAGGGTGAGCAACAAAAGACGCGTCTATTCAACCGCTTACAAACTTTATTAACACAGGTCTTTATGATTTACAAATTCAGACGTGTGAGTGAGGCGTTGGAGTTTCATTCGGTATACAGTACTCACTTCTTAACGAACACATCACTCAGATGTCACCGTCTTCATCGAATCACTCACGTAGACGAGCTATGAAGCTGCTATGCAAAGTGTCCTCGGGTATAACAAGAGGAATACTGGCAACATCTCTACGGATGTTGGCCTTCAGCGCCTGGAGGTTTTGAGGGCGAGTTTCGAACATTCTGCCAGAGCAGGAAATCTGGAACCTTAGATCGGGCGAACATGCCGGCCAAGTCACTTCACCAAACCTGGAGATGAGACGTCCAGGAAATTGTTCACGTAGCTCGTCCATTGACAGACGGGCGGTGTGTGCATTTTTGTCGTCCTGTTGATACCGTGTGATTGGACGGGGATGGTTTAGTCTGCGGGAAGCTCGTTGGGTCTCCACCACTGACTTTGTTTCATTGTAAAGCTCTACCACACAGACACGGTCTTGCACATGTTATTTTTTATCGCGACTGAATTTCTCACTCCATTGCAATGCTGCTAGCGTGTCACTGACTAGCCATGCACCCACATTCGCAATAGCCAAGGGAAAATGAGCGTTCTTTCTGACTCATCCTGTACAAGCCCGCAAGGCAAGTGCCAGTAGGTGGCGTGAGTTTTCCAAGCCGAACTCTTGAATTACCTCTGGAACCTGTCGGATGTAAATTAAAACTACACTCCTGGAAATTGAAATAAGAACACCGTGAATTCATTGTCCCAGGAAGGGGAAACTTTATTGACACATTCCTGGGGTCAGATACATCACATGATCACACTGACAGAACCACAGGCACATAGACACAGGCAACAGAGCATGCACAATGTCGGCACTAGTACAGTGTATATCCACCTTTCGCAGCAATGCAGGCTGCTATTCTCCCATGGAGACGATCGTAGAGATGCTGGATGTAGTCCTGTGGAACGGCTTGCCATGCCACTTCCACCTGGCGCCTCAGTTGGACCAGCGTTCGTGCTGGACGTGCAGACCGCGTGAGACGACGCTTCATCCAGTCCCAAACATGCTCAATGGGGGACAGATCCGGAGATCTTGCTGGCCAGGGTAGTTGACTTACACCTTCTAGAGCACGTTGGGTGGCACGGGATACATGCGGACGTGCATTGTCCTGTTGGAACAGCAAGTTCCCTTGCCGGTGTAGGAATGGTAGAACGATGGGTTCGATGACGGTTTGGATGTACCGTGCACTATTCAGTGTCCCCTCGACGATCACCAGTGGTGTACGGCCAGTGTAGGAGATCGCTCCCCACACCATGATGCCGGGTGTTGGCCCTGTGTGCCTCGGTCGTATGCAGTCCTGATTGTGGTGCTCACCTGCACGGCGCCAAACACGCATACGACCATCATTGGCACCAAGGCAGAAGCGACTCTCATCGCTGAAGACGACACGTCTCCATTCGTCCCTCCATTCACGCCTGTCGCGACACCACTGGAGGCGGGCTGCACGATGTTGGGGCGTGAGCGGAAGACGGCCTAACGGTGTGCGGGACCGTAGCCCAGCTTCATGGAGACGGTTGCGAATGGTCCTCGCCGATACCCCAGGAGCAACAGTGTCCCTAATTTGCTGGGAAGTGGCGGTGCGGTCCCCTACGGCACTGCGTAGGATCCTACGGTCTTGGCGTGCATCCGTGCGTCACTGCGGTCCGGTCCCAGGTCGACGGGCACGTGCACCTTCCGCCGACCACGGCGACAACATCGAAGTACTGTGGAGACCTCACGCCCCACGTGTTGAGCAATTCGGCGGTACGTCCACCCGGCCTCCCACATGCCCACTATACGCCCTCGCTCAAAGTCCGTCACCTGCACATACGGTTCACGTCCACGCTGTCGCGGCATGCTACCAGTGTTAAAGACTGCGATGGAGCTCCGTATGCCACGGCAAACTGGCTGACACTGACGGCGGCGGTGCACAAATGCTGCGCAGCTAGCGCCATTCGACGGCCAACACCGCGGTTCCTGGTGTGTCCGCTGTGCCGTGCGTGTGATCATTGCTTGTACAGCCCTCTCGCAGTGTCCGGAGCAAGTATGGTGGGTCTGACACACCGGTGTCAATGTGTTCTTTTTTCCATTTCCAGGAGTGTATTTTTAGAACTTTAATATATTTCTTGAAAATACATTACAATTTAAAATTTAAATCTAGTGTTGTGTGTGAATTTACGATTACGACAAATAAATACGAATTTTAGTACATTTTAAAGTTTTAAGGATACTGAGAAGTATGTCCATGACTGAAACATGTGGTTGATCTGGGATTGGAAATTTTTGCAAATTATAATTTAAGTGACAAAACTGTAAAAATGTTACGATTATTAATAAAATATCTTGACGACCCACGTATCTTCGTCTGCACAGGAAGTAGATGTAGTAAGAATCGTGTTCGTACACTTATTAGTAACTACAGCACCATCTCAATTTTCAACTATTCCCGTGGTGAGGAGCTACCACTGACAGACTTGCGAACGTACACATCAGCTGAAATGGCTGCCCAGAACTGCATGTTATTATTTTGGATGGGTTACACAGTTCTCACAGACAATTCTTCTATGATTGATCTCACTCAATCATGTCACGTACGTACGAAGCAACGTTAGCTGCTAACGACGATTTTCCAATGTAGTGCGTTATAGAATATTTGTGACCCCTCTTACTCTGTTATGTACACTGTCTCCTCGCATCTCGCGTCATGCGAAAAAAGAATCACAACGTCGTTATACACTCCTGGAAATTGAAATAAGAACACCGTGAATTCATTGTCCCAGGAAGGGGAAACTTTATTGACACATTCCTGGGGTCAGATACATCACATGATCACACTGACAGAACCACAGGCACATAGACACAGGCAACAGAGCATGCACAATGTCGGCACTAGTACAGTGTATATCCACCTTTCGCAGCAATGCAGGCTGCTATTCTCCCATGGAGACGATCGTAGAGATGCTGGATGTAGTCCTGTGGAACGGCTTGCCATGCCATTTCCACCTGGCGCCTCAGTTGGACCAGCGTTCGTGCTGGACGTGCAGACCGCGTGAGACGACGCTTCATCCAGTCCCAAACATGCTCAATGGGGGACAGATCCGGAGATCTTGCTGGCCAGGGTAGATGACTTACACCTTCTAGAGCACGTTGGGTGGCACGGGATACATGCGGACGTGCATTGTCCTGTTGGAACAGCAAGTTCCCTTGCCGGTCTAGGAATGGTAGAACGATGGGTTCGATGACGGTTTGGATGTACCGTGCACTATTCAGTGTCCCCTCGACGATCACCAGTGGTGTACGGCCAGTGTAGGAGATCGCTCCCCACATCATGATGCCGGGTGTTGGCCCTGTGTGCCTCGGTCGTACGCAGTCCTGATTGTGGCGCTCACCTGCACGGCGCCAAACACGCATACGACCATCATTGGCACCAAGGCAGAAGCGACTCTCATCGCTGAAGACGACACATCTCCATTCGTCCCTCCATTCACGCCTGTCGCGACACCACTGGAGGCGGGCTGCACAATGTTGGGGAGTGAGCGGAAGACGGCCTAACGGTGTGCGGGACCGTAGCCCAGCTTCATGGAGACGGTTGCGAATGGTCCTCGCCGATACCCCAGGAGCAACAGTGTCCCTAATTTGCTGGGAAGTGGCGGTGCGGTCCCCTACGGCACTGCGTAGGATCCTACGGTCTTGGCGTGCATCCGTGCGTCGCTGCGGTCCGGTCCCAGGTGAACGGGCACGTGCACCTTCCGCCGACCACTGGCGACAACATCGATGTACTGTGGAGACCTCACGCCCCACGTGTTTAGCAAATCGGCGGTACGTCCACCCGGCCTCCCGCATGCCCACTATACGCCCTCGCTCAAAGTCCGTCAACTGCACATACGGTTCACGTCCACGCTGTCGCGGCATGCTACCAGTGTTAAAGACTGCGATGGAGCTCCGTATGCCACGGCAAACTGGCTGACACTGACGGCGGCGGTGCACAAATGCTGCGCAGCTAGCGCCATTCGACGGCCAACACCGCGGTTCCTGGTGTGTCCGCTGTGCCGTGCGTGTGATCATTGCTTGTACAGCCCTCTCGCAGTGTCCGGAGCAAGTATGGTGGGTCTGACACACCGCTGTCAATGTGTTCTTTTTTCCATTTCCAGGAGTGTATTTATTATGTCTGAATGCGGTACTGTTTTACAAAATATACGCTACTGTATATTATAATACTCGAGTCAAGTAATGCACCGTAATTACATGTGAAGCATAAACATCTGGCTCCTTAACTGTTACTCCCAGTGCAAATGGAGATTAGTTTTTTTTTTTTTTTTTTTTTTCGAATCAAAAAGTGCGTGTTTTGACGCTCTGTCGATGTAGAGGCCGGAGGACAGATTATTCTGCACGACACGGATGTTGTTAAGAATCAGCCGTGGGCTTTGTTAAACGAACCTCTACGACATTCGTCCAGACTGTGTGACAGAAATTACAAAAAATTGTGTTGGGTGGTTGAACTTGGATTGGAATCACATCTTTCTCAAATACCATTTTCACGTATAAACAGTTTCTCAACCATAGTCGTCCTTTCTTCTGTAAGTTGTAGACATACGAAGGGCATTCAGTAAGTAATGCATCACATTTTTTCTCGGCCAATTTCGATTGAAAAACGCTTAATCTGTTGTGGGAGATCATATATTTTCCCGCTTCAGCCCTTATAGTTTCATGAAGTTCCGATAGCTGGTGGCGCTTTACGTAGCCTCCACAATGGCGTCTGTAACGGAAGTGCGTTCCAAGCAGAGAGCTGTCATTGAGCTTCTTCTGGCGGAAAACCAGAACATCGCAGATATTCGTAGGCGCTTGCAGAATCTCTATGGAGACCTGACAGTGAAGAAAAGCACGGTGAGTCGTTGGGCGAGGAGTTTGTCATTATCGCACCAAGGTCACGCAAACGTATCCGACCTCCCACGTGCCGGCCGGCCGCACACAGCTGGAACGTGCGGACACTCTCATTCCAGGTGACTGACGGATCACTATCAAACCCCTCGTTGCTCAACTGGACGTCTCTGTTGGTAGTACTGACACACTCGTCGACCAGTTGGGGTACTCAAAGGTGTGAGCCTGCTCAGTTCCTCGCCTTGCAACTTCCATTTATTTGGCCCAATGAAGGATACACTCTGCGGGAAGCAATACGTGGATAATTGGGAGGTTACTGACGCAGCAAAAAGTTGGTTCCGACGTCATGCAGATATACAGGCCTTGTCAGCAAGGTGGCGTAAGATCGTCGCATTGGAAAGAGATCGTGTTGAAAAATAGGGTTTTGTAGCTAAAAGTGTTAGGAGTAATATGGTGTATTAGAATCTTGAATAAAACCAACCTGTTTTCAGAAAAAATGTGTTGCACTACTTACTGAACGCTTCTCGTATATACAGGATACTACCAAGAAACAGTAGTAAGCTTTAGTTTGCGGCATGAGGATGTGTGTTATGAATGCTTGCCACTTGCAGATCTTCTGGTAGCTTTCATTTGAGCGGCTTCCGCAACACTTACGGAAGTCCACATTTGAGCCAGTGTAGACTTGCGTCTTTCAGACTGCGAAATATACTTTTTTAAGAACAAAGTCTCCGCAGCTGGAGGGTCCTTCCCATTGTACCAGATATTACGCTTTCATACCTATGCAGCACGTGAAGAATGAATGTTTAAACGCCTCTGTAGGCGCTGTTACCATTCTAAGCTTATCGTGGGCCCTACGGGATGTTGTTTCTGGAAGCTTTGTAAGCAGGATTTCACTGGGTAGTTGGCGTCTACCTGCGTCTGCCAGTTCAGGGCTTTCAAGATATCCTTGCCCCTCTCGTGTGAGAAAAGCAAACCAGTGACCACTCGTGCTGACCTTCAGTGTGTACGTTCATTATCCCTCGTAATTCCTGCTTGGTATCGGTCCCACACACATGAGCAATATTTGAGGACTAGTCGCACAAATGTTTTGTAAGCAATCTCCTTTGTAGACTTCCCGCTTTTTCCAGTATACTAGCAATTACTGAAGTCTGCTAACCGTTTTCCCTGCCACTGAACCGTTGTGATCATTTCATTAAACTGTATCATCTGCAGAAAGTCAGATAAGATATTCTGACAGATTACTAATAGACAACATGACCAGTAAAGGTGCAAATACACTTCCTTGAGGCACGACTTAACTAAGGAGGGGTCTTCAGAAAGTAACGCAATAATTTTTTTTTTCTGCAAGCCGGTTGGTTTTATTGAGGATTCCGGTAACCATATCATTCCCCACGCTCTTGGCTACAAAGCCCTATTTTTCAACATAATGTCAGACTAATGCGACGGCCTTATGCCACGTTACTTGGGGGCCCTTTATGCCAGCATGGTACTACTCTACTGGTCGACGTCGGAATCGACGTTTTGCTGTATCAATAACTTCTCATAATCCACGTGCTGCTTGCCGCTAAATGATTCCTTCTTAGGGCCAAACAGATGGAAGTCGGAAGGTGTGAGATCCGGGAAGAACAGTCCAGTGAGCTCCTCTCGGGTGCCAGACTTGTGTGAGGCCTTGCGTTGTCATGGAGAAGTTCGTTTGCATTTTTGTGGTGAGGAACACATTTCACGCATCCTTCCGGGCTGAAAGTATATGAGCATATTGCCAAATTTAACAAATGGGATGACACCAGGAGAAGTTCACAAACTGGGAAGTATTCCAGGGGGAACTGCGCAAGTATTTTGGCGACACACAACGACAGAAGTGCAAGGCTGAAGATATATTAAAGTGCAGGGCACAGCGTCCAGGAGAAACTACAGCATCCTACATTCAAGACGTCTTGGAGCTGTGTAAAATATTTCATCCTAGAATGAAGGAGGAAGATAAGGTTGCACAAGTCACGAAGAGTGTTGCTGAGGACATGTATCAAGCTCTACTAGTGAAGGAGGTTTCGACAGCAGACGACTTCATAAAATGGTGCCAGTATATCGAAACAATGCATCAAAAAAGGGTTACACGCAACAACTTTTGAACGGCTTCCAAACGTCGTATCGATATCTGTAATGGAGGAAGCAACTGATTTGACAAGTGTTCTTCGTCAAATAGTGACAGAGGAAGTTCAGAAGGCACTTGGATTGCACGGCGAGCAAAAAACCGAGATGCTACAAGAGGTTATAAGGGAGGAAGTGGAACACACATTGAACCCAATCTCCCGTCCTTCATTTCCCTTTAAAACGGTGAAAAAGTCGAGACCCAGGTGGAGTTACGTTCCTACAATGCCACATGAGGAACCTGTTTAAGCACCAAGGAAGACTGACGTCTGGAGGACCCAGGATAACCAACCAGTATGTTTCCACTGTGGACGACCGGGACATGTGGTGCGCTATTGTCGAGAAAGGCGGCGGATATTTTATGACGCCCGCGCCAGAAGACAGCAGACTGACCTTAGCCAACGCCAACTCTTGGACGACGAAAATGAACAAGAAGATGTGGGTGCAGGACGACGTAGGTCACCATCGCCGCAAGCTAGCCGCTAGAGAGGACACTCCCCAACACGCCGATCAAGGTCTCCATCGCCGTTTAGAAGCTCCAGCTAATCACCTAGCCGCCGCAACCTGTAAAACTAAAAGAGATGAGGCTGTCGAAGAGCAAAATCCTTCGCCATTGATCACTACAAAAATTATAGGAAACTACGTCGATATCCTCATGGATGGCCAACCAGCCCAAGCTCTTGTGGACTCTGGAGCATCATATTCAGTCATTTCGGAGAAGTGCCGTCGCCAGTTGCATGAAACCGTATTCGTCAACAACAAAACATCTCTGCTGAAGGTGGCTAATGGGAAATATGTAAAACCTACAGGAAGATGTGTCATTCGTGTGGGTATAAGTGGCCATACACAGCCCTTAGAATTCATCATCTTACAAGAGTGTAGTCATGACGTCATTCTCGGATGGGACTTTTTGAAAGCTTCTCAGGCAATTATAGATTGTGGTCGCTCGAAGATTATGCTAGACGAGATGAGATACTGTGGACAGGAAGATGAGCATCCGAGTGTGTGGAGTCTATGTGTGCTGGATGTAGTGATCATTCCTGCTGTCAGTGCTAGAAAGGTAACTGTCATGTATCATGCCATGCATCAACCCATGGATCTTGTAGTGGAATGTAAGAGAAGCATACCACTGAAGAATAACTTGGTCATCCCAACCTCTATCTTCTCGTTTAAGAACGGATTCGGTGAATTGTGGATAGTTAACTGCCACCAAGAACGGCAGATCCTTCCAAGACGTATCTGCATAGCAAACACTGAGCCGTAAATTGAAGAACAACTGAGCATCATAGAAACCTCCCATGCCGAGTCTGTGGGCGAAATTAGCGCTACCACTACGAGACAAGATCTTCTAGCTTGACTATCACCAGATCTCACTAAGGAACAACAGAAGAAGCTACTTGTCATTCTATAAGAGTTCTCTGAATGCTTCAACCCACAGGTGAAGAGCAAATTAGACAAATCGATGGTGAAGCCCCGGATTAGCACTGGAGACCATCAACCAACAAGACAGAGAGCATATCGTGTGTCAGCAACAGAATGTCGTATAATTCACGAGGAGGTAGAGGAAATAATGAAGAATGACATCATTCAGCCTTCGCAGAGCCCATGGTCATTACCAGTGGTTCTCGTCAGGAAGAAGGATAGCAGTTGGCGCTTTTGTGTTGATTACAGGAAGCTTAATAAGATAACTAAATAGGACGTTTATCCTCTTCCACGAATTGACGATACCCTAGTTTGTCTAAAGGGGGCTAAATTTTTCTCAACCATGGACATGTACTCTGTATACTGGCAAATCGAAGAAGATGAGGCTGATCGTGATAAAACTGCATGCATAACCCCTGAGGGATGATGGATAATCTTCTGTCACCTAAAGTGAACGATGTGTCTTTGTTATTTAGATGACCTTATAGTGTTCTCAGAGACATTTGATGAACATAAAAAAAGACAGGGTCGTTCTTAAGTGTCTCCAACAAGGCGTACTGAAACTTAATCCCAGAAAGTGTCTCTTTGGAGCAAAATAAATCAAAATACTTGGACACCTTGTGTCAAACGAAGATGTGCGGCCAGACCCAGAAAGAGTGAGATTTATAACGGAATTTCCTATTCCTAAAAGTATTAGAGATGTGAGAAACTTCCTCGGATTATGTTCTTATTACCATCGTTTTACGAAGACTTTTGTATCAAAGCCAGACCACTCCAAGAGTTGTTAAAAGCCGATGCTAAATTTATCTGGGTTGGTGCTCAACAAGATTCTTTCGATGTGCTGCGAAAAGCTCTCATGAATGACCTGTATTTGGTCTGTATGATGAGAGAGCACCTACAGAACTACACACAGATGCCAGTGGGTCTGGGACTGGTGCTGTTCTGGTACAAATTTCGGATGGAAAAGAGAAGGTGCTTCTAGGACACTTAAAAAATCCGAGAGAAACTACTCAACTACAGAAAGAGAATGTCTTGCTGTGATCTGGACCATGTGCAAATTTCGACAGTATCTCTTTGGAAGGCCATTCACAGTCGTTACAGACCATCATTCTCTTTGTTGGTTCACAGGTCTTAAGGATCCAACAGGACGACTCAACAGGTGGGCACTACGTCTTCAAGAATATGACATTACCACAGTGTAAAAAAGCGAGATAAAACACCAAGATGCTGACTGTCTCTCAAGAAACCCTGTGCAAGACCATCAAAACTTTGATGAAGATAGTGACTGTCTCCCTGCACTCCAGGATCTTTCTGCTGAGCAGAAGAAGGACACCAAGATAACTCAAATTAGGCTTGACTTAAATCGGTCAGAAGATGTGAAAGTAAAATTTAAGGTAGTTAATGGATTACTTTGCAAGAAAAACTTTGATCTGTGTGGAAAGAGGTGGCTACCAATGACTCCTAAGATCCGCAAGATATTTTTGTGGCCAGGTTTATTTAGGAGTGTCTGTCACTATGTGTCGCACTGTTGAGAGTGCCAGAGGAGAAAGGCAGTTCCTCAGAAACAACCTGGCCGACTCATACCAATTCCACCAGCCGAAACGCCTTTCCAGCATGTTGGTATTGTCCTCCTTGGACCATTTCCAACGTTTGCTAGTGACAATAGATGGATTATTGTTTGCATTGATTATCTGACACGCTATGCCATTACAAAAGCCGTGAAAACAGCCGAAGCATCTGAGGTAGCCAAATTCATTGTGGAAGACATTGTATTAAAACACGGCGCCCCAAGGTCGTTAATTACAGATAGAGGGAAAGTTTCTCAATCGAATCTTGTGACAGAGATAAACCATAGGTGCAACATTACTCATCGCATGACGACTGCCTACCATCCGCAAATTAATGGGCTTACTGAACGCCTTAATAAGACCTTGGCTGACATGCTATCAATGTTCATCAATGTTGAGCAGAGCAACTGGGATGAGGTGCTACCTTTAGTGACGTTTGCCTACAACACCGCCAAACAAGACACCACAGGATCTACCCCATTTTTCCTGTTGCATGGACATGAGGGACGACGATGGACATTGTGTTTCGGTTACATCCTGTGACATGGACGATGACTGCATCGGCCAGGTGTTAACCATTGCTGAGGAAGCTCGGCAGTTAGCTCTACTCCGCACGCTGCATGCTCAAAGAAACCATCACTGAAGGTATAACGCGAGCCACTGCCCTGTTGTCTACCAGCCTGGTGACCTTGTCTGGATCTTCACTCCTGTTTGGAAGGTTGGTCTCTCTGAGAAGCTACTCAGGCGCTACTTTGGACCTTATAAGGTTGTAAGACAGTTGTCTGATGTTACTTATGAAGTTGAGGATTGTGACCCCGACGTAAGACGACAGAAAGATCAGAGATATGGTCCACGTCCTTCGAATGAAGCCCCATACAGATCCTGCAACCCAGGGTCAATTCGAAGCTCCAGTGACAGGCAACAAGCGGAAAGGTGATGGAAAGCATAGCGGTAAGGGAAGTTCTAAGAAGATCATTGCCAGGGCGAACGTCAGTCATCAGGTGTCAGAGCACGCAGGACCGATGACTCGTTCCTGGACTAGGAGGATGTAACACCGAGATGCTGTTCTCTTAAGGAGGGAGTGATGTCACAGAAGAAGCTGAGTAGCACAGTCACTGTAGTGTATTGATGATGATATTAGACTGTTGCATGGAGGGTTGTGAGTTCAAAATTCACCTGAACTGTAAAATTTTAATTTTTATATTTGGTTCAAGTACATTCTAGAAGTAACCACAAATTTCAAGAATGCATTGTTCTGTAGCTGTATATATACTGTATGTGTTCTGGCCAGAGAAAGTTCGCTCTGCACTCTTGTATGTGCAAGTGCTGAATAAACCTTCATTAAGTGAAGTTAGTGTTCGTCATTCACCTAATTACACCTTCTTCTATGTGACAATATGAACTTCTATATAAGTAAAGAAACCTAATAAATAAAGTCTTAAAGTGCATGATGAGTTCATGAAGTGTGTAGCTATCACCAGTTGTTTTCAATATATAAGTTGACAAGTAATTAACATGGGATGGAAACATATCAGAGTACTCAGAAAAGGAATAAGCACAGCATGTGATTTCCTACAAATATTACCTGCATTATGTAATAGCTCATGCCTAAGAACAACACATTTTGCACACTCATTCAGTCATCAGTAACAGCATAATGTTCTGGGGAAAATGTGTTAAAACTGCAAAAAAGGACCATAAGAATAATGAAAAAAGTCACAAAAAGGCATGCTGCATTGAATTATTTAAAAATAGGGACTTTTGACAGTTCCAAGTGAATACATCTTCCAAACTTTGGTTTGGATACAGGAAAACAGTGAGCAACATGTAAAAAAACATCTCTGTATATCTCCAGAATGAATTTCGCACTTCACAGCATAGTGTGGGCATGACCCGCCATCACAGCTTTACTTCCACCACAAACTCTCTGTATATGTGTGGATGGATATGTGTGTGTGCGAGTGTATACCTGTCCTTTTTTCCCCCTAAGGTAAGTCTTTCCGCTCCCGGGATGGAATGACTCCTTACCCTCTCCCTTAAAACCCACATCCTTTCATCTTTCCCTCTCCTTCCCTCTTTCCTGACGAAGCAACTATTGGTTGCGAAAGCTTGAAATTTTGTGTGTGTGTTTGTGTGTTTTTTATTGTGCCTATCTACCAGCGCTTTCCCATTTGGTAAGTCATGGAATCTTTGTTTTTAATATATATATATATATATATATATATATATATATATATATATGTGTGTGTGTGTGTGTGTGTGTGTGTGTGTGTGTGTGTGTGTGTGTGTGTGTGTGTGTGTGTGTGTGTGTGTGTGTGTGTGTGTGTCTATGAATAAATAAAAGTAATCGAAAGAAACAGCATTCCCCAGTTAATACAGTCACATATACATAGTCTGCAGAGTTAAGTTAATGGTCTTGGTGCTAAATGAAATATTGTTAATGGTAAGTGTACACTTCAGTTTTATATTGTGTAAATTATAATGTCACATCTAAGTTGAGAGTCTGTTGATGCTATAGTTCTTCTTAAATTAGTTTTTCACAAAAGTGATTTTCAAATGCTGTATTTCTCTGAACTGCAGTTTCTTGGAATTAATGCTAAGCAATGTACCAAGTGTTGATGTTATTAAAAACTTAGGGATGTTGAAACTGAGGTTACAACATTTATATAATTATATTTGTGAGAAGTGGTTGGTGGGGGAGGGGGGGGCGGTGGAGGAAATTGATGGGGGCAGCAACTGTGGACATGAAAAATGGATAGTGTCTTGAAAGGAGGGTATAAGATGAACATCAACAAAAGCAAAATGAGAATAATGGAATGTAGTCGAATTAAGTCAGGTGATGCTAAGGGAATTAGATTAGGAAATGAGACACTTAAAGTAGTAAAGGAGTTTTGCTATTTGGGGAGCAAAGTAACTAATGATGGTCGAAGTAGAGAGGATATAAAATGTAGACTGGCAATGGCAAGGAAAGCATTTCTGAGGAGGAGAAATTTGTTAACATCAAGTATAGATTTAAGTGTCAGGAAGTTGTTTCTGAAAGTATTTGTATGGAGTGTAGCCATGTATGGAAGTGAAACATGGACAATAAATAGTTTGGACAAGAAGAGAATAGAAGCTTTTGAAATGTGGTGCTACAGAAGAATGCTGAAGATTAGATGGGTAGATCACATAACTAATGAGGAGGTATTGAATAAGATTGGGGAGAAGAGAAGTTCGTGGCACAACTTGACTAGAAGAAGGGATTGGTTGATAGGACATGTTCTGAGGCATCAAGGGATCACCAATTTAGTATTGTAGTATTGGAGAGCAGCGTGGAGGGTAAAATAGTAGAGGGGGACCAAGAGATGAATACACTAAGCAGATTCAGAAGGACGTACGTTGCAGTAGTTACTGGGAGATGAAGAAGCTTGCACAGGATAGAGTAGCATGGGGAGCTGCATCAAACCAGTCTCAGGACTGAAGACCACAACAACAACAATCCCTCATTTAAAAAAAAAAGTGAGGTGAGTAACACTCTTTCCCCCACCGACGATGAAATGTATTTTGAAAATAATTCAAAATATGAATAAACTGTGATGACACCCCCTTTCCCCCAAGCAGTGAACCCTGGTTCCATGCCTGGCTGACTTCACAGAGACAGAAAAACCTTTAAGCACTTCACTTTTCAAATAAATTTTCTCTGAGAAAAATGTGCACATCAAAATGATTGTTTTGATCTGAAACCATTATCCAGCAATACATAAGAATGTAAGTGGTGAAATTTAAGTACATAATGTGATAGTATATTATTTTTCTCTAATTTCATAGCTGTTATATGACAGCATGAGTTAATGAATGACCCCATTGTTTGTCTGAAGTTATTTTAGAAAACCACATGGAGCCTGATTTGGAACACCCTCCTTACATATGAATCAAGTAATTCATGCACTATGTTGGTAGGTAGCTTGAAGAAACAATGGGTAGTTGTTGCTGAAATTAACAGACAAAACCATTGTAACCATGGCTAACCTGTGTATGTGGTAGATACTCTTAGCTATAAATCTAGTGATATCAGCATTGCATTAAATGCTAATTCTGAATTTCAGTTTCAATTCTGAATTAATAATGCACATTTTCCAACGTTCACTGAAGTTATTTGCAGATGACACTAGTGAGAGATATTAAGGAATCTCTATTTACAATAATGGAACGAGTCCTTAAGTCCATATATCCATGGTTCAATACCAGCTGGATGACCCTTAATATGAAGAAAAGAAATTACCTTCAATTAGGAAGAAGTGAATAAAAACCAAGATCTCCACCTGGTAGTGGGTGGTAATGAATCAAAATATACAAAACCATTAGGAATAAATGTTGATCAAGACTTAAATTGGAAAGATGATGTAATGAAACTCTCCCAGAGACTTAGTTCAGCATACTTTGTTCTGAGAGTAATTTAAAAAGTTTGCACTCCAGAAGGGGCTTGAATGGCATATTTTGGTTGCTTCCAGTCCCTTATAGCTTATGGGTGAATATTCTGGGGTAAAGCCATTCGCCAATTTAACGAATATTTTAGAGTACAGAATGGGGCTATTTGAATCTTTACTCATTGCACTACAAGGCACACTACAAGGGCACAGTACAAGCCCCTACTTAAAAATTTTTTGTTTCATCAGCCTTCTGACAGTTCAAAGCAGCCTACCATGAATTCCTCTCTTGCGGCAACCAGTTCATCTCAGAGTAGTACTTACAACTCACATCCTCATCCTCAATTATTTGTTGGGTATATTCCAGTCTCTGTCTTCCCCTAGAGTTTTTGCACTATACAGCTCCCTCTAGTTCCATGTATTAAGACATGTCCTATCATTCTTTCACTTCTTCTTGTCAGTGCTTTCCATATGTTCTCTTCTGTACCAATTCTATGCAAAACCACCTCTTTCCTTATTTTATTAGTCTACTTAATTTTCAGCATCCTTATATAGCACCACATCTCAAAAACTTCAGTTCTCTGCTTCTCTAGTACAACCATATTTTGTGCTTCATACATACATTACCAGGAATTTGCTCCTCAGATGAAGGCTGATGTTTAATACTAGCACACATCTTTTTGCCAGGAATGCACTCTTTCCCTGTGCTAATCTGCTTTTCATATACTCCTTGCATTGTCTGCAATGTGTTATTTTGATTACAAAGTAGCAGAATTCCTTTCCTTCATCTACTTTTTGGTCAATAATTTTGATGTTAAGTACCTCACTAATCTCATTTCTGCTACTCCTCATTACTTTTGTTTCTCTCTCAATCCATATTCTTTAGTCGTTAGACTGTTCATTCCATTCAACACATCCTGATATTCTTCTTTACTTTTACTGAGGGTAGCAATCTCATCAGTGGATATTATCATTGATATCCTTAAAGCTTGAATCTTACTCTTGAACTTTTATTTTTATTTCTGCCATTTCTGCGTTGATATATAGATTGAACAGCAGTGGAGAAAAGTACATTCCTAGCTTATATGCTTTTTAATCTGAGTGCTTCATTCTTCCTATACATAAAAAAGTCTGTGTTAATGGTCAGAGCTAAACTTGATGATCTACAAATTAGTAATAATTACCATAGCTGCAACACATGCAACTGTGGGTCCCTCCATGTAGAGTTGTAGACTGAACAATAACAACTTTTACTTAAAGACATTTGTGCCACATTGATGTCATTCTTTATAGTACACTATCAACATACGTAAAGAGGTTGGAGAAGAAACAGCTATTAGAACAGAGTTAAAAATTTCTTCTTGAGAAATGTTTCTACAGTTTAAGTGAATATGCTACCTTGCAGAGATAATAGGCCCTAGTTCAGTATATTTTTAATCTATTAACACATGAACTATATTTGCTGTTTCTGTTTTTGCACAAGAAAGTTTTTGCTATTGATGACATGTTTTCTCTATTTCAGATGCAGTGTAATACCCCACTTCAGTGAAACGATCATTTACAAGCATAGTTGTAAAAAAGGAGTGTTGGCAACTGTTCATATGTTTCTATTTTTCAGAAGGGTAATATAACAAAGTTACCTGTTCTAGTAATGTTATTGCTTATACTTCTTGTACATAATGTAAGCTAATTGTAGACTATATATATGTGTGTGGTTCCATTGATGGTTTTCTCCCCAAATCATATATTAAGTGATGTGCCAGAGTGTTAGGGTACTGAACCCATATTCAGGAGGAATGGTTTCTGAACCCCAAACTGGCCATCCTGACATGGATTTCCCATGGTTTCCCCAAGTTGCCAAGGTGAATGCCATGATGGTTCCTTTGAAATGGTCATGGTTGACTTCCTGTCCTGTCCTTGCCTAATCTGATCCAAGTTTTTATGTATTCTATATGGGTATCTATTAAATTTGTAACACATTTGAGATGTCCTACACTGTTGTGTTGAATAGTTAACGGATGAGTAAGTAAATACATAAATAAAAAGTAAATGCCAGAATTATTTCCTCAACAGTATTGTAACTGAAGATTTATACATCACTGTTAATACCATACTGTTAGCCCTATATGTCTATAAAATTTGTTTATTTATCAGGTTAGAATGTACATATATGGATCCTACTAATTATTATAATAATAATATAATTACTGCCCTTGTGACATTGCATAGGAAGCTATCAGTTCTCACTTTTGCAGAAGAGGATACAAATACTTCTCTATGATTTTGAATATTTGAGAAACTTGTACAAGAGGAGAACAGTTATATAAGCAATGCAAGCCACTTATAAACTTTGGACATTCCCTACAATTAGTAAATGACCCTTACATTATCACTATGTTGTCAATGCATTACTCATCACAGTTTTCTTCTGTAAACATAAGAGTACAATGAAGTCATTTGGTTAGACATTAAATAGCCAAACATGCAGAATACCCTAACAGCTTCAGTTCACAGGATAAATACTTAAATGGCTACATTAGCTCAGAACAGAGCTTTAGTGAATACTGCAATTACAACAAATAATTGTTTGCTCCTGCATCTCATGACCTGGTTGAGGCACTCATATAGTTATGCATCAGTGAATCTGTGATGGGTCATCTTTCTGAGAAATTGGAGCTGCAGTCTTGACTGTAAGCTTGGGATAACAAACCTGAAAGAAGCAGTAAAACCAAGGCCCAATTAGCATAACAAGTAATTTATATCTATGAAATTTGACAGATTTGAGAAATATTGTTTGAAATAACTATAGTGGCTTAGAGCTAACAAAGTAGTGAGAGGACTTGAGAGCAACATTTGGTCAGTCAGTCTCAAAATTAACATATGGTAACTATCTGATGACTTCAACATGGCTGATATGAGCTTGTGGGTTGTGCCCATATATCTCGCAGCATGGTTGATGCATACATACTGGCAATCATCAACTGCATCTGTTTTGGATCCTCTGTATGAGAAAGTGGTGCTGCCGGCTTGAATGTAAGCTATCCATGACAAACCTGACACACTTGAACTGCATAATATTTCTGAGATGGAAGAAATTATATCCACTGTTCTTGGCAGTTGTTAGCAGAGAGGCTTTCTAACAGTAGTAATAGATGTAACTGGTAAAGTGTTCTAGTCTCTAAATGCAGATGAGAAGTACACTATAACAGGTTAGCACAGAGATTCCTTTTTTTTCTTCCAATTATGGTCTAGAAAACATGTTGCTATATTGTGAAAGGGAACAAATTCCTAATGTTGGTGTGTATATACCATCAGTTATTTTTCTTTTTTGTAATTTGTAAAAATATGAAGAGTGTTCAAAGATGAAAAATGCATTAATAATTTTAATATCATAATAATTAGCATTAATTCACACAATTCTATTTAAAACTTACATAAATTAAACACTGGATTTTAATGACTGCATTCTTGACAGTTGTAAGACTCATTCACAATTATATCTGTCTGTAAATGAGTAAGATAATATTCCCACTGGATATCTGAACATACCTGAAGGAATATACATAGTTTTTGACTAATTACTAAGTCAGTTAAAAGGTAAAACTGTCATCAGTCTTAAGTTTGGCAAACACCACAGTGCTGTACTAGACATAATCCTATTGGATGTCCTATCAGGGTCCAGGTATTCCAATTTATCCAGGATTGTCCCAAATTTCCAATTGAAAATCTGACTCCTGATTAAACCTTTTCAGGATGGGGAAAATCATGATCACACAAAAATGGACAAGATTTCATACAATGTTATTGAATCCACTCTAAATTGTTAATTATGTGTTTAAAATTGAGGGCAATCTTGTAAAAGTTACAGAAATTTAAAATTCTGCTTTTAATTTTAGTCAGAGAGCTAAGTTGGCAAACCTGACATGACAGCCACTGTTTTTGAGTAACAAGTCAGAAGACAATCCTACCAGTGCTTAGTCATTGTCTGCAAGAACAGCCAAGTAGTGTTGTGCAGTCTCCTTTGTGAAACATTTTTACAAATTTGGATTCATCATCAGGCAGTGAAACTAAAGAAGTGCCAGTGACAAAAAAGAAACAAAAGTTGAAAAATACATCCAAGAGTGTGTAAAGTTTACTCAGGGCTTCGAAATGGTGAAAATGATCACAATTTTCACTGTACTTTGTGCCCATTATGTTTCAGTGTTTATGATGGATGTTTAAAAACCTACAGTCATGCAACATATAGAAATTTTATTCAACTGCTAGCCTTGAAATGCAGATGAAAGTAAGTTCGTTTTATGCTTCTCATAGAAGTTTAGGGTAAGAAAAATTAATAGCTGAGGAAGCATCCTTTGTGTTTCACTCAGTTATAGATGGCCATAGTTATGTTTCTGTGGACTACTGCACCAATTTGTTCCCACAATTGTTTCCAGATTCAAAAATTTCTGAGAAATATTCATGTGGACACACAAAAGCAACAGAAGTGACTTTGTCAATATTGGGTCCTCACTCAAGTAGAGTAGACAATTCAACAATTGGAAAATTCTGTTTACTATTCTGCTTCTTCAGATGCATCCAACAAAGGACACTTTAAAACCTCTCCACTGGTACTACATTATTTTTGTCATAAAAAAGGTGTATGTACAAAACTTCTCTCATTTTATAGCAGTGATAGTGAAACATCTGACTCTGTAGTGACAGAAATCAAAATTGAGCTAAATAAAGCATCTATACTGCTGAAGAATATCAGCAGTTTTTCTGCTGACAACACCTCTATTAATTTTGGAAAGTTTAAAAATGTATACACTGATCAGCGTGAACTTTACGACCACATACCTAGTAGCCAATATGTCCACATTTGGCACAGATAACAGTTGTAACACATCATGGCATGGAAGTAATGAGGCCTATGTAGGTCGCTAGAGGGCGCTGCACCACATCTGCACACACAAATCACCTAATTCCCATAAATTACAAGGAGAGGGCAATGAGCTCTGATGCCACATTCTATCACATCCCAGATGTGTTTGACTGGGTTCAGATTTGGCAAATTGGGGGGGGGGGGGGGGGGCAGCACGTCAGCTGGAACTCACCACTGTGCTACTTGAACCACTTCATCACACTCACGGCCTTGTCACAGGGTGTATTATCTTGTTAAAAATGCCACTGCCATTGAGAAAAAAAAGACGTCATGAAGGAGTGTACGTGATCTGCAACCAGTGTATGATACTTCTTGGCCATTATGGTGCCTTGCACAAGGTCCACGGGACCCATGGATGTCCACATAAATGTTACAGCATAAAGGAGCCGCTGCCAGCTAGTTTCCATCCCACAATAAAGGCGTCAAGGAGCTGTTCTCCTGGAAGACGATGGATTCACACCCTCCCATCAGCATGATGAAGAAGGTGTCAGGATTCATCAGACCATGCAATGCTCTGTCACTACACCAACATCCAGTGCCGATGGTCATGTGCACATTTCAGTTGTAGTTGCTGATGTTATTCTTAACATTGTCACAAGCATAGGTCATTGGCTGGAAGGCCCTTCATTAGGAGTGTACAGTGCACTGTGTGCTCAGACACACTTTTACTCTGCTCAGCACTAAAGTCTGATGTTAGTTCCACCACAGTTTGCTGCCTGTCCTGTTTTGCCAGTCTGCCTGGCCTACGATGTATAACATCTGTAATGAGGGATGGCCGCCCAACCCCACAATAGTTGGACATGGTTTCACCTCGGTTTTGGCATGTGCTAAAGACATTCACCACAGCACTCCTCAAGCACCCAACATGTTGTGCAATTTCTGAAATGCTCCTGCCAAGCCTCCAGGCCATCATAATCTGCTTTCAATCATCCAATGACATAGGGTATGTCATCATAGTACAAAAAAATAGCCCAAATTGAATATATTACAATTTTTTATGAGGCAAAAGTAATGAATGCTAAGAAATTCAAAACCTTTTTAATTTTTTTAATGCTTGGTGCTTCTCAGCTTGTAAAAATGTGTTCAAAAACATCTTCTATGCATCATGAGCTGACCTAAAGCTTTTATGAGCCAAACTGATATTCTCACTTATAACCCATCATCAGTGGCATCTGATAAAAAGGACAACACATGGTTGTATGGACATTGATATCTAAAACATGATAATTGTATACATAAAATCAGAAACATAAATCTACTTACATTATGTATCTCTACATCAGTGACATTCATGTCAGTTACAAATTCTTTGTAACATACAACTTTATGTTCATCTAGAAAGCAAACAACCATGGGGATGCCCACAATCCAATTACAACCATGTCTATGTTAATACATTAGGATATGAAATCCATGCTACCTCACAGGAGGCAGGTTGTCATGTATTGCTGTCAGTTCTTGGGTAGTGACATTATTGGTCACATTTGACATAAATGTCACATAATGTAATCATGGAATTAACAGATTGACCAAGGAGTCTGCATTACATGTTATTTGTTATTTCTAAGATCCTAATTATTTGCACTTGGCATTTATAAATGTAAAATCTCATGTTTGGGCAGTTAGTTATGTAAGAGTAAAACATATAAAAAGCATAAAATTGTAAAAAATACATACAAAATAAGTAAGAAACAATATTACTTGTCACACACTACACATTGAGCAAGTTAGCCTGAGCTCAAAATCTGTGTCTATCATATAATGAGGTTGTCAGTTTGGACTCATAGTAATCCAATATTTAATGTCAAATTAGATTTTGTTTCCACACAGGAAATGCAGAGACTACAAACCAAACTTATTCAGTTAAAATACTGTTCAAGTTTTGCAGATACAAGGGTCATTCAATAAGTAATGCCCCACTTTTTTTCCTCAGAACATATTTATTGTTAAGAGTCAGAATTTGGTGACAATATACATCTACATGTCTTGTCCATGTTCTACTTTTCTATATGGTCTCCATCACGTTCAATGGTCGTATACCAACATTGTGGAAGAGCATGTATTCGCTGCTGGTAAAAGCTGTTGTCCGGTAGGTGTAGCCATGTTTTCACTCCATGACTCACACTCCCATCATTTTCAAAGGGTGTTCCCCATAGAGAATCTTTTACCATGACTTTTCTGGCACAGGGGGTTGTCTTGAATTTCTTCTTTAGTGGTGAACAGGGGTGATGCCCCTCCATGGACTGCCTTTTTGTTTCCGGTGGAAAGTGGTGCACCCAGCTTTCGACCCCCGTAACGATCCGTGACAGAAAGGCCTCTCCATTGGTCTCAAAATGCTCCAACAGTTCAGATGAAATGGCCCTTCTTTGAATCTTGTGGTCAACTGTGAGCACTTGTGGAACCCATTGTGAGTACCTCTTTGTAAATCCAAGAGTCTCAATCATTGCAGATGCACTTCCAATGCTGGCTGACAACTGTAGAGCCTATTGTCAAGTTGTGATGTGCCAGTTGACATGAATAATTGGATCCACACGATTCAGCATGTCTGGAGCTGTGGCTGTGGCTGTGGCTGTGACAGGATGTCCTGAGCATGGCTGATCATGGAGCTCTGTTTTTGCATTTCCTCATGCTGTAACTTTCTTTACCCATCGCCTAACTGTACTCCTGTCAACTGCATCATCACCATACACTGAACACAAACGTTTATGGATGTTCACCATGGTTTGTTTTTCTACACACAAGAATTCAATAACAGCACACTATTTGTAATGTGAGTCTTATGTAGACGTTGACACTGTACTACGGCTTTGCCATCTGCCAGAACGGTTTGAAACTTAACTGGCGCACAGAACAAACATCAAATGTGAAGCACCAACTAGGATGTTTGTCTGTGCAAGTTAATAGCTTTTTAAAAAATTTGGGCATTACTTATTGAACGATCCTCGTACATATTATTCTGTGACTCTGGTTGTTCATTATGTTGTCAGGGTGTTTCATCATATGAATTTATATCTCAGTTTCTACTATAATGTTTTTTTTATTGAAATCATTATCAGAATGCTTGTAACCTGTTAATTGAGCACTGAATTCTGAAAAAAAGCACAAAGAATAAACTAAGAATAGAAGTCAGATCACATTAGAAAAGAGTGAACAAGTAGAAAATGAAAAGTTTATATGCTTACCATAATGTGATCACACTTCAAAAACTAGGTTGCAAATTGGTATCAGGAAAGAGAACACAATAAGATCATGTATTATACACAATGTGGATAAGAGGCAAGCACAAACATGTCCAGAAAAAACAACATGAAGTGAATGTGATAAATTTCATGTTTGGCAAACAGGGAGTAACTTGGTGGTGGTGGTGGTTGTTAGTGTTTAACGTCCCGTCGACAACGAGGTCATTAGAGACGGAGCGCAAGCTCGGGTTAGGGAAGGATTGGGAAGGAAATCGGCTGTGCCCTTTCAAAGGAACCATCCTGGCATTTGCCTGAAGGAGTAACTTGAAACAAGATTTAGACAGCATATTAATGTCCTCAGCATTCATAATTTTTGTATATTGTACCCTTAGATTGTAATTGTCAAAATATGATATTTTACATTTATAAATTCATGTCACAGATTCATATAAATATGATCTCAGAAATAACAAAATACATGTACTAAGACTCTTTGGCCTATCTGTCCACTCCATGTTTATGTTTAGGTTAGTGTTGTTTAACGTCCCGTCGACAACGAGGTCATTAGAGACGGAGTGCAAGCTCGGGTTAGGGAAGGATGGGGAAGGAAATCGGCCGTGCCCTTTCAAAGGAACCATCCCGGTATTTGCCTGAAACGATTTAGGGAAATCACGGAAAACCTAAATCAGGATGGCTGGAGACGGGATTGAACCGTCGTCCTCCCGAATGCGAGTCCAGTGTGCTAACCACTGCGCCACCTCGCTCGGTGTCCAAGTGTTTATGTTATATGACATTTATGTCAAATGTGACCAAGAAATGTCATTGTTTAAGAACTGACAGTAATAAAATACACAACAGCCTATTGGCTGTGAGGTAGGACAGATTTCATGTCCTAGCATATTAACACAGACATGGTTGTAATTAGATTGTAAGTATCCCCATGGTTGTTTACTTTCTAGATGAACATAACATTGAACATCACAAAGAATTTTTAACTGACTAGCATGTCATTGACATAAGGATAAATAATGTAAGTTACTTACGTTTCTGCTATTATGTATGCAATTGTCATATTGTAGATATCAGTGTTCATACAACTCTGTTTTTCTCTGTATCAGATAACACTGATAGAGTGTTATGCATGAAAATACCAGTCTGCATAATAAACATTTTAAGTGCAGCTCATAGTCCCTAAAATTCAAAATTGGCTGCCAGTTCAATGACTTCCGCTACAGTATACATGTAAAACTAATAATGAACAAAACCTTGTTAAAATTTTTAGACTTTTACCACACATAATTACAAAAAAAAACATAGCAACTTTTGCATCACCAATGTCTGGACAAAATTTCTGCTGCTGCATATGCATATCAAATGTATTCCTCTCATTCCCAGATGTAAAGTAATTCTATGAAATATGCCATTAAAGAATTTGGACAAATTGAGTTACCTAGATTGTTAGTGTGTTTGAAAACAGAAACATTATGCAATCAGCATCTTTAATCCACAGTACAGAAAGGATGATTGCTATTCACCAGATAGAGGAGGCATTGAGTTGTAGACAGGCACAGTAAAAAGACTGCTAGAAATATATAAGCTTTCGACAAAGTTCTTCTCCATAAGCAGAACTCACTTATATTCACACATCAACAACAACGGTAATAATAATAATAATAATAATAATAATAATAATAATAATAACTCTCTCTCCCACACATGGCTATTATCTCTGGCCACTAGGCATCATTGTCAATCCATCCATAACTTTCCAGTGTCATTATCACACAAAAATTGTACATTTATTAACAAAGGAACAGATCTATGGAACTTTTTTGGGCTAGAATGTGATGTCCTATTGACACTGAAATTATTACAGACAATTTCCATTGAAGAAATGTAAACACTTTTTCCTTTTTTTGGGTTACATGAACCGTGTGTCCAAATTATAATGTGTTTTGATGAGTCTCATGTACATTAAGTCAATGACTTGACATTATTTGTTATGAGGCAACAAACTTCTATTCTATTCTCTTAGAATCTTTGTTCAGCCATCTATTATCCAATCAGCTGCCTAAAGGTCCTCCCCATTTACATTACATTTTCGCTGCAATTGTAATTATGTCTTCCACTCCAGTCTGTTCCCTCTTCCAATCCTTTGTTGAAGATGTTTGTTTGTGTTTGTGGTTTTAGGGCGCACAACTTCAATGGTCATTAGCGCCCAGACTACGTTAGGGATGCACCGCCAGGCACAAGTTTAAAACAGCAACTAAAAGGGAAAACACGATAAAAGACAGACTGACAGGCATAGGATTTAAAAAAAAAAAAAAAAAAAAAAAAAAAAAACCAGCATAATCAAAGGTCCTTAGAGAGGTTGGTCAAGTTGATAAAATGAAGAACGCGAGCAGCTGCTCGTGGGTCATCCGCTAAAATGGCATCTAGACTACAGGGCAGGCCAAGATCAAGACGCAGTGTGTTAAAATCCGGGCAGGACGTTAAAATGTGGCGGACCGTCAGCAATTGCCCACATGGGCAGAACGGCGCCGGCGCAGCCGTCAGCAGATGGCGATGGCTGAACCGGCAGTGTCCAATTCGTAACCGGGCCAAAACGACCTCCTCCCGCCGAGAAGGGCGGGAGGATGACGTCCAAGCCACGGGAAGAGGTTTCAAGGCCCGAAGCTTGTTGTCTGTAAGTGCAGCCCAATCGGCATGCCACAGCGATAAAATGCGCCGACGAATGACCCTGCTACAATCTGACGAAGGGACACAACAAGAAGCTGTCCGAGGTTGGAGGACCGCAGCCTTGGCCGCTGCATCTGCAGCTTCGTTCCCAGGGATACCGACATGGCCAGGAACCCACATAAAGCTAACCGGAGAACCGACGTCCACCAGCTGCTGAAGAGAGCGTTGGATCCGGTGCACGAAAGGGTGAACCGGATACGGATCACTGAGGCTCTGGATGGCGCTCAGGGAATCGGAGCAGATGACATAAGCAGAATGTCGGTGGTGGCAGATGTAAAGAACAGCCTGGTAGAGGGCAAAGAGCTCAGCTGTGAAGACCGAACAATGGCCATGGAGCCAGTATTTGAAACTTTGTGCCCCGACAATAAAAGAACACCCGACCCCGTCATTGGTCTTAGAGCCATCTGTATAAATGAAGGTCATATTAATGAACTTCGAACGAAGTTCGACAAAACGGGAGTGGTAGACCGAACCGGGGGTAACCTCCTTTGGGAGCGAGCTGAGGTCAAGGTGAACGCGAACCTGAGCCTGGAGCCAAGGTGGCGTGTGGCTCTCGCCCACTCGAAAGGTTGCAGGGAGTGAAAAATTAAGGTGTTGAAGGAGGCGACGAAAGCGAACTCCAGGGGGTAGCAGGGCAGAGACATACAGCCCGTATTGACGGTCGAGCGAGTCGTCAAAAAAGGAACAATAAGACGGGTGGTCGGGCATTGACAGTAGCCGACAGGCATACCGACAAAGCAGTATATCGCGCCGGTAGGTGAGTGGCAATTCACCAGCGTCAGCATGAAGACTCTCGACGGGACTAGTATAAAACGCTCCGATCGCAAGACGTAAACCCCGATGTTGTATGGAGTTGAGGCGGCGTAAGATGGATGGCCGTGCAGAGGAGTATACGAAGCTCCCATAATCCAGCTTGGAGCGGACGATCGACCGATATAGACGAAGTAGGACGGTTCGATCCGCTCCCCACGACATACCACTGAGAACACGGAGGACATTTAGAGAACGGGTACAACGGGCAGCCAAATAGGACACATGTGGAGACCAGCTAAGTTTCCTGTCAAATGTAAGACCTAAAAATTTGGTTGTCTCCACGAATGGGAGAGCAACGGGACCGAGTCGTAAGGACGGTTGGAGAAACTCTTTGTAACGCCAGAAGTTAATACAGACCGTCTTCTCGGCAGAAAAACGGAAGCCATTGGCGACACTCCAAGAGTAAAGACGGTCAAGAGAACGCTGAAGACAGCGCTCCAGGAAACATGTACGCTGAGCGCTGCAATAGATGGTAAAATTGTCCACGAAAAGGGAGCCCGATACATCAGCTGGGAGGCAATCCATTATTGGATTGATCGCTATGGCGAAGAGAGCGACGCTCAAAACTGAGCCCTGTGGCACCCCATTCTCCTGGCGAAAGGTGTCTGACAGGACAGAACCCACACGTACCCTGAACTGGCGATCCATTAAAAAGGAACGAATAAAAAGAGGGAGGCGACCGCGAAGGCCCCATGTATGCATGGTGCGGAGAATGCCCGCCCTCCAACAGGTGTCGTAAGCCTTCTCCAAATCAAAGAACACAGCTGCGGTCGGGCGCTTCCGCAAGAAGTTATTCATAATGAAGGTCGACAAGGTAACCAGATGGTCAACAGCAGAGCGGCGCCTACGAAAACCACATTGTACATTGGTAAGGAGGCGTCGAGACTCGAGCAGCCAAACCAAACGAGAGTGAACCATTCGCTCCATCACTTTACAGACACAGCTGGTAAGCGAGATGGGTCGATAACTGGAAGGCAAGTGCTTGTCCTTCCCCGGCTTAGGAATCGGGACAACAATATACTCGCGCCAGCATGCGGGAACATGTCCCTCAATCCAGATGCGATTGTAAGTACGAAGAAGGAAACCTTTACCCGCAGGAGAAAGGTTCTTCAGCATCTGAATATGAATAGAATCAGGCCCTGGAGCGGAGGACCGTGACCGGGCAAGTGCGTTTTCGAGTTCCCGCATGGTGAATGGGGCATTATAACTTTCACGATTCGAGGAGCGGAAGTTAGGTGGCCTAGCCTCCTCTGCCTGTTTTCGGGGGAGGAAGGCAGGGTGGTAATGAGCGGAGCTCGAAACCTCTGCGAAAAAGCAGCCGAAGGCAATGGAGACATCCTCAGGGGCCACAAGGACGTCATTCGCGACCGTCAAGCCAGAAACTGGTGAGTGGACCTTAGTGCCAGATAGCCGGCGCAGGCTACGCCAGACAACAGAAGAAGGAGTAAAACTGTTGAAGGTGCTTGTGAAAGCAGCCCAGCTGGCTTTCTTGTTTTATTTAATAATACGACGACACTGAGCGCGTAATCGTTTATAATTGATACAATTCGCCACTGTAGGGTGGCGTTTAAAGGTGCGTAAAGCACGTCGACGAGCACGTAAAGCGTCTCTACATGCTGCGGTCCACCAGGGGACCGGTACGCGACGTGGAGAAGAAATAGGGTGAGGGATGGAATATTCAGCAGCAGCGAGAATGACGTCCGTGAGGTGTGCGACCTGACGATCGCAGCTTGTGAAGGTTTCATCCTGAAAGGTCGCCCTGGAAGAGAAGAGCCCCCAGTCTGCCTTGGAGATGGTCCAACTAGAGGAGCACGGAGGGGGGGTATGCTACAGGAGATGGATAACACACGGGAAGTGGTCGCTCGAATACGTGTCAGAAAGTGCATACCACTCAAACCGGCGTGCAAGTTGGGGAGTACATATAGAGAGGTCTAAATGGGAATAGGTGTGAGATGTGTCCGAAAGAAAAGTAGGGGCGCCAGTATTGAGGCAGACACGTCTGAGCTGGTTGAAAAGGTCTGCTAACAGGATGCCCCTCGGGCAAGATGCTGGAGAGCCCCAAAGGGGATGGTGGGCATTGAAGTCTCCAGTTAACAAAAATGGTGCAGGTAGCTGAGCAATAAGTTGCATCATGTCTGCCCTGGTAACGGCAGATGACGATGGAGTGTAAACGGTACAAATGGAAAATGTGAAAGTGGGGAGAGTAATTCGGATGGCAACTGCCTGCAGGCCGGTGTGCAACGTGATGGGATCGTAGTAAATATCATCCCGGACCAGCAACATAACCCCTCCATGAGCTGGGATACCTACCACAGGGGGTAGGTCAAAACGCACAGAGGTGTAGTGTGCCAAGGTAATGTGATCGCATGGGCGTAGCTTCGTTTCCTGGAGGGCTACAACGAGCGGACGGTGCAAGCGGAGCAGCAACTTCAAGTCCTCTCGGTTGGAGCGACTGCTGCGAATATTCCAGTGAATAAGTGCCCTCGTAAGAAGAAAGGAAAATGAAAGAAGGGGTCACCTCGAAGGCCACTGAGGGCCTGGCTTCGAGCGAGCACCGCCGCCGCTATCAGTAGGCGGACAGTCATCGTCCATTGGGTCTATAGGTTCATCGGCCATCTTGGGAGGATGGCCGGGAGGGGGAGCTTCCTCCGCTGCTGAACGGCCAGATGTTCGGCTACCAGCGGTGCGGCCAGGCGAAACGG
Organism: Schistocerca cancellata; assembly: GCF_023864275.1. NCBI lineage: Eukaryota > Metazoa > Arthropoda > Insecta > Orthoptera > Acrididae > Schistocerca > Schistocerca cancellata. The sequence continues at coordinate 58,476,362 of NC_064629.1, read as the reverse complement.
ATGACAGCCTGGGGCGGCAACCGCTGGGTGGCGCAGGAGAAGAAATGCGCCGTGGCGGAGAAGGAGAACTGTGCTTCCTATGAGCCTTCTTGGAAGGTCGTTTGGTGGAAGTACTGGTCGATGGCTGGGAGGTCGAGGTACGTAGGAAGTCTGCACGGGACGGTTCCTTCTTCAAGGCCCGTGCATCTGACTTCTGGGTCTTCGTCTTAGCAGAAGCTGATGAAGGGGCTTGTGTCTGTGGGGTGATGGGAGGAAGAGGAGACGTCGACCGCGCGATCTTAGCACTGGCCGAACGGACGACCGTGGTGCTGAAGGTCAGATCGCATGTCTGGGTTGCCACCTCCCTGGTAGTCCGAGGGGAGGCGAGGACAGTACTGTATTTCCCCGCTGGGAGCAGCGTGGGATTCCTACTAGCCAATAGCTTGCGAGCAGCCGAGGTGGACACTTTCTCTTTGACCCGAATTTCTTGGATACAGCGTTCTTCCTTATAGACAGGACAGTCGCGGGAGGATGCGGCATGGTCACCCTGACAGTTCACACAACGAGGAGACGGAGGTGGACAGTCACCCTCATGGGCGTCCCTGCCACAAGTGACACATTTAGCCGCATTGGAACAAGACTGTCGAGTGTGATTGAAACGCTGACACTGGTAGCAGTGCGTAGGTGTCGGGACATAGGGGCGAACAGAAATAACCTCGTAGCCCTCCTTGATGCACGATGGCAGCTTAACACTATCGAAGGTCAAGAAAAGTGTCCGGGTCGGTACAAGATCATTGTTGACCTTTTTCATGACCCTATGGACAGCCGTCACGCCCTGTTCAGTGAGGAAAGATTGAATCTCCTCGTCATTCAATCCGTCGAGGGAGCTAGTATAGACTACACCACAAGACGAATTCAAAGTTCGGTGGGCCTCCACCCGGACAGGGAACGTGTACAGGAGTGTGGCCCGAAGCAGTTTTTGTGCCTGAAAGGCGCTCTCAGTTTCTAGTAATAAGGTACCGTTACGCAACCTGGTACAAGATTTGACAGATCCGGCTATGGCATCTACGCCATTCTGGATAACGAAAGGGTTGACAGAGGAGAAATCCTTTCCATCCTCAGATCGAGAAACGACGAGGAACTGTGGGCAGGCGGTAGTACTTTTGTCACTGGTGGCTGGTCACGTTTCCGTTTTTGGGCAGAAGTCGAGAGAGATGGAGTGAAATCCATTGCGGAGGAATCCCCCATGATTGCCAGCGTCTCCGATGGCGCGCTCCTTCCTTGTGGGGACCCTCTCAGAGGGCACTCCTGCCTTAGGTGAATGTTTACACCTCAGGTCACACCTCCCGAGAAACAGACGGAGGGACCAATCGGCTCAGCTCAGGCAATCACCCCTCCCCGGGCCTGGCCTTTACCAGGGGGTACGCGCGTGCCTTACATGTCTACCCAGGGCGGGGACTTACGCGTTACCCCGTCACCGGCTACGCGTGCGAACGCGTGGGTCGGCCTTCAGGCACGCACAGGGAGGAAGGAAGAAGAGGAAAAAGGAGAGAGAGAGAGGGGGGGGGGGAGAGAGAGAGAGAGAGAGAGAGAGAGAGAGAGAGGACAGACTGTCTCAAACGCCGAGGCGGAGACCAGAGAAGGCAAGGAGAAGTAGGCAATGAGAAGGCAAGGAGAAGAAGGCAATGAGAAGGCAAGGAGAAGAAGCAATAAGAAGGCAAGGAGATTGTGCAGGGGAAAGAGTAAGGAAGACAGTGAGGTGGAGAAGAGCAAAGAAAGGAACCAACCAAAGGTAGGAAGAAACGAGAAGTGAAAAAGCAAAATGACCGCAAATAGAGGTCGTGGAACCGTCCGTCTCCGGACGCAGGCGCTAACTACCCCCGTGAGGGGGATGGACTCCTTTTAGTCGCCTCTTACGACAGGCAGGAATACCTCGGGCCAAGTTGGGAAGGGGTCTTAAATGATCCTGATTCTAATGACACGGGCATAGACGGTCCAAAAACAGTACCAGAATCGGCAAAACAACCATTCTGTATATACACTGAAGGACAGAAACATCGCTACAGCAAGAAGGAGTTGTGCGACGTAAACTAAAGTTTGTAGACGTGTTTCTAGATCTGAAAGATGATGTCTATTCAAATTTCGCGCCACTAGGGTAAGTGAGGGACTAGTAATCCAGGCGTGAGGATGAAAATCAGGCTTGCTTCAAGTACACGCTGTAACGGTTGTGGGCGTTAGTTACCTTTGAGACTGAACCTGGTGAATTGATATTATTCAAGAATGCCTTTAAGGTGACAAAGGCGCCATTATGAACACATCACTGAGTTTGAACGAGGTTGTGTAATCTACAATATTGCAGAAAGACTTAGCAGGAATGAAGCCACTGTACATGATCGCTGGCAGCGCTGGCCACGAGAACGTACGGTCGAAGAAGACCGGCCCTCGGACGGCCACGTGACTACGGAGACGGAAGACTATCGTGTTCGGCATATGTCTCTGGCGCATCGCACTGCATCTGCAGCAGCAATTTGAGCAGCAGTTGGCATCGCAGTCACACAACGAATTGTTACAAATCGGTTACTTCGAGGACAGCTCCGAGCCAAACGCCCAACAGCGTGAATTTCACTGACGCGAAACCACGGTGAGAGCTGATTGGAGGACATGCAGGTGGTGTGTTGTGTTTCCTGGTGGAAGCTAATTCTGCCTCTGTGCCAGTGATGGCCGTTTGTTGGTTAGAAAGGCGCTAGCTGAGGCCCTGTCTGTGTGTTAGAAATGTTCAAATGCGTGTGAATTCCTAGGGATCCAAACTTAAACTGACTTATGCTAGGAACAAGACACACACCCATGCCTGAGGGAGGACTCGAACCTCCGGCGGAGGGGCCCGCGCAATCCGTGACGAGGCGCCTCAAGCCGCGCGCCATGTCCGTGGACCTACACCTGCAGTTCTGGTCTCGGGTGAGGTTTCGTATGACAGCAGGAGTACTCTTGTGGTTATCCCACGCAGCCTGCCTCAAAATTTGTTCGTCAGTCTCGTGATTCGCCCTGTAGAGCTTCCATTCGTGAACAGCATTCCAGGGGATGTTTTCCAAAAGGATAACGCCCGCTCACATACCACTTTCGTAACCCACCATGTTCTACAGAGTGTCGACATGTTGCCGTGCGACTGCTCGATCACTAGATCTGCCTCCAGTCGAACACATACGACACATCATCGCGAAAGCTCCTGCGTCATCCATGAACGGCATTAACCGTCCCCGTATTGACCGACCGAGTGCAACAGGCATGGAACTTCATCCAACAATCTGACATCCGGCTCATATACAGCACAATGCATCCACGTTTAGGTGTTTGCATTCGACATACTGGCGGTTACACCGGTTATTAACCTACCAGCATTTCACATTTGCAATGGATTATTTTGCGCTTACATTAACCTGTGATCTTGCAATGTTAATCACTTAAATATGTTACCTAGACAAATTTATTCCCAAAATTTCGTTACTCTGCATTAATTATTTTTTGGCGTTGCGATTTTTTTCCGTCAGTGTATTTACCGTATTGTAAGAAAAACTTAACTAAGTTCCACAATATAGCTTTGTTGTACAGTGAACTAAGGGGCAGATTAATAATCGAAAGGTTGGTACGTCTATGCCCATCTCATGCTAAGATATTTTTTCATCCTTAGAGTAACTGCGGCAACGGATGACCTGCTGAACGCTTGAAAATTTATGATGTACCATGGTAGTGTGAAATTCACGTGCATGAAACTGCATGGCCTAGTTCACAGGCAGAATGAAGGCAGGACATACCTCCTCCAAAATCACATGCCTTTGTGTTGTTAATTTTTCGCCAACGTTAAGACATACAAACAAGCACAGATGTCATCCCTGTGCAGGTGAAACAAATGAAAAGTGCACTAGAACTACACTGGGCTAGTACTTCCGTTGCGCAAAGTTTACCTTGAACTCACGGACGCTTCCAAAGTGTGACGCAATGACACTATTAACCTTACGTAACTGCAGAAAGGGGAAATCCAACGACGTGTATACATAGCAAACCATGACTAATTATGTTTCTTTCACTGTTAGCTGAAAAACGGTCAATACAAAAACACCTTTCAGTTTCAGAACGAACATCATCAGAGACCCGTAAAATGAGAAATCGTCTATTTTCCTCTGATGCGTATGAGAGTTCATATCAATTTTAACAACATTAGGCTGTGAAAATGTCAATTCGTGAAGCCCGAAACGGTTACCGTACCAGAGTCCAGACCACTCACAGAAGCGTAGGGAATGCTGGTCAAATATGAAGGTCGTTAGTAGCATGAAATTTAATGTCCAGACACTCGTGGATGATACAGGAACTGAAACAGAGTATCAAAAGCAGAAAGGCTGAAGTTAGTTTTCAAATGTTCTTTTACAGACAAAGATCAAGGAGTACTTCTCCAGTTCAATTCGCACTCCACTGCAAAAATGCATGATACAAATATTAGTGTCAGCGATGTTAAGAGACATCTGAAAACACTAAAATTGATAAACGCTCCTGGGTCCAGCGGAATCCCTGTCGGAATCTATACAGCATCTCAACCTAATATATCGCAGATCCGTCGAGCAAAAAATCTGTGCCCAGTGGTTGGAAGAAGGCACAGGTCGCACCCTCTACACCAGAGGAATATTGGCAGCAGGGATCATCCACAAAAAGTCATTAGCATTCATCTGTTGTAGAATCTTACAAAAAAAATTTTTTTTTTGAGATCGAACCTAGCGAGGCATATAGAACAGAATGACCTCCTTCATGTCAACCATCATGGCTTCCGAATCAGTCGGTCATGTGAAACACTTCTTTTGCGCCTCCCACATGACAGCCGGAAAACCATGACAAAGCCAATCAAGTAGATGCAACATTTCCTGACTTTTGAAAAACATTTGAATCGGTACCACACGACCTTTTTCTGAAGAAAGTACAAAAATATGGGGTATCAGACGAAATTTGTGACTGAATTGAGAATGCCTTGGCAAGGAGGACGTACATGTTATGCTGGGTACATAGTCATCGATACATGTTCGTCACATGTAGAAATAGCTTTACCGTGCCCTAGGTTAATACTTTGGGACCATGGATGTTCGTGTTGTCTATTAAGGACCTGGAAAGCAATATTCATTAAAGCAGATGAAGTTATTTATAATGAAGTACTGTCTGAAGAAAGCTGCATAAATATTCAGTAAAGAGAAAATAAAGTTGTGCGCTTCACAGAATGAAAAACATAGTATCATAGGATTAAAATGACAGTGGGTCACAACTATAATCAATATACACTCCTGGAAATGGAAAAAAGAACACATTGACACCGGTGTGTCAGACCCACCATACTTGCTCCGGACACTGCGAGAGGGCTGTACATGCAATGATCACACGCACGGCACAGCGGACACACCAGGAACCGCGGTGTTGGCCGTCGAATGGCGCTAGCTGCGCAGCATTTGTGCACCGCCGCCGTCAGTGTCAGCCAGTTTGCCGTGGCATACGGAGCTCCATCGCAGTCTTTAACACTGGTAGCATGCCGCGACAGCGTGGACGTGAACCGTATGTGCAGTTGACGGACTTTGAGCGAGGGCGTATAGTGGGATTGCGGGAGGCCGGGTGGACGTACCGCCGAACTGCTCAACACGTGGGGCGTGAGGTCTCCACAGTACATCGATGTTGTCGCCAGTGGTCGGCGGAAGGTGCACGGTGCCCGTCGACCTGGGACCGGACCGCAGCGACGCACGGATGCACGCCAAGACCGTAGGATCCTACGCAGTGCCGTAGGGGACCGCACCGCCACTTCCCAGCAAATTAGGGACACTGTTGCTCCTGGGGTATCGGCGAGGACCATTCGCAACCGTCTCCATGAAGCTGGGCTACGGTCCCGCACACCGTTAGGCCGTCTTCCGCTCACGCCCCAACATCGTGCAGCCCGCCTCCAGTGGTGTCGCGACAGGCGTGAATGGAGGGACGAATGGAGACGTGTCGTCTTCAGCGATGAGAGTCGCTTCTGCCTTGGTGCCAATGATGGTCGTATGCGTGTTTGGCGCCGTGCAGGTGAGCGCCACAATCAGGACTGCATACGACCGAGGCACACAGGGCCAACACCCGGCATCATGGTGTGGGGAGCGATCTCCTACACTGGCCGTACACCACTGGTGATCGTCGAGGGGACACTGAATAGTGCACGGTACATCCAAACCGTCATCGAACCCATCGTTCTACCATTCCTAGACCGGCAAGGGAACTTGCTGTTCCAACAGGACAATGCACGTCCGCATGTATCCCGTGCCACCCAACGTGCTCTAGAAGGTGTAAGTCAACTACCCTGGCCAGCAAGATCTCCGGATCTGTCCCCCATTGAGCATGTTTGGGACTGGATGAAGCGTCGTCTCACGCGGTCTGCACGTCCAGCACGAACGCTGGTCCAACTGAGGCGCCAGGTGGAAATGGCATGGCAAGCCGTTCCACAGGACTACATCCAGCATCTCTACGATCGTCTCCATGGGAGAATAGCAGCCTGCATTGCTGCGAAAGGTGGATATACACTGTACTAGTGCCGACACTGTGCATGCTCTGTTGCCTGTGTCTATGTGCCTGTGGTTCTGTCAGTGTGATCATGTGATGTATCTGACCCCAGGAATGTGTCAATAAAGTTTCCCCTTCCTGGGACAATGAATTCACGGTGTTCTTATTTCAATTTCCAGGAGTGTATACAAATACATGGGTGTAACAATTTGTGGAGATACGAAATGGAATGATCACATCAGTTCAGCTGAGGGTAAAGTAAGTGGTTGACTTCACATCATTTGCAGGATACTGGGAAAATACAGACCCTTTAGAAAGGATATGGCGTATGAGATGAAGTATACCAATTCAGACTTCACAAGGAATCGGTAAATCAGGATCTGCAATCAGGAAGCTGGACACAGTGAACCAGGTGTATTTCAAATACGGAACACCATGCACAAAAATATAAATAACAATCGTGATTCTTATGCAGCCAAGGTAGTATAACACTTGAACACAGACAATCCAATCGATGAACCAGAGAGAAACCAAATAACGTTTACGGATGTTCGACTTAGAGTCTGATGATGCGTAGATCACTTGAGCTATTCAGCTGACGCTGACACACAGAGCTCCCAGCTCAAACGTCGGTTGGTGCACACGAAGGCTGGTGTCTGGGGGCGCGGCTATAGAGACACCCTGCTCTGCCTTAAGACCGCTGCCCACATTATATCCATGGCAACGACAGCGCGCACTATGCGAGTGCGCAGACTGAATTGGCGGCAGGACATTAAGGATCTGGAGCCGACACCATGAGTCGCTTAGTTCCAAAATGTCCTTTATCCAACCGGCATAAATTTCGGTAATTAGTAAAAAACGTATTTAACAATTTATGTTGTATGTATAAATTTGAAATATTTTCTACGTGTTTCTTAATTATCTATTTTTGTTATTAAAAAACATCATAAAAATAACTTATTTCATAATTTTATTATAAGTAAAAAACTCTTGGATAAGGGACGTTTTGGAACCAGAATATGGAGAAGAGACATTTTGAAAATAAAAACTTCGGATAAGAGACAGTTTGAAAAAGAAAATAGGGGAAAAATTATAAACAGTATTTGTTTAGTAAATGTAAATAATTTAATTTTTGTGGAAACAATGTCTGTAGCTATTTTTAAAACAACTGAAATAATTTCTGGTTAAGTTAGGGAAACAGATAGGAACATACATTTGCCAGAAAATTATTAAAAAATAACGTTACATTAAACCTACACACATTACAGAAAACATAATTTTAAAAGTGCCTTATGGGTGGTCATCTACTGATTTAAATCTGGATTTGTCCTATTAACTGCTGTGAAGTAATTAAAAGACATTTGCATCTCCCATGTGTCCACTGGCGTTTTCATCATCAGATTGTTCTTGAGGTCTGTTCTGTACTGAATTGAATATAACATTTTTGTACAAGGCTAGGTCTTCATTCTGAGCCCAGGTTTCCCCAAAGAGAAGAGTCAGAGGCTTGTTAACATCTTTCACTTTCAGCTCTTTTACTGTTACCCGAGGTAATACTAACGGTAGTTCAAAGTTTTGAACTTTAAATCCAGGTTTGAGTACTTTTTTCGCCTTTCCGAGATTGGTGTTATACAAAGTTCATCTGCAACAAGTACTTCACAGGCTGGCACATTGCCTAGTGTTATAATAAATCTTTTAGCAGTTGAAAATTTATAGTGCCAATTTCCAGGCTTCTTCTGGTAGTTTTCACATACCTTCTTCCAGTCAAAAATATTACAGCTCTCAGTCATACTTAAAACACTTCCACATTCCTTAAAGATTTCAGTGTATTTCTCAGGCTTAATAATAGTTTCTTAATTTTGAATTTCCTTCTAAATTCTGCCAAATACAAGATCAGGCAGTATATACAAATCACCTGGTACAAGGAATACTAAAAAAACGGTCTTTAATATTTGGCGGTGCTTCATTTACCAATCAGTATTGAAGCATAATCATTATTGAACTGTTCTGGTTTTGTCCTCCACAACCATCTGCAAAAAGGTTTACAATAGTCACTCCTTCCAAGAAAGTATTTTTTAGCCTATGAAAAATTGCTGATGCAATTTCATTTGAATCTTCTTTGAAGTCCGATTCTGTCCAGTGATATATAACATGGTCTTTTATCTGCTAATCTTTAGATTTACCTTGGCAGATAGTAAAGTTAAATAAATAGAACTGTCGTCTATAGTAAGCTGTCTGGTCAGGGATTTTGGGTAAAACCAAATTCTTTTGGCAGGCAAAGGATAGGGTGATTTCATTTTCAGTTTTCAGTAAATTAAAGAAAGCTTCTGCCCTCTTTTTGTGGAGACTGATATCAATTTCTACCGATTTGTCCCCATTGTCTAATTTCAACTGAAACTGGATGCAATTGGAGCACTTGTCCACATCAGAAGAGCCAAAGCTTAAGTTATAATCTTTAACAAATATTTCATAAAAATATGAGTATGGAACTTAAAGACCATTTTCTACTCTAGAATTGTAAGCCTTGTGAAACTTACTTATTGCCGGCCGGGGTGGCCGAACGGTTCTAGGCGCTACAGTCTGTAACCGCGCGACCGCTACGGTCGCAGGTTCGAATCCTGCCTCGGGCATGTGTGTGTCTGATGTCCTTAGGTTAATTAGGTTTAAGCAGTTCTAAGTTCTAGGGGACTGATGACCTCAGAAGCTAAGTCCCATAGTGCTCAGAGCCATTTGAAACTTACTTATTGAAAGATGGCTCGAAAAATACTGTCTTGTTATTCTGGTGTTTCTACAATAATGTTTTTCAAGTGGGCACAGCCTCTCTATGAATAACTTTACAGAACGCCTTTTAGCCTCAAACAGGTTAGACTTACGGTCTCCTCCTGTATTCTCTACAGCTAAATTTCTGGAGTAGAAATGTCTCTCACAAACTTGTTGATCTCTTTTCTCATTAACACCAAGTACGCCACAAAAGGATTTCTTACATATCTGAACCAAAGAAGTGTTTCTAGATTTGGTATGTGGGATTAGAAAGCGATTCCAATTTTCAATGATTTGTACCCGTTCATCTTCATTAGTAATCCTCCATTTAGGTGTTTCACTCACAATATATTTAAGTATATAGTTATCCTGATAAATTTTATTCTTAGAAGAATAAAAGCCTCCATGAAACTTATGAAAATCTTGCATTATAAGCCGACTGCACTTAAAAACTTGGTCAGAATGAAGGCACTGTGGTAGTCTTGGCAAAGACTTTGACATGTGAGCTTCCGCTTCTCTATTGTCTTTTTCCATTTATCTGGATCCTTTATACGTTTCCTTCCTTTGTTCTTCTGACATGGAGTTATCTTTGGTCCCTCCATAACCTGTTGTTCTGTAGTTTGAGGTTGTAGTTCCTCCATTGGTTAACCACAAAGTTTATCAACTTTTAGGCTTATAACACTGCCTGTACACACTTTTGAAACAAGAAGCTCACTTTAAACGCAGAAGAACACTTAAAACAGCGTAATTTTAATTACTGGTAAGAATTTTGACAATAAGAACTAGCAAAAACGCCATGGTGAACACACAAAACAAGCACCAACTTCACAATAAACGAAAAACATAACCTATCGTCAACAGTAAACAAAACTTACCTTCAGCTGACCGCCATTTCTACCACAACACATTTCACTGGAAAAATACCCTACATAATGATTTTAAATTACCCTATTCCTTAAAATGGTTGGTAGTTGCACTGTGTGTAAGGGTTACTTTGGAAAAGAAAAATGACACACTGCTTAGAAAAAGGCAAAGGATATAGGTCGTTTTATTACAAAAATTAACGGTAGATGAGATGGCCATGTTGGATTGGATAAGGGACATGCTGAAACTAAATAGACGTATTTCAGGATTTTATTATTGAATTGCAATTGTTTAAAGGACGTTTTGAACGAAAACCTTAGTTTAATATGGTGTAAGAAAATTTGATGAATGCTATGGTAACAATAACTCAATTTCCACAAAAAAAGTATAAAGGACGTTTTGGAAATGAGTGACTCACAGCCGCGCGGGATTAGCCGAGTGGTTTGAGGCGCTGTAGTCACGGACTGTGTGGCTGGTCTTGACGGAGGTTCGAGTCCTCCCTCAGGCACGGGTGTGTGTGTGTGTTTGTCCTTAGGATAATTTAGGTTAAGTAGTGAGTAAGCTTAGGGACTGGTGACCTTAGCTGTTAAGTCCCATAAGATTTCACACACATTTGAAAATTTTTTGAGTGATTCACATGAGACACTCGCGCAACCCATCCTAGAATATTCTTAAAGTTTGGGGGATCCATATCAAATAGCTGATGTACACTGTCCGGTCACATTAATGTGACTAACTGTTAAAACCCTGAAAATCACCTTTTCCAGTGCAGACCAATGTGAGACTTGGAGGAAGACAGTCGCTGAGGTTTTAGAAGGTACTGACAGGGATGTGGAGCCATGCCGACTTCATTGCTATGGCCAGCTGGGTTGAGGACCCGTAGCGCGAACAGCCCGATTGAGGTTCTCCCACAGACTCACGACTGAGTTTAAATCCGATGAGCTCGGTGGACAGGAGAGTACGGTAAGTACATCCTGGTGCTCTTTGAACAATGCACGGACACTGCAAGCTTTCTGACATGTTGCATTGTTATGCTGGTAGATGCTATCGTGCTGAGGGAAAAGAAAGAAAACTACGTATAGGGGTGGATATGGTCCCCAAGAATAGCTGATACTTAGGTTGATCCATTGTGCCTTTAGAATGACGAGATCATCCAGGGAATGCCACGAAAACATTCCCCAGACTATAATTCGCTCTCCTCGTTTGCTTTCACATGTTTCACGCCGTACATCGGCTATCTGGCCGATGAAGCATAAAACGTGATTCGTCTGAAAAGGCAACCTGCTGCCCTTCAGTGGACGCCCAGTTGCAGCATTGGCGTACAAATTCCAATCTTCGTCGCTGATGAGCGGCAGACAGTATAGGTGCATGAACCAGGAGCCTGCTGCGGAGGCCCATATGGAGCACGGTTTGCTGAAGGCTTGTTGAGGAAACTGATCTGGGCGATCAGTTGCATGTATGTTCTCCCGCACACATCTTTGCAGCCGTCGTGTACTTCTGTCATCGGTGGGCAGTGTTGCACTACAGTTGGGCAGTGTTGCACTACAGTTGCTTCGGCGTCAGTTTTCGGTAGCGCCGTTTTACCATGCACGGTATACTTTAACCAGAGCCCCGCGCGAACATTTTACGAACTTAGCCATTTCGGGAACACGTGGTGATAAAGCCAATGACTGTGTAATTTTGGCCATTAGATAAATCGCTCCGTTCCCGCATTACGACAACGACTGCACTGTTTTCCATCCCTCCCCCTCTCCCAACCCACCACCGACACGCTTTATATACCCTCCACTGCTTGTGCTGCCACCTGTCGTCGGTGAGAGGTGGTTGCACGTTGTCGTCGAACATACGCAGTGATCACATTAATGTATAATGTATACAAGTATGGGCAACGCGAATGGTCACAGGTTTATTTAACTCACAGGAGAGTGTCACGAAAATACTGAAACCCTGAACAGGCAGACACTTGAAGATACATGTAAACTAGCCAGCGAAACCCTACTTACAAAGCTTAATGTACCGGTTTTAAATGGGGACTCTGTGAATGTGCTGCAGTCTATTTTCATGAAAACACTAATCGCGTATACTATACTGGAATTAATTTTTTTCAGCATGTGGGTGTTGGTTCCGGTATAGCTCCAGGTTTGTTCCATCGCTGCTATACCGGGTTTGTCAAAAGAATTCATTGTGCCTGAGTGCATCTTTATTAAAGACTCTTCCTCACGCATAAGAAAATCCACACCCATATTTGACTTAGGTTTGTCAGATGTTGGCCAAGTGATGGGATTACAGTTACATGGCATATTCGTGTGCATTGGTTTTGGGTCCACATATACACTCCTCCTCAAAACGGCACTTGGCCCACTTTGATCTGATGATTAGTCCCACAGATATAATTCGAGTGTTGAATTCATGAAGTCGAGAATCGTTGGTTCAATTCGCGTGTGTACAGTTCGCGATATACAGCGGCCACGGAGGTCAGAATGGTGATGGCAGAAGCTTACTGTTATGTCTGCATAAGCAGAAGAAACTAACGATCAAAGTCCGTAAACAATTTATTGGACTGTTCAATTAACCAAAACAAATTCTCCAAGTATAACACCAACACAAAACAGTGATCTGTCTTCGAATCACAACTACATACAAGAATCATATAGAAAACAACTGAAATAATTTCCTACTAGTCTCCGCCAGAGACTTCTCCGATATACCAAGCCTAATCCAGAGATCAGCGAGAAGATCCAAGCGGGGCTGCCGGGGCGGCAGCTATCCACGTCTTCTGGCGGTCGATGAACTGCCGATGTTCGGCCGAGCGCCGGCTTTTATAGCGCTTCGGCGGATGAGTACCTCAGAACTATTTTCCATCACGTGGTTTGACGTGTGAAAATAGTTCTGGGATCTGCAGCGACCTCTTACTTATGTTTATGTGGGCCGGTAGTGGCCCCTGGTGGCCGCTGGTGTCTTTGCTATGGTGTTGTAGTTGTTGTTGTTGTGGCCGTTCATCAGTATTGGCTGTCGGTTGTGTACTGCTTCGGTGTGCTTGCGATGCGGGCAACCCGTGGCTGCAGGCTGTCAGTTTGGTTGCTGATACTCTAGGCGCCGTGATGTCTGGTGGAGAAGGCCACAGCACTTACATTTCCCCTCTTTAAAATGAGACATAGGTCACAGTGTTTATGTTTAGCCGAGTTATCAAATTTTGAAATTTCCTAGACAGAAAATATTGGTTAGGGCATGTATGACTCCCCCCACGCCGGTCATAGTCTTTAAAGACCTTTTCACGTCGAAACTATTAAAACAGTACTCCCTTGTTCTTAGCGATCCCTATATCGATGGCCATTAAATTCTCCGCTACTTCCCTACCCTTTTAAAACCGCAGCCTATTCCATTAGGATAGGCGTTGAATCTCAGACACACAGTTTAGTTGGAGTCACAGTGTGTTTCCATTAATCTAGCTAAATGTGTCAGTGTTACACAGTCATATGGATATACTATATTAAAACGTGGAAAGCATTTCCTTTTTAATGGCCTCAGCACACTGAGAATTAGATTGGAACAATCAGTAACTGTTTGTACAACGACCACTTACCCCCCAAATGTGCTGCTTGTAGGTCCTTACTTCAAGAATAAAGTGTATAGCCGGCAGATAGCATGATAACATATCGTTACTCAACCCTCATAAGTGATACTACCTAAAGGTACCTCCTAAAATTTCTGGAGTCTTTGCTGCACAAGTGCGTCTATCTACTCTCCGTTTTCAGATTTCACAATAACAAAAATATTCGAAGATCACGATTTTCTGGTGGAAAAAATTTCATAGTCAGCTACAATTACTGTAATTATTATTTTTCCAAGCTAATTTCAGAGACGGGTCTTGTCCGTCAGTAAACGCACAGAGGAGCACGTGCTGTGCAAGAGATTCTCGCTATGTTGACAACTACCGACCTGATACCGACATTCCGGCTCATTTTTTCTCATCTGTTTACCATATACATTTACAAAAATACTTGACTACATTTAAAGTTCTGGCTCACTTGCTCTGTTCTCAATCACAGACAACATAGCAACACACTAAGACAAAAAAAAAAAGACACTCCATGAAGGAATTGTCCGAATGGGGCGGAAATCAGTAGATGCGATGTACATGTACAGATAAACGAATGATTACAAGTTCATAAAGAATTGGATAATTTATTCAAGAGAAAGAACATTACAAATTGAACAGGTTAATGAAGCACTGGTCCACCTCAGGCCCTTATGCAAACTCTTATTTGGCTTGGCATTGATTGATAAAGTTGTTGGATGTCTTCGTGAGGGATATCGTGCCAAATTTTGACCAATTGGTGCCTTAGATCGTCAAAATCCCAAGATTGTTGGAGGGGCGTATCCATAATGCTCCAAATATGCTCTATTGGGGAGAGATCCGGTGAACTTACTGGCCAAGGTAGGGTTTGGCAAGCACGAAGACAAGCAGTAGAAACTCTCGCCGTGTGCGGGCGGGCGTTATCTTGCTGAAATGTAAGCCCAGGACGGCTTGCTATGAAGGGCAACAAAACGCGGCGTAGAATATCGTGGAAGTACCACTGTGCTGTAAGGGTGCCTCGGATGACGACCAAAGGGATCCTACTATGAAAAGAAATGGCACACCAGATCATCACTCCTGGTTGTCGAGTCATATTGTCGACGACGGTCAGACTGGTATTCCACCACTGTCCTGGGCGAATTCAGACACGTCTTCGCTGGCCATTGGGGTTAATTTCGAAGCGGGACTCATTACTCAAGACAATCTACTCGTCAGTGACAGTTTAGAGACGCCACAGACTTCAGTGGAATACCAACCTGACTGTCGCCTGCCATATGGCTCGACAAATAGGAGTGATGGTTCAAATGGTTCAAGTGGCTCTGAGCACTATGCGACTTAACTTCTGAGGTCATCAGTCGCCTAGAACTTAGAACTAATTAAACCTAACTAACCTAAGGACATCACACACATCCATGCCCGAGGCAGGATTCGAACCTGCGACCGTAGCGGTCACGCGGTTCCAGACTGAAGCGCCTTTAACCGCACGGCCACACCGGCCGGCTGTGATGGTCTGGAGTGGCATTTCTTTTCATAGCAGGACGTCTTTGGTTGTCATCCGCGGCCGCCTTACAGCACAGCGGTACGTCGACGATATTATACGCCCCGTTTTGTCGTCGTTCATGATAACCCATCTGGGCTTACATTTAAGCAAGACAATGCCCTACTGCACATGGCGAGAGTTAGTACTGCTTGCCTTCGTGCTTGCCTGACCCTACATTAGCCAGCAAGGCCGCTGGCTTTCTCCCAAAATGAGAACAAAAAAAAAAAGTTCAAATGTGTGTGAAATCTTATGGGACTTAACTGCTAAAGTCATCAGTCCCTAAGCTTACACACTACTTAACCTAAATTAGCCTAAGGACCAACACACACGCCCATGCCCGAGGGAGGACTCGAACCTCCGCCGGGACCAGCCGCCCAGTCCATGACTGCAGCGCCCCAGACCGATCGGCTAATCCAGCGCGGCTCCGAATGAGAACGTTTATAGCATTATGGCCAGGGCCCTTCAACAATCTCGGGATTTTGACGATCTAATATACCAGTTGAACAGAATTTGGCACGATGTCCCACAAGAGGGTATCCAGCAACACTATCAATCAATGCCAAACCGAATAACTGCTTGCTTAAGGGCCAGAGGTGGACCAACGCATTACTGAGTTGCTCAATATACGAAGCTCTTTCTCTTGAATAAATCAACCAATTTTTCTGAAATTGTAGTCATTTGTTTGTCTGTACATGTACATCATATATACCGATTTCCGTCCAAGTCGTATAATTCTTTAGTGATGTGTCTTTTTTTGCCTTGGAGTGTATTAACTTATCTAAGTACGTGCACTTTAGTAACAGATGTTGGTGAATCACAAGGGTCACTCACATAAATAGAGACGATAGCACTGCAAATATACTTCTGTATGTAGAGAATCTGTATAACAATACTGTGAGCAGTAACTCGACAGTTTCTCTTGTGTTCATACTTGCTGTTGTTCCGGCGATGGCTAGACCCCTGAAGAAGTAGATTGTGACGCTAGTTATGAGACAGTGGATGCATCTGAAATTTGCTTACAGTGCTGCAGTGTAACTTGTACGACTGTGTGAACTTAAACTGAGCCCATTAGACCATACTTAGGTGAATTAGCATGTGAGGTATGTGAACTGTCGATCAACCAAGAAGTTTTACCAATTTTTGATAGAGGAAAACACTTAGTTTCCTATTGCCTTTTAGCGAATTCTTGTTGATGATAAATAATGTTGTGATCTTTTGCTTTTTGTCGTGATTTCATCTCAGCGTCAATGGTCTAAATTATATAGATGCTTATAAGTGGTAGGTCTGTGGTTATTGCTGGGAGGACTTACCGTTAAATAGTATCGTTGGCAGGAATGTACAGCGTTATCCAGGTACAGGCCGGCACCAAACTTTGACTGCTGATGGGATCTGCAAATAAAATAATAAATGAGAATCTGTCTTCGTTCGAAGACAGTACGTTTACTGAAGAAGCATGATGCATTTACTGTCTTGAGTTGATTTTCATTTCAGTTTTACGACAATTCTTGTATGAAGATTTTCCTGGTCTGCTTCTAAATTGTATCAAAATAATGCATTCTAATGTTTTTGTACATCACAATTTTTCCATTTAAGGTATCACACTTAGGTACATGCCATCACTAAATAAGAGTGGTTTTGTATAAAACCTTCCCTATGCGACGTGAATTATTTGCGCCTCAATTCCGTGTAATCATCATGCTCAAGCACCAGACCAGCTTAAACCACACGCAAGTACCAACATTCAGTGACGTGACAAAAGTCATAGGATGGTGGTATGCACATATACATATGGTAGTAGCATCGCGTACGCAACGTATAAAAGGGCAGTGCATTGGCAGAGCGCCGGCCGTTGTGACCGAGCGGTTCTAGGCGCTTCAGTCCGGAACCGCGCTGCTGCTACGGTCGCAGGTTCGAATCCTGCCTCGGGCATGGATGTGTGTGATGTCCCTAGGTTAGTTAGGTTTAAGTAATTCTAAGTTCTAGGGGACTGATGACCTCAGATGTTAAGTCGCATAGTGCTCAGAGCCATTTGAACCATTTGAAACCGTGGGAAACCTAAATCTAGGTGCCCAGATGGATATTTGAACCGCGTCTTTAAAAGAGCGCCACTCAACCCTGATAGCTCACTGACAGCGACTGGTTCGTAATGAGAGAAACTGCGTCACCAGTTAGAGTATGTCTGATACCAACTACCTCCAACAGCGAAGAGAGGCTTGTAGGACAATTACCACTGCAACTGTTCTGTGAAGCAAAGGAGATTCGAGACGCTGTTAGATGGCTGGCCATCGCTCTGTTGCTGATCATTGTAGGATCACAGATGATTCTCGTTAATCTACAGTGCTATGTGGTAGACAGGAATCGTTTTCTGAGGTTTTACAGATGGTTTGCAAAGATATCGAGAGGAGAATAGCGAATTCTTTGTAGGATGCTCAACAAAACATCCGACTTACGCTCTGGGATCAAAGTTGGTTCTTGTTGGTTACGTAGGTGACCAAGACATCATTTCGTGTCCCTCTTTCCTCACTGTACATCGGTACATCGTGATGTTAATGTACACTCCTGGAAATGGAAAAAAGAACACATTGACACCGGTGTGTCAGACCCACCATACTTGCTCCGGACACTGCGAGAGGGCTGTACAAGCAATGATCACACGCACGGCACAGCGGACACACCAGGAACCGCGGTGTTGGCCGTCGAATGGCGCTAGCTGCGCAGCATTTGTGCACCGCCGCCGTCAGTGTCAGCCAGTTTGCCGTGGCATACGGAGCTCCATCGCAGTCTTTAACACTGGTAGCATGCCGCGACAGCGTGGACGTGAACTGTATGTGCAGTTGACGGACTTTGAGCGAAGGCGTATAGTGGGCATGCGGGAGGCCGGGTGGACGTACCGCCGAAGTGCTCAACACGTGGGGCGTGAGGTCTCCACAGTACATCGATGTTGTCGCCAGTGGTCGGCGGAAGGTGCACGTGCCCGTCGACCTGGGACCGGACCGCAGCGACGCACGGATGCACGCCAAGACCGTAGGATCCTACGCAGTGCCGTAGGGGACCGCACCGCCACTTCCCAGCAAATTAGGGACACTGTTGCTCCTGGGGTATCGGCGAGGACCATTCGCAACCGTCTCCATGACGCTGGGCTACGGTCCCGCACACCGTTAGGCCGTCTTCCGCTCACGCCCCAACATCGTGCAGCCCGCCTCCAGTGGTGTCGCGACAGGCGTGAATGGAGGGACGAATGGAGACGTGTCGTCTTCAGCGATGAGAGTCGCTTCTGCCTTGGTGCCAATGATGGTCGTATGCCTGTTTGGCGCCGTGCAGGTGAGCGCCACAATCAGGACTGCATACGACCGAGGCACACAGGGCCAACACCCGGCATCATGGTGTGGGGAGCGATCTCCTACACTGGCCGTACACCACTGGTGATCGTCGAGGGGACACTGAATAGTGCACGGTACATCCAAACCGTCATCGAACCCATCGTTCTACCATTCCTAGACCGGCAAGGGAACTTGCTGTTCCAACAGGACAATGCACGTCCGCATGTATCCCGTGCCACCCAACGTGCTCTAGAAGGTGTAAGTCAACTACCCTGGCCAGCAAGATCTCCGGATCTGTCCCCCATTGAGCATGTTTGGGACTGGATGAAGCGTCGTCTCACGCGGTCTGCACGTCCAGCACGAACGCTGGTCCAACTGAGGCGCCAGGTGGAAATGGCATGGCAAGCCGTTCCACAGGACTACATCCAGCATCTCTACGATCGTCTCCATGGGAGAATAGCAGCCTGCATTGCTGCGAAAGGTGGATATACACTGTACTAGTGCCGACATTGTGCATGCTCTGTTGCCTGTGTCTATGTGCCTGTGGTTCTGTCAGTGTGATCATGTGATGTACCTGACCCCAGGAATGTGTCAATAAAGTTTCCCCTTCCTGGGACAATGAATTCACGGTGTTCTTATTTCAATTTCCAGGAGTGTATTTGGAGCACGTCTCCGTGTATTTTAGACAAGTATTTGCGAGTAGCGTTTTCGTGTCGGTAAACAGCAATGTGCACGTGTCGGTGTTATTGAAGAATTTTACCGTAAATTTATAGGAATCGATATTGGAGTAGTTGTTACTCATAAATTATTTTCAGTCTTAGGACTAACGTGCGAAGGCGTGCTGAAAAGTAATGCCTCCGAACTTTTTATGTGAAAACTCTTAAAGCTTTTTAAATAAAACGTACGTTAGCACAATTCTTGATGTCTATATATTGGCAGCCCTTTGCCGAACTGTAGCGTGTAACATGGCGGTGTGTAACTGTGTCGGTACGTGAGAAACAGGCGTGCTGTAATCGAGTTTCGAATTTGAAAGAGTTCGTCCACACATGGAGCGTTGCGACATCTGCAGCAATCCGACGCCGTGGTTTCACTGTCATCGATCAGCCCCATACAGTCCCGTCTTCACCCCATCCGATTTTCATCTGTTTCCAAAACTTAAAGTACACCTTCGAGGACTTAACTTTGATACTGATCAAGCGGTGCAAGTAGAAGTGAGGTTGTGACTCCATCAACAAAGTCAAATATTCTACAGTGACGGTAACAACAAACTGGTCTTTCGCTGGGAGAAATGTGTTTGTCACCAGAGTGACTATGCTGAGAAATATTTATGTAGACCAGAAGAATAAAGATGTAGAGCGTTAACAATGCTTGTTTTATTAAATTAGCATTAAGAGTTTTCATATAAATAATTCGGAGGCATTACTTTGCAGCACGCCCTCGTACCTAAACTGGCCCAATGCTCTCTAGAACGGAAGGTGCCCTTAGCACCGAGGAAACAAATTGGGCAACGTATATTTCCTGTGTGACTAGAACCTAGCAAATTCGTACATAGTACACTGAGGCGACAGAAGTCACGAGATACCTCCTACTACAGTGTCGGAACTCATTTTGCCCGACGTAAAGCAGCAGCTCGACGTGGCATGGATTCAACAAGTCGTTGGAAGTTCCTGCAGAAATACCTCTACAGCCGTCCATAATGACAAAAGTGTTGCCAGTGTACGATTTTGTGCACGAACTGACCTCTCGATTATGTCCCATAAATATTCGATGGGAGTCATGTCGGGCGATCAGGGTGGCCAAACCATTCGCTCGAATTGTCCGAAATGTTCTCCAAACCTATCACGGACAATTG
This sequence comes from Schistocerca cancellata, assembly GCF_023864275.1. Classification (NCBI taxonomy): domain Eukaryota; kingdom Metazoa; phylum Arthropoda; class Insecta; order Orthoptera; family Acrididae; genus Schistocerca; species Schistocerca cancellata. The sequence continues at coordinate 58,455,921 of NC_064629.1, read as the reverse complement.
TGGCCTGGTGATATCGTGCATTGTCATCCATCAAAATTTCATGGCAAATGGCCTCCAAGTAGCCGAACATAACCATTTCCAGTCAACGATCGGTTCAACTGGATCAGAGGACCCTGTCCATTCCGTGTAAACACAACCCACACAATTATGGAATCACCACCAACTTTCAAAGTGTCTCGTTGACAACTTGAGTCCACGGATTCGTCGAGTCCGAGCCACACTCAAACCTCCTACCAACTGAAATGAGGACTCATCTGACCAGATCGCGGTTTTCCAGTCGTCTAGGTTCCAAACAATACGTTCACGAGTCCACGAGAGGCGCTGCAGGCGACGTCGTGCTGTTAGCAAAGGCACTCGCGTCGGTCGTCTGCTGCCAGAGCCTATTAACGCCAGATTTCAGCGCAGTGTACTAACGGAAACGTTCGTCGTACGTTTCACGTTAATTTCTGCGTTTTTATCACGCAGTGTTGTTTGTCTGTTAGCACTGACAACTCTATGTAAACGCCTCTGCTCTCGGTCATTAAGTGACGACAGTCGGTCACTGCGTTAATCGTGGTTAGACTCACTCTTTGACTCTGTGGATCTCGGAATATCAAACTCCCTAGCGAGTTTGCAAATGGAATGTCCCATGCGTCTAGCTGCAACCACCATTCTGGGTTCAGCGTCTGTTAATTCCTGTCGTGCAGCCATAAACACGTCGGAAACCTTTTCGCATGAATCATCCGAGTACAAATGACAGCTCCGCCAGTGGACTGAGGGTGTTTACCTTTTGTACGCGATACTACCGCCATCTGTATATGTGCAAATTGCTATCACATGACTTTGGTCATCTCAGCGTATTTAGTGATTTTGTAACCAATAGTTGCTTCAGACGGGGAAATAGACAGGTACATCATCCAACGCCTATAGATGCAAATTCCTCTATGACTGGAACAGACGAATCGCCAACTCTTTGGAGGAAGAACGAGAAGGAACTGTGGGATCAAATAACTGAGTGAGCTGTTTCAAATGGTTCAAATGGCTCTGAGCACTATGGGACTCAACTGCTGTGGTCATAAGTCCCCTAGAACTTAGAACTACTTAAACCTAACCAACCTAAGGACAGCACACAACACCCAACCATCACGAGGCAGAGAAAATCCCTGAACCCGCCGGGAATCGAACCCGGGAACCCGGGCGTGGGGAGCGAGAACGCTACCGCACGACCACGAGATGCGGGCAGTGAGCTGTTTGTTAGCAGGAGGAAGCCTTAAGGCGGGCCACTTCCAGCAGGTCCGTCCTTAGTAAATTACATTACTTTTGGTTTCGTGACTTCTTTACTTAAGTTTGGAGTTTCTAAAATTTTGGGATAATCAGGGAAATCCGTCGACCCTGCCCAAATAGCTGTGTGCGTTAACCGCTCCGCTTCCACGGCTGGGGAAGACGGGCCTGCTTGGGATTAACGGCGAGGGTTGGTGAGATGGCCAGTCTGGATGTGGGTTTTGGGTGGTTTCCCGCATCCAACTAGGTCAATACCGGGCTCGTGTTCACGTCCCTCTTCAGATACACATTTCGAAAACGTTCTCACGCTTGGACATGAGATTTACACGAGACGCAGACGGATGAGGTCCTCGAATTCCGTCACAGGGTGAGTGGTGGCCTCAGGGAGGGCATCCGGCTAGCAATTCAGAAGAAGAAGGGAAGTTCATTGAGGTGGCTTCTCGCATTTAAGAGCACCGGGAAAGATATACTACTACACCATTGCACTGTAGCGCGATATCTGTAAAATGGCTTCTATAAACATGTAAAAGACTTTAAAAACGCGTAATAAAGGCGGAGAAGCGTGATAGGAAGACAAAATAGTCAAATAATTTTAGCAGACCGATTAAACTTCTCCCACTAGGCAGACCTCAATGAATTATAGATTAACCCTCCTACTAGTTTGGACAAGAAGAGAATAGAAGCTTTTGAAATGTGGTGCTACAGAAGAATGCTGAAGATTAGATGGGTAGATCACATAACTAATGAGGAGGTATTGAATAGGATTGGGGAGAAGAGAAATTTGTGGCCCAACTTGACTAGAAGAAGGGATCGGTTGGTAGGACATGTTCTGAGGCATCAAGGGATCACCAATTTAGTATTGGAGGGCAGCGTGGAGGGTAAAAATTGTAGAGGGAGACCAAGAGATGAATACACTAAGCAGATTCAGAAGGATGTAGGTTGCAGTAGTTACTGGGAGATGAAGAAGCTTGTACAGGATAGAGTAGCATGGAGAGCTGCATCAAACCAGTCTCAGGACTGAAGACCACAACAACAACAACAACAAAACCTCCTACTACCAGGTTTTTGTGTTTCACTGAATACCACTGGGTTCACAAAGGCCCGAAGTAATCTACACAGGATGTCTGTATTGGCAGTATTTTAACGAATCACGTAAAAACGTACATTACAGTTGTTCAGTGTAACAGTCATCATTTTATTTTCATAAATATTCAAGGAACAAAAAGGAATTTAGATTCGGGTCGTATTGACCCCAGTGATAGTGCAAAAAAAATCCATGATTAAGTTATAAAATGTTGTAAATATAAAAATGGATGAAACATTAGAGGGAGAAAGTCATGTACTACGAAAATCATAGTTTTTAAAACAAGGGAGATATACATTGATGTGCCAAAACATTATGACCACTTACTTAAAAGCGTGTTGGTCCACCTCTGGAACACAAATCAACAATGACTGTGCGCGCCATGGACTCGTCAAGTACTTGATAGGTTTCCAGAGGTTTGTGGCACCAGATGCATACACATAGGCCCTGTAATTTTCGTGAGGCTGGTTTGTGGCAGCGGAGGCGGCGCCCGATAGCATCCCAGTTGGGTTTCATCGGATTCAGATAAGCCGAATTTGATGGACAACACATCAATGTATGTTCACTGTCATGCTCCTCAAACCATTGCAGCACGATTCTGACTTTGTAACACAGACAGTTATACTGCTGGAAGATTCCATCGCTGTCGGGGAAGACATCAAGCATTAGGGGTTACAGGTGATCCCTAATAATGTTCATGTAGTCCGCAGCTGTCACGGTGCCTTCGATTACTACCGCAGGTCCTGTGGAGCCCAGGTGAATGTCGCCCATAACATAATACTGCTCCCACCGGCCACTGCATGTTTCGAGCTGCCTTCCGCCTGAATGACGGCGCATCTGGACGCGATCATCTACCTGGTTTAACAATAAACGGTATTCATTTGACAGGCGACACGACTCCATTAATCTGTGGCCCAATCACAATGATCCGATGCCCACTGTAATCGTAACTGACGATGCTGTCGAGTCAACATTACAACACTTAAGGGTCCTCTGCTGCGGAGCACCACGTCCAACACTGCACTTGTGTCTGCGCCAGCACTGTACACTGTCGTTACATCTGCCACAGACTGAGAGAGCGCGCAAGACTCCGATCCCTATGTTCTGTGATGAGGTATGGATGTCCAACTTCTAGTCGGCTACTCGTGGTTTCAGCATTCTTTAACCTCTCTCCACAGCAGCGCGCGAATAGCTGACCAGCTCCGCCGTTTCCGGGATGCTCGCTCCCAGGCACTGGGTCACAACAATCTGGCTTCGTCAAGGTCGCTTAAGTCGGCGTATTTCCGCATTTGCACCACTTATCGTCGCTAGAATGATTCCCCATTCGTCTTTGCTCCATTCGTATACTTCTCTTACCACTTCACGTGCCCTCAAGGCTACCAGGCAGCATACAACCTCGCGGTGGGCATTGGTCATAATGTTCTGGCTCATCAGTGTATATTTCCAGAGTGTTTAGAGGGTCGTATTGACGGCAGTGGTACTAAGAGGGTTCATCAAGAAACACGTTTGAGCGCGTGAATGAGGACAAATAACAAATGCGTTTGATCTACGAAACACAATTATCCTGTTTTCTTTTTTAAAGAATCCTTAAAGTATAATAATTACAATAATAATAATAAGTACACATTTTTACGTATAGTGAGTCTGTGATTGAGGCAGGCCAACATGCTTCAGTCGAATGGGAAAGCTCTTAGCCCCACTCTTAATAATGTCGCACAGTATTAACAAGAGACAGTTGCCGGTCTCTCTCTCTCGAGCACTAGTTTATAGAGTTAAATCCATAAGCCTGCCACTGAAAACAAATCTCTGAACACACAAGCAGAATCACTATCTCACCGCCCTAAGCACTTGAGTTTTTATTTGTGGAAGGGGTAGCCTCTTGTTAGCTAAGTGTAAACAGTGCAGTGCATTTGTGGGAACGAGTACTCTGAATGAAATAAACTATGCCGTAACTAGTATAAATGAGAGTAATAACAAACCCACTAGCAGCCGTGCTTGTATTAGCGCCTATAGTGGGAAAAGCAGGCGCCAGGTTGAGATTCATAGGAAGAATTCTAAGAAAATGTGACTCATCGACGAAAGAAGTAGCTTACAAAACGCTTGTTCGTCCGATTCTTGAGTATTGCTCATCAGTATGGGACCCTTACCAGGTTGGATTAATAGAAGAGATAGGCATGATCCAGCGAAAAGCAGCGCGATTCGTCATGGGGACATTTAGTCAGCGCGAGAGCGTTACGGAGATGCTGAACAAGCTCCAGTGGCGGACACTTCAAGAAAGGCGTTACGCAATACGGAGAGGTTTATTATCGAAATTACGAGAGAGCACATTCCGGGAAGAGATGGGCAACATATTACTACCGCCCACATATATCTCGCGTAATGATCACAACGAAAAGATCCGAGAAATTAGAGCAAATACGGAGACTTACAAGCAGTCGTTCTTCCCACGCACAATTCGTGAATGGAACAGGGAAGGGGGGATCAGATAGTGGTACAATAAGTACCCTCCGCCACACACCGTAAGGTGGCTCGCGGAGTATAGATGTAGACATAAGATGAGTTAGAAAAGCTTGAAATTTATAAAACGAAAAAACAAGAGCCAGCAGAAGGGCTCAATGGGCAGAGCGATTTTTTACCCAATATCTCCTTTGCTTTGTTTGGCATTGTTCTACATTAATCACTGAACGCCTCTCTTCTGTCAATCTTTACCTCTGTCTTTACCTAGTATAGTGTGCTTCGCGTATTTACTTATTTTTCTTAAGTTGAGCGAACAACTCTCTTGTTTTCTTGTGCTTTTTCTGCTTATCTTTTCTTGGAACGACGTGTCGCAAGGTTCGAGGGTTCTCTGGCGGTTACGTTCCTCTAACCACTTCTCGCCTATGCGGCATTCTGACAGGCACGCCATCAGAGGGCGCTGATTATTACTACAGTCTGTTTTCATTCATTTGGCTTCTTTCGCTATTTGTTTTATCATTTTTATATTATTCTGTGAACTCCGCCTGCTTATTCTTATGTACGTCATTATATTTTCATGTAAAATTCGCCACAAATGCGTACCAGAATTATTGTCACTTAACTATTTTCTTTTCAACAATCTAACTTTTGTCGTGTTTTAACTTATTGCATTTTGTTACTGTAATGTCTTATACACCTGTTACGACCGATACAGACTTTACTGATTGTATTCTTCTGTTTATTTTTTATCGTACAATTATATCGTTGAAAAATATGTGTACGCCTGCAGTAGCGGCATCTGACGAGCTTGCGACAGTGACACAAACAGTTTGTGGTTACTGTACGCGGTTTGTTTGGAGCAGCAGCGCTGTGAACCAGAGGACTCTAGCACATACCAGATTTTATATACGTGTGACGATGCTGGCGCTCATTTTGTGTTTGTCATTTGATTATGCCACTATGGCTCCATTATGTTAGGACATTTTTTTTTAAACAGATATGTCTCGTCATAGTTAAATCACATGATTTTCACATTATTTCAGTAATACTTTGCATCATAGCCTATTTTATTGTTTTAAGCGGTAGACAATCTACTTGTTATATTCGCGTTTCCCCCACCCCCATGTTTACAGCAGATCTGAAGATGGTCTTTGCTGAGGACCTAACAAGTTTGTGAGCATAGATGTGAAATAAAGAAACTTATTCTACACTTTCTGGATCACTGTTCCATTCGGGACCATGTCGCAGCTTGAGAAATCAGTTCTGTATTTTCGCGTTTGAACTGTTTACCTACTGTGTTCCTATAGCGAAAATGAGGAACTGTCCTACGTTTGGATAGATGATTCTGGGTGACAAAAGTCAGTCCCATACCAAGGAAATGACCGTAAGGGGCAGTTGCGGGAATCCCGTGTTGCTGTTCTGAGCAAAGATACAACGCAGTGGTTGTATTTTAGTATCATACTAACAGGCCATTATAGGTGTTGGTATGGAAGTTAGATGAACTGTTAAATGCATTCAACATCGTTTTTGAAAAAAAAAAATTATGTTCCACTAATTAGAAAAAAAGCACTAATGACATTTATAAGCAAGTTTCGAAGTTAGATTGAGTATGTGTGGAAATTCTGTTGCCACTGAAACAACATATCAGGTTACTGGTAGAAACTAATAAGATATATGAGGCAAATTAACACCATATATGAGTAGTGTTAATTAATTTAGTTATTCAAAGCGAATACTTGGCTATTTCTTTCAAGATAGTCTTGTCGAAATTGAATTTCATACCTTTAATGATCCCTATGCTACGAGAGGTTAACGCTTGACACGAAATAAAAAGACAAGAAACCTATTGCGAATAAAACAAGGAACACAAAGTACCGCTAATAATTATGTATGCTCAGAAACCTCACAGAGGCCGCACGACTGAATACTTTCTCAGGATAACAATAACTTTGCCATATCACTGTGCGATGAGTAATACACAGAAGTTGCAAGAGACAACACACGTCACGATAAGGCATCTCAAAAATGGTTCAAATGGCTCTGAGCACTATGGGGCTTAACTTCTAAGGTCATCAGTCCCCTAGAACTTAGAACTACTTAAATCTAACTAACCTAAAGACATCACACACATCCATGCCCGAGGCAGGATTCGAACCTATGACCGTAGCGGTCGCGCAGTTACAGACTGTAGCGCCTAGAACCGCTCAGCCACCCCGGCCGGCTAAGGCATCTCAATTCATTGATTGTGCGTTCTGTCATCATTTAACTTAGCCTTGGGGCCTAACAAACAATAATTCCATAAGACACTTTCTATCTTCTTTTACGCAACGAGAGAATGAATCGTGCAAAAGAAAAACAGCAGGTCTTACTACAACGTGTCGATAAATGTATTGATGTCATAATGAAACGACGCAGAAAGATTTCTAAAACAGTTATTGCAGCACAAGATCGCGGGAGATTAGTTTTCGTTTCTTCGGAAATGGACTGTCTTTCTCCCTTTGCGCTGTGCGAGCAGGGGGGGGGGGGAGGGGGAGAGGCTTTGGATGTAATACGTTGTATGTCAGGTGTCGCGTTTGCTTCTTGTTGTGCAATGTTGTCAGCGTCTTGCGTACTTTCTGTTAGATCGACAGCCATATTCCTAGATGTCCTGTGGTAAAAAGAGAAAACTGTAATTGTCCACAGTAAAATTTTATAATTTGTGGCCATGCATGGCTCAATCTGGAACCTAAAAATGCACGAACATTATAAATGTGGAATACTCACTCTCTTTCTACACATAAAGATTGGAGAAATGGCAACTGTTTATGATAAATGTAATGTTTCCTGGGTTTTGATGAATCTCCACTTTTTCCATCGGGCATTTTCACATTTTTGTAGTAGCAATCCTTAATGGTCTTCCACTTTTTTTGCACACCCTAAAAAAAACTTAATATAAATATTGGTTCTACTTTTAACTCATTATCAATGTTTCATTGTAGGTATCTTGCAACAGGCATTCCATCAGATCTCTACACTTCCAGTTTCTACTTGGACGTTGAACAATTTCAAAGATTATTCGAGAGATATGCTCAGCAATCTGGGAAATAATACAAGGCCAATATATGAAACAATTAATTGCTGAAGATTCGTTGAATATTGGTTTACAGTTTGAAAAAAAAAAATGGTTCAAATGGCTCTGAGCACTATGGGACTCAACTGCTGAGGTCATTAGTCCCCTAGAACTTAGAACTAGTTAAACCTAACTAACCTAAGGACGTCACAAATATCCATGCCCGAGGCAGGATTCGAACCTGCGACCGTAGCGGTCTTGCGGTTCCAGACTGCAGCACCTTTAACCGCACGGCCACTTCGGCCGGCTACAGTTTGAAAAAAAAGCCAATTTTCCACATTGCATGGCATGTATTGATAGTAAGCATGTTAGAGTGATCAATCGATGGGGATCGAGTAGTGAATACTTTAACTACAAGAAGTATTTTTCAATAGTTTTAATGGGAGTAGCTGACGCAAATTACTGCTTCAGATATATGCTTTGGACAAGAGGGAGATTCAAACATCCTGAAAAGTACTAATTTTGGCAAGAAACTCTATTCCAACAATTTACCATTACCACCATCAGCCCCCATGCCAAACGATACATCTGGTCGATTACTGCCATGTGTGTTTCTGGCAGATGAAACCTTTGCTCTGTGTGAAAACCTTCTGAGACCATACCCCGGTAAGGACATGACTAACATTAAAAGAATTTTTAACTACCGTTTATCGAGTGCCAGGCGGTACGTGGAATGTGCATTAGGTATTTTAGCCAATAAATGGCGTATATTCCACCATCCGATTGACGTCAGTATCGATTTGGGTGACACCATTGTTAAAGCCGCTTGTGAACTGCACAACTTTGTGAGGGAAAACGATAGTAACAACTTTGAAGACACGTTATCGTGTCCTCTGGACAGCATTCCCGCCCAGGGGACAAGAGGGACCGTGAAAGGAACACACATAAGAGATCAGTTTGCTGGATAACAAGACACCTCTAATATTCTACAATAAAGCGCATATATTGTGACTTGTTGTACTTGCTTAATTTAGCAAATGTAATTCACCAGATGTCTTTCAAAAACTTTAAATATTTTTGATCTTTTATACTTCCCAAAATAAATGTTTTTACTACACTTATCTAAGGCTTCTTTTGTTTCTTTGTCCATGTTGTCCCAACCTTCATCAACAACATTAGATGTCACAGCTAGCCAACCGTCTCTTCTTTTTCGTCTGTTTTTATAATCCGCGTTTTGAATGTTGTATAAAAAAGGTCGATCTTGGACTTCCAAAATAATACGTTCGCTATCAAGTTCAATTTTTTCCATCTCACACTTCGAAAAAACTGTAATGAAACACTTGACTACACACAATACTTTGTATTGACACACTGCAAAGTTACTTCTGAGTTCACGAGGAAAAACAATGTGACTGGGCCCCGGCCCATTCGACTAGCGTCTGACCTTGAGGATGCGCCTTCTCGTCAGACGCTGTGTGTGGCCACTACCGGCCTTCTCCAGCCTGCCTACAAATGTGGCGTCTTTTGACGCTGAGCGTCCAGCTTCAGAAAACACGAGAGTGGCCGTAGCCTAAGAGCTTTTATATTTTTACGTATATTAATTTCTGCCCTGGCCTCCAGAGATACGAGAGAGAGGCATACAGAGAAGAGTGCTGAGCTGCCTGGAACTCAACAAAGAGGATGCCACATGCCAAGGACTACACTGACTTAGTAAATGTCATGGGGTAGTGGGACATAGATGTCACACGTGTGTTGTAAGGGCACCACATGCCCCTTGCGTCAGCTGCAGTTGTGTTGGAGACCTTGCGAGAAGTGGTTGTGCAAGTGATTTGTGTAACATGCAACGTCATCGTGAGCCGACGCTGTTCCAGCGGGGTATGCTGTTCTGTGACCGACAGATGGGAATTTCAGTTTTGGCAGTGGCGCAGAAATTCGGCTTCACACGTTCAATCGAGTCCGTGTATCGTGAATGGCTGAATGAGGGTGCCACAGTCCACAACAGAACTACCGGCCGTCCAGCCACCCACAATGACCGTGACCGGCGACATCTGAGACGCATTGTCAGTAGTAACAGAAGGACGAAAGTGCAACAAATCACAGTTTGGCTCAACACAGGACGTGTTAGACACGTCTCTCAGTAGACAATCCGTGGCAACATGGATTCCATGGGGTAATGCAACCGGCACCGCACACTGGTACCACTGTTAACCCAGTGTCATTGGGCATAGCGGCTTGCATTTGTCGCCAGTCACCAGGGGCAGACACTTGAACAATGGCGTAACATGATATGGTCGGACGAATCACGATTTAAACTATATCATGCCGATAGGAGGCATCGTGTGTGACGCAGACCACGTGAATCGATGGATCCCGCCTGCCTGTGGTCCAAGGCAGTGGTGTCTCTGTTATGGTGTGGGGTACACTTTTCCTGGTCTGCAATGGGCCCCGTAGTTGTTCTGGAAGGGACTTCGAATGGTCCGCGGTATGTTGAGCTGCTCGGGGACCATCTCCACTCATTTTTGACCTTCCAACACCCCGACGCTTCCGCCTCCCCATCGCCCGGGAACATGCAGGGGAGGTCCAAAGACTGAGATGACCACCTCGGAGCCCAGATTTGAACCCCATCGTGGAGATCTGAGATATCCTGGAACGCAGGCTGTATGCCGTGGATCCTGTGCCCACGAACAGACTATAATTGGCTGTCGCTCTGGAAATAATTTGGTGTCAGCCGTTTCCAGAGGAATGCCAGGGACTTTTAGACTCAATTGCACGGCGTCTCACAGCAGTCCACAGGGCCACAGGAGACCCCACGCGATATTACGTGCCTGTCCCATGACATTTGCTAATCTATGTATTTTATGCTTCCGCCATAAGTCACTCAAATACGCTGGTGTGCAAAACTTAAGGACGAAAGTAACTTTCGCATGATGTGTTACTGCCTAGTAACATAGCTCGAGTCGAGCGGTTCTAGGCGCTACAATCAGGAACCGCGCTGCCGCTACGGTCGCAGGTTCGAATCCTGCCTCGGGCATGGATGTGTGTGATGTCCTTAGGTTAGTTAGGTTTAAGTAGTTCTAAGTTCTAGGGGACTGATGACCTCAGCAGTTAAGTCCCATAGTGCTCAGAGCCATTTGAACCATTTTTTGAACATAGCTCGATCAAACTTGGACCATACATATAAAGAGCTGCAACAGTATAGTACAGAGGGAACTGAAAGAAATAGGTCCTGCCCAAAGAGAAGAACAGAAATGATAATTTCAGTCAAAGACAAACAAAAGGCAGGACACGGTTATTAAAAGGGTGTGTGAACACCGCGGACGGCAGTGTACGCACTGCAACGTGCTGCCATGTTGGCAACAAGGTTGATAAGGAATTCTTGTTATAGGGCATTCCATTCCCCCATCAGCACGGTTGACAAGTGCTGGTGCTTGTGAACGTGCTGCACTACGTCTCCCCAACGCATCCCACACGTGCTTCATTGAAACGGGCAGCCCAGTCCATTCGCCGAGTATCCTCTCCTTCGAAGAACTCCACCGCCTGTGCTGCTCGATACGGTCGCGCAATGTCATCAATAAAAATGAAGTCAGAACCGACTGCACCGCTGAAAGACGCACATGGGGAACGACTGGTGAGTATCTCATGTTCAGAGGCTTGGAGGTTAGCACGGTCTTGTAACATTGCGCTTCCCCGCACACCTGGACCACAAAAATGATCATTTTGGACAATGCTGGATGTACCTTCACGTAACGAGAGGTGGAACAGCGTAATGCACCCAGGAACATGGTCGAACGTGATAGTTTTGGTGGTCCAGGTGTTATGGATCATTTAGTAATCGCGGAAGCGTTACAGAGATGATAGATAAACTCCAGTGGAAGACTGCAGGGGAGACGCTCAGTAGCTCGGTACGGGCTTTTGTTTAAGTTTCGAGAACATACCGTCACCGAGGAATCAAGCAATATATTGCTCCTTCCTACGTACATCTCGCGAAGAGACGGTGAGGATAAAATCAGAGAGATTAGAGCCCACACAGAGGCATACCGACAATCTTTCTTTCCACGAACAATACGAGACTGGAATAGAAGGGAGAACCAATAGAGGTACTCAAAGTACTCTCCGCCACACACCGTCAGGTGGCTTGCAGAGCACGGATGTAGGTGTAGATGTAGATGGTGTGGGAAGGCATAATGTTGTGTGGGCGAATTGACCTAAAAATCTTTGAATACTATACACTCACCGGACAGCGTTATACTGACACTGTACTCACTTCCCACGTTTGTCTTTTAAGCGGTGTATTCGGCTCTGAATTCATTTCTATAGATGACAATGCGCGTCCGCACTGCAACTGCGGTGTTGTCAACTGCGGTGGTGGAGGAATGGAACGCCCTACCGTACCTACATTGTTTCCAGCATGGGAGCATGCAGTGCTCTGCATGGTGATCATACACCCTACTAACAACGATGTCCTGTCTTCTGTAATATCCAGGGGACCATCATAAATCGCAGTGACTTCAGTGTAGTTATTGTGTTTGAATAAAAGTGTCATTTCTGTTCGTGCCATTGCACATTTCGTGCAATTACCTTCTGTACTATACTATAGCAGTTTCTACTATGTATGGTCAAAGTTTCATTGAGCTATGTTACGTACTTGACGGTGACACAACATACGAAAGTTACTTTTGTCCTTAAGTTTTGCACACCAGTGTAATTCCCAAGTAGAAATCAGTCAACGTGCAGTAACACGCAAAACGCAGATATAAGTGGACACACAGCTGCACTCAGTTAGCACCAGTATAGTATCCAGACAGTATCAATATAATGGCTCATGACAGCATCAGGAATGTGACTACAGTCATCGCCAAGAAGAGTCAATGTGGACATCCTACAGTTGATCTTAGTTATCGCCGACCGGATTCAGGACCAGGTCAGAGTTAAAGACAGATTAGTACACGTAGTAAGAATAATGTCAACGGTCTTGTCCAAGCCTTTAAATTGCAGGCCACTTCGGCGACTTGCGCGTCCCTGAGCCAACGGCACTTGGTATTCCTAGGAGGCCACCCATCTAAATACTAACTGGGCCCAGCGTTGCTTAATTTTGGTTAGCAGGGGGGACTCGATACGTCTACAATATGTAGGTGTGAATTTCGATCCATAGCGCTGCACCAGCTTCACAATAAAGCTAAGCAGTCCAATATTTCTTAAAATAAATTGTTGCTAATCTTTGTTGCTATATATTTTTGTTTAGGTGCTGTCTCGTCCTAATTTGGCCTATGACGAGGCTGCACAGTTGATGTATGAAAGCAAGTTATCTCTTAGCTGCATCTACTTTCGCTGGTAAGGGGTTCTCTTCTCGCCACCTATTTATGTTTCACACCAAGTGTTTTTGGTGAACACAACATAAATATTTCCAAATATTTCAGCCGACTTAGTCTCGAAAATGGGAAGAAATTCTAAAAATTTGCAGACTTTGTTTAACACTAGATACTTTTCAGTTGAGTTTCTGAGGCGACCTGACTATATGCAGAAAACATGTTAGCCAGGTAAAGGAACCCACCTACAGGCTGATCGTACCTGATGCTAACAACAAACCTGACATGGTCACGGGTTCATAGGTGGAGCTGGCAAAACTTCAGGACGTTGAGCAGGGCAGTAGCGGAACAATTCAGAAACGATGATAGCTTGTATCAGCATGACAATGCACCCTGCCATCAAGCAGCATCTATAATGCAATGGTTTTATATCGAGCCTCCAACCTCGACTGTATTCGTAAATATTGTTTTATGTCATCTCATTGTCTCTGTAGGCTTGTACCAAGAGAGTAAGGAGAGGATGTTGTTTGGTGGCTAGTATCCTCTTTCTATAACACAAACTGCACCCAATTATTAACTGGGTTCTTTATTCATAAGAATAGAAAGTTACTTAACTCAAGATAGTCGTTGTGGCATAAGCTCTCCATAACAGACCACGTTAGCCTTACTGCTGGTGAAGTACAAGTCCGCTATGTACACTGTTCTGGTTGCTATGTGCTGGGCTAGAGGCTATGACTGCGACTCCTACTCGGTGGCTCGCTGGATAAGACTGGGACTCAGTCAGTGCGACAGACTGGCCCTCCCGTTCACAGCAGCGATCTAAATACTGGTGGCGGAGAGGTCATTGGCGGCACGTTTCCTGCGAGTCTGTAGTTGGCCTCTATCGATCTTCTTACAACCTCTATGCTGCAAAGTGTGCTGGCGCCAGCTTACGCCAGCACATTTTGTGTAGTCTTATCGTCTTTTATTATGAGTGGCTGATCATAACTGCTAAACTGCATGACCTTGCTACAACCTTTGCTGACTTTCTGTAGCCCCTGTCTTGAGACTCGCAGATAAAAACGAAAACAGAAACAGTTTCGGCACTGTTTTAAAGTAAATTGGACTCTCTTACAAATGTTAACTGTGTTTGTATCTGTCTCTATATTAACTAGACTCTCATACTTACTCTGGAATGTTTAATGGAAAACTAGGGCGTTGTATTTAGAAAAAGATTGTACGCTTCACTTCACTTCAGTCCTTATCTTTAATTATGGTTTTGATAGTTAATGTTTCACCATAAAGCACAATTTCAGTGTTTACTGCTGATCCAGGGACGAATACTAACTCACCTTGAGAATTTTGTTCCCAAAAACCAATATTCTGCCTTCTAATACCGGTGGCCAGTCCTGATGAGACGAATTTTGAAAGTAAGTCTATTCATTAAACTCGGAATGGTTAATGATTTTATATCTGAGTAAATCTAATTTTTTAGTACTAGAATGAAACTAACAAGATCTTAAAGGACTTGCTTGTCAAACATTACTTTACGAACTTTGCAAAGAAAAACGAAGTTAGTTATTGTCATCAGACTGAATTTATTTTAATCTTGAGAATATTACCTGATCAATTTAAGCAAATGAATTTAAGCAATCCAAAGAAGTTGCATGTCGCCAGTTTCTTACGTTAATGAACCACTTTAACTTGCAGTTACTTTTCCATTTACACACAAGTCTGGCTTTCCTTTACAAGAATAATAATGGATTAAATTGTCAGTAGTTCGTCTTGTCAGAAGCAGTGCAATGGAGAATATGGAGCAGAATGCTTCTGCAGCTTCATTACATCTCATGTTGATTAGATAGACAAAATACGCCATAATATCTACGTTTTGGAATCATTCTTGAAGTAATATGGCGTAATTCTTGTAACACCACATTTTGAACTGGAAATATGTTGCATCCATGGCTAAAATTGACACGAGACGACTTAAAACTGCAGAAGTACTAATTATGCCCTTCGCCCATAAAATGAACCAATGTTGACACACAATATTTTGAAGAGCGCACTATTACATGATATTACTGAATCATTTTTAGCTGACTAATCTCCTTGAAATCGGTCTGTTTCCAGAAACGAAAATGAAACGGCCCACCTGCTAACCCTGAGTAGGTCCAATAATGAACGTGGAAAAATAGGAACGCGAAGACGCTACTACGAACAGCATAGTGAACGCATTGTTGTAGCGAAGATAGACAGAAGCCCACACCCACCAGAGTAGTACGAGTTTATACGCCAACTAGCTCTGCGGATGACGAAGAGACTGAAAAAATGTATGATAAAATAAAATAAATTATTCAGACAGTTAAGGGAGACGAAAATTTAATAGCCATGGTAAATGGAATTCGATAATAGGAAAAGAAAGAGAAGAAAAAAGTAGTAGGTTAATATCGTCTAGGGTAAAGGAATTAAAGAGGAAGCCACCTAATAGAATTTTGCACAGAGCATAATTTAAAGACCTGGAGACACCGGAAGGTGGCAAGACAGAGTTTTCGGGACCAGATTTTAAATTGTAAGGCATTTTCACGGACAGATGTGGACTCTGACCACAATTTATTGGTTTCGAACTGTAGATAAAACTGAAGAAAATGCAAAAAGGTAGGAATTAAGGAGATGGAACCTGGACAAACTGAAAGAACCAGAGGCTGTAGAGAGTTTCAGAGGGAGAATTATGGAGCGATTGACTAGAATAGAGGAAATGAATACGGCAGAAGAAGAATGGGTAGCTTTGAGGGATGAAATACTGAAAGCAGCAGAGGATCAAGTAGGTAAAAAGACGAGGGCTAGTAGAAAGCCTTGGGTAACACAATAGGTATGAATTTAATTGATGAAAGAAGAAAACATGAAAATTCAGTAAATGAAGCAGACGAAAGGGAATTCAAACGTCTAAGAAATGACATTGACAGGAGGTGAAAATAGCTAAGCAGGAATGACTAGAAGACAAATATAAGGACTTGGAAACACACATCACTCGGGGAAAGACAGATGCCGCCTACATGAAAATTAAGGAGACCTTTACAGAAAAGAGAACCACCTGTATGAATATGACGAGCTCAGATGGAAAACCAGTCCTAGGCAAAGAAGGAAAAGCAAAAAGGTGGAAGGAGTATATAGAGGGTCTATGCAAGGGAGATGTACTTGAGAGCAGCATTAGGGAAACGGAAGAGGACATACATGAAAATGAAGTGGGAGATTTGATATTGCGTGAAGTATTTGATAGAGCACTGAATGATCTAAGTCGAAAGAATGCCCCGGAAGTAGACAACATTCCGTTAAAACTACTCATAGTCTTGGGAGAGCCAGCTATGACGGAACTCTCCCATCTGATGGGCAAGACGTATGAGACGGGCGAAATACCCTCAGACTTCAAGAAGAAAATAATAATTCCAATTCCAAAAGAAGCAGGTGCTGACAGATGTGAAAATTACCGAACTATCAGTTTAATAAGTCTCGGTTGCAAAATACTAACACGAATTATTTACAGAGGAATGGAGAAACTGGTAAAAGCCGACCTCGGGGAAGATCAGTTTGGATTCCGGAGAAATGTAGGAACACGCGAGGCAATACTGACCCTACGGCTTATCTTAGAAGATGAGTTAAGGAAAGGCAAACTTACAATGTTTTGAAGACTTAGGGAGCGAAAGGCTGTTTACAATTTGTACAGAAATCAAATGGTAGTTATGGGAGTCGAGAGGCATGAGAGTAAACAGTGGTTAAGAAAGGAGTGAGACAGGGTTCTAGCTTATCCGCGATGTTATTCAATCTGTATATTGAGCAAGCAGTAAAGGAAACAAAAGAAAAATTTGGAGGAGGAATTAAAGTCTAAGGAGAAGACATAGAAACTTTAAGGTTTGCCGATGACATTGTAATTCTGTCAGAGACAGCAAAGGACTTGGAAGAGCTGTTTAACGGAGTAGATAGTGTCTTTAAAGGAGGATATAAGATGAACATCAACAAAAACAAAATGGAATGTAGTCGAATTAAATCAGGTGATGCTGAGGGAATTAGATGAAGAACTGAGACACTTAAAGTAGTAGATGAGTTTTGTTATTTGGACAGATAACTTACTGATGATGGTCGAAGAAGAGAGGATATAAAATGTGGACTGACAATGGCAAGAGAAGGGTTACTGAAGAAGAGCAATTTCTTAACATCGAGTTTAGATTTAAGTGTCAGGAAGACTTTTCTGATATTTGTACGGTCGGGTGGTTGATTTTGGGGAGGGGACCAAACAGCGTGGTCATCGGTTCGGTCGGATTGGGAGAAGGATGGGGAAGGAAGTCGTCCGAGCCCTTTCAAAGGAACCATCCCTGCATTTGCCTGAAGTGATTTAGGGAAATCACGGAAAAACTAAATCAGGATGGCCGGAGGCGGGTTTGAACCACCGTCCTCCCGAATGCGAGTCCATTGTGCTAACCACTGTGCCACCTCGCTCGGTGTATTTGTTTGGAGTGTAGCCATGTATGGAAGTGAAACACAGACGATAAACAGTTTAGACAAGAAGAGAATAGAAGCTTTTGCAGTGTGGTGCTACAGAAAAAAGGCTGTGGATCAGACGATAGATCACGTAATTAATGATGTGCTACTGAACAGAATTCGGGAGAAAAGAAATTTGTGGCACAATCTGAGTAGAAGAAGGGATCGGTTCGTACGAGACATTCTGAGACATCAAGGGATCACCAATTTAGTACTGTAGAGAGGCGTCAGGGGTAAAAATCGTAGAGGGAGACAAAGAGATGAATACCGTTAGCAGATTCAGAAGGATGTAGGTTGCAGTAGTTACTCAGAGATGAATAGGTTTGCACAGGACAGAGTAGATGTAGAGATGCATCAAATCAGTCTTCGGACTGAGATCACAACAACATTCATATTATCATCCTTGCCATTAGGGGTTACGTCCTTTGATTCCTATCAATCATATTGTCACATTTACATCTAAAAAAACATCTGCATAGTTTTTGAAAAAAAAATGTCATTTGCCTGCCAGTACAGTGATTGGTAAATACAGGACTAGACACCCCAGAGTAACGGTCAAGACCAGTCAATTTTGATATGTCACGTAGAATCCGGCATACAGGACCACATGTGATAGGAGGGTCATCAAAAAGTACAAACGTCTCACACTGCATGTGCATTAAGCACATACGAAAGTACAGTCCGAGTTGAACTGCCTACCGCAGCAGAATTTGCTCTTATATATACATAGATCAAATCTTTACGTGAATTTAATAGTCCACAACATCACAACAGACGAAAACAGCATAAGGAAATATTCGCCTATTACATTCAGCTGATCTATGTCAGCATATGACTACGAGAGAAGCCTTCATAACTTATTTTCTAGCATGCGAGTAATAACAGTTCTGTCACAAGATATTTTCGTATAGGTCCGCTAACAAGGTGGACGGATTCATTTGCAACACAGCGACCACCCCTGACACTTAGCTCCTGCTCCTGCCCATCACTTTGCTAAGTGAGAGGTTAATTATAAAAGATTATACTCTAGCATCTTACTCATTCAGAACAAACATGGGAAAAGGATGAGTTGTTACGTATATTAAGACACAACACAAGTTCTAAAACACTGAGACAATTAGATTTTGTAGCGGTCAGCATATAGGAGTGTGAGCTAATGCTAAAAATGGTTCACTTCTAATTGTAACTGTTTATAGAGCGCCATTGGGAAATTCAGAACTGTTTATGAGGAATATGGAGTCCTTACTATGCTTTCTGTCACACAGCCAACAAGCAGTTAAAGGTCTGTGGTGATTTCAGCGTAGATTTTCTAAAGCATTCTTGAAAAGTGATATGGAAACCTCATTTTGATCCTATATTTGATCTCAGTAATTAACTTTCCAACGCTATAAAGACTATAGAAAATTACTAGGAAAAGTTATTAAAAATCAAAAAGCCTGCGCAGTATGTAAGAAGTCAGTAATTCTGGCAACAGACTTAGGGCTATATGGAATGTAGTGTAATGAGAGACAGGACACCCAGGCACAGAACAGGACATCACTATTGAACTGAATTGAAGGGCTACAACTGATAAGTCACAGGTAGCAAATATATTTAATAATAATTTCTTCAATATCGTAGAAAGTATAAGGACAAACAGTTTAAGAGAAAAATCAGAGCATTATGTTGAAAAAGCAACTCTCATGAAATTCAGTCATATAAATGTATCACCCGTTTCTCAGTCTGAAATTAAGAAAACCATATATTGTCTCAAAAAAAGTTTCACTGAGCTTGATGATGTTTTCAATAGAATACTAATGATTTGTTCCCGTATAATAAGCTCTATCTTACCTTAAACCTGAAAGGCATCATCAACTAAAGTTATTTTTCCAGAGAGATTGAAATATGCCATTGTTAAAACGCTGTATAAAAAAAATGAGAGCAGAGACGCCAATAACCATCAACCTGTTTCACTACTGACATCATTTTCCAAAATTTTTGAGAAGGTGATATTTTCTACAGTAGTATCCTACTGGAGCAATAATACTACCCTCAGCAAACCTCAGTTTCGATTTCAGAAGAGTTGCTCAACTGAGAATGCCATTTACACATTCATTCGCCAAATTTTACAAGCATTAAATAACAAAATAATACAGGTTGGTATTTTCTGCGACCTATCTGAGGCCTTTCATTGTGGGAATTACAGTAATCTCATAGATAAACTGAGGTTTTATGGAATTGATGGTATAGCCAATCAATGAATATTGTCATACCTAACCAAAAGACTGCAGAGTTTTATCCTTACTAATGAAACAAAAATAATCGGGGGAGATTCTTCTGATTGGGGAGAAATCACGCATAGGGATTCCCAAGACTCAATCTTACGTGCGCTATTGTTCCTTATATACATAAAAGATTTTCCATCTAATGTACAACAAGCAGGATTAGTTCTTTTTGCGGATGGCACTAACACTGTAATCACTCTGAGAATTCATGCAGCAACAGAAGAAAGGGTGAGCAATGCTCTTAAAAGTATTATTGAGTGGTTTTCTGAGAATGCTCTCATCCTCAAGTTTAAAAATATATAACATATACAGCTCTTCACATCTAGAGCAGCAATGATGAGTGTAACACACGGCGAGGAATTAATAAATAGAGTGGACAATTCAAAATTTTTGGGTGTCCATATTGATGAAAATGTAAACTGGAAAAAGCACATTCGTAACTCCTAAAACAACTTAGTTCAGGCTCATTTATTCTTTGAACAATTGCAAATCTGTTGCATATTTTCAAACGATAATGTCATATGGAATAGTGTTCTGGAGTAACTCATCGTTAAGAAAGAAAGTCTTCATTAGTCAAAAAGGTACTGTAAGAAGAAAATCTATGGTTCTCAACAGCGATCATCTTGTAGACATCTTTTTAAGAAGCAAGGCATTTTGACTATTACTTCACAGTATATTTATTACCTCAAGAAGTTTGTTGCACATAATCCGCTGCAGTTGAAAAGGAACAATGATGTACATAATTACAATACCAGGAGAAAGAAATGCTATTACTCCACATTAAGATGTCTTTAGCACAAAAAGCGGTGCACAATGCTGTAACCAATTTTTCCGATCACTTACCCACTAGTATAAAATGTCTGACAGGCAACAATATAAAATTTGAAAACAAACTTAAAAATCTTCTCCTTGACAACTCCTATTCCGTAGAAGAATTTCTGTCATTTTAATGTGTAAAAGGCGGTAGGTGAGAATTACTAACTCACATCAGTATATTTTTTAAAGGAAAGAACAAACTCGTAAATTCTCAGCATGCTGCCATATTTACAAATTAAATTTTCATATAAATGTAAAATAACTCTGTGCACATCATTACGATTTATTGTCAAATGAGCCCTGGAACATGAAACTAACTAACTAACTTTATTGTTGTTTACTTCTTCGCAGAAAGTGTCCACTATAAACAGAATGAATAAAGTGTGGAGCATGCTCGATGGGGACCATTTGTTTTTGAGATTCATGCAGAACTTGAACTATGAACATTAAAATAAATGCTACCCGGAACTGTTTATTTCGAAAGCTAGTTAGTACGAAAGCATGCAAGAACCTGGTGACTGCTGATGTTAGTGTCTCAAAATTTCGATGCATGGTTGGCAAAGTTAAGGATGTGAAAATTTCTCATACACAATATGTAAGGAGAAATTCGGAAATTATTGTCTGCCGTCGCGACTAAAATTTACCTGAAAAGTTCTAATGCGTTAAATGCATATGATTATTAGCGTTTGTAGAAAGTAACTACAATACGACCTTACTCGACTCGTCGCACTGTCAACCTCGAAAAACATTGCGTCAATGTACCATGTTATGTCTCAGACGATTAGTTATTAAGAGCAACCACAAAAACATGGAAATATGATTTTGGAGGAATATGTACAAAAAACCCTAATTACAAATTATCTGTCACTAAGCTGAAATTAACCAAACTGTATATTCACAAAAAAAAAAATGAAAATTGTAATAGCTGATTCAGAAACAAAACTATGAACGTGTGCAAATTTGTTATTGTTAACTTTGAACCATTTTAAAAAATGGTTCAAATGGCTCTGAGCACTATGGCACTTAACTTCTAAGGTCATCAGTCCCCTAGAACTTAGAACTACTTAAACCTAACTAACCTAAGGACATCACACACATCCATGCCCGAGGCAGGATTCGAACCTGCGACCGTAGCGGCAGCGCGGTTCCTGATTGTAGCGCCTAGAACCGCTCGACTCGAGCTATGTTACTAGGCAGTAACACATCATGCGAAAGTTACTTTCGTCCTTAAGTTTTGCATTTTAAAAAATGGTTCAAATGGCTCTGAGCACTATGGCACTTAACTTCTAAGGTCATCAGTCCCCTAGAACTTAGAACTACTTAAATCTAACTAACCTAAGGACATCACACACATCCATGCCAGAGGCAGGATTCGAACCTGCGACTGTCGTGATCGCGTGGCTCCAGACTGCAGCGCCTAGAACCGTTCTGCCACCCAGGCCGGCTTCAACCGTTTTACGGCCAAATCTACCATAAAGGAATAATTATTCTCCCGTTGCTTTGTTGCTAGTTGAGAAACACCGTCCAAATTCCTGTCATTAATAGTGCCGTGGAATCTTTCTGGCTTCTATGTTGTAGTGAAGTTGCTCGGTATTTCCAAATGCAGACACTATTGCTCCTGCTGGACACTGAATCGAGGCTACAAGGAGGTTCTGAATCATATTTCGAACGGAATTTCACAACAGGAAATTACTTGGTATGTCGTTAACTGTTTTATTAATTACATACAAAGAAAATGTGTTGATCCTCGCGCTGCGACAGTGAAGAGCTTTGCATCTTCTCTATTGTTCAAACAGCGCACGACACATTTAGGGAAATCCATGAGGCAAACATTCAGAGCAGCAGTAATCCACTCATTATGTTGTCAGCGGATGGACTGAAACTGATATTAGCGTTATTCATTGAGTAATATTGAGCCCCAGAGGGGACCCTACCAAGATTGCAATCCGTTCTAATAACTGAAATGGAAATGAAGTTCCACGCTTCTTTACAGAGCGTGGGGGAGCGATGCGGGAGCCCCGCGCCGCCTTACGAGGCAAGGTCCTAGTGGAGGTGGTTTGCCATTGCCTTCCTCCGACCGTAATGGGGATGAATGATGATGATGAAGACGACACGACAACACCCAGTCATCTCGAGGCAGGGAAAATTCCTGACCCCGCCGGGAATCGAACCCGGGTCCCCGTGCTCGTGAAGCGAGAACGCTACCGCGAGACCACGAGCAGCGGACCGTTCTAATAATTACACCCCTATAATTCTGTATGAATGTTCTGACAGCCTAAAAGAGGTAACTGGTGTGAAACTATCAGGAATTCTAAATTTAGTATAACCTGTGGGGCACAGCATAGAAATCACATGTCTAGCTTAAATTAAACCATCTCCTCTTATTTTACTGTGTAGCTTGTCATCACCGCATATAAATACAATTCTTACCTACAAGTACGTTTTAACCACTAACAAGAATGTGAATAAAGACGCAGTGGGATATCTTGCTGGCGTTTTTGTGCTGCTTTATTGGCTCCCGACCTCATCTCATCTCTGAAGCCTGTGGGATACTCTTCGCAGCATGATACGTTTGTATTCAGTCAAGAAATTGTTCGGCAATGTAAACGTTTTCTTTACGTGCTTAATGTGATTGAGAATCAGGAGCACTGCAACTCTGTTATCGTCCATGGACTTCCTGGTGTGGAGTTGGATTATCTGGCTAAATTCACTCGACTCTCTCCTGTCAGTTACTTGAAATACTCCGAATAATTTATGCATATGAACTGACACATCTGCTCTTATCTTTATTGTTATGAGCTGTCTGCCTCATCCACGATTGGAGCAATGGAGAATTTCTTACATCAGCAGCTTATTGCTTGACATGCGGTGCGACACTAGTCCTGAACAGTCAGCTTAAATCTCATTGTATAAAAATATTGTAAGTTACTTTTATCTTTTTCTCTGATCGATCTGTAAATGGTCAAAAAATTCATTAACGAAATCGTAGGAAATTCTCTGCGCTTTTCTGGTGCCGTCGCGTAAACTTAATATTAATTTTTGATAAATTCCAACCTCTGCTTGTATGCGGAGAAAGTAAATCATTATTATTATATTATTATCATTTTTATTCCTTTCACACCAAAGAGCCGTCCCACATCTGACAGCAGAAATTGTTTCCAGCGATTCCTAAGCTGTCAGTTTCACCATATCTGCCACCAGAAACGATTCTCTTTGGAGTTCATATTGGCATATAAGGAATGTGTTTTATATAGTACAGACAAGTGCACCACATAAATAACCAGAAATATGTGTCTTATGCCAAGAAAAATCAATAAAATTTGGAATCGGATCTGCCAGCCTATCCACATTATCCATTCAGCTGTAGAGACCACCAAGGTACCTTTTTTTTTTTTATTTAAACGTCTTCTTTCACGCGGCACTCAAAAGCAGAAATATGGTTTGAGAAATACGTAACACAGTGCTGCAATGTACTTCAGGAAGTCGGGGTACAAGAAGCCTTCCTGCAAGTTGCCGCCGGAATTTACATCTACATGGATACTCTGCAAATCACATTTAAGTGCCTGGCAGAGGGTTTATCGAACCACCTTCATAATTATCTATTACTCTAATCCCGTATAGCGCGGAAAGAAGGAACTATATCTTTCCGTACAAGCTTTGATTTCCCTTATTTTATCATGGTGATCGTTTCTCCCTATGTAGGTCGGCGTCAACAAAATATTTTCGCATTCGGAGGAGAAAGTTAGTGCTTGGAATTTCGTGAGAAGAATCCTCCACAACGAAAAACGCCTTTGTTTTAATGATTTCCATCCCAAATCCTGTACCATTTCAGTGACTCTCTCTCCCCTATTTCGCGATAATACAAAACGTGCTGCCCTTATTTGAACTTTTTCTATGTATCCCGTCAATCCTATCTGGTAAGGATCCCATAACGCGCAGCAGTATTCTAAAAGATGACGAGTTATTAATATGTTACGTTACTGTCTAGTTCTTAAATTTTGAAGAGCAGCACACAGGAGTGACAAATAATCCGCTAATATGATATAATCTTGTCTTAAAATGGGAATAAGTTTTAAATTAAATATCTCGGAATCGCATACACTGTTAACACTGTTTAAATTGTTTATTTAACATCTGAGACGAAGGGTGCGATCGAACGACGGATAACTTAGCGAGGATAACTACAAACAGCAAATCTGTGTGAGTAATGTGATGCTGTCCAATGAGAAGACGAAATTGTTGGGTGAGTCCCAAGTGGACTGGCTGACCGCCAAGCAGGGAGCGTGCAGGACACGGTTATCGGCACGACTCGCTTGTACAGCGACGAGTGGCAGGAATCTTCACGAAAAGCGAGGCGTCGCCGCATGCACGCTCAGTGACGTGCACCAGTGTCGGCTACATTTGTTTCCACGTTACGCTCACTCAAGGTCAAGAATACACTGTGACGGCGTGAATGCTGTTTACGACAGCAAGGCGTCCTAGTGGCAGACAATCACGCCTCTGCCCTGCTCATTTGTGCCACACACTCACTTGCGACAGTAGCGTCTGTTGCGTAGCTACAGCTCCCATTATCCTCAGTTCTACGGAGCCGCCGTAACCGTCAGTAACGAGCTCATATGTGGCTACTGCTGGCGCTCAGGCAACTTCGTGACGCCCGACGCAGATAAGGCAGGCAGACTGGCAACGACGGCTACCGAGACTTACTTCGCATGTGACAGAAAGCAAAACTATACGACATTTACGTTGTTCGAATTCAGAGATATGCGTGTAACTGATTTCGAAAATATCGATTATGCGACAAACCCACAAGCGTTCTTCGTGCAGTATGTGTTACTAGCCCTGATTTGAGGAAACGAAGCGGATGGAATATATGTATCATACTGACGCCTGGTAAAGAAAGGAGACTTACATTACCAGAACAGTATGACCACTGTCATGTAAATCATGAAATTCTGCTAGACAAGCTCAATTATTGTGGCATGAGTGGGACGGTGCACAAATGGTTTAATTCGTACCTAACTGGAAGAGTGCAGAAAGTTGAAATAAGTAGTTCTCGTAACATGCAAAGATCAGCACATTCCTCAAACTGGGGAACGATCAAGAATGGGGTTCCACAAGGGTCAGTCTTGGGTCCTTTGTTGTTCTTATTATATATTAATGACTTGCCATTCTATATTCATGAAGAGGCAAAGTTAGTTCTCTTTGCTGATGATTCAAGTATAGTAATCACACCTGAGAAACAAGAATTATCTGATGAAATTGTCAATACTGTCTTTCAGAAAATTACTAAGTGGTTCCTTGTAAACGGACTCTCACTGAATTTTGATAAGACACAGTACATACAGTTCCGTACAGTGAATGGTATGACGCCATTAATAAATATAGACCTTAATCAGAAGCATATAGCTAAGGTAGAATGTTCCAAATTTTTAGGTATGTCCATTGATGAGAGATTAAATTGGAAGAAACACATTGATGATCTGCTGAAACGTTTGAGTTCAGCTACTTATGCAATAAGGGTCATTGCAAACTTTGGTGATAAACATCTTAGTAAATTAGCTTACTACGCCTATTTTCACTCATTGCTTTCATATGGCATCATATTTTGGGGTAATTCATCACTGAGGAATAAAGTATTTATTGCACAAAAGCGTGTAATCAGAATAATAGCTGGAGTCCACCCAAGATCATCCTGCAGACATTTATTTAAGGATCTAGGGATATTCACAGTAGCTTCTCAGTATATATACTCTCTTATGAAATTTGTTATTAACAACCAAACCCAATTCAAAAGTAATAGCAGTGTGCATAACTACAATACTAGGAGAAAGGACGATCTTCACTATTCAAGATTAAATCTAACTTTGGCACAGAAAGGGGTGAATTATACTGGCACTAAAGTCTTTGGTCACTTACCAAATAGTATCAAAAGTCTGACAGATAACCAACAAGTATTTAAGAAGAAATTAAAAGAATTTCTGAATGACAACTCCTTCTACTCCATAGAGGAATTTTTAGATATAAATTAAGAAAAAAATTATTAAAAAATAAAAAAAAATAAAAATAAAAAATAAAGAAAAATAAAAAACACACAAAAATAAAGTTGTTATATTAACTTAAGTATGTTGTTAAATTAACCTAATTATGTCATGTATTGGAAAATTTGACTCGTTCCACATCATTACGAAATATCGTATTCATGATCCATGGAACTAGTATTAATCTAATCTAATCTAATCTAATCTACTGCCCACCACGAGATCTAATGCTGCGTGGTGTAGCGCTGCAGGCACGACGCCGTGTGGAAAGTACATAGACAGGTTGTAACAAAAATGTACGGCACAAATTGCAAGACACATTCCTCACACGTAGACGAAGAGATTATGTTATACGAAAATGGGTCTCGAAACGCCTTGTTTCATGTTAAAACTCATTTTCTTCAACTCGTCAATCGTGGGAAACGCACAAGAATAGAACGTTAGAATCGTGGGGAACGTGCACTCTTGGTGACGACTGGTTACCTTTGTGCACTGTCAGTGTTTCGTTTTTCACGTCCCAATTGCCGCGTGGTGTACGTCATTGCTTGTTTACAGGTAACATCAACTGTTCCAGCGATCAGTACGGCCCTTGCAACCACCTTGCATTACTACGTACAGTTAATCACAGATTTGGCTCGTGCAATGGCAATGTACACAAATGCAGAAATGGCAGATGCCCATTTGATGTATGAAGTAGCTGACGACAATGGCGTTAGGGTTTAACGTTTGTACCGGGTGAGATTTTCAGGACGAAGGTGATCTGATAGGAAAACGTTTGAAGCAATTGAACGTCATCTCAGGGAACATGGGGCATTTAAGCCCGATATTCGCGACCGGGAACACCGCAGCCGGAGGCGGCAATTCTTCACGCAACTGACGACGACCATACGCAATAGTCCAGGGATACACCAGCGCTCCGAGATTCACTAAGACCGCGGGTTGGTGCGCGTATCAATGCCGACGAAGGGCATATTGAACATCTCGTGTGACAAAGAGTTGCGTGTGGCATGCTGGTGCGCTCTGTTCGTGTGTGTTTCCCATGACTAATGAGATGGAGGAAATGAGTTGTAACATGGAAACAAAGCGCTTTCAGACCCATTTTCATGTAACATAATTTCTTCGTCTATGTCTGAGGAATGTGTCCTGCAATTTGTGCCATACATTTTTGTTACACCCTGTATAAGCGGAGCACACACGTATGGGGAACCAATCTAGCGACGATATGTGCCGGAAAGGGGGAAATACCAAAGACACAGAGAATACGTAGAGAGGCTGTGGCACACTATTTAGCGCTCCTTCCTGTGCTATTATGCGCCATATTTTCGGAAGTGGTGGTGAACACAGGGATCCGCAGCAAACCAAGTCCTCACGGGATCATCGAGACTGGACATTGATCAATGGAAATGTGCTACCTGTCGAATGACTCTCGTTTCTTTTCATACTGGGTCGAAGGTCGTGTCCGCATAAGCCAGCATTAAGGTGAACGGCTGTTCGCAACACGGACGCAGGTCGGTGGGGGCAGTAATTCTACCGTGGGGGCCACTCATATGGTTTGCCATGGGGCACCACGACAGCTGTCGACTACGTGAACATTATTGTGGACCGTCTGTATCCCTTCATGTTTGATGCCTTCCTCGACGGGACGGCATCTCCCAGCAGGTTTACTGCCCTCGTCGCAAGATAATAATCATGCTACATACACTACTGGCCATTAAAATTGCTACACCAAGAAGAAATGCAGATGATAAACGGGTATTCAATGGACAATTATATTATACTAGAACTGTCATGTGATTACATTTTCACGCAATTTGGGTGCATAGATCCTGAGAAATCAGTACCCATAACATCCACCTCTGGCCGTAATAACAGCCTTGATACGCCTGGGCATTGAGTCAAACAGAGCTTGGATGGCGTGTACAGGTACAGCTGCCCATGCAGCTTCAACACAATACCACAGTTCATCAATAGTAGTGACTGGCGTATTGTGACGAGCCAGTTGCTCGGCCACCATTGACCAGACGTTTTCAATTGGTGAAAGATCTGAAGAATGTGCTGGCCAGGGCAGCACTCGAACATTTTCTGTATCCAGAAAGGCCCGTACAGAACCTGCAACATGCGGTCGTGCATTATCCTGCTGAAATGTAGGGTTTCGCAGTGATCGAATGAAGGGTAGAGCCAAGGGTCGTAACACATCTGAAATGTAACGTCCACTGTTCAAAGTGCCGTCAATGCGAACAAGAGGTGACCGAGACGTGTAACCAATGGCACCCCATACCATCTCGCCGGATGATACGCCAGTATGGCGATGACGAATTCACGCTTCCAATGTGCGTTCACCGCGATGTCGCCAAACACGGATGCGACTATCATGATGCTGTAATCAGAACCTGGATTCATCCGAAAAAATGACGTTTTGGCATTCGTACACCCAGGTTCGTCGTTGAGTACACCATCGCAGGCGCTCCTGTCTGTGATGCAGCGTCAAGGATAACCGCAGCCATGGTCTCCGAGCTGATAATCCATGCTGCTGCAAACGTCGTCGGACTGTTCGTGCAGATGGTTGTTGTCTTGCAAACGTCCCCATCTGTTGACTCAGGGATCGAGGCGTGGCTACACGATCCGTTACAGCCATGCGGATAAGATGCCTGTCATCTTGACTGCTAGTGATACGAGGCCGTTGGGATCCAGCACGGCGTTCCGTATTACACTTCTGAACCCACCGATTCCATATTCTCCTAACAGTCATTGGATCTCGACCAACGCGCGCAGCAACGTCGCGATGCGATAAACCGCAATCGCGATAGGCTACAATCCGACCTTTATCAAAGACGGGAAAGTGATGGTACGCATTTCTGCTCCTTACACGAGACATCACAACAACGTTTCACCAGGCAACGCCGATCAACTGCTGTTTGTGTATGAGAAATCGGTTGGAAACTTTCCTCATGTCAGCACGTTGTAGGTGTCGCCACCGGCGCCAACTTTGTGTGAAAGCTCTGAAAAGCTAATCATTTGCCTATCACAGCGTCTTATTCCTCTCGGTTAAATTTCCCATCTGTAGCACGCCATCTTCGTGGTGTAGCAATTTTAATGGCCAGTAGTGTAGGTTTCAGCAACATGAAACCAAACTCACATTGATATATTGTTCACCAAATTCACTTGATTTGAACCCATTGGAACACATCTGGGACGCGATCAGACGCCAACTCCGCACTCAAAAACCACCGGCCCGTAAATTACGGAAATTGTGCATAGATACCTGGTGCTACGTACCTCTTGAAATCTTTCAGGGACTTGCCGAATCCATGCCACCAGTGTCGCTGTTATAGTGCTTTCTAAAGGTGAACCAGCACTCTATTAAGCAAGTGGTGAAATATTTTGGGTCATCAATGTATATGCGTTGCCTACTCAGACTTTACACTTGAGTGAAGAATTCTTGATAGCCAGAACACAACTCGTTATCATGGACGGAGAGTCCTCCAAAGACGTACAAAAATTTAGAATTTTCCGCAGTGAACGCTGAAAAGATTACAGTTGTCTGTTACATATTAAAGACTTTGAGGGTGGTGTTAGTAGCAACTTCTGAGTTTAGGAAGTATTATCCGATTAAAAACACATAAATATCAAATCAGGTCTTGGCAGAAAATAGACAGATACAATTACCAAGTATTTCTTAATGCACACTGGTATTCAAAAGTTAATAATAGTTACTAAATGAGAGCATTTTTCTTGAGCGGTACGTAGGTAGGATCGTAGAACAAGGTAAAGCTTATTCGCGAGTTATTTTGTATGGAGCCATGTGCAAAACATATAATAAGAAAAGTTCTGAAACCGAAGGTATGCGTAAAAAAACTGTAGCAAAACCGGCATATCTCTGCTGAAATGAAGCCATTAACAGAGATAAGTTAAGCTTAGCTGACACACATGTCTGGCGACGACGAGACATTCATTCACAAGCTCTATTGACAGTGGATTCCACTCCTGAGAAAGAGCTTGGTGGCGACTGACAGGCTGGAGTTCGTCTGCCCAATACATTTCACGCATATACTAGCGAATTAAAAACCTAAAACTTCGATAGCCAGTGGATGAGCTGGTCAATACTTGAGAGAAATCGATCCAGTAGAGCAAGACATGCATTACCGTCCGTGATGCAGAAGACTGGCTAAACTGTACTGAAAAGATGGGCATGAGGTTGTAGCATTCCATCTCTGTATCTCCTAGCGTTAACAGCCTTCCTCCGACAGCCAACATAGTTGTAAATTTCTATACGCCCATCCAACACCAAGGCCAGAATCATTAACCATCACCAACAAATGGTTCAAATGGCTCTAAACACTATGGGACTTAACATCTGGGGTCGTCAGTTCCCTAGACTTAGAACTACTTAAACCTAACAAGCCTAAAGATATCACAGACATCCATGCCCGAGGCAGGATTCGAACCTGCGTTCGTAGCAGCAGCGCGGTTCCAGACTGAAGCGCCTAGAACCGCTCGGCCACAGCGGCCGGCCATCACCAACAAATTGGTCTCCTTCGCAGTGTTCTTTTGATTCTAGCGGCTACCATTTTCCCCTCCAGATGAACGTGTTAAAAGAATCCGTTCGCATACCGAAGCAAGATTTATTCGTGGTTCAATGTCGGCAGTGTTGACTCCACAAGAAACAGAAAACTGGTACTGAGATCGTTGAATCGGCCCACTAGGAGACGAAACCGTCACCTAAGGTGCTAGCTCATCTAGGCGGGCGCCAAGCAGAAGCCCACCAACAGCGCACGATGAGCTATTACAGTTATTAGCCAAGCGTATGCCAGGAACCTTCGCAAAACAAAGAAAGCGACATGAGTTCCATGTTGAATGACGTATACCAGTGTCTTTTAACATTGGGAGCCTCCAGTACACAGTTTTTCAGGATATGGCAGCTTCTGAGAGAGCTATAAGCTTTGCAGAGAACTATCTCGCAGATATCATTTGATTTTGTAGTTCAGTTAAGTCCAGGTATCTGTCCTGTTGAGTGATTAGCCATCATCTGCCTTGTACTGGTCTATAACGAACATTTCACGGTTCTCCGGACCATTGTTAAGACATTTAAATGAAACGTTGGGACAGATTTAGCACCACGGCTGATACTGTAATCTACGTTTGCCACGTTTCAAGGCGCTCGAGAATGCTATTTTGCAAAACAGTGTCCGGAGTGTCATTGTGCCATTACATTGTAAAACTTCAAAATTACGCTCTGATCACAATGAAACTGCAAACACGACTGGCACATAATGACGTTTCTCGCACTGTGTTTCGTTAAATTTGAATCGTGTGCTTATGGGGCGCATGGAGCATTCCTCCTCTTTACCATTACCATATCTGTTGTTTGCTTAAAAATTTTGATGGTCATTTACAGTGACTTTGACAATATTCCTCTTGCTTCGCTTATACTTAACTTTTTGTCACTAGCGTGCAGTAAACTGCACAAAAAGTGGTGGTGGCTGAAGTGTGGATTGCCCTCTATGTTCCCGCAGGAGCCAATCACATTAGAGTGTACTGCTCATAAAAGTAAAGGACACTTGTAATTGAGGAAGTTAAGTCTTATTGACACTTAGCACGCAGTCTCTAAAAACGGATATCATTCCTAGAATTTCACACAGGAAAACACACTGGAAGTCGTGAGGTGGAGGCAAGAAATACATGGACGTCACAGCAGTCAGTATAGTGACTTGGTAATCTTCTGACGTAGTCGACATACCGACAAGCAGCACGTCGGCAGGATTCTCATCGAATCCTACTTTCGGTAATTATTTATTGTTTTACCGCGTTGCTTTGTTTAATCTACACGAAACGTGAAATTAACCGAACGACCTGTTCAGCGATTCTTAATAAGATTTTTTTCGACTTTCAAAAGAAAACAGCATGTGATTTCCTTACCACTTAATATCCTGCCCAATGGCCTTCAACTTCAATGACCATTCGCATCCCTAGTCTATGAGGTGAGTAATAAATCTCTCATTTTCTGCAACCTCTTCCCAGGCAGCTAAGGTGATGTTTCAGAGATAAAGGCGAGGATTTAGCGCGCAGTTACCGATCGTGGCACTGTGGCTTCAAATCCCCGTACTTAGGTTTCTTTTTCTTATGCACAACATCAGTTTCATCGTCGCTAGCCTCTCAGGTCACCAGATCTTACCCTCTGCAATTTTATGTGTGGGATACGTAAAGGACCGGTTTTTCTGTCACGTCGATGCTTGCTAGTGTTAAAGACCTAGAACATCGAATTGAGCCTTACGGCGAAAAAAAAAGGAAGAAGATGATGAACAATACAGAAGAGGGGTTGTGGAATTTCCGTCAGATCGAACATTAACTCAGCTAACCAGCGAATTCGATGAGTTTAGTCAGTATCCAATCCAACACGCATGCCCCAACATTAATTAAGTATTCCCTTTCCTCCTCCGTGTTCCCATGAATAACAAATAACTCTTTCAATTTGTACTGGGATTGCAGGACGTGCGAGGGGCCTAGGTGTCTTCCGCCACTTCAAGGTAGAACACAAATTCTGTAACCTGAGATGTTGTATAGTGCTCAGGTGGCGAGTTCGTTGTTCTTGAGGTGAGGCTGTAAATGAACTGGTCAGATGGCTAACGTGTTCAATTCTACTAAATGAACTGTCAAGTTCCAAATTTGAGGCGTCAGATATTTTTCTTTGTTCACTCATCACATGTATCACTTCATGTAGCTACAGCATCAAACTGCAGCTAATATACGGTACGCTACAATCGTACGTCTATAAACTCACACGATTTACACTTCACAAGTCTATTACATTAAGTATAAGGAGAAATTATTTTCATAAAATTAATATACTCTCTTACTCTACTCTTCTCTGCTTTGCACGCAGAGTCGCGACTATTTGATACAATTTTATGTGGCGTGTAAACGAGATTTTAACTGTGCGGCCTGTAAAGCGAATACTATACCTGTATAACCCATCGTACGCAACTGACTACTGACTAGACAGCCCGAAGCACGTCGCTTCGTAGCCCACTGTTCGCAAGACCCGAAGATGCACGAAGTGCTTCGTCTGAATATCGTTGTTTTAATGTTAATAAAAATGAGATCTCAAATAAGTGGATGATAGCTTGCTATTGACAATGTATCCAGAATGATAGACACTTAAATCTGAATTATACTTTACGAAATGTTAATAAATGAGTCAGAGATTTGCCGCGCTGGCTTCTGTGGCGGCAGCCAATCAGATCATCCTCTTACTAAACCGGCGCAATTTGTCACGGAATACTCACTGTACCATCTGTTGCCTGTCTCTTTCTCTTTGCCCACTTCTTACATCATGCCTCAGCTACTACAATCTTAACCAAACCATTGAGTGAATCTTGGGATGGGATCTTAATGGCTCCATAGCCAGAAACGTCACAAGCTGCGAATTTGATAACTAAAGACCAGCTGATACGAGTGTTGCAGGAAACGAGCCACAGTTTTGATTTTTGTCGTGTAACATTTGGTGCTCACATTGAATGCATAATCGTTTGAATCTAGAAATCTGAACCTTTCTGTATCCAAGAATTGTGCTTCTACCCTTCGACGTTTGTGAGAATATTTTGAAATTGCTCCATTTTGCATAATTCTGTACAATAAGATAGGTAAGAATAACACAATACGTCGTTATACATAATCGTAAGTTACATTGTTTCATATAATGTCCCTTACTGTCAAAAGTGTGTTTTCATGAATATAATCCTAGTTTATTTTCTGGTGACAATTGGGTAAAATGGCTCTGAGCAGTATGGGACTTAACTTATGAGGTCATCAGTCCCCTAGAACTTAGAACTACTTAAACCTAGCTGACCTAAGGACATCGCACACATACATGCCCGAGGCAGGATTCGAACCTGCGACCATAGCGGTCGCGCGGTTCCAGACTGTAGCGCCTAGAACCGCTCGGCCACCACGGCTGACAATTGGGTAAAAGATTTGTGTATGCGTCTAAGTGCCTTTTATTTAATATGAATGGTGCAGAAGTGTTTTGTACGCTTTTGTGGCATTCATCACTCGGCACATAGTCAGGATGAAGATCAAGAAGAGACGCCTGACTGATAATACGAAACAATGTGTTATGATTACAATTTTTTTTCGAAAGTTAAAACACAGTGACTTGAATCTCTTATCAAAAACTTTTGCAGAAATTTCATTTCTCTTTATCATATTTTGGTCCCAAGATGTTTCTGATTATTTTCCTTTCCTGCTTCTGTTTTTTTTTTTTTTTTTTTTTTTGTGGTAAGTTCCTATGGAACCAAACTACTGAGGTCATCGGTCCCTAGGCTTACACACTACTTAATCTAACTGATTTATGTTAAGGACAACACATAGCCACCCATGCCCGAGGGAGGACGGGGTGAGCCGTGCGAACCGTGGCAAGGCGCCTTACCCGCGCGGCACTCAATTGTTTGGCAGCATTTAACGAAAGGTATTCTGGTCTTACGACAGTGTTGTAGTGCCGGAGTTCTGTGTTTCTGGGAATAGTTTCATTGTCACACAGAGTTTTTGTTAACTGAAAAACCATCTATATTTTCCTTGCCCTTGCTAAGTTAGCTTCTTTGGCCAAAGCATTTGGTTGTATTACTTCACCTAGATATTTAAACTTTGTAGCCTTTTTTATTCTTCTATAACCACATTCCATATATTTCGGTGCGTTCTTCGCATCTGTCTACACACTGTTTTTTCGAAATACATACATAGGCCTTCCTTTGAAGCTCTCTCTTTTAGGAAATTTATCTGCATTGTTGTATCTTCTATAGATTCACCTAATAGGGCAAGATGGCCTGCAAAAGCCAAATAGTCTATACGCACATTATCCTCTTTTCTCTCAATTGTGATGTTTTTTATTCCTTCTTCGTCTGTCCCTTTCCACCATTCCCTAATTACCTTTTCTAATTCACAATTTAACAGCAGTGAGAACAATCCATCTCCTTCTCATACGCCAGTTTTGATATTAAAAACCTTGGAGGTTTCACCTAAAAATTTAATTTTACACTTTGCGTTTGGTAGTGTGTCTTTTATCATTCCCGCTGCTTTCAGATTTAAAATCTGTTATTATTATTATTATTTTGTAGAAACCAGAGGCATCCCACATGAGAGGACTAAAACTATGTTGGCGCCAGTTTTTTCATGCTTGAGACCGTAAGTAATCCTCGTTGATTTGCAGGCTAAAGAGTGTCATATCTAATGTGGGATATTTTCCATATACTACGTGTGACTTACGACAAGGAAGGAAAAAATCTATTGCAATTCACCATTGATTTGACCTCTGCACGTTTGGATAAAAATTTTACAGGCTGACCAGTCATCTACAGTAACGTCCAGTAAAAATATCCCTGTTAACAAGTCTATAGCGCATTTCACTGAATTTGCAGTAAAGTTTTAGTTCTTCTTGGAATAGGTTCAAATACAGACAGGAGCTTGCGTAATATTTAAACTAATAATTCGTTTTCCGGTGTTCTGAACGAAATCCGGATAAATGGCATGTTGCATTTCATTCAGGTCAGCGCTGTACCGGACCTCGGCTGTGATTTTCCGCCGCCACCTTTTCTGTCGAGTGAACAGTTTCTCATTCCTAAAAATACAGAATATAAAAGCCTTTGAAAGCGCGAGTAAAAAAATAATAATCACTCGTGGCATAAGTACCTCAGAGTAACAATACGTGGAGGTATGAAATTTAAAGATATTATTAGGCTCATTCCGAGGCAAAGCAAATGCTATGCTTCTTAGTGTTCGCCATCGGTTTTACACTAGTTGACGATTACGGCCACGTCCACATCCTACTGATCACTGAACGGCTTCCTTCGCGCCTGGGAACACACAGGATGGCGACAACACCACACGGTAGTGCTGAGGAGACGCCGGCTGGTCACGGGAAGCTGGCGGCCTTGACCAACTGACAAACCAGCAGGGCGTGCAGCTGTCGCCAGCCGCCTCCGTGCAGGTTGCCAACACATCTTCAGCGCCAGCAATACACTATAGTCAACGTCGTAGCCACTATTAACCTAGGCAAGGATCGATCCATGCTCCCCTGCAGTGATCATCCCCTCAGTCCGTTACCCAGTCTATCAACGAAGTCTGAGCATCAGTACCTGAAATGCGTCCTGCAACATTTGGAAGCCGAGCGATTTTTCCCAGAGGAACAAGAGACAATGAGGCGATAAAAGACACGGAGTAAATTATTCACATATTCAGATGGCGGCAGTATCGCGTAAACAAGGTATAAAAGGGCAGTGGATTATCTGAGCTGTCATGTCAGCTGATTCATGTGAAAAGGTTTCCAACGTGATTACGGCTACACAATGGGAATTAACACACTTTGAATGCAGAATGGTAGTTGGAGCTAGACACATGGGACAATCCATTTCGGAAATCGTTAGGGAATTCAATATTAGTAGATCTACAGGGTCAAGAACGCGCCGAGAATACCAAATTTCAGGCATTACCTCTCACCGCAGACAACACAGTGGCTGACACCCTTCACTTAACGACCGAGAGTAGCTGTGTTCGTGTAGAGTCGTCAGTGCTAACAGACAAGCAATACTGCGTGAAATAACGGCAGAAATGACGTACGACGAACGCATCCGATAGGACAGTGTGGCGAAATGTAGCGTTAATGGGCTATGGCAGCAGACGACCGTCTTTGCTAACAGTACGACATCGCCTGCAGCGCCTTCCCTGGGCTCGTGACCATATTGGTTGGACCCTAGACGACTGGAAAACCGTGGCCTGGTCAGATGAGACCCTATTTCAGTTAGTAAGAGCTCATGGTAGGGTACGAGTGTAGCGCAGACCCCACGAAGCCGTGGACCCAAGTTGTCAACAAGCCATTGTACAAGCTGGTGGTGGCTCCATAATGGTGTGGGCTGTGTTTACATGGAGTGGACTGGGTCCTCTGGTCCACTGGGACCGATCATAACCTGGAAATGGTTATGTTCGACTACTTCGAGACCACTTGCAGCCATTCATGGACTTCATGTTCCCTAAAAACGATGGCATTTTTAAGGATGAAAATGCACCATGTCTTCAGGCCACAGTTATACGCGACTAGTTTGGAGAATATTCTCGACAGTTCGAGCGAATGATATTGCCACCTATGTCGCCCGACATGAATTCCTTCGGACATTTATGAGACATAATTGAGAGGTCTGTTCGTGCACAAAATCCTGCTCCGCCAACATTTTCGTAATTATGGTCGGTTATAGAGGCAGCATGGTTCAATATTTCAGCATGGGATTTCCAACGATTTGTTGAATCCGTGCCACGTCGAGTTGCTGCAATACGCCTAGCGAACGAGGGTCTAACACGATATTAAGATGTCTACCAGAACTTGTCACCCCAGCGTAGATTTTGCTGAGTGCACGATTCCACATACCCACTGCTATGATTCTTGAAGGAACCCATTGTACAGTGGTCGTTAAACTGCGCCCCAATCAAGTATTACTGCGGCCCGCGGTTCTCAGCTGTATTTTATAATAATATACACACATCAAAAAAAGTTTTGCATCACCCCGGTTCCCAGAACTCCTGAAGACAGACGTTGACTGTCGATTTTGTATCACAGAGACAGTCCCTTTGACTATTCAGAGATGTCACTAAACAAGTCCAAAGATGTAAACAACCATGCAGCGACTATTACACGGAGGGGGTCCGACAGCCGACCAGTTCCAGTCATTCCACCAGGAAGGAGGTACACGACTCGTGTTGTCTGTAGTTCAACCATGCGTAGACGGTCAATACCGTGTTTCGATCGCGTCTACCTTTTTACTTTGTGCCAGGAAGTGCTCTCAACAAGGGAAGTGTCCAGGTGTCTCGGAGTCAAACAAAGCGATGTTGTTTGGATATGGAGGAGATACACAGAGACAGGAACTGTCGATTACATGCCTCGATCAGGCCTCCCAAGGGGTACTACTGCAGTGGGTGACAGCTACCTACGGTCAGCCTTAGACACACTGTCTAGCGAGTGCAGCAAGGTGGAGGTTCCCTGCTGTTTTGGGACGGCATTATGTGGGGCCGACGTACGCGACTAGTGGTCATGGAAGGCTGTACGATACGTGAATGCCATCCTCCGACCGATAGTGCAACCATATCGGCTGCATATTGGCGAGGCATTCGTCTTCATGGTCGACAATTGGCGCCCCCATCGTGCACATCTTGTGAATGATTTGCTTCAGGATAACGACATCGCTCGACTAGAGTGGCCAGCATGTTCTCCAGACATGAATCCTATCGAACATGCCTGGGATAGATTGAAAAGGCCTGTTTGTGGACGACGTGACCCACCAACCAGTATGAGGGATCTACGCCGAATCGCCGTTGAGGAGTGGGACAATCTGGACCAACAGTGCCTTGATGAACTCGTGGGTAGTATGCCACGACAAATACAGGCATGCATCAATGCAAGAGGACGTGCTACTGAGTATTAGAGGTACCGGTGTGTACAGCAATCTGGACCACCACTTCTGAAGGTCTCGCTGTATGGTGGTACAACATGCAATGCGTGGTTTTCATGAGGAATAAAAAGGGCGGAAGTGATGTTTATGTTGATCTCTATTCCAATTTTCTCGGAACCGAGGTGATGAAAAACTGTTTTTGATGTGTGTATCTGGTGTTTTATTCGTAAAAAGCACTTAAGTAGCTTTATCAACTTTTTCTTCGTTTATATATTGTACTATCTTTCAGCAGCGCAGCCGATAACTCAACTTTCAGTTCTGTCTCTTCTTTGAATCAGACCTAGATGTGGACACGATTCTTTGCGTGACACGTAGAGAACGTCTGCCATAAAGAGTCCACGACAAAGAACCGCGGAAATGAATTTCAACAATGCATTACAGTGCATACTATGCTACGCAAGAGAAGTGCTAGAACACAAGCTAAACATGTACTTCAGGCATATTTTTTTTCCTATTTTTTCTTTTATTTGCACCATCTCAGTCAATCTCCGATACATACCGAATCACACACACACACACACACACACACACACACACACACACGCATGTATATTAACAGTGTTGTGACACTGCAGTGACTGCGTTCGTCCACACGTCGTATTGGGGACACCATTATTTTTCGGATCTATGTTTGGAAGGATTAGTTGCTTGTTTTATTTCCTCTACTAGCTTCTTTCGTTTGTCTCTATAATAGTGAAACACCTTGTATATCAGCTTTCATTAACAACTGCAGCACGGGGTCCCGGGTTCGATTCCCGGCGGGGTCAGGGATTTTCACCTGCCTCGAGATGACTGGGTGTTTGTGTTGTCCTCATCATTTCATCATCATCCAGGAAAGTGGCGAAATTCGACTAAGCAAAGATTGGGTAATTGTACGGGCGCTGATAACCACGCAGTTGAGCGCCCCACAAACCAAACATCATCATCATCAACAACTGCACATCTTCACTGTGTTTTACCAATGGCAAGACTGAGATATTTGGATATCCACAGCACTTTCATCATTTGGTTCTACCTGTTTCGCGTCTGAAGAAATTTGTGACTGGAACAAGTTTTTAAATCAAATGAAGAGGCTATGCTAACGGTAGATGAATATATTGCAAATTTTCCAGACCGCATTTCATGAATCTGATCTGCTAAAAGATAAAAACCTTGAACACAGCGCATTGTCCTAAAAGAGGGACTACGGCGAGTAACTGGACTTGTTACTTAAGAAAACACACTCTACACACTCTTTCACGGCCAGATCGACATAATACTACGCCAAGCTACATAATAAGAGACAGGGATTTAGTATATATTCCTCAAGTCATCAAACCCTGCATGCCGAAGTGTACTTTGTGACGATGCTGGACACTTCCTGTTCTAGACCGTCCCCATGTGGAGTTAGGATAAAATGTGTGTTTCAGTTCTGAACTTTTTAATCGAATACAGGTTTATTCCTCATTTTACCATGTTGTATCAGCCGTACCACAGCCACCATTATTCAAGTCATTTAAGTTACCTCGACAAGCTTTTATCTCTTTTTCTACATGTCTCGTTTTTTTTTTTTTACTGAAACTGGTAGTACTATTTGTTCCGCTGAAAGCTCTGTCAGATATAACTGTAAGTTTAAAAAACAAGAAATTTACAGTGAGAATAATTTATAAGCGACAAGGCATCATTTTTTTCTTGGATTTAGCCCGTGTCTTTACTGGGGCGGCGAGCTAATCTGGATTTGACAATGTTAGTGGTAGAGGGTGGTCTGATGC
Organism: Schistocerca cancellata; assembly: GCF_023864275.1. Classification (NCBI taxonomy): domain Eukaryota; kingdom Metazoa; phylum Arthropoda; class Insecta; order Orthoptera; family Acrididae; genus Schistocerca; species Schistocerca cancellata. The sequence continues at coordinate 58,414,899 of NC_064629.1, read as the reverse complement.
CCTTCCTGTCGGGTCAAGGACCACGGAGAAAAAGATAACACAATTTAAAGATTTATCCAGAGTAAGTTTATCTTCGTTTTCACGACTTATTCACTGAACTTATTTCGATGAAATTTGGTATGGAGATGGCTTGAACTCTGACGAAGAACATAGACTACTTTAGGCGTAGTGCAAGATATTTATTGATTTGAAGAATATTACATGAAATAGGGAAAAATATGTTCTCTCTAACTTTTGATTTTTATTATATTTGTGAATACGCATTTATCCATTGATACGTGCTGCCCGATACAATTCGTAGAAATGAAGACAATGCTTATACAATGTTCAGTGCGTTTAATCCATACTTCAATACTACGAGGGTCATTCAATAATTAAAGAGACAAATAGGTCTGGGGAAAAAACTGTTAGTAGGACAAGTTTGGTACATTTATGGCTTTAAGTTGGCATCACTGGGATGATATTCGTTTTTTTACTTGCTGAAGGCGAGAAAACAGTGAATATATACCGTAGAATGTCTAAAGGTTACGTTGAAGGTTGTATGAATGGAGCAAATTTTTGCAAGTGGATAGAGCAGTTCAAAAATGGTCGCGACTCAGTGACTGACGAACACCGTTCTGGCCGACCAGTCGCGTTTTCAACTCCCTCCCTTGAAAGTCGAACTGATGACATTATTCCCGCCGACCGCCGTGTGACTGTGGAAATGATAGTTAATAAGGTTGAGGTTCGTACTGTTACAGTTCATAACACTATCTGTAACAAGCTGAAGTACCGCAAAACGTGCAAGATGGGTCCCAAAGGAGTTGACGCGGCTACACAAGGAAACAAGGTTGAGAGTGTGCACAGAGCTAAAGGAAAGTTATGAAAGAGAAGGTGGGCACTTCCTCAACAAAATTTTTACTTGTGATGAAACTTGGGTTCACTATTATGAGCCAGAATCATAAAAACAAATCACGGAGTGGAAGCACACCAACTCACCTATCAAGAAAAAATTCAAAACCCAAGTATCAGCAGGAAAAGTCATGTTGACAGTGTTTTGAGATGCTGAATGTCCAGTTTTTTGTGCTTATCTCGAAGAGCAGCGTACAATGAACAGCCAATACTACACGTATTTGCTTTTAAACAAGGTAAAGCCAGCCACGAGAGAGAGACGTGCATCTCAGAGGAGAGGTGTGTTTCTCCAGCAAGACACGCACGTCATCTTATTGCTCGACTAACCCGTGAAACCGTCGACAAATTGGGCTGGGAAGTACTGCCTCATTCCCCTTACAGTCCTGATTTAGCACCTATTGATTTGCATTTGTTTGGTGCGCTGAAGGAGGCATTACGTGGGAAGAGGTTCCAGGACAACAAGTACGTGGGAAGTTTGTGGGAAATTGGTTCAAAGATCCAGATAAAGAGTTCTTTGCAGCTTGTAGCTCGTTGGAACAAGTGCATAAATGTTCAAGGGGTTTATATTGAAAAGTAGAAAAAATATTGTTTTGTAAAAAATAAACGCTTTTTTCTCCAGATCAATTTGTCTCTCTAATTATTGAATGACCCTTCAGTAGCACGACGGATAGATGTGTGCTCCTGCCTGTTCGCATTGTTCTGCAGCAATGCTGATGTATGGAGAGCTCGGGCGTACATCAGGAGCTATTCTTATCTGAGCGCGCAGACACGTGAGGACAGCTCATGTTATTGCACGCATTAGTGTTATTGCTTACTTACTCACCATTAGGCATCGTAACAGAGCTAGTCATTTCTACTGTACCGCTCATCTCTACACAGCAGAAGACTGTGCCACAGTTCCTACATTGCGATCGCAGCAGCATAAGCGTGTTCTTAATACAATAAAATGTTATTAAGCGTTGTACTGGATAAGATGAAAACACAAAAAACTACACTCCTGGAAATTGAAATAAGAACACCGTGAATTCATTGTCCCAGGAAGGGGAAACTTTATTGACACATTCCTGGGGTCAGATACATCACATGATCACACTGACAGAACCACAGGCACATAGACACAGGCAACAGAGCATGCACAATGTCGGCACTAGTACAGTGTATATCCACCTTTCGCAGCAATGCAGGCTGCTATTCTCCCATGGAGACGATCGTAGAGATGCTGGATGTAGTCCTGTGGAACGGCTTGCCATGCCATTTCCACCTGGCGCCTCAGTTGGACCAGCGTTCGTGCTGGACGTGCAGACCGCGTGAGACGACGCTTCATTCAGTCCCAAACATGCTCAATGGGGGACAGATCCGGAGATCTTGCTGGCCAGGGTAGTTGACTTACACCTTCTAGAGCACGTTGGGTGGCACGGGATACATGCGGACGTGCATTGTCCTGTTGGAACAGCAAGTTCCCTTGCCGGTCTAGGAATGGTAGAACGATGGGTTCGATGACGCTTTGGATGTACCGTGCACTATTCAGTGTCCCCTCGACGATCACCAGTGGTGTACGGCCAGTGTAGGAGATCGCTCCTCACACCATGATGCCGGGTGTTGGCCCTGTGTGCCTCGGTCGTATGCAGTCCTGATTGTGGCGCTCACCTGCACGGCGCCAAACACGCATACGACCATCATTGGCACCAAGGCAGAAGCGACTCTCATCGCTGAAGACGACACGTCTCCATTCGTCCCTCCATTCACGCCTGTCGCGACACCACTGGAGGCGGGCTGCACGATGTTGGGGCGTGAGCGGAAGACGGCCTAACGGTGTGCGGGACCGTAGCCCAGCTTCATGGAGACGGTTGCGAATGGTCCTCGCCGATACCCCAGGAGCAACAGTGTCCCTAATTTGCTGGGAAGTGGCGGTGCGGTCCCCTACGGCACTGCGTAGGATCCTACGGTCTTGGCGTGCATCCGTGCGTCGCTGCTGTCCGGTCCCAGGTCGACGGGCACGTGCACCTTCCGCCGACCACTGGCGACAACATCGATGTACTGTGGAGACCTCACGCCCCACGTGTTGAGCAATTCGGCGGTACGTCCACCCGGCCTCCCGCATGCCCACTATACGCCCTCGCTCAAAGTCCGTCAACTGCACATACGGTTCACGTCCACGCTGTCGCGGCATGCCACCAGTGTTAAAGACTGCGATGGAGCTCCGTATGCCACGGCAAACTGGCTGACACTGACGGCGACGGTGCACAAATGCTGCGCAGCTAGCGCCATTCGACGGCCAACACCGCGGTTCCTGGTGTGTCCGCTGTGCCGTGCGTGTGATCATTGCTTGTACAGCCCTCTCGCAATGTCCGGTGCAAGTATGGTGGGTCTGACACACCGGTGTCAATGTGTTCTTTTTTCCATTTCCAGGAGTGTAATTTCATTTTGTTATGAGTGGTCGTGTGACTAGGGCCTCCTGTCGGGTAGACCGTTCGTCGGGTGCAGGTCTTTCTATTTGACGCCACTTCGGCGACTTGTCGGGATGAAATGGTGATGATTAGGACAACACAACACCCACTTGCTGAGCGGCGAAAATCTCCGACCCAGCCGGGAATCGAACCCGGGCCCTTAGGATTGACAGTCTACCGCGCTGACCACTCAGCTACCAGGGGCGGACGTTATGAGTGGTGAGCAGGTGGTTTTAAGCTCAGTCGGCATCGAGATCGTTAGAGATGGAATACTGGCTCATAGAAGGATAGAGGCCTTCTTCAGAAACCACACCGACATTCACTTGAAGTGGTTTGGAAGTAAAAATACTTGAACTTAGATGCGTGGCAGAAATTTGAACACGACTCCTGAATAAGTCAGCCAGTTCAGCAAGTGTGCCCCCTAAATGGGTTTTGTTTTGAAGTACAGCACCTCTTGGTATAAGTGGAGTACAATGGATGGTCGAAAGTCGAACACTGCACGTTATTAAAAGTGACTTAATACGCCGCCTCTCACATGTATTAAAAATACTACTCGTCCAGCCTCAGTATCATAAATAGCATACGGAGAAAGAAATCTAATTTTCAACCTTCTCCGAAGCAGAGCACAATTTGCCGATGTCTGGAAAGCACGCCGGTCAGAACAGGTGCTGTAGTTCTTGCGTGAATAACTCTCACTGCATGTTTACTTCAGTCCATTCTCATCCCTGAGTACTACAATCTTGTTAGGCAACATGACAGATAGTACCCGACAGCACAGGGGTGGCCAGGTTGACGAGTGCAACCAATGTGGGTAAATCACATGTATGTTGTGACCTCCCGCTTCCAGGGACACAGAACCGATTGAAGATGCGTTAGACGTTTCAGTTCGAAGGACTGCAGTTCCAACACTGCGACCTTAGACCTTAGCCATCTCCAGATGGCGCAATGGGAGACGTTACCGCAAGCCATGCTGGATGTTCTGATGATGATGATGTTTGGTTTGTGGGGCGCTCAACTGCGTGGTTATCAGCGCCCGATGCTGGATGTTCTGTTGCACAGATGGGGAACTTTTGTGTGGCATGTATCGCCACGTGAGTTGCATCACATTCCGTATTAACTTTCTACATACCACCGCCAGAGTGCCACTGTACACGTTCAGTGCCACCCACGACCCATGGCGGTTGTCATGCCTTGTATAGCTTGTATACGAAGTGGTGTGTAACGCTTCAAAATATTTCCATGGCGCATTTGAATGTACACATTATCATCGTGTCTCTTGTACTTTCGAGGGTGTCGAAGATCTCAAACTGTGGGCCTGACTGTAAAATGACATGAAAGCAGTACTGTCATGTTTTACAACAGATGTCGACAATTTGGAGTGTAAACATGGGCGTAGCCAGCGAGGGGCAGAAGATATTCGCATTTTTTCACTAGTTTACTGTTTTATTTAATAAGAAATGCTGCATGTTTTCTCGGATTGTACAAGTGCATTCTTGTATTTAAAACGTTTAAAAAAGCAGTTTTTCACTGGTTTACTGTTTTATTTAATAAGAAGTGCTGTATGTTGTCTGGAGTCCTTGTTTCCTGAGACTAGTATGACCTGCCCCCCCCCCCCCCCTCCCTACTTCAGATCCTGGGTACGCCCTTGAGTGTAAACGACTAAGCGATTTCACCCCACGCAAGCAAACACTAAAGTAAGCTGGATACAGGTTGGGTTCTGGGGTTCTTACAACTTATTAGTTTCTCCGCCTACTTTCTCCCCGTACATATAATTTGCTGTTTCTCCCACTTTTAGCGCACCACAGTTCAGAATGTTCAAATGTGTGTGAAATCTTATGGGACTTAACTGCTAAGGTCATCAGTCTCTAAGCTTACACACTACTTAACCTGAATTATCCTAAGGACAAACACACACACCCATGCCCGAGGGAGGACTCGAACCTCCGCCGGGACCAGCCGCACAGTCCATGACTGCAGCACCTTAGACCGCACCACAGTTTCATGGGATTTAATAATAATAACAATGAATATGTAAAAATATTTTAATTTTAAAATGTTAATAACAGTATATTGCTATAGCTTAACTCGCAAGAAATTGCAGTTCCAAAAATTTGAGTTCGTGTGTCATGAAATTAACTTAAGAATTTTGATAGCAACAAACTCGCACCACTTTGACAACGTCATAATTTACACGACATAATTTCGAAGTGTCTATCCACCATTATCAGTACTGCATTTAGCAATGACATTGTGAATATACGTCTGAGCTTATTCGGGCTTCTTTTTTTCCGAAGGTGGTGATCCATAGCTGCAATATGTTTAATAAAGGACGTGTTTATACACACAATCAGATGCTGTATAAACTTTATCAAACTGTGCCGCTAACTTAGATCTACGTGGACCATCTTCTGGCACTGGGCAAAAAGCCGTTTTAGCATCTTGCTTTATGATGCGTTAAACATAGTTATTTTAATACTGACATCAATAGGCAAACGTCAGTGTTTACATGTATCTATACATATCAAAGGCACCGACCTTGCCGCAGTGGTAACACCGCTTGCCCTCACATCACCGAATTTGAGCTTTGTCGGGCTTGTCTAGCACTTGGATGGGTCACCGTCTGGGTCTGCCAAGCGCTGTTGGCAAGTGGGGTGCACTCAGCCCTTGTGAGTCTAGCTGAGCAGCTACTTGATTGAGAAGTAGCGTCTCCGGTCACGAAAACTGACAATGGTAGGGAGAGCGGTGTGCTGACCACATGCCCCTTCATATCCGTATGCAATGACGACTATCGACTGAGAACGACACGGCGGTCAGTCGGTACCGTTGGGCCTTCCGAGGCCTGTTCGGACGGAGTTTTATATATACAGTTAAAAGGCAACGTCCTGACTGACTCACATATTTTTGATCAAAGATGATACTTTAGGCGTCGTTTAAGAAGGGATTTTTCGAAAATTCGCTTCTAAGAGGGTGAAATAGGGGATGAAAAGTTTTCGGAAATATGTCGCTATTAAGTACGTTCTGTAGCTACATCTATGAAAATTGGTATTTGACTTTTCGGTTAGAAAAAAAAAAACGTTTCAGGGTTTTTGGAAATTCAATCCCCAGGGGGGGGGGGGGGGGTGAAATATGGTATAAAATGTTTCATGAAAATATTTCGTTGTGAAAACATCATCAAAGCTAAATCCATCAAAATTGGTGTTCGGTTTCTCGGTTACAAATACAAAAATAAGTGTTTCACAATTTTTGGAAATTTAACCCTTAAGGGGAAGAAATATGGGACGAAAACCCTTAAGACAATATTCGTTATATTAAAAAGTTTTTAAACCTAAATCTGTGAAAACTGGTGTTTCTCTTCTCGGTTAGATACAAAGAAATGTGTCTTACGTTCCATAAGAACGTAAAAGGCATGATTAACCAAAACCTCGAACTCCAGGTACCAGAACTGCTTTTTGGTGAGAAGACCATGCTTCTATGGGATTAATTAGCTTGAAAAGCTTAGACGGTGTTGCGATTTGTGAAAGACATAAAATTTCAGTTAAAGAAAAACAAAAAAGTTTGCACAGGCTATATACTCTGTGCGAGTGATGGAGCGGGCGCTAAGCTAGTAATATACTATAATAGTAACACAAATACTGATGTTTCCATATTTAAGTAAATATGGCAAGTATGTTTAACACTCCGATGCTGGCGCTGGATCGCACACATCCACTAGGTAGTGTTTCTGTGCCTACGTCTCAACGTCTGCGGTGTTATTTACCACTTCTCGTCTATCCCCCTGACTCGGACATTCACAACAGCGAACAGTGTGTTTACTTCCGCAAGAACAACAAATGGCTCGAAGCACTATGGGACTTAACATCTGAGGTCATTAGTCCCCTAGAACTTAGAACTACTTAAACCTAACTAACCTAAGGACATCACACACATCCATGCCCGAGGCAGGATTCGAACCTGCGACCGTAGCAGCGGCGCGGTTCCAGACGCCTGGAACCGCTCGGCCACAGCGGCCAGCCCAAGAACAACACCTTAGCTACAAAGGAGCGACGGATCGCACAGATGCAACGCCAGCATCCCCGTAAGTATTCTTGATTCAATGAATTTTCCTCAATTTAATAGCTCTTTGTGTTTTACATTCAAGCATACTGTATGTGAAGTGGAAATTGTTAGTGTGCACTTATACAGGGTGTTACAAAAAGGTACGGCCAAACTTTCAGGAAACATTCCTCACACACAAAGAAAGAAAATATGTTACGTGGACATGTGTCCAGAAACGCTTACTTTCCATGTTAGAGCTCATTTTATTACTTCTCTTCAAATCACATTAATCATGGAATGGAAACACACAGCAACAGAACGTACCAGCGTGACTTCAAACACTTTGTTACAGGAAATGTTCAAAATGTCCTCCGTTAGCGAAGATACATGCATCTACCCTCCGTCGCATGGAATCCCTGATGCGCTGATGCAACCTTGGGGAATGGCGTATTGTATCACAGCCGTCCACAATACGAGCACGAAGAATCTCTACATTTGGTACCGGGGTTGCGTAGACAAGAGCTTTCAAATGCCCCCGTAAATGATGACGTGATTGCACAATTGCGTGCGGATTCTCGACAGCCCACACATGCTGATTGTCAAAATTTACAATTTGATCACGTTGGAATGAAGCCTCATCCGTAAAGAGAACATTTGCCTGAAATGAGGATTGACACATTGTTGGATGAACCATTCGCAGAAGTGTACCCGTGGAGACCAACCAGCTGCTGATAGTGCCTGCACACGCTGTACATGGTACGGAAACAACTGGTTCTCCCGTAGCACTTTCCATACAGTGACATGATCAACGTTACCTTGTACAGCAGCAACTTCTCTGACGCTGACATTAGGGTTATCGTCAACTGCACGAAGAATTGCCTCGTCCATTGCAGGTGTCCTCGTCGTTTTAGATCTTCCCCAGTCGCGAGTCATAGGCTGGTATGTTCCGTGCTCCCTAAGACGCCGATCAATTGCTTCGAACGTCTTCCTGTCGGGACACCTTCGTTCTGGAAATCTGTCTCGATACAAACGTACCGCGCCACTTCTATTACCCCGTGCTAATCCATACATCAAATGGGCATCTGCCAACTCCGCATTTGTAAACATTGCACTGACTGCAAAACCACGTTCGTGATGAACTCTAACCTGTTGATGCTACGTACTGATGTTCTTGATGCTAGTACTGTAGAGCAATGAGTCGCATGTCAATACAAGCACCGAAGTCAACATTACCTTCCTTCAATTGGGCCAACTGGCGGTGAATCGAGGAAGTACAGTACATACTGACGAAACTAAAATGAGCTCTAACATGGAAATTAAGCGTTTCCGGACAAATGTCCACATAACATCATTTCTTTATTTGTGTGTGAAGAATGTTTCCTGAAAGTTTGGCCGTACCTTTTTGTAACACCCTGTATAATAGAAACTGGTACTGGATCCCTTCTGTCCGCAGCTCGTGGTCGTGTGGTAGCGTTCTCGCTTCCCGCGCCTGGGTTCCCGGGTTCGATTCCCGGCGGGGTCAGGGATTTTCTCTGCCTCGTGATGACTGGGTGTTGTGTGCTGTCCTTAGGTTAGTTAGGATTAAGTAGTTCTAAGTTCCAGGGGACTTATGACCATAGATGTTAAGTCCCATAGTGCTCAGAGCCATTTGAACCATTTTTTCTATCCAGCGCCAGCATTTGCGTTCTAGTGTTCCTCGTTCCTTTACAATGGTCTCAACTACTCTTTCTATTTTGTTTTGCAACTATAGAATGTTAACATGGTTTACAGGTCTGTTGTTTGTCGGACATGGGCTCAAAAGAAATTCCAGAAGTTACAGATTTTCAACAAATTTTGTTTAATGACAGCGATGACGAGGGTGAACATGCAGAACACATGGCTCATATTCTCTATCTGGCAGACAAAGAGATCGATACTGATGCCTCAGAAAGCATACAAGAAAGAGACGATCAGAGGCCGAACCGAGTGACACAGACGTAGGTTCAGTTGAGGAAGATGACGATGTGTATCGTTGTTATAGGAAGGGAGGAAAAAATAATCGAATCATTCGATTGGAAAAGACGCCATACACAAACCGCAGAAAAACCCAAAAACACAACATTCTCCACACATGGCTTCCTGGTGTCACTGGGAAAGCAAAAAATACTGAATGAATTTCAAAAACATGAGAATGCTTATTTGACCAGGAAATGTTGGAAATGATTGTAAAGTACACAAACCAATACACTGAAATTATCCGAAGCAATTACCAGCGAGAACGAAACGCTCACCCAACGAACATAGTCGAGATAAAAGCCTTCATTGCACTTCTGCACATAGCTGGAATGTACAAGGCGGGAAGGAGAAGTCTTCAAGATTTGTGCGATCCCAAGGGGTTCGGAATCGAGATATTTCGGCAATTCGAGATTTATTTCAAAAGTTTGTGAAGAACTGCCAATCTTGTTACGTTGTAGGCCAAAACGTCACCATTGACGAGAAACTCGAGGCCTTCAGAGGACGTTGCTCTTTTATCCAATGTATCCGTCGAAGCCGGCAAAATGTGGAATAAAAATATTTGCTACAGTTGATTTCAAACTTGTTTACACCTAAAACATGGAGATCTATGCTGGCAGACAGCCAGATGGCCCTTTTCAGCTTAGTAATAAAATCAGTAACGTGGTTAAACGTTTGGTGGCCCCTCTCAGTAATTCAGGACGCAATGTCTGTGCTGACAACTGGTTCAGTGATGTAAATCTGCTCCCTGATTTGTCAGAGAAGCACCGGCTGTCATATGTTGGAGCCCCGAAAAAAAATAAATGGCAGATCCCGAAAGAATAGAAGGACGTGAAAACCAGGGCTGCAAATTCTAGCATACTTGCTTACAGGAAAGAAGATACGATCGTTTCTTACGTCCCACAAAATAAAATAAACAAAAAATATGTTTTATTGATCTCCAGTCTGCATCATGACGCTGAAATTGACGAAAACATAGGAGATAAAAGAAAACCTATTACGATAACTTATTGTAACACTCGTAAAACTGGAGTTGATATGGTTGACCAATTGTGCTCCGCCTACAACGTTCGGAGGGGTACACGACGATGGCCCATGGTCGTATTTTATTCGATACTGAATGTTGCTGGTATAAATTCCCAGATAATTTACGTGAGAAATGGCAACGATAGTCTCCGCCGACGGCTGTTTCTTCGTCTGCTCGGATGGGAACTCTTGGGAGGTCATTTGGTAACACAAAGCCTACTTTTCAATCTACCTCGGACCCTGACTACGCGCATTATTGAAATTCTGCTGCGAAATCGCCGACCTTTTGGTCTTGTTGGTGAGAGAGCCGACAATGCCGACACCAATCGAGGAAGAAGCAAGCGTTGCAAATCCTATCTCACAACTAGTGCAAGACGACTGACGAAACATTCGTGTAAATTGTGCGTACAATATCTGTGTCTTCAACACAGTGATTTTGTTTGTCGTGAAGGATGTAAATTGGGTGCTCCTCCAGAAGAAACATGAAAACTTCTCTTATTTGTTATATTCTTAGTTCTAAGTTACTTTTCAGGACTTTGTATGTCGTGCATACCACGTAAAACATTTCCTGGACATTATGTTTTTCCAAACGTAGTTCCTTATATCTATGTTGTATGTTTATGAAATAATTCTCTAATAAAATTATTAAAAATAAATATAGTACCTTACACGATCCTGGAGCTCATCCGTACGTGATATTTTTATAGTACTGTGAATCTGAGTGAATGGATCTCACAGATCAGGCGCCAGCATCCGTGTGAGTTTAGGAGCGCCAGCATCGGAATGTTAATGAATGATTTGTGTGCCAGGCTTAAGAGAACACAAGAAATGGCATGAGATGCCGACACCAAACAGGCACAACCACTCGCCTGGCGTGTCAGCAGCCCCACATATCCGTCTGCATGTCGTACTCGTCCAGCCGCCAAAGGGAACGCTGTCAACTGTGGACTACATTGCTTCCTCCTTATACTGGCGGAGATGGAAATCCTTCCGTCAACAGGTACTTACTGTTGGCACTACGCAGTTCCGATCCCGCAGTCAGACAGTACAGTTCAGTGCCTGCAGCCACCTCAGCGTAGATCCTGCAGTTACATAAACCATAGAGCACAATTTTTCGAGTTTCGTAGGGAGGATCACCTTCCGATGTAGCAGTCACCGTGTACGGAGAACCGAGACAATCAAAGAGTGTCTGCATAATTGCATTCTGTCATAATGAAATTATAGTAGACTGCCGAGAGGCAGTGAAGTTATCTAGATGTCGTTGTATTAGGTTTAGGACATCAACTGCTATGCACGAAAAGTCAAGTACCATGTTGCAACATACTCTTAATGAATGTTATTGATTCTGTCTTACTGTGTTGGCATTTTCTGCTCTAGTGGCACCCTATCAAGCAAGTGTAGAAGTTGATAGTTGTAGCGCGCCATCTGCCACCTTTAAAGAACAATGGATAATAAAACACTTTTCTGCTGCCGTGTATATTGAGCTGAAATAATAGTAGCATTCAGATAAAACATTCTCAACAGCATCCCAAAGGGGGATGCTAGCATGGCTTTTGACCAGTGCCAGACGGTGTTCCACAGAGACTGAAAGTAGCAGCAATTTTACACAGCAGCTGATGTACATAAACAGGTTTTGTCATTATTGGAGGGTCTTTCCTTTTCTGTCTTCCTTTTCTCAATTTCTGTTATTTGCTGATTCTACGTGTAGACCTACGGAACGATTCGAGTTTGCTGTGCGCAAGAAACTCGTGCTACACTGTCTGACAAATAAGTGAACAAAGTCCCGTATGGACGACATAATAGTAAGCATTCCTGACGTAGAGAAACAAGATTTGAAAGCAAATAAATCACCAGGTCCGGATGGAATCCCGATTCGGTTTTACAAAGAGTACTTACGGCATTAGCCCCTTACGTAGCCTGCATTTATCGTAAATCTCTCGCTCAGCACAAAGTCCCAAGAGACTGTAAAAAAGCGCAGGTGACTCCAGTATATAAGAAGGGTAGAAGAACGGACCCTCAAAATTACAGACCAATATCCCTATCTTCGGTTTGCTGCAGAATCCTTGAACATATTCTCAGTTTGAATATAATAAACTTTCTTGAGACTGAGAAGCTTATGTCAACGAATCAGCATAGTTTTAGAAAGCGTCGCTCGTGCGAAACTCAGCTTGTCTTTTTCTCACATTATATACTGCGAACTATGGTTGAAGGGCAACAGACAGATTCCATAATTCTAGAGTTCCGGAAGGCGTTTGACACGATGCCCCTTTGGAAGGTGTTAACGAAAGTACGAACATATTGGATTGTGAGTGGCTCAAAGACTTTTTAAATAATAGAACCCAGAATGTTTTCCTTGACGGCGAGTGTTCATTAGAGACAAGGATATCGTCAAGACTGTCCCAGGGAAATGTGATAGGACCGCTGTTCTCTGTATACGCGGGCAGCAATCTGCGGGTGTTTGCCGATGATGCTGTGGTATACGGCAAGGTGTCAAAGTTGAGCGACTGTAGGTATATACAAGACCACTTGACAAAGTTTCTAATTGGTGTGATGATCGGCAGATAGCTCTAAATGTGGAAAAACGTAAGTTGATGTGGATGAGTAGGAAGAACTAACCTGTAATGTTCAGTTAAAGTATTACTAATGTCCTGCTCGACACAGTCAAGTCGTTTATATATCTGTGCGTAGCGTTGCAAAGCGTATGAAATGGAACGAGCATGTGATAACTGTGTTAGGGAAGGCGAATGGTCGACTTCGATTTAAAGGGAGAATTTTAGGAAAGAGTGGTTCACCTGTAAAGGAGGCCGCATAAAAGGACTCTGAAGCGACCTACTCTTGAGTACTGCTCGAGTGTTTGGGATCCTTACCAGGTCGGTTTGCAGGAAGACTTTGCAGCAATTCATAGGCGGGCTGTTAGAATTATTACCAGTACGTTCGAACAATACGTGTTACGAAGATGCTTCGGATACTGAAATGGGAATCCCTGGAGGGAAGGCGACGTTCTTTTAGAGAAACACTACTCAGAAAGTTTAGAGAACCAGCATTTGCAGCTGACTGCCGAGTGATTCCACTGCCTCCAACACAAATGGTGCGTAAGAATCACGAAGATAAGATACGAGAAATTAGGGCTCATACGGATGCATATAGAGAGTCGTTTTTCCATCGCTCTATTTTCGAGTGGAAGAGGAAAGGAAATGACAAGTAGTGGTAAAGGGTACCATCCGCCACGCACTGTACAGTGGCTTGCGGAGTATCCATGTAGATGTAGATGTAGATGAAGATGTAGAAGCACCCACAAGCGGAGGAGGAGCCAAAATGAACCTTAATGGCTTAAGAGGTAGGTGATGTTATTTCAGTGATTACAAAATCGAGTCGAATTTTCAGAGAAGTTGGCGATATGAGCCCACTTATCCTTACGATGGTGCTTTCCCAAAATGCAGGATGTCCGCGGCGCCCCGTTGCACTGTCAGAATTCCCTCAGTCACTACCAACCGTAGCCTGAAGCCATATCCAGCGGCTCCCTACATCATGACGCCAGCAGTAACAGCGCTGTGCCTCTCCAAAACATTAGAACAAAGGGTCCCCAGGTCGCCGTCATATTGGCAGACAACGCTCCTTGGGGCAGTGTAGAACCACGATTCATCGCTGATCACAGTGCGATGCCATTCATCAGCAGCCCACGCTTACTGATCACGGCACCAGTCCAAATGCCACCGTTGGTATTGTGTTAATGGCAGCCCACACATGGGGCGGGAATTCCCTAGTCTGGCGACTGCTGGTCTTTGAGCAATGCTGCAGGATGACACAGGGGGTTTTGCAGGGAGTCCATTGCATGTTCTCGGCTGGCAGGCGTAGTTGTGACAATTTTACGATATGCTTGGTGTGTAAATAATCGATCCTTCCTTGAGATGGCCAGACGTGGTCGACCGGAATCTGACAAGGAGTATGCGTCTCCTCACATTCCCATGCAGCCCAACATCCGCCCACTATCACATCCGAATGTCCCACAAATATGGATATTGCACGATTCCACCAATAGTCAAATGGAGGCCCACAATGAGGACACTTTGAAACCCGTCAGGTGCTGATCACGTTGCCTCACACGAGTACAGGGCATCTGCATGTCCTACACAGTAATAACACATCTGATGCTGTCCACTTCCCTCACATATCCTACCAGACTTTGTAATAATACTAAACATGAAAAACACAATGCACGTTGGTGACTATTCTGCCCATCGCAGAGAATTGCAATTCTAATATACACTCCTGGAAATGGAAAAAAGAACACATTGACACCGGTGTGTCAGACCCACCATACTTGCTCCGGACACTGCGAGAGGGCTGTACAAGCAATGATCACACGTACGGCACAGCGGACACACCAGGAACCGCGGTGTTGGCCGTCGAATGGCGCTAGCTGCGCAGCATTTGTGCACCGCCGCCGTCAGTGTCAGCCAGTTTGCCGTGGCATACGGAGCTCCATCGCAGTCTTTAACACTGGTAGCATGCCGCGACAGCGTGGACGTGAACCGTATGTGCAGTTGACGGACTTTGAGCGAGGGCGTATAGTGGGCATGCGGGAGGCCGGGTGGACGTACCGCCGAATTGCTCAACACGTGGGGCGTGAGGTCTCCACAGTACATCGATGTTGTCGCCAGTGGTCGGCGGAAGGTGCACGTGCCCGTCGACCTGGGACCGGACCGCAGCGACGCACGGATGCACGCCAAGACCGTAGGATCCTACGCAGTGCCGTAGGGGACCGCACCGCCACTTCCCAGCAAATTAGGGACACTGTTGCTCCTGAGGTATCGGCGAGGACCATTCGCAACCGTCTCCATGAAGCTGGGCTACGGTCCCGCACACCGTTAGGCCGTCTTCCGCTCACGCCCCAACATCGTGCAGCCCGCCTCCAGTGGTGTCGCGACAGGCGTGAATGGAGGGACGAATGGAGACGTGTCGTCTTCAGCGATGAGAGTCGCTTCTGCCTTGGTGCCAATGATGGTCGTATGCGTGTTTGGCGCCGTGCAGGTGAGCGCCACAATCAGGACTGCATACGACCGAGGCACACAGGGCCAACACCCGGCATCATGGTGTGGGGAGCGATCTCCTACACTGGCCGTACACCACTGGTGATCGTCGAGGGGACACTGAATAGTGCACGGTACATCCAAACCGTCATCGAACCCATCGTTCTACCATTCCTAGACCGGCAAGGGAACTTGCTGTTCGAACAGGACAATGCACGTCCGCATGTATCCCGTGCCACCCAACGTGCTCTAGAAGGTGTAAGTCAACAACCCTGGCCAGCAAGATCTCCGGATCTGTCCCCCATTGAGCATGTTTGGGACTGGATGAAGCGTCGTCTCACGCGGTCTGCACGTCCAGCACGAACACTGGTCCAACTGAGGCGCCAGGTGGAAATGGCATGGCAAGCCGTTCCACAGGACTACATCCAGCATCTCTACGATCGTCTCCATGGGAGAATAGCAGCCTGCATTGCTGCGAAAGGTGGATATACACTGTACTAGTGCCGACATTGTGCATGCTCTGTTGCCTGTGTCTATGTGCCTGTGGTTCTGTCAGTGTGATCATGTGATGTATCTGACCCCAGGAATGTGTCAATAAAGTTTCCCCTTCCTGGGACAATGAATTCACGGTGTTCTTATTTCAATTTCCAGGAGTGTACATACCAGCCGATGTGTACGAAGTTACATTGACATACGACCGTGTCTTACGAGTGCTTCAATTTTTTTGACAGAGAGTGTTTATCGTCAATTGTGAACTTAATCTGTGCTTCTTAGAAACTTTTGACAAAAGTACCTCCATTCAAAAACAATTGTTCACTAATTTCATTGTATATCTACGTGAGAGGAGGGTATATTTTTAAGAATTTTCCGACGCTTGCGACTGTTTGTGCTTTAAACAATTTTAACATTACTACACTTATTCAAAAATAAAAGAATAGTTTACCCTAAATTCCAGTGCATATCCATATGAACACATTTATATTTTTTGAAGAATTTTCCAAGGCTACAGGTGTTGTGCATAACTCATTTCGTAGTAAATCGTCTATTTTTATATACAATTCCTGTAGAAAACCAATATATTCTGTCACATTAGTTTTCTGTTATAACAGGAGTATATGTTGCATGCATCATAAATTAACGCATTTGTCGAATTTCTTAGCGACCATAACCTGAAAAACGTTTCATAGACACAGTAAATTTTAAAATAAGTTTTTCTATTGTCATACTGGTAATACGTATAGCATACTAGACCCATAAATTAAAAGACAGCTTACTTTAAAGTTATTTGTTTACTGTTCTGTAAACTATTTCACCAGCCACAATGAAGCCCGACCGTGTATGCTGTTCTCAGGCACAGGATGAGTTAGTGTTTCTAAGTAGATGGAAGCTGCTCTGACTATTGTCAAGCAATTGGAAGCTGCTATGAATGGATGTCTTGAGAGGGCTGCAGATTCGTGTACCAGAAATACCAAAAGTGTCTCATGTCCAATCCTGTCGTGTGGATACTGTTTTCTCAGCAGGAAGTACAGCAACTACCATTACCCGCTCACTTTGTCAATGATAGGTCCAGGCGCACCATACAAGGGAGACAGGCACATATCCCTCCCGCTAACTAACAAGCTAGAGGTGCTGAACCAGTGAGAGTCACCTCATCTATTGGGAAAGGAACTATGTCCTGTGACATGCAGTTCAAACGTGCGGTAGCCTTTAAGGAAATGTTTCCAGGGGATGGAAAGGAACACCATTTCCACTCAGTGTGTACGCCTGTGAGCCTCCTTCAACATTTGGAGGAGGCTATTCCGACAGCCGTTGAGAGAATAGGATGCAATTAATTGCAGATTCTGAAGCAGGTTGCGATAAACGATGCCGGTTCGCTGTAACGGTCGTGAGCGTTATTTATCTTTGAGACTGGATGTTAGTCGACAATACGTTTCAAGCGACAAAGACGCCATTATCGACACCTCACTGCGTCTGAACGAGGTGCAATAGGGCTACGGGAACCCGGATATTCGTTCTGCGATATTGCAGAAAGACTTGGGACGAATGTGGCGACTGTACACGATTGTTGACTGTGATGGTCACGACAATGTGTGATCGCAAGAAGACCGTGCTCCGGACGGCCACGTGCGACTACCGAGAGGAACGACTATCGTGTTCGGCGTGGGGCACTGGCGCATTGTACTGCATCTGCAGCAGCAATTTGAGCAGCAGCTGGCACCACAGTGACACAACCAACTGTTACAGGTCGGTTACTTTCAAGTAGAGATGGGTCGAACTCGTTCATTCCCGTGAACTACTTCATTCGTTTCACTCTTTGCCGTGAAGCGTTCAAATGAAGTAGTTCATTCGTGAAGTACGGAAGCCTGGCGAAGTTGCCCAGTTCGCCGCTCAGCCGCGGCTACGCTCGCTTCGCCTCGCTCGTACAATAAAGCTTCGTAATACTTCATAATTTTACCAACAGATGGCCGAACTATGCAGTAACGTGCACGCGACGTTTTACGCTCTTACAGCGTCTGAGTTAAATAGATCATGGTCGAAGGGGACAAAGGAAAGATAAACAGAGAAGCCTGTCACATATAAAGGAGGTATTACATTTAATCTTGCTCGACATTTTCTCATGAAGCGCCCAAAAAAAGTCTTTATCTGCCAAATGAAACATTATTTGTATTAATGGACTGGAAACTAGGGCTACCAACGAAATGCACTCCAATTTTAAGTACCTTTTAAAATTTAATCCAAAATAGAATGAGTTTGTTTACCACTGCCACAAAGTCTATATACCTACGTTAAGTAATTATTCAGAAGTTTTACTGTAGATTTTATTTTTGTTGAGAATAATAACCCTCCAGCTTCAAAACGTAAACTGTCACCTGTGGTCACTGGTACGATTTCAGATAAAGTAGATTTTATTTTTGTTGAGAATAATAACCCTCCAGCTTCAAAACGTAAACTGTCACCTGTAGTCATTGGTACGATTTCAGGTAAAATCCCTCTTTCAGTGTTATTAACAAACCTTTTATTTTCATGTTGGCTGTGCGTGCTCACGCAACCAGCCTCTTCCTTTATATCTTTAATATTCATTTGTCTGCAAGCGCTGCCAACGGTAGGCTACCCGTAGACGCGAAGTTTAACTGCACAGATAGTCACGGGTAATGATGTCAGCACTGCAGGAAGCAACTGACACTGCTTTCCCCTCGCCCCTCACTTCCACAACCCCTCGTAAACCTATTGTTTGCCACAAACACCGCGCGATTCGTCGACAGGCAGTAGAGGGAGGACTGAAGTGAAGGGAGGATGAGTGACGTAGCGCCGATGTAGTGGGAGAGGGAGAGGGGAAGAGAGTGAGTGAACTAGAAAAAAGTGTGGAGTGTGCTATCTGTGAAGAGTTTGAAGTACCAGTTCATTGGAATTGAGTGGTTAGTTCACACTTCACTGGAGTGAAGCGTTCATTTGAACGACTCATTCACGAGCTCCCCATCACTACTTTCAAGGACAGCTTCGAGCCAAACGCCCTGTAGCATGGATTCCACTGACACCACAACACCGCCATTTGCGGTTACAGTGGTGTCAATCGAGAGCTCACTGGAGGGCAGGGTGGAGGTCCTGTTGTGGTTCCTGATGGCAGGTGGTTCTGCCTCGGTGCCAGTGATGGCCGTGTGGTGGTTAGGAGGAGGTCAGTTGCAGGCCTGCAACCAGCCTGTCTGCTTGCTTGGCACCCTGGACCTACACGTAAAGTTATCGTCGATTTCATGTGACAGCAGCGGCACTCTCGTGGTTATTCCGCGCACTCTGACTCCAAATTTGTACGTCAGGCTGGTGATTCGACCTGTTGCGCTGTCATTCGTGAACAGCATTCCAGGGGATGTTTTCCAACAGGATAATGCTCGCTCTCATACCGCTGTTGTAACTCAGCATGTTCTGTAGAGTGTCGATATGTTGCCTTGGCCTGCTCGATTATCAGATCTGTCTCCAATCGAGCAAATACGGGGCATCATCGGACGGCAACTACAGCGTCAACCACAAACAGTATTATCCGTCCCTGTATTGACCGACCAAGTGCAACAGACGTGGAACTCCATCCTACAAACTGACATCCGGCACCTGTAGAACACAATGCATCGACGTTTGCATGCTTGCAGTCAAGATTCTGGCGTTACATCGGTTATTAACGCACAAGCATTTTTACATTTGCAATGGCTTACCTCGCACTTACATTAACCTGCGATCTTGCAATGTTAACCACTTGAATATGTAACGTAAACAAATGTATTCCAGAAATTTCATTACTCTACGTTAGTTATTTTTTGGTTTTTGGATTATTTTCGTCAGTGTAATTAGGCGACTGTCCATCCAATCCAGATTACGCCAGCTGTAGGAGCCCCTGAAGTATCAGTGTAAGATCCGAAGAAATGGCAAATGAGATTATTAAAATCATAGTGGTTAACTGACGAAAACTTCGCGACAAAGTGACAGTTTGAAGTCTCCTAATAAACAGTAGAACTCACATAACGCTATGTATAGAAAACTGGTGAAAAACCCGATATTGGCAGCACTGAGATTTTGGGGGTAAACTCAAACCTATATCGAAAGGATAGGCTAATGGCAAATGGAAGTGGTTTATTTGTTGCACCAGACAAGAAACTCAAATCCACTGAGATAGAAACTAAAGCTGCATGTGAGATCGTGTGGGAAAGACACTGTTTCAGGACCGGTCACAAACTTATTACCGAATCTTCTATCGACCACCAGATTCATCTTCGCATGTAACCGAAAACCTTTAAAAACAGATGCGTTCGCTAGTACATAAGTTCCCCACTCATACTATAATCATCGGAGGAGACTTTAATCATCCAAAAATTAGCAGGATAATTGAAATTTTGTTACTGGTGGGTGTGACAAGACGTAATGGAAAACATTACTAAATGCCTTTCTGAAAACTGTCTAGAACAAATATTTCGGAACCCCATTTATGAAGAAAATATGTTGGATATAATGGCAGCAAATAGACCTGACCTCTTTGTGGGTGCTGAGCCTGGAATTAGTGACCATGAGACAGTTGTAGCAAGAATGATAATCAAAGTACAAAGAGCAACAAAAAAAGGAGTAAGATTTTTATGTTTCGTAAACTAGACAAACAAAATATAGTGTCATATCTTATAGCTCAGGACAGAGACATGTAGAAGAACTGTAACTCTACTTAAATAGAATATTTGACCATACACTTTATAGATGAGTACTCAGTATAATAGTTCATAATGGAAGGGACCGTCCACAGTAAACAGTCACTGCAAATTAACTTGTAAAGATACAGAGATTAAAAGGAAGCATAGGGCTGTATACAGGGAGATGCTGAATGAAACGTTTTTGGCTATCAAGAGAGCAATGCATGAAGCCTTCACAGAGTACCATAGCAGAATATTGTAAAAAATCTCCCTTAAAATACATGGACATTCTGGTCGTTTTGTTATGGCTGTTAGTGGCAAAAAAGTTAGTGTCCACATACTGATGGACGAGAGAGGAACTTAAATTGAGAGTAACAAAGTAAAAGCAGAAATGATTAACTCCATTTTCAAATGTTTCTTTACACAGGAAAACTCAGGAGTATCGGCCCAATTTAAGTCTCGTACCACCGCAAAGTTGACTGAAATAGATTTTAGAGTCAGTGGCATTGAGAAACAGCTGAAATCGTTAAAAATGAACAAGCCTCCAGGGTCAATTTCTACACAGAAATTGCAACTTAGTTAGTCTCTCTTTAATCCATAGTACACTGAAGAAACCTCGAACAAGAAAGCTTTGCTCAGTGGTGGGAAGAAAGCACAAGTCACACCCATCTTTAGGAAGGGCAATAGAAGTGCTCCAAAAAACTACTATCCTATATCCTTGACATCCATTTGATGTGGATTCTTAGAACGTATTCTGGGCTCAAATGCTGTTATGTATTTCGAACAGAATGACCACCTCCACGCCACCCGGCATGACATCCTGAAAGCCAAGTATCAGGGCAGACACGTAAATGCAGTGTTTCTTCACTTTCGAAAGGCGTTTGACTCAGTACCACACATATGCTTATTATCAAAAGTACGATAGTATGGGGTACCAGACGAGATGTGAGACTATATTGAGGATTTACTGGTGGGGAGGACACAGCTTGTGATCTTGCTTGGAGAGTCATCGACAGATGTAGAAGTAACTTTATGTGTACGCCAGGGAAGTGTTTCTCGTCCTTTGCTGTTCATGTTGTATATTGATGAACTTGCAGACAATATTAATAACTGATCAGAACCACCTGATGATGGGGGAAAGGCTATTCGCCGAAATATCGTGGGACTTCAACTATCGCATCCGGCTGGACACCCGAGAGCCCTGGAAACAACATATACGCCGGGAAAGCCTCCCATCACATATCAATATTAATAGCAACCTCACATTTTCCCAGATGATGCGGTTGTCTATAATGAAGTATTTTGTTGTTGTCTTCACTCCTAAGACTGGTTTGATGCAGCTCTCCATGCTACTCTATCCTGTGCAAGCTTCTTCATCTCCCCGTACTTACTGCAACCTACATCCTTCTGAATCTGCTTAGTGTATTCATCTCTTGGTCTCCCTCTACGATTTTTACCCTCCACGCTGCACTCCAATGATAAATTTGCGATCCCTTGATGCCTCAGAACATGTCCTACCAACCGATCCCTTCTAGTCAAGTTGTGCCACAAACTCCTCTTTTCCCCATTTCTATTCAATACCTCCTCATTAGTTATGTGATCTACCCATCTAACCTTCAGCATTCTTCTGTAGCACCACATTTCGAAAGATTCTATTCTCTTCTTGTCCAAACTATATATCGTCCATGTTTCACTTCCATACATGGCTACACTCCATACAAATACTTTCAGAAACGACTTCCTGACACTTAAATCTATACTCGATGTTAACAAATTTCTCTTCTTCAGAAACGCTTTCCTTGCCATTGCCAGTCTACATTTTATATCCTCTCTACTTCGACCATCGTCAGTTATTTTGCTCCCCAAATAGCAAAACTCCTTTACTACTTTAAGTGTCTCATTTCCTAATCTAATTCCCTCAGCATCACCCGACTTAATTCGACTACATTCCATTATCCTCGTTTTGCTTTTGTTGATGTTCATCTTATATCCTCCTTTCAAGACACTGTCCATTCCGTTCAACAGCTCTTCCAAGTCCTTTGCTGTCTCTGACAGAATTACAATGTCATCGGCGAACCTCAATGTTTTTATTTCTTCTCCGTGGACTTTAATACCTACTCCGAATTAATGAAGTATAGTCAGTAAGAACTGCACAAATATTCAGTCAGAACTTGATAAGATTTCAAAGTTATGCGAGGATTGTTAACTTACTTTAAATCTTCAGAAATGTAAAATTTTGCACTTCACAAAAAAGCAGTATCCTATGATTACAATGTCAGGAGATTTTCTCCCCCCAGGAACTGGGTGTTGTGCTGTCCATCATCATTTCATCCCCAATGCCGACGCGCAGGTCGCCCAATGTGGCGTCGCACTCAGTAAGACTTGCACTTGGCAGCCGAACTTCCCGCCAGGGAACTCCCGGCCACTGACGCCATACGATCATTTCCATTTTTCCATATATATTTGAAATGGAACGATCACATAGGCTCAGTTATTGGTAAACTGGATGGATGACTGCTGTTCACTGTTACACTGATAGGGAATTGCAATCAGTTTACATACTAGATTGCATACTCAGCACTTGTGCCCCTGTTAATCTTATTTGTATCGGTCCCACACACTTGAGAACTGTTCTAGCATGGAATGCTAGAACATTTCTCAGCTGTGTGGGACCGATACAGATAGGACTAACACGGGCTACTGAACATATACGGAGAAGGGCAGCACGAATGGACACAGGCTTTTTTGGCCCATGGGAGAGCGTCACGAAAATGCTGAAAGAACTGAGCTCTTAGACGCTTGTAGATAGAAGCAAACTTACTTCAAGTGATTCTTCCCTCGCTTCATACGAGAACCGAATGGGAAAAATCCCTTATAACTGGCTTGCATGCACTTCACAGTCGTTAGGAGAATGTAGATGTAGATATTGGCAAGTATGGTAAGCCTGTGAGTGGCCGCCTCTGCTTGGTTGGAATGTTCTCTGCTGCAAGCCCATACACGCGGACAGCAATCGCAAAGCTATCCTGTATTTTTAAAAAAAGCTATTTTGAAGCTATTTTCATGTTACTTCATTTTTTGAAAATTATCTGGGAAACTTGGAAACTGGGATATGTAAAAATATTAATACTCCCAGGAAAATGTAGTTCTTCTTTTGCCATGTTTCAGTGGGCCTTCGTTCATTGTGACAACTACCGAGAAACTAAACAGCACATGCCTTTGTAAGTTCATTCTTCTGACTGAAGGTCTGACGGACTTCGACCATTCACTTATGTGATAAAATGGAACGTCTATAGCCATCCTTTCGATGTTATTCATTATATGCCTACCAATTTCGGTGATTCAGCACACTATCTTCAGGCCTTAACTGTCGCCGAGGGGGTTAACTCCAATAGTATACACGATTCCAACTGTAGCCAATATCTGTGAACTGGTTTCCATAGACTGTAACAACAATGTTGTGTCTCCAACCAACTGATGGTTGGAGACACAACAGCGTTGTTGTAGTCTACGGAAAACAGTTCATACATGTTGGTCACTGATCGAATCGTGTATACGATTGGAGTTAACCCCTTCATCGTCAGTTGAGGCCTGAAGATGATGCATCGAATCACCGAAACTGGTAGCCATATAAAAAAATAACATCGAAAGGACGGCTGTAGGTGTCTCCCTTTATTATATAAACAGCTCATAGTCAATAGACAGTCAATCAGTCAGTCGGTTGTCAGGTCTAGAAGTACCTATTGGTAGTGCTTACTAAGCAAAGACCTCCAAAGAAAAGCTACTGTAACCACGAGGGAGCAGTACTGAAACCGTCGACAAGTGTCCAGCAGACCCACGTGGACGAGGTGCCGTCGAAGCATCCGTGCAGTGATGAACGCAACCTCTGTGTTGGCCATAGCTATACATTGTCGTGTTCAGGCTATCCCAGCTTCCCAGGCGGTGACCGTGGTTATCGTGCTCGCGAGATATCTCTTCCCGCGTTGGAGGGGTGAAAGATTACACTTTACCTCTATGACACATCTCTGTTGTCGGTGTACACCCACAGTTCAGAGTGCAAGCAAACATTACTTGGCAGAGGGTACATATTATTCCTATCATCTAAACATGTGACTCATAACTGAAACATTGCTCCGCAAGTTGTCTGTTTTGAGTGGCAACGACCACTTCAGTGCGGGTGCAATATTTCGATCTCTATGGGGTGTTTGGGTATAGGTAAGATACCAGCTGGTCAGTTACAGCGTGTGCTAACAATGAAGAGCAATTTTGCTTTCCGGAATCATAATAAGTGAATGAAAAGAAGTTGCAGCTACTCGTCAATATTATTCAGCGATGTACTTGGCACTCCAGGCAGGACGATTCAGATGCTCCGGTTTCGAGTACCGAAAATGATTTTTGAATGTGTGCTCAAAAATATTTCGGTTACCTGAAGGTATGTCAACATTTCGTGACGAATGATCACACTAAAATTTCATGCCCTTCTGCAACAGTTAACTTAAGAAATGATTCTATGATGGCTGCGAAGTAAATCAAAACTCTCGTCCGGAGTTCATCAAACAGGATGAGTTTGTGGTTTATCAAGTTGCTGGAAGTGCTCCTCTACCACTCTGAGCGCTTTCGCAGACAGCAAAGAGAGAAACTGTGCATCCTGGAAATTTAACAAAGGAGAAAAAAAGAATAGTGAAGCCTCCTCAACCCCGCAGTAACACGGTGACCATCACAAAAATTCTAGTGTCACATTTGTACTGGTTAGTTATTTGGATCGAGGTTATCGCAGGATGCGGAACTGTGATGTTGTCCGTACGTCTGGGTAAGCTTGCCCAATAAAACGGACCTATCGGGAGATATAAAGCGGACGAAAACGTTTGAGGTTCAAATGGCTCTGAGCACTATGGGACTCAACTGCTGTGGTCATAAGTCCCCTAGAACTTAGAACTACTTAAACCTAACTAACCTAAGGACAGCACACAACACCCAGCCATCACGAGGCAGAGAAAATCCCTGACCCCGCCGGGAATCGAACCCGGGAACCCGGGCGTGGGAAGCGAGAACGCTACCGCACGACCACGAGATGCGGGCAAAACGTTTGAGGAAGTGCAATTTTAAGAACAGAGGGGGAAACGAGTACCATTGCAAGCGTCAAGGGAAGAAACCTCCGCCATAGTGAGGACGGGTAGTAGGAGCAGTAGCGGTTTCTTTGCTGTCTGCGACAGATCATGCAATGGTAGATTACGTTAGTAGCAGGTATCATGCAGCACGATACCAGTGTCATAGCCACCTTCACTTGAAACTTTCGGCCTAATAGGCCATGGTAGATGTATGAAACTTTCTCCTAACGTTTCCTCTCCGACTGCGGGAGACATCTTCAGCAATACAGTGGCGAACTGCAACCAAAACTCAAGGGAGGGTCGAATATATGGCCCGTATAGGGAGCACCACAGTCCATCACGTGACGTCGACCACGAGATTATGTCTGGTAATGTCAACATTCTCGATTGACAGTAATCGATCGTCCTTCTGACGATGCAACGTTTTTATCCAGATTTTATCTCATTTAGAACATTCCCCTTTTGTGTTAAAATTATTACGGTGTTTATAAATCTCAATAGCATCTCTGTACAGGTGCACACGATAATGTGATTTTTTCGATATGATGCTCGTCTCACTGAATTTTATTTCATGATCACCCTCTTGGTAAACATGTTCCGCTACGGCCGGTTTATCCGTATGTCCCAGGCCCAGTTCCTCTTCCGTTCAACCAGACGGTTGTTCACATTTCTTTTCGTGGAACCAATATAATCGAGTCCACAAAACAAGGAAATTATATATATACCCCTTTATCTTCCTGGTGGATCTGAAGGTAAGTTACCTTTTGTCAACACGTTCCCAATGCGATTTGTAATCTCAGTGGTGAACAGAAGGAAAGCTTTACCCTTGGGCGGCCGTTGTTCGTTCTCGAGTCTGATTCACTCCATAGGGCGAAGTGCTCGATCTATCTCCTTGTTATAATAAACATTCTTCTTGAACGTCGACCGTAGATGCTCAGCCTCATCTTTTAAATAAGTCGGTTCACAAATTTTGTGTGTCCTGTCTACCAAGGTTTTAATCACACGTCTTTTTTGTCTGAGGTGGTGGTTAGAGTCTTTATGAAAGTAACTGTTGGTATGCATGGCTTTTCTATGTACCCTATTGCCCAAAGTCATGTCCACACGCTTGATAACAGACACAGCCAAAAATCCAGTTGGCCATCATTCTCCGTTCCCATCGTAAACTTTATTTTCGGACTGATACTGTTGAGATGTATCAGGAAGGCATCCAGCTCCTCTGCACCGTGTATCCATACTACGAAAGTATCATCGATATAGCGGTACCGCTTGCCTGGTCTTTTACTGTCAGTCTGCAACGTCGTTGTTCAAAGGTCTTCATCAACAAATTGGCCACAGACAGGCTAAGGGGACTTCCCATAGCCACCCGGTCACTCTGTTCATAAAAATGATTATTGTATTGAAAGTGGGTTGTGGGTAGACAGTGTCTGAATAACTCCACAATAGCTGTTGGTCGAGGAACAACGGCCGCCTGAGGGGAAAGCAACCTTTCTGTCCATCAGTAAGATTACAGATCGCATTGGGAAACTGTTGAGAAGTATGGAGTGGAAACTACCTTCAGACTGACGAGGAAGATAAAAGAATGTTTAGGAGCAGCTGAAGATGTACGACATCCTTTGGCTACGTCGGGTGTATATAAAATTCGTTGCTGTGTTTGAAGAGACGGCAGTTGCGCCCCCCCCCCCCCCCCCGGAGTATGGGAAGAGTTTTTTTATTCATAATAGAATTGTCACGAACTTGTACCAATTTTTTTTTTTTTTGCGCCTGTAATATACTGTAGATTTAACAGTTTCGAGTGCGACGGGAAATACTCTTCAAAATGGTTCAAATGGCTCTAAGCACTATGGGACTCAACATCTGAGGTCATCCGTCCCCTAGACTTAGAACTACTTAACCCTAACTAACCTAAGGACATCACACACATCCATCCCCGAGGCAAGATTCGAACCTGCGACCGTAGCAGTCGCGCGGTTCCGGACTGACGGGAAATACTCTAGCAGTCACTAATATCTTTGATTTTTGGGTTGACACAGTCATCTTTCGTGGGTAAGTATGTCGACTGCTTGAGGTGGCGTCGGTTTCAGTGATGTTATGCAGTCAAGTTGGAGGAAAACCAGAACGCAGCCGACATAATATGGAGCCAAAATAGAATGCTCAATCTTTTATCTGTCGCTTCTTTCCAGAGCCGTCATCGAGCTGCAGAAAGGGACCGGTCCAACTAACTGGGGCGCGGATTGCGACGTCAGTTGCTACCACAACAAGGACGTGGCAGCACAATATGCCCGATATTCACCCATCCGTCCCCAAAGTAACACAAGAAGCCGGTCCCCTCCCTTTGATTCGCAACGGAATGACAGCAGTAGTTAACTGCGAACATAGTAGTTTCGTGTTGGCTTGCTGATTGTACACTGTTTTACACGACAGAGCTATTGTAGTGGACTCTTAAGAACTCTGTTATGTTATACTGCAGGTGTATTCGTCTATACTCAATCTGTGGAGCCAAAAACATCAGTCGAAGAAAAGAAAATACCATTTGATGTGCTACGAGAAAAGAAAAAAAGAATGAAATTTCTAGACCGTAAAGACTTCCATCCTGGATTTGGGACCTTCTCAAACTCTATGGGATACAACACAGACATAGAGTTACGAGTTCTACATTGCGGATGGTATAGTTGCCCAATAATGTCACAATCACAAGAGACGATGATGGGTCAATTTGAGGGTTGTTTTGGTAGAATTAAAAAATGGTTCAAATGGCTCTGAGCACTATGGGACTTAGCATCTGAGGTCATCAGTCCCCTAGAACTTAGAACTACTCAAACCTAACTAACCTGAGGACATCACACACATCCATGCCCGAGGAAGGATTCGAACCTGCGACCGCAGCGGTCGCGCGGTTCCAGACTGAAGCGCCTAGAACAGCTCGGCCACACTGGCCGGGGTTTTGGTAGAATTCACACGTTCATCTTGTCGTGTACTAGCGCTGAGTTACATTTAACTCAGTCATCCCAAAAATGTTGCTTACCATACACATATACTTCAATTTTAATTATGCCAGACTTCTTTAACAAATACACTCCTGGAAATTGAAATAAGAACACCGTGAATTCATTGTCCCAGGAAGGGGAAACTTTATTGACACATTCCTGGGGTCAGATACATCACATGATCACACTGACAGAACCACAGGCACATAGACACAGGCAACAGAGCATGCACAATGTCGGCACTAGTACAGTGTATATCCATCTTTCGCAGCAATGCAGGCTGCTATTCTCCCATGGAGACGATCGTAGAGATGCTGGATGTAGTCCTGTGGAACGGCTTGCCATGCCATTTCCACCTGGCGCCTCAGTTGGACCAGCGTTCGTGCTGGACGTGCAGACCGCGTGAGACGACACTTCATCCAGTCCCAAACATGCTCAATGGGGGACAGATCCGGAGATCTTGCTGGCCAGGGTAGTTGACTTACACCTTCTAGAGCACGTTGGGTGGCACGGGATACATGCGGACGTGCATTGTCCTGTTGGAACAGCAAGTTCCCTTGCCGGTCTAGGAATGGTAGAACGATGGGTTCGATGACGGTTTGGATGTACCGTGCACTATTCAGTGTCCCCTCGACGATCACCAGTGGTGTACGGCCAGTGTAGGAGATCGCTCCCCACACCATGATGCCGGGTGTTGGCCCTGTGTGCCTCGGTCGTATGCAGTCCTGATTGTCGCGCTCACCTGCACGGCGCCAAACACGCATACGGCCATCATTGGCACCAAGGCAGAAGCGACTCTCATCGCTGAAGACGACACGTCTCCATTCGTCCCTCCATTCATGCCTGTCGCGACACCACTGGAGGCGGGCTGCACGATGTTGGGGCGTGAGCGGAAGACGGCCTAACGGTGTGCGGGACCGTAGCCCAGCTTCATGGAGACGGTTGCGAATGGTCCTCGCCGATACCCCAGGAGCAACAGTGTCCCTAATTTGCTGGGAAGTGGCGGTGCGGTCCCCTACGGCACTGCGTAGGATCCTACGGTCTTGGCGTGCATCCGTGCGTCGCTGCGGTCCGGTCCCAGGTCGACGGGCACGTGCACCTTCCGCCGACCACTGGCGACAACATCGATGTACTGTGGAGACCTCACGCCCCACGTGTTGAGCAATTCGGCGGTACGTCCACCCGGCCTCCCGCATGCCCACTATACGCCCTCGCTCAAAGTCCGTCAACTGCACATACGGTTCACGTCCACGCTGTCGCGGCATGCTACCAGTGTTAAAGACTGCGATGGAGCTCCGTATGCCACGGCAAACTGGCTGACACTGACGGCGGCGGTGCACAAATGCTGCGCAGCTAGCGCCATTCGACGGCCAACACCGCGGTTCCTGGTGTGTCCGCTGTGCCGTGCGTGTGATCATTGCTTGTACAGCCCTCTCGCAGTGTCCGGAGCAAGTATGGTGGGTCTGACACACCGGTGTCAATGTGTTCTTTTTTCATTTCCAGGAGTGTATAAATCATGAAACTAATGTAATAAATGAATTCAAAAAAGCTGTGAAGGTTTGTATGCAAACAAAGCGTCAGCAGCGCTGAATAAGCGTTTTTTTAAAGTTCATTCTCTGTTTGTCTACTTAGAGGAGCATCTACGTGGCATTTTTGTTGTTTTTTTAATTGATTATCAACAAATTTTTCTCAAACGTTGTGACTTTTTTGAATTCCAGTTTTTCAATTTTCAGTGTCTATCCACCATTACTAGAATACGAACAAATATTTATGGATATTTTCTAGATATATTTCATAGCTATTTGGATACTTTGGATTTAATCATTTGAAGATGAAGCTTTTAGATATTTCAATAGAAAGGCGGCATCCATATTCACACTAATAATGTAAAAATATGTATTTACGTATGCTGTTGAAATATGATTACCATTTGGCTATCAAAATAATCTACCTCCAAATGACCAGGTGAATAATTATCAATCAGTAAAAATAAAGTAAGCTTTGTATATATCCTGCCATTAATTGTTCTTGCCGGAGGACATTTGAAAACTCACCACATCAGTTAAACGACAATTACAATTTTACAACCTTCCCCCTCTTGGATAAATTTCTGCGGACGCCCACGTTGCAAAGTCGTTTTACAGCTGAAGCACTCACTGCCTGAAGATTTGCCCATATGATGACATGTTTTTATCATACATCGTTACGGGTAACTGAGGTTTCTCTATTTTAACTACCCCCATCATTGTTCAGCAATTTTGTCAGAACACTACTGATAACATGGCCCTGCAGCCTTGGATTGTGCCTAAGGTGATTCTGGCGGCAATATGCTGTCAGCCTTCCCAGA
Source organism: Schistocerca cancellata (assembly GCF_023864275.1). NCBI lineage: Eukaryota > Metazoa > Arthropoda > Insecta > Orthoptera > Acrididae > Schistocerca > Schistocerca cancellata. The sequence continues at coordinate 58,383,880 of NC_064629.1, read as the reverse complement.
TTATTGGTCCATTTCCTCGACCAACTTCGAAGTTTCTTTCTTACATAGTAAATTCAGTGTCATGTTATACAGGCTGGCTAATTTCTCAAATGTAATTTGCATCGACTTCAATGGAAAAAAAAACTTTTTTCCATGAAAAATCTGACTTGGTGTTTTTTATGGGTAACTGTATTGTATCTACTTCTACATACACTGATCAACCACAACATTATGACCACCAACCTCCTGTCGATACAAGCCCGTCCACGCGATAGCACCGTCACTTGGCGAGGAATGATTGCTGGTCACATACACGCACAGTGCATATAGTATCAGTGAGCGTACTGTCCTTGCGTAGAATGTGTAAAGCGAGCAATTTATCTCAATTTGACCGAGGGCAGATTGTGAAAGCACGGAGGCTCGGCACGAACATTTCGGAAACTGCACAACTTATCGGTTGATGAGTGCTGTTGTGAGTGTGTTCAACATGTGGCGAAACCAAGGTGAAACCACGTGCAGACTTTGTGGGGTTGTGCGGCCACCCTTCATTGCAGATGTCTGACGTCGTAGGTTGGGCATACTGGTAAAACAGGATGGACGGCGAATGTGTCTGAACACACAGTGCACTGAACACTCCTAACGATGGGCGTTCACAACCAATGATGCATGCATGTGCCAGTGTCAATACCACGTTGTCATTAACTACGACTGAAATGAGCACGTGACCATCGGCACTGGACGTTGGTGCAGTGGCGGAGCAATGCATGTGCTGCTGAATCCTCATACCTTCTTCATCATGGCGATGGGGGGGGGGGGGGAGGGGGGGTGCGAATTCATCTACCAGGGCACAACTCCTTGACACCTGTACTGAGGGACAGAGACAAACTGGTGGCGGTTCTATATGCTCTGTCCACACCTCATGGTCTAGTGCCTAGCACTGCTGCCTCTGGATGACAGGGTCCCGGGTTCGATTCCCATCCAGGACGGGGATTTTCTCTGCTCGGTAACTGGGTGTTCGTATGTTCTACATCATTTCTTTATCATTCATGAAAGTTGCGAGTATGGACAGTGCAAAGATTGGAACCTTGTACAGGCACTGATAACCACACAGTTGAGCGCCCCACAAACCAAATATAATCATCATCTATTATGCTCTGGGGAACATTCACGTGGCCATTCACGGATCCAGTCGAGCTCGTGCAAGCCACTATGACAGCCAAGGGGTATTGTAGAGTGACTGCACACCACGTACACCCCAGTAGTGGGACTAGGTTCATCCTACCCCACTCTCCATTGTTGCCAGATGTATCCAAGATGGCGGCGATGACGTAGTCCAAGATGGCGGCCTGTCGACTTGCCAGCAGCGCATGAAATTCTCCAAAATGGCGGCCTTGACGTCACCTGATGACGCAAGTAGTCATCCAAAATGGCGGGAAAGTGCCACGCCCCCTTGATACGCCCCCCTGCCACGCCCCCACTGGCGGGAAGTTCAAATTCCATCAGGATAATGCAACACACCTCTACTAACCTGAGAAAATCGCGGGAAAATAGCTCACTTGGGCTACCTCCACTAACCTCAGTCACAGCACCGTCCAACATATGAAAATTACAAGTCATTCCGCCACTAACTCTGTAAACAGCACATCCGTCAGGGATTGCAGTGCCTCACAAGCACCTATCGCTAACTTAGTTATGAAGCTGAAGTCTCGATTTTACATGCACGTGCGTCCTTGGTGTGTATGTGCTCTGCAAATAGGCCTTCGCTCCTATCCGGTTGGGTCAGCAATGGTGCCTAGGTGATCACGTATTTCGAGAGGAATTTCTCAGAGTCATGTATGAAAGGGATGCCGCCGTCTCATGCTCGAGGGACACAAATGGGCACCTATGTGTGGCTTGGCAGCTGATGGCCGTGTCATTTCGCAGAAGACTGCCAGTGCAGCCCGACTTCTGGGAGCTTGTGCAGTAGCCTCCTGTGCAGTCCAGTGGACAGGGGGCAGTGGGTGGTGCCTGCGCACGTTGTTTGCATGTGTGTTGCATTATTTTGTGAGCAGGTCTGTAGGCTATGCTATAAGTTATTTGAACAGTTTACAAGTTAATTTCGTGTCTGCACACCAGTGTACTGCATTATTTACAAGTAGTTCACAGGTTTGTAGGCTGGGTGGCATGACCCCAAGCATGTCAGAGCATATATTTTATATCAGTGTAATAAATAGACTATGTGAAATCCGTCCCTAAATAAATTGCTCATGAATAAATAATGTACACTCCTTCCTCTCTCCAGAGAGTCATCTTGGGTTATGTTATGGAAAAGATGGCAGCACCCTCTGGTGGCGGTACTGTGTACTAGGTCAGTTGGACTACAGACCCCATGGTGACCACACTGTTTCCCACCATTTCCCCCTACCTCTGGGGTAGGGGGAAATGGTGGGAAACAGTGTGGTTGCCATGGGGTCTGGAGTCCAACTGACCTAGTACACAGTACCGCCACCAGAGGGCTCCAGACCCCATGGCGACTACATTTGATGATGGTACTGCCTCTAATTGTTTAAATAAATAGTACATGCAAAATAAAGACTTATGTCCAGCACAGATCAAGTCCTCTCCCTGACATTTCCTGTGAGGTGGCGGACAGATCACTTAGGTTATTGGATGTAGTCCAATTGCTCTTTCCTTCCTGCCATTTTCTTAGGTTAGTAGAGATAACCTAAGTGACCTTTCTTTACTGCCAAAATTCAAATTTCCCTCAATCCCTAGAAAGAGATGGTGGTTGGATGACTTAGGTTAGTGGTGGTAGCCCAAGTGCCCTTGCTTTCCCACCATTTTCTTATTTTAGTGGAGGTAGCCCAATTTACCTCTCTCCCCTCCAAAATTTAAACTTCCTGCCAGTTCCTAGGAAGAGGTGGCGGTCGGGTGACTTAGGTTAGTGGAGGTAGCCCAAGTGAGCTATTTTCCCGCCATTTTCTTTGGTTAGTAGAGTTGTGTTGCGTTATCCTGATGGAATTTGAAGTTCCCACCTGGGGGGCGTGGCACTTTCCCGCCATCTTGGATAACGGTATTTGCGTCATCAGCTGATGTCATGCACTGTTGCCAAGTCTACAGGCCGCCATCTTGGATGATGTCATCGCTGCCATCTTGGATACATCTGGCAACAATGGAGAGTGGGGTAGCACAAACCTAGTCGCACTACTCACTGCTTCATGCCGATCGTGTTCCTCGACGGCAGTGGCATTTTTCAACAAAATATTGCGCCATGTCACAAGGCCAGGAGTGTAATGGAGTAGCCGAGCCATCTAAGGCGCTGCAGTCATGGACCGTGCGGCTGGTGCCGGCGGAGGTTCGAGTCCTCCCTCAGACATGGGTGTATGTGTTTGTCCTTAGGATAATTTAGGTTAAGTAGTGTGTAAGCTTAGGGACTGATGACCTTAAGACCTTAGCAGTTAAGTCCCATAATATTTCACACAAATTTGAACCTTTTTTTTGTAATGGAGTGGTTCGAGGAAGGCGGTGGCGAGTTCCAATTGATGTACTGGCTCCCCAACTCGCCAGGTCTGAACTCGATCGAACACATCTGGAATGTGATTTAACGTAGCGCCAGCGCTCATCGCCCCTCTCCTGATAATTTACAGGAATTAGGTAACTTGTGTGTGCGGATGTGGTGCCAATTCCCTCCAGCGGCCTACCAAGGTCTCATTGCTTCCATGCCACGACACGTCGCCGCTATTATCAGTGCCAATGGTGGACATACTAGAATGGGGTCTATGAATTTGGACATTCGATATCCTGAGGCAGGATAAGAACTTTGGTGCTACAGGACTTCGCAACCTGAATATGGCATGCTCTGAAAACTTTGTGACCAATGAAACCTTGTGATTAATGTACTTCGCTCTAACTTTCTTTATCGAAAACACTTTCGTTCACTTCACAAAGCTTAAGTCAAACGAGATATCTCTCAAACGCGGCACACTGACAGGTAAGTCTATTTCAACGTCATTTTCGGATGCTCGGGTGTAAAATGGTGACCATGACACGTTAATGTCCGCACCTAGTAAAATTTCCCTACACAAATTAATCCAAATCATAAAGATGAGGCTTAATTTTGATACAGCAGCTCTTGATACAAATACTTCACTGTAGTTGATTTGAAAACATGAAGCCTAATGCAAGATGCAATGTGTGGCAGATCTGCAAATATCAACATAGATCATAGCGTCTCGATATCCATTCCATGTAGAAAATACAATAGACAAGTTAATTACGTTTTTTCCCTCTGTCGTTACTGTTAACCCTTTCGAGACGGCGCTCGAGTTTTACTCGGGCACGGGCTATGCCAACGAACGAGTGAGGCCCGGCCGTCTTCTCGAATGTGTTAAGGAAATCTTTATTGTGAACAGCTTAGTCACAAATTTTCATCTTAGCACTAGTCTGCCCTGCGATAAAAGAAGGCAAGCTTTGTTAGGCGTTCTACGTACACTGACAAGTTGTTTCGTGCAGTTTTGAGACAGAGAGAGAGAGAGAGAGAGAGAGAGAGAGAGAGAGAGAGAGCATTCACGAAGGTCGCTGGAAGCAAGTGTGGCTTCAGCAGCATTATAGAGCCACTCTTTCTAAATTAACATATTAGTCATGATATGCTAGTGGAGATTTTTTTTAAAGTCTGCCTTGACGACTACATCAGCATACAAATCTTGTCATCGTTAGGGGCTGCTTGCTATGTCTTGTGAAATGAAAGTTTATATTTCCCCATTCCACCGTGACACTCAACAGAAAGCCGCAGTATAATGCGAACAGTATCCCTTCCTCAGAATTCGCGGTGTTAAGTATCACCCAGCCTTGGATACTTGAAAGGTTCATATAATAACTGTCTGTGATTCATATTGCAGAGTAACAATAGGAACGAAGGAATGTTATATTTAGCCCACATAAAAAAGCACTTCATTGTTTCTCGGTAAGAAGAAGTCAATCAGGTCGTCAGGTCCCGGCCAAAAACGAAACCAACATTTTTGTTTCGAAGCAAAATGATGGAATCGTTTGCCCGTATTACAAGCCCGTATTTCAATCTTCTAACCATCGCTTATCTACACGAGAAATAGTCAATATGCAGGGATATGACATGAACGATCATTCCAAGCAAAAAGTGTAGTAAACATGGGCTCTAAAATGCGTACCTTGAGATGTATGAGCGGTCTTGATCTTCGATACTGTGAAACAATCTCTTCTGCTGTAGGCTCTTTGCTTTCCGTATTTTGAGTGGTGGTAGTATGGAGGAAAACAAGGAAAAAATGTCAAGTAAACATGGGCTCTAAAGTGCATATCTGAAGAGCTATGAGCAGTTTTTCGTCTTCGCTAGTGTGAAACGGATCTCCTGTACTGTACGAGTGTTCATAGCTGTTAAGGTATGCATTGTAGAGCTCATGTTTACTACACTTTTTCTTTTAAATGATCGTCCTGTCATCTCCCTCGATATTGACCATTCCTCTTGGGACACTCCGTACACAGCACTGTCTCGATATACCTATCACCTAACGCATTCTCGATGTCGAACGATCTTGCTGCTTGCGGGCTGGTCGAAGGAGTTTAATTTTGTGCACCTGTCGCTGTATTTTGTCTAAAGAGCGGATAGTTCGACACGTGGATGCAGTTTCCATGTCACTCGCCTCTCCCAAGAACTGTGCAATTCATTGTGATAAACCTTTTCAATATCTGGCGACCTCGGTCACATGGCTCTCTGCCAGTAACCGTCTTTGTCTTGTTACGAGTTGTTCAGTCTTTATCCAGGGGTTCGTATGTCCACTACCGGTCAAAAGTCTTCGATGACGTATCACAACTACGGATTTTTGGATAAAACAGCGGTTTTGTTTTGAATATTCTATCACATCCTCGATATTATAATAAAACAAGTATAAACGTGTAAAGACTAAGCCGCTTCTGTTGTGTAATGGACTGGTTGTTCGCACAGAGGGGCACTGATCTGAATCCACAACAATTCTGACGTTCCTTTACCTAATACAGTATCATTCGAATAGGTCTCATTCCTTCAGCTGTCCGTGCAGAAATCAGTTCGGATTAGTTTAGTGTAAATTGGGTGCATCTAGCAGTGTGTTTTTATACCTTATCAGGTTCATACCATATTACCTCCTTATGGGACGTAAGCAGGAGATTGGAACTGAAAAACGTGCTGTAATGGTAGCTCTGAATCATGATGGCTATTCTAGTATGACAATAACAACAAAAGTTGGCGTAGATCAATCTACAGTGGTGCATACATTGCAGTGGTTCAAGCAAACAGGTGCCAGTGCAAGTTCTTTGCTATCTGGAAGACCCCGAGTAACATCATACAGCGAAGATCAGTTCATGTGTGTACAGAGGACTCGTACTGCACTTGAAATTCGCGAGAAAGTAAATAGTATGCCAGCAGCTCCAGTTTCTGTTTCAACAGCGCAACGCTTTCTTAGTGAACAAGGTTTAAAGCGGTGCACAGGGGTCAAAAAACTATTATTACGCAAGCAAAATAAGGGGAAAACCTTGCAGTGGGCGCAGCAACATAAAAGCTGGAGCGTGCAGCAATGATCCAAGATGTTATTCGTGGACGAATCTAAGTCTGAAGTGTTTGGAAGCCATTGTCGAATGTTTGTTCGTCGACTTCGTGGTGAACGCATGAAGAGTCAATGTGTGTCCAAACGGGGAAGCATTGTGGAGGGTCGGTCATGGTGTAGGGATATTTTGCAGGTGATAAGGTCGCTGAGCTAGCTAGAATAAACGAAATATTAAAGAAGGAACGATATCACAGGATCCTTATCAGCAATGCAGTTCCGTCTGGGAGGAGACTTAGTGGTCGTGGGTCTGTTATGCAGCAGGGCAATGGTCCCAGACAACTTCTAAATTCTGCAGAAGGTATGTCGGTAGAAAAGAGAAATGTGAGGAACTGAGGAATGGGATTCTGGCAAAGTCAGTCACTCGACTTAAATCCCATTGAACTCTTATGGCATGAACTTGACAGGGAGTCCAGAAAACTGAGGGCATCTAATGTTCAAGATACACGAAAAAATTTACAGACATAGTTTTTTATCATGGGTGATTGAAAATTTTTGACCGGTAGTGTTTTTACGAAGCATAATCAACGTGGCGATGGAGACATCTGTAGTAATAATGCATCAGCTTTTCTACTGCCTCAATAAAAATGTCAGCTGCCCGTCCATCCAGCATTGGCGTGGAGATGCATTGCAGATCCTCACTTGAGGTGAAATGGAGACCTCCAAACTACTTCATTTTCGAAAACGATGGAAGCCACTGGGTGCAAAATGCTCGCTGTAGATAAGGTGGTAATCATCTACCGTAAAAATCATTGAAACGGGAAGAAAGATTAGCGTTTAACACCCCTTCGTCAACGAGGTTATGAGGGATGGAGCACAAATTCGAAGAGGGGAAGGATGGGGAGAAAAACGGCTGCGACCTTTCCAAAGGGACGAACTCGGAATTTGCAACCATCTGTTGTAGTAAAACCAAACAAAACCGCGTTCTGGATAGCCAGAAGATGATTTAAACTCCTTTCTTTTCTAGTCTTAACCACTGCAGCACCACGATCTGTAATCGTCGATAAGTTGAGTTAATGTGGCAGCATGCGATCGTGCAGCAGAAAGATGTCTGAAAAGAGATTATCTTTTCGTTTGTTGTGGAAGAATCTGCACAGTCTTCCAAAGATGGAGAGGTGGTGTGTGAACGACGTTCCAAACCTATTTTATAATTTCCGGCTCTATCGACGGTCGAAAAAAAAAACAGTTCTACTACTTTAAAAACATTTCAGTAGTAACAGCGGTACTGTAGAGAGTGTAATATGCTTGAAAATATAATACTACACGTCGATGTATGTTTTCTCCAAAGTTCAGTAAGTTTATAAAATGTCTGACACTCTTGCAGCCTCTTCTTGACGTGTTGCCCGTTGGCGCTCATCTCGGGATTTTTATGGTTTTCCTGACGTTTTGCCTGCTAGAATGCCTTGCGTCATCTATTGCTGGTAGCGGTAATGGAAGGTGACTACGACATTGCTAGCTACTCGTCCCTGCGAAACGTTAGAAAAACCACATAAAGGAGCTTTGGCCGAAAATACCGAGACGAGCACCAACGAGCAAACCGTTCATAAATTTTTATTGAATAAAACGGTTAAATTACCCTCTGAACTCCACCTTACGGAATTATTATAAATAAATATCTCTCTTCCTTTGCTATAAAAAAATATACATCATCGTATTCGAGACTAGTTTTCATTCCGTAAAAAATTTACTGCAATTGCTGAAGTTTTGGCTGTCTGTTTCACGCTTCGTGTGAAACATAGAGGGATGTATTGAGCAATGCGGTAATCTTGATATACCAGGCATGTGCTGGCTGATAGTAAGTCTTTTCGTCCAGTATGGCTTCCATTACACCACAGCGTGTGTTGCGGAGTACAGATGTGGACGCATTCATAGGACTATCTGACTGCTCATAGAAAGTAAACCTTCACACTTACTCGACGGGTAAACGTAGAGCGAAACGTTTGGGAGAAATGTGAGCGCTTGGAGCTAACTTGTCCCACTGAAAAGGCTATAGAGTTAAACTCTGATAAGGATTGCGCAGTGCTCCAGCGCGCGGGGCTAAACGCGAGGATATTCGGCCGCAGTTCGTTGCTTGGTGTCCGCGAGTCTGGCGAACAAACGGAAATCATTTACAGCGAAACGGAAATCGCCCAAAAACAGGGCGTTTTCATTACACCAAGAAACTTTAGCTTTATTTCTAGCAGCTGCTTAAAGCTTGTATTGCTTACGGCTTTTTAGTAGTACCTTTATGTAACTACGAGGGTGAGCTGAAAGGTAGAGACGGCCGGAGTGGCCGTGCGGTTCTAGGCGCTACAGTCTGGAACCGAGCGACCGCTACGGTCGCAGGTTCGAATCCTGCCTCGGGCATGGATGTGTGTGATGTCCTTAGATCAGTTAGGTTTAATTAGTTCTAAGTTCTAGGCGACTGATGACCTCAGAAGTTAAGTCGCATAGTGCTCAGAGCCATTTGAACCCTTTTTTTTTTTTAAAAGTAGTGCCTCCGAATTTATGTGAAAACTCTTAGAGCTTTTTAAATAAAACAAACGTTATTAACGTTCTACATGTTTATTCTTCGTGTCTATATATTTATTTCTCAAGACAGTCACCCTGGCGACGAACACATTTTTCCCAACGAGAAACCAATTTGTTGATAACTTCTCTGCGAAATGTCTGGCTTTGTTGGCGGAGCAACAACCTCACCTCTGCTTGCATCGCTTCATCACTATTAAAGTGAAGTCCTCGAAGGTGTTCTTTAATTGTTGGAAACACACTAAACTCGGATGAGGCAAACTCGGGACTATCTACATCTACCGGGTGATCAAAAAGTCAGTATAAATTTGAAAACGTAATAAACCACGGAATAATGTAGACAGAGAGGTAAAAATTGACACATATGCTTGGAATGACATGGGGTTTTATTAGAACCACCCCATATTGCTAGACGCGTGAAAGATCACTTGCGCGCGTCGTTTGGCGGTGGTCGTGTGCTCAGCCGCCACTTTCGTCATGCTTGGCCTCCCAGGTTCCCAGACCTCAGTCTATGCGATTATTGGCTTTGGGGTTACCTGAAGTCGCAAGTGTATCGTGACCGAACGACATCTCTAGGGATGCTGAAAGACAACATCCGACGCCAATGCCTCACCAAACTCCGGACATGCTTTACAGTGCTGTTCACAACATTATTCCTCGACTACAGCTATTGTTGAGGAATGACGGTGGACATATTGAGCATTTCCTGTGAAGAACATCATCTTTGCTTTGCCTTACTTTGTTACGCTAATTATTCCTATTCTGATCAGATGAAGCGCTATCTGGCGGACATTTTTTGAACTTTTGTATTTTTTTGGTTCTAACAAAACCACATATCATTCCAAGCATGTGTGTCAATTTGTACCTCTCTATCTACATTATTCCGTGATTTATTTAGTTTTCAAATTTATACTGACTTTTTGATCACCCGGTACATCTACGTCTACATGGATTCTGTGCAGATCACAATTTTCTATTATTCCAATCTCGTATAGCGTGCGGAAAGAACGAACACCTATATCTTTCCGTACAAGCTCTGATTTCCCTTATTTTATCGTGGTGATCGTTTCTCCCTATGTAGGTCGGTGTCAACAAAATATTTTCACATTCGAAGGAGAAAGTTGGTGATTGGAATTTCGTGAGAAGATTCCGTCGCAGCGATCGACTCCTTTCTGTTAACGATGACCACTCCAAATCCTGTATCATTTCAGTGGTACACTCTCCATATTTCGCGATAATACAAAACGTGCTGCCCTTCGCTGAACTTTTTCGATGTAACCCGTCAGTCCTATCTGGTAAGGATCCGACACCGCGGAGCAGTATTCTAAAAGATGACGGACAAGTGTAGTGTAGGCAGTCTCCTTAGTAGATCTGTTACATTTCCGAAGTGTCCTGCCAATAAAACGCAGTCTTTGGTTAGCCTTCCCCACAATATTTTCTATGTGTTCCTTCCAATGCAAGTTGTTCGTAATTGTAATTCCTAGGTATTTAGTTGAATTTTACGGCCTTTAGATTTGACTGATTTACCGTGTAACCGAAGTTTAACGAATTCCTTTTCGCACTCATGTGAATGACCTCACACTTTTCGTTATTTAGGGCCAACTGCCAATTTTCGCACCATTCAGATATCTTTTCTAAATTGTTTTGCAATTTGTTTTGATCTTCTGATGACTTTATTAGTCGATAAACTACAGCGTCATCTGCAAACAACCAAAGACGGCTGCTCAGACTGTGTCCCAAATCGATTGTATAGATAAGGAACAGCAAAGGCCCTATAACACTACCTTGGGGAACGCCAGAAATCACTTCTGTTTTACTCGATGACTTTCCGTCACTTACTACGAACTGTGACCTCTCTGACAGGAAGTCACAAATCCAGTCACATAACTTAAACGATATTCCACAAGCATGCAATTTCACTACAAGCCGCATGTGTGGTACAGTGTCAAAAGCCTTCCGGAAATCCATAAATGCGGAATCGAACTGAAATCCCTTGTCGATAGCACACAACGCTTCATGTGAATAAAGAGCTAGTTGTGTTTCACAAGAACGATGTTTGCGAAACCCATGTTGACTGTGTGTCAATAGACCGTTTTCTTCGAGGTAATTCATAATGTTCGAACACAATATATGTTCTAGAATCCTGCTGCATACCGAAATTAATGATATGGGCCTGTAATTAAGTGGATTACTCTTACTAACTTTCTTGAATATTGGTGACCTGTGCAAATTTCCAGTCTTTGGGTACGGATCTTTCGTCGGGTTGAATGTGATTGTTAAGTATGGAGATAATGCATCAGCATACTCTGAAAGGAACCTTACTGGTATACAGTCTGGCCCAGAAGACTTGCTTTATTAAGTGATTTAAGTTACTTCACTACTCCGAGGGCATTTACTTCTACGTTACTCATATTGGCAGCTGTTCTTGATTCGAATTCTGGAATATTTACTTCGTGTTCTTTTGTGAAGACATTTCGGAAGGCTGTGTTTAGTAACTCTGCTTTGGTGGCACTGTCTTCGATTGCTATCACGCAGAGAAGGCATTGATTGTTGAAACTTCCAGGCAGATTAAAACTGTGTGCCGGACCGAGACTCGAACTCGGGACCTTCGCCTTTCGCGGGCAAGTGCTCTACCGACTGAGCTACCCAAGCACGACTCACGCCCCGTCCTCACAGCTTTACTTCTGCCAGTACCTCGTCTCCTACCTTCCAAACTTTACAGAAGCTCTCCTGCGAAACTTGCAGAACTAGCACTCCTGAAAGAAAGGATATTGCGCAGACATGGCTTAGCCACAGCCTGGGGGATGTTTCTAGAATGAAATTTTCACTCTACAGCGGAGTGTGCGCTGATATGAAACTTCCTGACAGATTAAAACTGTGTGCCGGACCGAGACTCGAACTCGGGACCTTTGCCTTTCGCGTGCAAGTCCTCTGCCGACTAAGCTACCCTCGGTCCGGCACACAGTTTTAATCTGCCAGGAAGTTTCATATCAGCGCACACTCCGCTGTAGAGTGAAAATTTCATTCTAGAAACATCCCCCAGGCTGTGGCTAAGCCATGTCTGCGCAATATCCTTTCTTTCAGGAGTGCTAGTTCTGCAAGTTTCGCAGGAGAGCTTCTGTAAAGTTTGGAAGGTAGGAGACGAGGTACTGGCAGAAGTAAAGCTGTGAGGACGGGGCGTGAGTCGTGCTTGGGTAGCTCAGTCGGTAGAGCACTTGCCCGCGAAAGGCGAAGGTCCCGATTTCGAGTCTCGGTCCGGCACACAGTTTTAATCTGCCAGGAAGTTTCATATCAGCGCACACTCCGCTGTAGATTGAAAATTTCGTTCTAGCATTGATTGTTTCTTGCCGGTAACATACTTCACATACAACCAGAAACTCTTTGGATTTTCTGCCAGGTTTCGAGACAAAGTTTCGTTGTGGAAACTGTTATAAGCATCTCGTATTGAAGTCCGCGCTAAATTTCGAGCTTCTGTAAAAGATCGATAATTTTGGAGATTTTGCGTCTGTTTAAATTTGGTATGTTTGTTTCGTTGTTTCTGCAATAGTGTTCTGACCTGTTTTGTGTACCGAGGAGGATCAGCTCCGTCGTTTGTTAATTTATTTGGTATAAATCTTTCAATTGCTGGCGATACTATTTCTTTAAATTCAAGCCACATCTGGTCTACACTTTTTTATTTGGAAAGAGTGGAGATTGTCTCTCAGGAAGGCGTCAAGTGAATTTTTATCTACCTTTTTGAATAGGTATACTTTTCGCTTATTTTTGGAAGATTTGAGGTTACAATATTCAATCTCGCTACGACAACCCTGTGTTTGCTAACACTCACTTTCCTTCCGTCTTTTCCTTTTTTAAACAGTAGAAGCTAATCCCTGTATCCGTTTTGATGCTCGTTATTAACTTATAACACTATATGGAGGATGATCGACCACAGGGAACCCAAGGCGTCGGATTGGTGCATATGTCGCAGCGCTAGAATGTGGTCCAGCGTTGTCATGCTGAAGGACATGCTGTTCCACGTGTGGACGAACTCTTCGAATTGGAAACTCGATTACAGCACGCCGTTTCTCACGTTCCGACATAGTTACGTTACACACCGCATGTTACATGCTACAATGCAGAGCCCGCTAGCAGTAGAGGGGTGCAAATATGTAGACACAAAGAATAAAGGTGTATAATGTTAATAACGTTCGTTTTGTTCTTTCGTAGCTGTAAATGGAAGAAAAGTTCGAGATGAACGTCTTGTGGACGTAATTTCAGACGGCCACAACTGACGCTGAGTAACTTATGGTGGAACTGAAAATATTGCACCGTAGACTTCTGGAAACATAAAATCTCAGAAACGTGTACTACATTCTATAAATGACCCTGAGAAGTGCAATCGGTATGTGCGTTATCCTGAAATCTTCGTTCGGAGTGTATGTGTTTTATGTGTGTGTGTGTGTGTGTGTGTGTGTGTGTGTGTTGGTGTTGGAGGGGGTGGGGGGGAGAGCCGGTGTTTCAAACCTTAGGTAGGCCATTCAGATTTAGTTTTTCCGCGCTTTCCCTAAATCGCTTACGGGAAATACTGAGATGGTTCATTTGGGATGGAAACGGCCACTTTTTTTCCGATACCCCTCCAATCAGAGCTTGTGGTTCGTCTGGAATGACCTCGACATCGAGGGGGTGAAAACACTCACTTCCCTTCCGTCTTTTCCTTTTTTAAACAGTCGAAGCGATGTTTGTTTTAGCAATGCAAGTAACTAGTAGCCAAATAGATCTTGTCTCCAGCCAATGACTTTGACTCGGCGTACGACTTAAGTTACGAAAAAAAGAACACAAATAATTACAATTCCTGAGTCGATTTTAAGGAAGCTGGCGGTAAATGAATGTCCAAAGCATCTTGTCATTCCATGGTTTATAACAAACTGCGAAACAGTTCTTTGCTGTCAAAAACAGTTAATGTTGTCTCATTATAAGCAGTTTTAGAGGTTTATGTCGAATGTTATCGGATTAGTGCAGAGGCTGCTGTTGCGTTCTCACATACACGTACTATCTCGCTTACACAGCTCACCTCAACGAGAATGTACGTCAGTTTATTTGGAAATAATGAATACTGTTTTTCTCAATAAAAACAGCCATTAGTTATGCAATATTTTGAAGAAATTTCGGGCTTCTGCAAAAACAACAGTCCGTCTTTTCCTATTTAGATCGTAATTACATTAGTTTCTCGTGCCAAAGAGTAACCCCACAACGATAATATGCGAAACATAGAAACCTACGTACAGTCCATGCAAACAAAACACAGACTACAAGACCAACCAGATGCAGTGAGCCTATTCACAGCAGAAACAAAAGTCGATGAAAATTGCATTTTAAAGCAGGAAGGAAGATTAGGGTGTAACGTCCCGTCGACATCGAGTACGTAAGAGGCAGAGCACAAGGTCGGAATATTTCGCCGTGCCCTTTCAACGGAACCATCCCGGCATTTGTCTGGAGCTATTTTGGGAAATCACGAGAAACCTAAACCTGAATGGCCGGAAACGGATTTCCGTTCACCAACGTGCCTCCTCGCTCAGTCACATTTTAAATTATTGCTCTTTTATACTTGTGATGATGGCGCCTAGAAAGGAGGAAACTCATACTGGATAGGGAGAAAATGCCATTCTATCGAATCGTGACGGATGTTTAAGTAGTATCCTAAATTCAGTTCCCGACGACCCATCAATCATCGCAGCGAGAATAATTATGTGACACGTATCTGGTCTCAGAATGAAAAGAGTTCTAGTTTAATCACTACTCAGGAAAAACTGCAATATCTGCAGCTTTGCTTTCGGCCCACTGCTGTGCACAACAGTGTGGGAGAATTATTTTCTTAAAATAATTCAGAAACACACGCATACGAGGGTGAGAAGGCCTACCTTTGATATGCTTCCGATGTAGGCCCGGTAGAACGTCAGAAGCACTAGTGTGGCAGGTAGCCACGCGAAAGCAGCGCACTACAGCGCGACGCGAGACGCTGAACTGTAGGCAGCGAGGCGCGCAGGCTGTCCGCTGACTCACACACACGCCACCACGCGGCGGAACCTACAACCACTGCACTCGTTGCGACAGCTCGGTAACGAGAAAGTGTTCCACGTATCGCTAGGTTAATCCCCTTGGCTTGCGTTAGGCGAGACTCATATTCGGCTCAAGTCCTCCCCCTCCCTCCCTCTCTCTCACTCTCTCTCTCTCTCTCTCTCTCTTTCTCTCTCTCTCTCTCCTGTCATAGACTAACAAGGGGTTGATTGACAGCAGCTCGCCGCCTCCACCTACGCTACATCTAACTTATTCCTCGCCTAATAATAATCCATGTCCGAGGCAGGATTCGAACCTGCGACCGTAGCAGTTGCGCGGTTCCGGACTGAAGCGCCTAGAACAGTGGTTATTCTTAGCAAAATCGTGTCAGCGAAATCAATGGGAAACTTACTGACGAAATTAGTCTGTCTTTCCAATAGCGTTTCTTCTCTGCCAGTGTCCCTGCGAAGTCACAGTTTCATCGTAAGAGCTTAACTTATGTAAGGACATTCACTGCGATATCAACATGCCAAAAACGCGTATCTGAGAATTTGGCTGATTTCTGTTGAATATGACATCTCACTGAAGTAACTTCCACGCGTTGTTTACTTGCTGAAATGAACATATATCAACAGCGTAAACATGTGGAAGTTACTTAACGCGATTCTGGCACGTGGATACCGCAATAGAGGTCGTTAGACAACTGAACCCATGACGACGAAGGTACAGTTCAGTGGCGCAGTAGAAACGCTATTGAAATGACAACAGGTGGATTTCATAAGTAATTTTTCCAAACGTCTGTCTAATAATATCAGCAAAGCTAAGGCCTGACGATGAAGTCATCGACGTTTCCCATTCTTGAAAATACAGACATGTCTGTCCCCTCCCCCTTTCACTCCAAACCTCTGGCATGAGTCACGGAGTATTCCAGATATGTCCATGGTCACCTCATATATGCTATTTTGTCTAAAAGTAACATAATATCTGACGTTCGTCATCTGCGGCAAGATACAGCCACAGCGGAGGCAGGTAGTATCAGGGTTCGGTATTACGTCCTGCACGTGAATGATGTGTCATCAGTCTTGGCGTATTGCAAATACCACATGTACACTGATGACTCCAGTTGTATCTAAGTACAAAACCTATAAACGTGCAAGCAGCTATTGAGAATCTCAATACCGACCCCTGTGCACTATCAAAATGAGCGCAGGCTATAGGGTTAAGGCTCAACCCATCGAAAAACCAAACGGTAATGGTTGGCCATTCTAGGCTCATTAGCCAGAAATGTCGGGAATCCCTACCATCTTTAACCCTAAATGGGACAAATATCAACTTCTCTCCTTCAGAAAATAGTCTAGGAGTAATAATAGATGACAATCTAAATTGGACTGATCACTTAACTGTAATGTGGAAAAAGGCATCAGCATCTCTTCATGCCCTACAAAGATATAAAAATTTCTTCCCTCTTGACCTGAAATAGAAGCTTGTACAAACACTTATACTTCTAATTATAGATCACAGCTCACGGTGCCTGGAACTGGTGATGAATGCCTATGCCTCGTTATATTTGTGATGTTCGACCCTTTAATTACATTTCACCATCATATGCACAGCTATCCTGGCTGTGTGCAGACAAGCACAGAGACTTCAATACCCTCTGTCTTCTCTTCAGTGAACACTGTCCTCGACCTTAACGCTCTTGTCCGAGCAACACAGAAGGAACACCCGTTCCCATCAGAGCAGAATTTTTCCTGTCCCACTCCATCGTTCAGTCACCTACTCGAAGTCCATCTCAGTAGCAGAAACCCGACTCTGGAACGACCTCCCGCTTTATATTCGAGAAATAAATACCATCTCCAGCTTTAGAAGACAGGTAATCACATAACAGTAAGATTACCTTTGCTTCCGTACGCACTCGTTACCTTCTCAACCTCATCTTCCTCTTTTCCCCAGTATTCTTAGCCGATGTAGTCTTCTTAAATTTCCTATTCCCAGCACTCACTATATCAGAAAACATCGATTTTGTAGACTATAAAATCTTCTTATATCTGCCACTATCATTATTGTTATAAATGCCACTATTATTATTATTATCATTGTTATTATTATTATTATTATTACTTTCATCACTACTAGTGGCTGCAGCTGCAGTAGTACAAGTAATGCCAGAATTAATTTTAATTAAATTTGTTAGTTCATAGTCAGTATAATTTACTCACACTGTCACTTTAGACACTAAAATCATTTCAGTAGCAGTTGTCATATCAGCTATGGTGTATTGGATACTGTATGAAGGAAACCCTGGTCTGTTGCAAGAGAGGGCCTTATGGCGCTAACCAGATCAGGTTAAATAAACAAGTAAATAAATAAAATAATAAGATTTTTGCTGTATGTATATGTAGGTGGATTCTTTCTGAAATTAAAAAGAGCGACAGGCGACTCTTAATTATTTATTTCTCAAAAATAGCGTTGTTACCAATTTCGAAACCACAAACTCATCTTAAGAGCCTTTTCATAATTATCTTCAGTCATTTACACCGTGCTGGCCATATGACGTCTGTTTCTCGCTGTGGTGAAAGTTCATTGGCTGGCAGTGCAGGCCTCATGGCGAGCTAGAACGATATAAGCAGATTTCTAAGTATACAAATCGTTTGTGCTACTACACACACTCACACACACACACACACACACACACACACACACACACTTTTGAATATTTGCGGTGTGTGCCGAATGGTGTTTGTGGTGCTACTATATTATCGCCCTTCCCTGTTTCATTGATTATTTTGCGAGACGTGTATGTGGCGCAGTAATGTTTCCCAACTCTTCCCGGAAAGTACGCTCGTGGAAAAGCAACAGCAAGTCTCTTCGTGATAAACGACGCCTTTCTTGTACTGTCTGCCACTGGAGTTAGTTGAGCATCCTCGTAACGCTCTTGCGCCGACTAAACAATCCCGTGGCGACACGTGTCGCTCTTCTCTCTCTGTTCTGTTAATCCAATCTGGTATGCATTCCTGAATCGCCCCAACAAGTGGATTGTAAGCCACTTCTTTTGTGGATGAATAGCGTTTGCTTAAGATTCTTCCAATGAATCCCTGTCTGGCATCTTATTTTCCTACCATTAGTTCTATGTGGTCATTTCACTTAAGGTTGCTTCGGATGATTACTGCTAGGTATTGTACGGTAGTTAATGTTTCTAGTGATTTGTCACCAATGGTATAATCGATCTCTTTGCCTATTTATGCACAACATTTTGCATTTATTTACGTTCAGTGACAACTGCCTGTTCCTCCACCAATCGTCGAACTTCTTCAGACCTTCTTGCATTTAACTAGTCTTCCTATAGACAACGGCATCGTCCACGAGTAGCATCACGGAGCCTCTAATGTTAATGATGATGTTTGGTTTATGGGGTGCTCAACTGCACGGTCGTCAGCGCTCGGCCTCTAATGTTGCTCACCACACTGTTAATATATGCGGGGCTTTCAATAAATAATGCAACACTTTCCTTTTTCTGAAAGCAGATTTTTTAGTCAGAATTCTAATACACAGATTATTGCCCTCGCTTTTGGCTAAAAAACCATATTTTTCAACATAATTTTCGTTCAGTGCAACGGCCTTATGCCGCCTTACTAGGAGAGCCCGTATGACCGAATGATACCGCTCTACTGGTTGACGTCGGAGCCAACGTTTTGCTGCATCAATAACCTCACGTACTGCTTCCCGCAGAGGGTGGTTTTCTGCTGGGTGGTGAGGAACTCAGGGGTCACACACTTTTGACTACCCCAACGAGTGCGTCAGCTCTACCAACAGAGGCGTCCAGTTGAGCAATGAGGTGTCCGTAGACATTCTGCAAGTGCCTACGAATATCTGCGATACTCTTGTTTTCCGTCGAATGAAAACTCGATG
The DNA here is from genome assembly GCF_023864275.1 of Schistocerca cancellata. Classification (NCBI taxonomy): domain Eukaryota; kingdom Metazoa; phylum Arthropoda; class Insecta; order Orthoptera; family Acrididae; genus Schistocerca; species Schistocerca cancellata. Next base: position 58,364,864 of record NC_064629.1, on the reverse strand, counting down.
ACAGCTCTCTGCTTGGAACGCGACTCGGTTACGGACGTCATTCTGAAGGTTATGTATAGCGCCGCCACCTACGGAAACTGTTGTAACCGCGACAGGGACTGTCGCGGGGTTGCCGTTAACGAAAACGCGTCGGGACCGACGGGAGCGGCCCGCGAACAAACAAGACGGACGAACGGGAATGGAAGGACAAGCACGACGACAGACAACCGAGCAAGACACCGAGATCGACAACAAAGTACTAAGCAACGGCGTCACAAGAGACAACCTCGCGAAATCAAAACGACGCCGCAGCGACCTCTAGTGGTCATCGAGTTCCATACCGCCTGGCACGGGATCGAAACCCGCGGCGCTCGGTAACAGAGAAACCTCGTGAAACTATTAAGGAGCCGGCCGCTGTGGCCAAGCGGTTCTAGGCGCTTCAGTCCGGAACTGCGCTGCTGCTACGGTCGCAGGTCCGAATCCTGCCCGGGCATGGATGTGTGTGATGTCCTTAGGTTAGTTAGGTATAAGTAGTTCTAAGTCTAGGGAACTGATGACCTCAGATGTTAAGTACCATAGTGCTTAGAACCATTTGAACCATTTTTTTTTTTTGAAACTATAAGGGCTGAAGGGAGAATATTCCACGATGTCCCACAGCAAATTCCTCATTTTTTTCAACCCTAGATGGCCGAAAAAATATGTTGCATTACTTATTGAACACTCCTCGTATACTGTGAACGATAGTGGTCCTACCACAGTCCCTTAGCGTGTTCCAGAAATTACCTTCACATCTGCCGAGTTTATTCCTATAAGAATGACGTGGATGCTTATGTACAAAAAAGGCGACTGACTGCGTCAAAACAGTGCAAAAGAATGTGTATCTCTTACTTGAAGTCTACCTGGGCCAAGATTTTGCACCACGTTCGCGTATAGCTTCGCTCTTGCAGACTCACTTCCCATTGATGCTGTGCCTTCACTGGTCGCCCGGCGGACAGCATTCCCATACATCTCGTCATTACCTCCACCATACAGTTTCTGCCTAGGCCCAGCCACTGTCATCACCTGCACCGCACCGCGAACTCGATGGCAACTGTAATGAGGCCTACGGATGTTGACTCCGTACCGTCGCGTCATCTGCCGCTAGTGCGCCGTTACCTGCCTGTTGCTCTGATACCAGACTTCGAGATGTAACTGGTAGATGGAGGCGGCCGATCGGGACTGAAACTGGATAACGAATTTCAAACTTACTAGTAACGATCTCTACATGAACCTGGCAGGGGGAGGCTGATCACGAGCCATCCTACGTGACCGCCAGCCGGCCATATAATGACGTAGCAGAGCTGACGTAACCACTCTCCTAGGCTGCACGTTACCGTCTACTAGTTTGTCCAGTCAGTTTGTTGGTGTCATGTGGACTCTTTACAATGGACGTTGCTCGTTGTCTCTTGAACATTCAAACCTGTGATGTTGCCCTCAATTAACAATCACAATAACAGGCTCAGATATGCAATGGACAAGATTAGGAACTTAATTTGGATTTATTCACTACGACGTAGATGTCTTCGGGGGCTGTTATTATGTGTGCTCCACGCCTTTTGTTGAAAGAAATAAAAATAAAAATCAAGCAGCCGTTTCGTATACGTTTTACTGTGTTGCACTAACTTTGTCAACACTGAAATGGTATTCCTCTATGATCTCTTGCTGCTAATTACAATTTCAGATTCTCTTCTCCTTTAGGCATTTGCTGTTACACCCTCTCGATTGAAATTATTGATCTTTCCACCTCTTCCTCGATCTTCTTAAATACCTTTCGCCCACTGGGTAATATTTCAGAGAAAAGTCTCGGATAAAAAAAAGTTTAATTTAAAACAAAGGAAAGAGCAAATGACCTTGCTGTTAGGTTTGATAAGCAATCAGACCTCAACATCTAAACATAACCATAACTCGAAGTCAGTATTGACCTATATATAATATTAGCCCTAATTTGTTATGCCTTTACCAAGAAGCGAAGGCGAACACAACTTCGTTCAGGAGAAGGTGTAGCCTCCTTTTATTTGGTCGCCGTAGATACAAGGTACTCCTTCCGAGAAGTAGTAGAGGAAGCGCAGCCCACTGCTACTAAGAGAGAACCAACAAAGCAGCGTGCCACCTCAAACTCCCGATGGCTGTTTACTAGCTACCAGGTTTGTTTAGTGATTCAGTAATTTATGATTGTGCAGGTTTGTCCTTTAAAACAGACACTGCAAATTTGCACAGTTGTGAAGGAGAGGACTTTATCTCACTGCAAGCAGCCTCCTAATCCACGAACTCGAATAACCAAAGCAGCAGTCACTGGAGACCGGAAACGTGCTTTTCACAGGTTATTTTCTTTCCGACTGAGTTATCCAGGAACGATGCACGACCCGTTTTCACAGCTTCATGTCTGTCAGAACGTCTCTGCTACTTTCCAAACGTCACATAAGCTGTTCTGCATAACTAGTACTCCTGGAAAAAAGGATATCGTGGAGAAATACCAGGTGGATTTAATTAAAGTGCAGCTACTCACAGAAGTCCAGTGTGGGCAGTAATTATAGTATGGTAACGAAATTTGGTAAACATGGTAACGCGTTAATGCAGAACCGGTTTACGCTGGGAAAAAATAGTTTCAGTTTTGGCAACCAGATGCAAATCTGACGCTGTGAAAGCAAGAAAGACGTATAGAAATGTTTCCATATGTAAAGGATTAGGAACGGGATGTGGGCAGAAAGGGTCAAACAAGTGAGGAAGGCATAATGTTTATTTTATTAATAGCTGCCGCTTAACACAATTTGTTCAATATCAGCACCGGAGACATCAACAAGATGCCGACACGGTAGCTCCGCGTGTTCGGTCAGAGGGTTAGCCTTCCCTCTGTAATAAAAAAACAGAGTAAATCGACCAACGATGAACTTGAATAGGTGTCACAGGAAGACTGCCCTGAACAAATACAACGAAAAATAACGTACAAAATGAGATTAAAAAATGCTGTACAGCGCCAGATTTGCACCTGGTAGGGGAAACAAACTAATTTTTTCCTGGCGTAAATTGGTTCCACATTAACCCATTACTAAATTTTGCTGCCATACGTTAATTGCAGCCCACACTGGACCTCCGTCTGTTGCTGCACTTTAATTATAACCATCCAGTAGTTTAGCCACATCCAAAAGGATTGTTTCCAGGAATCTGCCAGGAAGTTTCAAAATAGTGCATCCCCAAGTGCAGAGAGGCACTTCCCCTTACGAGTACGAACTTCCCCTTACAGGTTTGATTTATGTTGAAAGGGTTTAGAGCACGACCAGTATTTCAACATTTCAAGACGCAACTCTCAACCGGTTTTGAAAAGAACGAGTTTGAAAATTTCAGGCTTCTTATACACTTTGTATTGTGCAAATATTCAAGCAGTCTGTAGTCGAGTGGGCAACCACGTAGTTTCATAAGCACGAGATCTCTGGATCGATTCTAGCTGTTGGTACTTTTTTTCATTCACAAGTAAGTCTAACAACAAATTTATTATGACTGTGCAAATTATTAATATTGTATGATTCATTTATTGTTCCATAATATTTATACTGAAAAAGGGAGAAAAATTTTTTCATAAGGAAATTGGAAATAAAAAAAGGATACACGAGAACTTCCAATCAAAGTAGTACAGTCATTGCATTTACTTTATTGAATCTACATTTGCGACAAGGATAAAGTGTGGTCTATGGGGCACTGGAGGAATCAGGATGATGCTGATTGTAGAAACATGGAAATCAATCATTATTGTGGCACAGAGCACGTGGAATGAACGCCGTATTTTTGCGTGTGCATAATTTTTCAGTGAGTCTATTGCAAAACAAACTTGGTTTACATTCATAAACGCCTCTCGGTCATCACACAGTTTAGCGACGTACCACGCTTACCGAAGCATATCGCCGAATACTAGTACAGACCAGAATGAGACGGGGTACTGGCAGAAGTAAAGCTGTGAGGACGGGTCGTGAGTCGTGCTTGGGTAACTCAGTTGGTAGAGCAAAGGTCCCGAGTTCGAGTCTCGGTCCGGCACACAGTTTTAATCTGCCAGGAAGTTTCACTAGTACAGACGACTGTCCTCTCGTGAAACCTTTGTCCAACATAAATATTTAGCAGTATATTCCTTGTATTTATACAAACTTATTACATTTTTTCTGAATGGTAAAAACAAAGTAAATAAGTGCAGTGATACACATAATTTTGGTACTAGAAGTAGGGCTAACTACTGCATCCAGAGGACAAAACTAAAAATAACTGACAATAGTCCTTATATTAATGGAAAATATGGTTCAACAAACGGCCACGTACTTTGAAAACTTGTGAATCAAAGCTATTCCACAAGGAGCTAGAAACATTCTTAGTAAGTAAATGTCTGTATTCACCCAGTGAAACATCCTGGCCCCAAGTACCAAATATGATACCCTTTAAATCAGCTTCTTCAATATCCACAGGCTCTGGAGGTCAATAAAACGTATTATACCAGCGTTCCCAGTGATCGTATTGAAAATACAAATAATAATTTTTTTTCTTCAAGATAAACAGCGAAAGAAAGGTTGTCCACGCAAAATTCCTTTGAGTAAATTTAGAGAATCAATATTTGCGGTAAACTGTGCACCAGTTACCTTCCCTCTATCACATTGTTGCAATATGGATCCTTAAAATAAGAGAAATTAAATCAAATAAGGAGGTATACTGCAAATAATTTTTTTTTTCTTTACATACCCGACGGGTATAAGACAGCGAATGCCATATATTGCTGCAGAGTTCCTCCCACCACGAGTTGGACAATGGTATGTATTATCTGATCAAAAGTGTGCAGAAGTTCGAAATGTAGCGCGTACTTCAATGTGAGATGCTTTTAATAATTTCCACAACGAAACTCTCTCTCGGAAACTGGCAGAAAACCCAAAGAGATTCTGGTCATACATAAATCACACCAGTAGCAAGACGCAATCAATACCTTCACTGCGCGATAACAACGGTGAATTCAGTGATGACAGTGCCACTAAAGCAGAGTTATTAAACACGGTTTTCCGAAACTCCTTCACCAAAGATGACGAAGTAAATATTCGTGAATTCCAATCAAGAACAAGTGCCAAGATGAGAAACATAGAAGCAGATATCCTCGGTGTAGCGAAGCACCTTAAATCACTTAATAAAGGCAAGGCCTCCAGTCCAGATTGTATACCAGTAAGGTTCCCTTCAGAGTGTGCTGATACAATAGCTCCATATTTAGCAATTATATAAACCCGCACGCTCACAGAAGGATCCGTACCTAAAGACTGGAAAGTTGCAAAAGTCACACCAATACCCCAAAAGGGAAATAGGGGTAATCCGCTGAATTACGGGCCCATATCACTAACGTCGTTTTGCAGTAGGGTTTTGGAACATATACTGTGTTCGAACATCATGAATTACCTCGAAGAAAGCGGTTTTTTGACATATAGTCAGCATGGATTCAGAAACACAACTAGCTCTTTATACTCATGAGGTAATGTGTGCTACCGACAGGGGACGTCAAACTGATTTCATATATTTTAGATTTCGAGAAGGCTTTCGACACCGCTCCTCACAAGCGTCTTCCAACCGCACTGCGTCCCTATGGAATATCGCCTCAGTTGTGCGACTGGATTCGTGATTTCCTCTCAGAAAGGTTACAGTTAGTAGTAATAGACGGAAAATCATCGAGTAAAACAGAAGTAATATCCAGCGTTCCCCAAGGAAGTGGTACAGGCCCTTTATTGTTCCTATATTAACGACATACCAGACAATCTGAGTAGCCCTATTAGATTGTTTGCAGATGATGCTGTCATTTACCATATTGTAAAGTCATCAGGTGACCAAAACGAATTGTAAAATGAATTAGATAAGAAATCTGTATGGTGCGAAAAGTGGCAATTGACCCTGAATAAAGAAAAGTGTGAAGTTATTCACATAAGTACTAAAAAAATCCGCAAAAATTCGATTGCGCGATAAGTCTCACAAATCTGAAGGCTGTAGATTCAGCTAAATACTTAGGGATAACAATTACAAATAACCTAGATTGGAACGATCACATAAATAACGTTGTGGGTAGAGGAAACCAAAGGCTGTGATTCATTGGCAGAACACTTAGAAGGTGCAACAGGTCTACTAAAGAGACTGCTAACACAATGCTTGTCCGCCCTATTCGGAGTATTGCTGTGCGGTGTGGGATCCACAGCAGGTGGAACTGACGGATGACATCGAAAAAGTTCAAAGAAGGGCGGCTCGTTTTGTATTATCGCGAAATACGGGAGATAGTGCCGCAGACATGATACGTAAATTGGAGTGGCAATCATTAAAACAAAGGCGTTTTTCGTTGCGACGGGATCTTCTCATGAAATTTCAATCACCAGTTTTCTCCTCCGATTGCGAAGAGATTCTGTTGGCACGCACCTGCATAGGGAGAAATGATCATCACGATAAAATACACTCCTGGAAATTGAAATAAGAACACCGTGAATTCATTGTCCCAGGAAGGGGAAACTTTATTGACACATTCCTGGGGTCAGATACATCACATGATCACACTGACAGAACCACAGGCACATAGACACAGGCAACAGAGCATGCACAATGTCGGCACTAGTACAGTGTATATCCACCTTTCGCAGCAATGCAGGCTGCTATTCTCCCATGGAGACGATCGTAGAGATGCTGGATGTAGTCCTGTGGAACGGCTTGCCATGCCATTTCCACCTGGCGCCTCAGTTGGACCAGCGTTCGTGCTGGACGTGCAGACCGCGTGAGACGACACTTCATCCAGTCCCAAACATGCTCAATGGGGGACAGATCCGGAGATCTTGCTGGCCAGGGTAGTTGACTTACACCTTATAGAGCACGTTGGGTGGCACGGGATAAATGCGGACGTGCATTGTCCTGTTGGAACAGCAAGTTCCCTTGCCGGTCTAGGAATGGTAGAACGATGGGTTCGATGACGGTTTGGATGTACCGTGCACTATTCAGTGTCCCCTCGACGATCACCAGTGGTGTACGGCCAGTGTAGGAGATCGCTCCCCACACCATGATGCCGGGTGTTGGCCCTGTGTGCCTCGGTCGTATGCAGTCCTGATTGTGGCGCTCACCTGCACGGCGCCAAACACGCATACGACCATCATTGGCACCAAGGCAGAAGCGACTCTCATCGCTGAAGACGACACGTCTCCATTCGTCCCTCCATTCACGCTTGTCGCGACATCACTGGAGGCGGGCTGCACGATGCTGGGGCGTGAGCGGAAGACGGCCTAACGGTGTGCGGGACCGTAGCCCAGCTTCATGGAGACGGTTGCGAATGGTCCTCGCCAATACCCCAGGAGCAACAGTGTCCCTAATTTGCTGGGAAGTGACGGTGCGGTCCCCTACGGCACTGCGTAGGATCCTACGGTCTTGGCGTGCATCCGTGCGTCGCTGCGGTTCGGTCCCAGGTCTACGGGCACGTGCACCTTCCGCCGACCACTGGCGACAACATCGATGTACTGTGGAGACCTCACGCCCCACGTGTTGAGCAATTCGGCGGTACGTCCAGCCGGCCTCCCGCATGCCCACTATACGCCCTCGCTCAAAGTCCGTCAACTGCACATACGGTTCACGTCCACGCTGTCGCGGCATGCTACCAGTGTTAAAGACTGCGATGGAGCTCCGTATGCCACGGCAAACTGGCTGACAGTGACGGCTGCGGTGCACAAATGCTGCGCAGCTAGCGCCATTCGACGGCCAACACCGCGGTTCCTGGTGTGTCCGCTGTGCCGTGCGTGTGATCATTGCTTGTACAGCCCTCTCGCAGTGTCCGGAGCAAGTATGGTGGGTCTGACACACCGGTGTCAATGTGTTCTTTTTTCCATTTCCAGGAGTGTAAGAGAAATCAAGGCTCGCACAGAAAAATTTAAGTGCTCGTTTTTCCCGCGCGCCTTTCGAGAGTGGAACAGTAGAGAGACAGCTTGAAGGTGGTTCGTTGAACTCCCTACAGGCCCTTTATTGTGAATAGCAGTGTAATCACGTAGATATAGATGTAGATGCAAACACCCCTGTGTAATGGAGAATTGACTTCTAGATGTCAAAAGAGACAGACTCACCATTGTAATAGATGGTGGGGGAGTATTTTGTTGTCAGTTGAGAAGCAGTGACAGCAGAATAGGTCAGTCAGGAGAGCTCAGAAACATCGAACGAGGACTAGCCATTGGATGTCACCTGAGTAACAAATCCAGCATGGACATTCAGCTGCCCAAGTCTACTGTTGGTGATGTGACTGTGAAGTGGAGACATGAAGGAACAACCATAGCTAAACCAACACCTGGCAGACCTCATGCACTGACAGACAAGAGTCATGGAGCACTACGGAGTCTGGTTGGGTAAAATAGCATGAAATCAGCAGAAGTCACTCGTGAATTCCAAGGTGCTACCAGCAGTCCAGCTAGCACAATGACGGTATGTATGGAGTTAAAGACAATGAGGTACAATGGTAGTGCAACTCCTCATAAGGCACACATTTATGTAGTCTATGCCAAGCGTCTCTTTTGATTGCATAAAAAGTTATGCCACTGGATAGTGGATGACTGGAAACGAGTGATTTGGAATGGTGAATTACGCAGTACCTCGTATTAATTGGATTGAAGGATTTGGGTTTCGCAAATACCTGGAGAATATTGCATGCCATCAGGTACTGCCAGCAATGAAGTGTGGAGGAGGTGGTGTTATGGTATGGGGGTATTTTCCGTGGTTAGGGTATAGTTCACTTATTGCACTTAAGAAAATCCGAAACTGGAAGGACATGCGTACAGTAGAGAAACAGTTTGGAGATGCTGATTGTTCGTATCAGTATGGCAATACACCCTGCCATAAAGTAACATCAGTGAGACAATCGTTTATCGTGAATAATATTCGTGAAATGTACTGACCTGTGCAGGGTCCCAGCCTGAGTCCAATTGAAGACCTTTCGGATGAGTTAAAACGGCCGACCGCGGTGGCCGAGCGGTTCTAGGCGCTCAGTCCGGAACCGCGCGACTGCTACGGTCGCAGGTTCGAATCCTGCCTCGGGCATGGATGTGTGTGATGTCCTTAGGTTAGTTAGGTTTAACTATTTCTAAGTTCTAGGGGACTAATGACCTCAGAAGTTGAGTCCCATAGTGCTCAGAGCCATCTGAACCATTTTTTTTTTTAGTTAAAACGTCGACTTCGCTCCAGACCCCAGCATCCAACATCACTGCCTTATCTTGTTTCTACTCTTGTGAAGGAATGGGCTGCCGTTCGCCACAGACATTGAGATACCTTTGAGATAGCGTCCCTAGCAAAGCTCGGGCTGTCACAATGGTGAAGGGTTGTAAGACAGCCCTGCTTGGCAGCATCTACACCACAGTAAGTGAGTACAGCCACCTTGCCTCGTAACTTCAGCAATTTTCTCACTTAAGTTTGTGAAAAGTTCCAGTATGAACATTAACAAGCGTTATTTCACTGTACTACGAGGTGCATTCTAGTTCTAAGGCCTCCGATTTTTTTTCTCCGGACTGGAGAGAGATAGAAACATGCACATTGTTTTAAAATGAGGCCGCGTTCATTGTCAATACGTCCCAGAGATGGCAGCACCGTACGGCAGATGTAATTTTACCGCCAGCGGCGAGAATGAGAACTGTTTTAAATACTTAGAATGGCGACGTTTTCCTTACTTGAACAGCGTGCAATCATTCGTTTTCTGAATTTGCGTGGTGTGAAACCGATTGAAATTCATCGACAGTTGAAGGAGACATATGGTGATGGAATTATGGATGTGTTGAAAGTGCGTTCATGGGTGCGACAGTTTAATGAAGGCAGAACATCGTGTGACAACAAACCGAAACAACCTCGGGCTCGCACAAGCCGGTCTGACGACATGATCGAGAAAGTGGAGAGAATTGTTTTGGGGGATCGCCGATTGACTGTTGAACAGACCGCCTCCAGAGTTGGCATTTCTGTGGGTTCTGTGCACACAATCCTGCATGACGACCTGAAAATGCGAAAAGTGTCATCCAGGTGGGTGGCACGAAAGCTGACGGACGACCACATGGCTGCCCATGTGGCATGTTGCCAAGCAATGTTGACACGCAACGACAGCATGAATGGGTTGGTTGGTTGTTTGGGGAAGGAGACCAGACAGCGTGGTCATCGGTCTCATCGGATTAGGGAAGGATGGGGAAGGAAGTCGGCCGTGCCCATTCAGAGGAACCATCCCGGCATTTGCCTGTAGTGATTTAGAGAAATCACGGAAAACCTAAATCAGGATGGCTGGACGCGGGATTGAACCGTTGTCCTCCCGAATGCGAGTCCAGTGTCTAACCACTGCGCCACCTCGCTCGGTAGCATGAATGGGTCTTTCTTTTCGTCGGTTGTGACAATGGATGACACGTGGATGCCATTTTTCAATCCAGAAACAAAGGGCCAGTCAGCTCAATGGAAGCACACAGATTCACCGCCACCAAAAATATTTCGGGTAACCGCCAGTGCTGAAAAAATGATGGTGTCCATGTTCTGGGACAGCGAGGGCGTAATCCTTACCCATTGCGTTCCAAAGGGCACTACGGTAACAGGTGCATCCTACGAAAATGTTTTGAAGAACAAATTACTTCCTGCACTGCAACAAAAACGTCCGGGAAGGGCTGCGCGTGTGCTGTTTCATCAAGACAACGCACCCGCACATCGAGCTAACGTTACGCAACAGTTTCTTCGTGATAACAACTTTGAAGTGATTCCTCATGCTCCCTACTCACCTGACCTGGCTCCTAGTGACTTTTGGCTTTTTCCAACAATGAAAGACACTCTCTGTGGCCGCACATTCACCAGCCATGCTGCTATTGCCTCAGCGATTTTCCAGTGGTCAAAACAGACTCCTAAAGAAGCCTTCGCCGCTGCCATGGAATCATGGCGTCAGCGTTGTGAAAAATGTGTACGTCTGCAGTGCGATTACGTCGAGAAGTAACGCCAGTTTCATCGATTTCGGGTGAGTAGTTAATTAGAAAAAAATCGGAGGCCTTAGAACTTGAATGCACCTCGTACATTTCAAGCACTTTCGACTGTCATTCTAAGTATATCATTCTACAAAAAGTTTACTTCAATATCTCCACGGATAATAGTCAAGAATATTAACTCTGCAACAAAATTATGTATCCCTCTGCATACTATCACTTGCTGGAAAATATCAATGCGATCTCTAGAATCGTTCATTAAGTATAGCTGTGGTAGTTGTTAAGGGGGTATTACACGACGATCTACCGCGAACGGTATTGGTCTAGCGCGACAGCTATCTAGTGATAGAATGAGTGAAACTACGAATATTAGCAGACACATTATCCGCGCGCCAGAATAGAGGAGCAGCTGCAAACCAACTTCAATCCGCGCATGGACGCTAGGCAGCGATAATTCGCGCATGTGTAGAAGGAGCTACTGCAATGCTTTCTGATTGTTATTTGCTTGTTGTTCGGTGGCTATTGGCTAATTTCAGATTTTCGTGTTGGGAATTTTCCGCATTTGTTTCAGTAAGTAGGCTTTCATAAATACAGAAAAAGAACTTTGTTTTTTGCCAGTCGGCAATCGTTTCTTTCTGAGTAATATGCATATAAAGTTACACGGTGATTTTCGATTTGTATGGTAGTGCCTTAGCTTATGTAAGTTCATATTTGATTTGATTATATCTCTTGCTTTATTTCAGCATGCCAGGAAAGACAAACTGGCAGTGATAAACGAGAAAGACCGTGCAGTTTGGCCCAGTGCGACAGACGACGACTGCAAAACTGTGTATAGTACATAGATATACATATTCCAAACTCAGAAAAATAACACAAGTGCACCTTTTTTAAGTATTAATCCTTTAAAGTGTTTCAGATTGGAGTGCATACATCCACAACAAATTCTGAAATTGTGAACTGTGCTATTCTGTGGCTAAAATCCAGACTCGTAAAAGATTCCCCAGTCGCCACGAAATGTAATGTTAGAACCATCCTGTGGTGTCACCGCCAGACACCACACTTGCTAGGTGGTAAGCTTTAAATCGGCTGCGGTCCATTAGTACATGTCGGACCCGCGTGTCGCCACTGTCAGTAATTGCAGACCGAGCGCCACCACACGGCAGGTCTAGAGAGACGTACTAGGACTCGTCCCCAGTTGTACGGACGACTTTGCTAGCGACTACACTGACGAAGCCTTTCTCTCATTTGCCGAGAGATAGTTAGAATAGCCTTCAGCTAAGTCCATGGCTACGACCTAGCAAGGCACCATTAACCATTTCTAGAGGGAGTCTCACTTGTATCATCAAGAATGCTGTATACAAATGATGGATTAAAGTTAAGTATTCCAGCAGCTACGTACTTTTATTTATAGCATTCATTACGTATCCTGTTTCAGACCTACCGCCCACCTGCGTGAGTTGACGCTATAAATTAGTGTACGTTGTGCTGGCTAATCTGCCGACACAACACATCCTGCATCATAACAGGACATTTGCCGGTATTTTATTCGTGATCTAGGCTGGTATGTTCACAAAACGTATGGAAGTCGAAATGAAGTCCCATGCTTCTTGACAGAGCGGATCCACAATATGCCGTGCACGGGATAGGGTTCGGTGATGGATCCGTCACGCGCAATGTACGAAGCGTTGTTGGGATGCAGATCCACAATCTATCACATCCGAGTTAGCGTTTGGGTGTGGATCTGCCGCAGACTATATATACCGAGCTATGTTTGGAGACGGATCCACCACGGGCCACATCTACGATAGAGTTTGCGGGTGGACCAACCATGCGTTACGTCCGGATACGTATTCTATGTTCGAAGTTTGATCCACCAACCGATGGGACTGGGTCCTGGGAGCCATGCAGAAACATGCAGAGAAAGAGAGACATGCAGAAAGCAGAGCAAACGTTCTCCGAATGTGGAGGTGACTGGATACAGTGGAGTGCACTCCTATATTACACGTCCCGATCAAAGCATTTGGGCTAGGTGGTGCCATCTGTGCTACATTTACAATCAATTTTAGAACGCAGAACGAGATATTATGTCATGATCGCATATATAGATCTGACCTCAAATCAATAGAATTGCCAAAAGTGACCAGGGAACAAGTATATATCGACCGAATATAGAGCCTAGTGCGTTGAACTTGAGGAAGTACTTTGCTATCTTCTGGTTTGCACCGAACAGTTTGTATATTGGACCAAGTATGCTGCAACAGGAGGAATGCCAGAATACGTGGACATCGAAACGAAGGGAATAAGGGAGACAGTCAATTTTTTTTCCCATTGAGGCTGCATTATACTGTATGTCTGTTGAGGTACCAGTGATTCCGGATGCATCAGTCACGTGACATAGCCTGCATTCTATTCGTATACAGCTACGTGTTCCATATGTGTTTTAAAGCACTGTCTACTTGCGATCGTTAACCGTAAACCTGTCGGTCATCAGCGAACTTCCATCTCATGTGTGAAGGAACTTGACACACTCCTCTAAAGGAGCTTTCATTTATGCGATCACCCCTGTCGCATTTTGGGTGTAAAATCGGGACTTCAGGGTCATAACTAACTTAGCGGTAAGAGCTTATGATGTGCTGCAATCCCTGTGTATGCATTTGCCCGACTGATGCACTTTTTACAGAGTTAGTGACGAAATGAAGGATGTATCTCTGATGGGGGGGGGGGGGAGGTTTCCGATCTAGCGTTATAGCCAGCTTTTAAGTGCAGAAATTTGTAGTCTTAGGAGAGTGTGTGTTTATTCTCTATCTTACCAATACCTTCCAAGTACAGATACTAGGCTCTAGAACAATAATTTAGAGTTGATAGCTTCGTTGATTTGGGTAAAAATGTGTCCAACTCAATTCGTCTCTAACTCCATCGCGTATAAAAATAAGTCTTTTCTTGTTCTTCTTAACTGTATGCTTTACATTACGGCACTTTGAAATCTGTTAGTATACATCGATAAGGAGTGCTAGGCTCCTTGACATGGTAACATCTCGAGAAATCTCGTGCACTTGGATGGGTTGGGACTTGGAGAGCTGCCCGCATCTCGTGGTCGTGCGGTAGCGTTCTCGCTTCCCACGCCCGGGTTCCCGGGTTCGATTCCCGGCGGGGTCAGGGATTTTCTCTGCCTCGTGATGGCTGGGTGTTGTGTGCTGTCCTTAGGTTAGTTAGGTTTAAGTAGTTCTAAGTTCTAGGGGACTTATGACCACAGCAGTTGAGTCCCATAGTGCTCAGAGCCATTTGAACCAACTTGGAGAGCTATATTCATTCACGAGACGTGGAGTGTAGCGCTCTTCTTCTGATCGCTTGGAGATTAATTCTCTAACGGTGCTTCAGGGTGTGTTGGTCAATGACTCTGTTAGGCTGGTCTTTTACCCTAAGATGGGTAAAATGCTCTGTGACTCCCATACGCTGAGAGATAGATCTTAAATTAAATACTATGCTCGAAGTGTTACAAATATGTAGAGCATTGTCTTATGTACTTTGATCATGTATGTGTTCGAGAATTAACAATGAATGCACGTACTGCACAGTAATCTACCCACATTCGCAATCATACTCGCAAAGTGATGTAAAAGGGGTGGTTTAGCTCTCATACTGAAATTGGGGGCCATGCTGTCACATCAATGGCCGGTGCTGAACTTATTGTAAAATTCTTCGCACTATCAAGTCTGTTGCTTACTATTACAGTACATCAAAGATGTCTTTTCCATCACATCTGCGCATCGGTTACCACATAATGATCGAGTGACATTGCTTGTTTGAGTCGGGGGAGAAGTTTTGTGGGTGGGAGACAACTTCTGGGGGTTACTAGCAGTTAAACAACGATCGCGTACATGAGTGGAAAATTACGAATAACTCGAAATGGAACGCCGAGCCATCATCTGTTCCGTCAAGGCGACATATGAACTTAAATGTAGACGTCATGAAAGACTTTCGCACGGTAGTTTGGAAACTCTCCACAACACTGCCAAACTCTTCTAGTTTCCTTATGTTGTAAGGGTGTTTTATTTAAAAATAATTCAGTGTTATGCTATCCGCGGTAAGAACATGATTTACATAGTGTGATGTCCAGTTTTCTGTGAAAGATCGTGGATCGGAGCGTCTTAATGCCAGTTTAAAATCTGACATAGAGGTCGACGTCGTGGCAGAAAAACGAAATGTTTGGCAGTGTATAAATGGCATTAGAAAACAGTGTTTCAAACAACTAAACAGGGCCACAGTGGGCGTTTCTTGCGATTTATACACTCCTGGAAATTGAAATAAGAACACCGTGAATTCATTGTCCCAGGAAGGGGAAACTTTATTGACACATTCCTGGGGTCAGATACATCACATGATCACACTGACAGAACCACAGGCACATAGACACAGGCAACAGAGCATGCACAATGTCGGCACTAGTACAGTGTATATCCACCTTTCGCAGCAATGCAGGCTGCTATTCTCCCATGGAGACGATCGTAGAGATGCTGGATGTAGTCCTGTGGAACGGCTTGCCATGCCATTTCCACCTGGCGCCTCAGTTGGACCAGCGTTCGTGCTGGACGTGCTGGACGTGCAGACCGCGTGAGACGACGCTTCATCCAGTCCCAAACATGCTCAATGGGGGACAGATCCGGAGATCTTGCTGGCCAGGGTAGTTGACTTACACCTTCTAGAGCACGTTGAGTGGCACGGGATACATGCGGACGTGCATTGTCCTGTTGGAACAGCAAGTTCCCTTGCCGGTCTAGGAATGGTAGAACGATGGGTTCGATGACGGTTTGGATGTACCGTGCACTATTCAGTGTCCCCTCGACGATCACCAGTGGTGTACGGCCAGTGTAGGAGATCGCTCCCCACGCCATGATGCCGGGTGTTGGACCTGTGTGCCTCGGTCGTATGCAGTCCTGATTGTGGCGCTCACCTGCACGGCGCCAAACACGCATACGACCATCATTGGCACCACGGCAGAAGCGACTCTCATCGCTGAAGACGACACGTCTCCATTCGTCCCTCCATTCACGCCTGTCGCGACACCACTGGAGGCGGGCTGCACGATGTTGGGGCGTGAGCGGAAGACGGCCTAACGGTGTGCGGGACCGTAGCCCAGCTTCATGGAGACGGTTGCGAATGGTCCTCGCCGATACCCCACGAGCAACAGTGTCCCTAATTTGCTGGGAAGTGGCGGTGCGGTCCCCTACGGCACTGCGTAGGATCCTACGGTCTTGGCGTGCATCCGTGCGTCGCTGCGGTCCGGTCCCAGGTCGACGGGCACGTGCACCTTCCGCCGACCACTGGCGACAACATCGATGTACTGTGGAGACCTCACGCCCCACGTGTTGAGCAATTCGGCGGTACGTCCAGCCGGCCTCCCGCATGCCCACTATACGCCCTCGCTCAAAGTCCGTCAACTGCACATACGGTTCGCGTCCACGCTGTCGCGGCATGCTACCAGTGTTAAAGACTGCGATGGAGCTCCGTATGCCACGGCAAACTGGCTGACACTGACGGCGGCGGTGCACAAATGCTGCGCAGCTAGCGCCATTCGACGGCCAACACCGCGGTTCCTGGTGTGTCCGCTGTGCCGTGCGTGTGATCATTGCTTGTACAGCCCTCTCGCAGTGTCCGGAGCAAGTATGGTGGGTCTGACACACCGGTGTCAATGTGTTCTTTTTTCCATTTCCAGGAGTGTAGTATAGTACGTGGGGTACGATCATTCTCCTAGAGTAGAGGTGATGAAACTTTAAACTACCCTCTGTAGAGTATCAATAAGTGTGTATTTAATAGGTTTGTTCGAGACAGGGAGCAGTAGCAGCAGCAGTTTGAGAGGTAGATTCAGTGAGGGGCGAAGTATGCCGTTAGGAATGCCTGGAGGGCTGCACGTTGTGCTATTCTGGGAAGCATTGCGAAATCTCTCTCTCCCCCTTTCCCTCTTTCTCTGTCTCTCTCTCTCTCTCTCTCTCTCCGCGCTTGACCCCCAACGCAGCTTTTGCGTCATCGCGCGAGTAATGGCGTCTATGTGAGTTCTATATCGGACGAAGTTATTTGAGCTTCTATAGTTGTTAATTTTTGTCTGCTGGGGGGTAGAGAATAAGGACGATAGCATGTTGGACTCATAGATTTGAATGAATGTGGATCTGTAGTACTTGTATGTAGTTTGGGAACGCATCACAATGCGCGCATTTCCGCCGAATGGTCAAAACACGGTCCTGTCGCAGTAACTAAGTTCGCTCTGTTTCTAGACGCGTTGCAGAAGGCGGTGGATATGGCTTTGTCCGACTTCTGATCAGTTCCGACTTAAAATGGAATGATCACATGCGCAAAGCTGTAGAAATGGAAGCAGTTGCAAGATGTGTAGGGACTAACTAAGACTATG
The DNA here is from genome assembly GCF_023864275.1 of Schistocerca cancellata. NCBI lineage: Eukaryota > Metazoa > Arthropoda > Insecta > Orthoptera > Acrididae > Schistocerca > Schistocerca cancellata. The sequence continues at coordinate 58,347,497 of NC_064629.1, read as the reverse complement.
TTGGATTTTCACTGTAGCAAATAGGTTTGAGAAAGTTCACTCGTTTCGATTCACTTGTCGTTGTGATCCTTCTCAATCGATCATCGCCTTTAACTCAATGGATATATAACGGAACCTCTGACGTGGTATCGAGACAGAATACGTTACACATACTGGATAAATATCTAGCGGCGTGAGGGAGTTGCAAACACCGGTCACATACCGCGTTCCTTAGCCGAATGACTTTCAAAATTCACCGGTTTTATCACGTGGTTGCATAGTGGGCTACGTGTTGATCTGATAATACACATTCCTACGATTACCGTCTCGGTATTTGTCTCGACGAGAAACGACCTCATTCAGAGGTAATGTCGTACCTAGGTTTATAAAGGAAGTATATAACTTTTAACATGGATACTAGTGCACACCTGTAGAACAAGGAGCGCTTGTGAGAGTAACATGCCGTAGTTGCTGGGATCGAGATTGTTTGTTTAACATGTGCTCGATGACGTCCATGACACGGTGGTATGACTCGCAGGATGAACGTAAGTGACATGCACACGCATCGTTGATTTTCGTTCAGTATTATTTGGTGTCATATTCATCCAGTTATTGAGGATGTAATACTATATTTAGTATTAGTTCTGGGTGTGTGATATGTTCGCATTTGAGCATCATGTTTATTAAGTACAGGGCTATTACAAATGATTGAAGCGATTTCATAAATTCACTGTAGCTCCATTCATTGACATATGGTCACGACACACTACAGATACGTAGAAAAACTCATAAAGTTTTGTTCGGCTGAAGCCGCATTTCAGGTTTCTGCCGTCAGAGCGCTCGAGAGCGCAGTGAGACAAAATGGCGACAGGAGCCGAGAAAGTGTATGTCGTGCTTGAAATGCACTCACATCAGTCAGTCATAGCAGTGCAACGACACTTCAGGACGAAGTTCAACAAAGATCCACCAACTGCTAACTCCATTCGGCGATGGTATGCGCAGTTTAAAGCTTCTGGATGCCTCTGTAAGGGGAAATCAACGGGTCGGCCTGCAGTGAGCGAAGAAACGGTTGAACGCGTGCGGGCAAGTTTCACGCGTAGTCCGCGGAAAATTGGCTCATGCCACAACTGGAGACCGACAGCGGCGACTTCATCTTTCAACAGGATGGTGCTCCACCGCACTTCCATCATGATGTTCGGCATTTCTTAAACAGGAGATTGGCAAACCGATGGATCGGTCGTGGTGGAGATCATGATCAGCAATTCATGTCATGGCCTCCACGCTCTCCCGACTTAACCCCATGCGATTTCTTTCTGTGGGGTTATGTGAAAGATTCAGTGTTTAAACCTCCTCTACCAAGAAACGTGCCAGAACTGCGAGCTGGCCATCAACGATGCTTTCGAACTCATTGATGGGGACATGCTGCGCCGAGTGTGGGAGGAACTTGATTATCGGCTTGATGTTTGCCTAATCACTAAAGGGGCACATATCAAACATTTGTGAATGCCTAAAAAAACTTTTTGAGTTTTTGTATGTGTGTGCAAAGCATTTTGAAAATAACTAAAATAATAAAGTGTGAAATCGCTTCAATCATTTGTAATAACCCTGTATATCTATTTGTGTAAAGGAAATGTCTATGTGCTGTTGTAGGGAGGGTATGGATTTGACTTGGGGTATCGTGATAGCGAAGGGAAGAGTATGTCAGGTCATAAGAATGGTAGTTAAATTTCTGTTTCCATAGCCACTGCCGACAGCAGGGTGTATTTCCAATACTTCGGTCATTGACGAATACACTTCAGTTGAGACCGCGATCGTAAGATTTAATTCTAAATATAAAGTTAGAAGATATATGTGAAGGGTTTTCTGGAATGTGTCTGTTTATGCAAAGTCTGTGGTGGTATTGATTCGGGTTCCCCTGTTAATGGTAGCAGTCTACCGAATGCAGAGGCCTGTTGGAGTGTAGGAATGTATTAGAGTTAACTTTACCATCTTCTAGACGAATGAATAGCGAACTAATACTTAGTATGTGCTGGGCGGCTTTCGTGATAAGTGTAACTTTGAGAAGATGGTGCGTTTGCGGTGGAGCGTTATTCCCTCCCATGTAAATTGTTTGGTCGATTACTTCCGGACATTTGGTGTCTTCATATAGTTGAGGAAAGATCGATTGTGGTGTGTTTGGCACACGTTTGCCCGTTCTCTAGACGTGGGAAAGACCATAGTTGGTTTGTAGAGAATATTGATCATCTCGAATCTGTTAGATGACCGACTTCCGTATTCAAGAGTGCGAATATCAGTTCACTCTACTTGTTTCTAGATAGTCAATGATTTACAGCACGCTGCAGATTGCTAAAGTTTGGTGTTAGTGGAGAAATAATTTACAGTGTATATGTTGTGCATGTGCGGTGTTCTTGATATCGAGAAGTACAGCGAAAATTGACGGTACTCGGTGTTATACAGGGTGTTACAAAAAGGTACGGCCAAACTTTCAGGAAACATTCTTCAAACACAAAGAAAGAAAATATGTTATGTGGACATGTGTCCGGAAACGCTTACTTTCCATGTTAGAGCACGTTTTATTACTTCTCTTCAAATCACATTAATCATGGAATGGAAACACACAGTAACAGAACGTACCAGCGTGACTTCAAACACTTTGTTACAGGAAATGTTCAAAATGTCCTCCGTTAGCGAGGATACATGCATCCACCCTCCGTCGCATGGAATCCCTGATGCGCTGATGCAGCCCTGGAGAATGGCGTATTGTATCACAGCCGTCCACAATACCAGCACGAAGAGTCTCTACATTTGGTACCGGGTTTGCGTAGACAAGAGCTTTCAAATGCCCCCATAAATGAAAGTCAAGAGGGTTGAGGTCAGGAGAGCGTGGAGGCCATGGAATTAGTCCGCCTCTACCAATCCATCGGTCACAAAATCTGTTGTTGAGAAGCGTACGAACACTTCGACTGAAATGTGCAGGAGCTCCATCGTGCATGAACCACATGTTGTGTCGTACTTGTAAAGGCACATGTTCTAGCAGCACAGGTAGAGTATCCCGTATGAAATCATGATAACGTGCTACATTGAGCGTAGGTGGAAGAAACAAAAATGAGCTCTAACATGGAAATTAAGCGTTTCCGGACACATGTCCACATAACATCTTTTATTTATTTGTGTGTGAGGAATGTTTCCTGAAAGTTTGGCCGTACCTTTTTGTAACATCCTGTATTCCCTGGTTGGAGATCGGTTTGACGGTCCAATATTCTTGCGAGTATCGTTTGTATTTGATGACCTGCACACAACTTTGCGATGTTTAGTTGTCTGTGAAAAACGGTGATCAGTGTAAAATAATTTACTACCACTGAGTGTAGCGTCTGTAGAAAGAAAGAACAGGTTGGCGGCGTATAGATTGAGGGAACTATCCGTGCTATTTAGCAATCTTTGCGAAATGACGAGAGAGAGCCGCAGAAAGAAAAGGTGGATGGTGCTTCGATAGCGACGGCGTTAGTAATTCGACTGGTAAATTCGATAAGAGCAAATGAGAATGCTCGATTGATTGTGTTGGGATATATGAGTGGTGAGAAAATCTGCGTATGTTGCAAGCAGGAAGGCTATCACGTTATGTCCGGGAGGAAGACTGGATTATGCGATATTTTGGTAAACAGATTCTGTTATGGGAAGAATTTGCATGCACACAACCTGAAACATCTAGAAAGCGAGCGTTATCTATTTATGGGGCATTATACAATTTCCGAGAGGTTGACCTGGGTGTTATTTTTTTAAAGAGCGATGTGAGGTAAGAATAATGTTGAGAATGTTTTAGATGGCGAGTCGTCACGCAGACGTTTCGCGGCGAGGCGAGAGCCATGCTAGGTAGTTAAGTATGGTTAAACGTGTGAGTGTGTCAACACGCCCTGCCTTCAGTGGTAAACACAAGTGGCACCTGGAGATGCCTGGCATATGAGACTGGCGTGAGCAATGCTTGGAATGCAACTTTTACCGGTGTCCGACGGCACGCGCGGGACCCGAGATGCGGCTGCCTCACTTCGCTGTAGTATGTAGCTATGCGCGGTGAAGCGTGAGTCAAATGTGACGTAGGGTGCGTTAGAATCGCTAAGGGGAAAGCAGGTTCCGCTATTGTGGAACAGAATTCTGCAGCGTCTTCGCAGGACCGCAGTTAGAGTGAGGGTTTAGAGGAACGCCGAACGCGGGTGGCTCTGCCTAGAGTGCTCACTGTGTAAATAAGCGCCCGGTCATTAACGGCTGTGTTCGGCTGCAGCTACGGTTGCGCTCCCGCCCGACCACATCAGCACGTGTGTGTAGGTGAACATGTATTTGGATAGGAATTTCTCAGATGTTACGTATGAATGGGAGGTCTCGCCACCTAATGCTTGCGGAAGCCGAGCAGGGACTATACACGGTTTGACATCTGAGGTATACGTCACTTATCGCTACCTGCTGTGTACTCAATGGACAGGGGGCTGTGGACTGTGCTTGCGCGTGTTGATTGCATTATTTCGGGAGCGGGTCTACTCATCATTGTGCTGTATTATTTAGGAGCAGTTTGCAGGTCTGCACTGAAATTATTTCGGAAAATTATGAGTTGTTTGGCTATTTGGACGTAAGTGTTTTCCATTATTTACGAGCTGTTCGCATGTCTTTAGGCCGTGCGATGCGTTGTTTTTGGTGGTTTACAATTAGCAAGCGAGTGTCGTAGAGCATTGTAAATGAGGTATGTAGGAGTGGTTTGTCGGTCTGTATGCTATGGGACATGTCAGTGCGTGTGTTGTGTGATGCATATACTCCATCCCTAAATAAAGTACATTCGTTCCTCCATCCATGGGCCTAGTGCAGGCTGAGTCCTTTTACCAGAAACCCCTAGGTAGAGGTTGCGTCCTGGAGGCTTATGTTGGTGATGGTGAGCTTCGTTTGCAACTATTTTTTTTTTTTTAGGTTGGTGGCAGAAGCGCAAGTGACCTTCCTTTACTGCCAGAATTCAATCTCGGCACCGGTTCCTAGGAAGAGGTGGTGATTGGATGGCTGAGGTTAGTACAAGTGTGCTTTCTTTGCACCAATTTTCTTAGGTTGGTAGCGAAAGCGCAAGTGACCTTTGTTTACTGGCAGAATTCAAAGCTCAGCGCCGATTCCTGGACAGAGGTGGCGGTCTGGACATTGAAAAGTAGTTGAAACTAGATAGCTGAAAGTATAGTGAACACGTTTTCTTACCTATATGAGTTGTTATTTTTTTTCTAGATATGAATTTGAGTTGGGAACTTTGCGTTAGATTGACTTGCAGAGGTAGATAGCTTGGCGCGAGCAATGGCTCATGCATACGCGAGTGTGTTTCCGTGACGATCTTGGGTTAGGTAATCGGGCTATGTGGGTTGAATAATGAGACTTGCGTGATCAGTTAACATAGCGAGGGTGTTCTTTGTCGAGCAAGCCACATGGTGGACCGGCGGTTGTCTGACGTCAGGGCAGATTCCACTGTCCAGCAAAACAACTTTGCCGCCGTCTGAACAAGGGCTGTGTCGTGAGCAGTCGCTGGACCAGTGGAGCGCGTGCGGGCTACTGCTGACTGGTGGCGTCAAGGTAGCCTCCTCTGCTGGCGACGATTTGAACTAAGTCAGTTGGAGTCTGGACCAAGTGGCGAGCGCACTGGGTGTTGCCATCTCGATGATGTGTACTAAGTCTGTTGGAGTATAAGTGATGACTGTACTGCTTGAAATAAATAGTTCACTTCTTTTTCCGCCCAATCGACAGGAGGTGACTTAGGTTAGTACAAGTGTACTTTATTTGACGCGATTTTCATAGCTTAGCAGCGAAAACGTAACAGACCGCCAAAATTCAAACTTGATCAGAATTCGTAGGATGAAGTGGACTTAGGTTAGTGGATGCGAGCCAATTGGCCTATTTCAGACAATTTTTTCCTTGGTGTGACCGATTATCGTGTTTGAATTCGAACTATTGACCAATTTGTTTATGGAGGGTTAGGTTCGTGGCCATAGCCCAATTGGCCTATCTTCCTGCCAAAATTCAAACTTCGCGCAAAAATCAGACATCTTGAATGACGTCCTCTGCTGGTGGCTATGTGTACTAAGCCAGTTGGACTTCGGACCTCGTGGCAAACACACCTGCATGATATTGTTTAAATAATAATAAAGACAAGTCCGTTTTTCCCACCATTATAATGCTGTAATTTGAACTTCCCGCCATTTTTCTTGGGGAGGGGGTTAGGTTAGTGGAGGTAGGCCAAGTGTACAATCTTACACCACGTAATGGATACACTGAGTGCAGCCATCGTGATTCACGTCAGGGTCGCCATCTTGGATGATGTCATGTTGGTGCTATCTGTTGGTGACGATATGTACTAAGTCAGTTGGAGTCCGGACCTCATGGTGAATACACTGGGTGTCGCTACCTTGGATTACATCACAGATGAGAGCGCCCTCTGATGGTGGTGATGTGTACTAAGTTAGTTGGAGTCCTGACCTTGTGGTGAACACACCTGCATGGAATTGTTTAAATAAAGTCTTATGTCCAAGTTCTTTTCCCACGAATCCTTAGTAGGTGATGACAGTCTGGTGAATGAGGTTAGTAAAGTGTCTTTTCTTTCACACCATTTTTGTTAGCTTGAGAGGTGGCATGAGCCCCCTCTCATATTTCTATCTTACGATTCTCCTCTCTAATTGCATGCGGTGGAAAGTTGCTATTCCTTCACACGCGGACTTCCCACGCAGCGTCTCTCGTCACCCGGGTGGTCCGGTGACAGGCGGGCTCTGCTGACTTTGAAAGGGTAAACCGACGGGTGTGAGAGAGCCGAGTGAATGCTTTCCAGACGCCGACATTGTCAAGAGGCACGCCTGCAAGGGCCTGAAGTAGCGGCTGGGCTAGAGGTTCTGTTACTTCACAGAAACTTAGCGAAAACACTTTCTGGCGGGCTACCAGTGAGGCGTGGGAATGACTTGTGTACCCAGGCAGTTGTGGCGGGCAAATTCCCGCGCTTTCTGCAAAATCGTAACTGTGATTGGCTTACTCAGGGCATAGCTCTGTGACGTAGCAAAATCGGCGCAGAAATTGGCGCCAAAAATCTCCATTGGTGGAATGGTAGTGTTCCGGCAATGGAGTGGAATTTTCCGCCGGTTTTCGAGTTGCTGATTGGAACGGTTAACCACGGCCACTGTCGTGGGGGCAGGAATGTTCTGTGTTCGGTTTTGTACGGGTGCTCTTGTGGGTAGTCGGCTCTCGCCTTTCGGTCGAGGACGTCGAAGCAACCAGCCATCGCCTCCGGTACGCCAGATCGTGTTCTGGCAGTTAAGAAGACAGTTTGGTAATGTATGTCCGCAGCACCGGCAGATAGGGATTTTCCTAGGTGATAATCAGAGCTCAGCAAAGTGCGCCTGTTCGTCTTTTTCTAACTTTGTTCTGTCTTGAGTAGCAGCAATTAATGTTGGGTTAGCTGTGTGTCTCTCTTAAGATTTGAGTGGCAAGGAATTGGCTCCACATACGACTGCATCTTAAACCTCGCAACCTAGTTTAGGGACAACTTCACCTTTATAGCGTTTGTTTGAGTATCCAATTTGAGCCAATTTGATGTATTATAAATGTTTCATGTGTTTTTGTTTATTATTTTGTGTTTAGTCTTAATAAATCATATTGTTATTTTGGACAGAACTTTCATTCTGTTAATCGGTAGAGCAACCCCATCATTCCTATGTTAATGAAACCTTCGTTTATTTAACTTATTTATCAAATTAAATTATTGCAGGTGCCAAACTCTCTTCTACTCCACTGGCAGGGTTGATTAGAGTCAGTTCGCATATATTTTTTAATCCTTGTGCAACAGCAAAAGTTGGAGTTAGAATAGGGGGGGCTTAGAGCATCATTTACATATGTAGATTCTAGAAGAAATGAGTGTTAAATACACTGCTAGCCTCGGCACCTCGCATAAAATGGCGACCCTTAGCCTCGGATCTTTCCTGTGAATCGCTGATAAGCTAGTATTATTAGTAGTAGAGACATTCAGAATTTTTTTTGCTTAATTTTTTTTATTGATTAATACCCAAGTTTTTTTCTGGTAGTTCCGCGTTTAGTTTTAAGTAGCGTCGCATGATTACAGTTTTTGTTTTCAGTGTATATATTCTTTTGTTCATTGTTTTTGTGTTCCTTTGATGGTGTGTCTGTATCACATCACACTTTGTCGGGTTTGTGTGCGGTTTCTGTACGACAACAAATCGTGCGTATAATTACAGCGTTGGAGAGGCGTTGTTGAAATTTTATGTCTATGTGTAAAAATATATGGAGTAGATTAATTTTATTGTGCATTTTAGATAAATTTGTTTTTCATGAATGATAACGAGAAGTAAGGCACGACTATTATCGAGCGAAGCTAAAACAAAAGAGGATAGCGTAATGGATAAGGGGCAGTTTACTGACGGGGATAGGTTCGGAGATGAGATGGGCACATTTTTAGCAGGACAGGACGCCAGGGTCTTTGATGAGGAAGGTGATTTGGACGCGATCTCAGAGCAGCGTTGCGGCCGTGATTATGATAGTGAAGTAGAGGATGAAACAGAGACAGGCACACAGGTCGAGACGGTAGCAGAAGTTTATAATCAAACGAACGAGAGCAGACAGGGACTAGCTCGGTCACGTCAGAGCTCTAGCGCCCAGGTGTCCAGAGTTACATCTCCCACGTTTGAAGAGGATCAAAAAGATGACGTAAACCCAATACTGAGCTTCCTACGACCAATGAAAGAAGAAGCTGACGAACAACGCAAGAAGGAGAAGGAAGAAGAGGAGAAGCAACGCAAGAAGGAGAAGGAAGAAGAGGAGAAACAACGTAAGAAGGAGAAGGAAGAAGCTGACGAACAGCGTAAGAAGGACACTCAGGCAATAATTTCGCATATAGGGAAAATTCGTGGGGAATTTCTAACAATAAAGAAAGAATGTGGAGAAGCAAAACAAATGTCACTGGTAGCACAAAAAGTAGCAGGCCTAGCCAAAACGGCAGCAACAGGGGCAATGAAAGTCGCGGAAGCAACTTCTAAACTCGCAGGGCGCTTGCGACGTACAACACAATCCCACTCAAAATCCCTAGCGTTCTTAAAAACTCAGGGTAATATCGCGGTTGCGAACAACACGAAACGAATGGAAGAAGTAGAGAGTCGGATAGCAAAACTAGAGCAAAACGGGCACACGAGCACTGCGCGTTCGGATACACAGAATTGTGTCTCCGAGGAAAAGCCCGCCGTGCTCTAGCCCAATGACCGAGTGCGGAACTAACAATGCACACGCAGAAACAGCGAGTAATAGCTCCAATAATTGTAGCCCACTTGTGAATTCTGAGTGCCACTTCCACTGTGATACAGAGGTAGCACATCACAGTTATCACCAAGATAGAACAGGACACTCAGCAGACGTGCAAGTATCGGAAACGAGTGACAACACCAGTGCGAGGATCAGACAGGATTTTGATCACAATCACTTCCTGTCGATACTAAAATTCCAGAAGTTCAAAGAAAATGGAGGGTCGATGCATCCGAAGAGCTGGGTGATGCAGTTTACAAATTCATTACCGGCATCATGGCCAACTCAGGCAAAATTAGAATTCATGTGTGGACACATCGAAGGCCAAGCCGCGGAAAAGATGCGAGGTGTGGCAGCGACGTGTCGGACTTACCAGGAATTTGTTGGTGCATTCCTGCGGACCTACTGGTCAAAGGAAACGCAAGACAGAATTAAAGAGGAAATAATATTTTGTCCTGAACTGGAAGTGTCCGGGCAGAGGAGCGCAACCAAATTTCTTGATGATTTACTCAAGAAGAATCAATTTTTAGATAGTCCATATAGCAACGGAGAAATCATTAAATTTTGCTTTTCCAAATTGCCAGTTAGGTACCAACAGACACTTGTCGGCAAGTGTGGATCTGACATAGAAGCATTCAAGATTCTATTGCGCGAACTCGAAGTAGTCTTTGATAAACAAGACGCAAAGGACAGGAAGAAGGGGCAAAGTAACAAATACCACGGGCCAGGAAGGGAAGACGACAACAGATCGCATAATCGCACTGGTCAGTTAGGAAACCAGGGCTACGGAAGTCAAGGTTACGCTATTCAAGGTTATGGAAACCAAAGACACGGAAACCAGAACGTCAGGGAGCAGGGTCAATCTAGACAAGGAATCTGGGATAGGAGGAATAACGAACGGCAAAGCGACCGTAATTGGAGAGAGCGAAACCAAGGACAACAGTGGAACCAGGAGATTGAAACTAGACCCGCAAATCCTAATGCACGTCAGAGGAGGGGGAGCTTAACAAGGGATTGACGCCAGACTAGTGCGAACACAGGCCGCCGGAATTTCGCACGTAATTTCGGACCTGGCCAACTACGGATGATACATTACGAAGATTTATCAGAAATCCTGCTCGAGGAACATAAAGCAACTCCTCGACAAGATCGGCAGCCTCTTATCACAGTAGCAATAGCTGAAAAGAATATGAATGCGATAATAGATAGTGGAAGCTACATAACAGCAATATCTGAGGCAGCATACAAGAGGTGCTCTCAGGAGATGGACTGGCCTGTTCTATCGGTTAAGAAAACCAAAATAAAAGGGGCATTAGCGGGTAAATGTACGGAGGTCACCCAACAAACAAGACTGGAATTCTCCTGCCAAGGACACAAAATAGAGTCTAACTTCTGGATCGTGCCAAATCTGGCGATCGACATGATAATAGGAACGGACTTCCTAAATGAACATGAAGCGATAGTTGATATAGGACGAGGTGAAGTGGTTTTGAGGAAAGGGAATCCCGTCCACATTAAGTTCGACGACCAGCTGATCCCAGCTCAACTAGCGTCTAACTGTGTACGGATAAACTATGCGTGTCTGAAAGACAGAAAGGAAGAACAGGTCGACGTTGCGGGTAGGGGAGAGGACACGGATGAGAATGAAGTCTTAATAATGGGAGAAATAAAGGAGAAAACAGGAGAAAAAGTGGAAGCAATAAAGCATATAAGGTGCGACCACCGCAAAGAACTTCATAAATTACTAGTAGAACATGCGGAGGTCTTCCTTCCCAAGACAGGATCAATAAAGAATTTCCAATATGAATTTCGTGTACGTCGGCACAACCAGTTTCGTGTGACACCCTACCCAATCCCCTTGGCATATCGACAGAAAGTAGCAGCTGAAATTACGCGAATGCTGAATGAAGGAATAATAGAACCTACGGCTTCAGCCTATAATAACCCGTTAAGAGTATTCGAGAAGGTAGATGGTAGTATTCGTTTAGTCTTGGACTCGCGACAAATTAATACCAAAATAGAACCCGAAACAGACAGACCGGAACGATTAGAGGAACTTTTACAAAACTTCCATGGAATATCAATCTTCTCATCAGTTGATCTAAAATCAAGTTTCTGGCAGATCGAGCTCCATCCAAATTGCAGACAGTACATAGCCTTTTTAGCATTTGGAAGATGTTACCGGTTTCGTCGTCTCCCATTTGGTTTGAACATTTAGTCTGCCGCATTCATTCGGGGGCTGGACGGCATACTAAGCGATAATTTGAAACGTCATGTCGCCAGCTATGTGGACGATTTGCTAATCGCGGAGAAATCTTGGGGAGAGCAGAATGCGGTCCTCGGTGAACTCCTTGCGACATTCAAGGAATACGGAGTGACTATCAATATCGAAAAATCGAATTTTGGGACGTCCTCTGTCAAATTTCTAGGACATATCATCACGGGTGAGGGCATTGCGCCAAATCCCGAAAAGATCGAAGCGATTGAAAAGTTTCCCATTCCTACGACAAAGAAGCAGTTAAGGGGGTTCTTGGGGATCATAAATTTTTACAACCGCTTTATACATGTCAAAACTCAGAGCAGTCCTAGGTTGCATCAACTTACAGGAAAGAAGATACCTTGGGAAAGGGATGAGGCGGCCGAATCCGAATGGAAAGCATTAAAATTCGCATTATTACAAGCACCCATCCTATCACACCCTAATTTAGCAGAAGAGCTTTGCATAGTAACGGACAGTTCATACTCAGGTCTGGGTGTCATGGTGTTCCAAGACTATGTACATGAAGGAAACAGGATGTGGAATACAATTGCGTTTGGTAGCAGAGTACTAGCCAAGAGTGAGAGGAATTACTCAGTAACCGAGTTAGAGGCGCTGGCTATTGTATGGGCGTTTGAAAAATTCAGATACCTTCTGTTTGGTCGCAAGACGAGGGTCTACACAGACCACAAGGCACTCGAGTTGATGACTGCAAAGCTTAATCACAGGCGGCTCATTAGGTGGGCATCATATCTGCAGCAGTACAACTTTTCGATAGAATATATCCCTGGCAGTCAGAACATTGTTGCAGACGCCTTATCACGGTCACCGATCGGATTTGAGCACAACATTGAAGAAGATCTGGAGGAAAATCGCTACTGCCTTTTCTATATGCAGAAAGTAGCCTTTGAAAATTTTATTACCTGTAGTATGCAGGACATCAAGAAGGAGCAAGACAAGGACCCTGCCCTAGTGTTATTGAAACAGAAATGGATAGACAGAAGACACGCCACCATCAGGCAGTTCTACCTCTTGCGGAAAGGCATAATTTTCCACCGAAATTATGCAAATGACACTGAATGGGGGATATGCATCCCTGAACACCTAATAAACAAGGTTATATGGCATACTCACCTCAGCTATGGACACTTCGGACCACGAAAGTGCAATCTCAAGCTAAAGACCATGTGTTACTTTCGAAACATGGAGCGTCGAATTCGGAGGGTACTGTCGGTGTGTAAAGACTGCCAAAAGGCTAAGCACACCACTGTGATCATGCAGGCACCATTATACCCAATCGTACCGACCAAATTAAGACAATTAGCAGCAACAGATTTGATGGGACCTTTGCCAAGAACAAGAAGAGGATATACTTACGTATTAGTGTTTGTTGAACTAACGTCCAAATACGTTACCTTTACGCCACTGAAGAGGGCGACAGGACGAACCGTATCACGAGCCCTAATCCGCGATTTCCTACCACAGGTTGGTCATGTGAGTAGAATTATTTCTGATAACGGGCCACAGTTTAAGTCAAAAACTTGGAAGGAGACGTTGCGTCGATGTAAAATTGATCCCATTTTTATATCTTCACACCATCCGAGCTCGAATGCTGCAGAACGGGTTATTAAAGAACTCGGAAACTTGTGCCGGTTGTACTGTAACAAACAGCACACGACATGGGACGTTTTCCTTAAAGACTTCCAGGAGGTGATCAATGAGGCACCCCATGGGATAGCAAAATTGGCACCCATTACAGTACTGAAAAACCGGATTCCTAAGGACTTGATAACCGAGGTCGTAAACTTCCCACCAAGGGCGCGAACGCAGCACCAAGCCATAGTGGATTTGGCTCTCAAGAGGATACGGGCTGCAGCAGAGGTCAGGAAGAGACGTGCCGACAGGGGAGCTCGTCTACGACACTTCCAAATTGGACAAAAGGTGCTCGTTAAATCTTTCCGACTTTCGAACAAACAAAAACTGAAATGCCAAAAATTCTATTCTGTTTACAACGGCCCGTACCGTATAAGGAGAGCAGCTCACCACAATGCTTATGAATTGGAGACGCTGAAAGGAAAGAAGTCCATAGGACTCCACCACATCTCTCACATAAAGGAGTTCGTGGAATAGTAGTAGTGTAAGTGGTGTACATAGTAGAATGGGCAAATACATGAACCTTGCTATAGTAGTAGTGTAAGTGGTGTACATAGTAGAATAGGCAAAGATATGAACCTTTCTTCGGGGAACAATAATCGTTGCATTAATAGATTAAGATTGTTAAAGTAATAACACGACGCGTTTTCTCGCATAAGAATTTACTGCTGTTAATTTTTTTGTCTATGTTCGGGATCTCCTCTGTCGTTGCGATAAGAGGCACTAACTTTCCATGAGCAATGTTTTTGTCCTTTCCTATCGGGTGTCCATGTTAAGGGATAAAGATGAGTGACGAGACGTCGCACAAACGGGCGCATACAAGAACGTGCTCTTAGAAGCGTTCTGAGAAGTCGTGATACGCTCCATAGCGGCCACAACCAGTTCGTGAAACGTTCATACCAATGCTTGCAGGCACGCGTCAGTGCACTGCAAGATTGTGGTATATTGCGTGATTTCGAGGATGAATATGGGCAATATAGTTTTTTGCAGAGCTGCGCCAGCATCGTTGTCTTGCAAGTCGGGGTGAACCTGTGAGCGTTTGACTCCAATGGTGCCCTAGACGAGAGAAATGCGGGCATAAAGCCTACCATGCCAATGTGCTGGTTGGGGATTTAGCGTGCTGCTCGTGACTGTCACAGATGAATAACCAGGGACTTATACTTGGATATTCGTGACATACTGTGTAGCTGGCGTGTGTTGGGCGACTGAATTCTCAACAGGAACCAGTCCTGGCTTGGTCATATAACATTGCTTCTGGAAAGGTGTGTTTTGATCGCGAAAACCGCATCACATAGAGAAGGAAGTTGCAACTATAAATTTATTGTCGTGTATGGCCATGGCTAACGCAGTCTCTGGAGTTTCAGTGAGGCGTAATGAAAACTCGGAGGTCATGTCGTACGGCGGGCACATCATTGTCGGCAATAGCGGCGAGCAGCGAGACATCTCAACGTAACAGGAATTATGTAAGAGTATTGTACAAGGTAAAAAAAAAAAAGTACGATATACTAGGATAAGTTAAACTGTAGGATTTAACAACAACTAGATTAATATTGTGGGGGTTTTCTACCACAAGTGTTCAGCAGAGCGCGCCTGTTGAGATGCTATTTTTCAGGTCACCAAACCACAGACCCGAGATGGAGGGACGACGGGCGAGCGAAAGTAGCATAGTTGCATGTTCTTTATAGCACAGTAAAACTTAGACCTGCATAACAACATAATTTAATTAAAAGACATAGAATGTAGATCGTTGGCAAATGGTAGTTAATTCTTGAGCATGTCTACTGTCGATCTATATAATTGATAGTAATATTAGTGCGGGCCCGCACATTTAGCTGTTCATCCAGTGTAGCGTCACACACCATGTACAGTAGTGAGACCGGTCTCTATTTTGTTATAATGATAGCCATAGATTAATAGCTATAAAAGTAAAATAAGAGTGTCTGAAATGACAGACCATCAATGTGTCATTATGTAAATTTATTATAACATAGAAGGTCATGGGAAAAAGTTAGGCATAAGATTTTTGTCAGAACTGTGCAGATGACGGGTATCGTGGCAATGCAGAGGCCAGCCAGCGCAAAAACAAGAGGTCTTCGGCTACCTGCCAGAAGGCGAGCGTCCGTTGTCGTGAGTACACGAAGAAGATCACATATCGTGTCAGAACCTGCGCCTCATGTGCCTCAGGACAGAAAGGGACGCTATGTACTCACCTGTTTGGGTTTTTACAACTCACTAGCATTGGCCGATCTGCATACACAAAGCAGTATCGTGCCACACTAACTCATTTCTAACTTCTCCTCTCTATTAGAGAGCAGTTTTAGCAATCGTCGCTCCTAGTTCGATCCTGTATGGATGACCTCACACACTTGTGGAGTCACTCCACGTGCCATCATCCCTCGTCGAACTGCAATATTGGGAAACGTAAAGTACTGTCTAGCGAGAGAAGAGACCTAGACTAGTGATGTATCCCAACAAGTAGACCTCAGAGACAATTAATCGACGTGAGGAGAGCCTATCACTGTGTCTTCCTACCGTACTGCCGTGATCATATGCGTAGGTCTTGGTGCAATCTCAACAGAGTACTGCAGATGCTCCAGCACACCCTATTGCCGTTGCAACAACGTAGCAACAACACCCGACGTTTAGCCCTATGTGATGTCACTACTATGGAATTTGTGAAGTGCTTCGAATATTTCTAACAATCTGATTTAGTGCCTCATTCTCAACACAGTCGTGAACTTTGTGCAATGTGCACGCACAACTTGATGCCCCATGAACCTTGTTTTTTTTTTTCTTAAATTTCCTTCTCTAGTGTTGTTTTTGTAATGTATGTTATACCTTGTATGTGTTTGTGTTTTACACTGTAATTCTTATTACAAATTACTGTATTGTTCTCCACACCATGTTTTATTGTATTTTGTATTTATTGTTGTGTGTATGCAAACAGTGTGCCTGAAGTCCCCATAAACCGAAGCAGATACCACCACTGTCATTGTGAATGGACCATCAGTTCAGGGAACATTTTGTAAAGGTTATTCTTGCTGCAGGGAGACAGAATAAATCGGAGGTTGTAATTAGTTTCTGAAAGCTCACAAAGAGATTGTTAACTTAAATAGTATCATGTGTGAGTGAGTTCAGGTTAGTTTAATGATTAAAATTGTTGTAACATCTTGGGCATTTAATTGCGGAGCACTCCAACTCTGATTGTAAAGAATAAATTGCTCCATATTTGGCTCACATGCCCGGGCCATATTTAGAGAGTGAATGTCTGTGTGAATCGGTGTTTGGAAGGGGCTCCCTGGGTATGGATGTGTGATGTGAGTGTTAGTGTTCCATACTAAGAAGGTGAAGTTGGCTACATCATAAATAATCCTCCCTCTATGAGCTGCATTTTTCAGTTGCAGTGATTTTCTTTACAGAGTGCAGCATGTGCAGCCAGTTTGCGAGATTGTTCTTGGGCGATTGACTCACTACCTTGCTCCTAAGTGAGCCAACCGCTCACCAATTACAATCTAAAATGGCGTAGGGGCTATGAGAGGTGGCATGAGCCCCCTCTCATATTTCTATCTTACGATTCTCCTCTCTAATTGCATGCGGTGGAAAGTTGCTATTATTTCACACGCGGACTTCCCACGCAGCGTCTCTCGTCACCCGGGTGATCCGGTGACAGGCGGGCTCTGCTGACTTTGAAAGGGTAAACCGACGGGTGTGAGAGAGCCGAGTGAATGCTTTCCAGACGCCGACATTGTCAAGAGGCACGCCCGCAAGGGCCTGAAGTAGCGGCTGGGCTAGAGGTTCCGTTACTTCACAGAAACTTAGCGAAAACACTTTCTGGCGGGCTACCAGTGAGGCGTGGGAATGACTTGTGTACCCAGGCAGTTGTGGCGGGCAAATTCCCGCGCTTTCTGCAAAATCGTAACTGTGATTGGCTTACTCAGGGCATAGCTCTGTGACGTAGCAAAATCGGCGCAGAAATTGGCGCCAAGAATCTCCATTGGTGGAATGGTAGTGTTCCGGCAATGGAGTGGAATTTTCCGCCGGTTTTCGAGTTGCTGATTGGAACGGTTAACCACGGCCACTGTCGTGCGGGCGGGAATGTTCTGTGTTCGGTTTTGTACGGGTGCTCTTGTGGGTAGTCGGCTCTCGCCTTTCGGTCGAGGAAGTCGAAGCAACCAGCCATCGCCTCCGGTACGCCAGATCGTGTTCTGGAAGTTAAGAAGACAGTTTGGTAATGTATGTCCGCAGCACCGGCAGATAGGGATTTTCCTAGGTGATAATCAGAGCTCAGCAAAGCGCGCCTGTTCATCTTTTTCTAACTTTGTTCTGTCTTGAGTAGCAGCAATTAATGTTGGGTTAGCTGTGTGTCTCTCTTAAGATTTGAGTGGCAAGGAATTGGCTCCACATACGACTTCATCTTAAACCTCGCAATCTAGTTTAGGGACAACTTCACCTTTATAGCGTTTGTTTGAGTATCCAATTTGAGCCAATTTGATGTATTATAAATGTTTCATGTGTTTTTGTTTATTATTTTGTGTTTAGTCTTAATAAATCATATTGTTATTTTGGACAGAACTTTCATTCTGTTAATCGGTAGAGCAACCCCATCATTCCTATGTTAATGAAACCTTCGTTTATTTAACTTATTTATCAAATTAAATTATTGCAGGTGCCAAACTCTCTTCTACTCCACTGGCAGGGTTGATTAGAGTCAGTTCGCGTATATTTTTTAATCCTTGTGCAACAGCAAAAGTTGGAGTTAGAATAGGGGGGGCTTAGAGCATCATTTACATATGTAGATTCTAGAAGAAATGAGTGTTAAATACACTGCTAGCCCCGGCACCTCGCAAGCTTAGTAAACTTATGGGAATTGGATTTGTTTACCGCAAAAATTAAAAGTTGGTGCCATTTCATAGGAAGAGGTGGCTGTCGGGGGACTTAGGTTAGTGGAGGTAGGCCAAGTGACGTATTATCCCGCCAAAATTCAAACTTCCTGCCAAAATCCGCCATCTTGGATGACGTCATGCGCTGTTACCAAGTCTACATGCTGCCATTATGGATGACGTCATCGCCAGCATCCACCATCTTGAATAAATTTGGCAACAATGGAAGATGGGTCCACCCCCCCGCCCCCTTGTTGCACTACTAACGTCATATTATGGCTACTGTTGTGTCATGCAACATTTGTCCCACAAAATTTTCAGCTCCTGTCATACTTTTGGTGTTATTCTTGGTGGCAATAGTTAGTGGTCACCCTGTATACTAAGCCATTTTGAGGTAGTGTACAACTATATATACTCTGGGACTACTGGTGATGATGGGAGTCAAAAACCTTAGATATAACTTCATATATCCATGCATATTCATTATTTTTGCGTCGACTTCTTCAATTTTCTCATTGAAATATTAGTCACACTGCTGTATTGTAGCATTCAACACCTTACCTTCACCATTTATAGCCACCACATAAATAAGACATTCCATTTCCATTAATTGCCTAATATTCTGTCAACATATTGAAGCATGCGCTTTGCATCTTCTGAATGAGTGTACAAGAGATGTTTAATTTTATCCATAGTCTACAGTATACTGATACAGTTACATTTTGGTACACTGCATTTTATGCAGAATCACATTGCACTTTCATCTGTGTTGGCTCTCAATCAGTTTCCTAGTTTTATCTATAACCAGACAGCCATTCTGTGATTTATTCCAGCAGTCTTTGCATATGTTATCGAATTCATTGAATGATGTATCGGTTCCTACCTGGACTTGGTAAATATGATTTAAATTTAGATTTTTCTGTTTGAAAGTGATAATAAGTTTGACATTATCCTGCACCAACTACTTTGAGGTCATTGAGTATATTGGGTTGAAGTAATACATATTGACTTGCATATGGCGGCCAAAGCAGTAATATCACCGGATCTCATCCTAATTTTCCCATATGAGGTCATCATTTATGAACCCGCTCTTTGGCTTCACTTTTTCAGGTGGTCAAATATCGCTGCTTTCGCTGAGCATCTGGTATGTTACTTTTCAATGCTGGTCAAAATCTCCAGCAGTAGCTGATATTTTGCCTGAAACAGGGCTTTTGAAACGATATATACACATTTGAAATGGACTCCATCAGGAGGTATTAACAGCATTAGAACAAGATTAATCTTCCCACAGCCTGCAGGTCTAATAATTGAAGCACATATGTTATTGGGAAAAAATGAATCATTCTTCTTCTTCCAGTGTCCAGCATCATCATTGCTGGACCAGTCACTTACTACAAGATCCTTTTGGTGAGACTGTTGCGTCCACTCAGTCCTGGTGGTAGCTGCTCATCCACATTAGGATGCAATGGGTGTTATAGGGAAACAGATAACTCACATATGGCTCTTAAACTTTTGTTGTAATTTATAAACACACACACACACACACACACACACACACACACACACACACACACACATATATATATATATATATATATATATATTTGAGTATACACATATATATAGTTGAGTATATAAACAACTAAGTTTGTAGTTCTGTGCCCACATTTGGAAAAGTTGATTCATACAGCTCCATCGATACACGAAATGCATTGTAAACTTGAGCTGTGGTTTCTTCTGATGGGTGGAGAGCTTGGCGAGCTAACTCCAGCAGACTAGTCGACAATGTCTCAGAGAATCGATAGTCATATGGCTGCCACCTTAGTCCATACTGTAGTTCATGCTGTATTGCATAGTTGGTGTACATTAAACTCTTAAAAGTCTGCTCTTGTAGATGTATGCATTCTTTGTTGTTAAGTATTTTAACTGTTACAGAGTAGTCCCCTGCAGAGATTGTATGATGATCCAGTATCACTGATGGAAAGTGAACATTTCCTTGGAACAAGGCTATAATCTGGATTGACACGTTACAAAGTCGATGCCATCCATGGATTATATTACTTTGATGTCATTAAATCAAGGGTTTTCAAATACTACCATCGGGCAGAATGCCCAGTTCGATATTTTAGCATCACTGACATGCTCACAGCCACTGGTGTTCATACACTAGGCTTGATTGAACAGCATTATTTCAATGGCAAGTGGCTATTGCTGAAATGACTTCACCTTGCCTGCAACGAAAAGGAATTATTAGTTAAGCATATTTGTTTTTTTTTCTGCCTATGGTACATTCCTATTTATTACCATCAGCATTATTACATACACTGCCTTGCAGCAGGGAGTATTGTTATGTGTCCTGACATCCTGAACTTTTGACTGTTCTCTCTTAAGTGGGTGAACTATTTATAGATCACTGTACATATGTATACTATTCACGACCTCTACTCCCAGTTCATCAAGGTTATTATTATTTTTGATAGTATATTTACAGTGACATGTATCTATGCACAAGTGATTAAAACATATAGAAAAATATTCTAGGCAGTTTGCGTGTGCTGTAGAGATAACTGCAGCTGTTGTGATGATGTACACTCGGTACTGAATACCACGATGCTTCGCTGATAAGCATCCCAGTGTCAAAGCTGGCACATTCACACAGCATGCCATGTTCAGTGTCCTACGTTTAAAGTCATTGTTATACCATCACATACATGGTCTGTCAGTGAACACAACCTATTTATAAAAAGAGCAAGTGTGAGGGATTGGTTGGGCTGAAATTAAAGAAACACTTTTTGTAGGATATATTTATCATGGCAACACTTTTTTTACACTAATCCACCTGACTGCAGACTGTTTCTGTTGCTATGAACGCCTCCATTTCCTGGTCCAGCAGTAGTTCTGCTTGCACTGTAATAATAACAGAAAACCTATTTATTATAACATCATACAAAGTTAATGAGGAGTGTGGAGTGGATGAGGGGTGGCCTTGATGATAAGAAAGTGCTGATGTGAATGTCAGCGAAATATAACAGGCACAATTACCTGAGAACCGGATGCAATGATGCCATGACCTTTAAGATAAAGAAGTGCTGATGCTGATAAGAGTGCTGACAGATGCTGAGTCAGCGAATTCTGTCAGAATTAGCAGAGACCATCTACTTACTGTTATGTCCTTCATGGTTTCTTTTCGGCTTTCTACTATTTTTTTCAGTTTTCTCTTGACTTTCCCTATATACCCTTGTGGTTTCCTCTTGACCTTCACTAAATTCTTTTGCTATTTTCTCTCGAACTTCCTTTATTGTGTAAAGTAGTGCCATCATGCCCTCTAACTGCTACTTCGAGGTGACTGATGTTCAGTTTTGCTGCTATGTGGGTCGCCTTCAATTCTTTGTGTTTTTGTATCACTGATGTTGAGGTTTTACTTGCACTTAATTCCATTGTTAGTATACAGATACTCTCTTAGTTACGTACTCAAGTCCAGAATCTTTGATTGCTGCATTATAGTATTCTACCTCTTTATTGAACTGATTTCGCACAACATTATTGGCTGGTATTTGTTCCTTCTCTGACGCCATTTTTACAGTTGAAAGTTGGAATTACGAAATACAAGTCCAACCAAATTTCTCATCGCAAAATTTGTCAAATGCCAAATAATTCAGAAGCTTTGCCTACAGCAGCACTATCAAACAGCGCGCGGTTTGCGTTACTGTAGCACATACATTTATTACTACGACTTTTGGTTGCTGTGTCGTGCTGTGATGCTGTAAACTGTGCCCTCTGTGTCACTGAGATGGTCCTCTCGATCCACTGCAGTCCAAGATGATGTAGAATTCCTCTTCTTGTCTCAAACCACTGCAGTCCACACACGTTCGGTCGACGATGACTCTAATTACTCTCCCCACACCTATATCCGTAGCTCTGTTGTTCAGTTATTTCTCATTATTGCGTTCGAATCTCTACTCTCCAACGAAGAGCAGTCGTCCTTTCACTCATCGTTAGAGGCAAAGCTCCGTTAATGTCTTTTCTGTATAGTTGTTAGACTATTTTTGCGGCTTTCAGACTGTTGGACTCCAGTATAGGAGTCTTACATAGAGAACATTCTTCGTTGCGAAATAAACCTGACCATGTGCTGATACAAATATGTGTCTGTTATACTTTTCAAATACTAAAGTCATTCAGTTGAGAAATGTAAAATGTCACTTTGAAATAATAACAGTACAAGTCAAATTACTTTGTTTTATTGTCCCTTTAGCACGTTACACACCTCCCTAACAATGTCTAAGCCCATCCAATCTTATGTTAACAGTTATGCTTGTTTGACATTCACACTGAAGTGACCCTTGCTACATTACATTTCCACACTAATTAAACAGGTAATAGCTGATCACAGAAGCCTATTCATTTACGTTCTACTATCAATGTGTTTCTCCACGAAGGTAACTTATTCTCAAACACAACACTGTTTCAACTATAAATTTGATAACTAATTCGGTACGTCTTTCTGTGAAATAGCTGGATTACTAAAACACTTTTCTCCCACGAACCGACATGACGCTTTCAACCATTAATTACGTTTTCTAGCATTGTCTTCATACCGTTTATCGACGACGCGGATGCGCACGACTGCTCCATGTGGAGGCCCAGACAAACTGTCTCGTGCACACACCAAGTTGGCGCGCGACCAGTGCAGCTGGGGCATTGTTGCCATTATACAGCAAGAGAATGCTCCCTCAGAAAAAAGTAGCACTCAACTTCGAAAGTTCCATAAGCCAGTGACAAGTGAGGAGTAGACTGTAGATACGTTAACACATCAAAGATAGCAGTACTCCCTACAATCCGTAAGTTCTCTGTGAGTCAGACAACACAGACACTGGTCAGAAGCCGAGTGAGGCTGTCGGACACGTCGCAGTTTTGGCTCTTGTTAAACGATGCAAGGCGTTTAAACCCGCAGTGTGGATGACGTAGTTCAGGCTGCAGGTTGTTCTGTGATGTTTTGGGGTCGTTTAACATACCACGACGTGAACCCACTCATTCAGGCAATCGTGGTCACGAACCAAGCTCTTTATTTCAACATTGTACGTGGCTAAGTGTTGCCCTTTCTTCTACATCTTTATGAGTACGCTGTGGCCACTACTATCTTCCGAGATGACAACAACCGTGTTCACGGGTCTGGATGTGTATGTTCCTCGTTTGACAAACACTCGAGCACCCTATTGCACCTCGACTGGCCCACTAAATCACACAAACTTTATCGTAGAGAAAATGTCTGTGAGTATTTGGAAGAGTGGCAGAAACAGAGAACGTATTTTTATTTGTTACTTCGCAGCCGAAGAGGCACTGACGTTTTGTACCGATGTTGCGGCCTTAATGAAAGCACTCGACTTCAATTACAATCCACAGAGTTGAGACGCTTCGTAGATACGTCGAAAATAAGTCTCAAGGGTTTTTGCCCCACAATGGAAAAAGTGTTCACAGTCCCAATTGCATCACTAGTTTGGGTAAAGAAAGATACGAAATTTTAGAAAATATTCTCAGTTTAATTAAATACAGTAAGCATAAACGGAAGATTCGTAGCGATTTCAGAATAACTGAATTTTTATTGATAGTGCAAAAATAGTACACAAAATATACTTGTTTTCTGTGCAAGAGAGGTAGTTGTGATAGGAAACTCCACTACATAAAACAGAAATGGCCTGAACGAAATTGGAAAGTAGGTGAAAAAAGTGCTCAACATCACAGTCTGGCAGCTATTTAAGATATTAAAACTTCTTCCACCTTTTCACGTTAAACTTGGTTTAATTAAATAATTTGTAAAGGCGATGGATGAAACTAGCAGACGGTTTGCATATCTTGCTGAAAAATTTCTTCGTCTTTCAGCAGAAAAAATAAAAGAAGGTGTATTCGTGGGCCTTCAGGTCAGGGAACATCAAGTAAATCAAAATTTTGAAACATGCCTGTCTGATGCAGAGGCGTGAGCATGGCAGTGTTTCAAGATAGTATCAGAAAACTTCGTTGTAAGAAGAGCTGATAATGAGAAGACTTTAGTGAATCAAATGATCAGCGCTTATCAAGACCTTGGCTGCAACTTGTCTTTGGACGTACATCTCCTCAACACTCACACTGACTTCTTCCCAGAGTTGCAGTCATGTATCAGACCAACGCGGAGAAAGATTCCGTAACGATAGAGCCTATATCTACCATGGAAAACGGTACTAAGGGAAGCAGATGCCTACGACATTGGTCGACTATTGGTGGAGTATCATTTGAGACAAGAAAGACACTTTATACGAGAGGAAAAAATGGTACATGTCGTTTTTGCTGGCACAGTTGTATCATTTTCTCTTTTACTGTACACCTTCCTTTAAAATGTATGCTAGGAAGCGGATGCTTCTGGGGATACATCCTCAGGCATCACCTTTTTAGGCTTCCCTAAAATGGTAGGGCTAAATTACTTCACTGAAATACTAGATCATATCATTTCTCGAATTTCGAAAAATAAGTTTACATTTATACGGTAATATATTAGATAAAAATGGACATTCAACTTAAATTATCTCTGACGTAGAAAAACCGAAAACATGTTACGATTGATATTTCAAAATGCTGTAAGAGTCACAACTTTTCTATCCATAAAGAGAAAATAAGTAATTTTTTAAGTGGCTTCAGCTGGGTATGCCATCCTGAAGAAATCAGGTTCGTCGCCGAACTGAAGCCTTTAATCAAGGCTAGAGGCGTGGTAACATGGTTTTATCGCGATGTCTCCTGAGAGTGTTGTTAATCACCCACGCACACTTTGATAAGGTTTTTACCCTTGGAATGCCAGAAACTATAGCAGCAAACGGAATATTACTCTAAAACGGTACTAATAAAACTGCGTAAATTTAGCCCCTCCACCGCACAAGTCGGTTCATCATTACGAGCGTCGCTGCCCCTCTTTCCATGAGGCACTGCGGAAGAAGTTTCGAATTTAAATCAGTATTTGCATGTAGTCCGTGGTCGCCTTTCAGTCGCTCGCCGCCAAAATTTTGGTAGACACTTTTTTCACCACCAGGATTCGAACTGACTCTTCCGTGTCGAATGGCACCACTCAAATGTCCATTAGCAGCATTTCGGTTACGGAAGCGAATGCGAAGAGGAAGCAACACGGGTAACCCCTGGACAGAGTCTGTGTCGCAGTAAGCTTATCGCTGCAGCGTGTGAATCACCCAGAAACGGGGACAGCAGAGGCAGTGACGTGTGAGGCGTCGCAAGAGCGCGGGGCAGCCCCGCGAATTCAGCTGACCGTGCTGCGTGCTACGTGCTAACGCGACACTTCATCGAAAGTAAACGACATACTTCAGTGTTCCTAGCGCTGCTCATCACAATTTGTACAATTTATCAGAAGCAATTTTTTAGTCATACAGAGCCGTGTATCAAGTTTTTACGTCAGCAATATTGCGTGTACAAATGCGACTGACTTAAGAAATAATTTTGGAATGTGTGAGAAAATTATCCCCCCCATGAACCATGGACCTTGCCGTTGGTGGGGAGGCTTGCGTGCCTCAGCGATACAGATGGCCGTACCGTAGGTGCAACCACAACGGAGGGGTATCTGTTGAGAGGCCAGACAAACGTGTGGTTCCTGAAGAGGGGCAGCAGCCTTTTCAGTAGTTGCAGGGGCAACAGTCTGGATGATTGACTGATCTGGCCTTGTAACATTAACCAAAACGGCCTTGCTGTGCTGGTACTGCGAACGGCTGAAAGCAAGGGGAAACTACAGCCGTAATTTTTCCCGAGGTCCTGCAGCTCTACTGTATGATTAAATGATGATGGCGTCCTCTTGGGTAAAATATTCCGGAGGTAAAATAGTCCCCCATTCGGATCTCCGGGCGGGGACTACTCAGGAGGACGTCGTTATCAGGAGAAAGAAAACTGGCGTTCTACGGATCGGAGCGTGGAATGTCAGATCCCTTAATCGGGCAGGTAGGTTAGAAAATTTAAAAAGGGAAATGGATAGGTTAGAGTTAGATATAGTGGGAATTAGTGAAGTTCGGTGGCAGGAGGAACAAAACTTTTGGTCAGGTGATTATAGGGTTATAAATACAAAATCAAATAGGGGTAATGCAGGAGTAGGTTTAATAATGAATAGGAAATTAGGAATGCGGGTAAGGTACTACAAACAGCATAGTGAACGCATTATTGTGGCCAAGATAGACACAAAGCCCATGCCTACTACAGTAGTACAAGTTTATATGCCAACTACCTCTGCAGATGATGAAGAAATAGATGAAATGTATGACGAGATAAAAGAAATTATTCAGGTAGTGAAGGGAGACGAAAACTTAATAGTCATGGGTGACTGGAATTCGTCAGTAGGAAAAGGGAGAGAAGGAAACATAGTAGGTGAATATGGATTGGGGGGAAGGAATGAAAGAGGAAGCCGCCTTGTAGAATTTTGCACAGAGCATAACTTAATCATAGCCAACACTTGGTTCAAGAATCATAAAAGAAGGTTGTATACCTGGAAGAATCCTGGAGATACTAAAAGGTATCAGATAGATTATATAATGGTAAGACAGAGATTTAGGAACCAGGTTTTAAATTGTAAGACATTTCCTGGGGCAGATGTGGATTCTGACCACAATCTATTGGTTATGAACTGCAGATTGAAACTGAAGAAACTGCAAAAAGGTGGGAATTTAAGGAGATGGGACCTGGATAAATTGAAAGAACCATAGGGTTGTAGAGAGTTTCAGGGAGGGCATAAGGGAACAATTGACAGGAATGGGGGAAAGAAATACAGTAGAAGAAGAATGGGTAGCTCTGAGGGATGAAGTAGTGTAGGCAGCAGAGGATCAAGTAGGTAAAAAGACGAGGGCTAATAGAAATCCTTGGTAACAGAAGAAATATTGAATTTAATTGATGAAAGGAGAAAATATAAAAATGCAGTAAATGAAGCAGGCAAAAAGGAATACAAACGTCTCAAAAATGATATCGACAGGAAGTGCAAAATGGCTAAGCAGGGATGGCTAGAGGACAAATGTAAGGATGTTGAGGCTTGTCTCACTAGGGGTAAGATAGATACTGCCTACAGGAAAATTAAAGAGACCTTTAGAGAGAAGAGAACCACTTGTATGAATATCAAGAGCTCAGATGGCAACCCAGTTCTAAGCAAAGAAGGGAAGGCAGAAAGGTGAAAGGAATATATAGAGGGTTTATACAAGGGCGATGTACTTGAGGACAATATTATGGAAATGGAAGAGGATGTAGATGAAGACGAAATGGGAGATAAGATACTGCGTGAAGAGTTTGACAGAGCACTGAAAGACCTGAGTAGAAACAAGGCCCCGGGAGTAGACAACATTCCATTTGTACTACTGATGGCCTCGGGAGAGCCAGTCATGACAAAACTCTACCATCTGGTGAGCACGATTTATGAGACAGGCGAAATACCCTCAGACTTCAAGAAGAATATAATAATTACAATCCCAAAACAATTAGGTGCTGACAGATGTGAAAATTGCCGAACTATCAGTTTAATAAGTCACAGCTGCAAAATACTAACGCGAATTCTTTACAGACGAATGGAAAAACTGGTAGAAGCCGACCTCGGGAAAGATCAGTTTGGATTCCGTAGAAATGTTGGAACACGTGAGGAAATACTGACCTTACGACGTATCTTAGAAGAAAGATTATGAAAAGGCAAACCTACGTTTCTAGCATTTGCAGACTTAGAGAAAGCTTTTGACAATGTTAACTGGAATACTCTCTTTCAAATTCTGAAGGTGGCAGGGGTAAAATACAGGGAGCGAAAGGCTATTTACAGTTTGTACAGAAACCAGATGGCAGTTATAAGAGTCGAGGGGCATGAAAGGGAAGCAGTGGTTGGGAAAGGAGTAAGACAGGGTTGTAGCCTCTCCCCGATGTTATTCAATCTGTATATTGAGCAAGCAGTAAAGGAAACAAAAGAAAAATTCGGAGTAGGTATTAAAATTCATGGAGAAGAAGTAAAAACTTTGAGGTTCGCCGATGACATTGTAATTCTGTCAGAGACAGCAAAGGACTTGGAAGAGCAGTTGAACGGAATGGACAGTGTCTTGAAAGGAGGATATAAGATGAACATCAACAGAAGCAAAACGAGGATAATGGAATGTAGTCAAATTAAGTCGGGTGATGCTGAGGGAATTAGATTAGGAAATGAGACACTTAAAATAGTAAAGGAGTGTTGCTATTTAGGGAGTAAAATAACTGATGATGGTCGAAGTAGAGAGGATATAAAATGTAGACTGGCAATGGCAAGGAAAGCGTTTCTCAAGAAGAGGAATTTGTTAACATCGAGTATAGATTTAAGTGTCAGGAAGTCATTTCTGAAAGTATTTGTATGGAGTGTAGCCATGTATGGAAGTGAAACATGGACGATAACTAGTTTGGACAAGAAGAGAATAGAAGCTTTTGAAATGTGGTGCTACAGAAGAATGCTGAAGATAAGGTGGGTAGATCACGTAACTAATGAGGAGGTATTGAATAGGATTGGGGAGAAGAGAAGTTTGTGGCACAACTTGACTAGAAGTAGGGATCGGTTGGTAGGACATGTTTTGAGGCATCAAGGGATCACAAATTTGGCATTGGAGGGCAGTGTGGAGGGTAAAAATCGTAGAGGGAGACCAAGAGATGAATACACTAAGCAGATTCAGAAGGATGTAGGTTGCAGTAGATACTGGGAGATGAAGAAGCTTGCACAGGATAGAGTAGCATGGAGAGCTGCATCAAACCAGTCTCAGGACTGAAGACCACAACAACAACAAGAAAATTATAGCTTGAATTCAGTATAATTTCCGATACAATCAGACGCAAAAGTCGCCACATGGAGAATGCTGCGCTACATCAGTGCAGCTACAAGTGTTTGAGATTTGTATGTAAAGGGGAAAAAGGAGATAAAAGTTAGAGCTTAAAAGTAAGTGCACCTAACTGCTGACTAAACGAAAATGTGCAGGTCAGGAAGCGTGGTAGCCAAAAGAATTGATAATTTTCACAGGGCAGCAACAGCACCATTCAAATTGCTGTCGATAAAAAGTCGTATTGACACAGAAATAAATGTTTTACGCCAAGTGAAGGTGGAAGAAAGTCCGAAAACGTCTCGGCATAAATAAAGCCGTATAAAATGTGGCTGCTTATTGGATTTTTTCGAACAATTTGTTCCATAGCTACACAGCTCAACCACCATTAACATGGACAGACGGAGTCTTTACGATCTTTGAAGCTAATAGCACAATGCGAAATCCGTACGCCCCGTTCCGGCTGTACCATCTGAAAGGTGTTCATTGTTGAAATGCTCTTACACTGAGGGGCCATTGCGGTGGTGTCCCGTCATGTTGAAAAATAAAAGTTCACTTTTCCACTTAAATGGAACGTAGCCTCGTCCCTGAAGACTGCAGGTGAAAAAAAGTTATCATCCATCTGCATGCGCAGGATGAATTTACAAAGCTTTACACACCATCAAGGAAGGGCTTATAGTAACTGAATCCTGTACGATTTGAAATACATCACAGTAGAACACGTCAGACAGACGAATGAAGAATGACAATCTCAATTGGCACGACGAGCAAGCTTCTGTGGATTACTGCTTTAAATGTCGTCTACAAAATGGCTCTGAGCACTATAGGACAACATCTGAGGTCATCAGTCCCCTAGAACTTAGAACTACTTGAACCTAACCAACCTAAGGACACCACACATATCCATGCCCGAGGCAGGATTCGAACCTGCGACCGTAGCGGTCGCGAGGTTCCACATTGAATCGCCTAGAACCGCTCGGCCACAGTGGCCGGCTGTCTTCTACATCTTGAACAAGCCAATGTGGGTGATTTCCCCCTTACACATACGACCGGTGTCTTGAAACTGCTTCTGCCGACGGTGAATGCTTCGAGCTTAGGTGTGCAGTGCGAAAATCACGCCACGCGGTTGTAACTGAACTTCATGTGTTGCAATGGAGAACGCAAAAAGCCTTTTGTTGTAGCGTTATTGCTATCTCGACTCAATACACATTGGTCAGTGAGTTAGCGACACAAAGTAAACTCTAGTTTCTATGTCTGAGTTAAAATCCATCCCACTTCCTATCTTAATTCGTATGGAAGGAAAAAGCTCTTGTGAAACCGAATGAATCTTTATCACACACCTGTGTAGTCCGACGCAAAGTCGAAAGTAGTGCGAACACACGCAGTCCATCACAAGGTGTTGTCAGACCTGACAAAGAACTGATCATATCAACATGCACGAATGGTTGGATAACGCATCGGAAGAGGATACGCTGCCAAAATTTTATTTGTTTAATCTATATTTTGTTAATCGAAAATATCGAGAAAGAACGAAAATGCTAAAGAATAATTAGACCAACAGACAGATTCGGAGTTCGAGAACAGCTATACCATGCAAGCCATTAAAATTAAAACTGCAACGTAAGGAAGGTGGCCTAGCACAAACATCAAATTGCTCGGGTATGCAAATAATTAGCATTTCAATGGAAGTAGGCAGGAGTAACGCCATCTGCAGTCTGTATATAAGCAGCCAGTTTCTCATTCAGAAATGGCGTTTCAGTGTTGACTGTCTGTGATAAGATAGTATTATGATAAGATGAAACTACAATAAACTGGCCATAACCGTGGGTTGTTTGATTACTCTGGGAGATGTTGCATCTGAACAAAAACATACGAAATATTACTTCACTTTATTACATGAATAATAAAAAAGATCTACTTAACTTGATAAAATCGATTGCCACAGGAGCACTGGATAATTTACAACTGTCATTGATTATTAAAGCATCACTTGATGCACTAGTTAACAACCTCTTCTCTTAAAGTACAATGTTCAACATTTACAAAAGTACATTTCCATCTGAGACTTGACTAACTGTTTACTCCTGCTCTGTGATGCTGACTGCTTCTTCTGAGGTCATGAACTGGTGCAGAGCGCTTCTGTGCTCAGCTCTGTATTGTCTGTGTGAGGGTGCTGCTGTACTGAGAGATGGGGCATGTCTTCTTCAGCCTCTCCCATTCGTCATTGCGGATTACAGGGAGACATTGCTAATGTCTCTGCCATCGACGTGCATTGCCATCTTTGGTGTGGCACCACAATCTCTGGACAATGCCACAGATAATCTTTTGTATCCTGTAAGAATAAGAAATCTCCACCAGCATCTGTCAGTATTCGACAGCGGCAAGTTCATGGCTTACCATTCTGTGGTGTTACTGCTCGCATTGATCGCAGTCCAAAGACTCTCGTACAGATATGGAATTAACAGGGTCAGGAGGGTAATATTCAATCTTAGTGACCCCACGCCAGTAGAGCCGGAGAAGACAGTCATACTGAGCTGTGCAGGATAGAGGAGCTGAGCACCACAGACTGTCAGTGTACTGATCACTGTCATGGCTTCCCTCGATGCGGCAACAGAGAGACGCGTGCAGAAAGTATAAAGGCCGGTTCCCACTAGGGTTGCCTCGCGTCAAAACCGCGCGGCAGCAGCATGGTTGCCATAGAAATGCCGTCAGCGACGAGGCCTAGCGGCCTCTGCGTCGCGGTTTGACATGCCGCGTGCCGCGCTGCAGGTCCGCGCCGCCAATCACAGAACACGCTGAGCGTGACGTCAGGTATGGAATCCCAGGCCACACGAACATTCGCCGAAGCACTGGCGCGGACGCGGCGGCAGCGAGAGTGTCTCCCGACAGTACGCACTTGGCTGTTTTGACGTTTAGCTGCCGAAAGTCACGTGACTGTCCCTTCAGTAAACACTTGGCTGCGATGACGGTTCTCATGCAGTTGCACCCGTGAATACCGAAGGATTTAGTTAGCATGAAATAATTTCCATCTAATGTTTTAGTCGTTCATGTTCAATAAACAGAATAGTGTAAAAGTTCCGCAGTAGGCCCATATTGAAATTTGCGTAATTGATCTATGTGCGTACAGATACGCCGAAATATTCTGCTGATAAGTGTCAGTTTTTTTCTGTGAATCTTAGTTGTTATAACGAAATGTGCACTAAATATAGAAAAATAAATGTAGTTAAAAAGTTAACATATGGCTATACTGTACATAAGTCTGCTACCACGGTTTATTTCGCATTCACATGTAGGGGGATCAAACTGGGGAATATGAAGTAGTATTAATATTTTGGAAGACGAAAAGTGGCTTTTAAGTAGCCATAGTATAGTTCCAGCCCTGTTAAAAACCTACATAAGGAATGCTGTAAGGTGAAAACAACTCCAGAAAACCTCATTAGCTTCCAGTGAAACAAAAAAAAAAAAAAAAAGATTCCCTAAACATAACAACTTTACAGCTGAAAAGCTTGAAAGTGTTTACTCTGAGTTTAGATATAATGTAATGGATAATGCTACATGGCCCAAAAATATTGTGATGTATCGTTTTTTTATTCCAGAGAATCGCCAATATTCCTGTGATATAATCTTTTCTGTGACAAACACAAAGAAGAATTAAGTTTAAATGGATCACATACTGCTCAGAAAGTTACTCCCATAATCATAAGCAGTGCCTATGTCTTAGAACTAAACTTAATGTGTTATCACTCTTTATAGAAGTGAAGCCAGATGTACTGTGTCTTTGTAAACATTGGTTATCAGCACAAGAAACAGGGTAGTATAACTAATAGCCTAAATTTAATAAGTGCATGGTGCAGAACAACTGATTCCTTCGGTGGTGTACCTAAATATCCCAACAGAAAATCCAGTGTTAAATAAATTGATTTAAAAAGCTACTGTGTGGACCTAGATTTAGAGTTGGCTGCTTTGGAGTTATTAAATCTTATTGTAATAATTGTTGTTTAGTATACCATTCTCCAGACGGCAACTTTGAAAATTTTCTCATCTAAATAGAATCTTGGCTGTGCTATTTAATGCACTTGAAATCAGAAATTGCACTGGGTGTTCATTTCAGTGTATGCTTTTGCAAGGAGAGTTCTAAGGAGGAAAATTTATGAATCTATTAACCATTTATGGACTATTTGTAGCATGTCATTTACCAACCACAGGTGATGCCTGCCTTGACACTGTTATCACAAATCTAAATACATGGGATTATGAGATGACTTCAGTTGACCCAATGACCTCTGCCAACAGAGCACTAGTCATGGGACTTTATACACAGAGAACTAATAATCAACCAGCTGTTTCCTAACGTTCTAATTATGTATTCACAAAAAGGATAATTAATAAGGAAACATTAATCTCTTTTTCAAACAGCACTATCTGTAGTAGACTGACAGGTGGGATTACAAGAAATGGCTGTGATTACTGCATTTAAAGAGTTATTTCGGACCATCAAAACCAAATTTGATTATAGCTATCCACAGAAGACCAAAAAATGTCACAACACAGGCAAACTCTGTGTGTGGTAAAGTATTTTGTGATACCAGACGTGACATCTAAGCACTTTTGAGAATTTTAGCCAGATTTCTTTTACATAGAAACAAAGACTTGCTGTAGCGTGACACTAAATCCTTGTTTTTTGTGCCTATGCGAAGTAGTAAAATCATGACAAATTTCACACACACACACACACACGCAAAATTGCCATAATGTACAAGAAGACCTTTATGTGCGTTAATACTATTAGGAAAAGGATAGTTTGCTATTCACTGTACTGGCACAATGTAAAGACTGTTACACATTTGGCTTTTGGCCAAAGCCTTCTTCAGAAAAGAAAACACAAACAGATTTACACATGCAAGCACACTCCCTGCACACATGTCCACTATCTGCAGCAGGAGATATTGGTCACGTGTGCTTGCTAGTGTTAATCTGTTCGTGTTTTGTTCTCTGGAGAAGACTTTGGTCAAAAGCTATATGTGTAACATTCTTTACATTGTGCCTGTCTGCAACTCAACATGTCACCTTTACAGTGAGTAGCAAACTATTTTTTTCCTAATATTGTTGATATTCCTACCTGGAGTTTTCCTTTTTTGTATTAACACTTCATCACCCCTCACGAAAGCCTTTTGTGCTTTGTGGAAAAAAATCTAGCCTGAGATTCAATCTTGGCATTCACATTTACTGTATTTTCTTGCGAGAAAGAAAAATCCTCATTAAGGTTACCAATGATCTTCTTCAGACCCTTCAATACTTTGGCCTTAGTCTCCTGTTCTTTTTCTGAGAGCAACTATAGTTTCACAGTGAGACATCACATCCTGTTCAAATGTGTCAGCAGATTTTTCTGAATTGCCAGAAAGCAATGC
Organism: Schistocerca cancellata; assembly: GCF_023864275.1. Taxonomy (NCBI): domain Eukaryota; kingdom Metazoa; phylum Arthropoda; class Insecta; order Orthoptera; family Acrididae; genus Schistocerca; species Schistocerca cancellata. Next base: position 58,313,200 of record NC_064629.1, on the reverse strand, counting down.
TGACACATATTTATTGTCTGCACTAGCGGGCAAGGAACACTGTTCACTCTCCTGGACAGAACCAGACAATGATTTGGCACATGCATGTATATACTTACAAATGTTAAAATTTAAAATGTTGTCTAAACAGCTGCATTTATACGAATGCACACATATGTTGCAGATGTTACACTTAAGAGAACATTTTCTTTGGCATATCAGTTCTGAATATTTTACAACAACATACACTTCACAACCAGTGAAAGAAAGCACTTCCCACAACCCTTCACCCCTGCATAAAATCATCCCATTTGTTATCTCTGAGCTACCGTTGTGGCTTGTTTTCACTCTTGACGCCCTAGAGCATTGTTTATGTTATGAGAGCTTCACTAAGTCCTCGTATACGTTGTCTCTCACTAAACATAACAAAGCGTTTAATAACTTGTCCAGCCTCCTGCACTTTTTCCCTTCTAGGTAACTGTATTTCATTACTTTATGTAGGGACTCCGAGTAATTGTATTAATGCCCAATTCGGTGCCTAAAGCAATACGCCCACTTTTCCACTCGCTGGCAGCACATCTTAAAAAAGTACCTGGCAAATTCTGCATTATCTGGATCATTCAATAAGCCTTCCAGCACTTTCTCCAGACTACAACTAAAAACATCTACACTCCTGGAAATGGAAAAAAGAACACATTGACACCGGTGTGTCAGACCCACCATACTTGCTCCGGACACTGCGAGAGGGCTGTACAAGCAATGATCACACGCACGGCACAGCGGACACACCAGGAACCGCGGTGTTGGCCGTCGAATGGCGCTAGCTGCGCAGCATTTGTGCACCGCCGCCATCAGTGTCAGCCAGTTTGCCGTGGCATACGGAGCTCCATCGCAGGGCGTATAGTGGGCATGCGGGAGGCCGGGTGGACGTACCGCCGAATTGCTCAACACGTGGGGCGTGAGGTCTCCACAGTACATCGATGTTGTCGCCCGTGGTCGGCGGAAGGTGCACGTGCCCGTCGACCTGGGACCGGACCGCAGCAACGCACGGATGCACGCCAAGACCGTAGGATCCTACGCAGTGCCGTAGGGGACCGCACCGCCACTTCCCAGCAAATTAGGGACACTGTTGCTCCTGGGGTATCGGCGAGGACCATTCGCAACCGTCTCCATGAAGCTGGGCTACGGTCCCGCACACCGTTAGGCCGTCTTCCGCTCACGCCCCAACATCGTGCAGCCCACCTCCAGTGGTGTCGCGACAGGCGTGAATGGAGGGACGAATGGAGACGTGTCGTCTTCAGCGATGAGAGTCGCTTCTGCCTTGGTGCCAATGATGGTCGTATGCGTGTTTGGCGCCGTGCAGGTGAGCGCCACAATCAGGACTGCATACGACCGAGGCACACAGGGCCAACACCCGGCATCATGGTGTGGGGAGCGATTTCCTACACTGGCCGTACACCACTGGTGATCGTCGAGGGGACACTGAATAGTGCACGGTACATCCAAACCGTCATCGAACCCATCGTTCTACCATTCCTAGACCGGCAAGGGAACTTGCTGTTCCAACAGGACAATGCACGTCCGCATGTATCCCGTGCCACCCAACGTGCTCTAGAAGGTGTAAGTCAACTACCCTGGCCAGCAAGATCTCCGGATCTGTCCCCCATTGAGCATGTTTGGGACTGGATGAAGCGTCGTCTCACGCGGTCTGCACGTCCAGCACGAACGCTGGTCCAACTGAGGCGCCAGGTGGAAATGGCATGGCAAGCCGTTCCACAGGACTACATCCAGCATCTCTACGATCGTCTCCATGGGAGAATAGCAGCCTGCATTGCTGCGAAAGGTGGATATACACTGTACTAGTGCCGACATTGTGCATGCTCTGTTGCCTGTGTCTATGTGCCTGTGGTTCTGTCAGTGTGATGATGTGATGTATCTGACCCCAGGAATGTGTCAATAAAGTTTCCCCTTCCTGGGCCAATGAATTCACGGTGTTCTTATTTCAATTTCCAGGAGTGTATATCCATTTCAGTCTGAAGTTGCTTTAGTGAACTAAACACTGCTGATTTTTTCTCGCTACCTCCAGCAATTCTTAAATTCTGAGACCAGTTCCGTTGTATATGCCAAGAACACAGCAACTGGTTTGGCACAGGTCCCATTACTGCTGACCATGCATTATAAAGTGCTGGTGCATCGTCAGACATAAACACTTTGGTCTTTACAGTGCCCACCCTTTCTCTCGCACATTTGAAATAAAAAGACAGTAAGCACATGTCTCCCCTATTTGAAAAACAAAATGCAACTGGCATTCCAATACCATACCTATCAACAACGACAAAAGTAAAAAGTTTAAAATCGTATGCAGTCATGCCATGAGTGCCATCCACCCATATTTTATCTTCTCCCTACTTTAGAAGTTGTTCAGCCTGAAAGTCTGTCATTATAATAAGAATGAAGTCTTCATCTTGGAAATTAGGATCCACTTCTTTTTGCTGCTTGAAATATAGTACTGGATTGTCACTTTGTCTCTTCATTTCTTCAACCCACAATTTCACAATCACTGCATCATTTTCATGCTTCTTCGTTGCATAACCAATATCAAAATCCCTTTTTATGTTACGCAAATCTTTTTTCTCAAGGAGATGGATTCTCTCCACACTTGCAGCGATTGGTGCACTTCGCACATCTTGTAGAACTCGTCCAACAGGAACACCCTGTGACAGCCGTCCTAAAAAAAGAAAAAAAACGAAATAAAAATGAAGCACATTGATAGGCTCTACATGTCTGATCACACAAATAAATTTGATAATTTCATGTTTTATGTACATAAGTGTCACATTATCCATTTTACCTGCCAACTCTGCCCTCTCGTTCCTATGCAGAAATGTTCTTCCAACATCTTGGGTGTGTCCCATATGTTTCGGAAAAAATTTTAAGCAGCATTTGTCGTCTGTTATTGTCACTTGCATGTTGGATGGACAAGTACTGCCTATTTTATTCGTGCCCATATTTTTGACACACCTGGCACCTGTTCCTTTAGCACTGAAATTGAAAGAGCGATGGCAGTGGTAATATCAGGCACGTTTTTCTAGTCGCTTCTGCTCCTAACAATTCATTACATAACGAACATGGTTTACTTGTTCGTAAGAAACTTTCCACTCTTCGAAGTCTGAAAAAAATGTTAAGGCAGTATTTTTAAGTCATGTACTTGGGACCAACAAAATTTACTAAAACGTAACTAACACAATAAATATAAAAAACAAACCTGCAATACAACCAAATTCTATCTCTTGGCACTCAAAACTATCATCATGGTTTTCTTGAATATGTGTTCTCAGTGTGTCATAGGTGAGAAACGAGAGAGAGCACTGTGGCAACTAATGCGGCATTTCCGACTGTTTTCCTCCGACTTCATGCCATGCACAGTTACTTGATACCGTTTTAAAGAACTGCCTCTCATAAACGCAATTCCGCACTGCGGACATGATTTACTGCCTTTTCCTTTTTTCGACACATGGATGTCAAGTTCATAAACTTTCCTCATATGGGCGTAGAGATTCTTTCGCATTTTAAACTCTGAACTGCATTCCTCACACTTATAAAGCGTTTCGTGGGAACCACTCATGTATAGCAAAACAAACTAAACAATAGCAAGAAACAATAACAAAACGGAAGAGCAGCAACGAAATAACAAGAAGCAGCAACAAACAACGAAAGCAGTTAAATGGAGCACAAGGCAAACATCAACATGGATGGCGTCTTCGAACAGGATGACTCGTCACGTGAAACCAACTTCCGGTCAGCAAACGTCAAAACAGCCAAGTGCGTACTGTCGGGAGACACTTCCCGGCGGCAGCTATGACATACTTATCAACCGATTTCAAGAACACTATTCAGTAGAAAAATTTGATTCTGCTGCATGTTACAGCCTGATATCTTCTCTCAATAAAGGACCGAATTTCTTTTCGTTATTCGTCATGGTTACTTGCTGTATCGCATTTACGTAAACCATCACACGAAATTTTAATGAGTGTGCAGAGGTAAAAACGCATTGCGTGGACTTTGCGTATAGTTCATTTTAGGTGATACATTATTGCGTATGAAATTTAGTCAACATATCGAAATTGTTTTTAAAGCTGAGAGCAGAACGATAGCTATCACCCTTCTCGAGATATGGAATGATATGTCGGCAGACGGGCTGTGCGGTGCCCGCGCGCGGGTCGCTCGCGATGCGACCGATACTGCGTGCTGTTCGTCGTGAACCATGTGGTTGTATCAGCCGCAAATTTCGTAAACGGTTCAAGAAATCGAAACGTGTTTTTTCGCAAATGATAACTTGTAAGGATACATGTATTTCGTCGCATGATAAATATCGAAAATCTGACAAACTGCCTATTGGCTTCTGTCTCGTGTTCTTCAGCCAACGTTCATCTAATGATTGCTGGCAATGGAGGGTGAAGCTTTGACAATGCCAGCCACTCGTGCTGGCGAAACGTCAGAAAAATCATTAGATGAACGTCGGCCGAAGGACCCAAGACAGAAGCCAATAGGCAGTTTGTCAACAAGTGGCCACGAAAGCCTTAACAATTTTGTATCGAAAATCTGTTTATCTACTGAGATATGAAAGTAACTACAGTTTTTCAGAATGGATGGATGAATTTTTTTAAACGGCGTTTAATAGCATGTGAAGTGAGAATTACAGTGACATGGAACACGTTAATATTTACAGTATTCTATATAGACCTACAGAAGTTAAACCGAGACTGATTTACTGGTATGTCATAAGATGAAATTTCCTAAGTATCGACAGCTATTGATTATTTCCTTTCGTAAGCAACAAACGTTTTTTTCTTGTTCCAGTGTACTTTATTTGTTCAAGACTCGTTTCGCCTTTTACTTTAAGGCATCCTTGGTGGAATCTAGAATGATCCAATTTTGTTTTGATATGTGATACTTGCAGATCATTAAAAAGTTCACTTTTTTTACGTGATATGTGATTACTTGCAATTAATCGAGTTTTTGGTGGATATCTGCGTTTCCCCTCACCTGGTCACATGCTGGAGGTTGAAATAAAACTTAACTTATGGAACATAAGCACATTTTTATGTTCACTCATTTTTTCTTCTGTCACTAGCTGGAAACAATTTAGCGAAAACTCTGATTTAAAGTTGTAACTACAGTGTGTTCACCTCATGTCTCTTACTGCTTGGTTTGATTATGTACCTGTTGCCAACCTAAAGAATTATATGCTGAAAATTAACCTTTGTTTATTTCTATTCTCCTTATATCTGTATGTGTCTGTGGCTAGTCGGTGATAGTTATAGGAAGTTAAAGTGAATGCGGAAGTTGTCAGACGGTGGTTGAAAGGTTTGGTGTTCAGCTGATTTCAGTATTAGTTTAAATGTTTTGTGAAGGAGTTCATGTAAGAGTAAACTCACTGCTTACATTAATAGATAAAATAGTAGAATGACGTTTCAACAGATGATTATTATCAGAATACTAGCACCCAACCCCTTTGTCCTCACTCTTACATGAACTCCTCCACAAGATTTTTAAATCAAAACTCGAATCAGCTTTACACGAAATTTCAACTACGCTCTGGCATATATTACATTCACATTCAATTTCTTCAACTCAGCCTGACTAACTACACGCACACATAAACAGATATAAAGAAAACTGACTCTAGTTTTCAGCATGTGCTTCGTTAGGTTGGCAATGTGTACATAAACAAACCAAATAAGAAGACATAAATTGAACACACAGTAGTTCGACTCTTAATCAGTTTTTGGTAAAATATTCGCAGCCAGTGACGGAAGAATAATTGTGTTACACATCAATTAGCGGACAGAACATAAAAATTGTGAAGGAAAAAAGTTTGTGACGTGAAATTAATGTGCTTACGTCTCGTAAGTGATTTTGTAGTGCAATCTACAGCCTGCGACCAAATGAGAGGAAACGCAGACGCCAGCTAAAAATTCGATTAACTGTCAGTAATCACTTATTCACGTAAAAAAAAAGACCTGAAGTGTTTCATAATCTACAAGTAACACAAAGGTTCCACTGGAAGTGCCTTAAAGTAAAAGGCGAAAAGCGTATAGAACAAATAAAATAGGTCAAAGGAAGAAAATGGCGTTTGTTATTTACGAAACGAGTATTCCTGTGCTTGCTGCAGGTGATGGCCACGTAAACAGATTTCTTATTTATTATTTCGTTTTGCCTTAAGATATTTTATTTCCAACGTTTAGAAAATTTCATAATTACATGTAAAAACACCTGATTGCCAATTACTCTTTCGAGCATCGCTAAAACATTCTTTACAGTCAGATGTATAGACTCTGATAAGTCGATTTATTTTACCGAAAGATTTTACATCCCTGATCGAATCTTTGTGTCAAAGACCTTGGTATAAAGTACCAAATTTAATATTATGTGAATCGTTTTCAGTATCCATATTGTCTCACTGATCACCGTCTCGCAAGTAGTTATGAAGGATCAGTCATAATAATTGCTTTCACAATTACCACTTTAGGCGTTATAATCCAATTGTAGATTCCATATTTGGTTGCCAGAATACAGTATTTATTTTTTGATTAACCTGCTTTCCCCGACAAAAACGGCGATTAAAAATAGTTTCATACGACGCTTGTGCACCCTTTAATATGCCTGAGAATGGTCACGTGATATATGAAGTCAGCGGAAAAGCCTCCACTGCACAAAAAACGTATGGCAGCATATGTAAACGAGCATTACGATACATTTGCCACACAGTCTTAGAACTGCCAGTGCATTCGAAAGTCATGGATAATACATAACCAGTCACTGGTAGTTGTTTCATGAAGGAAAACACGGTTTATGGAAAATGCTACAAATGGCAGAATGGCCATAACAGTAATTAAACTTTATCATTTGCTGACAGTCGCCATAAGAAAACTGCATCCAAGCTGTAACTTTTCCCTAACATAAGGCTGTTTGCAGAGACTAATAGAGATGTATACACAAATACATCACAAATATATGTGATAGAGGCTGCAGTAAAGAAATATAGTGGCAATAAATACGCAACTGACCAACCTAATGAAAAATGATGTTATTTGTTGTTGGGCTGCAGTAACAAGAAATACAATTCGTCTGTGTGTTGGTACAGTGTTCCACAGTAGTCTATCCTCTGCATGCCTCTTCTCTCTTTACATAACTACTGCATCCTACATCCATTCTAAACTGCTTACCGTTGGCAAGCCTTGTTCTCACTCTACCATTTAGCCTCCATTATCAGACTGATAATTCTTTGATGCCTCATAATATGTCCTATCAAGTAACCCCTCTTGTAGTCAAGTTGTGCCTCTCTTTGATTCAGTACGTCTTCTTTAGTTACACGATCTTCGTATATAATCTTCAGCATTCTTATTTATCACCACGTTTTGAAAGCATCCTTTGTCTTCTTGACAGAACTGTTCATCGTCCACGTTTCACTTATATTCAAGGCTACACTCCACACAAATACCTTTGTAAAATAGTATCTAACCATTAAAATTTATATTCGATGTGAACAAATTTTTGTTTTTCAGAAACGCTTTTCTTGCTATTGACAGTCTTCATTTTATATCCTTTCTACTCCTGCTTTCTCAACTACTGCTTCCCTTTCAAGTCATTGAAGTTTTAGAAATGCAGTTTGGTTTCTGTACAAGTTTTAGATAATCTTGTTTCCATTTGTCTTATCGATGATACCTCCAAGAGCTTCAAAGAATGTTTATCATTTAAGATTGTCAAAACCTTTCTCTAAACATGCAAATGACATAAACACTGTTTTGCCGTTCTTCAATCTGTCTACTTAGCTAAGTGGTAGGATCAGTATTGCCTTGTGTGTTCATACATTTCACAGGGACCTAACATTGTGCTCATGTTAGTTTGTATAACCCCTCCTACTCTCCTCTCTACATATTCCTTCCACCACTTTATAGGCTTCTCTCATTTGCTTAGTTCTGGCTTGCCAAATGAGTTCTTGATAGTTTCTTCGCCTTTGAGCAAAGTTTTCTTTCTTCTTTAAAGGCCTTAAAAAGCCTGCAGCACACGGGCTGGGCAGCCGAACGTTGAGCTTTGAGTGTGCAGAGTTTCTGACGTCATAGCGTGGGGAGTCCTTCCGAACCTGCAGAGCATGTCAGATCTTCTGAACGTGCGTCTGAACGTTGACCAATGAGACGGCACATGCATGCCATCTCCCTTCGGTGCAGAGTTGTGAGGCGCCATATTGCCTTTCAGTTGAAGCCCGTATGCATATATACCGTTTCTGAGCACCAGATTACTAAGGAGAACTCGAAAACCCGCTGTTAATTGTACACTTCGTTGTAATAAAATGACGAGGAACGTGACATTCGTGGTAAAAGATTTATTGTAACTTGCGTATTATGAGAATAGGCTGTGCCATTTGAAGGAAGCGGCATGTTGAGGATCCATTAAAACGCATTGTTCTTGGTACAATTTGTTATAATTAAATATCAGTTAATAATATACACTCCTGGAAATTGAAATAAGAACACCGTGAATTCATTGTCCCAGGAAGGGGAAACTTTATTGACACATTCCTGGGGTCAGATACATCACATGATCACACTGACAGAACCACAGGCACATAGACACAGGCAACAGAGCATGCACAATGTCGGCACTAGTACAGTGTATATCCACCTTTCGCAGCAATGCAGGCTGCTATTCTCCCATGGAGACGATCGTAGAGATGCTGGATGTAGTCCTGTGGAACGGCTTGCCATGCCATTTCCACCTGGCGCCTCAGTTGGACCAGTGTTCGTGCTGCTGGACGTGCAGACCGCGTGAGACGACGCTTCATCCAGTCCCAAACATGCTCAATGGGGGACAGATCCGGAGATCTTGCTGGCCAGGGTAGTTGACTTACACCTTCTAGAGCACGTTGGGTGGCACGGGATACATGCGGACGTGCATTGTCCTGTTGGAACAGCAAGTTCCCTTGCCGGTCTAGGAATGGTAGAACGATGGGTTCGATGACGGTTTGGATGTACCGTGCACTATTCAGTGTCCCCTCGACGATCACCAGTGGTGTACGGCCAGTGTAGGAGATCGCTCCCCACACCATGATGCCGGGTGTTGGCCCTGTGTGCCTCGGTCGTATGCAGTCCTGATTGTGGCGCTCACCTGCACGGCGCCAAACACGCATACGATCATCATTGGCACCAAGGCAGAAGCGACTCTCATCCCTGAAGACGACACGTCTCCATTCGTCCCTCCATTCACGCCTGTCGCGACACCACTGGAGGCGGGCTGCACGATGTTGGGGCGTGAGCGGAAGGCGGCCTAACGGTGTGCGGGACCGTAGCCCAGCGTCATGGAGACGGTTGCGAATGGTCCTCGCCGATACCCCAGGAGCAACAGTGTCCCTAATTTGCTGGGAAGTGGCGGTGCGGTCCCCTACGGCACTGCGTAGGATCCTACGGTCTTGGCGTGCATCCGTGCGTCGCTGCGGTCCGGTCCCAGGTCGACGGGCACGTGCACCTTCCGCCGACCACTGGCGACAACATCGATGTACTGTGGAGACCTCACGCCCCACGTGTTGAGCAATTCGGCGGTACGTCCACCCGGCCTCCCGCATGCCCACTATACGCCCTCGCTCAAAGTCCGTCAACTGCACATACGGTTCACGTCCACGCTGTCGCGGCATGCTACCAGTGTTAAAGACTGCGATGGAGCTCCGTATGCCACGGCAAACTGGCTGACACTGACGGCGGCGGTGCACAAATGCTGCGCAGCTAGCGCCATTCGACGGCCAACACCGCGGTTCCTGGTGTGTCCGCTGTGCCGTGCGTGTGATCATTGCTTGTACAGCCCTCTCGCAGTGTCCGGAGCAAGTATGGTGGGTCTGACACACCGGTGTCAATGTGTTCTTTTTTCCATTTCCAGGAGTGTAGCTCCGATAAAAGCTTTCAGGGCATGGTAAAAAGCTAGATAGGTTGGTCGCTTTTGATCCTTTAAGACCCCTTTCCTTCCTTGGCTCTGAGAGGGCGGGAATGGGGCATTGTGACCAGGCCTCAGAAGGCGATCTCTGCCCTCTTACCCCCGACCCTCCTCTCGGTCTTAAAAAAAAAAAAAAAAAAAAAAAAAAAGCGCAATGAATAGCTTTGTTGTTTTATTATAAAAATTATGAAATGTTTTTTCTAACCTTCGCGTTTTTAATAGGCTTTGATACTTTGTTGTTAGTTTAACGTAAGTATATACTATAATATTCGACAATATTAAATCTAAGTGCGCTCTTTTTGAGGAGTGACATTGCTCGATTGGCTCAATCTGCAGGACACCTTGTACTACTTGCAGTAAGATATTTTGCCCTTTTTTTCTTGTAAGTTTTGTGATTTACATGTTGTAGAGATTCTTCTACTGAGTATGAATAGTGATTAAGTAAGAATGACCTTACGGTTTTACTAAAAAGTGAGACTGACGAAATAATTTTTATCTTATGTGGAGAACAATTGTAAATTTGAATCGCACTATCAACAATGGAACTTTTATAAGCTGATGTCCTTATTGACTGGAGATGGTACATTCCTTTTTGGCTTATAATATTATCACGGATATTGAAGTTTTCGTTTACGTATACTACAGGCAGAGCAACCTGACTAGCATATGGACAGGAGACGAAAGTACGTTTTAACAGAGATAATATAGGAATTTTACGCCCGTAGGTTTCAGAAACAGTGTGATTTGCGACCCAGGTACAGCTGACAACAGCCGCTGGAGCGCGTTGCGATCGAGTGAACCACGTTCGGGCCCATGTACCGTATGCACTAGTCGCATCGTTTCTGAGTGTTCAGTAGCACGTTGAAATCGACACGCTCAACGTTGACGTTCGACAGCACAGTCCATGTGCCGACGGCTTAATGCTCCTAATGACAACGTAGTGGCACTCCTTTGTCTAGACGAGCCCCGTTTTCGCATACAGCATCAAAATAGACATATCCGTGTGTAGAGGCTCCGGAAAGAACGAACGTTGCCACATTGCACTCAGCACGTTCATACGGGCCCAGCACCTGGCGTGACGGTACTGTTGTTGTTGTTGTTGTGGTCTTAAGTCCTGAGACTGGTTTGATGCAGCTCTCCATGCTACTCTATCCTGTGCAAGCTGCTTCGTCTCCCAGTACATACTGCAGCCTACATCCTTCTGAATCTGCTTAGTGTATTCATCTCTTGGTCTCCCTCTACGATTTTTACTCTCCACACTGCCCTCCAATTGGTGATCCCTTGATGCCTCAGAACATGTCCTACCAACCGATCCCTTCTTCTAGTCAAGTTGTGCCACAAACTCCTCTTCTCCCCAATTCTGTTCAGTACCTTCTCATTAGTTATGTGATCTACCCATCTAATCTTCAGCATTCTTCTGTAGCACCACATTTCGAAAGCTTCTATTCTCTTCTTGTCAAAACGATTTATCGTCCATGTTTCACTTTCATACATGGCTACAATCCATACAAATACTTTCAGAAACGACTTCCTGACACTTAAATCAATACTCGATGTTAACAAATTTCTCTTCTTCAGAAACGCTTTCCTTGCCACTGCCAGTCTACATTTTAGTTCCTCTGTACTTCGACAATCATCAGTTATTTTGCTCCCCAAATAGCAAAACTCCTTTACTACTTTAAGTGTCTCATTTCCTAATCTAATTCCCTCAGCATCACCCGACTTAATTCGACTACATTCCATTACCCTTGTTTTGCTTTTGTTGATGTTCATCTTATATCCTCCTTTCAAGACACTGTCCATTCCGTTCGACTGCTCTTGCAAGTCCTTTGCTGTCTCTGACAGAATTACAATGTCATCGGCGAACCTCAAAGTTTTTATTTCTTCTCCATGGATTTTAATACCTACTCCGAATTTTTCTTTTGTTTCCTTTACTGCTTGCTCAATATACAGATTGAATAACATTGGGGAGAGGCTACTATCCTGTCTCACTCCCTCCCCAACCACTGCTTCCCTTTCATGTCCCTCGACTCTTATAACTGCCATCTGGTTTCTGTACAAATTGTAAATAGTCTTTCGCTCCCTGTATTTTACCCCTGCCACCTTCAGAATTTGAAAGAGAGTATTCCAGTCAACATTGTCAAAAGCTTTCTCTAAGTCTACAAATGCTAGAAACGTAGGTTTGCCTTTCCTTAATCTTACTTCTAAGGTAAGTCGTAAGGTCAGTATTGCCTCACGTGTTCCAACATTTCTACGGAATCCAAACTGATCTTCCCTAAGGTCAGCTTCTACCAGTTTTTCCATTCGTCTGTAAAGAATTCGCGTTAGTATTTTAGCAGCTGTGACTTATTAAACTGATAGTTCGGCAATTTTCACATCTGTCAGCACCTAATTGTTTTGGGATTGTAATTATTATATTCTTCTTGAAGTCTGAGGGTATTTCGCCTGTCTCATAAATCGTGCTCACCAGATGGTAGAGTTTTGTCATGACTGGCTCTCCCGAGGCCATCAGTAGTACAAATGGAATGTTGTCTACTCCCGGGGCCTTGTTTCTACTCAGGTCTTTCAGTGCTCTGTCAAACTCTTCACGCAGTATCTTATCTCCCATTTCGTCTTCATCTACATCCTCTTCCATTTCCATAATATTGTCCTCAAGAACATCGTCCCTGTATATACCCTCTATATACTCCTTCCACCTTTCTGCTTTCCCTTCTTTGCTTAGAACTGGGTTTCCATCTGAACTCTTGATATTCATGCAAGTGGTTCTCTTTTCTCCAAAGGTCTCTTTAATTTTCCTGTCGGCAGTATCTATCTTACCCTTGTGAGATAAGCCTCTACATCCTTACATTTGTCCTCTAGCCATCCCTACTTAGACATTTTTCACTTCCTGTCGATCTCATTTTTGAGACGATTGTATTCCTTTTTGCCTGCTTCATTTACTGCATTTTTATATTTTCTCCTTTCATCAATTAAATTCAGTATCTCTTCTGTTACCAAGGATTTCTACTAGCCCTCGTCTTTTTACCTACTTGATCCTCTGCTGCCTTCACTATTTCATCCCTCAAAGCTACCCATTCTTCTTCTACTGTATTTCTTTCCCCCATTCCTGTCAATTGTTCTCTTAGGCTCTCCCTGAAACTCTGTACAACCTCTGGTTCTTTCATTTTATCCAGGTACATCTCCTTAAATTCCCAACTTTTTGCAGTTTCTTCAGTTTTAATCTACAGTTCATAACCAATAGATTGTGGTCAGAGTCCCCATCTGCTCCTGGAAATGTCTTACAATTTAAAACATGGTTCCTGAATCTCTGTCTTACCATTGTATAATCTATCTGAGACCTTCCAGGATCTCCAGGCTTCTTCCATTTATACAACCTTCTTTTATGATTCTTGAACCAAGTGTTAGCTATGATTAAGTTATACCCTGTGCAAAATTCTACCAGGTGGCTTCCTCTTTCATTTCTTACCTCCAGTCCATATTCACCTACTACATTTCCTTTTCTCCCTTTTCCTACTATCGAATACCAGTCACCCATGACTATTACATTTTCGTCTCTCTTCACTATCTGAATAATTTCTTTATCTCATCATACGTTTCATCAATCTCTTCGTCATCTGCGGAGCTAGTTGGCATATAAACTTGTACTACTGTGGTAGGCGTGGGCTTCGTATCTATCTTTCCCACAATAATGCGTTCACTATGCTGTTTGTAGTACCTTACCCACATTCCTATTTTCCTATTCGTTATTAAACCTACTCCTGCATTACCCCTATTTGATTTTGTATTTATAACCCTGTATTCACTTCACCAGAAGTCTTATTCCTCCTGCCACCAAACTTCGCTAATTCCCACAATATCTAACTTTACCCTATCCATTTCCCTTTTTAAATTTTCTAACCTGCCTGCCCGATTAAGGGATCTGACATTCCACGCACCAATCCGTAGAATGCCAGTTTTCTTTCTCCTGATAACGACGTCCTCTTGAGTAGTCACCGCGCGGAGATCCGAATGGGGGACTATTTTACCTCCGGAATATTTTACCCAAGAGGATGCCATGATCATTTAATCATACAATAAATCTGCATGCCCTCGGGAAAAATTACAGCTGTAGTTTTCCCTTGCTTTCAGCCGTTCGCAGTACCTCAACAGCAAGGCCGTTTTGGTTAGTATTACAAGGCCAGATCAGTCAATCATCCAGACTGTTGCCCCTGCAACTACTGAAAAGGCTGCTGCCCCTCTTCAGGAACCACACGTTTGTCTGGCCTCTGAACAGATACCCCTCTGTTGTGGTTGCACCTATGGTACGGCTATCTGTATCGTTGAGGCACGCAAGCCTCCCCACCAATGGCAAGGTCCAAGGTTCATGTGGGGGGGGGGGGCGTTACGGTACTGGATGCCATTAAGTACACTTCAAGATCACCTTTGGTCCGCATGGCTGTTTATTTGGACAACAGCCGTTAAATTTCTGATGTGTTGAGGTCAGTAGTCGAAGTCTCCGTGATGGCGTTCAACAACGTCATGAAAGACTGCTCCAGGCCTATGCTGTCAAGAACTCTCTCAGTACACAAGGCCTTGGCTGTTTCCCTGGCTAGCACATTCCCCAGATCTCCCACCCACTGGAAGCACCTGATCACGGGTTGGCGAGAGACTGATACATCTCCACTCGCCAGTCACTACAGTTGATGAATTCTGAAACAGAGCTGAAGCAGCATAGAACGAAAAACAAAAGAAGACACGATAACCTGAAATGGAATCACATCTGCATTCTCTTTCCAAAAGAGGTACAGATCAATTAAAAATGAATGTGGTAGCATCGAACTATGTGCAACGAAGAGGATTAATGTAATGGGAGTGTTATAAAAGAAATCCATCTGGGCGATGTCACTGTAGAAATCTGATGCGATAAGGGCATCTATTAATTCCGAATTGCTTTTGGTTATACAGCATGCGATTTAAGATTATTATCGTTTTGATAGGAAAGCAGTACTTCTGTGTAATGGAGGTAAATAATGTATTGAAGAGAGTGAATATAGTGTTTTGGTGTACGAAAGTGATGGGTGAATGAGGTTCTTAAGTTGAAATACGCAAGTAAAGATTCCTTATGTATACTGTTCGCTTAGATTTGGTACAGTAGGGCAGACATTTGTAGGGCGTCTCCAGATGACGGGACAGCAGTTTGCAGTGCTGTTATCTTGTTACTAATTGTTCAAGTTCCACCCATGTTATGACGCTGACGTATTCTTTGAGGGCTCTTTCCAATGAGAAGGGTCATATAGTTAAGTTGGGAAGTTTTAACTGAATATTACTATTAATTTAGCTCAAAATATCGAAATATACTTCACATTCCTTGAAGATGAAAGATATGAACGGAAATAACAATTACTACAATTCAATGATTTTTGCTGAATACTTCAAACAATTATTAAATAGTTCGGAACCTGAATATTATTTGGAATTTGGCTCTTACCTGAAAAATAAAACGCATCTGGAAAAGTTATACTCCTCGTCCAGACGAAGCACGAGCAGAAGCATCTTATTGACTTTTGGAATACTGCGGAATTGCCAGAGGAATAGTGTTTCAATAAGTCATTCACTACACAAGAAAGGACATGGATCGGATCCTAATAATTATAAATGTTTATCCTTGCTGGATGCTACATACAAAATTTTCTCTAAGGTTCTGCATTTCAGAATTTATGAAGAGCTTGACAGGGAATTTTGTGAATATGAAGAATGTTTTCGTCAGGGACGAAGCATGCCTGATCAAATTATTATCCTTAAATTGATGATGAAACATCATTGGGTCAGAAACAAGAATCTAGTGGGCAATGTCGTCGATTTTTAAAAAGCTTATGATAGTATCAATTGTGAATCTCTATTGTCTATCCTTACAGAATTTGGTTTATATGAAAAACTTGTCAGCCTCATTGCAGTCATCTTTCGAAATACTAAACTTAGAGTAAGGTTCAGAAACGAATTCCCTGAATCTTTTCACATTGGAACTGGGCTTCAAAAAGGCGATGGACTATCTTCATTACTGATTAATTATGTGCTGGAGAAAATCATATGGCAATCGAAGAAGATATGTCGTAGTATTGGGACAAAGCCATTACTACCCCACTATCCATTGTGTCGTGGATCAGAGCGTCTTAATGCCAGTTTAGAATCTGACATAGAGGTCGAATTCGTGGCAGAAAAAAAGAAATATTTGGCAGTGTACAAAGCGCGTTAGAAAACAGTGTTTCAAACAATTAAACAGGGCCACAGTGGGCGTTTCTTGCGATTTACAGTATAGTACATGGGATACGATCATTCTCCTAGAGTAGAGGTGATGAAACTTTAAACTACCCTCTGTAGTGTATCAATAAGTGCGTATTTTATAGGTTTGTTGGACACAGGGAGCAGTAGCAGCAGCAGTTTGAGGGGTAAGTTCAGTGAGGAATACCTAGAGGGCTGCACGCTGTGCTATTCTGGGAAGCATTGCGAAATATCTCTCTCTCTCTCTTTCTGCCTCTCTCACTCCGCACAGGACCCCCAACGTAGCTTTGCGTCATTGCGTGAGTAGTGGCTTCTATGTGAGTTATACATCGGATGAAGTTATTTGAGCTTCTATAGTTGTTAATTTTTGTCTGCTGGGGGGGTAGAGAATAAGAACGATAGCATGTTGGGCTTATAGATTTGAATGGATGTGGATCTGTAGTACTTGTATGTAGTTTGGGAACGCATCACAATGCGCGCATTTCCGCTGAATGGTCAAAACACGGTCCTGTCGCAGTAACTACGTTTGCTCTGTTTCTAGACAGGTTGCAGAAGACGGTGAATATGGCTTTGTCTGACTTCTGCTCAGTTCCGACTTAAAATGGAATGATCACATGCGCAAAGCTGTAGAAATGGAAGCAGTTGCAAGATGTGTAGGGACTAACTAAGACTATGTTGGATTTTTACTGTAGCAAATAGGTTCGAGAAAGTTGACTCGTTTCGAGATATGATTCACTTGTCGTTGTGATCCTTCTCAATCAGTCGTCGCCTTTAACTCAATGGGTATATAACGGACCCTCTGACGTGGTATCGAGACAGAATACGTTACACATACTGGATAAATATCTAGCGGCGTGAGGGAGTTGCAAATACCGGTCACATACCGCGTTCCTTAGCCGAATGACTTTCAAAATTCACCGGTTTTATCACGTGGTTGCATAGTGGGCTACGTGTTGGTCTGATAATACACATTCCTACGATTACCGGCTCGGTATTTGTCTCGACGAGAAACGACCTCATTCACAGGTAATGTCGTACCTAGGTTTATAAAGGAAGTATATAACTTTTAACATGGATACTAGTGCACACCTGTAGAACAAGGAGCGCTTGTGAGAGTAACATGCCGTAGTTGCTGGGATCGAGATTGTTTGTTTAACATGTGCTCGATTACGTCTATGACACGGTGGTATGACTCGCAGGATGAACGTAAGTGACATGCACACGCATCGTTGATTTTCGTTCAGTATTATTTGGTGTCATATGCATCCAGTTATTGAGGATGTAATATTATATTTACTATTAGTTCCGGGTGTGTAATATGTTCGCATTTGAGCATCAGGTTTATTAAATATATCTGTTTGTGTAAAGGAAATGTCTATGTGTTGTTGTAGGGAGGGTATGGATTTGACTTGGGGTACCTTGATAGCGAAGGGAAGAGTATGTCAAGTCATAAGAATGGTAGTCATATTTCTATTCCCAGAGGGAAGATCGACTGTGGTGTGTTTGACACACGTTTGCCTGTTCTCTAGACGTGGGAAAGACCATAGTTAGTTTGTAGAGAATATTGATCATCTCGAATCTGTTAGATGACCGACTTCGGTATTCAAGAGTGCGAATATCAGTTTACTCTAATTGTTTCTAGTTAGTCAATGGTTTACAGCACGCTGCACATCGCTAAAGTTTGGTGTTTGTGGAGGAATAATTTACAGTGTATATGTTGTGCATTATGTTACGTTAGCGATCGGGAGGCTGGTGCGGCGTTCTTGATATCGAGAAGTACAGCGAAAATTGACGGTACTCGGTAATATATTCCCAGGTTGGAGATCGGTTTGACGGTCCAATATTCTTGCGAGTATCGTTTGTATTTGATGACCTGTACACAACTTCGCGATGTTTAGTTGTCTGTGAAAAATGGCGATCGGTGTAAAATAGTTTACTACCACTGAGTGAAAGAACAGATTGGCGGCGTATAGATTGAGGGAACTGTCCGTGCTATTTAGCTATCTTTGCGAAATGACGAGAGAGAGTCGCAGAAAGAAAAGGTGGATGGTGTTCGATGGCGACGGCGTTAGTAATTCGACTGGCAAATTCGATAAGAGCTAATGAGAATGCTCGATTGATTGTGGTGGCATATACGAGTGGTGAGAACATTTACGTATGTTGCGAGCAGGAAGGCTATCACGTTAAGTCCAGGAGGAAGACTGGATTAGGCGATATTTTGGGAAACAGGTTCTGTTATGAAAAGAATTTCCGTGCACACACCCTGAGACATCTAGAAATCGAGCGTTAACTATTTATGGGTCATTATACAATTTCCGAGAGGTTGACCTGGGTGTTATTTTTTTAAAGAGAGATGTGAGGTAAGAATAATGTTGAGAATGTTTTAGATGGCGAGTCGTCACGCAGACGTTTCGCGGCGAGGCGAGAGCCATGCTAGGTAGTTAAGTATGGTTAAACGTGTGTGTGTGTCAAACACCCTGCCTTCAATGGTAAAGACAAGTGGCACCTGGAGATGCCTGGCATATGAGACTGACGTGACCAATGTTTGGAGTGCAACTTTCACTGGTGTTCGACGACATGCGCGGGACCCAAGATACGGCTGCATCACTTCGCGGTTGTATGTAGTTAGCGCAGTGAAGCGTGAGACAAACGTGACGTAGGGTCCGTTAGAATCGCTAAGGAGAAAGCAGGTTCTGCCATTGTGGAACAGAATTCTGCAGCATCTTCGCCGGGCCGCAGTTAGAGTGAGGGTTTAGAGGAACGCCGAATGCGGGTGGCTCTGCTTGGAGTGCGCACTGTGTAAATAAACGCCCGGTCATTAACGGCGCCTACATACAACTTTGGCCTGCGTCTGCTACAGCTTCGGTTGCGCTCCCGTCCGACCACATCAGCACGTTTGTGTAGGTGAACATGTATTTGGATAGGAATTTCTCAGGTGTTACGTAATGAACGGGAGGTGTCGCCACCTAATGCTTGCGGAAGCCGAGCAGGGACTATGCACGGTTTGACAACTGAGGTATACATCACTTATCGCTACCTGCTGTGTACTCAATGGACAGGGGAGGCTGTGGACTGTGCTTGCGCGCGTTGATTGCATTATTTCGGAAACGAATCTGTAGGCAATCATATGCACTACTTGAATAGTTTAAGAGTACTTAGCGTGTCTAATCATCATTGTGGTGTATTATTTAGGAGCAGTTTGCAGGTCTGTGCTGAAATTATTTCGGAAAATTAGGAGTTGTTTGGCTATTTGGACGTAAATGTTTTGCATTATTTACGAGCGGTTTGCATGTCTGTAGGCTGTGCGATGCGTTATTTTTGATGGTTCACAATTACCAAGCGAGTGTTGTAGAGCATTATAAATGAGGTATGTAGGAGTGGTTTGCTGGTCTGTATGCTGTGGGACAAGTCAGTATGTGTGTTGTGTGATACATATACTCCATTCCTAAATAAAGTACATTCGTTCCTCCATCCGTGGGACTAGTGCAGGCTGAGTCCTTTTACTAGAAACCCCTAGGTAGAGGTTGCGTCGTGGAGGCTTAGGTTAGTGATGGTGAGCTTCGTTTGCAACAATTTTTTTAGGCTGTTGGCAGAAGTGCAAGTAACCTTTCTTTACTGGCAGAATTCAAACTCAGCGCCGATTCCTGGGAAGATGTGGCGGTCTGGACATTGAAAAGTAGTTGAAACTAGATAGTTGAAAGTATAGTGAACACGTTTTCTTACCTATCTGAGTTGTTATTTTTTTTTTTTTCTAGATAGGGATTTGAGTTGGGAACTTTGTGTTAGAGTGACTTGCAGAGGTAGGTAGCTTGGCCCGAGCGATGGCTCATGCATACGCGATTGTGTTTTCGCGACGATCTTGGATTAGGTAATCGAGCCATGTGGGTTGAATAATGAGACTTGGGTGATCAGTTAACATAGCTAGAGCGTTCTTTGTCGAGCAAGCCTCGTGGTCGACCGGCATTTGTGTGACGTCATGGCAGATTCTACTGACCAGCAAAACAACTTTGCCGCCGTCTGAACAAGGGCTGTGTCGTGAGCAGTCGCTGGACCAGTGGAGCGCTTGCGGGCTACTGCTGACTGGTGGCGTCAAGGTAGCCTCCTCTGCTGGCGACGATTTGAACTAAGTCAGTTGGAGTCTGGACCAAGTGGCGAGCGCACTGGGTGTTGCCATCTCGATGATGTGTACTAAGTATGTTGGAGCATAATTGATAACTGTACTGCTTGAAATAAAGAGTTCAGTCCTTTACCCGCCTACTCGACAGGAGGTGACTTAGGTTAGTACAAGTGTACTTTATTTGATGCGGTTTTCATAGCTTAGCAGCGAAAACATAACAGACCGCCAAAATTCAAACTTGGCGATAAGTCGTAGGATGAAGTGGACTTAAGTTAGTGGATGTGAGCCAATTGGCCTATTCCAGACAATTTTTTCCTTGGTGTGACCTATTATCGTGTTGGAATTCGAACTATTGACCAATTTGTTTATGGAGGGTTAGGTTCGTGGCCATAGCCCAATTGGCCTATCTTCCTGCCAAAATTCAAACTTCGCGCCAAAATCAGACATCTTGAATGACGTCCTCTGCTGGTGGCTATGTGTACTAAGCCAGTTGGACTTCGGACCTCGTGGCAAACACACCTGCATGATATTGTTTAAATAATATTAAAGACAAGTCCGGTTTTCCCGCCATTATCGTGCTGGTATTTGAACTTCCTGCCATTTTTCTTGGGGGGGAGGGGGGTTAGGTTAGTGCAGGTAGGCCAAGTGTACAATCTTACACCACGTGGTTGATAAACTGGGTGCAGCCATCTTGACTGATGTCCGGGTCGCCATCTTAGATGACATCATGGTCACGCTCTCTGGTGGTGACAATATGTACTAAGTCAGTTGGAGTCCTGACCTCGTGGTGAGCACATCTGCATGGAATTGTTTAAATACAGTCTTATATCCAAGTCCTTTTCCCACGAATCCTTAGGAGGTTGTGGCAGTCTGGTGACTGAGGTTAGTACAGTGTCTTTTCTTTCGCGCCATTTTTGTTTGCTTAGTAGACATATGGGAATTGAATTTTGTTTACCGCAGAAATTAAAAGTTGGTGCCAGCTCGTAGGAAGAGGTGACGGTCGGGTGACTTAGGGTAGTGGAGGTATGCCAAGTGAGATATTTTCCTACGATTTTCTTTGCTTATTAGATATAAGAGCAGTGTGGTCCATTATCCTGTTGCAATTTGAACTTTCCGCCATTTTCTAGGGAGTGGGGGGGGGGGTGTTAGGGTAATGGAGGTAGGCCAATTGGTCTATTTTCCCGCAATTTTCGTGGTGTGACATATTGTTGTTGTTGTGGTCTTCAGTCCTAAGACTGGTTTGATGCAGCTCTCCATGCCACTCTATCCTGTGCAAGCTGCTTCATCTCCCAGTACATACTGCTGCCTACATCCTTCTGAATCTGCTTAGTGTATTCATCTTTGGTCTCCCTCTACGAGTTTTTACCCTCCACGTTGCCCTCCAATACTAAATTGGTGATCCCTTGATGCCTCAGAACATGTCCTACCAACCGATCCCTTCTAGTCAAGTTGTGCCACAAACTCCTCTTCTCCCCAATCCTATTCAGTACCTCCTCATTAGTTATGTGATCTACCCATCTAATCTTCAGCATTCTTCTGTAGCACCACATTTCGAAAGCTTCTATTCTCTTCTTGTCCAAACTATTTACCGTCCATGTTTCACTTCCATACATGACTACTCTCCATACAAATACTTTCAGAAACGACTTCCTGACACTTAAATCTATACTCGATGTTAACAAATTTCTCTTCTTCAGAAACGCTTTCTTTGCCATTGCCAGTCTACATATTATATCCTCTCTACTTCGGCCATCATCAGTTATTTTGCTCCCCAAATAGCAAAACTCCTTTTCTACTTTAAGTGTCTCATTTCCTAATCTAATTCCCTCAGCATCACCAGACTTAATTCGAATACATTCCATAATCCTCGTATTGCTTTTGTTGATGTTCATCTTATATCTTCCTTTCAAGACACTGTCCATTCCGTTCAACAGCTCTTGTAAGTCCTTTGCTGTCTCTGACAGAATTACAATGTCATCGGCGAACCTCAAAGTTTTTATTTCTTCTCCATGGATTTTAATACCTACTCCGAATTTTTCTTTTGTTTCCTTTACTGCTTGCTCAATATACAGATTGAATAACATTGGGGAGAGGCTACAACCCTGTCTCACTCCCTTCCCAACCACTGCTTCCCTTTCATGTCCCTCGACTCTTATAACTGCCATCTGCTTTCTGTACAAATTGTAAATAGTCTTTCGCTCCCTGTATTTGACGCCTGCCACATTCAGAATTTGAAAGAGAGTATTCCAGTCAACATTGTCAAAAGCTTTTTCTAAGTCTACAAATGCTAGCAACGTATGTTTGCCTTTCCTTAATCTTTCTTCTAAGGTAAGTCGTAAGGTCAGTATTGCCTCATGTGTTCCAACATTTCTACGGAATCCAAACAGATCATCCCTAAGGTCAGCTTCTACCAGTTTTTCCATTCATCTGTAATGAATTCGCGTTAGTATTTTGCAGCTGTGACTTAATAAACTGAAAAATGATTCAAATGGCTCTGAGCACTATGGGACTCAACTGCTGTGGTCATCAGTCCCCTAGAACTTAGAACTAATTAAACCTAACTAACCTAAGGACATCACACACATCCATGCCCGAGGCAGGATTCGAACCTGCGACCATAGCAGCAGTGCGGCTCCGGACTGGAGCGCCTAGATCCGCACGACCACCGTGGACGGCCTATTAAACTCATAGTTCGGTAATTTTCACATCTGTCAACGCCTGCTTTCTTTGGGATTGTAATTATTATATTCTTCTAGAAGTCTGAGGGTATTTCGCCTGTCTCATACATTTTGTTCACCAGATGGTAGAGTTTTGTCAGGACTGGCTCTCCTAAGGCTGTCAGTAGCTCTAATGGAATGTTGTCTATTCCCAGGCCCTTGTTTTGACTTATGTCTTTCAGTGTTCTGTCAAACTCTTCATGCAGTATCGTATCTCCCATTTCATCTTCATCTACATCCTCTTCCATTTCCATTATTGTCCTCAAGTACATCGCCCTTGTATTGACCCTCTGTATACTCCTTCCACCTTTCTGCTTTCCCTTCTTTGCTTAGAACTGGGTTTCCATCTGAGCTCTTGATATTCATACAAGTAGTTCTCTTTTCTCCAAAGGTCTCTTTAATTTTCCTGTCGGCAGTATTTATCTTACCCCTAGTGAGATAAGCCTCTACATCCTTACATTTTTCCTCTAGCCATGCCTGCTTAGCCATTTTACACATCCTGTCGATCTCATTTTTGAGACGTTTGTCTTCCTTTTTGTCTCCTTCATTTACTGCATTTTTAATGTGACAAATTATCCTGCCAGAATTTGAATTTCCGTCCAATTTTTTTCTGGAGGGTTAGGTTAGTGGAGGTATCCCAATTGACCTATCTTCCCGCCAAAATTCAAACTTCCCGCCAAAATACGCCATCTTGGAAGACGTCATGCGCTGCTGCCAAGTCTACATGCTGCCATCTTGGATGACGTCATCGCAGCCATCTTGAATAAATTTGGCAACAATAGAATGTGGGGTCTTACCCACCTTGTCCCACTACTGAAGTTTGTTTTTTGTTGCTAGGTGGGGTTGCTTCAGAGATATGAAGATCAACTTTGTTTTTTTTAAGTTTGATGCTATAGTTTCGTACCATTTTCTGATAGCGGCTATTGAGACGAATCCAATGTTATGTAACACTAAGGTCTTTGGAGGTCAACGAAGTTCACAAAGGTGGAATGAACGTCCATTTACAGAAGGTGTTCGAAGTGATGACCATTGGTAACAATGCAGTGCTGCTTATCATGGACTGAGTGGTATTCCTTATCACACAGGCATTTATGGAAGCACATGCTCTGACAATTGTCTCTCACATATCTTCACGTTTAGTTGGAACCTCTTTATAAACAATGTCGTTTACGAATCCCCACAAGAAAAAATCTAGAGGTGTCAAGTCTGGCGAACGAGCCAGACACGACACATCTGCTCCGAGTCCAATCCAACGATTTGGGAATTGTCTCTGTAGCTCATTTCTAGCCATCAGCGAAAATATGTGCCAGACAGCCATCGCGTTGATACCACATTCTGTTGCTTGTTCCTATAGGTATTTCTTCCAATAACAGACCTAATGTTTCTTGCAGCGGTGTGGTGTACTTCCTACCATTAAGATTTCCTTCAATGAAATAGGGGCCTATAATTCTGTCCTCCAGAATCCTACACCATACATTCACCGATCACGTATGCAGAGACGTTGCTGCTAGATGGGCTTATTACAAATCAGGTAACATAAATTTCTGGCAGATACTGGCGCACATGTGTCGGTCATTATTCTGGTGGGCAGCAGGAGGCTAAACACTGCAAGATATAGGCTACGTCGAATAGGAAATGATGACGTGGAATCATTAGGGACAACGCAGCTCAGCTTTAATATAATAACTAAAGGATCTTGTGAGCACAGTGAAGTGTTGCCAACTATGGAACAGGGATATTCCGCGATTCTTGGACTTGACTTCCCGAATAGGCATCATGCCTTTGGTAGCGTACAGCTGAACTTAGCGGAAATTTATTACCAATGGGCACAACACCTGCAAATGTTACTATGTCCCAAGTTACACCGAATGCTAAGGTGTTACTAACTGAAGAGCGACCATGTACATGAGGAAGTACCGGGGGGTGCAAGGGAGTTGATGGTGATGCACCACAACGAGTATTATGTGTGGTTGAGACACTGCAGAACGATGAAGCATTAGATGAAAGGCATTGTTTTATGCTCTGAAGTATAGTTCGTGTAAGCAACGTCCTAAAAATAGTTCTCAAACGAACGCTGTACTCGCGTGTTCTGCTGCAGGAGCGGATGGAGTTGGGTCACTGACAGTCTAACTGACACTTGTAAACCTAAGGTGTGGCAGAGTTCTGTCCAATACACCTTAATCGTGTGAAGCCATGGTGAGGAATAGTTCGGTGATTTCCTAAGCCATCTGAATAGTCTCCACGCCAACATAATATCTACTATGGACGCAGAGAAGAACCAACAGCTACCCTATGTTGACGTGCTTGTTACAAGGAATAGTGAGAACCAAAAACACGGACTAGTACCTGCAAAAACTGTCAAATCATTTCCCAAGCCAGAAAAGAGAAATGATTAATGCGCTCGTAAAGCGCGCGGGAGTAATATTTGAGCCGCAGCTACTCGGACGAGTTCCACTCCACCATTTGCATAAGAAATGTTACGAAACATAGCACTCAAATGGCTCTGAGCACTATGGGACTCAACTGCTGAGGTCATTAGTCCCCTAGAACTTAGAACTAGTTAAACCTAACTAACCTAAGGACATCACAAACATCCATGCCCGAGGCAGGATTCGAACCTGCGACCGTAGCGGTCTTGCGGTTCCAGACTGCAGCGCCTTTAACCGCACGGCCACTTTGGCCGGCCATAGCACTCAGAGAAGTGACACGTCGAAAGGAGAATTGTCTCGTACGGCCTCGTCCCCAGGGCGAGGGCCAGAATCGGTTACATTTTGCGCAAACACGTTGTAAAGACTATTTACAAACGAAGCAAGAAGATTAAAGAGTGTCTCTGAATAGAAGAGGACAAAAAGGAATCACTGGCAATGTCGGGAAGATATCCCATACCGTGTACATATGGAAAAGTCTGTTGAAACGACTGAATGATCCATCAATACTAGTATAGCAGAATATAAACTCAGAAAGTCGAAGCCTGCGGTGTATCAGACCACATAAAGTTCGCCGACACGCAGGGTCCCGCTGTGGAGAACTACCAAGCCCGCTTATTCAGAAAAACTTATTGTTATATAATCTTCCTCTAACCTTCCAGTGCCAACGGCCTTGCTGCAGTGGTAACACCGGTTCCCGACAGATCACCGTAGTTAAGCGCTGTCGGGCTGGGCTAGCACTCGGATGGATGACCATCCAGTATGCCGAGCGCTGTTGGCAAGCGGGGTGCACTCAGCCCTTGTGAGGCAAACTGAGGAACAATCGAGGAATCAATCCTCGATTGAGAAGTAGCGGCTCCGGTCTCGGAAACTGACGTACGGCCGGGAGAGCCGTGCGCTGACCGCATCCAGTGACGCCTGCGGGCTGAAGATGGCACGGCGGCTGGTCAGTACCGTTGGGCCTTCGTGGCCTGTTGGGATGGAGTTTAGTTCTAGCTTTCCGGTGTCTCCATATCGCTTCCATGCATGCAGTTCTCCTTCACGGTTCTCAAACCGAGGGATAGCAATGATTAAATTGTGCTCTGTGCAAAGTCCTACCTTCGTTCCTTTGCCCCTGACCGAGTTCTCCTCCTATTTTCCCTCCTCTTCCTCTTCCTGCCATCGAATTCCATTCTTCCATCACAATTAAATTTTTTCTCCTTAACTATTTGGAAAATTTCATTAACCTAATCGATATCTTCATTTACGAAGCTAATAGGCATATAAACTTAAATTGCTATGGTGGGCTTTGGATTTGTGTCTGTCTCGACTACAATAACGGATTGTTCATAGTAGCTTACCCGTCCGCAGCTCGCGGTCTAGTGGCTAGCGTTGCTGCCCGTGGCTCGCGGGGTCCCGGGTTAGATTCCTGGCCGGTTTGGGGATTTTCTCTGCTCCTGGGACTGGGTGTTTGTGTTGTCCTCATCATTTCATCATCATCGTCATTCGTGACTGTGACTGGATTGGACTGTGTAACAAATCGTACTGAGTAAAAATTGGGTCTTGGTACGGGCACTGATGACAGTGCAGTTGAGCGCCCCACAAGCCAAACATCCTAGTAGATTACCCACATTCCTGTGTTCTTATTTATTACTAGAGCTACTCCTGCACTGTCCCTCTGTTAATTTGTATTTAAAACCCTGCACTCACCTGACCACAAGTCCTGCCCGTCCTGTCTCTGAAATTCCCACTAACCTAACTTCAACCTATCAATTTTCCTTTTTAAATAATTTAACCTACCAACGTGATTAAAATATCTAACATTCCACGTACCTACACCAAAACTGTCTAACACAGCTCTCTCTGTGGTACAGTAAGGACAACGAAGAAGTATGTACCTGGTCACCTACAACATGAAAAACGTGCACACATAGTGACATGTAGAATCCACACAAGTCTACGAATTATTAGTGCCATGTTTTCCAGCAAGTATTGAAAGAAACGTTTTGCAATTTAAGACATAAACATCAAATTATTCGATGACCAACGATCATAAATGATGCCCTAAGCTTTACACACACGGTCAATCATAAATGCGTAGTAATGTAGTGCCATAACAGAACAAAGATAGTCAAATTTCGCGTTAACTAATTGACGTATTACTCCATGTATAATGGAAATTATTTTATTTCCACATTCTCCTAACCCTGAGAAGTTCTCGCTTTACGGACATAGAACGTTGTCCATCCCCCGAATGAGATCGTGCTGAACCATACTGCATAGGGGTGACCATATGTGGTTTTTAATCTATCGAGCTGAACTTAAGTACATTTTTTATCAGTTAGTAAGGTCTCGGTTTACAGTAAACACTCATCGGGATTCTATCTACTTAGTGCCTTGTTCTCTCACAAATTTACGGTTTAACATTATCAGTAATTTCCCAGTACATAACATAAAGACAGCCAATGGCAGGCACCTTTGAGTTTCCGTGCGTGCATGCGCGTTATCCGCCGTCTTGCTCCGTACATATCCGCGTGCCACAGTCAGTTCCGACGTAGCGTCCGTGGCTAATCGACCGCTTTCCACGGAGTGGGGCCGGGGCTGTTCCTCAGCTAAGTAACGTAGCTTGACATGGTACTACGGTACTTTAGCTTTTTATGTTTGACCATGCCTTATTCTGGCATGTGTTACTTTATTTTATGCTTCTGAAGAAGGCTAGATTACTCCAGCTGAAACCTGGGTAAACACCAGTAACATTTCGCAGCTGAGGCGGTTTTTTGACATATTAATTTGTCACAGTTGCTGACAGGGCTGCAAATTCTCATCTTTAATATGTTTACATTACTCCTTTTCTAACCTCCGTTCAGTACATTGCTGAGGGTACTTGGCATTCTAACACCCATTAGGCTGCGCTCTCACACGGATAGGGGGGAAAATGATTGTCCAGGCGCCTCTGGGTACCCAATTTAATTAGTCTAATCTTTTCTTCGAGGTCGTTGCTAGCTAAACATAGCAGGCTGTAGTACGTTCCTAGATCCCTCACTTAATACTTGAAACTTTCGTAGGATAGTTTGCGTCTAACTTATAGTGACCATCAGTTCACGTTTTTTCTTGTTCTCTCATGGGTCAAACACACCTGTGAGTGTTCGTGCTGCACTTCTTTTAAATTTTTAATATCCCCTGCTAGTCCTATGGGCTCCACATACTTGAACAATATTTTGGTTCAGAATTGTTGAAATGACTCTGAGTACTATGGGACTTAACTTCTGAGGTCATCAGTCCCCTAGAACTTAGAACTACTTAAACCTAACGAACCTAAGGACATCACACACATCCATGCCCGAGGCATGATTCGAACCTGCGACCGTAGTTGTCGCGCGGTTCCAGACTGTAACGCCTAGAACCGCTCGGCCACTCCTGCCGGCACTATATTTTGGGATTGGTTGCAAGAGTATAAGGTTAACAATCTACTTCGTAGATTGCGTACATTTTACAGTCTCATACCAAGGAACTCACTTTAGAAACCGCCGAAACTGTGCGGTCATTCCACTTCATATACCTACATATTGTTAAAACAAGTATTTGTATATGAGCGTATTTATTCCAATTGTTACGCACTGATGCAGTAGTCACAGGATACTACTATTTTTGTTTTCGTTTTTACATTTCAGAAATTGTGAAGGAAGTTGCCGATCTTTGTAATAGTGGTAGCCGGCCGGTGTGACCGTGCGGTCTAGGCGCTTCAGTCTGGAACCGCGTGACCGCTCCGGTCGCAGGTTCGAATCCTGCCTCGGGCATGGATGTGTGTGATGTCCTTAGGTTAGTTAGGTTTAAGCAGTTCTAAGTTCTAGGGGACTGATGACCACAGATGTTAAGTCCCATAGTGCTCAGAGCCATTTTGTAATAGTGGTAAATATTATCGAAGTCTGAATGAATATTCGTGCAGCTTCTATCGGACAGCACTTCACTATAAATAACCTCCTCTGTAGTAAGCCTAAGTTTATTAGTTACGTTGTTTATCAGGTCATTAATATACATCATAAAGAGCAAGCGTTCCAACACCTTTCCCTTGGACACGCTTGAAGTTGTTACTTCTGCTTCTTGCCTATCAATAAATCCTCAGTTGAGTCACAAATTTCGTTTCTTACAGCATACGATCGTACTTGCAATGATAAGTCTTAGTGCGGCACTCAGTACCTGACTGCTGTTTTCCATGGCCTTTTGGGCAGATTTCACATGCCGATATTTGTGGAATTTCATGCTGCTTGGCACGAAGGTCATTCCGTCTGAGACATCTCGTTAAATTCGAGGTCAGAATATGTTGTAAGATACTACTACGGATGGGTGTCAATTATATTATACGGTGGATTACTTCTGCTACCCCAGTTGCAAACAGGTGTGACCTGTGTTTTCTTCTAATTACTGGACACACACAGAGCTTGTGTCCAATGAACTTCTTGCAAACTAACCTAATTTTCTCCAACTAAGTTTTAAATATTCCGAAATTAACTACTGCATTGTGATAAACAGGCACAATAATAAAATTTGATACTTTTGTGTACTCTTCTAAGTGGTTGGGTGGTGTCTACTCTTGTGGTAACGGCTGTTTATCAAAGGAAAATGCTTGAATGTAAGTTATCAGTGGCAGTTTGGGACAAGATATCGCTGTTATCACATCTGGTGTCAGAGCGCACATTGGGTGTCATGTTACACATTTCGGCTTCTTATATTCAAGGCCACTCCCCAATCTCCCACCCCTCTCCCCTCCCAGGGAATTGATCAACATCACCCAGGGGACTATCCCCACTCCCCACAAGCTTTAGGCAACTGTGTGAGTTATCGATACTGATTGCATGATATAAATGTGGTGGGAAGCCATACCGATCTCTGTCAGCTAATAGAAGCACAATGATATGACGTAGGACCAAATAATATTTGAGCTCCCACTCCTCCTCCCCCTTACCACCTTTTATATCTAGCTCAACCATGTGTGGGCCTCTTCATTTGAGGTCTAAGCATTAATTGGGGAGAGGTTCAGGATTGTTACAAACAACTGCAAATTTATTTATCAACAATAATGTTGTCTCTCTATGCATACAGGGTGAATCATCTAAAACTAGCACCGCAAATATTCCAAAAATGGAAAATGGTATTTATGTGCGGTTTTCATAGAATTGATTGGTAGTCAGAGGCTCATATTGTTAGCTTAGAAAGTGTATTTTTTGTGCAAACATACACATTTTAAACGGAAAAATGCCTGTTGACATTAGCAAAACTAAAATTAGGGTCAATTACAATTTCAGTGGTGTTTGTTGCAGGATTCTAGTTCGTGCCGTTTATGAGATATCGTATTTTGAAAAGTTCCCACAACGACACTTGTACAATACCTGTGGTAGGATGCAACAAATAACAACGCAAGTGTATACACTAGTTACATAGATTCTGACCAGTAACGAGAAAACAGATCATCACAGGTTGTGTTCAAAATGACCACGGGCAGCAGCAATATATGCTTCCAGTCTGGTATGGAATGACGGGTGCACGCATACTAGCGTTTCAGAGGAGATGTCCGAGCAGTGTGTAGAAATACGTCGTTACATATCATTGGTTGTAGTTGGTGTCTCCTTACAGACAACGTCTTTCAGCTTTCCCCACAGAAAAATGTCCTCAGGCATCAAATCTGACGAACAAACCGGCTAAGGTACATGTCCTCTGCATCAAATCCAATGATTAGGAAGCAGTTCATGAAAACATGCTGTAGTACTTCGTGCAGTGTGGGCTGGACAGGTATAATGTTGGTACCACATGTTCCTCCTAGTCTGCAGAAGAACATCTTCTAGCATCTGTACAAGATGGTCTGTTAGGTGGCTGCTATACTTCTCTGCATTCTGTGTGCCATCTATGAAAAATAGGCCCATGCATTGATGGTTCACTATCCCACACCACACATTTACACTCCATGGACACTAACGTTCCACCTGACGAAGGCAACAGGGATTGTCAGCAGACCAATAGTGCATTTTTCGGCGATTTACCTGGCCATGATTGATAAATGTGGTTTCATCACTAAACAAGATACACGATACATCTAGAGTAACATGTCTTAATGCATATGTATGGAAGTTAACACGATTCTGATAATCGTTCCCATGCAGCTGTTGATGGAGAGAGATGTGAAAGGGATGTAACCTATGTCGATGGAGAATGCAAAGGACACTTTTCTGACTCGTGCCACTTCCTTGTGCGATTTGTCGAGAGCTAACATGCAGATCAACTGCAACAGCAGCATGAAAATTAATTCCCCCCTCGTCACTGTTGTCACTTGTTTCCTTCTGTAACATTGTCGAGGTGCTACAGGACCACTTTCACGTATCTGGTTGAAAAGGTTGGCAAATAACTACCGAGATGGCCGACATCTACTGGGATATCTTGCCACATACACCATACAAGAACAAACTGCATTCTTCTGACACTCTCCATACACCATCAGCATGATGGCTTTTTCTCCATTGGTAAATCCCATCGTCTGCTCACGACCTACTACTTAGGCTGTCACACACTAACTGGCTAGCAAGTCGCAGTGCGCTCAAGGAACACACCAGCACACTCTAAGCAAACATGGCAACATCGTACCTGCCAACTGTACAGGTTGAATGGCACAAACAAGCGTCAGTGTGCCAACTTTTCAAAATATGATAGCTCGTAAATGACACACTAGAATCCCGTAGCAAACTCCACTGACATACTAATTCACCATACTTTTAGTTTGTTAGTGTCAACATGCATTGTCCCATTTAAAAAGTGTATGTTTGCATAAAAATACACTTTCTAAGTATTACTACAATCTGTTTATCGGCTAACAATACGAACCCCTGACAACCAGCTCATTCTGTGAAAACTGTACATCAATAGCATTTTACATTTCCACAATATCTGTAGAGCAAGTCTTAGATGATTCACCCTGTGTAGTCCAGTTATTGCATGAGCCTAGTCCGTTGCACTCTGTAATGATTGGGTTTATAAATAATAACACTGATGTAAAAATAACTCATAATTTACTGCCAATACTTTTTTCCTTTTTTTGTTAACAGTTTCTTTGTACATTTATTAACAGTAACATTTTCTGGTTTATTTACAAGGTTGTTTTACAATAAATTATTTTTTCCGTGGAAGTTGCTTATGCATTTTTCTTTAAAGCTAATAATCTTGGGTACTGTATAAAACATTCTCGAACTTCTTGCCATGCCAGTTCAGGATAAAACCTCGAGCTTTCGACGATTACCTCCATCGTCTTCGTCAGGAGCCACTGACGGCCAAAACTGTTGCTGTGATCGCCTTATAGAGCCCAAGATGGCTTCTGTTTGGTCGGTAATCTCGTAAAGTAGTCGGATATGGTGCCAATGTCTGCGCTGGTGGTGCCACCACTCCTACCGTAGCGCAAACATTGCGACGAATATCTCTGGCTCTTCTCTGCATCGAGGGCTCTCTTCCATGCGCCGCTAAGATTATATCCGTTGTCACGGTTGAAGATTTTCTCACAAATTCTTACTTTTGCATCCCCTTTAATCTTAGAGTCCCAGTATGTAGGAGCCTGGAACAAAACTTTTTTTTTTTTGTCAAACAGTATCTTATGTTTGCTTGTGAGACTGTGTTCAGCAACTACAGAGTTCTCCAGTTTTAACATGTTGTCGATGTTCTCCATAGCCGTCGAAAACGGTCCAGATGGACTGACCGATGTAATTGTTTCCACACTCATAAGGGATGTTATAAATTCCAGGGATCCTGAGGTCGAGACTGTCCTTAACAGGGCACAGCATCTCCTTTATCTTCTTAGGAGGTCGGAAAATAGATCTTATACTTCCTCTTACCAGGACTCTGCCTGTTTTGCTGCATGTAACGCCACAGAAATGAAGGAATGCAATATCTGGTTCATCAGATGAATGTTCAGCATTATCACGTCTCCTTTTCTTGGAAGACGCTGACTTCACATCATGTGAAGCATAGCCGTTCTTTTGGAACACATACTTTAGGTGATTAATTTCGGAATCGAAGTTGTCCTCTTGAGAAATAGTTTTTTCTCTGTGTACCAGAGTAAGTAAAGCTGCTCTCTTCCGGATTGGATGCTGAGAACTCTGGGCATTAAGACATAAATCACTGTGCGTTGACTTCCGGTACACTGATTGGCCGAGACGTCCATTCGACTTTCTTTGCACCAAAACGTCTAAAAATGGCAGCATTCCCTCTTTTTCAGTCTTGACAGTGAACTGAATGTTTTGGTGCATACTGTTCATACGCTCATGGAAGTCTCAAGACCAGACCATAAACGTGTCGTCAACATAACGATAAAATGAGATGGACGAAGGGGAGCCTCATTTAATGCACTTTACTCAAACTATTCCATGAAAAAGTTGACCATAGCTGGAGACAACGGAGAACCCATAGCCATTCCGTCCGTCATTTCATAAAATTTACCGCCGTAGAAGAAGTAGGTGGTCATCATGACACATCGGAACAACTTTATCGTTTCAGAAGGAAAATGCTCTACCAACAGTTACAGTGTGTCCTCCACAGAACTTTTGGAAATAGTGAGACCAGACTGACTAAAATATCGTTTGGGCCAACTCTAACTTGTTTAATTTTCTCAATGAACATCTGAGAGTTTTTGATGCGATGTTCATAGCGACCAAATATCTTAGTCATCGACTTAGTTTAATATTTGGCTAGTCTGTAGGTAGTAAAACCAACTGCACAAGCAATTGGCCTCGATAGAATACCTTCGTTGTGGACTTGAGTTAATCCATACAGCCTATGAGGTCTAGGAGCTCATGCTCTAAGATTTTTGATGACATCCTCCGGTAGACCAGAATTCGTCAAGAGCTCCACCATTTTTCTGCTGTATGACAGAGTTGGCTCCCATTTTAGGCACTTGTACACGTTATCTTCCAACAACGTTGTCTTTTACTGTGATATTCAGCGGTATTAAGAACAACCGCGGCATTGAGAGATGAATGAACAGTAGATAAAACAGATGACAGTTAACCTGCGTGCATTATTATCCAGTTCGCACCTTCTATTTCCTTTCTTTCGTGCTGGTCAGGCTGGTCTCCTGTAAAATATTATTCTCTCCTGCCGACCTCTTTGATGTTTAACCATAGCAAAAGAGATCGTGGCCAAGTTTGCTGTGGTTAAGCATCACATAAAACCGACAAGAGTGAATAATATTTTACGGAAGACCAGCCTGGCCATGGTCAAATTTAAGCATAGTCTGAATCTGCAAACAGGTAGGATAGCAAAGTTTTGGACGATTCAGATTTTATAGTAATATTCTAATCACAAGCCGATGACCCATAACTACAGCTTCATTGTTTTCTGTTAAAACTGACTGCAAGGAAGAAAACACAAAAGCTCATAGCAGTGCATAAATTTTTCGTTTAAAATTATGTATAAGGAGAAAAAAATATATATGAGGAAATAATTTATCTAATATATGCGTTATTATCGTACTTAAAACTGACTGCTGGGAAGAACGAAACCACACATTTTCAAAACATAGCATATCATGGCATTTTCTTTCTCGCAGTCAGATTTAACAGAATAACTGAACATTCTTGTTTAAAAAAATATATCGCCTATGTCCATCTGATGTTTATTACAGTATCACGTAAAAATTTTATGTAAGTCGGCCAAAAACTTTTCGAGACTTTTACTAACAATATTAAACAACGACTTGGCGTTATACAGTAGTATAGATACATATTTATGTAATCTATTGTATATTACATACAGGGTGGTCAGAAACAGTCCAAAAAGCTTGTAAGGTTATTGCAAGTAGGATGTACTGAGAACTAATTGTTACGGAAAAAATTCGATATGTTGCGCCGTTTCCAAGTTAGTATAAAAGTTAGCCAATCAGGCTGCCGCGTGTGCAAGTTGAAGTGGTCCGTCTGATAGAATTAATGACAGTTGTTCTCATAGCATCGATGATAGCGCACACGACGGCTCAGCCTTTGGCTCACGTTCGATCCTTACTACCGTTCCATGTCCAATGTTTATGATCTCCCTCTTGTTCGGTTTTAGGAAACCAAATGAAGGCGACATCGTTTTTGGCGGACCACTTGAATTTGCGCCCGCAGCGGCCTGACTGGCTAACATCAGTGCAAATTAGCTCAGAAATGGCACAATGTATTGAGTTTGTTAAACAATTATTTCTCTACACAATCTACTCTACAACTACCTTTCAAGCTTTTCAGACTGTTCGTGACCACCCTATATACACTATGAGATCAAAAGTAGGCCTATCGGGACACCACCAAAAACTCAAGTTTTTCATATTAGGTGCATTGTGCTGTCACCTACTGCCTACTCCATATCAGCGATCTCAGTAGTCATTAACATCGTGAGAGAGCAGAATGGGATGCTCCGCGGAACTCACGAACTTCGAACGTAGTCAGGTGATTGGGTGTCACTTGTGTCATACATCTGTATGTGAGCTTTCCATACTCCTAAATATTCCTAGCTCCACTGTTTCCGATGTGATAGTGAAGTGGAAACGTGAAAGGACACGTAGAGCACAAAAGCGTACGGCCGACCTCGTCTGTTGACTGACAGAGACCGCTGACAGTTGAAGAGGGTCGTAATGTGTAATAAGCAGACATCTATCCAGACCATCACACAGGAATTCCAAACTGTATCAGGATTCACAGCAAGTACTATGACAGTTAGGCGGGAGGTGAGAAAACTTCGGATTTCATAATCGAGCGGCTGCTCATAAGCTACACATCACGCCGGTAAATTCCAAACGATGCCTCACCTGGCATAAGGAGCGTAAACATTGGACGATTGAACGGTGGAAAAACGTTGTGTGGAGTGACGAATCACGGTACACAATGTGGCTATCCGATGGCACGGTGTGGGTATGGCGAATGCCCAGTGAACATCATCTGCCAGCGTATGTAATGCAAACAGTAAAATTTGGAGGCAGTGGTGTTATGGTGTGGTCGTGTGTTTCATGGAGGGGACTTGCACCCCTTGTTGTTTTGCGTGACAGTATCACAGCATAGGCCTACGTTGATGTTTTAAGCACCTTCTTGCTTCCCACTGTTGAAGAGCAATTCGGGGATGGTGATTGCATCTTTCAACACGATCGAGCACCTTTTCATATCGCACGGACTGTGGCGGAGTGGTTACACGACAATAACATCCCTGTAATGGACTGGCTTGTACAAAGTCCTGACAAGAATCCTATAGAACACCTTTTGGATGTTTGGGAAAGCCGACTTCGTGCCATGCCTCACTGACCAACATCGATACCTCTCCTCAGTTGTTTGGTCCCCTCCCCCAAATCAACCAACCTCTCCTCAGTTTATTAGGGTATCAAGTAAAAATTCGAAGTAATTCAGTCAAGAAATTTGCGAGATATTTGCTAACAGTGTTTCCCCTTCGTATAGTACATCGATATTTATGTACCACATATATTTAAAAATATGTAGCCTATGTGTGACCAAACATTTATTGGAGGATCATATAAAAATTTTAAGTAGATAATCTGAAGCATCTAATAAGCTTTCCCTTTTATGTAAATCGATCACTAAGTTTTCGAGATTTTTGGTAACAAAGACCTGTCTTTATATAGTAGTACATGGGAAATGAGGACTAGCAGCACCAGATGAAGAAATAACACACACACACACACACACACACACACACACGCACGCACGCACGCACAGACTATTTATATTAAAAATGTGTAGCATGCATCTGTCTGAATGTTTATTAGAGAATTGTGTAAACCTTTGAAATCAATCAGTCAAGAAGATTTTTAGTCACAATGACTTGTCTTTAGATAGTAGTACATGGGAAATGTGGACTAGCGGTACCAGGTGAAGAAATAACCGAGCACGCACACACACACGCACGTACCCACACACACACACACACACACACAATATTTTTAAGCACACACAGTGTGTAGACGTGTACATGGTACGTACAATAAATATACAGTTGATGCACAGATAGTGTGCAATGAGGCATTTATACATACACAACTATGATAAGTGGTTCATCCAACCATTCTACACACACTTGTCCATATACACACATCAACTATTTACAGATAAATACACAGTCACATACTCAATCACTCTAGTGAACAGTCTGAATACTATAGGGTCCCGATCCCATCTCTACAGATGAACCATTTGTCACCATAGTGGGTCAGCCCTACTTTGAGCTGCAGTGCAGTATGTACCTCATGGCTGCTTGATCGAAAGATTGCGTGGTGCATCCTATGTGGAGCTGCACCAACACTCTCGAAGAGGCATCTCTTGTAATCTTTGATCATGACATATTTTGAGGCCACAAGATGTACACCCTAAGCTCCCTGCTGGGTAGCACTTGCATCTATATGGTATGCACGCATCTATGAACCTTTAATCTCATCTTTCATCAGGCTGATAACTTTCTTGTTTTGTGGTGTTATTCCAAAAAAGATTATTGTGCACATAAGAGACGAGGTGAGTTCTTCTTGACCACATCTAATTACTCCATTTGGATTGCAGCCTTCCCAGTAAACGAAACTATCTGATGTCCATATAAAGATATTTGGGTTCAGCAAAATTTCGCTTAACAAATTCCTAGTGAAAGCGGTACATGTGAAGTTTGGAGAGGACCAGGACACACATACTGATATAGACAGGCTTCGTGAACTGCCCTGAAACATTGGGCTTCTCCAAAGGGACTAGTCATTCATTGTAGATGGTGACTTGTCTAAAATTTGGTCTGGCAACATAATATCTTGCGCCATAAAGCCCATCCAAAAGGTAAAGTAAATGAATTTTTGTGGTATTCTGTAAATTTTTCCCTGGTTTTTCCGGATATTGATTTGTTCATTAAGCTGTAAGAATCTTTTTCATAAACAAATGTTGTGAGAGCCCTCTGTTTGGTGTTTAAATAAATGTTCTCTCATCCAAGGTGTTGCTTGAAGGAGATTCCACAGGTGATACTGACAAGTTCCATCCCCAGCCTGAGACATTGCTGGAGGTTTCTTTAGTGAGTAATATAAGTTGTTTGTTCCACAGCACTGTCAACACCTTTGGAATGGAATCATTTCATGGGACTAGGCATTCTATACATAGTGGCGAGTCACTATACTCATCATGCAAATGGATGGGATAGTCTAGCTCTACCTCCAGAACATATCCCTCACCAGCATATTCAATCTCATGTTTGCTCTTTTCCTTCTAACTGGCGATTTTCCCCTCAGGCAGCCATCAGAACCTTCCAAGTGGCCGACTTTGTTACATGGCGTATCCATGTTTACATCCAGGTAAAGGATCTAACATAAATCGTCAGAAGGCTTGCACTCCTCCTCACTCATTCACAGGTTATTCGCTTTGGCGCACCTGTGCACGACTTGCAAAGTCGCCAGCAAATCCCCTGTTCAAAGAAGAGCAACATATTAACATCAGTCAACAGTTTGTTGATGATATGTGTCAAAGCCCCAGCACTGTGAAATAGAAGAAAGGAGCTACATAGTGTGTGCCCAGGCAAATGCTCCAGAACTTCTCAGAGATGTCTGCGACCTAGTGTACATAAGTGTTCATATATAATCTTGCATATTCTCCTAAGTCAGTGATACCAAACTACTGACAAACATTCATCATGTGCTCATACTCCGCATCCATTATGGCAGCGCCGGTTAGTTTACTGGAGAATGTGGTTAATCAGACAATGTAGTTTAATAGGGTCTCTACATCGAATGCAGGCTTATGGAGAGATCCCTTTCTTCATCACAAGCTGAAACTTCCCATCATCAGGATATGTGGCTCTGGTGATATTCAAAAACCTGTCTTCAGCAAAGTATTTAAAGTTGTGCTGCTGACACAACTTAGTGACTATTTCTTGAAAAATAAGTTCCTAACAGAGACACAACATGGATTCCGAAAAGATCATAGTACTATCACAGCAATTACGGAATTTCTTCACAAAACGTATGGTGCCCTTGATCAAGGAATGCAAACAGCTGGCATATTTCTAGACCTTACTAAAGCCTTTGACTCGGTAAACCATGAGTTACTTTTAAGTAAACTTGAGTCATACAATGTAAATGCTGTATCCATGCAATTGCTGGCTACATATTTATTTAACCGCAAGCAGTGTACAAAGCTGACTTACAAAATCAATAATCAGATCATTAATTTCCAATTCAAATATGAGAAATGACACAAGGTGTACCCCAGGGCTCAATTTTGGGCCCTTTCCTTTTCCTAGTGTACATAAATGATATAGAGCAACCTTTCAAACCCCTAATTGGTAACCTATGCAGACGATACCTCACTCTTATTTCTTGGTAAACAAAATGATGAGTTAACGTTGGTAGCAACTGAGGGACTACGTCAAATAACTACTTATTTCCAAGATCAAGGTTTGAAAGTTAATATCAGTAAATCTCAGTTATTGCCATTTAAACTTTCAAACTCACATCAAACCTCTATCAGTAACATAGGTGGAATTGAAGTAGTGGACACAGAAGGCTGCAGATTTCTAGGTATTCACCTAGATGAAAATCTAAGATGGGTAAACCATATCAAATTTTTACGCAATAAAATCAGCAGTTCATTACATCTAATCAGCCAGTTATCAAAAGTAGTCCCACATCAGACATTAAAAACAATTTATTATGGAACCATTTCATTTTTGCACAGATTAATTACGGGATATATATATATATATATATATATATATATATATATATATATATATATATATAAAAACAAAGATTTTGAGACATACCAAACAAAAATTGCTGGCAGGTCGATAGACACACAAACAAACACAAAGATACACACAAAATTCAAGCATTCGCAACAAACAGTTGCTTCATCAGGAAAGAGGGAAGGAGAGGGAAAGACGAAAGGATGTGGGTTTTAAGGGAGAGGGTAAGGAGTCATTCCAATCCCGGGAATGGAAAGACTTACCTTAGGGGGAAAAAAGGACAGGTATACCCTCGCACACACACATATCCATCTGCACATACACAGACACAAGCAGACATTTTCTGTCTACTTGTGTCTGTGTATGTGCGGATGGATATGTGTGTGTGTGCGAGTGTATACCTGTCCTCTTTTTTTTTCCCCCTGAGGTAAGCCTTTCCACTCCCGGGATTGGAATGACTCCTTACCCTCTCCCTTAAAACCCACATCCTTTCGTCTTTCCCTCTCCTTCCCTCTTTCCTGATGAAGCAACTGTTTGTTGCGAATGCTTG
The DNA here is from genome assembly GCF_023864275.1 of Schistocerca cancellata. Lineage (NCBI taxonomy): Eukaryota > Metazoa > Arthropoda > Insecta > Orthoptera > Acrididae > Schistocerca > Schistocerca cancellata. The sequence goes on along the minus strand of NC_064629.1, from coordinate 58,272,475 downwards.
AATTTTGTGTGTATGTTTGTGTTTGTTTGGGTGTCTATCGACCTGCCAGCGCTTTTGTTTGGTAAGTCTCATATATATATATATATATATATATATATATATATATATATATATATATAGAGAGAGAGAGAGAGAGAGAGAGAGAGAGAGAGAGAGAGTTGTGTAAAATCTGAATATTTGTAATAGGTACGATGTAACACCTAATATTGTGCCTTATTAGGTATAATGGTACATTTGTTTCATGTATATGTAATCACATATGTATACATGACAGTATTAAACTTGTAAAAAGATATTATGACGTTTGCAAAAGACACCAGTTGGTGTCTCCATGCAAAAAAAATACAATAAATAAGTAAATATCCTCCCAATGCATTGTCTCAGCAAGTTTCTGAATAGACATTTGCGTGAAACAGAGTGAATCAAGGGAGCACAGTGTTATTCTTGACATGACTCTCTTCGAAAACGAAAACGAACGACACTTACCTTATCACATTTCAACCCAAAAACACCCAAGTATTGAACTGCAAAGTGGATGTCATAACCAGTCAGACTGTGGAAAAAATGAGTATGTACCATGACAGTTGATACTTCAAGGTGCATGCGTTGTGAGTTGTGCCACAGGATTCCCCTTACATGAAAATGGTCCCTACATGGAGTTTCCGCATCTCTGTCCAATGGTAGCCCACAAATATGACAGCCTACCTACTCATTCAATACATCGATCTCCTCTGATTTGGTCATGAGAAACCTGTTATCATTATTGCAATCAACTTCCCATGCAATTTTCTCACAGGATTATCCCCACAGTAAGATTCCAATTTTTGCAACTAGAGTCATACGAGCAAAATTGGAAATTTGGGGGAAGGTCTTATGGGACCAAACTGCTGAGGTCATTGGTCCCAAAGCCCACACACTACTTAATCTAACTTAAACTAACTTACTCTATGGACAACACACAAAGCCATGCCCGAGGGAGGACTCGAACCTCAGATGGGGGCAGCCACATAGACCGTGACAAAACGCCTGAGACCGCTCAGCTACCCTGCGTCATACGAGTATACAATTTGATATGCTGCCACACACAGCACATGCCATTCTGTGAAGTTGGTATGGGAGGCAGAAGGGTGCTAGGAGGCACTCAAAGTCAGCACAAATGACGAAGGGACATCGCTCCTAGTGGTGGACATTCTTAAACCTTAAGAAATTTTTATGCTCAGTATGCATTTTCACTCGTATCACATCTTGGCTCGAGCAATCAATGAGATACCTTTCAAGATATTCACTAGTGGTATACGAATTGAGGTTTCTATAGCAAAAATACCTTGATCTGTTATGTTTGGATAATTGGACAGAACGTGGGCCAGACATGTGTTTGATCCACACATAGTGTTGCTCATTGCCCTTGGAGATTAGCAACAGGTCTATTGATTTGTTCTGAACACTGTACTCATGGTTATCTTCATCTTCTGCCTTATCATGTACCATGGTGTAAATGTGAACAGAATAACTGGGGTTCTACCTCTCAAATTTTGGAATGCCCTGGTGTTTTATGGGGAATGATACGCCTTGGAAACAGTAATGCCTATGGACAACACGTGTTCTGTACATTCTTGAATTTCAAGCATGATTAGAGCAATTTCCATCACTAGCCAGAAGCGACTATAATCTCCCGCCCAGCGCAAAGTCCCAAGCGACTGGGAAAAAAGCAGGTGACTCCAGTATATAAGAAAGGTAAAAGAACGGACCCGCAGAATTACAGACCAATATCCCTAACTTCTGTTTGCTGCAGAATCTTGAACATATTCTCAGTTCGAACATAATAAACGTTCTTGAGACTAACAAGCTTATGTGCACGAATCAGCATAGTTTTAGAAAGCATCGCCCATGCGAAACTCAGCTTGCCCTTTTCTCACATGATATACTGAGACGTATGGATGAAGGGCAACAGGCAGATTCCATATTTCTATATTTCCAGAAAGCATTTGACATGGTGCCTCATTGTAGGCTGTTAACGAAGGTACGAGCATATGGAATAAGTTCACAGATATGTGAGTGGCTCAAAGGCTTCTTAAATAATAGAACGCAGTATGTTGTCCTCGATGGCGAGCGTTCATTAGAAACAAGGGTATAATCTGGAGTGTGCCAGGGAAATGCGACAGGACCGTTGTTGTTCGCCACGTTCATCAATGATTTGGCTGACAGGGTGGGCAGCAATCTGCGGTTGTTTGCGGATGATGCCATGGTGTACGTTAAAGAGTCGAAGTTGAGTGACTGTAGGAAGATACAGGACGGCTTAGAGAAGATTTCCAGCTGTTGTGATGAATGGCAGCTAGCCCTCAATATGGACAAATATAAGTTAATGTTCGGATACGGTATTACTAGTGTCCTGCTTCACACAGTCAAGTCGTTTAAATATCTGGGTGTAACACTGCAAAGCGATATGAGGTGGAACGAGCATGTAAAAACTGTGGTAGGGAAGGCTAATGGTCGGCTTTGGTTTATTGGGAGAATTTTAGGAAAGAGTGGTTCACCTGTAAAAGAGACCGCATGTAGGACGCTGGTATGATCAATTCTTGAGTACTGCTCGAGTGTTTGGGATCCGTACTAGGTCGGATTGAAGGAAGACATTGAAGCAATTCAGAGTCAGGCTGCTAGATTTGTTACCGGTAGGTTCGAACAACACATAAGTGTTACAGAAAGGCTTCAGGAACTGAAATGGGACTCCTTGAAGGGAAGGTGATGTTCTTTGCGAGAAACACTATTGAGAAAGTTTAGAGAACCGGCATTTCAAGCTGACTACCAAACGATTCTACTGCCGCCAACATACATTGCACACAAGGACAACGAAGATAAGATATGAGATACTAGGGCTCATATGGAGGCATACAGACAGACGTTTTTCCCTGACTCCATTTGCGAGTGGAACAGCAAAGGAAATGACAAGTAGTGGTACAGGGTACCCTCCACCACACACCGTATGGTGGCGTGCGGAGTATCTATGTAGATGTACCCTGAAGAGCTAAAGAAACTAGTACACATGCCTAATACCAAGTAGGGCCCCCACGAGCAAGCAGAGCTGCCACAACACAATGTGGCATGGACTCGACTAATGTCTGAAGTAGTGCTGGAGGGAACTGGCACCACGAATCCTGCAGGGCTGTCCATAAGTCCGTAAGAGTATGAGGGGGGTGGAGATGTCTTCTGAGCAGCACATTGCAAGGCATCCCAGATACACTCAATAGTGTTCATGTCTGGGGAGTTTGGGGGGCAGTGGCCGTGTTTAAACTCAGAAGAGTGTTCCTGGAGACACTCGGTAGCAATTCTAGGTGTGTGGGGTGTCGCACTGTCCTGTTGGAATTGCCCAAATCTGTCGAAATGCACAATGGATATGAATGGATACAGGTGATCAGACAGGAAGCTTACGTATGTGTCACCTGACAGAGTCGTATCTAGATTTATCAGGGGTCCCATATCACTCACACTGCACATGCGCCACACCATTACAGAGCGTTCACCAGCTTGAACAGTGTCCTGCTGACATGCAGGGTCCATGGAGTCATGAGGTTGTCTCAAAACTCCTCAACAGTCCAATGTCTGTGTTGACGGACCCAGGGGAGATGTAAAGCTTCATCTCGTGCAGTCATCAAGGATACACGAGTGGGCCTTCAGCTCCAAAAGCCCATATCGATGAAGTTTCGATGAATGGTTCACACGCTGACACTTGTTGAAGGCCCAGCACCGAGATCTGCAGCAACTTGCGGAAGGGTTGCACTTCTGTCATGTTGAACGATTCTCTTCAGTCGTCATTGGTCCCGTTCTTGCAGGATCTTTTTTCTGGCTGCAGCGATGTTGGAGATTTGATGTTTTACTGGATTCCTGATATTCACAGTACACTCGTGAAATGGTTGTACAGGAAAATCTCCACTTCATCGCTACTTGGCGACTACACCACCATGTTCAAGCTCACTTTAATCTTGATAACCTGCCACTGTAGCAGCAGTAACCGATCTAATAACTGTGTCACACACTTGTTGTCTTTTTTTGCTGAGTGCAGCGCCGTATTCCGCCTGTTTACATATCTCTGTATTTGAATGTGCATGCCTATACCAGTTTCTTTGGTGCTTCAATGTAGATGTAGATATCCTTTTGATTCCAGAAACTATTGCATGCCTGCTTTAGCAATGTATCTTTCGGAAGATGAATCCTAGATCCCCCAAAAAGTGGATCAGAGACATGTGAGTATATTTCGACATGCCTTACCAGATTCCCTTTCCCAAAATGGCCCAGTATGACACTTTTGGTGAAAGTTGTGGACCACTATGTGATTGATTCACACCATGATATCACACTAGTTCTCCCCCAAATTTGGACGATGCTCTGATCTTCAACACTACTGTCGTCTTTTGGGTGGGTGAGGGTGGGGTGGGGGGCATGAGTTCACATTACAGAACTGTTTCCACTTAATGGAGAGATACAGAGGATTGTTGACATATCCGAGGAGCTCCCCTTCCAGAACCCTTTGACAAGCAGCAAGGAAAGTGGAAGGATCTCATTACCTCACATTGAGTTATCAATGTGGGCAAATGAGATCCTGCCCCAAAGTGTACTAGCAATCAGGGAGTTGTCCAATCTGGCTGCTGGACTTACTTGATGATCCGTAATAGCGTGGGTGGGGGTACTGCTGCTGCTAGACCTAACATGACGGTACAGTGATCTCCAGTGACACTCACAAGATGGGTCATAGTGTGGAGATTGTGGCCTAGACCATGACATATGTGCCAGAGTCGTGATGCCATACCATGGATAGGCCTGGATCATCGATGAACTGGGCTGCAGTGCAGGTGTCAACACACTTGTCTGCTACTGTTGCCCCTGAACGTCTGGTCGTGGGTACATCGTCATAGATGATGAAGGGTCAGGCTGCTGCTACTTCACAGCCACTTATGGTGACATCATTGCAGAGGATGTTGGGTCCAGCTGTTGCTGCATGGCTAGCTGTGGCATCGTGGGTGACGGGGGACTGGGCTATTACACAGTTGGCTAATGGTACATCCACGAGCCAGGCTGTTGCTGCATAGCTAGGTGTGGGTACATTCACTAACCGGGCTGCTGCTGCACAGCCAACTGTGGGTACCTCATTCACAGTCCAGGCTACATCATTGTCATAGGAATGGGTGGAGTCGGCTGCATCATCATGGATGATGGAGTGGGCTGTGAAACATCAGTGTAGATGACATGCTGGACTGCTGCTGCACGTTCCGCCATGGGTGCACCATTATTAGCAGGCTAGGTGCTGCTGCTGCAAGCCCAAGTCCATGACCCACAATCTCCTCTATATCACCTGCTCAGACAAAAGGAGGAAAAGATATTAAGTACCATGCATAATTTAAAAAAAAATGGATGCATGCTGGTGTCTACAGTGTGTCTACTAACATTCAAAATTCATCGCTTCTGAAAGAGTCTACAGGATCCTATTGGGCGCTACCTCCAGCAATAGTTGGTCCAGCTTTACCTGCACATAGACATTCCCCTGGCTCATGTTACCGAGTGCACCTAGAAACATGCAGAAACACATCACATTAATAATCCATTCATGAAATTGTGTTGTTGGGGATTAGTATGATTAGAAGAAGAAGAAGAAGAAAGGAAGAACTGATACTATTCATGTATTCACTCCTCAATCACTGACATCATGCTTCATGAACAAAAGCTGGAGAAATGGTTCATAGGATTCATCATCATTATCGAGTGCGTCTACAAGAAGACAAGGACACATAATGTTAGTAATCCAAGCATGTAATTGTGTGTGTTGGGGTTAGTGTTGTTAGAAGAAGAATAGAAAGAACTATTACTCATGTATGCACTCGAAAATAAGTAGCGTCATCCCCCATGAGCTATCTGTACAGAATGGTGTTGGCTCAGCTACTATGGGGTTCTGCTGCACATAATTGTCATTGCTAATGACAGTGAAAGACTGTGATAGTGTCGAGTAGATAATTATTGAACTCAGCTGTGGAACTGGACCCACCCTCCTGGCCTCAAGCTGATTGAAGAGTTCTACAAGAGAGAGAAACAAAAACATAACATCACATAACTGCATTATTATTCACACACACACACACACACACACACACACACATATATATATATATATATATATATATAGGGTGTTACAAAAAGGTACGGCCAAACATTCAGGAAACACTCGTCACACACAAAGAAAGAAAATATGTTATATGGACATGTGTCCGGAAACGCTTACTTTCCATGTTAGAGCTCATTTTATTACTTCTCTTCAAATCACATTAATCATGGAATGGAAACACACAGCAACAGAACGTACCAGCGTGACTTCAAACACTTTGTTACAGGAAATGGTCAAAATGTCCTCCGTTAGCGAGGATACATGCATCCACCCTCCGTCGCATGGAATCCCTGATGCGCTGATGCAGCCCTGGAGAATGGCGTATTGTATCACAGCCGTCCACAATACGAGCACGAAGAGTCTCTACATTTGGTACCAATGTTGCGTAGACAATAGCTTTCAAATGCCCCCGTAAATGATGACGTGATTGCACAATTGCGTGCGGATTCTCGACAGCCCACACATGTTGATTGTCAAAATTTACAATTTGATCACGTTGGAATGAAGCCTCATCCATAAAGAGAACATTTGCCTGAAATGAGGATTGACACATTGTTGGATGAACCATTCGCAGAAGTGCACTCGTGCAGGCCAATCAGCTGCTGATAGTGCCTGCACACGCTGTACATGGTACGGAAACAACTGGTTCTCCCGTAGTACTCTCCATACAGTGACGTGGTCAACGTTACCTTGTACAGCAACAACTTCTCTGAAGCTGACATTAGGGTTATCATCAACTGCACGAAGAATTGCCTTGTCCAATGCAGGTGTCCTCATCGTTCTAGGTCTTTCCCAGTCGCGAGTCATAGGCTGGAATGTTCCGTGCTCCCTAAGACGCTGATCAATTGCTTCGAACGTCTTCCTGTTGGGACACCTTAGTTCTGGAAATCTGATACAAACGTACCACGCCACAGCTATTGCCCCATGCTAATCCTTACATCAAATGGGCATCTGCCAACTCCACATTTGTAAACATTGCACTGACTGCAAAACCACGTTCGTGATGAACACTAACCTGTTGATGCTACGTATTGATGTGCTTGATGCTAGTACTGTAGACCAATGAGTCGCATGTCAACACAAGCACCGAAGTCAACATTACCTTCCTTCAATTGGGCCAACTGGCGCTGAATCGAGGAAGTACAGTACATACTGACGAAACTAAAATGGGCTCTACCATGGAAATTAAGTGTTTCCAGACACATGTCCACATAACATCTTTTCTTTATTTGTGCGTGAGGAATGTTTTCTGAAAGTTTGAGTTTGGCCATACCTTTATGTAACACTATATATATATATATATATATATATATATATATATATAGGGAAACATTCCACGTAGGAAAAAGTTTATATATATATATATATATAGAGGGAAACATTCCACGTAGGAAAAATGTATCTAAAAACAAAGATGATGTGACTTACCAAACGAAAGCGCTGGCAGGTTGATAGACACACAAAGAAACACAAACATACACACAAAATTTAAGCTTTCGCAACCAACAGTTGCTTCATCAGGAAAGAGGGAAGGAGAGGGAAAGACGAAAGACACAAGCAGACGCTTTCGTTTGGTAAGTCACATCATATATATATATATATATATATATATATATATATATATATATAGAGAGAGAGAGAGAGAGAGAGAGAGAGAGAGAGAGAGAGAGAGACAACATGAACAGAAATCATCTCCTCATACCTGTATCGTCAGAGGTCAGTCTGGGTCACTTATTAGCGACACCATTGTTGTCAGCAGTGCCAGCAGCAATACGAGGCTTCATAGCACTGACAGAGTTTTAGGTATGAGGAAAGAACAAGGATTTGCACCAAATTGCCCCCTTTATACAGGTGAGAGCCACATATTTCAGCCAGTAAGAAATAAGGATGCTTATCACTGCATACGAATAGTCAAATTGGTTCATTGAATGCCTGGGTGCGAGCAAGTCAGGAACTGACTACTGTCATGCTGCAGTACCTTTGATGAACAGAATATTTTATTCTTCCACTGATTTATGGCTGCACTATAATGCAGGTGTTAATATATTTGTGCAGGTGTGCGGTATACCATATTCAACATTGTATGAGGGCTTCAGCACATCCGATGGTAAGTATTTTTCCAAAACTTTGCAGGACTTCTCCATTAATGGCCACTGGGAGCGCCACCTATTCACAGCAGCCTGCATGCAAGGACCCACATTAACATCTCTGTATGCATTCAGTGGCCAATCATCTAATAAGTGGACAGAGGTAAACACCTCTTCACAAAAATGTACATACTTCCAAGTATTAACTGTGAGGGCTATGCCATGTGTGACTGCAGCGAGTGCTTGGCTGGGCCCTCAGTAGCAGTGAGCTGACACAGGTGGCTGCCCAGCAGCAGTGGGCAGATCTGCAGTGGACGCTGGTGGTATTGCAGCCATATGGGTGGTAGTCACCAGACAGTAGTCAGAACTTGGCCAGACTGAGAGCAGCGGTTGGGCAGGATTCAACAGGCCCGTGATATCATACTCACATGATTGGAGTCTGCAAACAGTTGATTCTCATTTGGTGGTGCTGGCAGCATGAATAACAATTTGTCGTTTTTATGCACACTTAGTGTATCCATTACACGTATCATTGGAACCAATTGACAGACAAGGAAAAAAGTAGTTATCTAATGTTGTAGTATGGTAGCAAGTGGAGTAATTTCACCTTGCTACATTTCAGTATGACTGATGCAGAAGCAATGGAGGATGGTGGATTCCTTCTGGGAGGAATGGAAGGAGGAGTGCCATGCAGCCATAGTCTCCTTGATAGTGCAGAGTTCACTGAAGGGGACAGTACCCCTACAGATGTTTGCAATCTCCAAGTGAGTAGATGCCTTATCTGCACCCAAAAATCTGTGCCTGGGTTCATCATAGTGAATGTGGCCTACTGTATACAGGTTACAGTCATGAGATGCAGCAATCTTGCGAAGATAGTCTACTAAACTGAAGCATTTCTGTGTTACAAGCTGTACAGATTGTGAATGTTTGAGCTTAGAGTGCTGTGAGATCTGCTACATATGTTGAACTTTTTCTCTAAATATCCAAAGGTTGCTAATCTGTTTGTAAATGTAAGTTTCTGACTGATTCCTTCTTACAGAAATGAAATTTAAATGTAACATAAGAGTGTGAAGCCACACAGAAACTGTGAAATGTAACACATAAGTAATGTGTAATGTGTTATCTACAGGATATGAGTATTGCTAGTAATTCAATGGCAATATTATGTAAAGGATAGATTTCTAGTCACCATACAGAAGAGATGTGGAGTGGCAGACAAGGGAAATGAAAAGACTGCTATAAATTTGAACTTTCAGCCAAAAGGCTTTTCTTCTAAAGTAGGAAACACACACACACAAACACACACACATACACAAATACAGGGAGAGTCAGGAGGAAAGGTAGATGCTTTGAGGGGTGATATTATTAGTGATTCTGAACAAAAGACTTCTAATGGATGTATGCCCTATTCCGAATGGTTTCCGAGATATAACACATTTTATATCACTTTTGTACCTTTTTATTGAATAACTTGAAAAAAAAAAAAAAACTACACCCTCCAGTAAAAACGTGTCACAGTACAAAATTAAACTATATTAAATTTTCTACAAAAAAGGTCTTCTTTATTTTTTTCTCTAGAACTAATGGTTTGTGCAAAGAGAGTGCGAGAAGGTTGAAAAACTCACTGGACATGCATGTGCTGTAGCTTACATAGTTTTTGTAGACTAATTCGAGGTAGCATATTAAGGTAGCAAGTTGAGACAAACAGTTTGATACGGTACGCTTGTGGTCTATCAAGTCGGGAAACTACCTCAAATTGGCCTACAAAAACTACACTACTGGACATTAAAATTGCTACACCATGAAGATGACGTGCTACAGACGTGAAATTTAACCGACCAGAAGACGATGCTGTGGTATGTAAATGATTAGCTTTTCAGAGCGTTCACACAAGGTTGGTGCCGGTGGCGACACCTACAACGTGCTGACATGATGAAAGTTTCCAACCGATTTCTCATACACAAACAGCAGTTGACCGGTGTTGCCTGGTGAAACATTGTTGTGATGCCTCATGTAAAGAGGAGAAACGTGTATCATCCTGTTTCCGACTTTGATAAAGGTCAGATTGTAGCTTATCGTGATTGCGGTTTATTGTATCGTGACATTGCTGCTCGCGTTGGTCGAATTCCAATGACTGTTAGCAGAATATGAAATCTGTGGGTTCAGGAGGGTAATACGGAATGCTGTGATGGATCCCAAAAGCCTCGTATCACTAGCAGTCGAGATGACAGGCATCTTATCCACATGGCTGTAATGGATCGTACAGGCACGTCTCGATCCCTGAGTCAACAGATGGGGACGTTTGCAAGACAGCAACCATCTGCACGAACAGTTCGATGACATTTGCAGCAGCATGGACTATCAGCTCAGAGACCATGGCTGCGGTTACCCTTGATGCTGCATCACAGACAGGAGCGCTTGCGATGGTGTACTCAACGACGAACCTGGGTGCACGAACGGCAAAACGTCATTTTTCGAAAGAATCCAGGTTCTGTTTACAGCATCATGATGGTCACATCTGTGTTTGGCGACATCGCGGTGAACGCATATTGGAAGCATGTATTCATCATCGCCATACTGGCATGTCACCCAGCGTGATGGTATGGGATGCCATTGGTTACATGTCTCTGTCACCTCTTGTTCGCATTGACGGCACTTTGAACAGTGGACGTTACATTTCAGATGTGTTACGACCCGTGGCTCTACCCTTCATTCGATCGCTGCAAAACCCTACATTTCAGCAGGATAATGCATGACCGCATGTTGCAGGTCCTGTACGGGCCTTTCTGGATACAGAAAATGTTCGAGTGCTGCCCTGGCCAGCACATTCTCCAGATCTCTCACCAATTGAAAACGTCTGGTCAATGGTGGCCGAGCAACTGGCTCGTCACAATACGCCAGTCACTACCCTTGATGAATTGTGGTATCGTGTTGAAACTGCATGGGCAGTTGTACCTGTACACGCCATCCAAGCTCTGTTTGACTCAATGCCGAGGTGTATCAAGGCTGTTATTTCGGTGAGAGGTGATTGTTCTGGGTACTGATTTCTCGGGATCTATGCACCCAAATTGCGTGAAAATGTAATCACATGTCTGTTCTGGTATAATATATTTGTCCAATGAATACCCGTTTATCATCTGCATTTCTTCTTGGTGTAGCAATTTTAATGGCCAGTAGTATATGTAAGCTACAGTCCATGTGCGTCAAGCGAGTTTTTCAACACTTTCACACTGTCTTCGCACAAACCATTAGTTCTAGAGCAAAAAATGAATAGGACCTTTTTTGTAGGAAATCTACCATAGTTTAATTTTGTAATGCAACTCATTTGTGGTGGAGGGTGAGGTTTTTGAGTTCTTCAAGAAAACATACATAAGTGATATTAAATATGTTCTATCTCAGAAACCATTTGGAATATGGCAGAGGTCCATATGAGCTGAGGCCAGGCTGCCAATGATATTTTTCAGATGCCAGACAAGTGTTGTGACTCAGGATGTTCAAGCAATCATTATTCCAATGTCACTAAAAACAACATCCTAGTGTTCCAATTCCCAGTTGATACAGATATGCACTGTGAATGGTTGAAAGTGGTCCAAAGGAAAGACTAGTTTACCTTCCAAGAGATCTGTGGTATGTGCTAAGCATTTTGGAGAACAGGATATAATAAACCTTGATATGTCTAAAGACATGCTAAAAATGAGCAGAAATAGCCATGAACTTGAACAAAGATACAAGATGATAGAAAAAATCTAAATGTAAGAATGCTGAAATGAGAGGAAGATCTTCATAAGAGAAAGAAGGAGTGGGTTGCAAACACTGTGAGTAAAAATGTTTTACAGACTTGTGTGAAATGTAGGTAGGACTGTGTGAAGCAACAAGTGGTGCCATATTCTAATTAACGATTTGATATGGCTATGTTGTTATCAGTGGAAGGCATTCCAAAAATTCAAATTAATGTAAAGACTGATACTTGCATGTGTGATCAAGTATGTGCTGGCAGTAACTTTGTAAGTGCCCATGATCTGCACTGAATATTGCCTCTAAACCTGAAAGTAACTCAACAGTCACAGCTAAAGAACATTTTGCAGAAGCATGTAACCCATAAAACACCCACTGAAAGTCATGAGCATAATTGTGTCACAAAACTAAAAAAGTGTGCTGCGTATTTGGAGCAAAATTTTACTGAAGACAGGGGAAACAGCCCTCACATCAGTTTCTTGAGTGAATAAATTATCTTATACTATATCAAGAAGATAGGTACTCTGTCAATATGTTGTATAGCCTTTCATAATATTTGAACTGTCAAGTGCAGTAAATATTTCTCTTTTTTTAAACTGTCTTCTATATCCAACATGTGCAAACCAAATACAAAATATTATTGGTTCCTTAAATATATCAGCAAAAAATAAGTCAAGTTACTGTCATTTTCTTAAGACTGTAGCAACAAGATTTCCTGAAGAGCAAAGAATATGTATTTTACTACTGGATGAAATTCATATTAATCCAACCTTTCAATTCAAGTGAAGTGTTATAACTGGTCTTGTTGAGAATTCATCTGCAAGGAGTATACATGGACAAGAAAAAAGATCCCAGATTTCTTGGGTGAAAATATAATTTTTCCTGGCAGAAAATGCACCTTTTTTGCATTGGGCGACAATATACTTTCCCTTAGAGCTGTAAAACTTATGAATCTTTTAAATGGTAAATGTTTTATTCAGCAGCATGGAACTTCCTGGCACTTTAGGAGATGAAACACAGAAAAAAATGCATTTTGGAAAGATCTTTGATGCTCAGCAAAGCGTATACTGCATATTTTTATGCGGTGAAGGTATAATTAAGAATTCCATGAAATACAGCATGGTAGCTTCCAAAGCACTAAAACTGAGATTGTGCTGCACGGTGCACGTTCATCAGCCAATCATAGCTCATGTCACTTGATTTCACCAGCCAATGACAGCAGATATTCAGAGCATAGGACACGTCATGCAGTCAGCCAATAATAACATCACTGTTAAGGAGCATAAACATACAAATAAGAAAAATTTATGGTTCAGATTAATATACATACTGTGTAGCTACAAGAAAAGGTAGGCTATCACATATAATATTGCTGTTTTAAATGTGTGTCACACTTTAAGATACATCAAACACAAATGTGCCAGGAAAAATTTTAAATAATGGCATAAATGACTGATCGTCGGGGCCCAAATTTTATTGGAAAATAATGCTTCTCAGACCACCATTTGCAATAATTTCCCATGACCTGTTAGAAACGTAAACTGTTGTGACATCGGACATCGTGCTCATCGAAAACAGTTTGTTGTTGTGAAGTATTGCATAATCTTTGTCCTAAAGCCTTTGAAACATTTTGCTGTCAGCAGATGCTTGTGTGTGCTCTGTGTTTTGTTGTTGTAAATGGTGCATTTTCTTTGCAACTAAAGTTTTCTTTTTTATTATTCTGCAGTAGCAGATTAAAGCAAAATTCTTTGTTAGAGTATCAGTTCTTACCAGAAAAAATTACAAAAATTTCATTGAAAACTAAAATAATGAAAAATTTCCACAATTATAAAACATTCCCTGTTTTTCCCAGATTTCCAGGTTGTCCCAGGTTGTGGGCATCATTATTTAGAATGGAAGCTGTGGTGTCACGATCACTGATGATGTCACACAAGCAATCAACCACAGCAAAGATGCTGCATGTCTGTGAAGCAACGGAAATCTGCTTCAGGCACACCTCCCAGGAGATGCCAGGTGCCACTGCAACACTGCAGTTATGAAATACGACCACAAGGGTCAAGCAAAACAGCTCTCTGAAGTTCAGAAGGAAGAAAGACTAGGGTTTAACACCCTGCAGACATTGAGGTCATTATAGACAGAGCACAAGCTTAGATTGTTTCAGGGATGAGGAAGGAAACTGGTCATGCCCTTTCTAAGGAACCATCCTGACATGTGCCTGTAGCAATTTAGGGAACTCATGGAAAATCCAAATCAGGATAGCCAGATGCAAGTTTGAACTGTCGCCCTCCTGAATGCGAGTCCAATGTGCTAAGCACTGCATTACCTAGATCGGTCTGGAGTTCACACTGAGTCTACTTCTGCTTCCAGCTGACACAGTTGTTGCTCTGTTGAGCTTATGTCAGACTTTTATATTTAGAGTGTTTAGTTGTGTCTAATGGACAGTGTTTGTAGTAACTGCATTTAAAGTGACAGATCTACAGACTTGCCATATCATGCAACTCAGTAACTTTGGCTGCTTCTGTGTTTACTGTGGAAATCAAGGGTTACATTTGTATAAATAATTCCATGCATGTTCCTGTAAGTCACAGCAGTGGAGACCTCCAAAGATAAGTGTCTTAAGTACTAAATAAAGAGTTGTGTTATTTGACTGTGAGTGTTAATGGACTGTTCCCTTTTTTCACCTGCTTATATGAAAGGAGAACACAGTAGTGGTGATGAGGATGAGATTCAAACCAACACGTGCATAGCACATTGGATAAAGCACAACACAATTACAGCCAGCTGCAAAAAGAGGTTCTGGCTATGATTTACAGGGCTACTCAGTTCCTATGCTTTCACTTGACGATGGACCACAAGCCATTGACGGCCGTTTGGTTCCTCGCAGCCCATCCCACTCAGACAGTGCAGAAGCTACAATTATGGGACTTACTGTTGTCTAATTACCAATAAAAATTGATGTATTGGCCTAACACTAAGCATTCCAATGCTGACTCCTGTTGTGGCTACTTTTTGCTGACTTGCAAGTGAAACAGCATTGGACCCAGCTTTGGAGTGTGGTTCCAGACATTGTTTGCCATGGATGGCCTTATAGCATAAATGGAATCCATCACCCTGTGGTAGACTGCTACTTTGCACAATTTCAAGCCATCTCTGTGCAAATGGGCATCCTCCTCCATACAAAAACTAGCGATGCTCTAGTAATGGCTCCTCAGTCCCTTCATTGGGAAGTACTCATACTGTTACACCAGAGTCATTTGGGTGTTGTCCGAACCAAACAGTTAGCCAGACCATTGCACATGGCCTGGGACAAACTCTCAGATAGAGGTGATTACATCACAGTGTGCAACTCTCCCTCAGCATTACTTTGATTGGCCACACCCAACTGGACAATGGCAGTGGCTGCATGGAGACTTTGCTGGTCCATGTAGGAATACCCACTGGTTATTGGTGGTAGATGCTTATAGTAAGTTCCCTTTTATCACTCCCATGATGTTCACTACATCTATGAGTACTACATCAGTCCTGATTTCAGTTTTTTGTATTGAAGTGTTACTGGAAGTAATAGTGTCTGATAATGGGCCACAGTTCATGTCAAACAAGTGTGGAACATTTTGCCAGAACCTTCAAGGTACAGACGGACAAGTTACAGGCCATCCTCTCACAGGTCCACGTCATCAGTGTGTTTTTGTCGTCTTACCACTCCTCATCCAGGGATGGCAAGTAGCCAATAGAACTCCCTTGTGGCTCTCATACAACATTGCTCCACCTCTTGCATCCACCTGAAAGGATCATTGTTCACAGACCCAGTTTGTCATCAGGGCAGTAGCCACTGTCACAGATGCAGTCGTCTCCTGCAGCTCAGTCATCTCCTCCATCAGGGATACCTGGAGCTGCGTACTGTATTGCAGCCACGATGGCAGCCTGCGCTGCATCCAGCGAAGGAGCTGCATCCAGCCATCCAGCCAGGCACACCAAAGGTTTCCATCACTGTCTCTGGTCCCCCATCTGTGTCAACATCTGAGTCTGTGCCTACAGACGCTGGCACACACCCTGTGACTAGTTTCCAATTGGCATTTCCAGTCATGGTCAGGGCAAATGCCAGGGTGTGGGTGGGTCCTTGGTGCTGACTACAGTCTCAGCTGCTGTGCCTGCAATAGTGTCAGTGTTCCATCCTCCTCCTAACCCTCATGCTTCACCCCTTTACATAATGCTTGTGTGGATGTTTGTGCAGTATCATCAATGACCGCACTGTGGTGCACAGACACAAGTAGACAGAAAATGTCTGCTTGTGACTGTGTATGTGCAGATGGATATGTGTGTGTGTGTGTGCAAGTATATACCTGTCCATTTTTCCCCCCTAAGATAAGTCTTTCCGCTCCCGGGATTGGAATGACTCCTTACTCTCTCCCTTAAAACCCACATCCTTTCGTCTTTCCCTCTCCTTCCCTCTTTCCTGATGAAGCAACCATTGGTTGTGGGAGCTTGAATTTTGTGTGTATGTTTGCGTTTGTTTGTGTGTCTATCGACCTGCCAGCACTTTCGTTTGGTAAGTCACACCATCTTTATTTTTAGATATATTTTTCCCACGTGGAATGTTTCCCTCTATTATATTCATATCATTTATATATAATTCCACACACGTTCCTGTCAATCACAGGAGTGGAACTCTCTAAAGGTAAGTGTCATTAAATACTAAATGAAGAGTTGGGTTTTTTGACTGAGTGTATTAACCAACTGTTCTCTTTTTCCATCTGCATATACAAAAGGAAAACACAACAGAAGCTGTAACATTTCTGGCTTTTCTAGTGGCATCTGCATTTTGCAACAAGAAGGAAGTTGTTCATTCTGTCCAGTGAAAAACACACCTGGGCATGTATTATATGAAAGAACACTAGCAATTTTGCAGTCTGTAATGTCACATGGATTTAGTCAAAACTATAGTTTGCAGTAACAATGCTGTAAACAGAAACACAACAAATAATTTGATAAACTTATCAGATGCATACAAGCCTCTCCCAGTCCCCTCATTTGATCAGAATTGTGATTGAGTTTTAAAAGCTAAGTTTGCTGATGTGGTCAACTTTCATAAAGCAGAATGCCTCCAGTATAAAAGCAGCTCCAAAACTCAATTAAAAAAGAAGTGTGTTCTTGAAACCAGTCACAGAAGATGAACTGAGGAAAGGTACACAGGAACTGAAGTCCAAGAAATCAGCTGGTGGTGATGAAATATCAAATCACATAATAAAGCTAGTAAGAGAATAAATAATCACACCTCTTCTGGGAATAGCAAACAGCTCTTTCAGAAATTAATTTTTTCCAGAAAACTGAAGATGAGCAGGGTTGTGCCAGTGTGCAAGAAAAGGAATAAGATGACTCCAACAACTAGAGACCAGTTTCACTGAAGTCAGATTCCTAAAAAATCATGGACATGTTTATGTGCAATGAATCATTTATGCGGACAAACGTAACATTCTTGTATGATCACTGTGTGGTTTCAGGATGAGTAAATCTTCGGAATTACCAGTTGCCAGTCTGACAGAATGCATTATACTGTCCTTAGATGAAAACAAAAGTTATATCAGGAATGTTTCTAGGTCACTCCAAAGCATTTGACACCGCTATCCAACAAATACTGATAAAAAATTGGTAAACTGTGGCATTCAAGTGCAAGCATGAGAGTAGGTACAACACAGAACAGTATGCAACAGGGGACAGTATGTATCAATAGTGAACTTACACCAGTCAGAAATCAGAGCCATCAAATATGGAGTGCCATGGGGTTATTGATGTTTAATCTGTTTGTAAATGATATACTCACATCAAAAAAAGTTTTGCACCACCCCGGTTCCCAGAACTCCTGAAGATAGACATTGACTGTGAATATTGTATCACAGACACAGTCCCTTTGACTGTTCAGAGATGTCAAGAAACCCAGCCAAAGATGTAAACAACCATGCATGAGCAGCACCTATTAGACAGAGGGGGTCCGACAGCCGATCAGTTCCAGTCATTCCACCAGGAAGGAGGCACACGGCTCATGTTGTCTGTAGTTCAACCATGCCTAGGCAGTCAATACCGCAGTTCGATCATGTCTGCATTGTTACTTTGTGCCAGGAAGGGCTCTCAACAAGCAAAGTGTCTAGGCGTCTCAGAGTGAACCAAAGCGATGTTGGTTGGACATGGAGGAGATACAAAGCGACAGGAACTGTCGATGACATGCCTCACTCAGGCCCCCCAAGGGTTACTACTGCAGTAGATGACCACTACCTACGGATTATGGCACAGAGGAACCCTGACAACAATGCCACTACATTGAAAAATGCTTTTTGTGCAGCCACAGGACGTCATGTTAAGATTCAAACTGTGTGCAATAGCCTGCATGATGTGCAAATTCACTCCCAATGTGCATGGCAAGGTCCATCTTTGCAACCACGACACCATGCAGCGTGGTACAGATGTGCCACACAACATGCTAAATGGACCACTCAGGATTGGCATCACATTCTCGTCACCGATGAGTGCCGCATATGACTTCAACCAGACAATCACTGGAGATGTGTTTGAAGGCAACTCGGTCAGGCTGAATGCCTTAGACACACTGTCCAGAGAGTACAGCAAGGTGGAGGTTCCCTGCTGATTTGGGGTGGCATTATGTGGGGCTGACATACGCCGCTAGTGGTCATGGAAGGCGCTGTAACGGCTGTACGATATGTGAATGCCAGCCTCCAACCTACAGTGCAACCATACTGGCAGCATATTCTCGAGGCATTCGTCTTCATGGGCAACAATTCATGCCCCCATCATGCACATCTTGTGAATGACTTGCTTCGTGATAACAATATCACTTGAGTAGAGTGGCCAGCATGTTCTCCAGACATGAACTGGCTGGGCACATACCTGGGATAGATTGAATATGGCTGTTTATGGATGACGTGACCCACCAACCACTCTGAGGGATCTATGCTGAATCACCTTTGAGCAGTGGGACAATCTGAACCAACAGTGAGTGCATTGATGAACTTGTGGATAGTATGCCATGATGAATACAGACATGTATGAATGCAAGAGGACATGCTACTGGGTATTAGAGGTACATGTGTACAGCAATCTGGACCACCACCCTGTAGATCTTGCTGTATGGTGGTACAACATGCAATGTGTGGTTTTAATGAGCAATAAAAAGGGCAGAAATGATGTTTATGTTGATCTCTATTCCAATTTTCTGTACAGGTTCTGGAACTCTCAGAACTGAGGTGATGCAAAACTTTTTTTGATGTGTGTACATGTTGGAGAGGAAGAGAAGAAAATACTTTCAAGCAGATGACATGACAAAACTGAACAGTGGCCAAAATGTGTAACATCTTGACACACAAACATATATTTCTACAAATGTCACAGCTCAATGGCTTGTGGAAAATCAACTGGTCATAACCCTGATTAAGATTATGTATGTCTGTGCATATGGATTTAGAGGTGAACAATACAAAGCTGGTAGAAGCAGAGCATGCCCAGTGTATTATTATCTGTTACCAGTGGAGGCTGAATGACATTGACAAATGTATGTTCTGAAACTGATGATGTGGGGGGATGTAGCACCTCTGGGATAACTGGAGTAGCCATCACCAGAGATTTATTCTGTCACTCCTGAACTACTTTACAGGCTTAGGACTCTTGCAAAGACTTATCCACTGTGGTGGTAGGAACCAAAGAGGTGTTAGCTGCACCCTGACCTGCTGTTCATGGCTCCTTGAGGCACTGGCTGGTGTCAGATCACTGGTCTGTAGATTTCTGTGAACAGGGTGCACTAAAGGAAGGCCTGTCTCTGGTAGATGTCAGAGGAGGATGATGTTCCTCTGGCTGGGCACGGGGAATTGAGGTCCCTGATAATGATGCTGCAGGAACAACAAGAGGTGAGGACCTATCTCCCTTATGGGCTAATTTACTTGTGAGAATACCAGAGGTTGGCATTAAGTGAATGGATGGCATAAGTACTCAAGTTACTACCAATGAGCTGCACATAGTAATGGCACAAATTGACACCAATAGGGTGGGATAAAAATGATCACACTTTTACTATACTTCAAAATATGAGAGGTGATTTGAGGCCCTATGTTACTGGATTTTACATTCCTTAATTAGGGTAGCACAGTCCAGGGATTGTCTCCAAAATTTACACAGAATGGTGGCAGCCCACGCAATGAGTTTTCACGAAGTGGCTCACCAGTATTGGGAAATTGGGTTGTTCAAACAACAGGAAGACACGTGTCCAAAGCACTGGAATCTAAAGCACCACATTGGGGATGGGTAATATGACTTTGCAAGACAATATTAGACCATTATTTTGACTATATCAGGAAGCGAATCCCCCTTGAAATTGAGAATGAATGCTCCGGTGTCAATCTAATCATCTTCCAGGCCATGACACACGTGACATATGGAGAGAACCTCTTTCTTCTCTAAGTTTTCAGGTAACTCATCTGCAGTGTTAAGATCGGGTGAAAAGTTAAACCCTATATCACATTCAGGCTCTTTGGGGTGCTACAGTAACGGGTGTATCACCAAGTATTTTTCAGAGGAGTAACACTTGAGACTGTGTAGGTGTAACTGTTTTAATTAAGGCAGAATCACTTCATAATTTACCAAGGAAAGAGATTTCTCCAAATACATTTGCAATATTCTCCACAGTGAAAATTGGCTTAGTAGATACAAAGGACCACCCATCAGTCCTCCTGCAAACCAAGAACTGAGGGGAGTAAGCTTCTGCAGTTCACTTGATATTGCTTTTCTCTCCTGGTGTGGCGAAAAAGGGAAAGTTCTTGGGCTCGTAAAAATCTGCATAGAAGAATTCAGTTCTGTTTGAAGAAACTGCCAGAACCTCATGGTCCCTGGCTGATAAATTTTGGTTTTTTCACTGCACAAGATATGATCTATGAATCTGCCTGCTCCAGACAAGGGCTCTCCCCATGGGTATCTTTCAGTCAGAGCAATGGCCACCTGGAGTGGTAGCCTTTGCATGGAGGTGTGGTGCCTGAAACGGGCAGGCACCAACCCTTTGCATGTGCAGGGAGATAACATCTCGAGTATCAATAGTGTGTTCACTGCATATTCACGTGGCTACCACCATATAGGTATTTGATTATCCCTCTCATGGGCTGCCTACCATTCCCTGCATGGTCCAAACTTCTGTAAAAAATTTTGAAAATGTGGAGATAAAACCCAGATGTGAGGACCAAACAAGATTCAACCAAAATAAGTGGTGTAAAGTAAATAAATAATGTTGGTAAAATCATAATTGATGTCCTACAAAGAGGATGGGTTGTCAACAGGGAATCTGTCCTACAAGCCAAGTTGTAATCAGTGTGTAGGACTGTAGCACAGAAGTCAAGAAGAGTAAGCCGAGAACGTTGACACACGTCTTTACATAAAGGAGGTAATGCTGCGTCTTTTTCAGCTGTACTGTGATGCTGTGTCAGTTGAACATACATCCTAGGCTTACAAATGATCAGTAAGCAGGTGAATATGTGACAAGTTGATCACTTGAAAATTGGGTAGATAAAATTTTGCAAGAAAATTGATTTGTTGTTCTGTGAATGAGATCATAACTAGTATCCCACCACTTCAGCGATATAGACACCACCTCGCTAGTGGCAGCATTATTATCTGTGTGCCAAATAATTCCCTTTCAGGCTGCCGCAACTCCGCAGGTTGAGGCAAACGTATTGGACGGGTATGGCATGTGTTCCACTACAAGAAATACATACCTGATGCATCATGTGGATTGGCAGTTTGTAGCTTGTTAGTGAAGACTCCACACCCTCATTTGCAAAGACACTCAATGGAGCCCTCATTGTGTGTACCGTTGGCTTTAAGTTGGCTCTGACTTTGTTCACTGATACTGATGGGAGCTTCTAATGTTCACCCTGTACTAAGTTTTACGTCTTCACACACTAATAGTTAATGACAGTGACATGCTTAGCTTGTGTCATGCTATGACACAAAACTGCCAATGAGGAACTCAAACCCATACATGTTATTTGTGCATCACGGATACAAAGTTTATTGAATTGTGTTGGCGACAGCAGCTGATGCTGCAGCAGCAACAGAAACTACAGCAGAAAGTTCTGAGACAGAGCAAGATACTGCAGAAATAGTATACTGATTTGCTGACCTGCATAGCAGAGTGAAACAATGTTCCTCAAACAGCATCAACACCATTCGTATTTACTCCAGTGTTGTCAGCACCTATGATTCTGGCATCTGCTGGTCCAAAAGAAACTTTGAATAAATATCTCCAATGAGTCCTGCTGTTTTGCATGGCTAGTAGCATTTCCGATATTCGTCTTCAGTCTGCTTTGTTACTGTCTTCCAGTAGTGACATTTACAAACTAGTTTGCAAATTATGACCACTCACAGAACGTAATATATTGTCGTGAGATGTCTTGTGTAGTTTGTTATTCACTCATTTTTAGATTCAAATGCATGTAGTGACTGCTACACTATGTTTCAGTGTCAGAAGAAAATGAACCAGTGGTATAAATCCTGGTTGGCTAACCTCCAAGGTCTTAGTGTACAGTCCTGTTTTCTGTGTTCACAGTGTAAAATGTCTCATGCCAAATCTTTAATTAGGGGTGTGATAGTGCATCTATCTTCAGATCAGGAAGTTTGGGCTAGCACTCTTAGAACATCAGATGATAGTTTAAGAAAGGATCTTCACATACCTCAGTTATTTGGAATTGCAGCAGTGGCACAACACGCATACAAAATTGACTTAGGTGTGACAAAAATCTGTAGATTCTGTCGCATTATCACACAGAGGTATAAATATAAGCCAATTAGGAATATCATTAGAAATTCAAATGGGGATAGAGGTAGTGGTGACGACCTGAATGGCAGTTCACCAAGTGTGGTGAAAACAGGGAAATCCTCAGCCAAGCATTTAGTGATATGGGTACTTTATGGAAGAAACACTTTGATTTACTTGAATCAAATCGAGAAATGTACACAACTTAAAAGCAAGTATGTATCATTAAAATCCGATGCAACTTCCTTATTCTGGCTACACTTGTGCCTTTTTCTGTGAAGGCAGTAGTGAATAGGAACCTCTTTACTTAGAAGCATCAGGTGTTGTGACACTAATTGCATCTAGCTCTAACACTACAGGCCCAGACAGGAACTCAGTGCTGTACTCAGGGTGTGAGTCGCAGCCAGATGGCACAGCATTTTGCCGTACCAACAGCAACTCAATTCTCAGGGCAATGTCCAGCTTCCAGGAAATTCTGACAGTGGTGAAGTAAGCAGCAGTACTGGTCTTCCATGTCACTGAGCCCCCTTTGACCATATACACATCCCCAGGCCTGCCAAGTAGGTCAACAGCATGACGGGGCCATGGATCTGTGCCTGCTGTGTGTTGTTCTCTGCTGTGGGATCATTGACAAAGCTGGGCTGCAGCTAAATGACCACTGCCTGACTGATGGCTCTAGCCATCAGGTCGCCTTCACTTTGCCACCACCTCCATGAGACCACCAGTAGGGATCCTGAAGCCACTTCATGGTACAAGGTCAAAACTGAGGTCCTCCCACCTTTGTGCTGCTGCTGGGGTCTGAGGCTGCCAGATACAAAATCCTAGCCATCAGTCACTCAGTGACAGCCAGCTGCTCAGAATACATTAGTAGCTGAGGCTGCTCGCTATTGGGGTATCTTTTTGAGAAGCGTTTACGGTGGTGCATCCACACCGAAGTGCCTGGGAGCAGGATTACATGTGTGTCATCTGCTACTGCGGGCATGCTGCACTACATCTTTTTATGATTAACAATGAAGAACTTCAACAACATTTAGCTGCCTTCATTGACTTCACCTCTACCCACATCCAGCAAAGAACTACTCTCTCCCTTCAGTCTTTCTGATACCACTGCCAGCGGATGACACCCACAGTGGTAACTGATACACTTAATGGCACAATTTGGGTATATGCCAAATGCTGTGTACATATCCTACTCCCTTAATGAGCTTCATACTAAGTAAGTCTGATTTCAGGCCTGTTAGTTGTCGTGCAGTGTTCGCGGTGGAGGATTGGGGAATAGAGAATTTGAAGTCTGCCCCCCACCTTTTACACCAGCAAAGCATTTAGTCCTGCTGACCGATGTTTTGCAGTTGAGCACGGGTGCTGTTCTGTCACATAAGTATCCCCCCCCCCCCCCCCCCCCCCCCCCCGCTCCAACATCCGACATCACAGAATAACTGACTTAATGTGTGTCTAAATCACTAACAGAACCCCTGTGTGAATCTTCCAGATAATACAGCACAAAGATATAGCTATGGTCATTGTCTTTGGAACAATTATCATAGTGAGGTTCACTACTGGTCCACTATTAAGCACACCAATGCTAACACTGCCACATCTATTGATGGGTCATTATTACAACTTTGATTAGCAAGAGGCACTTTGTATTCAGACTGATGAAAACATAAGGAAGACACTCTAAAAATTCCATTTGGTGGCCAGAAGGTTGTTAGACTCAGATAAAAACCTGATGCTCTGCAACATAATTTGTTAAAAATATTTTGATTGGCTGCAGCACCTACTCAAAGCTATAAACCCACAAGAACAGACCTATTTTTCAATTAACCACAGGAGATACTTCTGCTGGACCACAGAATAATCAGAGTACCAGGTTGCAATTCCAACTATACTCTGTCCTCATATCTCCAAAGTATTACAGAAGACACATACTGGGACATTTTGAGGATTACAATGTTTCCAATGTACATTGACAGCACAGGTACTGATGGTAACATATCACTTGTGACCCAAGCCTGTGAAACGTGCACAGAAAAGACAGATGTGGCACAACATTTCTCTACATGACCTACTCCCGATCAGCCATGGGACCACATGCATATCAACTTTGCTGCCACATTCAAAGGGGGTTACTTGTATTGAACACTCCCTCTATCTTCCCACACATTGCTTCTGAAGGTCAACTCCACTTGGTTGTATAGTTCAAGGGTCCCTGAAATGGTTCTTCACTACATATAAATCCACCTTCATATAAGGACATATTTAACTAAAGGTGTTGAAAGAGCACAAGCACCATACCCTTTATGGTCTCCTGCACCCAACTCAGAGAGCCCAGTCCTAGCAGCACATCTTTGCAGGCTCTATAGTCTGGTACTGCACATATGGTTTTACATCTGTGTGGACTTACAGGATCATCACTTGTCATATTGGGCATCCATTGTAATAGATTACATTAGATTAAGGTTTTGTTCCATATACCCAAAAAATGAGATGATTCTCGTGGGTGTGGAACATGTCAGTTGTTATGAAGTAACAGTTGGCTCAAGAGAACCTTGTATGACATAACAGTTAGTTCTGGACATGACAACTGAAAGATATTCTGGCCTGACATGACCCAAGACCACTACTGCTATTGGTTATGCCTCACAGGCATCTCTGGTCCAGACCACCACCTTCCATACTTCAACACGCTACCGACTGAACCTTTGCCTCCAAACATCCCCTCCCCCAACCCTTGAGGCAAAGATACAATCTCCACCTGCACTTACACCATAGGTCCACAATGCCAAGACCAACGTAAGTAGCAGCCTATGAACGTCAAACCCCTGTCCCAGCTACAGAAGACCATCTCCACCCAAAGAACAAGTCATCAATTGACTGCAAATGGTCTCCAAGCCATTGTTAGTGCTGCACATCTCTCCCACCTCCCTATATCGGTGATATGTCTCACCACAAGCACTACCATACCTATGGACCTTCCACTTCCAGCTGCCACAGCAAATGCATCACACGGACACATTAGAATTAGGATTCAGTCACCCTGATAAGAAAGAAGTTGAAATAACAGGAGAGCCCCAAAAAGTGCATCAAATGCACAGAAAATTAACGTTAGTTTATTTCAGCAGAGTACTGGAGGACTGAGTAATAATGTGGAGGAGCTTCTTGTTTGTTTGGAAAATTTAGAGAGCTCTGAAGAGACAGACATCCTGTACCTAACTGAGCATCACATACCCACAGGGTTCGAGGCATTACATTCTAGCACCTTACTTGTACGGAACTAATATGGGAAAATGAGTTGTTACATGTCTTAAGACAGAAAAAAAGTTCAAAAACATTGAGAGAAGTAGATTTTGTAGTGATCGCCACATAGATGTGTGTGCTTGTGAATTAATAATGAAATATAGTTCACTTTCAACTGTAAATTTATATGGATCCCCACAGGGAAATTTTGAATTGTTTAAGATGAATTTGGATTCCTTACTATGTTACCTACCACATGGCAATAAGAAGTTAATGCTCTTTGGTGATTTCAGTGTAGATTTTCTAGAGAACTGTGATAGAAAGATGATCTGAAAACCTTCCTAGATCCTTCAATTTGTTCTCAGTAATAAACTTTCCAACACGGGTGCATAAAGACAGTAGGACCCTGATTGATAATGTTTTCTTTGAAACTCAAAGCAAGAAAATAACTGTATACCCAGCACCAAACACTATCTAACCATGATACACACTTCGGAAAAATAAGACAGTGTAGAATGAAATTTTCACTCTACAGCGAAGTGTGCGCTGATATGAAACTTCCTGGCAGATTAAAACTGTGTGCCGGACCGAGACTCGAACTCGGGACCTTTGCCTGTCGCGGGTAAGTGCTCTACCGACTGAGCTACCCAACCACGACTCACGCCCCATCCTCACAGCTTTAATTCTGCCAGTACCTCGTCTCCTACCTTCCAAACTTCACAGAAGCTCTTCTACGAACCTTGCAGAACTAGCACTCCTGGAAGAAAGGATATTGCGGAGACATGGCTTAGCCACAGCCTGGGAGATGTTTCTAGAATGAAATTTTCACTCTACAGTGAAGTGTGCGCTAATATGAAACTTCCTGGCAGATTAAAACTGTGTGCCGGACCGAGACTCGAACTCGGGAGTCTCGGTCCAGCACACAGTTTTAATCTGCCAGGAAGTTTCAATAAGACAGTGCCTTACAGTATTGATACTGCCCAGTGGAAAACAGAATAATTAATGACTTCACAACAAATGTTCTTAAGAATAATTTATAAAAGATAACTTTGAATGATATTTATAATGTACCAAATGCTGACAAATTTAGTCTATTCCATGATAAATTAATATCATTACATGAAAATAGGACATTAAACAGACCACTAAAGGGATTAAAGTATTTCATGAAAGGAAAGGGGAAGCGTATCTGTTGGCAAGAACAAGTTGAGACTCTGCAGTTGTTGCAAACTACAAAAATTACTCAGAATTACTTAGTAAAGTTATTAAAAATCAAGGAACATGCACATGTCAGAAACCAGTAATTCCAAGAACAGACTTAAAGCTAAATGAAAGTTAGTGAAATGAAAGACAGGACAACCAGCCACAGAACAGGATAACATCACTACTGAATTGCATGGAAGGGCTATAAATGATAGGTCATAAGTAGCAAATATGTTTAATTGTCATTTCTTAAATATAGTAGAAAACATAGTAACACACAGTTCAACTGAAAAATCACAGTAGTATGTTGAAAAAGCAACTACCATGTTAATATACCACCAACTTCTCCTTCCAAAATTAAGAAAATTATATATCCTCTCATAAATAAAAGTTCATTTTGACTTGATGGAGTTTTCAATAGAGTACGAAAGATTTGTTCCCATATAATAAGCCTTATCTTATCTGAAATATGCAATGCATCACTAGCTCAAGGCATTTTTCCAGAGAGATTTAAATATGTCGTCATTAAAACTCTACATAAGAAACGTTATAGGAGAGATAACTATCGACCTGTTTCATTACTGATATCATTTTTCCAAAATGTTAGAGAGTGTGATGTATTTTAGAATAGTATATGACCTGAGCAACAATAATAATCTCTGCCGGCCGCGGTGGTCTCGCCGTTCTAGGCGCTCAGTCCGGAACCGCGCGACTGCTACGGTCGCAGGTTCGAATCCTGCCTCGGGCATGGATGTGTGTGAAGTCCTTAGGTTAGTTAGGTTTAAGTAGTTCTAAGTTCTAGGGGACTGATGACCACAGATGTTAAGTCCCATAGTGCTCAGAGCCATTTGAATTTGAATAATAATCTCAGTAAATCACAATTTGGATTTCAGAAGAGTTACTTCACTGAAAATGCTATTTGCATGTTCACTCACCAAATTTTACTAGCATTAAATAACAAAATAGTGCCAGTTGATATTTTCTGCAACCTATCTAAGGCATTTGTGTGAATCACAATATTCTCCTAGATAAACTGAGGTTTAATGGGATTGATGATATAGCCAACCAACAGATAATGTCATATCTTACCAAAAGAATGCAGAAAGTCATATTTAGTAATCCAATCAATGTAATCAGGGGCATTATTCTGACTGGGGACAAATTATGTATGAGGTCCCTAGGGGTCAGTCTTATGTCCGCTATTGTAAAGAATCTTCCACTAGTATACAACAAGCAGAATTAGTTCTTTTTGCAGACAACACAAGTACTGTAATCAATCCAAGCATACATACAGTAACAAAAGGAATGGTAAACAATATTCTCAAAAGCATCAGTGTTTGGTTTCCTGCAAATGGTCTCACGTCGAATTTAAAAAAAAAAAAAAAAAAAAGACAACATATCATATTCAGTTCTGCACATCTATGCACCAATGATAACTGTAATACATGGCGAGGAAATAGTACTTACCAATGATCATCTTGTAGATATCTGTTGAAGGAGTTACACATTTTGACTACTGCCTACCAGTACGTCAATTCTCACATTAAGTTTGTTGTAAATTATCCACTATAGTTTAAGAAGAGCAATGATGTTCATACTTACGTCAGAGGAAAAAATGACATTCACTAATCCACAGTAAGGTTGTCTTTAGCAGAAAAAGAAGTGTACAATGGAACAACCAAAATTTTTGATTATGATATAAAACATGATAATGATATAAAACATCTGACAGCAGTAAAATTCGAAAACAAACTGAAAAAGTTTCTCCTTGACAAAGCCTTCTATTCCGTTGAATAATTTCTACTATTATAATGAGTAAAAAGTGGTGTGTAGGAATTACTAACTCACATCTGTATGTCTTTTTTTTCTCAAAAATTATATCAGCTTGTAGCCATATTTACAAAATAATTTGTGATGTAAATATAAAATGACTTGTTTCACATCATTATGATTTCTCATGCAAATAATCCATGGAGCATAAAACAAATTAACTAATGGTGATTTGCTGTTGGCCTGTTATAGGAAAAAAAAGTCTGGTCAGGCAGCCAGGTCAGCAGTTCATATCTTGTTATTGAAGCTTCTGTGTGCAGATTCAACAATATAACTGTTACCTCTAGTTTTGAACTTTGGCACTGAATCGTTGTTTAAGACAATTCTGGTTTTTTTTTATTGGTACTGATTTAAGCTTATTTTTTTGGCAGTCACAACTTTCACTCTGCACTAAGTTTTTGCCTATAGCCTTAGTTTTGATCTGTTTCCACATGCTACCATTCATGGGAGTGAGGTGCCTAGTTTATATCAGAATCGACAAACCTTACATCCTAACCTAAAGTTGACAGAACACTTTTGAAATCTTACAAATCAAAAGATTCATAGCCAGTTGGTGAGACTCATGACATCACACTGGAAGGTAATTCTATTGGCTTGACATTGTCAGAGAAATGTTGTGATGTGCTACGCAAAGACAGAATACGCACAGTTGTTATTCATTTTCATTCACTTACACAGTCTCCACAATATTATTAATCTATACTGACAAATTTGGTTACACACTGATTCTGACCTACATCTCCTACTTATCATAAGTACTCTGACTTATTAGACAATCTGATTATGACTCTACGACAGACTCAAACCTTCAGTGTTACCTACTTTTCCCCTCCCATTATTTCAGAACATCATGATCTGCTGTTGTTCTGTGAGTATGTGCGAATAACACCAATGAGAGAATGGATTTGGTGGAGTGATGGTGACTGCATTAGAAAAGTAATTTAATAGACTTCTTTGAATTCAGTATTTCTGTTATGTATGAGGCGGAACTAAGGGCCTCATGGAGAAATGGTGACCCGGCTGAGTCATGCAATTTGACTCTTAGTCTGATCACAAGGTGTGACCATTAATTGCAAGCATTGATAACATAGGCTGACGTGAAGGTCAATGAACTATACTTGACGGGATGTATCTGGAACAGCTTAGGTGATTAGAAAGTTACTAGACAGGAAAACAATTAAATACTTAGCTTTAATTAAGCATCAGCGGTGAACGTCGATCTTGACTTTGTA
The DNA here is from genome assembly GCF_023864275.1 of Schistocerca cancellata. Taxonomy (NCBI): domain Eukaryota; kingdom Metazoa; phylum Arthropoda; class Insecta; order Orthoptera; family Acrididae; genus Schistocerca; species Schistocerca cancellata. The sequence continues at coordinate 58,242,202 of NC_064629.1, read as the reverse complement.
CAATAACATTTACAAGTGCAGTTATAGACTGAACTGTGAATACTTCTTTACAATTCTGATTGTTTCACATATAGATCAACTGCCAATGCCTAAACAGTATGTGGCGCCTGGCTAGCTCGTAGCTACTGACTTAGCTGAAGGCTATGCTAACTAGCGTCTCTGCAAATGAGATCTCTGAAGTGAACCATTCCTATTAAAGTCAGCTGTAGAACTGGGCCAATGCACTAGCTTGTTTCGTAAGACCAGCCGAGTGGCGGCGCTCGGTCTGCTAGCGTCAACAGTGGCAACTCACAGGTCCGATGTGTACTGACGGACTGCGGCCAATTTGAAGCCTACAACCTAGCAAGTGTCGTGACTTGCGGTGACACCACAATTTCCTTGTACATTAAAACTCTGGGGCTGTAGTCCAGTACCAACAAATTATTTATCTGCAGTGATATTCTCAGAGGGTGGATGAAAGAACTTCTGGTTCTACTGTTTGAAAATGGACACAAAATATCAGTAAAACTGAAGACCAGAGTCAGTACCAAAGGTGTTCTTGAATGGTCTAAGTCAGGGCCGCACAAACACGGAAAACCGCACGCGTGCAAAGCGAGGTGCAGCGAGTGCCTGCACAGTGCATCGGTTCAACTCGGCATACTTCGCCTCAACTCGGCTTGCAAGGTGAGGCCAATGCTGTGCGCTGCCAGACGGCTTAGTCAACATTGGAATACGTAAGTGCAAGACAATTACCGGAATAATGGAACCATCTGCTTCAAAAAACGGGAAAATTGCCGAAAGTCAATTTAAACTGGAATGGGAACTCTCCTACTTTTTTGTGCGTTGTGACAATAAAGCCAAATGTCTAATCTGCGGTACACTAATTACGCGTGTCAGAAAATCGTCTATTGAAAGGCACTACAGCAAATTGCATTCAGAAAAGTATAGTGATATAACAGGGAATGCCAGAGAGGAAGAATTACGGAAGTTGCAAACTCTTGCAGAAGAGAATTCTGTATCTACAAATGAGGTTTGTTGCAAGTACTTTAGCATGTATATTTTGGTTAAAGGTCATTTGAAACGAAATAACATTTGTTTAGATTCCTTAGTTTTCGTTTTCACATAAATTATTTCTAACATATCTTTTTTTCTCTACTTTAGGGTGCAGAAGATGAGGGGTGTTGCGAAAGGACTCTCAGAGCTAGTTACAAAGTTGCTCTACGTTTAGCAAGAGCTGAGAGGCCATTTAGGGACGGGCCATTAATAAAAAACATTATGTTGGACGTAGTAGAGACAATGAATCCCACATTAGCTCCCGCATACAGCAGAATACCACTTTCCAGAATGACAATACATCGGAGAATCAACGACATTGCTGAGAATTTGCATGAACAACTGGCAGCCAAAATTGAAAACTTCCTAGCATACTCCATCGCACTTGATGAGTCCACGGATATTAACGACACGGCTCAGTCAGCAATATTTTTGCGTAGCGTGGACGACGACCTACATGTAACGGAAGAGCTCCTGGATATGATTTCGTTGAAGGACACTGTTACAGGGGCAGATATTTTAGCAGTTGTTGAAATGGCAGCTGAAGGAATACGACTCCCTTGGGAAAATCTGTTTTCCATAACCACAGACGGGGCACCAGCAATGTGCGGTAAAGCAAAAGGGTTTATTGGCCTACTGCGGAAAAAACTTAACATCCCGAATTTACCTTCCATTCATTGTTTTGCACACCAAGACGCTCTTTGTGCGAAAGTTATCAGTCGTCAAGATGTGATGAAGGTAGTGGTGCGTATCGTGAAGTACATTCGTTCTCATGGACTCACTCATCGTCAATTCAAAGAATTTTTGATTTCCTTTGAAGAGAAGTATCCAGATATTCCCTACGACGCTGAGGTTCACTGGCTGAGCAAAGGGAAAGTGATTTACCGAATTTTTCGACTACGCCACACTGTGGCTCAGTTTTTGGGGAGCAAAGGTCGTCTGGAGCCACTTTTTCATGACCCTGAATGGGTAGCTGATTTAGGATTTTTAGCAGACATTATGGCTCTCCTAAATGATTTAAGTCTGAAACTCCAAAAAGAAAACAATCTCATCAATGATATGATCAGCAAAATAAACGCTTTCCAGTATAAACTGAAGCTCCTCAAAAACAACCTTTCAGAGAAAAATACACAACACTTTCCTGAACTAGGTAAGCAAGATATAAATTGTAACTTTATTAAAATAGCCTGATTTTTATAACTGCTCTAATCAAAACGGTACTATGTTTTTGTTTGACAGCATCTGTGCAGGAAGGAGCGTGCTTTTTTGAAAAATACGTCGAGGTGCTACAATCCCTTAAAAATGCGTTTAACGACTGATTCCAGGTAATGTGCCGGTATATGACATACAGCTAAATAAAGGATATTGCATTACATATGCAAGTGTAACATTACTTTAAAACCAATAGTACACATTACATGTTTATTAAAATTTATCTCATTTTAGTACTTCGAAACAACGGCTTACATTACTTTCATTTATTAACATTGGCTTTGTTATTGTTTCAGGAAATTACCTACCTGCAGCCAGTTCTCGATGTTTTTGTGAAACCTTTTTCGATGGATATTGAAAGTGCGCCTTCAGATTTACATTTCGAACTAATTGATTTGCAAAGCGATGTTCACCGAAAGGATGTGTTTTACAATACAAAAGGTTTGCTTCGATTCTACCAGAATTTGCCAAAGGAAGAATTTCCCAAGTTACACAGAGAAGCAGCGAAGATTATTTGTATGTTTGGTTCCACTTGTGTATGTGAAAGGTTTTTTTTCTGTTTTGTCTTGTACAAAAACTAGATTGTGTGCGAGTATTTCTAATTGTAATTTAAAAAATTCTCTCAGAATTGCTGTCAGCCATTCTCTTGTTCCAGATCTTAGTAGCATAATTGCAAATAAAATAAAGAGCACATAGGAAGATATATTTGTGTTGAAACCAAATTTAAAATTTTTACCATTACAGTTATTATATAAATCTCTTTTGTACTGGTACACCAAACTAAGCTCTCCACCTAGTGTCCATTAGTATTTGGCAATGACGAAGACAACAGGGTAAAAGCTTTGAAACAGGTCGAGACAGGCAGTGCGCACGACACAAGCTAAGGAAGTGAGAGGCAGCGCTGTTGCGCAAAGCCGAGGAGTGGGGGTCTGCACCGTCATCAACATAGCGCAGCCGTCTACTGTGCGATGCACCAGTGCATGCACCTGGTCTAAGTAGTTATGGTAACTGCTCACGGAAGTAAGAGATTTGGGTTTGACTCCATCTGGCACAACTTTTAAACTGTCACAACTGATAAATTTTCTGTTCTGTTCGCAAGTATGTATTTAAATAAGTGGGAATATAATTGTATAGTACATGACTGACAATGCTCCACTAGTGACATCAAAATATAATAGTTTAGGGATGCTATCTCCATCCCTTTCTTTGTCTGACATAAATACAATAGTTCAGGGACCACAGCTGGCTGTACCTTAAAGAGAGGCCAGGGATATAAGAAATCTAGAGCTTCCCACAAACTGGGAAAAGTTCATAAATAGCTGGGAACTCCTACAATTCTGAGTAGCTATAATACATGCAAACAGACCCTGAACAAATGATTACAAGCAGTGATATTCATCATTGGATATTTATATCAGCTGCCAAAGGAAAGCATTGAAATGTAAAATATCTAGTTTTTTTTACAATATATATTTTTAACAGATTACATAAAAATAACAAAACAGATGTGAAAATTTATAAAATATAAAAGGAAAAGTATATACAAAATGCTAATATTAGACAACTAGTTCCAGAAAATTTACTGCCATGTATAAATTAACTAACAAAACAATTTGATCCATATTACAAAATAGTAAACATTAAAACAATATATGTAGATTAAGAGTGACTAGTAAAGTCATATCACATACACCACCACTCCATGTGGTATGAAGCAGTGTTCTGAGTTAATAGTGTAACTTGAAATTAAAGCTACTTTAACATGCTTCTTACTCAGCACCATCTACACAATAACAACAGTAAGCCACACTAATGTAAGCATATTTGCATTTTTAATAAATTAACAAAGATCTATTTTTTACATGTTCTGGCAGTTTCTCATGTATTAAGTCCATATATTAACAAAAAAATAAAAATTTAACATAAAACCTCAAAGTACTGACTAGCATAATATTGATTATTCACAAATTACTGTTTATAATCTACGTATTTTATAAAGCTTTGGTGGGTAATAGTACACATCAAATGTACATTTAATTTCGCTGTGCTGCTTATATTGGATTACTCGATAAACATTTTCAAAACATTCATTTTGACAAATATTTAAACTAATGTCACAGGCCACACATTTTTGTTACAATTAAGCTTCAATACATATGAAAAAAAGGCAAATAGAAAGTCTCAGGAATACACTCATCTAATGTTACTGATACCCATTTTCAGGGAGATCTAATGCAATGTTCCATTGATGACAGGAAATGATATGAAAAAAGCCACAAATGGATACTTTAAATTACAAAGGCATACTAGTACATCAGAGATTCTGTATCACTTTATATTGGCAAACAAGCTTAGTACAGTTCATGAAAAACAGCATAAGTAATATCTTTAGTCAAGAATGATACCACAAAGATTATAATAATTACATACATGTAGATCATTTTACAACTTCTGATTCATGAAAAACAATCAGTATTTAGAAAGGAAATATATTTTTTCTTCAACAAGTAATAAAGAACAAATGAGAATTCAACTTATTAACTTATTTACCTTTTATGGATTTAGAAATTTGACAATTTATATAAACATGACAAAAAATTGTATACAATAAATGAAACACTGGTAAAATAATGACTGAAAGGTAATAAAGGAGTCTAACACACCCTATTCTTTTTAATATTTAAATTAATGGCATTGTCCCAAACTGGAAGTATTTAAAGAAGATATTTTAAACATTGTTAGTTTTTGTGAATGATGATTTTGAGACAATGCCTGGATCATAGTAATGTCATAGTGGATAATAAGATTTTGGTACAAAGTATTTGGGATGGCATGTGAGCCTTGATAGAAATCACCTACCCACACAAGAAAAAACGATCACACCAGGTATGAAAGTAAAATATTTTAAATTTAAGAGCTTTAGGCAAATTAAATGTGCAGAAAAGGGATTTCTGAAAAGAATTGTTCTGCTAATAATCAAGAATAATTTATTAACTATATTTTGCTTTGGTTATCACACTGTTCTGAAACTATTTTTGTGTAATGATGGTGTTAGCTATCAAATAAACAAGAAATTCTTAAAAGCTGAAAATCATGTGCAATATTAATTTAAATTTATCTGTATTTGGGACTTTATCTTCAGTATTCAAGGATCTTAGATCTCTTTCATTTAGTGTGATATTTATCAACATAAAACACATTGACTGCACCAACTGTGAAAGAACAAATCCTGCCAATTAAGGATTAAGTAGCACAAAACCTGGTATCAACACATATATAAAACATTCCTAAAAGTAGTATTAACTTATAAGCCAGGTGGTAGAAGAGAAATATAAAAAAAGTAAAGGTGAACAGATAATTTCTAAACACAGAAGAAGGTTAAATCCTAATCCATTAAAATCAACAAAAGAAGAAGAAATGTGGTTTAGTATACTTCAGAAGTGTTATAAGTCTGATAAATGTGCCATTACTTTTCTCCATATTCATACTGATGAGTATCACCAGTATGCTGTGTCCATGGTCTGATACGCTGTTACTATTTCTACTATGCCTGCTTGAAATTCTTCAACAAGTAGTAACTCAATATCACAATTCAATCAGTTTTTGAGTCAGGCCATGCCACAAATTGATTAGATATATTTATTACAGTTTGTAGTTAAAGAAAGGCACACAAGCATTACACTTTTATGTGAAAAACGTAAATCCCAAAAATATTACTACTTTTCTTAATTCATTAAATATTACAAATCAATGGAATGAGAAAAGTGAAAATCTACACATGAAGAGCAGAGAGATTATTCTTTCCTTACTCAAAAATGCATTATAAAATTATTTCTTGGCTCAAATAATAACAACAGCTGCTTAAGACACCTTCATTTCAAAGGGCAGGACTTTATGTTGGTGTAAGTTACTGTGGCAGTTCAAGAGGAGACTTGGAGTTATTCAAGTAATATGAAAATATATTCCTCAGTGTATAAACATTGTATAAAAAATAACTGCTTGTGTATGGTTGGTCAGTCAAGCGCTGACACAGTATAATAACATTCCTGCGATGGGAGGGTTGAATATGGTAGATTATCTTTTATCAGCTTGTTTCAAGGTGCTCTAGTCAACACATAACCTATTTATTTTCAAACGTTATTGCTGTTCATACAGGATGTATCTTAGAAATACTCATAAAAGGCACAGGGATCATTTTTGTTGTGAGTCACAATAATATTGAAAGAACATTTCTTTACAAAAAGTGTATAAATAAGGAAACACCCAAACTCAACAGCAGCAAGTAATTAGAAAAGAATTGTCTATTACTAACATGGGACGCTACTAATGTACAGACCAATGAATGTGAATGTCCTGGATTTCTCATGCTAAAGGATAATAAAAAGAATGAGGATCCTTATGTGTTAACACTGAATCCAAAGTGGTTCTCTTATATGAAGCTCAACTACAAAATATGAAAATAATGTCATTGTTCAATAAAAAAAGACTACTGCAGCATGCAAATCAGTCTAAGTAGTATGTCCACACACCAGATTTCTCATGATAAAGAAGTATGGAGCAGATGATTTTAGACAAATGCCAGAGATCACTAACCTACACACTTCAGTACATCAGCAGCCACATAAACAATTCTCAGTCTTGGCGTTTTTAATTTAGATTTTTTTTAAGTGTCTGATGTAATACTATCTAATTTCATACACATCTATTGCTTTATAAAGCTATTTCAACTTTTTATGTTGATGATTCAAGCATATCATTTCTCTGATTGGAAACATGATTCTAGGGAGGTGTAAGGTTACATCCTGCACCATCCTCGGAATTCACCAAAGAAAATTTGCATAAACAGAACAGACTGATCTGTATTGGCACTGACACACACTAATAAAATCTGTCAAATTTAAAAAGTTTCCACATTTTATACAAGCAATGCAAAAAGCTGTAGATATGGTAGTATTCTCACTATTCATATTCACAAATATAGTCAGCAACTTAGAATACTTGAAAACACAGAGCATAAACTTTGTTATATTTTTATATTGCTCAGACAGATAGACAAGTATTTCATGATCTGCAGAGTGAACAATGCAAAGTTTCAGTCTCAAAATCATGAAAACATCTTCTGTTAATGCACTATAGCATACAATAACAGCATACAATAAACAACAAATAATACTGAATAAATCAAAAGCATCAGCTATGCTGAAGCTTCAAGTACAATGAATAATAACAAATAATATCAATGGAGGAACTTATTATGAACATCAGAGCTGTGCAGGGCAATCCTGTTGCCTGTAAGATGTGGGCACTGCAGATGATGACTTTTGCTTCCTTTGTAACAAACTTTGGGTTTGTGCATGGCGTGCTGACTTTCCACGTCCTGAAGCTGCCGCAAGTTCTGATGAGTATGACAAGTATACATGTGACAGATCAGGCTGTTGATACTGAAATAAATGCAGACACAATGTCTAGGTTTTAAATCTGTGATTTCACTTAACTTTCTATGTATCCAGAAAGAACTTTTAGAAATCTAATTTTTTACATTAATGACTGGTACAACAAACAACACACTTTTAACATAAAATTCTGAGTGTTGGACAACCACATAAAAAGTAGAGATGACAACTTACTATCTGTAATTGAGCTACTCACGATTGTACAGGGAAAAATGGAAGAAGAAAGAAAGGAACTAATCGAGATTGGTGAACGAGGAAGGATGGTGGGAGAGATACTAAGATTGTGTAGTGTAATAAAACAAAAATTGAGAGGAATCGAATGGGAAACAGAAACAAGGTGAAGGTGCGTTAACATGGGGCTGGAGAAGGCACTGATGGCAGAGGGCATGAGTCACATTGCAATGGTGCCAGTTGAGTCTGTCAGTAGTTCAGGTTTCACTAGGCATGGACTGAACCTCAATAGGTACGGGAAGGGGAGGTTGGCACAGCTTATAGGTGACAGTGTAGGGGGTGGTGGTGGGATCACTCGTGGAAAAATTCCTGTTGTAGTTGGTGTTAGATCTGCACCTTTTTTAGATTGAAGTCAACTGATAGGTACACTGTTTAAAGAAAGTCCCTCTAACTAAGGAATTACTTTCAGAGGTTGTCACATTTCCAAGTATAGAACGAATTAGCATATTTCATCAAAATATAAGAGGTATTAGAGATAAAGTTAGTGACCTGCTTACAGATGTTAACTCTGAAATTACTGGTATATCAGAGCAGCACTTAAATAATCTGACAATTCAGAGGCTTTCTTTACCGGGATACAGATTAGCATGCTGTTTTTCTAGGAGTTCCTTGCGGAGTGGGGAAGTGGCCATGTACGTAAAAAACAGTACTCCATTTCAGTCCATACATGTATCGTGGCACTGCACTGAACAGATATTTGAATGTTGTGCAGTGGAAGTTGAATTTAGTGAAACTAAACTTCTAATTTTTGTTTTTTATAGGACCCCTAACTCTGACTTCGGAGCTTTTGTGCTCAAGCTAGAGAGGGTTCTTGATTAACTTTATAGGAAGTACCAGAAATTAGTTATATGTGGTGACTTCGATATTAATTATGTATACAATTGTGCAAGAAAAAGGATGTTGGTTGATCTTCTAAACTCATATGATCTGATGCAGACTGTGTTTTTTCCAATTAGGGTGCAGGGAAACAGCAGCACAGCCACAGACAATATTTTTATTCATTCTTCATTACTAGATGAGCATTCTGTTAGTAAAAGGGTGAATGGCTTTTCAGACCATGATGCATAAAATTTAACACTAAAAGGCTTTCGTACCCAAACAAATGTCACATATAATTACAAACTATGTAGGAAAGTTAATCCAATGACAAGGTTTTTCAAACTTCGCAAGGAAGAAGAGTGGCAGGATGTTTATAGTGCCAATAACATAGATGGCAAATACACTCCAGGAAATTGAAATAAGAACACCGTGAATTCATTGTCCCAGGAAGGGGAAACTTTATTGACACATTCCTGGGGTCAGATACATCACATGATCACACTGACAGAACCACAGGCACATAGACACAGGCAACAGAGCATGCACAATGTCGCCACTAGTACAGTGTATATCCACCTTTCGCAGCAATGCAGGCTGCTATTCTCCCATGGAGACGATCGTAGAGATGCTGGATGTAGTCCTCTGGAACGGCTTGCCATGCAATTTCCACCTGGCGCCTCAGTTGGACCAGCGTTCGTGCTGGACGTGCAGACCGCGTGAGACGACGCTTCATCCAGTCCCAAACATGCTCAATGGGGGACAGATCCGGAGATCTTGCTGGCCAGGGTAGTTGAATTACACCTTCTAGAGCACGTTGGGTGGCACGGGATACATGCGGACGTGCATTGTCCTGTTGGAACAGCAAGTTCCCTTGCCGGTCTAGGAATGGTAGAATGATGGGTTCGATGACGGTTTGAATGTACCGTGCACTATTCAGTGTCCCCTCGACGATCACCAGTGGTGTACGGCCAGTGTAGGAGATCGCTCCCCACACCATGATGCTGGGTGTTGGCCCTGTGTGCCTCGGTCGTATGCAGTCCTGATTGTGGCGCTCACCTGCACGGCGCCAAACACGCATACGACCATCATTGGCACCAAGGCAGAAGCGACTCTCATCGCTGAAGACGACACGTCTCCATTCGTCCCTCCATTCACGCCTGTCGCGACACCACTGGAGGCGGGCTGCACGATGTTGGGGCGTGAGCGGAAGACGGCCTAACGGTGTGCGGGACCGTAGCCCAGCTTCATGGAGACGGTTGCGAATGGTCCTCGCCGATACCCCAGGAGCAACAGTGTCCCTAATTTGCTGGGAAGTGGCGGTGCGGTCCCCTACGGCACTGCGTAGGATCCTACGGTCTTGGCGTGCATCCGTGCGTCGCTGCGGTCCGGTCCCAGGTCGACGGGCACGTGCACCTTCCGCCGACCACTGGCGACAACATCGATGTACTGTGGAGACCTCACGCCCCACGTGTTGAGCAATTCGGCGGTACGTCCACCCGGCCTCCCGCATGCCCACTATACGCCCTCGCTCAAAGTCCGTCAACTGCACATACGGTTCACGTCCACGCTGTCGCGGCATGCTACCAGTGTTAAAGACTGCGATGGAGCTCCGCATGCCACGGCAAACTGGCTGACACTGACGGCGGCGGTGCACAAATGCTGTGCAGCTAGCGCCATTCGACGGCCAACACCGCGGTTACTGGTGTGTCCGCTGTGCCGTGCGTTTGATCACTGCTTGTACAGCCCTCTCGCAGTGTCCGGAGCAAGTATGGTGGGTCTGACACACCGGTGTCAATGTGTTCTTTTTTCCATTTCCACGAGTGTATAATGCTTTCCTTCACACATTTCTCATGCTCTTTGAGAGTTGCTTTCCATTAAAACGTTCTAAATGGGGTACTAGCAGTAAAAGACAGCTTGGGTGGCTTATTAGTAGGATAAGGACATCATGTAGAACAAAGCGGGAACTATATCAAAATGTTAGAAGCAGTCACAATCAGGCTACAGTAGCCAATTACAAACAGTATTGTAAGGTGCTTAGAAATGTTATTAGAAAGGCAAAGGGTATGTGATACACAAATAGAGTAGCTAATTCATAGGATAAAATTAAAACCCGATGGTCAGTTGTGAAGGAAGTGCCTGGTCAGCAGCACACGGTCGACGATATATCAATTCGTAGTAAAAATATTTTTGTTACTGATTAATCAGATACATGTACAGTATTTAACAATCATTTTCTGAGCATTGCTGGTGAATTAAATAATTTTAGTTTTTACAGGGAATCATATAACTCTCTTGGCAAATGCCTTCTGAGATAGATGTCTGAAATACTCCTCTGTGATACAGGCAAGGGGGAGATCGAGTCAATAATTAAATCACTGAAGACTAAGGACTCCCATGGACATGATGGAGTGTCTAGCAGAATATTAAAGTGCTGTGCTGCACATGTTAGCCCTGTACTTAACCATATTTGTAATTTTTCCTTTGGAATGGTCAGTTTCCTGAACAATTAAAGTACTCAGTAGTAAAGCTGCTTTATAAAAAGGAAGAAAGGGATAATGTAGACAATTTTAGACCTACTTCTATGCCGTCGGTGTTTGATAAAGTTATTGAAAAGGCTGTGTATGTTAGGATAATTGATCATTTTATATCGCACAATTTGATATCAAATGTACAGTTCGGATTTAGAAGTCGTTTAACAACTGAAAATGTTATATTCTCTTTTCTCTGTGAGGTACTGGATGGGTTAAACAAAAGGTTTCAAATGATAGGCATATTTTTTGAATTAACTAAGGCGTTTGATTGTGTTGATCACAATAGTTGGACCAATATGGAATACGGGGAGTAGCTCACAATTGTTTCACCTCTTACTTTAACAACAGACAGTAAAAGGTCATTATTCACAGTGCTGAGAATGTCTGTGATGTGGGGTTTTAGTGGGGTACAGTCAAATGGGGGGTACCCCAGGGATCAGTGTTGGGGCCACTCCTGTTCCTTATTTATATAAATTATAGTATTATGGGTAACGATAGTATGGGTAATGATAGTATTATGGGTAACTCTAAAATGTTTCTGTTTGCTGATGACAATAGATTGGTAGTAAAGGATGTTGTGTGCAACATTGGCTCAGTTTCAAATAGTGCAGTTCATGACGTCAGTCCATAACTTGTAGAAAATAAGCTAACACTAAATCACAGTAAGACTCAGTTTTTACAATTTCTAACACACAATTAAAGAAATCCCGACATTTTAATTTCACAGAATTAGCATATGATTAGTGAAACTGAACAGTTCAAATTTCTAGGTGTTCAGATAGATAGTAAATTGTCGTGGAAAGCCCACATTCAGGATCTTGTTCAAAGACTTAATGCTGCCATTTTCACAATTCAAACGGTATCTGAAGTAAGTGATTATTCAACACAAAAATTAGTCTACTTTGCTTATTTTCATTCTCTTATGTTGTATGGTATTATATTTGGGTTAACTCTTCCCATTCTAAAAGCATATTTTTGGCTCAGAAATGGGCACTTCAGGCAATAAGTGCTGTAAGTTCGCGAACTTCTCATCGACCCCTGTTCACTAGTCTGGGTATTCTGTTGAGGAGTTCCTTGAAATTTAGGCTGATTCTTAGGTAATAATGTTGACTGCATCTACTTAAACTTACAGCTTGACTTTTTTGGGCTCATAAACATTTTACTTTTATCAGTTATTACTTTTATGTTGTGATTTCATGTACTGACCTGTCCCATGACCTTGGAGATTTGCTACTCAATTTGGTCCTGCAGAACTTGATGTGTACATAAATAAATTAAAAATAGACAAAAAATTGACATTTAAAGCAAGGCATTGCTGTACTGTACGACACGCTGGATAAGAAGGTCTACAATTATGTGCATGTCTACCATCCAGTATTGAAAAGGGGAATTATCTGTGCAAATTTCCAACTACTTGGTACCCTCCACTCTTCCAGTGATCTACAATAAACTTCTGCTACAAGAGGGAGCAAGTTCTATCATACAATCTGGGCAGAACCTTGCAGACATCTCATATATCCAGAGGCCTTTTCACTGTTAATTGAGAGTATAATAGAAAATCAATTCAAATCACTAATTTCAATATTTCCGATTTTGGCATTCACGCAACAACTGAAAGGTGGAACTATGCTAAGATCTTCTGCATTGAAACTTGTCCTTCCCTCCCTTATCTTCAATTTCGGTGCCAGTATGTTGAATAAGTGACTGACCTTACTTACTGACTGTATGTAGGACCAAAACTTCTTAGACTTTTTGTTCAGATCAGTTGACGAAATTTTAGTTTTGAATTCACTAAATGCTTCTCGCACTTCTCTACTAGTACTCATTTTGGCTCCATTCAGCTTTTGTTTGTCAATTAGGTTTTTACTTTGATTGACTCTGCAATAAAGCTCTCTGCTTTTGTAGCAACTTTTTAACACAACTAGGGAATCACAGTCAGTCTTTCTCATTCTTCAAAACCTTGCAAGGCATGTATAGGTGTAAGGTGTATTATACACTGCTGCTTAATTCTCACCCGTCTGTGATCCACATATTCGTCTCCAGAGCCAAGGAAGAGGAACAAGATGTGGGTTCAGTAGAAACAGATGGAGAGGGGATTGTAACCCCTGCACGAACATGTATATTCAAGCCCAGGGCCCAGCATCCAGGAAGATGACAGTGTCCTTGTTGTATCAATAGCTACAATGCCACAGCGTAGGTGCTCTCTGCTAGGCTGGCACTACGACACCGACGACAGCGCCCTATAGCCGGTGCTGTGCAGCTCTATGAGCGCCACTCTCGATTCTACCCATCTGATTCCAAGTAGACGACCTAGCAACATTGTTTCTATTTCATAGTGGGTGGGCCACTACAGATTTTGCCTGTGTAACTTCTGTGAGCTTGATACATCCGGCTTCGCACCTACGTGTTCCTCAGTGCAAAGTTATGTATTCATCTTCTTGCTAAAGTAAAGGGGATTTAAATTCACACTGCAGTACTGAGTGTTCTGCCTCACTGGCTCCTCCTAGCTTCCTACCTTCGGCCTACCCTTCAGTTTTCAGGAGCACACCCACGCGCCGCTTTCCAGATGGGATAAAAAGTCCTCACTCTTGCTACAGATTTGTGCTTGGTCAAACATTTGCAGCAATTCAAAGACCATGGGAATGTTGTTCTCTGCAGGTGATACAGATTGACAGTTGGTCTCACTGAGTGTTCTCGTGCAGCTGTCATGAGCCGTCTCCAGTAATAGGGGTCATTTGTGTATTGTGAAGATTTGTGACCAAAATACGAATACCACATGGGAGAAGGGGCGAGTGGGAGGGGGGGGGGGAGGGGGAGAGATGCTTTACACTGCAGCAGTATACCATTACTTTTAGCTTTTCAGGCAATATAAGGCAACATAATGCAAAATAAAGCACCAGTATACCTTTTTATCTTTTGGCTCCCATTGGATAAGGTGGAAAAAATGGATACACTGTAGTTCCAAGTTTCATATGTCTGCAATGTGAAGCTGCAATGGAAAATTGCATTCTAGACCATTTTTAGGCTCTCATGATGAGTAAAGGTGACGGGACTGTCACAGAGCTTCTCACAAAAGAGCAGTGTCAGTGAGTGAGTAGAGGTCAACATTTTTATCAGTATAGAGTCATTTTAAATTTTGCTACTTCATGTTACTGCCCTAAATCTGTCCTCAATATGCCATAAAAAAAGTTTTGCGGTAAGAAAGGACTCATAATCTATTTGGATATAAATTATTTACTTAGTGCAGTACTTCTGACTGTTTCTTTTAAATCTACTTGCCTCTCAGGGTATGGCCATGGAAGTGAAAATCTTGAGATTTTTTTTTTTTTCCGATTTTGGCCGTCTAGGGACCGGGTTAAACAACTATTTTTCAATGTACATTTCTCCTATTACGCTCCTCCTCTTTTCTCTTCTGCCAATATGTCTTCATCCTCTCTCTGTGTTGCTCCCTTCGGTCTTCTGTCCACACTGTTCCTCCAGTTCTTCTCTTCTTCACTTCAAATCCTTCAAAATGTTGAATTTTGTCTCTCATTAAGTCTCTGTTGGTTATATCATCTTCTCCTATACCCATCTCCTCTAAGTCTGCTTTGACTTCTTTGAACCAGGTGATTTGGGTTCTGGGATTCTTGTCAAAAAACATGAATATTTTCTTTGTCAGCCTTTCATCATTCATTCTTTTCAAATGGGCGTAAAAGCTTACTCTTCTCTTCCTCATACTATCTCCCACTTTCTCAATTTTGTCATACACTTCTCTTATTCAAAATGAATAATGAAAATGGAAGTCTGTTGAAAGCAAACTAAGTAACCATAATTGGGGTCCTATAGAAAAGCCAGCTCGTAAACAAGGTAACCACCCCACTCACCAGATTTCATAAAAAGAAGAGACAAAATCGGGTTGTTGCACTGCAATGGCTCAGTCACAAAAAAAGTACTATGAGCAGGCCACAACATGGGGTCAAATGACTAACTGTGCTGCAATAGGTGGCATAAATTCACACTATTAAAATTATGATACACAAAATACATAAAAGGAAATAAAAATTAGCTCTGGTGTCTTTTAGACAGTGCTGAAGGTGATATCACTACCGAGCCATACACAATCAAAAGTGCAAGCCTCTACCCATGTACTAACTCATTAAACACAGGCTATGGAATGTCAGTTCTGATTAGTGTTCTGAAACTGATCCCTATATCTTTACCTTCCATGTCAGCCAAGAAAAAAGATACAATACAGGTCACAGAATTATCACTCAGTTACTCAGGGTAATAAAGAAATACAGAGAGAAAAATCTAAAAATAAAAGTACAAAGAGCTTCTTGTTTGAGAGTGTTGGGGCACTCATAAATCACACTGAACTACAAATTAATACTACTCATATTGACTTCACATACCTCAGAACCTTGTGCTGCTGTGTTTGCAGGCAACTGTTTCCTCATGTTATTGCCTGTGTATGCAACACACTTTAACTGCCACTCACCAATGTCTTCATTCCAATGAACGTATTGATCTATCATTTCCTGAAATTGCATTAACACTCAAGTATTTAAACACCACAGGAGCTATTACGACAACAATAAGTAAGACGTGAGATTACAACTGATACACATCAAAATGGACGACACAACAGTGTTATCCATATTTTAAACAAACAGGCAGAAATAATCCTCTTAACATATGAAAATACATCACGCATACCAAAGTGTGTCACATACTTTAAAAACATTACTGAGTCATATGGTTGCAAAGAAATGTAGAACATTTTGCAGGAGGTGTGTCTGTACCATGAGCTGGTGGATAGATGTCATCGTAGGGGGAAGTGATATCACCCACCAGCTGTTACAGCAGGGATGCAGATTCAAAAAGGGGAAATGCAATTCAGTAATATTTTCACATTTGGGGCACAACACATAAACATTAGGAAAGGATCCCAGCATACAGTCTGGTGTAATTAAATTTGATTTGAAAGCTGATTATGGGCCACTCAAATATGAGCTGAACTCGGAAATTAATCCAATTGGTAAGGAAACGATACACCCAAGCAGGATGTTTCTTAGAGCAGAAGTACAGATAAAAATAGGCAACTGGAAAAAATGACCATGACAATGGAGAGTGTAGCTAATTACTGTCACAGTAAAACAGAAAATTTTCCATATATTTCGATGGGTAAGACGACCTTCAGATAAGACGAAGTATATATTTCCGTCAAAGACATATAATTTTACCGTATGCCCATCCTATGAGATGATCCCCAAACTGTCAATGACCCATAAAGTTACTTTAGAACAGTGATCATCTGGATAATAATATATGCACTGATTCAGGTAATGATCTTGAGTATTTATAACAGTGTCGTATTAGCTATTCAGTTTTGCAGACATAACTGCTCTTCTACTAAACAGCTGGTATGGTTGCACATGTAATAAAGCAAAAGCCTCCTTCAGCACTGTTACGGTTTTGCCTGTAGAAGCATGTGCCGAATAACAAACTCATATGTACAGCTAACAAGTATTGTTGTAAGCTGTGTTGCGTGTTCAAACAGTTTGTACTGCATGTGTAATTGGCAGAAAATTTGTGAAGTGTGTGCCTAATGATGGAACCAACAAAAAGGAGGAAATACAATGCAAGACTCAAGTTAAAGCTCATAAAACAGGCTAAAGAGTCAAACAACTATACTGCAGCAAGGGTTTTCGATATAACAGAGAAGATGCTGTTAAAAAAGTGCCAATGAAAATTTGTTCTATGAGGAGAGGAATAGCTTGCTGGCCAGATTTAAAAAATAGCATTGCAAAATGGGTACAAGAACAGAAGCAGAATTGTTATGTTGTTACAAGAAATTACTGAAAGATCTTGAGAATACAGTTATGAGTTTTTATAAGTTTGTTAATTCTATGAGGCAAAAATACAACTTTTCACTATCTCATATTGTAAATATGGATGAAACATCAACAAACTTTGATGTGATAAACAAAAGAACTGTGGAAACGAAAGGCATAAACACTGTTAAAGTCAAAAGTACGGGCCATGAAAAGACCAGGTTTACAGTAGTACTAACATGCATGGCAGATGGAACAAAGTTAAAAGTTATGGTCTTTTCAAGCGGAAAACTGTTCCTAAAATAAAATTTCCACTAGACATTTTTGTACATTTTCATAAAAAGGGATGAATGGATGAGAATGGTGTAAAATTGTGGATGGAAAACGTGTGGCAGAGGTGACCAGGTGCTCTACAAAATCGACCAAGTTTGTTGGTGTGGGATATGTTTCACAATCACATAACTAAGAATACCAAAAATCACACAGCATGAAGCAATAGTAAGATTGCTGTTATACCGGGTGGTTTGACTTTGATGCTACAACCTTTAGATGTCTCTCTGAATAAAGCAGTCAAAGAACACATGTATGAACAAAGGAACAATCAGATGAGTGGTAAAAAGTCATTTACGAAAGGTGGAGCTATGCAGCTGCATCAATTGATGTTTTGTGTGATCATGGGAAAAAGTGATAGTAGAATCAGTGATCAAACTTTCATAAAGTGTGGGATTTCCAATACTCTGGATGGCACTGAGGACGATTTGCTATCGGATACTGATGGCAAAGCAGAAATCAATTCACAAGGTGCAGAATACGATGAGCGTCTCAACAATGAAAGTGTGGATGTAACTGAGGAGCTGCTTACCTTAGATGATGATTGTAAGGATTTTACAGTGTCCTAATTATTAGACGACCCTGATATTTGGTGCCTTTTTTCCATGCTTCATGCTTCTTATCTGCCAAAGTATATGGTACATACACAATGTGATGATACCAGATTTTTTGTGGAGGAAAAATTTGATTAATGTAGATGTAAATAAACAGTCCCAGGAAGCACAATTGCAATGTATTAATACTGAACAATATGTGAAAGAATTTTATAGTAAAACATTATTTTATGCAATCTTAAGAAGCACGTGTACCTTGTTGAATTTTTGAAAGATTTCATAATGTGTTAGTTGTATATTGGTTAAATGGAGAAAAAGTCATGTTTTGGTGGCAATATGTACAGATGGGAAGTAAAGATGAAGTTTGTGAATCAATTTCTAGACAGAATGCATGCATTTTTTGAATTTTGAGCTAAAGGGAAGTATCAATCCATACCGAGAGAAGGAAGAAGAAACGTGTATCAATGCTACTTACCGGCAATAGCTCAATAAAACTATATAATTTGAAGAAAACATGACCCCCAATATAAATCTCTGCAAGACTTATCTGTTGTTTGCATTTCTCTCCCATCCTGTTCTTCATTCCACATACCAGCCTCTCAAACTCCCCCTCCCCCAATTCTAGCTCTCTCTTTGGAACATTCCCCCATATGTTTACTGATAATTAGTACAAAAAAATCTGACTTGGAAAGGTAGACTGGGATTTAGATGTTAGATGAACTAGTATACAGATCAGTGACTTAACATTAGCGATTCAGCTGCTTTATATTTCCTGTTCTTTATGAGTGCAGATCTCAAGCTGTAAGACTGATAGCACAGGGAACTGGGTCAATGACTTGTATGCACAAGGTCAACAATCACCACGATTGGAAAGAAAGTCCGAGTTTTCCTTCGCATTTCATTGTCAGCCGGCAACTACAGCCATTACACAACAGCAGATGACTTAGACTGTGTAGCAATAGCATGTTAGGGGAATGAATTAATTATAAGATTTATATTTTCCTGTATAGTGAAGCACAAGTTAGGGAACTAAGAATCTGAACATATCTAAAGTCTTTCCATTTATTTCAAACAATGGAAAATCCAGGATGGAATATTGCAATATTATGAAAAGAATAGATTGCTGCTCAACATATAGTGGAGATGCTGAGTCACAGACAGGCACAACAAAAAGACTGCTAAATAAGTAAGCTTTCAGCCAAACATCCTTCTTCTGAATCAGACAACATACACCACTGTCTCTGGCTGCTGAAGCCAGACTGGACACTGGTCATCATGTGTGTGGAAGTTGTGTCTACATGAATGAATATGTGTGTGTGTGTGTGTGTGTGTGTGTGTGTGTGTGTGTGTGTTTTGTCTAATTCAGAAGGAAGCCCTTTGGCTGAAAGCTACTTGTTTAGCTGTCTTTACGTTGTGTCTGTCTGTGACTCAACATCGCTTATATATGGCGAGTAACTATTTTTTCATTTATATGTTTTTTCAGTTTATATTGGGTGTTTCGAGAAGCTATAACTTTTATAGAACTGGATTTTGCACTGTTCTGTTTTTCATATTTCAGTGTAGAAGTGGGAAGGGAGTGAATAAACAGTATCATCTAGACACAAATATTTGTCTTTCACTGCCTTCAAAATCTCATAGCATACAGCATCACAGAATCGATAACTTTACATTAATATGGAATAACAGTAACCTCTTTATACTTTTGGTGCACAAAAGTTGTGCGCAGAGTGCAATACAATAGGGAGAGCCGAGGTGCACACATGGTCAGCAAATGTTTGGATAAAAGGAGTGATCAAACAGTTTAACTTTTAATTTGTGTTCCTAACAAGTGAAACATGGAAAATTTGTATAAAAAAGTAAAAGCTAATTATGTGTTTGCTTTTTCATTATAATATCAAATGCTGACTATGATAGTGCAGTGCGGGTGACATGAAAACTACTTTAAATGATCAGAAGAAATTATTACTGGACATGAAACAAAATTACAGCCCACATGGAGCTTTAAAATGAAGTAAATCATAACTAAATCAGAACACTGTGTGTACAGGGAAGACAAAGAAGGACAGTATTTGCTATGAGTTTTGAAAAGTAAAAGAAAAATAGTGATGTATGCCAGTCTTCTAGCATAATTATTTCTATGATATATTTCATTTAGGAGTGTGTCTAGCAATTGCATACCTGCCAAATTTTGAAAAGGCCTATCAGTAAAACTCGTGTGCAACAAAAAATCTAACGGTTTTCGATAGACCCCCAGCTTGACGAAAATAATAATACTTCTGGGCTACAAAATACAATAATTCCTGCTTTAAACAGGATATTTCCATGAAATAACATCTACTTACATCATAGGTCAATTATTTGTAGATGAACATAGCAATCAAGAAGAAATCCATGTTAAACAGCAGCAGGTGTGGCGAATATTGGTTTGAAGCATACATAACAGGACTTCCTCGATAAATTAAGCAAGATATGTGATAATTGAAAAATGTTTTACACAATAAAACTTGTTTAACACAACACAGGCAAGAAATAATACAGGGTGTATCAAAAAGAATCATCCAGTCTTAAAAAAATTGTAACTATTATGTTATTCGTGTGTGGACAACATACTGTTGGAAAAAGCAAACTCTCGAGCTTTACATGGTTCCTGCCAGGTTGCAGCACTGTCCACCCACTTCAGTTCTAGTACATATGGTGTCGAGACAACAGAAAGCATTTTGTGTTCTATGTTTTGCACAGTGCACGTCAGTAATAACGGTTCAGCGTGACTTTCGTACTAGGTATGGTGCGCATCCTCCTACAGCACAGAGCATCAGACGATGGCATGAACAATTCCAAGAAACAGGTTGTTTGTGTAAAGGCCCATCACTGGGCCATCCCCCGAGTGTATGACACAGGCGTCGAACGCATCTGCCATAGTTTCACAAGAAGTCTGCAGAAATCCATTCGCCACACAGCTCGACAGCTCAACATGCCCCTGATGTCCATCTGGCGTGTGCTGCATCACATGAAACCATACAAAATTCAGCTACTGCAAGCTCTCTGTGAAGGTGACAAACAACAATCTGTGGAGTTTTGTAATTTCATTGTAGGCAAATTGGAGGATGACATTCTTCCACACTTAGTGTTTAGTGACGAGCACATATCTCAATGTGCTTGAGAACCTTCTTTTCCACAGTTGGAAACTGATTTGAATGACTTCATTTAACAACAGGATGGGGCACTGCCATCTGGAACTGTGGGAATTTTTAAATTACAGGATTACTGAATGATCGATCGATCGCACTGTACCAAATGATTCAGCCTCACATTACTGGCCTTCAAGGTCACCAGACATGACCGTATATGATTATTTCTGGTGGGGGTTTATAAAAGACTCTGTTTATGTGGCTCCATTACCAGTGACAATGACTGAACTGAGACATTGTATAACAGCAGGTGTGGAAGCTGTAACTCAAGACATTCTCGCTACAGTGTGAGAACAATTTGAATACTGCATTGACATATAGACATGCCAAATCGGACGATTCTTTTTGCTACACCCTGTATAATACACACTGCAAGTCATATGCTAGTTCTACTTTAAAGTCATAGTAGTGGCTTTTTTAGCTGCCTGCACAAAGTATTGAGAAAAAGTTTTGTCATAACAGGGATCAGAACTCCTGGTCTTCAAAACAGAGAGACTCCAGAGATTCACTGAACAGGATGATCTGAACTCTCTTCTATTTTTCTTTACAATGTTGAGAACACATTCACATTCAGCATTGCTACAGTCATAGAATAGAGAGAATTACTCTAGAAATTCGGTTATACTTAAGAAGTTCATTAGTTCCACAAATTATTGATATTTGTGCCCAACTGGAATCACTTGCAGCATTTTGATTTGCAGCCAGTGTCATCTACCTGAAGAGCTGTGAACTGCCTCTGAATCTTATTCACCACTTCATCTCTAGTTTCATTCTCTTCCTCGCATAACATGACAGGAAACATTTCCTAGAAAAAACGAATGGAAGAAAACTGTGCATCTTCAAGTGTCTAAGCTTCAGCATGCCTTAACACATCACTCTTGAGTGGAAACTTGTTGATGATGCAGTCACAGGCAGTACGAAAGTAGTTTCTCATGGATGCAAAGAAAAGGGATTTATCGGTATCCTGGAGATAGTTCATTATAAAGGCTGAGTGCCAGTAACTAACCCATCATCACTTCTTTGATTTTGAGCCAAGTTGTACTCAACTTCAAGCAATGAGGAGCTTTTGACAATTTTGAAATTAACAAACTTGGTGAACATCTGCTTTAGCAAATCCATTAGGAGTTCTAATAAAAAGTGGACTTGTGGGGAAGAAGTCTGAAGGGCAATATTCAATTTGTCAAATACAGGAATTGTCACATGAAGAAAAGTGCAAAATGCCTTGTTCAAGTCTGAGGATAGGAACACAAACAATTTTTCCTCATGTGTTGTAGCAGAAGTCTTACTCTTTAGGGTGGGTTTGTCACATTTGGAAGAATATGCTATTCTTTTAGAGGCATGTGTAGTAGAAGAATCAAGAATTCTCTTCTTCTGATGCTCTTTGGATCCACTTTGTTCAACTATAGGTATTCTGAAAGACATCAAGATTGTGGAAATGTTTTGGGTACATAATATTACTTCCTCCTCAAAGACAAGAGCAGATCCCACATCTGCCTAAAGACAACCACCTAGTATATACATGCTTCAGAATTTTCTTTGGCTCTTTACCATATATTTTCTCAAATTTCTGAAGGCATTCTTTTCTTTTGACACTCTTCTCTAAGAAATAAAATATACTGTTGCAGAAGAAGGTGAGTAGCGCCATAGTGTAGTGGTTATGATGCTAAACTGTTGCATGGAGGGTCATGATTTCAAAGCTCACCTGGACTGTACAATTTTAATTTCTTCATTAAGTGAAGTTAGTGTTCGTCACTCATCTAATTACACCTTCTTCTACGTGACATCAACCAATAAGACAGAGAGCATACCATGTGTCAGCAAGGGAATGTAGTATAATTCACGACAAGGTAGAGAAAATGATGAAGAATGACATAATTTAGCCTTTGCAGAGCCCACGGTTATTACCAGTGGTTCTCGTCAGGAAGAAGGATGGCAGTTGGCGCTTTTATGTTGATTACAAGAAGCTTAAAAAGATAACTAAATAGGACGTTTATCCTCTTCCACGAATTGACAATACTCTAGATTGTCTAAAGGCGGCTAAGTCTTTCTCAACCACGGACATGTACTCAGCATACTGGCAAGCAGATGAGGTTGATCGTGAGAAAACTGCGTTCGTCACCCCTGAGGGCCTGTATGAGTTTAAGGTAATGTCGTTTGGTTTGTGTAATGCACCAGCAAGGTTTGAATGGATGATGGATAATCTTCTAAGTCACCTGAAGTGGACGATGTGTCTTTGTTATTTAGATGACATTATAGTGTTCTAAAAGACATTTGATGAACATATAAAAAGACTGAGGGCCTTTCTTGTGTGTCTCCAACAAGGCTTACTGAAACTTAATCCAAGAAAGTGTCTCTTTAGATCAAAAGAAATCTAAATACTTGGACGCCTTGTGTCAAACAAAGTTGTTTGGCCAGACCCAGAAAAGGTGAGATCTATAATAGAATTTCCTATTCCTAAAAGTATTAGAGATGTGAGAAGCTTCCTCAGATTATGTTCTTATTAGCGTTGTTTTATCAAAGACTTTTGTAGCAAAGCCAGGCCACTCCAAGAGTTGTTAAAAGCAGATGCTAAATTCATCTGGGGTGATGCTCAACAAGATTCTTTCGATGTGCTGCCAAAAGCTCTGACGATTGACCCTATATTTGGTCTGTATGATGAGAGAGCACCTATAGAACTACACACAGATGTCAGTGGGTATGGGATCAGTGCTGTTTTGCTGCAAATTTCGGATGGAAAAGAGAAGGTTATACCCTATGCTTCTAGGACACTTACAAAAGCTGAGAGAAACTACTCAACTACTTCTTGCTGTGATCTGAGCCATATGCAAATTTTGACAGTATCTCTATGGAAGGCTATTCACAGTTGTTACAGACCATCATTCACTTTGTCAGTTGGCAGGTCTTAAGGATCCAACAGGAAGACTCGCCAGGTGGGCACTACATCTTTGAGAGTATGACATTAGCAAAGTGTACAAAAATGGAAGAAAACACCTAGATGCCGACTGTCTCTCAAGAAACCTTGTGCAAGACCATCAAGACTTTGATGAAGATAGTGACTGTCTCGCTGCACTCCAGGATCTCTCTGCTGACCAGAAGAAGGACGCCACGATATATCAAATTACGCTTGCCTTAAATCGGTCAGAGGGTGTGAAAGGGCAATTTAAGGTAGTTAATGGATTACTTTGCCAGAAAAACTTTGATCCATTTGGAAAGAGGTGGCTATCAGTGATTCCTAAACACATGCGCTTAGATGTTCTACAGAAATTCCATGACACACCTGAGGCCGGACATACAATAGAATCTGCAAGAGATTTTTGTGGCCAGGTTTATTTAGGAGTGTCCGTCACTGTGTGTCGCACTGTCGAGAGTGCCAGAGGAGAAAGGCAGTTCCTCAGAAACCACCTGGCCGACTCGTACCAATTCCACCAGCTGAAACACCTTTCCGACGTGTCGGGATAGACCTCCTCGGACCATTTCGAATGTCTACTAGTGGCAATAGATGGATTATTGTTTGCACTGATTATCTGACACGCTATGCCATTACAAAAGCCATGAAAACAACCGAGGTTGCCAAATTCACAGTGAAAGACATTGTATTAAGACACGGCGCCCCAAGGTCGTTAATTACTGATAGAAGGAAAGTTTTTCAATCGAATCTTGTGACAGAGGTAAACCGTAGGTGCAACATTACTCATCACATGACGACTGCCTACCACTTGCAAATTAACGGGCTTACTGAACGCCTTAATAACACCTTGGCCAACATGCTATCAATGTTCATCAATGTTGAGCAGAGCAACTGGGATGAGGTGCTACCTTTAGTGACGTTTGCCTACAACACTGATAAACAAGACACGACAGGATTTACGCCATTTTTCCTGGTGCATGGGAGTGAGGCGACTGCGACGATGGACACTGTGTTCCCGTTACATCCTGATGATGCGGACGACAACTACATCAGCCAGATGTTAACCAGGGCTCAGGAAGCTTGGCAGTTAGCTCAACTCTGCACGCTGCACGCTCAAGAAAACAATCGCCGAAGGTATGACGCGAGCCACTGCCCTGTTGCCTACCAGCCTGGTGACCTCATCTGGATCTTCACTCCTGTTTGGAAGGTTGGTCTCTGTGAGAAGCTCCTCAGGCACTGCTTTGGATCTTATAAGGTTGTAAGACAGTTGTCTGATGTTACTTATGAAGTTGAAGATTTCGATCCTGACACAAGACAACGAATGATCAGCGATACGGTCCACGTCCTTCGAATGAAGCCCTATAAGGATCCTGCAACTCAGGGCAAATTCAAAGCTCCAGTAAAAGGCAACAAGTGGAAAGGTGACGAAGAGTGTGGCAGCAAAAGAAGCTCTAAGAGAATCACCGCCAGTGCGAGAATCAGTCATCAGGAGTTGGAGTATGCAGGACTGATGACTCGTGCCCAGACTAGGAGGACATAACATGAGACGCTGTTCTCTTAAGGAGGGAGCAATGTCACAGACGAAGCTGAGTAGCGCCATAGTGTAGTGGTTATGATACTAAACTGTTGCATGGAGGGTCGTGACTTCAAAACTCACCTGGACTGTACAATTTTAATTTCTATATTCGGTTCGAGTATTTTAGAAGTATCCACAAATGTCAAGAATTAATATACTGGAATGTTCTTTAGCTGTACATATACTGTATGTGTTCGGGCTGGAGGCAGTTTGCTCCGTGCTCTTGTACGTGCAAGTGCTGAATAAACCTTCGTTAAGTGAAGTTAGTGTTCGTCATTCATCTAATTACACCTCCTTCTATGTGACAATATCAACAAGGATCTCATACATATTAAGTGGTAATCTTCCAGCACCTTTTTCAGCTGCTGAATTAATCAGGTGGCAAATGCAACCTATGATGGCAATACCTGGTTGAACTTCCTTGAGAATCTCTGAAACCCCATTTTTGTGTCCTATCGAAAGTCACACAGTTTTCAATTGGTATGTTATGAGAATTCAACTGTGATAACATCAGGTTACCTATGTTTCACCCTGTTGAGTTCCCAACTAATGCTGGTATGGATAGCACAGTGTTCACTACTTTTTCCCGTGGAATATCATAGAATGTAAAAACAACAGGGTACACCTTGGCATTCGCATCACTGCTTCCATTCATTGCTAAATAACACGGTTCGCTCTGAAGCCACTTAACAACTTCAGATGATGCATTTTTTGCTATCTTATTTACAATGCATGTTGTTTTTGTGCGACCACAGCTATATTTCTCTGCAAATTCTGATGTAGGAAACATCTTTTTAAATAAAGCACCAGGATGATCAGCCACACTTAAGGGCACATTGTGTTCCAACCAGAGAGGAACTAAACAGACACTTGGCCCTAATTAAGTCACTGTAAATGTTTCCAGACTTGGCAAAAAAGGTGTTGATTTCTTGTTATCTTCCTTTGATTTAACATAACTTATGTGTTTACCGCTCTTCACATGATTACTTAAATCATTTCTTCCACCATGTGCAACATTAATATCACATCCACATACTGTGAAAAAGGCAAATGTTTCTCCCTTTCTTTATTTTAGTATGCATGGAAAATCAACAGAATATGATTATTTAAATGTCTAGAAGTATTGTTTCTTGTTTATTGTTCCTGCAATAGGAATAGAGCATCTTAAAATGTCTGAGAATGAATATCTCGATATGTACTGAAACATCGAAAGGAACATGGATCACTGAACGTCACATAAAATTTTGACATAAACACTCAAGACAGTCAACACTTCATTGGAAACATGCACAAAAAGTCTTAAACCATTAAATGAAAATGGTACCAACCTTGTGAACAAAGAATATGCACATGGTAAAAAAACACACACATATGGAACGAATGTCATTAGTTCACATATGGTCCAAGAATACGGGTTAAATCACGACAAGTGAATGGAGCGGAACAAAGAATTTGTGGAGCAGACTCTTTTGACATGTAAGATTCACATAAAAGAACTGTTATTTTGGCTTTAAATCCAAAGATGACACAAACATCACATGAATAAAAGTATCAATCATATCAAAGAATGAGTTATTGCTTATTGTAGACTTGCTTTTAACACATGCAAACAATTATGCAGAAGTGGGGTGATTACTGAATGTTAACATTTCAAATTTTTGTCCGCGAAGTCATAAAACCATAAAATTCTACCATTTCCATAAATTTCAGATAAACCACAAAAGTTGGCAGGTTTGCTATTGAGATATGAAATACATGGAATTTCAAAATTTACTGAAAAGGACTGCAACTATTATTAGCTTGATATTTCACTAAACAAAATAAATTCAACAGTGATCCAAGTGCTGTTATATTTTTATTTTGAAGCTAAAAATTCTATTTTCTTTTTACATTTGAGTTTGTAATATTGTTTTCAGATAAATTAAAGCTGTAAAGCCATTTATACAGGATATTAAAAAGTATACCTATGAAGGTAAAGGGAAACCACCTGTACCATAATTTACACTACTTAAGCTATAAACTGCATAAAAAATAATAATGATCTGTTTACATTCATTCAACTAACCTGATACTGCTTTGGGATGAAAGCATCGATAATAGTTTCTTGAAGCTTCAGTTCCCTGGTCAGGCTAAATACACTGTCCAGAAGTCCTTCCATTTCTCGCTGTTGTTCGTGCCGCAAGTCATTTAGCTCTGCTTTTGCAGCCATCAACATGGCAAACACTTTCTTCAACTTTTTAGTTTTTCCAGCAGCTTCCTCTTGTAAACTCGAATAACGTTCTTCCATGTCAATTAATTCTGCCTGTCGTAACAAATTTTTGTCACTAACAATATGAATGAACACTCCTAGTGGTTTCACTAAAATAAGTGGAATGTTGTCCTACCAACTAACTGGCAGAAACTTCTACATGGTTTTGCAAAGTGTGCATACACACTGAAATTACATCACAATTTTAACAAACAAATAATCATGTTTTTATTAGAAGTCAAAGCGAGATTTATTAAACACCCAGAAATTAATAAAAGTATTTGAATCCAGAAATAATGGAACTTGGGAGAAAAGTAAAATTTATCATATGAATTACTCCCAATAATGAGTGAAATGACCATGCAGAGCTACACGTACTTATGCACTGATCACTAGATAGCCTCTTTGTGGCAAGAACTACCAAACTGCTTTTGTGGCAATGGGGACCGGGCTCCAGGTAACCAACTTCCACACCAGTTCAGTAGGCAACATTACGGTTGAATGTCGAGGCCCCAAGGAACATTTGGTATCCCATGTTCCTTGCCTACATCTTAGACAATATAGCATACATAGGGCTGGGTTTATATCATGTCATTCCAGTACCATATAATACCAAATATCCTTAGGGACCCTCAGCAGTTGTAGTTTAACAAGCTGAACTGTACTTTGCAATAAAAGAATCAGATGCCACACAATCAAACCTGTTGTACTTGAAATGGACGGTTGAGTGAATGGGGAAGACTAAGTAGACAACAACAGAAGAGAGAAATGTAAAAAGAAAATAGGTGACAAAAACTACACACATACTGTAGAAAAAGTTCCCTTTTGTGTAGTTCGAATTTTCTATTGTTTGAAGACAAAAACAGCCTACATGGTGAATCACACACCATGGGTCCCCAATATTATGCTGAAATGCATTTTGCAACCAAGTGCTGTGTTTTAACTGTGCAATCTTAACTGAGAGTGCAGTAGTTGCATTACATTTGATATATCCCAGGAGTCATCATAGTAATTTTTAATATCAAGACAAAGGCCTCACCAAAGATAGGAAATGCATATGGTAAATTTGACATTTTCCATTGGAGAGTAAAACGAAAAATTAATTATTTCATTCCTAAGATTAGGAGCTACCCAAAGTTATAATTTCTAGGACCTACCATCAAGTGAGATTTGTGCATTTCAATATGCATCATACATAATTTTTTTTTTTTGTGATTTAAAATTTCGTTTGAGGGACATACTACCAGACAGGAATCTAAGTTCAGGAACCACAGAAAACCTAAATCAGAACAAATGGACCAGGATTTTAACTTCACAGTTCAGAGCCCACTATATCAGATGGTATAGTAAGCGACTACCAAAATGTCATCCATTTCTTTTTCCAGTTCCAATGCTCAATTACAATACATAAATTTTATGAAAAATTTGCCATGCCAAAAGCACAGCTCTTTTATCTGGTGCAGACAATTAATCATTAGTGCGATTGAATGCTTTAATAAGCAACTACAAGAATGTAACTCTTCAGGCTTTCCTGGCGAGATCTTGACATGTGGAATAATCGGGTCTACTGCCGGATGTTTGTGTCGCTCTGGCACAATATTTCAGCCACGTAACTCATTGCCTTGCCTTGCCTTGCCTTGCAACGAGTTATGTGGCCAAAATATTGTGCCAGAGTGACACAAACATCCGGCAGTAGACCCGATTATTCCACATGTCAACTACAAGAATCATTAAAGATAAGATTTAGACAAGATTTTATATTACAACCCGGTGTACCAGACTGAAAGATAATTATTTCAGAAAATAACAATACACAGTTGTACCACTCATGAGAGACAAGATAAAACAGCTGAATTTGCTTGTTCTGAATCAAATTATTATCAAAAATTTACTTGTGTGGCATGCCATTCTGCATCTACATTATGTAGATGTAGTCTACATCTACATGTGCAATTCAAGCTTAACTGCCTGGTGGAGGGTTCATCAAATCACCTTCACAATATTTCCCTATGGTGCTACTTTCAAACAAAAAGTGGTAAAAATGATAACATATATCTTTTCAGGTGATCTCTGAGTTCTCTTATTTTACAATGATGACCATTTTTCCTTTAGTAGGTGGATGCCAACAAAATATTTCTGCATGCAGAAGAGAAATTTGTTGACTGAAATTTCATAAAATGATCTCATTATAATGAAAAATGTCTTTGTTTTAATGATTGCCACCCCAACTCTCATATCATATCCATGACACACACTATTTTGTGTTGTTGCCTCTTCTAAGTGTTCTGCCAATAAAACATAGTCTTTTGGTTTGTCTTCCCCACACAATTATCTATGTTACTATTCCAGTTTAAGTTACTTGTAATTGTTATCACTAGGTATTTAGTTGAACTGACAGCCTTTAAATTTGTGTGGTTTATGGTGTAATTGGAATTTAATGGATTTCTTTTAGTACTTTCTTTTAGCACTCATGTGCATGACCTTACATTTTTCATTATTCAGGGTCAACAGCCACTTTTTGCACCATACAGGTACCGTGTCTAAATCAGTTTGCAATTGGTTTTGATCTTCTGATGACTTTACAAGATGGTATATGACAGTGTCATCTGCAAACAAACCAATATGGTTGCTCAGCTTGTCTCCTAAATTGTTTATATACATTAAGAACAGCAGAGGATCTGAACCCTTCCTTGGGGAATGCCAGCTATCACTTCTGTTTTACTCAATGACTTTCCATTAATTACTACCAACTGTAGCCTTGCTGACGGAAATCACGAATTTAGTTGCACAAATGAGATGACAGTCCATAGACAAGCAACTTGATTAGAAGCTGCTTGTCTGGAATGATGTCAAAAGTGGTGTTTCACAAGAACGAAATTATCTGAATCCACACTATGTGTCAATAGATCCTTTTTTTTAAACTGATTGCACACTGACGTTCTGTGATATGGGTCTGTAATCCAGCAGATTACTCCTCTTTCCTTTTTTGAGTATTGTTATGACTTTTGCAACTTTCCAGTTTTTAGGTATGGATCTTTTGTTGAGCGAGCGGTTGTATATGACTGCTAAGTATGGAGTTATTATATTAGCATGCTCTGAAAGGAATGTAATTGGTATACAATCTGAACCAGAAGACTTGTCTTTATTAAGTGATTTGAG
Source organism: Schistocerca cancellata (assembly GCF_023864275.1). Lineage (NCBI taxonomy): Eukaryota > Metazoa > Arthropoda > Insecta > Orthoptera > Acrididae > Schistocerca > Schistocerca cancellata. The sequence goes on along the minus strand of NC_064629.1, from coordinate 58,211,148 downwards.
TTGCTTTCCTACACCAAGGATATCTACTTCTAAGTTACTCATGTTGCCAGCTGTTCTCATTTTAAATTCTGGAACATGTACTTCATCTTCTTCAGTGAAGGAATTTCGGAAAACCATATTTAGTAACTCTTCTACAGTGTCATCAGTAACGTTACAATCGCTATCTCACACTGAAGCTACAGATTGTCTCTTGTTACTGGTGTACTTCACATGCAACCAGAATATTTCTTTGTATTTTCTGCCAGATTTCAAGACACGAGTTTCGTTTTGGAAACTATTACAAGTATCTCACATTGAAGTCCACATCAAAATTCAAGCTTTTGTAAAATGCCAATCTTGTGCATTTTATGTTCTTTTATACTTGGCATGCTTTTATCATCGCTTCTGTAAAAATGTTCTGACCTGTTTTATGTACCATGGAGGATCAGTTCTGTCTGTTACTAATTTATTTGACATAAATCTCTCAACTCTGTCAATATCATTTCCTTGAATTTAAGCTGCATCTGGTCTACACGTACATAGTTCAGAAGGAGTGGAGACTGTTAGCAATGCATGAAACAAATTTTTATGTGCTTTTTTAAACAGATACATTTTATATATTTTGTGTTTATTTTTTATGTATCTGGAAGTAACTTTATATAGTCTTGCTGCAAACTGCACTAGATAACTTATTTTTCAAAATCATTTACACTTTAAGTGGGCTTGTGAACTAATTGCTCAATATAATTTTAGGAAAATGTATTTATCACCAACATATCAAGGGCAGATTGAAGTCACAACCAACTATAACTGTATGAGAGGGGTACCTAACCAATCTGAGATGATCCTCATTGTTCCTTTGAACTTGCACCATGGGGTCAGTAAAATGAACCAATTATTAATTTATCCTGGTTTTCATGTATAACCTCTGCTCATACTAACTCCTAAGAACTATCTATATCATCGATTTTGTTACAAGATGAACTACTTCTAACAGCAATAAACATGCCATGAACAACTGTATTTAATTTACCCTTTCCGAACATCGATCCTCTGTAAAAATGTCAACTGAACTCATCTTTGACATTAGCCCGCTTTCAATACCCATTACAATTTGAGCTTTAGTGCTTTCTATTAGCACTTGGTACTTTGGTTCTTTTCCAAGACAGCCACAACAATTTATGACTATAATATCTACTGTTTCTTGGTCTACTGTCTTCCTGCATCTGACCTGCAACTTCTGAGACTGAAGCCATTTTTATTCTTTTCCGAGGACCTCTAACCTAAAAAACTGCCCAGTCCACTTCACACAGCCCCCACTACCCATGCAGCTGCCTCCATTGTGTAATGGACCCCTGACCTATTAAGCAGAATTCGATACCCCACCACCCTATGGCGCAAGTCAAGAAATCTGCAAGCTACACAGTTCCAGAACCATCTGAGCCCCTGATTCAGACCCTCCACTCAGTTTTGTACCAAAGATCCGCCATCAGTACTATTGATGATGTTACAGATGATGAGCTCTGCTTCATCTCACAAGGCTGGCAGTCTTTACCTATTCAGGTATATGCCAGAAACCAGAGATCTTCTCTTGAGATCCAAAGCGACACACACCACTGACATGGGCCACCACATCTAAATCTACATACATACACCACAAGCTACCATATGCTGTGTGGCAGACAGTACCCTGTACCACTACTAATCATCCCCTTTTCTGTTCCACGCAGAAATAGAGCAAGGGAAAAACAACTGTCTACATGACTCTGTACTAGCCCTAATCTCTCTAATCTTATCTTTATGGTCCTTGTGCAAAAAACTGGCAGCAGTAGAATTGTTCTGCAGTCAGCCTCAAATTCTGGTTCTCTAAATTTTCTCAATAGTGCTCCTAGAAAACACCACCACCTTCCCTCCAGTGATTCCCATTTGAGCTCCCAAAACATCTTCGTAATACTTGTGGGTTGTTCGAATCTACCAATAACTGCTTCGATACCTTCCTTTAATCCAGCCTGGTGCCGATCCCAAACACTAGCAGCACTCAAAAATGTGTTGCGCTAGTGTCTTATATGGTATTTCTTTTGTAAATGAACTACTCTTTCCTAAAATTATCCAAATAAACCGAAGTCGCATGTTTGCCTTCCCTACTATAATCCTTACATGCCCATTCCATTTCATATTGCTTTGCGAAATTATGCCTAGATAGTCAACTGGCGCAACTGTGTCAAGCAGCACACTACTAATGCTGTATCTAACGTTATAGGTTAGCTTTTCCTATTCATCTGCATTAACTAACATTTTTCTACCTTTATAACTAGCTGTCATTCATCACACCAACTAGAAATTTTGTCTAAGTCATCTTGTATCTGCAGTATTGGCACCATCCAGTCAGCTGCACTTTCAAATATGAGTGCCGCCAGTTATTCCACCGCATTTCCTACAGCCACCACCGTGGCACGAGAATGCTGCCATGAACGATTATGCTGCTGCCAATGAAATGCATACATGCATCCCCTCGCTGGAGCTCCAGCTGCGGGTGTACTTAAGTTTGACCATTCATGCACGGGCCCCTTTCTGTGTGTTTGCCAGATGAATAACATTTACAGACTTTCATAGTGGCCAGCACTTGACATATTCTGAATAGCTATTGTATTTAAGAGTGACAGATTTATAAATCTTTTGCATCAGTATATATTTCTACATTGCAACCTACTGTAATGTATTATTTTTACTATTTGACATTAGATGTAGAATAAATTAATATCTGAATTCTCTGTTCATGAACATCATCTGTACCTCGTTCCTGTATGAACTAAAGAAGCACATGCCATTTATTTATTTAATCGTATGGCTAGGGCTGCCCATCAGGAAGGCCGTTTGCCAGGTGCCGGTCTTTCAATTTGACGCCACTTCTGCGACCTGCAGTCGATAAGGATAATAGGATGATGATGATGACAGCACAACACCCAGTCCCTGGGCAGAGAAAATTCCCCGACCCTGCCAGGAATCGAACCCAGGCCCAGAGGATTAACAATCCGTCACGCTGACCATTCAGCTACCGTGGGCGGACAACACATACCATGCAAGGAAGACAGTATCCTCCTACAGTCACTCAATGACGACACCTTCCTATACAGCACAGCATCATATGCAAACAGCCGCACACTACAGCTTACCCTGTCTGCCAGATAATTTATGTATATCAACAATAACAGATGCCCCTTTCACACTGCCCTGGGCCACTCCTGATGATACCCTTGTCTCTGATGAACACTTGCCATCGAGGACAACATACTGGGTTCTGTTACTTAAGAAGTCTTTGAGCTGCTTACAAACCTGGAAATCTATTCCTTAAGCTTGTACCTTTGTTAACAGTTGGCACTGTGTCAAATGCTTTTGGGAAATCTAAGAATACGGAATCTGCCTGTTACCCTTCATCCATGGTTCACCGGATCTCATGTGAGAAAAGGCAAGCTGAGTTTTGCACGAGTGACAATTTCTAAAATCGTAATGATTTGTGGACAGAAGTTTTGATCTCGCAAGGAAATTTATTATATTCAAACTGAGAATAAGTTCAAGAATTCTGCAGCAAACTGATGTTAAAGGTATTGGTCTGTAAATTTGTGGGTCTGTTCTTTTAGCCTTCCTATGTACAGGAGTCACCTGCACTTTTTACAGTCGCTTAGTACTTTGTGCTCGGAAAGAGATTTGCAATAAATGGTATCTAAGTAAGGGACTAATGCTGTCGAGTACTCTTCATAAAACTGAATTGGGATTCAATCAGGACTTGTGCCTTATTTGCTTTCAACTCTTTCAGTTCTCTCTCTCTCTCTCTCTCTCTCTCTCTCTCTCTCTCTACACCAGGGATGCTTATTACTGTGTCCTCCACATGGGAGTCTGTGTGATCGTCAAACGATAGTATGCTTATACGATTCTCCTGTGTGAACAATTTCTTAGCTGCAAGATTTAAAACTTCGGTTTTACTTTTGCTGTCTCTACTGCCATACCAGACTGGTCAATGAGTGACTTTATAGACGCCTTAGACCCACTTAGCAATTTTATGTAGGCTCAGAATTTTCGCGGATCTTAGCAAGATCTACTGCTAAAGTGTGACGGGGGTAGTTATGTAAGCTTCGCGCATCAATCTTTTTACTGACACACGAATTTCTATTAACTTTTGTCTGTCATCATTTATGTTTACTCTTTTTAACCACCTGCAGTTGGCTGCACCCTGTGCATGCATCGTGCACACTGGACTTCTTCCCCTCCTTGGCAGTTATATCTCTAAGGAGCTCCATTACGTGCCTAACACTGGAGGTCCCAACTACCAGTAATCCCACCCTCTGTGACTGCCTGTAACTTGCAAGCCGAGACACTTCCTCCAGAATAGGACACACTGCACCTGGTTCAGGAGCTTAACTGAAACCTGTTTGTTAGGCAAACTGGCTAGACCTTTTCTGAGGAGTCTTTCACTGTCTTCCACACCTCAGAATGACCTCCAACTCGACCACCAGTGATGGGGTGGGCCAATTAGTGGGTACATGGGATGTGCTGGATGTCCCTTGGATCCCTACACCTCACGCTCCATAGTGATGCCCATTGGCAACATCCTCAAGCTGTGTGACCGAAGCTAGCAACACCTGGAGTTGTGAGCAAAGGGTCACCAACTCAGCTTGCACCCGAACATAGCAATCACAGTACCTATACATACTAAAGACAGCAGAACTCTGCACTACACAGTTATTAAAACACACGAGTGTGATTAATAAATATACAAACACGCAAGAAATTTATGAATTAAACTACTAAGCACACATACTAACTTCTTTCTGTTGTAATTGCTGTTTCAGATGTTCCTCTTTACGGCGCCTTTCTTCAAGTTCACGTGCTGAAGCTTCTAAAAGTTGCTGCTGAAGTTCAGCCTTTTCCAAGAGATTTTCACCTCCAACAAGTATTTTCTTTTCTAGTTTATACAATTTATCACGTAGGGCTTCATGTTCCTTCCTAATTAAGAACAGAGTAAAAAATTAAACAAAAATACCACAACAATTAAAACAGTGTCCTAATTAAGAATGGAATAAAAAATTAAACAAAAATACTACAACAATTAAAACAGTGTCTAGAAAATTTCCGTCACTTAAATTTTGTCAATGTCTGTTATCTTCATTATCACGATTAATCTTCGTTACATGAGTAATGCGTAGATAAGTTTTTAGTCTTGGGTAATAGAAGTGACATCAGGCTTAGTTACCGAGAGGGTAAATTACAATACACTGGCCCACTCATGACAAATTCAATAGATCATGCAAATGTGACCTGTAGCCACCTACAATTCCCTTGCGTACACTTAAAATAATGGCTGAGCCAGGCAATAGGACATCAACTCACAGAATTCATCAAGAAATATATAAATTTATGTCTAATGTGATGGTTTGTTGCTGCAAAAAGGAAAGCTGAAAAGCCTATTTAAAAGCTCTTCTGTTTTATAATTATAAGATACCGCAGCATTTAAAAAACAAGTTAATTAATTTCAGACTAGGAGTACGGCCAAATGTGGCTGATCGTAAATAAAGTTACAGGGAGTAGCTCACTGTGTGTTAGCCAGGTGCAAAATGGCTGAGGATGTGGATCATACATCACCTTCTAAATCTAACAGCAATGTGTAATTGTTGCTGAGCAGAAAGTGCTACTAAAATTAATTTACTTCAATGAACAATGTTAAATTTGGTAAAATACATGGATAATCAACAAGATGAATTAAGATATATGGATGATTCACTTTTAGGCTCTTTCTTGGCACATTCATTGGATGAGCATCCCAAAATGTGTCTTTCAAAATCCCACATGAATAAAAATATGATAGTATATGGGCTGTGACAATAAACTTGTTATAGTGTAAGGGTCACAGGCTCGGACGCAGCCGCCACGCGAGAGTAAGACTGTGAGCTGATGTTATCATTGAATGCTGGTGAACTGCGGTGTCAGCATACGCTGGCTGCAGAGCGCCTCACATGCACAGTAGTCGTGTCGTGTCGCTGGTCGCCTGCACGGGCAGAACAGTTTCCAACACGTGTGGTTCCGACACAGAATTATGTCTTTTCCGATTCACAATGGAGTATTGACAAATTCGTATTTGTTCGTGATAGGATGTCAGACACAGTTATGACAGGTCAGTGTAGTGAGCACTTTATTATAAATGTCTTCATAGAAATAAAATGGTGATGGCTAATAACTCATAGTTCACGTATTTCTGTACCTTGTGGACCCAATGCCCATAATAATCCTGATAAATACCAAGGGAGACACTCAGCCAAGGATACAAACCTCGTACATGCCTTATAGAAGTGGTTTCAGAAGTGGGATCAATTATGGAAATCCTACAGTCCTGAGGAGGTGCAGCAACATGTGAACTTCTTCCGAGAATGCCCGAGTTCCTGACATATCTCCATGGCGAATCAACAGCAGCAACATGGACATCATCCGACAACATGGGGTCATCCAATGCTGGAATTCATGTTAGTCTAGTCAAATTTGGCTACAATACAAAAGGCAGTGATGGATTTATAAAACTTTTGCTGTAATAGAGTGATTTTGCTGGTGTATGGCAGAATCTAATTCTGGTGACACGGCCAATCCCCAAAACATTATAAATAATTTGTGAAAAGAGATTGAATGGTTAAAAGCAGACAGAAATGAGTGCAGCCTTTCACATGACTTTTCAAATGATAGCTCTTGCAGTGCTGGCCCAATAAAGAATTTCTCATTATTGCCATGAGTACCAGTGTTTAGTGGTAAACCTGAGGAAGACATAAAAGTATTCTTCCACAAACTTGAAGGAGCTGCCTTGTTGGGTTTGTGAACTGATTCAGATACATTAGCAGTTGCTAAATTAAGAATTCAGGGAGCCGCAACACAAGATTTCATCAACGCAGAGCCCACTTGTGTGAAATCAGAAGATTAAAATGAATTCAGAGTGACAGTTGTTCAGATATTCAAACGCAAAAATGCTATCAGATTCTGCAGAGAGCAACTCAATAGTCTGCAGATGCGACGGGATGAATCTATTGAGAAGTTTGCAGACATAATTTGAAACACTAATGCTCAAAACATATGAGCTGCTCAAAGATGAGAATAAGAATTGCATTCAGCTGTTCGAAGCCGATCAGAGAGCTTTAGACACATTCATACACGGGTTGTTGGTTGGTTTATGGGGGTTGAACGGACCAGACTAAAAAGGTCATCGGTCTCTCACAGGTTGTATGGCAACGAAGTAAGCAAAACAGTCAGATTGGTGCAATGTAAGACCTCTCAGGAAGCAGTAGAAGCAGCTGTTAGTTTCATGGAAGCATTAAAAAGATGGCTGAATGATATATGAAAAGAAGAGCATCGTGTATTCAACAGACATGCAGAATGTTGCAGATGTAACAAGCCTGGTCATAAACATACAGATGTAAGGAAAAATGACTTTGCTACAACTGTGGGATACAGGGCCATATATCAAAAGAGTGCCACAATAACAGAAATAGTAATGCGAGGAACAGACAACTTGACAGATCATTAAACAAGCATGGGGACATATGAGCTACCACATTGTCTGCCCCCTGCCCAAGACAGGGCAGACTTTATTCTTGTTAGCTCCACTGAAAATCATATCGACAATGACTTTGTGATAGGTGCCGTATACAGTGGATGACAGAGCACGCTACTTATTGGCACAGGAGCACAGGCCTCACTGAAGTGGAGTTACATTGACAAAAGGAATAAGTTAAGACTGCCACAGGTAAAGGTCCACATGTTAAATGGCGGTAATTTACATAACCAAGGAGAGGTTAACATAAAATTATGTTTAAGCTAAGAAAAATACATGGCAAGGGTGCAAGTAGTTACAAATAATGAAACGCACTATGACGGTGTACTTGGATTTGATTTCTTGGCTGCTAACGAGGCAGAAATATTTGTCGCAGATAGAAGAATCAGAAAAGGCTGTAGAAACTACAACCTAGGATATCAGTCTTCAGATTATACTCAAAAGAGCAGCAACACTGACATCGTGGAATTGATCAATACAATCGACACATCAGTTCAAACCCTCCAAGTCGATGTACAGATTGATCAGCCTCCGCAAATTTGGCAGGGTCAGATAAATGTGAGTTACTGGACAAAATGCATTATTATGTTGCCCGAAGTGTTGGAGTAGCTACAATGGTGAGGCAGAATGTAGCTAGAGTCCAAATAACAATAACGAACATGAGCAATGAAGATATTGTATTTCCACAAAGAACAAAAGCTGCTGAAGTGTCGAGCATAAGTAAAAGTGATGTCGTACAGATTCCAAATGAAGTTTCAAAAGTTGCAGTTACAAAGACAGATTTTTTCTAGTAGTACTGAAAAATTGCTGTCAGGAGTCGAAATTAATAATGAAATAAAGAGCAAGATTTGGCAAAAGATAGAACATTTGACAGTTGAAGACAACAAGATTTTAGCACCTATTTTATTGGAGTAAGCAGATCTTTTCTGAGAACGTTGATATTTACCTGTCACTCATCTGGTTCAGTATCGTATATATACTGGAAATGCAGCACCGCTCACTCAGAGACCTTACAGAATACCATATAGTCAGAGAGAGCTGGTAGAAGAAATGGTTAAAGAACAACTGGAAACTGGAATTATAGGACCAAGAGATCCTGCATATCAACCATGGTGTTCACCAAATGTCACTGTTAAGAAGAAATCTGTTTCCGGAGAACCACATTTCTGTTTTTGTGTGGATTATCTTGCTCTGAATGCAATAACCACCCTAGACATTTACCCCTTACCAAACCTGGTAGAAACCCTAGATTACATGGGCAGAAATCAATTTTTTTTGCTTTGTGATCTAACAAGTGGATACCATCAGCTGACAGTGCATCCAGATGATCCAGTGAGAACTTTGTTTGTTACAACTACAGGAGAGCATAAATACTTGCATATGCCATTTGAGCTTCGCAATGCGCCAGCCATCTTTCAACGCCTGATAGATTCAGTTTTACGAGGGCTCACACCAACACAAGCTCTTGCATACTTCGACAAAATAATAATTTTCAGTGAAAATATGAAGCAGGATACTGAGAAACTTCAAGCAGTTTTCAAGGGCATAAGAAGCGCAAATATGTCCTTGTCAATAGATGAATGTCACTTTGCACAAAATCAAGTGAACTACCTTGGACATGTTATAACTAGTGAAGGTGTCTGTCCTGATCCAAAATTAACTGAAGTTGTCACGAATTTTCCAGAACAATGGAACTTAAAGGAATTGCAATCATTCTTGGGATTAGCAAATTTCTATAGGTGTTTCATAGCTGGTTATGCAAATATAGCACATCCAATGACACAGCTACTAAAGAAGGGAATCACATTCAATTAGTCAACAGAATGCACAAAGGCAATGGAAGAACTTAAAACTGCCCCAACCACAGCTCCAGTGTTAGCCTATCTAGGTTACAGCAGGCCCTTCACTCTTTCAACAGATGCTTCAAATTTCGCTGCCGATACTCTTTTGTCTCAAGAAATTGATGGCCGTGAACATCCAATATCATTTGCTTCCCAACAATTAAACAAAGCAGAATGTAATTACACTACAATAGAAAAGGAGCTTTGCGCTTTGGTTTTTGGTATAACACATAACATATGTTTTTTGACAGGCAGAGAATTCACAGTTATTACAGACCATGCCATGCTTAAATGGCTATTGAGCTTAAAGGACCCAAGTTGCAGACTAACAAGGTGGGCTTTGAGACAGAGGGAGTTTCAGTTTAAAGTTATTCATTGACCTGGCAAACTACACGTAAATTCTGATGCAACGAGCCAAAAGGTACGTGTCTGTTTTGCAATAAGTCGCAAGGAAGAGTTAAAAGCAGCTCACGAGAAGGACTCACAATGCAAAATGTGGAAAAAAGATCAATGTTTTGTTGAAATAAATGCATTGCTGTACAAGATCACTATTAAAGGAAAACGCCTAGTTATTCCAGAAAGCATGAGAGAGCAAATCATGACAGAACAACATGACTCTTTTATTATCTGGACATTGTGGTAAGAAAGCAACAAACATTAAAATAGCTGAGATATAATGGTGGTCAAGACATGCAACTGATGTTTCTGAGTTTTTTTGAAAATGTGATTCCTGCAACAGATGGAATAACTCAGGAAAAACTAAGGCACCATTACAAGAAATGCCACAGATTAGTGAACCATTCAAAAGAGTTGGATTTGATGTTGTTGGACCTTTGCTTAAGACTAAAGCTGGGAATAAATACATATTGACCATGTTAGATTACTTCTCCAGATATCTTCTCATCATACCAATACGTGATCAGAGTGCTGAAACTGTGGCTAAGGTTTTTGTAAAATAGGGCATTCTGAAGTTTGGATCACCTTAAGTATAATCAGTGACCAAGGATCAAATTTCATGGGGAATTGCTTAAACAGACTTGTAATATAATGCAAATAACACAACTAAGAACTACACCAGCACACCCAGAAAGAAACGGATGCGTTGAGTGAGTTCACAGAACAATCATTAAGATGGCTAGCCACTACATAAGTAGCAAGCATGACAATTGGGATGTGTGTCTTCCGTACATCATGAGCGCAGCGCATACAATGCAAAAATGCACTGGCCTAAGTCCATACGGAATTGTACATGGAAGAAAGATGCATTCCCCCCTGGACTTTGCACAATTGACCACTGGAATCGGCAATGAACATGAGAAGGAATTAGCACACAAGCTAAAGGAGGCATGGAAGGGAGTGAAACAGTGAAATCGTCAATCTTTTCTGCAGCAAGCGAAACAACACGCTCGCCAAGCAGTTGCACCACAGTACCGAGTTGGAGATTCTGTCTACCTGAGCAATGTGGTGTTAAAGAAGATCAGGTCACAAAGTTTAAGATGTTTCGGAAATGACCGTATCTCAAAATGGTTCAAATGGCTCTGAGCACTATGGGACTTAACATCTATGGTCATCAGTCCCCTAGAACTTAGAACTACTTAAACCTAACTAACCTAAGGACAGCACACAACACCCAGCCATCACGAGGCAGAGAAAATCCCTGACCCCGCCGGGAATCGAACCCGGGAACCCGGGCATGGGAAGCGAGAATGCTACCGCACGACCACGAGATGCGGGCTGACCGTATCTGATCTTGGAGGTGTTGCCACCAGTCACTCTTAAGCTCCAATTGCCTTTTTGTTCGACTGTCATTCATATCAATCGTGTAATGCCATTTCTGGGTATACTTCCTGTAGCATCATGAGACATTGACAAGGACTGGCCTATGGACCGACCAGTTGTTCCTAAATCCATGACACAAGCAGTGCGAGGTTGCAGTCCAGACTTTGATTCTGAGGTGTCGCTATACATTGAGTGATCCAGTCCCAGACACCACTACAATCTGCATAGACATGTGCAGCGGGAGTGAGTGTAAAACGAGTTTATTTCTCAGCCATGTGCATATATGAATGTGTTGTGCAAATACAGATTGCAGCTATTACATGAAGTGTGCAAGTGTAACTAAATCTTATTCCACAGGTTACCACAAGACACACATTTGTATTATATTCACTGTTTAATTCTAGTGTTCAGAAATAATTAACCATGTTTACTATAATTCTAATTTTTACTATGACAATGTGTTCCATTAATGCTACAGTAGTAGTACCACAGACAACAGGTTTCGAGAGGGTGCTTTTCTGGATGAGGTATTGAATATATTGCTTCCCCCTACTTATACCTCCCGAGGAGATCACGAATGTAAAATTAGAGAGATTCGAGCGCGCACGGAGGCTTTCAGACAGTCGTTCTTCCTGCGAACCACATGCGACTGGAACAGAAAAGGGAGGTAATGACAGTGGTACGTAAAGTGTCCTCCGCCACACACCGTTGGGTGGCTTGCGGAGTATAGATGTAGATGTAGATGTTTTCTTTGAACCATAATCAGATATGGTAGTTTCAACAAATAATGCTATGCTTGTACATAAATACAATTTGAGTGAGATTCGACGACAATTCAATTCTGTTCAGAAGTAAATTGATTTGATTCATTCAGTCAAAGATAATGACATAGTTTTGGAAATGGGAACATCTTGGTATAACAATTAGATTACTGCTGAAATGCAGGCAGAGTCTACATTTGCTAATTATGAAAAAAGAGACTGATTGTTTCTTAAACCTTTTGTCACACAATATCTTGATTAGGCACAAAGGTGCCTGGTTTGATCTTAAACAACGTTCTGAAGGTATAATTTACTCTTTCAATTCAACTCTCAATATCACATTTAGATGAACAACCTCTGGTACACTGGATAAACCTTTCACACTCAAATTACACGGTAGTGGATTAATTTTAAATGCCACTCATTGTGATTTATCATGTGATCTGTTTGATATGCCTCCTGTATTGCCAACTACTTTTCATGGAGCTGGAAAGCTTCCAGTACTGAGAATGTTACCAGTTTATCGTATCATACATACTAGCATATGCAAATCATTCCCTGTTCAGTTTTCCCAAGGATAATGATTTAATTATGGATATCCAAGAAGATATGATGACTACTAACAATGAGTTGAATTTCATTCAAGCAGCAAATCGGATTAAGTTTTTTGAATCTTCAAATAATGTTAATCCATACTTAATTGTCAGTATCGTGTTCTTCTTACTTTTATTAATGTGTCTTGTGTCTACAGCGAATATCATGTACCAACTTGTGATGCTGAAAGCCCGCTAGTCAGTACCAATTGTTACTGTGTCTGGAAATGAGATAAACATTGCAATGCTTCTGCTGCAACAACTGGTGACAAAGATTCATGACGCCCAGGTGGTGGTCTCGAGCCACATTCAAAAAACGTGTGTGAAATCTTAAGGGACTTTACTGCTAAGGTCATCAGTCCCTAAGCTTACACACTACTTATCCTAAATTACCCTAAGGACAAACACACACACACACACACACACACACACACACACACACACACACACACACATGCCCGAGGGAGGACTCGAACCTCCGCCGGGACCAGCCGCACAGTCCATGACTGCAGTGCCTTAGACCACTCGGCTAATCCCGCGCGGCGAGCCACATTCGGTAGCTCATCTTCTTTGGGGGGGGTGTGGTGTAAGGGTCAGAGGCTTGGATGCAGCATGTGGGCCCAAGTGTGAGCTGGCATTATCATGGAATGCTGAAGAACTGCGGTGTCAGTATACACTGACCGCAGAGCACCTCACACACACAGTAGTCACAACACGACGCTGGTCGCCTGCATGGGCCAAACTGTTTCCAATGTGTGTGGTTATGATGTGGGACTATGTCCTTTATTGGCTCTCAATGGAGTACTCACAAATCCGTATTTGTTTGTGGTAGGACGTCAGACATGGTTATGACGGATCGGTGTAGTGAGCGTGTTATTATAAATGCCTTCTTAGAAATAAATTGATAGTGGCTAATAAGTTTTAGTTTGTGTGTTTCTGTACCCCATGGACCCAATGCCTACAATAATCCGGACAAATGCCAAGGGAGACACTCATCCGAGGATACAAACCTCAGAAATGCCTTATAGAAGCTCAAAACCTCATTACTGCTAAAATCTCTGCTGCTGAAAAGGATATAGGCACCTTAGAGCTGGGTGCGATCAATATTATAGAATTGTTGGCCCCTTTTGGGCAGTACATGCCATAACAAGTCAATGTCAACACGTAATATAATTGGATGGACAAAAAACCTAATCATTAAGTGGCAGCAGGAGAAAAAACATGCAAAAGTTATGGAAATGTGCAAGCTTTTGGAGCCAATGGATCATTTTTCTGGCTGAAGGGTTGAAGGAAAGGGAAGATGACTGGAGGAAGAGGACTGGTGAGGTTTAGAAAATGGGAACGTATGGAAAAGTTACCCAGAACCCCAGGTCAGGGGAGACTTGTTGTACGGGTTGAGAAGGAAAGATTGATTATTGGGGACTACACTGAAAGAGTTTGAAAACCTGAGAGCTTAATGGTGGAAGATAGGGTAATAAGCAATACAGAGATTACTGAGAAAACATCATGCAAGAGTGGAAAGCTAAAATACATTATACCTGGTATCCAGGTCATGCAGGTGGTGGGTCAGAAAGCAAATGATAGAGAGAGGTAAAAGTGAGTGAAGAAAAGGCATAGTTACTGAAAAGAAGTAGTGAGACGAAAGACATTAACAGAAATTTAGGCCAGGTGGGTGGCAAGAACCAAGCACATGTTGCAATGCCAATTCCAACCCGCAGAGTTCTGAGAAACTGCTGTTAGTGGAAGCACCCAGATGGTATGTGTACTGAAATAGATACTGAAGTCACAACTCTCATGATGTAGAACATGCTCTGCAACAGGATTTTGTGTTACTGACAACAATGCCAATATCTGTGTGAAAAAATATGGTATATAACTAATTCAATTTCTCACCAGTGCACAGCCCCCCCTTGAACAATTATGTCCACCAACTATTGTGTTTTAAGTGCTTATCATTTCACAAGATTGTAGTTAGTGGTCCTCTGTGAACAATGGAGCTACTTTTTCAGTATGGAAAACTAACAAAGCACCATATTAACCTGAGTATAAGATGATTCTGAATGTAAGATGACCCCCCTCCCCCTTTTTAAAGAGGCTCCTTGAGATAAATTTATTTTGTTACATATTATTACTAACCAAAATTACAAACTTTTATTAACAAAAGGTATATGTCTAAAAAGTTACCATTACACGAATTCTAAACTAATGCCATTTATTGGTTTTCTACATTTTGATAATACAAGGAGCAATAAAATAAACAAAAAGAAATTGTTTACATTAATTTTTATCTTCACTGTGTCTTTTGTTTAGCCTGTAATCTGTGGTACCACTATTTTTCATCTTAATCATCATCATCTTAACAAGGCTGCTGTGAAACTTGTATCTTCATTGTTACAAACATCTGATTGTCTCTCTGAAATACATTGTGTCTTTTTCTTCTTTAAAAAAAACTGCAGCAGATTTCGCTTCAACGAGGGTTGACTGAAAAGTAATGCCTCCACCTTCGTAACTCTTCAACAGCTGGCAGCATTGGTATGCGACATGTACTGGCTTGTTCCGTAGCCTTTTCTCTACAGCTCCAGTTGGTGGGAAGCCTTAGCATTTAATGTTTGTGTTGTTACAGTGTAAAGTATGGAACCCTGCACAGATGGTCGGTCAATGTGTTTAAGCAACATGCAGTCATTGAATTCTTGACAGCAGATGGTGTCACCCCAAAGGAGATTCATCAGAGAATGAAAGCAGTTTATGGTGATTGTGTTGATGTGAGTACTGTGCGTCGTTGGGCATGTAAGTTTAACGATGTTGAGATGGGAACATCTGACCTCCATGACAAACAAAGAGTTGGACGGTCTGTGACAGCAACCACCGAGTTTTACAAGCAAAATGTTGACAGATTGATTCAGGACAATTGCATTATCACTTGGAGAGAAATTGCAAGCACAATTGGCATTTCACAAGAATGTGTGGGTCACATTATTGCTTTGCTTGGCTATCAGAAGATCCGTGCACGATGGGTACCCTGGATGCCGACTCCTGAAATGAAAGCACACAGACTTAAAATTTGCCAGGAACTCCTCTTGTGTTATGAGAATGAAGGTGATGCCTATCTCCATTCAATTGTGACAGCAGATGAAACGTGGGTTCACCATTATGACCCGGAGATGAAACGTCAGTCTATGGAATATTGACACAAAGACTCGCCCCAGAAAAAGAAATTCAAGACGCAGCCCTCAGGTGGAAAAATCATGGCCACAGTGTTCTGGGATACAGATGGTGTTATCCATGTTGATTTCCTTGATCCTGGAACAACAATAAATTCAGAGTGTTACATCAAAACGCTGCAAACTCTGAAACAATGGCTAAAAAGAATCCGAAAGGAAAATGGAAATGTTTTCCTGCAGCGTGACTATGCCAAACCACACACTTCACATACCACCACCGCAGAACTTCAGAGACTGAATCTCACCACCGACGGAATCCTCCATACAGTCCAGATTTAGCACCGCCTGACTTTCATCTGTTCCCGATAATAAAAGACGATCTGCAGGGACATCCTTATGCTTCTGATGAAGACGTTGAGAGAACTGTGAGACTGTGGTTGCGGAAACAGGGTGTCGACTTCTTTTCCTATGGGCTCCAGAAAACTTGTTCATCATTGGCAGAAATGTACCCAATTGGCTGGTGATTATGTGGAAAAATGAATATTGGTAATTAAAGATCACATTCTAAGGACTATTTCTGCATTTCATTTATTAAAATACTCCCATCCAAACCCAATTAATGAAGGTGGAGGCATTGCTTTTCATTCAACTCTCGTATAATGATGTGACAATGTTATAATGTCTTTTGCTACAAAAACATTTCATCTGCCAACCACTCTTGTTGGCTGTGTAGAATCAGCAGCTGACACACCCCCTACTGTTTAGGTAATACCTCATGGTGAGTGTAGACATCACTGCTGCACGACACATGTAACTACACCACTGGCCACAGTCTAGACTTTTAGCATCTGCTGCAGAAATGTATGGTATTGTTGAGTATCTGGCCAGTTTTAAAGTCAATTCCACTCTAAGTACAAATGGGTTCAGACAAACTGCAGTTTATACATTGTAGATGTCTACAAAAAGCCAAAGTACGCAGCATACATTCCCATGGTGGCAGCAAAATGAAATTTGCTGCCCACTCACCACTCCCCTGCCCCCCCCCCCCCCCCTCCCCACCCAACACTCTCAGTACAGTTCTCAGCTACGTATGTGTCACATTTCCCCCTCCAAGCCTTCCGTAGTGGTGTGCTTAAGCAACAGTGAAACATGGACAGCTATATCTTGTAGGGTGTAGGTCCTATGTAAGAACAGCAACTAATACATTAATGAAAGATCGTAATCATGATTCAGTCCAGCTCTCGAACTGTCACTCATCCTGCCAACTAATATAAACTGTTGGTACAATCCCTACAATGGTTCTTTTCATTATAATTTATTCTTGTGATAACAACTGCAATCAGTTTAATGTGATTTGTTCATTTGTTAGACATTTAATTATAGATTAATTTTCTTTCTCGTTTCATCTGAATGTCACAATCTTGTTCTAAAGCTGATTAAAAGCTGGTATCATTTTTCCTAGTACTCTAATACATGAACAGCTACCAAATTTTCATTTGCAATCCACTTCACAAATCATAAGTTTTCATAACCAAATAAAGTACTGAATTGGGTTCAGAATCGTGTAATGGTGTTTGAAGGACAAGATCTTTGCCTTTGAATTTTAACTTCACTTAAAAAGCACCATAAATGTACGCGTACAGTACCCATACACATATGGGAACTTCTATTGCAAACTATTCAAATACAACAAAAGTTCATGGGTTGATAGAATTTAATGCTATTTCCTCCTGTGTTTCACAAAACTGTCAATTTTTTAAGCAGATGATTAGATTGTTGTTGTGCCTCGTTCACATGTCCATCTGTTGAACTAGCATCACAAGTTAAATGTCAGACGATTGATCGAACAGGATTGATCCTGTATCAAGCACTTTTGCACATTGGGAAACATTGAGCCTACTCGAATGAAGATAAGTGTTTGCTAAGCTCTAAGCATACGAAATCTTAAAAATAATTTTGTATGGAACATTAATAGTGAAAGCTTCATCTGTAAATGTAAGACAACCCATACATTAATCTATTAAACAGTGTACAAATGTTTATCTGAGCAGCAATAGTTTACTCTGTGAATACGAGATGACCAAATATTTTTCAAATGACAAGTTTGGGAGAAAACCTCATCTTATAATTGAGTAAATACAGTATTTTCATGTGTGGGCACTGAATTCTACTAAGGCACTTTTCTGTTTCTCTCTGTAAATGTTGTGGCTTAATTAGAGTAAACCTGTTTGGTAAAAGAAGCCCTCATAGCAGAGCAGGGAAACATTGCCATCGGACTTGGCTAGTATTAATTGATACCAATAAATTTCATTTATTTCCATGAAAATTTGAGCTGACTTTGAAATGTGTTCCCTTTTTGTTATCATAATTCCTCTTCTTTCTTGTGTCTTTGTACCACATCATCATAGGGTTGGCATTGTTATTAAGGGACTGGGCACGGTTCATTTAAAGGATGGCCAGGTACCCTTCCTGTGATCGCCCTACTATTGACCCCCCCCCCCCCCCCCTCGCGGGATGGAACATTTGCACCTCCCGACTGTCTGCGTGTAATGTTATTAATGTAGAGTGAGTGGAAGTTTTGCAGATGTCTATGAATTGTGTAACTGAGTAAGGACTTGTGTACCAGCTTGGTATTCATCTAGTGGAATGTGGGAAACTGCCAAAAAACCACATCCAGGCTGGCTGGCACACCAACCCTCATCTTTAATCTGCTGGAAGGATTCTTTCTGGAACCAGCACAACTCCCTATCCTGGAAGCAGCAATTTAACAGACACAGCTATCTGGACCAGTTGTTGTTATGGTAATTATCAACAGTAATTGCAAATAATTAGTTGAATAGGGTTTACAGAACAATTAACAAAAATGGCTCTGAGCACTATGGGACTTAACATCTGTGGTCATCAGTGCCCTAGAACTTAGAACTACTTAAACCTAACTAACCTAAGGACATCACACACATCCATGCCCGAGGCAGGATTCGAACCTGTGACCGTAGCGGTCACGCGGTTCCAGACTGAAGCGCCTAGAACCGCACGGCCACAGAACAATTAACGGCGAACACATTCCAGTCCAATGGTCAGTTCTCAGAATCTTTCCTGAGAGTAGTTCGGTAGCTACAGGGCTCTTAATTATTGACCTCTGAGTTGCAAAATTTAACCCTGTCTTGTGGATCAAAGCAAGGCTGGTGACCCTTGTTTGTACCTCAAGGCTGGTGGCCCTTGTTTGTACCGATTCGGTAGAACAGTAGTGCAGACAATTAATAAGAGTTCACAAATATACATTTCCAATTAAATCCAGAGAGCAGTATGTCATGTAATTGAGGACCGTTTTCACAAAACTATACAACTATAAATTTGGCAAAATGTGTTACATAAGTATTCATGTACTTCTAAATGAGATGAATCCATTGCAATACACGGATTTTATAAAACTTACTATTTGCCTGTCTAATCTTGCAGACAAAACCGGGAAACTTTTCTAAACTCAAGATCTACAAAAAATAGTTTTGCCAAATGCAAACATCTACTGCTCCTGGTAGACATTTATTGTTAGTTTTCGACAAAATAGCTCAATACTTCCTGATCTGGAATCACAGTTACATGCCCCCTGATGGGGTATTTGGTACCATTGGAAAGGAACTGAGAAAACTTGAAACCATAACCTTACCATTACACTATCACAAGATTCTCAGCCACAATGGCACCTGTATGGTTCTGGCCAAGGACTGAAATGTGTACAGTTTCAAGACCACTGCTCACAGATTACCAAAAACGAAGCTACCATTCAAAATGTCTGAAGCCAGAGTTCTTAAAAAACATCTGCAGACTTGAAACAACACACTTTTCCTCTCCAATCATTGCTGAAGGGAAGAAAACTAAAGTAGATAGTTTCAAGGACATTGATTGATCAGCTGTAATAAAACCTAGAAACCTTGTGTCAACCATCATACAACGGAAAGATTTGGACACATCATCAGAAGTTACCCAAGAGTTCCATGGGCAGGCTCTATAGTGTTTCCATGAACATGACAACAGAAATAATCAAATACAGTACCTTGATGAATCAGTTTATCAAATTATTATTTGTTCACTAGTTTAAATTAAAGCAGAACACTACTGCTATAAAATAATCTGTAAACATTTGGTTTTGGAAAAAATTCAATACCTTGATGAACCAATTTATCAAATTATTATTTGTTCAATAGCCTAAATTAAACTAGAACACTAATGCTACAAAATAATTTGTAGACACTGAGTTTTGGAAAAAAATTCATAATTTTTACATTTTTTTAAATTTTCGACTGAAAGCTGACAGAAATCCCCCCCCCCCCCCCCTCCCCACTACTGTATTGTGTATCTATAGTTTATTTGTGAAATACAATACTGTAAGACATCATCAGCAATATGTACTGTTCAAGTAATTCAGTAAAATGTGTTTCTTGTTTGTTGACTTCTGTGAAAACGGTCCTCAGCTGACCTTGTATGTCTCACATTGCAAAGCGTATGTGGATTCAGGATTTGGCCACAAGTGTGAACTTGCGCAATGCCACAGAATCTCTGGACAGACGAAATGAGCGTTTCAAGTGGTACATGAAAATATTGAGAAGGAAACTAAATATTTCAGTGCACAATGCATTTACTGTTTTTCATGACACCGATAAGACATGAAAGAACACACACATTTTGGACCGTGTCTCTTTAAAAAACAGCTGATAACTCATGTGAAGAGACTGGGGATTAAAGATTATGTTTCAAAGTATTCCGCATTGAAAGTTCTTTTTAAGTGCCTGAGTGTATTTAAACATAATAAAGGTCTATTGTTAACAATGATGAAAATTCCATCAATTTTCAACACATAATTCCTTTACTACAGCAATTTAAATAAAATGCTGCTTTCCTGTACAAGTTTGAAGAGTAAACTGCCACCAGTAAGCTACTCACAGGCATGGAAACTACTGACTTTAAAGATCAAGTTTTACACCATACTTCTGTTTAAGCTTGTGTACATGAGGCAGCCATGTTCATTCAGCATCATACACTAGTTCTACAAAACAGTATATCTTTTCACCAAATGTAACTCCTTATATAAACTACAGTTCAGGTGTTGGTGGATAGTGGCAGAAGTGAATTAAACATATTTTGGAAGTAGTGAACTAGAAGTCTTGGGTTTTTCTTATAGTGCATTCTGCTAACTCAAGTTCAAAGGCATGTGTTAGAATAAAAAAAACATCAACATATAAGGTAGATAAGACTGTAGGTTCTGAGGTCTCTATCAGCCTGTGAAATGAAATTAGAGAATGGGTTACATTCAAAACAGAACCTTGTGGGATTCCATTTTCATTTGTATGGGAGAGACTGTGAGAAGCACCTACCTGAAAATGGAAGAAATGATGGGATAATATCTTCTGGATAAATATTGAGAGGGTACTTCTACAGCCCCATCCATGTAGAGCAGTACAAATATGACAACATTATATAGCGTCACAGGTTTTTCATCAGAAAAGAAAACAACAATTTGATGTAGTGGCGGGTGACGGACATTCACTCCAAGTGAACTATGTGGTTGATGTCTGCCCCGATAGCTGAGGGGTCAGCGTGACGGATTGCCGTCCTACGGGCCCAGGTTCAATTCCCGACTGGGTCAGGGATTTTCTCCGCGCTCAGGGACTGGGTGTTGTGTTGTCTTCATCATCATTTCATCCCCATCTGGTGCACAGGTCGCCCAATGTGGCATCGAATGTAATGAGACATGCACCAAGGCGGCCGGACCTGCCCCATAAGGGGCCTCCCGGCCAATGACGCCAAACGCTCATTTCCATTTTCCCATGTGGTTGATGGTAGAGTGGCCCTTCAAAAATCCACACAGAAATTTGGAATGGAGTCCCTTCACCTCCAGAGTCCGAATCAGTCATATGTTCACCATTACTTGCACAAAATATTTGTATGCCAAATGGGGTACTAACCGGCTACTTTGTGAGATCTGTTTCCGTGTTATAAACTGTGATGATTATGCTTTTAGCTTGCTACAGCCCACATCATATAGAACGGCACTTCCACGCATAGAAGCAGAGCAGAAAGGAAGTGTGGGGGGATGAGAAATGTGGACGCGTGGCAGCAGAGAACGGACAAACGAAGTCCATGTTGCTGAACTGCATTGCTGCGGCCAACAGTCAGGCTTGTTTGCCTATGGTACATCTTATTATACGTTCAAATCTATGAGGGGAATAGCAAATATTAAAACCAATTTCAATCAATCATCATGAGAGAAATATTAATTCATATCTTGATGACAATGTGTCCACTGCTCCACAAATTTACTCCGCATGGCATAGGGGGGTGGGGACCGTTGACAAAGCTTTGTGAATACATCAAGTACAATTTTTCTCCAAATGACAATTGTCTAATGACAAGATCGTTGAAACTGTTTGCAATAATTATCATTTATTGTGATTTGAACTGTATTATAAGTAAAAATTTAATTCACAACAAAATTAACTTAAATCACAAATCGAAATCATTAAATTTGCTTGACAACTGCTCCTACTCAATAAAATTTTTAAAAATGTGTAAGGTTTGTGTGTGTGTGTGTGTGTGTGTGTGTGTGTGTGTGTGTGTGTGTAAAATGGTCAGTAAGTTGTCAAATTTTTCGCTGTTAATGGGCATTATGAATGTAAACTAACTCGTTCAACTTTACAGTGAGAGACCGTATTTATAATCCATTGAACAAGCAAATAATTAACCATCATCTGCGAATAACTAAAGGGAATGCTGACCGATGACATCGAAAACCACCGATATCTCGACAAGTAACAGTTACTGCCATTTTAGTACCTTATCCAATTCATGCCTTGGAAATGACAGGGATTTACACGTGGAAATATCGGACTTCTCACGAATTTATCCAGCTGCATTCTCACGTGTTATTAGAGCATACAACACGGTGGGAGAAGCTTAACTTCTACTTGGGCAATATGTTGAACATTGTAGTCTGCATAATTCAAAGGATACAAAGTTACCATTATTATGCATGCCACTGATATGTTGACAAACACATTTTTTAAAGTACAATTCTTTAAAACTAAGAAATATTATTACTTTGTCCCAAAGTCTACATTATAATACCATTGTCACTTCTATTTGAGTCTGTTTCTGAAAAATCTGATTGTAAATTTACGATGATAAGTTCAAGGCTTATATCCACCATCACTTCCCTGTCAAATTCTTCTTTCTGAACCTGCGCAGACCGTGTCCACGCTAGAGGTGGGATGTTGTCTATTGCCTCATGCACAATCGATTCAGTGTATATTATCTTGAATGTTTAATATTTTTTTCTCCCACATAGCCTCAACACTTTGCCCAAATTAATTCCATCGGGCTACACTGACAGTGACATATGCGTAAACGCAAAGCTGTGTGACCCCATTCATGTGCAAGGAAGCCAAGTTTGTATGTTCTGTCACATGACATGTACAAATTAACGAGCTGCAGGAGATCAGCATGAGCCTGGTTTATACTGTGCTTTATATTTTTATTCTGAAGCCAGGGAAAAATTCCATTTTTCTGATGTTTGTACTTGGCGTTTTCTCTGTAACAGTTGAATTATAACTGGCAATGACCGACTTCAAAGCAAGGTATGACAAGAATTGTGAATCACATCATGAAACGGACAGCGTTCATTTCTGAATGAAAGTCACTGCCATTTTTCTTACACGTAAATACAAAACCAGAAGAGTCAGCGTGCAGAATGATTATTCGAGAACCAATTCCTATGAGAACTTTAAAACTGCCAGTACCATCACTCATTTTCCAGCAGATCTTCCTGGAATGATTCTATCTGACCCATGTTTCATTAAAGTAATACACTGTTGAACTACCTCCTTCTCTTGTATCATGAATCTTTACATGGGATGTAGTTTGCGCTGCACCTATGTCACTTCTTTGAACTAAAAACTCTCTTTTTAACGTATCTGGAACCAATGCCTTTTAAAATTCTTTACATTGACGAAATGCTTACCATTGAAGACAATTTTCTCCTGCATAACTGTAACACGTTTCTGTGATGTCGGGCATTCATCATTCACATGGAGCAGTTTAAAACATCATTGTTGAAACCATCCATTTCTGTTACAGGTTCCTCGCGATTTCAATGCTTTCTAGGTGACACGAAACCAACTTTTTCTACGGTTCCTACACCTCTGACACTTTCATTTACAATTCTCACACTTAAACATTTACAGATCCACATTCACAGCTAAACTGCTGCAAGGGTGGGGTGGGGGGTGGGGTGGGGAGTGGGGGGAGAGAGAAGGGACAGTTGAATGAATAATTCAGTTGTTGCAAAGGACAGCAACAGTGCAGCATGTAGGAGTGAGATTTTTGCTCTCTAGCTGTAAATTGCTGCTAACTGCTTGGAAAGAGAATGAATATTATTGGCTGCCAGTGGCTAGTGGAGGGGGATGCGCAGAAATGGCTGAAAATTGGGCCGGCTTCCTACATGACATGAACAATAGAGTGGAAGCTCACCCTCATATCAGATGTGATAAAACAGAGCACGAATATGATGTTTGTATACTAAAGTTAAACGCTGTAGTACCTGGTTACGCATGCTATCAGGGTCTGTCTGGTGCTGTGTTGCAGCACTGCTCAAGGTGCTGTGCTGAGGAGTTCCATTTTGTTGTATGCGTCCGAGAGTTGAGAATCTAAGGATCGATAAATACTCTTTACTCACATTTTATGGAGGTGGAAGGGTAGATTTCAGGTGCGGAGGATTGGGCAAGGTGAGTTGCTAGTTGTTCAGTGACAATGGAAGGGTCAGATAGAATTATGCCATCCTGATAGATATCAGAATACCAGAGGATGATTGGTACCTGTAAACACTGCGCGGTTTGACTCTACCTGAGAGGTGGAGGAATAGGTGCCAGTAGTGGTCACAAATCATTCTCAATACTCCTTTTTTTGTGTTTAGACAGCAGGACTCACAGAATCTTTTGAAGGCAATAAGTGTATCCCTCAGTGTACCCTTATGTTGTTCAACTGTCCATCTGCAATATTTACTGGCCATGGCTGTTTCACAGTTCCAGCACATTACAAGTTTCTGTGGTGTGGATCTGAAGAGAGCTGGATCATTAATTCTGTTGCTTGTAATATTGTTTGAGGATAACTTCATTTCTGCAGTGGGAAACCAGGGTTTAAAGAAATGGTGAAGCTATTCCATTAGGTGTTTTTTATATTTCAATGAGGAAAGTGTTCTTAAGGGCACCGGTGTGGCACGGGAATAATAATTGTAAAGCAGTTGCTGTCACAAAAACCATTTCCAATAAGTAGATAGGAGACAACCGGTGCTACACATCAACAGTTCAGTAAGTGAGAAAGCACTTTGTATTGGGCTAAAATAAGTATGCAATCTGCAGTTTAAAACACAAAGAACAAAGTTAAAAAATTTTAAAAAAATGGAAAATTCAGGATGGAATAATGACAACATTATGAAAAGAATAGATTGCTACTCACCATACAGCAGAGATGTTGAGTTGCAGATACGCACAACAAAAAGACTGTCAAACAAGTAAGCTTTCAGCCAAAAAGACCTTCTTCCGAATTAGACAACACACACACACACACACACACACACACACAAAATCGTGCAAACACAACTCACACACACAGGACTACTGTCTCTGGTTGCCGAGGCCAGATTGTGAAAAGCTGCACGTTGTGGAAGAAGCAATCTGGGTGGTGGGGGCAAGGAGGATACTGGGGCGGGGAGGGGAAGTGATAGCAGGGTAGAGGTGGGGAACCATATAGCATTGCTTGTGGGTGCATATGGGTATGAGATGAAGAGAGGGTATGGCAGCTAGATGCAGTCGGGGTAGGTGGGATGGATATGTTGGTATGGGCACACAGAAGCAAGGTCTTCAGCGCACGTGCAAAAACTGTCTGAGATGAGTATCAGTAACATACACTAAACAGGAGTATAAAAAAGCACATACAATAAAGGTAATAAAAGATGGAAAACTATGTGCGTACCCATACAGAAGCACGGAATGATATATCGCATCAATATTATAATATTAAGGAGTTAAACAATATAGCAGAGGGGTGTGGCTGGCTGATTGCAAGACTAAAAAAAGGAGGAGCCAGTCACTCTACAATACACTAAAACCTCCAACCCAAAAGCTTAGTACAGTTTCCAGACACGTCAAAAACCTTTAAAACCTTAGTCACACTCATCTTATCATCAGCTAAAATAGAGGGCAGATCCCCATCAATATCTGCTTCTGTCTCTGCACCATAGTATAAAATACACTCTGTTAAAATATGGCATACAGAGATTTGCACACCTCACGCATCACAAAACAGGGCATCCTATCGCTGTAGTAAAAAGCCATGTGTAAGAGGGCAGTGCCCAATTCAGAGACATGTGAGGGGACACTTCATACAGCCTGAGCAACTGGCAAGAGGAATGCCACAGCTGGATAGCTGACTTCACCAACTGCAGTTTATTATCTGTTAATACCAGCCATCCCTCATCCCACTACTAGATGAACTTCCCGTGTAGTGCAGTAACAACAGCCTGCATGGGAACATGACATTGTGCCACATCCTGTCCTCTCAACACCTCCTTGGCAGCCCCATTGGCCTGTTCATTGCCCTGTATCCCTACATGACCTAGCACCCAGCTGAATGACACCTGCTTTTCCTGCCATTGGAGCAAGTATAGTTGGTCAGTTATCAGCTGGGCCAACTCCTCAGCTGGGTACAGATTCTGAAACAATTGTAAGGTACTAAGAGAATCTGAGCAGATGAGAAACCATTTGTCCTGAATATGTCACATCTGCTCCAGTGCCTTCAGGATCACAAGGAGCTCCACTGAGAAAACAGTATACTCAGCACGAAGGCTAATCCTGGTGACTTGGTCAGGGAACACGACAGAGCAGCCAAGGGAATTCCCTTGTTTGGAGCTACTACCGAGAAACTGTGATGCATATCTAAAATGTTAAAACACAGACACTGAAATGTAAAATATGGTGTACTATCTTTCTTAAAATTGGTCAAGTCTAAAATAAGTCTGGACGTCCGGAGGAGACAGGTGGAAATCTTCTCCAACCATGATGTAAAACATTATGTCCAGCCACACCCATCTCTGAAAGGCAATCCTGTGTGTGAATCCCATAGGGCCTCATTGCCCATTGCAAAAAAGCCTTTCCGTTGGAGGTCGAGCAACAGTATGGTATGTGGGTGTGTACAGTACGGACAGTGTTTTATATACCTGGCATACTGCAAGTAGCCATCACCTGATGGGAAGTGTCGGTTCACCAGCCTCTACACAAAGGCTTGGTATAGGCATTGTTCTGAATGCCCCAGTGGCCAACCAAATCCCTTGATGGTGCACCATATCCAACATCTTTAAATAAGATGGTCTTGCAGACTCATACACTGTGCACCCATAATCTAGTCAAGAGCACACAAATGCTGTAAGTCCTGTCTGCTCCCCATGTACTGTGGCTAAGGCATTTTAAAATACTTAGAGACTTATGGGACAAGTTTTTACAGGTCATTAAGATGTGGGAAATATGTAAGTTTACAGTCAAATATGAGGCCCAGAAACCTCACTGCATCTTTAAAATTAAGAACAGTGTTCCTCCCATTCATCCAAACCTTTGCCACTGACACGTTTGTCATTGCAAGGCTTTAAGAAGAGCAAACAAAACACAGAGAAGTCATCCACAAACAAAGAACACTGGACAGGAGTTTTCACTACTGACGTAATGTTATTAATAGCTATGGCAAAATCAGTCACATTTAAAACACTACCTAGAGGAACACAGTTCTCCTGCTCAAAGTGATGAGACAGGATATCACCAACTCGTATCAAAAACACCGTGGCGACAGAAAGGACCAGCAACCACAATATGGCACTGGAAACCTAGATCCTAACTAGTGGTTGAAGTAACTGTGGCAAAACAGGCCACCATCATCTGGGTAATGTCTCACACGTAGGTCTGGAGAGTGCTGTGCCGTTCCCTACTACAACAGCAATGGGGCACCTTCCTCCTCTCCAAGAAATTCTCCTGATGGTCTCCCACACAACAGAACTCTTCGTGGAACAATTAATGGTGTTCAGGAACTATTGTCGTGACCTCTTCTTGCTCTCTTGAATAATCTGGTGACACTTTGCCCTCACCACCCAAAAGGCTGCAGGATTCCCCGCAGTTGGCTGGCATTTGAACCTATGCAGAGCCACATACCTAGTTCTGATTGCTAAGCGGCATTCATCACTCCAACAAGGGACGGGCTGCCTCTTCAACTGTCCCGAGGACTGTGGAATGGATGCTGCATCAGTGTGGTGGATCATTTTGGTAACATGATCCACCCATTCCTCAGCATTGACATGATCTTCAAACTGGGTTGGCTACCAGTCTGCTCTACTGAGCACCCAACACAGTGGTTTCCTTTTGGGTTATACTCTATCTGGCAGGTGAATCCAGATCGGGAAGTGATCACTTCCATGCAAGTCGTTGATCACTCCCATTGAGCCGTGAGTGATCGAGGGCTGGATAGCAAAGTACGAGGTCGATCGCAGAGAATGGTCCCCAGTTGCTGTGCAGAAGTGCATGCTCTGTTCCGTATTTAGCAAATATGCACACAATGACACGAGGAGCCTCTCAATTGCTGTACCCTGAGACAGGTAGTTGCAGAGCTACAAAGCACACTGTGTGCACTAAAATCACCACAGAAGATGAACAGGTGGGGGAGCTGAGTAAGAAGGTCAATTATAGCCTCTTCATCGAGTGCATCATGTGGCAGCAGGTAAAGGGAACATATTGTCAACGGATGACGTACGTGCACTGATATGGCAACTGCTTGTAAATTCATTGTCAGGGGGAGAGGCGAGAAGTGGTAGTCGGTACTGACGAAAATAACTACTCCTCCTCTAGCTCTCTCTCCACTCAGGTTGTCCCTTTTGTGAAATACATAAGCCTGAAGCTCAGGGGCATACAACTGGTGGAAATTAGTGTCCTGGAGACACAGACACAGTGGTCTATCCTGAGACAGTAGAAAAAGTCCTCTACATGCTTCCTGAACCCCTGCAAGTTGTTCCACTGAAATATGGGAGCCAACTATCACGGGGGTAGCACCTCATCCTGTCTCACTGCAGTGGGTGGAGATTCAGTCGTGGGGCGAAATGATTACCCCACACATATCTGACATTCCATCAGTTCTGGGAAAGAGTCAGATGAAGCATCAGATAGAATCACATTGACATGATTGGATGGTTTACCACTTGATTTTACCTGCTGTCGCTGCTTTACAGTAGTTCTTTGTTGCAGCAGTGGAAAAGGAGAGAAGTAAAAGAACTGGAGCATGTTGGTGGAATAGAGGGCTGTGTATTGCTGGAATTGGAACAGGGAAGGGGATAGGTGGTGAAGGACAATGGCTAATGAAGGTTGAGGCCAGGAAGGTTACGGGACTGTAGGATATGTAGCGAGGAGAGTTCCCACCTGTGCAATTCAGAATGAGTAGTGTTGGCAGGAAGGACCGAGATAGCACAGGTTGTTGTTCATTTTAATGACTGCTTCACAACCTGGGCCATCTGGATTCGACCTACCAACCCCAGCTTTTCTGAATTGTGCCTATGGGAGCTATCCCTGCAATATATCATACATTCCTGTAACCCTCCTGGCTTCAATCTTTGTTAGTCGTCGTCCTTCAGCCCCCCTGTTCCTACTCCAGCATGACACAGCCCTGTATTCCACCAACTTACCCACAGTCTTTTTACTTCTCTCCTTTTATGCTGCCCCCCCCTCCCCCAATCGTTTGCACCTATCCTCTCTCAACCTCATCACTGTATGCTCGCTCAAGCACACTTTACTGTCCTCACTGCCTACCCTGCTATCCCTCCCCCTCCCTACCCCAACCTCCTCCTTGCCATCACCATCCAGACTGCTTCTCCCATCACGTGCAGCTGCTCACAGTCTGGCCTCGGCAGCCAGACAGTGGTCATGTGTGTGTGAATTGCATTTGCTTGAGTGTGTGTTTGTATGTTCTGTAATTTGCAAGAAGGCCTCTAAAGTGCATATCTGTGACTCAACATCTCTGCTATTTGGTTAGTAGCGATCTATCCTTTTTATAATACTGTCAAAATTTAAAAAAAAGAAATACTTGTTCCAGTAGACTGCCTCACTGAGAAATTTTGAAACTACCTCACAAAGGGTTTTGGACATCTCTTCAGTAAAATTGGACTCCTGAACCAGCATACAAACCCTACGCTATTCCATCCCCGAGTAAGCTCAAATTTTGTAGTAGCTTTGGTAATGCCAGAGACTACGAGAGTAGTCTGCTGTAACTCAAGTTTCCTACAGGTCTATACCAACAACTGGCCAGTTTGTTATTAGGCATTAAGTTCAACAAGATGACAAAACTAGCAAATGCAGTTCTTTTGGATAATTGTTGCATGTGTTTTCAAGAGGGGAATGAAAGCAGACGGGTACTCGACAATATGACAATATCCACCGCCCCCCCCCCCCCCCATACACAAAATGGTGTGTTCACATATCATATAAATAAGGTGGAATTGCACATCTAGTGTGACATGTGCCATATAGGGCAAAAGCAGAATCCTTTGTGCTTCCTATGAAATAAATCAGTGTAACATCCATTTTGCACTGAACATCTCTTCAGAAGTCATTAGTGGCTTTTAATTTTTTATTTTTTATTTTGTTTTCATGACATGTTGGTGGAATCAATCTAAACAGCGTCCATTCATGAAATATCTCATGAACATCCAGCGCCAACTGAATACCTCATTTGGGTTCTTATTAAAAGTAAAATTATATTTATAATGCTATTTTATTTCCCAAACCAATACAGGGACCTCTAATTAATGTGGGGTCGCTTACAGTTCAAGGATATTTATCCAAAGTAACCTCAAAACGTGTGTTTTGCTATCCCTGTCAATAGAATATCCTTTAATTGTATACTGTATCAGAATAATTTGAGGCCACTATATCAAGCGGGCAGATAGATTTACACAAGTAAAACAAGAGAAAGGCACAAGCATATTTGCTCTTAAGTGTCTCTTCTACTTGGTGGATAGTGATATATTTATTGCACGTAACTGAATCAAATCCTGAATGTTCCATTGATTTCCATCAAACAACGTTGTGTTTTAATGAGGTCACAAACATTTTTCATTGCAGCTGGTGTGCATAAAGTACCAAGTGCCTTCACTTATGAAGATAAAAAATAAACTGCTCAAGACTGTCATTTTAAGTATTGTAACCAATTTCTCACTGTAACCTAGAGTGAGAGGGAAATGATATGATAAACACATTTTGTTTACTTACTGGGCTTTCTTCAACTCCAGTTCATGTTTTTCTTCCTCCTCGGCCAACTTGTCTCTATCAACATTTCCCACCTCCTCTGGTACATTAACTTCTGTCTCAACACTTGTCTGTAATGATAAAGAACATATGATTCAGAAATGTAATTCAGCATTTACCATTTACTATATATTCAATTCTGTTTACAAATAAATTCACATACTGCACCTCAGATACAAGAAAACTTTTTTTGCACTTAAAATGCACAAATTGTTCATCACTCACACTCAAACTCAGGTGATACCACAGATAGACCATCGCTCGAACATTTCTGGACATTAGAGATTTTGAGGAAAAAATGCAAACTGGAACCAGAAATGTTAGAAATACTCATAAGTCAGATTTGAAATAATCTTTTATTGAAAGTAAATACAAGGCGACACAGAAAAACGGGAACATTTCCACAATCCAATAAAACTAGAAGTGATGAAGGAAAGAAATTGCATTCATACTAATTGAAATCTTACAACTTTGCCATTTACGAAACACTGATGGCATTTATCATTTTTTAAGAATTACATCCTTTAGATGGCGTCCTCTTGTATGAATACAGTCATGAAATCTGCTGTTGAGATTCCTCATTGACGGCTGCAACATCTCAGCTGGGATACTGTGAATTGCATCCTGAATTCTCTGTTTTAACTCATCCAGGGTTCTTGGTTGAGTCATGTAGACTTTGCTTTTGTGGTAGCCCCACAAGAAAAAAAATCACGAACGGATAAATCTGGTAATCTAGGGGGCCAGGGTATGTATGTATGTATGTATGTATGTAATTCGTATACACATACATTTACAGACTTTCAGTTAGAGACAATCATTAGATTTACTTCTGGTATACAATACTTTTTTTTACAAATAACTTATTAAATAATGTAATGCCACAATGTTCACTCATATCTCAAATCAGTCACTGCACACATTATACACGCCATAATTTCATAACATTTCACTCAACACACACACACACACACACAAACACACACACACACACACACACACACAGTGGTGATCTTTGAGTCATTTTCTGTACCACGACTACCCATTTGCTATCCTGAAAAACTGAGTCAGCATCCCTCTATAATGAGTGAGATGTTGAGCTCAGAAAGAGGAACATGTGTTAGTATTGTGCAATGCATAGCTTGGGGGTAAGTTTTTCTATATAAGGAAAAAACACAGTGTAAAGATGTTATGTGGAATGTTGGATGTTTTATAATCATTATTATTAATTATTTATATAACTTTTTTTTTACCAAACTCCTACTCTGTTTTATCTAAGCAATCCTTCAAAGTACAAAATGTATTGCATAATAAGTACTTTTTAGCTGCCTTTTTAAATAAGTGTATTTTTGAAATTTCTTTTATCTCTTTTGGTAATTTATTGTACAGTTTTATTCCTTGGTAGACAATGCTGTTTTGAGTTTTATGTTTACTTTTTTCTTGGAAAATGTAAGTTGAGTCTAGCTCTTGTCCCATGGTCATGGACAGAACTGTTTGTGCAGTAATTACCAATGTTATTTTTGATGTGTACAACTGACTGGTAAATGTATTCACATGGAGCAGTTAAAATCCCCAGTGTTTTGAACAGATCTTTACAATGAGCTTGACTACCATTTTTGGTTATGGCTCTTTTCTGGAGTTTGAAAATTGTGTTCATATTTTGTGCATTTGTTCCCCAAAAAAGAATGCCATAGCTACGAGCTGAGTGTACATATGAATGGTATGTAACTAAAAGACACTGCATTTGTAACACAGTCTATAGAGGTGCCATCTACATTTAATTTAACATTGTCATTTTCCCTCTTCAAACTGACATTCATGGCATAAGTTTTCTTTATGTTCAATGTCACTTTATTGCTTATTGACCAATTGTAAACTTCCTTGCGAGCTTCATTTGATTTCTTTGCAAGGAGTTCTCGTGTTTTCTCAGTGACTATAATATTGCTGTCATCAGTGAAGAGAATTTTTTCATCATGAGTAACACTACTGGGAAAGTCATTGATGTATATCAGGAAGAGTATTGGTCATAATATGCTATGTTGCAGAACCCCTTTGGTTCTAAGTGTTTTACTAAATGTTTAGATCTATTTGCAGTATGTGTTATCTCTACTCTTTGTACCCTACCTGCTAACTATGATCGAAGCCAGTCATTAGCTACCCCTCTTATTCCTAATGCTTCTAATTTATTTAATAGAATCTTGTGTTCAACTTATCAAAGGCCTTAGAAAGATCCAAACATGTGCCTGTGACACACTCATCTTTGTCAAGAGCGTCAAGTACAAACTATGTGAATTATACTATGGCTGACCTGTATTTTTGCCACTTCAAAAACCAAACTGTGATTCACTTAAAAGATTATAATTCATTAATTTGTCTTTCATAATTGCTTCTATTATTTTTGAGAATGGCGACAGCAGGGAAATGGGCCAATAATTTTCTATGTCTTCTGCATTACCTTTCTTAAGCAAAGGTACAACTCTTGCCTGTTTTAACTGTTCTGGAAATGTCTCTGATGTGAAGGATTCACTTATTATATTTGTTAAGGGTCCTTGTTTAATCTCTATGCACTGTTTCAGTACACACATTGGTACTTCATCTAAGCCTACTGCTTCTTATTTTTTAGTGTTTGAACAGTTTTATTGACTTCATTCTCTGTGATTGGAAGTAACACCATTGTATTTAGTGCAACATTATTTACAGGTGTTATATTTCTTTTGGGGAATTTTTGCTGTAACTTTTCTGCAATAGTTGAAAAATGCTCATTTACATTGTTTGCTATATGTTGTGGACCATTTATTACCTTATCCCCCTCCCTTAGCAGTATATTATTCTGTGTGCGCCAGATAACAGGAGCCACCACACTTTGGCAGCCGCTATGACGCAGGAAGCCCGTATGTTTGTGCATGTAAAACATTAAAAGATCTTACATAATATCACAAAAGAAAAAAGACATCAGAGGATACTCCAAGAGCATCGGAATTTCGTGAACTGTACTAAAATGCATAATTCGGCTTAAAGTGCACATTCATATGTTCTGATTCCCAATGAAGTCGGCCTTGACCTGATATTGAGTTTCTCAGTTTGGTTTTCGGGATGTAAATTTTCTTGGAGCACAAGTACTGTATTATATCATGTTTGGTTCTTTATTATGGCATAATGCCATATGTGCTAGAAGTTCAAAATGTGCACTTGAAATGCAGTGAGCAGTTGAAATTAGCCAACAGTGTGGAACTAAATACTTTGTTTCAAACACATTGACTGCCTCAGCATAAAAGATTAATAAAAGCCAAATTTCTTTAGCAAACTGACAAAAAAACTTCATTGTTCTACAAGGCGATTAATGGATAGCTGTCAGAAAAGTTCCTACAAACCATTTTCCGCGCTACTTCCAGAATAGAACTTAAGTGGCTGCTAGACGGGGACTATACAACTGGCCCTTACTAGTGTAGCAATCTGGCCAAAAATTTCATTTTCCTGGATACACTGAGATGATGATACGTAATCTTTCTTACCTGTTATTCCTGTTAGTCATTTATTTCCACTCTGAATCTATGGATTTCTCTAGTAATTATAATAACGGTGATCATTCGCAAACCCAGTCAACCACATAAATCGACAGCGATTGGCGTTTACTTGTTTGGCTTTACTCCGCTCAGCTTGTACGGTCCGGTCCCCTTTTGCCTGCAGGAAAGTTTATTTTTAGATGCGATGAGGATTCCCCTGACAGAGACATCACGTACACTATGCACGCATTCAAAAATCAAATTATGATTTTTTTTTTTTACCGTGGGACCAAACTGCTGATGTCATCGGTCCCTAGGCTTATGCCAGGGGCAGGCAGGAATCCTGCACGTGTGCGGTGCACTTGCACGCGTGCAGTTAACAGTCGTTCTGCGTGCACAAAGTGGCAAGCTGGCCACCCGCTTATCTCCCCTCCCTGCCATACATTCTGTCCACTCCTTCCCCTGCAATGCATTTTGTTTCCTAGCTTGCTTTATTGAATGAAGGAAAAAGCTTAGTAGGAGTGCTTGAAAGATATCGTGGTTTGAAAGAGTACCTATTACCTACGATACGTTTTATTTAATTACCACAGGTGGAGTGGAACAAAATAAGGTTAGTAGGAGTGCTTGAAAGATGTCGTGTTTTGAAAGAGTACCTATTACCTATGATATGTTTTATTTAATTATCACAGGTGGAGCGAAACAAAATTTCTACGTACAGACAAACGCAAACAGTTACTTAAATTTTCATCACTGATGTTTCCTCTTAACCGACACTTACTAATTCAGCAAATGGTTTTCCAGCTCTCGCTATATTAAGCGTAATCTTATAACTTGCACGTACCGCTGGGCTATTATTGTTGTCGTCCTGAAAAATTGAAAACAGTGCTCCATAAAATATTATATCAGTTAGATGAGAGACATGACGAAAGGAGGTCGCAGATCTCTCGTGACCACAGCAACTACGACAGATTTATTTAGTATCATCAGATCGCTCTTCTTAAGATCAGTCAATTTCCCCATCCGCTCAGAATCCGACAATAAATTGTACTCGTCCTTGTGAAATTTGTTATAATGGCCTTCAATACTAAACTTCCGCTGACCAGCGAGAATACTGCCACATATTAAACATTTCGAATTTTCACGTTTTTGCACAAAGAAAAAATGATTCTCCCATTACTTTTTAAAAGACAGCAAATCTCCGCTTCACCGTTTCCTTGTTTCACTCTGCATTTTCCGGTTCTTGAAATACAACGTTCACTACGTAGTGGTCGCTACGCATCGACGTCCGCAGCTTAGCCTGGTACTACACTGCCGCAACCTGCCGGCTATCGCCACTGCCCCATTCGACGATTGCACGCGAGCAGCACACGTGCACCGCTGTGCGCTCATGAGCCGCGTGCAACGTTTGCCCGCCCCTGGCTTATGCACTACTTAATCTAACTTATGCTAAGTATAACACATACGCCCATGCCCAAGGGAGGATTCGAACCTCCGACAGGGCGAGCCGTGCAAACCGTGACAAGTCACCTGAGACAGCATGGCTACCCCGCACAGGTTATGATTCATTCAGAAATCAACTTACAGAGCGTGTTCAAAAACCAACACGGATGCGCATTAAAATCATACGAGTAATCGACAGACCAATGTGTGCTGGATGCTAGGCACTTTGTGAAACTACATTTTTACTCCTCAAGAATATGAATTTGGTGCCCGAGCCACTGCGCATGATTGAATCTGGCAGCTTGGGCGCGGCAGTAAAATTTTTTCTGGTTGCATCTAGCTGCTTGCTGTGACTGCTTGCACAGCAGCAGTCACATTTCTGTAGCTAGAAATGGGAGAAGGTACTACCTACACGCCACTCAACTGCGCATGCGCATGAGACCGCTCGTAACTGCTAAAATGAATCTAATGTAAACAGTTGTGACGTCACGCTCATTGGAGGCAATTTGTTGTTATGTAGCATTACATGGTATCCTAAACCCTTTCACACATTTTGCTGTTGGCAAATGCTAGTATGAGCACTGTGTTTTGTTGTTGTATATGGCACATTTCCTTTGCAATTTATGTTTTATTTTCGTTTTTTTTCCTCGTTCACGTTTTATTGTTGCAGTATTATTCTGCAGTAGTGCGATACAGTAATATCCTTTGTTAGAGTATTGATTCTTACCAGTCAAAATTACAAAAAATTAACTGAAAACTAAACAAAAAATTCCCAGAATTCTAAAAAAATTCCCTGGTTTTTCCCGGTTTTCTCCCAGATGAAAAAATTCCCGGGTTTTTTCCAGATCTCCCGGCTGTCCCGGGTCATATACACCCTGTTATAAAACATTTTTATGGCTAACACATGCTGTTGTCCATTCCACTGGGCCATGATTACTGAAATGGCGGACTGTTTACTCGTTAATTGTTACGAACCCGCAGTGCTGCCACCTGCCCATGGCTGCCACTACTCATTTCAAACATTCCCACCATTCTGTCACCCTGTATATGCAGTCAAATTTTAATCTCCTCAAAGCAGCCTCCTTTGGTTTTAATCAATGCTCTGCTTACGTAAGGCATTCTTGCTGTCAGCTCCATCAGGGTTTCCTCAATGATATGCTGCCATCCCTCTTTTACTTGGATCCAGAGGTGGTGAACGTTGGTAATAGGCCTTGATTTAATTGCTCTGTCCAAGTGATTCCAAAGCAGTCCAATAGCATTAGAGTCGGGGGATTGGGGTGGCCATATCATATTTTTCATTTCCTTCTTTTTTTCTAAATTTGCCAAATATGCTTTACCCAACTTTGAAGAGTGTTTAGGGGTGTTATATTGCTGTAGAATGAATCCCCTGCCAATCACATGTCTTCTACAAGGCTTTGCATGATACTTAGAATGAGATGGTAATCCTCTTTCTTCACTGTTCCATTTATTTGTACAAGATCACCAGTCTTACCACCTCCACAACATACCAAACCATGAGGGAGATCCGTCCATGCTTAAATGTTGGAGATACACATTGGTGTAACATTCGTTCACCTGGCAAGCGGTGAATAAACTTGTGTCACTTTGTGCAAAAGACCTCAGATTTGGATTCATCAGTGAAGAGTACCTTTTTCACTGATTTACTGCCCAACTTTCATGTTGTCTTGCCCAGTGTAGTCTCTTTTGCCTATTAACAGCTGGCAGTAATGGTGTCTTAGATGCCACATGCCCATTAAGGTGCACTGCCTGAAGACGTCTTTTCACAGTACTTACCCTCACCGGCTTTTCCCTATTATGGTTTAGTTTGTCGCATTCTGATAGTGCGTGTTTACGGCCTGTCGCCACTCGCGGTATGGCTTACTTTTGTGCGCGCTACCGCCGCTTACAATTAAAAAAAAAAAGAGAGAGGAATCGTCTCATTAGCGAAACAATGGTAAGAGACTGCTATTTGTTGTTACTTACACTGCTGCTTTCTTTGATAATGATCAACAAGAACCAAATAATAGACTGCGTATGATAGAACATGTTCTGAACGAGAGCTAGGCGAAAATTTTTCTCCGTTTGAAAATCTTTGCGGCCGCTTCTTTAGTACATCAAATTCTGCACAGAAATTAGTCATCTTAGATTTAAAAATCTAGTCAGTTGCCCTGCTTCATTTCTGACTGTATCGCTATTAGGCATAAAAATAATACGAATATAAACATGACACGATACGTATATTCTTCCGCGTTTGCTGTTGTCTCTCTCTCTCTAGTTTCGTAGATTATTAGGCAGACAGGATTTAAATGAGATAGCAGCAAACACGAAAGAATACACGGCAAAATGTTTATATTCATATTATTCTTATGGTGAAGAGAATAGTGCATGTGATTCACATTTCATCAGGTTCCTATTAGCAATCATCTCTTCTCACAGGTAGGAAAAAATTCAGAACGTAGAGTTGGCCATATTGACAAACATCCCAAACAGTCTTCCCAGTCGTATTTTCGTAGTACATTGAAATTCTGCTACATTCGAAGATGAACAATACGGAATTTGTATTTACTTCGTTGGATAATGTATGAAAATGGTCGAAACTGGGGACGGAGAAAAAAAGCTTGTCTTCCACCTTTTTTTTAAATTTATTTATTGACGCAGAGGTTCTGGCGCCAGTATTTATCTTTGTGTCTACAATGCATGCCTGTGTAGCGCTACATATATTCGACGGCAGAAGTTAGTTGTGGCGGCACCTACTAACATTTTTCAGAACTTCTGCTTGCTTCGCACTTGACTCTAAGCCGCAGGCGGTTTTTTGGATTACAAAAGAGGACAGCTTAGATTCGAGTAAATACGGCACATGCGGAGCACTTTGGAAAATAGCATCACTACTGGTTATCAAGGAAGCTAAATGTGTAATCATTTACAACAGACATTACTTAGCTCAACCAGCAATTTGGATCAACATATTAAAAACCGCTCACATTGGCAAATGCACAATTATTACCGTTACAACTATTTTTACATGAGAAACACTACGCAAATTGCATAAGAAATATGTACTGCTGTCTTATGATTGACTTGGCCTAAAATGAGGAATTGTTCATTAGCAGCATGTCTGCACTGTTTTCCTCACAATAATATACAATGGAGTGACGAAACTCATTGAATAGCAATATGCATATATACAGATGGTGGTCGTATTGTGTACATGAGGTACAAAAGGGCAGTGCTTGATGCACCTGTCATTTGTACTCAGGTGATGTGTGTGAAAAGGTTTCCACTATGATTGTGGCCACACGACGGTTATTATTAGACTTTCAACACACAATGGTTGTTAGAGCTAGACACATGGGACATTCCATTTTGGAAATCATTAGGGAATTCAATATTCTATGGTCCAAAGTGTCAAGAGCATGCTGAGAATACCACATTTCACAAATTACCTCTCACCACAGACAACACACTAGCCAAGAGACTTCACTTACTGACCGAGGGCAGTGGCGTTTGTGTAGTTTTTGGTGCTAACAGACAAGCAACACCACACGAAATAATCACAGAAAACAATGTGGGACACACAACAAACATATCCATTAGGACACTGCGCAAAATTTGTCATTAATTGGCTACGGCAGCAGATAACCGACACGAGTGTCTTTGCAAATAGTACATCACGTCAGTGCCTCTCCTGGGTATGTGACCATATCAGTTGGACCCTAGACTACTGGAAAACTGTGGCCTGGTTAAGTAAGTCCCAATTTTAGTTGGTAAGAGCTGATGGTAGGGTTCAAGTGTGGTGCAATCCCCACAAAGCCATGGACCCAGGTCATCAACAAGGCACTGTGGAAGTTGGTGGTGGCTCCATAATGGTGTGGGTTGTGCTTACACGAAATGAACTGGATTCTCTGGATGTTAGGCTACTTTGAGACCACTTGCAGCCATTCGTGGACATCATGTCCCAAGACAACAATGGCATTTTATGGATGACAGTGCACCATGTCACTGGGCCACAGTTGTTTGTGAACAGTTCGAAGAACATCCTAGACAATTCAAGTGAATTGTTTGGCCTCCCATATTGACTGACATGAATCCCATCAAACATTTATGGGGCATAATTGAGAGGCCAGTTCGTGCACAAAATCCTGCACCACAACACTTTAACAATTATGGATGACTATACAGGCAGCACGGTTCAATATTTCTGCAGGGAAGTTCCAGCGACTTTCTGAGTCCGTGCCGTGTCGAGTTGCTGCGCCATGCCGTGCAAAAGGAGGTCTGGTGGAAGAGTCATTAATAGTATCATTGCACAACAGGAGAAAAAAATATGACAATTTTCTCTCCAAAACTCCACACAGCCAAAGAATCATTTCGGGTGGCATGGAGTTCCACACACATGTTGACCACTGCAATACTGGGGCATCTGAAGTGCAAATATGGAGTTGTACCACATTCACTGCCTCATCAGACATGCACACATCCTTGTCATGTTTAACATCAAAATTCAACGCAACAAAGAACATGACACTCCATGCAGTACACACCCATCCATGTTGTTCCTCTGACCAATGTCTTTGGCATTATGTGGTTGCAATCTTTGTTAAGTCTAACACACTGAGCCTAAGTGTACTAAAGCTAACTTCATGAAGATGGATGCAGAAAATTTGGTTCAATATCTTGCTTTCTGCATCTACTTACAAGGCTGAATGCAGCTGAGTTGTGTTTTGATGCTTATTCTGTCAGTATGTACACAAGAGTTAATTATCATATGTGACTATTGCAGATTAGGAATAATTCCTTCAAGTCTTTGAACACCTCATACCACTTCAAAACATTTCTGATATAACACAATGATACACTCTAATAGAAGTTGTTATCTCATATTATTAAAAACTAGCTTCTGTCTTAGAAATGGCTCACCATTACACAGATTGTTAACTCACATCACAGACAATACACCATAGTCATGAGTACTGAAATGAATACTGACATTGAATATTAAAGACCGCGGCATTTGCAAATTAATGAATTTCTTTAATATCAGTGACATGTCCCTTTTATTAGTAGTATATCTGGCTGACGTGTTTAGGTGAGGGGAATTGCCACTTTTCTCTTCCTCTAATAATAATAATGATAATAATAATAATACTAATAATAATAATAATGACATCTGGTACTCTAAACTGGCCCTGATGCAAAATTCCTAGGACTCATCAGGATACCTTTACTGAGCCTTCTTACAGGACAAACTACTTACGATTTTATCAGCAGCAGGCTCTGTGACTGATATTTGACTTGGTTTCCTTTTGCTGGATCGAGATCTCTTCATCTGTTTTTTCTCACTCTCTTTCTCATTCACTGGACCTGTATTGCCATCTACGTCTCCTGTGGAATTTACAGAATCATTGAAAGTCTGATACTAGAATACCTATGGAGAGAAAAATAAATTTGTAGTGTCCCAAAAAACTCTGCACTATGGGGGAAAGTCTAATATTATTATGATTATGCACTTTATCATAACAACATACGATAACAAATACAAAGTTATGAATATAATAGAGGGAAACATTCCACGTGGGAAAAATATATCTAAAAAGAAAGATGATGGGACTTACCAAACAAAAGCGCTGGCAGGTCGATAGACACACAAACAAACACAAACATACACACAAAATTCAAGCTTTCGCAACCAATGGTTGCCTCATCAGGAAAGAGGGAAGGAGAGGGAAAGACGAAAGGATTTGGGTTTTAAGGGAGAGGGTAAGGAGTCATTCCAATCCCGGGAGGGGAAAGACTTACCTTAGGGGGGAAAAAAGGACAGGTACACACACACACACACACACACACACACACACACACACACACATATCCATCCGCATATACACAGACACAAGCAGACATTGGTAAAGGCAAAGAGTAAACTCATGAAAAGTTGGAGGTATTTCTCCACAAAGTTTATCAGAAGGGTCTATATCAGGAGACACAAATGTAGAAAGGGGAGGAGGGGGAGAGGACCTGCATATAATATTTTCATAAACACTGGAAGGAAAATGTGTACATCAAATGATCAGTGTGCTTAATGGTTTTTGAATTCCTTATTACATGCGCCCACAAGACTTGAGAATCCCTAAAACCATTCAATCACTACACAGATAGTTGTACCACACTGCCTTCCGATAATTACTAACTTACAAATGTGTCTCAGCAAAACTGATGAGATAAAAAATGAATCTCCTCACCTTTTGTAAACTGTTGTAAGTTTCTTTAGGACACCCTTACAAATAATAATTACATTGGAGAAGTTACCTCAGGACCAACAAGCTGGGAAACCAAGCATTTGCTAGCATGTACCAGGTGTACCAGTATAAAATGAGCGTTAAGATACAAATGTGTCGATAGGGAACACTTGTTGCGAACGAGCCTTAATTTGTTTTGTTTGGTTGGTATGACATCTGTCAAAGATATTTAGTATACATCAAGTCAAGGAACAAACAACATCATATGTTTTCATCATGTTAACAATGTCAAATTTCGTACCAGGAAGTGATGATTTGCGGAAAGCATTAATTTTTTGTTTTCATTTGAAAAAAAGCGCTGCAGACTTGCATCGAATGCTTGTCGAAGAATATGGCGCTCATGCTCTATCAGAAGCAATATGCAAAACATGGTTGCAATGGTTCAGAAATAATGATTTTGATGTAAGAAATAAGGAACATGGAAGACCACCAAAAAAGTTCGAAGATGCCGCATTGCAGGCAATATTGAATGAAGATGATACTTTGAGTCAGAAGCAAATTGCAGCAATGCTAAATGTTGCACAACAAACAATTTCTGACCATTTGAAAGCTATGGGAAAGATCCAAAAGTGTGGAAAATGGGTGTCACATGGATTGAATGAAAGACAGATGGAAAACCGAAAAACCATTTGTCAAATTTTGCTTCAAAGACACAAAAGAAAATCAATTTTGCATAGAATTGTTACTGGAGATGAAAAATGGATTTATTTTAAGAAACCTAAATGGGAAAAATCATGGGTTAATCCGGACAACCATCAACATCGACTGCAAAACCTGATCGATTCGGCAAGAAGACAATGCTCGGTGTCTGGTGGGATCAGAAAGGTGTGGTGCATCATGAGCTTCTAAAACCTGGTGAAACTGTGAATACTAATCGCTACAGACAAC
This sequence comes from Schistocerca cancellata, assembly GCF_023864275.1. Taxonomy (NCBI): domain Eukaryota; kingdom Metazoa; phylum Arthropoda; class Insecta; order Orthoptera; family Acrididae; genus Schistocerca; species Schistocerca cancellata. Next base: position 58,167,951 of record NC_064629.1, on the reverse strand, counting down.
AAATGATCAATTTGGACTATGCATTGATCGAAAAAAGACCAGAATGGGCCAGAAGACATGGCAAAGTAATTTTTTTACACGGCAATGCACCTGCATACAAAGAAAAACTGGTTCAGGATACAATCAAAACACTTGGCTGGGAGCTGGTACCCCACCCGCCATATTCACCAGACTTGGCCCCTTCCGACTACTATTTGTTTTCATCAATGGGACACGCATTGGCTGAGGAACACTTCGATTCCTACGAAGAAGTTGAAAATTGGGTGTCTGATTGGTTTGCTTCAAAAGACGAACATTTCTATTGGTTTGGTGTCCACAAATTGCAAGAAAAGTGGTCAAAATGTATAGAAAGCAATGGTCAGTACTTTGAATAAAAGTTTTTAATTTTCAATTCAAAATTAGTGTTTCATTTTCACAAAAAAACGCTCATTTCATACCGGTACACCTGGTAGAATAGCAATAATACACTTCTGGCCATTAAATTTGCAACACCAGGAAGGGTAGTGAAACAGGAATTTTACTTATGGTGCTCACACTTCCATGGTACACTTCCCTTATCCTCCAAATAGTCTGTTTTGCTACTACTCTGTTCTCCACGGCTTTCAACACTTTGCTTCTATGTACACTATCATACGCTTTTTCAATGTCCACGAAGGTCATTAGTAGATCTATTCCATATTCATAGTGCTGTTCCTGCAGTTATCTCATAGCAAAACTTAGATCCACTGTGAACCTTCCTGTTCTGAAGCCATGTTGCTCTTCTCTAATTCTTCCTTCTAATTTTGCCCGAATTCGTGCTTCCAAAATTTTCTCAAAAATCTTTGCACAATGACTCATCAATGTTATCCCCCGATAGTTCTTGCACTCTTTTCTGTTTCCCTTCTTAAAGATCAGGACAATTATTCCCTTCTTCCAGTCTTCTGGGATCATCTTCTGTCTCCACACAATTTTTATTACTCGATATAGCCATTGTATCCCCACTTCTCCTGCTGCTCTCACCATCTCCGCACTTAGCTAATCCAGACCTGGTGACTTCCCTCCCTTCATCTTGCCCAATGCCTCTTCCACTTCTCCCCATGTAAGGTCTTTTCTATTTGCTGCTCCTCCTCTTTTTTCTCACCTCAGCTTGTTCCTCCTCATCCAGTTCTCCATTTGGGGTCAGGAGTCCTTCGAAATACTCCTTCCACATATTCTTGAGTTCCTCCTTATTCTTTACATATTGTCCACTTTTGCTCACCATTCGAGCATAATCTGTCATACCGTTCTTCCCCTTACTTTTAATCATCCCATATAACACCTTTTCACCTTTTTTAACCTTCACTATCCTCCTTCATCATTCTGGTCCACTGTCCCATCCACTTTCTTCTTTCCTCCATCACCACTCTTTTTGCTTCTTTCTTTCTTTCTCAACTGATACTCTTCTCTTGTCTCTACTGTTCTCTTCTGGAACGATACCCTAAAGGCTCTATTCTTCTTTCTCAACTGATACTCTTCTCTTGTCTCTACTGTTCTCTTCTGGAACGATACCCTAAAGGCTCTATTCTTCCTCCGTACTATATCCTTTGCTTTATCATTCCACCAGGGTGTTTCTTTCCATATCTTTTTATTGCTTGTCCTCCCACATATTGCTTCCACCGCACTTACAAACATTCCCTTGAACCTACCCCCATTCCTCTTCTACCATTTTTGGTTCATCCTTTGGGATACTTTTCTTTACTACTTGTAGGTACTGTAGCCTGCTTTCTTCCTCCTTCAACTTCCATGCCCTTATACGTCTTTCCTGGTTTTCTGTCCCTTTATTATCCTTAGTCCCTCTCAGGTTCATTACCAGCAAACGGTGGTCACTATCCAAGGTCTCTGATGTCAATGATGTTCCTATTCATCTCACTATCATACAGGAAGTAGTCAACTATCGACTTTCTCTTTAAGTCTTGACTGTACCAGGTAATCTTGTGGCTCTCTCTTTTCCTTAACCAAGAAGGAAGCAAGCTATTTCTTTGACAGAACTCCAACAGTCTTTCACCTTCCTTATTTAGGCAGCTCTGGTTCAAGCACACTTTTGCAGCCTTGTCTTTCTCTTTGAATGTGTGCATTCAAATCCCCCATTACTATCATATTCTTCCTTCCCATCGTTTCTGCATTTCCTCTTCAAACTCTTGCTTCTCCTCAGAACTGCAACCCACCTGCGGCGCTTACACTTGTATTATCTCTGTGGTCATCCCCTTGAGTGATGTTTTGGTCATCATCATCCTATCACTTATTCTCTTCACTTCCTCTTTTAATCCATCTCACAGAGTTAATGAAGGTGAAACCATTACAAGAGGAGATAGAGAAATCAAGGCTGAGATGGTATGGACACGTTAAGAGAATGGAGGAGAAGAGGATACCCAGGAGGATACACGAGATGAAACTGAAAGGAATGAGACCAAGAGGAAGACCGAGAGACAAATGGCTGAAAGGAGTAGAGGAATGCTTCCAAAACAAAGGAGAAGAGTGGATCAAGGTGAAGACGGGGAGTTGGTGGCAAAACAGAAGACAATGGAGAAGCCTGTGTTCCATACAGACCCACCCAGAGGCTGGAAACTGTCCAAGATGATGATGACGATGATGTAGATATTTATCTGGCAGCAAACAAGAGCTCTTTTTTTTTTTTTTTTTTTTTTTTTTTACTCAAAGTATGTGACATGGCTGTATGATAACCGATCTTCTTGCAAATAGCAACGTTCAAATACAAGCATATACACAGAATGTAGATAGTATTGCAGCTGTAGTCATTAGTTATACTTCCAGCTTCCTAACAGACATTTCAATTTTTACATAAGGGATAAAGTCACACTCCATGCTTTTTACATATTGCAAACAAAAATATTTCAAGCGCAAGTTGTTAGCAAGGCACTGGTGTTACAAATTTTCTGTTCTGCTCTTCATTTCATGTATAAGGTTTTCTCTAAGTTCAGCAAGATATGACTAACACAGTTTTAGATTTCTACTGACAAAGGACTTTTCACTTGAAGATTTTTTAATTATGACACACTAATCAGTAATTCTACACTCAGAATGATGATTTTGCTGGCTTAAAACACTTTTGGTGTCTGTACAAGCATTAGTGTTTGTAAAACAGAGAGAACATGATGGCCAAACAGAGTAATATTAGAATTTTCACACTCTGCAGTATCAAATTACAATAATTTTGTAAAGGAATACTCAGCGACAAAGTTACCAGCATCCTAATAAAATACCTAGAGATGTGTGTTATTATAAAATCTAAATTTTTTTTGATAGCTATGTAATATCCTTGTTCAAAATTTCACTTGCTGCCTAACACTCACAAACACCTACACACTGAAAATCTCTTACAAAAATTCTAAGGTCATTAATACAATGTTAATAAACTGTATATTACTGAAATAACAGGAAAGGTAATGGAAATATCCTAAACAATTAACATAACAGTTTAAGGTCAACTGGCTGCTAAAAAAATGACAATGAAATAAATGGATGAGCCAATTACACTGACAATCTATTAAAATCTCCAGACGGACTATTTAGTCAGAGATGAAACTTCAGTCATCTGCAAAAAGGACGAAGAAACTCATCATTGCCTTAATGCAGGGATTGTGCAAGAATTCAGCTAATCTGTCCTAGGCAAACCACAGAAAACCTAATAAGCATGACTGAATGATGATTTGAGCTCCACTCCTCCTGAAGACAAGTCATTGCCTTAACTTCTGTGCAACTGCAGTGGACAGGAAGGTCAGGTGAACACAAAGCTAAACCACACTGAGATGAAACTGCCTGACAGATCAAAACTGATTGTCAGGCAGGGATTCAAATCTGGAAGCTTTTCTTTTGTGGGCAATATTCTTACCAACTGAGTTATCCGGGCAAGACTCATTACCCACCATCACAGCTTTACTTACTTCTGTCAGTACCTATCCTCTATTTTTCAAATTTCACAGACGTTCTCCTGGATACCTTGCGGGCTAGCAGTCTTAGAATAAAGGAAATCATTTAGGATAGAACTTAGGGAACTGTTTTCAGAATTACTCTACTGCTCTGCAGTGGAATGTACACTACTGTGAAACTTCTGGGAAGAATAAAACTATTTTTGATCTGTCACAAAGTTTCACAACAGTACACATCCTGCTGCAGACTGGAAGATTCATTCTACACTGAAATGTTTGAGCAAACTGTCAACAGTGTAGAAAGGTTGCTCATCACATCAGCTCTATGCTTTGACGATGATTTAGTGAATTTGAAGATGGAAGAGAAGGTGTCAGATCTGCTCAAGATGGAGACAGCTTTGTGTCAATGTATTTCTAAAAGCTGAAAAACTTGTGTGGTAACTGACACACCATTTTCTATTTAGCAGTGTTCCATAAAGGACAATGGCAATGAGTACAATGAGAGACTGAACATCTGGAGCTAATGTGGGACTCAATTTTACAATTGTAATTAAAAAGTACAAAGCCACATCAAAAAATGAAGCTGCTGATACATGATGAGCTGTGAAACAGACCTGTAGCAGTAAATGTCTGGGTAGTGTGAATCAATGAGTACACATGATTAAAAGGGGAGTTGTCACCATGCCAGTAAGTTGGACTTTCACTCAACAGAAACATCTTAAGGAGAGACAGAATTCTTTTACAGCTTCTATTTTTCTGAGCTCGTGAAAAGAGCACATAAGTTGCAGTTTAAAGTACTGGCAATGCAACTTTCTACTTTAAATAGATTTTGCACTCAAGGAATTAAAATGTGAAGCTAATTACCAAGTTGAAAAATGAAGAAACCAGCTTAGTATTTGCCAAGTTTACATGACAGTAAATACCATTACGGATTTACTGACAACATTCACTTTTAATTACTCTAATGCACCAAGTTAATAGGAACCAATAGCAGTTTAAGGGAGTTAAAGGAGGGGGAAGGAAGGAAAACTTCAATTTGGAAACAGCTTCAGGCTGCCACCTTCCCCCTCCCATCAAGGTCTCCCATCAAGGTCTGATACCTGTGGTAACATGTGCATCCTCTGTATCCATCCCAAATAAACATCAATACAGGATAAACACTAAGAGCCATCTAAATGGAATAAACATTTATTCTGTCTCAACTGAGGTGAGAAACTTAATGCATGTAGGAGAAATTACATGGGTTATTACCTTAAAAAGTTAAAAATTATATTGGGAAGGTCAGTACTGGGGCAGACCACAGCTGCAGGCCCCTCAGGATATGTTTTCTGGCAAGAAGAGCCCCCTCCATATCCACTCCTAAATCTGCCAAATTGCATACGACAATAAATTTTACTTTCATTCATGAAACTTACAACTTCCTCGGCTGTTCTCTGTCTTCTGAGTATCAGGAGGTTGGGAAATGCACAGGTTTCATTCTCGTTTCAGTTAAGTGGAAGAGTCACACTCATTGAGAATAAGAGTTACTGTCACTGCCACTCCACTTTTTGCCATAACATGATGTCATGGGTAAGTATGATCTGGCTTACCTATTGGGATACTATGGTGCATGCTCCCGGGATTGGAATGACTCCTTACCCTCTCCCTTAAAACCCACATCCTTTCGTCTTTCCCTCTCCTTCCCTCTTTCCTGACGAAGATCTCAGATGCTCTTTACGGAGTGTTGCAAAGGAATTGGAGAATATTAATACCGTAATGATTTTTTTCCATTTTTTTTTATTAATAAGAAGCATCCTATAGTGAATGACATTACATATGCTCATATAAAGAAAGCTTTTAAAGCTCAAAACAATTAGTTACAAAACTTTGAAGATCACCAGTAATAAAATCTTGAGTATACTTGCACACTGGACTTTGACTAAAATATCCTGAAACCTGACATCATTTGTTAGTATATTTTTCACTGTGAAGTCAAAGCATGTATTTCACAAGTTTCCTGTTACCATAATTCTCGGAGGAGCCGGCTGGAGCACAGTGGATGTATTTTTCTCATACCACTGCCGAGCACTTGTCACTCAACTGAAGAAATGTCGTCACTTTCAGTCTCTGATGAAGTAACTTCACATTCTTCTTAACTTTCTGAGCTGCTAAATTCAATGACAAACTCAGGATCACTGTAGCCATTTTTTTTAAAGCAATGCCTACATTACAATAGAGAAGAGTGTCTGAAAGTGCACATTTTTTGACACGTATCCAAAGCTGCACACAGTAAAGATGACATCTACTGGCAACCACCTCAACTAAAACACAACTGCCAGACTACAAATTGTCAAATAAAAAAGCCTAAAAATCAGAATTGTTCAACTACTACAGGTAATTAATTACTTAAATTTAACTATTTGGATACACAGACCTGAGTCTGCTAAAATGCACAAGTTTTCATACGAGAAAATTGATACCCACAGTTCAGGCCTAGTTTTGTACCTTCCACATAACTCCTTGGAGTTGGTGTTTGATACTACACAAAATGGTATGGAACTGTAACATAGGCAAAAGGTGTCAAAAAAATACTGATGAAGGGATTGTGAATTCCACAGTGGTCACAATATCATTAATTGTGATTCCAAAAAGGTTGTCACTCATAAAACAATCCCTGAGATACTCTGTTCTTCTATATGAGTTCAGTGATGGGAGTCTTACCATTCCAGACCAAAAGTGTTCTGGCGTAATCACAAGCACCGGAATGAAGAAGAAGAATTGAAGACCAGAGAAGGCAGTGAAACGACATTGGCCAATGGTGCACGGAATAGGACTGCACTACGAAAGGAGTGCCTTCATGACGAAGTGAATATAAGCGCTGCTCCTGGCAGCCTCGGCCGCTCAGATTGGCTCCATATACAGACATCAATGGACGGTTGGAGAACAGCACTCGTAGAACAGATTGTAGTGACCCGTATCAAGTGCTTACTTGGACTTTGTCTATAGAGAATATCATTTACTGTTTGCATGTCATCCATCGTTTGCGACACTTGTTCTAAATCCAAAGTTAAGTATTGTAAATTTGATTTATAGAAATAAAACTACTAATGTTATTTGCTTGAATTGTTTTATAGCATTCTGAGAACACAGCATCCTTTAGACACCCTATAAACAACGAGTGGGCAAGATCCAACAACTGGTGACAAGATGTTACAAACAAACTACATGCTGACAGCCACAAAAATTTGTGTGTTTTTCGTGCTGGCACCTTAATTCTCGCTCGTCTTTACCTTGTAGGGGCGCACATTGCTTTAACAGTTTCTTGTAGTTTTTGCCAATTTGTGTTTTCAGGTGGGCACTGCAGAAAATTTATTTGTACATATTTTTGTCTTTTTGTTGCATTTGTGTCTTCTGACATGCCCACCAATCCTGTCCCACTCCCTGCTCTGGCACCACAGGCGCAAGCGTTAGATGTCACACAGTTAATGTAGATGCTTTAGTTTCAGACACAGCAGATTTCTGCATTACTCAACACGGTGCAGCAGCTACTGGCCAACGCACCACGCCTGACAGAAGAAGCACCGCCTACAACAGCTGCTACACCACCTTTTCGACAGTTTAATGAATGAGACGAGGAATGGCTCTAGTGGTTGTCTCAGTTTGACACCCACGTCATCACCCACAATTTGCCAGGTACTACAAAACTTCGCTATCTATTATCAAAGGCAGGAAGTACAGTGTTCACATTAATTCAAAAACTTTTTCTTAACGCCATTCCGAGTGAACTGTCATACGACCAAGTAGTACAGTCCCTAACTAACTATTATGACCAACATTTGAATGTGGTAGCAGCTAGGTATCAATTCTTTAATTGAAAAACCACCAGAACAAACTTATTGTGAGTGGATAATAGATTAGCAGGGTATGACAAGGAAATGTAAATTCAAATGTGCTTGCAGTGCTTTATTTTCAGATGTTATGTTGCATGATGTGATCGTGTACAATGTACCTGTTGTCAAAATCAGAGAACAGGTTTTGGAACAATCCGATCCATCATTTCAGAAGATAGTGCAAGTATTAGATCAGTAGCATTCTGGTGCCTTGTCGGCTCATACATTTGAGCAGCCAGCTATTTGTCGGGTTGAGTCCCTTAGTAACGATCACCCCATTCTGAACCAGCCGTGTGCACTAGCCACACCGAGTAAACAACCTTCCATGAAACGTAATCAGTTTGGTAAACAGGTGGCTACACAGGTGAACAGAATTAAGTCTTGCCCTAGGTGTTATTCATGGCACAAATGCCAAGACTGATCCTCCCGACAAGCTCAGTGTTATGCTTGTAGTAGGAAAGGACATGTAAAATCCATATGTTTGCAACGGAACAAACATCAGAATTCGGCCCACTCCAAAAATCTCATCACAAGTCCCATGTCATTAATGCAGTATATTCACGGTCTGCAACTAGCAAGCAAGCAGTCTCATCAATGATAGGTCAGTCAAACAAACTTTTTGTACATTTACTTATTTGAGGGGAATGTGTGAAATTTCAGTTGGACACAGGAGCCTCTGACACACTGCTGAATCGTCCCACATATGAACTGTTGGGCTCCCTGTGCATGTCTAAAACTAGCGCACAACTGGCAGCTTATAATGGACAAGACATTCCCACTCTTGGAACATTTACTTTGCCTGCTACATATCGCTCACATCCGTGGACAGTGACTTTTACAGTGCTACAATCATGCGAGTGTAAGAACATAATTGGTCTTGATTCTTTTGAAGTGTTTGGCTTGAACATTCAAGACAATGTGTTGTCAGTGTCTGCATTCAATGCAAAAAACGGTGTAGCTAGCTTGCTAAAAGAATTCCCGGAACTCTTTTCTGAAGGTTTAGGAAAAGGATAACAAGTTTTTTTGCACATATTACGCTGAAAGACAATGCTCTAATGAAATTTTGCTGGGCCAGAACTGCTCCCATCGCATTACATGTCCAAGTCCCTGCGGAACTTAAAGAAATGCAAGATAACATAGTTATTGTACCCATATCAGTTAGTCAATGTGCAAGTCCACTGGGTTTGCTCCCCAAACCTTCAGGTCACATTCGCCTCTGTGTTGACCCACAGTCAACCCACAAACTGTCACTGATACTTATCCATTGCCATGCCCAGAAGATCTCATCCAAATTAGGCACTGGACACTACTTTTCAAAAATTGATTTGCATGATGAAAAATCTCAAAAAGTGTGTGTAGTCAATACTCATTTGGGCTTGTTTAAATATTTGCATTTGCCTTTTGGCAGTGCTTCCGCACCCACCATTTTTCCACGGTATTTGGAACAGCTGACTGCACAAGTGCCAAACTGTTCAAACTATTTGGACAATATTGTAGTAGCAGGTCACACACCTGAAGAACATACTGCCAATTTACGTGCTTTGTTTCGTGCGTTATCTGATGCAGGACTAAACTGTACACGGGACAAGTGTGATTTTTTTAAACCTGAGTTGCAGTATCTTGGTCATGTCATAAAAAGTCAAGGTGTACATCCTCTTCAGTCACATTTGTTAGCCATATGAGATTTGCCTGTTCCTCAAAACGTCACAGAATTGCAGTTAGTTTTAGGCAAAATGAACTATTATATTTGGTTCACACTGAATGCTGCACAAAACGCAGCTCCTTTGCATCGCTTGCATTGCAAGAATGTTCCCTCCGTCTGGACACATGAATGCCAAGTAGCTTTTAAAACTTAAAGATGCATTGCTCAGTGATCGATGCCTAGTTTACTTTGATCCTGACAAACCAGTGGTATTGCAAGTTGACGCTTCCTCTTACGGAATCGGTGCAGTGCTTTCACACAGAATTGGTGGTAAAGACAGACCTATTGCTTTTGCATCAAAAGTGTTGTCCAAAGCTCAGCATAACTACTCACAAATTGAAAAAGAGGCATTGGCTATGTGTATGGTGACACCAAATTCCATCACTATTTGTACAGCAGAAAATTCTACTTAGTAACGGATCACAAGCCTTTGCAATCCTTGTTTCATCCGACAAAATCAGTTCCTATATGAACTGTCCAAAAATTGCAAAGATGGGATTTGTTGTTGTCTCAATACCAGTACGAGATTGTGTATCATCCGACAGTTCAACACGGTAATGCGGACGCACTTTCATGTCTTCTGATTGTGTTTTTTTTTTTTTTTTTTTTTTTTTTTTGTGGTTTTAGGGCGCACAACTTCAATGGTCATTAGCGCCCTGACTACTCTAAAAATGCACCGCGAGCCACAAGTTGACAACAACAACTAAAAGGAAAAACACAATAAAAGACAGACTGACAGGCATAGGATTAAAAAACTTCATCAAATGTCCTTAGCGAGGTGTGTCAAATTGATAAAACAAAGAACACGAGCAGCTGCTCGTGGGTCATCCGCTAAAATGTCATCGAAAGTATTAGGCAGGTTAAGATCGAGGCGCAGTTGGTTAAGATCGGGACAGGACATTAAAATGTGTCTAACCGTCAGCAAGTGCCCACATGGGCAGAACGGCGCCGGCGCAGCCGTCAGCAGATGGCGATGGCTGAACCGGCAGTGTCCAATCCTTAACCTTGCTAAAACGACCTCCTCCCGCCGAGAAGGGCGTGAGGAGGACGTCCAAGCCACGGGAAGAGGTTTTAAGGCCCGAAGCTTGTTGTCGGTAAGTGCAGCCCAATCGGCATGCCACAGCGACACAACGCGCCGACAAATGACCCTGCTAAAATCGGACGAAGGGACACAACAAGAAGCTGTCCGAGGCTGGAGGACCGCAGCCTTGGCCGCGGCATCTGCAGCTTCGTTCCCAGGGATACCGACATGGCCAGGAACCCACATAAAGCTAACCGGCGGACCGACGTCCACCAGCCGCTGAAGAGAGCGTTGGATCCGGTGTACGAAAGGGTGAACCGGGTACGGATCACTGAGGCTCTGGATGGCGCTCAGGGAATCTGAGCAGATGACATAAGCAGAATGTCGGTGGCGGCAGATGTAAAGAACAGCCTGGTAGAGGGCAAAGAGCTCAGCTGTGAAGACCGAACAATGGTCATGGAGCCGGTATTGGAAACTTTGTGCCCCGACAATAAAGGAACACCCGACCCCATCATTGGTCTTAGAGCCATCTGTATAAATGAAAGTCATGGTGATGAACTTCGAACGAAGTTCCAAAAAACGGGAGTGGTAGACCGAACTGGGGGTGACCTCTTTTGGGAGCGAGCTGAGGTCAAGGTGAACGCGGACCTGAGCCTGGAGCCAAGGTGGCGTGTGGCTCTCGCCCACTCGAAAGGTTGCAGGGAGTGAAAAATTAAGGTGTTGAAGGAGGCGACGAAAGCGAACTCCAGGGGGTAGCAGGGCAGAGACATACAAAATATATTGACGGTCAAGAGAGTCGTCAAAAAAGGAACGATAAGACGGATGGTCGGGCATTGACAGTAGCCGACAGGCATACCGACAAAGCAGTATATCGCGCCGGTAAGTGAGTGGCAATTCGCCAGCGTCAGCATGAAGACTCTCTACGGGACTGGTATAAGATGCTCCGATCGCAAGTCGTAAACCCCGATGTTGTATGGAGTTGAGGCGGCGTAAGATGGATGGCCGTGCAGAGGAGTATACGAAGCTCCCATAATCCAGCTTGGAGCGGACGATCGACCGATATAGACGAAGTAGGACGGTTCGATCCGCTCCCCACGACATACCACTGAGAACACGGAGGACATTTAAAGAACGGGTACAACGGGCGGCCAAATATGACACATGTGGAGACCAGCTAAGTTTCCTGTCAAAGGTAAGGCCTAAAAATTTGGTTGTCTCCACGATTGGGAGAGCAACGGGACCAAGTCGTAAGGACGGTGGGAGAAACTCTTTGTAGCGCCAGAAGTTAATACAGACCGTCTTCTCGGCAGAAAAACGGAAGCCATTGGCGACACTCCAGGAGTAAAGACGGTCAAGAGAACGCTGAAGACAGCGCTCCAGGACACGTGTACGCTGCGCGCTGCAATAGATGGTAAAATCGTCCACAAAAAGAGAGCCTGATACATCAGCTGGGAGGCAATCCATTATTGGATTGATCGCGATGGCGAACAGAGCGACGCTCAAAACTGAGCCCTGTGGCACCCCATTCTCCTGGCGAAAGGTGTCGGACAGGACAGAACCCACACGTACCCTGAACTGTCGATCCATTAAAAAGGAACGAATAAAAAGAGGGAGGCGACCGCGAAGGCCCCATGTATGCATGGTGCGGAGAATGCCCGCCCTCCAACAGGTGTCGTAAGCCTTCTCTAAATCAAAGAACACAGCCGCGGTCGGGCGCTTCCGCAAGAAGTTATTCATAATGAAGGTCGACAAGGTAACCAGATGGTCAACAGCAGAGCGGCGCCTACGAAATCCACATTGGACATTGGTAAGTAGGCGTCGAGACTCAAGCAGCCAAACCAATCGAGAGTTAACCATTCGCTCCATCACTTTACAGACACAGCTGGTAAGTGAGATAGGTCGATAACTGGAAGGCAAGTGCTTGTCCTTCCCCAGCTTAGGAATCGGGACAACAATAGACTCGCGCCAGCATGCGGGAACATGTCCCTCAATCCAGATGCGATTGTATGTACGAAGAAGAAAACCTTTACCCGCAGGAGAAAGGTTCTTCAGCATCTGAATATGAATAGAATCAGGCCCTGGAGCGGAGGACCGTGATCGGCCAAGTGCGGTTTCGAGTTCCCGCATGGTGAATGGGGCATTATACCTTTCACAATTCGAGGAGCAAAAGTCAGGTGGCCTAGCCTCCTCTGCCTGTTTGCGGGGGAGGAAGGCAGGGTGGTAATGAGCGGAGCTCGAAACCTCGGCGAAAAAGCGGCCGAAGGCATTGGAGACAGCCTCAGGGGCCACAAGGACTTCATTCGCGACCTTCAAGCCAGAAACTGGGGAGTGGACCTTAGTGCCAGATAGCCGGCGCAGGCTACCCCAGACAACAGAAGAAGGAGTAAAACTGTTGAAGGTGCTTGTGAAAGCAGCCTAGCTGGCTTTCTTGCTTTCGTTAATAATACGACGACACTGAGCACGTAATCGTTTATAATTAATACAATTCGCCACTGTAGGGTGGCGTTTAAAGGTGCGTAAAGCACGTCGACGAGCACGTAAAGCGTCTCTACATGCTGCGGTCCACCAGGGGACCGGTACGCGACGTGGAGAAGAAGTAGGGTGAGGGATGGAATATTCAGCAGCAGCGAGAATGACTTCCGTGAGGTGTGCGACCTGACGATCGCAGCTTGTGAAGGTTTGATCCTGAAAGGTCGCCCTGGAAGAAAAGAGCCCCCAGTCTGCCTTGGAGATGGTCCAACTAGAGGAGCACGGAGAGGGAGTATGCTGCAGGAGATGGATAACACACGGGAAGTGGTCGCTCGAATAAGTATCAGCAAGTGCATACCACTCAAACCAGCGTGCAAGTTGGGGAGTACATATAGAGAGGTCTAAATGGGAATAGGTGTGAGATGTGTCCGAAAGGAAAGTAGGGGCGCCAGTATTGAGGCAGACAAGATTGAGCTGGTTGAAAAGGTCTGCTAACAAGGAGCCCCTCGGGCAGGAGGCTGGAGAACCCCAAAGGGGATGGTGGGCATTGAAGTCTCCAGTTAACAAAAACGGTGCAGGTAGCTGAGCAATAAGTTGCATCATGTCTGCCCTGGTAACGGCAGATGACGAGGGAGTGTAAACGGTACAAAAGGAAAACGTAAAAGTGGGGAGAGTAATGCGGATGGCGACTGCCTGCAGGCCGGTGTGCAACGTGATGGGATCGTAGTAAATATCATCCCGGACCAGCAACATAACCCCTCCATGAGCTGGGATTCCTACCATAGGGGGTAGGTCAAAACGCACAGAGGTGTAGTGTGCCAAGGCAATGTGATCGCTTGGGCGAAGCTTCGTTTCCTGGAGGGCTACGACGAGCGGACGATGCAAGCGTAGCAGCAACTTCAAGTCCTCTCGGTTGGAGCGAATGCTGCGAATATTCCAGTGAATAAGTGCCATCGTAAGAAAAGGAAGATGAGAGAAGGGGTCACCTCGAAGGCCGCTTAGGGCCTGGCTTCGAGCGAGCACTGCCGCCGCTATCAGTAGGCGGACAGTCATCGTCCATGGGGTCTATAGGGTCATCGGCCATCCCGGGAGGATGGCCGGGAGGGGGAGCTTCCTCCGCCGGTGAACGGCCAGATGTTCGGCTACCAGCGGTGCGGCCAGGCGAAACGGATGACGGCCTGGGGCGGCAACCGCTGGGTGGCGCAGGAGAAGAAAGGCGCCGTGGCGGAGAAGGAGAACTGTGCTTCCTATGCGCCTTTTTAGAAGGACGTTTGGTGGAAGTACCGGTCGAAGGCTGGGAGGTCGAGGGACGGAGGAAGTCTGCACGGGATGGTTCCTTCTTGAAGGACCGTGCATCTGACTTCGGGGTCTTCGACTTAGCAGAAGCTGAGGAAGTGGCTGGTGTCTGTGGTGTGATGGGAGGAAGAGGAGACGTCGACCGCGCGATCTTAGCACTGGCCGAACGGACGACCGTGGTGCTGAAGGTCAGATCGCATGTCTGGGTTGCGACCTCCCGGGTAGTCCGAGGAGAGGCGAGGACAGTACTATATTTCCCCGCTGGGAGCAGCGTGGGCTTCCTACTAGCCAATAGCTTGCGAGCAGCCGAGGTGGACACTTTCTCTTTGACACGAATTTCTTGGATGCAACGTTCGTCCTTATAGACAGGACAGTCGCGGGAGGATGCGGCATGGTCACCCTGACAGTTCACACAATGAGGAGACGGAGGTGGACAGTCACCCTCATGGGCATCCCTGCCACAAGTGACACATTTAGCCGCATTGGAACAAGACTGTCGAGTGTGATTGAAACGCTGACACTGGTAGCAGCGCGTAGGTGTCGGGACATAGGGGCGAACAGAAATAACCTCGTAGCCCGCCTTGATGCGCGATGGCAGCTTAACACTATCGAAGGTCAAGAAGAGTGTCCGGGTCGGTACAAGGTCGTTGTTGACCTTTTTCATGACCCGATGGACAGCCGTCACGCCCTGCTCAGCGAGGAAAGATTGAAGCTCCTCGTCAGTCAATCCGTCGAGGGAGCTAGTATACACTACACCACGAGACGAATTCAAAGTTCGGTGGGCCTCCACCCGGACAGGGAACGTGTACAGGAGGGTGGCCCAAAGCAGTTTTTGTGCCTGAAAGGCACTCTCAGTTTCGAGTAATAAGGTGCCGTTACGCAACCTGGTACAAGATTTGACAGATCCGGCTATGGCATCAACGCCCTTCTGAATAACAAAAGGGTTGACAGAGGAAAAATCCTTTCCGTCCTCAGTGCGAGAAACTACGAGGAACTGTGGGGCAGGCGGTAGTACTTTTGTCACTGTTGGCTGGTCACGTTTCCGTTTGTGGGTCGAAGTCGAAAGCGATGGAGTAGAATCCATTGCGGAGGAATCCCCCATGATTGCCAGCGTCTCCGATGGCGCGCTCCTTCCTTGTGGGGACCCTCTCAGAGGGCACTCCCGCCTTAGGTGAATGTTTACACCTTAGGTCACACCTCCCGAGAAACAGACGGAGGGACCAATCGGCATGGTCAGAAGGTATCAGCTCAGGCAATCACCCCTCCCCGGGCCTGGCCTTTACCAGGGGGTACGCGCGTGCCTTACATGTCTACCCAGGGCGGGGACTTACGCGTTACCCCGTCACCGGCTACGCGTGCGAACGCGTGGGTCGGCCTTCAGACACGCACAGGGAGGAAGGAAGAAGAGGAAAAAGAAGAGAGAGAGGGAGAAAGAGGACAGACTGTCTCAAACGCCGAGGCGGAGACCAGAGAAGGCAAGGAGAAGAAGGCAATGAGAAGGCAAGGAGAAAAAGGCAATGAGAAGGCAAGGAGAAAAAGGCAATGAGAAGGCAAGGAGAAGAAGGCAATGAGAAGGCAAGGAGAAGAAGGCAATGAGAAGGCAAGGAGAAAAAGGCAATGAGAAGGCAAGGAGAAAAAGGCAATGAGAAGGCAAGGAGAAAAAGGCAATGAGAAGGCAAGGAGAAAAAGGCAATGAGAAGGCAAGGAGAAGTCAAGGGAAAGAGTAAGGAAGACAGTGAGGTGGAGAAGAGCAAAGAAAGGGACCAACAAAAGGAAGGAAGAAACGAGAAGTGAAAAACCAAAAAGACCACGATTATAGGTCGTGAAACCGTCCGTCTCCGGACGCAGGCGCTAACTACCCCCGTGAGGGGGATGGACTCCTTTTAGTCGCCTCTTACGACAGGCAGGAATACCTCGGGCCTATTCTAATCCCCCGACCCGCAGGGGGGGTCTTCTGATTGGCCCTGATACAGACTTTGATGCTTCTGCTGCATCTTGTTGTCACATTGATGCTCAGGATTCTGAAGTGCTTCAGTCTTTTCTACTGAACTACAAGAAAATTGCACAGGCCACAGAAGCTGATTCTGATTTGAACATTTGGTTCAGTATATTCACACATCTTGGCCTCACTCAACGAATAGCATAAAGAACTCTGTAGTGCGCCGATACTTTGCACATCGGCATAGTCTTGTCGTACAGAAAGGTGTAATTCGTGTTCAAACAGACAGTGGACAGTACAGTGTATTGATCCCTAAAGCTTTGCACAAAGAAGTGTTGCAGTTACTTCACCAAGGACACTGGGGGATTGTTTGTACGAAACAGTTAGTGCATTGAAACTGTACTTGGCAGGGTATGGACGCCCAAATAGAACAGATGACGTCACAGTGTCATGTATGCGTGGAAAATCAAGCCGAGCAGAGAATTTTTGTGACTAAAGTCTGCAGCCTCACTCCTTTGCTGCATGTGAAGTTGTGCTCAACTCCATGCTCTCATGCACTCTCCCCCTCCCCTTCCCCTCCCCTGTAACGTTGCAAGTCAATACGCAATAGCATTCATTGCACTACTTTGCAGTATGACTCGTAGCTTTGGTGCTGTTGGGGGTGATAGAAACAGCTGCTTGTATCTTAGTGCGACTCATTCGCAACTGTCACTACGCTAGCCGTGAGAAGCGGTATATGAGTCACTTTGAGCAACTGTATATTAAAACCCCTAAGAATCTGAATAAACTATATTAAATATTATTCAATTTAGTTAAAAGTCAATATACTGCCCTTGGTTATTGATAAGAAGATTGTGTAAAAATCTCAGCTTTCTAGCTAGCATACTTTCAGAGTTAGAGAAAATTACCTAAAACACCCCAAACTGACACTTGTAAGATTAAAGTCAGTTAGGATTCATAACAGTTTGTCTGTTAGTATAAATTGGAATCTTTACTGAAGTTCACAGAATTTTGTCATTTTTATAGAGTTGAAGCAATCGCCCTCCACCCGAAAATTTTGTTATAAGATATTACAGGATAGCTTGCCACCAGAGTTGAAGCGGACTTTGCAAACTTAAGTATTGATGGTGTTTTTCTTCAACACTGCTTTTAACATGGTCTGAATAGAAACAGGCTGGTGATCTGATGTAGGTGGAACTCTTTTAGTGAACAGTACGACAAGAGACAGTGAACAAACACAGATGACGCATTTTCTAACCCACCCTGCCGCCTCCCCCCCACCTCTGCCCCCCCCCTCCTCCACACCCAGAGAGAGAGAGAGAGAGAGAGAGAGAGAGAGAGAGAGAGAGAGAGAGAGACAGAGAGAGACAGAGAGAGAGAGAGAGAGAGAGAGAGAGAGAGTAACCAAATACATAACACTGTCCAATACCCTAAAACATGTAATGTATGCAGTACATTGCAACACAGGTAAAAAAGTACAATAAATGTGTTAAGTGCACAGACCTGGAATCCCACTAGTTTCTTCAAGCTGCCTACGCAGCTCTTCTATTTCTAGCTGGAACTGTCTTAGAAGAGCATCTTTTGGATCCTCATTGACTCTAGCTCTGTTCTCTATGTTTTTGGCTCTGTTAGCATACCGCAGAGTACTTATCGTTTCATCATAGTTGTAGTCTGCAGGTCCAATATTGGCACACTGAAGCAAACACAAATAAAAATTAAAAAACTGTGATGTACAGAAAGAGTGCGAGTTGTAATTTTGTGCCCACAAAATAAATCTATCGTATATTGTATAGTTTATTTTCTTAGGTACTGTGGTCACATTTTTGAAGTTGTACTGACTTATGAGCTACTGCAATTCAGTGGTTTCTCTACAAATCTCTAGGCCTAAATTTTATTAAGAGTTGCAAAGAAATTAGTGTGAACAATAAAAGGCAGTACTTCCAAAATCAATTTATTTCAATTAGCCTTTTTCATTGACAATAAACACCCTTAAGTTGAAATCATACCATAACAGTCTTTGAATTTCCACCAAGTGAATCTTGAAGCAGTCTTGTAAGTTTCGAGTTGCGGTAGGGAATGTGTGTGCATTTACCATCTACAAGGGCAGATATTACATTTCCAAGTGTTGATAATGAAAGATTTATTTTAGTTGCCTCCTTGAAACGTATGCCAGTTGCTCCAGTTTTACTCTGTCTCTCAGAGCCCTAGAAAGAACAACAAATATTGTACATCTGTCTGCATAGAACGATACAAAATTATCACATATTTACTAGAACAAAAATTACGAATTATTTGTTTACAATTATTTTAACAATGGTTTCCACAGTTCTAATCATGAGTCAATTTTTGTACCTCATCCCCACCACAAACAAGTTTGGAAAAATAAGCAGACCTGTCCATTTCAAATTCAAATTAAAAAGAATAAGAAAAACAGGCATTTCAGGATACTAGTATCCAAACCAAATTAAATACTATGACACAATTGTCCTTGAAAGACACGAGGCCTACAGCCTCATTTTATTGGATGGTAGTTCCAGAGGAGAATATGGTCAGCACCCTACTCCCAGCCACTAACATCAGCTCTTGATATGAGACTGAGTGGGCTCTACTACAGTCCTTGCACCAAGGGCAGTATTGGAGATTTAACCTAGGTCTACTGTGTTGCAGTCAGACATGCTGCCTACTCAGTTATAAACACAGGTGCCTTATGGTATCCTCTAATGCCCTTTGTGTAAATGACAATACAATTTCTTCAACAAAGGTATGGTTGATTCTCTTCTCTATCTGCGCCCCACTAACAATAACATTAAAATGTAGCCTTCCTTTCAATGTTGCCAGAAAATTAATAGTGTTTTGTCTTCAGGTATGAAACAAACATATGGTCTGATCAAAATTAATTACTACTTTCAACATCAACAGGCTGACCTTGCCACTTTGTCATGACAAAGCATCAGTTCACTTGCTGCATTCGAACAGTGTGCAGCATCTGACACACTTGGAACAAATCTCATTTAACAACTGGAAAGTTAAGCACTGTCCAGGGTTTGTATAAGTATCTGAAGTTGCAACAGGCAATAGAATACTGTACCTGTGCAGGCCATCTACTACCTATTTTATGGACCTTATCTGAGAAGCATGTGAATGTCAGCCATAGTAATAACATTATAATGACAGATGTCAACTGACAAATAACGTTAATGAGACTGTAGTTATGCAGCTGTAAAGAAAGCAATTCAATGAAAGGCTTCATCACAAGGGGTCCAAGTAGTCTCTCATGTACATCCACCACTCTTTGCACAACTGCATATGAGGTCTGTTCAAAAAATTCCGGAACATTCATAATTTTGTGCCAATGGTGTGTTGGAGCATCCCTGTGCATGTCTCTGTTTAATGTGCAACTGTTGGAAGTTTCATTGTTGTATGTTTGTTAGTTATTGTTCAGTGCTGTAATCAGTAGCACATTGTGTTGCACAGTTCACGAATTTCGAGATGGCAGAGTTAGAGGAGCAAGCATCTACATTAAATTTTGCATGAAACTCAAGAAAACCCGATGATGAAGGAAGCCTATGGTAATGAGTGCTTACCCAAACTCAGTGTTACGAGAGGTTCACACGGTTTAAAAATGGTTGGATGGAAGTTAAAGATGTCCCTCATTTAGGACGCCCTTTGAAGTCTACTGACGACGCTCATGTAAGGAACGTCAAAGAAATTGTGTGTGCCAATTGAAGACTGACTGTCCAAGAGATTGCAGAAGAATGTAACATTTCAGTTGGATCATGTCACGAAGTCCTGACACAGCATCTTGGAATGCATCATGTTGCCATCAAGTCCATCCCACGGTTCACGAGTCAAGACCAGAAAGACCTTTGCCTCACAATCTGCGAAGAGCTTTTGGATCGCACAAATGAGAATATGATGTTCCTTAAGAGAATCATAACTGGAGATGAGACATCGGTTTATAGTTATGGTGTTGAGGCCAAGGTTCAGTCTTCTCAACGGGTCAGAAAATCTTCTTCAAGACCGAAAAAAGCTCGTCAGATCAGATCAAATGTCAAAGTCGTGCTGATAGTTTTCTTAAACTTTGAAGGATTAGTTCATTATGAACTGGTGCAACAGGGACAAATCGATGGTACTATTGGGACATGTTGCGATTCCTGCAAGGAAACGGCCTGAAATGTGGCGAGATAATCCGTGGCTCTCGGATCATGATAACACACCTGCACATTCATCCCTGTTGGTGTGTGACTATTGTGCAAAAAACTAAATCACTGTGGTGCCTCATCCTCCATACTCTCCAGACCTGGCCTCTGCGGACTTTTTTTTATTTTCAAAGTTGAAAACCCCGTTGAAATGATGAAGATTCTCAAGGATAGATGAGAGAAAAGAAAATCTGCAAACAGAATTTCATGTGATCAAGCAAGAGGCACACCGAGACAGCTTCTGCAAGTGGAAACAGTATTGGGAGCAGCTTATCAATTGTGAAGGAGAGCATTTCAGACAAGACCACACACAATAAGTACATGGTAAATGTAGAAAAATTTTGTGGACAAAGTTCCGGAATTTTTTGAACAGACCTCGTACAAGAATATTTCAGGGTGGGTATACATGGTTGACACTGGGACAGAGCATTCCACACACATGTAATGGGTAAAAGGCTGGGTAAACTCCCAGACAAAGGCACGTTAACATCTCATGGATGCAGTTAGCTTTACAGGTGTAAGCAGTATCAAGATAAAACAAAGTTTCAACATACAGGGTTGTGGAGATTTGTGAATACACTGATATAGTCCATCTGTAAACTGAAGAGTGAGTAGCACTTGTGGGAAGAGGGGGGGACTAAACCTTTCCTAGGATAATGCTATGTGTCATACAGGAATAATAATAATGACACTGTAGTCACATAAATTCTGTTTGTGTGTGTTTCTTGTGTTAGTTAAATCAGTTACGAATTTTTATATTCAAATACTGTTAATGCATTTATGAAAAATACACACTATCCAGGCACTCTGCATTCCCACTGATTTAAAATGCGTACCACAGAAGGGCCAGTATAACTTCTTGAAACAGCCTGTAGGTGTTGTTTGTGACATAGCTGGGTAAAGAGAGTGAGGACTCACCTCCTTGCTCTTCTGCTTGCTAACAGACTCTGCACAATAAAAATAACTTCAATAAATACAAGAATGATGGCAGACACAACTGTAAGTCTGTTTGGAGGGACAGTATGTTCATCAGTGAGCCAGAATCAGTTGAACCTTGACATTTTTCAGGGAGAAAGCTGGAATCAGAGACTTAAATGTAATACTGTCTTTATGTCCAAAAGCCAACTTCTTTTTCCAAATTGTGTAGTTGTATGAGGTACTAGCCTACAGCCCATACTCGCTGAAACTGTAACTGATCAGTGTTGGTTGGTTGATTTATTTGAGTGAGGGGACCATACACTGAGGTCATCAGTCCCATCATTTGGGGAAGGATGTGGAAGAAAGTCAGCCATGCCCTTTTGATGGAACCATCTTGGCATTTGCCTGAAGCAATTTAGAGAAATCACAGAAAACCTAAATCAGGATGGGCGGACACGGGTCCGAACCGTCGTCTTCCCGAATGCGAGTTCAGTGTGCTAACCACTGCACAACCTTGCTCAGTTGATGGTTTTGCTGAAACATCACACTGCAGTGGGCAAGCTACATACATCCTTTGCATCCAGCTTTATCTGCAAGTGAACACTGGTAGATAAGATGATTTTCATTGTTTGCAGCTTATAAGGTGTGGTGTGCATACTGTAAGACCTTCAGTACACACACCATCAGATTATTTGACTTGTCGTTCTAACGAAGTAGATGAGTGTTGGCACTATGTCTCGTGGTCTTATCGTGGCGTGTTTATCTTCTGCCGTTAGGTCAGACGATAGAAATGCCACTTGCATGCTTAGAGTAGCAGGTTGACGGTGACCAACTTTAAACAGAACTTGATTAATTTTCACACACATTTATTAAAATAATAACAAGCATAAAAATTACTTAACTTGGTTCTGGATGCTATTGACAATTGACAATCTGAAGTTCCCTTGGTATTGGTACGTTAATCTTATTCTCACATATCTCTGATACTTGACAAAAGTGTCTATACATTTATCTTCATGTCTATATACAGGAATATGGTAATATTACTAGGCGCAGACGGAAACTTGACTATAGACTGGTACAGACAAATGTAGAACTCGTACAGACTGGTACAGACAAATGCAGACTAATGCAGACAAATGCAGACTGACTAATCGGAGGTTCGTACACTTGTTACAATACCTCGCGTGTTCATGTATCACTGCGCGAGTGTGATCCATGAGGAGAAAAGGTTCTACATTAGCAGCAATCTCATTGGCTCAGTTACATATTAATACGCGGATCGGCGGAAGCAGAATTTGGTCCGTCTCTATGGCAGCGCCATCTCGTAGTGCGGAGACGGACGAGCGCTGCGCCTGCGCTGTTGTGCTTAGCAGGGCGCGCTCTAGTGGGAAAGTTGTGTACGCGCTGACTACGTGGAACTATGTACACAACATAAGGGATAAAACATCACACACCGTTTTAAATCATATTATATTGGACTGTGCATGGGCAATAAGCGTAGCTATGCAAAACTTCGAACTGCATGTATGTCAGGCCATTTACATGGATCTATAAAGTTACATGCACTCTCATATGATACTGATAGTTTGATCTTCTTATTTAATAGTATTCTAGTTTGAACATGGTTCTTTGTGTTTTGTGTATGAATGACAAATAACATTTTACATAAATGACCGTGGTGACTGACTGGGTAGGTAGTATGACAAATTCTGTACATACTGGGAAAGAGGGAGATGGAATACCCTGCACAAGACAGCAACATATATTTTTAAGTAAAACAGTAATTTGGATAAATAGGGCTATTAGTTTACAGATTCCGCACAAGATCAGCGCTGGTCTGAATACAATTAAACAAGCTACTAGTGTAAATAGCTGGGCAGTAATATGGTGTAATATGCTGACCTTCACCCAAAAGGAATTTGTAACAACATCCTGTTACTGACAACCTCTTCTCATAATTTGAGGCCTCCACCATTTGATCATTAAGGCTCTTAACACACATGTATTGTATTAATTGCAAGTAACAATCTTTTCAGTATTTCTATAAAAATTCTGCCACAACATGGCGTGAGATTGCTGAACACTTTCTTCACCTATTATCCACCAGTATCACAACTGACGACATCTCTCTACAGGCTTAACTAATTTTCCATCAAGTGTTATAAAGGGGTATGGCGAGGAAAGATCTGTTAGAATTTGGGTTATTTTCAACAGCTGTTTCAGCTATGATGTATTGTTTTACACGCGGGTTAAAGGAGCAGGATAGCAGAATATTATGCAAACTTCTTTGAAAAATCATCTTGAGACATCTTGAAACTGAACGACACATCACTGACAAACACTACGGAATTGATGTGGAATACTATAAGCTGATGATACTCACAATCCTACATGGAATTCATATACATATCTCGCGTATAGCAACCTGTCGGCAGCACATGTACATGAAGTAATGCTATGGATTAACATGAAAATAATAGAGTTCAAACAACATTTCTGGGGGAGAAAACTGTTTTTAGATTTCTTAGCAGCGCAGTACAGATGAAATATTTTCCTTAATTGTGTATTGCTTCTGTAATGAGGCCGAACAGAAACATTAAAAATTGAAGTGCAGTACGTTTTTGTATAAACGGAATTGTCTTATGGTCTGACATTTTGAAACCCTCATCAAGTGCATTAAACAAACTGTGAGGATAAAAGGCTGATCAGAAACCTAGACTAAATAAGAAAAGATTTTTCCTACCCAAAGATACACAAGTGATTATACAATTCACTTATAACAGTAGACAGAGATGTAAGGGGCCACAAACACGTTGTGTGATTATTGAGTGTGACTTCACGCAACCCTGAAACAATAATGATGAAAATATGATTGTTTCAAATACCTCTGCATGCCCATTAGCAGCAGACTCCAGGGTGACTCAAATCCACTAAAGACTTCTTTATAACTCTTGACTTGCAATGACTTATACCCATTTACATTTTTGAGGGTAATGGGTTGTGAGACCACTATTTTATTCACAATATAATCTCCTTTTATTTGCATTCTTTTTGCCCTGAACCCACATGAAACTACATTCACGGACACAACTTTCACTCAACAGTCACCTACTTACATCAATTTCATGTAATTTCCTACAAAGTAAGTTTACAAGAAAACCATATGAACTGCATTATTCTCTCATTCAGGACTGTAACATACTATCCATTCATTGCTCCAAAACTGTAAGATGTTACAACACGAATTAACTTCATTAACACTACTTTTAATAGCTAGCAAAGTTATGTGACTACACTGCAAAGTTACTACATCACTTTTTCATACAAGTACCACATTAATATTCTAATTTTAGCTTTCAAATAAATTATAAAATTAATGAGTAATGGAAGAAATAACAACTCACCATTAATGAGTTGATAAGCACATAAAGAAGACATACAATGTTCTGCTAAACCTTTCAGAGCTCACTAGTACATGGCTACAATGTCTCAGCCACCAAGCTCGCGCGCATGCCCCCCCCCCCCCCCCCTCACACACACACCCCAGAGAGAGAGAGAGAGAGAGAGAGAGAGAGAGAGAGAGAGCTACATTGTCTTGTTATGTGCATATCTACCATGTAACGCCTCGAGTAAACAATGAATTGTTACCTTTACCATTTACGCGAAAGATAACGTAAATATTCTTTCATTTATAACACACTATAATTAACTTAATCTACAACTAATTATTAATAGAACTTACAGCAAGATCTACAAGATGGAGCTTTCCCATTTTTATATGTTGCCTTCCATCTTCCCCCAGATCACCATTCTCTATAGTAATTGTGAAAATAGCATGAGAACGGGAGCTCGCAGAGTTCATCGCTGTCGAACCGATGACGCCTGAAGGTTGAAACCATGACAACAATTTAACAACTTTCAAACTTGCAACATTGCCTGACACTACCACATAAATATAATAAATAAAATTTTAAAATTACAGACATGTTTATCATCATAAATAATCCATCGCAATTTAAGAAGAACAGTGATGTCCATACCTACAACACTAGAGGAAAAAGTGAACTTCATTACCCATTATTAAAGATGTCAGTGGTTCAGAAAGGAGCTCAATATGCAGTAAATTTTTTTTTTTTTGATCATTTATCCAATAACATAAAATGTCTGAAGGGTAGCAAAGCAAGTTTTAAATCTAAATCATTTCTTCTGGACAACTCCTTCCATTCCATGGACGAATTTCTATTTAACAACTAACAGCTTTTAAAAACAAACTTGTTTTTAAATATAGTTGGAGTACGACTAAAAAAATAATGTGTTCATTAATGTTAACACTAATAATATTTACATACCTTCTAAACGGACTTTTTCTACATCATTTCAATACAAGAATCTTTCAAATTATCTATGGAACATGTAACTAACTATCTGTTTCTTTCAAGAAGTCCTCATTACAGCTATATTAATTACATGGATATCAGTATCAACTTCATGTTTTCAAATGATATATAGATATGAGATCTGGCGAACAAGGTAGGTGGCAACCTGCGGCTGTTTGCTGATCATGCTGTGGTACACAAGGCAGCTGGCTCTAAACATAGAAAAATTTAAGTTAATGCTCGAGACAGTCATGTTGTTTAAATATCTGGGCATAATAATGCAAAGCAATACGAAATGGAACGAGCATCTGAGGATTGCTGTATGGAAGATGAATGGTGACTTTGGTCGATTGGGAGAATTTTGGGAAAGTGTGGTTCATCTGTAAAGGAGACCGCACATAAAACACTAGTGTGACTTATTCTTGAGTACTGCTTGAGTGTTTGGGATTCACACCAGCTCGGATTAAAGGAAGACAGCAAAGCAATTCAGAAGATGGTTTCAGAACTCTAAGAATCTCTGGAGGGAAGGCGACATTTTTTTGTGGAATACTATTGAGAAAAGTTAGAGAACTGGTATTTGAAGCTGAATCCAGAATGATCCTACTGCCACCAACATACATTTCACGTAAAAACGACAAAGATAACATTTGAGAAATTAGGGCTAATACGGAGGCATATAGGCAGTCGTTTTTGCCCTCAATCTATCTGCGAGTGGAACAGGGAACAACTAGTCTGTGGTGCCCCCTGCCATGCACCACACAGTGGCTTGTGAGGTACAGATTGAGATGAAGAATACCTACCACAAGTATTATAGATCTCAATGAGACAAATACAACCACATTTCACACTCTGAAAACCGATAAGAAGTTTTGAAGTACGTACAATATTTTGAACTTAGGATTTATCAGTCCTGAACATCAAAAACCCATAGCTATCTTTAGTATCTGGTAGTGCTATTACTACAGGCCTGCCAAAGATAGTTACGTTGGTGGCAGTGATTTGGGGGGGGGGGGGGGGGGAGGCACCACTCCAGCACCAGCACTGTTGACTACATCTATTCTGTTTGCCTTTGCTAGCTACCAGACAGGTTCAATGATGAAGAATCTTGCAATGGTATTTTGTTTTTCCTCATGGAATTTGGTTAGTTTACTGGAGCTCATTATGCTGACACCTCTTGGCTACTACACATATCTGGTATTCCTAAAGCTGAGACAATGAGAAATGGACATCCAAGAACACAAAATAAAATGACTGTGACACCTGCAAAAATGACATATGGATGAACAGTGGCTACAGACAGCGACAACTTCGGCAGCAACTAAAGCAGATGTGGAATTTCATTATGCAGCACAAAGCATCCTGGACCATATACTTTCTAAGTTCTTCATTCTTAACCATATATAAAAGGATAAAAAATCCATAAACATACAAAAATTAAGAATTGGAATTAGTAGGCATACACAGGGAGCAGCCACAGGTCAGCCATTTCATCCAGAAAAGCTGCAGTTAACATACATGGCTATTAGGAAGAAAAAAAACTATGAAAAAGTGATATTATGGTGATACATTAGAAGTGAATACTGTTAAATAGCCTTAGATTCTGTTATGCTAGATGATCAATAATTAATGCCTTCTGTCTTCTCTGAATACATATAAATCATTAACTCAGGATGATATAATGAAGGGAACAGGCCTGTTGCCCTTTTGTTCATTCATATCTGCAAAATAGGCAGGAATACTAGACTCTGATAATGCGTCGCAACTAGTCTTGAAAATCAGGTTATGTCTAAACATGCAGGTGACAAAACAAACTGAACATAATGCTTTCATATCAACATCCTCTGGAAAATGTAGCCGATTATCTGTCTCAAACTGTAAATGTGTTACAGTAAAATAATTTATCTTACTTGAAGAATGCAAAATTCACACTCTGTTAAAAAGGGCAAAGCATTTCTTTCACATGCAACCAACTATCTCAGTCTTTTCTTTATCTATATGCTGGGAAAATGGAAGTCACACAATCAAATTTTCCATTACGACTCACTTTATGAAGATGCAACCTTTGAAAAAACAATTGCATTGTTCTTTCTCTAGTTACATTAAAAACGATGAGCATTACTCATTAGTTGCACACCAATAAGCCCTTTAAAAAGCGAAAAGTATCAATCAACTTACGATTCTTGTTTCCAAGTTTCATTACACGCTCCATATCATCAGCATTATTCACCACATATCCAGATAAATCTTTGACATATACACCTATATCAGGGCGTTCTTTCACTTCTAAACGTGCTGCCTGGTCCTTTCCCAAAAGGTCACGTATTTCTTCGTTGTATATTTCTATATATGAAACTCTTACTAAAAACCTGAAAAAAGAAATAATTGTTCAAGTTCTCATACATGTCCATGTCTGAATTTCTTTAATAGTGCCAGACCATTTTCGCATAGCTTTTCCTGTGACTTAGTTCTTTCATTTTGGTCTTTGGTTTTCTGAACAGGGCTTAACCAAGTGTTTCTGACAGCAGAACATTACTCTCAGGTTTGCAAAATGGTATACACAAATACTGACAATTTGTGATTTGAAGAACCCTTTGATAGCAGCAGTAGAAATATCCAATGACTTGTTGGATTATTCACTTGTTGAAAGGCCATAAAATATTAAGGTATATGCACGAGTGTACTAAATGTCGTCATTTTGAATAATGATGTGCGCTCTGTTCATTACTAACATTGTTACAATATTTTGACACTTGTCAGCTTCTTTTGTCTATTTATTGCTCACTTTAATGCAGTATATATGGAAAGGAAAGACCATGAAACTGGCCTTGAAGAGGAAGTGGATTACCAAATAGAAAATATAAGGCACTGTTTAAAAAAAATGTACTACTGTTCATGTATTCATAATGAACAAAGTTACAAGAAAGACAATCATGCTGGTTAATATCCCCTGGGTAGGTAAACAACAGTTGCTTTACACATGTATTTCATTTCTGGACAAAAAAAATATTTAGGTGGTGAAGATAAATGGTACACCCTTTACATGAATTGAATTAAATGCAAAGAGTATGAAATGATGGTTTGGGGAGAAATAATGAAAACGCAATGATATGAATAACATCTGTGAAAACCATTGAAACATGCTCAATATGTAGCATAATGAATTTGTGGTGACAGCTGTATATTTGTGCAGAGCTGGGACTCAAATCCAGGTTCCTGCTTTCAGGTATCATTTCATGCAACAGTAGTTCCATTCATTTCATCCCCATTGATTCATTCACTTCATTTTATTGAGTTTAATTAATTTCAAATAATGTTTTGTTGAAGCTCTGATGAGGCACAAAATATACTGTCAGTCTAGAGCAATCCATCAGTCCCACACACAGTGTTAATTTACAAAGCTCGTTTAGGCCAGTTGTTAACAAGCTGGGATTTAAAATCCTGACACGAATGTGCAGCTACTCGTTTGTGAGATTTCTGCCTGTCAACAAGAAATAGTTCAAAGAAAGAGCAGCACCAATTCAATGAACACAAGGCTGTGTAACATTTACTGTTGACATTATTCCACATAGCTTCTTGTTGATAGTCATGGCCTACACCTTCCCATTTTCTCGGCCATTATTAAACTTCATAAAATGAAATAAATTCTCATGCATTTGGTGGTGGTATTACTATTATTACTACTTTGGCATTTCTGAGTTATTTTAGTGACCAATTCTGTGATCATATTTCAATGAAACAAAGGTCTAAATAACATTAAAAACGATAAAAATGAAACGTTCTACATGCAGTCTTTGAATAACTTGTGCTTATGTCCACACTCTTTAATGACTGTCATTTCTAGTTGCATGTGCCCTTCCTATTTATGTATACTCCCCTTAAAGTAATCACTAAATGGACAAAAGAAGCTGAGAACTGTTAAAATATCCTAATTATGTCAGTTACAGGGACATGTAATGAATACACATCATTATTTAAAATGTTCACATTTAGTACACTCATGCATAATATTTTATGGCCTCTCAACAAGAAAATAATGCAACAAGTTAATGGAGATTTCCACTGCTGATATCAAGGGTACTTCTAATCATCAAGTTTGTGTATCCTTTCTTGTAAACTTTTTTACAGATCTGAGAGAAGTGTTGTGTCAGGAGGTCTTGGTTAACTCCTGTTCAGAAAGACACAGGCCACAATGGAAGGATTGAATCACAAGGAAAGTTGTGTGTAAATGTTCAAGCAGACACTGTTAAAATCAGTTTTCTTTTTTATTTTGCTTCTGAACAAAAATTATATGAGGCTGTCAAGATAAATGGGACACCCTGTACATCCCTTGTAGCATGGTAAGCAATGGACTTCCTCAGACTCCATTCCTCTGCTGATGCTAATCCCTCATAAACCCACGAGTGAACTTCTGGTAATGAAAATATCTGGTAGTACTGTTTGGAAACATCTGGAACAATGGCAGTTTTAGTCAAGGCTCGGAGAGCCTGGTATCTAAAGTGACTGCAGGAAATGTGGATTAAAGCCACAGTCTTATACAAATTTTCTATTGACACAACCTATTCCATATACATTTCCCAATTACACCATGGAATTCATGGCAATGTCCAGTATTGCTTTTGAAACACTTTAAATACTTTTAAAAAATCCACAATTTTGTGCATTTAATTATATTTGTGAGGTTGTGCTACCACGAACTAACAGAGGACACAGTCAGCACCAATGGTATACATAATTTTAAAAAAAAGAAAAGATTTATTTCATGTGAACCAATAACACTTCAAGTTGGATTGCAAAAGACAGGTACCTACAAACTTTCAACTGACACTTCTTTATCGAGTGGTATGCAAATTACCTTGAGATATGAAGTTGCCACACACTGAAGAAATTTATCGTTACTTAAAACAAGCACACTTCATAAAGCCACTCTGCAACACAGTTCTTATTTTCTTTTCATACAAGGAAAGCAGTAATACATGGAGGCTGAAACACATGCATCACATTTGGGGAGGTACTATGTACTACAATAATATTAAGGTGAGGAATCAAGTGGCCAGTATGAAAATTGAAATGTGGATATGTGTAACAGTAATTTAAACTTGATGCTGCTAAATTTAGTGATTAATTTTAATTAATTTTGCAGAGGAGAATTACAAATTAAACACCTACACCTTTCACAACTATCTGAAACAGTGATACTATGTTAGTTGTCCGCCTGTCAGCAGTGACTCATGTCAGAACAACAAGCTAGTTTTCACTTTCTTTTTTGAGTTTATGCACATGCGTCACAGAATTCTTCCAGATACTTGGGAAACATTTCGGAGAGGGCAGCCCAACAGCTGCAGTGTGTCAGGTAACTTAAAAATGATGTCTTCCTTTACCATTTTGGCATTGTTAACTGCCCTGAGAAACTGAATGGGGCTGAACCTACATTACAAGTTTGTGGTTACGCTTGTTTCAATAGATCTAGCTTCAAAAATTTGTCACAAGACATGGCATTTGATGGAATCTCAAAGTTATTGGTTTGCAACTATCTAATTATAGAGCCCTCCCTGAATTCCATAGATGGATTTCATGATAATGGAGTTATAGTTGTGGAATGTGGAGCTTGATCTATTACAAAACCAGATGTGTTGAGTAATTAATCAATAATGTTCTTGAAACACTTTGTAGTGTTTCATATTCTTTAATGAATCACAATATCAACCACCTTTTTGCTTAATAAAAGTAACATTTTGCACAAACCAGTATCCATATCTGATGTGGTGTATCATAACCCTCTTTCCAGAATCAAAAATTATTTGAAGTCTATTCTTCTCTCCATTTCATTCTTGCACTCTAATCTGTGAGAACTGTGTATGCCTTGATGCCTCAGGACATTCTTTTTTTTTATAAAATTTTTATAAACCAAACTTTTTGGCAACCACTAAAGCAAAGCGGTTTGGTAAACAGTCCAGTATTTCACAAGTAGCTTATTTTTCCATAAGAATTAATCCTTTTTTCAGTATACTCCACTTTTCATAACATTTTGTATATGAAGCTCAATTTGCACATAACACATCAAAGGCTTGTTCACTAATATTGGGAATATCTTCCAGTTACATTTCCCGATTTTTCAATCTGACTACTACTTTTGGATACTGCATTTCCACATACACAAGTTTTTTTGTCTTAGGACTAAGTGGAAGAATTTGACTAATAGAAATTTCTGTAACTTTTCATAACATTTCTTCTGATGATTCAACCCTCATTGTTCCACAATATATTCTGGAAATTTATTTAACCACATTTCTCACAAATCTGTAAATCATACACTGTCTCACATACACAATCCAAAAACTATATCACAGTGAATGTCGTAAGTACTCAATAATGAATTGTAGAACATTTGTTACATGCAATGAGAAATGGTAATGAAAGCATGGTGACAACTGAAGGCAACTTAGAGCACAATTGTTTGGCAACACAACATCCAAAATTGTTGAGCACTAAATAAAGCTGTTGCGCAAATAGATCCATTGCATATCTGTCATTATTTTGCTAAAACAAGACATCAGAAAAACAACAAAAATCTGGCAGTAAGAACAGAAGACACATTTCCAGACTATGCATGGGAGATTATTCACAAAAATATGATCTTGTTTCTTGTCTTCCCAAAGAATGACTAACAGAGCAGATTTCATATTGAGTACATCTTTTCAAAGAAAATATAATGCATGAATACAAAATGATATAAGATACTTCTACCATTCTGATTAGGAGTGATACACTGACATGTGACATATGATGTAACCACAAGAGGATTTAACACAAGAATACATCGCACAGTCCAGATAGTGATTGTTGCAGTTGACTTGGCATGAAACAACTACAGATAGACTTATAAAGAAGCAGAAAATGCAAACAGTGAATGAAATATAATATTCCATTGAAAAAACAATCCAAGGATGTTCTACAAAAGCATTTCTTACCGTTTTGTTAATGGCAGACCCACTGAAATGTAAATCTTTAGAAGTCCTCAGGTCTGAATTTACATCTATATTAGTACTCTGCAAATCACTGTGAAATACATGGCACAGGGTCTGTCCTATTGTACCAGTTATCAGGGATTCTTCCTGTTCCATTCAAGAATGGAGCATGGGGAGAATGTTTGGATGCCTCTGTGCATGCTGTAATTATTCTAATCTTGTCCTCATGATCCCTATGTGAGTGATACATTGGGGGTTGTAGTGTATTGCTAGAGTCATCATTTAAAGCAGCTGCTTGAAACTTTGTTAGTAGGCTATCTTGGGACAATTTATATCTATCCTCAAGAGTATGCCAGATCAGTTCTTTCAGCATCACCTTAACCCTCTCCCACAGGTCAAACAAACATGTGACTATTCCTGCTGCCCTTATCTGTACATGTTCAATATCCTGTTGGTCCTGTTTGGTACAGGTCCCACACAACTGAGAAATATTCTAGAATGGGTCGCATGAATGATTCGTAAGCAATCTTCTTTGTAGTCTGATTGCTCTTCCCTAGTATTCTAGCAATAAAATGAAGTATACCACCTGTTTACCCACAGCAGAGCCTATGTAATGATTCTATTTCATATCCCTACAAAGTGTACACCCAGCACCCAGGTATGAGTAGGCCGATTCCAGCTGTGACTCATTGACATTATAGTCACAGGATACTATGTTTTTTTGTTTTGTGAAGTGCACAATTTTACATTTCTAAACATTTCAAGTAAGTTGCAAATCTTTGTACAACTTTGAAATCTTATCAAGATCTACTGAATATTTATGCAGCTTCTTTCAGAAAGTATTTCATTATAGATAGCTGCATCATCGGCAGAAAGTCTCAGGTTATTATTAATATTGTCTGCCAGGTCATTAATATACAACATGAACAGCAAGCGTCCCAACACACCTCCCTGGGGCAGACACAAAGTTATTTCTACATCTAACAATGACTCTTCATCCAAAATAACATGCTGCACCCTTTCTACTGAAAAGTCCTTAATCCAGTCACAAATTTCACTTGATACCCCATTGACTGAACTTTTGACAATAAGCATAGGTGTAGTATGAGTGAAATGCTTTTCGGAAATCAAGAAATACTGCATCTACCTGACTAAATTGATCCAAAGCTTTCAATATGTCATGTGAGGAAGGTACAAGTTGGGTTTCACATGATCGATGTTTTTGGAATCCATGCTGCTCGGGATTTAGAGGCCATTCTGTTCACGATACTTCATGTGTTTGAGCCCAGAATATGTTCTAAGATCCTACAACAAATCGATGTCAAATGTAGTAGTTTTGTGGCCCACTTTAACTAATTTTTTGTAGACAGGTGTGACCTGTGCTTTCTTCTGCCTACTGGGCATAGTTTTTGTTCAAGCGATCAATGATACATTATAGTTAGAAGAGGGGTTAACTCAACTGCAAATTCAATTTAGAATATGACAGGTATTCCATCGGGTCCTGGAGTTTTGTACAATTTTAATTATTTCAGTTGCTTCTCAACACCAATGACACTTCTACTCATTTCAGTTATCTTTCCAGTGGTACAAAGATTAAATTGGGGCAATTCCCCTGGGTCTTCCTTTCTAAAGCAACATTTGAAAACAGAGTTAAGGATTTCAGCTTTGGCTTTGCTATCCTATTTTAGTTCCTGTCTCATTCACTAGAGACTGGACACTAACTTAGGGGCCACTAGCAGCCTTTACATACAACCACAATTTCTTTGGGTTTTGTGAAAGATCTTTTGACGATATTCTGCTAGATTAGTCACTGAAACCTGACTGTATACCACTGAGGGTCCCTCCCATTATGAACTGTTCTACTGAGTACATATTATCCAGGGCATGGTCAATTATTCTTTGAGCCATAGTTCCTCTACATGCTCCTACCCTGTGCTGAAAGTTTCAAGTTCCCCTATGAGATATGACACTATCGATTTTTTAAAATCTAGTTTAGAGAGAGAGAGAGAAAGAGAAAGAGAGAGAGAGAGAGAGAGAGAGAGAGAGAGAGATTTTGTTTTAGCTGCCTTTTATAGTTTGGTACCGATACCGATTGTTACCACAACTGTGTCATGACCATTAATACCAGTACTGATGTCGACATCCTCAAGGAGCTCATGTCTATTTGCTGCCAGTGATCAATACAACAAACTGTTAACCTATTCATGATCATGTACATCTACAGAAGAGTAACTATAAAGGGCTAAGATGGCACAGCAAGGCCAACTTACCAATCAGTCTTAAGTTTATAAAAATTGAAAATGAAGATCTCAATTACCATTTACTTACTTGTTTGTTTATGTACTAACAGTGAATAGAGTTACAAAAGGACCAGTTTAATTTCAAAACCATTTAAAAAATTTCTGGACCTTGATGCTATGGCTCATTAACGAGTTTGTTAGTGTCAGGTTGAATTCCTGTCAGTTGTATCCTGATATCATGCTTGCAAATTCTGAAGCAATTTCTGTAGTTATTCATCATGTAAATTAGTGTATAATATACTTTTTTGTACATGAAATGGTGACAAATTGTGTCGTAACTTCAAATATTACCTCGGATAAATCATATAGTTACAAAATAAATGAGCTCAAAAATTTTCAGTATTTTGCTCTTCGAAACATTAATTTCAGAGCTATGATTGTGGGTCATTCTAAAAAAGTCCTCCTCAGACAGTCAATTCTTAAACTCTGTTAATGTTGACAGAAAAAGGATGTATCACAGTTTCCTCTTCAAATACTGCAACTCCATTTCATTGTAAGTACAGGTTCCATGTATACAAATATGAGACTAGTAAGATCATACAGTTTTCAGATCATTAAGCAAGAACACTCTTATATCATATCTCAGGGGAAAAATAAGACAACACTTGGAAAGATAGAGTTTAAAATCTCATTGACGGCAAGGTCGTCAGAGACGAGGCACAAACTGGATTTGGCAATAATGAGGAATGAATTCTCTCCTGATTTTTTTACAGTAACTGTCTTGGAACTTGTTTGAACCCTCTGACTGTGATAAGCTGCCACAGGAGTCAAATTGTGATTATATGTTAGTTATAATCTATGTAGTACCACTGGTGGACTCTTGTGACAGTTTATCCTTTGCTCTAACACCTACAGACAGTGTTTGCAATGTGCAGTACAGGGCATTGTTGTCAGTTCGATGCCAGCATTTTTGATGGATTCCGTAAAGGATGTAGATAACAAAAACCTCATTTGACCTACACTTTGGTTTTGTTTCTTAGTCTGTA
Organism: Schistocerca cancellata; assembly: GCF_023864275.1. Lineage (NCBI taxonomy): Eukaryota > Metazoa > Arthropoda > Insecta > Orthoptera > Acrididae > Schistocerca > Schistocerca cancellata. Next base: position 58,132,003 of record NC_064629.1, on the reverse strand, counting down.
ACTTTTACAAGGTAGAATTATTCTTATTTTTCTTGTGCTATTGTCCCACATTGGCACAGTTATTAACTGATTTGACATGGTTAATTTAAGGGGTGGCTAGAAAGGTACATAAGCATTCACTGGAGGTCAAGGTGGACTTGTGAAATTGGATTCAGCAAAGCTTGCAGGTGGAGGTGACAAAGTTGGTGGAAACTCACTCAATGTGGACATTATGGCAATTGTAAATCCTATGTCTACAAGGAGGATGGCTAGTTGAGACCTATTTCAATGCTGAAGATGATAGTTTTATCAACCACAATGAGGTTGGCGTCATAAAAAAAGGGATCTAGGTGAATAAGATGAAGCACAGCTAGGGGTGAGGAATTTATGATTTGTTATTGAAGGATAATTTCTACCATAAAGTCAGTAATTACACCTATCAAGATAGTTCTACAGAGATACATTAACATAGCAGAGGCAATCCCAAACTATCTCTGCTTGCTCTGCACAACACTCCTACACTGTGATACCACATTTTTCCAAGACGTAGCACACTGAAGCCATTATTCTTGAACAACTCGCACATCGCCACATTAAAATACTATTGAACTTTTCATTTTCAGGGAAAGAATATGTTTCAGTCTATAGTCCAATTTATAAATTTTTGCCTACTGGCTACCAGCTTTGTATTTGTGCCACAAAAAAACCACTCCCCAACAAGATGATAGAAATCTTCAGAGAAAATCCTCCCAAGTCAAACCATCATTGCCCTCACACTGGACACGAACTATCTGTTTCGTATGTCACACTCTCAGAAAGACCATCACTACAACTTGCAGAATAAAACCCAAAGCAGAACCTAAATCCTGCAGAAGTAACAGTTGTTGTAAAACTTGTCACATTTAGGCCTCGAACAATAAAAATTAAAACAGGCTTGACTGGTCAGAGAACAGTTTCCCTTAACCAAGTTCCTATGCCAAAAATACTTCTTTATCACTAAGCCTACATGTCCACACAGACGATAGGGACATTGATAGGGAAGGAGGGAGGGTTATGTTAAAAGATGAAGTCATCAATTGCTATGAAATTTTGTACTGTAATAATGAATCTGAATGAGATTATGTTATTGTTTGTCACAGGAATGTGCATCTTCTTTGAAACACTGTTCCAGATATGTTTACAATTCATGTTCTTATTCAGATCATAAATTTTAAATGTAAACAGAAAATAAAATGCCACAGCTAAGTAGTAATCTTTTTTAAATAAACTTTACCACGTTTTCTTTTTCTGTAAAAAAAAAAAGTAATCATTAATGTACATAACAATGAAACAACTATAAAGTTTAATGCTTACTGCAAGCAAAACACGTGACATCAAATACGTGTACTTAGTATTTTACCTTAGTTTTTTCCCCAGTAGCACATTTGCATGTTCATCCCAAAGAAAACTCCACACACCAACTTTCTGCACATTATATTATTTATTATGCCTGTTATAGCTTATCTAATCGAGGAATGTCCTTTCTTTAATTTATTTATTACAGTGGTCTCCAAAACTTAAATCATGTCAAAAATTTGATGAAGCTGGAACTCATATTCTGACTTTATTACATATTTTTAATACAGAGGTTTTCATTTTTATGAAACTTTGGAGGCAAGCACCTCGAACAATGCCTACGGTCTATAGCTATCAGGTGATAAAACAAACAAAAAGGAAGTCTTATGTTCACGTTAGATTCTAAAAGTGGTTATTTTAATAATATCGTAATATATTAGTGTTCACATAATACAATAGTATTCACCCTCCTGTCTTTGAAGAATCTAGCTGCTATGCATAAAACTGCTTCAAACATCTGATTACTTTACAAAAGTGTTAAATATTTGCATTTAAGCATGTAAGTGAAAAAAAAAGTTTACAGAATGTTTGAAATTGTGCTTAAAGTTTGTCGGGCATTGTTTAGTGTTCTCATTATGAAACATCAGATGAATATAAACTGAGTAATTAGCACCCCATTTCTGCAAAACTAGTTTTCACACAACTCAATGTTTATGCTGTCGTATCTCCTGTACTATGTATTGTACAATGACATAATTTTTCTTGTACATTCAGTGATATAATGTTACAGTCCATCACCTTTTGGGAGTGCATCTGGGATATCCTTAACAGGTGTATCCATTTTTTCGGCTTATAACCTTTCAGCCATTCCTGAGATGAGTCTCTTGCAGGACTTTTAACACAAATGACTCACACTGAGAATGGTTGAAAGGCTGTCACTCAATATAATGATACTCTACTTAATAATATCCTATATGCGCTCCTGAAAAAGAGGAAGTATTTGATTTCCCAGGAAAACTTCAAGAAACAATAGGTAGATATTGTCTGCAAATAGTGTTCGCAGTAAAGAAGTACTAAATTAAAATGTCATGCCTGATGCTGAAGATTTAAGTAGAAACTGGTTTTTTATGAATCTAAATGTTTAGACTTCATATCTCCTGAACTGCATGTTGTACAATGACATAACTTTGCATGTATGTTAAATGGTATATATGGATACCCTCTGTAAACTATGTTGTGAACAGAGTTAGTAGTAAAGAAATAATAAAACATCATGTCTGATGCTGAAGTTTTATTGCAAAAACAGCAAAAATACTGTTAACGATAAACTTCTTTTCTTCCATCATTTTTGTGGTTGGTACCAGCGAGAAAAAGTTTCGTAAGCGTTTGAAATTACATGTAATCTTTGTCGGAAGTCAACAAGCGCTTTCATTCTCAAATACTGGATGAATTTAGTCTGTATATTTGCGCTCTCAGTTACGTTGCCTCGAGACAAATACATAGTTTCTAGCTGTAATACATGTCTTATTGTGTTATCTTTTAATGTAAGAGCATACTTCTAACTGAGCAGAGTATAACAGCATTTTAAATTTTGTCATTAAATATGTGGAGTATTAAAAATCAAACTTTTGTTACCGCTACACCGCAATCAGTAATGGGTTCCAGGATAGCATTTTAGTAATATAGATTGGCCAGTTTGAGGTATATGTTTGTGTATTAACATTGCAATCTACATAACGTGTTTGTATCAGTAGTTTTCGTATGTACTGACAAGGAGACTACAAGGAAATCAGTTTTTTGTAATACTTATATTTATGGTACATGAAGCTCAGAACTCAAATATTAACTCCCCAAAGCATATCCTGCAACTCTGAAAAGCTCTCAAGAAAATTGAGTTTAATACCTTACGTACGGGATCAGTTTATTCGACACCCCATGTGGCTCTGTGCAGAATGAACGTCTCCCACACAGGTGAGCGCAGTTTGATTCCCAACTGGTGCAAATTTTTAAACAAAGGTGCATATTCCACAAGAATTTTTGTGATACATAAAGTAGATAAAGATGAAAAAATTGTGCATGTTTAATGTTAACAATCCTTATTACTAAAGTTTTATAAAAAGTAAGTAATTCAGAATTTATATTTGCGATGAAACTGTATTTTTGCATGCAATATGTAACTAGAAATAAGATATACATTTTTCAGAAAAATTATAATGACATATGTGTTAAGTATGCACACAGTTGAAGAATTTATATTTAAATGATGTAGATATTCGAAATGAATAGAAAAAAAAGAAAAACAACAATGAACGAAATTAGATTCAAACCAGCTATTACCAATCTCGAGCAGTACCGATTTCTTCCCCATTTTTAAGCATTTTACACATTGAGGAAATACTTGTAGAAGATGCACCTTTGTTTAAAAATTTGCATCGGCCAGGAATTGAACCTGTGCTGCCCAAATAACAGGCATGCATTTTACCACAGAACCATGCAACCCGTCAAAAAGTTGACCTGACTTCGGAGTACTCGAGATGCTCGGAAAACTTCACAGTCATTTTTCTCAAGAATTTTTGGGAGTTGCATGGAACTGCTTTGGCTAACTGATATTTGAGTTCTAAACTTCACGTACTGTAAGCATAAAAAATACAAAAATACAACTGATGTGTGGTCCCTTTGTTAGTTTATACACCTTTATATTTTTAATCCAAATTGATCTTGTATCTACACAAGGGATAGGCAAAATAATGTGAACAGTGGTAGTAATGGGATGTTTGTGTTTGACGGTCAACAACACAAGTAAGACACGTGTCATGCATGTTCAGTACGGACTAGGCATCAGTGCAGGTTGTTTACAAGTAGTGCACACTTCTTATTTGCACACAGAGGCCAAGGTTTCAAGAGCAACTGTTTCAACAGTCATGACAGCCTACACAAAATATGAAAGACATCATGGTGTAAACATAACAGTGGGCGCAAATCAAAACTAAATGGCAGAGATCGTCCTACACGAACACGAATTGTGTCAAAAGAACACAAAACTACTGCAGTTTAAGTGACTGCCAAGCTCAATAGCCATCTTCTAAACCCTGTGTCTATCGACACTGTCCACTGAGAGCTCCATAAAGCTAATATTCATGGACGAGCTGCTATACCGAAACCATTAGTGACAACAACCAACGCAAAGCAGCATAAAACATGGTGTCAGGGGCATAAATCCTGGACAGCTGATCAGTGGAAACATGTCATATGGGCAATGAGTCAACATCAGGCCAGGTTTGCATCTGAGAACGCAAAAAGAAGCTTACAATCCTGATTGGTTGATTCCAATGGTTAAGCATGGAGGTGGAAGTGTGATGGTGTGGGCAGCGACATCATAGTATTCTGCTGGTCTCATCATTACTCTCAAAGAGCGTGTTACAGCCAACTATTATGTGAACATTTTAGGTGATCAGGTGCACCCCACGGTTCAAATGCTGCCCCCAACAATGATGTCACATTTCAGGACGATCATGCACCCATTCACACAGCCAGGACAGTACAATCATGAAATGAGGAGCATGTAACTGAACTGCAGCGTCTTCTGTGGCCAGCACAGTGCCCAGACTTGAACATTATCAAACCCTTGTGGGCGGTATTGGAGTGCAGACTCCGGAGCAGATTTCCACCTCCCTCGTCCTACAGGAGTTAGAAGAAGTTCTGATCGAAGAGTGGCACAACATTCCGCTGGAGGCTACACATTATTGTATGCCGGTATTCCAAGAAGAATCACAGCTGTATTATGGGCAAATGGGGTCCAACCCCTTATTAATAAATCACTCCAAAGTAAGTACAAGTGTTCATGTTATTTTGCCTATCCCCTGTGAGTATTCGCATATAGAAAGATATCATGTCGATATCTCAATATTTTGTGATGACAACAGCAGTAGTACACCACGACATGGAAGTATCAGTACAGTATCAGAGATAGGCAAATATTCATGCATATGGTCTCTATTCATGCATGTGGTCTCTCGCTAAGTCATAAACTCAAATTCATATTTCCGTATATCAAGATCAATAAACAGTGAAAACTGTACATTGAAAAACCTACAAATAAGTAATGTACTTTGGAGCTTAGCTCCAATTCCATACAGGCCACCATGAAACGAAAGCAGCTCCATTGCAAAATCAGTGTATTTTTGTGCGCAAATGCAGAGCAATATGGTACAGCACTGCAGCCATTTTCTTAGATGTACTCTGCCTATTAACCAACGCAAATTATGACAATGGCACCTTTGATACTGGAGTTCTAGGAACATTGTATAGCTAAATTGTGGATTATCCACTGTTTCACTTGTTTCTCCAATACATTTTCATTTCAACCTAGACCTTTCATTGTTACATTTTCACTTCATAAAGATTTAATATCACTAAACATTAAACACAGTCCGTAACTCATCCGACAAACAATGAGGTCTTTAAAATAATGTCCTCATTTATGTCTCAAACTGTATACATAGGACAAGCAGATCTCACTGCCACACATCTGTGCACTTGTCATTATAATATCAGCCATTATCATTCAATGAAGCCTGCAGGAAAATTGTTCAAATGGTTAGGCTCATAATTCTGCAGTTAAGCTGATCAATGCTAAAGGACATAAAAGAAAATATAAAGAAACCATGTTCTTAATAAGGTCATAAACAGTAAGTGAAACAGAAACAACAGTTGTCTATAAGCTGCACATGCAAAAAAGTTATTTGATTTAGAAATTAAAATTTGCAAATCTTTCCACAATGTTTACAAAGTCTTTAATACTATTGTTTCCATTATGCTATTTGCCATATTTCTGTGGCCACTGAGAATCAAATCACAGTAGGTTATATTGAAACCAACATTTGACAAGCTGACTAATAATCAAATCTCAGCATCATACTGTTCTTCAACTAGCCTTTTAAATTTTTTTGTTTTGTTTCAAAACTAAGAATGTATTTCAAATATTTCCTACCAACTGTAATACCATTTTCATTAACACACCACACAAGTACATTAAGAATCTAAGTGGGTCCATAATAATAGCTTCACTCATTTGTGAACTGATAATAGTTGTCAGAGTTCAGTACCACACTGATGTGTACTTCAAGCTCTTGTCAAAAAGGAATATCAGAACTGGCAACAGACACACAATATTTTGTAGTAGTGAGATCTGACCAATAGTTTAAAACTCAGATCATCAATGTCCAGAACAATTAAAAACAAAATTTATACACATGGTCTGTAACACCAGGAAATGAAAGCACATCTCACACAAAGGAAACAGCATTGCAAATGTCTTATGACATTGGATGCTTGTACTTGTCCTAACACACGATTCTGATAGATACGGCATTATTGAATTTACTGATCTTACAGCATATGATACAAATACCATCATTATTTGTTCACACAAAAATACATCTACAGATAACATAATGGTGAAAATTTTATCATTTCATATTTTGGAATTATGTTACCAAGTACCAGATAGACTAACATTACATGCCTCCCAGCTACAACTGTTTTAACTTTTCTTTTGGTTGGACTGGAGACTGGAGTGTGGTGGACCTTTCTAATTTACATCACTCATTGGTAATCACAGATATTTGAGGGTTTTTTAAACAACAGAAAATCCAGTTTGGAATATCCACAATATAAGGAAAAGACATATTGTTACTTACTGTAAAAGTAACACATGAAGTTGCAGACAGGCACAATGAAAAGACACCTACACACCAGCCTTTGAGCACTGGATGCAGAAATGGAAAATGGAAAAAAAAAACACACACACACACACACACACACACACACACACACACAAACTTGGGCTGGAATGCAATGGCATTCTGGCCTGAGCTGCAGAGATGGTAGTCATGTGAACATTGCATTACCCCTGATCGAAACAGTCCACTCTTTCAATATAGTGTTCTTGTCAGTAATGTGTTAAACACCAAATGTAAATAACTCCCTTGTTTTGCATAATTTCTAAACATACAGTTTAAATAAGAAACACAAATTAGGATCCATTGCTTGAGTATATACAAAAAAGCAAAAAAGCTTAAAGTTTCTCTCATTGGAACTTACTTCCTGTCTCCATTTGCTTTCGCAATGTAACCAAATATATGTGCAAAAGAATTTGGAATTATGCCTTTTAGTTCAGGAGCAGAGGAGTTTCCTTCCATTGTATATGTTTTTCCGGTTCCAGTCTGCCCATATGCAAAAATTGTTCCATTATAACCCAACACTACTTTGTCTACTATTGGCCTAGCAGTTTCATTGTAAACATCAAGCTGAAAGACAACCACAATAGATTAATATAATTTTTACAAAAATAATGTTAAATCCTTTAAATAACTATTACTACACTGATAATATTATGACAGTTTGCAAAAAATAAATTGACAAATGTATCAAAGCAACATCCAAGAAAGGTATTGCTACACAAAAACACAAAGCTTTCGTTAACTCTCTGCAATAATTAATAACAAAAATATTAATAAATACCTGTGTTGCATCTGTATCAAATACAACGTCAAAAGTAAAAATTTTTGGTGGTTCTAGCTCATCCGCTTGAGGATTTACAACAGAAATTGTTGCATTAACAGAATCTACAGTAGTAATTTGTCGATAACCAGAACTTTTCTCTTTCTCATTCATTGGTCGGACTCGCACAACAACTCTAACGTTCTCAACAACTCCATCTTCAGCTTTCTGAAATGAAAACATTTCAATATTGTTAATTACAGTGTTTTTTTTTAATATATAATTGCAAAATGTAACCATCAGTGACTGACCATGTTCAAAATGGCGCTAGCATTTATTGCACCTCTCTTGCTAACCTTTAAAGTAAGAGCTGGATCAGCCGATAACTGCAATACTACCCGTCGGATTTGCCCTGTGACATAGCTGTTTTGTGTGTCATCACCGAAGCATGGCATCAATGAAATGGATTGTGTTTGGAGAAAGCATCTCGGAGGAAGTGATTGCGCACTCTAGTATACAATATCTGTGTTCCTAATTTATTTGTAAGTGATGTCAGTGTGTCACTGGACTTTTCGCTGTGTAGTACTTGGTGTTTTCAGAGGTGGTGGTGGTGGAGGTATAGGTGGTGGTGGTGGTGGTGGTGGTGGTGGTGGTGGTGGAGGTATAGGTGGTGGTGGTGGTGGTGGTGGTTGTTGTTGCCATTACTGGCCTGTTAGTGAGGTATGTTAATCTTGGTAGTTACTGGCTACCGATTTATTATTGGATGTGGAACTGTTGGTTTGTCATCTCAAATTGGTTCGTTCTCTGAATTTAATTTCGTGCGTTTGTCATTTATTGCTAGGTATGGATCTAATGATTAAATTTAACAGTTGTTCATTAGTGTCTGTGATGATCGAGGATATGGCAGCAACTACAAAATTTCTACAGCTATATGGCCTAATCACAAAGTGTGCGAGGTGTCTTCAGTGTGGTGAACTGATGAAGCTGACGAAATTTTCTGCTTTTTGAACCAGGAATCAGTACACATGGTGGTGCCATTGTCATAATATTTGGAGGTCCATTAGGAGGGGTACCTGGTATGAGTAATCTAGGTTGGCCATTCAAGATGTTGCTTTGCTATTGTATCATTGGTGTCATCCTGTGTCAAATGGTTTTGTGCATATGATGCATTTGTAAATGATGGGTGTATTTTTCACACACGTTCTTTTTGCCATGAGATGTGCATGGAGTCAGTACATGGTGTCTTCTGGAAAGGGGAGGTGGGGGTGGTACTTGTACGAATTGATGAGTAGCAATTGGGAAGGCAAGGCATGGAAGGCATGATTGACCTGTGGGAATGTGTGTGTGGGGAAGGGTGTTATGATTTGGTTTCTATGGTCGAAGGGGCACTAAAGGGGTTTTGTTCACGTCAACAGAGTAGTGTGTAGCAGGGTGTCCCCTATAGTTTCCGGTTAGTTTTCTTCATATAGGGTATTTGGGCTCCAGGGCTTTTCATCATTTAATGGTAAATCATAGTGTAGAGATTAATGACAAACAATGGCGGTTTGTAAAACTATAGAGGGTCATTGGGCGGTGGTGAATTCTTTTAATGGAGTGGGAAGAGGATCTCTTCTATTCTACAATCTCATCTTCATGAGTGACTGTGAGGGGTAAGTTCGTTTTTATGTTGTTTCTGGTCAAAACTGTAATACTTGCCAGAGATCTGTCTAGTATACAGATTTTCTGCGTATTTTCTTGTAACAAAAAATGTGCTACATATGGAGTGAATATAGCTCTCAGGATCTGGAATACATCAATTTATCAAAATCTTTATTCCTTATTCATATTCACTGGCTTCCAACTTGCAATCAACTTGTCAGGTTACATTACACCTGATCTCGGGCTACGCTACAGATCTGTCTGCCAATGTTACCAAGGTTTCAACAGAAGGATGATATCACACTCAGACCATCATTTTGAAATATATGGGCAGTGAAAACTGTCAGCTGAATGCCTTCCTACCAAATGCAACATGCTTAAACATTCAACAGCTAAGATCACATGAATATTTCTTTATTTAAGACAACTGGTTTTTACAGACTTTGCTGTCATCTTCACATATTAAAAAAACTTCTTGTTATGAAATATGTTCACTGTACAAAAATCAGCACATTATAAAAGGTTTCCGCTGAGTTTTATCCACATGACTACTTCACACAAGAGCCAATGTGAAATGAACATGTTTCATCGCAAAAAGATTTTTTAAGATTTGAAGATGATAGCAAAGTCTACTGAAACTGATTGTTTTAAATAAAGATATATTTATGCAATCTTAACCCAACATTTAAAATTAAAATAATGTCACTGTTAGTATGCTAGGTAATTATTTAATGGTATAGCAGCTACATATATCAACTTTGAAGTATGGTCAAAAACATAACATTTAATGGCATGACAAATGAAAACAAGAATGTAAATAAGATAGAACCTGTATGCCATATGGTATATACACTGTGTACCAAAATATGCATGCCATAAGCAACATGTGAATCTTCTCACTGAAGTAAAAAACCATGTTTTAGAAGTTACTGCTCTAAGGGTGATAGGTCGAGGCCAGTTTCTTCTGTTTCAATGATTGAAATGAGGAAATCTTTGGATCGAAAGCTCTGTTCATCAACTGCAAAATATTATGTCATGGATGTCAGCACACTATAAGTTGCTACAGTCACTATAAGAGGATATCCATTTCACTGGGTTACTATATTCCCAAATATGCAGTACATACACACAACCTTCTCTGGCTTTATGGTAACAGGTAGTGCTGTATCATCTGGACCATGCCCTATCTGTTCAGGCAACTTCAGGATCTTGTGTAACTTTACACTGTATACTGTGAATACACTCACAAAGCAAACACAGATTTTTGTTTTTGTTTTGGTCTACAGTGTCGAGCGACGAATCCAAACAATTTGAAATTGTGGCGCTGACAAAAACCACTGGACAACGAGGAAGCTGACCATAGACAGAATCATCTAGGTGACATTGCGTGGGAAGACATCTGCAACTGGCCACAAACAGAGCTAGACGATCAGTTTACAGAACGTTGAAGTCTGCAAGTACCTACACAACGGCCAATAAAATAGATCTCTTAGATACACCAACACAGCACCATCATAGTAGAGAAATATCAATATACAGAACACATATGCTCGATTGTATACACACAATGACAGGAACTACTTACATAAAACCGCTAACCACTGTTAACAACTACGACTTGACACTAAAAACAAATTTAAATTTTTACACTGAACTCGTGGTATAAGCCCGGTCAAAATGGTGAATAAGAAATATGCAAATACTAGACAAAATAATGATCAAGGCGGCATTTAAATACTATCACAAATATAGCCTTTAGCAGTGGATGAAATAAATACATTCTCTCCGGCATCTACTAGAGACCCAAAGTAACATTAAAACTTACTGCTAATTCTGAGTTAAACTGCTGTAACAGTATAATAAATGTAGAAGCATCTTATAGTGGAAAGGGCTTACGAAATACAATTAAAGTTAAACATGGAAATGCTAAATGCATTAAATCACTTTAAATTTTGAAATGGGTAGCTACATCCATTGCTCATTTAGTTAGAGCCTGTATTATAATAAGTAAAACAGAGTAGAGCATTTGTCAGTTTTATAAGGATTGCAGTCTTTGTAATGTTCCTCAAAGAAAACATAACGGCTCAATAAACTGTCGTCACAATTCCATGTTTCACAACAGCTATACAGACACTTTACATAGTAAAAATGTTCGGTTATTTGTGAAAAATACAATAATGTCTGTAATAATGCAGCAATAAACAATAACGATAGCTTACCATCATGACGATCGTCCCTAATACCAAAACACAATGTTCCAACAGTTGACAAGTGATCACTTACTACTTCTAAACAAACGTGTTGCCAACATCTGACAATAAACACAACACAGATTACTTTTGAGAACTCCAGAGATGTTGTTGTACAGAGACGTTGTCAGCCACGGCCGCCTGTATTAGGCCGTGTGTCAGCGAGCCCAATCATCGCCCGCAGAGTATCCTCCCTAGTCCCTACTAGAGGGCGATGGCTCAGTACTACGCTACTACTCATTTGTCGCTGGGAAACTCGCATCTTGGCCCTGGGCAGAATGTTGTTTAAAGGAAGTAACAATTTGAGACGTAAAATTCTTAATATCTCCGCTATTGCCAGAAACAGGTATTAAATTAAAACCAAATCTGGGCAGTCATCAAATAAGTTATGGTTGCTTGATGTCTTTCGGCAGAAAGGTATGGTGATATATATCCCTAATTTTCTCACAAAGGGGTAGGGCGTTATTTGCAACGTATTCCCAGTCAGTTTTGCAAGGCCACAATCGCCTTCAATATTTCCATTTAACTACACAATATTGTAGTAGCATATGTTGTGCTAAATGTGTGGGAGCCCAAGATACTTTACAGTGCTCCCATAGCGGAGTGCTCAGATGTTTGTGTTGCAATGGAAATCACGCTGCCACTGACTGTTGTTGCCCAATTTACCAGCAGTACATGGAAGCCAAGGCACAGCGAAGCCTATGGTACTTCTCACACGATTTGATACTCTTTCACAGTGTCCATCATTTGTACAAGTTACTGCTGAGATTCTTCCATCTCGAGCGCTCTTCCCTAGTGACTGGCGTAAAGTATGTGAGCAACCAGAGGGTTTAAAAATGACAAAAAACCGACTCCACATGGGACCTAAGCACACAGTTATAGGTTCCAGCTCTCAGATCTTACAAAACCGAGACTTTCATTCGCACTCTGCACAAGTATGCTTCTTTTGATGTGTTTTACAACTCTCAAGGTCATCAGGGCTGAATACGAAGCACTCCATACCTGCCTGCTCCTCTGGTCACCTTTTAATATTGCAGATCTTTATTTCCCAATGGAATGGACATGGTAACGATACAGGTTCTTACACTGAATGATGGTGGAAACTTCTGCAAACCTGACAATGGTTTTTAAAAAGGTCTCCAGTGTACTGCACAATCGGCTATTTCGAACAGTGAAAGACTTGGCAGCAATCATATATCGGTAACTCGTATTTGTGGACCTTGGTTTAAGCCATCGCAGCAAATGTACTTCAAAAGCTATGCAGTTCTTCAACACGACAGAAAGGATGGCAACGAAGGTGTCACCATTTTAATTAGGGATAGGATTCACTTTAAAAAACTTGATATCATTCTTAGGACAATGGACTGCCATGTAGTGGCTGTTGTAATTTACTCTCCTAATGTAGCATTTACCATTGTCACCACATACAAACCTCAGCAGTGTTAATTAAGAAACCTTGTCCGCCTACTTAGCTGGGTGGTAACGTGCTCACCTCCCATGGAAGTGGGCCTGGGTTCAATTCCTGGCCGGGTTGGAGATCTTCTCCGCTTGGGGACTGGGTGTTGTGTTGGCGTCATCATCATTTCATCCTCATCACCGGCGCGCAAGTCGCTCAATGTGGCGTCGACTGAAATAAGACTTGCACTTGGCGGTCGAACTTAACCTAATGGGGCCTCCTGGCCAAAGATGCCATACGATCATTTCATTTTTTTTTTTTTACGAACTCTTGCTCTGGATCAGATTCTTGGCCGGATTTAAACGCCATTTCTGCTTTGTGCAGTCTTCAACACACACCATTCTGTATGTGGCTGTGAAATAGATCACATAGATGGCAGAGATTTGCTTACACTTCTTAGCAATCTCAGTTTCGTACTTCTCAACAATGACTCACCTGTCATGCTACATGACCCACACAGAAAACAGTCAGCGAGTGAGTTGACATTGTGCTGTGCTAACTTTCACTGTGTAACAGAGTGGAAAAAAAAAAAAAAAAAAAAAAAAAAAAAAAAAAAAAAAAAAAAAGAGTCTCTTGGCTTGCATCATTTCACTATGGATATTGCGATACCTTCCCCCATAAATACAGTTAATCTTGTATATCCAACCAGCAGCTGTCATATTAAGAAAACAGACTGGTCATTGTACATTGCTAAAGTCCAGGGGAAGTTTTACACCATTAGGTCCAAAAAATGTGCACCAGCAGTTCCTTTCAGGTACTGAAGAAGCTGCAACAATTTCCATTCCAAGGAAGAAAAGAAATCATCGTTTTGAAGCAATGACGCCCTCTTTGGTGGAAACCACAGTTCTCTAGGGCTGTAGCACAGCTATAACTTGTGCACAGTACCTTCCGGGAAAAACAGACATTAGAAAACTTCCTAGCATATCAGAAAATAGCTTCGAAGAGTTCGACAACAGTTGAAAGACATTAAACAGAAAACTTGTTGTGGCTCTCTTACTAAGAATGTCAGTTTTGATGATGTATAGAAAAAAATTAAGTTTTTTAGACATAAGAATTCGACTAACTGTCAGCCATTAAGGGATGTCTAGCTAGAAGAATTTGTGAACTTAATAGTGCCAGCTTCTGCAGTCAAGCAGCTGTTTCATCTCCAAGAACACAAGGATCACAGTCATCCTCTTACGGTCCCATTTTCGTATGAAGAACTAATGAGGAGTGTTGAGAGGCCAGTAAATTCCTCACATAGCAAGGACAGTACCTACTAACAAATACTTTTCTCAATATTCTGCTTATCTACCATTTATTGGGAATATTTCTGAAGATGGCCAGAAGACTCTGCGCCGAAATATCGTGGCAGGACGTTACTGATACCCGACAGTTCTCCCGTGTTTTTATAGAGCAATCAGTACGCCGAGAAAGCTTTAAACATCACAACAATACATGTGGAATTTAGTGCACACAAGAAAAAGTTATTTGGAAAATACTCTAAAAAAAGAAATCAGTGGTCTTTGTTGTTGATATAATGCAGTCTATGTACCACATATATGTACACACACATCAAAAAAAGTTTTGCATCACCTCGGTTCCAAGAGTTCTGGAACCTGTACGGAAAATTGGAATAGAGATCAACATAAACATCATTTCTGCTCTTTTTATTGCTCATGAATACCACACATTGCATGTTTTAGCACCATACAGGGACACCTTCAGAGGTGGTGGTCCAGATTGCTGTACGCACTGGTACCTCTAATACCCAGTAGCACATCCTCTTGGACCGATGCATGCCTCTATTCGTCGTGGCATACTGTCCACAAGTTCATCAAGGCACTGTTGGTACAGATTGTCCCACTCCTCAATGGTGATTCGGTGTAGATCCCTCAGAGTGGTTTGTGGGTCACGTCATCCACAAACAGCCCTTTTCAATCTATCCCAGGGATGTTCGATAGACGTTCATGTCTGGAGAACATGCTGGCCACTCTAGTCGAGCGATGTTGTTATCCTGAAGCAAGTCATACACAAGATGTGCAAGATGGGGGCGCGAATTGTCACCCATGAAGACGAATACCTCGCCAATATGCTGTCAATATGGTTGCACTATCAGTTGGAGAATGGCATTCACATATTGTACAGCCACTATGGCGCCTTCCATGACCACCAGAGGCATACGTCGGCCCCAGATAATGCCACCCGAAAAAAAAGCAGGGAACCTCCACCTTGCTGCATTCTCTGGACAGTATGTCTAAGGGGTTCAGCCTGACCGGGTTGCCTGCAAACACGTCTCTGACTATTGTCTGGTTGAAGGCATATGCAACACTCATTGGTGAAGATGTGATGCCAATCCTGAGCGCTCTATTCGGCATGTTGTTGGGCCCATCTGTACCACGCCGCATGGTGTCGTGGTTGCAAAGATGGACCTCGCCATGGACGTCGGGAGTGAATTTGAGCATCATGCAGCCTATTGCTCATAGTTTGAGTCGTAACACGACGCCCTGAGGCTGTACAATGTGCTTTCCATAACTAATGCGACCAAATTCATAAAAATAATTTTTTAATATATTTGTACAAATAATCAGAAATTTTCAAAGTAGCACCTTCTTGCATCCATACACTTCTGGAGGCAGTGGCAAATTTTCCTTGTTTTTCTTATTTAATTACCCTGTCATTATGTAATGTAATATGTAGCCATTGTAGTGCAGTCGGTAAGATGATTGCACTACAGTGGCTACTTGTATTATTGTGGCTACTTATATTGTAGCGTTCATTTTTCTATAAAAGCCCATTGCACACCAAAACCTAATGTAGTTGGTACCATGGCCAGGTGGTGGAAGCATCATGACCTATTTTGTAAATGACTGGTACTATGAAGGTGCGTAAGAAGACTGGAAGATGAAGAAGTAGAAGAAGAAGAAGCTGTCTGGGGTCCTGTTACCCAGTAACATTTGAGTGATAATTGTTGGTCCATCCAACTGTGGCAGGACAAATTATAACGCCACTGGCGGCACGTGCGTCCTGTTTCCCAATAACCAAACCTCTAGTCCTGTTCCAGGAAAGCCAAGTATAATGCTACTGCGGCATGTATAATACCAAATACGACCTTAAAATGCAGTAAGCGCTACCCTCTGGGACGAATTTTGTTGTTTGACCATGCTTTAACCTAACGGACAGAGGGAATCGAACCTAAATTTCGCAATTGTGACAATTAGCAGAAAGCCTATATTTTAGAAAATAATGAAAGTAGCGAAAATTTACGTAAATGAAACAAAAAACTGTCGCTAGCCTAATTAGGCATAATAACGTGCAAACATTATCCTCAATGGATTTATATATACTCTTGAAAAAGGAACTTCCATTAATTCTTTCTTAGTAAAGTGCTATGAACACCTTAATGACCAGACAAACTACAAATTGGCTAGCAGTAGTTATCAACAGCATAGGTTAGCAATCACAGAAATGTAAAAGAAACCCTAACCCTGTTAACTACAATCATGTCTTCATTTTTTTGTGCCGAATTAGTCAAAAGTTGGTTCCCAAAGACAACACGAGGCTAAGTAGTACCTGACAAGAGTTCAAGTTTAACGAACATACAAATACACATCACAGATGTAATAATATGACAGTGAAATAACACATTTCATATTCATACCACAGTGGCAATGTTTCATATTCATTTGCAAAACCCAGATTCAAATTGACTTTCCCCTGCTAGTAAAAATTGAAGCAGGGCCTTTAAACTGTCCCTTTCTTTATAAGTAAATATGCTCACACTTCAGAAACATTTTGCATCACATAAATGCTGAACTGCAACACCACTTAAGGTTATATAGCACTCAAATCTTTAAAACAATTTACACTATCAATATTCTTATTAAGCTCTGAAAATAAATTCAAGTTCAAGTTAAGTTTTAAGTAGGACCAAATTTAAGTGCCTCACAACACCACTAGTGAAGCAAATTATTTCAAGTAACCACATTTATGTTCATTAGTACTAAAACTTTGACACTTTCAAATTAAAGCCGTTCATAGAAAATTAAACTTTTCATCAGTTAAATATTACATGCCGCTCTTTTTATCTGTGAAACAAATGATTAACTAGCAACTTTTATATGCTTTAAAACTGAACATAGGCACATTTAGTGGAAACAAATTAACATTGCTTCATAATTAGGATACTCGATTTTTAGCACTATTAGGATAGGACCCTACTTGGTAACATGAAGAGGGCAGTACAAAGTTTAAACACGTATTTTACAACACTGATTATTATTGCAAAAACACACACAAGCACACTGGTTCATACTGACATACATAGCTGTTCTCTAAAGTTGTTGAAGAAGTTGCGCAATATTGGTGGCAAGCACATGGTGGCTATCAGGTCTCCTTCTGGCGGTTTTAAGCTATATTTAATTCCTCCTGGGAGTGGATTCATCATCTTTAGAGCTTTTTCAAATACGAGAGCACCCTTTTTACAGCCAGAACCACATGTGAGGCCATTCCATTTCAGATTTGGTTACAAAACTCCTCCCTTGGCACCTACGGTGTTGACTATGCGACTGCTTGCCACTGACTGCTTATCATGCTCTCTTTCTTGCTGCCCAGACAGACCGCCCCTTCCACTTTTTCTTGCGTGCCAAGCACCTTCAAATTCAAATTGCTCTGAGCACTATGGGACTCAACTGCTGTGGTCATAAGTCCCCTAGAACTTAGAACTACTTAAACCTAACTAACCTAAGGACATCACACACATCCATGCCCGAGGCAGGATTCGAACCTGCGACCGTAGCGGTCGTGCGGTTCCAGACTGTAGCGCCTTTAACCGCCCGGCCACTCCGGCCGGCCAAGCACCTTCCGTAATGGAGGGGGTTCCCTACGCCTTTTAAGTTACATCATATAATTTCCCTAAGTATGAACCAGTTTTTTACATACAATTTTGTTTTACAAACACACATGTTTAATAAAATTCTATTCTGTAAGTACACTAAGTTAAACAAATTATACACCATCAAGTTCCATTTTCCCTCCAACAATTCAAAGATCTTAACTCCTGCAGAATAAATACTTCATAGTTACATTTACCATTTGCCAAATTTATTAACGATGACGGCATCCAAGATGGCGGCCTGTAGACATGGCAACTGTGCATGACATCATCCAAGATGGCGGATTTTGGGAGGAAGTTTGAACTTTGGTGGGAAGATAGGTCAATTGGGATACCTCCACTAACCTAACCCTCCAGAAAAAAATTGGTGGGAAATTCAAATTTCAGCAGTATAATGCATCACACCACAAAAATGGCAGAAAAATAGACCAACTGGGCTATGTCCACTAACCTAACCCCACCCCCTAGAAGATGGCGGCAAGTTCAAATTCCAACAGGATAATGCACCACACTGCTCTTATCTCTACTAAGCAAAGAAAATCGGACGAGAATAGCTCACTTGGCCTACCTCCCCTAACCTAAGTCACCCGACCACCACCTCTTCCTACGAACTAGCACCATGTTTTAATTTTTGCCGTAAACAAAATTCAGTTCCCATGTCTACTAAGCTAACAAAATGGCCCGAAAGACACTTTACTAACCTCAGTCGCCAGACTGCCACCACCTTCTAAGGATTCGTGGGAAAAGGACTTAGATATAATACTTTATTTAAGCAATTCCATTCATGTGTGTTCACCACAAGGTCAGGACTCCAACTGACTTAATACACATCGCCACCACCAGAGGACGCTCTCATCTGTGACATAACACAAGATGGCAACACCCAGTGTATGCACCACAAGGTCTGGACTCCAACTGACTTAGTTCAAATCGGCACCAGCAGAGGAGGGTACCGCCGGGGCCACCGGTCAGTGGTAGCCCGTGCGTACTCCAAGATGGCGACCGTAACGTCAATCAAGATGGCTGCACCCAGTGTATCCACCACGTGGTGTAAGATGGTACACTTGGCCTACCTCCACTAACCTAATCCCCTCCCCAAGAAAAATGGCGGGAAGTTCAAATTCCAGCACGATAATGGCGAGAAAACCGGACTTGTCTTGATTATTATTTAAACAATATCACACAGATGTGTTCACCACGAGGTCCGAAGTCCAACTGACTTAGTACACATAGCCCCCAGCAGAGGACGTCATTCAAGATGTCGGATTTTGGCGCGAAGTTTGAATTTTGGCGGGAATATAGGCCAATTGGGCTATGCCCACTAACCTAACCCCCCATAAAGAAATTGGTCAAAAGTTCCAATTCCAACACGATAATCGGTTACACCTACGAAAAAATGGTCTGAAATAGGGCAATTGGGTCATCCTCTAACCTAGGTCCACTTCATCCTACCAATTATCGCCAAGTTTGAATTTTGTCGGTCACTTATGCTTTCGTTGCTAAGCTATGAAAATCGTATCAAATAAAGTACTAATCTAAGTCACCTCCTGTCGATTAGCGGGAAAAGGACTGCAGTCTTTATTTCAAGCAGTACGGTCATCACTTATGCTCCAACAGACTTAATACACATCTTCGAGATGGTGACACCCAGTGTGCTCGCCACTAGGTCCAGACTCCAACTGACTTAGTTCAAATCGGCACCAGCAGAGGAAGGTACCGCCGGGGCCACCGGTCAGTGGTAGCCCGTGCGTACTCCACTGGTCCAGCAGCCGCTCAAGTCACAGCCATTGGTAGGACAGCGCAAAAGTTGTTTGCTGGAGAGTGGAATCTGCCCTGTCATCACACAACCGCCGGTCCACCATGTGGCTTGCTCGATGAAGAACGCCTTCGCTAAGTTAACTGACTGAAGATCGTCTGTTCTCTCTCTTGCGCGCGCGTTATAATCGGACACGCGCCGCACCGCTGCCCCCTGGCGTCCAACTACTTACATTACACACCCTCGGTCACCAGCTCCATACACGTGCTGGACATAGTCTTCTGCAAATATGCTAACACCCACAATGCGCATCTAACATATCAATTACCTAAGTACTTAATTCTATTTCAATTTTAATCATATTAAATAATTCAATTTTCAGTTGCATATACACTCCTGGAAATGGAAAAAAGAACACATTGACACTGGTTGTCAGACCCACCATACTTGCTCCAGACACTGCGAGAGGGCTGTACAAGCAATGATCACACGCACGGCACAGCGGACACACCAGGAACCGCGGTGTTGGCCGTCGAATGGCGCTAGCTGCGCAGCATTTGTGCACCGCCGCCGTCAGTGTCAGCCAGTTTGCCGTGGCATACGGAGCTCCATCGCAGTCTTTAACACTGGTAGCATGCCGCGACAGCGTGGACGTGAACCGTATGTGCAGTTGACGGACTTTGAGCGAGGGCGTATAGTGGGCATGCGGGAGGCCGGGTGGACGTACCGCCGAATTGCTCAACACGTGGGGCTTGAGGTCTCCACAGTACATCGATGTTGTCGCCAGTGGTCGGCGGAAGGTGCACGTGCCCGTCGACCTGGGACCGGACCGCAGCGACGCACGGATGCACGCCAAGACCGTAGGATCCTGCGCAGTGCCGTAGGGGACCGCACCGCCACTTCCCAGCAAATTAGGGACACTGTTGCTCCTGGGGTATCGGCGAGGACCATTCGCAACCGTCTCCATGAAGCTGGGCTACGGTCCCGCACACCGTTAGGCCGTCTTCCGCTCACGCCCCAACACCGTGCAGCCCGCCTCCAGTGGTGTCGCGACAGGCGTGAATGGAGGGACGAATGGAGACGTGTCGTCTTCAGCGATGAGAGTCGCTTCTGCCTTGGCGCCAATGATGGTCGTATGCGTGTTTGGCGCCGTGCAGGTGAGCGCCACAATCAGGACTGCATACGACCGAGGCACACAGGGCCAACACCCGGCATCATGGTGTGGGGAGCGATCTCCTACACTGGCCGTACACCACTGGTGATCGTCGAGGGGACACTGAATAGTGCACGGTACATCCAAACCGTCATCGAACCCATCGTTCTACCATTCCTAGACCGGCAAGGGAACTTGCTGTTCCACTAGGACAATGCACGTCCGCATGTATCCCGTGCCACCCAACGTGCTCTAGAAGGTGTAAGTCAACTACCCTGGCCAGCAAGATCTCCGGATCTGTCCCCCATTGAGCATGTTTGGGACTGGATGAAGCGTCGTCTCACGCGGTCTGCACGTCCAGCACGAACGCTGGTCCAACTGAGGCGCCAGGTGGAAATGGCATGGCAAGCCGTTCCACAGGACTACATCCAGCATCTCTACGATCGTCTCCATGGGAGAATAGCAGCCTGCATTGCTGCGAAAGGTGGATATACACTGTACTAGTGCCGACATTGTGCATGCTCTGTTGCCTGTGTCTATGTGCCTGTGGTTCTGTCAGTGTGATCATGTGATGTATCTGACCCCAGGAATGTGTCAATAAAGTTTCCCCTTCCTGGGACAATGAATTCACGGTGTTCTTATTTCAATTTCCAGGAGTGTAGTTATGAAAAGGTGTTCAACTATCTACTTTCAACTACTTTTCAAGGTCCAGGCTGCCACCTCTTCCTAGGAACCGTCGCCGAATTTGAATTCTGGCAGTAAAGAGAGGCTACTAACCTAAAAAAATTGTGCTTTATGAAAGGACACTTGTACTAACCTCAGCCACCCGACCACCACTTCCTCCTAGAATCAGGTGCCAAGTGTGAAATCTGTCAGTAAACAAAGCTCACTTGCGTTTTCGCTACCAGCGTAAGAAAATTGCTGCAAACGGAGCTCACCACCACCACTACCAAACCTAAGTCGCCAGACTGCCACTTCTTCCTAGGGGCCGGTGGTGAAAGGACTCAGCCAACACTAGGCTGATGGATGGAGGAAGGAGTGTACTTTATTTATTTGCGAGCAATTTATTTAGGGATGGAGTATATGTATCACAGAACACACGCTCTGACATGCCCCACAGCATATAGACCTGCAAACCACTCCTACATAACTCATGTATAAAGTTGTACACACATTCTTGCTAATTGTAAACCGTCAAAAATACCACATTCCACAGCGTACAGACGTGCGAACCACTCATAAACAACGCACAGCACTTACGTCCATATAGCCAAACAACTCCTAAACTGTCAAAATAATAATCCACATAAAAGAGTCTGCTTGCTAATTGTCAACTGTCGAAATCATACATCAGCCTTTATTTAAACAATTACAGACAACACCACCACCAAGTGTATTCGCCACTGAGTCCATAGCCCAACTGACTTAGTTCATACCGATGCCACATGAGGACATTGTAGTGACGCAAGTACCGTAATGTAAGATGGCACCACCTAGTGTGTTCACCATGAGCTCCAGACCCCAACTGTCTTAGTACATTTCCTCGCCATCAGAGGACACCGCAGTCACACCAGATGATGACGGAAGTACATATATCCATGATGGCGGTAAACAGTATGTTCTCCACGAGGTCTACGACGCTGTCGTCCGTTTCCTGACGTAAATCAAGATCGTGAGGAAAAACAGCCTGCTCTGGGCTGCTGGGGGTAGGAGGGGGGGGGGGTGAAGATGGAGATCACTCTATTTAGCTTCAAACAGGAAGGCTGTCAATTTTTTTCCTATTGAGGCTGCATTATACTGTATTTCTGTTGAGGTACCAGTGATTCCGGATGCATCAGTCACGTGACGTAGCCTGCGTTCTACTTGTATACAGCTACGTGTTTGGTATGTGTTTTAAAGTACTGTCTACTTGCGGTCGTTAACGGTAAACTTGTCGGTCATCAGAGGACTTCCATCTCATGAGTGAAGAAACTTGACACACTCCTCTAAAGGAGCTTTCATCTACATCTACATCTACATGATTACTCTGCAATTCACATTTAAGTGCTTGGCAGAGGGTTCATCGAAACAAAATTATACTATCTCTCTACCATTCCACTCCCTAACAGCGCGCGGGAAAAACGAACACCTAAACCTTTCTGTTCGAGCTCTGATTTCTCTTATTTTATTTTGATGATCATTCCTACCTATGTAGGTTGGGCTCAACAAAATATTTTCGCATTCGGAAGAGAAAGTTGGTGACTGAAATTTCGTAAATAGATCTCGCCGCGACGAAAAACGTCTTTGCTTTAATGACTTCCATCCCAGCTCGCGTATATCTGCCACTCTGTCTCCCCTATTACGTGATAATACAAAACGAGCTGCTCTTTTTTGCACCCTTTCGATGTCCTCCGTCAATCCCACCTGGTAAGGATCCCACACCGCGCAGCAATATTCTAACAGAGGACGGACGAGAGTAGTGTAAGTTGTCTCTTTCGTAGACTTGTTGCATCTTCTAAGTGTCTTGCCAATGAAACGCAACCCTTGGCTCGCCTTCCCCACAATAATATCTATGTGGACTTTCCAACTGAAGTTGTTCGTAATTTTAACACCCAGGTACTTAGTTGAATTGACAGCCTTGAGAATTGTACTATTTATCGAGTAATCGAATTCCAACGGATTTCTCTTGGAACTCATGTAGATCACCTCACACTTTTCGTTATTTAGCGTTAACTGCCACCTGCCACACCATACAGCAATCTTTTCTAAATCGCTTTGCAACTGATACTGGTCTTCGGATGACCTTACTAGATGATAAATTACAGCATCATCTGCGAACAACCTAAGAGAACTGCCCAGATTGTCACCCAGGTCATTTATGTAGATCAGGAACAGCAGAGGTTCCAGGACGCTTCCCTGGGGAACACCTGATATCACTTCAGTTTTACTCGATGATTGTCTATTACTACGAACTGCGACCTTCCTGACAGGAAATCACGAATCCAGTGGCAGAACTGAGACGACACCCCATAGGCCCGCAGCTTGATTAGAAGTCGCTTGTGAGGAACGGTGTCAAAAGCTTTCCGGAAATCTAGAAACACGGAAACAATTTGAGATCCCCTGTCAATAGCGGCCATTACTTCGTGCGAATAAAGAGCTAGCTGCGTTGCACAAGAACGATGTTTTCTGAAACCATGCTGATTACGTATCAATAGATCATTCCCTTCGAGGTGATTCATAATGTTTGAATACAGTATATGCTCCAAAACCCTACTGCAAACCGACGTCAACGATATAGGTCTGTAGTTCGATGGATTACTCCTACTACCCTTCTTAAACACTGGTGCGACCTGCGCAATTTTCCAATCTGTACGAGGTGCATTCAAGTTCTAAGGCCTCCGATTTTTTTTCTAATTAACTACTCACCCGAAATCGGTGAAACTGGCGTTACTTCTCGACGTAATCGCCCTGCAGACGTACACATTTTTCACAAAGCTGACGCCATGATTCCATGGCAGCGGCGAAGGCTTCTTTAGGAGTCTATTTTGACCACTGGAAAATCGCTGAGGCAATAGCAGCACGGCTGGTGAATGTGCGGCCACGGAGAGTGTCTTTCATTGTTGGAAAAAGCCAAAAGTCACTAGGAGCCAGGTCAGGTGAGCAGGGAGCATGAGGAATCACTTCAAAGTTGTTATCACGAAGAAACTGTTGCGTAACGTTAGCTCGATGTGCGGGTGCGTTGTCTTGGTGAAACAGCACACGCGCAGCCCTTCCCGGACGTTTTTGTTGCAGTGCAGGAAGGAATTTGTTCTTCAAAACATTTTCGTAGGATGCACCTGTTACCGTAGTGCCCTTTGGAACGCAATGGGTAAGGATTACGCCCTCGCTGTCCCAGAACATGGACACCATCATTTTTTCAGCACTGGCGGTTACCCGAAATTTTTTGGTGGCGGTGAATCTGTGTGCTTCCATTGAGCTGACTGGTGCTTTGTTTCTGGATTGAAAAATGGCATCCACGTCTCATCCATTGTCACAACCAACGAAAAGAAAGTCCCATTCATGCTGTCGTTGCGCGTCAACATTGCTTGGCAACATGCCACACAGGCAGCCATGTGGTCGTCCGTCAGCATTCGTGGCACCCACCTGGATGACACTTTTTGCATTTTCAGGTCGTCATGCAGGATTGTGTGCACAGAACCCACAGAAATGCCAACTCTGGAGGCGATCTGTTCAACAGTCATTCGGCAATCCCCCAAAACAACTCTCTCCACTTCCTCGATCATGTCGTCAGACCGGCTTGTGCGAGTCCGAGGTTGTTTCGGTTTGTTGTCACATGATGTTCTGCCTTCATTAAACTGTCACACCCATGAACGAACTTTCGACACATCCATAACTCCATCACCACATGTCTCCTTCAATTGTCGATGAATTTCAATTGGTTTCACACCACGCAAATTCAGAAAACGAATGATTGCACGCTGTTCAAGTAAGGAAAACGTCGCAATTTTAAGTATTTAAAACAGTTCTCATTCTCGCCGCTGGCGGTAAAATTCCATCTGCCGTACGGTGCTGTCATCTCTGGGCCGTATTGACAATGAACGCGGCCTCATTTTAAAACAATGCGCATGTTTCTATATCTTTCCAGTCTGGAGAAAAAAAAATCGGAGGCCTTAGAACTTGAATGCACCTCGTAGGTACAGATCTATCCGTGAGCGAGCGGTTGTATAAGATTGCTAAGTAGGGAGCTATTGTATCAGCGTAATCTGAAAGGAATCATTTATGCCATCACCCCTGTCGCATCTTGGATGTAAAATCGGGACTTCAGTGTCATAACTAACTTAGCGGTAAGAGTTTGTGATGCGGTGCAATCCCTGTGTACGCATTTGCCCGACTGATGCGCTGTTTACAGAGTTAGTGACGGAATGACTTGTAATTTTCACATGTCGGACACTGCTGCTTTGCGTTTATCTGTTTCCTTGTAGTATGTATCCGCCACTAGCAACTATCATTCTATGTAGGCCTTATGCAGGCATAGTATAATTTCTGAACTGTGATCAGATGTGAACAGTGGACACTATACGTCTCTGCAAAGCTATATTGCTATATTGCAAAGTAAATGTTTTACCATTCGATAAGATAGTTCAGTGTAGAGAAACTGTGAATAAGGATTTATGTCTGATAGAGGGGAAAGGTTTTCTATCTAACATTATAGCCACTTTTTAAGTACAGAACGTTGTAGTCTTAGGAGAGTGTGTGTTTATTCTCTATCTTACCAATATCTTTCAAGTACTGATCCAAGGCTCTAGAACAAAAATTT
The DNA here is from genome assembly GCF_023864275.1 of Schistocerca cancellata. Lineage (NCBI taxonomy): Eukaryota > Metazoa > Arthropoda > Insecta > Orthoptera > Acrididae > Schistocerca > Schistocerca cancellata. Next base: position 58,105,767 of record NC_064629.1, on the reverse strand, counting down.
AGAGTTAATAGCTTCGTGATTTGGGTAAAAATGTGTCCAACTCAATTCGTCTCGAACTCCATCATGTATAAAAATAAGTCTTTTCTTGTTCTTCTTAACTGTATGCTATTACATTATGGTACTTTGAAATCTGTTACTACACATCGATAAGGATTGGCAACATCTCGAGAAATCTCGTGCACTTGGATGGGTTGGGACTTGGAGAGCTATATTCATTCACGAGATGTGGAGTGTAGCGCTCTTCTTCTGATCTCTTGGAGATTAATTCTGTAACGGTGCTGCAGGGTGTGTTGGTCAATGACAGTGTGAGGTTGGTCTTTTACCCTAAGATGGGGAGAATGCTCTGTGACTCCTATACGCTGAGAGATAGATCGTAAATTAAACACTATGCTTGAAGTGTTATAAATATGTAGAGCATTGTCTGATGTACTTTGATCTTGTATGTGTTCGAGAATTAACAGTGAATGCACATACTGCACAGTAATCTACCCACATTCGCAATCATACTCGCAAAGTGATGTAAAAGGGACGATTTAGGTGTGATACTGAAATTGGGGGCCAGGCTGTCACATCAATGGCCGGTGCTGAACTTAGTGTAAAATTCTTCGCACTATCAAGTCTGTTGCTTAATATTATATAATATATAAAATATTATATAATATTATCAGAAGTGTCTTTTCCATCACATCCACACATCGGTTACCACTTAATGATTGAGTGACATAGCTTGTTTGAGTTGAGGGGGGGGGGGGGGAAGTTTCGTGGGTGGGGGACAATGTCTGGGGTTTGCAAGCAACTAAACAGCGATCGCTTACATGAATGCAAAATTACAAATAACTCGAAATGGAACGCAGAGCCATCATCTGCATATGAGCTTAAATGTAGAGGTAATGAAAGACTTTCGCACGGTAGTTTGGAAACTCTCCACAACGGTGCCAAACTATTCTAGTTTCCTTATGTTGTAAGTGAGATTTATTTAAAAATAATTCAGTGTTATGCTATCTGCAGTAAGAATATGATTTACATAGTGTGATATCTAGTTTTCTGTCAGAGGTCGTGGATCAGAGCGTCTTAATGCCAGTTTAGAATCTGACATACAGGTCGAAGTCGTGGCAGAAAAAGAAATGTTTGGCGGTGTACAAAGCGCAATAGAAAACAGTGTTTCAAACAACTAAACAGGGCCACAGTGGTCGTTTCTTACGATTTACAGTATAGTACGTGGGGTACGATCGTTCTCCTAGAGTAGTGGTGATGAAACTTTAAACTACCCTCTGTAGTGTATCAATAAGTGTGTATTTAATAGGTTTGTTCGACACAGGGAGCAGTAGCAGCAGCAGTTTGAGGGGTAGATTCAGTGAGGGGCGAAGTATGCCGTTAGAAATGCCTGGAGGGCTGCACGCTGTGCTATTCTGGAAGACATTGCGAAATCTCTCTCTCTCTCAATCTGCCTCCCCCCCCCCTCTCTCTCTCTCTCTCCGCGCTGGACCCCCAACGCAGCTTTGCGTCATCGCGTGAGCAATGGCGTCTATGTGAGTTCTATATCGGATGAAGTTATTTGAGCTTCTATAGTTGTTAATTTTTGTCTGCTGGGAGGGGAGGGGAGGGGAGGGGTAGAGAATAACGATGATAGGATATTGGGGTTATAGATATGAATGGACGTGGATTTGTAGTACTTGTATGTAGTTTGGGAACGCGCCACAATGTGCTCATTTCCGCTGAATGGTCAAAACACGGTCCTGTTCCAATAACTCAGTTCGCTCTGTTTCTAGATGGACTGAAGAAGGTGGTGGATATGTGGCTTTGTCCGACTTCCGATCAGTTCCGACTTAAAATGGCATAATCACATGCGCAAAGCTGTAGAAATGGAAGCAGTTGCAAGATGTGTAGGGACTGACTAGGACCATTTTGGATTTAGACTGTAGCAGATAGGTTCGAAAAAGGTGACTCGTTTCGAGATATGAGAGTGCATGAGTAGGGGGACAAAGGGGGCACCAAGACACATTGCATTGTTGCCAAATTTATTCAAGATGGCGGCGACGATGACGTCATCCAAGATGGTGGCATGTAGACTTGGCAACAGCGCATGACGTCATCCAAGATGGCGGATTTTGGTGGCAGAATAGTCCAATTGTGCTACATCCATTTACCTAACCTTCAGAAAAAATGGCGCGAAATTTGAATTTTGGCGGGAAAATAGTCCAATTGTGCTACGTCCACTAACCTAAGCCTCCAGAAGAAAAAATGGCGGCAAGTTTGAATTCCAACAGGATAATGCATGCAAAACTGTACTTCTCTTTATTATTATTATTCACTATTATTGATTACCAATTATTAACATTCATTATCATTTATTATTATTTATTATCATTTATTATTATTTATTATCATTTATTATTATTCATTATTATTGACCTGCCTCCACTAGAAAATTCCCTCGAAATTCGAATTCCAATATGATAATGGCTGCAAAACCTTACTTTTGTTAATTATTCATTATCATTTATTAACATTCATTGTCATTTATTATAATTCATTATCACTCATTATAATTTATTATAATTTTTTATCATTTATTATTATTTATTATCGTCTATTATTATTGAGCTGCCTCCACTAGAAAATTCCCTCCAAATTCAAATTCCAACACGATAATTGCTGCAAAACCTTACTTTTGTTTATTATTATTCACTATTATTTATTAACATTCATTATCATTCATTATCATTTATTATCATTTATTGTCATTTATTATTATTTATTATCATTTGTTATTATTTATTATTATTGACCTTTTTCCACTAGAAAATTCCACCAAATTCAAATTCAACCTTACTTTTGTTTATTATTCATTATTATTTATTAACATTCACTATCATTCATTGTCATTTATTATCATTCCTTATCATTTATTATTATAGGCCTACCTCCACTAGAAAATTGCCCCAAATTCAAATTCAAACACGATATTCTCTTGAAAACTATACTTCTATTTATTATTATCATTTATTATTTATTCAAGATGTCCGGTTTTCTCGGTGAGAAAGCCAGTTTCCTTACATCCATAACAAAACTCTATCACAAGTTCAAATCCCAACACCATAATTGATCACATGTACGAGCTTTCTCCGTCACTTATCTTTTTTTTCACTGGTAGCCTATCATAATCGAGTCAAATAATAAACTGCACTTGTATTAACGTAATTCACGTCCTTCGATTTTGCAGGGGGGAAGGGACTGAAGACTTTATTTCAAGCAGTATGGTCATCACTTGTTCTCCAACACAGTCAGCACACACATCTTTGATATCGCAGTGCACTCACCACGACGTCTGCGCTCCAGCTGAATTAGTTCAAATCCTCGCCACCCCCTGGCCAGCGCGCGGAGACACTGCCTACGCCTGTCACGTGAGACGGCCGGCCTCTAACGCAGGGGGCGAGCCCAGCGATCGCTCCCACGTCGTAAACACGTTTTGGCTGGACACGCTGGAACTTGTCGAGTTTGATGTCACAGCCGCCACGTGTATTCGTCACCTCCGCACGTTTCCCGCCAAAATTGTCTATCTCGGAGCTGAATCACACAACCATCGACCATTCTCTGAGCAAGTCCGAACCTGCTGATACCTACCTCACACAGCCGTTCGCCACATGTCCTTGTGCGATTGATAATGCAGTGCTACACTTTTGGCGGCAAAGTTTGCTCGACAGTGGAATCCGCCATGACTATATAACAGCACGTTTGGTCCGCACTAGAACGCTCGCTAATTGACTCGCTCTCGCGCGCGCGTAGTAACTGTACAATAGCTGCGCCGCCGCCCTGCTTACGTCACACACCCTCCATACACGCGACGGACATAGTCTTCTGTAAATACCTGGAAAATGACTCTTTATTTCAGACATTACAGTTATGCAGGTGTGTCCCAACTGACTTCTCCATGCTCACACAGCGAAACTCCAGAGCGCAGCTGACGTATGCACGGCCGGCTGAGCCCGCTCCATCCACAGCTCCCTAACCGGCTGACGTCAAGCGATCAGCGGTACCCGCACAGCCGCGCTCGCCTCAGAGCCCGACTACATAGACATCTTTCCGCACCCGCGAGCACTTAACGCTGGGCAGGATGGAACCTGTTGACCACGTGCTGGACAAAGGACACGTTCCACCCCAAATTTTTTTTTCCGAACAGGTTCGAACCTGCCGATACCTACCTCACACAACCGTGTGAGATGTTTGGAAAGTTCTATCACGTGACACGGTAAAAGCTATATCGGTCCTAAGGTTCGCAAATTCTCAGCGCCGACGGACAGGAACCGACATGCTTACTCTGTCCAAACCACCCTCACGCCACATACCGCCCCACCAGCACGTGTGATGGAGCACAAAGGACGCCCTCAGCCCCATAAACTTTGCAATTCAAGACCGATAGACAGGAACCGACACACTCGAACTGGAATGCTTTTTTCTAATGTGTTGGAGACTTCCTTGATGTCACAACGCGCTATCGACCACGTGGTTCTGTCAGACAAAGAACGCTCTCACTAAGTTAACTGATCACCTGATTCTCATTATTCAGCCCACATGCTTCGATTATCTAATCCAGGATCTTGGCGAAAACACACGTCCGTACACATGAGCCATCGCACGCACCTAGATTAGTACCTCCGCAAGTGAATGTAACAAAGTCTGCATGACTATTTAATTAATCTGATCAATTAATTAAACTGCCACGTCCACCTAGACTTGGAATCAATTTTCGCCACTGCCACACCCACCTGGACTTGAAATGAAATAGTTAAAGTCCCTACCGACCACCACGTCGTTTTACCGACCCATGTTCGTTGGCTAATATGTACTAATGCTTGCTTCCGTTTACTAACGTGCACTAACGTGTACTAACCAACATTAACTTATATCACATTCTGTCTATACAAATAAGCCAAGCTTCAATTCTGATGGTCAGTTCGTGTTTCTCTACCAAATACAAGAAAATTGTGGCAAACGAAGCCACTAACCTAAGTCACCTGTGATGACTCAAAATCGTCTGCTTTGCCTCTCTCACACACCACGAGCGCGTGACCGCCCACATCACAGTCTGGACCTATACACTCGCGTCGGACATACTCCTGTATAAATATTCTAGCTAAACTATGACCCTAATACTGTTGCTTAATCCACACGGTCTAGCACATGGCCAGAGCACACCCCCAGTACCTAAGCCCAGAACATTGCTCGCCCCATCTTTAGTTACTCATCACAGCAATTCGATCTAACAAACCCTCCAAGTAGAAAAAATAACAACCAACTCGAACTCTCTCATATTCTATATCGTCCCACAAATACTTACCGTACATTTGATATACGCATTGAGTATACCTATTACTCTCATACAAAAAACACTCGTCCTGATATACCTGGTGTCATGTTGCACAGTCGGCAGACACGCAAACAGCTCCTAATTTCAGTGCACAATATCAGACTGCACCTAAATAATGCAGTACACATAACTGTAAACACCATCAGTACTCGTAATCTGGGCCGGCCGTGGTGGCCGAGCGGTTAAAGGCGCTACAGTCTGGAACCGCACGACCGCTACGGTCGCAGCTTTGAATCCTGCCTCGGGCATGGACGTGTGTGATGTCCTTAGGTTAGTTAGGTTTAAGTAGTTCTACGTTCTAGGGGACTTATGACCACAGCAGTTGAGTCCCATAGTGCTCAGAGCCATTTGAACCATTTTTTTACTCGTAATCTGTCCAAATAACGCACAGAAAAGTAACTCATCAGACGCGCGCAATCAACCTGTCCCACATTAAGTCACACGTCCGACAGCTCTCAATTCGCTCAAAGGCCTCTGTTCGACCCTTCCAACATCACTTGATGACAGCCGCATTCACACCGAACACCTGAGAAATTCATATCACCTACACGCCGAACACGACTATGCAAGCCAGGCCACGCGAGTAGTCTGTCACCGTCCTAACTCAGTGCGGTCCAACACACATGTTAAGGCCGCATTCCATTGCTTGGTGGCCTATATGCGACACATCTCCACCTTCACGTCTGTTGTAAGAATAGCCGAGAACGAGTTCACACACACACCGTCCGCACACATCCCAGCGCTTCTCTCCCCTCTCAATCTAAAACGATCATTTGAAAATTAAAAAAAAAGAGCCCAGTCAACCTCTCCGAAATTGTATAGTGCCCCCAAAAATAGTTAACGCTCGCTTTTGTGTTTTCTCAGCTTATTTGTAAATTCAAATTCTTACCTAACAGAACTTGTTCACCAAAATAATACTGAATGCGCTCCCCACCTCCTACCTCTCAACATACTCAAATGTTCTCAACCCTCCTATATCCCAGCACAACCAATTAATCATTCTTATTCCTTCTTATCGAATTTACTGGCCCAATTTTTTAAGGACCCGTTATCAAAGTACCATCCTGCTTTTCTTTCTGATGCTTCCTGTGCTTACTTTTACAGAGATCGCTAAATTACCTCCACAGCCCCCCTCAATCTACACACACACACACACACACACACACACACACACACACACACGGTCATCCTCTCTACTCATCCCATAACGTATGCAATAGTAACTTCACAATACATGATATACAAACCCTACACAATGTAAGCCACATTAACTTTACAATACCCACTACATGCCCCAATTCTCTCAATTCCTATGGAAGCACTGTGAACCTGCTCTTTCTTTCTACACACGCTACACTCAGCGGTAATCCGCCCTTCTACATCAACGGACGGAAGTCCCTCTTAGAATTGTTCCACAAATTCGGCGATCGCTTCCCCTCAACACAAATGCATTACTCTCCCTTCTTTTTCCTTGCCTGCTCGCTTTTATTTACAAACTTATCCAGGCTCATAGACTACAAGAACACACCAATTTTTTTTTGTAAGTACAGCATGCTTTAGACCACTGAATAACTAGAAACAAACAGACCATAAAATTATATTCGCACTCTCGAATACCGAAGTCGTTGATCTCATTATACTTATACAGTTAAATCTTACGATCGCGGTCTCATTTGGTTGACATTCCACAATGAGCTAAGTATCGGAAATACACTCTCTTGACCCCTGTTACTCTGGAAATATCTCTACCGTCCTTACGACTTCCTCTCTACTTGTCACATAACATAATCAATATCAACTTTACAGTGCAGTATATACAAACGCTACACAATGTAAACCACATTAACTTCACAATATGGTATATACACATTTGACACAAAACAGTACACTTATCCAGTATATCTCTACAGCATGCGAAAAAAATATCCTATCCCTACAGCGTCTATATTCAGCAATGCTCCCCAATCCTAGGAAAGCACCGTCAACCTGTTATCTCTACAGACCCGACACTCAGAGCTAATCTTCCCTCTTACATCAGCGGACCTAAGTCACCCTCACAACTCTTTTTTACAAATTCGGTATCGTCCCCTCCTCAGCACAAACGCCTTACTGTCTCTCCTTCCTTATCTGTTCGCTTTTCTACAAACATCCTCAGACTCATAGACTGCAAGGACACATGTACTTGCTCCATAATATTACACCATTGTAACTGTACTTCTCAGTATCATGCACTAGGCAACACCCTACCGATCACTAGTTCATCATAATTCCCAAGATATAGACTTCAAATTAATTCTCTACAAACGCCGAACTTTATCTATGTGCAGCATGCTGTAAACCACTGACTAACTAGAAACAAACATGCGCAAAATGATATTTCCACTCTCGAATACCGCTCTCAGTCATGTAACATATTCGAAATCTTGGCTATAATTTACACGGCAACTTAGGTCTGTCCCAGGTCTAGAGAAAAGTTAAGCATGTATCAACACACCACAATCGATCTTCACTCAGCTAAATAAAGGAAGCAAATGTGCAGAAGTAGTCAACGGGACAATCTACATCCCACCTAATAACACTCCAACCCAAATTAATCATCTTCTCAAATTCTGACTTGATCACCAAAGCTGCCCAACACATAATATTACTTCGCTATTCGGTCGTCTAGAGCACATCAAAGTTCGCTCTTACAGATCCGTACACTCCAACAGGTCTTTGCATTCGGACAGCTGCTCCAGTTATTTATTATCATTTATGATCATTTATTATTATTTATTATGATTTATTATTTATATCATGTTACCTAACAAAAATGGCTCCAAGTTCAACTGTGTTTAGCTCCTATGACAACCACCAGAGCGCTCTGTCATCACGTCAGTTGATTACGCAATTACCATTATTCAAAAAGGCTGCACCCAGTGCGAAACGTGTCACCTTTCCCGAACCTTCACGCTACATTAAAATTCCAATTTGGCTTTAGTCACAACCTACACATCGTTCAGCTGATCCCATTTCCAGATCTTTGCACATCTGATACATGCAATTTAAGTCGCAGAAAGACATATCATTTATCTTTTGCAGCCTGCCTACAAGCAGAATGACCTCAGTTACTGCAACAGGACCTTGTCTTGACCATTCGCCCGAAATTCAAGCGCCGCCGGCAGCATGTCAAAGCCATATATCTGTCCATCTAAACAGCCGTCCACTAAGCCCCAGGACCAGCATGCCATAGTGGGCTCTCTCTCTATACCTGCTCTCCAGCTATACACTGCTATACACTGCGCAGACGGATTCCTGAATAGCGGAGATCTCTATCCTCCCCTGATTCTCCAACTCGACATGTAAACAGTGTCTCCCCCAGCCAGCGAACCCGTCGTCATTCACGCTGCCCCGAAAATTCTGTCAAAATTCACTTTCTAAGCAAATATGAGTATTCATTTAGAACAAATAGACAAACATAAATCCAAGCAGAAATCATAAATATGATTAAAAAGAAAAAAAGGACCTCAATTTAGATTATCCGACATTTATATACATGTCCTAATGATACAGTCATAGATGAGTCGTGTCATCCACTTGCTTACTCCTTTCACACACGCTTTCACAGAACTTGTTATCCTTATATGCCACCCACCCTGTTATAATAATTTTGAGCAAGCATTTACGCCCCCACATACAACCCAGCTCAACAGAACATCGTAATTCCTTTTTCTACAGAGAGCCATATTCGGTGAACACTTAAATGTACTAAATTACACATACATGTAGTCAAATAAGCAAATACTTTTACCGACATACACACCCCTCTCACTGTGGATAGGGCATTTAAAATTATATACTTAAACACAAACCAATCATAACCATATTCCGACGCCCACCTTGTCCTCGTAATAAGGCACACTGGCCTATCATGTAACAGCATGTTTTCCTAATTTTAATGTCATAGCTAAACCATACCTCCTCTACTTTGCAAGTATCATTTAGAGCACTGATAGATGACTGCTCAGTATTTCCATTCACACTTAATTCTCGAACACATAAAAACGACCAAAGTATACCAGACAATGATATACATATTTCTAAGACCTCGCGCATAGTACTCGATCAATCTCTCTTCCTATGGCGGTCACAGAGCAATCTCGCCCTCTTATGTTAAAAGACCGTCCTCACTTCGGCTTTGACCACTCTACCCCGCAACGTCGCTAGCGAATTAATCCTCAACCGAGCAGAGGAATATAGCTACACTTCACCTCTCTTGTCTGAATAGAGCTTTCCTAGGCCTAACCCATCCAAGTGCACCACATTTCTCGAGATGTACCCAAGTATTAGAGCTTAGCACACCGTATCGATCTATAGTAACAGATCTCAAAGTGCCTTAATTTAATAGCATACAGTTAAGAAGAACAAGAACGGAGTGATATTTATACAGAACGTAGTTCGACACATATTTACGTATATCATCCAATCTGTCATGTGTAAAGCACTGTAGCTGCATATGGCTAGAACGCAGGCTATATCACGTGACTAAAGCATCCAGATAAAACACTGGGAAAAAAATCGACCTTCGGCAACTTGTCTTTCTCCAGAATAAATGAGTCAACGTTTAAATCCTACCTAGTTACAGCTCTGTCTCAATCGATCATCCCGCACACTCTCTGTTATCCTTTAACACAGAGGTGAGTAAGTTTAGACGTGAATGATTCTCTGTCCTCCTGAAAAGCATCAAATACAGTATTCAACTCGCGTGTATCACTGCTACCTCAGTAGACATACACTATAATACGAACCCAACGAGAAAAAAATTGACTACCTTCCTTAGTCCGCTCCCTTCGATGTTGCAGCATACTTGACTCCATGTACAAATTGCCCCCTGCGAACCAGTAGATAAGCAAGTGGATCCTCATTTTCACCGAATTTCGGTGTCTATTAGGTTAGTTTATACCTATGCGCTAATCAGTTTTCGCATTTCTTTCGATTTTATGTCACATCCATCCATGCGACAAGGACATAACCTATCGTTCTGTGTTCTAAAATTGTCTGTAAATGTAACACACGCGTACCCAGTCACATCCACATTCGGAGAGCGCTTGCTCTCTTTTCTGTATGTCTGTGTACACGCACGCCTCGTGGGGGCCTCCCAGGACCCAGTCCCAAGAGCTGGTGGACCAAACTTCGAGCATAGAATACTTGTCCGGACATAACACGTGCTTGGTCCACCCACGAACCCTATCGCGGATGCTGCGTGTGGTGGATCCGCTCCCGGACACAGCTCCGGATATATAGTACGCAGCAGATCCTCACTCGAACGCTAACTCGGGTGTTGTATACTGTGGATCTGCATTCGAATACAGCTCCTGCCTTGCGCGAGGCGGATCCACCTTCCAAACACTACCCCGTATTGTGGATCCGCATCTGAACACCGCTCCCGATATAACTCGCGGCGGATCCACATTCGAACGTTAACTCGAGTCTACCGCCGGTCCTGGGAGCCTTCCACGAGGCGTGCGTGTACACAGCCATACAGAAAACAGAGCAAGCGCTTTCCGAATGTGGATGTGACTGGATACGCGTGGGTTACATTTAAAGACAATTTTAGAACACAGAACAATAGGTTATGTCGCGGTAGCATGGTTGGATGTGACATAAAATCGAAAGAAATGCGAAAACTGATTAGCGCATAGGTATAAACTAACCTAATATACACCGAAATGCGGTGAAAATGAGGATCCACTTGCTTATCGTCTGGTTTGCAGGGGGCAATTTGTACATGGAGTCAAGTATGCTGTAAAAAGAGGAATGTAGGAAAACGATGACATCGAATGGAGCGGACTAAGGAAGGTAGTCAATTTTTTCTCGTTGGGATCGTATTATAGTGTATGTCTACTGAGGTAGCAGTGATATACGCGAGTTGAATACTGTATTTGATGCTTTTCAGGAGGACAGATAATCATTCACGTCTAAACTTACTCACCTCTGTGTTAAAGGATAACAGAGAGTGTGCGGGATGATCGATTGAGACAGAGCTGTAACTAGGTAGGATTTAAACGTTGACTCATTTATTCTGGAGAAAGGCAAGTTGCTGAAAGTCGATTTTTTTCCCAGTGTTTTATCTGGATGCTTTAGTCACGTGATATAGCCTGCGTGCAGATCCTGGGGCTTAGTGGACAGCTGTTTAGATGGACAGATATGTGGCTTTGACATGCTGCCGGCGGCGCTTGAATTTCAGGGGAATGGTCAATACAAGGTCCTGTTGCAGTTACTGAGGTCATTCTGCTTGTAGGCAGGCTGCAAAAGGTAACTGATATGTCTTTCTCCGACTTAAATTGCTTGTATAAGATGCGCAAAGATCTGGAAATGGGATCAGTTGGAATTTTAATGTAGCATGCAGGTTCGGGAAAGGTGACACGTTTCGCACTGGGTGCAGCCTTCTTGAATAATGGTAATTGCGTAATCAACTGACGTGATGACAGAGCGCTCTGGTGGTTGTCATAGGAGCTAAACACAGTTGAACTTGGAGCCATTTTTGTTAGGTAACATGATATAAATAATAAAACATAATAAATAATAATAAATGATCATAAATGATAATAAATAACTGGAGCAGCTGTCCGAATGCAAAGACCTGTTGGAGTGTATGGATCTGTAAGAGCGAACTTTGATGTGCTCTAGACGACCGAATAGCGAAGTAATATTATGTGTTGGGCAGCTTTGGTGATCAAGTCAGAATTTGAGAAGATGATTGATTTGGGTTGGAGTGTTATTAGGTGGGATGTAGATTGTTCCGTTGACTACTTCTGCACATTTGCTTCCTTTATTTAGCTGAGTGAAGATCGATTGTGGTATGCTGGATACATGCTTGTCTGTTCTCTAGACCTGGGACAGACCTAAGTTGCCGTGTCAATTATAGCCAAGATCTCGAAAATGTTACATGACTGAGAGCGGTATTCGAGAGTGGAAATATCATTTTGCGCATGTTTGTTTCTAGTTAGTCAGTGGTTTACAGCATGCTGCACATGCCGGCCTGAGTGGCCGTGCGGTTCTAGGCGCTACAGCTTAGTTCTAAGTTCTAGGCGACTGATGACCTCAGAAGTTGAGTCGCATAGTGCTGAGAGCCATTTGAACCATTTCTGAAGCCATGCTGCACATAGATAAAGTTCGGCGTTTGTAGAGAATTAATTTGAAGTCTATATCTTGGGAATTATGATGAACTAGTGATCGGTAGGGTGTAGCCTAGTGCATGATACTGAGAAGTACAGTTACAATGGTGTAATATTATGGAGCAAGTACATGTGTTCTTGCAGTCTATGAGTCTGAGGATGTTTGTAGAAAAGCGAACAGATAAGGAAGGAGAGACAGTAAGGCGTTTGTGCTGAGGAGGGGACGATACCGAATTTGTAAAAAGAGTTCTGAGGGTGACTTAGGTCCGCTGATGTAAGAGGGAAGATTAGCTCTGAGTGTCGGGTCTGTAGAGATAACAGGTTGACGGTGCTTTCCCAGGATTGGGGAGCGTTGCTGAATATAGACGCTGTAGGGATAGGATATTTTTTTCGCATGCTGTAGAGATATACTGGATAAGTGTACTGTTTTGTGTCAAATGTGTATATACTATATTGTGAAGTTAATGTGGTTTACATTGTGTAGCGTTTGTATATACTGCACTGTAAAGTTAATATTGATTATGTTATGTGACGAGTAGAGAGGAAGTCGTAAGGACGGTAGAGATATTTCCAGAGTAACAGGGGTCAAGAGAGTGTATTTCCGATACTTAGCTCATTGTGGAATGTCAACCAAATGAGACCGCGATCGTAAGATTTAACTGTATAAGTATAATGAGATCAACGACTTCGGTATTCGAGAGAGCGAATATAATTTTATGGTCTGTTTGTTTCTAGTTCTTCAGTGGTTTAAAGGATGCTGTACATAGAAATAAATTGGTGTGTTCTTGTAGTCTATGAGCCTGGATAAGTTTGTAAATAAAAGCGAGCAGGCAAGGAAAAAGAAGGGAGAGTAATGCATTTGTGTTGAGGGGAAGCGATCGCCGAATTTGTGGAACAATTCTAAGAGGGACTTCCGTCCGTTGATGTAGAAGGGCGGATTACCGCTGAGTGTAGCGTGTGTAGAAAGAAAGAGCAGGTTCACAGTGCTTCCATAGGAATTGAGAGAATTGGGGCATGTAGTGGGTATTGTAAAGTTAATGTGGCTTACATTGTGTAGGGTTTGTATATCATGTATTGTGAAGTTACTATTGCATACGTTATGGGATGAGTAGAGAGGATGACCGTGTGTGTGTGTGTGTGTGTGTGTGTGTGTGTGTGTGTGTGTAGATTGAGGGGGGCTGTGGAGGTAATTTAGCGATCTCTGTAAAAGTAAGCACAGGAAGCATCAGAAAGAAAAGCAGGATGGTACTTTGATAACGGGTCCTTAAAAAATTGGGCCAGTAAATTCGATAAGAAGGAATAAGAATGATTAATCGGTTGTGCTGGGATATAGGAGGGTTGAGAACATTTGCGTATGTTGAGAGGTAGGAGGTGGGGAGCGCATTCAGTATTATTTTGGTGAACAAGTTCTGTTAGGGTAAGTATTTGAATTTACAAATAAGTTGAGAAAACACGAAAGCAAGCGTTAACTATCTTTGGGGGCACTATACAATTTCGGAGAGGCTGACTGGGCTCTTTTTTTTTTATTTTCAGATGATCGTTTTAGATTGAGAGGGGAGAGAAGCGCTGGGGTGTGTGCGGACGGTGTGTATGTGAACTCGCTCTCGGCTATTCTTACAACAGACGTGAAGGTGGAGATGTGTCGCATATAGGCCACCAAGCAATGGAATGCGGCCTTAACATGTGTGTTGGACCGCACTGAGTTAGGACGGTGACAGACTACTCGCGTGGCCTGGCTTGCATAGTCGTGTTCGGCGTGTAGGTGATATGAATTTCTCAGGTGTTCGGTGTGAATGCGGCTGTCATCAAGTGATGTTGGAAGGGTCGAACGGAGGCCTTTGAGCGAATTGAGAGCTGTCGGACGTGTGACTTAATGTGGGACAGGTTGATTGCGCGCGTCTGGTGAGTTACTTTTCTGTGCGTTATTTGGACAGATTACGAGTAAAAAAATGGTTCAAATGGCTCTGAGCACTATGGGACTCAACTGCTGTGGTCATAAGTCCCCTAGAACGTAGAACTACTTAAACCTAACTAACCTAAGGACATCACACACGTCCATGCCCGAGGCAGGATTCAAAGCTGCGACCGTAGCGGTCGTGCGGTTCCAGACTGTAGCGCCTTTAACCGCTCGGCCACCACGGCCGGCCCAGATTACGAGTACTGATGGTGTTTACAGTTATGTGTACTGCATTATTTAGGTGCAGTCTGATATTGTGCACTGAAATTAGGAGCTGTTTGCGTGTCTGCCGACTGTTCAACATGACACCAGGTATATCAGGACGAGTGTTCTTTGTATGAGAGTGATAGGTATACTCAATGCGTATATCAAATGTACGGTAAGTATTTGTGGGACGATATAGAATATGAGAGAGTTCGAGTTGGTTGTTATTTTTTCTACTTGGAGGGTTTGTTAGATCGAATTGCTGTGGTGAGTAGCAACGAGAGCGGGAGGGATGTGATTGCAGCATATCTCCGTCTCTCAGCGGCTAACTAAAGATGGGGCGAGCAATGTTCTCGGCTCAGGTACTGGGGGTGTGCTCTGGCCATGTGCTAGACCGTGTGGATTAAGCAACAGTATTAGGGTCATAGTTTAGCTAGAATATTTATACAGGAGTATGTCCGACGCGAGTGTATAGGTCCAGACTGTGATGTGGGCGGTCACGCGCTCGTGGTGTGTGAGAGAGGCAAAGCAGACGATTTTGAGTCATCACAGGTGACTTAGGTTAGTGGCTTCGTTTGCCACAATTTTCTTGTATTTGGTAGAGAAACACGAACTGACCATCAGAATTGAAGCTTGGCTTATTTGTATAGACAGAATGTGATATAAGTTAATGTTGGTTAGTACACGTTAGTGCACGTTAGTAAACGGAAGCAAGCATTAGTACATATTAGCCAACGAACATGGGTCGGTAAAACGACGTGGTGGTCGGTAGGGACTTTAACTATTTCATTTCAAGTCCAGGTGGGTGTGGCAGTGGCGAAAATTGATTCCAAGTCTAGGTGGACGTGGCAGTTTAATTAATTGATCAGATTAATTAAATAGTCATGCAGACTTTGTTACATTCACTTGCGGAGGTACTAATCTAGGTGCGTGCGATGGCTCATGTGTACGGACGTGTGTTTTCGCCAAGATCCTGGATTAGATAATCGAAGCATGTGGGCTGAATAATGAGAATCAGGTGATCAGTTAACTTAGTGAGAGCGTTCTTTGTCTGACAGAACCACGTGGTCGATAGCGCGTTGTGACATCAAGGAAGTCTCCAACACATTAGAAAAAAGCATTCCAGTTCGAGTGTGTCGGTTCCTGTCTATCGGTCTTGAATTGCAAAGTTTATGGGGCTGAGGGCGTCCTTTGTGCTCCATCACACGTGCTGGTGGGGCGGTATGTGGCGTGAGGGTGGTTTGGACAGAGTAAGCATGTCGGTTCCTGTCCGTCGGCGCTGAGAATTTGCGAACCTTAGGACCGATATAGCTTTTACCGTGTCACGTGATAGAACTTTCCAAACATCTCACACGGTTGTGTGAGGTAGGTATCGGCAGGTTCGAACCTGTTCGGAAAAAAAAAAATTTGGGGTGGAACGTGTCCTTTGTCCAGCACGTGGTCAACAGGTTCCATCCTGCCCAGCGTTAAGTGCTCGCGGGTGCGGAAAGATGTCTATGTAGTCGGGCTCTGAGGCGAGCGCGGCTGTGCGGGTACCGCTGATCGCTTGACGTCAGCCGGTTAGGGAGCTGTGGATGGAGCGGGCTCAGCCGGCCGTGCATACGTCAGCTGCGCTCTGGAGTTTCGCTGTGTGAGCATGGAGAAGTCAGTTGGGACACACCTGCATGACTGTAATGTCTGAAATAAAGAGTCATTTTCCAGGTATTTACAGAAGACTATGTCCGTCGCGTGTATGGAGGGTGTGTGACGTAAGCAGGGCGGCGGCGCAGTTATTGTACAGTTACTACGCGCGCGCGAGAGCGAGTCAATTAGCGAGCGTTCTAGTGCGGACCAAACGTGCTGTTATATAGTCATGGCGGATTCCACTGTCGAGCAAACTTTGCCGCCAAAAGTGTAGCACTGCATTATCAATCGAACAAGGACTTGTGGCGAACGGCTGTGTGAGGTAGGTATCTGCAGGTTCGGACTTGCTCAGAGAATGGTCGATGGTTGTGTGATTCAGCTCCGAGGTAGACAATTTTGGCGGGAAACGTGCGGAGGTGACGAATACACGTGGCGGCTGTGACGTCAAACTCGACAAGTTCCAGCGTGTCCAGCCAAAACATGTTTACGACGTGGGAGCGATCGCTGGGCTCGCCCCCTGCGTTAGAGGCCGGCCGTCTCACGTGACAGGCGTAGGCAGTGTCTCCGCGCGCTGGCCAGGGGGTGGCGAGGATTTGAACTAATTCAGCTGGAGCGCAGACGTCGTGGTGAGTGCACTGCGATATCAAAGATGTGTGTGCTGACTGTGTTGGAGAACAAGTGATGACCATACTGCTTGAAATAAAGTCTTCAGTCCCTTCCCCCCTGCAAAATCAAAGGACGTGAATTACGTTAATACAAGTGCAGTTTATTATTTGACGCGATTATGTTAGGCTACCAGTGAAAAAAAAGATAAGTGACGGAGAAAGCTCATACATCTGATCAATTATGGTGTTGGGATTTGAACTTGTGATAGATTTTTGTTATGGATGTAAGGAAACTGGGTTTCTCGCCGAGAAAACCGGATATCTTGAATAAATAATAAATGATAATAATAAATAGAAGTACAGTTTTCAAGAGAATATCGTGTTTGAATTTGAATTTGGGGCAATTTTCTAGTGGAGGTAGGCCTATAATAATAAATGATAAGGAATGATAATAAATGACAATTAATGATAATGAATGTTAATAAATAATAGTGAATAATAAACAAAAGTAAGGTTGAATTTGGATTTGGAGGGAATTTTCTAGTGGAAAAAGGTCAATAATAATAAATAATAATAAATGATAATAAATAATAATAAATGACAATAAATGATAATAAATGATAATGAATGATAATAAATCACAATGAATGATAATGAATGTTAATAAATAATAATGAATAATAATAAACAAAAGTAAGGTTTTGCAGCAATTATCGTGTTGGAATTTGAATTTGGAGGGAATTTTCTAGTGGAGGCAGGTCAATAATAATAAATAATAATAAATGATAATAAATAATAATAAATGATAATGAATGATAATAAATGACAATGAATGTTAATAAATGATAATGAATGATAATGAATAATAAACAAAAGTAAGGTTTTGCAGCCATTATCATGTTGGAATTTGAATTTGGAGGGAATTTTCTAGTGGAGGCAGGTCAATAATTATAAATTATAATAAATAATAATAAATGATAATAAATAATAATAAATGATGATGAGTGTTAATAAATGATAATCAATAATAATGAATAATAATAATAAAGAGAAGTACAGTTTTGCAGGCATTATCCTGTTGGAAATCAAACTTGCCGCCATTGTTTCTTCTGGAGGCTTCGGTTAGTGAACGTAGCACAGTTGGACTATTTTCCCGCCAAAATTCAAACTTCGCGCCATTTTTTCTGAAGGTTAGGTAAGTGGATGTAGCACAATTGGACTATTCTCCCACCAAAATCCGCCATCTTCGAAGACGTCATGCGCTGTTGCCAAGTCTACATGCCACCAACTTGGATGGCGTCATCGTCGCCGCCATCTTGAATAAATTTGGCAACAATGTAATGTGTCTTGGTGCCCCCTTTGTCCCCCTACTTGCATGAATTCTGATTGACATGTGGGTGTTAGGCTATGCAAGTATGTGCTTGAATGGAGAGACCTCATTCCAGATGATGGATATTATTTCTAACATGTAGAGTAAGACTAGAGATCTGAGAAGATAGTGTACATTTTTCCCACTTAGTACCTCATCGACACATCATCTACTGCTACTGTTTGTGCTCCTTGTCAATCAGTCATCGTCTATAACATATTGTATATATCGTGGAACGTCTGATATGGACCAGAGACAGAATGCAATGGAAATAGTATAGAATTATACGTTTGAGGGAGTCGAAAATACCTCTTACATACCACGTTCCTTAGCGGAATCACTTACAAAGTCATTGATTTTATGACGAGGCTGAATCGTTGGCTGAGAAAACGTATTCGTACGATCACGCTATTTGCACGGAAAACACCACCTCATTCAGAGGTAATGTCGTACCTCGATTTGTAAAGCGGGTATAGCATTTAACATGGATACTTGTGTGCATCTGTAGAACGAAGACCGCTTGTGATAGTAACATGCAGTAGCTGTTGGGATAGAGTTGTTTGCTTTAATATCCGGTCGATTACGTCTATGACGTGGTGGTAAGACTTGCAAGAAGAACGTAAGACACATGCACACGAATAGTTGATTTTGGGTCTGTATTATTTCGTATGGTAGGCAAACACTTATTCAGGAAATATATACTTTTTTCAGGTGCTATACAGGTATAAAAGATAAGTGCACTGTTTCTGTAAAATGTGTGAATATTGTATTGCAAAGTTAGTCTGGTTTACATTGTTTACAATGTCTATATATTGCATTGTAAAGTTAATATGGTTTATGCTATGGCCTGACTAGAGAGGCTGACTGTGTGTAATATCGTGAAGGATGTATAGATTGAGCACATTGATAAAGACTAGGGTATGAGAGAGAGTTTTTAGGTGGAAAATTATAAGCGCTATAGATAATGAAGCACAGTCGTCAATAGGAGACATTATGTGTACAATGTTCGGTGTCAGACTGTAGCAGAAATGGTGAAATTCAATTGTAGTTACATTTGCAAATATATTCCGGACTTCGAATATTCTTGTATGTCTGGTATGTATTTGATAAACTGGAGACAATTTTGATAGTTTAACTGTCAATGCAATTTTGTGATCTGTGTAAAATAACCGCTGGCAGTCCGAGAAAGAACAGGTGGATGGTGCTTCGATAACTGCAACATAAGTAATTCGGCGTGTAAACTCGGTAAGAGCGAATCGGAATGCTCAATTCATTGACATCGTTTGTGCTGTGATATAGGAGCCTCTACATAGCGGTGAGAACATTTGCGTGTGTTTAGAGCAGGAAGGTTATCACTTTATGTCCAGGAGGAAGACTAGATTCGGCTATATTTTAGTAAACAGGTTCTGATAGGGTAAGAATTTTCGTGCATACAAACTGAGGTATGAAGAAAGCATGCGTTAAGTATTTCTGGGACACTATACAGTTCCCGAGAGGTCGACTTGGCTCTTATTTTTTGCAGAGCGATGTGACGTAAGAATGAGATTGGGAAGGTTTTTAGATGAGTTTGTAATTATGTGCATGCACTTGGCGGTGTTGCGTCAGTCACGCTGGGGAGCGGGTACGTGTGGTTGAGCGTGAGTGTCGACACGCTCTGTGCTATTTTGCCTTCAATGGCAGAAAAAATCGGCACCTGGAGATGCCTCGAATATGAGACTGGTGTGAGCGCTGCTTGGAATGCAACTTTCATCGGTGTTCGATGGCGGCAGCTGGCAGGTGCGACGGAGCGTGCGGGGCTCAAGCTGTGGCTGCCTCACTTCGCGGCTGTTGTGACACATGTGGTGAATCATCAGTCAATCATTACTTATAGTCCGTCAGAATCGCTAAGGGTGGAAACCAGGTTCTGCTATTGTGGAATGGAATTCTGAAGCGTCTTCGCCGAACTGCAGTTAGAGTGAGGGTAGCGAGGAACGCCGAAAGTGTGTGGTTCTGCTCGGAGTGCACGCTGTGTAAATAAACGCCCAGTCACTAACAGTGCCTACATACAACTTTGGTCTGTGTTCGGCTGCAGCTCACGGTTGTGCTCCCGCCCGATCACGTCAGCACGTGTGTGTAGCTGAAAACGTATCTCGGTAGGAATTTTCTCAGGTGTTACGTATGAATGGGGGTGCCACCACCTCATGCTTGCAGAACCCGAGCAGGGGCTGTGCGTGGTTTGACATCTGCGGGATGCATGACTTATCGCTACCTCCTGTGGACAGGATGTGGTGGAGGGTGCTTGCGCATATTGAATGCATTATTTCAGTAGTCGGTCTGTAGGACGTGATATGCGGTATTTGGACAGTTTACAAGTACTTAGCATATCTACACATCAATGTGCTGTATTACTTAGGAGCACTTTACATGTCTGTACTGAGATTATTTCTGAAAATTAGGAGTTGTTTGCATGTTTGCAGACTGTGTATTGTGACCTCAGGCATAACATGGCGAGTCTTTTGCGCAAGCGTGATAAATACATTTAATCTCTAAAGAAAATGTTTGAAACTAAATAGAATGAACTCCTTCCTTACACCCCCCCCGCCCCCCAGCAGCCCAGAGCAGGCTGAGTCATTTTCCCTCACGATCTTGATATACCTCACGAAACGGACGACAGTGTCGTAGACCTTGTGGAGAACGTACTGTTTACTGCCATCATAGATAACTGTACTCCTGTCATCATCTGGTGTCACTGCGGCGTCCTCTGACAGTGAGGAAATGTACTAAGACAGTTGGGGTCTGGAGCTAGTGGTGAACACACTAGGTGGCGCCATCTTACATTACGGTACTTGCGTCACTACAGTGTCCTCTAGTGACATCGATATGAACTAAGTCAGTTGGGCTATGGACTCAGTGGCGAATACACTTGGTGGTGGTGGTGTCTGTAATTGTTTAAATAAAGGCTGATGTATGATTTCGACAGTTGACAATTAGCAAGCAGAGTCTTTTATGTGGATTATTATTTTGACAGTTTAGGAATTGTTTGGCTATATGGACGTAAGTGCTGTGCGTTGTTTATGAGTGGTTTGCAGGTCTGTATGCTGTGGGGCATGTCAGAGCGTGTGTTCTGTGATACATATACTCCATCCCTAAATAAATTGCTCGCAAATAAATAAAGTACACTCCTTCCTCCATCCATCAGCCTAGTGTGGGCTGAGTCCTTTTACCACCGGCCCCTAGGAAGAGGTGGCAGTCTGGCGACTTAGGTTTGGTAGTGGTGATGGTGAGCTCCGTTTGCAGCAATTTTCTTACGCTGGTAGCGAAAACGCAAGTGAGCTTTGTTTACTGACATATTTCACACTTGGCACCTGATTCTAGGAGGAAGTGGCGGTTGGGTGGCTGAGGTTAGTGTTGTGGATTGGCAAGACAGCCAACCCACTATGAGAGGAACCCGAAAGGCACGCGTTTTAGCTCACGCATGCTGGTGTGAGGTCTGGAACAGGTCAAGGAAATGAGACTAGCAAAAAAACGACGTAGGTGTGGAATACTTAACTTTAATCCATAAATGGTGAACATCGCTCTGGACGGTACATGTTTTACAGTATCAATAGTAACTGGTAATGGGGGAGTGTCTCCCGACAGTGCGCACTTGGCTGTTTTGACGTTTGGCTGCCGGAAGTCCCTTCAGTAAACACTTTGCTGCGAGGACGGTTTTCATGCAGTGCAGTTGCATCAGTATGGAGATCACTGAGTTGCACACGTGAATACTGAAGGAATTAGTTAAGCACGAAGTAATTTCCATCTTATGATTTAGTCCTTCATGTGATAAATACATTTAATCTCTAAAGAAAATGTTTGAAACTAAATAGAATGAACTCCTTCCTTACACCCCCCCCCCCCCCCCCCCCGCCTCCCAGCAGCCCAGAGCAGGCTGAGTCATTTTCCCTCACGATCTTGATATACGTCACGAAACGGACGACAGTGTCGTAGACACTGTTCAATAAACAGAATAGTGTAAAAGTTCCGCAGTAGGCCCATACTGAAATTTACGTAATTGATATATGTGCGTACAGATTCGCCGAAATATTCTGCCGATTAGTGTCAGGTTTTTTTTCCCTTTCTTTCTGTGCATCTTAGTTGTTATAACGAAATGTGCGCAAAATATGGAAAATAAATGTGGTTAAAAGGTTAACACAAGGCTATACTGCTCGTAAGTCTGCTACCTCGGTTTATTTCGCATTCACATGTAGGGGGACCAAACCGGGGAATATGAAGTATTTTTAATATTTTGGACGACGAAAAGCGGCTTTTAAGTAGCCATAGTATAGTTCCAGCCCTGTTGAAAACCTGCATAAGGAATGCTGTACGGTGAAAAAAAGATCATGGCTAGACCTGAACAGAGTCATAATTTGTACAACTCTAGAAAACGTCTTTAGCTTCCAGCAAAAAAAAAAAAAAAAAAAAAGCTGAAGATCTTGAAACTGTTTACCCTGAGCTTAGATATAATGTAATGGATAATGCTACATGGCCCAAAAATATTGTGATGTATCGTTTTTTTTTTATTCCATAGTGTCGCCAATATTCCTGTGAAATAATCTTTTCTGTGACAAACAGAAAGAAGAATTAAGTGTAAACGGGTCACATACTGCTCAGAAAGTTATTCCCATAATGCCTGTATCTTAGAACTAAACTTAATGTGTTATCACTTTTTATAGAAGTGAAGCCAATTTTACTGTGTGTGTAAACATTGGTTATCAGCACAAGAAGCAGGGTAGTATAACTGAATTGAATGTCTAAATTCAATAAGTGCATGGTGCAGAACACCTGCTTCCTTCGGTGGTGTATCTAAATATACCAACAGAAAATCTAGTGTTAAAGAAATTGATTTAAAAAGCTACTGTGTGGACCTAGATTTTGAGTTGGCTGCTTGGGACTTATTAAATCTTATTATAATAATTGTTGTCTAGTATACCATTCTCCAGATGGCAACTTTGAAAATTTTCTCATCTAAATAGAATCTTGGCTGTGCTATTTTATGCACTTGAAATCAGAAATTCCACTGGGTGTTCATTTCAATGTACGCTTTTGCAAGGAGAGTTCTAAGGAGGAAAATTTATGAATCTATTAACAATTTATGGACTATTTGTAGCATGTCATTTACCAACCAGAGGTGATGCCTGCCTTGACACTGTTATCCCAAATCTAAATACATGGGACTATGAGATGACTTTAGTTGACCCAATGACGTCTGCCAACAGAGCACTAGTCATGGGACTTTATACAAAGAGAACTAATAACTCAAATCCTAGTCATGGGACTTTATACAAAGAGAACTAATAACCCAAATCCTTTACCAAACACTGTTACAGACCAATTATAATGTTTCATTGTGCAATTCAGTTTTATTTACACAATTAGATATCACTGAATTATAGAATACAGTTTGAATGAGCCAAGATGGTGGGACAGCATTATTTTAGTATACCATGATTAATAAAACTCAAAAAATGCACAAGTAAATTTAAATTTTTATTCACCTTCAACTACATGGAATATCTCTCTCTCTCTCTCTCTCACACACACACACACACACACACACACACACACACACACAAATTGCCATAATGTACAAGACCACCTTTATGTGCATTAACAATATTAGGAAAAGGATAGTTTGCTATTCACTGTAAAGGTGACATGTTGAGTTGCAAACAGGCACAATGTAAAGACTGTTACACATTTAGCTTTTGGCCAAAGACTTCTTCAGAAAAGAAAACACAAAAAGATTTACACACACAAGCACACTCCCTGCACACATCTCCACTATCTGGAGTGGGAGATATTGGTCATGTGTGCTTGCTAGTGTTAATCTGTTTGTGTTTTGTTTTCTGGAGAAGGCTTTGGCCAAAAACTAAATGTGTAACATTCTTTACATTGTGCCTGTCTGCAACTCAACATGTCACCTTTACAGTGAGTGGCAAACTATTTTTTTCCTAATATTGTTGATATTCCAACCTGGAGTTTACTTTTTTTTTTTAACACTTAATCACCCCTCACAAAATCCTTCTCTGCTTTGTGGAAAAAAATCTAGCCTGAGATTCAATCTTGGCATTCACATTTACTGTGTTTTCTTCTGAGAAAGAAAAATCTTTATTAAGATTGCCAATGATCTTCTTCAGATCCTTCAATACTTTGGCCTTAGTCTCCGGTCCACACTGTGTTCCTTTGCTGAGTGCAACTATAGTTTCACAGTGAGACATCACATCCTGTTCAAATGTGTCAGCAGATTTTTCTGAATTGCCAGAAAGCAATGCTGACATATATTCATTGTCTGCACTAGAGGGCAAGGAACACTGTTCACTCTCCTGGACAGCACCAGACAATGATTTGGCACATGCATGTATATGCTTACATATGTTAAAATTCAAAATGTTGTCTAAACAGCTGCATTTATACGAATGTACACATATGTTGCAGGTGTTACACTTAAGTGAACATTTTCTTTCGCATATCAGTTCTGAATTTTTTACAACAACATACACTTCACAACCAGGGGAAGAAAAAACTTCCCACAACCCTTCACCCCTGCATAAAATCTTCCCATTTGTTATAGCTGAGCTATCGTTGTGGCTTGCTTTCACTCTTGACGCCCTAGAGCACTGTTTACGTTTTGAGAGCTTCACTAAGCCCTCATATACTTTGTCTCTCACTAAACTAACAAAGCATTTAATGACTTATCCAGCCTTCTGCACTTTTTCCCTTCTAGATAACTGTATTTAATAACTTTATGTAGGGACTCCAAGTAATTGTTTGTATTAATGCCCAATCGGTGCCTAAAACAATACGCCCACTTTTCCACTCGCTGGCAGTACATCTTAAAGTACCTGCTAAATTCTGCAGTATCCGGATCATTCAATAAGTCTTCCACCACTTTCTCCAGACTACAACTAAATACATCTATATCCAGTTCAGTCTGAAGTCGCTTTAGTGAACTAAACACTGCTGATTTTTTCTCACTACACCCAGAAATTCTCCTTAAATTCTTAGACCAGTTCCGTTGTATATGCCAAAAACACAGCAACTCGTTTGGTACAGGTCCCATTACTGCTGACCATGCATTACAAAATGCTGGTGCATCGTCAGACATAAACACATTGATCTTTACAGTGCCCACCCTTTCTCTCACACATTTGAAATAAAAAGACAGTAAGCACATGTCTCCCCTATTTGAAAAACAAAATGCAACTGGCATTCCAGCAGCATATCTATCAACAACGACAATAGTAAAAAGTTGAAAATCGTATGCAGTCATGCCATGAGTGCCATCCACACATATTTTATCTTCTCCATACTTTAGAAGTCTTCATCTTGAAAATTAGGATCCACTTGTTTTTGCTGCTTGAAATACAGTACTGGGTTGTCACTTTGTCTCTTCATTTCTTCAACCCACAATTTCACAATCACTGCATCATTTTCATGCTTCTTCGTTGCATAACCAATATCAAAATCCCTTTTTATATTATGCAAATCTTTTTTCTCAAGGAGATGGATTCTCTCCACACTTGCAGCGATTGGTGCACTTCGGACATCTTGTAAAACTCGTCCAGCAGGAACACCCTGTGACAGCCGTCCTGAAAAAAGGAAAAAAAAAGGAAATAAAAATGAAGCACATTGATAGACCCTACGTCTGTTCACACAAATAAATTTGATAATTTCATGTTTCATGTACATAAGTGTAACATAATCCATTTCACCTGAAACGTCCCCTTAGGAACAATTATACACGACTGTGCTGATAAACCTCTTACACTATTTGCTTTTCAAACAGCTGAGCAAAACTGAACGTACTCAAACATTCACTAAAGTGACACACAATATTTTTAGCGCAACGCAATCTGACTATCAAAGATCCCTGCAAAATAATGGCCCCGAGTAACATTAAACTACACCTTTCAGAAATCACTTACCTCACAAAAATCTTCATTACTCGAACTACTGCAATACAGCGAGCACCACTACTGCCAGCTAAACAAAAGATTCAAACTACTGATATGGATAGTTAGCAAATGAAAGATATTAATAGAGAACAAACAATGTATTTACCTTAATAGTCATAATATATATAGCAGTTCATGACAAATTTCAAAACTCCGCCATCTCTCTCCCCACATCCACCACTGCTGGCGGCTCACCTCCAACTGCGCAACGCTACGCGCTGTTCACATCCAGCTGCCGCTGCCCAACACTACAATGGCAGACAACAATGCAAACTAGCCACAGACTGCACACAGCACAGCCAGTGATTTTCATATAGAGCGCTACGTAACGTTGCCAATAAGAAAACATAAACAGCCTACTTACACACCTGCCAACTCTGCCCTCTCGTTCCTATGCAGAAATGTTCTTCCAACATCTTGGGTGTGTCCCATATGTTTTGGAAAAAAAATTAAGCAGCATTTGTCCTCTGTTATTGTCTCTTGCACGTTGGATGGACAAGTACTGCCTATTTTATTCGTGCCCATACTTTTGACACACCTGGCACCTGTTCCTTTAGAATTGAAATTGAAAGAGCGATGGCAGTGGTAATATCGAACACGTTTTTCTAGTCGCTCCCGCTCCGAACAATTCATTACATAACGAACATGGTTTACTTTTTCGTAAGAAATTTTCCACTCTTCAAATTCTGAAAAAAATGTTAAGGCAGTATTTTTAAGTCATGTACTTGGGATCAACAAAATTTACTAAAATGTGACTAACACAATAAATATAAAATCAAACCTGCAAGACAACCAAATTCTATCTCCAGGCACTCAAAACTAACGTCATGGTTCTCTTGAATATGTGTTCTCAGTGTGTCATAGGTGAGAAACGAGAGAGAGCACTGTGGGCAAATAATGCGGCATTTCCGACTGTTTTCCTCCGACTTCATGCCATGCACAGTTATTTGATGACGTTTTAATGAACTGCATCTCATAAATGCAATTCCGCACTGGGGACACAATTCACTGCCTTTTCCTTTTTTAGACACATGGATATCAAGTTCATGAACTTTCCTCATGTGGGTGTAGAGGTTCTTTCGCATTTTAAACTCTGAACTGCATTCCTCACACTTATAGAGCGTTTCTTGGGAATCGCTCATGTTTGCTAAAACAAACTAAACAATAACAAGAAACAATAACAAAACGGAACAGCAGCAACGAAATAACAAGAAGCAGCAACAAAAAACGAAAGAAGTTAAATGGAGCACAAGGCAAACATCAACATGAATGGCGTCTTCGAACAGGATGCCTCGTCACGTGAAACCAACTTCCGGTCAGTAAACGTCAAAACAGCCAAGTGCGTACTGTCGGGAGACACTCCCCTGGTAATGGCGCCTTGCTAGGTCGTAGCAAATGACGTAGCTGAAGGCTATGCTAACTATCGTCTCGGCAAATGAGAGCGTATTTTGTCAGTGAACCATCGCTAGCAAAGTCGGCTGTACAACTGGGGCGAGTGCTAGGAAGTGTCTCTAGACCTGCCGTGTGGCGGCGCTCGGTCTGCAATCACTGATAGTGGCGACACGCGGGTCCGACGTATACTAACGGACCGCGGCCGATTTAAAGGCTACCACCTAGCAAGTGTGGTGTCTGGCGGTGACACCACAGTTAGTACAAGTGTCCTTTCATAAAGCACAATTTTTTTAGGTTAGTAGCAAAGGCGAAAGTGACCTTTCTTTACTGCCAGAATTCAAACTCGGCGACGGTTCCTAGGAAGTGATGGCAGTCTGGACCTTGAAAAGTAGTTGAAAGTAGATAGTTGAACACCTTTTCATAACTATATGCATTTGAAAATTGAATTATTTAATATGATTAAAACTGAAACGGAATTAAGTACTTAGGTAATTGATATGTTAGATGCGCATTGTGGGTGTTAGCATATTTGCAGAAGACTATGTCCAGCACGTGTATGGAGGTGGTGACCGAGGGTGTGTGATGTAAGTAGTCGGACGCCAGGGGGCAGCTGTGCGGCGCGTGTCCGATTATAACGCGCGCGCAAGAGAGAGAACAGACGATCTTCAGTCAGTTAACTTAGCGAAGGCGTTCTTCGTCGAGCAAGCCACATGGTGGACCGGCGATTGTGTGATACCAGGGCAGATTCTACTCCCCAGCAAACAACTTTTGCGCTGTCCGGTGGCCCCAGGGGTCGCCTCCTCTGCTGGCGACGATTTGAACTAAATCAGTTGGAGTATGGACCTAGTGGCGAGCGCACTGGGTGTTGCCATCTCTAAGATGTATACTAAATCTGTTGGAGCATAAGTGATGACCATACTGCTTGAAATAAAGACTTCAGTCCTTTTCCTGCCAATCGACAGGAGGTGACTTAGGTTAATACAAGTGTACTTTATTTGTCACGATTTTCATAGCTTAGCAGCGAAAATATAAGTGACCCCTAAAATTCAAAACGGCGAGAATTTGTAGGATGAAGTGGACTTAGGTTAGTGGATGTGACCCAATTGGTCTATTTCAGATCATTTTTTCGTAGGTGTGACCAATTTTTTTTATGGAGGGTTAGGTTAGTGGATGTAGCCCAATTGGCCTATCTTCCAGCTAAAATTCAAACTTCGCGCCAAAATCCGACATCTTGAATGGCGTCCTCTGCTGGTGGCTATGTGTATTAAGCCAGTTGGACTTCGGACCTCGTGGCGAACACATCTGCATGATATTGTTTAAATAATAATAAAGACAAGTCCGGTTTTACCGCCATTATTGTGCTGGAATTTGAACTTCCCGCCATTTTGCTTGGGGAGGGGGTTAGGTTAGTGGAGGTAGGCCAAGTGTACAATCTTACACCACGTGGTGGAAACACTGGGTGCAGCCATCTTGATTGACGTTATAGTCGCCATCTTGGATGACGTCATGGTGGCGCTCTCCGGTGGCGACGATATGTACTAAGTCAGTTGGAGTCCAGACCTCATGGTGCATACACTGGGTGTCGCCATCTTGGGTTACGTCACAGATGAGAACGTCCTCTGGTGGTGGCGATGTGTATTAAGTTAGTTGGAGTTCTGACCTTGTAGTGAACACACATGCACGGAATTGTTTAAATAAAGTATTATGTCCAAGCCCTTTTCCCACAATTCCTTAGCAGGTGGTGGCAGTCTGACGACTGAGATTAGTAAAGTGTCTTTTCTTTTGTGTCATTTTGTTAGCTTAGTAGACATATGGGAATTGAATTTTGTTTACAGCCAAGTAAGCTACTTTTGTGCGATTTTCTTTGCTTAGTAGAGATCGGTGTGGTCCATTACCCTGTTGGAATTTGAACTTGCCGCCATTTTCTAGGGGGTTGGGGTTAGGTTAATGGACATAGCCCAATTGGTTTATTTTTCTGCCATTTTCGTGGTGTGAATCATTATCCTGCTGGAATTTGAATTTCCTGCCAATTTGTTTTTGGAGGGTAAGGTTAGTGCAGGTAGCCCAAATTGACCTATCTTCCCGCCAAAATTCAAACTTCCCGCCAAAATCCGCCATCTTGGATGATGTCATGCGCTGTTGCCAAGTCTACAGGCCGCCATTTCGATGAAGTCATCGCCGCCATCTTACATAAATTTGGCAACAATGGAATGTAGGGCCATGCATACTTTGTCACACTACTCGACTGTAGTACGCAATGGCGACCAATTTCTGTGTCGCACTGTCAGTGTGAGGGTGCGAGAACAATAGAAAACGGGCAATGGCACATCGGTTACAAGCTACTAGAGCCCTGAGGTCGGTATTAGTCTCCTGCAGGTACGTCGGCAGTGAGTGTGTAGTATGCAATTGCGAAGCAATTTCAGTGTCGCATCGTCACTGTAAGAGTGAGAGAGTAATAGTAACATGGCGGTGGTTCATTTGGTTACAAGCTACTGGGGTCCTGAAGGCGTTATTTGTCGTTTGGCGATATGGTGGCAGCAAGCCTGTAGTATGCAATAGCGAAACAATTTCTGTGTCGGATCATCAGGGTCATGATGCGAGATTAACAATACAGGGACAGCAGTTCATCGGTTACAAGCTACTAGCGGAATTTGGGCGGTATTTGTCTCCTGCAGATACGTCGGTTGTGTGCCAATCACGAAGCCATTTCTACGTCGCATCCTCAGTATGACGGGTGCGAGAATAACAGTAAAGGGGCAGTGGTTCATCGGTTACAAGTTAGTAGAGTCCTGAGGGCGCTACTTGTCTCTTGGAGATACGGCGGCAGCGAGCCTGTAGTTTGCAATCGCGAAAGAATTTCTGTGTCGCATCGTCAGTGAGAGGGTGGGAGAATAACAGCAAAGTGGCAGTGGTTCATCGGTTACAAGCTTGGAGAGTCCTGAGTGCACTATTAGACTCTTTGAGATTCGACGACAGTGAGCCTATAGTAGGATATCGCGAAGCAATTTCTGTGTCGGACCGTCAGTACGAGGATGCAAGAATACCAGTAAAGGGGCAGCAATTCATCGGTTACAAGCTACTAGCATCCTGTGGGCGGTATATGTGTCTTAGTGATACGTCCGCAGCAAGCCTGTAGTATGCTATCACGAAGCAATTTGTGTGTCGCTTCGCCAGTTTGAGGTTGGGAGAATTACAGTAAAGGGGCAGTGGTGCGTCGGTTACAAGCTAGTAGAGGCCTGATAGCGGTATTAGTCTCTTGGAGATACGTCCACAGCGAGCTTATTGTATTTAATCGCGAAGTAATTTCTGTGTTGCTTCGTCGGTATGGGGGTGCCAGAATAACATTAAAGGGGAAGTGGTTCATCGGTTACAAGTTACTATAGACCTGAGGATTTATTAGTCTCTTGGAGATGTGTCGCCAACGAGCCTATAGTATGCAATCGCGAAGCAATTTCATTGTCGAATCGTGAGTGTGAGAGTGAAAAAATAAGAATAAATGGACAGTGGTTCATCGGTTACAAGTTACTAGAATCCTGAGGGGGGTCTTTGTCTCTTGGTGCTACGTCGGCAAAGAGCCTGTAGAATGCAATCGCCAAACAATTTCTGTGTCGCAATATCAATGTGTGGGTGCGAGAATAATAGAAACCAGGAAGTGGTTCCTCAGTTACAAGGTACTGGAGTCCTGACGGCTGTAGTAGTCTCTTGTGGTACGTTGGCAGCGAATCTGTAGTATGCAACCACGAAGCAATTTCTGTGTCTCATCGTCAGTGTGAGGGTGCGAGAATAACAGTAAAGGGGCATTGGTTCTTCGGTTACAAGCTAGTAGATTCCTGAGGGCGCTGTTAGTCGCTTGGAGCCTGTAGTATGTAATTGCGAAATAATGTCCGTGTAGGACCGTCAGTGTGAGGGTGCGAGAATAACAGTAAACGGGCAACAATTCATCGTTTACA
This sequence comes from Schistocerca cancellata, assembly GCF_023864275.1. Classification (NCBI taxonomy): domain Eukaryota; kingdom Metazoa; phylum Arthropoda; class Insecta; order Orthoptera; family Acrididae; genus Schistocerca; species Schistocerca cancellata. Next base: position 58,074,169 of record NC_064629.1, on the reverse strand, counting down.
AGCTACTAGCGTCCTATGGGCGGTATTTGTGTCTTGAAGATACGTCAGCAGCAAGCCTGTAGGGTGCAATGGCGAAGCAGTTTCTGTGTCGCATCGTTAGTGTTATAGTGCGAGATTAACAGAAAAGTGGCAGTGATTCAACCGTTACAAGCTTCTAGAGTCCTGAGGGCGATCTTTGTCTCTTGGAGAGACGTACGCAGGATGCCTGTAGTATGCAATCACGAAGCTATCATTGTGTCTCACTGTCACTGTGAGGGGGCAAGGATCACCCTAAAGTGGCAGTGGTTCATCGGTTACATTAATACTAGAGTCCTTGGGGCGGTATTAGTCTCTTGGTAAAACGTCGGCAGCGAGCTTGTAATAAGAAATGGCGAATTAATATCAGTGTGACATTGTTACTGTGTGGGTGTGAGAATAACAGTAAAGAGGCAGTGGTGCGCTGGTTACAAGCTTCTAGAGTCTTGAGGGCGGTACTAATCTCTTGAAGATACGTCCGCAGCCCATGCTACTCTATCCTGTGCAAGCTTCTTCATTTTCCCGTACTTACTGCAACCTACATCTTTCTGATTCTGCTTAATGTATTCATCTCTTGGTCTCCCTATACGATTTTTACCCTCCACACTGCCCTCCAATGCTAATTTGTGATCCCTTGATGCCTCAGAACATGCCCTACCTACCGGTTACTTCTTCTTGTCAAGTTGTGCCACAAACTCCTCTTCTCCCCTATTCTATTCAATACCTCCTCATTAGTTATGTGATCTACCCATCTAATCTTCAGCATTCCGTAGCACTACATTTCGAAAGCTTCTATTCTCTTCTTGTCCAAACTATTTATCGTCCATGTTTCACTTCCATACATGGCTACACTCCATACAAATACTTTCAGAAATGACTTCCTGACACTTAAATCTATACTCGATGTTAACAAATTTCTCTTCTTCAGAAACGCTTTCCTTGCCATTGCCAGTCTACATTTTATATCCTTTCTGCTTCGACCATCATCAGTTATTTTGCTCCCCAAGTAGCAAAATTCCTTTACTACTTTAAGTGCCTCATTCCCTAATCTAATTCCCCCAGCGTCACCCGACTTAATTCGACTACATTCCATTATCCTCGTTTTGCTTTTGTTGATGTTCATCTCATACCCTCCTTTCAAGACACTGTCCATTCCGTTCAACTGCTCTTCCAAGTCCTTTGCTGTCTCTGACAGAATTACAATGTCATCGGCGAACCTCAAAGTTTTTATTTTTTCTCCGTGGATTTTAATACCTACTCCGAATTTTTGTTTTGTTTCCCATACTGCTTGCTCAATATACAGTTTGAATAACATCGGGGAGAGGCTACAACCCTGTCTCACTCCCTTCCCAACCACTGCTTCTCTTTCATGTCCTTCGACTCTTATAACTGCCATCTGGTTTCTGTACAAATTGTAAATAGCCTATCGCTCCCTGTATTTTACCCCTACCACCTTTAGAATTTGAAAGAGAGTATTCCAGTCAACATTGTCAAAAGCTTTCTCTAAGTCTACAAATGCTAGAAACGTAGGTTTGTCTTTCCTTAATCTTTCTTCTAAGATAAGGCATAAGGTCAGTTTTGGCTCACGTGTTCCAACATTTCTACGGAATCCAAACTGATCTTCCCCGAGGTCGACTTCTACTAGTTTTTCCATTCGTCTATAAAGAATTCGCGTAAGTATTTCGCAGCTGCGGCTTATTAAACTGATTGTTCGGTAATTTTCACATCTGTCAACACTTGCTTTCTTTGGGATTGGAATTATTATATTCTTCTTGAAGTCTGAGGGTATTTCGCCTGTCTCATACATCTTGCTCACCAGATGGTACAGTTCTGTCATGTCTGGCTCTCCCAAGGCCGTCAGTAGTTCTAATGGAATGTTGTCTACTCCTGGGGCCTTGTTTCGACTCAGGTCTTTCAGCGCTCTGTCAAACTCTTCACGCAGTATCGTATCTCTCATTTCTTCTTCATCTACATCCTCTTCCATTTCCATAATATTGTCCTCAAGTACATCGCCCTTGTATAGACCCTCTATATACTCCTTCCACCTTTCTGCCTTCCCTTCGTTGCTCAGAACTGGGTTTCCATCTGAGCTCTTGATATTCATACACGTGGTTTTCTTTTATCCAAAGGTCTCTTTAATTTTCCTGTAGGCAGTATCTATCTGACCCCTAGTGAGATAAGCCTCTACATCCTTACATTTGTCCTCTAGCCATCCCTGCTTAGCAGTTTTTCAATTCCTGTCGATCTCATTTTTGAGACGTTTGTATTCCTTTTTGCCTTCTTCATTTACTGCATTTTTATATTTTCTCCTTTCATCAATTAAATTCAATATTTCTTCTGTCACCTAAGGATTTCTACGAGCCCTCGTCTTTTTACCTACTTGATCCTCTGCTGCCTTCACTACTTCATCCCTCAGAGCTACCCATTCTTCTTCTACTGTATTTCTTTCCCCCATTCCTGTCAATTGTTCCCTTATGCTCTCCATGAAACTCTCTACAACTTCTGGTTCTTTCAGTTCATCCAGGTCCCATCTCCTCAATTTCCCACCTTTTTGCAGTTTCTTCAGTTTTAATCTATAGTTCGTAACCAATAGATTGTGGTAAGAGTCCACATCTGCCCCTGGAAATGTCTTACAATTCAAAACCTCGTTCCTAAATCTCTGTCTTACCATTATATAATCTATCTGAAACCTGTCAGTATCTCCAGGCTTCTTCCATGTATAGAACCTTCTTTCATGATTCTTCAACCAAGTGTTAGCTATGATTAATTTATGCCCTGTGCAAAATTCTACCAGACGGTTTCCTCTTTCATTTCTTACCCCCAATCCATATTCACCTACTATGTTTCCTCCTCTCCCTTTTCCTACTCTCTAATTCCAGTCACCCACGACTATTAAATTTTCGTCTCCCTTCACTACCTGAATAATTTCTTTTATCTCATCATACACTCCTGGAAATTGAAATAAGAACACCGTGAATTCATTGTCCCAAGAAGGGGAAACTTTATTGACACATTCCTGGGGTCAGATACATCACATGATCACACTGACAGAACCACAGGCACATAGACACAGGCAACAGAGCATGCACAATGTCGGCACTAGTACAGTGTATATCCACCTTTCGCAGCAATGCAGGCTGCTATTCTCCCATGGAGACGATCGTAGAGATGCTGGATGTAGTCCTGTGGAACGGCTTGCCATGCCATTTCCACCTGGCGCCTCAGTTGGACCAGCGTTCGTGCTGGACGTGCAGACCGCGTGAGACGACGCTTCATCCAGTCCCAAACATGCTCAATGGGGGACAGATCCGGAGATCTTGCTGGCCAGGGTAGTTGACTTACACCTTCCAGAGCACGTTGGGTGGCACGGGATACATGCGGACGTGCATTGTCCTGTTGGAACAGCAAGTTCCCTTGCCGGTCTAGGAATGGTAGAACGATGGGTTCGATGACGGTTTGGATGTACCGTGCACTATTCAGTGTCCCCTCGACGATCACCAGTGGTGTACGGCCAGTGTAGGAGATCGCTCCCCACACCATGATGCCGAGTGTTGGCCCTGTGTGCCTCGGTCGTATGCAGTCCTGATTGTGGCGCTCACCTGCACGGCGCCAAACACGCATACGACCATCATTGGCACCAAGGCAGAAGCGACTCTCATCGCTGAAGACGACACGTCTCCATTCGTCCCTCCATTCACGCCTGTCCGGACACCACTGGAGGCGGGCTGCACGATGTTGGGGCGTGAGCGGAAGACGGCCTAACGGTGTGCGGGACCGTAGCCCAGCTTCATGGAGACGGTTGCGAATGGTCCTCGCCGATACCCCAGGAGCAACAGTGTCCCTAATTTGCTGGGACGTGGCGGTGCGGTCACATACGGCACTGCGTAGGATCCTACGGTCTTGGCGTGCATCTGTGCGTCACTGCGGTCCGGTCCCAGGTCGACGGGCACGTGCACCTTCCGCCGACCACTGGCGACAACATCGATGTACTGTGGAGACCTCACGCCCCACGTGTTGAGCAATTCGGCGGTACGTCCACCCGGCCTCCCGCATGCCCACTATACGCCCTCGCTCAAAGTCCGTCAACTGCACATACGGTTCACGTCCACGCTGTCGCGGCATGCTACCAGTGTTAAAGACTGCGATGGAGCTCCGTATGCCACGGCAAACTGGCTGACACTGACGGCGGCGGTGCACAAATGCTGCGCAGCTAGCGCCATTCGACGGCCAACACCGTGGTTCCTGGTGTGTCCGCTATGCCGTGCGTGTGATCATTGCTTGTACAGCCCTCTCGCAGTGTCCGGAGCAAGTATGGTGGGTCTGACACACCGGTGTCAATGTGTTCTTTTTTCCATTTCCAGGAGTGTACATTTCATCAATTTCTTCATCATCTGCAGATCTAGTTGGCGTATAACCTTGTACTACTGTAGTAGGCGTAGGCTTCGTGTCTGTTTTGGCCACAATAATACGTTCACTATGCTGTTCGTAGTGTAGGCAGTGGGCGCGACCACTTCTGACACCAAATCTGTAGGCGGTGGGCGCGACCACTCCTGACACCAAATCTGTAGGCGGTCCGGTGGTCCCAGTCGCCTACGGTGGACTGGATGGCCGACCGGTGATCTCTCCAGTTGTCAGGATGCTAGGAAATGGCTGTAGAAGCGTCAGAAGCGCCAAAGAAGCATTATTAAATCATAACACCTTTATTCCTGGCGAATACAATGTGTCTTGGTGATGTCAACGACTTTTTCCGAGTACTCGCTTACTCGTAGCGATGACACCAGATCCGGGCCGCACAGTCTTGCTAGCGCAGCGCCGCGTGCTGTGACGTAGCGGAGGAATGGCCTTACTTCGGCGCGCGTGGCTGGCGGCGCCCGGCTGGCCGGCCGACTCGTGGCGGACAGCAGGCTGCTGCGCGTAGAGGCTGCTGCCCCTCTTCAGGAACCACACGTTTGTCTGGCCTCTCAACAGATACCCCTCCGTTGTGGTTGCACCTACGGTACGGCCATTGCTGAGGCACGCAAGCTTCCCCACCAACGGCAAGGGGGGGGGGGGGGCGGGGGGAAGAGCCTTTAGTATGCAGTCGCAAAGCAATTTCTCTGTCGCATCGTGAAAGTGAGGGTGCGAGAATAACAGTAAAGCGGCAGTGGTTCACCGGTTACAAGGCAGTAGAGTTCTGAGGGCGGCATAGGTTCAAAAAAATGTTCACATGTGTGTGAAATCTTATGGGACTTAATTACTAAGGTCATCAGTCCCTAGGCTTACACACTACTTAAACTAAATTGTCCTAAAGACAAACACACACACACCCATGCGCGAGGGAGGACTCGAACCTCCGCCGGGGTCAGCCGCACAGTCCGTGACTGCAGCGCCCCAGACCGCTCGGCGGCATTAGTCTCATGGAGATACGTCTTCAGCGTGCCTGTAGTATGCAGTTGCAAAGCAATTACTGTGTCTGCAACGTGAATGTGAAAGTGCGAGAATAACAGTAAAGGGGCAGTGGTTCTCGGTTTAAAGATAGTGGAGTCCTGGGGGCGGTATTAGTCTTTTGGAAATACGCCTACAGCGACTCAGTTGTATGCAATTGTGTTGCAATTCTGTGTCGGGTCGTCAGTGTGAGGATGCGAGAATAACTGTAAAGACGCAGCAGTTCATCGGTTACAGGGTACTACATTCCTGAGGGTGGTATTTGTCTCTTGCATATCCGTTAGCAGCGAGCCTGTGGTGAGCAATCGCGAAGCAATTTCAGTGTCGCATCTTTAGACTGAGGGCTCGAGAACAACAGTAAAGGGGCAGTGTTTCATCGGTTTCAAGCTACTAGTGCCTTGAGGCCGGAAGTAGTATCTTAGAGAAACGTCGGCAGCGAGCCTGAATTTTGCAATCTCGTTACAATGTTTGTGTGTCCCACTGTCAGTGTGATTGTACGAGGAACTCCGTAAAGTGGCAGTGGTTCATCGATTACAATCTACTAGTGTCATGAGGGCGGTATTTGTGTCTTGGAGATACGTCGGCAGTGAGCCTGTAGTATGCAACCACGCAGCAATTTCTGTCAGGCATCACCAGTGTGACGGTGCGAGGATAACAGTAATGGGGCAGTGGTTCATTGGATACAAGCTATTAGAATACTGATGGGGGATTAGTCTCTTGGAGATACGTCTGCAGCGATCCTGTAGTACACAACCGCGAAGGAACTTCTGTGTCACATCGTCAGTGCGAGTGTGCGAGAATAACAATAAAGAGGTAGTATTACACCGGTTACAAGCTACTAGAGGCCTGTGCGCAGTGTTAGTCTCTGGGATATATGTCGGCAGCGAGCCTGTAGTATGTAATCTGTGTTTCTTGTCAGTGTGAGGGTACGACAATAACAGTAATGGGGCAGTGGTTCATCGGTTAAAAGCTGCTAGAGTCCTGAGGGCGGTATTATTCTCTCGGAGATACGTGGTCAGCGGGACGGTAGGTTGCAATCGCGAAGTATTACCTCTGTCGCTTCATCATTGTTAGGGTGCGAGAATATTAGTATAGGGGAAGTAGTTCATCGGTTACAAGGTACTACAGTTCTGAGGGCGGTATTAGTCTCTTGAAGATACGTCGTATGCGTGCCTGTAATGTGCAATCGCAAAGTAAAACTTCTGTCGCTTCATCAGAGTTAGGGTGCAAGAATGACAGTTATGGGGCAGTGGTTCATTGTTTACAAGCTACTAGAGTGGTGAGGGAGGTTTGAGTCTCTTTTTGATACGATGGCAGCTAATCTGTAGTGGGCAATCGCGAAGGAATTTCAGTGTCACATAGTCAGTGTGAGGGTGAAAATATAACAGTAAAGGAGTAGTGGTTCATCGGTTATGAGCTACTAGGGACCAGAGAGCGGTATTAGTCTCTTAGGAATACGTCGGCGGCGAGAATGTAGCAGGCAATCGCGAAGGAATTTCTGTGTCGCACTGTCAGTGTGTGGGTAAGAGGATCTCCGTAAATTGGCAGTGGTTCATCAGTTACAAGCTACTAGAGACCTGAGGGCGGTATTAGTCTCTTTTAGATACGCCGGCAGCGAGCCTGGAGTATGCTACCGCGAAGCAACTTATGTGTCGCATCGTCAGTGTGAGGGTGCGAGAATAACAGTATAGGAGCAGTGGTTCATCGGTTACAAGCTACTAAGAGTACTGAGGGCGGTATTAGTTTCTTGGAGATACGTCGGCAGCGACAATGTTGTATGCAATCGCAAGGCAATTTCTGTGTCGCATCGTCAGTGTGATAGCGCGAGAATAACAGTAAATTGTCAGTAGTTCATCGGTTAGGAGCTACTAGTTCTGAGGGCGGTATTACTCTGTTGGAGATACGTCTTCAGAGAACCTGTAGAATGTGCATCGCTAGTCAAATTCTGAGTCCCATCGTCAGTGTGAGGGCGCGAGAATAACACTCAAGTGGCAGCAGTTCATCAGTTACAAGCTAGTATATTGCTGAGGATGGTATTTGTATCTTGGAGACACGTCGGCAGCGAGCCTGCAGTAAACATTTGCGTAGAAATTTCTGTGACGCATCTTCAGTGTGATGTAGCACGGATTACAGAAAAGGGGAGGTTATTAATCGGTTACAAGCCCTTAGAGCACTGAGGACGGTATTTGTATCTTTGAATTAGGTCAGGAGCGAGCATGTAGTTTGCAACCGCGAAGCAATTTATGTGTCGAATCGTCGGTGTGAGGGTGCGCGATTGACAGTAAAGGGGCAGTGACTCATCGGTTACAAGCTACTAGAGTCCTGAGGGCGGTATTAGTCTCTTGGAGATACGTTAGCACCGAGCCTGTAGAATGCGATCGCGAAGCAATGTCATGTCGCATCGTCAGTATAAGGGTGCGAGAACAACAGTAATGGGGCAGCGGTTCATCGGCTACAAGCTACTAGAGTCGTCACGGCGGTGTTAGTCTCTTAGAGATACGTCGGCAGCGAGCCTGTAGTATGCAACCACGAAGCAACGTGTGTGTCGCATCGTCAGTGCGAGGGTGCGAGAATAACAGTAAAGGGGCAGTGATTCATCCAGGAAACTAATCCAGAAAGTAAGGTCTCCTATTTTGTTATAAGTACATAGACCTGTTTGTTTCTACAATGGTTTACATCAGTTTACAGCTTGAACATTTAGCTATTTTTTGACATAATCACCATTTCAGTCGATGCACTTTTGTAGACGCTGTGGCAGTTTTTGTATGCCCATGTCATACCAGCTCGCCGCCGTGCTGTTCAGAAAATTATGAACCTCTTATTTCACCTCGTCGTCGGAGCTGAATCACTTTCCGGCCAAATGTTCTTTTAACCTAAGGAACAGGTGATAGTCACTGGGCGCCAAGTCAGGACTATAGGGTGGGTGGGTGATTATGTTCCACTGAAACTGTTGCAGGAGAGCAACGGTTTGCCGAACGATGTGTGGGCGATCGTTGTCATGGAGAATGTTTACGCCTTTGCTCAACATTCCTCTTCTCCGGTTCTGAGTTGCCCGTTTGAGTTTTTTCAGAGTCTCACAGTACCTGTCAGCGTTAATCGTGGTCCCAGTGGGCATAAAGTCGACCAACAATACCCTTTTACGATCCCAAAAAACGGTTGTCATGACTTTACCGGCAGAATGTGTTTGTTTGAATTTCCGCGCCTTTGGCGAAGAAGGATGCTGCCACTGGCGTTATTGTTGCTTGGTCTCAGGTGTAAAGTGGTATGCCCAGGTTTCGTCACCCGCAGTGCTTAATTTATAAACTTTTAGGTGCCGGAACGCTCCCCCTTCTACCACTTGCCACCCCCCCCTCTCCCCCGCCGACCACAGAGAGAGAGAGAGAGAGAGAGAGAGAGAGAGAGAGAGAGAGACAGAGAGAGAGAGAGAGACTTGTGATAAGACTTACAATAAGAAATCATTTTTTTAGAAAATACTGTTCTGAAATTCAGGTTTTTAAACCATAATATCTTATAATCAAAAACATAACACCGCAAGGTTCAAATATAAACAACAGCTGCCACCGCCTGCCGCCGTACCAGTGTCACTTTGCTCCATAGTTCTGCTTCATACGTATTGATGTTTTCAAATGCTGCCCGCCGCAACGTTCGAACAGTTGCTTTGTAGCTGGTCTATGAACGTGTGTTCAGTATTAATCAACAAGGCTACTAGCGGTTAATGACGATGAAGATATTCCTGTTCCATCTGGGTCTCGTACAATTCCGATTTCCCATGTCTTCACGAAACGTTAATTTCTATGACATAAATTACGACACGGAATAAAATGATTTCGTGAAAGCACATTATACAGACGTTCACATTCAAACACGGCTCACGTTATTTATTTCTCATTGACACACATAACATGAGACGTCGCCTTGCTACTACATCGCTGAGATTGTTGGCAGTCGTGAACAAAAGGCGATATGTAGCGATCACAACTCTGGAATGATACTCAACTTATCTTGGGTATACTGTACGTGCGTACACACACACACACACGAAAACACACACACACACACACACACACACACACACACACACACACACACACACACGAAAACACACACTTACACACTTACACAGTACCTCCTGCCAGTCACATTACGTTGGCGACCCATTGTCACGTTCACTTGTACTGGCGCAGCGGCAAATTATAGTTAACGTTGTGATTTAATACACGTGTACTACACTACTGGCCATTAAAATTTCTACACCACGAAGATGACGTGCTACAGACGCGAAATTTAACCGACAGAAAGAGGATGCTGTGATATGCAAATGATTAGCTTTTCAGAACATTCACACAAGGTTGGCGCCGGTGGCGGCACCTACAACGTGCTGACATGAAAGTTTCCAGCCGATTTCTCATACACAAACAGCAGTTGACCGGCGTTTCCTGGTGAAACGTTGTTGTGATGCCTCGTGTAAGGAGGAGAAATGCGTACCATCACGTTTCCAACTTTGATAAACGTCGGATTGTAGCCTATCGCGATTGCAGTTTATCGTATCGCGACATTGCTGCTCGAGTTGGTCAGGATCCAATGACAGTTAGCAGAATATGGAATCGGTGAGTTCAGGAGGGTCATACGGAATGCCGTGCTGGATCCCAAAGGCCTCGTATCACTAGCAGTCGAGATGACAGTCATCTTATCCGCATGGCTGTAACGGATCGTGGAGCCACGTCTCGATCTCTGAGTCAACAGATGGGGACGTTTGCAAGACAACAACCCTCTGCACGAACAGTTCGACGACGTTTGCAGCAGCATGGACTATCAGCTCGGAGACCATGGCTGTGGTTATCCTTGACGCTGCATCACAGACAGGAGCGCCTGCGATGGTGTACTCAACGACGAACCTGGCTGCACGAACGGCAAAACGACATTTTTTCGGATGAATCCAGGTTCTGTTTACAGCATCACGATGGTTGCATCCGTGTTTGGCGACATCGCGTGAACGCACATTGGAAGCGTGTATTCGTCATCGCCATCCTGGCGTATCATCCGGCGAGATGGTATGGGGTTCCATTGCTTACACATCTCGGTCACCTCTTGTTCGCACTGACGGCACTTTGAACAGTGGACGTTACATTTCAGATGTGTTACGACCCGTGGCTCTACCCTTCATTCGATCCCTCCGAAACCCTACATTTCAGCAGGATAATGCACGACCGCATGTTGCAGGTCCTGTACGGGCCTTTCTGGATACAGAAAATGTTCGACTGCTGCCCTGGCCAGCAAATTCTCCAGATCTCTCACCAACTGAAAAGTCTGGTCAATGGTGGCCGAGCAACTGGCTCGTCACAATACGCCAGTCACTACTCTTGATGAACTGTGGTATCGTGTTGAAGCTGCATGGGCAGCTGTACCTGTACACGCCATCCAAGCTCTGTATGACTCAAAGCCCAGGCGTATCAAGGCCGTTATTACGGCCAGAGGTGGTTGTTCTGGGTACTGATTTCTCAGGAACTATGCACCTAAACTGCGTGAAAATGTAATCACATCTCAGTTCTAGTATAATATATTTGTCCATCTGCATTTATTCTTGGTGTAGAAATTAATCCCTGGTCACCCGTGACAATTGAGTCCAGGAAGTTGTCCTGTTCTGCTGCAAGGAGGTGAAGAAATGCGGGGGAAGAATCAACTCGTTGCCGCATGTGGTCCTCAGTCAGCATGCGTGGCACCCATCTTGCGCACACCTTCCGGTAGTTCAATGTTTCCGACAAAATTCTGTGAACGGTGCTTCAGGAAACCTCAGGAACCAACGTGCAGAGATCATCCAGGGTGATCCGCCGATCTTCATGCAAGCTTTGCTCAACTGTAAGGGTGCCGTGTTTCCTCAGAAATTGACGGTCTTCCGCTCCTTTGTTCGTCGTGAATTTCGGTCTGACCTGCTACAAAGTCTCTACACCACTTACGAACATTTTTGACATCCATGCACGGCTCACCATACACGTCCGTCAATTAGCGATGGACTTCAATGGGCGCAGTGCCCTTTGCGTTGAAAAACTGAATAACTGGACGCAATTCGCACTTGGCGGTAACATCCAACGGGAGCTCCACTCTCAAAGGCTGCCAAGCCAAGACTGAGCCCCTCAGCCCGGCGTGCGCATGTTTACAACACCGCGTGAAGCACTGTTCATAAAAATGTGACCAACTGCCACACAAACAGAGTTCTGTACTTATACAAAATAGGAGACCTTACTTTTGGGATTTCCCTCCTATTTAAAGCTACTAGGATCCTGAGATTGGTATTAGTCTCTTGGAGATACGTCGGCAGCGAGCCTGTAATATACAATCACTAAGCAATTTCTGTGTCGCATCGTAAGTGTGATGGTGGGAAAATAACAGGAAACGAGCAGTGGTTCATTAGTTATAAGCTACTAGAGTCCGGAGGGCGGTATTTGTGTCTTGGAGATACGTTGGCATTGAGCTTGTTGCATTCAATCGCCAAGTAATTACTGTGTCGCATGTTCAGTGTGAGAATCGAGAATAACAGTAAAGGGGCAGCAGATCATCGGTTACAAGCTACTAGAAGCCTGAGATCGCCATTAGACTCTTGGAAAGTCATCGGCTGCGAGTCTGTAGATCTGTAGTATGCAATCGCGAAGCAATTTCTATGTCGCATCGTCAAAGTGAGGGTGCGGGAATAGCAGTGAAGATGCAGTGGTTCATCGGTTACAATCTACTTGAGTCCTGAGTTCGGTATTTGTCTTTTGGAGACACGTCGGCAGCAAGCCTGTTGTTTGCAATCGCGAAGCAATTTGAGTCACGCATCCTCAACTTGAGAATAGTGAATAACGGTAAAGGGGCAACAGTTCATCGGTTACAAGCTGCTAGAGGCCCGAGGGCGGGATCTGTGTCTTGGAGATACGTCGGCAGCGAGCCCTTAGTATGCATTCGCGAAGAAATTTCTGTGTCGCATCGTCAGCATGAGTGTGCGAGAGTAGCAGTTATGTGGAGGTAGTTCTTCGGTTACAAGCCAGTGGAGTCGTGAGAGCATTATTAGTCTCTTCTAGATACATCGACAGCGGGCATCTAGTATGCAATCGCGAAGCAATTTCTGTGCCGCAACGTCAGTATGTGGGTGCGAGATTATCAAGGAAGGGGCAGTGGTTCAACAGTAACAAGCTGCTAGAGTCCTGCTGTAGTATTATCCCCTTGGAGATAGGTCGACAGCGAGCCTGTAGTATGCAATCGCGAAGCAATTTCTGTGTCGCATCGTCAGAGTGAGGGTGCGAGATTAACACTTAAGGGTCTATTGTATCCGTCTCTTGGAGATGCGTTGTCAGCGAGTCTGTAATATGCAATCGGGAAGAAATTTCTGTGTCGCATCATCAGTGTGAGGGTGCGAGAATAACCATAAAGGGGCACTGGTTCATCGTTTACAAGCTAGTAGTGTGTGGAGGGCGGTATTTGTCTCTTGGTGATACTTTGGCAGCGAGCCTGTTGTATGTAATCGCCAAGTAATTTCTGTGTCGCATCCTCAGTGTGAGAATCGAGAGTAACAGTAAACGGGCAGCAGATTATCGGTTACAAGCTACTAGAATCCTGAGTTTGGCATTAGGCTCTTGGTGTGAAGTTGAGCCTGATAGTAGGGGATTCTATATTTTGTTTATTTCAAATGGTTTATTTCATTCTCTTGTTATGGTCAAGCATTAGCTGGCAGCTTCAGCTGCCTACAATTTTCTCGTGGCACGGTTTGGCAGCAGCAAGTCGGCACCGAGGTGGGGAATCTCGATCACGCACCCTCTTCGTGTGCTGACGATGTAACGCCGCTTAGGTGAGGCTGACCAAGCCACACTTTGGAACTTTCCATGCCGCCCCCACGGTTTTCTCGGCTCCTGATGAGTCAGGGTGGAGGTAATCGCGTGGCCGTGCTGGAGGTACCCTGCTGCCCATCGGCTGAAACCGCTCTCTCTGCCGCACGCCCTGTGGCTGTGAACATCGTTTTCTTTTGCCCAAGCTGCATCACCGAGGACTTTGTTTCTGTAGCTGCCACGCCATTCGGACTTGTCCGAAAGGTAGCCACCACTTTTCTTTAACTTCGCCCAAGTTTGCTGTGAACTACACTCCTGGAAATTGAAATAAGAACACCGTGAATTCATTGTCCCAGGATGGGGAAACTTTATTGACACATTCCTGGGGTCAGATACATCACATGATCACACTGACAGAACCACAGGCACATAGACACAGGCAACAGAGCATGCACAATGTCGGCACTAGTACAGTGTATATCCACCTTCTGCAGCAATGAGGCTGCTATTCTCCCATGGAGACGATCGTAGAGATGCTGGATGTAGTCCTGTGGAACGGCTTGCCATGCCATTTCCACATGGCGCCTCAGTTGGACCAGCGTTCGTGCTGGACGTGCAGACCGCGTGAGACGACGCTTCATCCAGTCCCAAACATGCTCAATGGGGGACAGATCCGGAGATCTTGCTGGCCAGGGTAGTTGACTTACACCTTCTAGAGCACGTTGGGTGGCACGGGATACATGCGGACGTGCATTGTCCTGTTGGAACAGCAAGTACCCTTGCCGGTCTAGGAATGGTAGAACGATGGGTTCGATGACGGTTTGGATGTACCGTGCACTATTCAGTGTCCCCTCGACGATCACCAGTGGTGTACGGCCAGTGTAGGAGATCGCTCCCCACACCATGATGCCGGGTGTTGGCCCTGTGTGCCTCGGTCGTATGCAGTCCTGATTGTGGCGCTCACCTGCACGGCGCCAAACACGCATACGACCATCATTGGCACCAAGGCAGAAGCGACTCTCATCGCTGAAGACGACACGTCTCCATTCGTCCCTCCATTCACGGCTGTCGCGACACCACTGGAGGCGGGCTGCACGATGTTGGGGCGTGAGCGGAAGACGGCCTAACGGTGTGCGGGACCGTAGCCCAGCTTCATGGAGACGGTTGCGAATGGTCCTCGCCGATACCCCAGGAGCAACAGTGTCCCTAATTTGCTGGGAAGTGGCGGTGCGGTCCCCTACGGCACTGCGTAGGATCCTACGGTCTTGGCGTGCATCCGTGCGTCGCTGCGGTCCGGTCCCAGGTCGACGGGCACGTGCACCTTCCGCCGACCACTGGCGACAACATCGATGTACTGTGGAGACCTCACGCCGCACGTGTTGAGCAATTCGGCGGTACGTCCACCCGGCCTCCCGCATGCCCACTATACGCCCTCGCTCAAAGTCCGTCAACTGCACATACGGTTCACGTCCACGCTGTCGCGGCATGCTACCAGTGTTAAAGACTGCGATGGAGCTCCGTATGCCACGGCAAACTGGCTGACACTGACTGCGGCGGTGCACAAATGCTGCGCAGCTAGCGCCATTCGACGGCCAACACCGCGGTTCCTGGTGTGTCCGCTGTGCCGTGCGTGTGATCATTGCTTGTACAGCCCTCTCGCAGTGTCCGGAGCAAGTATGGTGGGTCTGACACACTGGTGTCAATGTGTTCTTTTTTCCATTTCCAGGAGTGTATGTTTCGCCCACCACTTTGTCTTGGCTCACCCTTGCCTCCACAGGCCTGACTCATTTGCCCATTTGAATTTCCATCTGTTGGTTTCTCTACAATAAATGCCCTCATTTCAAGAAAAGTTGTCAGAACAATTTCTTTCTTTACATTCGGCGACCGCCTTAGCCGCTCCTAACAGAGCTGTTCCTGCACAAACTGGTGTCGGAATCGGGATCCGTTAAATTTAAGTTCTTTTGGCGAGGGTATCTTGGCAGTAGCCCCATGTCATTACATCATTAGTATTTTTCTACGTACAATGAGCGGTACGCCGTAGTGGGACGCTTCCACTGCATTACGATTTTAGAGCCGAGAATTTTGCGTGTATAGAATGCGCCAGCCGGCCGCCACATTCGCACCGCAAGGTACGTGGCTGAGTCAGTAGAAACGCGAGACAGACGTCGTCGCGCCGTCCACCGCCGCGTGAGGGGCATGCAGCCAAGTGCCGGGCGAGCCACCAACACGTCCGCCGCCGCCCGAGGCTCCAGTAGCAGCCAGCCTGCATTTATGACAGCCGCCGAGGATCCTGTTGACCGCCTTCAAACTTTAACGGATCGTACAAACATACCGCCGTTTGAGTCTCGTACAGGTTCCCGTATGGAGGACATAGTGATACACATCCCTGGGGTTGTGAAGCAGCTGAATGGGTTGAAAATAAATACATCACCAGGTCCTGATGGGATTCCAGTTCGGTTTTACAGAGAGTACTCTACTGCATTGGCTTTTTACTTAGCTTGCATTTATCGCGAATCTCTTGCCCAACGTAAAGTCCCGAGCGACTGGAAAAAAGCGCAGTTGACGCCTGTATATAAAAAGGGTAGAAGGACGGATCCTCAAAATTACAGACCAATATCCTTAACATCGGTTTGTTGCAGGATTCTCGAACATATTCTCAGTTCGAATATAACGAATTTCCTTGAGACAGAGAAGCATCAGCACGGCTTTGGAAAGCATCGCTCCTGCGAAACGCAACTCGCCCTTTCTTCACATGATATCTTGCAGACCATGGATGAAGGGTATCACACGGATGCCGTATTCCTTGACCGGAAAGCGTTTGGCTCGGTGCCCCACTGCAGACTCCTAACTAAGGTACGAGCATATGGGATTGGTTCCCAAGTATGTGAGTGGCTAGAAGACTTCTTAAGTAATAGAAGCAAGTACGTTGTCTCGATGGTGAGTGTTCATCGGAGGTGAGGGTACCATCTGGAGTGCCCCAGGGAAGTGTGGTAGGTCCGCTGTTGTTTTCTATCTACATAAATGATCTTTTGGATAGGGTGGATAGCAATGTGCGGCTGTTTGCTGATGATGCTATGGTGTACGGGAAGATGTCGTCGTTGAGTGACTGTAGGAGGATACAAGATGACTTGGACAGGATTTGTGATTGGTGTAAAGAATGGCAGCTAACTCTAAATATAGATAAATGTAAATTAATGCAGATGAATAGGAAAATGAATCCTGTAATGTTTGAATACTCCACTAGTAGTGTAGCGCTTGACACAGTCACGTAGATTAAATGGTTGGCTCTGAGCACTATGCGACTTAACTTCTGAGGTCATCAGTCGCGTCGATTAAATATTTCGGCGTAAAATTGCAGAGCGATATGAAGTGGGACAAGCATGTAATGGCAGTTGTGGGGAAGGCGGATAGTCGTCTTCGGTTCATTAGTAGAATTTTGGGAAGACGTGGTTCATCTGTAAAGAAGACCGCTTATAAAGCACTAATACGACCTATTCTTGAGTACTGCTCGAGCGTTTGGGATCCTTATCAAGTCGGATTGAGGGAGGACATAGAAGCAATTCAGAGGCGGGCTGCTAGATTTGTTACTGGTAGGTTTGATCATCACGGGAGTGTTACGGAAATGCTTCAGGAACTCGGGTGGGAGTCTCTACAGGAAAGGAGGCGTTCTTTTCGTGAATCGCTACTGAGGAAATTTAGAGAACCAGCATTTGAGGCTGACTGCAGTACAATTTTACTGCCGCGAACTTAAATTTCGAGGAAAGACCACAGAGATAAGATAAGAGAGATTAGGGCTCGTACAGAGGCATATAGGCAGTCATTTTTCCCTCGTTCTGTTTGGGGGTGGAACAGGGAGAGAAGATGCTAGTTGTGGTACGAGGTACCCTCCGCCACGCACCGTATGGTGGATTGCGGAGTATGTATGTAGATGTAGATGTAGATGTAGATGTAGAACATCACGGTCCGTCCACCTCTGGATTAGGTTATTTTGTGGCCCCTCTTTTTTTTGTAACATTCATTTCGTGGTCACTAGAGCCCCCTGATTTTGTAAACATGCCGATGGGAACTTGAGCAGCGGAACGGGGTACCCCCGGAGAGGCAGCTGCCTTGCAAGACCCTCTCGAAACTATCAATGCTAGAATGAACCAATTATTCATACGAAAACAAAAGTTAACTGAACAAAACCGCGTCTTGAAACAGATGCTGGCAGCCAGCGTGCGAACTCCTGTACCTGTGGCTAGCTCCACACTCGTAACAACTGTGCAACCTGTCACGGCTAATAATAATTTTGTCACTAATACAACTACCACAACTTCATCTAACATGGCAAGTGCAAGCAATTTTCCTGCGGCTTCTTTCATTTCCACCTTTTCTGGAAAGTCCCATGAAAATGTGGTTATGTTCATACAGAGTATTCGTGATGTGGGTCGTATTTGTGCCTGTCTGGATGATCTATTGGCCAACGTAGCCAGATTGAAGTTGACAGGGGAAGCAAGAAAGTTCGTAGAGACAGGGGACGAATTGCGTGATATGCATGATTTTGAAGTTTTGGCCCGTGGATTAATTACGCGTTCTTCTGACACCAGAGGTATCAGATATTACCGAGATCGGTTATCAACATTTAGACAGAAGCCTAGTGAGGATTTTGATGCTTTTGCAGATCGCATACGAACTGTATCTTGTCGTAAAAAACGCGAAAGCGCCACTGAGAATAGGATTTTGCACTCGGAAGCAGAAGCTCTTGCTATTGATGTGTTTATTTGCGGCATTGACCAGCGGATTGGTGGAGAAGTTAAAGCGGCCTCTCCCGTCTCTCTGTTTGATGCTGTTCGTTTGGCAGTAGTACATGAAGATGTACTGCGCTTCTGTGCTGCCGCACCGCGTCCCCCTCCCCCCCCCCCCCAGTCATTACCAGTATTAGCAAGGGAAGTAATTTGTCCGCGTTGTGGGAGACCTAACCACATGGCAATGTACTGTCGCGCACCTCTGTGTACTATTTGCCAGACTGTAGGCCATCTCAATAATGTTTGCCCAACAAAGTCGCTATTTTCTTATCAGATGCGCTATCACCGCCGCAACGCAAGGTCAAATCTGGTAAACGAGTGTGGGTAGGCTCTGCCACCCACCCTCGCCCCCGACTAGAATAATACACCCGGTGAGAACTGGAGAGAATAAAGAGGTGGATAATATTAGTGTAAGTGGCATGCTCGGGAACAAATTAGTTAAGATTCTAACTGATACTGGTGCACAAGTTAGTGTGTTATTTGTAGAAAAAAATGATCAAAGGATGCTGCAGCCACCCTGATTTCATATTAGTGGTCTTGGAGAAGAAACAATTGTCCCTACAGGTACGTGTGTGGTGAACCTGCAAATAGATGAGAAAAGGGGGATTTCAGTATATTTTCGTCATCGTAGCTTTGTTTTCTAAATAGGTGAAATTTTATCATTTAAAGAAAGCAACTAGTAAGAAAATAGCTTCTACATTTGTAAAGGACTACTTCATTAGAGTGGGTACACCTAAGGCCATTTTATCTGACAATGGGAGCCAATTTACTTCAAAATTTCGGAAGGAATTTGTAGATGAACATAACATCAGACATATCTTAATGTCATCCTATTCACCTAAATGCAATCCAACTTCAAGAAGAATATAATAATTCCAATCCCAAGAAAGCAGGTGTTGACAGATGCGAAAATTACCGAACTGTCAGTTTAATAAGTCACGGCTGCAAAATACTAACGCGAATTCTTTACAGACGAATGGAAAAACTGGTAGAAACCGACCTCGGGGAAGATCAGTTTGGATTCCGTAGAAATATTGGAACACGTGAGGCAATACTGACCATACGACTTATCTTAGAAGCTAGATCAAGGAAAGGCAAACCTACGTTTCTAGCTTTTGCAGACTTAGAGAAAGCTTTTGACAATGTTGACTGGAGTACTCTCTTTCAAATTCTGAAGATGGCAGGGGTAAAATACAGGAAGCGAAAGGCTATTTACAATTTGTACAGAAACCAGATGGCAGTTATAAGAGTCGAGGGACACGAAAGGGAAGCAGTGGTTGGGAAGGGAGTGAGACAGGGTTGTAACCTCTCCCTGATGTTATTCAATCTGTATATTGAGCAAGAAGTGAAAGAAACAAAAGGAAAATTCGGAGTAGGTATTAAAATCCATGGAGAAGAAATAAAAACTTTGAGGTTCGCCGATGACATTGTAATTCTGTCAGAGACAGCAAAGGACTTGGAAAGAGCAGTTGAACGGAATGAATAGTGTCTTGAAAGGAGGATATAAGATGGACATCAACAAAAGCAAAACGAGGATAATAGAATATAGTCGAATTAAGTCGGGTGATGCTGAGGGAATTAGATTAGGAAATGAGACACTTAAAGTAGTAAAGGAGTTTTGCTATTTGGAGAGCAAAATAACTGATGATGCTTGAAGTAGAGAGGATACAAAATGTAGACTGGCAATGGCAAGGAAAGTGTTACCGAAGAAGAGAAATTTGTTAACATCGAGTATAGATTTAAGTGTCAGGAAGTCGTTTCTGAAAGTATTTGTATGGAGTGTAGCCATGTATGGAAGTGAAACATGGACGATAAATAGTTTGGACAAGAAGAGAATAGAAGCTTTCGAAATGTGGTGCTACAGAAGAATGCTGAAGAGTAGATGGGTAGATCACATAACAAATGAGGAGGTATTGAATAGGTTTGGGGAGAAGAGAAGATTGTGGCACAACTTGACTAGAAGAAGGGATCGGTTGGTAGGACATGTTCTGAGGCATCAAGGGATCACCAATTTAGTATTGGAGGGCAGCGTGGTGGGTAAAACTCGTAGAGGGAGACCAAGAGATGAATACACTAAGCAGATTCAGATGGATGTAGGTTGCAGTAGGTACTGGGAGATGAAGAAGCTTGCACAGGATAGAGTAGCATGGAGAACTGCATCAAACCAGTCTCAGGACTGAAGACCACAACAACAACAACAATGAATAGCTTACAACATACTACCACAGGATACTCTCCTTATGAGATCATGTTTGACCAAAAACCTCCTTACCTAATCAAAGAACTTATAGAGTTCCCAGCTTGTAAAAGAATAACAGCAGCTGAAGAAGAGGAGATAGTTAGAAGAACTATGAGAGATTATTATGAAAAAAGAAAGAAGTGGCTTGACAAACAGATAAAAAAACACGGAATTCAAAGTTGGGGACCTAGTTTTGATAAAACGTTGCACCAAATCTAAAGCACTAAATATAGAGACAAAGAAATTTTTTTATATTTATATATTTGAAATTGTTGAAAACCCACGCCCAAATGCTTAGGATATACATCCTAAGTTCAAAAGATTATTTGGACTCAGAAATGTTAAGCAGCTGAAATTATACAAACAGCCTCCATCACTCATATAACATCATAAGAATTGTCTTTGCTCAGGAGGTTGCAAGCTCTTTTTGCAATTTGGGGTTGGCGAACCCAAGGCTCCGAGCTGGTGTGACTCCTTCTTTTTCAAGTCACATCCTCTTCTACTTTTCTGTACAAACTCACCCTCTTCTTCTTTCTGATTCGGACAAATAGTTAGAGACTGGATGCCAAAAGGAACTGGTGCACTTATTTTATACTAAGCAAGCTGCATTTTTTCTGGTTATATGGATACAAGTACAAACTTTGGGCAGATTTAATAATGTGTGGTTTAATAATGCAACATATCTATGAATTTTGAGGAGAGTTGGCGTAATACTTACTTATGTCTGTACAGTTATTCTCACTATGCTGATAAAGTTATAATCTCATTGTGCTGATGACTTTGTGAAAAGCTGAGAAAATGTTTAGAGTTGGTGTGGAGTTTACATACGATATCCGTGCTGTTATAGAGACAATTTATTACTTTACAACTAAGATGTGATTAAAATTAGGCTACACTGTTTGTAGCTTATATTTGTGTTCTGATTTGGTTGGTCCTGTTACTATACCTATTGTGTCAAAGTCACTGGATAGACGTTCATTTACTGTCAAGTATGAAAATACTTTGTCATGATCCTGTCCTTAACATGTATTAGATCTAATATGTAATTGGAAAAGGAACATTTGTCAGAAAGAAATTTATTATGTTTGTATTACTTCTGTAATTCATCTATGGCATAAAGGAAATGGAATTTTATGTTGGAGATAGTTATTGGGACAGAAGTGTTCTGATTCCCAGGATTTAAGATTCACACAATTTTATTTTCATGTAATTTCTACCGCTTCAATGACCAAACCATTGGTAGTCTTAATTAATTATTCTTTTGCCATCTTAATACTATAAGACGTGGATGATATTTGCAACATGTCTGGTATCTGTACAAGTCATACTTTCTCCTCAGTATAGACATGAGGTGTTCTTTGTCTCAATGTCTACACAAATCTGAACTGTTGAATGCTGCTGTATGTTACAGCAAGTCAATGCTTTTCAATACATACAAATGTTAGCTTGTGTCTGATTCTTAATGAAAACTGGTTAAATTTCTCCAATGTCTTATAGAAAATACTCTGATAACCACTAATGAGTCAAGTGTAATGAGTAGCAGAGCAAAAAAACTAAAGATTGAAGATTTGTTCATGGTATAGTTATGGTTCTTACAGACATCTATTTTAAATTGAAGTCTAGTTGATTCACTAATACGTATCTGATGAGGGAATATATATTTATCATGCCTTCAGAGTGGCTGAACTAACCATCTTACTCCTAATATTAACCCATTAATATTTAACCACTAGTACTTCACCCTTTGCCTTAACCTATGTTGGACTTTACTTTATCTGTGCCCAATTTTAATTACTGTCTGATCTGATGTTGCTACATCATATCTAATGTGGTGATCACCAAGGAGAAATCTGTTAATTAGTTGTTGAGCAGTATGTATTCTGGAAGTAACCTGCTGGTACTTAATTTACTAATGTAAATCTGATTCTACAGTGGCAAGTGGCCATTGTGGCTCTCAGTCTCTACAAGAAGATGCTGAAAAATTTGAGCTTACGACTTTCAAGCTACGAGAACCAGGTGCCTTTGACAGTTATTGTGGGCAAATCCCTTTATTCGTCCTTGTGGTTTCCTGACCTGAAATTTTCATGTGGGTTCAGTTGTTCTAAAGTCTGAGTTTGACTTGTAAAGAAATGAGGACGTTTGATCCTACAAGTGGTGCAGTCATTATGTCTAGGTGCATTTCAACAGTTGAAAACTGACATAATTTTTCCATGAAAATAGATGTCTGAGAGGGTAACAATTACTGTTTCTTGTAAATTGCGTGGCAACTACCTTTACATGATACGATGCATACTATAACCATCTGTTTAATCTGGTCTGTATAGACATAATACAATGATATACTGTTACATGCAATATATTCCTTTATAATCACCTACTGTCAATGTAATTTCAAACTTATGAGTGTTTATTCATACGCACTGCTGCTTGTAATATTTTCTGCCTATAGTTAATACAATGATGTACTGTTACATGCAACATGGTTCTCAGTAATCACTTATTGTTAATGCTCTATTCCTTCAAAAGAAGTGCACTTACTATAATTAATCTACAACTTACAGGCACAAAATTAGAACTACTGATGTACTGCCATATACTATAATGGTCTGTCACGTGCAACCTAATTCTCTGTAATTATTCATTGTATATGTGGTAAACTGCTTTTTGTGGCATGCAGCCTACCCCAGCTATTATTAACAGCAGCATCATGACTATAACTGATCCTATCACTCTTCTAACGACTGTTTATTTATCAGTACTGCCACTCGAAAAACACACACACACACACACACACACACACACACACACACAGATATATATATATATATATATATATATATATATATATATATATATATATATATATATATGGCTATCACAAATGATTGAAGCGATTTCATAAATTCACTGTAGCTCCATTCATTGACATATGGTCACGACACACTACAGATACGTAGAAAAACTCATAAAGTTTTGTTCGGCTGATGCCGCACTTCAGGTTTCTGCCGCCAGAGCGCTCAAGAGCGCAGTGAGACAAAATGGCGACAGGAGCCGAGAAAGCGTATGTCGTGCTTGAAATGCACTCACATCAGTCAGTCATAACAGTGCAACGACACTTCAGGACGAAGTTCAACAAAGATCCACCAACTGCTAACTCCATTCGGCGATAGCGCAGTTTAAAGCTTCTGGATGCCTCTGTAAGGGGAAATCAACGGGTCGGCCTGCAGTGAGCGAAGAAACGGTTGAACGCGTGCGGGCAAGTTTCACGCATAGTGATGTGAAAGATTCAGTGTTTAAACCTCCTCTACCAAGAAACGTGCCAGAACTGTGAGCTCGCATCAACAATGCTTTCGAACTCATTGATGGGGACATGCTGCGCCGAGTGTGGGAGGAACTTGATTATTGGCTTGATGTCTGCCGAATCACTAAAGGGGCACATATCGAACATTTGTGAATGCCTAAAAAAACTTTTTGAGTTTTTGTATGTGTGTGCAAAGCATTGTGAAAATATCTCAAATAATAAAGTTATTGCAGAGCTGTGAAATCGCTTCAATCATTTGTAATAACCGTGTATATATATATATATATATATATATATATATATATATATATATATATATTCTTTGCCTTATATAAAATTTTGTAACATTATAAACTCATGAAATATGTCCTTGAACTTAATGTAAGACTTATATATGCCATGACATTTGGAAAAGGAACTTCTATATCACTTGCCTGAGATTCCAGTAACTTTTAATTTTATATCTCAGACCTGCCTCATGTTTAATTTTGAAAATGTATCAAAAAATTTCTTTTGCCATTGTCACACTTGACTCTGTGATGTTTAGCAAAAATATTGATGCATATGTAAGTATTTCACATAATGTGAACACTGTAACACTTGGATGATATGCCCAATGAGGCAGTTGACTTTGTTTATTTTTTGATATGAGATATGGTGTATTTGCTGCATTTGGCTATCTTATTTCTATTATTTCATATTTACATAATAATTTATCTTTTAGCAGCAACAGATATCAGAGGAATACAGTAATTCTGTACCTCACTTTAGTAATTTTCATGTATATGTCTCAGATATGTCACAGGTTTCAATATTTTATGTTTATGTAATTGTTTATGTTTGATCAAACCTAGTTACTAGGATGCGTGTTTTAAAAAATGGGACACTGGTTCATCGGTTGCAAGCTACTTTAGTACTGATAGCATTATTAGTCTCTTGGAGATACGTCGGAAGCAAGTCTGTAGTATGGATTGGCGAAGCAAATTCTGTTTCGCATCGTCAAAGTGAGTGTGCGTGTTTAAAAAGAAAGTGGCTGCGACTCATCAGATCCAAGCTACTAGAATCCTTAAAGCCGTTTAGTCTCTTGGAAATACGTCGATAGCGAGCATGTAGTATGCAATGGCGAAGCAATTTCTGTGTGGTATAGTCAAAATGGGGGGGGGGGGTGTTTAAAAATAAAGGGGCAGTGGTTCATCGGATACAAGCTAATAGAGTCCTGAGAGCGATATTAGTCTCCTGGTGATACGTCGACAGTGAGCCCTGTAGTATGCAATGGCGTTGCAATTTCTGTGTCACATCGTCAAACTGAAGGTGCATGTTTGAAAGAAAGGAGCAGTGGTTCATCGAATAGAAGCTACTAGAGTTCTGAGAGTGGTATCAGTCTCTTGGAGCTACGTCGACAGCGAGCATGTAGTATGCAATGGCAAAGCAATTACAGTGTCGCATCCTCGAAGTGAGGGTGCGTGTTTAAAAATAAAGGGGCAGTATTTCATAGGATACAAGCTGCTAGAGTCCTGAGAGAGGTGTTAGTCTCTTGAAGATCCGTCGACAACGTGCCTATAATATGCAATGGCGAAGCTATTTCTGCGTCTCATCGTCAAAGTGAGGGAGCATGTTTAAAAATTAAGTGGCAGTAGTGCATCAGATGCAAGCTACTAGAGTGCTGAGAGCGTTATTATTCAGTTGGAGATACGTCGACGGCGAGCCTGTAGTATGCAATGGCAAAGTAATTTCTGTGATGCATTGTCAAACTGAGGGTGCGTGTTTATAAAGAAAGGGGAAGTGGTTCATCAGTGAGCGGTATCAGTCTCTTGGAGGCACGTGGACAGCGATCCTGTAGTAGGCAATTGTGAAGCAATTTCTGTGTCGCATCGTCAAAGTGAGGATGCATATGTAAAAAGAAAGGGTCAGTGGTTCATCGGATACAAGGTACTAGAGTCCTGAGAGTGGTATTAGTCTCTTGGATAGACGTTGGCAGCGACTCTGTAGTACGCATGGCGAAGCAGTTACTGTGTCGCATCATCAAAGTGAAGGTGCGTTTTTAAAAAGAATGGGGTAGTGGTTCATCGGATACAGGCTACGAGGGTTGTACCAAAAGTAAGGTTCCCAATGAACTACAGCCACGAGGGAAGGTGGTAGGCTAAATCCGACAACAGATCCCTGCGCAGTGGATCCCCCCACTCTCGAGCCCGTCCGACTGTTCATCTCTACGTCGCCCAGTGCTGGCTAAGCAGCTGTTTTAGGGATGGAAGTGTTGATCGCCACTTCCCCCAAGTGCAGGGTTCGATCAGTAATCCTGTTTCTCCATGCAAGGAAGTTACCACCCGTGGGGATTCTTTAGCAACTGACTAAAGTTTATGGTGAAGAGTGCATGTCTGTCCAGCACGTTCGAAAATGGTGCAGGGGAATTGCTGAGTGTCGCAGGGAAGTTCACGATGGTGAACGAACTGGGAGACCGCCGGTTTCAGATGCGATTGTCCAGAAGATCAACAGTGAGCTGCTCATAGATCGGAGCGTCACTATCTGTGAACTTGTTGTAAGCATTCCTGAAGCTTTCCACCGCACAATTGAAAGAACTTTAACAGAGACGTTGGGTTATCGCAAGGTATGTGCTCGCTGGGTCCCCCGGATGCTGACTGATGGACACAAGACACAAAACAATAATATCGTCAGTGGCGTCACTCAGGTTCACCGCCACCAAAGAACTTCAAACAAATACAGTTGGCAAGAATGGTTATGGCAACTGTGTTTTGGGATTGGAAGGGTGTACTCCTCATCGATTTCATGCAACGGAGGACGACAATAAACTCAAACAGATATTGTGGAACATTGGCCAAATTCTAACCAGGAATCCAAAATCGCCGGAGAGGACAACTGAAGGACAGGTAGTGCCTCTTCACGACAACGCTCGACCCCACGTCGATCGTCAAACACAGGAGGTTTTGAAAAAATTTAGGTGGACTGTTATGGCCCATCCCCCGTACAGCCAGGACATGGCTCCCTCTTCCCCAAGCTAAAGGAACACTTAGGAGGCAAACGCTTCAAGAGCATTGATGAAGTCCGAGCTGAGGTCACACCCTTCCTGAATGAATTGGCAGGAGGCTTCTTCGACTTAGGAATACAAAAGCTGGAGCATCATCTTCAAACGTGTGTCGACAAAAATGGAGACTATGTTGAAAATTAGACAAAAGTGTAAGCTTTTCAACGATGTATAAACTAATACCTATAAACAATGTTTTCTACTTGTCAAAAATATGGGAACCTTACTTTTGGCACAACCCTCGTATTAGAGCCCCGAGAGCGGTGTTAGTATCTTCGAGATACGTCGACAGCGAGCCTGTTTATGCAATGGCAAAGCAATAAATATGTCGCATCGTCAAAGATAGGATGCGTGTTTAAAAGGAAAGGGCAGTGGTGCTACTATAGTTCTGAGAGCGGTAATAGTCTTTTGGAGATACGTCGAAAGCGAGCCTGTGCTATGCAATAGCGAAGCAATTTCTGTGTCGCACCGTAAAGTAAAGGTGCTTATTTAAAGAGAAAGGGGCAGTGGTCCATTGGATACAAGACACCAGGGACATTAGAGCGATAATAGTATCTTGGACATATGACGCCAATGAGTCTATAGTATGCAATGGCGAAGCAATTTTTGTGTCGCATCGTCAAAGTGAGGGTGCGTGTTTAGAAAGAAAGGGGCAGTGGTTCATCAGATACAAGCTACTATAGTCCTGAGAGCGGTCATAGTCTCTGGAGATATTTCGACAGCGAGCCTGTAGTATTGTCAAAGTTAGGGTGCGTGTTTAAAAAGAAAGGGGCAATTGTTCATCGGTTCCAAGCTACTTGAATCTCGAGAGCAGTACTAGTCTCTTGGAGATACGTCATCAGCGAGCCTATATTATGCAATGGCGAAACAGTTTCGTGTCGCATCGTCAAATACAGGATGCATGTTAAAAAAGAAAGGGTAGTGGTTCATTGGACACAAGCTATTAGAGTCCTGAGAGCTGTATTAGTATCTTGGAGTTACTTCAACAGCGAGGCTGTAGTATGCAATGACGCAGTAATTTCTCTGTCGCATCGTCAAAGTGAGGGTGCCTGTTAAAAAGAAAGGGACATACATCCATCAGAAATAAGTTTCCATGGACCTGAGAGAATTATTAGTCTCTTGGGGATACGACGACAATGAGTCTGTAGTATGCAATGGCGAAGCAATTTCTATGTCCTATCGTCAAAGTGAGGGTGCATGTTTAAAAAGAAAGTGGCAGTGGTTCATCAGATACAAGCTACTACAATCCTGAGAGCGGTATTATTGTCTGGGAGATACGTCGACAGCGAGCTTGTAGTATGCAATGGCTAAGAAAATTCTGTGTCGCATCATCAAAGTGAGGTTGCTTGTATAAGAAGAATGGGGCAGTGGTTTATGGGTTCCAAGATACTAGAGTCCTGAGAGCGAAATTAATCTTTGGGAGATACATCGACAGCAAGCCTGTAGTTGATAATGGCGAAGCAATTTCTGTGTCACATTGTCAAATTGAGGGTGCGTGTTTAAAAAGAAAAGGGCAGTGGTTCATCGATTCCAAGCTACTAGAGTCTTGAGAGCAGTACTAGTCTCTTGGAGATACGTCATAAGCGTGCCTGTATTATGCAATGGGGTAGCAATTTCCTGTCGCATCGTCAAAGAAAAGATGCATGTTTAAAAAGAAATTTCAGTGGTTCATGGGGCACATACTACTAGGGTTCTGAAAGCAGTTTAGTCTCTTGTAGATACGTCGATAGCGAGCCTGAAGTATGCAATGGCGAAGCAATTGCTATTTCGCATCGTTAAAGTGAGGATGAGGGTATAAAAAAATGGCAGTGGTTCTTCAGATACAAGATGCAGGAGTCCTGAGAGCGGTTATAGTCCGTTGGAGATACTTTGTTAGGGAGCTTGTAGTATGCAATGGCGAAGCAATTACTGTGTTGAATCGTGGACGTGAGGGTGTGTGTTCAAAAAGAAAAGAGCACTGCTCCATGGGATGCAAGCTAGTAGAGTCCTGAGAGCGGTAGTATTCTCTGGGAGCTACGTCGACAGCGAGCCTCTAGTATTGAACAGCGAAGCAATTTCTTTGTCGCTTCGTCAAAGTGAGGGCGCATGTTTAAAATGAAAGGGGCAATGTTTCATGGGATACAGGCTACTAGAGCCCTGAGACCGGTATTGGTCTGTTGTAGATACGCTGACAGCGAGCCTATCAATGGCAAAGCAAATTCTTTCAAAAAAAAAAAAAATGTGTGTGAAATCTTATGGGACTTCACTGCTAAGGTCATCAGTCCCTAAGGTTTCACACTACTTAACCTAAATTATCCTAAGGACAAACACATACACCCATGCCCGAGGGAGGACTTCGAACCTCCGCCGGGACCAGCCGCAAATTCTTTGTTGCATTGTCAAAGTGAGGGTGCGTGTTTAAAAAAAATGGGCAGTTGTTCATTGGGTACAAACTACTAGAGTTCTGAGAGCGGTATTATTCTGTTGGAGATACGTCGACAGCGAGACTGTGGTATGCGATGGCGAAGCAATTTCTGCGTTGCATCTTCAGAGTGCGTGTGCATGTTCAAAAAGAAAGAGGAAGTGCTTCATCGGATACAAAGTACTAGAGACCTGAGAGTATAATTAGTCTCATTGATTGGCGACTCCATGGCGTGTTCTGTGCACCACGACCAGATAATGGATATAATTGGAAGGAGAAACAGCCTTGGTCGTATTTTTTTGTTTTATTATCCGCAAAATCGATTTTCGGTCACTTAGTGACCATCCTCAGTGCTGTAAGATACAATTAAAATTGTTAGGCACTGGTATTAACAAGCTTAGAGCCTGCACTATGCAACAGTGAATCAATTTCTGTGTCGCATCGTCAAAGTGAGGGTTCGTTTTTAAAAAGAAAGCGGCAGTGGTTCATAGGATACAAGATACCAGAAAACTGAGAGCGGTATTAGTCTGTAGGAGGAACTGATCGCTCTAAGCTTGTTAATACCAGTGCCTAACAATTTTAATTGTATCTTACAGCACTGAGGCTGGTCACTAAGTGACCGAAAATCGATTTTGCGGATAATAAAATAAAAAAATACGACCAAGGCTGTTTCTCCTTCCAATAATTAGTCTCTTTTACATACGTCGACTGCGAGCCTGTAGTATGCAATGGCGAAACAATTTCTATGTCGGATCGTCGAAGTGAGGGTGCGTGTTTAAAAAGAAAGGGGCAATGGTTCACCGGTTCCAAACTACTAGAGTCTTGAGAGCAGTAGCATTCTCGCAGATACGTCACCAGTGTGCCTGCATTATGCAATGGCGTACCAGTTTCGTGTCGCGTCGTTAAAGAAAAGATGCGTGTTTAAAAGGAAAGGGCGGTGGTTCATGGGATACCAATTACTAGAGTTCTGAGAGCGGTATTAGTCTGTTGTAGATACGTCGACAGCGAGTCAGTAATATGGAATGGTGTAGCAATTTCTGTGTCGCATCATCAAAGTGAATTTGCGTGTTTAAAAAGAAATGGACAGTGGTTAATCGGAAACAAGTTACTAGAGTCCTGAGAGCGGTATTAGTCTTTTGAAGATACGTCGAAAGCGAGCCTGCACTATGCAATAGTGAAGCAATTTCTGTGTCGCATCGTCAAAGTGAGGGTTCGTTTTTAAAAAGAAAGCGGCAGTGGTTCATAGGATACAAGATACCAGAAAACTTAGAGCGGTATTAGTCTGTAGGAGGTACGTTGTCAGCGAGCCTGTTTTAAGCAACTGCGAAGGAATTACTGTGTTGCATCGTCAAAGTAAGGGTGTGTGTTTAAAAAG
Source organism: Schistocerca cancellata (assembly GCF_023864275.1). NCBI lineage: Eukaryota > Metazoa > Arthropoda > Insecta > Orthoptera > Acrididae > Schistocerca > Schistocerca cancellata. The sequence goes on along the minus strand of NC_064629.1, from coordinate 58,043,794 downwards.
AAAGTTGAATTGGTTCATCGGATACAAGCTATTAGAGACCTGAGAGCGGTATTACTTTGTGAGAAAGCGAGCCTGTAGCATGGAATGGCGAAGAAATTTGAGTGTCTTATCATCTATGTGAGGGTGCCTGTTAAATACGAATGGGACAAGGGTTTATCTGATCAAAGGTAAAAGAGTACTGAAAGTTGTATAAGTCTCCTGGAGATTCGTCAGAGACGAGCCTGTATTATATAATGGCGAGGCAATTTCCGTCTCGTATCGTCAAAGATGTGATGCGTGTTTAAAAATAAAGTACAGTTGTTCATTGGATATAAGCTATCAGAGTTCTGAGAGCGGTATATGTCTTTTGGAAATACGTCGACGGCGTGGCTGCAGTATGCAACGGCGAAGCAAATTCTGTGTTGCATTGTCAATGTGAGGGTACATGTTTAAAGAGAAATGGGCAGTGGTTCATCAGATACAAGTTACTAGAGTCCTGAGAGCGGTATCACTCTTTTGGAGATACGTCGACAGCGAGCCTGTAATATTGTCAAAGTCAGGGTGCATGTTTTTAAAAAAAGGGGCAGTGGTCATTCGTATACAAGCTACCAGAGTCCTGAGAGCGGTATTAGTCTGTTGGAGATACGTGGAGAGCGAGCGTGTAGTACGCAATGCGCAGCAATTTTGTTTCTTCCTCAAAATGAGGGTGCGTGTTTAAAAAGAAAGGGGCTGTGGTTCGTCGGATACAAGCTACTAGAGTCCTGAGAGGGGTTTTATTCTCTTGGAGATATGTCGACAGCCAGTCTTTAGTATGCAATGGTGAAGCAATATCTGTGTCGCATCGTCAAAGTCAGGGTGCGTGTTAAAGAGAAAGGGGCAGTGGTTCATCGAATACAAGTTACTAGATTCCGGAGATCGGTGTTAGCCTCTTGGAGATACGTCGGTAGGGAGCCTGTAGAAAGCAGTTGCGAAGCAACTCTTGTGTCTGTTCGTCAGTGTGAGGATGTGAGACAAACAGTAAAGGGTGTGAGGGTGAGAGGATACACAGTAAAAAGCAGTGTTTCATTGGTGACAAGCGATTAGAGTAGTGAGGGGGATATATGTCTCTTGGAGCTACGTCGGCAGCGGGCCTGTAGTATGTAATCACGAAGCTATTTGAGGTATCGCCAGTGTGAGGGTGCGAGAATAACATTAAAGGTGCAGTGGTTCATTAGTTACAGGTTATTAGAGTATTTAGGGTGGTATTTGTCTCTTGGAGGTACGTCGTTATCGATCCTGTGGTAAGCAATCGCGAAGCAATATCTGTTTCTCGTTGTCAATGGGAGGTGGTGAGAATAACAGCAATGCTCCAGTGGTTCATCGGTTAAAAGTATCTAGTGTCCTGAGGGTGGTATTGAGATATGTCACCAGCGATCCTGTAGCATGCAATCGCGAAGTAAGTTCTGTGTCGCATCGTCAGTGTGAAGGTGCGATACAAAGACTAAAGGGGCAGTGGTTCATCGGTTACAAGCTACTAACGTCCTGATGTCGGTATATGTGTCTTGATGATACGATTGTAGGAAGTCTGTCGTGTGCATTCGCGAAGCAATTTCTGTGTCGCATCGTCAAAGTGAGAGTGCGTGTTTAAATGAAGGGGGCAGTGGTTCATCGGATACACGCTACTAGAGTCCTGAGAGCGGTATACGTCTCTTTAAGATATGTCGGTAGAGAGCCTGTAGTAAGCAGTAGCGAAGCAATTCTTGTGTCGCTTCGTTAGTGTGAGGGTGAGAAAATAACAGTAAAGGGGCAGTGGTCCATCTGTTCCAAGCAACTACAGTCCTTACAGCGGTATTAGTCTCTTGGACATACGTCGACAGGTGAGCTTGTAGTATCCAATCGCGAAGCAATCTCTGTGTCGAATCGCTACTAGCATCTTGCGGGAGGGATTTGTGTCTTGGAGATACATCGGCAGCAAGCCTGTAGTGTGCAATGGCGAAGCGATTTCTAAGTCTTACCGTCGGTATTAAGGGGAAATGGTTCGTTAGTTACAAGATACCACAGTCCTGAGGGCGGTATTAGCCTCTTTTAGGTACAGTCGTGCGCAGAAGTATCCGAACGACCTGAATTGCATTTCTCCTGATTCGAATGCAACCCACATAGCGCAGCTGTCTAGCAGGTCCTCTAACCGCCCCTCGGTACAGTCGTTTGACTATTGAAAATGGTTCCAACAAGTCACCACTAGAAAACACTGCTCTGTATCGCAATAACTCAAGATGTAAAGTAATACCAAGGTACTACAAATATCAGGGAACATCTTATCACAGATAAGACGGTTCTTCAGGCTTGTAAGCTCACATTTATTACAATAAATGACATACTTGAAATGTTACCACTCTCATTATTACGTCAGATAGGTAATTCACGTAGTAAGTTCGTCGTATACATGATTTCCTCTTCAAAATAACATACCGTACTTACTATTTAACACAAAATGACATTAAAAATTTAAGTTATTCACGAGCAGCTAGTTGAGAATATGTATGAACTTCAAATGACACGACGAACCGTCTCGTTGTGCATATGGATTCAAACCCAGGTCATGCAGACTAAGCAAAGACTTCGTGACTGACGGAAATTAACAGTCATTCCTGACTAGGCATACAGAGAGTGATATACCTCGATTTTAGACAGTATCAGTTAGCAAATATCAACTTTAAATTGCAGAACGTAAACATTGTTAACGGACGCGAATTCCTACCCATCATCTATTGTCCTTTTTAACGAACTACGAGAGATGTTAAATATTGCTTTTTCACAAGTAACTTACATGAAATGCCGTGAGGTAAAGCTTTATGTGGACAAGGATTCGAACCCAGAACCTAATTGGATTGTCATCGAAGCACAATCAACTGTGACATATCGGATTTTCTCGGCAGCAGCTAGATGTTTTAACTGAAATGACGAGACGAAACATTAGTTTTTTTCTTTCCCAGGACTCCAACCTGGCACCTATCGCTGTTATATTCTAGAGAAAACGAACGTTAAAAATGGGTTTGTTACTTCAGCAGCGACATGTGAGCACGTTTGAACTAGAAATAATATGACGAAGAGTTCAGTGCTAACTGGGAATGGAGCCCCACACATAACGTTGTTGACTGCACACAAAGAGACGTCAGCTACCGAATTTTTCTCTACCAGCAGCTCGGAATAACATCCATGAATTTACAATGATTTCGCAAACAGTTCTGTGTCTCACTGGGACTCTAAAACGTCAGATACCGTTAGTGTTGACAACGAATGAAAATACATTAAAAATCAAAATATATTACCCACCAGCAGATAGGTGTTCTCACGCTAGAGCCTGATAATACATAATGAAAGCTTTAGTGCCGGGCCAGAATTCGAACTCTTTCACGCACAATATGTGGAGATGTTGAGGAATGAGCAATTTTGAACAAACAACAAATTGCAGTCGAGCTGTATTGTCACGAAGGGATCAAATTCCGCGTTAAGGGCGGTCTGAGTTGCATTCCCAGGTCAGAATCAATTTAATCGACATATAGAAGCTGAAATAAAAGATGGAATAAGTGTCCTGTGACCCTACATAGCGATTGTTTCGTCACTAGAAATAAATAACTAGTATACGAAAGGTTACTGCTGATAGTGTTTCTACGTGTCGCGGCTCCTGACTTTATTGTGGTTCAACCTAACGTCTACTTGGTAGAGAAAGAATATCATGTTTAACATGAATGTCAGACCACAATGCCGTTATACAGGGTGTCCAGAAAAGGACTCCCTGATTTCAAAATTAAATATCTCGAAAACAAAGATCGATAGAGGAATGCAGTAAACGGTATGTTTTGTTGTGAAAGCTGTAAGAAGTTTATACAGAAGTTCGAAATAATAGTTACAAAAGCTGCTAACAGATGGCGCTGTAATCGCCATACGTAATGCCTAGTATAAATAGTGATCCGAAGCGCGGAGCGATCAGTTCCACTATTGAAACGTGAAAGGAGGTTAGCGTACCGAAGGAAGAGATTAAAACCATGTACTCCATTGAACAACGCGTTTCTCTGGTGCTAGAGTACCACAGGTTAGAAGAGAGTCCTACGCAACAAGGCGAAGTTTTCAAGCACGATTTAATGTTCCGAAAGAACCCGATGCGAAAACCATTCGTACGCTCTTCGCAAAATTTCAACGAACAGGCAGCGTAACTGATGATCTAGTGGCGCATGTTGGCCGCAAGCAAACCGCAGTTACGCCTGAAAATATCGCCACAGTTTCTGAAATTATTCAGCGAAATCCAATGTCATCCGTCCGTAGAATTGCACCTGAGACTGGTTTGAAGCGTTCCAGCACGCAGAAAATACTAAGAAAGAGCCTACACATGTTTCCATTCAAAATTCAAACGCACCAGGCCATACCCGTACGAGCTGTGCAACAAAGGGTTGCCTTTGCTAATCAGATGCTCACAATGATTGATAGTGAAGGATTTGATGTGGCTGCATCTGAAGCACACTTCCACCTGAATGGATACGTGAATAAGCAGAACTGGCGATTTTGGAGTTCCGAAAAGCCATATTGGTGTGAAGCGAAACCCCTGTATTCTCCTAAAGTTACTGTGTGGGCTGCAGTATGCAGCAGAGGCATTATTGGCCCTTTTTTCATTCGAGAAACGGTCACTGGTGCACGTTACGTTGTAATTTTTTAACAATTTGTCGCCACACAGCAAGCGTTAGAGGATCGACCAGGTACTGAATGGTTTATGCAAAATGGAGCCCGACCACATCGGACCGAACAAGTGTTCCGCTTTCTTGAAGAATACTTCGGGAATCGAGTCATTGCTCTGGAATATCCCAAATTTACTGGTGCAGGCATGGATTGGCCTCCATATTCGCCGGATTTGACTCACTGTGACTTTTTTTTGTGGGGCACTGTGAAAGACATGGTCTACCCGAAGCATCCCGCCACGCTGGACGGGCTTGAATCGGCAATCTCTGTGGCATGTGAAACCATTTCGGTTGAGACACTACGAAATGTATTGGCGAATTTCATTCTTCGTTTGCGCCACGTCTGTAGTGCCAATGGTGAACATTTTGAAAACATTGTGATGTGATTGTTTGGAAAGATTGTTTTCACACGATTATTTCACTTATGTATGCTGATATGAGCTGTACAGCGTACAGCGCCATCTGTTAGCAGCTTTTGTAACTATTATTTCAAACTGCTGTATAAACTTCTTACAGCTTTCACAATAAACATACCATTTACTGCATTCCTCTATCGATCTTTGTTTTCGAGATATTTAATTTTGAAATCAAGAAGTCCTTTTCTGGACACCCTGTACCGTCTTCACTTGGCGTAGCCAGAAGAGTACAGAATCTGTCTCTCCTTATCAAAAATCATCAGCAGAAGTTGTAATCGAACCCAGACCAGTATATGAACCTAGCATCAATCCAAAATGCCACCAACGCCTCATCTCTATTACACATTTTTCTATCATAACAATGTCGCACCACACTAGATGAGAATTATGATACGCAGACTCCCTGTAGTGGTTTGCAGCATGTGCGGTACATTCATTTACTTGGTTGACCGAATCGCCATTAACTAGCTGCCTCGGCTACCCAGTGCATACATGCGAATTTATTTTGTAATCACCGAAATAAAATCACGTAGTTGACACCTACACAGAACTGCCAACAGTGTAGGATGCAGAAATTTAAACAGGAAGTGTTCCTTTCTACTTGAGCTACTCTATTGCACTATCTGTTTGTTAAAAACGTCGTGCAGTACAAAAGAAAGGCTGTAAGCGTCTGTCTCTCAGAAGTCTAGATCCGGCCATATGCATTATCTCACAGCACTGTGCAATGCGCAAGTTCTGGAGGAATTGTTGTTGAGTTCTGGAGATGTTGTAGCTATGTGGCAGCTAGTAGCGTAACGGTAAGCGTCGCGAACTGTTGATAAGACTTCGCGAGTTTGGGGACGTTCACTGCTACATTTTTTTAAAACGCCATACTGCTGTCTGCTGAAGTTATCGATCTAATGGAACTTTGAACATAATTCCCTTCACTTCTCAACCCAAAATAGTCGCATGTGGAAAAAGGACTAACTTCTGCGACATTTTGTTCTTTTCAGGTTTAATAGAGGCCAGGCTGCAGATGCATCTCAAAACTTTTGTATTATGTATGGGGAGAGCGCCTTGTGCCAAAATACGTCAGAAAAGTATTTTCTACATTAGCTGTCGTGTGGCAGTGGCATTTTATTCTTCATAAAACCTTGTTTGACAGCTTTAACTCAGAACAAGTTTTCCACATGCATGTAATCAATAAACTGCATGTGCATTGTCAGACAGTTATAGATAACGTCAGAGAATTCGCATTTATCGTTGATGATTAATTTCTCTCACATGTTAACTAATGTTTTAACAACACTAAAAGAAACCATACGAAAATTGTGCACTGTATTATAAGAAATGAAATAAAACTACCCACGATAACCTTACGACGAAAGTCTGTTTCAATAAAACTGAGTATCTGTACACAAGCGTGCCACTGTCGGCACGAATTAGTAAAATGCTAATCACTTAGATTTCGATTATGTCTGTGTTTGACTGGTATGCTGTGTCATACTCAAGTGGTATGCAAATGTGGCATTTCATAAATAAAGTTATGTATTCCTAGAAACCCAAAATTTGTTTGTCAGCAGCGGAAAGAGGCGTTACCTGTTGTGCAGCATTGTAAGTTTTTCACCATTGCACTATGAGCCGAGAGTATTTTCTTGCGATTTCCTTATCGATGTGCGGTCTGACTGCTTGTAGCTCTTTCACAGAAGGGATAAAAACGTTACAGTCAGCAGCACTGGAACCACAAACCATAACAGACCCTTTCTCTCAGGTTAGTACGTTTCCACAGAGCTAGGGAAGAGGCATGCGTCTAGGGCTCCTCTTACGAGACCAGTAGTGGCTAGAACTCGAAACCGCTATTTAAAGGACGAGATTATAGGCGATTTTCACGTGCAACGACTTTCCTGGGCTGAAAACCGTAAATTTACAATCTTTTGTTACAGCTCAAGCGTTAATAATAACTCAATTATACAATGGAAATGACAGGAAAAATCAAGTGAACTTTGAGGCTTAATTCCGTGCATACCAGGAAGTAACTCGTCGATCACAGAGAAATATACCTTGCCTTGTTGCCAAATCTCAGTTACATTACCAGCAGGAAGAAGACGAACCGATGTGATCCTACAGTGGGCTGGGAAGTGACCATAGCTGACGTCTCAAAGACGCGGCTGCTACGGCCTGGAATACGTAATCCATCTGATTTACATTTCTGTAACTGGGTTTAGGGACTGGAGCGTAGTTACTAATATTACTCAGAACTGACCGCAAACTAAGCTTCATAAATCAGCAACTCTCATACTTATTTTTGTATATCTTTCGTAAGTGTACTCAAAACTAAGAAAATCATTGACGAACGTTTTCGTGCGTGTGTGTGTATGTGTGTGTGTGTGTGTGTGTGTGTGTGTGAGAGAGAGAGAGAGAGAGAGAGAGAGAGAGAGAGAGAGAGAGAAGAGAGAGAGAGAGGGAGAGAGATGAAAATAAAAAAGAATGAGAGAGAGAGAGAGAGTAAAAAATTGTTGCAAAGAGACTGAATCATGGTGTGTAAAGAAATCTTTCATTAAAATGACACGTTCTACATCATTACGAAATGTCGTATTCATGATCTATGGAACAAGTATTAATCTAATCTAATCTAATCATATCATATTGCTGACTAGTCATGTAGAGGCACGAATTACAGAAATTTTCGCCAATATCAGTAACCAAATCTACATAGGCACAAAACTGTTTTTATTTGGTATTTTATTACACTAGTATGCAATACATCAATGTGGCACAGATTTAATTTCATTGTGATCCAGTACGCTATAATTAAAGTGTCATATCCTGTTCTTTTTCCTTTCACAAGAGATTCTTCAAATAATTTATTTTTTTCATGGATTCATATGTGTTAGTCAAGGCACAGAGAGTAAATGCAGTGTAATGTGTTTGGTTCATTTCTTTGATTCCCTCTGGTAAATGGACGCAAAACATAGTGTCAATACCTTTCAGAACCTGCTACATAGCTACTCAGGCATGTTGCTTGTTTTGAGGTCTGTACATTAATTAATGGAGAAGTGAACGCTGTTCAGATGTCATATTTAAAATATTCAGTTGGATTTAAGGCGACAAAATTGGCCATATTTGAAGCAACCCAGAGGAAAAGTAAGTCGCTAGAGCCGCTGTTAGTAGATGTCTACAGAGAGTTCCTAACTGCTACTGTGGAAATTTAGCATAGAGGCCCTACAGTAATCAAGAGGTTCATTCCCTTCATACTTATCATCCTCGCATGTGAGTCTTATGTGACGAACAAGGTTGATATTCGTATCGTTGACGGTCGATTCGAATTTCTTCAGAGACGCTTGTATTGTGAAGCAGCTTGACAGTCAGAAAGCCAAGATCTATGGCCTGGTCTGGGTCGAGTATGGTCTGGTACTGGGTCGAGCTACCAAGAGGACTTGAAGTGCAAAGGTTTTTCTTCCGATTTCGTTACAGAATTTTTTCGGGAAATTCGTAGCTTCACAAAATAAATCAGAAAAAAAAGCTCGCACACGCTGGCTCCTACCATGGTTAGAACTGACGATTCATTGAGCCGTTGCGGCACGAGACACGGGCTGTACCACGGGGCTACGGACACACTGCTGCGAGAACTCCACTCTCATTGGTCGCTCAGCCTCACAACACATCGTGAAAGCTAATAAAAGTTGTCACTTACTGAAGAACAGCATTTCTTTAGCCAAAAAATTGAATTTTCAGTCTCAGTGTCTTAGTTTACATGAGGATTATGTAGCACGAGTCATTCAAATGGAAAGGGAATATCAAGCGAATTTAGCGAGTCAATTCTGTAACATAAGTGGAAGTGATTGCACTGTCACAGTGTTGCCAAATGTTTGTGACGGTGTTGCCAATTCTCAGCTGTGCTAGGAACAGCTCTGTAGCGGTATGTGAGGAGAATCCCATGCTCATGTCATAGCAGGATACGGAGAGGAGGCGTGTGGTTTGGTTAATATGCAGCGTTTTCTCCTACCAGTTGTGTCAAACATTCAGGTGTGTAATGTTCCATAACGATTAAAGTTTCCCACAAAATATATACAAATAAAACACTTACCTTGTTACTTTGTGGCGAAGTATTATTTCAGTACAATAAAAAGTTATTGGAAATAAACTTTGCCCACCTGTCACAAAAAGTAAGATATCAAACACCATGCACCTCCAAATTGATTGCATCTATGTGCAGTCTTGTGATCATACAGGTAGAATTTCATGAGTTGAACGAGAGTGTAGAAAAATGTTGGTGCGAATGGAAGCTGTAAGAAACACAGTTAACTAATTATTCTGTGCCATGTAATAATCAATTCATTTGAAAATTCAGAAGAGAAGAAACTAAAAATCATGCCCATTAAGACAGAAAGTAAAGTGCAGATCTGCGTTTTTTCATCTTCCGATATATACAAATAATGTATACTAATCAGCGTATTCATTGCTTTCGTAATGTTTCCCTCTTGTTTAGTCTTCTAATGATGAACTGGATCCTCACCCATGAGCCTGATTGTTTCTTTGTATCCTTCCATCTACTGCCTTTGTATGTTACTGCTCGGTGTTCAAAAATCAAAATATTATGCCTGCTTCCACGAGGTATTAGAACGAGGTCGCAAGAAGGCTAACGAATTATAATCAAAATACACCGAGACGCCAATTTGTCTGTCGTCATGGTGTTAGTCGACAGAAATAGTTGTATATTATTGTCTGTATCACTGGCATCCCTTTGTAGTCTGCTCTTACAGAGATTTTCATATTACCCTGAACATAAGACGCCGAGAGAAAGGTGTATTTTCTCCGTGATGAAACATCCCACATTCCATTCATCCTGATCCATTCGTAACGTGCATCGGCAGCAGTAAGTGATTAGGAAATCTGTTGTGAGGTGACGAATGACAGTGACAATGGTAGAAATAGAAAATCAGTAATGAAAGATGTTTACTGCATTACAGACGATTTTTGAGGATTAAGAAAATAACCAAGAAAGACTGAGTGTTTAATTGTCGCACTGCATAGGTCTTCTTACCTCTTTGTTACTGAATTCTGTTCTGGTTGTTTGCAGAGAGAAAAGAAAGACCCCTGTAGCTATACATATCGCTAGTACAACGAGATACTACCTATCAACTATCCTTGCTTTACATCACGAGACGAACATGGCGTCACCGAGCTGATATTTGAAATACATTTCTGTTTTCTCTCTCTGTCTCTCTCCCTCTCTTTATTTTTCTTTTTATTTTCTGAGGAAAGTATCGAGAAGTGCGAGTAATAAGCAAGTAGGCATATAATCTATTTACAGTTATTTTCATCGGGATACATAATGCAAAAATACACATTTTAAGTGTATTATTGCGTAATTCCAGTTACTGACAGTCTATTCGTGAGCTTGCTCGCATTCAGTGGGCTGAAATCCGTCACAGAAGCAAGCAAAACACAAATATTTCTTGCACCATGCGCAACACACAACGAAAGAGAAGATGGCAATGGGATGCAGGTGATGCAGGCAATAATACCCAACTATTTCTACCGACTTGACACCATGACGACAGACAAATTGGCGTCTCATTGTATTTTGATTATAATTCGTTAGCCTTCTTGCGACCTCGTTCTAATACCTAATGGGAGCAGGCATAATTTATTGCTTTTTGAACACCGAGCGGTAACACACAAAGATAGTAGATGGAAGGATACAAAGAAACAATCAGACTCATGGGTGTGGATCCACTTCATAATTAGAAGACTAAACAAGAGGGAAACATTATGAAAGCAATGCATACGCTGATTTGTATACATTATTTGTATATATCGGAAGAAGGAAAAGCACATATCTGCACAGTGCCCGCATTTGCCCTTTAGTTTCTGCCCACACCCATGAGTCTGATTGTTTCTATGTATCCTCCAATCTACTAAAATTAGATTTGAGAGCAACGATAGCTACAGCGTTCGAAGTATTCATGGTATTGTATACGTGTGTGTAAATGTCTTCCAGTGCCCACTCAAGGAAGACTAGCATTCACAGTCTAGCTACCGTATTATAAATACGCCCCAGTTTGTGGATGAACTCAGACTTAGGTTGATAATCATTTTGAATATTTGGCAGTACTGTACCGATTGGTGTTAAACTCGTTTTCAACCAATGATTCCCACAGCTACAGGAACACTACTTGTGATACCTCTTAGACATAATACTTATGCAGTGCTACCAGACGAAAAGTTTAACCTGACACAAACTGTGGGAAGTTTGTCTCACAAACTTCGTACCTGGATAAAGAGCTTTTCCTATTTGAGATATCTGTGAACGTTGCTGCATAAGACGATTTAAGAAGAAACTAAATTCCTTCAGCTACGACAATGTTTAAAGAAATCGTCTTAACGGCACTAAATCGTGTTATGTGAATCGTTTACTGGCTGTACTCTGCCGCATTTCGCTGGTTGGACGGCAAAAAGCTTAGTGACAAATTTCACGCAAGGAAAAGGGGGACGAAATGTCTCCCACTGGAAGGTCATGTTGTTCTATTTAAATGATTACAAAATCAGATAAAACGAACAGTGAGGCTGTCAGTATAAGCACATTACTGTTGTAAGAATGATGTTGCACTTCCCAGGGCCTGTAATGATAAAGGGCCCGTTTAGGTCAGGCATATTGTATACAGAAGTGGAAGAGAGAGCACCACTAAATACCACAATCCGCATGCATTGCATACACACAGAAATTACTGTTACAGTGTACTATTGGAGCCCAATGAGTGAATTGCACGTTTTCCGGTGAAAAAGAGCACTGGCAAACAGTCTTCGCTAAACTGGTGTCACTCTGACCTAGAATTTATGGTCAGCGACTAAGTATAAGGTCAATGAGTCGGATGCGGGTTTTGCAACTGTGAAATACTTTCCTACATTATGGAAGTGAATATTAAATCTGAACTAATAATGCAAAAATTTGGAACTTGGATAGCTTACTACGAAAATCTTTCTGTTTATTGCAAAGGAAAACAATTTATTTTCTAAAACATTCTCTGCCATACACAACTTGAAACAGGTCACGTCGACCAAATCTTGTGGAAGAACGGACAGCGACGTATAACGGAAGGCAGTAAGATCCCTCGGCTTTTGGTTTGGCAGTATTCGACAGCCATTTCTAGGGGCAAGTAAATTAAGATAGGCAGCGCGTTTTTGTTATCAAGTAACGTCTCCATCAATTACTTTAGTTTCAATGTAATCTGCGAGTAATTGCTGATGTTTGATATTAACATGAAAATGACTCCGTAGACAGGGAAGGAACCTCTTCTTGGGTAACTACTTCTATAATGGCCAAAAGGCATTAAATGACCTTTAAGCACGTGTGTTCCAGCAACGGTATGAAGAAAATGATACTAGTAATGACAGTGATAATCGAATTATCCGGTAACTTCACACTTCACAGTGGGTTTTCTCGAACTAAGAAATTTGCTGAATTAGTGAATATTTCAAGGCAATGATGCCTAGAAGAGTCGTTACATCCTGCTGACATGAGAATAGCATAATCTCCACGTCAGAAGATTGCTTCTACTTAACCATTTCATAGACTCTCCTTTTTTCCACCGTGACTAATTTTGTAAGTGGGCGCTGATGACCACGCTGTTTAGCGCCCGAAAACCTCAAACCACACACACACACTAATTTTGTAAGCTAAGCACATCATCCGTTATAGCACACTCCTGGGGCTGGGAAATGTGGCCACAATGATCTGGTGGAACGAACTATCACAGGTGCAATGCGTGGTTTCAGGCATTTACTTTTAAGAGGCACAAACAGATTTACTTTACCTCTGGTAACCTCAAGAGAAAGACGTTATAATCCACAATCCGCATTAAACATCACGTTCCTTCATTACCAATTGGGCAGAGCCGGTTTACGTTGGGAAATGACATAGGCGGAGGTCATGATAAACAGAAACACTGTCTTCAGTAAACTTACTAACATTAGAAAATTTTATTTGATTTGATGAAACGATAGCAATTTAAAGGAACGGGGCTCTTACTTTTCTTGTACTTGATTGAACTAGAGACGTTGAAAAATTTGGTGCTGGACTGTGATTCGAATTCATATCTCATCTTTCGAGGATCTGAATTTCTCGGAACAGTATAGTTCAATCATTTCGTTCCTTTTCCCAAGACTGCAATCTTCTCTAGGTCTCCTCCAAAGGTAAGTATGTGGATCCGAATACTGATCCAGTACAAAAATATTCATAATTTCATTTCAAGCCCTATCACGTGCATACCAGTCTGCTAGTGAAAATTAACGTGCATTTTTAATGTCTGTTCATATGTGGCCAACAATCGCAATAGGTGTCGTTATTTCTGGTCAAACACGCACACATCTTACTGTTGGTGAGTAAGCACGTGTTACTTAAGCTATGTTCGTGGATGATAAAGGAGGACGGTAGGTGTGCGGTTCGATTGTCGCTCAGGCACAAAAATTTGTATCCTTATTTTAGATTCAAACATCTAGCAGCTGGGTTCGTATCTCCGTCACAGAACTTCACAGCATGCGCTTCGTCTTTAAATGCATGAACACTTTGTTCCTTCTGAATGGAGGTATATCACACATCTTTCGTGGTTAGTTAACAGGGACAAAAGGGTCTTTAACGGAGTCCCGGTTTATTACAGAAACTGTCGTCTTTTTTTTTTTTTTTTTTTTTTTCAAGTTTAGATTTGGTTACTGATATTAGCGAAAATTTCTGTAATTCGTGCCTCTTCATGACTAGTCAGCAATATGATACGATTAGATTAGATTAGATTAATACTTGTTCCATAGATTATGAATACGACATTTCATTATGATGTAGAACATGTCATTTTATTGAAAGATTTCTTTACATACCATGATTCAGTTTCTTTGCAACAATTTTTTACTCTCTCCCTCTCTTATTCTTTTTTATTTTTATCTCTCTCTCTCTCTCTCTCTCTCTCTCTCTCTCTCTCTCTCTCTCTCTCTCTCTCTCGCTCTCTCTCGCTCTCTCTCTCTCTCTCTCTCACACACACGCACGCGCACGCACACAGTCTTTTCCTATTTTTATTTGTTTGTTGTACTCGACTATCGGCGAGGCACGAAAACGTTCGTCAATGATTTTCTTAGTTTTGAGTACACTTACGAAAGATATATAAAAATAACTATGAGAGTTACTGATTTATGAAGCTTAGTTTGCAGTCAGTTCTGAGTATTATTAGTAACTACGCTCCAGTCCCTAAACCCAGTTACAGAAATGTGAATCAGACAGATTACGTATTCCAGGCAGTAGCAGCCGCTTCTTTGAGACGTCAGCTATGGTCACTTCCCAGCCCACTGTAGGATCACATCGGTTCGTCTTCTTCCTGCTGATAATGTAACTGAGATTTGGCAACAAGGCAAGGTATATTTCTCTGTGATCGACGAGTTACTTCCTGGTATGCACGGAATTAAGCCTCAAAGTTCACTTGATTTTTCCTGTCATTTCCATTGTATAATTGAGTTATTATTAACGCTTGAGCTGTAACAAAAGATTGTAAATTTACGGTTTTCAGCCCAGGAAAGTCATTGCACGTGAAAATCGCCTATAATCTCGTCCTTTAAATAGCGGTTTCGAGTTCTAGCCACTACTGGTCTCGTAAGAGGAGCCCTAGACGCATGCCTCTTCCCTAGCTCTGTGGAAACGTGCTAACCTGAGAGAAAGGGTCTGTTAGGGTTTGTGGTTCCAGTGCTGCTGACTGTAACGTTTTTATCCCTTCTGTGAAAGAGCTACACGCAGTCAGACCGCACATCGATAAGGAAATCGCAAGAAAATACTCTCGGCTCATAGTGCAATGGTGAAAAACTTACAATGCTGCACAACAGGTTACGCCTCTTTCCGCTGCTGACAAACAAATTTTGGGTTTCTAGGAATATATAACTTTATTTATGAAATGCCACATTTGCATACCACTTGAGTATGACACAGCATACCAGTCAAACACAGACCCAATCGAAATCTAAGTGATTAGCATTTTACTAATTCGTGCCTACAGTGGCACGCTTGTGTACAGATACTCAGATTTATTGAAACAGACTTTCGTCGTAAGGTTATCGTGGGTAGTTTTATTTCATTTCTTATAATACAGTGCACAATTTTCGTGTGGTTTCTTTTAGTGTTGTTAAAACATTAGTTAACATGTGAGAGAAATTAATCATCAACGATAAATGCGAATTCTCTGACGTTATCTATAACTGTCTGACAATGCACATGCAGTTTATTGATTACATGCATGTGGAAAACTTGTTCTGAGTTAAAGCTGTCAAACAAGGTTTTATGAAGAATAAAATGCCACTGCCACATGACAGCTAATGTAGAAAATACTTTTCTGACGTATTTTGGCACAAGGCGCTCTCCCCATACATAATACAAAAGTTTTGAGATGCATCTGCAGCCTGGCCTCTATTAAACCTGAAAAGAACAAAATGTCGCAGAAGTTAGTCCTTTTTCCACATGCGACTATTTTGGGTTGAGAAGTGAAGGGAATTATGTTCAAAGTTCCATTAGATCGATAACTTCAGCAGACAGCAGTATGGCGTTTTAAAAAAATGTAGCAGTGAACGTCCCCAAACTCGCGAAGTCTTATCAATAGTTCGCGACGCTTACCGTTACGCTACTAGCTGCCACATAGCTACAACATCTCCAGAACTCAACAACAATTCCTCCAGAACTTGCGCATTGCACAGTGCTGTGAGATAATCCATATGGCCGGATCTAGACTTCTGAGAGACAGACGCTTACAGCCTTTCTTTTGTACTGCACGACGTTTTTAACAAACAGATAGTGCAATATTGTAGCTCAAGTAGAAAGGAACACTTCCTGTTTAAATTTCTGCATCCTACACTGTTGGCAGTTCTATGTAGGTGTCAGCTACGTCTAGAATGTATGCACTGGGTAGCCAAGGCAGCTAGTTAATGGCGATTCGGTCAACCAAGTAAATGAATGTACTGAACATTGCTGCAAATCACTACAGGGAGACTGTGTGTCAGAATTCTCACCCAGTGTGGCGCAACATAGTTATGATAGAAAAATGAGTGACGGAGAAGAGAATTTGGTGGTCTTTTGGATTGATACTAGATATATATACTTATGCTCTGGGTTCGATTCCAACTTCTGCTGATGATTTTTGATAAGGAGAGACAGATTCTGTTCTCTTCTGGCTACGCCAAGTGAAAAAGGAATAATGGCATTGTGGTCTGACATTCATGTTAAACATGATATTCCATCTCTACCAAGTAGACGTTGGGTGGAACCCCAATATAATAAGGAGTGGCGACACGTAGAAACTCTATCACCAGTAACCTTTCTTTTACTAGTTATTTATTTCTAGTGACGAAACAAACGCTATGTAGGGTTACAGGACACTTATTCCATCTTTTATTTGAGCTTCTGTATGTCGATAAAATTGGTTCTGATCTGGGAATGCAACTCAGACCACCCTTAACGCGGAATCTGATCCCTTCGTGACAATACAGCTCGACTGCAATTTGTTGTTTGTTCAAAACTGCACATTCTTCAACATCTCCACATATTGCGCGTGAAAGGGTTCGAATTCTGGCCCGGCACTAAAGCTTTCATTATGTATTATCAAGCTCTAGCATGAGAACACCTATCTGCTGGTGGGTAAAAATTTTGATTTTTAATGTATTTTCATTCGGTGTCAACACTAACGGTATCTGACGTTTTTGAGTCCCAGTGAGACACAGAACTGTTTGCGAAATCATTGTAAATTCATGGATGTTATTCCGAGCTGCTGGTGGAGAAAAATTCGGTAGCTGACGTCTCTTTGTGTGCACTCATAACGATATGTGTGGGGCTCGATTACCAGTCAGCACTGAACTCTTCGTCATATTATTTCTAGTTCAAACGTGCTCACATGTCGCTGCTGAAGTAACAAACCCATTTTTAACGTTCGTTTTCTCTAGAATAGATCAGCGATAGGTGCCAGGTTGGAGTCCTGGGAAAGAAAAAATTAATGTTTCGTCTCGTCATTTCAGTTAATACATCTAGCTGCTGCCGAGAAAATCCGATAGGTCACAGTTGATTGTGCTTCGATGAGAATCCAATTACGTTCAGGGTTCGAATCCCTGTCCACATAAAGCTTTACCTCACGGCATTTCAAGTAAGTTACTTGTGAAGAAGCAATATTTAACACTCTCGTAGTTCGTTAAAAAGGACAATAGATGCTGGGTAGGAATTCGCGTCCGTTAACAATGTTTACGTTCTGCAATTTAAAGTTGATATTTGCTAACTCATACTGTCTAAAATCTAGGTATATCACTCTCTGTATGCCTAGTCAGGAATGACTGTTAATTTCCGTCAGTCACGAAGTCTTTGCTTAGTCTGCATGACCTGGGTTTTGAATCCATATGCACAACGAGACGGTTCGTCGTGTCATTTGAAGTTCATACATATTCTCAACTAGCTGCTCGTGAATAACTTAAATTTTTAATGTCATTTTGTGTTAAATAGTAAGTACGGTATGATATTTTGAAGAGGAAATGCCGGCCGCGGTGGTCTAGCGGTTCTGGCGCTGCAGTCCGGAACCGCGGACTGCTACGGTCGCAGGTTCAAATCCTGCCTCGGGCATGGGTGTGTGTGATGTCCTTAGGTTAGTTAGGTTTAAGTAGTTCTAAGTTCTAGGGGACTTATGACCTAAGATGTTGAGTCCCATAGTGCTCAGAGCCATTTGAACCATTTTTGAAGAGGAAATCATGTATACGACGAACTTACTACGTGAATTACCTATCTGACGTAATAATGAGAGTGGTAACATTTCATGTATGTCATTTATTGTAATAAATGTGAGCTTACAAGCCTGAAGAACCGTCTTATCTGTGATAAGATGTTCCCTGATATTTGTAGTGCCTTGGTATTACTTTACATCTTGAGTTATTGCGATACAGAGCAGTGTTTTCTAGTAATGACTTGTTGGATCCATTTTCAATAGTCAAACGACTGTACCGAGGGGGCGATTAGGGGACCTGCTAGACAGCTGCGCTATGTGGGTTGCATTCGAATCAGGAAAAATGCAATTCAGGTCGTTAGGATACTTTTGAGCACGACTGTACGTCGGCAGCGAGCCTGTAGCATGCAATGGCGAAGCAATTTCTATGTCGCATCGCCAGTGTGAGTGTACGAGATTAACAGTGAAGGAGCAGTTGTTTATCGGTTACAAATTACTAGAGTCCTGGGGGAGGTGTTCTCTTGGAGATACGTCGCCGTGGAGCCTGTAGTACGATATTGCGAAACAATTTCCATATCTCATTGTCAGTGTGAGGGTGAGAGGATACACAGTAATGGGGCAGTGGTTCATCGGTTACAAGCTACTAGAGTCCTGAGGGGGATATTTGCCTCTTGGAGCTACGTCGGCAGCGGGCCTGTAGTATGGAATCACGAAGCAGTTTCTGAGGCATCACCAGTGTGAGAATAACATTAAAGTGGCAGTGATTCATTGATCACAAGGTAATAGAGACATGAGGACGCTATTAGTTTCTTGGAGATACGTCTGCAGCGAACTTGCAGTAACCAATCGCGAGCGATTTTTTGTGTCGCATCGTCAGTGTGAGAGTGCGATAACAACAGTAAATGGGCAGCTGTTCATCGGTTACTGGGTACTACAGTCGTGAGGGCAGTATTTGTTTCTTGGAGACACTCCGGCAGCCAGTCAGTAGTATACAATCTCGAAGCAATTCCTGTTTCGCATCGTCAGTGTGAGGGTACGAGAATAACAGTAATGGGGCAGTGGTTCATCGGTTACAAGCTACAAGAGTCCTGAGGGGGATATTTGCCTCTTGGGGCTACGTTGGCAGCGACCCTATAGTATGCAATCGTGAAGCAATATCTGTGTTCCATCGTCAGTGTGAGGGTGCGAGAATAATAGAAAAGATGCAGTGGTTCGTCGGTTACAAGCTACTAGAAAGCTGAGGAGGGTATTGGTCGGCAGCGACCCTGTAGAAAGCAATCTCGAAGCTATATCTGTGTCACATCGTCAGTGTGAGGGTGCGAGTATCATCATCAAGTGGCAGTGGGTCATCGGTTACAAGCTATTAGAATCCTGAGGGCGGAATAAGACTCTTGGTGATACGTCGGCAGCGAGCTTGTAATAAGATATCGACAATCAATTTGAGTGTTCCGTCGTCAGAGTGAGGGTGCGAGAATAAGAGTAAAGGGGCAGTGGTTCATCGGTTACAAGCTACTACAGTCCTCAGTGAGGAATTTCTCTCTTGGAGATACGTCGGTAGCAGACGTGTAGTATTCAGTCGCGAAGCAATTTCTGTGTTGCATCTTCAGTGTGAGGGTACCAGGATCTCCGTAAAGTGGCAGTGGTTCATCGGTTCCCTGAGGGCGGTATTTCTGTCTTGGAGATACGTTGGCAGTGTGCTTGTAGTAAGCAATCGTGAAGCAATTTTCTTGTCGTATCGTCAGTATGAGGGATGGAGAATAACAGTAAAGTAGCAGCATTGGTGCATCTGTTACAAGCTAGTAGCGACCTGAGGGCTGTATTAGTCTCTAGGACATACGTTGGCAGTGAACCCTTAGTGTGCACTCATGAAGCAAATTCTGTGTCGCTCTGTCAGTGTGAGGGTGCGAGGATAGTGTTGGGAGAACCTATGTTCTACCCCAAAGTACCGTTATCCAAATGGCGGAGATGACGTCATCCAAGATGGTGCCGTGACGTCATCCTAGATGGCCGATTTTGGAGGGGAAGTTTGATGTTTGGTGGGAAGATAGATAGGGGAATTGGCTACCTCCACTAACACAACCCCCCCCCCCCCCCCACCCCCGAGAAAAATGTTAGGAAGTTCAAATTCCAACAGGATAATGCATCACACCTCTACTAACCTAAGACGAATTGCTGTAAGATATGTCAGTTGGGCTACCTCTACTAACCAAAGTCATCTGACCGCCACCTCTTCCTAGGACATGGCGCCAAGTTTGAATTTTTTTGGTAAAGGTAGGTCAATTGGTCTATCTCTAATAACCTAAGAAAATGGCGGGAAAGAAAGGGCATTTGGACTAACCTAAGTCAACCGACCGCTACGTCCTCCTAGGGATTGGTGGGAAAGGACTTGACCAGTGCTGGACATAAGTCTTTATTGTTTTGCATGTGCCGGTCTTTATTTAAACAGTTTCATGCAGTACAGCCATCCAGTGTGTTCGCCACGATGGCTGGACTCCAACTGACCTAGTACACAGTACCACCACTAGAGGGCACTGTCCTCCATTCCATGACGTAATCAGAGATGGCAGGCATGACGTCAGCTGATGACACAAGAACCATTATCCAAGATTGTGGCAAACAGTGTGTTCATTATGAGGTCTGGACTTAGTACATAGTACCACCACCAGAGAGTGCTCTCCTCCGTTTTGTCACGTAATCCAAGATGGTGGGGAAATGGTGGGAAAAGGTCTCTGCCTGTGCTGGACGTAATTTTTTATTTTGCATGCAGTGTCTCCACCATGAGATCTAGACCCCAACTGACCTAGTACACAATACTGCCACCAGAGGGTACTATCATCCCTCCTGAGTGTAATCCAAGGTTGTGGCCTGTCAGGGAAAATGGCGCGAAAATGACTCAGCCTGCGCTGGGCTGCTGGAGAGAGTAAGGAAGGAGTGTACTTTATTTATTTTGGAACAATTTATTTAGGGATGGAGTATATTTACCACACTGATACAAAACACATGCTTGGGGTCATGCCACACTGCCCACAGATCTGTAAACTACCCCTAAAAAACGCACTGCAGACATTTAAACAGCTCCTAACTTACCCAAATAATTTCAGTACAGACATGAAGACTCCTAAACAAAGCAGTACACTGATGTGTAGACACGCTCAGTACTCTAAACTGTCCAAACAGCGTATAGCACAGGCTACACAACTGCTCACAAAATAATTCAACAGACACGCAAACAACATACGCAGACACCGTCCGCCACCCACCGCCCAGCAGATTGCACAGGAGGCTTCCTGCAGCCATGCAAAGTGACATGGCCCATCAGCTGTCAGACCAAGCACAGATGCCCGCACGCATGAGGTGGCAAAGGTGGCAACTTCCCTTTCATACTTGATACCTGAGAAACTCCTCTCGAAATACGTGTTCGCCTAGGCACTGCTGCTGATGCGACAGGGTGCAGATGCTCCAGTCTGATACCGATCGATGTATAGCTAATGTCGCCTCTTGATGACTGTGCTTCTGGAACGAATCTCAGTATCTATAGCGCACATAATTCTCCACATAAAAAATTTCTCCCATGCCCTTGCAGTTATCAATGTGCTGAATCTATATGTCCCTCACAATAGGACATACAGTTATCCTCTCTAGTCATGCCACGACATAAATCACAGTAACTTTACAATGCAATATATACACAATTTACACAATGTAAGCCACAGTAAACTTCCAATACGCTATATGCACACTTTACACAAACAGTGCAGTTACCTTTTATATCTGTACAGCAGATGAAAAATTATGGTATGCCTGCACTCACACTGTCTCTATGTCACAATGCTCCTCAGTCCAAGGGAAGCACCATCTGCCTTTTATTTCTTTCTGCAGATGACACATTCAGTGGCAATAAACTATTTTACACTGATGGCCATATTGCACCAACAGCTAAACCTTGCAAAGTGCCATACATATAATCAAATACGGAAAGACTCTAACTCAGTTACACTACTCTCCCACTGAGGACAGGAGCTTGAATATTAGAGTGTGAAACCGATCTCCAACCACTCTCCGAACTGTTGTGCAAAGACTGGTTCGTCCCGTCCCCCCCCCCCCCCCCACACCTCGGTACAAACGCGTTACTGTTTCTGGTCTGAACCTGCCTGCTTGCTTGCGTTTCTACACCCATCTCCAGACACTGGGATTACAAGACCATATCTAACTTCACATGGTTCGCACACAGCAGTGTCCTACCAATCACTCACTCAACATAATTCTGAAGATGTAGACTGGGATTTGTTTCTATACAAACCCAAGACTTTAGCTAGGTGGAGCATGCTCTAGACCACCGAGTAATTAGAAACAAACAGACGAAAAATGATATTTCCACCCACGAATACCGATCTCGGTGATGTAACAGATTCGGAAATATCCCTATAATTTACATGGTCAACGAAGGTGTTTCTCATGTCTAGAGAACCAGTAAACATGTGTTCCACATGCTACATGCACAGCCCGCAATCGATCTTCTCTCAACTAAAGAAAGGCGCGAAATGTTCAGAAGCAGTCAAGTGAACAAATTACATGAAAGGGAATAATGGTCCAGAGCAAACACACCTCCATATTCAATCTGAAATTTCCACACAATCACGAAAGCCAACACATGCTAACTATTAGTTCGTTATTCGGTAGTCTAGAGGACAACACCTTAATTCATTTCCATTCCTACACTCCAAGAGACCTCTCCATTCTGACAGCTCCTACCGTTAAAGGGAAACGTGGATCACCCCTGCACAGGTCATCGGCGTTGCAGGCCGATCATGCACAGGTATAATCAATAATCCTAAGAAATCGGTCACATATATATTTCATCCCTGTACTTACAACTAAGTGGAACAATCGCGGTCTCAGTTGAACAACATTCGACAGCGAGCGAAGTATCAGAAATACACCCTCTTGACGGCTATGGCTCTGGAAATAGATATATCAGTATCATTCTTACGACTTGACATACTCTTCCCTTTGCTACCACAGTACTAGATGTCAAATCCATACCCTCCTTATGACTGGACATAGTCATTTCCTTTGCATGTGTCGGAACACATACCCATACTTTATAAGCCTGATGCTCAAGGTGAACCTATCATGTACCCCCTACTACTAAGTATAATACTTCGTTACACTTACGATACAAAATAATACTGAGAGAAAATCAGCGGTAGGTGGACATGTCTCATAAGTTTTTCTTGTGAGTTATACCACTGTGTCTTAGAAAGAGAGCTGTAATCATCTCATATGTTAAAAAACCCAATCACAACAAGTACTGTAATTTACTGTCACAAGCGGTCTTGGTCCTACAGGTGCACACAAGTATCCATGTTGAAAGCTATACTTGCTTTATAAATCCACATATGGCGTTACCTAAGAATCACATGGGTTTTCCAGACAAATACCGAGACGATAATCGTCTTACAAACTGCCAGATGTTAAAAAACCCGACCCCAACAACTACTGTATGTTACTGTCACAAGCAGTCTTTGTTCTACAGATACATAGATGTATCAATGTTAAAAGCTATACCCACTTACAAATCGAGGTACGGCATTACCAATGAATGAGGCGGTTTTTTGCCCAGACAAATACCGCGACGGCGATTGCAGGAGTATGTAGTATCAGACCAACACGTCGGCGATGGTGCAACCTCGTAACAAAATTACTCAATTTAGAAAGTGATTCAGCTAAGGAATGTGGTATGAAACCGGTGTTTGCGAACCTCTCAAGCCACCGCAGCTAGATATTTCTACTATATTTGTAGCACATTCTGTGTCGATCCTTTGTCAGAGGTTCAGTGATATATCCACTAAGCTATAGGCGATGCTTGATTGAGAAGGATCACAAACAGTAGTAGATGGAGTGCTGATTGACGTCATAAGAAAATATACACTGATTTCTCAGATCTCTAGCGTCATCCTATCCGCTAGAAATGATATCCATGATTTGGAATCAGGTCTTACCATTCAGGCTACAGAAGATGCGCCCATATCGAGGATCTTAGCACTCCTTAGCACTTCTGCTTGTCTGCCACGATTTCGAGGTCTGTGTCAGGTCCTACACTGACATTAAGGCCCTCTGATCCACGGCCTGTCGCAGAAAACTGGACATCGCACGGAGTAAGAGATTTCAAAATGTCGTGATGTAATAGCTGACTGTAAGAAGAACAAGAAACTAATGATTTTTATGCGCGATGGAGCTCCAGACGGTTGGAGTTCGACGAATTTTTACGTAAATCAACCAAGCTATCAACTCTAAAGTATTGCTCTAGACTCTAGAGTCTACAAGTCTAGGATCGGTACCTGGAAGGTGTTGGTAAGAGAGAACATAAACACACGCACTCCTAAGGCCACAACGTTCTGCACTTAAAACGGGCTATAATGTTAGACCGCTTGCGTTTCCAACCTATCAGTCGTATGGAACGTAGCGCTTTTAATATTCTAATGTAAGAAACATACACTCCTGGAAATTGAAATAAGAACACCGTGAATTCATTGTCCCAGGAAGGGGAAACTTTATTGACACATTCCTGGGGTCAGATACATCACATGATCACACTGACAGAACCACAGGCACATAGACACAGGCAACAGAGCATGCACAATGTCGGCACTAGTACAGTGTATATCCACCTTTCGCAGCAATGCAGGCTGCTATTCTCCCATGGAGACGATCGTAGAGATGCTGGATGTAGTCCTATGGAACGGCTTGCCATGCCATTTCCACCTGGCGCCTCAGTTGGACCAGCGTTCGTGCTGGACGTGCAGACCGCGTGAGACGACGCTTCATCCAGTCCCAAACATGCTCAATGGGGGACAGATCCGGAGATCTTGCTGGCCAGGGTAGTTGACTTACACCTTCTAGAGCACGTTGGGTGGCACGGGATACATGCGGACGTGCATTGTCCTGTTGGAACAGCAAGTTCCCTTGCCAGTCTAGGAATGGTAGAACGATGGGTTCGATGACGGTTTGGATGTACCGTGCACTATTCAGTGTCCCCTCGACGATCACCAGTGGTGTACGGCCAGTGTAGGAGATCGCTCCCCACACCATGATGCCGGGTGTTGGCCCTGTGTGCCTCGGTCGTATGCAGTCCTGATTGTGGCGCTCACCTGCACGGCGCCAAACACGCATACGACCATCATTGGCACCAAGGCAGAAGCGACTCTCATCGCTGAAGACGACACGTCTCCATTCGTCCCTCCATTCACGCCTGTCGCGACACCACTGGAGGCGGGCTGCACGATGTTGGGGCATGAGCGGAAGACGGCCTAACGGTGTGCGGGACCGTAGCCCAGCTTCATGGAGACGGTTGCGAATGGTCCTCGCCGATACCCTAGGAGCAACAGTGTCCCTAATTTGCTGGGAAGTGGCGGTGCGGTCCCCTACGACACTGCGTAGGATCCTACGGTCTTGGCGTGCATCCGTGCGTCGCTGCGGTCCGGTCCCAGGTCGACGGGCACGTGCACCTTCCGCCGACCACTGGCGACAACATCGATGTACTGTGGAGACCTCACGCCCCACGTGTTGAGCAATTCGGCGGTACGTCCACCCGGCCTCCCGCATGCCCACTATACGCCCTCGCTCAAAGTCCGTCAACTGCACATACGGTTCATGTCCACGCTGTCGCGGCATGCTACCAGTGTTAAAGACTGCGGTGGAGCTCCGTATGCCACGGCAAACTGGCTGACACTGACGGCGGCGGTGGACAAATGCTGCGCAGCTAGCGCCATTCGACGGCCAACACCGCGGTTCCTGGTGTGTCCGCTGTGCCGTGCGTGTGATCATTGCTTGTACAGCCCTCTCGCAGTGTCCGGAGCAAGTATGGTGGGTCTGACACACCGGTGTCAATGTGTTCTTTTTTCCATTTCCAGGAGTGTATTTCAAGTGAAGGACATACATCCTTCTTCCCATTTTCTCTACGATAAACTATGTTATCGATCCGTAAAACGAAGAAACTACTTCCTTAAAGCATTGGGTCTGTGTGATACGAGTACAATATAGCTTTGCGGAGATGTATAGCGCGCACTGTTCACATCCGATCACGGTTCGGAAATGATACTATGCCTGCATCAGCCCTATATAAAATGATCGTTAGTAACGGCAAATACCTCTTAAAAGGAAACAGATAAACGCATAGCAGCTGCGTCCGACATGTGAAAATTACAAGTCATTCAGTCACTAACTCTGTAAACAGCACACCTGTCAGGCAAATGTGTACATGGGATTGGAGTGCCTCACAAGCACCTAACTTAGTTATGACGCTGAAGTCTCAATTTTACACCCAAGATGCGACAGGAGGGATGGAGTACATCGCATAAATCGAAGTTAATCTAGAATGTACTGTATCATCTGTCAACCATTAAATCGTACCTCGTTGGAGATCCATCTTAATCGATCACCCCTTCCACTCTATGTTATCCATTAACGCAGATGCAAGTAAGTTTAGAGGCGGTTGGTTCTCTGTCTTCCTGAAAAGCATCAAACACAGTAGTCAACTCGCGTGTATCACTGGTACCTCAATAGACATACAGTACAACACTGCCTCGATGAAAAGAAAT
This sequence comes from Schistocerca cancellata, assembly GCF_023864275.1. Taxonomy (NCBI): domain Eukaryota; kingdom Metazoa; phylum Arthropoda; class Insecta; order Orthoptera; family Acrididae; genus Schistocerca; species Schistocerca cancellata. The sequence continues at coordinate 58,017,386 of NC_064629.1, read as the reverse complement.
TGACTGCCTCCCTCACTCCCTTCGTTTCGATACCGAAGTTCCTCGGATTCCTCATGTTGCCGCATATTTGTTCCCATGTACAAAATGTTCGGCGCGAACCAGAAGATATGCAAGCACTTCCTCAATTTCCCCGCATTTCGATGTATATTCGGTCAACTTCTACCTATTCTCTCGTCAGTTTTCGCAATTCTGTCGATTTTATGTCAGATCTATCCATGCGATCGTAATATAACCTCCCGTTCTGTATTCTAAAACTGCTTGTAACTGTAGTGCAGCTGCCAGCACCTAGCCCAAAGGCACTGAATGGGAGGCGTAATTGTGATCCTTCTCAATCAACCATCGCATATAGCTCAGTGGATATATCACTGAACCCCTGACAAGGGATCGACACAGATTGTGCTACAAATACAGTGGAAATATCTAGCTGCAGTGGCATGAGGGATTCGCAAACACAGGTTTCATACCACATTCCTTAGCAGAATCACTTTTTAAATTGAGTAATTTTATTACGAGGTTGCACAGTCGGCGACGTGTTGGTCCATATACTCCTGCGATCGCCGTCACGGTATCTGCCTGGGCAAAAAACCGCCTCATTCAGAGGTAATGTCGTACCTCGATTTGTAAAGCGGGTATAGCTTTTAACATTGATACTTCTATGCATCTGTAGAAACAAGACCGCTTGTGACAGTAACATACAGTAATTTTTGTGATCGGTTTTTTTAACATATCAGACGACAGTGGTATAACTCACAAGAAAAACTTATGAGACATGTCCACCCATCGCTGAATTTCTCTCAGTATTATTTTGTATCTTAGTAAACAGTTATTGACAAGTATTATACTTAGTAGAAGGGGGTGCGTGATAGGTTCGCCTTGAGCATCAGGCTTATAAAGTACGTGTTTGTGTTCCGACATATGCAGAGGAAATGACTATGTCCATTAATAAGGAGGGCATAGATTTGACGTCTAGTATTGTGCTAGCAAAGCGAAGAGCATGTCAAGTAATAAGAATGGTACTGATATTTCCATTTCCAGAGCCATAGCCGTCAACAGAGTGTATTTCCGATACAGTCGCAGGTTCGAATCCTTCCTCGGTCGTGGATATTTGTGATGTCCTTAGGTTAGTTAGGTTTAAGTAGTTCTAAGTTCTAGGTGACTGATGACCTCAGATTTTAAATCCCGTAGTGCTCAGAGCCATTTGAACCATTTTTTTAAATATATGTGACCGATTTCGTAGGATGATTGATTCTAGCTGGCCGGTGTGGCCGAGCGGTTCAAGGTCCTTCAGTCTGGAACCGCGCGACCGCTACGGTCGCAGGTTCGAATCCTGCTTTGGGCATGGATGTGTGTGATTTACTTAGGTTAGTTAGGTTTAAGTAGTTCTAAGTTCTAGGGGACTGATGACCTCAGATGTTAAGTACCATAGTGCTCAGAGCCATTTGAACCATTTTTGAGTGATTCTACTTGTTTGTGCTCGGCCTACAGTGCCGGTGACCTGTGCAAGTGTGTTTCACGTTTTCCTTTAACTGTAGGAGCTGTCAGAATGGAGAGGCCTGTTGGAGTGTAGGAATGTAAATGAATTAAGGTGTTGTCCTCTAGATTACCAAATAGCGAACTAATACTTAGTATGTGTTGGATAGCTTTCGTGATCACATGGAAATTTGAGATTGAATATGGAGGTGCGTTTGCGTTGGACCTTTATTCCCTCCCATGTAAACTGTTCGGTTGACTGCTTCTGAACATTTCGCGCCTTTCTTTAGTTGAGAGAAGATCGATTGCGGGCTGTGCATCTAGCATGTGAAAGACACGTTTACCGGTTCTCTAGACATGAGAAACACCTTAGTTGACCATGTAAATAATAGGGATGATTTCAAATCTGTTACATCACCGAGATCGATATTTGCGGGTGGAAATATTTTTTGTCTGTTTGTTTCCAGTTACTCAGTGGTCTGGAGCACGATCCACCTAGTTAAAGTTTTGGGTTTGTATAGAAATAATTCCCAGTCTATATCTTCAGAATTATGTTGAGTGAGCAATCGGTAGGATACTGCTGTGTGTGTGAACCATGCGAAAGTAGATATGTCCTTGTAATCTCAGAGTCTGGAGATGGGTGTAGAAACGATAGTAAGCAGGCATGTCCAGGCCAGAAACAGTAATGCGTTTGTGCAGGGGGGGGGGGGGGGGGGAATGAGCTAGTCTTTGCACAACAGTTCTGAGAGTGACTTCAATCCACTGACGGCTTCCTGATGTAAAAGGGATGATTTTGTATTTCAGAGGATATGAACTGTATGTTTCCTACATCGACACAGTACGCAATGATATATTGCTGGGTTGGAGATCAGTTTCACACTCTAATATTCAAGCTCCTGCCCTCAGTGGGAGAGGAGTGTAATTTCGTAAGAGTCTTTACGTATTTCACGATATGTATGGCACTTTGCGAGGTTTAGTTGTCGGTGCAATATAGCGATCAGTGTAAAAGAGTTTATTGCTGCTGAATGTCACGTCTGTAGAAAGAAATAAAATGTGGTCGGCGCTTCCCTTGGCCTGAGTAGCATCGTGACACCTTGACAGTGTGCGTGTAGGCATACCATAATTTTTTCAGGTGCTGTACAGTTATAAAAGGTACCTGCACTGTTTGTGTAAAATGTGTATATATTGTATTGTAAATTTACTGTGACTTATGTTGTGTAAAATGTGTATATATTGCATTGTAAAGTTACTGTGATTTGTGTTGTGGCATGACAAGAGAGGATGACTGTATGTCCTATCGTGAGGGACATATAGATTCAGCACATTGGTAACTGCAAGGGCATGGGAGAGATCTTTTACGTGGAAATTTATGTGCACTATAGATACTGAGATTCGTTCCAGAAACACAGTCATCAAGAGGAGACATTACCTGTACATCGATCGGTGTCAGAATGTAGCAGCAATCGTAATATTTAATTGTAGTTACACTGGTAAATATGTTCCTGGTTTCTAATATTCTTGTGAGTCTCATATATATTTGATGATCTGTAGAAAACTTTGTAGGCTTAACTGTCAATCCAATTTAACGACCTGCACATAATAATTTTACCACTGAAAGTCCTGTCTGCAGAAAGAAAGAAAGGTGGATGGTGCTTCGATACCAGCGGCATCAGCAATTCAGCGGGTAAATTCGATAAGATCCAATCATAATGCTCGATTCATTCACATCCTTTGTGCTGGGATATAGGAGCCTCTACATAGCGATGGGAACGTTTGTGTGTGTTGAAAGAATGAAGGGTGACATGTGACGGACTGGGGTATCATGTTAGGATCGATGGGAAGAGTGCATTCGATGTTATTCTTCGCTATTTCCGTAAATAGGTTCTGTTAGGGCAATAATTTCCGTGTATACAAGCTTAGACATCAAGAAAGCGAGCCTTAACAATTTCTGGGACACTATACAATTTCTGTGAGATCGACTCGGTTATTACTTTAGATAGTCATGTGGCTTCAGTATAAGATTGAGCACGCTGCTAGATGCGCTTGCTGCGATGGTATGTACCTATGCGTGGCGTTGCGTCAGTCACACTGGGCAGTTAAGTACCGTTAGAGGTATCTCTCATGTCGTGCTAGGAACAATGCGCCCTGTTCTACTCTGTCATCAACGGTAAAGACAAGTGCTGCCCGTAGGTATCTCGCATTTGGGAGCTGTGTGAGTGCGCCTTGGAGTTCAGTGTCGTCAGTATAACACTGCCTGTATACCTGATAATAGAGGCAACTTTCACCAGTGTCCGGCGGCAGATCGCAGCTGTGATGACACATGCGCCCCTGGTGTGTCTGCACTCCTACCTGGATGTGTCAGTAATGGTGCCTATGTGAACACTTATTTCGAGAGTAATTTCTGAGGTATCAGGTATGAAAGGGATGTTGCCGCCTCATGCGTGCCGGCATCTGTGCTTGGTTTGACAGCTGATGGACCACGTCACTTCGTGGGGAAGCAGGTACCCTACTGTGCAGTCTACTGGACAGTGGATGGCGGATGCATACGTTGTTTGCGTGTCTGTTGAATTATTTTGCGAGCAGTTTTGTTGGCTGTGCTATGCACTATTTAGACTGTTTACAAGTATTGTGCGTGTCTACACATCAGTGCACTGCATTATTTAGGAGGAGTCTGATTGTCTGTACTGAAATTATTTGGGTAAGTTATGAGTTGTTTCCATGTCTCCAGCGCGTTATTTAGAGATAGTTTACAGATCTATTGGCTGTGTGGCGTGACCCCAAGCATGTGTTTTGCATCAATGTGATAAATATACTCCATCCCTAAATAAATTGTTCCAAAAAAAAGTACACTCCTTCCTTACTCTCACCAGCAGCCCAGTGCAGGCTGAGTAATTTTCACACCATTTTCCCCTTCCAGACCACCATCTTGAATTACATCACAGGAGGGATGATGGCACCCTCTGGTGGCAGTATTGTGTACTAGGTCAGTTGAAGTCTATATCTCCTGGTGGAGACACTGTACGCAAAATAAAAACTTACGTCCAGCGCAGGCAGAGTCGTTTTCCTGCCATTTGCCCCATCATCTTGGATTACGTGACGAAGTGGACGAGAGTACTCTCTCATGGTGGTACTGTGTACTAGGTCCAGACCTTGTCGTGAACACACTGTTTGCCACCATCTTGGATAACGGTACTTGCGTCATCAGCTGATGTTATTACTCCCATCTTGGCTTCTGTCATGGAATGGATGACAGCTTCCTCTAGTGGTGGTACTGTGTACTAGGTCAGTTGGAGTCCAGGCCTCGTGGTGAACACACTGGTTGGCTGTACTGCATGAAATGTTTAAATAAAGACTGGCACATGCAAAATAATAAAGACTTATGCCAAGCACTGGTCAAGTCCATTTCCCACCAATCCCTAGGAGGAGGATGTGGTCAGGTAACTTAGATTAGTCCAAATGCCCTTTCTTTCCCGCCATTTAGTTAGGTTAGACGAGATATCCCAATTGACCTATCCTTACCACCAAAATTCAGACTTGGCGACAGGTCCTAGGAAGAGGTGGTGATTGGAAAACTTAGGTTAGTGGAGGTAGCCCAATTGACATATCTTATCGCGATTTTTCTTATGTAAGTAGAGGTGTGATGCATTATCCTGTTGGAATTTGAACTTCCAGTCACTTATCTGGGGGAAGGAAGGGGTTGGTTCAGTTAGTGGAGGTAGCCCAATTGTCCTATCTTTCTGCCTAAATTCAAATTTCCCGCCAAATTCGCCATCTTGGAAGACGTCATCGCCACCATCTCGGATGACGTCATCGTCGCCATCTTGGATAACGGTACTTTGGGGTAGAAGATAGGTTGTCCCAATACTGAAGATAACCATAATGTGGCAGCAGTTCATCGGTTACAAGCTAGTAATGTCCTGAGTGCGGTATTACTCTCTTGGAGATGCGTCAGCAGCGAGCCATAAGTATGCAGTCACGATGCAATTTCTGTGTCAAAAAATGGCTCTGAGCACTATGGGGCTTAACATCTGAGGTCATCAGTCCCCTAGAACGTAGAACTACTTAAACCTAACGAACCTAAGGACATCACAACCATCCATGCCTGAGGCAGGATTCGAACCTGCGACCGTAGCGGTCGCGCGGTTCCAGACTGAAGCGCCTGGAACCGGCCGGCCACCCCGGCCGGCCATTTCTGTGTCGCAGTGTCAGCGAGAGGGTACGAGAATCTCCGTAAAGTGGCAGTGGTTCATCGTTTACAAGCTACTACAGACCTCTCTTCGAGATATGTCGGCAGCGAGTCTGGGGTTAGCAATCGCGAAGCAACTTCTGTGTCGCATTGTCAGTGAGGCGGTGCGAGAATAACATTAAAGGGGCAGTGGTTAATCGGTTACAAGCTGCTAGAGTCCTGAGACGGGTATTTGCCTTTTCGAGCTACGGCTGTAGCGAGCCAGTAATAAGCAATCACAAAGAAATATCTGTGTTGCATCGTCAGTGTGAGGGTGCGAGAATAATAGAAAAGGCAGTGGTCCATCGGTTACAAGCTACTAGAGCCCTAAGGAGGAGGTTTTTCTCTAGGAGAGACACCCGAAGGAAGACTGTAGTATGCAATCGCGAAGCAATGTCTGTGTCGCATCGTCAGTGTGAAGATGCGAGTGTAACAGTAAAGGGGCAGCAGTTCTTCGGTTAGAAGGTACTACATTTCGGAGGGCGATGTTTGTCTCTTGGAGATACATCGGCAGCGAGCCTGTAGTGAGCAATCGCGAACCAATTTCCGAGTCGCATGGTTAGTGTGAGGGTGCGAGAATAATAGAAAATGGGCAGTGTTTCATCGATTACAAGGTACTAGATACCTGAGACGGGTATTTATGTTTTGGAGATACGTCGGCGGCGAGCTTGTAGTATGCAATAGCGAAGCAATTTCTGCGTCTCATCGCAGCATTACTTTAGTATGTGGAAATAGTCGTATCTACTTTGCGTCACTTGAGTGTAGGGGAGTCGAAACAGGTAATGTCCCATGATGTCATATCAACTTGAGAATTTTTTTATACATGTAATTCGTTTCTAAATTTTATTGATTATTTGCAGATTTAATTGTGTACAGCATTTAATAGGTAATGAGTTTTAATGAGATTATATATATATAATGTTTTCTCTTGGTAAGAACAAAAACTTGAGTGTTCCTCGAGTGCGCGATCAAGTAGTCGTCAGTGCGGATCTTCTGTATCTTTCATGAATGGGCATAGAATTGTTAAATGACAACTCGGAGTTGATTTAAAAATTATTCTACGGAACCACGGCCCGACTTTGGTGCAAACAAAACGCGCGCGATTTACTGAAATGATATTTTAAGTATCAAAGACCACTACACGCACATCAGAAACTAATGACTCTCACTGAGAGTGACTTCTTGATTGGATGAGTTTTTTTTATTTAAGCTAATTGGTATTAATGAACTTCTTTCGAGGCTGGAACTTCTTGAATGTTGACGCGCTCATTCAGTTTAGTAGAACGATAGTCAGTGCTAGCTACGCTACTATTAATAATTTTAAAAGAAAAGAGAACACATATCTGATTTTCTTTTGAGAAATGTTCGTACTTGGGTCATCAGTCTTCTCAAACCAGAGGCACAGGTGACGCTCCCTCGCAGCATTATGATATCGTGAACCACCACACACGTGTGCACCCTTCTCACTACATTTCTGCATTTGAAAACCCTGAGATATAGCCGGTACGAAGAAGGAAGAAAGAAGAGGTAAGATTAGCGAAAGAAACGGACCAAAGAGAGAAGGGGAGGTCACATTTGGGGCCCAACGTGTCGGCCTGAGTACGTTGCAGCGCTGGGGACATCTTGCCGCAATGTCTAACTTCGCACGGACCGACTGAATAAGTACGCGCTGTAGAAATGCATGACTCGCATGTATGAGTAGAGTAGTGAATTAAAACTTGTTATTGTATTCTTTTGTGTGTGTCCTAACGACGTCAGTAGCAGTAGTGCGTTGGGAGATTTAATTTGTGAAAATGCATACTCGATGAAAAAGAGATTTTAATAAGAGTACGAAAAATATGGACGCAGGGAGTAGTGATAAGGAAACAGAACCCGATCCTCAGGGTGAGGCGTTTCAGGAATTAAATGTGGGACAGACACTGCATAGGCTAAGGGACGAGAGCCATGAAATGTCACATGTGAAAGAGATAGAGTCACAAACACCAGGTTTGGGTGAAAGTGATGTGCAAGATACTGAAACAGGTGGGGAGACAGGTGCCACAACCGGTGGCCCAAGTGAAGTAGAGATGCCCACTAGCGTGATAACAGACAGCGACGCAAAGATATTTGATTTGTTGGTGGCATTAAACACAAACGTGCGTTCACTGAACACAGATACGAGTTCACTGAAAACAGACATACATTCACTGTACACAGACATGGGTTCATTGAAAACGGAAATGGGTTTCCTAAACGAGAAATTTGAGAAATTACAACTTAACTGGGAAGAACAATTAAATGCTAAGTTTGAAGAATTTGAAACAAAAGTATATAAGGATATTAATGATTTACATTCTGAACTTAAAGGAAAAATAAGTGAAGTAGACAGTAAATGTGATATTATTTCACAAGGGGATATCGATTTATCAAACAGAGGCAGCAGTTGCGAAATTAATTGTCTGAAAACCAGTGTGCAGGTCGAAGATCTGTCCGCAAAATGACAGATTTCGAAAAAGATACCTGTAACGGTACTGATAAGTTTTTGAAGGAACAAACTTCAAAATTGGAGGAAGAGCTTAACGAATGGATTGAGGTTAAGAATAAGGAGGTTGAGGAGAAATTTAATAACGCTCTCGAAGTGAAACTATCCGAACTTATCGAAAGGAAACAGTCGGAACACGACGAACTTGTCAAATTGTTTACTGATGAATTTCAAGCAATTAAAGAAAGGATAATTGAAGAACTGCCGAAGGAGCAAAGGGACACGAATTTTAAAATGTCTGATTTAGGTCGAAAGTCATTACAAAATGGCTTGACTGACGATAATCATTCAATGGACAAATTGAAAAACAGTAGACACTATAGTGAGAGTAAATGTAACTACGGTACCACGGTACCCGATAAATCTTATGAACGTTACGAGAATGAACATGATCCGTTTGTACAGAGAGGGTATCTATCGTCTCTAAAAGTTGGAACTAGCATATTTAAAAGCAGGCAGATTCCGACATTTTCGTCAGAGAAGGACAACATCCTTCCCAAAATTTTCATAAATAACTTCAAGCGTATTTTTTCACGTAGTTGGTCGGAAGAAGATAAGCTTCAGTTCATCGTACCCAAAATTACAGGTGAAGCAGCATTGTGGGCTGCAGAAGCAAGCGAGAATTGTAGTACTTGTGCAGAATGTGAGCAGCTTTTTCTGTCAAAATATTGGTCTAAGCGCAAACAGGAACGGTTGTGTAAGGAAGTATACCAACCCGAATATTATAACAGTAAGCCAAGTTCACTGCGACAGTATTTAGAAAAATACATTAACAAAACGAGATACTGGAGCGCGCCCATTTCACATCGGGAAGTAATACGCATTCTAAAGGGGAGATTGCCAATTCATATTTGCGAAAAACTGATAAATGTACCTGATTGTGATGTGGAAAAGTTTTTGTCTGTAATTGATTCTATTGATCTGATTATGGAAGATGCCAGAATTTGGAATAATAATCAATGGTCTATTACACAGCGTAATGATGTGGGTATTAATAATCGTGATGGTGGTTGTAATGACAACAGTGATAGGAATGTTAAAAGAAAACGACGCACTATGACTATCATAAAACTAACAATGAAAGAGATCAATATAAACAAAACAAAAATGGTTCAAATGGCTCTGAGCACTATGGGATTTATCATCTGTGGTCATCAGTCCCCTAGAACTTAGAACTACTTAAACCTAACTAACCTAAGGACATCACACACATCCATGCCCGAGGCAGGATTCGAACCTACGACTGTAGCGGTCGCGCGGTTCCAGACTGTAACGCCTAGAACCGCTCGGCCACCCCGGCCGGCAGATCAATATAAACGCGATGCTTATTATACCTATGGGAATAATGGTAACCGCGTAAATTATGTCAACACGGGAAAGCCTAATTTTAAACGCAGACATGGTAGACATTGGGAAGAAGACCCTGATAGGATACAACCGTGGGTAGATTATCTGCAAGGTAGTGCCCCAGCATCACAACTGCAAGGACCGACATCACTGAGTGACAAACCAATACCGAACTCCGAACACAATATTCGTATAGTGGAAGTTCATGAACCACTGATGAAGACATCCACCGAAATGTTAAACTAAAAACGGTCTCCAAAAGCCTTCCTAGGATGACAGGGGATGGAACGGAGGGCAGGCGTCATTTTTTAGTAGATGTATTGAGATATAATAATGATTTGGACTTAAGGGAAGAGTTGAGTGAAGAAGTGCCGAGTATTTCCAATCAGTGTGGACGAATTTTACAAGCTGTCGAGCAAGCAGTAGTAAATGGTACCGATATTGAGATCTTGATCGACACAGGCGCAAACATTAGCGTAATGACGCAAGATTGTTATAAACAGATCAGCAGAGGAGGGAGAGTATTAACGTTTCCTGTTACTGGATGCACTGTATCCGGCGCATTTGGTGCGAAAGCACAGAGAATCTCAAAACAGGCACGAGTCGACATTATAATGCTGGGGGCTACTATAGACACTACCTTCCTGATTCTTCCGAAAATAGCCGTACCCTGTGTTTTGGGTCTCGATTTTTTGTGTAGAGCCGGAGCAGTAATTAATTTGAAAGAAGGGATGTGTACTTTGAACTCCGGAAGCGAAGTTGTGACAATGTCTATGATCAAGGGCCAAGTAGTCCCAGAGCAATGTTGTATAAAGCTAATGGTTAGCTATCTTGGTGTTAAGTGCGATTCAGCAAATGAAATTTATTTTATCGAATCTTCTGAAGAAGAGATAGATCAAGACACAATACAAGACAAAGTCTTTGAATCTGAATATCTGACGTCAGATCAGAGGGAAGACTTACTATGTTTGTTAACTAATTATGCACCAGTATTTAGTAAACGTCCAGGAATCATCAAAGAGTTCGAGTTTAATATTCAAACCTATCCTCATGAAGCCCTTTGTCGCACTACATACTCTATTCCGTGGTCTAAGAGAGAGGCACTGAAAAAAGAAATCACTAAGATGTTAGAGTGGGGAATAATAGAACCCCCTAATTCTCAGTATTCAAACCCTTTCTTGGCTGTCATAAAATCTAATGGTGATGTAAGACTAGTTCTTGACGCTAGCGAAATTAACAAAATTATTATTCCAGTACAAACGAGACCCGAGAATTTAGAATAACTTATTCAGAAGTTTAATGGTGCCCGCTTGTTGACATCCCTGGATATGAGGAGTTCCTATTGGCAGACGAGAATATCACCTGAATCACGGAAGTAAACTGCTTTTATCTTTCTTGGGAAAAGCTTTCAATTCATGGTTATGCCATTCGGCTTAAACATCAGCTGAAGAGTGTTTATTTCCGCTTTAGATGCCGTGCTAGGACGAGATCTCCTTGACAAAGTTACTTTGTATGTACGCGACCTTTTGATCGCGACTATGACGTGGGAGGAGCATCTCGGTTTGTTAGAGAAAGTATTAATGAAATTCTCAGAGTACGGTGTGATAGCAACTCTGACGAAGTCAAAATTCGCCAAAAATCAAATAAAGTTTCTCGGACACATAATTACGCAGAACGGAATTATGCCCGACCCGAAGAAGATGAATGTTATCAAAAAGTGCCCATATACTCGGAGTAAAAAAGAATTAAAGTATTTTTTGGGGTTTGCTTGATTCTTCCGTCGATTTCTACCTGGCCAAATAATTAGCCAAGACTGTTTACTACAACTCTTGCGAAAGATCTTTACTTGGAAATGGACCCAGGAATGCAGCCAAGCATTTGATAAAATCCGGCATGCTTTGATTAATGCAAAACTTCTGCACGATCCGAATCTTGAACAAGAATTTTGTATTGCGACGGATGCTTCAGAAACAGGTTTAGGTGCCACATTGTTTCAAGTAGATGATCCGCGTGACCTGAACACCATCAAAATTGTAGGGTTTGCAAGCAGGACATTGTCTAAATGCGACAGATCATATTGTACCACTGAATTCGAGGTCTTAGCTGTCATTTGGGCACTCTAGAAGTTCAGATATTTTGTTTAGGGCAAGATGACTACGATATACTGTGATCAAAAGGCTTTATCATATATCTTGACAGGTCGAATGTTTCATTCTCTGTTAACCCGATGGGCCTTGTTGTTACAAGAGTACAACTTTTCGGTGCAATACATAAGGGGAAAAGAAACGTAATCCCTGATGCTTTATCTTGACTACCAAAAGCTGCAACGAATGAAGAGGATGATGAACTATCTTTAAATTTTAAAGTAATGGACATATCAGTAAATTATTATGAAGAACAAGTTTCAGAGGTGTGTCAAAAGCTGCCACAGTTGCAAGAAAAAGACCTACATTCGAAGCCCATTAGGGACAAGATTAAGCACAAAAATCCTACTAATACTAAATATCAATATACTGAACAATCGGCCGGCCGAAGTGGCCGCGCGGTTCTGGCGCTGCAGTCTGGAACCGCGAGACCCCTAAGGTCGCAGGTTCGAATCCTGCCTCGGGCATGGATGTTTGTGATGTCCTTGGGTTAGTTAGGTTTAACTAGTTCTAAGTTCTAGGGGACTAATGACCTCAGCTGTTGAGTTCCATAGCGCTCAGAGCCATTTGAACCATTTGAACTGAACAATCTAAGGTATTGTTTAGGAAAGAATCTACCAATACCAACTGGAAAGTTTGTGTCCCACAGTATTATATAGAACCATTACTTTGGTATACTCATTTGAAGTGGGGACTTTTGGGCCTTCTAAATGTAAAGCCAAGTTGGGTGAATATTGCTATTATACGAACCTAGAACGACTAGCGAATAATATTCTGAAGAAATGCAAAATATGCCAACAGACCAAACCAATAAATTATTGTCGAAGAATCGAACTACATCCTATAATTCCTCAAAAACCTTTAACACTAATAGCTTGCGATGTGTGTGGTCCGTGTCCGACTGTACGGGGAAGATTTAAGTATATAGTGGCTTGTTACAACATTTTTTCAAAATATGACAAATTATAACCGTTACAGAATCTACATGCCCGACCAATGTTAAGAAGATTTATCATCACTTGCATTACTGATTATGAGAAACCGAAAATGATTCTGACTGACAATGCAGCATATTTTACTAGTGGATTGTGGAAAAGGACTATGAAGGAACGTAACATCAAACATATATACATATCCCGGTTTTATCCTTGTGGGAATCAGATAGGGAGGCTATTTCGGGGATTAAATCACTTTCTACGGGCACATAGACTACAGTGACAACACCAATGGAGTGACTGGTTGCCAGAATTCGAGAGGATCTACAATGACCTACCACATGGTTCTACTGGATATTCACCGAATCAGATAATGCGTGGAAGAAACGAATTTCAAGACTGGTTAGGGAATTGGCCTAGAGTTCAAGAAGATTCTGCAAAAAGTTTATGAGACCTACAACATCAGGCTCAACTACGGAAAGCAAAGTTTGACAAAAGTGTAAAGGAAGTAATCATATATACAGTTGGTGAGAAAACCATCCAGCAAGAAGAAACTTAACAAAAAGTGGCAGTATTTGTACACTGGGCCTTGCAAGGTAATTCAAATACCACATGAAGGAAGTTACGAGTACATATTAGCTTATTGTGACTCAGATACCATAAAGGGACTGTTTTATCATACAGAAATTAAGAAATACTTTCAATAAGAAGAGAAGGACTATAATATGGAAATAAACTGCAAGAAAGAAAAAGAAAGAAGGAATTTGATACTGAGACACCATTAATGGAATAAAGCCTTATGAGTAATACAAAAGCATATTATGAATCCTATTGTGTGTTGGTAATATACAGTTAAGAAGAATGGTAGAAAGGATATATATATATATATATATATATATATATATATATATATATATATATATATATGTTAAGAAGAGGATGGAATGAAGAAAGTCTTAAGAAGGAAAAAGAGGTATCCGAATTGGAAAAATAATTGGATAACAGATTTTCCGTTAAAGAGAGAGGGAATGCTAACGGATTCCGAAAGTGTTTTTTCAGGGGAATGAAGAATTGATTTAAGTTTTGTAGATATTTTTCTTACATTTTTATATGTTACGAAGAATATGTTGTTAATAATAGCATTAAGATCTAAAATAATTTCATGTGTGTGAGTAGTAGGTATGAGAAAGAAAAAGAACAGGACTTGATAAGAAGGAACATGTATGTGGGAAAAGAAAAGGAGATCTTCATCATCGAGAAGATGACCTGCAACAGATCACATCGGAGGATTCATTGTCAATGAGAGTGAATGTGAACACGAGATATATTAAAATAATTTTATGACTTTTATCGCAAAATAATAATCAGTAAGGTACGAAATGGGAGAACGAACATCGTGTGAACACGAAAACGATGGAAACACTGGGATGGTTCACCGAAGTAATTTAGAAACAACGGAAGAGAATTATGACACAATGTAAACGTGACTTTCAAGGAAAAACACAATAAAAGGGCCGGCCAGTGTGGCCGAGCGGTTCTAGGCGCTTCAGTCTGGAACCGCGCGACCACTACGGTCGCAGGTTCGAAACCTGCCTCGATCATGGATGTGTGTGATGTCCTTAGGTTAGTCAGGTTTAAGTAGTTCTGAGTTCTAGGGGACTGATGACCTCAGATGCTAAGTCCCATAGTGCTCAGATCCATTTGAACCACAATAAATATACTCACTGTATCTACGAAGGATAAACCAATTCAACATTGAAGAGAACTCACAACAGATTCGTAGAATGCATCACACGATAGTGAAGTCTGTATTCAGTAATGAAAAAATGGAGTATAGTAAACGCACACCAGTGCTAGGATAATATCTCTTATTAAATTAATATCTCTTATTAAATTAAAGTTGGAGATCATTCGCCGTACCGGTATAATTGTAGATGAAAGTTGGAACAGATTACGTTACCACATGCAACGACGTGTTGATAAACATGAAATGTCAAGGATACAATGCTGACACCAAAGAAAATCGAAAGACGCACTGCTGAGAAACAGAGATGACCCTATGAGCTGCACTATTAAGGGGAGGTTTACTATCTTTTGGCTAAAAAAATCGATTTTTTTAAATTGCATTTTTGGATCCACAAAAGTGTTGAGATCCACCCCTGAAATGGATTTTCCGAATACGGAACGGAAATGTTTGTTATTCGCGGTCGAACAAAAAAATGCACCTTCCTGAAATCGGCCTTTTTCACGCACCAGTTTTTTTTTTTTTTCTTTCGGAGGATGAGTTATTGTACCGGTGCTTGGGAGGATACACACAAAATTCAAATGAAAGTTTGAACGCGTGTGTTTGGAAGTTAGCCTCCAAGCATTTGCATTCTGGTGCGAAGACTGGAGATTGCGACTTTCCTGGCAGTGAGCAGCTTCAACGAAGGCTATTCAGCAGTTCTGAAGAGCATGAGAACGGTGGACATCACTCTGGGACACTATTCGACGCAGTTCGCCAAGCAATCGGACGACCCCGGATTCAAGCGGCCGTAAACCGCTTGTCACCGGCCGTACGAGCGGCTCTGGAGCAGCGCAGGATGTCCCAGATCGAGCAGAACGCTCTCTGTGAGGAAGAGGAAGGACTAGTTTATGGACCCGGAATAGCAGATTGAACGTAAGTTGCATAATATTGCATTTATGTGTAGTCAAAACTTCAAAAGCGTTTTTCTCGAAATGACTTTTTTTTTAATCGCGCGGTATAGTAACTTCAAATCTACTGAACACATTGGCATGATTCTTTGTTTCTGACGAAGCTAACTAAATTGTCTAGGAGTTGTACCACTTTTATTCCGATCCATCAACTATAAATATTTTTACTTGGCCGACGAAGTCGAAAAATCGATGAAAAAACCCTTTTTTTTCAAATGGTCGCCATTCTGTTTCCTATGGTCCAAATAACTAAAGCGAGGTACAACTCCTAAAGAATCTTATATACTTCGCTAACGTCAATTCAATTCTGATTTCAGACGAGCCAGCTGACCTGTGACGTGCCGCGCGTGGATGTCTACATCGAAATTTTGTTTCGTTCCGACTGCACTTCCGCCTTTGTTCTTCAACATATCCGGTCGAAAAAATTCCAGTTTGTAGAGGAAATATCAATAAACATTTTGACCAAATTTGACATTGATATCTATAAAAGGTCCCGAGAAAAAAATTCTCAAAAACATGCTTTTTTTCGGGCGAAAGATAGTAAACCTCCCCTTAAATAACCTGGCAGTATGAGCGGCCTGTTTAAAATCTAGAATCGCCGACCGACGAGCAGCAGTACCGGGAACGTCGAACGACGAAGAGCCAAAGAAGATGACCCAGCTGTCTTTAGCAGCCTGAACAGACCGGTGGCAACCGCTACCTGGTTATTTTTTCCATCGGAACTGGCTGCAATCCCTGCTTCGTGCAGTCAGTTAAAGAAGGTCTTCTCAACTAATAGTGTTGTGAAGTTAGTGCAGTGAAGTGAAAGTGTAATATTTGTTTGAAAAAGTGCTTAGAAATTTTGGACAATTATTATGACGTCTATGGTTTATTTAAGGGGCAAATCCTGTTAGGCCCCACAGTTAATCAATGCTGTAAAGATCGATTTACGATGTTCATAACTTGTCGTATGAGTCCGGAAATGACTGGTTCACAAACAACAGTACACAACACCATATTGCCATCGTTCAGAGAAACCTCCAATATCTGTGACCTTTCAAAGATATTAAGGTTTGGGGGGCGATGTAGCATTACAAGAGTATGTCCAATATAGTCGGATCTACTTTCCGTCACGTGGGTGTAGGGGAGTCGAAAAAAGTAGTGACCCATGACGTCATATCATCTTGATATTTTTTTATACATGTAATTCAGTTCTAAATTTTATTATTTGCAGAGTAAAGAATTTAATTATGTACAGGATTTAATAGGTAAAGAGTTGTGTGTGTGTGTTTTGACACAGCAAATCACCTTGTTGCATTATGTATGATATGTTTTCTCTTTGTAAGAACAAAAACATCCGTGTTGCACGAGTCCGCGATCAAGTAGTCGTGGAGTGCATGAATGGGCATAGTATTGTTAATTGACAACCCGGAGCTGATTTAAAAATTATTCTAGGGAACCACGGCCCAACTTTGGTGCAAACAAATCGTACGCGAATTCTCAAATATCGGCGCGGAGTTTAAGATACGCGGCTGGATATCGGGCGTTATCGTCGCATGTAGGATTCAGTAAAATTAACCGAAACTTACGGACATTAGCTTAATAATAACTATCAAAGACTTATAAGAGCAGCATAGTAATCGTCTTGATGCTTAAAGCAAGAGAGACGCGATTTACTGTCGGGATACGACAAATATTAATCATTACATAGTCAGCCTGTTGATACGTCTCTTAGCAACTCGTAAACGGACAGTGATAGAATTACTGAAACGATCTTTTAAGAATCAATGACCAATACACACACATCAGAAACTAATTACTCTAACTGTGAGTGACTTCTGGATTGGATGAGCTCTTTTTTTTATTTCAGCTAATTGGTATTAATGAACTTCTTTCAAGGTTTAAACTTCATCAATGGTGTCGCGCTGATTCAGTTTAGTAGAACGATAGATAGTACTAGCTACGCTAATATTTATAGTTTTTAAAAAAATGAGAACACATATCTGCTTCTCTTTTGAGACATGTTCGTACTTCAGTCATTAGTCTTCTCAAACCAGAAGGAGCCGGCCGGTGTGGCCGAGCGGTTCTAGGCGCTTCAGTCTGGAACCGTTCGACCGCTACGGTCGCAAGTTCGAATCATGCCTCAGGCATGGATGTGTGTGATGTCCGTAGATTCGTTAGGTTTAAGTAGTTCTAAGTTCTAGGGGATTGATGACCTCGGATGTTAAGTCCCATAGTGCTCAGAGCCATTTTTTTCAAACCAGAGGCACGAGTGACACTCCCTCAGAGCAATACAACATCGTGAACCACCACACACATGTGACACCTTCTCTGTACATACCTGAGATACAGCCGTGGTACGAAGAAGGAAGAAAGAAGAGGAAAGATCAGCAAAACAAACGGAGCTAAGAGAGAAAAGGAGGTCACAGCATCGTCAGTGCGAGGGTGCGAGAATAATAGTAAAGGGGCAGTGATGCATCGGTTACGAGCTTGTGGAGTCCTGAGGGCCACATTAGTCCCTTGGAGTACGTTGGCAGCGAGCCTTTATTATCTATTTTCGAAGCAATTTCTGTGTTGCATCGTCAATGTGAGGGTCGAAAATAAAAGTACAGGGGCAGTGGTGTATGGGTTACAAGCTACTAAAGTCCTGAGGGCGGTATAAGTCTCCTGGAGATACGTAGGCAGCGTGCCTGTAGTAAGAAATTGCGAAGAAATTTCTGTGTCGAATCGTCAGTGTGAGTGTGGGGGAATCACAGTAAAGTAGCAATGGATCATCGGTTACAAGCTACTAGTGTCCTGAGGGTGATGATTTTCTCTACGAGAGACGTACGAAGGGTGTCTGTAGTATGCAATCGTGAAGCAGTTTCCGTGTCGCACTTTCAGTGTGGAGGTGCGAGGATCAACGTAAAGTGGAAGCGGTTCACCGGTTACAAGCTACTAGAGGCCTGAGGGTGGTATTAGTCTCTTGGAGATACGTCGGCAGATGGCCTGTAGTATGCAATCGCGAAGCAAATTCTGTGTCGCATCGTCAGTGCGAGGGTGCGAGAATAACAGCAAAGGGGCAGTGGTTTTTCGGAAACAAGCTACTAGAGTCCTGAGGGCATTATTTGTCTGTTGGAGTAATGTAAACAGCAAATTTGTAATAAGCAATCGCGAAGGAATTTCGGTGTCACATCGTCAGAGTGAGGGTGGAGAATAGCAGTAAAGTTGCAGTGCTTCATCGGCTACAAGGTACGACATTTCTGAGGGCGACGTTTGTCTCTTCGAGATACATCGGCTGCGAGCCTGTGGTGTGCAACCGCGAAGCACTTTTTGTGTCACACTGTCAGTGGAGGGTGCGAGAATACCAGTAAAGGGGCAGTGGGGCATCGTTTACAATCATCTAGAGTCCTGATTGCGCTATTACTCTCATGGAGATACGTCGGCAGCGAGCCTGTAGTATGCAACAGCGTAGCAATTTCTGTGTCGCATCGTTAGTGTGAGGATGTGGGAATAAGAGTAAATGGGTAGCAGTTCATCGGTTGCAAGCTACGAACGTCCTGAGCCGATATTTGTCTCTTGGAGAGACGAACGCAGGGGGCTGTAGCATGCAGTCGCAATGCAATTTCTGGTTCACACAGTCGGTCTGAAGGTGCGAGGATAACCTTAAAGTTTCAGTGGTTCATCGGTTACAAGCTACTATATTCCTGAGGAACGAATTTGCCTCTTGAAGCTACGTCGGCAGCTAGCCAGTAGTATGGAATCACGAGGGAATTTCTGTGTTGCACTTTGAGTGTGAGGATGCGAGAATAGCTTCAAAGGGGCAGTGGTTTATCGGTTACAAGTTACTAGAGTCCTGAACGCGGTGTAAGTCTCTTCGAGATACGTCGGCAACGAGCTAGTAGTATGCAATCGCGTATCGATTTCTGTGTCGCAACGTCTGTGTGAGGGTGCGAGAATAACAGTATAGGAGCAGTGGTTCATCTGTTACAAGGTAATAAGTTCCTGAGGGCGGCATTAGTCTGAAGGCGCTGTTAGTCTCTTGTAGATACGTCGCCATCTAGCCTGTATTATGCAATCGCGAAGGAATTTCTGTGTCGCATCGTCAGTGTGGATGGGAGAATAACAGTAACGTAGCAGTGGTTCATCTTTTACAAGCTAGCAGAGTCATGGTGGCGGTGTTAGTCTCTTGGTAATACATCGAGAGCGAGCGTGTAGTATGCAATCGCAATCGCATCGTCAGTGTGATGGTGCGAGAATAACAGTGAAGGGGGAGTAGTCTGTCGGTAACTAGCTAGTATAGTCTTGAGGGCGTTATTAGTCTCTTCGAGCTACGTCGACAGCGAGCCTGTAGTATGGAATCGCGAAGCAACTTCTGTGTCGGATCGTCAGTGTGAAGTTGCAGGAATGTCTCTTGGAGGTACGTCTGCAGCGAGCCGGTAGTATTCAACCGGGAAGCAATTTCTATGTCGAATCGTCGGTGTGAGGATACGAGAAAAGCTGTAAAGGGGCAACAGTTCATCGATTACAAGCTACTAGCGTCCTGAGGGCGGTATCACTCTCTTGGAGATACGTCGGCCGCGTGCTTATAGTCTGCAATCACGAAAAAATTTCTTTGTCGCATCGTCATTACAAGGGTGCGAGAATTACAGTAAAGGGGCCGTGGTTCACGGTTACAAGCTACCTGCGGGTGGTATTAGTTTCTTGGAGATACGCCGGGAGCGAGGCTGTAATTTGGAATCACAAAGCAATTTTGTGTAGCATCATCGTAGTGAGTGTGCGAGAATAACACGTAAGGGGCAGCAGTTCATCGGTTTCAACCTCCTAGAAGCATGAGGGCGTAATTTTTTCTTGGCGATACGTCGGAAGCGAGCCTTTAATATGCATTCCCAAAGCAATTTCAGTGTCTCATCGTCAGTGTGAGGGTGTGGGAATAACAGTAAAGGGGCAGTGGTTGATCTGTTACAAGCTACAAGAGTCCGGAGGACTGTATATGTCTCTTGGAGGTACGTCTGCAGCGAGCCGGTAGTATTCAACCGGGAAGCAATTTCTATGTCGAATCGTCGGTGTGAGGATACGAGAAAAGCTGTAAATGGGCAGTGGTTCATCGGTTACAGGCTACTAGAGTCCTGAGGGCGCTATTAGCCACTCGGAGATACGTAGTATGCTATCGCGAAGCAATATCTGTGTCGCATTGTCTGTGTGAGGTGCAAGAAGTGCAGTAAAGGGGCTGTGGTTCATCGCTTACAAGTTACTAGAATCTAGATTGCAGGATTTGTCTTTTGGAGATACGTCGGCAGCAAGCCTGTAGTATGCAATCGTGTAGCAATTTCTCTATCGGATCGACAGTGTGAGGATGTGAGAATAACAGTAAATGTCCAGTGGTTCATTGGTTTCAAGTACTAGGGGTTTGTTTGTTTTGTTACCCAGATGATAATTATACGAAGTATTTGCCATTCTTTGAAAGCGTTGGGTCGCTGAGGTATGGCAGTACGCGAACACCGACAAGTAAATTTAAACAATTTTGTTAACAAAGGTGGATTGTATGACACACGCTATGCGAACCATCTTCACCGTATCTGACATCCTAATTACGGTCATATCGAAAGGCTCAATGGTGAGCGAAGAATAGAGGCATATTCGCGCCCGAGGCTACACTAGTCAATACGGCGGCTAGTCGGCTACTCCCTGCTTTGCACTTTGGCCGGACGCACCTGCACTGACCAAGCAAATTCACAGTATTCCAGACTGGTCGGCTGACGAGCGCGTGTTATTATGTACCATACTGCTGCGTGCAACCCGTACACCCTTACATCACTCTCCCCACAGAAAAAGAGCAACCATATGTGGCTCAACGACCTCCTGGGCGTTATGGATCTATTTCGCCATTTGTGGTATCAGAAGGCTTTTCAACCTGTATTTCATTTGCAGACACAGTAACGTTCGGTACAGAGAAGCATTCCTTCAGGATGACAATTTCATACATGACAAATGCTGTGGACAAAAGACAAATTAATAAAAGCAATAAAACACAATACTGACAATATGCATTAACATTACTAGATGATTCTAAGGACTTAATTCTTTTTGCTGCTTTAATGAAGTTTAATTCATTATTGGAAGAAATCAAATTTTCATGGATATCATTAAGTATATTATTGCCTCCGAGAAAACTTGATAAGGGATGCTTTCCATATGTTAATATGTATGAATCATCATAATAAACAGATAACGTTCTTGTTAATGGCAAATGACCAGTTGCATGAAATGTAGTTGGCAAAAGCTTTAAAAAGCATTAAATCTCTTGTTCATAATTAGCAAATGTAGACTCTACCTGCATTTTGGCTTTGATCCAGTTATTATAGCAAGATGTACCCCTTTCCAAAATTGTATAATTACCCTTAACAGAACGAATTAGATCAATTTGCTTCTTTACAGAATCGAACTGTTGCTGGGTTTCCCTCAGATTGTACTTGAGTACAAGTTTTGCATTAGCTGTTGAAACTAACATGTCTGATCGTGGTTCAAACAAAACACCTGTACTCTGTGGTACTATTACTACAGCATTAGTAGAATACCCAGTCATAGCAAACATTAGAATAAAATTGTACGTGGTTAGTTAGTTCTAAATATTACAGTTAACAATGAATATAAAATAAATGAGTTTCTTGTGATAACCTGCGGAATAAAAGGTTTAGTTTCACTCGTGTAATAACTTCAATACTAAATTTTCACAACACATTCACACAAGCACATAGCTGAAAGAAACACACGTATGGCACTCCCACACATTACACACGTTTACGCAGATTGTATGGGTGTCTGGAACAGGATCGCTCTTAATGTGGCGATGGTTTGGCCTCGAAGTCTGGACTGCGACCTCGCGATTCTCGCTTCCTGGGTTTGAGAACAGCAGGTCTGCCCCTCGGTCGGTCCTCGTCGTCTTGCGATTCTACAGGAAATCTACCCAGACATGGCTTTACACGATTGTCATGAACGGCAATCGAACGAAAGGGCAGTTGGAGCTTAAGAGTGACTGGCTACAACACCTCCAAGATTTGATATGGTCCTTTCCAAAACTTCTTAAACTTTTTGACTTGACTCTTCTTTAACAGCACGTTGCTTAGATACACAAGAACTCCAACTCGATACAGTAGCACTGCCGCTTGCCCGTTGTGTTGTCTTCCTTGCTGAAGAAAGGATTGATGGTTTCGCTGCTTCACTCCTGTCCATGCTTCCTTTAGCTTGCGTGCTAGATCCCTTACGTGTTCATTGCTGATTCCGGCAGTCGATCATGCAAAGTCCAAAGGTGAATGCATTCTTCTTCCGTAGACGATCTCATATGGACTTAGGCCAGTTGAGCTGTGCATTTTGGCATTGTAACAACTTACCAAGTACGGTAAACAGACATCCCAATTGTCGTGTTTGCTGTTCACACAATGGCTAATCATTTTAATAATTGTTCTGTGGACTCGCTCGACTCTTCTATTTCTTTCAGGGTGTTCTGGTGTAGTCCTTAACTCAGTTATTAACATGAGCTTACAAGTCTGTTTAAGTAATTCACTCATAAAATTCGTTCCTTGATCATTAATTATACTTAATGGTTATTCAAACTTAAGAATCCATTCTTTTACAAAAACTTTAGTTATAGTCTCAGCACTCTGATGAGGTATTGGTATCATAAGAAATGATCTAACATTGTCAGCCGGCCGCGGTGGCCGTGCGGTTCTGGCGCTGCAGTCCGGAACCGCGGGACTGCTACGGTCGCAGGTTCGAATCTTGCCTCGGGCATGGGTGTGTGTGATGTCCTTAAGTTAGTTAGGTTTAAGTAGTTGTAAGTTCTAGGGGACTTATGACCTAAGATGTTGAGTCCCATAGTGCTCAGAGCCATTTGAACCATTTTTAACATTGTCAATATGTATTTGTTTCCATCTTTAGTCTTAGGCAATGGTCCTACGACATCTAGTCCTACTCGTTCAAATGGTTCACTTGTCTCTGGCAGTTCTTGCAATGGTAATCTACTTTTTCCTACATTATTCCGTCTGTTACAGGAATCACACTGTGAAACAAACTCTAAAACGTCGACTTTGCGGCTTGGCCACCAAAGCGTTTAAGCTATTTTAATGTTTGTAGCTTTTTTACTGCAATGTCCTGATAATAAAGAATCGTGTTGTTCTCTCATGATTTGTGCTTTCATGCTTTCTGGAATAACTAGGCGGTTTCCTTTACTAGTGATTTTGTACAATAATCCATCTATTTCGACAAAACGTTGATCATTTTTTCATAATTTGGATTGTAGATCTTCTTCTTGAGCTGCCTTTAACTCTTCTTCACAACTTATTGTAACATTGAATTTTCGACTCTCTGCACCAGCATTCACATGTTGTTTACCAGGTAGGTGAATAATCTTAAATTGGTTCTCACTCAGTCTTAATTCCCATCTTGTTAATCTGGAACTTGGATCTTTTAAGCTCAATAAACATTTAAGTGCGGCACGATCTGTAATAACTATAAGTTCTCTTCCTGTTAAGAAACATCTGTTATGTGTTATACCAAAAACCAAAGCACAAAGCTCGTTCTCAATAGTAGTACAATTACATTCTGCTTTGTTTAATTGTCTGGAAGCAAATGAGGTTGGATGTTCATGACCAGCAACTTCTTAAGAGAAAATTGCACCTATGGCAAAATTGGATGCATCTGTTGAAAGAATAAAAGGTTTACCGAAGTCCGGATAGGCTAACACTGGGGCTGTGGTTAGAGCAGTTTTAAGCTCTTCCATTGCCTTTTTGCACTCTGTTGACCAATTAAATGTGGCTCCTTTCTTCAGTAGCTGTGTCATTGGACGTGCTGTATTCGCATAACCGGATATAAATCGTCTGTAGAAATTTGACAAGCCCAAGAATGATTGTAGTTCTTTCAAATTCTGTGGTTCAGGGAAACTCTTTACATCTAATTTTGGATCAGGTCGAACACCTTCACTGGTCATAACATGACCAAGATAGTTAACTTTACTTGGTGCCAAATGACATTTACTATTGACAAGGACGGGTTTGCGCTTCATATACGCTCAAAAACAAGCTTGTAGTCTCTCAGTATGCTGCTTCATGTTTTCACCAAAAATTATTACATCATCAAGGTAAACAAGTGCTTGTGTTGGAGTGAGTCCTCATAAAACTGAATCCATTAGGCGTTGAAATGTAGCTGGAGCATTACGAAGTCCAAACGGCATACGAAGATACTTGTATACTCCTGTTGCTGTTACAAATGAAGTTTTTGCTTGATTATCTGGGCGCACTGTTAACTGGTGATAACCACTTGTTAAATCACATACTGAAAAAATTCGACATCTGCCCAAGTAATCCAAGGTTTCCACTAAATTTGGTAAGGGGTAAATGTAGGGTGTGGTCACAGTTCGGTAATCAACACAAAAACGGAACTATGGTTCTCCAGAAATTGATTTCTTTTTTACAATTACAACAGGCGAACACCACGGTGGGTCTGAAGGATCTTTTGGTTTTATAATTCCGGCTTATGATTGTTCTTGAACCATGTCTTCTACCAACTCTCTTTGATTGAATAGTATTCGGTAAGTTTTCTGTGTGATTGGGACTGCATTCCCTGTATGAATACGGTGCTGAACTAAAGGAGTGACAGGTAAATTTGCACGTTCTCGGAATAAATCTGCATACTCCAACAAAACAGGCGCTAATATCTTCTGTTCATCAACTGTCAAACGTTCTATCTTCAGTTCATTAGTAACTTCGTCTCCTCGTTGCAATTTTGCGGTACTGTTACAAAAATCTGTGTTTATAACTGCAGCGTTTGTTACCTCATCTGGAATCTGTATTACATCACTTTTACTTACGCTCAGCACTTCAGCAACTTTCGTTCATCGTGGCAAAACAACATCCTCATTGCTCATATTCGTTATTGTAACCGGGACTTTTGTGACATTCTGTCTCACCATTGTAGCGATACCTACACTTCGAGCAATATAACAACGCATTGTATCCAGTAACTCACTTTTCTCGGATAGCTCAATTAATAACAAAGCTTCTTCCATGCATCGGGGTGACTTAACTTCAACGTAGATTGTCTTTCCTGCTCCCTTGGGAATTTGTTATGTCTGATCAATTTGAACATCGACTCGGACGGTTTGAACTGATGCAGCGTTTGAGCGGCCCATTCCCACGACGTCAGTATTGCTGGTCCTTTGAGTACGATCTGAAGAACGATTTCCTAGGTTGTAGTTGCTACGGCCTAGTCTGATCTTTCTTTCTGCGAAAAATATCTCAAACATGACCCTACGACCCGCAATGATAGCTATTGTGTTGGCAGAAGAGCCAACACCGTGTTGCTAGAGGAGGCCGAAATGCACGCTTTTAAGCTCACGCAGGCTGGCGTGAGGTCTGGAAAATGACAATGTAATTAATATAGCCAATAAGGTACGTTGCTGCTGGAATACTTAACTTTAATCCATAATTGGCGTACATCGCTCTTGACTGTACAGGTTTTACAGTCTCAATATTAACTGGTAATGGCGCCTTGCTAGGTCGTAGCAAATGACGTAGCTGAAGGCTATGCTAACTATCGTCTCGGCAAATGAGAGCGTATTTGTCAGTGTAGCTTCGCTAGCAAAGTCGGCTGTAGAACAGGGGCGAATGCTAGGACGTCTCTTTAGACCTGCCGTGTGGCGGCGCTCGGTCTGCAATCACTGACAGTGGCGACACGCGGGTCCGACGTATACTAACGGACCGCGGCCGATTTAAAGGCTACCACCTAGCAAGTGTGGTGTCTGGCGGTGACACCACATTCCTCCCCCGCAAATCGGCGAACGGTTGTGTTATAAGGCTTCCGTCCGCCGTGGGGAGGACCCCATGTTGACGTATGCGACGAGGTGGGGACCCTAACAACAGGCGAAGCTGTGCCACCCGCACCCTGCCATTCGGTCCGAGGGGAGCTAGGAAACGCCTGAAAATCTAGTCCAGGGTGCACGCCAACATGCAGTGTATGCGCCCATAGATAAGTCAGGAGGGGCCGAAGAGTCGACCTCCATCGGGGCGGTGCACCCGACGGGCGAAGACGACATCTGGTCCGGAGCGGGCAAGAGTTCCATGTCGGACGACAGCTGGTCACGGGAAGCGATCGGCGGCGCGTGACCCAGGGAAGCGCTGGGCGGCTGCAGCGAAGCGTCCACTTCGGGCGTCGCCGGCGGGAGAACAGGCGGCGGCGGCGGCGGCGGCGCGTTGCCATGGGGCAAAATGGAAGGCAGCGTCGGTAACACCTGGGGATGAGGCCAGCCAGTAGATGGGTCCCCAGGGCGCTGACCGGACGGCACCGTCGCTGAAAGCAGACGGGGAGCGGCAGAACCCGTGCGACGACAGAGGCGCAGCTGATTGAGATGCCGACGCACCTCACCAGAGGCCCCGAAAACCAAATACATAGCGCGGCCGAGGCTGCGAAGAATGCGCCCTGCAAGCCAACGCCGTTAACCGCGATAGTTGCGATAATAGACAACGTCGCCTGGGGCAAAAGCAGGTGTCTGCCGCTGCACAGGAACCTGATGCGGCGGATGTAACAAAGACATCAAGGTGCGATGAGGGCGACCATGAAGCAACTCAGTCGGCGAGCGACCATCGCGGGGCTGAGAGCGATACGAGGACAAAAAGAGCAATAACGCGTTCTCCCGAGAATGCGACTCTTTCAACTTCAACATCTGTGACTTGAAAGTCCGGACCAAACGTTCAGCGGCACCGTTTGAGTGAGGCGAAAACGGCGCGGGTGTTAGATGTTGAATGCCATTGGCCTTGCAGAATGACAAATTCTGCGGACATGAATTGTGGGCCATTGTCGGAAACAATAGTCTGTGGAAGACCTTCAATGCAAAAGATAGCGGATAACGCTTGGATGGTGGCGGAAGACGTCGTGGCAGACATCCGGACGACAAAAGGAAAATTACTGAAGGAATCGACCACAACCAACCATCGAGCATTCCAGAAGGGACCAGCAAAATCGATGTGTAAGCGTTGCCAAGGGGTAGTGGCTTTCGGCCATGCAAAGAATTTCCGCGGTGGTGCGGATTGTTGTTCGGCACACGCCATGCAAGAAGAGCACATAGTCGTAATTTTCCGGAAGGTTTTTGCAAAATTACTAAGGGTAAAGCCCAGAGAGAAACTTGCACACGTTCAATGACACCTTGTGATTCCAATTCGTGTAATGTTGTTGCGACCTCATCACGCAATGCGTGGGGAACATTGCGCGCTCTGAAAAATTTCGGTTGCGCGTTTACTTTCAGTTCCAAATGTGCTTCATAGTTCTTAGCGCAACCAAGGCCCGGTGCAAAAATGTCTGCAAATTCTTCACATAGACGAGAAACACTGTCTGAAGGCACAGTCTGGTTCACTGAGAGGACCTGATTTACTATAGACAAGTTAAACAACTGAAATAAATCTAAACCAAACAAGTTCACTGCAGAAGAAGAACGAAGGACGTAAAATGACACAAGTTTTGTTTGTCTCTTGTATGTTGCAAGAAGGCTGCACTGTCCTAACACAGGGATAGCTTGTCCTGAATAACTATTTAACTTAACATTTGCTGCATGCAACGGAGGTGCGCCCAGTTGTTTGTACGTGTCTTGGTTGATTAGTGAAACTGCAGCTCCGGTATCGAGCTGGAATGGTATCACGTTGCCATTTATGACCAAATCTACAAAAAGTTTATTGTCCTGCTGATGACAAGAGCGACTGTCTCGTGCAACGTGAACAGACACTGGTACAGAATCACTTGCTACGTGATGGGATTTCCTGCGACGTCGACGCACACTATTTGTGGGACGAACACAGTCACTGTTAGAGGGAGTAGCACTGGGCGGAGTGGCATGAACTACATGAATGTCCATGGGCGAAGGTTCACGAGCCCGAGTATTCTTGGTTCGATTCCGGCGCGAAGCAAAGGGTCTGGAATGGTTGTGAGTGTCCGATCGGAGCTTTTTCTGGCAAACACTTTGAACATGTCCTTTTTTATTACAGAAAAAGCAAATAGCCTGGCGTGACGGGCAATTCTCACGCGAATGTCTAGTAGCACACCGCGGGCATGATTGCACTGCATGTGCATGCTGGCGCGGGACACGTGGATGAGATCTAGGCGGCAGTGGCGCGGCCGGGCGCGAGGGCTATTTACTGTTCCGTGCAGCTCGCCCGGCGGGCCGGTTAACGTGACACACGGCTGGCGAAGTGTCAAATGATTCCTGGGCAAAGTCAAGTGTGTCCTGCCGATCCAATATGTCCATCACTTGTTGAAGGGAGGGATTGACTAGTTTCAAAATCTGTTCCCTTATGCGAACATCAGAAACGTTCTGTGCAATTGCATCACGCACCATAGTATCTGAATAAGGGAGTCCACATTCACACTCAAAAGCACAATCCCTTGTACGGCCTTGCAAAGTTGCAACCCACTCCCGATTAGTCTGACCGGCCGTACGTTGTGTACGAAAGAAGGTATA
The DNA here is from genome assembly GCF_023864275.1 of Schistocerca cancellata. Lineage (NCBI taxonomy): Eukaryota > Metazoa > Arthropoda > Insecta > Orthoptera > Acrididae > Schistocerca > Schistocerca cancellata. The sequence goes on along the minus strand of NC_064629.1, from coordinate 57,988,591 downwards.
CCTTTTTGCAACTACATTGACTGGTTCTTTGAAATAGGCATCTAATGCAGACAAAATTTCGTCGTAGGACAGAGTTGCTACGTCGCGTCGGGGAAATAATTTCACTATCACACGGTACGTTTGGACGCCTACACACGAAAGCAAAAAAGGCTGCCGCTCAATACCTTGAAGTCTGTAGGCGGCGAGATGGAATCCAAATTGGCGTGACCACTCCGTCCAGCTTTCCAGTGCCGCATCAAAAGGACGAAAAGGTGGTGCAACAGCATGTTGTGGCTGCGGTAGCGGTGGAGCGGCGGCTGCCGCATCGTTTTGCATTGCACGTTGACCCTGGACGAGCTGTCCAAGGGCATCCAATAAGGCCTGCATCTACTGATTCTGCAAGCGATAAAATTCGGACAGTGCATCTGGAGATGGTGGCGAAGCCATGACACAAGTAAATTAGAGCAAACGCAAGACAAACGCTAAGTACTCGTCGCCATTTATTGTGTTGGCAGAAGAGCCAACACCGTGTTGCTAGAGGAGGCCGAAATGCACGCTTTTAAGCTCACGCAGGCTGACGTGAGGTCTGGAAAATGACAATGTAATTAATATAGCCAATAAGGTACGTTACAGCTGGAATACTTAACTTTAATCCATAATTGGTGTACATCGCTCTTGACTGTACAGGTTTTACAATCTCAATATTAACTGGTAATGGCGCCTTGCTAGGTCGTAGCAAATGACGTAGCTGAAGGCTATGCTAACTATCGTCTCGGCAAATGAGAGCGTATTTGTCAGTGTAGCTTCGCTAGCAAAGTCGGCTGTAGAACTGGGGCGAGTGATAGGACGTCTCTTTAGACCTGCCGTGTGGCGGCGCTCGGTCTGCAATCACTGACAGTGGTGACACGCGGGTCCGACGTATACTAGCGGACCGCGGCCGATTTAACGGCTACCACCTAGCAAGTGTGGTGTCTGGCGGTGACATCACAATAGCAGATTCGATTCTCTTTACAATCCTTACGCTTGTGACCCAGCTTATTGCATCTGTAGCATTGTGCTGTTGTATTGAAAACTCTGCGTTCTTGTTTCTGCATCTCATTCGGTCGTCTTAGTGCTTCAACGAAACAAACAGCTGATTCTACTGCTTCCTGAAACGTTTTACATTGTGCCAATCGAACAGTTGCTTACTTCCTCTCTAACAACCCATGAATGAATGTGTCCAAAGCTATATGGACGGCTTCGAACGACTGAATGCCATTTTCATTTTCTACTAACTCGTACGTTTGAGCGTTGATGTTTCGAATTCTGCTGGCAAACTGCTCGATAGATTCGTCTCGTATCATTCGCAAACTGTAAAGCTGCTCTCCGTAAAATCTGATCGCGTTTTTACGTATAAATCTCTGAACAACAATCGTTCTAAACTAATCGTAATCTTCTGTTTTCACGCAATAAGGCTCCGCGCTAATGAAATCTTGTGCTGCTCCCTGAAATTTTAATTTGGCAACCACTAGCTTATCGGAATCTGCCCATGATGCGCCTTCAAGTTTGCGAAAAAACACTTTCACATCATCTTCAGGTATCCCGCTAAACACTGGTACTGATGGCAATAATGAAAAATTCTTTACTGTAGTTGTACCTGTACCGCATGAACTATCAATTGACACCCCTTTCGGAATGTACACTCGCTTCTTTCTGCTTTTAATTTCCGAATCTCTTCCTGCAGTTAATTGATATCAGTTTGTAGATCGGCAACTTTACTCTGACTGGATATGACATTTCGTCTAATTTAACGCCAATGAGTCACTCAAATGTAAAATAAAAATCATTCACTGCCTTTTGTATTCTAGTACACCAACCTGGATTCCAGCGTTGGATGTCCCCCCGTAGTCGAAAGATGTTCATGCTGCTGCTGCTCGAAGTTCACGTTGTGCTGCTCCTCTTCAGGACTGTAGATTTTCCATAATTATCCCACTCCTGACACCACTTCTGTAAGTTATTTGTTTGTGTTGTTGCCCCGGATGATGATTACACGAATATTTTGTCAGGATTGGTAAGCGGTAGGGCCTTGAGGTACGGCAATACGCCAACACCGAGAAGTAAGTTTAAACAGTATTAAAAAGGCGGATTATAAAACACACACGCTACGTGCACCCATCATCACTGTGTCCGACATAAAAATTACGGTCCTATCGAAAGGCTCCATGGTGAGCTAAGAAAAGATACACATTCTGGGAACGGGGGCCTGTCTGTTACTCCCTGCGTCGCACTGCGGCCGGACGCACGGGTACTGACCAAGTAAACTATCAGCATTCCAGATAGGTCGGCTGGAGGGCGCGTGTTACATACCGTACAGCTACGTACAACCTGTAGTCCCTTACACAACCTGAGGGAGATATTTGTCTCTTACAAGGAGACGGCACGACCGTGGGGTCGGGGATTTGCCCGAAATTGTGTGTGGTGAAAGAGGACCCCTAACACCTCATGTGGTTAAAATATTAGGACGCACTACCCGGAAAATCCCGGGAAAAATCAATCCAAAGATTCTTAGGTGCGTTTTGAGTATAAATGTTAGTCCATTACCGAGCAGCCGTCCGGCCTAGATGGTTAGCGGTTGGGTTTCTTACGCCACAGATCTCGGGTTCGATTCCTCCTCGGGCACTTTTTTTCTCTTCTGTTTTCATTTTCTTTTGTTATTCCACCAGTTATTCAGAAAGTTTCCCCAACCTACATTATCCTTAAAAAATTAGTTACATTATTGAAGAAAAATTATTTTCTTTTGGTCCAACAACACAATTCATGGCGGTGGGTTTTCCATTTTTCAGCGTAAAGTATTTGAGAAGAAACATTGAGTTTTTAATCAGAATAACAAAGTCGATTGGGAAACATTCAATTTTCATACATATAATAATTATAAACAAGAACCGCGGTGGTAATTATCGTAAAAACAAACAAAGCAATAATTTTTGCATCTTGTGCAACATATAAAAACGGATTTCTTACAGTCACAGGGCGTTTGCAATAAATCTGTATAAGAACGTGCCCCATTAACATCTACGAAAATGTTTTGAGTTTCTGATAATTTTGCGGCAAACCAGGCATACTGAATCATGTCCCGGAATATTGGTGACGATAATTGATGGTGAATCATAGAATAAATTTTTATACAGTCTTCCAGTGAATTAATTTCACGATTCTCCTGTAACAATGCGCTGCAATTTTGCAAGCGCTTTATGAAATTTTTAACTTGCTTGTAAAAGTAAACATCACAAGTTTACACCAATGAAGTGCATTTTGGAGGTATGACTTTTACAGACCAAGTTGGCATATTTTCGTCATCTTGAAAAATTGCATCATATCTCTCCGGATTCGTTTGACCTCCCCAAGAGTCAATGAGAAATAAATATTTACTCTCCCCAGTGTATTATTATAAATTTCTCCGGCCAATAACATAGCATCGCGAGAGATTTCTTCCGAAGATGTCGATGCAATTAAATTATTTTCCGTCAACAGCTTTTCATAATACACCACTGCGTCCTTGAATCGTAATTTTGATAGATCACTGTGAATGGATTCTTCAGGAATTTCTTCTCCTATTCCAGATGAGCCAGCAACTTCTTCCGTCGACATGTTTAACCTCGGATCGGAATAACACGTTGAAATTTGAAACAGGCACGTCTGTTCACGACGAAATCGTGAAACAAACTGCCGTTTACTTCTCACGGCTCGCGCACAGTCCTATGCGCAGATGACCGATATAATCCCAAGGGGACTCTTACAAGTCCCTTTAAACCTTGGAACCCCATAAAACAAAGTAGAGCAACGAGCACGAATATTTTTCAGTGAATGAAAAACTTTACGTTCTTGAGCTAAAATAATGTTTTTAAAAAAATGTAGGTTTGAGATACTTTTTGAATAACTGGTGGAATAACAAAAGAAAATGAAACAGAAGAAAAAAAAGTGCCAGAGGAGGAATCGAACCCGACACCTGTGGCCCTAACCATCTACGCTAGATAGCGGCTCGGCAATGGACTAACAATTTATACTCATAACGCACCTACGAAATTTTGGATCGATTTTTCTCGGGATTTTCCGGGTAGTGCGTTCTAATATTTTAGCCACGTGAGGTGTTAGGGGTCCTCTTTCACCACACAAAATTTCAGACAAATCCCCGACCCCACGGTCGTGCCGTCTCCTTGTTAGAGAAGCTTCGGCAGCGAGCCTGTTGTAAATAATCAGGAAGCAATTTCTGAGGGTGCGAGGATAACAGAAAGGTGGCAGCGGCTCATCAGTTACAAGCTACTAGAGTCCAGAGGGCTGTATTAGTCTCTAGGAGATACGTCGGCAGAGAGCCTGAAGAAAGTTATCGTAAACAATTTCCGTGTCGCATCGTCTGTGTGGCCGGCCGGTTCTATGCGCTTCAGTCTGGAACCATGCTGCTGCTACGGTCGCAGGTTCGAATCCTACCTCGATCATGGATGTGTGTGATGTCCTTAGGTTAGTTAGGATTAAATAGTTATAAGTCTAGGGGACTGACAACCTCAAATGTTAAGTCCCATAGTGCTTAGAGCCATTTGAACCATTTCGTTTGTGTGGGGGTGCGTGAATAACAGTAAAGGGGCAGTGGTCCATCGGGTACAAGACACTAGAATCCAGAGTACTGTATTGTCTCTTGGAGTAACGTTGGCAGCGACCTTGAAGCATTTTCTGTATCGCATCATCAGTGTGAGGGTGAGAGAATGATAGGAAAGAGGTACCGGTTCTTCCGTTACAAGCTACTTGAGTCCTGATGGCGGTATTAGTCTCTTGGAGATAAGTCAGCAGCGAGCGTGTAGTGTGCAATCGCAAAGTAATTTCTGTGTCGGATCATCAGTGTGAGGGCGCGAGAATAACACTAAATGGGCAGTGATTCATCGGTTGCAAGCTGCTAGGGTCGTGAGGGGGAGATACGTCGGTAGCGAGTCTGTAGTATGCAATCGCGAAGCCATTTCTGTGTCACATCGTCAGTGTGAGGGTGCGAGAATATGAATAAAAGGGCAGTGGTACATCGGTTACAAGCTACTAGTGGCCTGAGGTCGGTATTAGTTTCTTGGAGATACGTCGGCAGCGTGACTGTAGAATGCAATCGCGGAGCAATTTCTGTGTCTCATCATCAGGGTGAGGTTGCGAGAATAACAGCAAATGGGCAGTGAATCATCGGTTATAAGCTACTAGAGTCCTGAAGACTGTATAAGTCGTTGGAGATACGTCGGCAGCAAGCTTGTACTATACAATCGCGAAGCAGTTTCTGAGTAGCACTGTCAATGTGAGGGTGGGAAAATCACCGTAAAGGGGCAGCAGATAATCGGTTAAAAGCTTCTGGAGTCCTGAGGGCGTTATTTATCTCTTGGAGATACGTCAGCATCGGGTCTGTAGTATGCAATCGCAAAGCAATTTCTATGTCGCATCGACAGTGTGAGGGTGTGAGGATAAATCTAAAGGGGCACTGCTGGCGAATGACAGAACATTAGGACGACTGCAAAGATGGACCATACACGACTCTCTGACCACAAGTGATCACAACATAATAGAAATAAGTCTCACAACAAACAATTACCGCACCTCACACAATACAACACACTTCAACTTTAAAAGAGCGAATTGGGACAGACTACAACAAATTGTTCAAAATGAGAATATATACAACATACAGGGAAGCGTGGACTACAGAGCACACAAACTGACACAAATCATCCAAACAGCACAAGAAACAGCAATACCTACGCAAACACATAGCAAACAACGGGAAACACCATGGTCAGACGAATTAACCAGACTCAAACGTGACATGACAAGGAAACGAAAACTATACCAGAGGACATGGATACAAAGAGACAAACTACTAAGACTAGCTGCATATAGGGAAGCCAAAGAACTCTTCAAAAAGACATTATTTCAGACCAGGAAACAACATTGGGAGAGCTACTTGACCACACACACACACAACAGAATATCTGGGGGGAACAATACAAGATCCTGACAGAAAAAATAAAGACCCCATTGGCATTAACCACGCTACGGCAGGATGACGGCACAATGACAGTGGGATGGAGAAACACAGCACAATATCTGCTGAACAAACTCCTCCCGGAAGATGCCACAGACTCAGACACGCAGGAACAGATCACACTCAGACAAGAACTTCATGAACAGTATGACACCGACGCCGTCACCTGTCCCTTTGCGCACGAGGAAGTTGCGGTAGCGATAAGAGAGCTAAAGAATAAAAAAGCACCTGGACCCGACAGGAATGCCACAAAGAGTACAGGAACAGAAGACCACACAGACAATAAACCTATATGCAGCACCCAGACAGACACCATAGTGTGGAAGAACTAAACTAAGTCTCAATATAAAAGAACTGACATGCAATAGACTTACATAAATAGACCTAAAACTGACAATAGATTAATGTATAAAATTAGACATAAACAGTGTCGGCGCACCGTCGCAATTGCCATCAGCTACCACGGCACTCTAAACCTGTATACAAGTAACCAGATAAAACATAAATAGAGATATCAAACTCCATAAATAGAATAGAATAGAACTTCCTAGGCTAAGGTTAGGGGACTGAGGATCAGAGGCTTGAAGATAAATCCCAAGGCGCTCATCCTCAGTCCCCTACGGTGGTGGGACTATCATCTCTTCCTTTCCTATCGTCTTTTCTCCTCTTCAGTCCGAACTATTCCTTGTATTTCCTTCTTCTAATTCAAAATTTATTTTTGTAAAAATTTTGTTAAATCGGTTTTGGGAAAGCTGCCAAAGTAAAAAAAAAAAAAAAAAAAAAAAAAAAAGCACAGACCCGCCTCCACGTGGCGGGACACGGGCAACGGTGCGACCGGATGCGGGAACTGGTGTGAGTTTCATCAACTACATCAGTGTCCGCACACCGGTCGTAGCGGCCAAGTGGTCAAAATAGACCCACCTTAAGCACTTAGGTGGTGGGTCGTAAAATCAGGGCGGCAAGTGAAAAAAAAAAAAAAAGAAGTCCTGAGGGCGTTATTTATCTCTTGGAGATACGTCAGCATCGGGTCTGTAGTATGCAATCGCAAAGCAATTTCTATGTCGCATCGACAGTGTGAGGGTGTGAGGATAAATCTAAAGGGGCACTGCTTCATCGTTTACAAGCTAATACAGTCCTTAGGGCGGTATTAGGCTCTTTGAGATTCGTCGACAACGGGCCTGCAGTAAGCATATTAGAAGTAAATTCTATGTTGCATTGTCAGTATGAGGGTGAGAGAATATCAATAAAGGGGCAGTGGTACATGACTTACAAGCTACTAGGTGCCTGAGGGCGGTATTAGTCTCTTGGAGATACGTCGCAGCGAGTCTCTAGTCTGCAGTCGCAAAGCAATTTCTGTGTTGTGTCATCAGTGTGAGGGTGTGAGGATAACAGTAAAGGGGCAGTGGTTCGTCAGTTACAAGCTAGTAGAGTCCTGAAAGCGGTATTAGTCTCTGGGAGAAATGTCGTCAGCGAGCCTGTAGTTGCAATCGCGAAGCAATCTGTCTGTTGCATCGTCAGTATGAGGATGCGAGTATATCAATAAAGGGGCAGTGGCTCATCGGTTACAAGCTACTAGGGGCGTGAGAGCGGCATTTGTCTGTTGGAGAAACGCCGGCAGCGACCGTGTAGTATGCAATAGCGATGAAATTTGTGAGTCGTATCTTCAGTGTGATGGTGTGATAATATCACTAAATTGGCAGTGGCTCATCGGTTACAAGGTACTAGATTACTGAATGCGGTATTAGTCTCTTGAAAAAACGTCTGCAGCAACCCTGCAATATGGAATCGCGAAGACCAATGGTTCAAATGGTTCTGAGCACTATGGGACTCAACTGCTGAGGTCATTAGTCCCCTAGAACTTAGAACTAGTTAAACCTAACTAACCTAAGGACATCACAAACATCCATGCCCGAGGCAGGATTCGAACCTGCCACCGTAGCGGTCTTGCGGTTCCAGACTGCAGCGCCTTTAACCGCACGGCCACTTCGGCCGGCCTCGCGAAGACATTTTTGGGTATCATCGTCTGTTCGAGGGTGCGAGAATAACTGTAAAGGGGCAGTGGTTCATCGGTTAAAAGCTACTAGATTCCCGAGGCCGGTATGACTCTAGGAGATACGTCGGCAAAGAACCTGTAGTCGCGAAGCAACTTCTGTCTCGCGTCGTCAATGTGAGGGTGCGAGGATAAGTGTAAAGCGTCAGTGGTTCATCGGATACAAGCTATTAGATTCCTGAGGACGGTATTTGTCTCTTGGAGATACGTCGGGAGCGTTCCCATACTATGCAATCGCGAAACAATTTCTGTGTCTCACCGTCAGTGGGAGTTTGCGAGAATAACAGTAAAGAGGCTGTGGATCATCGGTGATAAGCTAGTAGTGTCCTAAGTGCGGTACTAGTCTCTTGGTCATACGCGGCACCGAGCCTGTACCATGCAATGGTGAAAGAATTTCTGTGTCATGTGTTCAAAGTGAGGGTGTGTCTTTAAAGAAGAAAAGGCAGTAGTTCATCGTATACAAGCTAATACAGCTCTGAGCGATGTATTAGTCTCTTGGAGATAAGTCGACAGGGAGCCTCTAGTATGCAGTGGCGAAGCAATTTCTGTGACGCATTGTCAAAGTGAGGTTGCGTGTTTGAAAGGAAAGGGGCAGTGGTTCAATGGTTCCAAGCTACTAGAGGCCTGACAGCGGTATCAGTATCTTGAAGATACGTTGACAGCGTGCCTGTAGTATGCAATGGCGAAGCTATTTCTGTGAGGCATCATCAGAGTGAGGGTGCGTGTTTAAAATGAAAGAGGCAGTGGTTCGTCAGATACAAGCTACTAGTGTCCTGAGAGCGGTATTACTCTCTTGGAAATACCTCAACAGCAAGCCTACAGGATGCAATGCCAAATTCAATTTCTGTGTCGCATCCTCATAGAGAGCGTGCTTGTTTAAATAGGAAGGAGAAATGGTTCTTTGGATGCAAGGCACTAGAGCACTGAGAGCCGTATAAGTCTCTTGGAGATATGTCGACAGCTAGCCTCTAGTATGCAATGGTGAAGCAATTTCTGTGTCGCATTGTCAAAGAGAGTTTGCGTGTTTAAAAAGAAAGGGGCAGTGGTTCATCGGTTACAAGCTCCTAGAATCCTGAGAACGGTATTAGTCACATGGAGATATCTTGGCGGCAAGCCTGAAGTATGAGATGGCGAATCAATTTCTGTGTCGCATCGTTCAAGTTATGGTGCGTCTTTAAAAAGAAACTAGCAGTAGTTCACCGGAGACAAGCTACTAGTGTTCTGAGAGCGGTATTAGTCTCTTGGAGATACGTCGACAGCGAACCTGTAGTATGCAATGGCGGATCAATTGCTGTGTCGCATCGTGGATGTGGGGGTGCCTGTTTAAAAAGAAAGGTGCAGCGGCTCATCGGATACAAGCTACTAGAGTCAAGTGAGCGGTGTTAATCACTTGGACATACGTGGACGCCGAGTCTGTTGTACGCAATGGCGAAGCAATTTCTGTGTCGCAAGGTCTAAGTGATGGTGCATGTTTAGAAAGAAAGGGGTTGTGGCTGATCGGAAACAAACTGTTATAGTCCTGAGAGGGGTAATAGTCTCTTGGTGATACGTCGACAGTGAGCCCGTAGTGTGCAATGACGAAGTAATTTCTGAGTCGCATCGTCAAACTGAGGGTGGGTGTTTTTAAAAAAAAAGGCGTGGTGGTTTATCTGTCCAATCCACTAGAGTCAAAAAAATGGCTCTGAGCACTATGGGACTTAACAGCTGTGGTCATCAGTCCCCTAGAACTTAGAACTACTTAAACCTAACTAACATAAGGACATCACACACATCCATGCCCGAGGCAGGATTCGAACCTGCGACCGTAGCAGTCGCACGGTGCCGGACTGCGCGCCTAGGACCGCGAGACCACCGCGGCCGGCCCACTAGAGTCCTGAGAGCAGTATTTGTCTCTTTGAGATATATCGACAGCGAGCCTGCTGTATGCAATGGTGAAGCGCTTACTGTGTTGCATCATCAAAGTGAGGGTGCGTGTTTAAAGAAGAAATGGCAGTGGTTCATCGTATGCAAGCTAATACAGCTCTGAGCGATGTATTAGTCTCTTGGAGATACGTCGACAGGGAGCCTATACTATACAACAGCGAAGCAATTTCTGTGTTTTATTGTTAATGTGAGGGTCTTTTTTAAAAAAGAAACGGGCCGTCGTTCATCGGATATATGGTACTAGATTCCTGTGAGTGGTATTAGTCTCTTGGAGATACGTCGACAGCGGGCATGTAGTATGCGAGGGCGAAGCAATAATTGTGTCTTACTGTCAAAGTGAGGGTGGTTGTTTAAAAAGAAAGTAGCAGTGGTTCTTTGGATATATGGTACAAGATTCCTAAGAGCGGTGTTAGTCTCTTGGAGATACGTCGACAGCGAGTCGTGTAATATGCAATTGCGAAGCAATTTCTGTGTTGCATCGTGAAGTGAGGGCGCGTGTTTAAAACGAAAGGTGCAGTGATTCACTGGAGACAAGCTACTAGTGTCCTGAGAGCGGTGTTAGTCTCTTGGAGATACGGAGATACATCGACAGTGAGCGTATAGTATGCAATGGCGAAGCAGTTTCTGTGTCGCTTCGTGAAAGTGAGGGCGCGTGTTTAAAACGAAAGGTACAGTGATTCACTGGAGACAAGCTACTAGTGTCCTGAGAGCGGTATTAGTCTTTTGGAGACACATCAACAGCATGCCTGTAGTATTCAATGGCGAAGCAATTTCTGTGTTGCATCGGCAGTGTTATTGTGCGTGTTTAAAAAGGGGCAAAACAATTTCTGTATCAATTGTCAAAGGGAGGATGCATGTTTAAAAAGGAAGTGGCAGAGGTTCATCGGATATAAGCTACTAGAGTCCTGAGTGCGGTATATGTCTCTTGGAGATACGTCGACAGCGAGCCTGTAATATGAAATCGAGCGAATGAGAGCGAAAACGCCAAAAACTGTTGACCCGGAAGTCCCTACTCCGGGGAGCTCGAGGGGTGGGGCTAAATGACGTATAAATACGGACTTAGTGCAGCTGCACCTTAGGTGCAGTAGAAGGGCCCTAACTAATCCGTGATTGGCAGGTGCCTGCAAGAGCCTGCAACCTGCGGGATTGGCTAGGTGGCTTTAAGTGGCAAAAACAGTGCCCCTACGCGACTATTTAAAACCCCTAGATTCCGCATTTTGGTGTAGTTCTCAGTCAGACGAACTGGGCGCCGAATCCGCGTCCGTTTACTCCAGCCTCGGTCCAGCTCCGCGTAAGTCTGCTCTCTCACGTGGAGTGCCTCAGTGAACAGTGTCACATTCAGTATGTTTTGTTTTGCAACTAAGTTGTTGCCTTAAGATGCTTCTAGCGTTTGCTACTGTGGTTAGCATCCATTCGTGGGACTTCTGCACTGGTTTCTGTTGTAACAGTGTTAATCATGCTTTTTCTAACACTAGAACTAGCCTCCAGAGTATTAGTTAGTACTGTCTGGAATAAACAACTATTTCAAAACCCTGATTGTCCAAGAGTCTCCACAACGAGTTCCCTACCAAGTCTCACCACCTGCATTTCTAGTAAATGCCTGTACCAGTGTTGGCACAGGTAGAAGAAAACAATCAAATGCATTCACTGTGAATTCTCCTTCTGCCTTCTGCTCTGTAGCGCTCGGGAGCGCAGAGTGACCAGTTACCCTTTTTCTTCCTCTCCCACCTATGTCAGGACACGATATAGGAACAATATTTTGGTGTCAGATGTGGGGTTGTTTTCGGTGGAACTGATTTTTGAGATAGGTAGACACTTCGTTCCTGCTCAGACAGAGATCTTGACACGACTGACGGCTTTGAGACTATGTCAGACGTAGCATTGGCACTGCAGTGAGAGCAGACGGAGCGATAAGAACAGAAAAAAGAAGAAGAGGCCGAACTTCGTAGCCGGACGCCGGAAGACGGGGCCAGGGCAACCTGTCTTCACGACTACCGACACCCGGCCGATTTAAAGGCTACCACCTAGCAAGTGTGGTGTCTGGCGGTGACACCACACTAATAGCACAGACCAAAAAATACGACACTTAACTGTTCTTACTACTGTTAATGAATAACTGATACAGTTGGTTTCAATATTTATGGAATTAGTACGGGAATACGAGATATTAATTTCTGCAATCGTAAACGCACAAAAAGGAATACTGGAACCTCATATAATTAATCCAGTTCAAATAGTTAAATAATTACATTTAATTCGGGATGACATTAAAGGTAAGAAGTTCCCAATTGCGCTCGCAGAATAGAGCGGGTGCCAGCTGCTACGCATAATTGATGTTGATGCTTTCTTGTCAGGCAATATACTATGTACTAAATGTTCCATTAGTGGAAAATGAGTTGTTCAATTTATACAAAGTGTTACCTTTACCTTCAGAAGTTGATGGAAATCAGAATTCATTCACGTACATACTGCCCGAGAAAGATTATTTGACGAAGTTAAGCAGCAGTCCCCCCCCCCCCCCCCCCCATGAACCATGGACCCTGCCGCTGGTGGGGAGGCTTGCATGCCTCAACGATACAGATAGCTGTACCGTAGGTGCAACCACAACGGAGGGGTATCTGTTGAGAGGCCAGACATACGTGTGGTTCCTGAAGAGGGGCAGCAGCCTTTTCAATAGTTGCAGGTGCAACAGTCTGGATGATTAACTGATCTGGCCGGGGGGTCTCATCCGAGATGTGGAGGAGGCCCTGCCGGCGGCGATAGAGAGCACTGGGTGCACCCGACTGCAAACTGTTGCTCATGTCGGCACCAATGACTCCTGCCGTCTGGGTTCAGAGGTCATCCTCAGTTCGTACAGGCGGTTGGCGGAATTGGTGAAGGCGGAAAGCCTCGCTCGGGGGTGGAATCAGAGCTAACTATTTGTAGTATCGTTCCCAGAACCGATCGCGGTCCTCTGGTTTGGAGCCGAGTGGAAGGCTTAAACCAGAGGCTCAGACGATTCTGCGGAGATCTGGGGTGCAAATTTCTCGACCTCCGCTATCGAGTGGAGAAATGTAGGGTCCCCCTGAATAAATCAGGCGTGCACTACACGCCGGAAGCGGCTACAAGGGTAGCGGAGTACGTGTGGAGTGCACATGGGGTTTTTTTAGGATAGAGAATTCCCTCCCTAGGCCCGACAAGACGCCTCCTGAGACGCGGCAAGGTAGAAGTAGGCAAAATGCAACAGGGAATAACAATATTAATGTGCTAATAGTAAACTGCAGGAGCGTCTATAGAAAGGTCCCAGAACTGCTCTCATTAATAAACGGCCACAACGCCCATATAGTACTAGGGACAGAAAGTTGGCTGAAACCAGACGTAAACAGTAATGAAATCCTAAACTCAGATTGGAATGTATACCGCAGAGACAGGCTGGACAGTGAAGGGGGAGGCGTGTTTATAGCGATAAGAAGTGCAATAGTATCGAAGGAAATTGACGGAGATCCGAAATGTGAAATGATTTGGGTGAAGGTCACGGTTAAAGCAGGCCCAGAAATGGTAATTGGATGTCTCTATAGGCCCCCTGGCTCAGCAGTTGTTGTGGCTGAGCACCTGAAGGATAATTTGGAAAATATTTCGAGTAGATTTCCCCACCATGTTATAGTTCTGGGTGGAGATTTTAATTTGCCGGATATAGACTGGGAGACTCAAACGTTCATAACGGGTGGCAGGGACAAATAATCCAGTGAAATTTTTTTAAGTGCTTTATCTGAAAACTACCCTGAGCAGTTAAACAGAGAACCAACTCGTGGCGATAACATATTAGACCTTCTGGTGACAAACAGGCCCGAACTATTTGAAACAGTTAACGCAGAACAGGGAATCAGCGATCATAAAGCGGTTACGGCATCGATGATTTCAGCCGTAAATAGAAATATTAAAAAGGTAGCAAGATTTTTCTGTTTAGCAAAAGTGACAAAAAGCAGATTACAGAGTACCTGACGGCTCAACACAAAAGTTTTGTCTCAAGTACAGATACTGTTGAGGATCAGTGGACAAAGTTCAAAACCATCGTACAATATGCGTTAGATGATTATGTGCCAAGCAAGATCGTAAGAGATGGAAAAGAGCCACCGTGGTACAACAACCGAGTTAGAAAACTGCTGCGGAAGCAAAGGGAACTTCACAGCAAACATAAACATAGCCAAAGCCTTGCAGACAAACAAAAATTACGCGAAGCGAAATGTAGTGTGAGGAGGGCTATGCGAGAGGCGTTCAGTGAATTCGAAAATAAAGTTCTATGTACTGACTTGGCAGAAAATCCTAAGAAATTTTGGTCTTATGTGAAAGCGGTAGGTTGATCAAAACAAAATGTCCAGACACTCTGTGACCAAAATGGTACTGAAACAGAGGATGACAGACTAAAGGCCGAAATACTAAATGTCTTTTTCCAAAGCTGTTTCACAGAGGAAGACTGCACTGTAGTTCCTTCTCTAGATTGTCGTACAGATGATAAAATGGTAGATATCGAAATAGACGACATATGGATAGAGAAACAATTAAAATCGCTCAAAAGAGGAAAGGCCGCTGGACCTGATGGGATACCAGTTCAATTTTACACAGAGTACGCGAAGGAACTTGCCCCCCTTCTTGCAGCGGTGTACCGTAGGTCTCTAGAAGAGCGTAGCGTTCCAAAGGATTGGAAAAGGGCACAGGTCATCCCCGTTTTCAAGAAGGGACGTCGAACAGATGTACAGAACTATAGACCTATATCTCTAACATAATACGTGTTCAAAAATTGTACAACTGATCGACGTTAGAGTATAATGACTTTTCTGGAGACTAGAAATCTACTCTGTAGTAATCAGCATGGGTTTCGAAAAAGACGGTCGTGTGAAACCCAGCTCGCGCTATTCGTCCACGAGACTCAGAGGGCCATAGACACGGATTTACAGGTAGATGCCGTGTTTCTTGACTTCCGCAAGGCGTTTGATACAGTTACCACAGTCGTTTAATGAACAAAGTAAGAGCATACGGACTATCAGACAAATTGTGTGATTGGATTGAAGATTTCCTAGATAACAGAACGCAGCATGTCATTCTCAATGGAGAGAAGTCTTCCGAAGTAAGAGTGATTTCAGGTGTGCCGCAGGGGAGTGTCATAGGACAGTTGCTATTCACAATATACATAAATGACCTTGTGGATGACATAGGAAGTTCACTGAGGCTTTTTGCAGATGATGCTGTGGTGTATCGAGAGGTTGTAACAATGGAAAATTGTACTGAAATGCAGGAGGATCTGCAGCGAATTGACGCATGGTGCAGGGAATGGCAATTGAATCTCAATGTAGACAAGTGTAATGTGCTGCGAATACATAGAAAGATAGATCCCTTATCATTTAGCTACAAAATAGCAGGTCAGCAACTGGAAGCAGTTAATTCCATACATTATCTGGGAGTACGCATTAGGAGTGATTTAAAATGGAATGATCATATGAAGTTGATCGTCGGTAAAGCAGATACCAGACTAAGATTCGTTGGAAGAATCCTAAGGAAATGCAATCCGAAAACAAAGGAAGTAGGTTACAGTACGCTTGTTCGCCCACTGCTTGAATACTGCTCAGCAGTGTGGGATCCGTACCAGATAGGGTTGATAGAAGAGATAGAGAAGATCCAACGGACAGTAGCGCGCTTCGTTACAGGATCATTTAGTAATCGCGAAAGCGTTACGGAGATGATAGATAAACTCCAGTGGAAGACTCTGCAGGAGAAGTAGCTCGGTACGGGCTTTTGTTAAAGTTTCGAGAACATACCTTCACTGAAGAGTCAAGCAGTATATTGCTCCCTCCTACGTACTGTATATCTCGCGAAGAGACCATGAGGATAAAATCAGAGAGATTAGAGCCCACACAGAAGCATACCGACAATCCTTCTTTCCACGAACAATACGAGACTGGAATACAAGGGAGAACCGATAGAGGTACTCAGGGTACCCTCCGCCACACACCGTCACGTGGCTTGCGGAGTATGGATGTAGATGTAGATGTAACTCTAACCAAAACGGCCTTGCTGTGCTGGTACTGCGAACGGCTGAAAGCAAGGGGAAACTACAGCCGTAATTTTTCCCGAGGGCATGCAGCTTTACTGTATGGTTAAAAGTTGATGCCGCCCTCTTGGGTAAAATATTCCGGAGATAAAATAGTCCATAGTCCCCCATTCGGATCTCCGGGCGGGGACTACTCAGGAGGACGTCGTTATCAGGAGAAAGAAAACTGGCGTTCTACGGATCGGAGTGTGGAATGTCAGATCCCTTAATCGGGCAGGCAAAGGGAAATGGATAGGTTAAAGTTAGATATAGTGGGAATTGGCGAAGTTTGGTGGCAGGAGGAATAAGGCTTCTGGTGAGGTGAACACAGGGTTATAAATACAGAATCAAATAGGGGTAATGCAGGAGTAGGTTTAATAATGAATAGGAAAATAGGAATGCGGGTAAGCTACTACAAACAGCATAGTGAACGCATTATTGTGGCAAAGATAGATACGAAGCCCACGTCTACCAAAGTAGTACAAGTTTATATGCCAACTAGCTCCGCAGATGACGAAGAGATTGATGAAATGTATGATGAGATAAAGAAATTATTCAGATAGTGAAGAGAGACGAAAATGTAATAGTCGTGGGTGACTGGTATTCGATAGTAGGAAAAGGGAGAAAAGGAAATGTAGTAGGTGAATATGGACTGGGGGTAAGAAATGAAAGGGGAAGCCGCCTGGTAGAATTTTGCACAGGGCATAACTTAATCATAGCTAACACTTGGTTCAAGAATCATAAAAGAAGGTTGTATACATGGAAAAAGCCTGGAGATACTGACAAGTTTCAGATATATTATAGAATGGTAAGACAGAGATTCAGGAACCAGGTTTTAAATTGTAAGACTTTTTCAGGGGCAGATGGAGACTCTGACCACAATCTATTGGTTATGAACTGTAGATTAAAACTGAAGAAACTGCAAAAAGGTGGGAATTTAAGGAGATGGGACCTGGATAAACTGAGAGAACCAGAGGTTGTAGAGAGCTTCAGGGAGAGCATTAGGGAACGATTGACAAGAATGGGGGAAAGAAATACTGTAGAAGAAGAATGGGTAGCTATGATTGACGAAATAGTGAAGGTAGCAGAGGATCAAGTCGATAAAAAGACGAGGGCTAGTAGAAATCCTTGGGTAACAGAAGAGATATTGAATTTAATTGATGAAAGGAGAAAATATAAAAATGCAGTAAATGAAGCAGGAAAAAAGGAATACAAACTTCTCAAAAATGAGACCGACAGGAAGTGCAAAATGGCTAAGCAGGGATGGCTAGAGGACAAATGTAAGGATGTAGAGGCTTATCTCACTACGGGTAAGATAGATACTGTGTACAGGAAAATTAAAGAGAATTTTGGAGAAAAGAGAACCACTTGCATGAACATCAAGAGCTCAGATGGATACCCAGTTCTAAGCAAAGAAGGGAAAGCAGAAAGGTGGAAGGAGTATATAGAGGGTCTATACAAGGGCTATGTTCGTAAGAACAATATCATAGTAATGGAAGAGAATGTAGATGAAGATAAAATGGGAGATATGATACTGGCCGGCCGGAGTGGCCGAGCGGTTAAAGGCGCTACAGTCTGGAACCGCACGACCGCTACGGTCGCAGGTTCGAATCCTGCCTCGGGCATGGCTGTGTGTGATGTCCTTAGGTTAGTTAGGTTTAAGTAGTTCTAAGTTCTAGGGGACTTATGACCACAGCAGTTGAGTCCCATAGTGCTCAGAGCCATTTGAACCATTTTTTTTTAGATATGATACTGCGTGAAGAGTTTGACAGAGCACTGAAAGACCGAAGTCGAAACAAGGTGAGCAAGATGTATGAGACAGACGAAATACCCTCAGACTTCAAGAATAATATAATAATTCCAATCCCAAAGAAAGCAGGTGTTGACAGATGTGAAAATTACCGAAATATCAGTTTAATAAGCCACTGCTGCAAAATACTAACACGAATTCTTTACAGAAGAATGGAAAAACTGGTAGAAACCGACCTCGGGGAATCCCCCTGTGGGTCCGGGGTACGACTAGGCCCGAGGTATTCCTGCCTGTCATAAGAGGCGACTAAAAGTAGTTTCAACCGTTTCGGCCTCCCATCTGATGGTCCCCCTTGGGGTTTGACCTCCTTTTTTCAAAATTCTACAGAAGTGCGAGCCTTTTGGGGAAGGACGCCTTACGTGGTGTATCACTGATCCTCAGTGCACTAAGACCTTGGAACTCAGCATTGTAACGGCGTTGTAACCACACCCACTATTCGTCAAATTGGGCCTAAACGCCTGATGGGTTGCACAAGTTACGCCCATAGTGCGTCCCCATCTGCACCTACGATCTTGATGGACTTTCCATGGCACCCGAAATCCAGCATGGTAGCCAGCCCGTTGTGGTGGGGTCGTCATGTACCCTCTAGGTTGTAGCCCCCTGACAACACAGGGATCGTACTGCCGATACCTGAGCTCCACCCTCCCCACGTCGGCCAAGGAGTAGATGCCCATCTCCTTGGGGCATCGGGACTCCCGGCAACGGTCATCCTGCCAGGTGGCCCTTGCTGAGGCTGGGTGGCGCCTGTGGGGAGAGCCCCTGGTCGGAGTAGGTGGTATCGGGGTGGACGTTTCGCAGATGAAACGTCAACATGTATCAGGTCACTCTGCGGCCGAGTCTTTTAAAAGGAAAGGTACTGTCTCTGGTTCTGGTTCTCCTGCCCTTTGCCCCTTGGCCACTCCCTGGGAGGAAGGACAGGCCCGCCGGCTTGGGGCGAAGTACTTCCCCCGCTATTTAGTCTGTTCTCGGAACGATGGGGGGACGTTCGCCACCTCCAAGCCCATTTTCTTTGTCCAGCACATCGAGGACATCTTCGGGGAAATCGAGGCTCTCAGTAAAATGCGTTCGGGGTCCGTTCTTATAAGGACCGCCTCCTCCACACAGGCGGCGGCGCTCCAGGCGTGCGACCGACTAGGGGTCATCCCAGTGTCCATTGTCCCGCATCTGGCACTGAATAGGATGCAGGGAGTTATTTTTCATGGGGACCTCCTCCTGCAATCTGATGAGGAGCTCAGGGCCAACCTGGAGCGCTGAGGCGTGCATTTCGTCCGGCGAGTTCAGCGCGGCCCCAAAGACCGTCGCATCGACACCGGAGAAGGTAAAGGTGATGTGCTACCGGTGCGACGTGCGACCTTACGTCCCACCTCCTATGCGCTGCTTTCGGTGTTTGCGCTTTGGGCACATGTCGTCACGGTGTGAGGCTGAGCCCCTTTGTGGCGATTGCGGACGTCCTCTTTGTGAGGAACATACATGCACCCCACCACCTCGGTGCGTCAATTGTCCTGGCATCCACTCACCTAGATCTTTAGACTGCCCCGCGTATCAGAAGGAGAAGAAGATTCAAGAATTATAAACTTTGGATCGTCCCTCTTATTCTGAGGTCAGGAAGAAGTATGACCGCCTCCATCCCGTGACGTTGACAACTTCGTTTGCCTCAGTCTTGTCCACTCCTGCCACAGTATCCTCACCCCTATCCTGTCCCCCTCTACACCTCCTCACCTCATCCGGGGTCTACGCCTCCGCCTCCCAAATCCCTCCCTTCCAAATCCTCCTCCCTCGCAGCCCCTGCCCCCTCTGCACTGGGGGCCACCCTTCCTCCTCCTCCCCCTCCGCCGCCTGAGAAGCGATCATCTTCTCAGGCCTCCATTGGGGAAACGTTCCGGACCCTGGCTTCCGAGGTCCGGCGTTCCAAAACGGACCCCGCGCGTCAGGACCTTCTTCGGGTCCAGCCCACCATCCCCGTGCCTCATCGGCCTTCCAAGAAGGCCTCCAAGAAGAAATCCTTATTCCCCTCTCCACCCCGGCGCGTCTCGTCTGACGCTCCATCCGGCAGTCGCTGCTCCCGGCCGTCCTCAGTTTCGCCGGGACGCTCTACTGCCAGGCGCTCAGCTGGCCTCTCGTCGGCGAATGATGCTGCCCCTCCTACGCAACCCGGGGAAGCGGCCGCCGCTGGCGACGACTCGATGGAACAGGATCCGCCTCCCGCCGGTTGTAGCGTTGTTCCCTCGACACCTGGCCCTCCGCGGCCGTCGAGGTGACCAGCTCTTCACCCGTTTTCTGACTAGCGATGGCTTTGTTACATTGGAACATAAGGGGTATTCGATCTAATCGGGAGGAATTACAACTGCTCCTCCGCCTGCACTGTCCACTCGTCCTTGGTCTCCAGGAAACCAAGTTGCGCCCAACTGACTGTATTGCTTTTACCAACTATACCTCGGAGTGGTCTGACCTCCCCCCTGTGGACGGTATTCCAGCTGATGGTGGGGGTCATGTTGCTCGTTTGGGGCGATGTTTATTACCATCCCCTCTCATTGACCACCCCACTCCAAGCAATAGCTATCTGTATTACCCTTTCTGCCTTTACTTTTTCTGTTTGTACCGCCTACTTTCCATCGTCATCCGCAGTTTGTCGGGCTGAGATGATGCACCTGATTGTTCAGCTTCCTCCGCCGTTTTTATTGTTTGGCGACTTCAATGCCTATCATCCCCTTTGGGGCTCTCCTGCATCCTGTCAGAGAGGCTCCCTCTTTGCGGATGTCTTTCAACCATCTCAATCTTGTCTGCCTCAATACTGGCGCCCCGACTTTCCTCTCGGACTCTACTCATACCTACTCCCACTTGGACCTCTCGATCTGTTCTACCACTCTTACCCGTCGGTTCGAGTGGTATGTCCTTTCTGACACCTATTCGAGCGACCACTTCCACTGTGTTGTTCATCTCCTGCACCACACCCCATCCCCACGTCCTTCGAGCTGGAACATACCGAAAGCTGACTGGGGACTTTACTCCTCCCTGGCGACCTTTCCAGACCACGATTTTCTCAGTTGTGACAGTCAGGTCGAATACCTCACGGCTGTTATCATCAATGCTGCCGAACGTTCCATTCCTCGTACTGCCTCTTCTTCACGTCGCGTTTCCGTCCCCTGGTGGAATGAGGCTTGTCGAGACGCTATCCGTGCTCGACGACGTGCTTTACGCATCTTTCGCCGCCATCCTACGTTGGCGAATTGTATTGGATACAAACGACTCCGAGCGCAATGCCATAGAGTCATCAAAGACAGCAAAAAAGCTTGTTGGGCCTCTTTCACCTGCTCCTTTAACAGTTTTACTCCCTCTTCTATCGTCTGGGGTGGTCTGCGCCGGCTGTCGGGCATTAAGGCCCACCCCTCGGTACCAGGCCTGACTTCAGGTGATGAGGTCCTTGTTGATCCTGTGGATATCTCCAACGCCTTCGGCCGCTTTTTCGTGGAGGTTTCAAGCTCCGCCCATTACCACCCTGCCTTCCTTCCCAGGAAAGAGGCAGAAGAGGCTCGGCGACCTTCCTTCCACTCGCTGAATCTGGAAAATTATAATGCCCCCTTTACTATGCGGGAACTCGAACGTGCACTTGCACTGTCCTGGTCTTCTGCTCCGGGGCCAGATGCCATTCACGTTCAGATGCTGGCACACCTTTCTCCAGCAGGCAAAAGCTTCCTTCTTCGTACCTACAATCGCGTCTGGACCGAAGTTCAAGTCCCCATGCGTTGGCGTGACGCTGTCGTTGTTCCTATACCCAAACCCGGGAAGGATAGACACCTTCCTTCTAGTTACCGCCCCATTTCTCTTACAAGCTGTGTCTGTAAGGTGATGGAGCGCATGGTTAACGCTCGGTTAGTTTGGATTCTTGAATCTCGACAGCTACTTACCAATGTTCAATGCGGCTTTCGTCGCCGCCGCTCCGCTGTTGACCACCTTGTGACCTTGTCGACATTCAACATGAACAACTTTTTGCGAATGCGCCAAACGGTCGCCGTGTTCTTCGATTTGGAGAAGGCTTATGATACCTGTTGGAGAGGAGGTATCCTCCGCACTATGCACAGGTGGGGTCTACGCGGTCGCCTGCCCCTTTTTATTGATTCCTTTTTAACAGATCGAAAGTTTAGGGTACGTGTGGGCTCCATATTGTCCGACGTCTTCCTCCAGGAGAACGGAGTGCCTCAGGGCTCCGTCTTGAGAGTAGCCCTTTTTGCCATAGCGATCAATCCAATTATGGATTGCATTCCACCTAATGTCTCAGGCTCTCTTTTTGTCGCTGACTTCGTGATCTACTGCAGTGCCCAGCGAACATGCCTCCTGGAGCGCTGCCTTCAGCGTTGTCTAGACAGCCTATACTCATGGAGTGTGGCAAATGGCTTCCGGTTCTCTGAAGAGAAGACGGTTTGCAGCAACTTTTGGCGATATAAGGCGTTCCTTCCGCCATCCTTACATCTCGGTCCCATTGTTCTCCCATTCGTGGAAACAACTAAGTTTCTAAGGCTCACACTGGACAGGAAACTTTGTTGGTCTCCGCACGTCTCTTATTTGGCTGCTCGTTGTACACGTTCTTTAATGTCCTCAGAGTTCTTAGTGGTTCATCTTGGGGAGCGGATCGCACTGTCCTGCTTCGCTTGTATCGGTCCATAGTCCGATCAAAGCTGGATTATGGGAGCCTCGTCTACTCGTCTGCTCGGCCATCCCTCTTACGCCGCCGTCTCAACTCCATCCACCATAGGGGGTTACGTCTTGCGACCGGAGCTTTCTACACTAGTCCCGTCGAGAGTCTTTATGCTGAAGCTGCCGAATTACCATTGACCTACCGGCGCGACGTAATGCTTTGTCGGTATGCCTGCTGGCTGTTGTCAATACCCGACCACCCCTCTTATCAGTCCTTCTTCGCCGATTCTCTCGACCGTCAGTATGGGTTGTATGTGTCTGCCCTGCTGCACCCTGGAGTCCGCTTTCGTCGCCTGCTTCGACAATTGGATTTTGCCCTCCCTACCACCTTCAGAGAGGGTGAGAGCCCGACACCACCTTGGCTCCAGGCTCCGGTTCATGTTTATTTCGACCTCAGCTCGCTCCCGAAGGAGGGTACTCCGGCTGCAGTGTATTGCTCACGGTTTGTCGACCTTCGTGCGCGACTTGCCAGTCACACCTTTATTTACAATGATGGCTCCAAAACTGACGGTGTCGGCTGTGCCTTTGTCGTCGGGGCCGTCACCTTTAAATACCGGCTCCTCGACCAATGTTCCAGCTTTACGGCCGAGCTTTTTGCTCTCCATCAGGCCGTTCAGTATGCCCGCCGCCACCGCCATTCATCGTATGTACTCTGCTCTGATTCACTCAGTGCTCTTCAGAGCCTCGGAGCTCCATATCCGGTCCATCCCTTGGTGCAACGGATCCAGCAGTCCCTCCATTCTTTCGCTGAGGGTGGCTCTCTTGTCAGCTTTCTGTGGGTTCCTGGCCATGTAGGAGTACCTGGGAATGAGGCTGCTGATGCTGCAGCCAAGGCTGCAGTCCTCCTGCCTCGGCCAGCCTCCCATTGTGTCCCATCATCTGACGTTAGTGGGGTTGTTTGTAAGAGGCTTGTGTCCTTTTGGTGGGATACTTGGTCCTCACTTCAAGGAAACAAGCTCCGGGCAGTAAAACCGTTCCCAACTGCTGGGACAACCTCCTCCCGACCATCTCGGCGAGAAGAGGTCCTTCTGACCAGGTTGCGGATTGGGCATTGCCGGTTTAGCCACCGCTACCTGCTGTCTGGTGACCCAGCCCCGCAATGCCCTTGTGGTCATGCATTAACAGTGTGCCATGTTTTATTGTCGTGTCCCTGTTTTAGTCAATCTCGTGTTGTCCTGTCTGTGCCATCTAGTTTACAGGATATTTTAACGGATGACGCTCGAGCAGCTGCTCGTGTTCTTCGTTTCATTACTTTGACTGGATTGTCCAAAGACATCTAACTCTTTCAATTATCTTATCTGCCTCTTTGTAAGAACTTTCTGGTTTCCCCCCCCTTGAGTTTTACTAGATTCTATGTGCTCTAACAATTGTGACTGGGCGCTAATGACCTCAGTAGTTGAGCGCCCTTAAACCCCAAACAATAAAAAAAAGGACCTCGGGGAAGATCAGTTTCAATTCCGCAGAATTGTTGGAACACGGGAGGCAATAATGACCCTACGACTTATCTTAGAAGAAAGATTAAGGAAAGGCAAACCTACGTTTCTAGCATTTGTAGACTTAGAGAAAGATTTTGACAATGTTGACTGGAATACTCTCTTTCCAATTCTTAAGGTGGCAGGGGTAAAATACAGGGAGCGAAAGGCTATTTAAAATTTGTACAGAAACCAGGTGGCAGTTATAAGAGTCGAGGGACATGAAAGGGAAGCAGTGGTTGGGAAGGGAGTGAGACAGGGTTGTAGCCTATCCCCGATGTTATTCAATCTGTATATTGAGCAAGCAGTAAAGGAAACAAAAGAAAAATTTGGTGTAGGAATTAAAATCCACGGAGAAGAAATAAAAACTTTGAGGTTCGCAGATGACATTGTAATTCTGTCAGAGACAGCAAAGGACCTGGAAGAGCAGCTGAACGGAATGGACAGTGTCTTGAAAGGAGGATATAAGATGAACATCAACAAAAGCAAAACGATAATAATGGAATGTAGTCGAATTAAATCAAGTGATGCTACGGGAATTAGATTAGGAAATGAGACGCTTAAAGTAGTAAATGAGTATTACTATTTTTGGGAGCAAATTAACTGATGATGGTCGAAGTAGAGAGGATATAAAATGTAGACTGGCAATGGAAAGGAAAGTGTTTCTGAAGAAGAGAAATTTGTTAACGTCGAGTATAGAGTTAAGTGTCAGGAAGTCATTTCTGATAGTACTTGTATGGAGTGTAGCCATGTATGGAAGTGAAACATGGAGGCTAAATAGTTTAGACAAGAAGAGAATAGAAGCTTTCGAAATGTGGTGCTACAGAAGAATGCTGAAGATTAGATGGGTAGATCACATAACTAATGAGGAGGTATTGAATGAATTGGAGAGAAGAGAAATTTGTGGCACAACTTGACTAGAAAAAGGGATCGGTTGGTAGGACGTATTCTGAGGCATCAAGGGATCACCAATTTAGGATTGGGAGGCAGCGTGGAGGGTAAAAATCGCAGAGAGAGACCAAGAGATGAATACACTAAACAGATTCAGAAAGATGTAGGTTGCAGTAGATACTGGGAGATGATGAAGCTTGCACAGGATAGAGTAGCATGGACAGCTGCATCAAACCAGTCTCTGGACTGCAGACCACAACAACAACAACAAACAGCACTACGTCAAACTGAGTGGTGAACAACTATTGTGTAAGGAAATAGGTCTTGTTGGAAAAATTTGTAAACAAAAGTTTGTTTTAATGTCCACGTGCGATCATGAAACGTGTGAAGGTAGAATGTTGCAACCAATGGGGGAAATTCCTGGCGATTGCATTAAAATGTTTGTAAAATTGAATGATAGTATATGGACTTCCTTGAGTCAGGATCAATGGTTGTTTGTTGCCCCGAAAGAGGAAGGGTTGACAGTTTTGAGTAACGATAAGAAGCCCACAGATGTACTAGTAAAAGGTATAGAAAAACTGACCTTTTATGGCAGGTGCAAGGGATACGGAACACAAGTGTTTCTACAGTCTGAACAAATCATAATAACTAACGTGACTAGTGAGGATATAGTGCCCACTCTAAACATGCAGACTGATTGTTGTATAATTAACAAAGAACAAAGAAACATATCGGAGCTGAAGTTAGAGATGCCGTTAAAGCATGTAATACAGCATTTAGACGACCTCAAGGTCGCTAGTCACAAATTAGCCGAAATAGAGGAAGCGAGAGCATTCCAAGAACAGCACAGTTTCTCGGAAATCTCTTGGTATCATTATTCGTTCCGGTCTTAACTAGGAGTTGTAATACTGGATATTTTGTTTATATGTTATTTGTGCTGATATTGCATATGTTCCGAGATTGTTTCGAATACGTGCGGAAAGCCATTGGAGATGATTGTTGTGGCCTAATATGAGTGCGAACAACAATAGTAAATACGAGAACTTCTGTACTGTTGTGTATCTGTGATGAAAAAAATGTTATAGAATAAATAAAAACAATTTACCAAGAATAGCAATTAAGTAAGTAAATGTATTAACATGTGGATGTATATGTATATGTGCTGTATTTGTAAAGTGAACATTTTGTAAAACAATATGTGACAACGATGTTTTTTTAGTGATGATCTGAGTGTGCAGTGAAAAATGTTTTATGTTGTCACGAGACACTGAAGGACTGTTCATAGTCTGAAGTGTTTAGCAAAAAGTGAATATTATTACTATCATTTCTAGAAATAAGATGTTTTTAGCACAACAGAAGCCAGTTTACAAATTTGTTGACAGGTGATTGCCAACAAATTTCTTCCACGAGGGGTTGTGTAATATATTGATTATTCCTTGCTACTGGAGTGTTACCTTGAAGCTGTGAGAAAGGAGGACAGGCGCTCCAAGGCGCGGAAGCAGAGACGATGCTGAGGGCAGACGAAACTAGGAGAGATATTGTCACATGAAGTAAACCGTAAGGGGAGAGCCTTGCGAAAATGCAGACGCCCCCAGACGTGGTCCCAGGGCGCTAGTTACTCTTCAAGGAATTAACATGTAACTTCATATATTGTCTAGACGCTGTGGTAGGTTGCCGCCGTAGAACTTCGTAACCAACAGGCACGTACTAGTGTATAAAGCCAGCTTGATACCAGCCCTGGGAACAACAACGTCCGTAGGCCCACAAGGGTTAGAAAGAGAGCGAAAACGCCAAATGACCTAGCAGTCCCTACTCAGAGGAGCCCGAGGGGTGGGGCTAAATGAAGTATAACAATAATGTTGCAAACCTTATTTGGCAGAGCAGTTACGTTTACCTTTCAGCTGAACAATGTTGATACCAAATACGGACTTAGTGCAACTGCATTAACATCCCCGCCTTAGGAGCAGTACACAGGACCTAACTAATCCGTGATTGGTAGGTGCCTGCTAGATACCTGCAAGGTTGGCTGGGTAGCTTTAAGTGGGAAAAACAGTGCCCCCACGCGAATATTTAAAACCCCTAGATACCGCATTTTGGCGGAGTTCTCAGTCAGACGAACTGGGCGCCGAATCCGCGTCCGTTTACTCCAGCCTCGGTCCAGCTCCACGTAAGTTTGCTCTCTCACTTGGAGATCCTCAGTGAACAGTGTCACATTCAGTATGTTTTGTTTTGCAACTAAGTTGTTGCCTTAAGATGCTGCTAGTGTTCGCTACTGTGGTTAGCATCCACTCGTGTGACTTCTGCACTGGTTTCTATTGTAACAGTGTTATTCATGCTTTTTCTTACCCTAGAACTAGCCTCCAGTGTATTAGTTAGTCCTGTCTGGAATAAACAACTATTTCAAAACCCTGTTTGTCCAAGAGTCTCCACAACGAGTTCCCTACCAAGTCTCACCACCTGCATTTCTAGTAAATGCCTGTACGTATTGGCTCAGATAGAAGAAAAAAATCAAATGCATTCACTGTGACTTGTCCTTCTGCCGTTTGCTCTGTACCGCTCGGGAGCACAGACTGACCTGTAACCCCTTTACTCCCTCACACCTATGACAGAACGCGACAAAACTACCGCTTCCTATACATCAAACAAAGCGCTATTTCATTCTCTGTCGATTCATGCAAACGGCACCTCTCTGCGACAAATACTATTCTGTCGACGCTCGTTTGAACACGCAAAAGTGCAAAGAGTCTTCAATTCCAAAATCGATTAACGATACTAGGATTTAGCAAATTGAACTTTCTTCACCCTGGTACATATCTACATGATGAGAATTATAAAATGCACGCAAGAAAACGCAATTCAAAGAGTACACGAATTTCGAGGAAAAAATGTGAATATAAATTTCGAAAACCCCCACTTCCTATACATCAAGCGAAACATCATTTTAACCTCTGTCGATTCATACAATCCGCAGCACTCTGCGAGAATTTGTACTCGTTCTACGTCCGTTTGAACACGCCTAAATGGGGAGGTGTTACCTATTTACGTAGTGCGAAGCACTCGTGATCGAAAGGCAAAACTGTACATTTTCCGAATCAGAAAAGATTGCTCTACAATCAGAAAACGTTGCTCTACAGTTTAGATTCGACCGCCAGTCTGTAGGTGCCTAGCTTTCGCACTATGCCAGTTCAAACGAACCCTGTGCGATAGGGTAAACACCCCACACAAGGCAGACGAGATGGTGTCCCATGCCACCATCTGAAGGCATTTCCGATATGATCGGCGGTTGTTAAACCGTGGCATCCTGAAACTTACATAAGAGCATTCAGTACAAACAACAGAACAGCATTGTAGTGATAGAGGATTTCGGACCCCAGAAGCGACCCATCCAATTCAAGGGCCTAGGAACTAACCAAGAGGGGGGGGGGGGAGGGGCGTGAGACAGTGTGGGGGAAGAGGACAAGGAGGGTAGATGGATGTCACATAGGAGAGAAGCGAGGTGGGGCCCAGCTGGTAGACTCACCCAAGGGCACGCAGGGACAGGCAATGGCCCAAAGCCGAGAAAACAACAGAATAGGAGGGATGAGGATGGGAAGAGCGGATAGTGATGGCATAGGAAACAAGGAGCTGGGACTGCTGAATGGAAAGGGGAGGAATTCCAGTGTCAAGAGAAGACTATCGATAGGGCTACTGCAAAATGCACCAGTGGTTCAACTGATACTATGATGTTGAACTGGGTCCAAGAGGAACAGTGTGGAAGGAGCAGCTGATCCACCAACTTGACAACCATAGTCCTGAAGAGACAGAACTAATGTCCAGTGAAGATGGACAAGATTCAGCGATCTGCATCCGACGAAGTGTGGGCAAGGAAGCGAAGAACATTAATGAAAACCATCAACCTTCAGATGACTGATAAGGCGCAACCAAGTAAGCTTGTAGTAAAAAAGAAGACCAAAGAAACTCAACTGTGAGTCCATGGTCAGGCGTTAGGCTCGAGGCTCCGAATCAGGATGCACCACCCTTGATTTAAGGGGAGAGAACTGAAGACCGTCCACGTGGAAGCGCGCTGGATGGTATCAGGGAGCAGAAGATACAGAAATGATCCACATACAGAGCAAGGGTGACCAACAGTCTGGCAGAGGCCACAAGTCCATTAATAGCGATCAAAAAGGAGAGGACAGGTAATACAGAGCCCAGCAGAACGCCACTCTCCTGGGTCTTCAGAGGGCGGAGAACGGTGTCAAACAACGAAGGGGACAGAAACTGGCTAGTAAAATTCAAAATCGGAAGGGGGCTATGAAAACCCCACTCGTGGAATGTATGGAGGATGTGATGGTACCAACACGCTGTGTCGTAGGCCTTAGAAAGATTAAAGAAAACTACGACAAAATGGCAGTGCTGAGAAAAGGTCTGTAGATCTGCAGTTTCCAATCAGAGCAGATCGTCGATCGGCGACCATCCCTCCTGAAAGCTGCAGCAGTAAGGAGGTAAGAGGTCTTGAGATTCAAGGACCCAGCTGATCCGGCGAGGCACCATACATTAAAGTAATGTGCATGGGACAATGCTCAAGTTGCGTGGCTGGTAATTATCAAAGGACGATGGACGCTTGCCTGGCTTGAGCACAGGAAGCACAATACTGTCTGTCAGTTGAGGGGGAAAACTACCTTGGAGCCAAATACAGCTAAGCACCTGGAGGAGATACAGTCGTTGTGGAGGGTTGTTATGCTGAAGCAACTGATTATGGAGTGAATTTGGCCTAGGAGCTGAATCACGATAAGTATCGAGGGCCAGAGGATGCTCCCATTCAGTAAAATTTCATTGTAGGATTTCACCTGACAACAGGGAAGAGAGTAAAAGAGCAATAGTAGAAAAAGTGCCATATGTGGCACTAAAATGAGTAAGTGTACCATCATTAAGAAGGAACAGGTAGAGGTCTAAAAGAAATTGGTCAGTGAGAAGCCCCTGATCATGAAAAAGCACTGTCCCACAAAGGGTGATGTGCATTAAAATCCCCAAGTAGAAGGAAGGGAGGTAGGAGTTGCTGAATGAGGGCAGTTAGGGCAGCAGATTTAGGAGACCTGTCAGGAGGGTGGGGAGATTGCAAACCGTGACTGCATAGTCAGTGTGGACCTGGATAAATTTTCACTTCTCTGCGAAGGATGTACTGTGAAGCATTGGAGGAATGCATCTATACTCGCTACTGGGTATCGCAACAAGCATGGAATGAACACAGATGAAGCAAGATGACATTAGTTCACATGGAATGAAACAGTGAGAACTTCGGTTCCATCAAGTCACGTATGTGCTGCAAATCGACTGTTGGTCCTTGCTGTAGTTTTTGTGGCCTGGCTTGACACCGTTGTGTGTTAGCAGCTCCGCTCCTAACCATTAGTTAATTGCACAGTGTACTGCTTCTCGCAACATTGCTACTTCAATTTTTGAATCAATCAAACTGTCCACCAAAGGATGAAGTAACCTCATTACAACCATTCTTTCATCAAAGAAATTTAGTAAAGTTTGCACTCAATATAATTTGTTAATCATTGCGCCACAGACATATGCGAGGGTGTGATGAAGTGGCTTTGGGGGAAGTGGCCCACAAATACCCTAATTTAGAAAAGTAAACTCGTATTGACAGGCAGAGATAATTGAATACCAAAATGCTCATGGTTATTGTCTGTGACAATGCTGTATACAAATTACGAATCCAGTTAACAAGTGCTTTAAAACAAATAAAGTGGTATTTTTAATAAGATAATATGAAAAGGGAGTGTCTCTTGTACATGATTAATAAGACAGCTTTATGAAATATAGATATTAAGCTGGGCATATACGATGCCCACTTGCCTATGATGGTTAAAAGTCTCTTTTATGTTATACTATGACTCTCTTAAGGTAACCAATGCCTCGTCACCAGGAAAATCACATCCGCAAATTAGCAAATTGAAAGAACTCCTGGCAGGAGTAACGAAGACTCTCTTAATATACACAACTAGTGACATATCGCTACTGGCAGACTGGCCACAGTAACAAAACATGTGAAACTGTGTGAACAACTGGGACGAGTAACTATGACTCCCTTAAATTAGCCAATGCCTCATCACCAGGAGTATTGCATCAGTAAACTCGAGGAACCCCCGGCAGGAGTAACGATGAGTCTCTTGAGATACACAACTAGTGAGACTGGGAGACTGGCACCAGTAACAAAAAATGTGGAGTATGTTGAGCAACTGGGAGGTGCAATTATGACTCTCTTAATTTATCCAATGCATCGTCACCAGGAAAGTCACATCAGCAAATTGAAAGAACCCTTAGCAGGAGTAACGATGAATCTCTTAGGATACAAAACTACTGGCATATCGCTTCTGGCAGACTGGCCACAGTAACAAAACAATGTAAAATTGGGTGAGCAACTGGCAGGGTTGGTTGGTTTGTGGGATTAAAGGGACCAGACTGCAACGATCATCGGTCCCTTTTTCCAAAAAAAAATTAAAACCACCCAAAGAGAATAAAAACGAACAGCAGGAAAGACGTCAGACGACACGGGACAAGAAAGACTCCGACAGAGATCAGACAAAACAAATTAAAACACACAGAGAGCTCGGTGGTTGGCCGACCATAGAGAAAAAAAAGAGGAAAAGCCAACCACCAAGAACACATTAAAAACTCAGTTTAAAATCAGAGGCTAAAAGCCAGAATCAACACTAAAAAACATAAACACTCAGATTAAACGATAAAAAACCCCTGCCAGAATAAAACGCAAAACTAAGTCCACCATGGCAGAGTCATCTAGTAAAAGGGCAGGGAGCGTATCAGGCAGCGCAAATGTCTGCCTGAGCACAGTTAAAAGCGGACAAGTTAATAAAATGTGCACCACCGTCAAAACCGCCCCACAGCGACAGAGAGGCGGGTCCTCACGACGCAATAAATAACTGAGAGACAGTCGGGTGTGGCCAATGCGGAGCTGACAAAGAACAACTGAATCTCTGCGAGTGGCTCGCATGGATGACTGCCACACACGCGTCGTCGCCTTGAGAGAACGGAGTTTGTTTGGCGTGGGCAGACTGCGCCATTCAGTGTCTCAAAGCGAGAGAACTTCGCGGCGGCAGACTGCCCGCAAATCAGTCTCCGGGAGGCCAATGTCCAGGGTGGGTTCACTGGTGGCCTGTTTGGCCAGGCGGTCAACATGTTCATTGCCCAGGATACCGACATGACCGGGGGTCCACACAAAGACCACAGAGCGGCCGCAATGGGCAAGAGAATGCAGGGACTCGTGGATAGCCATCACCAGACGAGAACGAGGGAAACACTGGTCGAGAGCTAGTAAACCGCTCAGGGTATCGCTACAGATGACGAAGGACTCACCTGAGCAGGAGCGGATATACTCTAGGGCACGAAAGATGGCGACCAGCTCAGCAGTAAAAACGCCGTAGCCAGCTGGCAATGAATGTTGTTCATAGTGATCCCCTAGAGTCAGAGCATAACCGACACGACCAGCAACCATCGAGCCGTCCGTGTAAACAACTTCAGAGCCCTGATACGTGGCCAGGATGGAATAAAAGTGGCATCGGAAGGCCTCCGGAGGGACTGAGTCCTTCGGGCTCTGTGCCAAATCGAGCTGAAGGCAAGGGCGAGGCACACACCATGGGGGCGTGCGCAGAGGTGCCCGGAAAGGAGGTGGAACTGGGAAAAACCCAAGCCCAGAGAGGAGCTCTTTGACGCGTACGGCGATCGGACAACCCGACCTGGGCCGACGGTCTGGCAGATGGACGACTGACTGCGGGAACAGGACACGGTAATTTGGATGCCCGGGCAAGCTAAAAACATGGGCAGCATAAGCTGCCAGTAAATGTTGGCGCCTCAGTTGCAGTGGAGGGACAGCTGCCTCAACAAGTATGCTGTCCACAGGGTTGGTGCGGAAGGCACCAGTGGCAAGTCGGATCCCGCTGTGTAGTATTGGGTCCAGCACCCACAACGCAGATGGGGATGCTGAGCCATAAGCCAGGCTCCCATAATCCAGACGGGACTGGATTAACGCCTGGTACAGCTGCAACAGGGTAGATCGGTCGGCGCCCCAGCGGGTGTGGCTCAAGCATCTCAGAGCGTTTAGATGCCGCCAACATGCCTGTATAAGCTGCCAGATATGAGGCAGCCAAGTCAACCGGGCATCGAAAACCACCCCCAAAAACCTATGTGATTCCACCACTGAAAGAAGTTCGCCGGCAAGAGAAAGCTGCGGCTCCGGGTGGACAGTACGTCGCTGGCAGAAATGCATAATGCAGGTCTTGGTTGCCGAAACCTGGAACCCATGAGCTACAGCCTAAGACTGCGCCTTGCGGATAGCGCCCTGTAGCCGACGTTCAACAGCTGCAATGCCAGTAGAGCTGTAGTAAAGGCAGAAGTCGTCAGCATACAGGTAAGCGGAGACAGAATTTCCCACGGCCGCAGCGAGCCCGTTAATGGCTATTAAAAACAGGCAGACACTTAAAACAGAACCCTGTGGCACACCGTTCTCCTGGACGTGGGAGGAACTATATGAGCCTGCGACTTGCACGCGGAAGGTACGATACGACAGAAAATTGCGGATAAAGATCGGCCGAGGGCCCCGAAGACCCCATCCATGAAGCGTAGAAAGGATGTGATGACGCCATGTCGTATCGTACGCGTTCCGCATGTCGAAAAGGACAGCGACCAGCTGCTGACGGCGGGCAAAGGCAGTGCGGATGGCCGACTCCAGACTCACCAGATTGTCGATGGTGGAGCGGCCTTTACGGAACCCACCCTGAGACGGAGCCGGAAGGCCCCGAGACTCCAGTACCCAATTCAAGCGCCGGCTCACCATCCGTTCAAGCAACTTGCAAAGAACGTTGGTGAGGCTAATGGGACGGTAGCTGTCCACCTCCAAAGAGTTCTTGTCCGGTTTCAGAATTGGGATAACAGTACTTTCCCGCCATTGCGACGGAAACTCACCCTCGACCCAAATACGGTTGTAAAGGTCGAGGAGCCGTCGCTGGCCGTCCACTGGAAGGTGTTTCAGCATCTGAAAGTGGATGCCATCTGGCCCAGGAGCGGTATCAGGGCAAGCGGCTAGGGCACTGCGAAATTCCCACTCACTGAATGGAACATTGTAAGATTCTGGATGGTGGGTGCGAAACGAAAGGCTCCGACGTTCCATCCGCTCTTTAGTGGAGCGGAAGGCCAGGGGGTAATTCGCAGAAGCTCAACTCATAGCAAAACGCTCTGCCAAGCAATTTTCAATGACGCCGGAGTCAGTACAAACTGCTCCATTCAGTGAGAGCGCAGGGACGTTTACAGGGGTCGAATCTTGGGCCAGACCTGCGATGGAGGGAGATGGAGGCCAATGGTGGACACATACCGCTACCAGCACTCCTGCTTGCTTTGCCGGATAAGGCGGCGGGCCCACGCACGCAGCCGTTTGAAGGTGATGAGGTGTTCAAGGCAGGGATGTTGCTTGTGACGCTGGAGCGCCCGCCGGCGATCTTTAATAGCTGCAGCGATCTCAGGCGACCACCAAGGCACAGTACGCCGCCGAGGGGACCCAGAAGAACGGGGAATGGCAGATTCGGCGGCAATAACGATGCCAGTGGTGACCGATTGAACCACCGCATCAATGTCATCACTGGAGAGAATCTCAATAGCGGCAGTGGAGGAAAACAAGTCCCAGTCAGCCTTATTCATAGCCCACCTGCAAGGGCGGAGAGAAGACTGACGCTGTGGCAGTGACAGAAAGATCGGAAAGTGGTCACTACCACACAGGTCGTCATGCACTCGCCATTGGACAGACGGTAAGAGGCTAGGACTGCAGATGGAAAGGTCAATGGCGGAGTACATGCCATGCGCCACGCTAAAGTGTGTGGAGGAATCATCATTTAAAAGCGAAAGATCGAGCTGTGCTATTAAATGCTCAATGGTGGAACCTCGACCTGTCGCCACTGAGCCACCCCACAGAGGGTTATGGGCGTTGAAGTCGCCCAGTAGCAAGAAAGGTGGCAGCAATTGGGCTATCAGAGCAGCCAGGACATGCTGTGTGACAGCGCCATCTGGTGGAAGGTAAAGACTGCAGACGGTAACAGCCTGTGACATCCACACCCGAACAGCGACAGCCTCTAAAGCTGTTTGTAGAGGTACAAACTCGCTGTGAAGAGAGTTAAGGACGCCACCAGACACCCTTTCCTAAGCTGCCCGGTTCTTATAATAACCCTGATAGCCACGGAGGGCGGGGGTTCACATTGCTGGAAACCAAGTTTCCTGAAGTGCAATGCAGAAGAAAGGGTGAAGGCTGATAAGTTCGCGGAGCTCAGCTAGATGGTGGAAGAAACCGCTGCAGTTCCACTGGAGGATGGTATTGTCCATGGATGGGAAAGGCGTGAAGGGACTGGGGAGGCAGATTACGCCTTCTGGGCCCCTGCTGCTACTGAGTCACCACCTGTACAACAGCCATCCATTGCGTCCGAGGGACTGGCGAGATCCAGGTCCTCAGTGGAGGCCAGAATCTCCACCTCATCTTCGGACGCAGAGTGAGAAGGTTGCGGTGGGAATGGTGCCACCGCAATATCAGGACGCTTGGGAGCCTTTTTCTTGGACTGCTTTGCGCGCTGTACCTTAGGTGGTTCTGGCTGGGAGGGCCTCACTGGGTCAGTCTCAGGGACTGAAGACGACCGTGACGCCCTACGACCAGCGACCGGTGGTGGTTTGAGATACTTGCTGGTGTCCGCTTTGGCACTGGGCAAAGCCTGGGATGGGAGGGCCCCAAGGGACCCCTTCTGGGAGAGAGGAGCTGAAGAAGGCTCACACTTCTCCGGCTGGGAAGGGGGAGCTGACGTCCCTGATGGTTGAGAGGGTGTTGCTCCTGAAGAAGATGGAGCAGGAGCAACAGGGTGTGAAGTGCCCCCCACAATCAAGGGGGCTGTTGGATGCTGACCAATCAGAGAACCAACCGTACGGGATGACACAGGAGATGGAAGAACCGTCGTTGCAGCAGCGGCGTACGTTGACGTCATTGGCACAGGATGGAGCCTCTCATATTTCCGCCTATCCTCAGAGTAGGTCAGGCGGTCCAGGGTTTTATATTTCATTATCTTTCGTTCTTTCTGCAAGATCCTACAGTCCGGCGAGCAGGGGGAATGGTGTTCTCCACAGTTAACACAGATGGGAGGTGGAGCACATGGAGTATCGGGATGCGAAGGACGTCCACAATCTCGACATGTCATGCCGGAAGTACAGCGGGAAGACATGTGCCCAAACTTCCAGCATTTAAAACACCGCATCGGAGGAGGGATATATGGCTTCACATCACAGCGGTAAACCATCACCTTGACCTTTTCGGGTAAAACATCACTTTCGAAGGCCAAGATGAAGGCACCGGTGGCTACCTGATTATCCCTCGGATCCCGATGGACGCGCTAGACGAAGTGAACACCCCGTCGTTCTAGATTGGCGCGTAGTTCATCGTCGGACTGCAGTAGGTGATCCCTGTGGAATATAATACCCTGGACCATGTTTAAACTCTTATGTGGAGTAATGGTGATGGAAACATCCCCCAACTTGTCACAAGTGAGCAACCTCCGTGACTGGGCAGAGGATGCTGTTTTGATGAGAACCGACCCAGAGCGCATTTTGGACAAGCCCTCCACCTCCCCGAACTTGTCCTCTAAATGCTCTACAAAAAACTGAGGCTTGGTTTGCATAAAAGATTCACCATCGACCCGCGTACAGACAAGGTACCGGGGTGAATAATCTCCACTGCTGTCTTTAGCCATGCGTTCCTCCCATGGAGTGGCCAGGGAGGGAAATGATCTTGGACTGAATTGCTTGCCGTTGAGGTTAGACCTCGATCACTTAGAGACTGCTGGGGGAGGCCCACCAGCGAGAGATGATGTACCACTCTTCATTGCGGGTCATCCGCCCTGATGCCACCCACTCCAACCAGGGGCTCTCCCCACGGGCGCCACACAGCCACCGCAAAGACCACCTGGCAGGATGGCCTTTGCCAGGAGTCCCGATGCCCCAGAGGGATGGGCATCTACTCCTCGGCATACGTGGGGAGGTAGCAGCTCAGGCGTCAGCAGTGCAATCCCTGTGTAGTCAGGGGCTACCACCAAGAGGGTACATGACGACCCCACCACAACGGACTGGCTATCATGCTGGATGTTGGGTGTCGAAATATCCATGTACATCACGAGGGCAAAGATGGAAGTGCACAATGGAGCGAATGTATGCTATCCGGAACACACTTCGGCAGACGTGGCTGGAAGCTCGATGTACATCCAACTCCATGACAATACTGGGTGTGCCAGATCATAGGGCAAGATGGATGTAAGATGCACCACGTAAGGCGTCCTTCCCCAAATGGTACGCACTAACGGAAAATTTTGAAATGTAGTGGTCAAACAGCTTAGGGCACCATCATATTAAAACCCGAAACAGTTGAGACTCCTTTTAGTCGCCTCTTACGACAGGCAGGAATACCGCAGGCCTATTCTTACCCCCGAACCCGCAGGGGGCAACTGGCAGGGGTTACTATGACACTCCTAAGGTAGCATATGGCCTTCACCAGCACTATTGAATCAATAAACAGGAGTAACCCCTGGCAGGAGTAACGATGAATGTCTTAAAATACACAACTAGTGACATATCGCTTCTGGCAGACTGGCCACAGTAACCAAAAAATATGAAAATTGGTGAGCAACTGGCAGGAATAACTATGACCTTCCTGAGGTAGCCAATGCCTCGTCACCAAGAGTATTGCATCAGTAAATTCGAATCTGACAACAATGTAGATAAACAAGAGGAATATACACTCCTGGAAATGGAAAAAAGAACACATTGACACCGGTGTGTCAGACCCACCATACTTGCTCCGGACACTGCGAGAGGGCTGTACAAGCAATGATCACACGCACGGCACAGCGGACACACCAGGAACCGCGGTGTTGGCCGTCGAATGGCGCTAGCTGCGCAGCATTTGTGCACCGCCGCCGTCAGTGTCAGCCAGTTTGCCGTGGCATACGGAGCTCCATCGCAGTCTTTAACACTGGTAGCATGCCGCGACAGCGTGGACGTGAACCGTATGTGCAGTTGACGGACTTTGAGCGAGGGCGTATAGTGGGCATGCGGGAGGCCGGGTGGACGTACCGCCGAATTGCTCAACACGTGGGGCGTGAGGTCTCCACAGTACATCGATGTTGTCGCCAGTGGTCGACGGAAGGTGCACGTGCCCGTCGACCTGGGACCGGACCGCAGCGACGCACGGATGCACGCCAAGACCGTAGGATCCTACGCAGTGCTGTAGGGGACCGCACCGCCACTTCCCAGCAAATTAGGGACACTGTTGCTCCTGGGGTATCGGTGAGGACCATTCGCAACCGTCTCCATGAAGCTGGGCTACGGTCCCGCACACCGTTAGGCCGTCTTCCGCTCACGCCCCAACATCGTGCAGCCCGCCTCCAGTAGTGTCGCGACAGGCGTGAATGGAGGGATGAATGGAGACGTGTCGTCTTCAGCGATGAGAGTCGCTTCTGCCTTGGTGCCAATGATGGTCGTA
Organism: Schistocerca cancellata; assembly: GCF_023864275.1. Classification (NCBI taxonomy): domain Eukaryota; kingdom Metazoa; phylum Arthropoda; class Insecta; order Orthoptera; family Acrididae; genus Schistocerca; species Schistocerca cancellata. Next base: position 57,950,106 of record NC_064629.1, on the reverse strand, counting down.
TGCGTGTTTGGCGCCGTGCAGGTGAGCGCCACAATCAGGACTGCATACGACCGAGGCACACTGTGGGGAGTGATCTCCTACACTGGCCGTACACCACTGGTGATCGTCGAGGGGACACTGAATAGTGCACGGTACATCCAAACCGTCATTGAACCCATCGTTCTACCATTCCTAGACCGGCAAGGGAACTTGCTGTTCCAACAGGACAATGCACATCCGCATGTATCCCGTGCCACCCAACGTGCTCTAGAAGGTGTAAGTCAACTACCCTGGCCAGCAAGATCTCCGGATCTGTCCCCCATTGAGCATGTTTGGGACTGGATGAAGCGTCGTCTCACGCGGTCTGCACGTCCAGCACGAACGCTGGTCCAACTGAGGCGCCAGGTGGAAATGGCATGGCAAGCCGTTCCACAGGACTACATCCAGCATCTCTACAATCGTCTCCATGGGAGAATAGCAGCCTGCATTGCTGCAAAAGGTGGATATACACTGTACTAGTGCCGACATTGTGCAATCTCTGTTGCCTGTGTCTATGTGCCTGTGGTTCTGTCAGTGTGATCATGTGATGTATCTGACCCCAGGAATGTGTCAATAAAGTTTCCCCTTCCTGGGACAATGAATTCACGGTGTTCTTATTTCAATTTCCAGGAGTGTATGTTCATAGAGATCAAATCCCTTAACAATAAGTGCTTAATGTGGTGTCACCGCCAGACACCACACTTGCTAGGTGGTAGCTTTCAAATCGGCCGCGGCCCGCTAGTATACGACGGACCCGCGTTTCGCCACTGTCAGTGATGGCAGACCGAGCGCCGCCACACGGTAGGTCTAAAGAGACGTACTAGCACTCGCTCCAGTTGTACAGCCGACTTTGCAAGGAACGGTTCACTGACAACTACGCTCTCATTTGCCGAGACGATAGTTAGCATAGCCTTCAGCTACGTCATTTGCTACGACCTAGCAAGGCGCCGTATTCAATTGATATTGAGATTCTATTAATGTATCATCAAGAGCGATGTTCTACAAATGTGGATTAAAGTTAAGTATTCCAGAAGCTACGTACTTTTCTCTATAGCATTCATTACGTATCCTGTTTCAGACCTCATGCCAGCCTGCGTGAGTTAAAGCGCGTGCCTTTCGGCTTCCTCTCATTGTGCCTAGGCTGTCTTGTCTAGACACAACATATTTGGCGACGAGGATACAAACGGTGGTATTGCTCTAATTTACTTGTGTCATGGCTTCGCCACATTCTCCAGATGTACTGTCCGAATTTTATCGCTTGCAGAATCAGCAGACGCAGGCCTTATTGGATGCCCTTGGACAGCTCGTCCAGGGTCAACGTGCACTGCAACACGATGCGGCCGCCGCCGCTCCACCGCTACAGCAGCCACAAAACGCAGTTGCACCACCTTTTCGGCCTTTTGATGCTTCGTTGGAAAGCTGGACGGAGTGGTCACGCCAATTTGGATTCCATCTCGTCGCCTACAGAATTCAAGGTAACGAGCGGCAGCCTCATCTCCTTTATTGTGTAGGTGTGTCCACCTACCGTGTGATAGTGACATTGTTTCCCCGACGCGACGTAGCAACTCTGTCCTACGAAGAAATTTTGTCTGCATTGGATGCCTATTTCAAAGAATCAGTTAATGTAGTTGCCCAAAGGTATACGTTCTTTCGTACAAAACGTACGGCCGTCAAACTAATCGGGAGTGGGTTGCAACTTTGCAAAGCCTTACTGGGGATTGTGCTTTTGAGTGTGAATGTGGACTCCCTTATTCAGATACTATGGTACGTGATGCAATTGCACAGAAAGTTTCTGATGTTCGCAGAAGGGAACAGATTTTGAAACTAGTCAATCCCTCCCTTCAACAAGTGATGGACATATTGGATAGGCAAGACACACTTGACTTTGCTCAGGAATCATTTGCAACTTCGCCAGCCGTGTGTCACATTAACCGGCCCGCTGGGCGAGCTGCACGGAACAGTAAACAGCACTCGTGCCCTTCTACGCAGCCACGTGTGCCGCGTAAGCCAGGAAATGCAGTGCTAAAATCATGCCCGCGGTGTGCTACTAGACATTCGCGTGAGACTTGCCCGTCACGCCAAGCTATTTGCTTTTTCAGTAATAAAAAAGGACATGTTCAGAGTGTTTGCCAGAAAACGCTCAAAACGCACACTAACAACCATTCCAGGCCCTTTGCTTCGCGCCGGAATCGAACCAAGGATACTCAGGCTCGTGAACCTTCGCCCATGGAAATTCATGTAGTTAATTCCACTCCGCCCAGTGCCACTCTCTCTAACAGTGACTGTGTTCGTCCCACAAAAAGTGTGCGTCGACATCGACGGAAATCACGTCAAGTCGAAAGTGATTCTGTACCAGTGTCTGTTCATGTTGCACGAAACAGTCGCTCTTGTCGTCAGCACGACAATAAACTTTTTGTAGATTTGGTCATAAATGGCAACGTCGTTCCATTCCAGCTCGATACCGGAGCTGCAGTTTCATTGATCAATAAAGACACGTACAAACAACTGGGCGCACTTCCGTTGCGTGCCGCAGCTGTTAAGTTACATAGTTATTCGGGACAGCAGATCCCTGTGTTAGCACAGTGCAGCCTTCTTGCAACATACAAGGGACAAACAAAACTTGTGTCGTTTTACGTTCTTCGTTCTTCTTCTGCAGTGAACTTGTTTGGTTTAGATTAATTTCAGTTGTTTAACTTGTCTATAGTCAGTCAGGTCCTATCAGTGAACCAGACTGTGCCTTCAGACAGTGTTTCTCGTCTATGTGAAGAATTTGTGGTCATTTTTGCGCCGGGCCTCGGTTGCGCTAAGAACTATAAAGCACATTTGGAACTGAACGTACACGCGCAACCGAAATTTTTCAGAGCACGCAATGTTCCCCACGCATTGCGTGCTGAGGTCGCAAGAACATTACACGATTTAGAATCACAAGGTGTAATTGAACGTGTGCAGGATTCTCTCTGGGCATCACCCTTAGTACTTCTGCAAAAAACCTTCTGGAAAATTGAGATTTTTGCGTGGACTTCTAGGCAACAGTGAATCCACAACTAGTGACTGCAACTTTTCCTTTACCCCGCCCGGAAGATCTGTTTGACAAACTGTGCCCGGGTAAATATTTTTCGAAGTTGGACCTAGCAGATGCGTACTTGAAAATACCGGTGGACGAAGAATCCCAGCGCGTCTGGGTGGTTAACACGCATCTTGGTTTGTACCGTTTCAAACGACTGCCATTCGGGTGTGCATCCACCCTGCATTGTTTCAGCAATATCTGCAAACTGTTTGTGCGTCGGTCCCTACTGCAGCAAACTATCTGGACGATATTGTGATCTCCGGAAAGACGGAAGAAGAACATTTCGCCAACCTCCGAACATAATTTCAGGTCTTACGACAAAATGGTCTTCGCTTGCGGAAGGACAAATGTGTGTTTTTTGCTGGTGAATTGCCATATCTGGGACATGTACTCAATGCCCAAGGCATACATCCCAGTCCAGAGCACCTCCGTGCCATACAAGACTTGCCTTCGCTGCAGAATTTGAAGCAGCTACAGAGTGTGCTGGAAAAAGTTAATTATTACAACAAATATATCCCCCATGCCTCTTCCATTTCAGCTCCGTTTCATCGCTTACGCCGTAAAGGTGTTCCGTTCCTCTGGACGACGGAATGCGAACGCGCCTTTCGCCAGTTGAAATCGGCGTTGCTTTCTCATACTTGCCTTACGCCATTCGTTCCCCAGAAACCCCTTTTGTTGATGGTAGATGCATCGGATTTCGGGATCGGTGCTGTGCTTGCACACTAAGATGGATCGCATGATCGCCCTATTGCCTTTGCATCCAAATTGCTCTCGTCAGCGCAAAGAAATTATTCACAGATAGAGAAAGAAGCTTTGGCTCTCGTATTTGGTGTTACCAAGTTTCATGATTTCTTGTATGGTCGTCACTTTACCATCATCACAGACCACAAACCTTTGACATCGCTTTTTCATCCGAACAAGCCTGTACCTCCACGTACAGCGCAGAAATTCATTCGCTGGTCTATTTTCCTCTCGCAGTACCGCTACGATATCTTGTATCGGTCCACTGCTAAGCACGGAAACGCCGATGCGTTTCCCGTTTCCCTGTTGCTGAGGATAGAGCATTCGATTCCTCCAAACTTGCTTGCATGTTCATAGATTCGGAAACGGATGACGTGGTCGAATCGTTTCCGATTGATTTTCGTCGTGTAGCTGCAGCCACAGCTGCTGACCCTGTCCTTGCTACCGTTTTGCGTTTTGTTGCTACGCAATGGCCCTTGTCAAAGTCACGGATCGAGGATCCGTTGGTTCGCCGATTTTTTGCTCACAAGGAGAGACTTTTTGTTCGACGTGGTGTTTTGCTGTTGCGTTCTGATAATGAACAGTCCAGGGTCGTGGTCCCACGTTCGTTACAGTCCTCTGTCTTAAACCTTCTCCACCAAGGACATTGGGGTATAGTGCGGACGAAACAACTTGCTCGTCAGCACTGTACTTGGTTCGGAATCGATGCTGCGATTACGAATATGTGCTCTGCTTGCATGGCGTGTGCCGAACAACAGTCCGCATCACCGCGGAAATTCTTTGCATGGCCGAAAGCCACTTCCCCTTGGCAACGCTTACACTTCGATTTTGCTGGTCCATTCTGGAATGCTCGATGGTTGGTTGTGGTCGATTCCTTCAGTAATTTTCCTTTTGTTGTCCGGGTGTCTTCCACGACGTCTTCTGCCACAATCCTAGCGTTGTCCGCTATCTTTTGCATTGACGGTCTTCCACAGACTTTTGTTTCCGACAATGGCCCACAACTCATGTCCGCAGAATTTCAGTCATTCTGCAAGGCTAATGGTATTCAACATCTGACGTCCGCGCCGTTTTCGCCACAGTCAAACGGTGCCGCTGAACGATTGGTCCGGACTTTCAAGTCACAGATGTTGAAGTTGAGAGTCGCATTCTCGGGAGGACGCGTTATTGCTCTTTTTGTCCTCGTATCGCTCTCAGCCCCGCGATGGTCGCTCGCCGGCTGAGTTGCTTCACGGTCTTTGCTGCATCCGCCGCATCAGGTTCCTGTGCAGCGGCAGCCACCTGCTTTTGCTCCAGGCGACGTTCTATATTATCGCAACTATCGAGGTTCACGGCGTTGGCTCGCAGGGCGCATTCTTCGCTGCCTCGGCCGCGCTATGTATTTGGTTTTGGGGGCCTCTGGTGAGGTGCGTCGGCATCTCAATCAGCTGCGCCTCTGTGGTCGCCTGGGTTCTGCCGCTCCCCGTCTGCTTTCAGCGACGGTGCCGTCCGGTCAGCGCCATGGGGACCCATCTACTGGCTGGCCTCATCCCCAGGTGTTACCGACGCTGCCTTCCATTTTGCCCCATGGCGACGCGCCTCCGCCGCCGCCGCCGCCGCGGCTGCCGCCCGTTCTCCCGCCGGCGACGCCCGCAGTGGACGCTTCGCTGTAGCCGCCAAACGCCTCCCTGGGTCACCCGCCGCCGATCGCTTCCAGTGACCAGCTGTCCTCCGACATGGAACTCTTGCCCGCTCCGGACCACATGGCGTCTTTGCCCGTCGGGTGCCCCGACGCGATGGAGGTCGACCCTACGGCCAGACACCACACTTGCTAGGTGGTAGCTTTTAAATCGGCCGCGGTCCCCTAGTATACGACGGACCCGCGTGTCGCCACTGTCAGTGATGGCAGATCGAGTGCCGCCACACGGCAGGTCTAGAGAGACGAGCACTCGCCCCAGTTGTACAGCCGACTTTGCAAGGAACGGTTCACTGACAACTACTCTCTCATTTGCCGAGACGATAGTTAGCATAGCCTTCAGCTACGTCATTTGCTACGACCTAGCAAGGCGCCGTATTCAATTGATATTGAGATTCTATTAATGTATCATCAAGAGCGATGTTCTACAAATGTGGATTAAAGTTAAGTATTCCAGAAGCTACGTACTTTTCTCTATAGCATTCATTACGTATGCTGTTTCAGACCTCATGCCAGCCTGCGTGAGTTAAAGCGCGTGCCTTTCGGCTTCCTCTCATTGTGTCTAGGCTGTCTTGTCTAGACACAACACTTAATATGTGTCCTTTACAAACCTCCTAAAGTAGGCGGGTTCGCCTGCTTCGAAACTGCCCTCTGTAATCTCGAATCATCGTATGAACATGTAATTATAGCAGGAGACACTAACATTGATTTTCTGGGCAATAGTCCTTCCACTGGGAAATTTAAGAGGATGCTTTCTTCCTCAAATATGACGCTACTTCAGCTGGCACCTACTCATCAAACGACTACCAGTCACACTTTCATAGATATATTCGCAACGAAATCTCCAAACAGAATAATCCGCACCTCTCAACTATCTGCACCTGGCATGTCTGCCCATGACATCATTTTCATGACGTATTCACTAGAATGTCCTAGAAAAAAAAAACTGTCTACATACCGAGACTTCAAACGCATAGCCGCTACGGTCGCAGGTTCGAATCCTGCCTCGGGCATGGATGTGTGTGATGTCCTTAGGTTAGTTAGGTTTAAGTAGTTCTAAGTTCTAGGGGACTGATGACCTTAGAAGTTAAGTCCCATAGTGCTCAGAGCCATTTGAACCATTTTTTCAAACGCATAAATTTGCCTGAACTCGAAACTGAGGCACAAGAAATAGTTTGGGGGATGACCTCTACTCCACTCATGGACATAAACGACGAACTCCAAGATTTCACTACCAAAATTACTAAACTATATGACAAATACGCTCCAATAAAGACCAGAAAAGTAAAAAGGAAACCTGCACCTTGGCTGACTGATGAACTAAAACAGCTCATGAATCTCAGAGACGTTGCACATCGAGCATACAAAATACACCCTACACCTGAAAATCACGTTGTATACAAGCAGAAGCGAAACAAAGTCAGTCAAGCGGTGAGAAACGCTAAGCTCAAGCATGTCCGTACATTAGCTGACAATATATGTAGACCAGCTATCCTGTGGAAAAATCTCCGTAGTCTCGGTTTAGGCAAAATAAAAGTTGCAGAAAGTCCCATGGTCCTAGCTGAAGAACTAAACCGATTCTTCACATTACTGCAACCACAATTGAGCCAGAAAAAAAAAAATAAAAAAACAGAAACTACTGGACATGATGGCATCACTATCCAGATGGTAAAACTTATTATTGATCAACTACTTCCCTCTATAACAGACATTTTCAACGACTCATTAATCACAAGTGTTTTCCCTGAGGCCTGGAAACTGGGACAAATTAAGCCACTGCCTAAAAAGGACATCGCCACAGCACCCTATGACTACCGCCCCATCTGCCTTCTTCCTGCACTATCAAAAGGCTTAGAATATATAGTCCATGACCAGCTCACCAACTACCTAACTACTAACAACCTACTAGACGAATACCAATCAGGTTTCTGTAAACATCGAAGCACAACATCCGCACTGATAAAGGTGACAGATGACCTGAAACTTGCCATGGCCAGACAAGAAGCGACTATCATTTGCTTCTTAGATTTCAGCAAAGCATTTGATACTCTCTCAGGAAAACTCGCGACGTCTGGAACTGGTCATGAATGCCTGTGTCCGATATATCTGTGACGTTCGATTTTTTGATCACATTTCACCAGCATATGCAAAATTGTCCTGGCTGCGTGCAGACAAACGCAGAGATTTCCATACACTCTGTCTCATCTACTGCCTTATAAATGTACACTGTCCCTCATATCTCTCCTCGTCCTTAACGCTTATGTCGGAACAACATGACAGAAACACACGTTCCCATCATAATAAAATCCTCTCTGTTCCATTGCATCGCTCAGTCACCTTCTCCAAGTACTTTACAGTAGCGGGAACCCGACTCTGGAATAACCTCCCTCGGTATGTTAGAGAACTTAAAAACATGTCCAGCTTCAAAAAACAATTAATGACGTATCTACTTGAGCAACAGTAATGCTTTCCTTTGTACCCGAATGCACTTCACCTCATTACTTCCCTCTTTCCCCCTTCTTAAGTTTCCCTCACCCAAAACTCGCTATACTAGTAAACATCTACTTTACACACCAAGATATTAATGTACATCTGCACAAATCTGCATTACTATTGCCAATTTTTCTCATGCTTATCATTATTATTTAATTTTCTTTTACTGTTGCTATTATTAATTTTATCATAATTTGTATGTATAGCACCAATTGTAAAAATACTGCCAGTACTTACTTTATTAGGTCAGTCATTATTCTTTATTCATATTGTGACTAGAGTAACCTAATTTTCTTATTTAAAGTATTGTCATGATGTAACTCTGATGTGTGAAATGCTGCATGTGTGAAACACTGGTCCGATGTAAGAGAGGGCCTGATGGCCCTAATCTGATCAGGATAAACAAATAAATAAATAAATAATACCTGGTAGGGGTAACGATGACTCCTATGATACACAATTAGAGACGTATCGCTTCTGGCAGACTGGCCACAGTAACAAAAAAAATGTAAAATTTGGTAAGCAACTGGCAGGAATAACTATGAGCCTCCTGAGGTAGGCAATGCCTCGTCACCGGGAGAATTGAATCAGTAAATTCGAGGAATCCCTGGCCGGAGTAACGATGACTCTCTCTCATGATACACAACTAGTGACATATCGCTTCTGGCAGACTGGCCACAGCAACAAAAAATGTGAAACTCTGTGAGCGACTGGGACGAGTAACAATGATTCTCTTAAGGTAGCCAATGCATCGTCACCAGGAGTATTGAATCAGAACACTCGAGTTACCCCTGGCAGGAGTAACAATGACCCTCTTATGATACACAACTAGTGACGTATTGGTTCTGGCAGTCTGGCCACGGTAAGGAAAAAATGTAATATTGGGTAAAAACGGGCAGGAATAAATAATACTCTCCTGAGGTAGAAAGTGCCTCGTCACCATGAATATTGCATCAGTAAATTCGAGTAATTCCTGGCAGGAGTTACGATGACCCTCTTAAGATACACATCTAGTGACATATCGGTTCTGACAGACAGGCCACAGTAAGAAAAAAATATAAAAATTGGTGAGGAACGGGCAGGACTGACTATGACCCTCTTGAGGTAGCCTATGCCTCGTCACCAGGAGTGTTGCATCACTAAATTCGAGTAATACCTGGCAGGACTAACGAAGACACTCTTATGGTACATAACTAGCGACATATCGCTTCTTCAGACTGGCCACAGTAACAAAAAATGTGAAACTGGGTGAGCAACTGGGACGAGTAACAATGACTCTCTTAAGGTAGCCAATGCATCACCAGGAGTATTGCATCAGTAAATTCGAGTAACCCCTATAGGGAGTAACGATACCTCTCTTAAGATACACAACTAATGTCATATCGGTTCTGGCAGACTGGTCACAGTAAGAAAAAAATGTAAAATTGGGTAAGAAAGTGGCAGGAATACTTATGACCCTCCTGAGGTAGCCGGTGCCTCGTCACCAGGGGTATTGCATAAGTAAATTCGAGTAGTCCCCTGCAGGAGTAACTATGACTTCCTTATGATACACAACTAGTGACGTATCGCCTCTGGCAGACTGGCCACAGTGACAAAAAATGTTAAACTGGGTAAGCAACTGGGACGAGTAACAATGACTCTCTTAAGGTAGCCAATGCATCGTCACCAGGAGTATTAAATCTGAAAACTCTAGTTCAATCCTGGCAGGAGTAACGATGACACTCTTATGATACACAACTAGTTACATATCGGTTCTGGCAGACGCGCCACAGTAAGAAAAATGTGAAACTGGGTGAGCAACTGCGACGAGTGACTGTGACTCTCTTAAGGTATCCAATGTCTCGTCACCAGCAGTATTGAATAACAAAAACCGAGTAATCCCTGGCAGGAGTAAGGACGACTCTCTTAATGTATACAACTAGTGACATATGGCTTCTGGTAGACTGTCTACAGTCAAAAAAATGTGAAACTAGGTGAGCAACTGGGACGAGTGACTATGACTCTCATAAGGAAGTCAAAGCCTCGTCACCAAAAGAATTGCAGGAATAAACTCGAGTAACCTCTGGCAGGATTAATGATGACTCTCTTAAGATAAACAACTAGTGACATATGGGTTTCTGCAAACTGGGCACAGTAACAAAATAATGCAAAATTTTGTGACCAACTAGCAGGAATAACTATGACTCTCCTAAGGTAGCGAGTGCCTCGTCACCAGGGGTATTGAAGCAGTAAACTCGAGTAAACCCTGGCAGGAGTAAAGATGAATCTCTTAGGATACGCAACTAGTGGCATATCGCTTCTGGCACACTGACCAGTAACAAAAAATGTAAAATTGGGTAAGTAACTGGCAGGAATAACTATGACCCTCCTGAGGTAGCCAGTGCTTCGTCACCAGGAATATTGAATCAGAATAATCGAGCAACCACTGGCAGCGGTAACGATGACTCTCTTAAGGTACACAGCTAGTGACATATCTCTTCTGGCAGACTGGCCACAGTAACAAAAAATGGGAAACTGGGTGAACAACAGGGCGAGTGACTAAGACTCTCTTAATGTGCCACGTCACCAGGAGAATTAAATCAGAAAACTTCAGTAAACTTCGGCAGGAGTAACGATGACCCTCTTAAAATGCACAACTAGTGACGTATGCTTCTGGCAGACTGGCCACAGTAACAAAAAATGGGAAACTGGGAGAGCAACTGGGACGAGTGACTGACTCTCTTAAGGGAGCCAATGCCTCGTCACCAGGAGTATTGAATAAGAAAACATGAGTAACCCCTGGAAGGAGTAACGATGACTCTCTTATGATACACAACTAGGGTCATATCGCACCTGGCAGACTGGCCACAGAAGCAAGAAAATTGAAACTGGGTGAGCAACTGGGACTAGTAACAATGACTCCCTTAATGTAGCCAATGCCTCTCTCACAAGGAGTATTGAATTAGAAAATTCGAATAACCCCTGTAAGGAGTAAGGACAACTCTCTTAAGATACACAACAACTGACGTATCGGTTCTGGCAGAATGGCCACAGTAACAGAAAAATGTAAAATTCGGTATGAAAGTGGCTGGAATAATTATGATCTTCCTGAGGTACCCAGGGCCTCGTCACCAGGAGTATTGCATCAGAAAATTCGAGTAGTCCCCTGCAGGAGTAACAATGACTCTCTTATTATACACAACAAGGGACAGATCGCTTCTGGCAGTCTGGCCACAGTAACAAAAAATGTGAAACTAGGTGAGCAACTGGGACGACAAAATAAGACTCTCTTAAGGTATCATATGCCACGTAACCAGTAGTATTGCATCTGTAAACTCTAGTAACCCCTGGCAGGAGTTACGATGACTCTCTTAAGATACACAACTAGTGATATATCGGTTCTGGCAGACCGGACACAGTAAGAATAAATGAAAAATTGAGTAAGAAACTGGAAGGAATAATTATGACCCTCCTGAGGTAGCCAATGACACGTCACCAGGAGTTTTGCATCAGTAAATTCGAGTAACCCCTGGCAGCAGTATCGATGACTCTCTTGAGATACACAACTAGTGACGTATCGCCTCAGGCATAATGGGAAAAAAAAAAAAAAAAAAAAAAAAAAAAATGTGTGAAACTGGGTGAGCAACGGGGACGAATAATTATGGCCCCATTAAGGTAGACAATGCATCGTCAACAGGAGTACTGCAGCAGTAAATTCGAGCAACCCCTGGCAGCAGTAACGATCACTCTCTTAAGATACACAACTTATGACAAATTGGTTCTGGCAGACTGGCCACAGTAACAGAAAATTGTAAAAATGGGTATGAAATTGGCGCGAATAATTATGACCTTCCTCAGATAGCCAGGGACTCGTCACCAGGAGTATCGCATCAGAAAATTCGAGTAGTCCCCTGCAGGAGTAACAATGACTCTCTTATTATACACAACAAGGGACAGATCGCTTCTGGCAGACCGGCCACAGTAACAAAAAAGGTGAAGCTGGGTGAGCAAGTGTGGACGAGTAACTATGACTCTCTTAAGGTAACCAATTCCTCGTCATCAGGAGTACTGAATCGGAAAACTCGAGTAAACCCTGGCAGGATTAACGATGTCTGTCATAAGATACACAACTAGTGACTCATCAGTTCTGGCCGACTGGCCACAGTAACACTAAATGTGAAACTTGGTGAGCAACTGGGACGAGTAACTATCACCCATGCAAGGTAGCGAATGCATCGTCATCAGGAGAATTGTTTCAGTAAATTCGAGTAACCCCAGGCAGGAGTATCGATGACCGTCTTGAGATACACAACTAGTGACATATCGGTTCTGGCAGACTGGCCGTAGCAACAAAAAAATGTAAAATTGCGTATGAAACTGGTAGGAATAAATATGACCCTCCTGAGGTAGCCAGGGCATATTCACCAGGAGTATTACATCAGAAAATTCTTGTAGTCCGCTGCAGGAGTAACGATGACTCTCTTATTATACACAACCAGTGACATATTGCTTCTGGCAGAATGGCCACAATAACAAAACATGTGGAACTGGGTGAGCAACTTGGACGAGTAACTATGACTCTCTTAAGGTAGCCAATGCTTCGTCATCACGAATATTGCATCAGTAATATGGAGTTACACCTGGCAGGAGTAACGATTACGCTCTTAAGATACACAACTACTGAGATATTGCTTCTGGCAGACTGCCCACAGTAACAAAATAATATAAAATGTGTAAGAAACTGGTAGGAATAATGATGACCCTCCTGAAATAGCCAATGCCTCGTCACCAAAAGTATTGCATCAGTAAATTAAAGTACTCACTGGCAGGTGTAACGATAACTCTCATATGATTCACAACTAGTGACGTATCGCTTCTGGCAGACTGGCCACGGTAACAATATAATGTAAAATGCGGTTTGAAAATGGCAGGAATAACTATGACCCCCTCCCCCCTGAAGTAGCCAATGCCTAGTCAACAATAGTATTGCATCAGTAAATTCGAGTAGTCACTGGCAGGAGTAACGATAACTCTCTTATGATACACAACTAATGGCGTATCGCTTCTGGCAGACTGGCCACAGTAACAAAAGATGTGGAACTGGGTGAGCAACTTAGACGAGTAATTATGACTCTCTTAAGGTAGCCAATGGCTCGTCATCACGAGTATTGCATTCGTAATCTGGAGTTACACCTGGCAGGAGTAACGATTACGCTCTTGCGTTACACAACTAGTGACATATCGCTTCTGGCAGACTCCACAGTAACAAAATAATATAAAATTGTGTAAGAAACTGGCAGGAATAACTATGACCCTCCTGAGGTAGCCAATGCGTCGTCACAAAGTATATTACTTCAGTTAATTCAAGTACTCAGTGGCAGGAGAAACGATAACTCTCTTATGTTACACAACTAGTGACGTATCGCTTCTAGGAGACTGGCCACAGTAACAAAATAATGTAAAATGTGGTTATAAACTGGCAGGAATAACTATGACCCTCCTGAGGTAGCCAATGCCTCGTCACCAAGAGTAGTACATCAGTAAATTCGAGTAGTCACTGGTAGGAGTAACGTTAACTCTCTTTCGACACACAACTAGTGACGTATCGCTTCTGGCAGACTGGCCACTGTAACAAAATAATGTAAAATGTGGTTAGAAATTGGCAGGAATTACTATGACGCTCCTGAGGTAGCCAATGCCTCGTCACCAAAAGTATTGCATCAGTAAATTCGAGTACTCACTGGCAGGAGTAACAATAACTCACTTGCGATACACAATTAGTAACGTATCGCTCCTGGCAGACTGGCCACAGTAACAAAAAATGTGGAACTGGGTGAGCAACCTGGACGAGTAACTATGACTTTCTTAAGGTAGCCAATGACTTGTCATCACGAGTATTGCATCAGTAATTTGGAGTTACACCTGGCAGGAGTAACTATTACGAGCTTAAGATACACAACTAGTTACATATTGCTTCTGGTAGACTGTACACAGTAACAGAATAATATAAAATGGTGTAAGAAACTGGCAGGAATAACTACGACCGTCCTGAAGTTGCAATTGCCTCGTCACCAAAAATATTGCATCAGTAAATTCGAGTAGTCACTGGCAGGAGTAACGATAAGTCTCTTATGATACACAACTAGTGACGTATCGCTCTGGCAGACCGGACAGAGTAACAAAATAACATAAAATGTTGTTAGAAACTGGCAGGAATTACTATGATCCTCCTGAGGTAGCCAATGCCACGTCACCAAAAGTATTGCATCAGTAAATTCGAGTACCCACTGGGAAAGGTAACGATAACTCTCTTGCGTTACACAACTAGTTACATATTGCTTCTGGTAGACTGTACACAGTAACAGAATAATATAAAATGGTGTAAGAAACTGGCAGGAATAACTACGACCGTCCTGAAGTTGCAATTGCCTCGTCACCAAAAATATTGCATCAGTAAATTCGAGTAGTCACTGGCAGGAGTAACGATAAGTCTCTTATGACACACAACTAGTGACGTATCGCTTTTGGCATACTGGCCACAGTAACAAAATAATATAAAATAGTGCAAGAAAATGGCAGGAATAAGTATGACGGTCCTGAGGTAGTCAATGCCTCGTCACCAAAAGTATTGTATCAGTAAATTCGAGTACTCTCTGGCAGGAGTAACAATAACTCTCTTGCGATACACAATTAGTAACGTATCGCTCTTGGCAGACTGGGCACAGTAACAAAAAATGTGGAACTGGTTGGGCAACTTGGACGAGTAACTATGACTCTCTTAAGGTAGCCAATGCCTTGTCATCACGAGTATTGCATCAGTAATTTGGAGTTACACCTGGCAGGAGTAACTATTACGAGCTTAAGATACACAACTAGTGACGTATCGCTTCTGGGAGACTGGCCACAGTAACAAAAAATGTGGAACTGGGTCAGCAACTTGGACGAGTAATTATGACTCTCTTAAGGTAGCCAATGGCTCGTCATCACGAGTATTACCTGGAGTTACACCTGGCAGGAGTATCGATTACGGTCTTAAGATACAGAAGTATTGACATATTGCTACTGGAAGACTGTTCACAGTAAAAAATAACATAAAATGGTGTAAGAAACTGGCAGCAATAACTAGGACCCTCCTGAGGTAGCCAATGCGTCGTTACCAAGTATATTGCTTCAGTAAATTCAAGTACTCACTGGCAGGAGTAACGATAACACTCTTATGTTGCACAACTAGTGACGTATCGCTTCTAGGAGACCGAGCACAGTAACAAAATAATGTCAAATATGGTTAGATACTGCCAGGAATAACTATGACCTTCCTGAGGTAGCCAATGCCTCGTCACGAAAAGTATTGTATCAGTAAATTCGAGTTATCACTGGCAGGAGTAACGATAACTCTCTTATGATACACAACTAGAGACGTATCGCTTCTGGCAGACTGGCCACAGTAACAAAAAATAAAAATTGTAGTTATAAACTGGCAGGAGTAACTATGACCCTCCTGTGATTGCCAATGCCACGTCACCAAAAGTATTGCATCTGTAAATTCGAGTACTCACTGGGAAAGGTAACGACAACTCTCTTGCGATACACAACTAGTGACATATCGCTTCTAGCAGACAGGCCTCAGTAATAAATTAATGTAAAATGTGGTTAGAAACTGGGAGGAATAACTATGAACCTCGTGATGTATCCATTGCCTCGTCACCAAGGGTAGTACATCAGCAAATTCGAAGAGTCACTAGCAGGAGTAACGTTAACTCTCTTATGACACACAACTAGTGACGTATCGCTTTTGGCAGACTGGCCACAGTAACAAAATAATATGAAATGGTGTAAGAAACTGGCAGCAATAACTATGACCCTCCTGAGGTAGCCAATGCGTCGTTACCAAGTATATTGCTTCAGTAAATTCAAGTACTCACCGGCAGGAGTAACGACAACTCTCTTATGATACACAACTAGTGACGTATCGCTCTAGGAGACTGGCCACAGTAACAAACTAGTGTAAAATGTGGTTAGAAACTAGCAGGAATAAGTATGACTGATGTGTTGGCAGAAGAGCCAACACCGTGTTGCTAGAGGAGGCCGAAATGCACGCGATTAAGCTCACGCAGACTGGCGTGAGGTCTGGAACAATTAAAGGAGTTGAGTCTAATAAATAAAGTACGTAGTTGATGTAATACTTAACTTTAATCCATAATTGGAGAACATCGCTTTTGATGGTACATAATTACAATCTCAATATAAACTGGTAATGGCGCCTTGCTAGGTCGTAGCAAATGACGTAGCTGAAGGCTAGGCTAACTATTGTCTCGGCAAATGAGAGCGTATTTGTCTGTGTAGCTTCGCTAGCAAAGTCGGCTGTAAAACTGGGGCGAGTGCTAGGAAGTGTCTCTAGACCTGCCGTGTGGCGGAGCTCGGTCTGCAATCACTCATAGTGGCGACACGCGGGTCCGACGTATACTAACGGACCGCGGCCGATTTAAAGGCTACCACCTAGCAAGTGTTGTGTCTGGCGGTGACACCACATTCCTCCCCCGCAAATCGGCGAACGTTTGTGTTATAAGGCTTCCGCCCGCCGTGGGGAGGACCCCATGTTGACGTATGCGACGAGGTGGGGAGCCGAACAACAGGCGAGGCTGTGCCACCCGCACCCTGCCATTCGGTCCGAGGGGAGCTAGGAAACGCCTGAAAACCTAATCCAGGGTGCACGCCAACATGCGGTGTATGCACCCGTAAAGAGACAGGAGGGGCCGTAGGGTCGACCTCCATCGCGTCGGGGCACCCGACGGGCGAAGACGCCATGTGGTCCGGAGCGGGCAAGAGTTCCATGTCGGAGGACAGCTGGTCACTGGAAGCGATCGGCGGCGCGTGACCGAGGGAGGCGTTTGGCGGCTGCAGCGAAGCGTCCACTGCGGGCGTCGCCGGCGGGAGAACGGGCGGCAGCGGCGGCGGCGGCGGTGGCGGTGGCGGCGGCGGCGGCGGCGCGTCGCCATGGGGCAAAATGGAAGGCAGCGTCGGTAACACCTGGGGATGAGGCCAGCCAGTAGATGGGTCCCCATGGCGCTGACCGGACGGCACCGTCGCTGAAAGCAGACGGGGAGCGGCAGAACCCAGGCGACCACAGAGGCGCAGCTGATTGAGATGCCGACGCACCTCACCAGAGGCCCCCAAAACCAAATACATAGCGCGGCCGAGGCAGCGAAGAATGCGCCCTGCGAGCCAACGCCGTGAACCTCGATAGTTGCGATAATATAGAACGTCGCCTGGAGCAAAAGCAGGTGGCTGCCGCTGCACAGGAACCTGATGCGGCGGATGCAGCAAAGACCGTGAAGCAACTCAGCCGGCGAGCGACCATCGCGGGGCTGAGAGCGATACGAGGACAAAAAGAGCAATAACGCGTCCTCCCGAGAATGCGACTCTTTCAACTTCAACATCTGTGACTTGAAAGTCCGGACCAAACGTTCAGCGGCACCGTTTGACTGTGGCGAAAACGGCGCGGACGTCAGATGTTGAATACTATTGGCGTTGCAGAATGACTGAAATTCTGCGGACATGAATTGTGGGCCATTATCGGAACCAATAGTCTGTGGAAGACCTTCAATGCAAAAGACAGCAGATAACGCTTGGATGGTGGCAGATGACGTCGTGGAAGACATCCGGACAACAAAAGGAAAATTACTGAATGAATCTACTACTACCAACTATCGAGCATTCCAGATTGGACCAGCAAAATCGATGTGTCAGAGTTGCCAAGGGGAAGTGGCTTTCGGCTATGCAAAGAATTTCCGCGGTGGTGCGGATTGGTGTTCGGCACACGCCATGCAAGAAGAGCACATAATCGTAATCGCAGCATCGATTCCGAACCAAGTACAGTGCTGACGAGCAAGTTGTTTCGTCCGCACTATACCCCAATGTCCTCGGTGGAGAAGCCGTAAGACAGAGGACTGTAACGAACGTGGGACCACGACCCTGGGCTGATCATTAGCATAACGCAACAGCAAAACACCACGTCGTACAAAAAGTCTCTCCTTGTGAGCAAAAAATCGGCGAACCAACGGATGACCGATCCGTGACTTTGACAAGGGCCATTGTGTAGCAACAAAACGCAAAACGGTAGCAAGGACAGGGTCAGCAGCTGTGGCTGCAGCTACACGACGAAAATCAATCGGAAACGATTCGACCACGTCATCGGTTTCCGAGTCAATGAACATGCAAGCAAGTTCGGAAGAATCGAATGCTCTATCCTCAGCAACAGGCAAACGGGACAACGTATCGGCGTTTCCGTGCTTAGCAGTAGTCCGATACAAGATATCGTAACGGTACTGCGAGAGGAAAATAGACCAGCGAATGAATTTCTGCGCTGTACGTGAAGGTACAGGCTTGTGTGAATGAAAAAGCGATGTCAAAGGTTTGTGGTCTGTGATGATGGTAAAATGACGACCATACAAGAAATCATGAAACTTGGTAACACCAAATACGAGAGCCAACGCTTCTTTCTCGATCTGTGATTAATTTCTTTGCGCAGACGAGAGCAATTTGGATGCAAAGGCAATAGGGCGATCGTGCGAACCATCTTTGTGCGCAAGCACAGCACCGATCCCGAAATCCGATGCATCCACCATCAACAAAAGGGTTTTCTGGGGATCGAATGGCGGAAGGCAAGTATTGGAAAGCAACGCCGATTTCAACTGGCGAAAGGCACGTTCGCATTCCGTCGTCCAGAGGAACGGAACACCTTTACGGCGTAAGCGATGAAGCGGAGCTGAAAGGGAAGATGCGTGGCGCACATATCTGTTATAGTAATTGATTTTTCCCAGCACACTCTGTAGCTGCTTCAAATTCTGCGGCGAAGGCAAGTCTTGTATGGCACGGAGGTGCTCGGGATTGGGATGTATGCCCTGGGCATTAAGGACATGTCCCAGATATGGCAAATCACGAGCAAAAAACACACATTTGTCCTTCCGCAAGCGAAGACCATTTGTAGCAAGACCTGAAACAATGTTCGGAGATTAGCTAAATGTTCTTCTTCCGTCTTTCCGGAGATCACAATATCGTCCAGATAGTTTGCTGCAGTAGGGACCGACGCACAAACAGTTTGCAGATATTGCTGAAACAATGCAGGGCGGATGCACACCCGAATGGCAGTCGTTTGAAACGGTACAAACCAAGATGCGTGTTAACCACCCAGACGCGCTGGGATTCTTCGTCCACCGGTATTTTCAAGTACGCATCTGCTAGGTCCAACTTCGAGAAATATTTACCCGGGCACAGCCCGCATCTCGTGGTCTTGCGGTAGCGTTCTCGCTTCCCACGCCGGGGTTTCCGGGTTCGATTCCCGGCGGGGTCAGGGATTTTCTCTGCCTTGTGATGGCTGGGTGTTGTGTGCTGTCCTTAGGTTAGTTAGGTTTAAGTAGTTCTAAGTTCTAGGGGACTGATGACCATAGATGTTAAGTCCCATAGTGCTCAGAGCCATTTACCCCGGGCACAGTTTGTCAAAAAGATCTTCCGGGCGGGGTAAGGGAAAAGTCGCAGTCACTAGTTGTGGATTCTCTGTTGCCTTGAAGTCCACAGAAAGTCTCAATTTTCCGGAAGGTTTTGGCAAAATTACTGAGGGTGAGGCCCAGAGAGAAGCCTGCACACGTTCAATGACACCTTGTGATTCTAAATCGGTTAATGTTCTTGCGAGCTCATCACGCAATGCGTGAGGAACATTGCGTGCTCTGAAAAATTTCGGTTGCGCGTTTACTTTCAGTTCCAAATGTGCTTTATAGTTCTTAGCGCAACCAAGGCCCGGTGCAAAAATGTCTGCAAACTCTTCACAGAGACGAGAAACACTGTCTGAAGGCACAGTCTGGTTCACTGAGAGGACCTGATTTACTATAGACAAGTTAAACAACTGGAATAAATCTAAACCAAACAAGTTCACAGCCGAAGAAGAACGAAGAACATAAACTGACACAAGTTTTGTTTGTCCCTTGTATGTTGCAAGAACGCTGCACTGTCCTAACACAGGGATATTCTGACCGGAATAGCTAGTTAACTTAACATTTGCAGCACGCAACGGAGGTGTGCCCAGCTGTTTGTACGTGTCGTGATTGATCAGAGAAACTGCAGCTCCGGTATCGAGCTGGAATGGTATCACGTTGCCAAGAATGTCCAAGTCTACAAAAAGTTTATTGTCCTGCTGACGACAAGAGCGACTGTCTCGTGCAACGTGAACTGACACTGGTACAGAATCACTTGCGACTTGGCGGGATTTCCGTCGATGTCTACGCACACTTTTTGTGGGATGAACACAGTCATTGTTAGAGAGAGTAGCACTGGGCGGAGTGGCATGAACTACATGAATTTCCATGGGCGAAGGTTCACGAGCCCTAATATTCTTGGTTCGATACCGGCGCGAAGCAAAGAGCCTGGAATGGTCGTGAGTGTCCGATCGGAGCTTTTTCTGGCAAACACTTTTAACATGTCCTTTTTTATACAGAAAAAGCAAATAGCTTGGCGTGATGCGCAATTCTCACACGAATGTCTAGTAGCACACCGCAGGCATGATTTCACTGCATTTGTTTGCCGATGCGGGACACGTGGCGGAGAGCCAGGTGGCATTGGCGCGGCAGGGCGCGAGGACTGTTTACCATTCCGTGCAGCTCGCCCGGCGGAGCCACACGGGTGGCGAAGTTGCAAACGATTCCTGAGCAAAGTCAAGTGTGTCCTGCCGATCCAATATGTCCATCACTTGTTGAAGAGAAGGATTGACTAGTTTCAAAATCTGTTCCCGTATACGAAGATCAGAAGCGTTCTGTGCAATTGCATCACATACCATAGTGTCTGAATAAGGAAGTCCACATTGACACTCAAAAGCACAATCCCCAGTAAGGCCTTGCAAGGTTGCAACCCACTCCCTATTAGTCTGACCTGCCGCATGTTTTGTACGAAAGAACGTATACCGTTTCGCAACTACATTGACTGATTCTTTGAAATACGCATCCAATGCAGACAAAATTTCTTCGTAGAACAGAGTTGTGACGTCATGTCGGGGAAACAATTTCACTATCACACGGTACGTTTCACACCTACTGAGGAAAGGAGATAAGGCTGCCGCTCGTTACGTTGAATTCTATAGGCGGCGAGATGTATTCCAAATTGGCGTGACCACTCCGTCCAGCTTTCCAATGCCGCATCAAAAGGACGAAAAGGTGGTGGAACTGCGTGTTGTGGCTGCGGTAGCGGTGAAGCTGCGGCTGCCGCATCGCTAAGCAGTGCACGTTGACCCTGGACGAGCTGTCTAAGGGCATCCACTAAGGCCTGCGTCTACTGATTCTGCAAGCGATAAAATTCGGACAGTACATATGGAGCTTGTGGCGAAGCCATGACACAAGTAAACACAGGTATAGGTTACGAACGCGAGTTGGCCTCGTCGCCATGTAATGTGTTGGCAGAAGAGCCAACACCGTGTTGCTAGAGGAGGCCGAAATGCATGCGTTTAAGCTCACGCAACTGGCATGAGGTCTGGAACAATTAAAGGAGTTGAGTCTAATAAATATGGTACGTAGTTGATGTAATACTTAACTTTAATCCATAATTGGAGAACATCGCTCTTGATGGTACATAATTACAATCTCAATATAAACTGGTAATGGCGCCTTGCTAGGTCGTAGCAAATGACGTAGCTGAGGGCTATGCTAACTATCGTCTGGGCAGATGAGAGCGTATTTGTCAGTGCAGCTTCGCTGCCAAAGTCGGCTGTACAAATGGGACGAGTGCTAGGAAGTGTCTCTAGACCTGCCGTGTGGGGGCGCTCGGTCTGCAATCACTCATAGTGGCGACACGCGGGTCCGACGTATACTAACGGACCGCGGCCGATTTAAAGGCTACCACCTAGCAAGTGTGGTGTCTGGCGATGACACCACAATGACCATCCTGAGGTAGCCAATGCCTCGTCCCCAAGAGTATTACATCAGTAAATTCGAGTACTCACTGGGAGGAGTAACGATAACTCACCTATGATACACAACTAGTGACGTACCGCGTCTGGCAGACTGTCCACAGTAACAAAATAATGTAAACTGTGGTTAGAAACTGGCAGGAATAACTATGACCCTCCTGAGGTAGCCAATGCCTCGTCACCAGAAGTATTGCATCAGTTAATTCGAGTACTCACTGGAAGGAGTAACGATAACTCTCCTATGTTACACAACTAGTGATGTATCGCTTCTGGCAGACTGGCCACAGTAACATAATAATCTGAAATGTGGTTAGAAACTGACAGGAATAACTATGACCCTCCAGAGGTAGATAATGCTTCGTCACCAAAAGTATTGCATCTGTAAATTCGAGTACTCACTGGCAGGAGTAATGACAATAATCCTATGATACACAACTAGTGATGTATCGCTTCTGCCAGACTGTCCACAGAAACAAAATAATATAAAATGGTGTAAGAAACTGGCAGGAATAACTATGACCCTCCTGAGGTAGGCAATGCCTCTTCACCTAAAGTATTGCATCAGTAAAGTCGAGTAGTCGCCGGCAGGAGTAACGATAACACTCATATGATACACAACTAGTGACGTATCGCTTCTGGCAGACTGGCCACAGGAACAAAATTATGTAAAATGTCGTTAGAAACTGGCAGGAATAACTATGACCTTCTTGAAGTTGCCAGTGCCTCGTCACCAAAAGTATTGCTTCAGTAAATTTGACTACCCTCTGGCAGGAGTAACGATAACTCTCTTATGATACACAACTAGTGACGTATCGCTTCTGGCAGACAGGCCACAGTAACAAAAAATGTGGAACTTAATGAGCAACTTGGACGAGTAACTGTGATTCCGTTAAGGTATCCAATGCGTCGTCATCACGAGTATTGCAATATTAATCTGGAGTACACCTGGCAGTAGTAACGATTACGCTCTCAAGATACACAACTAGTGACATATCGCTTCTGGCAGACTGTCCACAATAACAAAATAATGTCAAATGGTGTAAGAAACTGGCAGGAATAACTATGACCCTCCTGAGGAAGCCAATGCCTCGTCACCAAAAGTATTGCATCTGTAAATTCGACTACTCACTGGCACGAATAATGATAACCCTCATATGATACACTACTAGTGACGTATCGCTGCTGGCAAACTGGCCACAGTAACAAAATAATGTAAAATGTGTTTAGAAACTAGCAGGAATTAGTATGACCATCCTGAGGTAGCCAAAGCCTCGTCCCCAGGAGTATTACATCAAGAAATTCGAGTACTCACTGGGAGGTGTAACGATAACTCTCTTATGTTAAACATCTAGTGACGTATCTACTCTGGGAGACTGGCCACAGTATCAAAATAGAGTAAAATGTGGTTGGAAACTGGCAGGAATAACTATGACCCTCCTGAGGTAGCCAATGCTTTGTCACCAAAAGTATTGCATCAGTAAATTCGAGTACTCACCGGCAGGAGTAACGATAATAATCCTATGATACACAACTAGTGACGTATCGCTTCTGCCTGACTGTCCAAAGAAACAAAAAGATATAAAATGGGGTAAGTAACTGGCAGGAATAACTATGATGCTCCTATGGTAGCCAATGCCTCGTCACAAAAAGTATTGCATCAGTAAATTCGAGTACTCATCCGCAGGAGTAACGATAACTCTCTTATGATACACAACTGGTGACGTATCGCTTCTGGCAGACTGTCCACAGTAACAAAATAATATAAAATTTTGTAAGAAAAAGACAGGAATAACTATGACCCTCATGAGGTAGCCAATGCCTCGTCACCAAGAGTAGTACATCAGTAAATTAGAGTAGTCATTGGTAGGAGTATGATAGCAGTCTTATGATACACAACTAGTGACGTATCGCTTCCGGCAGACTGACCACATTAACAAAATGATGTAAAATGTGGTGAGAAAATGTCAGGAATAACTATTACCATCCCGAGACAGCCTATGTCTCGTCATCAAAAATATTGCATCAGAAAATTCGAATACTCACTGGTAGGAGTAACGATAACTTTCTTATCATACACAACTTGTGACGTATTGCTTCTGGCAGACTGGCCATAGTAACAAAAAAATGTGGAACTGGGTGAGCAACTTGGGCGAATAACTATGACTTCCTTAAGGTGTCCAATGCATCGTCATGACGATAATTGCATCAGTATTCTGGAGTTACACCTGGCAGGAGTATCGATTACGGTCTTAAGATACATAACTAGTGGCATTCCGCTTCTGGCATACTGTCCACAGTAACAAAATAATATAAAATTTTGTAAGAAAGAGGCAGGAATAACTATAACCCTCAAAAGGTAGCCAATGCGTCGTCACCAAGAGTAGTACATCAGTAAATTAGAGTAGTCATTGGTAGGAGTATGATAGCAGTCTTATGATACACAACTAGTGACGTATCGCTTCTGGCAGACTGGCCACAGTAACAAAATAATGTAAAATGGAGTATGAAACTGGCAGGAATAACTATGACCCTGATAAGGTAGCTAAAGCTTCGTCACCAAAAGCATTGCATCAGTAAATTCGAGTACTCAGCGGCAGGAATATGGATAACTCTCTTATGATACACAACTAGTGACGTGTCGCTTCTGGCAGACTGGCCACAGTAACAAAATAATGTAAAATGTGGTTAGAAACTGGCAGGAATAACTCTGACCCTCCTGAGGTAGCCAATGCGTCGTCACGAAGAGTAGTACATCAATAAATTCGAGTAGTCATTAGTAGGAGTATGATAACTCATTTATGATACACAACTAGTGACGTATCGCTTCTGGCAGACTGGCCACCCTAACAAAATAATGTAAAATGGTGTAAGAAACTGGCAGGAATAACTATGACTCTCCTGAGGTAGCCAATGCCTTGTCACCAATAGTATTGCCTTAGTAAATTCGAGTACTCACTGGCATGAGTAACGATATCTCACTTATGATAGACAACTAGTGACTTATGCTTCTGTGACACTAGCCACTGTAGCAAAATAATGTAAAATGTGGTTAGAAACTGGCAGGAATAACTATGACCCTACTGAGGTAGCCAATGCCCCGTCTCCAAAAGCATTGCATCAGTAAATTCGAGTACTCACTGGCAGGAGTAACGATAACTCTCTCATGATAAGAACTATTGACCTATCGCTTCTGGCAGACTTGCCACAGTAACAAAAAATGTGGAACTTGGTGAGCAATTTGGACGAGTAACTATGACTCTCTTAAGGTTGCTAAATCCTCGTCATCACGAGTTTGGAATCAGTAATCTCGAGTTACCCGTGGCAGCAGTAATGATTAAGCTCTTCTGATACACAACTAGTGACATATCGCTTCTGGCAGACAGCCCACAGTAACAAAATAATGTAATATGGTGTGAGAAACCGGCAGGAATAACTATGACCCTCCTGAGGTAATAAATGCCTCGTCACCAAGAGTATTACATCAGAAAACTCGAGTAGTCACTGGCAGGAGTAACGATAACTCTCTTACGATACACAACTAGTGACGTATCGCTTCTGGGAGACTGACCCACAGTGACAAAATAATGTAAAACCTTGTAAGAAACAGGGAGGAATGACTATGAATCTACTGAGGTAGCCTATGCCTCGTCACCAAAAGTATTGCATCAGTAAATTCGAGTAGTCACTGGCAGGAGTAACGTAACTCACTCATGATACACAACTAGTAACTTATCTCTTCTCGCAGACTGGCCACAGTAAGAAAAAATGTGGAACTTCGTGAGCAACTTGGAAGAGTAACTATGATCCTCTTCAGATAGCGAATGCCTCGTCATCACGAGTATTTCATCAGTAATCTGGAGTTACACCTGGCAGCAGTAAAGATTACGCTCTTAAGATACACAACTAGTGACATGGCGCTTCTGGCAGACTGTCCACAGTAACAAAATAATGTTAAATGGTGTGAGAAACTGGCAGGAATAATTATGTCCCTCCTGAGGTAATAAATGCCTCGTCACCAAGAGTATTACATCAGTAAACTCTAGTAGTCATTGGCACGAGTAACGACAACTCTCTTATGATACACAACTAGTGACGTATCGCTTCTGGCAGACTGTCCACAGTAACAAAATAATGTAAAATGATGATAGAAAATGAGAGGAATAGCTAAGACCTTCCTGAGGTAATAAATGGCTCGTCATCACGAGTATTTCATCAGTAATCTGGAGTTACACCTGGCAGCAGTAGCGAATACGCTCTTAAGATCCACAACTTGTGACGTATCGCTTCTGGCAGACCGTCCACAGTAATAAAATAATGTAAAATGGTGTGGGAAACAGGGAGGAATAACTATGAATCTACTGAGGTAGCCTATGGCACGCCACCAAAAGTATTGCATTAGTAAATTCGAGTAGTCACTGGGAGGAGTAACGAAACAGTCTCATGATACACAACTAGTGACTTTTCGTTTCTGGCAGACTGGCCACAGTAACAATAATTGTGGAACATGGTGGGCAACTTGGAGGCGTAACTATGACTCTCTTAAAGTAGCGAATGCCTCGTCATCACGCGTATATCATCAGTAATCTGGAGTTACACCTGGCAGCGGTAACGATTACGCTCTTCTGATACACAACTAGTGACATATCGCTTCTGGCAGACAGTCCACAGTAACAAAATAATGAATATGGTTTGAGAAAATGGCAGGAATAACTATGACCATCGTGAGGTAATATATGCCTCGTCACCTAGAGTATTACATCAGTAAACTCGAGTAGTCACTGGCAGGAGTAACGATAACTCTCTTACGATACACAACTAGAGACGTATCGCTTCTGGCAGACCGTCCACAGTAACAAAATAATGTAAAATGGTGTGGGAAACAGGGAGGCTCAAAAAATGGTTCAAATGGCTCTGAGCACTATGGGACTCAACTGCTGTGATCATTAGTCCCCTAGAACTTAGAACTACTTAAACCTAACTAACCTAAGGACATCACACACACCCATGCCCGAGGCAGGATTCGAACCTGCGACCGTAGCAGCAGCGCGGCTCCGGACTGGAGCGCCTAGAACCGCACGGCCAACGCGGCCGGCGAAACAGGGAGGAGTAACTATGAATCTACTGAGGTAGCCTATGCCACGCCACCAAAAGTATTGCATCAGTAAATTCGAGTAGTCACTGGGAGGAGTAACGAAACAGTCTCATGATACACAACTAGTGACTTTTCGTTTCTGGCAGACTGGCCACAGTAACAAAAAATGTGAAACATGGTGTGCAACTTGGAGGCGTAACTATGACGCTCTTAAAGTAGCGAATGCCTCGTCATCACGCGTATATCATCAGTAACGATTATGCTCTTCTGATACACAACTAGTGACATGTCGCTTCTGGCAGACTGTCCACAGTTACAAAATAATGTAAAATGGTGTGAGAAACTGGCAGGAATTATTATGACCCTCCTGAGGTAATAAATGTCTCGTCACCAATAGTATTACATCAGGGAACTCTAGTAGTCACTGGCACGAGTGACGACAACTCTCTTATGATACACAACTAGTGACGTATCGCGTCTAGCTGACTGGCCACAGTAACAAAATTGTGGTACTGGGTGAGAAATTTGGACGAATATCTATGACTCTCATAAGCTAGGCAATGCCTCGTCATCACGAGTATTCCATCAGTAATCGGAAGTTACACCTAGCATCAGTAACGATTACGGCCTTCTGATACACAACTAGTGACATATCGCTTCTGGCAGACAGCCCACAGTAACAAAATAATGTAATAAGGTTTGGGAAACTGGCAGGAATAACTATGACCCTCCTGAGGTAATAAATGCCTCGTCACCAAGAGTATTACATCAGTAAACTCGAGTAGTCACTGGCAGGAGTAACGATAACTCTATTACGATACTCAACTAGTGACGTATCGCTTCTGGCAGACTGTCCACAGTAACAAAATAATGTAAAACTTTGTAAGAAACCGGGAGGAATGACTATGAATCTACTGAGGTAGCCTATGCCTCGTCACCAAAAGTATTGCATCAGTAAAATCGAGTAGTCACTGGCAGGAGTAACGTAACTCTCTCATGATACACAACTAGTGACTTATCTCTACTCGCAGACTTGCCACAGTAAGAAAAAATGTGGAACTTCGTGAGCAACTTGGAAGATTTTTTTTTTTTTTGTGGTTTTAGAGCGCACAACTTCAATGGTCATTAGCGCCCTGACTACTCTAAGAATGCACCGCGAGGCACAAGTTGACAACAACAACTAAAATTGAAAACACGATAAAAGACAGACTGACAGGCATAGGATTAAAAAACAACATCATCAAATGTCCTTAGCGAGGTTTGACAAATTGATAAAACGAAGAACACGAGCAGCTGCTCGTGGGTCATCCGCTAAAATGGCATCGAAAGTATTTGGCAGGTTAAGATCGAGGCGCAGTGTGTTAAGATCTGGAAAGGACATTAAAATGTGTCTAACCGTCAGCAAGTGCCCACATGGGCAGAACGGCGCCGGCGCAGCCGTCAGCAGTTGGCGATGGCTGAACCGGCAGTGTCCAATTCTTAACCGGGCTAAAACGACCTCCTCCCGCCGAGAAGGGCGTGAGGAGGACGTCCAAGCCACGGGAAGAGGTTTTAAGGCCCGAAGCTTGTTGTCGGTAAGTGCAGCCCAATCGGCATGCCATCGCGATAAGATGCGCCGACAAATGACCCTGCTAAAATCGGACGAAGGGACACAACAAGAAGCTGTCCGAGGCTGGAGGACCGCAGCCTTGGCCGCGGCATCTGCAGCTTCGTTCCCAGGGATACCGACATGGCCAGGAACCCACATAAGGCTAACCGGAGAACCGACGTCCACCAGCTGCTGAAGAGAGCGTTGGATCCGGTGTACGAAAGGGTGAACCGGGTACGGATCACTGAGGCTCTGGATGGCGCTCAGGGAATCTGAGCAGATGACATAAGCAGAATGTCGGTGGCGGCAGATGTAAAGAACAGCCTGGTAGAGGGCAAAGAGCTCAGCTGTGAAGACCGAACAATGGCCATGGAGCCGGTATTTGAAACTTTGTGCCTCGACAATAAATGAACACCCGACCCCGTCATTGGTCTTAGAGCCATCTGTATAAATGAAAGTCATGTTGATGAACTTCGAACGAAGTTCCAAAAAACGGGAGTGGTAGACCGAACCGGGGGTGACCTCTTTTGGGAGCGAGCTGAGGTCAAAGTGAACGCGGACCTGAGCCTGGAGCCAAGGTGGCGTGCGGCTCTCGCCCACTCGAAAGGTTGCAGGGAGTGAAAAATTAAGGTGTTGAAGGAGGCGACGAAAGCGAACTCCAGGGGGTAGCAGGGCAGAGACATACAACCCGTATTGACGGTCAAGAGAGTCGTCAAAAAAGGAACGATAAGACGGATGGTCGGGCATTGACAGTAGCCGACAGGCATACCGACAAAGCAGTATATCGCGCCGGTAGGTGAGTGGCAATTCGCCAGCGTCAGCATGAAGACTCTCTACGGGACTGGTATAAAATGCTCCGATCGCAAGTCGTAAACCCCGATGTTGTATGGAGTTGAGGCGGCGTAAGATGGATGGCCGTGCAGAGGAGTATACGAAGCTCCCATAATCCAGATTGGAGCGGACGATCGACCGATATAGACGAAGTAGGACGGTTCGATCCGCTCCCCACGACATACCACTGAGAACACGGAGGACATTTAAAGAACGGGTACAACGGGCGGCCAGATATGACACATGTGGAGACCAGCTAAGTTTCCTGTCAAAGGTAAGGCCTAAAAATTTGGTTGTCTCCACGATTGGGAGAGCAACGGGACCGAGTCGTAAGGACGGTGGGAGAAACTCTTTGTAGCGCCAAAAGTTAATACAGACAGTCTTCTCGGTAGAAAAACGGAAGCCATTGGCGACACTCCAGGAGTAAAGACGGTCAAGAGAACGCTGAAGACAGCGCTCCAGGACACGTGTACACTGCGCGCTGCAATAGATGGTAAAATCGTCCACGAAAAGGGAGCCTGATACATCAGCTGGGAGGCAATCCATTATTGGATTGATCGCGATGGCGAAGAGAGCAACGCTCAAAACTGAGCCCTGTGGCACCCCATTCTCCTGGCGAAAGGTGTCGGACAGGACAGAACCCACAAGTACCCTGAACTGTCGATCCATTAAAAAGGAACGAATAAAAAGAGAGAGGCGACCGCGAAGGCCCCACGTATGCATGGTGCGGAGAATGCCCGCCCTCCAACAGGTGTCGTAAGCCTTCTCCAAATCAAAGAACACAGCCGCGGTTGGGCGCTTCCGCAAGAAGTTATTCATAATGAAGGTCGACAAGGTAACCAGATGGTCAACAGCAGATCGGCGCCTACGAAATCCACATTGTACATTGGTAAGTAGACGTCGAGACTCGAGCAGCCAAACCAATCGAGAGTTAACCATTCGCTCCATCACTTTACAGACACAGCTGGTAAGCGAGATAGGGCGATAACTGGAAGGCAAGTGCTTGTCCTTCCCCGGCTTAGGAATCGGGACAACAATAGACTCGCGCCAGCATGCGGGAGCATGTCCCTCAATCCAGATGCGATTGTATGTACGAAGAAGAAAACCTTTACCCGCAGGAGAAAGGTTCTTCAGCATCTGAATATGAATAGAATCAGGCCCTGGAGCGGAGGACCGTGATCGGCCAAGTGCGTTTTCGAGTTCCCGCATGGTGAATGGGGCATTATAACTTTCACAATTCGAGGAGCGGAAGTTAGGTGGCCTAGCCTCCTCTGCCTGTTTGCGGGGGAGGAAGGCAGGGTGGTAATGAGCGGAGCTCGAAACCTCTGCGAAAAAGCGGCCGAATGGATTGGAGACAGCCTCAGGGGCCACAAGGACGTCATTCGCGACCTTCAAGCCAGAAACTGGTGAGTGGACCTTAGTGCCAGATAGCCGGCGCAGGCTACCCCAGACAACAGAAGAAGGAGTAAAACTGTTGAAGGTGCTTGTGAAAGCAGCCCAGCTGGCTTTCTTGCTGTCTTTGATAATACGACGACACTGAGCACGTAATCGTTTATAATTAATACAATTCGCCACTGTAGGGTGGCGTTTAAATGTGCGTAAAGCACGTCGACGAGCACGTAAAGCGTCTCTACATGCTGCGGTCCACCAGGGGACCGGTACGCGACGTGGAGAAGGAGGGTGAGGGATGGAATATTCAGCAGCAGCGAGAATGACTTCCGTGAGGTGTGCGACCTGACCATCGCAGCTTGTGAAGGTTTGATCCTGAAAGGTCACCCTGGAAGAGAAGAGCCCCCAGTCTGCCTTGGAGATGGTCCAATTAGAGAAGCACGGAGAGGGGGTATGCTGCAGGAGATGGATAACACACGGGAAGTGGTCGCTCGAATATGTATCAGAAAGTGCATACCACTCAAACCGGCGTGCAAGTTGGGGAGTACATATAGAGAGGTCTAAATGGGAATAGGTGTGAGATGTGTCCGAAAGAAAAGTAGGGGCACCAGTATTGAGGCAGACAAGATTGAGCTGGTTGAAAAGGTCTGCTAACAAGGAGCCCCTCGGGCAGGATGCTGGAGAGCCCCAAAGGGGATGGTGGGCATTGAAGTCTCCAGTTAACAAAAATGGTGCAGGTAGCTGAGCAATAAGTTGCATCATGTCTGCCCTGGTAACGGCAGATGACGATGGAGTGTAAACGGTACAAAAGGAAAACGTAAAAGTGGGGAGAGTAATGCGGATGGCAACTGCCTGCAGGCCGGTGTGCAACGTGATGGGATCGTAGTAAATATCATCCCGGACCAGCAACATAACCCCTCCATGAGCTGGGATACCTACCACAGGGGGTAGGTCAAAACGCACAGAGGTGTAGTGTGCCAAGGCAATTTGATCGCATGGGCGTAGCTTCGTTTCCTGGAGGGCTACGACGAGCGGACGGTGCAAGCGGAGCAGCAACTTCAAGTCCTCTCGGTTGGAGCGAATGCTGCGAATATTCCAGTGAATAAGTGCCATCGTAAGAAAAGGAAGATGAGAGAAGGGGTCACCTCGAAGGCCGCTTAGGGCCTGGCTTCGAGCGAGCACTGCCGCCGCTATCAGTAGGCGGACAGTCATCGTCCATTGGGTCTATAGGGTCATCGGCCATCTCGGGAGGATGGCCGGGAGGGGGAGCTTCCTCCGCCGGTGAACGGCCTGATGTACGGCTACCAGCGGTGCGGCCAGGCGAAACGGATGACGGCCTGGGGCGGCAACCGCTGGGTGGCGCAGGAGAAGAAATGCGCCGTGGCGGAGAAGGAGAACTGTGCTTCCTATGCGCCTTTTTGGAAGGACGTTTGATGGAAGTACCGGTCGAAGGCTGGGAGGTCGAGGTACGGAGGAAGTCTGCACGGGATGGTTCCTTCTTGAAGGCCCGTGCATCTGACTTCGGGGTCTTCGTCTTAGCAGAAGCTGAGGAAGGGGCTGGTGTCTGTGGGGTGATGGGAGGAAGAGGAGACGTCGACCGCGCGATCTTAGCACTGGCCGAACGGACGACCGTGGTGCTGAAGGTCAGATCGCATGTCTGGGTTGCTACCTCCCGGGTAGTCCGAGGAGAGGCGAGGACAGTACTGTATTTCCCCGCTGGGAGCAGCGTGGGCTTCCTACTAGCCAATAGCTTGCGAGCAGCCGCGGTGGACACTTTCTCTTTGACCCGAATTTCTTGGATACAGCGTTCTTCCTTATAGACAGGACAGTCGCGGGAGGATGCGGCATGGTCACCCTGACAGTTCACACAACGAGGAGACGGAGGTGGACAGTCACCCTCATGGGCATCCCTGCCACAAGTGACACATTTAGCCGCATTGGAACAAGACTGTCGAGTGTGATTGAAACGCTGACACTGGTAGCAGCGCGTAGGTGTCGGGACATAGGGGCGAACAGAAATAACCTCGTAGCCCGCCTTGATGCGCGATGGCAGCTTAACACTATCGAAGGTCAAGAAAAGTGTCCGGGTCGGTACAAGGTCATTGTTGACCTTTTTCATGACCCTATGGACAGCCGTCACGCCCTGCTCAGCGAGGAAAGATTGAAGCTCCTCATCAGTCAATCCGTCGAGGGAGCTAGTATAGACTACACCACGAGACGAATTCAAAGTTCGGTGGGCCTCCACCCGTACAGGGAACGTGTACAGGAGGGTGGCCCAAAGCAGTTTTTGTGCCTGAAAGGCACTCTCAGTTTCTAGTAATAAGGTGCCGTTACGCAACCTGGTACAAGATTTGACAGATCCGGCTATGGCATCTACGCCCTTCTGAATAACGAAAGGGTTGACAGAGGAAAAATCCTTTCCGTCCTCAGATCGAGAAACTACGAGGAATTGTGGGGCAGGCGGTAGTACTTTTGTCACTGTTGGCTGGTCACGTTTCCGTTTTTGGGTCGAAGTCGAGAGAGATGGAGTAGAATCCATTGCGGAGGAATCCCCCATGATTGCCAGCGTCTCCGATGGCGCGCTCCTTCCTTGTGGGGACCCTCTCAGAGGGCACTCCCACCTTAGGTGAATGTTTACACCTCAGGTCACAGCTCCCGAGAAACAGACGGAGGGACCAATCGGCATGGTCAGAAGGTATCAGCTCAGGCAATCACCCCTCCCCGGGCCTGGCCTTTACCAGGGGGTACGCGCGTGCCTTACATGTCTACCCAGGGCACCGGCTACGCGTGCGAACGCGTGGGTCGGCCTTCAGGCACGCACAGGGAGGAAGGAAGAAGAGGAAAAAGAATAGAGAGAGGGAGAAAGAGGACAGACTGTCTCAAACGCCGAGGTGGAGACCAGAGAAGGCAAGGAGAAGAAGGCAATGAGAAAGCAAGGAGAAGAAGACAATGAGAAGGCAAGGAGAAGAAGGCAATGAGAAGGCAAGGAGAAAAAGGCAATGAGAAGGCAAGGAGAAAAAGGCAATGAGAAGGCAAGGAGAAAAAGGCAATGAGAAGGAAGGAGAAAAAGGCAATGAGAAGGCAAGGAGAAAAAGGCAATGAGAAGGCAAGGAGAAGTCAAGAGAAAGAGTAAGGAAGACAGTGAGGTGGAGAATAGCAAAGAAAGGAACCAAAAAAGAAAGGAAGAAACGAGAAGTGAAAAACCAAAAAGACCACGATTATAGGTCGTGGAACCGTCCGTCTCCGGACGCAGGCGCTAACTACCCCCGTGAGGGGGATGGACTCCTTTTAGTCGCCTCTTACGACAGGCAGGAATACCTCGGGCCTATTCTAATCCCCGGACCCGCAGGGGGGAACTTGGAAGAGTAACTATGATCCTCTTAAGATAGCGAATGCCTCGTCATCACGAGTATTACATCAGTAATCTGGAGTTACACCTGGCAGCAGTAACGATTGCGCTCTTCTGATACACAACTAGTGACATATCGCTTCTGGCACACCGTCCACAGTAATAAAATAATGTAAAATGGTGTGAGAAACTGACAAAAATATCTAAGACCCTCCTGAGGTATTAAATGCCTCGTCATCATGAGTATTTCTTCAGTAATCTGGTGTTACACCTGGCAGCAGTAGCGAATATGATCTTAAGACACACAACTAGTGACTTATCGCTTCTGGCAGGGTGACCACAGTAACAAAAAAATTTGGAACTTGGTGAGCAACTTGGACAAGTAACTATGACTCTCTTAAGGTTGTCAATGCCTTGTCATCACGATTCTGGCATCAGTAATCTGGAGTTACACCTGGCAGCAGTAACAATCACGCTCTTCTGATACACAACTAGTGACATGGCGCATCTGGCAGACTGTCCACAGTAACAAAATAATGTAAAATGGTGTGAGAAACTGGCAGGAATTACTATGACCTTCCAGAAGCCGCCAATACATCGTCACCAAGAGTTTACATCAGTAAACTCGAGTACCCACTGGCACGAGTAATGATTACCCTCTTAAGATACACAACTAGTGACGTATTGCTTCTGACTGACTGTCCACAGTAACAAAATAATGTAAAATGGTGTAAGAAACAGGGAGGAATAACTATGAATCTACTGAGGTAGCCTATGCCTCGTCATCAAAAGTATTGCATCAGTATATTCGATTAGTCACTGGCAGGAGTAACGAAACTCTCTCATGATACACAACTAGTGACTTATCGCTTCTGGCAGACTGACCACAGTAACAAAAAATGTGGAACATGGTGAGCAACTTGGACGAGTAACTATGATTCTCTTGAGGTTGCCAATGCCTCGTCATCACGAGTTTCGCAACAGTAATCTGGAGTTACACCTGGCAGCAGTAAAAATTTCGCTCTTCTGATAGACAACTGGTGACATATCGCTTCTGGCAGACTGTAAACAGTAACAAAATAATGTAAAATGGCGTGAGAAACTGGCAGGAATAATTATGTCCCTCATGAGGTAATAAATGCCTCGTCATCAAGAGTATTACATCAGTAAACTCTAATAGTCACTGTCACGAGTAACGATAACTCTCTTATGATACACAACTAGTGACGTGTCGCTTCTGGCACACTGTCCACAGTAACAAAATAAAGCAAAATCGGGTAAGAAACTGGTAGGAATGACTATATGACCTTCCTGAAGTAGCCAATGCCTCGTCACCACAAGTTTACATCAGTAAATTAGAGTAGTCACTGGCAGGAGTAACGAAACTCTCTCATGATACACAACTAGGGACTTATCGCTTCCGGCAGTCTGACCATAGTAACAAAAAATGTGGAACTTGGTGAGCCTTTTGTATTTAATTCCGATGCAAATTCTGTGTTTCATCATCAAAGTGAAGGTACAAGGGTTACAGTAAACCTGAAGTGAAGCATCGGAAACTAAAACTGGTCTCACAGGAAAGGCTCAAAACATAGACTGTAAGAAGCCGCAGTCATCTTGTACTTAAGTAGGCATTGTGCCTTTTGTGTTTAATTCCGATGCAATTTTTGTGTGTCAACGTCAATGTGAAGATCCAAGCGAAACAGTAAACCTGCAGTTGTGCATCGGAACCTAAAACTGGTGACACAGGAAAGCCTCAAAACATAGACACTAAGAAGAGTCAGTCTTCTTGTACTTATGTCGGCATTGTGCCTTTTGTATTTAATTCCCATGTAATTTCGGTGTTTCATCGTCAATGTGAATGTCCAAGAGATACAGTAAACCTGAAGTGAAGCGTCGGAATCTAAAACTGGTCTCACAGGAAAGGCTCAAATCATAGGCAGTAAGAAGAGTCAGTGTTTTTTTACTTAAGTCGGCATTGTGCCTTTTGTATTTAATTCCGATGCAATATTTGTGATTCATCGTCAAAGTTGAGGTTCAAGGGATGCAGAACACCAGAAGTGAAGCATCGGAATCGGAAACTGATCTCACAGGAAAGGCTCAAATCATAAACACTAACTGGACTCAGTCTTCTTCTACTTAAGTCGGCATTGTGCCTTTTGTATTTAATTCCGATGAAAGTATTGTGTTTCATCGTCAAAGTGAAGGTCCAAGGTATACAGTAAACCTGAAGGGAAGCATCGGATTCTAAAACTGGTCTCACAGGAAAGGCTCAAAACTTAGACAGGAAGAAGATTCAGTCTTCTTGTACTTAAGTCGACATTGTGCCTTTTGTATTTAATTGCGTTGGAATTTCTGTGTTTCATCGTCAAAGTTTATGTCGAAGCGATACAGTACACCTGAAGTGAAGCGTCGGAATCTAAACCTGGTCTCACAGGAAAGGCTCAAAACATAGACAGTAAGAAGACTCAGTGTTCTTGTACTTAAGTCCACATTGTGCCTTTTGTACTTAATTCCGATGTTATTGCTGTGTTTCATCGTCAAAGTGAAGGTCCAGGGGAAACAGTAAACCTGCGGTGAAGCATAGGAATAACCTGGTCTCACAGGAAAGGCTCATATCATAGATATTTAGAAGACTCAGTCTTCTTGTACTTAAGTCTGCATTGTGGCCTTTTGTATTTAATTCATATGCAATTTTTGTGTTTCATCGTCAATGTGAAGGTCCACGCGATACAGTGAACCTGCAGTTGTGCATGGGAATCTAAAACTGGTGGAACAGGAAAGGCTCAAAACATAGACATTAAGAAAGGTCAGTCTTCTAGTACTTAAGTCGGCATTGTGCCTTTTGTATTTATTTCCGATGTAATTTCGGTGTTTCATCGTCAATGCGAAAGTCCAAGGGATACAGTAAACAAGAAGTGAAGCATCGGAATCTAAACGGGTGTCACAGGAAAGGCAGAAAACATAGACAATAAGAAGACTCAGTCTTCTTGTATTTAAGTCTGCATTGTGCCTTTTGTATTTAATTCCGATGCAATTTCTGTGTTTCATCGTCAAAGTGAAGTTGCAAGGAATACAGTAAACCTGTAGCGAAGCATCGGAATCTAAAACTGGTCTCACAGGAAAGGCTAAAAGGATAGACACTAAGAGAGGTCAGTCTTCTAGTACTTAAGTCGGCATTGTGCCTTTTTTATTTAATTCCGATGCAATATTTGTGATTAATTGTCAAAGTTGAGGTCCAAGGGATGCAGTACACCTGAAGTGAAGCATCGGAAACTAAAAGTGGTCTCAAAGGAAAAGCTCAAAACTTAGACACTAAGAGGACTCAGTCTTCTTCTACTTAAGTCGGCATTGTGCCTTTTGTATTCAATTCCGATGTAATTTCTGAGTTTCGTCGTCAAAGCGAAAGTCCAAGGGATACAGTAAACAAGAAGTGAAGCATCGCAAACTAAACGGGTGTCACAGGAAAGGCAGAAAACATATCAATAAGAAGACTCAGTCTTCTTGTATTTAAGTCTGCATTGTGCCTTTTGTATTTAATTCCGATGCAATTTCTGTGATTCATCGTCAATGTGAAGGTCCAAGGGATACAGTAAACCTGTACGAAGCATCGGAATCTAAAACTGGTTTCACAGGAAAGGCTCAAAACTTATACACTAAGAAGAGTCAGCCTTCTTGTACTTATGTCGGCATTGTGCATTTTGTATTCATTTGCGATTCAATTTCGGTGTTTCATCGTCAATGCGAATGTCCAAGGGATACAGTAAACCTGAAGTAAAGCATCGGAATCTAAAACTGGTCTCACAGGAAAGACTCAAATCATAGACAGTAAGAAAAGTCAGTGTTCTTTTACTTAAGTCGGCATTGTGCCTTTTTTATTTAATTCCGATGCAATATTTGTGATTCATTGTCAAAGTTGAGGTCCAAGGGATGTAGTACACCTGAAGTGAAGCATCGGAAACTAAAAGTGGTCTCAAAGGAAAAGCTCAAAACTTAGACACTAAGAGGACTCAGTCTTCTTCTACTTAAGTCGGCATTGTGCCTTTGGTATTCAATTCCGATGTAATTTCTGAGTTTCGTCGTCAAAGCGAAAGTCCAAGGGATACAGTAAACAAGAAGTGTAGCATCGCAATCTAAACGGGTGTCACAGGAAAGGCAGAAAACATATCAATAAGAAGACTCAGTCTTCTTGTATTTAAGTCTGCATTGTGCCTTTTGTATTTAATTCCGATGCAATTTCTGTGATTCATCGTCAATGTGAAGGTCCAAGGGATACAGTAAACCTGTAGTGAAGCATCGGAATCTATACCTGGTCTCACAGGATGGCTCAAAACATAGACACTAAGAAGAGGCAGTCTTCTTGTACTTAGGTCGGCATTGTCCCTTTTGTTATAATTCCGTTGCAATTTTTTTTGATTCATCGTCAAAGTGAAGGTCCAAGGGATACAGTACACCTGAAGTGAAGCATCGGAATCTAAAACTGGTCTCACAGGAAAGGCTCAAAACATAGACAGTAAGAAGACTCTGCCTTTTTGTACATTAGGCGGCATTGTGCCTTTTGTATTTAATTGCGATGCAATTTCTGTGTCTCATCGTCAAAGTGAGAGTCCAAGAGATACAGTAAACATGAGGTGAAGCATCGGAATCTAAAACTGGTGTCACTGGAAAGGCTCAAAACATAGACAGTAAGAAGACTCAGTCTTCTTGTACTTATGTCGGCATTGTGCATTTGTATTTAATTCCGATGCAATTTCAGTGTTTAATCGTCAAAGTGAAAATCCAAGGAATACAGTAAACATGAAGTGAAGCATCGGAATCTAAAACTGGTCTCACAGGAAAGGCTCAAAACATAGACAGTAAGAAGATTCAGTCTTCTTGTACTTAAGTCGACATTGGCCTTTTGTTTTTTCATTCCGATGCAATTTCTGTGTTTCATCATGAAAGTGAAGGTCCAAGGGTTACTGTAAACCTGAAGTGAAGCATCGGAATCTAAAACTGGTCTCACAGCAAAGGCTCAAAACATAGACTGTAAGAAATCGCAGTCATTTTGTACTTAAGTCGGCATTGTGCCTTTGTATTAAAATCGGATGCAAGTTCTGTGTTTCATCGTCATTGTGATGATCCAAGCGATACAGCAAACCTGCAGTTGTGCATCGAAATCTAAAACTGATGACAAAGGGAAGGCTCAAAACATAGACACTGAGTAAGGTCATTCTTCTAGTACTTAAGTCGGCATTGTGCCTTTTGTATTTAATTCCGATGCAATTTCTGTGATTCATCGTCAATGTGAAGGTCCAAGGGATACAGTAAACCTGTAGTGAAGCATTGGAATCTATAACTGGTCTCACAGAAGGCTCAAAACATAGACACTAAGAAGAGGCAGTCTTCTTGTACTTAGGTCGGCAATGTCCCTTTTGTATTTAATTCCGTTGCAATTTTTGTGATTCATCGTCAAAGTGGAGGTCCAAGGCATACAGTACACCTGAAGTGAAGCATCGGAATCTAAAACTGGTCTCACAGGAAAGGCTTAAAACATAGACAGTCAGAAGACTCTGCCTTTTTGTACATTAGGCGGCATTGTGCCTTTTGTAATTAATTGCAATGCAATTTCTGTGTCTCATCGTCAAAGTGAAAGTCCAAGAGATACAGTAAACATGATGTGAAGCATCGGAATCTAAAACTGGTGTCACTGGATAGGCTCAAAACATAGACAGTAAGAAGACTCAGTCTTCTTGTACTTAAGTCGGCATTGTGCATTTGTATTTAATTCCGATGCAGTTTCTGTGTTTCATCGTCAATGTGAAGTTCCAAGGAATACAGTAAACATGAAGTGAAGCATCGGAATCTAAAACTGGTCTCACAGGAAAGGCTCAAATCATAGACAGTAAGAAGATTCAGTCTTTTTGTACTTAAGTCGACATTGGGCCTTTTGTTTTAATTCCGATGCAATCTCTGTGTTGCATCATGAAAGTGAATGTCCAATGGAAACAGTAAACCTGAAGTGAAGCATCGGAATCTAAAACTGGTGATACAGGAAAGGCTCAAAACATAGACACTAAGAGAGGTCAGTCTTCTAGTACTGAAGTCGGCATTGTGCCTTTGGTATTTATTTCCGATGCAATTTCAGTGATTCATCGTGAAAGTGAATGTCCAATGGATACAGTAAACCTCAAGTGCAGCATCGGAATCTAGAACTGGACTCACAGGAAAGGCTTAAAACATAGACACTTAGAAGAGTCAGTCTTCTTTTAGTTAAGTCCACATTGTGCCTTTTGTATTTAATTCCGATGCAATTGCTGTGTTTCATCGTCTAAGCGAAGGTCCAGGGATACAGTAAACCTGAGGAGAAGCATAGGAATCTAAACCTGGTCTCACAGGAAAGGCTCAAAACATAGTCAGTAAGAAGACTCAGTCTTCTTGTGCTTAAGTCTGCATTGTGCCTTTGTATTAAATTCCGATGCGATTTCTGTGTTTCATCGTCAATGTGAACTTGTAAGCGATACAGCAAACTTGCAGTTGTGCATCGAAATCTAAAACTGGTGACAAAGGGAAGGCTCAAACATAGACACTAATTAAGGTCATTTTTCTAGTACTTGAGTCGGCATTGTGCCCTTTGTATTTAATTCCGATGCAACTTCTGTGTTTAATCGTCAATGTGAAGGTGCAATGGATACAGTAAACCTGTAGTAAAGCATCGGAATCTATAACTGGTCTCACAGGAATGGCTCAAAACATAGACTCTAAGAAGAGGCATTCTTCTTGTACTTAGGTCGGCATTGTCCCTTTTGTATTTAATTCCGTTGCAATTTTTGTGATTCATCGTCAAAGTGGAGGTCCAAGGGATACAGTACACCTGAAGTGAAGCATCGGAATCTAAAACTGGTCTCACAGGAAAGCCTCAAATCATAGACACTAAGGGGACTCAGTCTTCTTGTACTTGAGTCGGCATTGTGCATTTTGTATTTAATTCCGATGCAATTTCTGTGATTCATCGTCAAAGTGAAGGTCCAAGGGATACAGTAAACCTGAAGTGAAGCATCAGAATCTAAAACTAGTCTCACACGAAAGGCTCAAAAGTTAGACAGTAAGAAGATTCAGTCTTCTTGTACTTAAGTCGGCATTGTGCCTTTTGTATTTAAATCCGAAGCAATTTCTGTGATTCATCGACAAAGTGAAGCTCCATGGGATACAGTAAACCTGAAGTGAAGCATCGGAATTTAAAACTGGTCTCACAGGAAAGGCTCAAAACATACACGATAAGAAGACTCAGTCTTTTTGTACTTAAGTCATCATTGTGCCCGTTATATTTAATTGCGAGGCAATTTCTGTGTTTCATCGTCAATGTGAACTTCCAAGCGATAGAGAAAAACCTGCAGTTGTGCATCGGATGCTAAAACTAGTGACACAGGAAAAGCTTAAAACATAGACACTAAGAAAGGTCAGTCTGCTTGTACTTATGTCGGCATTGTGCCTTTTGTATTTAGTTCCGATACAATCTCTGTGATTCATCGTCAAAGTGAAGGTCCAAGGGATACAGTAAACCTGAAGATAAGTATCGAAATCTAAAACTGGTCTCACTGGAAAGGCTCAAAGCATAGACACTAAGATGAGTTATTCTTCTTGTACTTATGTCGGCATTGTGCCTTTTGTATTTAATTCCGTTGCAACTTCTGTGTTTCATCGTCAATGTGAAGGTCCAGGGGATACAGTAAACCTGAAGTGAAGCATCGCAATCTAAAAC
Organism: Schistocerca cancellata; assembly: GCF_023864275.1. NCBI lineage: Eukaryota > Metazoa > Arthropoda > Insecta > Orthoptera > Acrididae > Schistocerca > Schistocerca cancellata. The sequence continues at coordinate 57,908,201 of NC_064629.1, read as the reverse complement.
TGGTCTCACAGGAAAGTCTCAAAGCATAGACAGCAAGAAGAGTCAGTCATCATGTACTTATGTCAGCATTGTGCCTTTTGTATTTAATTCGGATGCAATTTCTGTGATTCATCGTTAAACTGGAGGTCCAAGGGATACAGTTTACATGAAGTGAAGCATCGGAATCAAAAAATGGTCAAATAGGAAAAGTTCAAATCATAGACACCAAGAAGACTCAGTGTTCTTGTACTTAAGACGGGATTGGGCCTTTTGTACTTAATTCCGATGCACTTTCTGCTTTTCATCGTCAATGTGAAGGTCCAAGGGATACAATAAACCTGAAGTGAAGCATCGGAATCTAAAACTGGACTCACAGGAAAGGCTCAAAACATAGACTCTAAGATGAGTTAGTCTTCTTGTACATAAGTCGGCATTGTGCCTTTTGTATTTAATTCCGATGCAATTTCTGTGATTCATCGTCAAAGTGGAGGTCCAAGGGATACAGTAAAACTGAAGTGAAGCATCGGAATCTAAATTGGACTTACAAGAAAGGCTCAAACCATAGACACTAAGATGAGTTATTCTTCTTGTACTTAAGTCTTCATTGTGCCTTTTGTATTTAATTCCGATGCAAGATCTGTGTTTCATCGTCAATGTGAAGGTCCAAGGGATACAGTAAACCCGAAGTGAAGCATCGGAATCTAAAACTTGTCTCACAGGAAAGGCTCAAAACATAGACACTAAGAAGAGTCAGTCTTATTGTACTTCGGTCGGCATTGTGCCTTTTGTATGTAATTCCGTTGCTATTTTTGTGACTCATCGTCAAAGTGGAGGTACAAGGGATACAATACACCTGACGTGAAGCATCGGAATCAAAACCTGGTCTCACAGGAAAGGCTCAAAACATAGGTAGTAAGAAGACTCAGTCTTCTTGTACTTAAGTCCACATTGTGCCTTTTGTATTTAATTCCGATTCATTGCTGTGTTTCATCATCAAATTGAAGGTCCAAGGGTTACAGTAAACCTGAAGTGAAGCATCGGAATCTAAAACTGGTCTCACAGGAAAGGCTAAAGCATAGTCTGTAAGAAGACGCAGTCATCTTGTACTTAAGTCCTCATTGTGCCTTTTGTATTTAATTCTGATGCAATTTTTGTGTGTCATCGTCAATGTGAAGGTCCAATCGATACAGTAAACCTGCAATTTTGCATCGGAATCTAAAACTGGTGACACAGGAAAGGCTCAAATCATAGACACTAAGAAAGTCAGTCTTCTTCTACTTACATCGGCATTCTGCCTTTTGTATTTAATTCCGACGCAATTTCTGTATTTCATCGTCAATGTGAACTTCCAAGCGATACAGTAAACCAGCATTTGTGCATCGGAATCTAAAACTGGTGACACAGGAAAGGAGTAAAACATGTTGTTGTTGTTGTTGTGGTCTTCAGTCCTGAGACTGGTTTGATGCAGCTCTCCATGCTACTCTATCCTGCGCAAGCTTCTTCATCTCCCAGTACCTACTGCATCCTACATCCTTCTGAATCTGCTTAGTGTATTCATCTCTTGGTCTACCCCTACGATTTTTACCCTCCACACTGCCCTCCAATACTAAATTGGTGATCCCTTGATGCCTCAGAACATGTCCTATCAACCGATCCCTTCTTCTGGCCAAGTTGTGCCACAAACTTCTCTTCTCCCCAATCCTATTCAATACTTCCTCATTAGTTATGTGACCTACCCATCTAATCTTCAGCATTCTTCTGTAGCACCACATTTCGAGAGCTTCTATTCTCTTCTTGTCCAAACTATTTACCGTCCAGGTTTCACTTCCATACATGGCTACACTCCATACAAATACTTTCAGAAATGACCTCCTGACACACAAATCTATACTCGATGTTAACAAATTTCTCTTCTTCAGAAACGCTTTCCTTGCCATTGCCAGTCTACATTTGATATCCTCTCTACTTCGACCATCATTAATTATTTTGCTCCCCAAATAGCAAAACTCCTTTACTACTTTAAGTGTCTCATTTCCTAATCTAATACCCTCAACATCACCTGACTTAATTCGACTACATTCCATTATCCTCGTTTTGCTTTTGTTGATGTTCATCTTATATCCTTCTTTCAGGACACTGTCCATGCCGTTCAACTGCTCTTCCAAGTCCTTTGCTGTCTCTGACAGAATTACAATGTCATCAGCGAACCTCAAAGTTTTTATTTCTTCTCCATGGATTTTAATACCTACTCCGAATTTTTCTTTTGTTTCCTTTACTGCTTGCTCAATATACAGATTGAATAACATCGGGGAGAGGCTACAACCCTGTCTTACTCCCTTCCCAACCACTGCTTCCCTTTCATGTCCCTCGACTCTTATAACTGCCATCTGGTTTCTGTACAAATTGTAAATAGCCTTTCTCTCCCTGTAATTTACCCCTGCCACCTTTAGAATTTGAAAGAGAGTATTCCAGTCAACATTGTCAAAAGCTTTCTCTAAGTCTACAAATTCTAGAAATGTAGATTTGCCTTTCCTTAATCTTTCTTCTAAGATAAGTCGTAGGGTCAGTATTGCCTCACGTGTTCCAGTATTTCTATGGAATCCAAACTGATCTTCCCCGAGGTCGGCTTCTACTAGTTTTTCCATTCGTCTGCAAAGTATTCGTGTTAGTATTTTGCAGCTGTGGCTTATTAAACTGATTGTTCGGTAATTTTCACATCTGTCAACACCTGCTTTCTTTGGGATTGGAATTATTATATTCTTCTTGAAGTCTGAGGGTATTTCGCCTGTTTCATACATCTTGCTCACCAGATGGTAGAGTTTTGTCAGGACTGGCTCTCCCAAGGCCGTCAGTAGTTCCAATGGAATGTTGTCTACTCCGGGGGCCTTGTTTCGACTCAGGTCTTTCAGTGCTCTGTCAAACTCTTCACGCAGTATCGTATCTCCCCTTTCATCTTCATCTACATCTTCTTCCATTTCCATAATATTTTCCTGAAGTACATCGCCCTTGTATAGACCCTCTATATACTCCTTCCACCTTTCTGCTTTCCCTTCTTTGCTTAGAACTGGGTTTCCATCTGAGCTCTTGATGTTCATACAAGTGGTTCTCTTTTCTCCAAAGGTCTCTTTAATTTTCCTTTAGGCAGTATCTATCTTACCCCTAGTGAGATAAGCCTCTACATCCCTACATTTGTCCTCTAGCCATCCCTGCTTAGCCATTTTGCACTTCCTGTCTATCTCATTTTTGAGACGTTTGTATTCCTTTTTGCCTGCTTCATTTACTGCATTTTTATATTTTCTCCTTTCATCAATTAAATTCAATATTTCTTGTTACCCAAGGATTTCTACTAGCCCTCGTCTTTTTACCTACTTGATCCTCTGCTGCCTTCACTACTTCATCCCTCAGAGCTACCCATTCTTCTTCTACTGTATTTCTTTCCCCCATTCCTGTCAATCGTTCCCTTATGCTCTCCCTGAAACTGTGTACAACCTCTGGTTCATTCAGTTTATCCAGGTCCCATCTTCTTAAATTCCCACCTTTTTGCAGTTTCTTCAGTTTTAATCTACAGGTCACAACCAATAGATTGTGGTCAGAGTCCACATCTGCCCCTGGAAATGTCTTACAATTTAAAACCTGGTTCCTAAATCTCTGTCTTACCATTATATAATCTATCTGATACCTTTTAGTATCTCCAAGGTTCTTCCATGTATACAACCTTCTATCATGATTCTTAAACCAAGTGTTAGCTATGATTAAGTTGTGCTCTGTGCAAAATTCTACCAGCCGGCTTCCTCTTTCATTTCTTACCACCAATCCATAATCACCTACTACATTTCCTTCTCTCCCTTTTCCTACACTCGAATTCCAGTCACCCATGACTATTAAATTTTCGTCTCCCTTCACTATCTGAATAATTTCTTTTATTTCATCACACATTTCTTCAATTTCTTCGTCATCTGCAGAGCTAGTTGGCATATAAACTTGTACTAATGTAGTAGGTGTGGGCTTCGTATCTATCTTGGCCACAATAATGCGTTCACTATGCTGTTTGTAGTAGCTTACCCGCATTCCTATTTTCCTATTCATTATTAAACCTACTCCTGCATTACCCCTATTTGATTTTGTGTTTATAACCCTGTAGTCACCTGACCAGATGTCTTGTTCCTCCTGCCACCGAACTTCACTAATTCCCACTATATCTAACTTTAACCTATCCATTTCCCTTTTTAAATTTTCGAACTTACCTGCCCGATTAAGGGATCAGACATTCCACGCTCCGATCCGTAGAACGCCAGTTTTCTTTCTCCTGATAACGACATCCTCTTGAGTGGTCCCCGCCCGGAGATCCGAATGGGGGACTATTTTACCTCCGGAATATTTTACCCAAGAGGACGCCATCATCATTTAATCATACAGTAAAGCTGCATGCCCTCGGGAAAAATAACGGCCCCTTGCTTTCAGCCGTTCGCAGTACCAGCACAGCAAGGCCGATTTGGTTATTGTTACAGGCCAGATCAGTCAATCATCCAGACTGTTACCCTTGCAACTACTGAAAAGGCTGCTGCCCCTCTTCAGGAACCACACGTTTGTCTGGCCTCTCAACAGATAGCCCTCCGTTGTAGTTGTACCTACGGTACGGCTATCTGTATCGCTGAGACACGCAAGCCTCCCCACCAACGGCAAGGTCTATGGTTCATAGGGGGGGAGTAAAACATAGACACTAAAAAAGTCAGTCCTCTTGTACTTAATTCGGCATTGTGCCTTTTGTATTTAATTCCGATGTAAGTTCTGTGTTTCATCGTCAATGTGAAGGTCCAAGGAATACAGTAAACCTGAAGTGAAGCATCGGAATCTAAATCTGGTCTAACAGGAAAGGCCCAAAACATAGCCACTAACAAGACTAAGTGTTCTTGTATTTAAGATGGGATTGTGCTTTTTGTATTTGATTCCGTTGCACTTTCTGCGTTTCATCGTTAATGTAAAGGTACACAGGATACAGTTAACGTGAAGTGAAGCATCGGAATCTATAACAGGTCTCACAGGAAAGGCTCATAACATAGACACTAAGAAGAGTCAGTCTTCTTGTACTTAGGTTACCATTGTGCCTTTTGTATTTAATTCCGATGCAATTTCTGTGATTCATCGTCAAAGTGAAGGTCCATGGGATACAGTAAAGCTGAAGTGAAGCATCGAAATCTAAAACTGGTCTCACAGGAAAGGATCAAAACATAGACACTAAGATGAGTTAGTCTTCTTGTACTTAAGCCGGCATTGTGCCTTTTGAATTTAATTCCGATGCAATTTCTGTGTTTCATCGTCAAAGAGAAAGTCCAAGGGATATAGTAAACATGAAAAGAAGCATCGGAATCTAAAACTGGTCTCACAGAAAAGGCTCAAAAAATAGACAGTAAGAAGACTCTGTCTTCTTGCACTTAAAACGGCATTGTGCCTTTTGTATTTAATTCCGATGCAATTTCTGTGTTTCATCGTCAATGTGAAGGTCCAAGGAATACAGTAAACCTGAAGTGAAGCATCGGAATCTAAATCTGGTCTAACAGGAAAGGCCCAAAACATAGCCACTAACAAGACTAAGTGTTCTTGTACTTAAGATGGGATTGTGCTTTTTGTATTTGATTCCGTTGCACTTTCTGCGTTTCATCGTTAATGTAAAGGTACACAGGATACAGTTAACGTGAAGTGAAGCATCGGAATCTATAACAGGTCTCACAGGAAAGGCTCATAACATAGACACTAAGAAGAGTCAGTCTTCTTGTACTTAGGTTACCATTGTGCCTTTTGTATTTAATTCCGATGCAATTTCTGTGATTCATCGTCAAAGTGAAGGTCCATGGGATACAGTAAAGCTGAAGTGAAGCATCGAAATCTAAAACTGGTCTCACAGGAAAGGATCAAAACATAGACACTAAGATGAGTTAGTCTTCTTGTACTTAAGCCGGCATTGTGCCTTTTGAATTTAATTCCGATGCAATTTCTGTGTTTCATCGTCAAAGAGAAAGTCCAAGGGATATAGTAAACATGAAGTGAAGCATCGGAATCTAAAACTGGTCTCACAGAAAAGGCTCAAAAAATAGACAGTAAGAAGTCTCTGTCTTCTTGCACTTAAAACGGCATTGTGCCTGTTGTATTTAATTCCGATGCAATATCTGTGTTTCATCGTCAAAGTGAAGGTCTAAGGGATACAGTGAATCTGAAGTGAGGCATCGGAATCTAAAACTGGTGTCACAGGAAAGGCTCAAAACACAGGCAATAAGAAGACACAGTCATCTTGTACTTAAGTCCACATTGTGACTCTTTAATTCCGATGCAATTTCTGTGTTTCATCGTCAAAGTGAAGGTCCAAGCCATACACTAAACCTGGAGTGAAGCATCAGAATCTTAAACTGGTCTCACAGGAAAGGCTCAAAACATTGACAGTAAGGAGACTCAGTCTTCTTGTACTTAAGTCGGCATTGTTCCTTTTGATTTAATTCCTATGCAATTTTTGTGTGTCATCGTCAATGTGAAGGTACAAGGGATATATTAGACCTGAAGTGAAGCATCGGAATCTAAAACTGGTCTCACAGGAAAGGCTCAAATCCTAGACGGTAAGGAGACTCAGTCTTCTTGTACTTAAGTCGGCATTGTGCCTTTTGTATTTAATTCCGATGCAATTTCTGTGTTTCATAGTCAATGTGAAGGTCCAAGGGATACAGTAAACCTGAAGTGAAGCATCGGAATCTAAAAGTGGTCTCACAACAAAGTCTCAAAACATAGACACTAAGAAGGGTCAGTCTTGTTGTACTTATATCGGCATTGTGATTTTGTATTTAGTTCCGATGCAAATTCTCTGTTTCATCGTCAAAGTGAAGGTCCAAGGGATTCAGTAAACATGGGGTGAAGCATCATAATCTAAAACTGGTCTCACAGGAAAGGCTCTAAACATAGACAGTAAGAAGAGTCAGTCTCCTTGTACATAAATCGGCATTGTGCCTTTTGTATTGAAATCCGATGCAATTTTTGTGTGTCATCTCCAATGTGAAGGTCCAAGCGATACAGTAAACCTGCAGTTGTGCATCGGAATCTAAAACTGGTCACACAGGAAAGGCTCAAACATTGACACTAATAGAAGACAGTCTTCTTGTACTAAAGTTGGCATTGTGCCTATTGTATTTAATTCCGATGCAATTATATTGTTTTATCGTCAATGTGAAAGTCCAAGCGATACAGTAAATCTGCAGTTGTGCATCGGAAGCGACAACTGGTGACACAGGAAAGGCTCAAAACATAGACACTAAGGAAGGTCAGTCGTCTTGTACTTAATTCGGCACTGTGCCTTTTGTATTTAATTCTGATTCAATTTTTGTGTGTCATCGTCAATGTGAAGATCCAAGGGATACAGTAAACCTGAAGTGAAGCATCGGAATGTAAAACTGGTGTCACAGGAAAGGCTCAAATCATAGACAATAAGAAGATTCAGTCTTCTTGTACTTAAGTCGGTCATGTGCCGTTTGTATTTAATTCCAATGCAATTTTTGTGTTTTAACGTCAATGTGAAGGCCTAAGGGATACAGTAAACCTGAAGTGAAGCATCGGAATCTAAAACTGGTCTCACAGGAAAGGCTCAATCGTAAGACAGTAAGAACACTCAGTCTACTTGTACTTAGGTTGGCATTGTGCCTTTTGTATTTAATTCCGATGCAATTTTTGTGATTCATCGATAAAGTGAAGCTCCATGGGATACAGTAAACCTGAAGTGAAGCATCGGAATTTAAAACTGGTCTCACAGGAAAGGCTCAAAACATTGACACTAAAATGGGTTAGTCTTCTTGTACTTAAGTCGGCATTGTGATTTTTGTATTTAATTCCGATGCAATTTCTGTGTTTCATCGTCAAAGTGGAGATCCAAGGGATACAGTACACATGATATGAAGCATCTGAATCTAAAACTGGTCACACAGTAATGGCTCAAAACATAGACACTAAGGAGACTCAGTCTTCGTGAACTTAAGACGGCATTGTGCCTTTTGTATTTAATTCCGATGCAATTTCTGTCTTTCATCGTCAATGTGAAGGTCCAAGGCATACAGTAAACCTGGAGTGAAGCATCAGAATCTGAAACTGGTCTCACAGGAAAGGCTCAAAGCATAGACAGTAAGAAGACTCAGTTTTCTTTTACTTAAGTCGGCATTGGGCCTTTTGTATTTAATTCCGATGCAATTTCTGTGTATCATCGACAAAGTGAAGGTCTAAGGGATACAGTGAACCTGAAGTGAAGCATTGGAATCTAAAACTGGTGTCGCAGGAAAGGCTCAAGGAATACACAATAAGAAGACTCAGTCTTCCTGTACTTAAGTCGACATTGTGCCTTTTGTATTTAATTCCGATGCAATTTCCCTTGTTTCATCGTCAGTGTGCACGTCCAAGGGATACAGTAAATCTGTAGTGAAGCATCGGAATCTAAAACTGGTCTCACTGGAAAGGCTCAAATCATAGACACTAGGATGACTCAGTCTTCTTGTACTTATATCGTCAAGGTGCCTTTTGTATTTAATTCCGATGCAATTTCTGTGTTTCATCGTCAATGTGAAGGTCCAAGATATACATTAAACCTCAAGTGAAGCATCAGAATCGATAACTTGTCTTACAGGAAAGGCTCATAACTTAGACAGTAAGAAGAATCAGTCTTCTTGTACTTAAGTCGACATTGTGCCTTTTTTATTTATTTCCGATGCAATTTTGTGTTTCATCGTCAAATGAAGGTCCACGGGAGACAGTAAACCTGAAGTGAAGCATAAGAATCTAAAACTGGTGTCACAGGAAAGGCTCAAAACACAGGCAATAAGAAGACACAGTCTTCTTGTACTTAAGTCCACAAAGACTCAAAGCATACACAGTAAGAAGAATCTGTTTTCTTGTACTTAAGTCGGCATTGTGCCTTTTGTATTTAATTCCGATGCAATTTCTGTGTTTCATCGTCAAAGTGAAGGTCTAAGGGATTCAGTGAACCTGACGTGAAGCCTTGGAATCTAAAACTGGTGTCGCAGGAAAGGCTCAAAACATACACAATAAGAGGACTCAGTCTTCTTGTACTTAAATGATCATTGTGCCCGTTGTATTTAAGTCCGATGCAATTTCTATGTTTCATCGTCAATGTGAAGGTCAAAGTGGTACAGTAAACCTGAAGTGAAGCATCAGAATCTAAAACTGGTCTCGCAGGAAAGGCTCAAATCAAAGACAGTAAGTAGAGTCATTCTTCTTGTTCTTAAGTCGGCATTGTGCCTTTTGTATTTAATTCCGATGCAATTTCTGTGTTTCATCGACAGTGTGAAGGTCCATGGGATACAGTAAACCTGTAGTGAAGCATCGGAATCTAAAACTGGTCTCACAGGAAAGGCTCTAATCATAGACACCAGGATGTCTCAGTCTTCTTGTATTTATATCGTGAATGTGCCTTTTGTATTTAATTCCGATGCAATTTCTGTGTTTCATCGTCAATGTGAAGGACCAAGGGATACAGTAAACCTGCAGTTGTGCATCGGAATCTAAAACTGGTGACGCAGGAAAGGCTCAAAACTTAGACACTCACAGGAAAGGCTCAAAACATAGACACTAAGATGGGTTAGTCTTCTTGTAATTAAGTCGGCATTGTGCCTTTTGTATTTAATTCCGATCCAATTTCTGTGTTTCATCGTCAAAGTGGTGATCCAAGGGATACAGTACACATGAAGTGATGCATCTGAATCTAAAACTGGTCACAGAGGAAAGGCTGTAAACATAGACACTAAGGAGACTCAGTCTTCTTGTACTTAAGTCGGCATTGTGCCTTTTGTATTTAATCCCGATGCAATTTCTGTGTTTCATCGTCAATGTGAAGGTCCAAGGGATACAGTAAACCTGTAGTGAAGCATTGGAAACTATAACTGGTCTCACAACAAAGTCTCAAAGCATAGACACTAAGAAGGGTCAGTCTTGTTGTACTTATTTCGGCATTGTGCTTTTGTATTTAATTCCGATGCAATTTCTGTGTTTCGTCGTCAGTGTGAAGGTCCAAGGGATACAGTAAACCTGAAGTGATGCATCAGGACCTAATACTGGTTTCACAGGAAAGGTCCTAAACATAGACAGTTAGAAGAGTCAGTCTTCTGGTACATAAATCGGCATTGTGCCTTTTGTATTTAAATCCGATGCAATTATTGTGTGTCATCGTCAATGTGAAGGTCCAAGCGATACAGTAAACCTGCAGTTGTGCATCGGAATCTAAAACTGGTCACACATGAAAGGCTCAAACATAGACACTAAGGAAGGTCAGTCGTCTTGTACATAATTCGGCATTGAGAATTTTGTATTTAATTCCGATGCAATTTCTGTGTTTCATCGTCAATGTGAAGTCAAAGGGGTACAGTAAACGTGAAGTGAAGCATCGGAATCTAAAACTGGTCTCACAGGAAAGGCTCAAATCATAGACAGTATGAAGAGTCAGTCTTCTTGTACTGTAGTCGGCATTGTGCCTTTTGTATTTAATTCCGAAGCAATTTCTGTGTTTCATCGTCAGTGTGAAGGTCCAAGGGATACAGTAAACCAATAGTGAAGAATCGGTATCTAAAACTGGTCACACAGTAAAGGCTAAAAACATAGACACTAACAGAAGTCAGTCTTCTTGTACTTAAGTCGGCATTGTGAATTTTGTATTTAATTCCGATGCAATTTCTGTGTTTTATCTACAAAGTGAAGGTCCAAGGGATACGGTAAACCTCAAGTGAAGCATCAGGACCTAAAACTGGTTTTACAGGTAGGTCCTAAACATAGAAAGTTAGAAGAGGCAGTCTTCTTGTACATAAATCGGCATTGTGCCATTGTATTTAATTCCGATGCAATTTCTGAGTTTCATCGTCAGTGTGAAGGTCTAAGCGATACTGTATACCTGCAGTTGTGTATCGGAATCTAAAACGGGTGACACAGGAAAGGCTCAAAGCATTGACACCAAGGAAGGTTAGTCTTCTTGTACTTAAGTCGGCATTGTGCTTTTTGTATGTAATTCCGATGCAATTTCTGTGTTTCATCGTCAATGTGAAGGTCCAAGGGACACAGTAAACCTGTAGTGAAGCATCGGAATCTATAACTGGTCTCACAAAAAAGTCTCAAATCATAGACACTAATAAGGGTCAGTTTTGTTGTACTTATATCGGCATTGTGCCTTTTGTATTTAATTCCGATGCAATTTCTGTGTTTCATCGTTAAAGTGAAGGTCCAAGGGATACAACAATCCTGGAGTGAAGCATCAGAATCTAAAACTGGTCTCACAGGAAAGGCTCAAAGCATAGACAGAAAGAAGACCCAGTTTTCTTGTATTTAAGTCGGCATTGTGCCTTTTGTGTTTCATTCGGATGCAATTTCTGTGTTTCATCGTCAATGTGAAGGTCAAAGTGATACAGTAAACCTGAAGTGAAGCATCAGAATCTAAAACTGGTGTCGCAGGAAAGGCTCAAATGATAGACAGTAAGAAGAGTCAGTCTTCTTGTACTTAAGTCGGCATTGAGCCTTTTGTATTTAATTCCGATGCAATTTATGTGTTTCATCGTCAGTGTGAAGGTCCAAGGGATACAGTAAACCCGTAGTGAAGCATCGGAATCTAATACTGGTCTCAGAGGAGAGGCTCAAATCATAGACACTAGGATGACTCAGTCTTCTTGTACTTACATCGTCAAGGTGTCTTTTGTATTTAATTACGATGCAATTTCTGTGTTTCATCGTCAATGTGAAGGTCCAAGACATACATTAAACCTCAAGTGAAGCATCGGAATCTACAACTGGTCATACAGCAAAGGCTCAAAACATAGACACTAAGAAGAGTCAGTCTTCGTGTACTTAAGTCCACACTATGCCTTTTTTATTTATTTCCGATGCAATGTTGTGTTTTATCGTCAAATGAAGGTCCACGGGAGACAGTGAACCTGAAGTGAAGCATCGGATTCTAAAACTGGTCTCACCGGAAAGGCTGAAATCATAGACAGTAAGAAGACTCAGTCTTCTTGTACTTAAATCAGCATTGTGCCTTTTGTATTAAATTCCGATGGAATTTCTGTGTTTCATCGTCAAAGTGAAGGTCCAAGGGATACAGTAAACCTGTAGTGAAGCATCGGAACCTAAAACTGGTCTCACAGGAAAGGCTCTAAACATAGACAGTAAGAAGACTCAGTCTTCTTGCAGATTAATCGGCATTGCGCCTTTTGTATTTAATTCCGATGCAATTTCTGTGTTTCATCATCAATGTGGAGGTCTAAGGGATACAGTGAACCTGAAATGAAGGATCAGAATCTAAAGCTGGTGTCACAGGAAAGGCTCAAATCCTAGACAATAAGAAGACTCACTCCTCTTGTACTTAAGTCGGCATCTTGACTTCTGTATTTAAATCCGATGCAAATTTTGTGTGTCATCGTCAATGTGAAGGTCCAAGCGATACAGTAAACCTGCAGTTGTGCATCGGAATCTAAAACTGGTGACACAGGAAAGGCTCAAATCATAGACACTAAGGAAGGTCAGTCGTCTTGTACTTAATTCGGCATTGTGCCTTTTGTATTTAATTCCGATGCAATTTTTGTGTGTCATCGTCAATGTGAAGGTCCAAGGGATGCAGTAAACCTGTAGTGAAGCATCGGAATCTATAACTGGTCTCACAAAAAAGTCTCAAATCATAGACACTAATAAGGGTCAGTTTTGTTGTACTTATATCGGCATTGTGCCTTTTGTATTTAATTCCGATGCAATTTCTGTGTTTCATCGTTAAAGTGAAGGTCCAAGGGATACAACAATCCTGGAGTGAAGCATCAGAATCTAAAACTGGTCTCACAGGAAAGGCTCAAAGCATAGACAGAAAGAAGACCCAGTTTTCTTGTATTTAAGTCGGCATTGTGCCTTTTGTGTTTAATTCGGATGCAATTTCTGTGTTTCATCGTCAATGTGAAGGTCAAAGTGATACAGTAAACCTGAAGTGAAGCATCAGAATCTAAAACTGGTGTCGCAGGAAAGGCTCAAATGATAGACAGTAAGAAGAGTCAGTCTTCTTGTACTTAAGTCGGCATTGAGCCTTTTGTATTTAATTCCGATGCAATTTATGTGTTTCATCGTCAGTGTGAAGGTCCAAGGGATACAGTAAACCCGTAGTGAAGCATCGGAATCTAATACTGGTCTCAGAGGAGAGGCTCAAATCATAGACACTAGGATGACTCAGTCTTCTTGTACTTACATCGTCAAGGTGTCTTTTGTATTTAATTACGATGCAATTTCTGTGTTTCATAGTCAATGTGAAGGTCCAAGACATACATTAAACCTCAAGTGAAGCATCGGAATCTACAACTGGTCATACAGCAAAGGCTCAAAACATAGACACTAAGAAGAGTCAGTCTTCGTGTACTTAAGTCCACACTATGCCTTTTTTATTTATTTCCGATGCAATGTTGTGTTTTATCGTCAAATGAAGGTCCACGGGAGACAGTGAACCTGAAGTGAAGCATCGGATTCTAAAACTGGTCTCACCGGAAAGGCTGAAATCATAGACAGTAAGAAGACTCAGTCTTCTTGTACTTAAGTCAGCATTGTGCCTTTTGTATTAAATTCCGATGGAATTTCTGTGTTTCATCGTCAAAGTGAAGGTCCAAGGGATACAGTAAACCTGTAGTGAAGCATCGGAACCTAAAACTGGTCTCACAGGAAAGGCTCTAAACATAGACAGTAAGAAGACTCAGTCTTCTTGCAGAATAATCGGCATTGCGCCTTTTGTATTTAATTCCGATGCAATTTCTGTGTTTCATCATCAATGTGGAGGTCTAAGGGATACAGTGAACCTGAAATGAAGGATCAGAATCTAAAGCTGGTGTCACAGGAAAGGCTCAAATCCTAGACAATAAGAAGACTCACTCTTCTTGTACTTAAGTCGGCATCTTGACTTCTGTATTTAAATCCGATGCAAATTTTGTGTGTCATCGTCAATGTGAAGGTCCAAGCGATACAGTAAACCTGCAGTTGTGCATCGGAATCTAAAACTGGTGACACAGGAAAGGCTCAAATCATAGACACTAAGGAAGGTCAGTCGTCTTGTACTTAATTCGGCATTGTGCCTTTTGTATTTAATTCCGATGCAATTTTTGTGTGTCATCGTCAATGTGAAGGTCCAAGGGATGCAGTATACCTGAAGTGAAGCATCGGAATCTAAATCTGGTCTCACAGGATAGGCTCAATCATAAGACAGTAAGAACACTCAGTCTTCTTGAACTGATGTCGGCATTGTGCCTTTTGTATTTAATTCCGATGCAATTTCTGTGTTTCATCGTCAATGTGAAGGTCCAAGGGATGCAGTATACCTGAAGTGAAGCATCGGAATCTAAATCTGGTCTCACAGGAAAGGCTCAATCATAAGACAGTAAGAACACTCAGTCTTCTTGTACTTAGGCCGGTATTGTGCCTTTTGTATTTAATTCCGATGCAATTACTGTGATTCATCGTCAAAGCGAAGCTCCATAGGATACAGTAAACCTGAAGTGATGCATCGGAATTTAAAACTGGTCTCACAGGAAAGGCTCAAAACATGGACACTAAGATGGGTTAGTCTTCTTGTAATTAAGTCGGCATTGTGCCTTTTGTATTTAATTCCGATCCAATTTCTGTATTTCATCGTCAAAGTGGTGATCCAAGGGATACAGTACACATGAAGTGAAGCATCTGAATCTAAAACTGGTCACAGAGGAAAGGCTGAAAACATAGACACTAAGGAGACTCAGTCTTCTTGTACTTAAGTCGGCATTGTGCCTTTTGTATTTAATCCCGATGCAATTTCTGAGTTTCATCGTCAATGGGAAGGTCCAAGGGATACAGTAAACGTGTAGTGAAGCATTGGAATCTATAACTGGTCTCACAACAAAGTCTCAAAGCATAGACACTAAGAAGGGTCAGTCTTGTTGTACTTATTTCGGCATTGTGCTTTTGTATTTAATTCCGATGCAATTTCTGTGTTTCATCGTCAGTGTGAAGGTCCAAGGGATACAGTAAACCTGAAGTGATGCATCAGGACCTAAAACTGGTTTCACAGGAAAGGTCCTAAACATAGACAGTTAGAAGAGTCAGTCTTCTGGTACATAAATCGGCATTGTGCCTTTTGTATTTAAATCCGATGCAATTATTGTGTGTCATCGTCAATGTGAAGGTCCAAGCGATACAGTAAACCTGCAGTTGTGCATCGGAATCTAAAACTGGTCACACATGAAAGGCTCAAACATAGACACTAAGGAAGGACAGTCGTCTTGTACATAATTCGGCAATGTGAATTTTGTATTTAATTCCGATGCAATTTCTTTGTTTCATCGTCAATGTGAAGTCAAAGGGGTACAGTAAACATGAAGTGAAGCATCGAAATCTAAAAACTGGACTCACAGGAAATGCTCAAATCATAGACAGTATGAAGAGTCAGTCTTCTTGTACTGTAGTCGGCATTGTGCCTTTAGTATTTAATTCCGAAGCAATTTCTGTGTTTCATCGTCAGTGTGAAGGTCCAAGGGATACAGTAAACCAATAGTGAAGAATCGGTATCTAAAACTGGTCACACAGTAAAGGCTAAAACATAGACACTAACAGAAGTCAGTCTTCTTGTACTTAAGTCGGCATTGTGCATTTTGTATTTGATTCCGATGCAATTTCTGTGTTTTATCGACAAAGTGAAGGTCCAAGGGATACGGTAAACCTCAAGTGAAGCATCAGGACCTAAAACTGGTTTCACAGGTAGGTCCTAAACATAGAAAGTTAGAAGAGGCAGTCTTCTTGTACATAAATCGGCATTGTGCCATTGTATTTAATTCCGATGCAATTTCTGAGTTTCATCGTCAGTGTGAATGTCTAAGCGATACTGTATACCTGCAGTTGTGTATCGGAATCTAAAACGGGTGACACAGGAAAGGCTCAAAGCATTGACACCAAGGGGAAGGTTAGTCTTCTTGTACTTAAGTCGGCATTGTGATTTTTGTATGTAATTCCGATGCAATTTCTGTGTTTCATCGTCAATGTGAAGGTCAAAGTGAAACAGTAAACCTGAAGTGAAGCATCAGAATCTAAAACTGGTGTCGCAGGAAAGGCTCAAATGATAGACAGTAAGAAGAGTCAGTCTTCTTGTACTTAAGTCGGCATTGAGCCTTTTGTATTTAATTCCGATGCAATTTATGTGTTTCATCGTCAGTGTGAAGGTCCAAGGGATACAGTAAACCCGTAGTGAAGCATCGGAATCTAATACTGGTCTCAGAGGAGAAGTTCAAATCATAGACACTAGGATGACTCAGTCTTCTCGTACTTACATCGTCAAGGTGTCTTTTGTATTTAATTACGATGCAATTTCTGTGTTTCATCGTCAATGTGAAGGTCCAAGACATACATTAAACCTCAAGTGAAGCATCGGAATCTACAACTGGTCATACAGCAAAGGCTCAAAACATAGACACTAAGAAGAGTCAGTCTTCGTGTACTTAAGTCCACACTATGCCTTTTTTATTTATTTCCGATGCAATGTTGTGTTTTATCGTCAAATGAAGGTCCACGGGAGACAGTGACCCTGAAGTGAAGCATCGGATTCTAAAACTGGTCTCACCGGAAAGGCTGAAATCATAGACAGTAAGAAGACTCAGTCTTCTTGTACTTAAGTCAGCATTGTGCCTTTTGTATTAAATTCCGATGGAATTTCTGTGTTTCATCGTAAAAGTGAAGGTCCAAGGGATACAGTAAACCTGTAGTGAAGCATCGGAACCTAAAACTGGTCTCACAGGAAAGGCTCTAAACATAGACAGTAAGAAGACTCAGTCTTCTTGCAGATTAATCGGCATTGCGCCTTTTGTATTTAATTCCGATGCAATTTCTGTGTTTCATCATCAATGTGGAGGTCTAAGGGATACAGTGAACCTGAAATGAAGGATCAGAATCTAAAGCTGGTGTCACAGGAAAGGCTCAAATCCTAGACAATAAGAAGACTCACTCTTCTTGTACTTAAGTCGGCATCTTGACTTCTGTATTTAAATCCGATGCAAATTTTGTGTGTCATCGTCAATGTGAAGGTCCAAGCGATACAGTAAACCTGCAGTTGTGCATCGGAATCTAAAACTGGTGACACAGGAAAGGCTCAAATCATAGACGCTAAGGAAGGTCAGTCGTCTTGTACTTAATTCGGCATTGTGCCTTTTGTATTTAATTCAGATGCAATTTTTGTGTGTCATCGTCAATGTGAAGGTCCAAGGGATGCAGTATACCTGAAGTGAAGCATCGGAATCTAAATCTGGTCTCACAGGATAGGCTCAATCATAAGACAGTAAGAACACTCAGTCTTCTTGAACTGATGTCGGCATTGTGCCTTTTGTATTTAATTCCGATGCAATTTCTGTGTTTCATCGTCAATGTGAAGGTCCAAGGGACACAGTAAACCTGTAGTGAAGCATCGGAATCTATAACTGGTCTCACAAAAAAGTCTCAAAACATAGACACCAAGAAGGGTTAGTCTTGTTGTACTTATATCGGCATTGTGCATTCTGTATTTAATTCCGATGCAATTTCAGTGTTTGATCGTCAGTGTGAAGGTCCAAGGGATACAGTAAACCTGTAGTGAAGCATCGGAATCTAAATCTGGTCTGACAGGAAAGGCTCAAATCATAGACCCTAGGATGACTCAGTCTTCTTGTACTTATATCTTCAAGGTGCCTTTTGTATTGAAGTCCGATGCAATTTCTGTGTTTCATCGTCAATGTGAAGGTCCAAGAGATACGTTAAACCTCAAGGGAAGCATCGGAATGTAAAACTGGTGACACAGGAAAGGCTCAAAACACAATGCAGTAAGAAGACTCAGTCTTCTTGTACTTAAGTTGGCATTGTGCTTTTGTAATTAATTCCGATGCAATTACTGTGTTTCATCGTCAAAGTGAAGGTCCAAGGGATGCAGTAAACATGAAGTAAAGCATCGGAATTTAAAACTGGTCTCACAGGAGAGGCTCAAAACATAGACACTAAGAAGAGTATGTCTTCTTGTACAAAAGTCAGCATTGTGCCTTTTGTATTTAATTCCGATGCAATTTCTGTGTTTTATCGTCAAACTGTAGGTCTAAGGGATACAGTGAAATTGAAGTGAAGCATCGGAAACTAAAACTGGTGTCACAGGAAAAGCTAAAAACATAGACAATAAGAAGCCTTAGTCCTCATGTACTTAAGTCGGCATTGTGAATTTTGTGTTTAAATCCAATGCAATTTTTGTGTGTCGTCGTCAATGTGAAGGTCCAAGCGATACAGTAAACCTGCAGTTGTGCTTCGGAATCTAAAACTGGTCACACAGGAAAGGCTGAAATCATAGACACTAAGAGAAGTCAGTCTTCTTGTACTTAAATCGGCATTGTTCCTATTGTATTTAATTCCGATGCAATATCTGTGTTTCATCGTCAATGTGAAGGTCCAAGCGATACAGTAAACCTGCAGTTGTGCATCGGGATCTAAAACTGGTGACACAGGAAAGGCTCAAAACTTAGACACTAAGGAAGGTCAATCGTCTTGTACTTAATTCGGCATTGTGCCTTTTGTATTTAATTCCAATGCAATTTCTGTGTTTCATCTTCAAAGTGAAAGTTCAAGGGATACTGTAAACATGAAGTGAAGCATCGGAGTCTAAAACTGGTCTCACAGGAAAGGTTCAAAACATAGACAGTAATAAGACTCTGTCTTCTTGTACTTAAGTCGGCATTGTGCCTTTTGTATTTAATTCCGATGCAATCTCTGTGTTTCACAGTAAATGTGAAGGTCCAAGGGACACAGTAAACCTGAAGTGAAGCATCGGAATCTAAAACTGGTCTCACAGGAAAGGCTCAAAACATAGAGAGTAAGAAAAGTCAGTCTTCTTGAACCTAAGTCGGCATTGTGAATTTTGTATTTAATTACGATGCTATTTCTGTGTTTCATCGTGAGTGTGACGTTCCAAGGGATACAGTAAACCTGCAGCTGTGCATCGGAATCTAAAACTGGTGACACAGGAATGGCTCAAAACTTAGACACTAAGGAAGGTCAATCGTCTTGTACTTAATTCGGCATTGTGCCTTTTGTATTTAATTCCAATGCAATTCTTGTGTGTCATCGTCAAAGTGGAGGTCCAAGGGATATAGTACACATGAAGTGAAGCATCTGAATCTAAAACCGGTCAAGGCTCAAAACATAGACAGTAAGTAGACACAGTCTTCTTGTACTTAAGTGTGCATTGTGCCATTTGTATTTAATTCCGATGCAATTTCTGAGTTTCATCGTCAATGTGAAGGTCCAAGTGATACAGTACATCTGTAGTGAAGCATCGGAATCTATAACTGGTCTCACAAAAAGTCTCAAAAATAGACACTAAGAAGGGTTAGTCTTGTTGTACTTATATCGGCATTGCGCCTTTTGTATTTAATTCCGACGCAATTTCTGTGTATCATCGTCAAAGTGATGGTCCAAGGGATACAGTAAACCTGGAGTGAAGCATCAGAATCTAAAACTGGTCTCACAGCAAATACTCAAAACATACACAGTAAGAAGACTCAGTTTTCTTGTACTTAAGTCGGCATTGTGCCTTTTGTATTTAATTCCAATGCAATTTCTGTGTTTCATCTTCAAAGTGAAAGTCCAAGGGATACAGTAAACATGAAGTGAAGCATCGGAGTCTAAAACTGGTCTCACAGGAAAGGTTCAAAACATAGACAGTAATAAGACTCTGTCTTCTTGTACTTAAGTCGGCATTGTGCCTTTTGGATTTAATCCGATGCAATTTCTTTGTTTCATCGTCAAAGTGAAGGTCTAAGGGATACAGTGAACCTGAAGTGAAGCATTGGAATCAAAAACTGGTGTCGCAGGAAAGGCTCAAAGCATACACAATAAGCAGACTCAGTCTTCTTGTACTTAAGTCGACATTGTGCCTTTTTTATTTATTTCCGATGCAATTTTGTGTTTCATCGTCAAAAGAAGGTCCACGGGAGACAGTAAACATGAAGTGAAGCATCAGAATCTAAAACTGGTCTCACAGGAAAGGCTCAAAAAATAGACAGTAAGAAGACTCAGTCTTCTTGTACTTAAGTCGGCATTGAGCCTTTTGTTTTTAAGTCCGATTAATTTCTTTGTTTCATCGTCAAAGTGAAGGTCCAATCGATACAGTAAACCTGCAGTTGTGCATCGGAATCTAAAACTGGTCACACAGGGTAGGTTCAAAACATAGACACTAAGAGAAGTCAGTCTTCTTGTACTTAAGTCGGCATTGTGCCTATTGTATTTAATTCCGATGCAATTTCTGTGTTTCATCGTCAATGTGAAGGTCCAAGGGATACAGTAAACCTGCAGTAGTGCATCGGGATCTAAAACTGGTGACACAGGATTGGCTCAAATCATAGACACTAAGGAAGGTCAGTCATATTGTACTTAATTCGGCATTGTGCCTTTTGTATTTAATTCCGATGCAATATCTGTGATTCATCGTCAAAGTGAAGGTCCAAGGGATACAGTAAACCTGAAGTGAAGCATCAGAATCTAAAACTGGTCTCACACGAAAGGCTCAAAAGTTAGACAGTAAGAAGATTCAGTCTTCTTGTACTTAAGTCGGCATTGTGCCTTTTGTATTTAATTGCGTTGCAATTTCTGTCTTTCATCGTCACTGTGAAGGTCCAAGCGATACAGAAAACCTTAAGTGAAGAATCGGAATCTAAAACTGGTCACACAGGAAAGGCTCAAACATAGACACTAAGAAGCGTCAGCCTTCTTGCACTTATTTCGGCAATGTGCCTTTTGTATTTACTTGCGATGCTATTTGTGTGTTTCATCGTCAATGTGAATGTCCAAGGGATACAGTAAACCTGGAGTGAAGTATCAGAATATAAAACTGGTCTCACAGGAACGGCTCAAGGACATAGACAGTAAGAAGACTCAGTCTTCTTGTACTTAAGTCGGCATTGCGCTTTTGTATTTAAATCCGATGCAATTTCTGTGTTTCATCGTAAAAGTGAAGGTCCAAGGGATACAGTAATCCTGAAGTGAAGCATCGGAATCTAAAACTGGTCACACAGGAAAGGCTCAAAACATAGACACTAAGAAGAGTCAGCCTTCTTGTACTTATTTCGGCATTGTGTCTTTTGTATTCACTTCCGATGCAATTTCTGTGTTTCATTGTCAAATTGAATGTCCAAGGGATACAGCAAACTTGGAGTGAAGTATCAGAATCAAAAACTGGGCTCACAGGAACGGCTCAAAACATAGACAGTAAGAAGACTCAGTCTTCTTGTACTTAAGTCGGCATTGTGCTTTTGTATTTAAATCCGATGCAATTTCTGTGTTTCATTGTAAAAGTGAAGGTCCAAGGGATACAGTAAACCTGAAGTGAAGCATCGGGGTCTAAAACTGGTTACACAGGAAAGGCTCAAAACATAGAGACTAAGAAGAGTCAGTCTTCTTGCACTTATATCGGCATTGTGCCTTTTGTATTTACTTCCGATGCTATTTCTGTGTTTCATCGTCAATGTGAAGGGCCAAGGGATACAGTAAACCTGGAGTCAAGTATCAGAATCTAAAACTGGTCCCACAGGAAAGGCTCAAAGCATAGAAACTAAGAAGAGTCAGTCTTCTTGTACATAAGTCAGCATTGTGCCATTTGTTTTAATTCCGATGCAATATCTGTGTTTCATCGTCAAAATTGAGGTCTTAGGGATACAGTGAAACTGAGGTGAAGCATCGGAGTCTACAACTGGTGTCACAGGAAAGGCTAAAAACATAGACAATAAGAAGACTCAGTCTGCATGTACTTAAGTCGGCATTGTGCCTTTTGTATTGAATTCCGATGCAATTTCTGTTTTCCATCGTCAAAGATAAGGTCTAAGGGATACAGTGAACCTGAAGTGAAGCATCGTAAACTAAAACTGGTGTCACAGGAAAGGCTCAAAACATAGACAATAAGAAGACTCAGTCTTCTTTTATTTAAGTCGGCATTGTGCCTTTGGTATTTAATTCCGATGCAATTTCTCTGTTTCATCGGCAACTTGAAGGTCCAAGGTAACCAATAAACGTGGAGGGAAGCATCACAATCTAAAACTGGTCTCACAGGAGGGGTTCAAAGCACAGGCAGTAACAAGACTCAGTCTTCTTGTACTTAAGTCTGCATTGTGCCTTTTGTATTTAATTCCGATGCAATTCTGTGTTTCATCGTCAAAGTGAAGGTCCAAGGGATACAGTAAAACTGAGGTGAAGCATCGGAATCTAAAACTGGTCTCACAGGAAAGGCTCAAAGCATAGACAGTAAGAAGACTCAGTCTTTTTGTACATAAGTTGGCATTGTGACTTTTGTATTTAATTCCGATGCAATTTCTGTTTTTCATCGTCAAAGATAAGGTCTAAGGGATACAGTGAACCTGAAGTGAAGCATCGTAAACTAAAACTGGTGTCACAGGAAAGGCTCAAAACATAGACAATAAGAAGACTCAGTCTTCTTTTACTTAAGTCGGCATTGTGCCTTTGGTATTTAATTCCGTTGCAATTTCTGTGTTTCATCGTCGAAGTGAAGGTCCAAGGGATTCAGTAAACCTGAAGTGAAGCATCGGAATCTAATACTGGACGCACAGGAAAGGCTCAAAACATAGACAGTAAGATGATTCAGTCTCCTTGTAGTTAAGACGGTATTATGCCTTTTGTATTTAATTCCGATGCAATCTCTGTGTTTCATAGTAAATGTGAAGGTCCAAGGGACATAGTAAACCTGAAGTGAAGCATCGGAATCTAAAACTGGTCTCACAGGAAAGGCTCAAAACATAGAGAGTAAGAAAAGTCAGTCTTCTTGAACCTAAGTCGGCATTGTGAATTTTGTATTTAATTACGATGCTATTTCTGTGTTTCATCGTGAATGTGACGTTCCAAGGGATACAGAAAAACCTGCAGCTGTGCATCGGAATCTAAAACTAGTGACACAGGAAAGGCTCAAAACTTAGACACTAAGAAAAGTCACTCTTCTTGTACTTAAGTCGGCATTGTGCCTTTTGTTTTTAATTCCGATGCATTTTCTGTGTTTCTTCGTCAAAGTAGAGGTCTAAGTGATACGGGTAACCTGAAGTGAAGCATCGGAATCTAAAACTGGTCTCACAGGAAAGGCTCAAAACACAGACAGTAAGAAGACTCAGTCTTCTTGTACTTAAGACTGCACTGTGTATTTTGTATTTAATTCCGATGGAATTTCTTTGTTTCATCGACAAAGTGAAAGTCCAAGGGATACAGTAAATATGAAATGATGCATCGGAATTTAAACTGGTCTCTCAGCAACGGCTCATATCATAGACAGTAAGAAGACTCTATCTTCTTGCACATTAGAGAGCATTGTGCCTTTTGTATTTAATTCCGATTCATTATCTGAGTTTCATCGTCAAACTGAAGGTCTAAGGGATACAGTGAACCTGAAGTGTAGCATCGGAAACTACAACTGGTGTCACAGGAAAGGCTCAAAACATAGACAATAAGAAGTCTCAGTATTCTTCTACTTTAGTCGGCATTGTGCTTTTTGTATTTAATTCCGATGCATTTTCTGTATTTTTAATCGTCAATATGAAGGTCAAAGGGATACAGTACACCTGAAGTGAAACATCGGAATCTAAAACTGGTCTCACAGGAAAGGCTCAATCATAAGGCAGTTAGAAGACTCGGTCTTCTTCTACTTAGGTCGGGATTGTGCCTTTTGTATTTAATTCCGATGCAATTTCTGTGACTCATTGTCAAAATGAAGGTCCATGGGATACAGTAAACCTGAAGTGATGCATCGGAATCTAAATTGGTCTCACAGGAAAGGCTCAAAACATAGACAATAAGGAGACTCAGTCTTCTTGTACTTAAGTCGGCATTGTGCCTTTTGTATTTAAATCCGATGCAATTTCTGCGTTTCATCATCAATGTGAAGGTCCAAGGGATACAGTAAATCTGTAGTGAAGCATCGGAATCTATAACTGGTCTCACAAAAAGTCTCAAAACATAGACACAAAGAAGGGTTAGTCTTGTTGTACTTATATCGACATTGCGCCTTTTGTATTTAATTCCGATGCAATTTCTGTGTTTCATCGTCAAAGTGAAGGTCCAAGGGATACTGTAAACCTGAAGTTAAGCATTGGAATGGAAAACTGGTGTCGCAGGAAAGGCTTAAAACGTACACAATAAGAAGACTCAGTCTTCTTGTACTTAAGTCATCATTGTGCCCGGTGTATTTAATTCCGATGCAATTTCTGTGCTTTATCGTTAATGTGAAGGTGAACGGGTTACAGTAAACCTGAAGTGAAGCATTAGAATCGAAAACTGGTCTCACAGGAAAGGCTCAAAACATAGACACTAAGAAGAGTCAGTCTTCTTGTACTTAAGTCGGCATTGTGCCTTTTGTATTTAATTCCGATGCAATTTCTGTGTTTCATCGTCAAGGTGAAGGTCCAAGGGATTCAGTAAACCTGAAGTGAAGCATCGGAATCTAAAACTGGTCTCACAGGAAAGGCTCAATCATAAGGCAGTTAGAAGACTCAGTCTTCTACTTCTTAGGACGGGATTGTGCCTTTTGTATTTCATTCCGATGCAATTTCTGTGACTCATCGTCAAAGTGAAGGTCCATGGGATACAGTAAACCTGAAGTGAAGCATCGTAATCTAAAACGGTCTCACAGGAAAGGCTCAAAACATAGTAAGAAGAATCAGTCATCTTGTACTTAAGACGGCATTGTACCTTTTGTATTTAATTCCGATGCAATTACTGTGATTCATCGTCAATGTGAAGGTCCAAGGGATAGGATAAACCTGGAGTGAAGCATCAGAATCTAAAACTGGTGTCACAGGAAAGACTCAAATCATAGACAGTAAGAAGACTCAGTTTTCTTGTACTTAAGTCGGCATTGTGCCTTTTGTATTTAATTTCGATGCAATTTATGTGAAAGTCCAAGGGATACAGTAAACATGAAGTGAAGCATCGGAGTCTAAAACTGGTCTCACCGGATAGGCTCAAAACATAGACAGTAAGAAGACTCAGTTTTCTTGTACTTAAGTCGGCATTGTGCCTTTTGGATTTAGTCCGATGCAAATTCTGTGTTTCATCGTCAAAGTGAAGGTCTAAGGGATACAGTGAACCTGAAGTGAAGCATTGGAATCTAAAACTGGTGTCGCAGGAAAGGCTCAAAACTTACACAATAAGAAGACTCAGTCTTCTTGTACTTAAGTCATCATTCTGCTTGTTGTATTTAATTCCGATGCAATTTCTGTGCTTTATCGTCAATGTGAAGGTCAACGGGTTACAGTAAACCTGAAGTGAAGCATCAGAATCTAAAACTGGTCTCACAGGAAAGGCTCAAATCATAGACAGTAAGAAGAGTCAGTCTTCTAGTAGTTAAGTCGACATTGTGCCTTTTTTATTTATTTCCGATGCAATTTTGTTTTCATCGTCAAATGAAGGTCCACGGGAGACAGTAAACATGAAGTGAAGCATCGGAATCTAAAATTGGTCTCACCGGATAGGCTTAAAACATAGACAGTAAGAAGACTCAGTCTTCTTGTACTTAAGTCGGCATTGAGCATTTTGTTTTTAATTCCGATGCAATTTCTGTGTTTCATCGTCAAAGTGAAGGCCCAATCGATACAGTAAACCTGCAGTTGTGCATCGGAATCTAAAACTGGACTCACAGGAAAGGGTCAAAGACATAGACAGTAAGAAGACTCAGTCTTCTTGTACTTAAGTCGGCATTGTGCCTTTTGTATTTAATGCCGATGCAATCTCTGTGTTTCATCGTCAATGTGAAGGTGGAAGGGACACAGTAAACCTGGAGTGAAGTATCAGAATTTGAAACTGGTCTCACAGGAACGGCTCAAAGACATAGACAGTAAGAAGACTCAGTCTTCTTGTACTTAAGTCGGCATTGTGCTTTTGTATTTAAACCCGATGCAATTTCTGTGTTTCATCGTAAAAGTGAAGGTCCAGGGGATACCGTAAACCTGAAGTGAAGCATCGGAATCTAAAACTGGTCACATAAGAAAGGCTCAAAACATAGACACTAAGAATATTCAGTCTTCTTGTACTTATTTCGGCATTGTGCCTTTTGTATTTACTTCCGGTGCAATTTCTGTGTTTCATCGTTAAAGTGGAGGTCTAAGGGATACAGTGAACCTGAAATGAAGCATCGGTATCAAATACTGGTCTCACAGGAAAGGTTCAAAACATAGACCGTGAGAAGACTCAGTTTTCTTGTACTTAAGTCGTCATTGTGCATTTTGTATTTAATTCCGATGCAATTACTGTGTTTCATCGTCAAAGTGAAGTTCTAATTGATACAGTAAACCTGAAGTGAAGGATCGGAATCTAAAACTGGACTCACAGGAAAGGCTCAAATCATAGACAGTAAGAAGACTTAGTCGTCTTGTACTTAAGTCGGCATTGTGCCTTTTGTATTTAATTCCGATGCAAGGTCTGTGTTTCATCGTCAATCTGAAGGTCCAAGGGATACAGTAAACCTGGAGTGAAGTATCAGAATCTAAAACTGGTCTCACAGGAACGGCTCAAAGACATAGACAGTAAGAAGACTCAGTCTTCTTGTACTTAAGTCGGCATTGTGCTTTTGTATTTATATCCGATGCAATTTCTGTGTTTCATTGTAAAAGTGAAGGTCCAGGGGATACAGTAAACCTGAAGTGAAGCATCGGAATCTATAACTGGTCACACAGAAAAGGCTCAAAACGTAGACAATAAGAAGACTCAGTCTTCTTTTATTTAAGTCGGCATTGTGCCTTTGGTATTTAATTCCGATGCAATTTCTCTGTTTCATCGTCAACGTGAAGGTCCCAGGTAACCAATAAACGTGGAGGGAAGCATCACAATCTAAAACTGGTCTCACAGGAGGGGTTCAAAGCAGAGGCAGAAACAAGACTTAGTCTTTTTGTACTTAAGTCTGAATTGTGCCTTTTGTATTTAATTCCGATGCAATTTCTGTGTTTCATCGTCAAAGTGAAGGTCCAAGGGATACAGTAAAACTGAAGTGAAGCATCGGAATCTAAAACTGGTCTCACAGGAAAGGCTCTAAGCATAGACGGTAAGATGACTCAGTCTTTTTGTACATAAGTTGGCATTGTGACTTTTGTATTTAATTCTGATCCAATTTCTGTTTTTCATCGTCAAAGATAAGGTCTAAGGGATACAGTGAACCTAAAGTGAAGCATCGTAAACTAAAACTGGTGTCACAAGAAAGGCTCAAAACATAGACAATAAGAAGACTCAGTCTTTTTTTACTTAAGTCGGCATTGTGCCTTTGGTATTTAATTCCGATGCAATTTCTGTGTTTCATCGTCGAAGTAAAGGTCCAAGGGATTCAGTAAACCTGAAGTGAAGCATCGGAATTTAATACTGGACGCACAGGAAAGGCTCAAACCATAGATATTAAGAAGACTCAGTCTTCTTGTACTTAAGTCGGCATTGTGCATTTTGTATTTAAATCCGATGCAATTTTTGTGTGTCATCGTCAATGAGAAGGTCCAAGCGATACAGTAAACCTGCAGTTGTGCATCGGAATGTAAAACTGGTGACACAGGAAAGGCTCAAATCACATAGCAGTAAGAAGACCCATACTTTTGTACTTATGTCTGCATTGTGTATTTTGTATTTAATTCCGATGCAATTTCTGTGATTCATCGTCAAAGTGAAGGTCCAAGGGATACAGTAATCCTGAAGTGAAGCATCGCAATCTAAAACTGGACTCACAGGAAAGGTTAAAAACATAGACACTAAGATGAGTTAGTCTTCTTGTACTTAATTCGGCATTGTTCCTTTTGTATTTAATTCCGATGCAATTTCTGTGTTTCATCGTCAATGTGAAGGTCCAAGAGATACATTAAGCCTCAAGTGAAGCATCGGAATCTATAACTGGTCTTACAGGAAAGGCTCAAAGCATAGGCCGTAAGAAGACTCAGCCTTCTTGGACATAAGTCTACATTGTGCCTTTTGTATTTATTTCCGATGCAATTTTGTTTCTCATCGTCAAATGAAGGTCCACGGGAAACAGTAAACATGAAGTGAAGCATCGGAATCTAAAATTTGTCTCACCGGATAGGCTCAAAACATAGACAGTAAGAAGACTCAGTCTTCTTGTTCTTAAGTCGGCATTGAGCCTTTTGTTTTTAATTCCGATGCAATTTGTGTGTTTCATCGTCAAAGTGAAGGTCCAATCGATACAGTAAACCTGCAGTTGTGCATCGGAATCTAAAACTGGTCGCACAGGAAAGGCTAAAAACAAAGACAACAAGAAGACTCAGTCTTCATGTACTTAAGTCGGCATTGAGACTTTTGTATGTAATTCCGATTGCAATTTCTGTGTTTCATCGTCAAAGTGAAGGTCCAACGTATACAGTAAACGTGGAGGGAAGCATCAGAATCTAAAACTGGTCTCACGGGAAAGGCTCAAAACATAGGCCGTAAGAAGACTCAGCCTTCTTGGACTTAAGTCTACATTGTGCCTTTTGTATTTATTTCCGATGCAATTTCTGTGTTTCTTCGTCAAAGTGAAGGTCCAAAGAATTCAGTAAACCTGAAGTGAAGCATCGGAATCTATAACTGGTTGCACAGGAAAGGCTCAAAACATAGACAGTAAGATGACTCTGTCTTCTTGTACTTATATCGTCAAGGTGCCTTTTGTATATAATTCCGATGCAATTTCTGTGTTTCATCGTCAATGTGAAGGTCCAAGAGATACATTAAACCTCAAGTGAAGCATCGGAATCTATAACTGGTCTTACAGGAAAGGCTCAAAGCATAGACAGTAAGAATAGTCATTCTTCTTGTACTTAAGTCGACATTGTGCCTATTTTATTTATTTCCGATGCAATTTTTTGTTTCAGCGTCAAATGAAGGACCACGGGAGACAGTAAACCTGAAGTCAAGCATTGGAATCTAATTCTGGTCTCACCGGAAAGGCTCAAAACATAGGCAGTAAGAAGACTCAGTCTTCTTGTACTTAGGTCTGCATTGTGCCTTTTGTATTTAATTCCGATGCAATTTCTGTGTTTCATCGTCAAAGTGGTGGTCTAAGGGATACAGTAAAACTGAAGTGAAGCATCGGAATCTTAAACTGGTCTCACAGGAAAGGCTCAAAGCATAGACAGTAAGAAGACTCAGTCTTCTTGTGCATAAGACGGCATTGTGCCTTTGGTATTTAATTCCGATGTAATATCTGTGTTTCATCGTCAAAGTGAAGGTCCAAGTGATTCAGTAAACCTGAAGTGAAGCATCGGAATCTAAAACTGGTTGCACAGGAAAGGCTCAAAACAAAGACAGTAAAATGATTCAGTCTTCTTGTAGTTAAGTCGGTATTATGCCTTTTGTATTTAATTCCGATGCAAAATCTGTGTTTCATCGTCAATGTGACGGTCCAAGGGACACAGTAAACCTGAAGTGAAGCATCGGAATCTAAAACTGCTCTCACAGGAAAGGCTCAAACATAGAGAGTAAGAAAAGTCAGTCTTCTTGAACTTAAGTCGGCATTGTGAATTTTGTATTTGATTACGATGCAATTTATGTGTTTCATCGTGAATGTAATGTCCAAGGGATACAGTAAACCTGCAGCTGTGCACAGGAATCTAAAACTGGTGACACAGGAGAGGCTCAAAACATAGACACTAAGAAAAGTTACTTTTCTTCTACATAAATCGGCATTGTGCCTTTCGTGTTTAATTCCGTTATAATTTCTTTGTTTCGTCGTCGATGTGAAGGTCCAAGCGAAACAGAAAACCTGCAGTTGTGCATCGGAATCTAAAACTGGTGACACAGGAGTGGCTCAAAACATAGACACTAAGATGAGTTAGCCTTCTTGTACTTAAGTCGGCAATGTGCTTTTGTATTTAATTCCGATGCAAGGTCTGGGTTTCATCGTCAATGTAAACGCCCAAGGGATACATTAAACATCAAGTGAAGCATCGGAATCTATAACTGGTCTTACAGGAAAGGCTCAAAACATAGACAGTAAGAAGAGTCAGTATTCTTGTACTTACGTCGACATTGGCCTTTTTTATTTATTTCCGATGCAATTCTGTGTTTCATCGTCAACTGAAGGTCCACGGGAGACAGTAAACCTGAAGTGAAGCATCGGAATCTAAAACTGGTCTCACCGGAAAAGCTCAAAACATAGACAGTAAGAAGACTCAGTCTTCTTGTACTTAAGACGGCATTGTGCCTTTTGTATTAAATTCCGATGCATTTTCTGTGTTTCATCGTCAAAGTGAAGGTCCAAGGGATACAGTAAACCTGAAGTGAAGCATCGGAACCTAAAACTGGTCTCACAGGAAAGGCTCTAAACATGGGCAGTAAGAGGAGTCAGTCTTCTTGTACATAAATCGGCATTGTGGCTTTTGTATTCAATTCCGATGCAATTTCTGTGTTTCATCGTCAATGTGGAGGTCTAAGAGATACAGTGAACCTGAAATGAAGCTTCGGAATCTAAAGCTGGTGTCACAGGAAAGGCTCAAAGCATAGACAATAAGAAGACTCACTCCTCTTGTACTTAAGTCGGCATTGTGCCTTTTGTATTTAAATCCGATGCAATTTTTGTGTGTCATCGTCAATGTGAAGGTCCAAGCGATACAGTAAACCTGCAGTTGTGCATCGGCATCTAAAACTGGTCACACAGGAAAGGCTCAAAACATAGACGCTGAGAGAAGTCAGTTTTCTTGTACTTAGGTCGGCATTGTGCCTATTGTATTTAATTCCGCTGCAATTTCTGTGTTTCATCGTCAAAGTGAAGGTCCAAGGGATACAGTAAACCTGGAGTGAAGCATCAGAATCTAAAACTGGTCTCACAGGAAAGGTTCAAAACATAGACCATGCGAAGACTTAGTCTTCTCGTACTTAAGTCGGGATTGTGCATTATGCATTTAATCCCGATGCAATTTCTGTGTTTCATCGTCAAAGTGAAGGTCTAAGTGATACAGTAAACCTGAAGTGCAGCATAGGAATCTAAAACTAGTCTCACAGGAAAGGCTCAAAACAAAGACAGCAAGAAGAGTCAGTCTTCTAGTACATAAGTCGGCATTGTGCCTTTTGTATTTAATTCCGATGCAATTTCTGTGTTTCTTAGTCAAAGTGGAGGTCTAAGGGATACAGTAATTCTGGAGTGAAATATCAGAATTGAAAACTGGTCTCACAGGAACTGCTCAGAACATAGACAGTAAGAAGACTCAGTCTTCTTGTACTTAAGTCAGCATTGTGCATTTTGGATTTAATTCCGATGCAATCTCTGTGTTTCATCGTCAAAGAGAAGGTCCAAGGAATACCGTAAATAGTAAGTGAAGCATCGGAATCTGAAACTGGTCTCACAGGAAAGGCTCAAAACATAGACACTAAGAAGACTCAGTCTTATTGGACTTAAGTCGGCATTGCGCTTATTGTATTTAATTCCGATGCAATTTCTGTGATTCATCGTCAATGTGAAGTTCCAGGGGATACAGTAAACCTGTAGTGAGGCATCGGAATCTATGACTGGTCTCACAGGAAAGCCTCAAAACATAGTCACTAAGAAGACTTAGTCTTCTTGTACTTAGGTCATCATTGTGCCTTTTGTATTTAATTCCGATGCAATTTCTGTGTTTCATATTCAAAGTGAAGGTCCAAGGGATACAGTAAACCTGAAGTGAAGCATCGGAATCTAAAAACTGGTTTCACAGGAACGGCTCATAGCATAGACAGTAGGAAGGTTCAGTCTTCTTGTACCTATGTTGGCATTGTGGTTTTTGTATTTAGTTCTGATGCAATATCTGTGTTTCATCGTCAAAGTGAAGGTCCAAGAGTTACAGTAAACCTCAAGTGAAGCATCAGAATCTAAAACTGTCTCACAGGAAAGGCTCAAAACATAGAATGTATTAAGCGTCAGTCTTCTTGGACTTAAGTCGGCATTTTGCCTTTTGTATTTAATTCCGATGCAATTGCTGTGTTTCATCATCAAAGTGGAGGTCTAAGGGATAAAGTGAAAATGAAATGAAGCATCGGAATCGAAAACTGGTGTCACAGGAATGGCTCAAAACATAGACAATAAGAAGATTCACTCTGCTTACACTTACGTCGGCATTGTGCCTTTTGTATTTAATTCCGAAGCAATATCTGTGTTTCATCGTCAAAGTGAAGGTCCAAGGTATACAGTAAACCTGAAGTGAAGCACCGCAATCTAAAACTGGTCTCACAGGAAAGGCTCAAAACATAGAATGTAAAAAGCGTCAGTCTTCTTGTACTTAAGTCGGCATTTTGCTTTTTGTATTAAATTCCGATGCAATTTCTGTGTTTCATCGTCAAAGTGAAGGTCCAAGGGATACAGTAAACATGATGTGAAGCATCAGAATCTAAAACTGGTATCACAGGAACGGGTCAAAACGTAGACAGTAAGAAGAGTCAGTCTTCCTGTACTTAAGACGGAATTGTGCCTTTTGTATTTAATTCCGATGCAATTTCTGTGATTCACCGACATAGTGGAAGTCCTAAGGATACACTACACATGAAGTGAAGCATCCGTTTCTAAAACTGGTCACACAGGAAAGGCTTAAATCATGCACACTAAGAAGACTCAGTCTTATTGTACTTAAGTCGGCATTGCATCTTTTGTATTTAATTCCGATGCAATTTCTGTGATTCATCGTCAAAGTGAAGGTCCAAGAGATACAGTGAACCTGAAGACTAGCATCAGAATCTAAAACTGGACTCACAGGAAAGGCTCAAATCATAGACACTAAGATGAGTTAGTCATCCTCTACTTACATCGGCATTGCGCATTTTGTATTTAATTCCGATGCAAGGTCTGTGTTTCATCGTCAATGTTATGGTCCAAGGGATACATTAAACCTGAAGTGAAGCACGGGAATCTATAACTGGTCTCACAAGAAAGGCTCAAAACATAGAAACTAAGAAGAGTCAGTCTTCTTGAACTTAAGTCGGCATTGTGCCTTTTGTATTTAATTCCGATGCAATTTCTTTGTTTCATCGTCTAAGTGAATGTCCAAGGGATACAGTAAACATGAAGCGAAGCATCGGAATCTAAAGGTGGTCTCACAGGAAAGGCACAAATCATAGAGAGTAAGAAGACTCTATCTTCTTTTACATAAGTCATCAATGTGCCTTTTGTATTTAATTCCGATGCAATTTCTGTGTCTCATCGTCAATTTGAAGGTCCAAGCGATACAGTAAACATTAAGTGAAGCATCGGAATCTAAACCTGGTCTCACAGGAAAGGCTCAAATCATAGACAGTAAGAAGACTTAGTCTTCTTGTACTTAAGTCGACATTGTGCCTTTTGTATTTAATTCCGATGCAATAGCATTGTTTCATCGTCAATGTGAGGGTCCAAGGTATACAGTAAACCTGAAGTGAAGCATCAGAATCTAAAACTGGACTCACAGGAAAGACTCAAAGCATAGACACTAAGATGAGTTAGTCTTCTTGTACTTATGTCGGCATTGTGCCTTTTGTATTTAATTCCGATGCAATTTCTGTGTGTTTATCATCAATGTGAAGGCCCAAGGGATACAGTAAAACTGAAGTGAAGCATCGGAAACTAAAACTGGTCTCACAGCAAAGGCTCAGTCATAAGACAATAAGAAGACTCACTTGTCATGTACTTAAGTCGGCTTTGTGCCTCTTGTATTTAATACCGATGCAATTTCTGTGTTTCAACGTCAAAGTGAAGAACCAAGGGGTACTGTAAACCGGAAGTGAAGCATCGGAATCTAGAACTGGTCTCACAGGATAGGCTCAAAACATAGACTGTAAGAAGACGCAGTCTTCTTGTACGTAAGTCGGCATTGTGCCTTTTGTATTTAATTGTGATGCAATTTCTGTATTTCATCGTCAAAGTGAAGGTCCAAGGGATACAGTAAACCTGAAGTGAGGCACCGGAATTTATAACTGCTCTCACAAGAAAGGTTCGAATCATAGACATTAAGAAGAGTTGTCTTCTTGTACTTATGTCGGCATTATGCCTTTTGTATTTACTTCCGATGGAATTTCTGTGATTCATCGTCAAATTGATGGTCCATGGGATACAGTAAATCTGAAGTGAAACATCGGAATCTAAAACTGGTCTCACAGGAAAGCCTCAAAACATAGTCACTAAGAAGACTCAGTCCTCTTGTACTTAAGTCGACATTGTGCCTTTTGTATTCAATTCCGATGCAATTGCTGTGTTTCATCGTCAAAGTGAAGGTCCAAGGGATACAGTAAACCTGAGGTGAAGCATCGGAATCTGAAACTGGCCTCACAGGAAAGGCTCAAAACATTGACTGTAAGAAGATTAAGTCTTCTTGTACTTAAGTCTGCATCGGAATGTATAACGGGTCTTACAGGAAAGGCTCAAAACATAGACAGTAAGAGGAATAAGTGTTCTTGTACTTAAGTCGACATTGTGCCTTTTGTATTTATTTCCGATGCAATTTCTGTGTTTCATCGTCAAATGATGGTCCAAGGGATACAGTAGAACTGAAGTGAAGCATCGAAATCTAAAACTGGTCTCACAGGAAAGGCTCAAAACATAGACAGTAAGAAGACTCAGTCTTCTTGTACTTAAGTCGGAATTGTGCATTTGGATTTAATTCAGATGCAATTTCTGTGTTTCATCATCTAAGTGAATGTCCAAGGGATACAATAAACCTGAAATGAAGCATCGGATTCTAAAACTGGTCTCACAGGAAAGGCTCAAAACATAGACTGCAAAAAGACGCTGTCTTCTTGCACTTATGTCGGCATTATGATTTTTGTTTTTAATTCCGATGCAATTTCTGTGTTTCATCGTCAATTTGAAGGTCCAAGCGATACAGTAAATCTGTAGTGAAGCATCGGAATCTATAACTGGTCTCACAGGAAAGGCTCAAAGCATAGACACTAAGAAGAGTCAGCCTTCTTGTACTTATATCGGCATTGTGCATTTTGTATTCAATTCCGATGAAATTTCTGAGTTTCATCGTCAAAGTGAAGTCCAAGGTATACAGTAAACCTGGACTGAAGCATCGGAATCTAAAACTGGTCTCACAGGAAAGGCTCAAAACGTAGACAGTAAGAAGACTCAGTCTTCTTGTACTTAAGTAGGCATTGTGCCTTATGTATTTAATTACGATGGAATTTCTGTGTTTCATCGTCAAAGTGAAAGTCCAAGGGATACAGTAATCATGAAGTGAAGCATCAGAATCTAAAACTGGTCTCACAGAGAAGGCTCAAAACATAGACACTAACAAGAGTCAGTCTTCTTGTACTTAAGTTGTCATTGTGCCTTTTGTATTTAATTCCGATGCAATCTCTGTGTTTCATCGTCAAAGTGAAGGTCCAAGGGTTACAGTACTCCTGAAGTGAAGCATCGGATTCTGAAACTTGTCTCACAGGAACGGCTCAAAGCATAGGCTGTAAGAAGACGCAGTATTCTTGTACTTAAGTCGGCATTGTGTCTTTGGTATTTAATTCCGATGCAATATTTGTTTTCCATCGTCAATGTGAATGTCCAAGGGATACTGTAATACTGCATTTATGCATCGGAATCTAAAGCTGGTGACACAGGAAATGCTCAAACATAGACACTAAGAAAAGTCAGTCTCCTTGTACTTATGTCGGCATTGTGCCTTTTGTATTTAATTCCGATGCAATATCTGTGTTTCATCGTCAATGTGAAGGTCCAACCGATACAGTAAACCTGCAGTAGTGCATCGGAATCTAAAACTGGTGACACAGGAAAGGCTCAAAGCATAGACGGTAAGATAGGTCAGTCTTCTTGTACTTAAGTCGGCAATGTGTCTTTTGTATCGAATTGCGATGCTAGTTTTGTGTGTCATCGTCAATGAGAAGGTCCAAGGGATACAGTAAACCTGAAGTGAAGCATCGGAGTCTAAAACTGGTGTCACAGGAAAGGCTAAAAATACACACAGTAAGAAGGGTCAGTCTTCTTGTACATAAGTCGCATTGTGTCTTTTATAATTAATTCCGATCCAATTTCTGTAATTCATCGTCAAAGTGAAAGTTCAAGGTATACAGTAAACCTGAAGTGTAGCATCGGAATCGAAAACTGGTGTCACAGGAAAGGCTCAAACCATAGACAGTAAGAAGAGTCAGAGTTCTTGTACATAACCCGGCATTGTGCCTTTTGTATTCAATTCCGAAGCAATTTCTGTGTTTCATCTTCAAAGTGGAGGTCTAAGGGATACAATGAACCCGAAGTGAAGCATCGGAATCTAAAACTGTTGACACAGTATGGCCTAAAAATATAGAAAATAAGAAATATCAGTCTTCTTATACTTAAGTCTGCATAGTGCCTTTTGTATTTAATTCCGATGCAATATTTATGTTTCATCGTCAAAGTGAAGGTCCAAGGCATACAGTAAACCTGGAGGGAAGCATGAGAATCTAAAACTGGTCTCACAGGAATGGCCCAAAACGTAGGCCGTAAGAAGACTCAGTGTTCTTGAACATAAGTCGGCATTGTGCCTTTTGTATATAATTCCGATGCAATTTCGGTGATTAATCGTCATATTGGAGGTCCAAGGGATACACTACACATGAAGTGAAGCATTCGAATCTAAATTTGTTCACACGGGAAAGGCTCAAATCATAGACACTTAGAAGACTCAGTCTTCTTGTACTTAAATCGGCATTGTGCATTTTGTATTTAATTCCGATGCAAGGTCTGTGTTTCATCGTCATTGTGATGGTCCAAGGGATACATTAAACCTGAAGTGAAGCACGGGAATCTATAACTGGTATCACAGGAAAGGCTCAAAACATAGACACTAAGAAGAGTCAGTCTTCTTGAACTTAAGTCGGCATTGTGCGGTTTGTATTTAATTCCGATGCAATCTCTATGTTTAATGGTCAATGTGAAGGTCCAAGGATACAGTAAACCTGCCGTTGGGCATCGGAATCTAAAACTGGTGACACAGGAAAGGCTCAGAACATAGACACGAAGAAAAATCAAGCTGCTTGTACTTAAGTCGGTATTGTGACTTTTGTGTTTAATTCCGATGTAATTTTTGTGTGTCATCGCCAATGTGAAGGTCCAAGGGATACAGTAAACCTGAAATGAAGCATCGGAACCTAAAACTGGTCTCACAGGAATGGCTCAAACCATAGACAGTAAGAAGAGTCAGTCTTCTTGGACCTAAGTCGGAAATGTGCCTTTTGTATTTAATTCCGATGCAATTTCTTTGTTTCATCGTCAAAGTGAAAGTCCAAGGTATATAGTAAACCTGAAATGAAGCTTCGGAATCTAAAACTGGTGTCACAGGAAAGGCAAAATCATAGACAATAAGAATACTCACTCGTCATGTACTTAAGTCCGCATTGTGCCACTTGTATTTAATACCGATGCAATTTCTGTGTTTCAACGTCAAAGTGAAGGTCCAAGGGGTACTGTAAACCTGAAGTGAAGCATCGGAATCTAAAACTGGTCTCACAGGATAGGCTCAAAGCATAGACTGTAAGAAGACGCAGTCTTCTTGTACGTAAGTCGGCATTGTGCCTTTTGTATTTAATTCCTATGCAATTTCTGAGTTTCATCGTCAATGTGGAGGTATAAGGGATACAATGAACCTGAAGTGAAGCATCGGAATCTAAAACTGGTGTCACAGGAAAGGCTTTAAGCATAAACAATAAGAAATAAAAGTCCTCTTGTACTTAAGTCGGCATAGTTCCTTTTGTATTTAATTCCGATGCAATTTCTGTGTTCCATCGCCAAAGTGAAGGTCCAAGGCATACAGTAAACCTGGAGGGAAGCATCAGAATCTAAAACTGGTCTCACAGGAAGGGCTCAAAACATAGGCAGTAAGAAGACTCAGTCTTATTGTACTTAAATCGGCATTGTGCCCTTTGTATGTTATTCCGTTGCGATCTCTGTGTTTCATCGTGAAAGTGAAGGTCCAAGGGATACAGTAAACCTGAAGTGAAGCATCGGAATCTAAAACTGGTGTCACAGGAAAGGCTCAAAACATAGACTGTAAGAAGATTAAGTCTTCTTGTACTTAAGTCGGCATCGGAATCTATAACTGGTCTTACAGAAAAGGCTCAAAACATAGACAGTAAGAGGAATAAGTCTTCTTGTACTTAAGTCGGCATTGTGCCTATTGTATTTGATTCCGATGCAATTTTTGTGTGTCATCCTCAAAATGAGGGTACAAGGGATATAGTAAACCTGACGTGAAGCATCGGAATCTAAAACTGGTATCACAGGAAAGGCTCAAATCGTAGACACTAAGAAGAGTCAGTCTTCTTGTACTTAAGTCGGCATTGTGCCCTTTTGTATTTAAATCCGATGCAATTTCTGTGTTTCATAGTCAGTGAAGGTCCAAGGGATACAGTAAACCTGAAGTGAAGCATCGGAAACTAAAACTGGTCTCACAGGAAAGGCTGGAATAATAGACACTAAGAAGAGTCAGTCTTCCTCAACTTAAGTCGGCATTGTGCCTTTTGTATTTACTTCCGATGAAATTTCTGTTCTTTCATCGTCAAAGTGAAGGTCCAAGGGATACAGTAAACCTGCAGTTGTGCATCGGAATCTAAAACTGGTGACACAGGAAAGTCTCATACATATACACTAAGAGAAGTCAGTCTTCCTGTAATTAAGTCGGCATTGTGCCTATTGTATTTGATTCCGTTGCAATTTTTGTGTGTCAACCTCAGTATGAGGGTCCAAGGGATATAGTAAACCAGAAGTGAAGCATCGGAATCTAAAACTGGTATCACAGGAAAGGCACTTCTCTTAGTGTCACATGGACACTAAGAGAAGTCAGTGTTCTTATACTTAAGTCAGCATTGTGCCCTTTGTATTTAATTCCGATGCAATTTCTTTGTTTCATCGTCAATGTGAAGGTCCAAGGGCTACAGTAAACTTGCAGTTGAGCATCGGAATAAAAAACTGGTGACACCGGAAATGTTTAGGACATAGACACTAATAGAATACAGTTTAATTGTACTTAAGTCGGCATTGTGCCCTTTGTATTTAATTCCGATGCAATATCTGTGAATCATCGTCAATGTGAAGGTCCAAGAATACAGTAAACCTGAAGTGAAGCATCGGAATCTACAACAGGTCTCACAGGAATGGCTCAAAGCATAGACAGTAATAAGACTCAGTCTTCTCGTACTTAAGTTGGCATTGTGCTTTTTGTATTTATTTCCGATGCAATTTCTGTGTTTCATGGTCAATGTGAAGGTCCAGGGGATACAGTAAATTCGCAGTAGGGCATCGGAATATAAAACTGGAGACACAGGAAAGGCTCAAATCATAGACACTAAGAGAAGTCAGTGTTCTTGTACTTTAGTCGGCATCGTGCTCTTTCTATTTAATTCCGTTGCAATTTCTGTGTTTCATCGTCAATGTGAAGGTGCAAGTATACACTAAACCAGCAGTTGTGCATCGAAATCTAAAACTGGTGACACAGGAAAGGCTCATACATATACACGAAGAGAAGCCAGTCTTCCTGTACTTAAGTCGGCATTGTGCCTATTGTATTTGATTCCGATGCAATTTTCGCGAGTCATCCTCAATATATGGGTCCAAGGGATATAGTAAACCTGAAGTGAAGCATCGGAATCTAAAACTGGTCTCACAGGAAAGGCTGCAAACATTGACAGTAAGAAGACTCAGTCTTCTTGTACTTAAGTCGGCATTGTGCATTTTGTATTTAATTTTGCTGCAAATTCTGTGTTCATCGTCAAAGTGAAGTCCGTAGGGATACGGTATACTTGAAGTGTAGCATCGGAATCTAAAACTGGTCTCACAGGAATGGCTCAAAACATAGACAGTGAGAAGACTCAGTCTTCTTGTACTTAAGTCAGTATTGTGCTTTTTGTATTTAATTTCGATGCAATTTCTGTGTTTCATCGTCAAAGTGAAGGTCCAAGGGAGACAGTAAATCTGAAGTGAAGCATCGGAATCCACAACTCGTCTCACAGTTAAGGCTCAAAACATAGACAGTAATAAGACTCAGTCTTCTTGTAGTTAAGTTGGCATTGCGCCTTTTGTATTTAATTCCGATGCATTTTCTGTGTTTCATCGTCAATGTGAAAGTCCAGGGGATACAGTAAACTTGCAGTTGTGCAGTGGAACTTAAAACTGGTTACACAGGAAAGGCTCAAAACATAGACACTAAGAAGAGTCAAACTTCTGGTACGTAAGTCGGCATTGTGCAATTTGTAGTTACTTCCGCTGCAATTTCTGTGTCTCAACGTCAATGTGAAGGTCCAAGGGATACAGCAAACCTGCAGTTGTTCATCGGAATCTAAAACTGGTGAAACAGAAAAGGCTCTAGGCATAGACACTAAGAAAAGTCAGACCTCTTGTACTTAAGTCGGCATTGTGCCTTTTGTATCTAATTCCGACGCAATTTCTGTGTTTCATCGTCAAAGTGAAGGTCCAAGGGATACAGTAAACATGAAGTGAAGCATCGGAAACCAAAACTGGTCTGAGAGGAATGGCTCAAAACAGAGACAGTAAGAAGAGTCAGTCTTCTTGTACTTAATTTGATATTGTGCCTTTTGTATTTAATTCCGATGTAACTTTTGTGTGTCATCATCAATGAGAAGCACGAAGGGATACAGTAAACCTGCAATTGTGCATCCGAATCTAAAACTAGTGACACAGGAAAGGCTCAAAACAGAGACACTAAGAAAAGTCAGTATTCTTGTACTATATTCGGCATTGTGCCTTTTGTATCTAATTCCGATGCAATTTCTGTGTTTCATCGTGAAAGTGAAAGTCCAAGGGTTACAGTAAACCTGATGTGAAGCATCGGAATCTAAAACTGATCTCACAGGGATGGCTCAAAACATAGACAGAAAAAAGACGCAGTCTTCTTGTACCTAAGTCGGCATTGTGCCTTTTGTATTTAAATTCGATGCAATTTTGTGTGTCATCGTTAATGTGAAGGTCCTAGGGATACAGTAAACCTGGAGTTGTGCATTGCAATCTAAATCTGGTGACACAGGAGAGGCTCAAAACACAGACACTAAGATACAGTCAATCTTCTTGTACTTAAGTCGGCATTGTGCCTTTTGTATTTGATTTCGATGCAATTTTTGTGTGTCCAAGGGATACAGTAAACTTGCAGTTGGGCATCGGAATATAAAACTGGTGACACAGGAAAGGCTCAAAGCATAGACACTAAGAGAAGTCAGTGTACTTGTACTTAAGTCGGCATTGGGTTCTTTCTATTTAATTCCGATGCAATTACTGTGTTTCAACGTCAATGTGAAGGTCCAAGCGATACAATAAACCTGCAGTTGTGCATCGGAATCTTGAACTTGTCACACAGGAAAGGCTCAAAACATAGACACTAAGAAAAGTCAGACCTCTGGTACTTAAGTCGGCATTGTGGCTTTTGTATCTAATTCCGATGCAATTTCTGTGTTTCATCGTCAAAGTGAAGGTCCAAGGGATACAGTAAACCTGAAGTGAAGCATCGGAAACCGAAACTGGTCTCACAGGAATGGCTCAAAACATAGAGAGTAAGAAGAGTAAGTCTTCTTGTACTTAATTCGGCATTGTGCCTTTTGTATTTAATTCCGATGCAATTTTTGTGTCTCATCATCAATATGAAGCTCGAAGGGATGCAGTAAACCTGCAATTGTGCATCGGAATCTAAAACTAGTGACACAGGAAAGGCTCAAATCATAGACACTAAGAAAAGTCAGTATTCTTGTACTAAATTCGGCATTGTGCGTTTTGTATCTAATTCCGATGCAATTTCTGTGTTTCATCGTGAAAGTGAAAGTCAAAGGGTTACAGTAAACCTGATGTGAAGCATCGGAATTTAAATCTGATCTCACAGGGATGGCTCAAAACATAGACAGAAAGAAAACGCAGTCTTCTTGTAACTAAGTCGGCATTGTGCCTTTTGTATTTAAATTCGATGCAATTTTTGTGTGTCATCGTTAATGTGAAGGTCCTAGGGATACAGTAAACCTGGAGTTGTGCATTGCAATCTAAATCTGGTGACACAGGAGAGGCTCAAAACACAGACACTAAGAGAAGTCAGTGTTCTTGTGCTTAACTCGGCATTGGGTTCTTTCTATATAGTTCCGATGCAATTACTGTGTTTCAACGTCCATGTGAAGGTCCAAGCGATACAGTGAACCTACAGTTGTGCATCGGAATCTAAAACTCGTCACACAGGAAAGGCTCAACACATAGACACTAAGAAGAGTCAGTCTTCTTGTACTTAAGTCGGCATTGTGCCTTTTGTAGTTGATTCCGATGCAATTTCTGTGTTTCATGGTCAATGTAAAGGTTCAGGGGATACAGTAAACTTGCAGTAGGGCATCGGAATATAAAACTGGAGACACAGGAAAGGCTCAAATCATAGACACTAAGAGAAGTCAGTGTTCTTGTACTTAAGTCGGCATCGTGCTCTTTCTATTTAATTCCGTTGCAATTTCTGTGTCTCATCGTCAATGTGAAGGTCCAAGTATACAGCAAACCTGCAATTGTGCATCGAAATCTAAAACTGCTGACACAGGAAAGGCTCATACATATACACTAAGAGAAGTCAGTCTTCCTGTACTTAAGTCGGCATTGTGCCTATTGTATTTGATTCCGATGCAATTTTTGTGAGTCATCCTCAATGTGAAGGTCCAAGGATACAGTAAAACTGTAGTTGTGCATCGGAATCTAAAACTGGTGACACATGAAAGGCTCAAAACATAGACACTAAGAAGAGTCACTCTTCTGGTACATAAGTCAGCATTGTGAAATTTGTAGTTAATTCCGCTGCAATTTCTGTGTTTCAATGTCAATGTTAAGGTCCAATGGATACAGAAAACCTGTAGTTGTGCATCGGAATCTACAACTGGTGAATCAGGAAAGGCTCTAGTCATAGACACTAAGAAAAGTCAGACGACTTGCACTTAAGTCGGCATTGTGCATTTTGCATTTAATTCCGATGCTATTTCTGTGTTTCATCGTCAAAGTGAAGGTCCAAGGGAAACAGTAAACCTGAAGTGAAGCATCGGAAACTAAAACTGGTCTCACAGGTAAGGCTCAAATCATAGAGAGTAAGAAGAGTCAGCCTTCTTGTACTTAATTCGGCATTGTGGGTTTTGTATTTAAATCCGATTCAATTTTTGTGTGTCAGGATCAATGTGAAGGTCCAAGGGATACAATAAACCTGAAGTGAAGCATCGGAATCCTAAACTGGTAACACAGGAACGGCTCAAAACATGGACACTAAGAAGAGTCAGTCTTTTTGTACTTAGGTCTGCATTGTGCCTTTTGTATGTAATTCCGATGCAATATCTGTGTTTCATCGTCAATGTGAAGGTCCAAGGGATACAGTAAACTTGCAGTTGTGCATCGGAATCTAAAACTGGTGACACATGAGGGGGCTCAATACATAGACACTAAGAAAAATCAGTCTGCTTGTACTTAAGTCGGCATTGTGCCTTTTGTATTTAATTCCGATGCAATATCTGTGATTCATCGTCAGTGTGAAGGTCCAAGGATACAGTAAACCTACAGTTGCGCGTCGGAATATAAAACTGGTGACACAAAAAGGCTCAGAACATAGACACGGAGAAAAATCAGTGTGTTTGTACTTAAGTCGTCATTGT
Organism: Schistocerca cancellata; assembly: GCF_023864275.1. Lineage (NCBI taxonomy): Eukaryota > Metazoa > Arthropoda > Insecta > Orthoptera > Acrididae > Schistocerca > Schistocerca cancellata. Next base: position 57,864,614 of record NC_064629.1, on the reverse strand, counting down.
GATTTTTGTGTTTAATTCCGATGCAATTTTTGTGTGTCATCGTCAATGTGAAGGTACAAGAAATACAGTAAACCCGAAGTGAAGCATCGGAATCTAAAACTGGTCCCACAGGAAAGGCTCAAATCATAGACACTAAGAAGAGTTAGTGTTCCTGTACTTAAGTCTGCATTGTGCCTATTGCATTTAATTCCGATGCAATTTCTGTGTTTCATCTGCAATGTGAAGGTCCAAGGGATACACTAAACTTGCAGTTGTGCATCGGAATGTAAAACTGGTGACACATTAAAGGTTTAGGGCATAGGCAGTAATAGAAGTCATTGTTATTGTACTTAAGTCGGCATTGTGCCCATTGTATTTAATTCCGTTGCAATATCTGTGATTCATCGTCAGTGTGAAGGTCCAAGGATACAGTAAACCTGCAGTTGTGCATCGGAATCTAAAACTGGTGACACATGAGGGGGCTCAAAACATAGACACTAAGAAAAATCAGTCTTCTTGTACTTAAGTCGGCATTGTGCCTTTTGTATTTAATTCCGAGGCAATTTTTGCGTGTCATCGTCAAAATGAAGGTCAAAGAGATACAGTAAACCTGAAGTGAAGCATCGAAAGCTAAAACTGGTCTCACAGGGAAGGCTGTAAACATAGACAGTAAGAAGAGTCAGTCTTCTTGTACTTAAGTCGGCATTGTGCCTTTTGTATTTAATTCCGATGCATTTTCTGTGTTTCATCGTCAATATGAAGGTCCAAGGATGCAGTAAACCTGCAGTTGTGCATCGGAATCTAAAACTGGTGACACAGGAAAGGCTCAAAACATAGACACTAAGAAAAGTCAGTCTGCTCGTACTTAAGTAGGCATTGTGCCTTTTGTGTTTAATTCCGTAGGAATATTTGTGTGTCATCGTCAATGTGAAGGTCCAAGGGATACACTAAACCTGAAGTGAAGCACCGATAGCTAAAACTGGTCTCACAGGAAATGCTAAAACGTAGACAGTAAGAAGACGTAGTCTTCTTGTTCTAATGTCGGGATTGTGCGCTTTGTATTTCATTCCTACGCAATTTCTGTGTTTCATCGTCAAAGTGAAGGTCCGAGGCATACAGTAAACCTGAACTGAAGCATCGGAATCTAAAACTATTCTCACAGGAAAGGCTCAAAACATAGAGAGTAAGAAAGGTCAGTATTCCTGTACGTAAGCCGGCATTGTGCTTTTTTTATATTTAATTCCGTTGCAATTTCTGTGATTCATTGTCAAAGTGATGGTGCAAGAGATACATTACACCTGAAGTGAAACATCGGAATCGAAAACTGGTCTCACATGAAGGGCTCAATAGACAGTAAGAAGATTCAGTCTTCTTGTACTTAAGTCGTCATTGTGCAGTTTGTATTTAATTCCGATGCAATTTCTGTGCTTCATCGTCAATGTGAAGGTCCAACGGATACAGTAAACTTGCAGTTGTGCATTGGAAACTAAAACAGGTTACACAGGAGTGTCTCACAACATAGACACTAAGAGAAGTCATTGATCTTGTACTTAGGTCGGCATTGTGCATTTTGCATTTAACTCCGATGCAATTTCTGTGTTTCATCGTCAATGTGAAGGTCCAAGGGATACCGTAAACTTGCAGTTGTGCATTAGAATATAAAATTGGTGACACAGGAAAGGCTCAAAACATAGGCACTAAGAGAAGTCAGTCTTCTTGTACATATGTCGGCATTGTGCCTTTTGTATTTAATTCCGATGCAGTTTCTTTGTTTCATCGACAATGTGAAGTTACAAGGGATACAGTAAACTTGCAGTTGTGCATCGGAATATAAAACTGGCGACACAGGAAAGGCTCAAAACATAGACACTAAGAAAAGTCAATTCTGCTTGTACTTGAGTCGGGATTGTGCGTTTTGTATTTCATTCCGACGCTATTTCTGTGTATCATCGTCAAAGTGAAGGTCCAAGGCATACAGTAAACCTGAACTGAAGCATCTGAATCTAAAACTGTTCTTACTTACACTCCTGGAAATGGAAAAAAGAACACATTGACACCGGTGTGTCAGACCCACCATACTTGCTCCGGACACTGCGAGAGGGCTGTACAAGGAATGATCACACGCACGGCACAGCGGACACACCAGGAACCGCGGTGTTGGCCGTCGAATGGCGCTAGCTGCGCAGCATTTGTGCACCGCCGCCGTCAGTGTCAGCCAGTTTGCCGTGGCATACGGAGCTCCATCGCAGTCTTTAACACTGGTAGCATGCCGCGACAGCGTGGACGTGAACCGTATATGCAATTGACGGACTTTGAGCGAGGGCGTATAGTGGGCATGCGGGTGGCCGGGTGGACGTACTGCCGAATTGCTCAACACGTGGGGCGTGAGGTCTCCACAGTACATCGATGTTGTCGCCAGTGGTCGGCGAAAGGTGCACGTGCCCGTCGACCTGGGACCGGACCGCAGCGACGCACGGATGCACGCCAAGACCGTAGGATCCTACGCAGTGCCGTAGGGGACCGCACCGCCACTTCCCAGCAAATTAGGGACACTGTTGCTCCTGGGGTATCGGCGAGGACCATTCGCAACCGTCTCCATGAAGCTGGGCTACGGTCCCGCACACCGTTAGGCCGTCTTCCGCTCACGCCCCAACATCGTGCAGCCCGCCTCCAGTGGTGTCGCGACAGGCGTGAATGGAGGGACGAATGGAGACGTGTCGTCTTCAGCGATGAGAGTCGCTTCTGCCTTGGTGCCAATGATGGTCGTATGCGTGTTTGGCGCCGTGCAGGTGAGCGCCACAATCAGGACTGCATACGACCGAGGCACACAGGGCCAACACCCGGCATCATGGTGTGGGGAGCTATCTCCTACACTGGCCGTACACCACTGGTGATCGTCGAGGGGACACTGAATAGTGCACGGTACATCCAAACCGTCATCGAACCCATCGTTCTACCATTCCTAGACCGGCAAGGGAACTTGCTGTTCCAACAGGACAATGCACGTCCGCATGTATCCCGTGCCACCCAACGTGCTCTAGAAGGTGTAAGTCAACTACCCTGGCCAGCAAGATCTCCGGATCTGTCCCCCATTGAGCATGTTTGGGACTGGATGAAGCGTCGTCTAACGCAGTCTGCACGTCCAGCACGAACGCTGGTCCAACTGAGGCGCCAGGTGGAAATGGCATGGCAAGCCGTTCCACAGGACTACATCCAGCATCTCTACGATCGTCTCCATGGGAGAATAGCAGCCTGCATTGCTGCGAAAGGTGGATATACACTGTACTAGTGCCGACATTGTGCATGCTCTGTTGCCTGTGTCTATGTGCCTGTGGTTCTGTCAGTGTGATCATGTGATGTATCTGACCCCAGGAATGTGTCAATAAAGTTTCCCCTTCCTGGGACAATGAATTCACGGTGTTCTTATTTCAATTTCCAGGAGTGTATTTAATAACGACACAATTTCTGTGTTTCATCGTCAAAGTGAAGGTCCAAGGGATACAATAAACCTGAACTGAAGGATCGGAATCTAAAACTGGTCTCACAGGAAAGGCTCAAAATATAGAGAGTAAGAAGAGTCTGTATTCTTGTACGTAAGTCGGCATTGTGAGTTTTGTATTTAATTTCGGTGCAATTTCTGTGTTTCATCGTCAATGTGAAGGTCCAAGGAATACCGTAAACTTGCATCACAATATAAAAATGGTGACACAGGAAAGGCTCAAAACATAGGCACTAAGAGAAGTCAGTGTTCTTGTACTTAAGTCAGCATTGCCCCATTTGTTTTTATATCCGATGCAATTTCTGTGTTTCATCGTCATTGTGAAGGTCCAAGGGATACAGTAAAGCTGCAGTTTTGCATCGGAATATATAACTGGTGACACAGGAAAGTCTCAAAATATAGACATCAAGAAAAGTCAGTCTGCTTGTGCTTAAGTCGGCATTGTGCAGTTTGTATTTAATTCCGGTGCAATTTCTGTGATTCATCTTCAAAGTGATGGTCCAAGGGATACATTACACCTGAAGTGAAACATAGGAATCGAAAACTGGTCTCACAGGAAGGGCTCAATAGACGGTAAGAAGATTCAGTCTTCTTGTACTTAAGTCGGCATTATGCCTTTTGTATTTAATTCCGATGCTATTTCTGTGTTTCATCGTCAAAGTGAAGGTCCAAGGGATACAGCAAACCTGATGTTAAGCATCGGAATCAGAAACAGGTCTCACAGGAAAGGCTCAACACATAGACAGTAAGAAGACTCAGTCTTCTTGTACTTATGTCGGCATTGTGCCCTTAGTATTTAATTCCGATGCAATTTCTGTGTTTCATCGTCAATGTGAAGGTCCAAGGGATACAGTTAACCTGAAGTGAAGAATCGGAATCTAAAACTGGTCTCACAGGAAAGGCTCAAGTCTTAGACACCAAGAAAAGACACTCCTCTTGTACGTAAGTCGGCATTGTGCATTTTGTATTTAACTCCGATGCAATATCTGTGTTTCATCGCCAAAGTGAAGGTCCAAGGGATAAAGTAAACCTGAAGTGAAGCATCGAAAGCTAACACTGGACTCACAGGGTAGGCTCAAATCATAGACAGTAAGAACAGTCAGTCTAATTGTACTTAATTCGGCATTGTGTCTTTTGTATTTAATTCCGATGCAATTTCTGTGTTTCATCGTCAATGTGAAGGTCCAAGGGATACAGTTAACCTGAAGTGAAGCATCGGAATCTAAAACTGGTCTCACAGGAAAGGCTCAAATATAGACAGTAAGAAGAGTCAGTCTTCTTGTACGTAAGTCGGCATTGTGTCTTTTGTATAGATTCCGATGCAATTTCTGTGTTTCATCGTCAAAGAGATGTTCCGTGGGATACAGTACACCTGAAGTGTAACATCGGGATAAAAAAACCGGTCTCACAGAAAAGGCTCAAAACATAGATAGTACGAAGATACAGTCTTCTTGTACTTAAGTCGGCATTGTGCCTTTCGTATTTAATTCCGATGCAATCTCTATGTTTAATGGTCAATGTGAAGGTCCAAGGATACAGTAAACCTGCCGTTGGGCATCGGAATCTAAAACTGGTGACACAGGAAAGGCTCAGAACATAGACACGAAGAAAAATCAAGCTGCTTGTACTTAAGTCGGCATTGTGACTTTTGTGTTTAATTCCGATGTAATTTTTGTGTGTCATCGTCAATGTGAAGGTCCAAGGGATACAGTAAACCTGAAGTGAAGCATCGGAAGCTAAAACTGGTCTCTCACAGGATAGGCTCAAAACATAGACAGTAAGAAGAGTCAGTCTTCTTGTACTTATATCGGCATTGTGCCTTTTGTATTTAATTCCGATGCAATTTTTGTGTGTCATCGTCAATGTGAAGGTCGAAGGGATACAGTAAAAATGCAATTGTGCGTCGGAATCTAAAACTGGTGAAACAGGAATGGCTCAAAACATAGACACTAAGAAACGTCAGTATTCTTGTACTTAAGTCGGACTTGTGCCTCTTGTAGTTAATTCCGATGCAATTTCTGTGTTTTATCCTCAAAGTGAAGGCCCGAGTTTTACAGTAAACGAGATGTTAATCTTCGGAATCTAAAACAGGTGTCACAGGAAAGGCTCAAAACATAGACTGTAAGAAGACGCAGTCTTGTTGTACTTAAGTCGGCATTGTGCCTTTTGTATTTAATTCCGACGCAATTTCTGTGTTTCTTCGTCAATGTTAAGGTCCAAGCAATACAGTAAACCTGCAGTTGTGTATTGGAATCTAAAACTGGTGACACAGGAAAGGGTCAAACATACACATTAAGAGAAGTCAGTCTTCTTGAACTTAAGTCGGAATTGTGACTTTTGTGTTTAATTCCGATGCTATTTTTGTGTGTCATCATCAATGTGAAGGTCCAAGGGATACAGTAAACCTGAAGTGAAGCATCGGAATTTAAAACTGGTCTCACAGGAACGGCTCAAAACATGGACACAAAGAAGAGTCAGTCTTCTTGTACTTAAGTCTGCATTGTGCCTTTTGTATTTAATTCCGATGCAATTTTTGTGTGTCATCGTCAAAATGAAGGTCAAAGTGATACAGTAAACCTGAAGTGAAGCATCGAAAGCTAAAACTGGTCTCACAGGGAAGGCTCAAAACATAGACAGTAAGAAGAGTCAGTCTTCTTGTACTTAAGTTGGCATTGTGCCTTTTGTATTTAATTCCGACGCATTTTCTGTGCTTCATCGTCAATGCGAAGGTCCAAGGGATACAGTAAACATGAAGTGAAGCATCGCAATCTGATACTGGTCTCACAGGAACATCTACAAACATATACAGTAAGAATTCTCAGTCTTCTTGTACACAAGTGAGTATTGTGCCATTTGTATTTAATTCCGATGCAATTTTTGTGTGTCATCGTCAGTGTGAAGGTCCAAGGGATACAGTAAACCTGAAGTGAAGCACCGGAAGTTAAAACTAGTGTCACAGGAAAGGCTTAAAACATAGATGGTAAAAAGACTCAGTCTTCTTTTACTTAAGTCGGCATTGTGCTTTTATATTTAATTCCGACGCAATTTCTGTGAATCATCGTCAAAGTGAAGGTCCAAGGAATACAGTAAGCCTGAAGTGAAGCATCGGAATCTAAAACTGGTCTCACAGGAACGGCCTTAAAACATGGTCACTAAGAAGAGTCAGTCTTCTTGTACTTAAGTCAGCATTGTGCCTTTTGTATTTAAAACGATGCAATTTTAGTGTGTCATCGTCAAAATGAAGGTCAAATGGATACTGTAAACCTGAAGTGAAGCATCGAAAGCTAAAACTGGTCTCACAGGAAAGGCTCCAATCATAGAAAGTAAGAAGAGGTAGTCTTCTTCTACTTAAGTCGGCATTGTGCAGTTTGTATTTAATTCCGATGCAATTTGTGTGTTTCACCGTCAAAGTGAAGGTCCAAATGATACAGTAAACCTGAAGTGAAGCATCGGAAACTGATACTGGTCTCACGGGAAAGCCTCATACCATATACAGTAAGAAGACTCAGTCTTGTTGTACTTAAGTCGGCATTGTGCCTTTTGTATTTAAGTCCGATGCAATTTCTGTGTTTCATCCTCAAAGTGAATGTCCAAGTGTTGCAGTATACCTGATGTGAAGCTTCGGAATCTAAAACTGTTCTCACAGGAAAAGCTCAAAACATAGACTGTAAGAAGATACAGTGTTGTTGTACTTAAGTCGGCATTGAGCCATTTATATTTAATTCCGATGCAATTATTGTGTGTCATCGTCAATGTGAATGTCCAAGGGATGCATTACACCTGAAGTGAAACATTGGAATCGATAACTGGTCTCACAGGAAGGGCTCAATAGACAGTAAGAAGATCCAGTTTTCTTGTACTTAAGTCGGCATCTGCCATTTGTGTTTAATTCCGATGCATTTTCTGTATTTCATCGTCAATGTGAAGGCCCAAGAAATACAGTAAACGTGAAGTGAAGCATCGGAATCTGTAACTGGTCTCACAGGAATATCTAAAACATAGACAGTAAGAATTCTCAGTCTTCTTGTGCATAAGTCAGTACTGTGCCATTTGTATGTAATTCCGATGCGATTTTTGTTTGTCATCGTAAATGTGAAGGTCCAAGGGATACAGCAAACCTGATGTGAAACATCGGGAACTAAAATTGGTCTCACAGGAAAGGCTCAAAACATAAACAGTAAGATGACTCAGTCTTCTTCTACTTAAGTCGGCATTGTGCTTTTATATTTAATTCCGATGCAATTACTGTGTTTCATCGTCAAAGTGAAGGTCCAAGGGAAACAGTAAACCTGAAATAAAGCATCGGAATCTAAAACTGGTCTCACGGGAAATGCTCAAAGCTTATACACTAAGAAAATTCAGTCCTCTTGTACTTGAGTCGGCACTGTGGCTTTTGTATTTAATTCCGATGCAATTTCTGTGTTTCATCGTCAAAGTGAAGGTCCAAGTGATACAATAAACCTGAAGTGAAGCATCGGAAGCTAAAACTGTTCTCACAGGAAAGACTCAAAACATAGAGAGTAAGAAGTGTCAGTATTCTTGTACATAAGTCGGCATTGTGTTATTTGTATTTAATTCCGATACAATTTCTGTGTTTCATCGTCAAAGTGATGGTGCAAGGGATACAATAAAGCTGCAGTTGTGCATCTGAATCTAAAACCGGTCTCCCAGGAAAGGCTCAAAACGTAGACACTAAGAAAAGTCAGTCCTCTTGTACTTAAGTCGGCATTGTGCCTTTTGTATTTAATTCCGATGCAATTTCTGTGTTTCATCGTCAAAGTGAAGGTCCAAGGGATACAGCAATCTTGATGTTAAGCATCGGAATCAGAAACAGGTCTCACAGGAAAGGCTCAAAGCATAGACAGTAAGAGGACTCAGTCTTCCTGTACTTATGTCGGCATTGTGCCCTTTGCATTTAATTCCGATGCAATTTCTGTGTTTCATCGTCAATGTGAAGGTCCAAGGGATACAGTAAACCTGCAGTTGTGCATCGGAATAAAATGCTGGTCTCACAGGAAAGGCTCAAGATTTCGACACCAAGAAATGTCACTCCTCTTGTACTTAAGTCGGAATTGTGCCTTTTGTATTTAATTCCGATGCAATTTTTGTGTGTCATCGTCAATGTGAAGGTCCATGGGATACAGTATACCTGAAGTGAAGCATCGGAATCTAAAACTGGACTCACAGGGTAGGCTCAAATGATAGACAGTAAGAACAGTCAGTCTTCTTGTACTTAAGTCGACATTGTGCCTTTTGTAGTTAATTCCGATGCAATTTCTGTTTTTCATCGTCAATGTGAAGGTCCAAGGGATACAGTTAACCTGAAGTGAAGCATCGGAATCTAAAACTGGTCTCACAGGAAAGGCTGAAATATAGACAGTAAGAAGAGTCAGTCTTCTTGTACGGAAGTCGGCATTGTGTCTTCTGTATAGACTGCGATGCAATTTCTGTGTTTCATCGTCAAAGTGAAGTTCCGTGGGATACAGTACACCTGAAGTGAAACATCGGAATGAAGAAACCGGACTCCCAGGAAAGGCTCAAGACATAGATAGTACGAAGACGCAGTCTTCTTGTACTTAATGCGGCATTGTGCCTTTCGTATTTAATTCTGATGCAATCTCTGTGTTTAATGGTCAATGTGAAGGTCCAAGGGTACAGTAAATCTGCAGTTCGGCATCGGAATCTAAAACTGGTGACACAGGAAAGGCTCAGAACATAGACACGAAGAAAAATCAGTCTGCTTGTACTTAAGTCGGCATTGTGCCTTTTGTGTTTAACTCCGATGCAATTTTTGTGTGTCATCGTCAAAGTGAATTTCCAAGAGATACAGTTAACCTGAGGTGTAGCATCGGAATCTAAATCTGGGCTCACAGGAATATCTCGAAACATAGACAGTAAAAATTCTCAGTCCTCTAGTACATATGTCAGTATTGTGCCTTTTGTATATAACTCCGATGCAATTTCTGTGTTTCATCGTCAATGTGAAGGTCCAAGGGATACTGTAAACGTGAAGTGATGCATCGGAATCTGTACCTGGTCTCACAGGAAAGGCTCAAAACATATTAGACTCACGCTTCTTGTACTTAAGTCGGTATTATGCTTTTTGTATTTAATTCCGATGCAATTTTTGTGTGTCATCGTCAATGTGAAAGTGGAAGGGATACAGTAAACCTGCAATTCTGCGTCGGAATCTAAAACTTTCGGAATAGGAAAGGCTCAAAACATAGACACTAAGAAAAGTCAGTATTCATGTACTTAAGTCGGCATTGTGCCTTTCGTATTTAATTCTGACGCAAATCCGGTATTTCATCCTCATGGTGAAGGTCCAAGTGTTACAGTTATCCTGATGTGAAGCTTCGGAATCTAAGACTGGTCTCACAGGAAAGGCTCAAAACATAGACTGTAAGAAGACGCAGTGTTGTTGTACTTAAGTCGGCATTGAGCCTTTTGTGTTTAATTCCGACGCAATTCCTGCGTTTCATCGTCATTGATAAGGTCCAAGCGATACAGTAAACCTGCAGTTGTGCATAGGAATCTAAAACTGGTGACACAGGAAATGCTCAAACATAGACACTAAGAAAAGTCAGTCTTCCGAACTTAAGTCGGCATTGTGCGTTTTGTATTTAATTCCGATGCAATTTTTGTGTGTAATCGTCAATGTGAAGATCCAAGGGATATAGTAAACCTGACGTGATACATCTGAATCGAAAACTGGTCTCACATGACGGGCTCAATAGACAGTAAGAAGATTCAGTCTTCTTGTACAGAAGTCGGCATTGTGCAGTTTGTATTTAATTCTGATGCAATTTCTGTGTTTCATTGTCAATGCGAAGGTCCAAGGATACAGTAAACCTGCAGTTGTACATCGGAATCTAAAACTGGTGACACAGGAAGGGCTCAAAGCATAGACACTAAGGAAAGTCAGTTTGCTTGTACTTAAGTCGCCATTGTGCCTTTTGGGTTTAATTCCGATGCAATTTTTGTGTGTCATCGTCAATGTGAAGGTCCAAGGGATAAGGTAAACCTGAAATGAAGCATCGGAATCTAAAACTGGTGACACAGGAAAGGCTCAGAACATAGACACGAAGAAAAATCAGTCTGCTTGTACTTAAGTCGGCATTGTGCCTTTTGTGTTTAATTCCGATGCAATTTTTGTGTGTCATCGTCAAAATGAAGGTCCAAGACATACAGTTAACCTGAAGTGTAGCATCGGAATATAAATCTGGGCTCACAGGAATATCTCGAAACATAGACAGTAAAAATTCTCAGTCTTCTTGTACATACGTCAGTATTGTGCCTTTTGTATTTAATTCCGATGCATTTTCTGTGATTTATCGTCAATGTGAAGCTCCAAGGGATACAGTAAACACGACAGAAGCATCGGAATCTAAATTTGGTCTCACAGGAAAGGCTCATATCTTCGAGAGTAAGAAGAGTCAGTATTCTTGTATTTAAGTGGGCTTCGTGCCTTTTGTATTTAATTACGATGCAATTTCTGTGTCTCATCGTCAATGTGAATGTCCAAGGGATACTGTAAACCTGCAGTGAATCATCGGAATCTGTACCTGGTCTCACAGGAAAGGCTCAAATCATAGATAGTAAGAAAACTAAGTCTTCTTGTACTTAAGTCAGCATTGTATTTAATTCCGATGCATTTTCTGTGTTTCATCGTCAATGTGAAGGTCCAAGGGATACAGTAGACTTGCAGTTGTGCATTTTAATCTAAAACGGGTTACACAGGAAAGGCTCACAACATAGACACTAGGAGAAGTCATTGATCTTGTACTTAAGTGGGCATTGTGCCTTTTGTATTTATTTCCGATGAAATTTCTGTGTTTCATCGTCAATGTGAAGATCGAAGGATATAGTAAACCGGCAGTTGTACATCGTAATCTAAATATGGTGTCACAAAAAAGGCTCAAAACATAGACACTAAGAGAAGTCAGTCTGCTTGTACCTTAATCGGCATTGTGCCTTTTGTGTTTAATTCCGATGCAATTTATGTATGTCATGGTCATAGTGAAGGTCCAAGGGATACGGTAAACCTAAAGTGAAGCATCGGAATCTAAACCTGGTCTCACGGGAAAGGGTCAAAACATAGACAATTAGAAGACTCAGTCTTCTTGTACCTAAGTCGGCATTGTGCAGTTACTATTTAATTCCAATGCAATTTCTGTGTTACATCGTCATAGTGATCGTCCAAGGGATACATTTCACCTGAAGTGGAATATTGGAATCAAAAACTGGTTTCACAGGAAGGGCTCAATAGACAGTAAGAAGATTCAGTCTTCTTGTACTTAAGTCGGCATTGTGCAGTTTGTGTTTATTTACGATGCAATTTCTGTGTTTCATCGACAATGTGAATGTCCAAGGATACCGTAAACCTGCAGTTGTGCAACGGAATCTAAAACTGGTGACACAGGAAAGGTTCAAAACATAGACACTAAGGAAAGTCAGTCTGCTTGTACTTAAGTCGGAATTGTGCCTTTTGTGTTTAATTCCGATGCAATTTTTGTGTGTCATCGTCAATGTTAAGATCCTAGGGATACAGTAAACCTGAAGTGAAGCATCGTAAGCTAAAATGGTCTCACAGGAAAGGCTCAGAACATAGACAATAAAAAGACTCAGTCTTCTTTTACTTAAGCCGGCATTGTGCCTTTTATATTTAATTCAGTTGCAATTTTTGTGTGTCATCGTTAACGTGAAGGTCCAAGGGATACAGTAAACCTGAAGTGAAGCATTGGAATCTAAAACTGGTCTGACAGGATAAGCTCAAATCATAGACACTAAGAAGAGTCAGTCTTCTTGTACTTAATTCGGCATTGTGCCCTTTGTATTTAATTCTGATGCAATTTCTGTGTTTCATCGTCAATGTGAAGGTCCATGGATACAGTAAACCTGCAGTTGTGCGTCGGAATCTAAAACAGGTGACACAGGAAAGGCTCAAAACATAGACACTAAGAAAAGTCAGTCTGCTTCTACTTATGTCGGCATTGTGCCTTTTGTGTTCACATTGACGCTGACACACAAAAATTGCATCGGAATTAAAGGTCCAAGGGATACAGTAAACCTGAAGTGAAGCATCGGAAGCTAAAATGGTCTCACAGGAAAGGCTCAGAACATAGGCAATAAAAAGACTCAGTCTTCTTTTACTATAGTCGGCATTGTGCGTTTTGTATTTAATTCCGATGCAATTTTTGTGTGTCATCGTTAAAATGAAGGTCAAAGGGATACAGTAAACCTGAAGTGAAGCATCGAAAGCTAAAACTGGTCTCACAGGGAAGACTCAAAGCATAGACACTAAGATGAGTCAGTCTTCTTGTACTTAAGTCCTCATTGTGCCTTTTGTAGTTAATTCCGATGCAATTTCTGTGTTTCATCATCAATGTAAAGGTCCTAGGGATACAGTAAACTTGCAGTTGTGCATCGGAAAATAAAACCGGTGACACAGGAAAGGCTCAGGACATAGACACTAATAGAAGTCAGTGTTATTGTACTTAAAACGGGATTGTGCCCTTTGTATTTAATTCCGATGCAATTTCTGTGTTTCATCGTCAATGTGAAGGTCCAAGGATACAGTAAACCTGCAGTTGTGCATCGGAAGCTAAAACTGGTCTCACAGGAAAGGCTCATATCATAGAGAGTAAGAAGAGTCAGTATTCTTGTACGTAAGTGGGCATTGTGCCTTTTGTATTTAATTCCGATGCAATTTCTGTGATTTATCGTCAATGTGAAGGTCCAAGAGATACAGTAAACCTGAACCGAAGCATCGGAATCTAAAACTGGTCTCACAGGAATGGCTCATATCATAGAGAGAAAGAAGAGTCAGTATTCTTGTACGTAAGTGGGCATTGTGCCTTTTGTATTAAATGCCGATGCAAATTCTGTGTTTCATCGTCAAAGTGAAGGTCCAAGGGATACAATTAACCTGAAGTGTAGCATTGGAATCTAAAACTGGTCTGACAGGAAAAGCTCAAATCATAGACACTAAGAAGAGTCAGTCTTCTTGTACTTAAGTCGGCATTGTGCCATTTGTATTTAATTCCGATGCAATTTCTGTGTTTCATCGTCAATGTGAAGGCCCAAGGATACACTAAACCTGCAGTTGTGCATCGGAATCTAAAACTGGTGACACAGGAAAGGCTCAAAACATAGACAGTAAGAAAAATCTGTCTGCTTGTACCTCAGTAGGCATTGTGCCTCTTGTGTTTAATTCCGATGCAATATTTGTGTGTCTTCGTCAATGTGAAGGTCCAATGGATACAGTAAACCTGAAGTGAATCATCGGAAGCTAAAACTGGTCTCACAGGAAAGGCTCAAAACATAGACATTAAGAAGAGTCAGTCTTCTTGTACTTGAGTCGGCATTGTGACTTTTGTAGTTAATTCCGATGCAATTTCTGTGCTTCATCGTCAAAGTGAAGGTCCGACGTATACAGTAAACCTGAAGTGAAGCAGACTGACTTTTTTATATTCCGATGCCTAACTGCAGGTTGACTGTATCCTTCGACCTTCACATTGACGATCAAACACAGAAATTGCATCGGAATTAAATACAAAAGGCACAATGCCCACTTACGTACAAGAATACTGACTCTTCTTACACTCTATGTTTTGAGCCTTTACTGTGAGACCAGTTTTAGATTCCAATGCTTCACTACAGGTTTACTGTATACGTCGGACCTTCACTTTGACGATGAAGCACCGAAATTGCATCGGAATTAACTACAGAGGTCACAATGCCGACTTAAGTACAAGAAGGCTGACTCTTCTTACTGTATATGCTTTGAACCTTTCCTGTGAGACCAGTTTTAGCTTCCGATGCTTCACTTCAGGTTGACTGTATCCTTGTACCTTCACATTGACGATGAAATATGGAAACTGCATCGGAATAAATACAAAAGGCACAATACTGACTTATGTACAAGAAGACTGAGTGAAGGTCCAAGAGATACAGTAAACCTGAAGTGTAGCAACGGAATCTAAAACTATTCTCACAGTAATATCTCAAAACATAGACGGTAAGAAGTCTCAGTCTTCTTGTACTTAAGTCGGTATTATGCAGTTTGTACTTAATTCCGATGCAATTTTTGTGTTTCATCGTCAAAGTGATGGTCCAAGGGATACATTACACCTGAACTGAATTACTGGAATCGAAAACTGGTCTCACAGGTAGGGCTCAAGAGACAGTAAGAAGACTCAGTCTTCTTTTACTTAAGTCGGCATTCTGCGTTTTATATTTTATTCCGATGCAATTTCTGTGTTTCATCGTCAATGTTAAGGTCCAAGCGATATAGTAAACCTGCAGTTGTGCATCTGAATCTAATACTGGTGACACAGGAAAGGCTCAAAACATAGACACTAAGAAAAGTCAGTCTTCTGAACTTAAGTCGGCATTGTGCGTTTTGTATTTAATTCCGATGCAACTTTTGTGTGTCATCGTCAAAATGAAGGTCAAAGGGATACAGTAAACCTGAAGTGAAGCATCGAAAGCTAAAACTGGTCTCACAGGGAAGGCTCAAAACATAGACAGTAAGAAAAGTCAGTCTTCTTGAACTTAAGCCGGCATTGTGCGTTTTGTATTTAATTCCGATGCAATTTCTGTGTTTCATCGTCAAAGTGAAGGTCCAAGGGATACAGTAAACCTGAAGTGATGCATCGGAAGCTAACATTGGTCTCACAGGAAAGGCTCGAAACATGGAGAGTAAGAAGGGTCAGTATTCTTGTACGTAAGTCGGCTTTATGTTATTTGTATTTAAGTCCGATGCAATTACTGTGTTTCATCGTCAAAGTGATGGTCCAAGGGATACATTACACCTGAAGAGAAACATCGGAATCGAAAACTGGTCTCACATGAAGGACTCAATAGACAGTAAGAAGATTCAGTCTGTGCAGTTTGTATTTAATTCCGATGCAATTTCTGTGTTTCATCGTCAAAGTGAAGGTCCAAGAGATACAGTAAACCTGAAGTGTAGCATCGGAATCTAAAACAATTCTCACAGGAATATCCCAAAACATAGACGGTAATAAGACTGAGACTTCTTGTACGTAAGTCGGCATTGTGCAGTTTGTATTTAATTCCGATGCAATTTCTGTGTTTCATCGCCAAAGTGATGGTCCAGGGGATACATTACACCTGAAGTGAAACATTGGAATCGAAAGCTGGTCTCACAGGAAGGGCTCAATAGACAGTAAGAAGATTCAGTCTTCTTGTACTTAAGTCGGCATTGTGCAGTTTGTATTTAATTCCGATGCAATTTCTGTGTTTCATCGTCAATGTGAAGGTCCAAGGATACAGTAAACCTGCAGTTGTACATCGGAATCTAAAACTGGTGACACAGGAAAGGCTCGAAACATAGACACTAAGGAAAGTCAGTCTGCTTGTACTTAAGCCGGCATTGTGGGTTTTGGGTTTAATTCCGATGCAATTTTTGTGTGTCATCGTCAATGTGAAGGAACAAGGGAAAAGGTAAACCTGAAGTGAAGCATCGGTTGCTAAAACGGTCTCACAGGAAAGGCTCAGAACATAGACAATAAAAAGACTCAGTCTTCTTTTACTTAAGACGGCATTGAGCCTTTTATTTTTAATTCCGATGCAATTTCTGTGTTTCATCGTCAATGAAAAGGTCCAAGGGAAACAGTAGACCTGATGTGAAGCATCGGAAGCTAATGCTGGTCTCACAGGAAAGGCCCGAAACATAGACACTAAGAGAAGTCAGTGTTATTGTACTTAAGTCGGCATTATGCCCTTTGTATTTAATTCCGATGCAATTTCTGTGTTTCATCGTCAAAGTGAAGGTCCAAGAGATACAGTTAAACTGAAGTGTAGCATCGAAATCTAAAACTGTTCTCACACTAACATCTCGAAACATAGACAGTATGAATTCTCAGTCTTCTTGTACATACGTCAGTATTGTGCCTTTTGTATTTAATTCCGATGCAATTTCTGTGTTTCATTGATAATGTGAATGTCCAAGGGATACTGTAAACCTGAAGTGATGCATCGGAATCTGTACCTGGTCTCACAGGAAAGGTTCAAAACATAGACAGTAAGAAGACTCAGTCTTCTTGTATTTAAGTCGGCATTGTGCCTTTTGTAGTTAATTCCGTTGCAATTTCTTTGTTTCATCGATAAAATGAAGCTCCAAGGGATACAGAAAACTTGCAGGTGTGCATCGAAATATAAAACTGGTGACACAAGAAAGGCTCAAAATATAGACACTAAGAGAAGTCAGTATGCTTGTACTTAAGTCGGCATTGTGCCTTTTGTGTTTAATTCCGATGCAATATTTGTGTGTCATCGTCTATGTGAAGGGCCAAGGGTTACAGTAAACCTGATGTGAAGCATCGGAATCTAAAACTGGTCTCACAAGATGGGCTCAAAACTTAAAAAGTAAGAAGACGCAGTCTTCTAGTACTTAAGTCGGCATTGTGCTGTTTGTATTTAATTCCGATGCAATTTTTGTGTTTCATCGTCAATGTGAAGGTCCAAAGATACAGTAAACCTGCATTTGTGCATCGGAATCTAAAACTGGTGACACAGGAAAGGTTCAAACATATACACTAAGAAAAGTCAGTCTTCTTGATCTTAAATCGGCATTGTGCCTTTTGTATTTAATTCCAATCCAATTTTTGTGTGTCATCGTCAAACTGAAGGTCAAAATGATACAGTAAGCTTGCAGTTGTGCATTGGAATCTAAAACTGGTTACACAGGAATGGCTCACAACACAGACAGTAAGAAGAACCAGTCTACTTGTACTTAATTCGGCATTATGCCTTTGGTATTTAATTCCGATGCATTTTCTGTGATTTATCGTCAAACTGAAGGTCCAAGGGATACAGTAAACCTGAACCGAAGCATCGGAATCTAAAACTGGTCTCACAGGAAAGGCTCAAAAAATAGAGAGTAAGAAGAGTCAGTATTCTTGTACGTAAGTTGGCATTGTGCCTTTTGCATTTAATTCCGATGCAATTTTTGTGTTTCATCGTCAAAGTGATGGTCCAAGGGATACAGTAAACCTGCAGTTGTGCATCGGAATCTAAATCTGGTGACACAGAAAAGGTTTATACATATACACTGAGAAAAGTCAGTCTTCTTGTCCTTAAGTCGGCATTGTGCCTTTTGTGTTTAATTCCGATGCAATTTTTTTGTGTCATCGTCAGTGTGAAGGTTCAAGGGTTACAATAACCCATATGTGAAGCATCGGAATCTAAAAGTGGTCTCACAAGATTGGCTCAAAGCATAGAAAGTAAGAAGACGGAGTCTTCTAGTACTTAAGTCGGCATTGTGACTTTTGTATTTATTTCCGATGCAATTTTTGTGTGTCGTCGTCAATGTGGACGTCCAAGGGATACAGAAAAGCTGCAATTGTGCATCGGAATTTAAAAGTGGTGACGCAGGAAAGGCTCAACACATAGACACTAAGAAAAGTCAGTGTTCCTGCACTTAAGTCGGCATTGTGCCGTTTTTATTTTATTCTGATGAAATTTCTGTGTTTCATCGTCAATGTAAAGGTCCAAGGGATACAGTTAATTTGCAGTTGTCCATCGGAATATAAAACTGGTGACACAGGAAAGGCTCAGGACATATGCACTAATAGAAGTCATTGTTATTGTACTTAAGTCGGCATTGTTCCCTTTGTATTTAATTCCGATGCAATTTCTGTTTTTCATCGTCAATGTGAAGGTCCAAAGATACAGGAGACCTGCAGTTGTGCATCGGAATCTAAAACTGGTGACACAGGAAAAGCTCAAACATATACACTAAGAAAAGTCAGTCTTCTTGAACTTAAGTCGGCATTGTGCCTTTTGTATTTAATTCCGATGCAATTTTTGTGTGTCATCGGCATACTGACGGTCAAAGGGATACTGTAAACTTGCTGTTGTGCATTGGAATCTAAAACTGGTTACACAGGAATGGCTCACAACATAGACAGTAGGAAGAACCAGTCTACTTGTACTTAATTCGGCATTGTGCCTTTGGTATTTAATTCCGATGCAATTTATGTGATTCATCATCAATGTGAAAGTCCAAGCGATAGAGTAAAACTGCAGTTGTGCAACGGAATCTAAAACTGATGACACAGGAAAGGCTCAAACATATACACTAAGAAAAGTCAGTCTTCTTGAACTTAAGTCGGCATTGTGCCTTTTGTATTTAATTCCGATGCAATTGTTGTGTGTCATCGTCAAACTGAAGGTCAGAGGGATACAGTAAACTTGCAGTTGTGCATTGGAATCTAAAACTTGTTACACAGGAAAGGCTCACAACATAGACAGTAAGAAGACTCAGTCTTCTTGTACTTAAGTCAGAATTGTGCCTCATGTATTTAATTCCGATGCATTTTCTGTGTTTCATCGTCAATGTGAAGGTCCAAGGGATACAGTAAACTTGCAGTTGTGCATTGGAATCTAAAACTGGTTACACAGGAAAGGCTCACAACATAGACACTAGGAGAAGTCATTGATCTTGTACTTAAGTCGGCATTGTGCCTTTGGTATTTAATTCCGATGCATTTTCCGTAATTTATCGTCAAAGTGAAGGTCCAAGGGCTACAGTAAACCTGAACCGATGCATCGGAATCTAAAACTGGTCTCAGAGTAAAGGCTCAAAACATAGAGAGTAAGAAGAGTCAGTATTCTTGTACGTAAGTGGGCATTGTGCATTTTGTGTTTCATTCCGATGCTATTTCTGTGTTTCATCGTCAAAGTGATGGTCCAAGGGATACATTCCACCTGAAGTGAAACATCAGAATCTAAAACAGGTCTCACAGGAAAGGCTCAAAACTTAGACAGTAAGAAGACTCAGTCTTCTTGTACTTAAGTCGGCATTGCGCAGTTGTATTTCATTCCGATGCAATTTCTGTGTTTCATGGTCAATGTGAAGGTCGAAGGATACAGTCAACCTGCAGTTAGGCATCGGAATCTAACTCTGGTGACACAGGAAAGGCTCAAAACATGGACACTAAGAAAAGTCAGTATGCTTGTACTTAAATCGGCATTGTGCCTGTTGTAGTTAACTCCGATGCAATTTTTGTGTGTCATCGTCAATGTGAACGTCCAAGGGATATAGTAAACCTGAAGTGTAGCATCGGAATCTAAAACTATTCTCACAGAAAAGGCTCAAAACATAGACATTAAGAAGAGCCAGTCTTCTTGTACTTAAGTCTGCATTGTGCCTTTTGTAGTTAATTCCGATGCAATTTCTGTGTTTCGTCATCAATGTGAAGGTCCTAGGGATAGATTAAACTTGCAGTTGGGCATCGGAAAATGAAACTGGTGACACAGGAAAGACTCAGGACATAGACACTAATAGAAGCCAGTGTTATTGTACTTAAGTCGGCATTGTGCATTTTGTATTTAATTCCGATGCAATTTCTGTGATTCATCGTCAATGTGTTGGTCCAAAGATACAGTAAACCTGCAGTTGTACATCGGAATCTAAAAGTGGTGACACATGAAAGGTTAAAAAACATTGTCACTAAGAAAAGTCAGTCTGCTTGTACTTAATTCAGCATTGTGCCTTTTGTATTTAATTCCGATGCAATTTTTGTGCGTCATCCTCGTAATGAAGGCCAAAGGGATACAGTAAACCTGAAGTGAAGCATCGAAAGCTACAACTGGTCTCACGGGGAAGGCTCAAAGCATAGACAGTAAGAAGAGTCAGCCTTCGTGTACTTAAGTCGGCATTGTGACTTTTGTAGTTAATTCCTATGCAATTTCTGTGTTTCATCTTCAAAGTGAAGGTCCAACGTATACAGTAAACCTGAAGTGAAGCATTTGAATCTAAAACTGGTCTCACAGGAAAGGCTCAAAACATAGACAGTAAGAAGAACCAGTCTTCTTGTACTTATGTCGGCATTGTGCCTTTGGTAGTTAATTCCGATGAATTTTCTGTGATTTATCGTCACTGTGAAAGTCCAAGGGATACAGTAAACCTGAACCGAAGCATCGGAATCTAAAACTGGTCTCACAGGAAAGGCTCAGATCATAGAGAGTAAGAAGAGTCAGTAATCTTGTACGTAAGAGGGCATTGTGCCTTTTGTATTTAATTCCGATGCAATTTCGTTGTTTCATCGTCAAAGTGAAGGTCCCAGAGTTACAGTTAACCTCAAGTGTAGCATCGGAATCTAAAACTTGTCTCACAGGAATATCTCGAAACATAGACTGTAAGAATTATTAGTCTTCTTGTACATACGTCAGTATTGTGCGTTTTGTATATAATTCCGATGCAATTTCTGTGTTTCATCGTCAATGTAAAGGTCCAAGCGATACTGTAAACCTGAAGTGAAGCATCGGTGTCTGTACCTGGTCTCACAGGAAAGGCTCAAAACATAGACAGTAAGAACACTCAGTCTTCTTGTACTTAAGTCGACATTGTGCCTTTTGTATTTAATTCCGACGCAATGTCTGTGTTTCATCGTCAATGTGAAGGTCCAAGGGATACAGTAATCCTGAAGTGAAGCATTTAAATCTAAAACTGGTCTCACAGGAAAGGCTCAAATCGTAGAGAGTAAGAAGAGTCTGTTTTCTTGTACGTTAGTGGGCATTGTGCCTTTTGTATTTAATTCCGATGCAATTTCTGTGTTTTATCGTTTAAGTGATGGTCCAAGGGATACATTACACCTGAAGTGTATCATCGGAATCTAAAACTGGTCTCACAGGAAAGGCTCAAAGCGTAGACAGTAAGAAGACTCAGTCTGCTTGTACTTAAGTCTGCATTGTGCCTTTTGTATTTAATTCCGATGCATTTTCTTGTTTCATCGTCAATGTGAAGGTCCAAGGGATACAGTAAACTGGCAGTTGTGCATTGGAATCTAAAACTGGTTACACAGGAAAGGCTCACAACATAGACACTAGGAGAAGTCATTGATCTAGTACTTAAGTCGGCATTGTGCCTTTTGTATTTAATTCCGATGCAATTTTTATGTGTCATCGTCAAACTGAAGGTCAAGGGATACAGTAAACTTGCAGTCGTGCATTGGAATCTAAAACTAGTTACACAGGAAAGGCTCACAACATAGACAGTAAGGAGACACAGTCTTCTTTTACTTAAGTCGGCATTGTGCTTTTATATTTAATCCCGATGCAATTTTTGTGTTTCATCATCAAAGTGAAGGTCCAAGGGATACAGTAAACCTGAAGTTAAGCATCGGAATCTATAACTGGTCTCACAGGAAAGGCACAAAACATAGAGAGTAAGAAGGGTCAGTATTCTTGTACGTAAGTCGGCATTGTGTTTTTTGTATTTATTTCCGATGCAATATCTGTGTTTCATCGTCAAAGTTATGGTCCAAGGGATACATTACACCTTAAGTGAAACATTGGAATCGAAAACTAGTCTCACATGAGGGGCTCAATAGACAGTAAGAAGATTCAGTCTTCTTGTACTTAAGTCAGCATTGTGCCTTTTGTAACCAATTCCGATGCAATATCTGTGTTTCATCGTCAATGTGAAGGTCGAAGGATACAGTCAACCTGCTGTTAGGGATCGGAATCTAAAACTGGTGACACAGGAAAAGCTCAAAACATAGACACTAAGAAAAGTCAGTCTGCTTGCACTTAAAACGGCATTGTGCCTTATGTGTTTAACTCCGATGCAATTTTTGTGTGTCATCGTCAAAGTGAAGGTCTAAGAGATACAGTTAAACTGAAGTGTAGCATCGGAATCTAAAACTGTTCTCACACTAACATCTCGAAACATAGACAGTATGAATTCTCAGTCTTCTTGTACGTACGTCAGTAATGTGCCTTTTGTATTTAATTCCGATGCAATTTCTGTGTTTCATTGATAATGTGAATGTCCAAGGGATACTGTAAACCTGAAGTGATGCATCGGAAACTGTACCTGGTCTCACAGGAAAGGCTCAAAACATAGACAGTAAGAAGACTCAGTCTTCTTGTATTTAAGTCGGCATTGTGCCTTTTGTAGTTAATTCCGTTGCAATTTCTTTGTTTCATCGACAAAGTGAAGGTCCAAGGGATACAGTAAACCTGAACCGAAGCATCGGAATCTAAAACTGGTCTCACAGGAAAGGCTCAAAAAATAGAGAGTAAGAAGAGTCAGTATTCTTGTACGTAAGTTGGCATTGTGCCTTTTGCATTTAATTCCGATGCAATTTTTGTGTTTCATCGTCAAAGTGATGGTCCAAGGGATACAGTAAACCTGCAGTTGTGCATCGGAATCTAAATCTGGTGACACAGAAAAGGCTCATACATATACACTGAGAAAAGTCAGTCTTCTTGTCCTTAAGTCGGCATTGTGCCTTTTGTGTTTAATTCCGATGCAATTTTTGTGTGTCATCGTCAATGTGAAGGATCAAGGGTTACAGTAACCCATATGTGAAGCTTCGGAATCTAAAAGTGGTCTCACAAGATTGGCTCAAAACTTAGAAAGTAAGAAGACGCAGTCTTCTAGTACTTAAGTCGGCATTGTGACTTTTGTATTAACTTCCGATGCAATATTTGTGTGTCGTCGTCAATGTGGACGTCCAAGGGATACAGAAAAGCTGCAATTGTGCATCGGAATTCAAAAGTGGTGACGCAGGAAAGGCTCAACACATAGACACTAAGAAAAGTCAGTGTTCTTGTACTTAAGTCGGCATTGTGCCGTTTGTATTTAATTCTGATGAAATTTCTGTGTTTCATCGTCAATGTAAAGGTCCAAGGGATACAGTTAATTTGCAGTTGTCCATCGGAATATAAAACTGGTGACACAGGAAAGGCTCAGGACATAGGCACTAATAGAAGTCATTGTTATTGTACTTAAGTCGACATTGTTCCCTTTGTATTTAATTCCGATGCAATTTCTGTTTTTCATCGTCAATGTGAAGGTCCAAAGATACAGTAAACCTGCAGTTGTGCATCGGAATCTAAAACTGGTGACACAGGAAAAGCTCAAACATATACACTAAGAAAAGTCAGTCTTCTTGAACTTAAGTCGGCATTGTGCCTTTTGTATTTAATTCCGATGCAATTTTTGTGTGTCATCGTCATACTGACGGTCAAAGGGATACCGTAAACTTGCTGTTGTGCATTGGAATCTAAAACTGGTTACACGGGAATGGCTCACAACATAGACAGTAGGAAGAACCAGTCTACTTGTACTTAAGTCGGCATTGTGCCTTTGGTATTTAATTCCGATGCAATTTATGTGTTTCATCATCAATGTGAAAGTCTAAGCGATAGAGTAAAACTGCAGTTGTGCATCGGAATCTAAAACTGGTGACACAGGAAAGGCTCAAACATATACACTAAGAAAAGTCAGTCTTCTTGAACTTAAGTCGGCATTGTGCCTTTTGTATTTAATCCTGATGCAATTGTTGTGTGTCATCGTCAAACTGAAGGTCAGAGGGATACTGTAAACTTGCAGTTGTGCATTGGAATCTAAAACTTGTTACACAGGAAAGGCTCACAACATAGACAGTAAGAAGACTCAGTCTTCTTGTACTTACGTCAGAATTGTGCCTCATGTATTTAATTCCGATGCATTTTCTGTGTTTCATCGTCAATGTGAAGGTCCAAGGGATACAGTAAACTTGCAGTTGTGCATTGGAATCTAAAACTGGTTACACAGGAAAGGCTCACAACATAGACACTAGGAGAAGTCATTGATCTTGTACTTAAGTCGGCATTGTGCCTTTGGTATTTAATTCCGATGCATTTTCCGTAATTTATCGTCAAAGTGAAGGTCCAAGGGATACAGTAAACCTGAACCGATGCATCGGAATCTAAAACTGGTCTCAGAGTAAAGGCTCAAAACATAGAGACTAAGAAGAGTCAGTATTCTTGTACGTAAGTGGGCATTGTGCATTTTGTGTTTCATTCCGATGCTATTTCTGTGTTTCATCGTCAAAGTGATGGTCCAAGGGATACATTCCACCTGAAGTGAAACATCAGAATCTAAAACAGGTCTCACTGGAAAGGCTCAAAACTTAGACAGTAAGAAGACTCAGTCTTCTTGTACTTAAGTCGGCATTGCGCTGTTGTATTTCATTCCGATGCAATTTCTGTGTTTCATGGTCAATGTGAAGGTCGAAGGATACAGTCAACCTGCAGTTAGGCATCGGAATCTAACTCTGGTGACACAGGAAAGGCTCAAAACATGGACACTAAAAAAGGCAGTATGCTTGTACTTAATTCGGCATTGTGCCTTTTGTATTTAATTCCGATGCAATTTTTGTGCGTCATCCTCATAATGAAGGCCAAAGGGATACAGTAAACCTGAAGTGAAGCATCGAAAGCTACAACTGGTCTCACGGGGAAGGCTCAAAGCATAGACAGTAAGAAGAGTCAGCCTTCGTGTACTTAAGTCGGCATTGTGACTTTTGTAGTTAATTCCTATGCAATTTCTGTGTTTCATCTTCAATGTGAAGGTCCAAGGGATACAGTTAACCTGAAGTGAAGAATCGGAATCTAAAACTGGTCTCACAGGAAAGGCTCAAACCATAGACAGTAAGAAGAACCAGTCTTCTTGTACTTATGTCGGCATTGTGCCTTTGGTAGTTAATTCCGATGAATTTTCTGTGATTTATCGTCACTGTGAAAGTCCAAGGGATACAGTAAACCTGAACCGAAGCATCGGAATCTAAAACTGGTCTCACAGGAAAGGCTCAGATCATAGAGAGTAAGAAGAGTCAGTATTCTTGTACGTAAGTGGGCATTGTGCCTTTTGTATTTAATTCCGATGCAATTTCTTTGTTTCATCGTCAAAGTTATGGTCCAAGGGATACATTACACCTTAAGTGAAACATTGGAAACGAAAACTAGTCTCACATGAAGCGCTTAATAGACAGTAAGAAGATTCAGTCTTCTTGTACATAAGTCAGCATAGTGCCTTTTGTAACCAATTCCGATGCAATATCTGTGTTTCATCGTCAATGTGAAGGTCGAAGGATACAGTCAACCTGCTGTTAGGCATCGGAATCGAAAACTGGTGACACAGGAAAAGCTCAAAACATAGACACTAAGAAAAGTCAGTCTGCTTGTACTTAAAACGGCATTGTGCCTTATGAGTTTAACTCCGATGCAATTTTTGTGTGTCATCGTCAATGTGAAGGTCCAAGGGATACAGGAAAAGTGCAATTGTGCATCGGAATCTAAAACTGGTGACACAGGAAAGGCTCAAAACATAGACACTAAGAAACGTCAGTCTCCTTGTACTTAAGTCGGCATTGTGCCTTTTGTATTTAATTCCGACGCAATTTCTGTGTTTCATCGTCAATGTAAAGGACCAAGGGATACAGAAAACTTGCAGTTGTGCAATGGAAACTAAAACTGGTTACACAGGAAAGGCTCAAAAAATAGACACTAAGAGAAGTCAGTGTTCTTGTACTTAAGTCGGCATTGTGCCTTTGTATTTAATTCCGACGCATTTTCTGTGTTTCATCGTCAATGTGAAGGTCCAAGGGATACAGTAAACCTGACGTGAAGCATTGGAATCTAAAACTGGTCTAACAGGAAAGGCTCAAAACATAGAGAGTAAGAAGGGTCAGTATTCTTGTACGAAGGTCGGCATTGCGTTTTTTGTATTTAATTCCGATGTAATTTCTGTGTTTCATCGTCAAAGTGAAGATCCAAGAGGTACAGTAAATTTGAAGTGTAGCATCGGAATCTAAAACCATTCTCACAGGAATATCTCAAAACGTAGACGGTAAGAAGACTCAGTCTTCTTGTACTTAAGTCGGCATTGTGCTTTTTGTGTTTAATTCCGATGCAATTTTTGTGTGTCATCGTCAATGTCAAGGTCCAAAGGATACAGTAAACCTGAAGTGAAGCATCGGAAGCCAAAATGGTCTCACAGGAAAGGCTCAGAACATAAACAATAAAAAGACTCAGTCTTCTTTTACTTAACTCGGCATTGTGCGTTTTATATTTAATTCCGATGCAATTTCTGTGTTTCATCGTCAATGTGAAGGTGCAAGGGATACAGTAAAGCTGCAGTTGTGCATCGGAATCTAAAACTGGTGACACAGGAAAGGCTCAAAACATAGACAATAAGAAAAGTCAGTCTTCTTGTACTTAAGTCGGCATTGTGCCTTTTGTATTTAATTCCGATGCAATTTCTGTGTTTCATCGTCAATGTGAACGTGAAAGGATGCAGTAATCCTGCAGTTGTGCATCGGAATCTAAAACTGGTGACACAGGAAAGGCTCAAAACACAGACACTAAGAAAAGTCAGTCTGCTTGTACTTATGTCGGCATTGTGCCTTTTGTGTTTAATTCCGATGCTATTTTTGTGTGTCATCGTCAATGTGAACGTCCAAGAGATACAGTAAACCTGAAGTGTAGCATCGGAATCTAAAACTATTCTCACAGAAAAGGCTCAAAACATAGATATTAAGAAGAGTCAGTCTTCTTGTACTTAAGTCTGCATTGTGCCTTTTGTAGTTAATTCCTATGCAATTTCTGTGTTTCATCTTCAAAGTGAAGGTCCAACGTATACAGTAAACCTGAAGTGAAGCATTCGAATCTAAAACTGGTCTCACAGGAAAGGCTCAAATCATAGACAGTAAGAAGAACCAGTCTTCTTGTACTTATGTCGGCATTGTGCCTTTGGTAGTTAATTCCGATGAATTTTCTGTGATTTATCGTCACTGTGAAAGTCCAAGGGATACAGTAAACCTGAACCGAAGCATCGGAATCTAAAACTGGTCTCACAGGAAAGGCTCAAATCATAGACAGTAAGAAGAACCAGTCTTCTTGTACTTATGTCGGCATTGTGCCTTTGGTAGTTAATTCCGATGAATTTTCTGTGATTTATCGTCACTGTGAAAGTCCAAGGGATACAGTAAACCTGAACTGAAGCATCGGAATCTAAAACTGGTCTCACAGGAAAGGCTCAGATCATACAGAGTAAGAAGAGTCAGTATTCTTGTACGTAAGTGGGCATTGTGCCTTTTGTATTTAATTCCGATGCAATTTCTTTGTTTCATCGTCAAATTGAAGGTCCCAGAGTTCAGTTAACCTCAAGAGTAGCATCGGAATCTAAAACTGGTCTCACAGGAAAGGCTCAAAACGTAGACAGTAAGAAGACTCAGTCTTCTTGTACTTAAGTCGGCATTGTGCCTTTTGTATTTAATCCCGATGCAATTTCTGTGTTTCATCGTCAATGTGAAGGTCGAAGGATACAGTAAACCTGCAGTTGTGCATCGGAATCTAAATCTTGTGACACAGGAAAGGCTCAAACTTATACACTAAGAAAAGTCTGTCTTCTTGATCTTAAGACGGTATTGTGCCTTTTGTATTTAATTCCGATGCAATTTTTATGTGTCATCGTCAAACTGAAGGTCAAAGGGATACAGTAAACTTGCAGTCGTGCATTGGAATCTAAAACTGGTTACACAGGAAAGGCTCACAACATAGACAGTAAGGAGACTTAGTCTTCTTTTATTTAAGTCGGCATTGTGCTTTTATATTTAATCCCGATGCAATTTTTGTGTTTCATCATCAAAGTGAAGGTCCAAGGGATACAGTAAACCTGAAGTTAAGCATCGGAATCTATAACTGGTCTCACAGGAAAGGCACAAAACATAGAGAGTAAGAAGGGTCAGTATTCTTGTACGTAAGTCGGCATTGTGTTTTTTGTATTTATTTCCGATGCAATATCTGTGTTTCATCGTGGTCCAAGGGATACATTACACCTTAAGTGAAACATTGGAATCGAAAACTAGTCTCACATGAAGGGCTCAATAGACAGTAAGAAGATTCAGTCTTCTTGTACTTAAGTCAGCATTGTGCCTTTTGTAACTAATTCCGATGCAATATCTGTGTTTCATCGTCAATGTGAAGGTCGAAGGATACAGTCAACCTGCTGTTAGGCATCGGAATCTAAAACTGGTGACACAGGAAAAGCTCAAAACATAGACACTAAGAAAAGTCAGTCTGCTTGTACTTAAAACGGCATTGTGCCTTATGTGTTTAACTCCGATGCAATTTTTGTGTGTCATCGTCAATGTGAAGGTCCAAGGGATACAGAAAAAGTGCAATTGTGCATCGGAATCTAAAACTGGTGACACAGGAAAGGCTCAAAACCTAGACACTAAGAAACGTCAGTCTCCTTGTACTTAAGTCGGCATTGTGCCTTTTGTATTTAATTCCGACGCAATTTCTTTGCTTCATCTTCAATGTAAAGGTCCAAGGGATACAGTAAACTTGCAGTTGTGCATTGGAATATAAAACTGGTTACACAGGAAAGGCTCAAATCATAGACACTAAGAGAAGTCAGTGTTCTTGTACTTAAGTCGGCATTGTGCCTTTGTATTTAATTCCGACGCAATTTCTGTGTTTCATCGTCAATGTGAAGGTCCAACGTATACAGTTAACCTGAAGTGAAGTATTTAAATCTAAAACTGCTCTCACAGGAAAACCTCAAAACATAGACAGTTAGAAGAACCAGTCTACTTGTACTTAAGTCGGCATTGTGCATTTTTTATTTAATTCCGATGCAATTTTTGTGTGTCATCGTCAATGTGAAGGTCGAAGGATACAGTCAACCTGCAGTTAGGCATCGGAATCTAAAACTGGTGACACATGAAAAGCTCAAAACATAGACACTAAGAAAAGTCAGTCTGCTTGTACTTAAATCGGCATTGTGCCTTATGTGTTTAACTCCGATGCAATTTTTGTGTGTCATCGTCAATGTGAAGGTCCAAGGGATACAGAAAAAGTGCAATTGTGCATCGGAATCTAAAACTGGTGACACAGGAAAGGCTCAAAACATAGACAGTAAGAAGAACCAGTCTACTTGTACTTAAGTCGGCATTGTGCCTTTGGTATTTGTTTCCGATGTATTTTCTGTGATTTATCGTCAAAGTGAAGCTCTAAGGGATACAGTAATCCTGAATCGAAGCATAGGAATCTAAAACTGGTCTCACAGGAAAGGATCAAAACATAGAGAGTAAGAAGAGTCTGTATTCTTGTACGTAAGTGGCCATTGTGCCTTTGTATTTAATTCCGATGCAATTTCTGTGTTTCATCGTCTAGGTGATGGTCCAAGGGATACATTACACCTGAAGTGGAACATCGGAATCTAAAACTGGTCTCACAGGAAAGGCTCAAAGCATAGACAGTAAGAAGACTCAGTCTTCTTGTACTTTAGTCTGCATTGTGAATTTTGTATTTAATTACTATTCAATTTCTGTGTTTCATCGTCAAAGTGAAGGTCCAAGAGATACAGTAACCCTGAAGTGTAGCATCGGAATCTAAATCTGGTCTCACAGGAGTATCTCAAAACATAGACATTAAGAATTCTCAGTCTTCTAGTGCATAAGACAATATTGTGCCTTTTGTATTTAATTACGATGCAATTACTGTGTTTCATCGTTAATGTCAAGGTCCAAGGGATACTGTAAACGTGAAGTGAAGCATCGGAATCTGTACCTGGCCTTACAGGAAAGGATCAAAACATAGACAGCAAGAAGACTCAGTCTTCTTGTACTTAAGTCAGCATTGTGCCTTTTGTATTTACTTCCGATGCATTTTCTGTGTTTCATCGTCAATGTGAAGGTCCAAGGGATACAGTAAACTGGCAGTTGTGCATTGGAATCTAAAACTGGTTACACAGGAAAGGCTCACAACATAGACATTAGGAGAAGTCATTGAACTTGTGCTTTAGTCGGCATTGTGCCTTTTGTATTTAATCCTTTGTTGCCTGACGGTACTTAAAAGTACCAGTAAGTTTCGACTCTCATTATTTTCTCGTGGTGCAGTTTCGTGATCTGAAAGCCTGTCGGTACGTAACAGTAACTCTGCTCTACTGTTTCATAGATGTTATTGTGCAATACATAGACCTCTCTGGCGGTCAGAGCTTGAAATTGTTTTTCGCGCGCTGCTGTGGAAAGAGAAGATTGTATGTGCTTGTTTCCATGGTGTTGCCTGAATTTGTGTGCAGTTTATTGAAACTTCCGTTGAGTTGTCCATTGTACGTACTTACCTTCTTTGTTTTTTTATAATAGCTTGAAGCATTGCGTTACAAGTGAATGAGATAAAGTGGAAAATATTAGGCGGACTTATTAGTACCGTCAGGTTATGCGAACAGTTTATTGTAGCAACAATACGTTACCTCTCACTAGTTGTTCTGTCCACTTTTTCTCACACAGAAATCCGTAAATACATTTGCCTGTGGAACAATTAGAACAAACAGGAAAGGTTTGCCAGGGAATTTACCTAAAGAAAAATGTCTAAACCGTGGGGAATCAAATCACAGAGAGTCATCTTTAGACCTGACAGTATTTCAATGGAGGGAAAATAAAGTAGTGTATTTTGCGTCAAACTTCCATGGCACTGAACAGAGCGTAGTGACAAGAAAACAGAAAGCTGGAACTAGTATGACTATACCATGACCAGTTATTGTATGTGATTACAATAAACACATGGGTGGTGTGGATCATGCAGACAGATTACGTTCAACTTATGGTCTTGACAGGCGATCAAAGAAACAGTGGCACCGTCTCTTCTGGGGAGCAATAGAAATTGCTTTTGTCAATGCTTACGTCATTTCCAGTGATCTACATGGGGCACTGCCACTGCTGGAATTCAGGAGTGCTTTGGCACTAGGGTAATGAATGAACAGCAAGTGCCAAATCTCAAAGAGAGAAACTCTGGTAAAGATGAAATAACTCCCCCAAAGAAAAGGAAGGATAACTTTTCTGTTCCGAAGAATGTACGTCTTGGCAACTGAGAAAACCATTTTGTAGTGTTCAGTTGTAAAAGAGGACGATGCGAAATGTGTGCGAAAAATAAAATTCAGTCGACACCACATTCACAATGTAGTACATGTGAAGTGTATTTGTACTACAATGAGAAAAAGAACTGTTTCCTACAATTTCGTGAGGAATCACTAACACTAAATATGTGATATGTATATACTGTCAAAATGTATAGGTAAGTTACTATGTATTGTGAAGTTGCTCTAGAATAAATTTATGCGAAATTTTTTAAAAAAATTCAGAAATATCATATTTTTGTTAATTAATTTTCTATTGTAAAAATATTTAATATTTATGTGGAATAAAGTACAAGTTATAAAAATTGGAGCATTTTTCTCCGCATATTGTGATTCTGTCCATGGAGTCTGACGGTACTTCTGGGTACCAGGAGAGCAAAAAGTTGTGAAAAATAAATTAAAATTTTACAAAAATTCCTACCGTCATTTGAGGCCACAATAGCATCAATTCTGCAAAGAAAATGTTAAAAAGTAAATTTTTTCTTATGTCAGGAAACAAAGAGTTAATTCCGATGCAATTTCTGTATTTCATCGTCAATGTGAAGGTCGAAGGATACAGTAAACCTGCAGTTGTCCATCGGAATCTAAATCTGGTGACACAGGAAAGGCTCAAAACATAGACACTAAGAAAAGTCAGTCTCCTTGTACTTAAATCGGCATTGTGCCTTTTGTGTTTAATTCCGAAGCAATTTTTGTGTGTCATCGTCAATGTGAAGGTCGAAGGGATACAGTAAACCTGAAGTGAAGCATCGGAATCTAAAACTGGTCTCACAGGAAAGTCTCAAAACATAGAAAGTAAGAAGAGTCAGTCTTCTTGTACTTAAGTCGGTATTGTGCATTATTTATTTAATTCCGATGCAATTTTTGTGTGTCATCGTTAATGTGGAGGTCGAAGGGATACAGTAAACCTGCAATTGTGCATCAGAATCTAAAGCTGGTGACACAGGAAAGACTCAATACATAGACACTAAGAAAAGTCATTCTTCTTGTACTTAAGTCGGCATTGTGCCATTTGTATTTAATTCCGATGGAATTTATGTGTTTCATCGTCAATGAGAAGGTCCAAGCGATACAGTAAAACTCCAGTTGTGCATCGGAATCTAAAACTGGTGACACAGGAAAGGCTCAAACATATACACTAAGAAAAGTCTGTCTTCTTGAACTTAAGTCGGAATTGTGCCTTTTGTATTTAATTCCGATGCAATTTTTGTGTGTCATCGTCAAACTGAAGGTCAAAGGGATACAGTAACCTTGCAGTCGTGCATTGGAATCTAGAACTGGTTACACAGGAAAGGCTCACAACGTAGACAGTAAGGAGACTCGGTCTTCTTGTACTTAAGTCGGCATTGTGACTTTTGTGTTTAATTCCGAGTCAATTTCTGTGTTTCATCGTCAAATTAATTCCGATGCATTTTCTGTGATTTATCGTCAACGTGAAGGTCCAAGGGATACAGTGAACCTGAAACGAAGGATCGGAATCTAAACCTGGTCTCACAGTAAAGGCTCAAAACATAGAGAGTAAAAAGAGTCAGAATTCTTGTACGTAAGTGGGCACTGTGCCTTTTGTATTAAATTCCGATGCAATTTCTGTGTTTCATCGTCAAAGTGATGGTCCAAGGGATACATTCCACCTGAAGTGAAACATCGGAATCTAAAACTGGCCTCACAGGGAAACCTCAAAACATAGAAAGTAAGAAGAGTCAGTCTTCTTGTACTTAAGTCGGTATTGTTCCTTTTTTAATTAATCCTGATGCAATTTCTGTGTTTCATCGTCAATGTGAAGGTCCAAGCGATACAGTAAACCTGCAGTTGTGCATCGGAATATAAATCTGGTGACACATGAAAGACTCAAACATATACACTAAGAGAAGCCAGTCCTCTTGTACTTAAGTCGGCATTGTGCCTTTTGTACTTAATTCCGATGCAATTTTTGTGTGTCATCGTTAATGTGAAGGTCCAAGGGATACAGTAAAACTGAAGTGAAGCATCGGAATCTAAAACTGGTCTCACAGGAAAGGCTCAAATCGTAGCCACTAAGAAGAGTCAGTCTTCTTGTACTTAAGTCGGCATTGTGCCTTATATTTTTAATTCCGATGCAATATCTGTGTTCCATCGTCCATGTGAAGGTCCAAGGGATACAGTAAACATGAACTGAAGCATCGGAATCTAAAACTGGTCTCACAGGAATGGCTCAAAACATAGAGAGTAAGAAGGGTTAGTATTCTTGTACGTAAGTCGGCTATGTGTTTTTTGTATTTATTTCCGATGCAATTTCTGTGTTTCCTCGTCAATGTGAAGGTCCAAGGATACGGTAAACCTGCAGTTGTGCATGGGAATCTAAAACTGGTGACACAGGAAAGGCTCAAAACATAGACACTAAGGAATGTCAGTCTGCTTTTACTTAAGTCGGTATTGTGCCTTTTGTGTTTAATTCCGATGCAATTTTTGTGTATCATCGTCAATGTGAAGGTCCAAGGGATACAGTAAACCTGAAGTGAAGCATCGGAAGCTAAAATGGTCTCACAGGAAAGGCTCAGAACATAGACGATAAAAAGACTCATTCATCTTTTACTTAAGTCGGCATTGTGCATTTTGTATTTAATTCCGATGCAATTTCTGTGTTTCATCGTCAATGTGAAGGTCCAAGGGATACAGTAAAGCTGCAGCTGTGCATCGGAATCTAAAACTGGTGACACAGGAAAGACTCAAAACATAGACACTAAGAAAAGTCAGTCTTCTTGTACTTAAGTCGGCATTGTGCCTTTTGTATTTAATTCCGAATCAATTGTTGTGTGTCATCGTCAAAGTGAAGGTCCAACGGATACAGTAAACCTGAAGTGAAGCAGCGGAATCTAAAACTGGTCTGACAGGGAAGGCTCAAAACATAGACAGTAAGATGAGTCAGTCTTCTTGTACTTAAGTCGGCATTGTGACTTTTCTAGTTAATACCTATGCAATTTCCGTGTTTCATAGTCAAAGTGATGGTCCAACGTATACGGTAAACCTCAAGTGAAGCATCGGAAATTAAAACTGGTCTCACAGGAAAGGCTCAAAACATAGACAGTCAGAAAACCAGTCTTTTTGTACCTAAGTCGGCATTGAGCCTTTGGTAGTTAATTCCGAAGCATTTTCTGTGATTTATCGTCAATGCGAAGGTCCAAGGGATACAGTAAACCTGAAGTGAAGCATCGGGAGCTAAAACTGGTCTCACAGGAAAGGCTCAAAGCATAGTCAATAAGAAGACTCAGCCTTCTTTTACTTAAGGTGGCATTGTGCCTTATATTTTTAATTCCGATGCAATATCAGTGTTCCATCGTCCATGTGTATGTCCAAGGGATAAAGTAAACATGAACTGAAGCATCGGAATCTAAAACTGGTCTCACAGGAATGGCTCAAAGCATAGAGAGTAAGAAGGGTCAGTATTCTTGTACGTAAGTCGGCATTGTGTTTTTTGTATTTATTTCCGATGCAATATCTTTGTTTCATCATCAAAGTTATGGTCGAAGGGATACATTACACCAGAAGTGAAACATTGGAATCGAAAACTTGTCTCACATGAAGGGCTCAATAGACAGTAAGAAGATTCAGTCTTCTTGTACTTAAGTCGGCATTGTGTAGTTTGTATTTAATTTCGATGCAATTTCTATGTTTCATCGTCAATGTGAAGGTCCAAGGATACAGTAAACCTGCAGTTGTGCATCGGAATCTAAAACTGGTGACACAGGAAAGGCTCAAAACATAGACACTAAGGAATGTCAGTCTGCTTTTACTTAAGTCGGCATTGTGCCTTTTGTATTTAATTCCGATGCAATTTTTGGGTGTCATCGTCAATATGAAGGTCAAAGGGATACAGTAACCCTGAAGTGAAGCAATGAAAGCTAAAACTGTTCTCACAGGGAACGCTCAAATCATAGACAGTAAGAAGAGTCAGTCTTCTTGTACTTAAGTCGGCATTATGACTTTTGTAGTTAATTCCGATGAAATTTCTGTGTTTCATCGTTAAAGTGAAGGTCCAACGTATACAGTATACCTGAAGCGAAACATTGGAATCTAAAACTGGTCCCACAGGAAAGGCTCAAAACATACACAGTAAGAAGAACCAGTCTACTTGTACTTAAGTTGGCCTTGTGCCGTTGGTATTTAATTCCGATGCATTTTCTGTGATTTATCGTCAAAGTGAAGGTCCAAGGAATACAGTGAACCTGAACCGAAGGATCGGAATCTAAACCTGGTCTCACAGTAAAGGCTAAAAACATAGAGAGTAAGAAGAGTCAGAATTCTTGTACGTAAGTGGGCACTGTGCCTTTTATATTAATTCCGATGCAATTTCTGAGTTTCATCGTCAAAGTGATGGTCCAAGGGATACATTCCACCCGAAGTGAAACATCGGAATCTAAAACTGGTCTCACAGGAAAGGCTCAAAGCATAGACAGTAAGAATACTCAGTCTTCTTGTACTTAAGTTGGCATTGTGCATTTTGTATTTAATTCCGATGCAATTTCTGTGTTTCATAGTCAAATTGAAGTTCCAAGGGATACAGTAAACCTGAAGTGAAGCATAGGCATCTAAAACTGGTGTCACAGGAAAGGCTCAAAACATAGACATTAAGAAGAGTCAGTCTTCTTGTACATAAGTCAGTATTGCGCCTTTTGTATTTAATTCCGATGCATTTTTAGTGTTTCATCGTCAATGTGAAGGTCCAAGGGATACAGTAAACTTGCAATTGTGCATTGGAATCTAAAACTGGTTACACAGGAAAGGCTTACAACATAGACACTAGGAGAAGTCATTGATCTTGTATTTAAGTCGGCATTGTGCCTTTTGTATTTAATTCCGATGCAATTTCTGTGTTTCATCGTCAATGTGAAGTTCCAAGGGATACAGTAAACCTGAAGTGAAGCAGCAGAAGGTAAACCTGGTCTCACACGAAAGGCTCAAAACATAGACAATAAGAAGACTCAGTCTTCTTGTACTTAAGTCGGCATTGTGCCTGTTGTATTTAATTCCGATGCCACTTCTGAGTTTCATCGTCAATGTGGAGGTTCAAGGGATACAGCAAACTTGCAGTTGGGCATCGGAATATAAAACTGGTCTCACAGGAAAGGCTCAAAACATAGACTGTAAGAAGACTGCAAGACGCAGTCTTCTTGTACTTAAGTCGGAATTGTGACTTTTGTATTCAATTCCGATGTAATTTCTTTGTTTCATCGTCAAATTGAAGGTCCCAGAGTTAACCTCAAGTGTAGCATCGGAATCTAAAACTGGTCTCACAGGAATATCTCGAAACATAGACTGTAAGAATTCTCAGTCTTCTTGTACATACGTCAGTATTGTGCCTTTCAATATAATTCCGATGCAATTTCTGTGTTTCATCGTCAATGCGAAGGTCCAACATATACAGAAAACCTGAAGTGAAGCATTTAAATCTAAAACTCATCTCACAGGAAAACCTCAAACATAGACAGTTAGAAGAACCAGTCTACTTGTACTTAAGTCGGCATTGTGCCTTTGGTATTTGGTTCCGATGTATTTTCTGTGATTTATCGTCAAAGTGAAGGTCCAAGGGATACAGTAATCCTGAACCTAAGCATAGGAATCTAAAACTGGTCTCACAGGAAAGGATCAAATCATAGAGAGTAAGAAGAGTCTGTATTCTTGGACGTAAGTGTGCATTGTGCCTTTTGTTTTTAATTCCGATGCAATTTCTGTGTTTCATCGTCTAAATGATGGTCCAGGGGATACATTACACCTGAAGTGAAACATCGGAATCTAAAACTGCTCTCACAGGAAGGGCTCAAAGCATAGACAGTAAGAAGGCTCAGTATTTTTGTACTTAAGTCTGCATTGTGAATTTTGTATTTAATTACGATTCAATTTCTGTGTTTCATCATCATTGTGAAGGTCCAAGAGATACAGTAACCCTAAAGTGTAGCATTGTAATCTAAAACTGGTCTCACAGGAATATCTCAAAACATAGACAGTAAGAATTCTCAGTCTTCTAGTACATAAGACAGTATTGTGCCTTTTGTATTTAATTCCGATGCAATTACTGTGTTTCATCGTTAATGTCAAGGTCCAAGGGATACTGTAAACGTGAAGTGAAGCATCGGAATCTGTACCTGGTCTTACAGGAAAGGATCAAAACATAGACATCAAGAAGACTCAGTCTTCTTGTACTTAAGTCAGCATTGTGCCTTTTGTATTTGATTCCGATGCAATATCTGTGTTTCATAGTCAAAGTGAAGATCCAAGGGTTACAGTGGACCTGAAGTGAAGCATCAGAATCTAAAAATGGTCTCACAGGAAAGGCTCAAAACATAGACTGTAAGAAGACGCAGTCTCCTTGTACTTAAGTCGGCATTGTGCTTTTTGTATTTAATTCCGACGCTATTTTTGTGTGTCATCGTCAATGTGAACGTCCAAGGGGTACAGTAAACCTGAAGTGAAGCATTGGAAATTATAACTGGTGTTGCAGGAAAGGCTCAAAACATAGACACTTAAAAGGGTCTGTTTTCTTGAACTTAAGTCGGCATTGTGCCTTTTGTATTCAATTCCGATGCAATCTCTGAGTTTCATCGTCAATTTGATGTTTCAAGGGATACACTAAACCTGCACTTGTGCATCGGAATCTAAAACTGGTGACACAAGAAAGGCTCAAAAAAGAGACACTAAGAAAAGTGAGTATTATTGTACTTAAGTAGGCATTGTGCCCTTTGTATTTAATTCCGAAGCAATTTCTGTGTTTCATCGTCATAGTGAAGGTCCAACGGATACAGTAAACAAGAAGTGAAGCATCGGAATCTAAATCTTGTCTCACAGGAAAGGCTAAATCATAGACAGTAAGAAAAGTCAGTCATCTTGTACTTAAGTCGACATTTGGCATTTTGCATTTAAATCCGCTGCAATTTCTTTGTTTCATCGTCAATGTGATGGTCGAATGGATACAGTAAACCTGCAGTTGTGCATCGGAATCTACAACTTGTGACACAGGAAAGGCTAAAACATGAAAACTACGGAACGTCAGTCCTCTAGTACTTAAGTCGGCATTGTGCCATTTGTATTTTATTCTGATGCAATTTCTGTGTTTCATCGTCAATGTGAATGTCCAAGGGATACAGTAAACCTGCAGTTGTGCATCGGAATCTAAAACTGGTGACACAGGAAAGGCCCAAAAAAGAGACACTAAGAAAAGTCAGTCTTCTTGTACTTAAGTCGGCATTGTGCCTTTTGTATTTAATTCCGATGCAATTTCTGTGTTTCATCGTCAATGTGATGGTCCAAGGGATACAGTAAACCTGAAGTGAAGCATCGGAATCTAAAACTGGTTTCACAGGAAACGCTCAAATCATATGACAGTAAGAAGACTGAGTCTTCTTGTACTTAAGTCGGCATTGTGCCTTTTGTATTTAATTCCGATGCAATTTCTAAGATTCATAATCAATGTGAAGGTACAAGGGGTACAGGACACCTAATGTGAGGCATTGGAATTGAAAACTGGTCTCACAGGACAGGCTCAAAACATAGACAGTAATAAGAGTCAGTCTTCTTGGATGTAAGTCGGCATTGTGCCTTTTGTATTTAATTCCGATGCAATTTCTGTGTTTCATAGTCAAACTGATGGTCCAAGGGATACAGTAAATCTGGAGAAAGGCATCAGAATCTAAAACTGGTCTCACAGGAAAGGTTCAGACCATACACAGTAAGAAGAGTCAGTCTTCTTGTACTTAAGTCGGCATTGTGCATTTTGTATTTAATTTCGATGAAATTTCTGTGTTTCATCGTCAAAGTGAATGTCCAAGGGATACAGTAAACATGAAGTGCAGCATCGGAATCTAAAACTGGCTCACTGTAAAGGCTCAAAACATCGTCAATGTGAAGGTCCAAGGGATACGGTAAACCTGAAGTGAAGCGTCGGAATCTAAAACTGGTCTCACAGGATAGGCTCAAAATATAGACAGTAAGAAGAGTCAGTCCTCTTATACTTAAGTCGGCATTGTGCCTTTGTATTTAATTCCGATGCAATTTCTGTGATTCATCGTCAAAGTGGAGGTCCAAGGGATACAGTACACATGAAGTGAAGCATCCGAATCTAAAACTGGTCTCACAGGAAAGGCTCAATACATAGACACTAAGAAGACTCAGTCTTCTTGTACTTAAGTTGGCATTGTGCCTTTTGTATTTGATCCCGATGCAATTTCAGTGTTTCATCATCAATGTTGCATCGGAATTAAATACAAAATGCACAGTGCCGACTTAAGTTCAGGAGGACTGACGTTTCCAAGTGTCTATGTTTTGAGCCTTTCCTGTGTCACAAGTTGTAGATTCCGATGCACAACGGCAGGTTTACTGTATCCGTTGGACCTTCACTATGACGATGATACACAGAAATTGCATCGGAATTAAATACAAAAGGCACAATGCCGACTTATGTACAAGAAGACAGAGTCTTCTTACTGTCTATGTTTTGAGCCTTTCCAGTGAGCCAGTTTTAGATTCCGATGCTGCACTTCATGTTTACTGTGTCCCTTGGACATTCACGTTGACTATGAAACACAGAAATTGCATCGGAACTAAATACAAAAGGCACAATACCAACTTAAGTACAAGAAGACTGACTTTTCTTAATGTCTATGTTTTGAGCTTTTCCTGTGTCACAAGTTTTAGATTCCGATGCACTGCTACAGGTTTACTGAATCCCTTGGACCTTAACATTGACGATGAAACACAGAAATTGCATCGGAATTAAATACTAAATGCACATTACCAACTTAAGTACAAGAGGACTGACGTTTCTTAGTGTCTATGATTTGAGCCTTTCCTGTGAGGTAAGTTTTAGATTCTGATGCTTCACTTCAGGTTTAATGTATCACTTGGACCGTCACAATGACGATGAAACACAGAAATTGCATCGGAATTTAGTAAAACAGACACAATGCCGACTTAAGTACAAGATGACGGACTTTTCTTAGTGTCTATGTTTGAGCCTTTCCCGTGAGACGAGTCTTATATTCCGACGGTTCACTTCAGGTTTACTGTATCCCTTGGACTTTCACTTAGACGATGAATCCCAGAAATTGCATCGGAATTAAATACAAAAGGCACAATGCCGTCTTAAGTACAAGAAGACTGTGTCTTCTTATTGTCTTATGTTTTGAGCATTTCCTGTTAGACCAGTTTTAGATTCCGATGCTTCACTTCAGGTTAACTGTATCCCTTGGGTCTTAACATTGACGATGACACACAAAAATTGCATCGTAATTAAATACAAAAGGCACATTGCCGACTTAAGTACAAGAAGAGTGACTTTTCTTAATATTTTGAGACTTTCCTGTGTCAGCAGTTTTAGATTCCGATGCACAACTTCAACTTTACTGTATCGCTTGGACCATCTGTTTGACGATGAAACACAGAAATTGCATCGGAATTAAATACAAAAGGCACAATGCCGACTTAAGTACAAGATGACTGACTTTTCTCAGTCTCTATGTTTAGAGCTTTTCCTGTGTCACCAGTTTTTGTTTCCGATGCACAACTGCAGGTTTACTGTATCCCTTGGATCTTCACATTGAGGATGAAACACAGAAATTGCATCGGAATTAATTTTAAAAGGCACAATGCTAACTTAAGAACTAGAGGACTGACTTTTCTTAGTGTCTATGCTTTGAGCCTTTCCTGTGTCACAACTTTTAGATTCCGATGCACAACTGCAGGTTTACTGTATCCCTTGGACCTCAAGTTTGATGATGAATCACAGAAATTGCATCGGAATTAAATACAAAAAGCACAATGCCGACTTACGTACAAGAAGACAGTGTCTTCTTACTGTCTATGTTTTGAGCCTTTCCAGTGAGCCAGTTTTAGATTCCGAAACTGCACTTCATGTTTACTGTATCCCTTGGACATTCACTTTGACGATGAAACACAGAAATTGCAAAGAAGTTAAATACAAAAGGCATAATGCCGACTTAAGTACAAGAGGACTGACTTTTATTACTTTCTATGATTTTAGCCTTTCCTGTGAGACAAGATTTTGATTCCGATTATTCACTTCGTGTTTCCTGTATCCGTTCGACCTTCACTATGACGATGATACACAGAAATTGCTTCCGAATTAAATACAAAAGGCTCAATGCCTACTTAAGTACAAGAAGACTGACTTTTCTTAGTGTCTATTTTTTGAGCCTTTCCTGTGTCACCAGTTTTAGATTCCGATGCACAACTGCGGGTTTAGTGTATCCCATGAAACATCACATTGACGACGAAACACAGAGATTGCGTCGGAATTGAACAGAAAAGGCACAATGCCGACTTGTACAAGAAGACTGACTCTTCTTACTGTCTATGATTTGAACCTTTCCTGTGAGACCAGTTTTAGATTCCGATGCTGCACGTCAGGTTTACATTACCCTTATACCTTCACATTGACGATGACACACTAGTATTGCATCGGAATTAAATACAAAATGCACAATGCCGACTTAAGTAAAAGAAGACTGAGTTTTCGTAGTGTTAATGTTTTGAGGCTTTCCTGTGTCACCAGTTTTAGATTCCGATGCACATCTGCAGGTTTACTGTATCCCATGGACCTTCACAATGAGGATGAAACACAGAAATTGCATCGGAATTAAATTCGAAAGCCACAATGCCGACTTCAGTACAAGAGGACTGACGATTCTTAGTGTCTATGATTTGAGCCTTTCCTGTGAGACAAGTTTATATTCGGATGCTTCACTTCAGTTTTACTGTATCACTTGGACCGTCACAATGACGATGAAACACAGAAATTGCATCGGAATTTAGGACAAAAGACACAATGCCGACTTCAGTACAAGATGACGGACTTTTCTTAGTGTCTATATCTGGAGTGAAGCATCAAAATCTAAAACTGGTCTCACGGTAAAGGCTCAGACCATAGAAAGTAAGAAGACTCAGTCTTCGTGTACTTAAGTCGGCATTGTGCATTTTGTATTTAATTTCGACGTAATTTCTGTGTTTCATCGTCAATGTGAGGGTCCAAGGGACACATTAAACCAGTAGTGAAGCATCGGAATCTGTAACTGGTCTCACATGAAAGTCTCAAAATATAGACACTAAGAAGAGTCAGGCATCTTGTACTTAAGTCGGCATTCTGCCTTTTGTATTCAATTCCGATGCAATTTCTGTGTTTCATCGTGAGTGTGGAGTTCCAAGGGATACAGTAAACCTGCAGTTGTGCATCGGAATGTAAAACTTGTGACACAGGAAAGGCTCAAAACATAGACACTAAGAAACGTCAGTCCTCTTGTACTTAAGTCGGCATTGTGCCTTTTGTATTTAATTCAAATGCAATTTCTGTGTTTCATCGTCAATGTGAATGTCCAAGGGATGCAGTAAATATTCAGTTGTGCATCGGAATCTAAAACTGGTGACACAGGAAAGTCTCAAAACATAGACACTAAGAAGAGTCAGTCTTCTTGTACTTACGTCGGCATTGTTTTTTTTTTTTTTTTTTTTGTATTCTATTTCGATGCAATTTCTGTGTTTCATCGTCAATGTGGAGGTCCAAGGGATACAGTAGACCTGCAGTTGTGCATCGGAAACTAAAACTTGTGACACAGGAAAGGCACAAAACATAGACACTAAGAAGAGTCAGTCCTCTTGTACTTAAGTCGACATTGTGCATTTTGCATTCAATAC
Organism: Schistocerca cancellata; assembly: GCF_023864275.1. NCBI lineage: Eukaryota > Metazoa > Arthropoda > Insecta > Orthoptera > Acrididae > Schistocerca > Schistocerca cancellata. The sequence continues at coordinate 57,821,736 of NC_064629.1, read as the reverse complement.
CGCTGCAATTTCTGTGTCTCATCGTCAATGTGATGGTCCAAGGGATACAGTAAACCTACCGTTGTGCATCGGAATCTAAAACTGATGACACAGGAAAGGCTCAAAACATAGACACTAAGAAAAGTCAGTCTTCTTGTACTTAAGTCAGCATTGTGCCTTTTGTATTTAATTCCAATGCAATTTTTGTGTGTCATCGTCAATGTGAAGGTCCAAGGGATAGAGTAAACCTGAAGTGAAGCGTCGGAATCTAAAACTGGTCTCACAAGATAGGTTCAAAAAATAGACAGTAAGAGGAGTCAGTCTTCTTGTACTTAAGTCGACATTGTGCGTTTTGTATTCAATTCCGATGCAATCTCTGTGTTTCATCGTCAATTGATGTTTCAAGGGATACGCTAAACCCGCAGTTGTGCATCGGAATGTAAAACTGGTGACACGGGAAAGGTCCAAACATAGACACTAAGAAAAGTCAGTCTTCTTGTACTTAAGTCGGCATTGTGACTTTTGTACTTAATTCCAATGCAATATTTGTGTGTCATCGTCAATGTGAAGGTCCAAGGGATACAGTAAACCTGAAGTGAAGCGTCGGAATCTAAAACTGGTCTCACAGGAAAGGATCAAAAAATAGACAGTAAGAAGAGTCGGTGTTCTTATACTTAAGTCGGCATTGTGCCTTTGTATTTTATTCCGATGCAATTTCTGTGATTCATCGTCAAAGTGGAGGTACAAGGGATACAGTACACATGAAGTAAAGTATCCGAATCTAAAACTGGTCTCACAGGAAGGGCTCATAACATACACACTAATAAGACTCAGTCTTCTTGTACTTAAGTCGGCATTGTGCCTTTTGTATTTAATTCCGATGCAATTTATGTGTTTCATCGTCAAAGAGACGGTCCAAGCGTTACAGTAAAGTTGAAGGTGTGCATCGGAATCTAAAACTGGTGACACAGGAAAGTCTGAAAACATTGACACTAAGAAAAGTCACTCTTCTTGTACTTAAGTCGGCATTGTGCCTTTTGTATTTAATTCCGATGCAATTTCTGTGTTTCATCGCCAATGTGAAGTTCCAATGGATACAGTAAACCTGCAGTTGTGCATCGGAAACTAAAACTTGTGACACAGGAATGGCCCAAAACATAGACACTAAGAAAAGTCAGTCCTCTTGTACTTAAGTCGGCATTGTGCCTTTTGAATTTAATTCCGATGCAATTTCTATGTTTCATCCTCAATGTGAAGGTCCAAGGGGTACAGTAAACCTGCAGCTGTGCATCGGAATCTAAAACTGGTGACACAGGAAAGCCTCAAAACATGAACACAACGAAAAGTCAGTCTTCTCTTACTTAAGTCGGCATTGTGCCTTTTGTATTTAATTCCGATGCAATTTTAGTGTGTCATCGTCAACGTGAAGGTATAAGGGATAATGTAAACCTGAAGTGCAGGATCGGAATCTGAAACTGGTCTCACAGGAAAGGTGAAATCAGAGACAGTAAGAAGACTCAGTCTTCTTGTACTTAAGTCGACATTGTGCCTCTTGTATTCAATTCCGATGCAATTTCTGTGTTTCATCGTCAATGTGATGGTCCAAGGGATGCAGTAAACCTGCCGTTGTGCATCGGAATCTAAAAATGGTGACACGGGAAGGGCTCAAAACATAGACATTAAGAAACGTCAGTCCTCTTGTACTTTAGTCGGTATTGTACCTTTTGTATTTAATTCCGATGCAATTTCTGTGTTTCATCGTGAATGTGAAGGTCCAAGGGACACAGTAAACCTGTAGTGAAGCATCGGAATCTATAACTGGTCTCACAGCAATGTCTCAAAACATAGACACTAAGAAGAGTCAGTCTTCTTGTACTTAAGTCGGCATTGTGCCTTTTGTATTCAATTCCGATGCAATTTCTGTGTTTCACCGTGAATGTGGAGGTCGAAGGGATACAGTAAACTTGCAGTTGTGCATCGGAATCTAAAACTGGTGACACAGGAAAGCCTCAAAACATTAACACTACGAAAAGTCAGTCTTTTTTTACTTAAGTCGGCATTCTGCATTTTGTATTTAATTCCGATGCAATTTCTGTGTTTCATCGTCAATGTGGAGGTCCAAGGGATACAGTAAACCTACAGATGTGAATCTAAAACTAGTGACACAGGAAAGACTCAAAACACTAACACTACGAAAAGTCAGTCTTCTTTTACTTACGTCAGCATTGTGCTTTTTGTATTTAATTCCGATGCAATACTAGTGTGTCATCGTCAATGTGAAAGTACAAGGGCAATGTAAACCTGACGTGCAGCATCGGAATCAAAAACTGATCTCACAGGAAAGGTTCAAATCATAGACTGTAAGAAGACTCAGTCTTCTTGTACTTAAGTCGGCATTGTGCCTTTTGTATTCAATTCCGATGCAATCTCTGTGTTTCATCGTCAATTGATGTTTCAGGGGATACACTAATCCCGCAGTTGTGCATCGGAATGTAAAACTGGTGACACAGGAAAGGCTCAAAAAATAGACACTAAGAAAAGCCAGTCTTCTTGTACTTAAGTAGGCATTGTGCCTTTTGTATTTAATTCCGAAGCAATTTCTGTGTATCATCGTCATAGTGAAGGTCCAATGGACACAGTAAAGACGAAGTGAATCATCGGAATCTAAATCTGTCTCACAGGAAAAGCTAAAAACATAGAGAGTAAGAAAAGTCAGTTATCTTGTACTTAAGTAAACATTGTGCATTTTGCATTCAATACCGCTGCAATTTCTGTGTCTCATCGTCAATGTGATGGTCCAAGGGATACAGTAAACCTGAAGTGAAGCGTCGGAATCTAAAACTGGTCTCACAAGATAGGTTCAAAAAATAGACAGTAAGAGGAGTCAGTCTTCTTGTACTTAAGTCGGCATTGTGCGTTTTGTATTCAATTCCGATGCAATCTCTGTGTTTCATCGTCAATTGATGTTTCAAGGGATACGCTAAACCCGCAGTTGTGCATCGGAATGTAAAACTGGTGACACGGGAAAGGTCCAAACATAGACACTAAGAAAAGTCAGTCTTCTTGTACTTAAGTCGGCATTGTGACTTTTGTACTTAATTCCAATGCAATATTTGTGTGTCATCGTCAATGTGAAGGTCCAAGGGATACAGTAAACCTGAAGTGAAGCGTCGGAATCTAAAACTGGTCTCACAGGAAAGGATCAAAAAATAGACAGTAAGAAGAGTTGGTGTTTTTATACTTAAGTCGGCATTGTGCCTTTGTATTTTATTCCGATGCAATTTCTGTGATTCATCGTCAAAGTGGAGGTACAAGGGATACAGTACACATGAAGTAAAGTATCCGAATCTAAAACTGGTCTCACAGGAAGGGCTCATAACATACACACTAATAAGACTCAGTCTTCTTGTACTTAAGTCGGCATTGTGCCTTTTGTATTTAATTCCGATGCAATTTATGTGTTTCTTCGTCAAAGAGATGGTCCAAGCGTTACAGTAAAGTTGAAGGTGTGCATCGGAATCTAAAACTGGTGACACAGGAAAGTCTGAAAACATTGACACTAAGAAAAGTCACTCTTCTTGTACTTAAGTCGGCATTGTGCCTTTTGTATTTAATTCCGATGCAATTTCTGTGTTTCATCGCCAATGTGAAGTTCCAATGGATACAGTAAACCTGCAGTTGTGCATCGGAAACTAAAACTTGTGACACAGGAATGGCCCAAATCATAGACACTAAGAAAAGTCAGTCCTCTTGTACTTAAGTCGGCATTGTGCCTTTTGAATTTAATTCCGATGCAATTTCTATGTTTCATCCTCAATGTGAAGGTCCAAGGGGTACAGTAAACCTGCAGCTGTGCATCGGAATCTAAAACTGGTGACACAGGAAAGCCTCAAAACATGAACACTACGAAAAGTCAGTCTTCTCTTACTTAAGTCGGCATTGTGCCTTTTGTATTTAATTCCGATGCAATTTTAGTGTGTCATCGTCAATGTGAAGGTATAAGGGATAATGTAAACCTGAAGTGCAGGATCGGAATCTGAAACTGGTCTCACAGGAAAGGTCAAATCAGAGACAGTAAGAAGACTCAGTCTTCTTGTACTTAAGTCGACATTGTGCCTCTTGTATTCAATTCCGATGCAATTTCTGTGTTTCATCGTCAATGTGATGGTCCAAGGGATGCAGTAAACCTGCCGTTGTGCATCGGAATCTAAAAATGGTGACACGGGAAGGGCTCAAAACATAGACATTAAGAAACGTCAGTCCTCTTGTACTTTAGTCGGTATTGTACCTTTTGTATTTAATTCCGATGCAATTTCTGTGTTTCATCGTGAATGTGAAGGTCCAAGGGACACAGTAAACCTGAAGTGAATCGTCGAAATCTAAAACTGGTGACACAGGAAAGGCTCAAAGCGTAGACACTAAGAAATGTCAGTCTTCTTGTACTTAAGTCGGCATTGTGCCTTTTGTATTTAATTCCGATGCAATGTCTGTGTTTCTTCGTCAAAGTGAAGGTCCAAGGCATACAGTAAACCTGGAGTGAAGCATCGGAATCTAAAACTGGTCTCACAGCAATGTCTCAAACATAGACACTAAGAAGAGTCAGTCTTCTTGTACTTAAGTCGGCAATGTGCCTTTTGTATTCGATTCCGATGCAATTTCTGTGTTTCACCGTGAATGTGGAGGTCCAAGGGATACAGTAAACTTGCAGTTGTGCATCGGAATCTAAAATTTGTGACACAGGAAAGGCTCAAAACATAGACACTATGAAAAGTCAGTCCTCTTGTACTTAGGTCGAAATTGGGCCTTTTGAATTTAATTCCGAAACAATTCCTGTGTTTCATCCCCAATGTGAAGGTCCAAGAGATACAGTAAAGCTGCAGCTGTGCATCGGAATCCAAAACTGGTGACACAGGAAAGCCTCAAAACATTAACACTGCGAAATGTCAGTCTTCTATTACTTAAGTCGGCATTGTGGCTTTTGTATTCAATTCCGATGCAATCACTGTGTTTCATCGTCAATGTGATGTCTCAAGGGATACACTAAACCCGCAGTTGTACATCGGAACCTATAACTGGTGACACAAGAAAGGCTCAAAAAATAGACACTAAGAAAAGTCAGTCTTCTTGTACTTAACTATGCATTGTGCCTTTTGTATTTAATTCCGAAGCAATTTCTGTGTTTCATCGTCATAGTGAATGTCCAACGGATACAGTAAATACAAGGTGAAGCATCGGAATCTAATTCTTGTCTCACAGGAAAGGCTGAAAACATAGACAGTAATAAAAGTCAGTCATCTTGTACTTAAGTCGGCATTGTGGCTCTTGTATTTAATTCCGATGCCATTTCTGTGTTTCATCGTCAATGTGAAGGTCCAAGGGATACTGTAAACCTGCAGTTGTGCATCGGAATCTAAAACTGGTGACACAGGAAAGGCTCAAAGCATAGACACTAAGAAATGTCAGTCTTCTTGTACTTAAGTCGGCATTGTGCCTTTTGTATTTAATTCCGATGCAATTTTTGTGTGTCATCGTCAATGTGAAGGTCCAAGGGACACAGTAAACCTGAAGTGAATCGTCGAAATCTAAAACTGGTCTCACAGGAAAGGCTCAAAAAATAGACAGTAAGAAGAGTCAGTCTTCTTATACTTAAGTCGGCAATGTGACTTTGTATTCATTTTCGATGCAATTTCTGTGATTCATCGTCAAATTGAATGTCCAAGAGATACAGTAAACATGAAGTGCAGCATCGGAATCTAAAACTGGCTCACTGGAAAGGCTCAAAACGTAGACAGTAAGAAGACTCTGTCTTCGTGCACATAAGACGGCATTGTGCGTTTTGTATTTAATTCCGATGCAATTTCTAGGTTTCATAGTCAATGTGAAGGTCCAAGCGATACAGTAAACCTGCAGTTGTGCAACGGAATCTAAAACTGCTGACACAGGAAAGGCTCAAAGCATAGACACTAAGAAAAGTCAGTGTCCTTGTACTTAAGTCGGCATTGTGCCTTTTGTATTTAATTCCGATGCAACTACTGTATTTCATCGTCAATGTGGAGGTCGAAGGGATACAATAAGCCTGAAGTGAACCATCGGAATCTAAGACTGGTGTCACAGGAAAGGCTCAAAACGTAGACACTAAGAAGAGTCAGTCTTCTTGTACTTAAGTCGGCATTGTGCCTTTTGTATTTAATTCCGATGCAACTTCGGTGGTTCATCGTAAATGTGAAGGTCCAAGGGATGCAGTAAACCTGAAGTGAAGCATCGAAATCTAAAACTGGTCTCACAGAGAAGGCTCAAAACATAGACAGTAAGAAGGGTCAGTCCTCTTGTACTTAAGTTGGCATTGTGCCTTTTGTATTTAATTCCGATGCAATTTCTGGGATTCATCGTCAAAGTGGAGGTCCAAGGCATACAGTACACCTGAAGTGAAGCATCGGCATCTAAAACTGGTCTCACAGGAAAGGCTCAAAGCATAGACTGTTAGAAGACGCAATCTCCCTGTACTTAAGTCGGCATTGTGCCTTTTGAATTTAATTCTGATGCAATTTTTGTGTGGCATCGTCAATGTGAAGGTCCAAGGGATACAGTAAACATGCAGATGTGCACTGAAATCTAAAACTGGTGACACAGGAATGGCTCAAACCATACACTCTTAGAAATGTCAGTGTTCTTGTACTTAAGTCGGCATTGTGTGGTTTGTATTTATTTCCGATGCAACTACTGTGTTTCATCGTCAATGTGGAGGTCCAAGGGATACAGTAAACCTGAAGTGAAATTTCGGAATCTTAAAGTGATCTCACAGAGAAGGCTCAAAACATAGACAGTAAGAAGAGTCAGCCTTCTTTTACTTAAGTCGGCATTGTGCCTTTTGTATTTAATTCCGATGCAATTTCTGTGTTTCATAGTCAAAGAGATAGTCCAAGGTATACAGTAAACCTGGAGTGAAGCAGCAGAATCTAAAACTGGTCTCACAGGAAAAGCTCAGATCATAGACAGTAACAAGACGCAGTCTTCTTGTACTTAAGTCGGCATTGTGCATTTTGTATTTAATTTCGATACAATTTCTGTGTTTCATCGTCAAAGTGAATGTCCAAGGGATACAGTAAACATGAGGTGAAGCATCGGAATCTAAAACTGGCTCACTGTAAAGGCTCATGACATAGACAGTAAGAAGACTCTGTCTTCTTGTACATATGTCGGCATTGTGTCTTTTGTACTTAATTCCGATGCAATATCTGTGTTTCATCGTCTATGTGGAGGACTAAGGGATACAGTAAACCTGCAGTTGTGCATCGGAATCTAAAACTGGTGACACAGGAAAAGCTCAAAAAATAGACACTAAGAAAAGTCAGTCTTCTTGTACTTAAGTCGGCATTGTGCCTTTTGTATTTAATTTCGATGCAATTTCTGTGTTTCATCCTCATTGTGACGGTCCAAGGGATACAGTAAACCTGAAGTGAAGCATCGGAATTTAAAACTGGTATCACAGGAAAGGTTCAAAGCATAAAAACTAAGAAAAGTCAGTCATCTTGTACTTAAGTCGACATTGTGCATTTTGTATTTAATTCCAATGCAATTTCTGTATTTCATCGTCATTGTGAAGGTCCAAGGGTTACAGTAAACCTGAAGTGAAGCATCGGAGTCTATAACTGGTCTCACAGGAATGCGTCAAATCATAGACACTAAGAAGTATCAGTCTTCTTGTACTTAAGTCGGCATTGTGCCTTCTGTATTTAATTCCGATGGAATTTCTGTGTTTCATATTCAAAGAGATGGTCCAAGGGATACAGTAAATCTGGAGTTAAGCATCAGAATCTAAAACTGGTCTCACAGGAAAGGCTCAGATCATAGACAGTAAGAAGACTCAGTCTTCTTGTACTTTGTCGGCATTGTGTATTTTGTATTTAATTTCGATGCAATTTCTGTGTTTCATCGTCAAAATGAATGTATAAGGGATACAATAAACATGAAGTGAAGCATCTGAATCTGAAACTGGCTCACCGGAGAGGCTCAAAACATAGACAGTAAGAAAAGTCAGTCATCTTGTACTTAAGTCGGAATTGTGACTTTTGTATTTAATTCCGATGCAATTTCTGTGTTTCATCGTCAATGTGAAGTTCCAAGGGATATAGTATACCTGCAGTTGTGCATCGGAATATGAAACTGCTGACACAGGAAAGGCTCAAAGCATACACACTAAGAAGAGTAAGTCTTCTTGTACTTAAGTCGGCATTGTGCTTTTTGTATTTAATTCAGATGCAATTTCGGTGTTTCGTCGTCTATGTGAAGGTCCAAGGGATACAGTAAACGTGAAGTGAAACATAGGAGCCAGCATCTCATGATCATGCGGAAGCGTTCTCGCTTCCCACGCCCGGGTTCGATTGCCGGTGGGGTCAGGGGTTTTCCCGGCCTCGTGATGGCTTGGTGTTATGTGCTGTCCTTAGGTTAGTTAGCTTTAAGTAGTTCTAAGTTCTAGGGGACTGATGACCATAGATTGTAAGTCCCATAGTTCTCTGAGCCATTTTTTTTAAAGATCGGAATCTAAACCTGGTCTCACAGGGAAGGCTCAAAGCATAGACTGTAAGAAGGGTCAGTCTTCTTGTACTTAAGTCGGCATAGAGCCTTTTGTATTTAATTCCGATGCAATTTTTTGTGTGTCATCGTCAATGTGAACGTCCAAGGGATACATTAAACCTGCAGTTGTGCATCGGAATCTAAAACTGGTGACACAGGAAAGGTTCAAAACATAGAAACGAAGAAAATTCAGTCATCTTGTATTTAAGTCGACATTGTGCATTTTGTATTTAATTCCAATGCAATTTCTGTATTTCATCGTCATTGTGAAGGTCCAAGGGATACAGTAAACCTGAAGTGAAGCATCGGAGTCTATAACTGGTCTCACAGGAGTGCCTCAAATGATAGACACTAAAAAGTATCAGTCTTCTTGTACTTAAGTCGGCATTGTGCTTTTTCTATTTAATTCCGATGCAATTTTTGTGTTTCATCGTCAATGTGGAGGTCCAAGGGATACAGTAAACCTGAAGTTGTGCATCGGAATCTAATACTTGTGACACAGGAAAGGCTCAAAACATAGACACTAAGAAAAGTCACTCTTCTTGTACATAAGTCGGCATTGTGCCTTTTGTATTTAATTCCGATGCAATTTTTGTGTGTCATCGACAATGTGAAGATCCAAGGGATACAGTAAACATGAAGTGAAGCATCGGAATCTAAAACTGGTCTCACAGGGGAGGCTCAAAGCATAGACACTAAGATGAGTTAGTCTTCTTGTACATAAGTCGCCATGTGCCTTTTGTATTTAATTCCGTTGCAATTTCTGTGATTCATCGTCAAATGGAAGGTATAAGGGATACAGTAAACCTGATGTGAGGCGTCGGAATCTAAAACTGGTCTCACAGGACAGGCTCAAAACAAGGACAGTAAGATGAGTCAGTCTTCTTGTACTTTAGTCGGCATTGTGCCTTTTGTACTTAATCCGATGCAATTTCTGTGATTCAACGTCAAAGTGGAGATCCAAGGGATACAGTACACATGAAGTGAAGAATCCGTATCTAAAACTGGTCTCAGAGGAAAGGCTCAAAGCATAAACACTTAGAAGACTAAGTCTTCTTGTACTTAAGTCGGCATTGTGCCTTTTGTTTTTAATTACGATGCAATTTCTGTGATTCATCGTCAAAGTGAAGGTACAAGGGATACAGTAAACCTGATGTGAGGCATCGGAATCTAAAACTGGTCTCACAGGACAGGCTCAAAACAAGGACAGTAAGAAGAGTCAGTCTTCTTGTACATTAGTCGGCATTGTGCCCTTTGTATTTAATACCGATGATATTTCTGTGATTCATCGTTAAAGTGGAGGTCTAAGGGATACAGTACAAATGAAGTAAAGCATCGGAATCTACAACTGGTCTCACAGGAAAGGCTCAAATCATAGACTGTAAGAAGACTCAGTCTTCTTGTACTTAAGTCGACATTGTGCCTTTTGCATTTAATTCCGCTGCAATATCTGTGTTTCATCGTCAATGTGATGGTCCAAGGGGTACAGTAAACCTGCAGTTGTGGAGCGGAATCTAAAACTGGTCTCACAGGAAAGGCTCAAAAAATAGACGGTAAGAAGATTCAGTCTACTTGTACATTAGTCGGCATTGTGCCCTTTGTATTTAATACCGATGATATTTCTGTGATTCATCGCCAACGTGGAGCTCCAAGGCATACAGTACACATGAAGTGAAGCATCCGAATCTAAAACTGGTCTGACAAGAAAGGCTCATAACATACACACTAAGAAGACTCAGTCTTCTTGTACTTAAGTCGGCATTGTGCCTTTTGTATTTAATTTCAATGCAATTTCTGTTTTTCATCGTCAAAGTGAATGTCCAAGGGATACTGTAAACATGAAGTGCAGCATCGGAATCTAAAACTGGCTCACTGGAAAGGCTCAAAACATAGACAGTAAAAGACTCTGTCATCTTGTACTTAAGTCGGCATTGTGCCCTTTGCATTTAATTCAGATGCAATTTCTGTGTTTCATCGTCAATGTGGAGATGCAAGGGATACAGTAAACCAGCAGTTGTGCATCGGAATCTAAAACTGGTGGCACAGGAAAGGCTCAAAACATAGACCCTATGGAAGGTCAGTCGCCTTGTACTTAATTCGGCATTGTGCCTTTTGTATTTAATTCCGATGCAATTTCTGTGATTCATCCACAAAGTGAACGCCCAAGGGATACAGTAAAGCTGAGGTGAAGCATAGGAATCTAAACCTGGTCTCACAGAAAAGGCTCAAAGCATAGACGGTAAGAAGACTCAGTCTTATGTTACTTAAGTCTGCATTGTGCATATTGTATTTAATTTCGATGCAATTTCTGTGATTCATCGGCAAAGTGAAGGACCAATGGATACAGTAAAACCGAATTGAAGCATCGGAATCTAAATCTGGTCCCACAGGAATGGTTCAAAACATAGACACTAAGAAAAGTCAGTCTTCCTCTACTTACGTCTTCATTGTGCCTTCTGTATTTAATGCCGACGCAATTTCTGTGTTTCATCGTGAATGTGAACTTCCAAGCGATTCAGTAAACCTGCAGTTGTGCATCGGAATCTGAAACTGGTGCCACAGGAAAGGTTAAAACATAGACACTAATAAAGGTCAGTCTTCTTGTACTTATGTCGGCATTGTGCCTTTTGTATTCAATTCCGATGCAATTTCTGTGTTTCATCGTCAATGTGATGGTCCAAGGGATGCAGTAAACCTGCCGTTGTGCATCGGAATCTAAAAATGGTGACACGGGAAGGGCTCAAAACATAGACATTAAGAAACGTCAGTCCTCTTGTACTTTAGTCGGTATTGTACCTTTTGTATTTAATTCCGATGCAATTTCTGTGTTTCATCGTGAATGTGAAGGTCCAAGGGACACAGTAAACCTGAAGTGAATCGTCGAAATCTAAAACTGGTGACACAGGAAAGGCTCAAAGCATAGACACTAAGAAATGTCAGTCTTCTTGTACTTAAGTCGGCATTGTGCCTTTTGTATTTAATTCCGATGCAATTTCTGTGTTTCTTCGTCAAAGTGAAGGTCCAAGGCATACAGTAAACCTGGAGTGAAGCATCAGAATCTATAACTGGTCTCACAGCAATGTCTCAAACATAGACACTAAGAAGAGTCAGTCTTCTTGTACTTAAGTCGGCAATGTGCCTTTTGTATTCGATTCCGATGCAATTTCTGTGTTTCACCGTGAATGTGGAGGTCCAAGGGATACAGTAAACTTGCAGTTGTGCATCGGAATCTAAAATTTGTGACACAGGAAAGGCTCAAAACATAGACACTATGAAAAGTCAGTCCTCTTGTACTTAGGTCGAAATTGGGCCTTTTGAATTTAATTCCGAAACAATTCCTGTGTTTCATCCCCAATGTGAAGGTCCAAGAGATACAGTAAAGCTGCAGCTGTGCATCGGAATCCAAAACTGGTGACACAGGAAAGCCTCAAAACATTAACACTGCGAAAAGTCAGTCTTCTTTTACTTAAGTCGGCATTGTGGCTTTTGTATTCAATTCCGATGCAATCACTGTGTTTCATCGTCAATGTGATGTCTCAAGGGATACACTAAACCCGCAGTTGTACATCGGAACCTATAACTGGTGACACAAGAAAGGCTCAAAAAATAGACACTAAGAAAAGTCAGTCTTCTTGTACTTAACTATGCATTGTGCCTTTTGTATTTAATTCCGAAGCAATTTCTGTGTTTCATCGTCATAGTGAATGTCCAACGGATACAGTAAATACAAGGTGAAGCATCGGAATCTAATTCTTGTCTCACAGGAAAGGCTGAAAACATAGACAGTAATAAAAGTCAGTCATCTTGTACTTAAGTCGGCATTGTGGCTCTTGTATTTAATTCCGATGCCATTTCTGTGTTTCATCGTCAATGTGAAGGTCCAAGGGATACTGTAAACCTGCAGTTGTGCATCGGAATCTAAAACTGGTGACACAGGAAAGGCTCAAAGCATAGACACTAAGAAATGTCAGTCTTCTTGTACTTAAGTCGGCATTGTGCCTTTTGTATTTAATTCCGATGCAATTTTTGTGTGTCATCGTCAATGTGAAGGTCCAAGGGACACAGTAAACCTGAAGTGAATCGTCGAAATCTAAAACTGGTCTCACAGGAAAGGCTCAAAAAATAGACAGTAAGAAGAGTCAGTCTTCCTATACTTAAGTCGGCATTGTGACTTTGTATTCATTTTCGATGCAATTTCTGTGATTCATCGTCAAATTGAATGTCCAAGAGATACAGTAAACATGAAGTGCAGCATCGGAATCTAAAACTGGCTCACTGGAAAGGCTCAAAACGTAGACAGTAAGAAGACTCTGTCTTCGTGCACATAAGACGGCATTGTGCGTTTTGTATTTAATTCCGATGCAATTTCTAGGTTTCATAGTCAATGTGAAGGTCCAAGCGATACAGTAAACCTGCAGTTGTGCAACGGAATCTAAAACTGCTGACACAGGAAAGGCTCAAAGCATAGACACTAAGAAAAGTCAGTGTCCTTGTACTTAAGTCGGCATTGTGCCTTTTGTATTTAATTCCGATGCAACTACTGTATTTCATCGTCAATGTGGAGGTCGAAGGGATACAATAAGCCTGAAGTGAACCATCGGAATCTAAGACTGGTGTCACAGGAAAGGCTCAAAACGTAGACACTAAGAAGAGTCAGTCTTCTTGTACTTAAGTCGGCATTCTGCCTTTTGTATTTAATTCCGATGCAACTTCGGTGGTTCATCGTAAATGTGAAGGTCCAAGGGATGCAGTAAACCTGAAGTGAAGCATCGAAATCTAAAACTGGTCTCACAGAGAAGGCTCAAAACATAGACAGTAAGAAGGGTCAGTCCTCTTGTACTTAAGTTGGCATTGTGCCTTTTGTATTTAATTCCGATGCAATTTCTGGGATTCATCGTCAAAGTGGAGGTCCAAGGCATACAGTACACCTGAAGTGAAGCATCGGCATCTAAAACTGGTCTCACAGGAAAGGCTCAAAGCATAGACTGTTAGAAGACGCAATCTCCCTGTACTTAAGTCGGCATTGTGCCTTTTGAATTTAATTCTGATGCAATTTTTGTGTGGCATCGTCAATGTGAAGGTCCAAGGGATACAGTAAACATGCAGATGTGCACTGGAATCTAAAACTGGTGACACAGGAATGGCTCAAACCATACACTCTTAGAAATGTCAGTGTTCTTGTACTTAAGTCGGCATTGTGTGGTTTGTATTTATTTCCGATGCAACTACTGTGTTTCATCGTCAATGTGGAGGTCCATGGGATACAGTAAACCTGAAGTGAAATTTCGGAATCTAAAAGTGATCTCACAGAGAAGGCTCAAAACATAGACAGTAAGAAGAGTCAGCCTTCTTTTACTTAAGTCGGCATTGTGCCTTTTGTATTTAATTCCGATGCAATTTCTGTGTTTCATAGTCAAAGAGATAGTCCAAGGTATACAGTAAATCTGGAGTGAAGCAGCAGAATCTAAAACTGGTCTCACAGGAAAAGCTCAGATCATAGACAGTAACAAGACGCAGTCTTCTTGTACTTAAGTCGGCATTGTGCATTTTGTATTTAATTTCGATACAATTTCTGTGTTTCATCGTCAAAGTGAATGTCCAAGGGATACAGTAAACATGAGGTGAAGCATCGGAATCTAAAACTGGCTCACTGTAAAGGCTCATAACATAGACAGTAAGAAGACTCTGTCTTCTTGTACATATGTCGGCATTGTGTCTTTTGTACTTAATTCCGATGCAATATCTGTGTTTCATCGTCTATGTGGAGGACTAAGGGATACAGTAAACCTGCAGTTGTGCATCGGAATCTAAAACTGGTGACACAGGAAAAGCTCAAAAAATAGACACTAAGAAAAGTCAGTCTTCTTGTACTTAAGTCGGCATTGTGCCTTTTGTATTTAATTTCGATGCAATTTCTGTGTTTCATCCTCATTGTGACGGTCCAAGGGATACAGTAAACCTGAAGTGAAGCATCGGAATTTAAAACTGGTATCACAGGAAAGGTTCAAAGCATAAAAACTAAGAAAAGTCAGTCATCTTGTACTTAAGTCGACATTGTGCATTTTGTATTTAATTCCAATGCAATTTCTGTATTTCATCGTCATTTTGAAGGTCCAAGGGTTACAGTAAACCTGAAGTGAAGCATCGGAGTCTATAACTGGTCTCACAGGAATGCGTCAAATCATAGACACTAAGAAGTATCAGTCTTCTTGTACTTAAGTCGGCATTGTGCCTTCTGTATTTAATTCCGATGGAATTTCTGTGTTTCATATTCAAAGAGATGGTCCAAGGGATACAGTAAATCTGGAGTTAAGCATCAGAATCTAAAACTGGTCTCACAGGAAAGGCTCAGATCATAGACAGTAAGAAGACTCAGTCTTCTTGTACTTTGTCGGCATTGTGTATTTTGAATTTAATTTCGATGCAATTTCTGTGTTTCATCGTCAAAATGAATGTATAAGGGATACAATAAACATGAAGTGAAGCATCTGAATCTGAAACTGGCTCACCGGAGAGGCTCAAAACATAGACAGTAAGAAAAGTCAGTCATCTTGTACTTAAGTCGGAATTGTGACTTTTGTATTTAATTCCGATGCAATTTCTGTGTTTCATCGTCAATGTGAAGTTCCAAGGGATATAGTATACCTGCAGTTGTGCATCGGAATATGAAACCGCTGACACAGGAAAGGCTCAAAGCATACACACTAAGAAGAGTAAGTCTTCTTGTACTTAAGTCGGCATTGTGCTTTTTGTATTTAATTCAGATGCAATTTCGGTGTTTCGTCGTCTATGTGAAGATCCAAGGGATACAGTAAACGTGAAGTGAAACATAGGAGCCAGCATCTCATGATCGTGCGGAAGCGTTCTCGCTTCCCACGCCCGGGTTCGATTGCCGGTGGGGTCAGGGGTTTTCCCGGCCTCGTGATGGCTTGGTGTTGTGTGCTGTCCTTAGGTTAGTTAGCTTTAAGTAGTTCTAAGTTCTAGGGGACTGATGACCATAGATTGTAAGTCCCATAGTTCTCTGAGCCATTTTTTTTAAAGATCGGAATCTAAACCTGGTCTCACAGGGAAGGCTCAAAGCATAGACTGTAAGAAGGGTCAGTCTTCTTGTACTTAAGTCGGCATTGAGCCTTTTGTATTTAATTCCGATGCAATTTTTTGTGTGTCATCGTCAATGTGAACGTCCAAGGGATACATTAAACCTGCAGTTGTGCATCGGAATCTAAAACTGGTGACACAGGAAAGGTTCAAAACATAGAAACGAAGAAAATTCAGTCATCTTGTATTTAAGTCGACATTGTGCATTTTGTATTTAATTCCAATGCAATTTCTGTATTTCATCGTCATTGTGAAGGTCCAAGGGATACAGTAAACCTGAAGTGAAGCATCGGAGTCTATAACTGGTCTCACAGGAGTGCCTCAAATGATAGACACTAAAAAGTATCAGTCTTCTTGTACTTAAGTCGGCATTGTGCCTTTTCTATTTAATTCCGATGCAATTTTTGTGTTTCATCGTCAATGTGGAGGTCCAAGGGATACAGTAAACCTGAAGTTGTGCATCGGAATCTAATACTTGTGACACAGGAAAGGCTCAAAACATAGACACTAAGAAAAGTCACTCTTCTTGTACATAAGTCGGCATTGTGCCTTTTGTATTTAATTCCGATGCAATTTTTGTGTGTCATCGACAATGTGAAGATCCAAGGGATACAGTAAACATGAAGTGAAGCATCGGAATCTAAAACTGGTCTCACAGGGGAGGCTCAAAGCATAGACACTAAGATGAGTTAGTCTTCTTGTACATAAGTCGCCATGTGCCTTTTGTATTTAATTCCGTTGCAATTTCTGTGATTCATCGTCAAATGGAAGGTATAAGGGATACAGTAAACCTGATGTGAGGCGTCGGAATCTAAAACTGGTCTCACAGGACAGGCTCAAAACAAGGACAGTAAGATGAGTCAGTCTTCTTGTACTTTAGTCGGCATTGTGCCTTTTGTACTTAATCCGATGCAATTTCTGTGATTCAACGTCAAAGTGGAGATCCAAGGGATACAGTACACATGAAGTGAAGAATCCGTATCTAAAACTGGTCTCAGAGGAAAGGCTCAAAGCATAAACACTTAGAAGACTAAGTCTTCTTGTACTTAAGTCGGCATTGTGCCTTTTGTTTTTAATTACGATGCAATTTCTGTGATTCATCGTCAAAGTGAAGGTACAAGGGATACAGTAAACCTGATGTGAGGCATCGGAATCTAAAACTGGTCTCACAGGACAGGCTCAAAACAAGGACAGTAAGAAGAGTCAGTCTTCTTGTACATTAGTCGGCATTGTGCCCTTTGTATTTAATACCGATGATATTTCTGTGATTCATCGTTAAAGTGGAGGTCTAAGGGATACAGTACAAATGAAGTAAAGCATCGGAATCTACAACTGGTCTCACAGGAAAGGCTCAAATCATAGACTGTAAGAAGACTCAGTCTTCTTGTACTTAAGTCGACATTGTGCCTTTTGCATTTAATTCCGCTGCAATATCTGTGTTTCATCGTCAATGTGATGGTCCAAGGGGTACAGTAAACCTGCAGTTGTGGAGCGGAATCTAAAACTGGTCTCACAGGAAAGGCTCAAAAAATAGACGGTAAGAAGATTCAGTCTACTTGTACATTAGTCGGCATTGTGCCCTTTGTATTTAATACCGATGATATTTCTGTGATTCATCGCCAACGTGGAGCTCCAAGGCATACAGTACACATGAAGTGAAGCATCCGAATCTAAAACTGGTCTGACAAGAAAGGCTCATAACATACACACTAAGAAGACTCAGTCTTCTTGTACTTAAGTCGGCATTGTGCCTTTTGTATTTAATTTCAATGCAATTTCTGTTTTTCATCGTCAAAGTGAATGTCCAAGGGATACTGTAAACATGAAGTGCAGCATCGGGATCTAAAACTGGCTCACTGGAAAGGCTCAAAACATAGACAGTAAAAGACTCTGTCATCTTGTACTTAAGTCGGCATTGTGCCCTTTGCATTTAATTCAGATGCAATTTCTGTGTTTCATCGTCAATGTGGAGATGCAAGTGATACAGTAAACCAGCAGTTGTGCATCGGAATCTAAAACTGGTGGCACAGGAAAGGCTCAAAACATAGACCCCATGGAAGGTCAGTCGCCTTGTACTTAATTCGGCATTGTGCCTTTTGTATTTAATTCCGATGCAATTTCTGTGATTCATCCACAAAGTGAACGCCCAAGGGATACAGTAAAGCTGAGGTGAAGCATAGGAATCTAAACCTGGTCTCACAGAAAAGGCTCAAAGCATAGACGGTAAGAAGACTCAGTCTTATTTTACTTAAGTCTGCATTGTGCATTTTGTATTTAATTTCGATGCAATTTCTGTGATTCATCGGCAAAGTGAAGGACCAATGGATACAGTAATACCGAATTGAAGCATCGGAATCTAAATCTGGTCCCACAGGAATGGTTCAAAACATAGACACTAAGAAAAGTCAGTCTTCCTCTACTTACGTCTTCATTGTGCCTTCTGTATTTAATGCCGACGCAATTTCTGTGTTTCATCGTGAATGTGAACTTCCAAGAGATTCAGTAAACCTGCAGTTGTGCATCGGAATCTGAAACTGGTGCCACAGGAAAGGTTAAAACATAGACACTAATAAAGGTCAGTCTTCTTGTACTTAAGTCGGCATTGTGCCTTTTGTATTTAATTGCGTTGCCATTTCTGTGATTCATCGTCAATGTGAAGGTCCAAGGGATACAGTAAACCTGAAGTGAAGCATCGGAATCTAAAGCTGGTCACACAGGAAAGGCTCAAAACATATGATAGTAAGAAGACTCAGTATTCTTGTGTTTAAGTCGGCATTGTGCCTTTTGTATTTAATTTCAAAGCAATTTCTGTGATTCATCGTCTAAGTGAAGGTCCAAGGGATACAGTAAACCTGAAGTGAAGCATCAGAATCTAAAACTGGTCTCACAGGAAAGGCTCAAACATAGACATTAAGAGGAGTCAGTCCTTTTGTACATGAGTGGGCATTGTGCCTTTTGTATTTAATTCCGATGCAATTTCTGTGATTCATCGTCAATGTGAAGGTCCAAGGAATACAGTAAACCTGAAGTGAAGCATCGGAATCTAAAACTGGTCTCACAGGAAAGGCTTAAAACATAGACAATAAGAAGACTTAGTCTTCTTGTAGTTATGTCGGCATTGTGCCTTTTGCATTTAATTCCGATGCAATTTCTGTGTTTCATCGTCAATGTGACGGTCAAAGGGATACAGTAAACCTGAAGTGAAGCATCGGAATCTAAAACTGGTCTCACAGAAATGGCTCAAAGCATAGACTGTAAGAAGACGCAGTATTCTTGTACTTAAGTCGACATTGTGCCTTTTGTATTTAATTCCGGTGTAATTTTTGTGTTTCATCGTCAATGTGAAGGACCAAGAGATATAGTAAACACTGAAGTGAAGCATGGGAATCTAAAACTGGTGACACAGGAAAGGCAAGAAACATAGACAGTAAAAAGACACAGTCTTCTTGTACTTAAACCTGCATTGTGACTCTTGTAATTAATTCCGATACAATTTCTGTGTTTCATCGTCAATGTGAACGTGCAAGGGATACAGTAAACCTGAAGTGAAGCATCAGAATCTAAAACAGGTCTCACAGGAAAGGCTCAAAGCATAGACAGTAAGAAGACTCAGTCTTCTTGTACTTAAGTCAGCATTGTGCCTCTTGTATTTAATTCCGATGCAATTTCTGTGTTTCATCGTCAAAGTGAAGGTTTAAGGGATACAGTGAACATGAAGTTAAGCATCGCAAACTAAAACTGGTGTCACAGGAAAGGCTCAAAACATAGACAATAAGAAGGCTCACTCTTCGTGTACTTAAGTTGTCATTGTGCCTTTTGTATTTAATTCCGATGCTATTTCTGTGTTTCATCGTCAAAGTGAAGGTCCAAGGGATACAGCAAACCTCAAGTGAAGCATCGGAATCTAAAACTGGTCTCACAGGAAAGGCTCAAAGCATAGACTGTAAGAAAACGCAGTCTTCTTGTACTTAAGTCGGCATTGTGCCTTATGTATATAATTCCGTTGCAATTTTTGTGTTTTATCGTCAATGTGAAGGACCAAGGGTTATATTAAACACTGAAGTGAAGCATCGGAATCTAAAACTGGTGACACAGAATAGGCTCAAAACATAGATACTAAGAAGAGTCAGTCTTCTTGTACTTACGTCGGCATTGCGCCTTTTGAATTTAATTCCAATGCAATTCCTGTGTTTCATCGTCAATGTGAAGGTCCAAGGGATACAGTAAACATGAAGTGAAGCATCGGAATCTAAAACTGGTGACACAGGAAAGGCTCAAAACATAGACACTAAGAAAGGTTAGTCTTGTTGTACTTAAGTCAGCATTGTGCCTTTTATATTTAATTCCGATGGAATTTCTGTGTTTCATCGTCAACGTGAATGTGCAAGGGACACAGTAAAACTGAAGTGAAGCATTGGATTCTAAAACTGGTCTCACAGAAAAGGCTCAAAATATAGACAGTAAGAACACTAAGTCTTCTTTTACTTAAGTCAGCATTGTGCCATATGTATTTAATTTCAATACAATTTCTGTGTTTCATGGTCAAAGTGAAGGACCAAGCGATATAGTAAACATGGAATGAAGCATCGGATTCTAAAACTGGTCTCACAGGAAAGGCTCAAAGCATAGACTGTAAGAAGAAGCAGTCTTCTTGTACTTACGTCGGCATTGTGCCTTTTGTATTTAATTCCGATGCAATTTTTGTGTTTCATTGTCAATGTGAAGGACCTAGGGACATAGTAAACCGTGAAGTGAAGCATCGGAATCTAAAACTGATGACACAGGAAAGGCTCAAATCATAGACAGTAAAAAGTCTCAGTCTTCTTGTACTGAAGCCTGCATTGTGCCTTTTGTAATTAATTCCGATACAATTTCTGTGTATCATCGTCAATGTGAATATGCAAGGGATACAGTACACCTGCTGTTATGCATCGGAATCTAAAACTGGTGACACAGGGAAGGCTCAAAACATAGACTGTAAGAGGACGCAGTCATCTTGTACTTAAGTCGGCATTGAGCCTTTTGTATTTAACTCCAATGCAATTTTTGTGTGTCATCGTCAATGTGAAGGTCTAATCGATACAGTAAACATGCAGTTGTGCATCGGAATCTAAAACTGGTGACACAGGAATGTCTCAAATCATAGACACTAAGGAAAGTCAGTTTTCTTCTACTTACGTCGACATTGTGCCTTTTGTATTTAATTCCGACGCAATTTCTGTGTTTCATCGTCAATGTGAACTTCCAAGCGATACAGTAATCCTGCAGTTGTGCATCGGAATCTAAAACTGGTGGCACGGGAAAGGCTAAAAACATAGACACTAAAAAAGGTCAGTCCTCTTGTACTTAAGTCGGCATTGTGCCTTTTGTATTTAATTCCGATGCAATTTCTGTGTTTCTTCGTCAAAGTGAAGGTCCAAGGCATACAGTAAACCTGGAGTGAAGCATCAGAATCTAAAACTGGTCTCACAGGAAAGGCTCAAAACATAGACAGTAAGAAGACTCAGTCTTCTTGTACTTATGTCTGCATTGTGCCTTTTGCATTTAATTCCGATGCAATATCTGTGTCTCATCGTCAAAGTGAAGGTCCAAGGGATACAGTAAACCAGAAGTGAAGCATCGGAATCTAAAACTGGACTCACAGGAAAGTCTCAAAACATAGACACTAAGATGAGTTATTCTTCTTGTAATTAAGTCGGCATTGTGCCTTTTGTATTTAATTCCGATGCAAGGTCTGGGTTTCATCGTCAATGTGAAGGCCCAAGGGATACAGTAAACCTGAAGTGAAGCACCGGAATCTATACCTGGTCTCACAGCAAAGGCTCGAAACACAGACAGTAAGAAGATTCAGTCTTCTTGTATTTAAGTCGTCATTGTGCCTTTTGTATTTAATTCCGTTGCAATTTCTGGGTTTCATCGTCAATGTGAACTTCCAAGCGATTCAGTAAACCTGCAGTTGTGCATCGGAATCTGAAACTGGTGACACAGGAAAGGCTTAAAACATAGACACTAATAAAGGTCAGTCTTCTTGTACTTAAGTCGGCATTGTGCCTTTTGTATTTAATTGCGTTGCCATTTCTGTGATTCATCGTCAATGTGAAGGTCCAAGGAATACAGTAAACATGAAGTGAAGTATCGGAATCTAAAACTGGTCCCACAGGAAAGGCTCAAACATATGATAGTAAGAAGACTCAGTATTCTTGTGTTTAAGTCGGCATTGTGCCTTTTGTATTTAATTCCAAAGCAATTTCTGTGATTCATCGTCTAAGTGAAGGTCCAAGGGATACAGTAAACCTGAAGTGAAGCATCAGAATCTAAAACTGGTCTCACAGGAAAGGCTCAAACATAGACAGTAAGAGGAGTCAGTCCTTTTGTACATGAGTCGGCATTGTGCCTTTTGTATTTAATTCCGATGCAATTTCTGTGATTCATCGTCAATGTAAATGTCCAAGGGATACAGTAAACCTGAAGTGAAGCATCGGAATCTAAAACTGGTCTCACAGGAAAGGCTTAAAACATAGACAATAAGAAGACTTAGTCTTCTTGTAGTTATGTCGGCATTATGCCTTTTGCATTTAATTCCGATGCAATTTCTGTGTTTCATCGTCAATGTGACGGTCCAAGGGATACAGTAATCCTGAAGTGAAGCATCAGAATCTAAAACTGGTCTCACAGGAAAGGCTCAAAGCATAGACAGTAAGAAGACTCAGTCTTCTTGTACTTAAGTCAGCATTGTGCCTCTTGTATTTAATTACGATGCAATTTCTGTGTTTCATCGTCAAAGTGAAGGTGTAAGGGATACAGTGAACCTGAAGTTAAGCATCGCAAACTAAAACTGGTGTCACAGGAAAGGCTCAAAACATAGACAATAAGAAGGCTCACTCTTCGTGTACTTAAGTTGTCATTGTGCCTTTTGTATTTAATTCCGATGCTATTTCTGTGATTCATCGTCAAAGTGAAGGTCCAAGGGATACAGCAAACCTCAAGTGAAGAATCGGAATCTAAAACGGGTCTCACAGGAAAGGCTCAAAGCATAGACTGTAAGAAAACGCAGTCTTCTTGTACATAAGTCGGCATTGTGCCTTATGTATATAATTCCGATGCAATTTTTGTGTTTTATCGTCAATATGAAGGACAAAGGGTTATATTAAACACTGAAGTGAAGCATCGGAATCTAAAACTGGTGACACAGAAAAGGCTCAAAACATAGATACTAAGAAAAGTCAGTCTTCTTGTACTTACGTCGGCATTGCGCCTTTTGAATTTAATTCCAATGCAATTCCTGTGTTTCATCGTCAATGTGAAGGTCCAAGGGATACAGTAAACATGAAGTGAAGCATCGGAATCTAAAACTTGTGACTCAGGAAAGGCTCAAAACATAGACACTAAGAAAGGTTAGTCTTGTTGTATGTAAGTCAGCATTGTGCCTTTTGTATTTAATTCCGATGGAATTTCTGTGTTTCATCGTCAACGTGAATGTGCAAGGGACACAGTAAAACTGAAGTGAAGCTTCGGAATCTAAAACTGGTCTCACTGGAAAGCCTCAAGACATATGACTGTAAGAAGAGTCAGTCTTCTTGTACTTAAGTCGCCATTGTGCCTTTTGTATTTAATTCCGATGCAATTTCTGTGATTCATCGTCAAAGTGAAGGTCCCAGGGATACAGTAAACCTGAAGTGAAGCATCGGAATCTAAAACTGGTCTCACAGGAAATGCTCAAAACTTAGACAGTAAGAAGACTCTGCCTTTTTGTACATTAGTCGGCATTCTGCCTTTTGTATTTAATTGCGATGCAATTTTCATGTATCATCGTCGACGTGAAGGTCTAAGGCATACAGTGAACCTGAAGTGAAGCATCGGAATCTAAAGCTGGTGTCACAGGAAAGGCTTCAAACATAGATATTAAAAAGACTTAGTCTTCCTATACTTAAGTCGGCATTGTGCCTTTTGTATTTAATTCCGATGCAATTTCTGTGTTTCATCATCAATGTGAAGTTCCAAGGGATACAGTAAACCTGAAGTGAAGCATCGGAATCTAAAACTGGTGTCCTAGGAAAGGCTCAAAACATAGACAGTAAGAAGACTCAGTCTTCTTGTACTTAAGTCAGCATTGTGCCTCTTGTATTTAATTCCGATGCAATTTCTGTGTTTCATCGTCAAAGTGAAGGTGTAAGGGATACAGTGAACCTGAAATTAAGCATCGCAAACTAAAACTGCTGTCACCTTTAAGGCTCAAGACGTAGACAATAAGAAGGGTCACTCTTTTTGTACTTAAGTTGGCATTGTGCCTTTTGTATTTAATTCCGATGCAATCTCTGTGTTTCATCGTCAAAGTGAAGGTCCAAGGGATACATGAAACCTCAAGTGAAGCATCGGAATCTGAAACTGGTGTCACAGGATAGGCTCAAAGCATAGACTGTAAGAAGACGCAGTCTTCTTGTACTTAAGTCGGCATTGTGCCTTATGTATTTAATTCCGATGCAATTTTTGTGTTTCATTGTCAATGTGAAGGACCTAGGGATATAGTAAACCCTGAAGTGAAGCATCGGAACCTAAACCTGATGACACAGGAAAGGCTCAAAATACAGACAGTAAAAAGACTCAGTCTTCTTCTACTGAAGCCTGCATTGTGCCTCTTGTAATTAATTCCGATACAATTTCTGTGTTTCATCGTCAATGTGAATGTGCAAGGTATACAGTAAACCTGTAGTGAAGCATCGGAATCTATAACTGGTCTCACAGGAAAGGCTCAAAACATAGACACTGAGAAGAATCAGTCTTCTTGTACTTATATCGGCATTGTGCCTTTTGTATTTAATTCCGATGCAATTTCTGTGTTTCATCGTCAAAGAGATGGTCCAAGGCATACAGTAAACCTGGAGTGAAGCATCAAAATCTAAAACGGGTCTCACAGGAAAGTCTCAAAACATAGACACTAAGATGAGTTAGTCTTCTTGTAATTAAGTCGGCATTGTGCCTTTTGTATTTAATTCCGATGCAAGGTCTGTATTTCATCGTCAATGTGAATGCCCAAGGGATACAGTAAACCTGAAGTGAAGCACCGGAATCTATACCTGGTCTCACAGCAAAGGCTCAAAACATAGACAGTAAGAAGATTCAGTCTTCTTGTATTTAAGTCGTCATTGTGCCTTTTGTATTTAATTCCGTTGCAATTTCTGTGTTTCATCGTCAACGTGAGGGTCCAAGGGATACAGTAAACCAGAGGTGAACCATAGGAATCTAAACATGGTCTCACAGGAAAGGCTCAAATCATAGACAGTAAGAAGACTCAGTCGTGTTATACTTAAGTCTGCATTGTGCCTTTTGTATTTAATTCCGATGCACTTTCTGTGATTCATCGTCAAAGTGAAGGTACAATGGATACAGTAAACCTGAATTGAAGCATCGGAATCTAAAACTGGACTCACAGGAAAGCCTCAAAACGTAGACACTAAGCTGAGTTAGTCTTCTTGTATATAAGTCGGCATTGTGATTTTTGTATTTAATTCCGATGCACGGTCTGTGCTTAATCTTCAATGTGAAGGTCACAGGGATACAGTAAACCTGAAGTGAAACACCGGAATCTATAACTGGTCTCACAGGAAAGGCTCAAAACATAGACAGAAAGAAGACTCTGCCTTTTTGTACATTAGTCGGCATTGTGCCTTTTGTATTTAATTGCATTGCAATATCTGTGTATCATCGTCGACGTGAAGGGCTAAGGCATACAGTGAACCTGAAGTGAAGCATCGGTATCTATAACTGGTCTCACAGGAAAGGCTCAAAACATAGACACTACGAAGAGTCAGTCTTCTTGTACTTAGGTCACAATTGTGCCTTTTGTACTTAATTCCGATGCAATTTCTGTGATTCATCGTCAAAGTGAACGTTCAAAGGAAACAGTAAACCTGAAGTGAAACATCGGAATCTAAAACTGACCTCACAGGAAAGGCTCAAAACATAGACAGTAAAAATATTCAGTCTTCTTGTACTTACGTCTGCATTGTGCCTTTTTTATATAATTCCGATGCAATTTCTGTGTTTCATCGACAAAGTGAAGGTCCAAGGGATACAGTAAACCTGAAGTGAAGCATCGGAATCTAAAACTGGACTCACAGGAAAGGCTCAAAACATAGACACTAAGATGAGTTAGTCCTCTTGTAATTAAGTCGGCATTGTTCCTTTTGTATTTAATTCCGCTGCAATTTCTGGGTTTCATCGTCAATGTGAATGTCCAAGCGATACAGTAAACCTGAAGTGAGGCATCGGAATCTAAACCTGGTGTCACAGGAAAGGCTTAATCATAGACAGTAAGAAGACTCAGTAGTTTTGTACTTGAGTCCACATTGCGCCATTTGTATTTAATTCTGATGCAATTGCTGTGTTTCATCGTCAAAGTGAGGGTCCAAGGGATACAGTAAACCAGAGGTGAACCATAGGAATCTAAACATGGTCTCACAGGAAAGGCTCAAATCATAGACAGTAAGAAGACTCAGTCGTCTTATACTTAAGTCTGCATTGTGCCTTTTGTATTTAATTCCGATGCACTTTCTGTGATTCATCGTCAAAGTGAAGGTACAATGGATACAGTAAACCTGAATTGAAGCATCGGAATCTAAAACTGGACTCACAGGAATGCCTCAAAACGTAGACACTAAGCTGAGATAGTCTTCTTGTATATAAGTCGCCATTGTGATTTTTGTATTTAATTCCGATGCACGGTCTGTGCTTAATCTTCAATGTGAAGGTCTAAGGGGTACAGTAAACCTGAAGTGAAGCACCGGAATCTAAAACTGGTTTCACAGGAAAGGCTAAAAACATAGACAGAAAGAAGACTCAGTCTTCTTGTGCTTAAGTCGGCATTGTGCCTTTTGTATTTAATTCCGATGCAATTTCTGTGTTTCATCGTCAAAGAGATGGTCCAAGGCATACAGTAAACGTGGAGTGAAGCATAAAAATCTAAAACTGGTCTCACAGGAAAACCTCAAAACATAGACAGTAAGAAGACTCAGTCTTCTCGTACTTAAGTCTGCATTGTGCCTTTTGTATTTAATTCCGATCCAATTTCTGTGTTTCATCGTCAAAGAGAAGGTCAAAGGGATACAGTAAACCTGCAGTGAAGCATCGGAATCTAAAACTGGTGACACAGGAAAGGCTCAAAACATAGACACTAAGAAAGGTCAGTCATCTTATACTTAAGTCGGCATTGTTCCTTTTGTATTTAATTCCTATGCAATTTTTGTGTGTCATCGTCAATGTGGAGGTCAAAGGGATACATTAAACCTGAAGCGAATCATCGGAATCTAAGACTGGTCTCACAGAAAAGGATCAAAACGCAAGGCAGTAAGAAGGCTCAGTCTACGTGTACTGAAGTCTGCATTGTACCTTTTGTATTTAATTCCGGTGCAATATCTGTGATTCGTCGTCAAAGGGAAGGTCCAAGGGTTACAGTAAACCTTAAGTGAAGCATCAGAATCTAAAACTGGTCTCACAGGAAAGGCTCAAAACATAGACTGTAAGAATAGTCAGTCTTCTTGTACTTAAGTTGGCATTGTGCCTTTTGTATTTAATTCCGATGCAATTTCTGTGTTTCATCATCAAGGTCCAAGGGATACAGTAAACCTGTAGTGAAGCATCTGAATCTAAAACTGGTCTCACAGGAAAGGCTCAAATCATAGACACTAGGATGACTCAGTCTTCTTGTATTTATATCGTCAAGGTGCATTTTGTATGTGATTCCGATGCAATTTCTGTGTTTCATCGTCAATACAAAGGTCCAAGTGATACATTAAACCACAAGTGAAGCTTTGGAATCTATAACTGGTCTTACATGGAAGGTTCAAAAATAGACAGTAAGAAGAGTCAGTCCTCTTGTGCTTAAGTCGACATTGTGCCTTTTTTATTTATTTCCGATGCAATTTTGTGTTTCATCGTCAAATGAAGGTCCACGGGAGACAGTAAACCTGAAGTGAAGCTTCGGAATCTAAAACTGGTCTCACCGGAAAGGCTCAAAAATAGACAGTAAGAAGACTCAGTCTTCTTGTACTTAAGTCGGCATTGTGCCTTTTGTTTTAAATTCCGATGCAATTTCTGTGTTTCATCGTCAAAGTGAAAATCCAAGGGATAGAGTAAACCTGAAGTGAAGCATCGGAACCTAAAACTGGTCTCACAGGAAAGGCTCTAAACATCGACAGTAAGAAGAGTCAGTCTTCTTGTACATAAATCGGCATTGTGCCTTTTGTATTTAAATCCGATGCAATTTTTGTGTGTCATCGTCAGTGTGAAGGTCCAAGCGATACAGTAAACCTTCAGTTGTGCATCGGAATATAAAACTGGTCACACAGGAAAGGCTCAAAACATAGACACCAAGAGAAGTCAGTCTTCTTGTACTTAAGTTGGCATTGTGCCTATTGTATTTAATTCCGAAGCAATTATATTGTTTCATCGTCAATGTGAAGGTCCAAGCGATCCAGTAAACCAGCAGTTGTGCATCGGAATCTAAAACTGGTGACACAGGAAAGGCTCAAAACATAGACATTATGGAAGGTCAGTTGTCTTGTACTTCATTCGGCATTGTGCATTTTGTATTTATTTCCGATGCAATTTCTGTGATTCATCGACAAAGTGAAGGTCCAAGGGATACAATAACCTGATGTGAAGCATAGGAATCTAAACCTGGTCTCACAGAAAAGGCTCAAAGCATAGACAGTAAGAAGACTCAGTCTTATTTAACTTAAGTCTGCATTGTGCTTTTTGAATTTAATTTCGATGCAATTTCTGTGATTCATCATCAAAGTGAAGGACCAATGGATACATTAAAACCGAAGTGAAGCATCGGAATCTAAATCTGGTCCCACAGGAATGGCTCAAAACATAGAAACTAAGAAAAGTCAGTCTTCCTCTACTTACGTCGGCATTGTGCCTTTTGTATTTAATTCCGACGCAATTTCTGTGTTTCATCGTCAATGTGAACTTCCAAGCGATACAGTAAACCTGCAGTTTTGCATCGGAATCTAAAACTGGTCTCACAGGAAAGGCTCAAACATAGACAGTAAGAGGAGTCAGTCCTTTTGTACATGACTCGGCATTGTGCCTTTTGTATTTAATTCCGATGCAATTTCTGTGATTCATCGTCAATGTGAATGTCCAAGGGATACAGTAAACCTGAAGTGAAGCATGGGAATCTAAAACTGGTCTCACAGGAAAGGCTTCAAACATAGTCAATAAGAAGACTTAGTCTTCTTGTACTTAAGTCGGCATTGTGCCTTTTGTATTTTATTCCCATGTAATTTCTGTGTTTCATCGTCGACGTGAAGGTCTATGGGATACAGTAAACCTGAAGTGAAGCATCGGAATCTAATGCTGGTGTCACAGGAAAGGCTTCAAACATAGATAATAAGGAGACTTAGTCTTCTTGTACTTACGTCGGCATTGTGCCTTTTGTATTTAATTCCGTTGCAATTTCTGTGTTTCATCATCAATGTGAAGTTCCAAGGGATACAGTAAACCTGAAGTGAAGCATCGGAATCTAAAACAGGTCTCACAGGAAAGGCTGAAAGCTAGACAGTAAGAAGACTCAGTCTTCTTGTACTTAAGTCAGCATTGTGCCATATGTATTTAATTCCGATGCAATTTCTGTGTTTCATCGTCAAAGTGAAGGACCAAGCGATACAGTAAACGTGGAATGTAGCATCAGAATCTAAAACTGATCTCACAGGAAAGGCTCCAATCATAGACAGTAAGAAGACTGAGTCTTCTTGTACTTGAGTCGGCATTGTGCATTTTGTATTTAATTCTGATGCAATATCTGTGTTTCATCGTCAAAGTGAAAGTCCAAGGGATACAGTAAACAAAAAGTGAAGCATCGGAATCTAAAACTGGTCTCACAGGAAAGGCTCAAAACATAGACAGTAAGAAGACTCTGCCTTTTTGTACATTAGTCGGCATTGTGCCTTTTGTATTTAATTGCGATGCAATTTCTGTGATTCATCGTCAAAGTGAAGGTCCCAGGAATACAGTAAACCTGAAGTGAAGCATCGGAATCTATAACTGGTCTCACAGGAAAGGATCAAACGATAGACAGTAAGAAGACTGAGTCTTCTTGTACATAAGACGGCATTGTACCTTTTGTATTTGATTCCGATGCAATTTCTGTGTTTCATCGTCAAAGTGAAGTTCCAAGAAATAAAGTAAACCTGAAGTGAAGCATCGGAATCTAAAACTGGTCTCACAGGAAGGCTCAAACGTAGACAGTATGAGGAGTCAGTCCTTTTGTACTTAAGTCGGGAATGTGCATTTTTGTATTTAATTCCGATGCAATTTCTGTGATTCATTGTGAATGTGAAGGTCCAAGGGATTCAGTAAACCTGTAGTGAAGCATCGGATTCTAAAACTGGTCTCACAGGAAAGGCTCAAAATATAGACAGTAAGAAGACTCAGTCTTCTTGTACTTAAGTCAGCATTGTGCCATATGTATTTAATTCCGATGCAATTTCTGTGTTTCATCGTTAAAGTGAAGCACCAAGCGATACAGTAAACCTGGAAAGAAGCATCAGAATCTAAAACTGATCTCACAGGAAAGGATCCAATCATAGACAGTAAGAAGACTGAGACTTCTTGTACTTAAGTCGGCATTGTGCCTTTTGTATTTAATTCTGATGCAATTTCTGTGTTTCATCGTCAAAGTGAAGGTGTAAGGGATACAGTGAACCTGAAGTTAAGCATCGCAAACTAAAACTGGTGTCATACGAAAGGCTCAAAACATAGACAATAAGAAGGCTCACTCTTTTTGTACTTAAGTTGGCGTTGTGCCTTTTGTATTTTATTCCGATGCAATTTCTGTGATTCATCGTCAAAGTGAAGGTCCTAGGGATACAGCAAACCTCAAGAGAAGCACCGGAATCTAAAACTGGTCTCACAGGAAAGGCTCAAAATATAGACAGTAAGAAGATTCAGTCTTCTTGTACTTAAGTCAGCATTGTGCCTCTTGTAGTTCATTCCGATGCAATTTCAGTGTTTCATCGTCAAACTAAAGGTCCAGGGGTTACAGTAAACCTGAAGTGAATCATCGGAATCTAAAAATGGCTTCACAGGAAAGGCTCAAAGCATAGACTGTAAGAAGACGCAGTCTTCTTGTACTTAAGTCGGCATTGTGCCTCTTGCAATTAATTCCGATACAATTTCTGTGTTTCATCGTCAATGTGAATGTGCAAGGGATACAGTACACCTGCAGTTGTGCATCGGAATCTAATACTGGTGACACAGGAAAGGCTCAAAGCATAGACACTAAGAAAAGCCAGTCTTCTTGTACTTACGTCGGAATTGTGCCTTTTGTATTTAATTCCAATGCAATTTCTGTGTTTCATCGTCAATGTGAAGGTCCAAGGGTTACAGTAAACATGAAGTGAGGCATCGGAATATAAAACTGGTGACACAGGAATGGCTCAAAACATAGACACTAAGAAAGGCAGTCTTGTTGTACTTAAGTCAGCATTGTGCCTTTTGTATTTAATTCCGATGGAATTACTGTGTTCCATCGCCAACGTGAATGTGCGTGGGATACAGTAAACCAGAAGTGAAGCATCGGAATCTAAAACTGGTCTCACTAGAAAGGATCAAGGCATATGACTGTAAGAAGACTCAGACTTCTTGTACTTAAGTCGCCATTGTGCTTTTTGTATTTAATTCCGATGCAATTTCTGTGATTCATCGTCAAAGTGAAGGTCCCAGGCATACAGTAAACCTGAAGTGAAGCATCGGAATCTTTAACTGGTCTCACAGGAAAGGATCAAAGCATAGACAGTAAGAAGACTCAGTCTTCTTCTACTTAAGTCGGCATTGTGCCTTTTGTATTTATTTCCGTTGCAATTTCTGTGATTCATCGTCAAAGTGAAGGTAAAATGGATACAGTAAACCTCAAGTGAAACATTGGAATCTAAAAATGGACTCACAGGAAAGGCTCAAAACATACAATCTAAGATGAGTTAGTCTTCTTGTACATAAGTCAACATTTTGCCTTTTGTATTTTATTCCGATGTATTTTCTGTGTTTTGTCGTCAAAGCGAAAGTCCAAGGTATACAGTAAACCTGCAGTGAAGCATCGGAATCTAAAACTGGTCTCACAGGAAAGGCTCAAACATAGACAGTAAGAGGAGTCAGTCCTTTTGAACTTAAGTCAGCATTGTGCATTTTTGTATTCAATTCCGATGCAATTTCTGTGATTCATCGTCATTGTGAATGTGCAAGGGATACAGTACACCTGCAGTTGTGCATCGGAATTTAATACTGGTGACACAGGAAAGGCTCAAAGCATAGACACTAAGAAAAGCCAGTCTTCTTGTACTTACGTCGGAATTGTGCCTTTTGTATTTATTTCCAATGTTATTGCTGTGTTTCATCGCCAAAGTGAAGGTCCAGTGGATACAGTAAACCTGAGGTGAAGCATAGGAATCTATAACTGGTCTCACTGGAATGGCTCAAAACATAGACACTAAGAAGAGGCAGTCTTCTTGTACTTAGGTCGGCATTGTGCCTTTTGTATTTAATTCCGTTACAACTTTTGTGATTCATCGTCAAAGTTGAGGTCCAAGGGATACAGTACAACTGAAGTGAAGCATCGGAATCTGAAACTGGTCTCACAGGAAACGCTCAAATCATAGACACTAAGAGGACTCAGTGTTCTTGTACATTAGTCGGCATTGTGCATTTTGTATTTAATTCCGATGCAATTTCTGTGTTTCATCGTGAATGTGAAGGTCCCAGCGATACAGTAACCCTGCAGTTGTGCATCGAAATCTAAAACTGGTGACACAGGAAAGGCTCAAATCATTGACACTAAGAAAAGACAGTCTTGTTCTACTTACGTCGGCATTGTGCCTTTTGTATTTAATTCCGACGCAATTTCTGTGTTTCATCGTCAATGTGAAATTCCAAGCGATAGAGTAAACCTGCAGTTGTGCATCGGAATCTAAAACTGGTGACACTGGAAAGGCTTAAAAAAAGACACTATGCAGAGTTAGTCTTCTGGTATATAAGTCGGCATTGTGATTTTTGTATTTAACTCCGTTGCAAGGTCTGTGTTTCATCGTCAATGTGAAGGTCCATGGGATATAGTAAACCTGAAGCGAAGCATCGGAATCTAAAACTGGTCTCACAGGAAAGGCTCAAAACATAGACACTATGCAGAGTTAGTCTTCTTGTATATAAGTCGGCATTGTGATTTTTGTATTTAACTCCGTTGCAAGGTCTGTGTGTCATCGTCAATGTGAAGGTCAAAGGCATACATTAAACCTGAGGTGAAGCATCGGAATCTAAAGCTGGTCTCACACGATAGGCTCAAAGTATAGACAGTAAGAAGACTCAGTCTTCTTGTACTTAAGTCTGCATTGTACCTTTTGTATTTAGTTCCGATACAATTTCTGTGATTCATCGTCAACGTGAATGTCCAAGGGATACAGTAAACCTGAAGTGAAGCATCGACATCTAAAACTGGTATAACTGGAAAGGCTCATAACATAGACAATAAGATGAGTTATTCTTCTTGTACTTAAGTCGGCATTGTGCCTTTTGTATTTTATTCGGATGCAATTTCTGTGATTCACCGTTAAACTGGAGGACCAAGGGATACAGTACACATGATGTGAAGCATCGGAATCTAAATCTGGTCAAATACATAAGGCTCAAAACATAGATACTAAGGAGACTCAGTGTTCTTGTACTTAAGACGGGATTGTGCATTTTGTATTTAATTCCGATGCACTTTCTGCGTTTCATCGTCAATGTGAAGGTCCACGGGATACAGTAAACCTGAAGTGAAGCATTGGAATCTAAAACTGGTCTCACAGGAAAGGCTCAAATCATAGTCAGTAAGAAGAGTCAGTGTTCTTGTACTTAGGTCGGCATTGTGCCATTTGTTTTTAATTGTAATGCAATTTTTGTGATTCATGGTCAAAGTGGCGGTCCAAGGTATAGAGTACACCTAAAGTGAAGCATCGGAATCTAAAACTGGTCTCACAGGAATGGCTCAAAACAGAGACACTAAGAGGACTCAGTCTTCTTGTACTTAAGTCTGCATTGTGAGTTTTGTATTTAATTCCGATGCAATTTCTGTGTTTCATCGTCAGAGTGAAGGTCCAAGGGATATAGTAAACCTGAAGTGAAGCATCAGAATCTAAAAATGGTCTCACACGAAAGGCTCAAATCATAGACACTATGCTGAGTTAGTCTTCTTGTATATAAGTCGGCATTGTGCATTTTGTATTTAATTCTGATGCAATTTCTGTGTTTCATCGTCAAAGTGAAAGTCCAAGGGATACAGTAAACAAAAAGTGAAGCATCGGAATCTAAAACTGGTCTCACAGGAAAGGCTCAAAACATAGACAGTAAGAAGACTCTGCCTTTTTGTACATTAGTCGGCATTGTGCCTTTTGTATTAAATTACGATGCAATTTCTGTGATTCATCGTCAAAGTGAAGGTCCCAGGGATACAGTAAACCTGAAGTGAAGCATCGGAATCTATAACTGGTCTCACAGGAAAGGATCAAACCATAGACAGTAAGAAGACTGAGTCTTCTTGTACATAAGACAGCATTGTACCTTCTGTATTTGATTCCGATGCAATTTCTGTGTTTCATCGTCAAAGTGAAGTTCCAAGGAATAAAGTAAACCTGAAGTGAAGCATCGGAATCTAAAACTGGTCTCACAGGAAGGCTCAAACATAGACAGTATGAGGAGTCAGTCCTTTTGTACTTAAGTCGGGAATGTGCATTTTTGTATTTAATTCCGATGCAATTTCTGTGATTCATTGTGAATGTGAAGGTCCAAGGGATACTGTAAACCTGTAGTGAAGCATCGGATTCTAAAACTGGTCTCACAGAAAAGGCTCAAAATATAGACAGTAAGAAGACTCAGTCTTCATGTACTTAAGTCAGCATTGTGCCATATGTATTTAATTCCGATGCAATTTCTGTGTTTCATCGTTAAAGTGAAGCACCAAGCGATACAGTAAACCTGGAAAGAAGCATCAGAATCTAAAACTGATCTCACAGGAAAGGCTCCAATCATAGACAGTAAGAAGACTGAGTCTTCTTGTACTTAAATCGGCATTGTGCCTTTTGTATTTAATTCTGATGCAATTTCTGTGTTTCATCGTCAAAGTGAAGGTGTAAGGGATACAGTGAACCTGAAGTTAAGCATCGCAAACTAAAATTGGTGTCATACGAAAGGCTCAAAACATAGACAATAAGAAGGCTCACTCTTTTTGTACTTAAGTTGGCGTTGTGCCTTTTGTATTTTATTCCGATGCAATTTCTGTGATTCATCGTCAAAGTGAAGGTCCTAGGGATACAGCAAACCTCATTAGAAGCACCGGAATCTAAAACTGGTCTCACAGGAAAGGCTCAAAATATAGACAGTAAGAAGATTCAGTCTTCTTGTACTTAAGTCAGCATTGTGCCTATTGTAGTTCATTCCGATGCAATTTCTGTGTTTCATCGTCAAACTAAAGGTCCAGGGGTTACAGTAAACCTGAAGTGAATCATCGGAATCTAAAAATGGCTTCACAGGAAAGGCTCAAAGCATAGACTGTAAGAAGACGCAGTCTTCTTGTACTTAAGTCGGCATTGTGCCTCTTGCAATTAATTCCGATACAATTTCTGTGTTTCATCGTCAATGTGAATGTGCAAGGGATACAGTACACCTGCAGTTGTGCATCGGAATCTAATACTGGTGACACAGGAAAGGCTCAAAGCATAGACACTAAGAAAAGCCAGTCTTCTTGTACTTACGTGGGAATTGTGCCTTTTGTATTTAATTCCAATGCAATTTCTGTGTTTGATCGTCAATGTGAAGGTCCAAGGGTTACAGTAAACATGAAGTGAGGCATCGGAATATAAAACTGGTGACACAGGAATGGCTCAAAACATAGACACTAAGAAAGGCAGTCTTGTTGTACTTAAGTCAGCATTGTGCCTTTTGTATTTAATTCCGATGGTATTACTGTGTTCCATCGTCAACGTGAATGTGCATGGGATACAGTAAACCTGAAGTGAAGCATCGGAATCTAAAACTGGTCTCACTAGAAAGGATCAAGGCATATGACTGTAAGAAGACTCAGTCTTCTTGTACTTAAGTCGCCATTGTGCTTTTTGTATTTAATTCCGATGCAATTTCTGTGATTCATCGTCAAAGTGAAGGTCCCAGGCATACAGTAAACCTGAAGTGAAGCATCGGAATCTTTAACTGGTCTCACAGGAAAGGATCTAAGCATAGACAGTAAGAAGACTCAGTCTTCTTCTACTTAAGTCGTCATTGTGCCTTTTGTATTTATTTCCGTTGCAATTTCTGTGATTCATCGTCAAAGTGAAGGTAAAATGCATACAGTAAACTTCAAGTGAAACATTGGAATCTAAAAATGGACTCACAGGAAAGGCTCAAAACATACAATTTAAGATGAGTTAGTCTTCTTGTACATAAGTCGACATTTTGCCTTTTGTATTTTATTCCGATGTATTTTCTGTGTTTCGTCGTCAAAGCGAAAGTCCAAGGGACACAGTAAACCTGAAGTGAAGCATCGGAATCTAAAACTGGTCTCACAGGAAAGGCTCAAACATAGACAGTAAGAGGAGTCAGTCCTTTTGAACTTAAGTCAGCATTGTGCATTTTTGTATTCAATTCCGATGCAATTTCTGTGATTCATCGTCATTGTGAATGTGCAAGGGATACAGTACACCTGCAGTTGTGCATCGGAATTTAATACTGGTGACACAGGAAAGGCTCAAAGCATAGACACTCAGAAAAGCCAGTCTTCTTGTACTTACGTCGGAATTGTGCCTTTTGTATTTATTTCCAATGTTATTGCTGTGTTTCATCGCCAAAGTGAAGGTCCAGTGGATACAGTAAACCTGAGGTGAAGCATAGGAATCTATAACTGGTCTCACAGGAATGGCTTAAAACATAGACACTAAGAAGAGGCAGTCTTCTTGTACTTAGGTCGGCATTGTGCCTTTTGTATTTAATTCCGTTACAATTTTTGTGATTCATCGTCAAAGTTGAGGTCCAAGGGATACAGTACAACTGAAGTGAAGCATCGGAATCTGAAACTGGTCTCACAGGAAACGCTCAAATCATAGACACTAAGAGGACTCAGTGTTCTTGTACATAAGTCGGCATTGTGCATTTTGTATTTAATTCCGATGCAATTTCTGTGTTTCATCGTGAATGTGAAGGTCCAAGGGATACAGTAAACATGAAGTGAGGCATCGGAATATAAAACTGGTGACACAGGAAAGGCTCAAAACATAGACACTAAGAAAGGTCAGTCTTGTTGTACTTAAGTCAGCATTGTGACTTTTGTATTTCATTCCGATGGAATTTCTGTGTTTCATCGTCAACGTGAATGTGCATGGGATACAGTAAACCTGAAGTGAAGCATCGCAATCTAAAACTGCTCTCACTAGAAAGGATCAAGACATATGACTGTAAGAAGACTGAGTTTTCTTGTACTTAAGTCGCCATTGTGCTTTTTGTATTTAATTCCGATGCAATTTCTGTGTTTCATCGTCAATGTGAAGGTCCAAGGGATACAGTAAACATGAAGTGAGGCATCGGAATATGAAACTGGTGACACAGGAAAGGCTCAACCATAGACACTAAGAAAGGTCAGTCTTGTTGTACTTAAGTCGGCATTGTGCCTTTTGTATTTAATTCCGTTGCAATTTCTGTCTTTAATCGTCAATGTGAAGGTGCAAGCGATACAGAAAACCTGAAGGGAAGCATCGGAATCTAAAACTGGTCTCACACGAAAGGCTCAAAAGTTAGACAGTAAGAAGATTCAGACTTCTTGTACTTAAGTCGGCATTGTGCCTTTTGTATTTAATTCCGTTGTAATTTCTGTCTTTAATCGTCAATGTGAAGGTGCAAGCGATACAGAAAACCTGAAGGAAAGCATCGGACTCTAAACCTGGTCTCTCAGGAAAGGCTCAAAGCACAGACAGTAAGAAAACTCAGTCTTCAAGTACTTAAGTCTGAATTGTGCCTTTTGTAATTAGTTCCGATGCAATTTCTGTGATTCATCGTCAAAGTGAACGTCCAATGGATACAGTAAACCTGGAGTGAAGCATCGGAATCTAATACTCGTCTCACAGGAATGGCTCAAAACACAGACAGTAAGAAGATTGAGTCTTCATGTACTTAACTCGGCATTGTGCCTTTTGTATTTAATTCCGATGCAATTTCTGTTTTTCATCATAAAAGTGGAGGTCCAAGGGTTACAGTAAACCTGAAGTGAAGCATCGCAATCCAAAACTGGTCTTACAGGAAAGTCTCAAAACATAGACTGTAAGTAGAAGCAGTCATCTTGTACTTAAGTCGGCATTGTGCACTTTGTATTTAATTCCGATGCAATTTCTGTGTTTCATCGTCAATGTGAAATTCCAAGAGATAGAGTAAACCTGCAGTTGTGCATCGGAATCTAAACTGGTGACACAGGAAAGGCTTAAAACATAGACATTAAGAAAGGTCAGTCTGCTTGTACTTAAGTCGGCATTGTGCCTTTTGTATTTAAATCCGATGCAATTGCTGTGTTTCATCGTCAAAGTGAAGGTCCAAGGGATACAGTAAACCTGAAGTGAAGCATCGGAATCTAAAACTGGTCTCACGGGAAAGGCTCAAAACATAGACAGTAAGAAGACTCAGTCTTCTTGTACTTAAGTCTGCATTGTGCCTTTTGTATTTAATTCCGATGCAATTTCTGTGTTCTATCGTCAAAGTCAAGGTCCAAGGGATATAGTAAACCTGAAGTGAAGCATCGGAATCTAAAACTGGTCTCACAGGAAAGGCTCAAAACATAGACACTATGCAGAGTTAGTCTTCTTGTATATAAGTCGGCATTGTGATTTTTGTATTTAACTCTGTTGCAAGGTCTGTGTTTCATCGTCAATGTGAAGGTCCAAGGGATACAGTAAACCTGAAGTAAAGCACAGGAAACTATAACTGGTCTCACAGGAAAGGCTCAAAACATAGACAGTAAGAAGACTCAGTCTTCTTGTACTTAAGTCTGCATTGTGCCTTTTGTTTTTAATTCTGATGCAATTTCTGTGTTTCATCGTCAAAGTGAAGGTCCATGGGATATAGTAAACCTGAAGTGAAGCATCGGAATCTAAAACTGGTCTCGTAGGAAAGGCTCAAAACATAGACAGTAAGAAGAGTCAGTCTTCTTGTACATAAATCGGCATTGTGCCTTTTGTATTTTATTCCGATACAATTTCTGTGTTTCATTGTCAATGTGAAGATCCAAGCGAAACAGGAAACATGGAGTTGTGCATCGGAATCTAAAACTGGTGACACAGGAAAGGCTCAAAACATAGACACTAAGAAAGGTCAGTCTTCATGTACTTAAGCCGGCATTGTTCCTTTTGTACTTAATTCCCATGCAATTTTTGTGTGTCATCGTCAATGTGAAGGTCAAAGGCATACATTAAACCTGAGGTGAAGCATCGGAATCTAAAGCTGGTCTCACACGATAGGCTCAAAGTATAGACAGTACGAAGACTCAGTCTTCTTGTACTTAAGTCTGCATTGTACCTTTTGTATTTAGTTCCGATACAATTTCTGTGATTCATCGTCAACGTGAATGTCCAAGGGATACAGTAAACCTGAAGTGAAGCATCGAAATCTAAAACTGGTATAACTGGAAAGGCTCATAACATAGACACTAAGATGAGTTATTCTTCTTGTACTTAAGTCGGCATTGTGCTTTTTGTATTTTATTCGGATGCAATTTCTGTGATTCACCGTTAAACTGGAGGACCAAGGGATACACTACACATGATGTGAAGCATCGGAATCTAAATCTGGTCAAATACGAAAGGCTCAAATCATAGATACTAAGGAGACTCAGTGTTCTTGTACTTAAGACGGGATTGTGCATTTTGTATTTAATTCCGATGCACTTTCTGCGTTTCATCGTCAATGTGAAGGTCCACGGGATGCAGTAAACCTGAAGTGAAGCATTGGAATCTAAAACTGGTCTCACAGGAAAGGCTCAAATCATAGTCAGTAAGAAGAGTCAGTGTTCTTGTACTTAGGTCGGCATTGTGCCTTTTGTTTTTAATTGTAATGCAATTTTTGTGATTCATGGTCAAAGTGGCGGTCCAAGGTATAGAGTACACCTAAAGTGAAGCATCGGAATCTAAAACTGGTCTCACAGGAATGGCTCAAAACAGAGACACTAAGAGGACTCAGTCTTCTTGTACTTAAGTCTGCATTGTGAGTTTTGTATTTAATTCCGATGCAATTTCTGTGTTTCATCGTCAAAGTGGAGGTCCAAGGGATATAGTAAACCTGAAGTGAAGCATCAGAATCTAAAAATGGTCTCACACGAAAGGCTCAAATCATAGACACTATGCTGAGTTAGTCTTCTTGTATATAAGTCGGCATTGTGATTTTTGTATTTAAATCCGATGCAAGGTCTGTATTTCATCGTCAATGTGAAGGTCCAAGGGATACAGTAAACCTGAAGTGAAGCACAGGTAACTATAACTGGTCTCACAGGAAAGGCTCAAATCATAGACAGAAAGAAGACTCAGTCTTCTTGTACTTAGGTCGGCATTGTGCCTTTTGTATTTAATTCCGATGCAATTTCTTTGTTTCATCGTCAATGTGAAGGACCAAGGGATAAAGTAAACCTGTAGTGAAGCATTGGAATCAATAAGTGGTCTCACAGGAAAGGCTCAAAACATAGCCACGGAGAAGAGTCAGTCCTCTAGTACTTATATAGGCATTGTGCCTTCTGTATTTTTTTCCGATGCAATTTCTGTGTTTCATCGTCAAACTGAAGGTCCAAGGCATACAGTAAACATGGAGTGAAGCAACAGAATCTAAAACTGGTCTCACAGGAAAGGCTCAAATCATAGACAGTAAGAAGACTCAGTCTTCTTGCACTTAAGTCTGCATTGTGCCTTTTGTATTTAATTCTGATGCAATTTCTGTGTTTCAACGTCAAAGTGAAGGTCCAAGGGATATAGTAAACCTGAAGTGAAGCATCGGAATCTAAAACTAGTCACATAGGAAAGGCTCAAAACATAGACAGTAAGAAGAGTCAGTTTTCTTGTACATAAATCGGCATTGTGCCTTTTGTATTTAATTCCGATACAATTTCTGTGTTTCATCGTCAATGTGAAGATCCAAGCGAAACAGGAAACATGCAGTTGTGCATCGGAATCTAAAACTGGTGACACAGGAAAGGCTCAAATCATACACACTAAGAAAGGTCAGTCTTAATGTACTTAAGCCGGCATTGTTCCTTTTGTACTTAATTCCCATGCAATTTTTGTGTGTCATCGTCAATGTGAAGGTCAAAGGCATACATTAAACCTTAGGTGAAGCATCGGAATCTAATAATTGTCTCACAGGAATGGCTAAAAACATAGACAGTAAAAAGATTCAGTCTTCTTGTGCTTAAGTCGGCATTGTGCCTTTTGTATTTAATTCCGTTGCAATTTCTGTCTTTAATCGTCAATGTGAAGGTGCAAGCGATACATAAAACCTGAAGGGAAGCATCGGAATCTAAAACTGGTCTCACACGAAAGTCTCAATAGTTAGACAGTAAGAAGATTCAGACTTCTTGTACGTAA
Source organism: Schistocerca cancellata (assembly GCF_023864275.1). NCBI lineage: Eukaryota > Metazoa > Arthropoda > Insecta > Orthoptera > Acrididae > Schistocerca > Schistocerca cancellata. The sequence continues at coordinate 57,780,454 of NC_064629.1, read as the reverse complement.
GTCGGCATTGTGCCTTTTGTATTTAATTCCGTTGCAATTTCTGTCTTTAATCGTCAATGTGAAGGTGCAAGCGATACAGAAAACCTGAAGGGAAGCATCGGACTCTAAACCTGGTCTCTCAGGAAAGGCTCAAAGCATAGACAGTAAGACAACTCAATCTTCAAGTACTTAAGTCTGAATTGTGCCTTTTGTAATTAATTCCGATGCAATTTCTGTGATTCATCGACAAAAAGTGAAGGTCCAATGGATACAGTAAACCTGGAGTGAAGCATCGGAATCTAATACTCGTCTCACAGGAATGGCTCAAAACATAGACAGTAAGAAGATTGAGTCTTCATGCACTTAACTCGGCATTGTGCCTTTTGTATTTAATTCCGATGCAATTTCTGTTTTTCATCATAAAAGTGAAGGTCCAGGGTTACAGTAAACCTGAAGTGAAGCATCGCAATCTAAAACTGGTCTTACAGGAAAGGCTCATAACATAGACAGTAAGAAGAGTCAGTCTTCTTGAACTTACGTCGACATTGTGCCTTTTTTATTTATTTCCGATGCAATTTTGTGATTCATTGTCAAAAGAAGGTCCACGGGAGACAGTAAACCTGAAGTGAAGTATCGGAATCTAAAACTGGTCTCATAGGAAAGACTCAAATCACAATGCAGTAAGAAGACTCAGTCTTCTTGTACTTAAGTCTGCATTGTGTATTTTGTATTTAATTCCGATGCAATTTCTGTGATTAATCGTCAAAGCGAAGGTCCAAGGGATACAGTAAACATGAAGTGAAGCATCGGATTCTAAAACTGGTCTCACAGGAAAGGCTCAAAACATAGACACTAAGAGAAGTCAGTCTTCTTGTACTTAAGTTGGCATTGTGCCTATTGTATTTAATTCCGAAGCAATTATATTGTTTCATCGTCAATGTGAAGGTCCAAGCGATCCAGTAAACCAGCAGTTGTGCATCGGAATCTAAAACTGGTGACACAGGAAAGGCTCAAAACATAGACATTATGGAAGGTCAGTTGTCTTGTACTTCATTCGGCATTGTGCATTTTGTATTTATTTCCGATGCAATTTCTGTGATTCATCGACAAAGTGAAGGTCCAAGGGATACAGTAAACCTGATGTGAAGCATAGGAATCTAAAACTGGTCTCACAGAAAAGGCTCAAAGCATAGACAGTAAGAAGACTCAGTCTTATTTTACTTAAGTCTGCATTGTGCTTTTTGAATTTAATTTCGATGCAATTTCTGTGATTCATCGTCAAAGTGAAGGACCAATGGATACAGTAAAACCGAAGTGAAGCATCGGAATCTAAATCTGGTCCCACAGGAATGGCTCAAAACATAGAAACTAAGAAAAGTCAGTCTTCCTCTACTTACGTCGGCATTGTGCCTTTTGTATTTAATTCCGACGCAATTTCTGTGTTTCATCGTCAATGTGAACTTCCAAGCGATACAGTAAACCTGCAGTTTTGCATCGGAATCTAAAACTGGTCTCACAGCAAAGGCTCAAACATAGACAGTAAGAGGAGTCAGTCCTCTTGTACATGACTCGGCATTGTGCCTTTTGTATTTAATTCCGATGCAATTTCTGTGATTCATCGTCAATGTGAATGTCCAAGGGATACAGTAAACCTGAAGTGAAGCATGGGAATCTAAAACTGGTCTCACAGGAAAGGCTTCAAACATAGACAATAAGAAGACTTAGTCTTCTTGTACTTAAGTCGGCATTGTGCCTTTTGTGTTTTATTCCCATGCAATTTCTGTGTTTCATCGTCGACGTGAAGGTCTATGGGATACAGTAAACCTGAAGTGAAGCATCGGAATCTAATGCTGGTGTCACAGGAAAGGCTTCAAACATAGATAATAAGGAGACTTAGTCTTCTTGTACTTACGTCGGCAATGTGCCTTTTGTATTTAATTCCGTTGCAATTTCTGTGTTTCATCATCAATGTGAAGTTCCAAGAGATACAGTAAACCTGAAGTGAAGCATCGGAATCTAAAACAGGTCTCACAGGAAAGGCTGAAAGCATAGACAGTAAGAAGACTCAGTCTTCTTGTACTTAAGTCAGCATTGTGCCATATGTATTTAATTCCGATGCAATTTCTGTGTTTCATCGTCAAAGTGAAGGACCAAGCGATACAGTAAACGTGGAATGAAGCATCAGAATCTAAAACTGATCTCACAGGAAAGGCTCCAATCATAGACAGTAAGAAGACTGAGTCTTCTTGTACTTAAGTCGGCATTGTGCATTTTGTATTTAATTCTGATGCAATATCTGTGTTTCATCGTCAAAGTGAAAGTCCAAGGGATACAGTAAACAAAAAGTGAAGCATCGGAATCTAAAACTGGTCTCACAGGAAAGGCTCAAAACATAGACAGTAAGAAGACTCTGCCTTTTTGTACATTAGTCGGCATTGTGCCTTTTGTATTTAATTGCGATGCAATTTCTGTGATTCATCGTCAAAGTGAAGGTCCCAGGGATACAGTAAACCTGAAGTGAAGCATCGGAATCTATAACTGGACTCACAGGAAAGGATCAAACCATAGACAGTAAGAAGATTGAGTCTTCTTGTACATAAGACGGCATTGTACCTTTTGTATTTGATTCCGATGCAATTTCTGTGTTTCATCGTCAAAGTGAAGTTCCAAGAAATAAAGTAAACCTGAAGTGAAGCATCGGAATCTAAAACTGGTCTCACAGGAAGGCTCAAACATAGACAGTATGAGGAGTCAGTCCTTTTGTACTTAAGTCGGGAATGTGCATTTTTGTATTTAATTCCGATGCAATTTCTGTGATTCATTGTGAATGTGAAGGTCCAAGGGATTCAGTAAACCTGTAGTGAAGCATCGGATTCTAAAACTGGTCTCACAGAAAAGGCTCAAAATATAGACAGTAAGAAGACACAGTCTTCTTGTACTTAAGTCAGCATTGTGCCATATGTATTTAATTCCGATGCAATTTCTGTGTTTCATCGTTAAAGTGAAGCACCAAGCGATACAGTAAACCTGGAAAGAAGCATCAGAATCTAAAACTAATCTCACAGGAAAGGATCCAATCATAGACAGTAAGAAGACTGAGACTTCTTGTACTAAAGTCGGCAATGTGCCTTTTGTATTTAATTCTGATGCAATTTCTGTGTTTCATCGTCAAAGTGAAGGTGTAAGGGATACAGTGAACCTGAAGTTAAGCATCGCAAACTAAAACTGGTGTCATACGAAAGGCTCAAAACATAGACAATATGAAGGCTCACTCTTTTTGTACTTAAGTTGGCGTTGTGGCTTTTGTATTTTATTCCGATGCAATTTCTGTGATTCATCGTCAAAGTGAAGGTCCTAGGGATACAGCAAACCTCAAGAGAAGCACCGGAATCTAAAACTGGTCTCACAGGAAGGGCTCAAAATATAGACAGTAAGAAGATTCAGTCTTCTTGTACTTAAGTCAGCATTGTGCCTATTGTAGTTCATTCCGATGCAATTTCAGTGTTTCATCGTCAAACTAAAGGTCCAGGGGTTACAGTAAACCTGAAGTGAATCATCGGAATCTAAAAATGGCTTCACAGGAAAGGCTCAAAGCATAGACTGTAAGAAGACGCAGTCTTTTTGTACTTAAGTCGGCATTGTGCCTCTTGCAATTAATTCCGATACAATTTCTGTGTTTCATCGTCAATGTGAATGTGCAAGGGATACAGTACACCTGCAGTTGTGCATCGGAATCTAATACTGGTGACACAGGAAAGGCTCAAAGCATAGACACTAAGAAAAGCCAGTCTTCTTGTACTTACGTCGGAATTGTGCCTTTTGTATTTAATTCCAATGCAATTTCTGTGTTTCATCGTCAATGTGAAGGTCCAAGGGTTACAGTAAACATGAAGTGAGGCATCGGAATATAAAACTGGTGACACAGGAATGGCTCAAAACATAGACACTAAGAAAGGCAGTCTTGTTGTACTTAAGTCAGCATTGTGCCTTTTGTATTTAATTCCGATGGAATTACTGTGTTCCATCGTCAACGTGAATGTGCGTGGGATACAGTAAACCAGAAGTGAAGCATCGGAATCTAAAACTGGTCTCACTAGAAAGGATCAAGGCATATGACTGTAAGAAGACTCAGTCTTCTTGTACTTAAGTCGCCATTGTGCTTTTTGTATTTAATTCCGATGCAATTTCTGTGATTCATCGTCAAAGTGAAGGTCCCAGGCATACAGTAAACCTGCAGTTGTGCATCGGAATTTAATACTGGTGACACAGGAAAGGCTCAAAGCATAGACACTAAGAAAAGCCAGTCTTCTTCTACTTAAGTCGGCATTGTGCCTTTTGTATTTATTTCCGTTGCAATTTCTGTGATTCATCGTCAAAGTGAAGGTAAAATGGATACAGTAAACCTCAAGTGAAACATTGGAATCTAAAAATGGACTCACAGGAAAGGCTCAAAACATACAATCTAAGATGAGTTAGTCTTCTTGTACATAAGTCAACATTTTGCCTTTTGTATTTTATTCCGATGTATATTCTGTGTTTTGTCGTCAAAGCGAAAGTCCAAGGTATACAGTAAACCTGAAGTGAAGCATCGGAATCTAAAACTGGTCTCACAGGAAAGGCTCAAACATAGACACTAAGAGTACTCAGTCTTTTTCTACTTAAGTCTGCAATGTGCATTTTGTATTTAATTCCGTTGCAATATCTGTGATTCATCGTCAATGTTAATGTCGAGGCGATACAGTAAACCTGAAGTGAAGCATCGGAATCTAAACCTGGTCTCACAGGAAAGGCTCAACACATAGACAGTAAGAAGACTCAGCCTTCTTGTACTTAAGTCTACATTGTGCCTTTTGTATTTAATTCCAATGTTATTGCTGTGTTTCATCGCCAAAGTGAAGGTCCAGTAGATACAGTAAACCTGAGGTGAAGCATACGAATCTATAACTGGTCTCACAGGAATGGCACAAAGCATAGACACTAAGAAGAGGCAGTCTTCTTGTCCTTAGGTCGGCATTGTGCCTTTTGTAATTAATTCCGTTACAATTTTTTTGATTCATCGTCAAGGTGGAGGTCCAAGGGATACAGTACAACTGAAGTGAAGCATCGGAATCTGAAACAGGTCTCACAGGAAAGGCTCAAATCATAGACACTAAGAGGACTCAGTGTTCTTGTACATAAGTCGGCATTGTGCATTTTGTATTTAATTCCGATGCAATTTCTGTGTTTCATCGTGAATGTGAAGGTCCCAGCGATACAGTAACCCTGCAGTTGTGCATCGAAATCTAAAACTGGTGACACAGGAAAGGCTCAAATCATTGACACTAAGAAAAGACAGTCTTGTTCTACTTACGTCGGCATTGTGCCTTTTGTATTTAATTCCGACGCAATTTCTGTGTTTCATCGTCAATGTGAAATTCCAAGCGATAGAGTAAACCTGCAGTTGTGCATCGGAATCTGAAACTGGTGACACAGGAAAGGCTTAAAACATAGACACTATGCAGAGTTAGTCTTCTGGTATATAAGTCGGCATTGTGATTTTTGTATTTAACTCCGTTGCAAGGTCTGTGTTTCATCGTCAATGTGAAGGTCCAAGGGATATAGTAAACCTGAAGTGAAGCATCGGAATCTAAAACTGGTCTCACAGGAAAGGCTCAAAACATAGACACTATGCAGAGTTAGTCTTCTTGTATATAAGTCGGCATTGTGATTTTTGTATTTAACTCCGTTGCAAGGTCTGTGTGTCATCGTCAATGTGAAGGTCAAAGGCATACATTAAACCTGAGGTGAAGCATCGGAATCTAAAGCTGGTCTCACACGATAGGCTCAAAGTATAGACAGTAAGAAGACTCAGTCTTCTTGTACTTAAGTCTGCATTGTACCTTTTGTATTTAGTTCCGATACAATTTCTGTGATTCATCGTCAACGTGAATGTCCAAGGGATACAGTAAACCTGAAGTGAAGCATCGAAATCTAAATCTGGTATAACTGGAAAGGCTCATAACATAGACAATAAGATGAGTTAATCTTCTTGTACTTAAGTCGGCATTGTGCCTTTTGTATTTTATTCGGATGCAATTTCTGTGATTCACCGTTAAACTGGAGGACCAAGGGATACAGTACACATGATGTGAAGCATCGGAATCTAAATCTGGTCAAATACATAAGGCTCAAAACATAGATACTAAGGAGACTCAGTGTTCTTGTACTTAAGACGGGATTGTGCATTTTGTATTTAATTCCGATGCACTTTCTGCGTTTCATCGTCAATGTGAAGGTCCACGGGATACAGTAAACCTGAAGTGAAGCATTGGAATCTAAAACTGGTCTCACAGGAAAGGCTCAAATCATAGTCAGTAAGAAGAGTCAGTGTTCTTGTACTTAGGTCGGCATTGTGCCATTTGTTTTTAATTGTAATGCAATTTTTGTGATTCATGGTCAAAGTGGCGGTCCAAGGTATAGAGTACACCTAAAGTGAAGCATCGGAATCTAAAACTGGTCTCACAGGAATGGCTCAAAACAGAGACACTAAGAGGACTCAGTCTTCTTGTACTTAAGTCTGCATTGTGAGTTTTGTATTTAATTCCGATGCAATTTCTGTGTTTCATCGTCAGAGTGAAGGTCCAAGGGATATAGTAAACCTGAAGTGAAGCATCAGAATCTAAAAATGGTCTCACACGAAAGGCTCAAATCATAGACACTATGCTGAGTTAGTCTTCTTGTATATAAGTCGGCATTGTGCAATTTGTATATAATTCTGATGCAATTTCTGTGTTTCATCGTCAAAGTGAAAGTCCAAGGGATACAGTAAACAAAAAGTGAAGCATCGGAATCTAAAACTGGTCTCACAGGAAAGGCTCAAAACATAGACAGTAAGAAGACTCTGCCTTTTTGTACATTAGTCGGCATTGTGTATTTTGTATTTAATTACGATGCAATTTCTGTGATTCATCGTCAAAGTGAAGGTCCCAGGGATACAGTAAACCTGAAGTGAAGCATCGGAATCTATAACTGGTCTCACAGGAAAGGATCAAACCATAGACAGTAAGAAGACTGAGTCTTCTTGTACATAAGACAGCATTGTACCTTCTGTATTTGATTCCGATGCAATTTCTGTGTTTCATCGTCAAAGTGAAGTTCCAAGGAATAAAGTAAACCTGAAGTGTAGCATCGGAATCTAAAACTGGTCTCACAGGAAGGCTCAAACATAGACAGTATGAGGAGTCAGTCCTTTTGTACTTAAGTCGGGAATGTGCATTTTTGTATTTAATTCCGATACAATTTCCGTGATTCATTGTGAATGTGAAGGTCCAAGGGATTCAGTAAACCTGTAGTGAAGCATCGGATTCTAAAACTGGTCTCACAGAAAAGGCTCATAATATAGACAGTAAGAAGACTCAGTCTTCATGTACTTAAGTCAGCATTGTGCCATATGTATATAATTCCGATGCAATTTCTGTGTTTCATCGTTAAAGTGAAGCACCAAGCGATACAGTAAACCTGGAAAGAAGCATCAGAATCTAAAACTGATCTCACAGGAAAGGCTCCAATCATAGACAGTAAGAAGACTGAGTCTTCTTGTACTTAAGTCGGCATTGTGCCTTTTGTATTTAATTCTGATGCAATATCTGTGTTTCATCGTCAAAGTGAAGGTGTAAGGGATACAGTGAACCTGAAGTTAAGCATCGGAAACTAAAATTGGTGTCATACGAAAGGCTCAAAACATAGACAATAAGAAGGCTCACTCTTTTTGTACTTAAGTTGGCGTTGTGCCTTTTGTATTTTATTCCGATGCAATTTCTGTCATTCATCGTCAAAGTGAAGGTCCTAGGGATACAGCAAACCTCATTAGAAGCACCGGAATCTAAAACTGGTCTCACAGGAAAGGCTCAAAATATAGACAGTAAGAAGATTCAGTCTTCTTGTACTTAAGTCAGCATTGTGCCTATTGTAGTTCATTCCGATGCAATTTCTGTGTTTCATCGTCAAACTAAAGGTCCAGGGGTTACAGTAAACCTGAAGTGAATCATCGGAATCTAAAAATGGCTTCACAGGAAAGGCTCAAAGCATAGACTGTAAGAAGACGCAGTCTTCTTGTACTTACGTCGGCATTGTGCCTCTTGCAATTAATTCCGATACAATTTCTGTGTTTCATCGTCAATGTGAATGTACAAGGGATACAGTACACCTGCAGTTGTGCATCGGAATCTAATACTGGTGACACAGGAAAGGCTCAAAGCATAGACACTAAGAAAAGCCAGTCGTTTTGTACTTACGTCGGAATTGTGCCTTTTGTATTTAATTCCAATGCAATTTCTGTGTTTCATCGTCAATGTGAAGGTCCAAGGGTTACAGTAAACATGAAGTGAGGCATCGGAATATAAAACTGGTGACACAGGAATGGCTCAAAACATAGACACTAAGAAAGGCAGTCTTGTTGTACTTAAGTCAGCATTGTGCCTTTTGTATTTAATTCCAATGGTATTACTGTGTTCCATCGTCAACGTGAATGTGCATGGGATACAGTAAACCTGAAGTGAAGCATCGGAATCTAAAACTGGTCTCACTAGAAAGGATCAAGGCATATGACTGTAAGAAGACTCAGACTTCTTGTACTTAAGTCGCCATTGTGCTTTTTGTATTTAATTCCGATGCAATTTCTGTGATTCATCGTCAAAGTGAAGGTCCCAGGCATACAGTAAACCTGAAGTGAAGCATCGGAATCTTTAACTGGTCTCACAGGAAAGGATCAAAGCATAGAGAGTAAGAAGACTCAGTCTTCTTCTACTTAAGTCGGCATTGTGCCTTTTGTATTTATTTCCGTTGCAATTTCTGTGATTCATCGTCAAAGTGAAGGTAAAATGCATACAGTAAACTTCAAGTGAAACATTGGAATCTAAAAATGGACTCACAGGAAAGGCTCAAAACATACAATTTAAGATGAGTTAGTCTTCTTGTACATAAGTCGACATTTTGCCTTTTGTATTTTATTCCGATGTATTTTCTGTGTTTCGTCGTCAAAGCGAAAGTCCAAGGGACACAGTAAACCTGAAGTGAAGCATCGGAATCTAAAACTGGTCTCACAGGAAAGGCTCAAACATAGACAGTAAGAGGAGTCAGTCCTTTTGAACTTAAGTCAGCATTGTGCATTTTTGTATTCAATTCCGATGCAATTTCTGTGATTCATCGTCATTGTGAATGTGCAAGGGATACAGTACACCTGCAGTTGTGCATCGGAATTTAATACTGGTGACACAGGAAAGGCTCAAAGCATAGACACTCAGAAAAGCCAGTCTTCTTGTACTTACGTCGGAATTGTGCCTTTTGTATTTATTTCCAATGTTATTGCTGTGTTTCATCGCCAAAGTGAAGATCCAGTGGATACAGTAAACCTGAGGTGAAGCATAGGAATCTATAACTGGTCTCACAGGAATGGCTTAAAACATAGACACTAAGAAGAGGCAGTCTTCTTGTACTTAGGTCGGCATTGTGCCTTTTGTATTTAATTCCGTTACAATTTTTGTGATTCATCGTCAAAGTTGAGGTCCAAGGGATACAGTACAACTGAAGTGAAGCATCGGAATCTGAAACTGGTCTCACAGGAAACGCTCAAATCATAGACACTAAGAGGACTCAGTGTTCTTGTACATAAGTCGGCATTGTGCATTTTGTATTTAATTCCGATGCAATTTCTGTGTTTCATCGTGAATGTGAAGGTCCAAGGGATACAGTAAACATGAAGTGCGGCATCGGAATATAAAACTGGTGACACAGGAAAGGCTCAAAACATAGACACTAAGAAAGGTCAGTCTTGTTGTACTTAAGTCAGCATTGTGACTTTTGTATTTCATTCCGATGGAATTTCTGTGTTTCATCGTCAACGTGAATGTGCATGGGATACAGTAAACCTGAAGTGAAGCATCGGAATCTAAAACTGCTCTCACTAGAAAGGATCAAGACATATGACTGTAAGAAAACTGAGTTTTCTTGTACTTAAGTCGCCATTGTGCTTTTTGTATTTAATTCCGATGCAATTTCTGTGTTTCATCGTCAATGTGAAGGTCCAAGGGATACAGTAAACATGAAGTGAGGCATCGGAATATGAAACTGGTGACACAGGAAAGGCTCAACCATAGACACTAAGAAAGGTCAGTCTTGTTGTACTTAAGTCGGCATTGTGCCTTTTGTATTTAATTCCGTTGCAATTTCTGTCTTTAATCGTCAATGTGAAGGTGCAAGCGATACAGAAAACCTGAAGGGAAGCATCGGAATCTAAAACTGGTCTCACACGAAAGGCTCAAAAGTTAGACAGTAAGAAGATTCAGACTTCTTGTACTTAAGTCGGCATTGTGCCTTTTGTATTTAATTCCGTTGTAATTTCTGTCTTTAATCGTCAATGTGAAGGTGCAAGCGATACAGAAAACCTGAAGGGAAGCATCGGACTCTAAACCTGGTCTCTCAGGAAAGGCTCAAAGCACAGACAGTAAGAAAACTCAGTCTTCAAGTACTTAAGTCTGAATTGTGCCTTTTGTAATTAATTCCGATGCAATTTCTGTGATTCATCGTCAAAGTGAACGTCCAATGGATACAGTAAACCTGGAGTGAAGCATCGGAATCTAATACTCGTCTCACAGGAATGGCTCAAAACACAGACAGTAAGAAGATTGAGTCTTAATGTACTTAACTCGGCATTGTGCCTTTTGTATTTAATTCCGATGCAATTTCTGTTTTTCATCATAAAAGTGGAGGTCCAAGGGTTACAGTAAACCTGAAGTGAAGCATCGCAATCCAAAACTGGTCTTACAGGAAAGTCTCAAAACATAGACTGTAAGTAGAAGCAGTCATCTTGTACTTAAGTCGGCATTGTGCACTTTGTATTTAATTCCGATGCAATTTCTGTGTTTCATCGTCAATGTGAAATTCCAAGCGATAGAGTAAACCTGCAGTTGTGCATCGGAATCTAAACTGGTGACACAGGAAAGGCTTAAAACATAGACATTAAGAAAGGTCAGTCTGCTTGTACTTAAGTCGGCATTGTGCCTTTTGTATTTAAATCCGATGCAATTGCTGTGTTTCATCGTCAAAGTGAAGGTCCAAGGGATACAGTAAACCTGAAGTGAAGCATCGGAATCTAAAACTGGTCTCACGGGAAAGGCTCAAAACATAGACAGTAAGAAGACTCAGTCTTCTTGTACTTATGTCTGCATTGTGCCTTTTGTATTTAATTCCGATGCAATTTCTGTGTTCTATCGTCAAAGTGAAGGTCCAAGGGATATAGTAGACCTGAAGTGAAGCATCGGAATCTAAAACTGGTCTCACAGGAAAGGCTCAAAACATAGACACTATGCAGAGTTAGTCTTCTTGTATATAAGTCGGCATTGTGATTTTTGTATTTAACTCTGTTGCAAGGTCTGTGTTTCATCGTCAATGTGAAGGTCCAAGGGATACAGTAAACCTGAAGTGAAGCACAGGAAACTATAACTGGTCTCACAGGAAAGGCTCAAAACATAGACAGTAAGAAGACTCAGTCTTCTTGTACTTAAGTCTGCATTGTGCCTTTTGTTTTTAATTCTGATGCAATTTCTGTGTTTCATCGTGAAAGTGAAGGTCCATGGGATATAGTAAACCTAAAGTGAAGCATCGGAATCTAAAACTGGTCTCATAGGAAAGGCTCAAAACATAGACAGTAAGAAGAGTCAGTCTTCTTGTACATAAATCGGCATTGTGCCTTTTGTATTTTATTCCGATACAATTTCTGTGTTTCATTGTCAATGTGAAGATGCAAGGGATACAGTAAACCTGAAGTGAAGCATCGAAATCTAAAACTGGTATAACTGGAAAGGCTCATAACATAGACACTAAGATGAGTTATTCTTCTTGTACTTAAGTCGGCATTGTGCTTTTTGTATTTTATTCGGATGCAATTTCTGTGATTCACCGTTAAACTGGAGGACCAAGGGATACACTACACATGATGTGAAGCATCGGAATCTAAATCTGGTCAAATACGAAAGGCTCAAAACATAGATACTAAGGAGACTCAGTGTTCTTGTACTTAAGACGGGATTGTGCATTTTGTATTTAATTCCGATGCACTTTCTGCGTTTCATCGTCAATGTGAAGGTCCACGGGATGCAGTAAACCTGAAGTGAAGCATTGGAATCTAAAACTGGTCTCACAGGAAAGGCTCAAATCATAGTCAGTAAGAAGAGTCAGTGTTCTTGTACTTAGGTCGGCATTGTGCCTTTTGTATTTAATTCCGATGCAATTTCTTTGTTTCATCGTCAATGTGAAGGACCAAGGGATAAAGTAAACCTGTAGTGAAGCATTGGAATCAATAAGTGGTCTCACAGGAAAGGCTCAAAACATAGCCACGGAGAAGAGTCAGTCCTCTAGTACTTATATAGGCATTGTGCCTTCTGTATTTTTTTCCGATGCAATTTCTGTGTTTCATCGTCAAACCGAAGGTCCAAGGCATACAGTAAACATGGAGTGAACCAACAGAATCTAAAACTGGTCTCACAGGAAAGGCTCAAATCATAGACAGTAAGAAGACTCAGTCTTCTTGCACTTAAGTCTGCATTGTGCCTTTTGTATTTAATTCTGATGCAATTTCTGTGTTTCAACGTCAAAGTGAAGGTCCAAGGGATATAGTAAACCTGAAGTGAAGCATCGGAATCTAAAACTAGTCACATAGGAAAGGCTCAAAACATAGATAGTAAGAAGAGTCAGTTTTCTTGTACATAAATCGGCATTGTGCCTTTTGTATTTAATTCCGATACAATTTCTGTGTTTCATCGTCAATGTGAAGATCCAAGCGAAACAGGAAACATGCAGTTGTGCATCGGAATCTAAAACTGGTGACACAGGAAAGGCTCAAATCATACACACTAAGAAAGGTCAGTCTTAATGTACTTAAGCCGGCATTGTTCCTTTTGTACTTAATTCCCATGCAATTTTTGTGTGTCATCGTCAATGTGAAGGTCAAAGGCATACATTAAACCTGAGGTGAAGCATCGGAATCTAATAATTGTCTCACAGGAATGGCTAAAAACATAGACAGTAAAAAGATTCAGTCTTCTTGTGCTTAAGTCGGCATTGTGCCTTTTGTATTTAATTCCGTTGCAATTTCTGTCTTTAATCGTCAATGTGAAGGTGCAAGCGATACATAAAACCTGAAGGGAAGCATCGGAATCTAAAACTGGTCTCACACGAAAGTCTCAATAGTTAGACAGTAAGAAGATTCAGACTTCTTGTACTTAAGTCGGCATTGTGCCTTTTGTATTTAATTCCGTTGCAATTTCTGTCTTTAATCGTCAATGTGAAGGTGCAAGCGATACAGAAAACCTGAAGGGAAGCATCGGACTCTAAACCTGGTCTCTCAGGAAAGGCTCAAAGCATAGACAGTAAGACAACTCAATCTTCAAGTACTTAAGTCTGAATTGTGCCTTTTGTAATTAATTCCGATGCAATTTCTGTGATTCATCGACAAAAAGTGAAGGTCCAATGGATACAGTAAACCTGGAGTGAAGCATCGGAATCTAATACTCGTCTCACAGGAATGGCTCAAAACATAGACAGTAAGAAGATTGAGTCTTCATGCACTTAACTCGGCATTGTGCCTTTTGTATTTAATTCCGATGCAATTTCTGTTTTTCATCATAAAAGTGAAGGTCCAAGGGTTACAGTAAACCTGAAGTGAAGCATCGCAATCTAAAACTGGTCTTACAGGAAAGGCTCATAACATAGACAGTAAGAAGAGTCAGTCTTCTTGAACTTACGTCGACATTGTGCCTTTTTTATTTATTTCCGATGCAATTTTGTGATTCATTGTCAAAAGAAGGTCCACGGGAGACAGTAAACCTGAAGTGAAGTATCGGAATCTAAAACTGGTCTCATAGGAAAGACTCAAATCACAATGCAGTAAGAAGACTCAGTCTTATTGTACTTAAGTCTGCATTGTGTATTTTGTATTTAATTCCGATGCAATTTCTGTGATTAATCGTCAAAGCGAAGGTCCAAGGGATACAGTAAACATGAAGTGAAGCATCGGATTCTAAAACTGGTCTCACAGGAAAGGCTCAAAACATAGACACTAAGAAGAGTCCGTCTTCTTGTACATAAGTCAGCATTTTGCGTTTTGTATTTAATTCCGATGCAATTACTGTGTTTCGTCGTCAAAGTGGAGGTCTAAGGAATACAGTGAAACTGAAGTGAAGCATCGGAGTCTAAAACTGGTGTCACAGGAAAGGTAAAAACATAGACAATAAGAAGACTCAGTCTTCAAGTACTTAAGTCGGCATTGTGCCTTTTGTATTTAAATCCGATGCAATTTTTGTGTGTCATCGTCAATGGGAAGATCCAAGCGAGACAGTAAACCTGCATTTGTGCATCCGAATCTAAAACTGGTCACACAGGAAAGGCTGAAAACATAGACACTAAGAGAAGTCAGTCTTCTTGTACTTAAATCGGCATTCTGCCTATTGTATTTATTTCCGATGCAATATCTGTGTTTCATCGTCAATGTGAAGGTCCAATCGATACAGTAAACCTGCAGTTGTGCATCGGAATCTAAAACTGGTGACACAGGAAAGACTCAAAGCATAGACACCAAGGAAGTTCAGTCGTCTTGTACTTAATTCGGCATTGTGCCTTTTGTATTTAATTCCGATGCAATTTCTTTCTTATTAATCGTCAATGTGAAGGCCCAAGGGATACAGTAAACCCCTAAGTGAAGCATCGGAATTTAAAACTGTTCTCACAAGAAATGCTCAAAACATAGTAAGAAGAGTCAGTCTACTTGTACTTAAGTCGGCATTGTGACTTTTGTATTTAATTCCGATGTAATTCTGTGTTTCATCGTCAATGTGAAGGTCCAAGAAATACGGTAAATCTCAAGTAAAGCATCAGAATCTATAACTGGTCTTCCAGGAAAGGCTCAAATCACAGACAGTAAAAAGAGTCCGTCTTCGTGTACTTAATTCGGCATTGTGCCTTTTGTATTTAATTGCGATAAATTTCTGTGTTTCACCATCAAAGTAGAGGTCTAAGGGATAAAGTGAAACTGAAATGAAACATCGGAATCGAAAACTGGTGTCGTAGGAGAGGCTCAAAACATAGACAATAAGAAGACTCACTCTTCTTGTACTTAAGTCGGCATTGTGCCTTTTGTTTTTAATTCCGATGTAATTTTTGTGTTTCATCGTCAATGTGAAGGACCAAGGGATATAGTAAACACTGAAGTGAAGCATCGGAATCTAAAACTGGTGACACAGGAAAGACCCAAACATACACAGTAAAAAGACTCAGTCTTCTTGTACTTAAGCCTGCATTGTGCCTCTTGTAATTAATTCCGATGCAATTTCTGTGTTTCATCGTCAATGTGAAGGACCAAGCGATACAGTAAACCTGGAATAAAGCATCAGAATCTAAAACTGATCTCACAGGAAAGGCTACAATCATAGACAGTAAGAAGACTGAGTCTTCTTGTACTTAAGTCGGCATTGTGCCTTTTGTATTTAATTCTGATGCAATTTCTGTGATTCATCGTCAAAGTGAAGGTCCAATGGATACAGTAAACCTCAAGTGAAACATCGGAATCTAAAACTGGTCACACAGGAAAGGCTCAAAACATAGACTGCAAGAAGACGCAGTCATCTTGTACTTTAATCGGCATTGTGCCTTTGTATTAAATTCCGATGCGATTTATGTGTTTCATCGTCAATGTGAAGTTCCAAGCGATACAGGAAACCTGCAGTTGTGCACAGAAATCTAAAACTGGTGAAAAAGGAAAGGCTCAAAACATAGACACTAAGTAAGGTCCGTCTTCTAGCACTTAAGTCGGCGTTGTGCCT
This sequence comes from Schistocerca cancellata, assembly GCF_023864275.1. Lineage (NCBI taxonomy): Eukaryota > Metazoa > Arthropoda > Insecta > Orthoptera > Acrididae > Schistocerca > Schistocerca cancellata. The sequence goes on along the minus strand of NC_064629.1, from coordinate 57,764,624 downwards.
TTTGTATTTTATTCCGATGCAACTTCTGTGTTTCATCGTCAATGTGAAGGTCCAAGGGATACAGTAAACCTGTAGCGAAGCATCGGAATCTAAAATTGGTCTCACAGGAAAGGCTCAAATCATAGACACTAAGAGTACTCAGTCTTTTTCTACTTAAGTCTGCAATGTGCATTTTGTATTTAATTCCGTTGCAATATCTGTGATTCATCGTCAATGTTAATGTCGAGGCGATACAGTAAACCTGAAGTGAAGCATCGGAATCTAAACCTGGTCTCACAGGAAAGGCTCAACACATAGACAGTAAGAAGACTCAGCCTTCTTGTACTTAAGTCTACATTGTGCCTTTTGTATTTAATTCCAATGTTATTGCTGTGTTTCATCGCCAAAGTGAAGGTCCAGTAGATACAGTAAACCTGAGGTGAAGCATACGAATCTATAACTGGTCTCACAGGAATGGCACAAAGCATAGACACTAAGAAGAGGCAGTCTTCTTGTCCTTAGGTCGGCATTGTGCCTTTTGTAATTAATTCCGTTACAATTTTTTTGATTCATCGTCAAGGTGGAGGTCCAAGGGATACAGTACAACTGAAGTGAAGCATCGGAATCTGAAACAGGTCTCACAGGAAAGGCTCAAATCATAGACACTAAGAGGACTCAGTGTTCTTGTACATAAGTCGGATTTGTGCATTTTGTATTTAATTCCGATGGTATTTCTGTGTTTCATCGTCAAAGTGAAGGTCCAATGGATACAGTAAACCTGGAGTGAAGAGTCGGAATCTAATACTCGTCTCACAGGAATGGCTCAAATCATAGACAGTAAGAAGATTCAGTCTTAATGTACTTTACTCGGCATTGTGCCTTTTGTATTTAATTGCGATGCAATTTCTGTTTTTTATCATAAAAGTGAAGGTCCAAGGGTTACAGTAAACCTGAAGTGAAGCATCGCAATCTAAAACTGGTCTTACAGAATAGGCTCAAAACATAGACTGTAAGTAGACGCAGGCATCTTGTACTGAAGTCGGCATTGTGCTCTTTGTATTTATTACCGATGCAATTTTTGTGTGTCGTCGTCAATGTGAAGTACCAAGCGATACAGTAACCCTGCAGTTGTGCATCGTAATCTAAAACTGGTGACACAGGAAAGGCTCAAATCATAGACACTGAGAAAAGACAGTCTTGTTCAACTTACGTCGGCATTGTGCCTTTTGTATTTAATTCCGACGCAATTTCTGTGTTTCATCGTCAAAGTGAAAGTCCAAGGGATACAGTAAACATGAAGTGAGCTTCGGAATCTAAAACTGGTCTCACAGGAAAGGCTCAAAACATAGACAGTAAGAAGACTCAGTCTTCTTGTACTTAAGTCAGCATTGTGACCCTTGTATTTAATTCCGATGCAATTTCTGTGTTTCATCGTCAAAGTGAAGGTGTAAGGGATACAGTGAACCTGAAGTTAAGCATCGCAAACTAAAATTGGTGTCACAGGAAAGGCTCAAAACATTGACAATAAGTAGGCTCACTCTTTTTGTACTTAAGTTGGCATTGTGCCTTTTGTATTTAATTCCGGTGCAATTTCTGTGTTTCATCGTCAAAGTGAAGGTCCAATGGATACAGTAAACCTCAAGTGAAACATCGGAATCTAAAACTGGACTCACAGGAAAGGCTCAAAACATAGAATCTAAGTTGAGTTAGTCTTCTTGTACATAAGTCGACATTGTGCCTTTTGTAATTAATCCCGATGTATTTTCTGTGTTTCGTCGTCAAAGCGAAAGTCCAAGATATACAGTAAACAAGAAGTGAAGCATCGGAATCTAAAACTGGTGTCACAGGAAAGGCAGAAAACATAGACAGTAAGAAGACTCAGTCTTCTTGTACTTAAGTCGGCATTGTGCCTTTTGTATTGAATTCCGATGCAATTTTTGTGTTTCATCGTCAAAGTGAAGTTCCAAGCAATACAGTAAACATGAAGTGAAGCATCGGAATCTAAAACTGGTCACACAGGAAAAACTCAAAACATAGACTGCAAGAAGACGCAGTCATCTTGTACTTAAATCGGCATTGTGCCTTTGTATTAAATTCCGATGCGATTTATGTGTTTCATCGTCAATGTGAAGTTCCAAGTGATACAGGAAACCAGCAGTTGTGCATAAAAATCTAAAACTGGTGAAAAAGGAAAGGCTCAAAACATAGACACTAAGTAAGGTCAGTCTTCTAGCACTTGAGTCGGCGTTGTGCCTTTTGTATTTTATTCCGATGCAACGTCTGTGTTTCATCGTCAATGTGAAGGTCCAAGGGATACAGTAAACCTGTAGCGAAGCATCGGAATCTAAAACTGGTGACACAGGAAAGGCTCAAATCATAGACACTGAGAAAAGACAGTCTTGTTCAACTTACGTCGGCATTGTGCCTTTTGTATTTAATTCCGACGCAATTTCTGTGTTTCATCGACAATGTGAAACTCCAAGTGATAGAGTAAACCTGCAGTTGTGCATCGGAATCTAAAACTGGTGACGCAGGAAAGGCTTAAAACATAGACATTAAGAAAGGTCAGTCTGCTTGTACTTAAGTCGACATTGTGCCTTTTGTATTTAATTCCGTTGCAACTTCTGTGTTTCATCGTCAATTTGAAGGTCCAAGGGATTCAGTACACCTGAAGTGAAGCATGGGAATCTAAAACTGGTCTCACAGGAATGGCTCAAACCATAGACACTAAGAGGACTCAGTCTTCTTGTACTTAAGTCGGCATTGTGCCTTTTGTATTTAATTCCGATGCAATTGCTGTGTTTCATCGTCAATGTGATGGTCCAAGGGATACAGTAAACCTGGAGTGAAGCAACAGAATCTAAAACTCGTCTCACAGGAAAGGCTCAAAACATAGACAGTAAGAAGACTCAGTCTTCCTGTACTTAAGTCTGCATTGTGCCTTTTGTATTTAATTCCGATGCAATTTCTGTGTTTCATCGTCAAAGTGAAGGTCCAAGGCATATAGTAAACCTGAAGTGAAGCATCGGAATCTAAAACTGGTCTCACAGGAAGGGCTCAAAACATAGGCACTATGCTGAGTTAGTCTTCTTGTATATAAGTCGGCACTGTGATTTTTGTATTTAATTCCGATGCAAGGTCGGTGCTCCGTAGTCAATGTGAAGGTCCAAGGGATTCAGTACACCTGAAGTGAAGCATGGGAATCTAAAACTGGTCTCACAGGAATGGCTCAAACCATAGACACTAAGAGGACTCAGTCTTCTTGTACTTAAGTCGGCATTGTGCCTTTTGTATTTAATTCCGATGCAATTTCTGTGTTTCATCGTCAATGTGAAGGTCCAAGGGATAAAGTAAACCTGTAGTGAAGAATTGGAATCTATAACTGGTCTCACAGGAAAGGCTCAAAAGATAGCCACGGAGAAGAGTCAGTCCTCTTGTACTTATATAGGCATTGTGCCTTCTGTAATTAATTCCGATGCAATTTCTGTGTTTCATCGTCAAAGTGAACGTCCAAGGCATACAGTAATCATGGAGTGAAGCAACAGAACCGAAAACTGGTCTCACAGGAAAGGCTCAAAACATAGACAGTATGAAGACTCAGTCTTCTTGTACTTAAGTCTGCATTGTGCCTTTTGTATTCAATTCCGATGCAATTTCTGTGTTTCATCGTCAAAGTGAACGTCCAAGGGATATAGTAAACCTGAAGTGAAGCATCGGTATCTAAAACTGGTGACACAGGAAAGGCTCAAAACATAGACACTAAGAAAGGTAAGTCTTCATGTACTTAAGTCGGCATTGTTCCTTTTGTACTTAATTCCCATGCAATTTTTGTGTGTCATCGTCAATGTGAAGGTCCAAGGCATACATTAAACCTGAGGTGAAGCATCGGAATCAAAAACTGGACTCACAGGATATGCTCAAAACATAGACACTAAGATGAGTTAGTCTTCTTGTAATTAAGTCGCCATTTTGCCATTTGTATTTAATTCCGATGCAAGGTCTGGGTTTCATCGTCAATGTGAAGGCCCAAGGGATACAGTTAACCTGAAGTGAAGCACCGGAATGTATAACTGGTCTCACAGGAAAGGCTCAAAGCACAAGGCAGTAAGAAGGCTCAGTCTACTTGTACGTAAGCCTGCATTGTGCCTTTTGTATTTAATTCCGATGCAATTTCTGTGATTCATCGTCAACGTGAAGGTCCAAGGGATACAGTAAACCTGAAGTGAAGCATCGGAACCTAAAACTGGTCTCACAGGAAAGGCTCTATACATAGACAGTAAGAAGACTCAGTCTTCTTGTACATAAATCGGCATTGTGCCTTTTGTATTAAATCCGATGCAATTTCTGTGTTTCATCGTCAATGAGGAGGTCTAAGGGATACAGTGAACCTGAAATGAAGGATCGGAATCTATAGCTGGTGTCACAGGAAAGGCCCAAAACTTGGTCAATAAGAAGACTCACTCTTCTTGTACTTAAGTCGGAATTGTGCCTTTTGTATTTGAATCCGATGCAATTTTTGTGTGTCATCGTCAATGTGAAGGTCCAAGCGATACAGTAAACCTGCTGTTGTGCATCGGAATCTAAAACTGGTGACACAGGAAAGGCTCAAAACGTAGACACTAAGGAAGGTCAGTCGTCTAGTACTTAATTCGGCATTGTGCCTTATGTATTTAATTCCGATGCAATTTCTGTGTTTCATTGTCAAAGTGAAAGTCCAAGGGATACAGTAAACATGATGTGAAGCATCGGAATCTAAATCTGGTCTCACAGAAAAGGTTCAAATCATAGACAGTAAGAAGACTCTGTCTTCTTGTACTGACGTCGGCATTGTGCCTTTTCTATTTAATTCCGATGCAATTTCTGTGATTCATCGTCAAAGTGAAGGTCCCAGGGATACAGTAAACCTGAAGTGAAGCATCGGAATCTAAAACTGGACTCACAGGAAAGGCTCAAAACATAGACACTAAGATGAGTTAGTCTTCTTGTACTTAAGTCATCATTGTGCCCGTTGTATTTAATTCCGATGCAATGTCTGTGTTTCATCGTCAATGTGAAGGTCCAAGCGATACAGTAAACCTGCAGTTGTACATCGGAATCTAAAACTGGTGACACAGGAATGGCTCAAAACATAGACACTAATTAAGGTCAGTCGTCTTGTACTTAATTCGGCATTGGGCCTTTTGTATTTAATTCCGATGCAATTTGTGTGTGTCATCGTCAATGTGAAGGTCTGAGGGACACATTAAACCTGTTGTGAAGCATCGGAATCTATAACTGGTCTCACAAAAAAGTCTCAAAACATAGTCACTAAGAAGGTTCAGTCTTGTTGTACTTATATCGGCATTGTGTCTTTTGTATTTAATTCCGATGTAATTTTTGTCGTTCTTCGTCAAAGTGAAGGTCCAAGGGATGCAGTGAACTTGAAGTGAAGCATGGTAATCTAAAACTGGTGTCGCAGGAAAGGCTCAAAGCATACACGATAAGAAGACTCAGTCTTCTTTTACGTAAGCCATCATTGTGCCCGTTGTATTTAATTCCGATGCAATTTCTGTGTTTCATCGTCAATGTGAAGGCGAAAGAGGTACAGTAAACCTGAATTGAAGCATCAGAATCTAAAACTGGTCTCGCAGGAAAGGCTCAAATCATAGACAGTATGAAGAGTCAGTCTTCTTGTACATAAATCGGCATTGTGCCTTTTGTATTTAATACCGATTCAATTTTTGTGGTTCATCGTCAATGTGGAGGTCTTAGGGATACAGTAAACCTGAAATGAACGATCGGAATCTAAAGCTGGTGTCACAGGAAAGGCTTAAAGCATAGACAATAAGAAGACTCACTCTTGTTGTACTTAAGTCGGCATTGTGACTTTTGTATTTAGATCCGATGCAAATTTTGTGTGTCATCGTAAATGTGAAGGTCCAAGCGATATAGTAAACCTGTATTTGTGCATTGGTATCTAAAACTGGTCACACATTAAAGGCTCAAAACATAGACACTAAGAGAAGTCAGTCATCTTGTACTTAAGTCAGCATTGAGCCTTTTGGATTTAATTCCGATGCAATTTCTGTGATTCATAGTCAAAATGAAGCTCCATGGGATACAGTAAACCTGAAGTGAAGCATCGGAATTTGAAACTGGTCTCACAAGAAAGGCTCAAAACATAGACACTAAGATGAGTTAATCTTCTTGTACTTATGTCGGCATTGTGCCTTTGGTATTTAATTCCGATGCAATTTCTGTGTTTCATCGTCAAAGTGGAGGTCCAAGGGATATAGTACACATGAAGTGAAGCATCTGAATCTAAAACTGGTCACACAGGAAAGGCTCAAAACATAGTAAGAAGAGTCAGTCTCCTTGTACTTAAGACGGCATTGTACCTTTTGTATTTAATTCCGATGCAATATCTGTGATTCATCGTCAATGTGAAGGTCCAAGGGATACAGTAAACCTGTAGTGAAGCATCGGAATCTATAACTGGTCTCACAAAAATGTCTCAAAACATAGACACTAAGAAGGGTCAGTCTTGTTGTACTTATATCGGCATTGTGCCTTTTGTATTTAATTCCGATGCAATATCTGTGTTTTTAATCGTCAATGTCAAGGCCCAAGGGATACAGTAAACCTGAAGTGAAGCATCGGAATCTAAAACTGGTCTCACAGGAATGGCTCAAAACTTAGTAAGAAGAGTCAGTCTCCTTGTACTTAAGACGGCATTCTACCTTTTGTATTTAATTCCGATGCAATATCTGTGATTCATCGTCAATGTGAAGGTCCAAGGGATTCAGTAAACCTGTAGTGAATCATCGGAATCTAAAACTGGTCTCACCGGAATGGCTCAAAGCATAGACAGTAAGAAGACTCAGTCTTCTTGTCCAGAAATCGGCATTGTGCCTTTTGTATTTAATTCCGATGCATTTTCTGTGTTTCATCGTCAATGTGAAGTTCCAAGAGATACATTAAACCTCAAGTGAAGCACCGGGATCTATAACTGGTCTTACCGGAAAGGCTCAAAACATAGACAGTAAGAGAAGTCAGTCCTCTTGTACTTAAGTCGGCATTGTGCTTATTGTATTCAATTCCGATGCAATTTCTGTGTTTCATCGTCAATGTGAAGGTCCAAGCGATACAGTAAACCTGCAGTTGTGCATCGGCATGTAAAACTGGTCACACAGGAGAGGCTGAAAACATAGACACTAAGAGAAGTCAGTCCTCTTGTACTTAAGTCGGCATTGTGCTTATTGTATTCAATTCCGATGCAATTTCTGTGTTTCATCGTCAATGTGAAGGTCCAAGCAATACAGGGAACCTGCAGTTGTGCATTGGAATCTAAAACTGGTGACACAGGAAAGGCTCATATCATAGACACTAAGGAAGGTCAGTCGTCTAGTACTTAAGTCGGCATTGTGCCTTTTGTATTTAATTCCGATGCAATTTTTGTGTGTCATCGTCAATGTGAAGGTACAAGGGATACAGTAAAGCTGAAGTGAAGCATCGGAATCTAAAACTGGTCTCACAGGAAAGGCTCAAAACACAATGCGGTAGGAAGACTCAGTCTACTTGTACTTAAGTTTGCATTGTGTCTTTTGTATTTAATTCCGATGCAATTTCTGTGTTTCATCGTCAAAGTGAAGGTCCAAGGGATACAGTAAACCTGGAGTGAAGTATCAAAATTTAAAACTGGTCTCACAGGTACTGCTCAAAGCATAGACAGTAAGAAGACTCAGTCTTCTTGTACTTAAGTCGGCATTGAGCTTTTGTATTTAATTCTGATGCAATTTCTGTGTTTCATCGTCAAAGTGAAGGTCCAAGGGATACAGTATTCATGAAGTGAAGCATCGGAATCTAAAAGTGGTCTCACAGGAAAGGCTCAAAACATAGACACTAAGAAGAGTCAGGCCTCTTGTACATAAGTCAGCATTGTGCCTTTTGTAATTAATTCCGATGCAATCTCTGTGTTTCATCCTCAAAGTGGAGGTCTAAGGGATACACTGAAACTGAAGTGAAGCATCGGAGTCTAAAACTGGTGTCACAGAGGAGGCTAAAATCATAGACAATAAGAAGACTCAGTCTTCATGTACTTAAGTCGGCATTGAGACTTTTGTATGCAATTCCGATGCCATTTGTGTGTTTCATCGTCAAAGTGAAGGTCCAAGGGATACAGTAAACTTGGAGTGAAGTATCAGAATTTAAAACTCGTCTCACAGGAACTGCTCAAATCATAGACAGTAAGAAGACTCAGTCTTCTTGTACTTAAGTCGGCATTGTGCTTTTGTATTTAATTCCGATGCATTTTCTGTGATTCATCGTCAAAGTGAAGGTCCAAGGGATACAGTAAACATGAAGTGAAGCATCGGAATCTAAAACTGGTCTCTCAGGAAAGGCTCATATCATAGGCACTAAGAAGAGTCAGGCCTCTTGTATAAGTCAGCATTGTGCCTTTTGTATTTAATTCCGATGCAATTTCTGTGTTTCATCGTCAAACTGAAGGTCCAAGGAATTCAGTAATCCTGAAGTGAAGCATCGGATTCTAAAACTGGTCTCACAGGAAAGGTTCAATGCATAGACCGTGAGAAGACTCAGTCTACTTGTACTTAAGTCGGGATTGTGCATTTTGTATTTAATCCCAAATGCAATTTCTGTGTTTCATCGTCAAAGTGAAGGTCTAAGTGATACAGTAAACCTGAAGTGAAACATCGGAATCTAAATCTGGTCTCACAGGAAAGGCCCAAAGCATAAAGAGTAAGAAGAGTCAGTCTTCTTGTACATATGTCGGCATTGTGCCTTTTGTATTTAATTCCGATGCAATTTCTGAGTTTCATCGTCAAAGTGAAGGTCTAAGGGATACAGTGAACATGAAGTGTAGAATCGGAAACTAAAACTGGTGTCACAGGAATGGCTCAAAGCATAGTCACTAAGAAGACTCAGACTTCATGTACTTAAGTCGGCATTGTGCCTTTTGTATTTAATTCCGATGCAATTTCTGTGATTCATCGTCAAAGTGAAAGTCCAAGGGATACAGTAAACCTGGAAGTGGAGCATCTGAATCTAAAACTGGAGTCACGGGCAAGGCTCAAAACATAGACACTAAGATATGTTAGTCTTCTTGTACTTAAGTCGGAATTGTGCCTTTTGTATTTAATTCCGATGCAATTTTTGTATTTCATTGTCAAAGTGAAGGTCTAAGGGATACAGTGCACCTGAAGTGAAGCATTGGAATCTAAAACTGGTTCCGCAGGAAAGGCTCAAAACATACACAATAAGAAGACTCAGTCTTCTTGTACTTAAGTCATCATTGAGCTCGTTGTATTTAATTCCGACGCAATTTCTATGTATCATCGACAATGAGAGGCTCAAAGGGGTACAGTAAACCTGAAGTGAAGCATCAGAATCTAAATCTTGTCTCACAGGAATGGCTCAAATCATAGAAAGTACAATACTCAGCCTTCTTGTACATAAATCGGCATTGTGCCTTATGTATTTAATTGCGATGCAATTTCTGTGTTTCATCGTCAATGTGGAGGTGTAAGGGATACAGTGAACCTGAAATGAAACATCGGAATGTAAAGCTGGTGACACAGGAAAGGCTCAAAACATAGACAGCAAGAAGACTCACTTTTCTTGTACTTACGTCGGCACTGTGCCTTTTGTATTTGATTCCGATGCAAGGTCTGTGTTTCATCGTCAATGCGAAGGTCCAAGGGATACAGTAAACCTGAAGTGAAACGCCGGAATCCATAACTCGTCTCACAGGAAAGGCTCAAACCATAGACAGTAAGAAGACTGATTCTTCCTGTACTTAAGTCGGCATTGTGCTTTTGTATTTAATTCCGATGGAATTTCTGTGGTTCATCGACAAAGTGAAGGTCCAAGGGATACAGTAAACCTGAAGTGAAGCATCGAAAACTAAAACTGGTCTCACAGGAAAGGCTCAAAGCATAGACACTAAGAAGAGTCAGTCTTCTTCTACATAAGTCAGCATTGTGACTTTTGTATTTAATTCCTATGCAATTTGTGTGTTTAATCGTCAAAGTGGAGGTCTAAGGGATGCAGTGAAATTGAAGTGAAGCATCGGAGTCTAAAACTGGTGTCACAAAAAAGGCTAAAAACATGGACAATAAGAAGACTGAGTCTTGATGTACTTATGTCGGCATTGAGCTTTTGTATCTAATTCCGATGCCATTTCTGTGTTTCATCGTCAATGTGAAGGTCCAAGGGATACAGTAAACCTGTAGTGACGAATCGGAATCTATAACTGGTCTCACAGGAAAGTCTCAAGGCATAGACACTAAGAAGCGTCAGTCTTCTTGTACTTATATCGGCATTGTGCCTTTTGTATTTAATTTCGATGCAATTTCTATGTTACATCGTCAATGTGGAGGTCTAAGGGAAACAGTGAACCTGAAATGAAGCATCGGAATCTAAAGCTGGTGTCACAGGAAAGGCTCAAAAACTAGTCAATAAGAAGACTCACTTTTCTTGTACTTAAGTCGGCATTGTGCCTTTTGTATTTAAATCCTATGCAAATCATTGTGAATGTCAAAGGGGTACAGTAAATCTGAAGTGAAGCATCAGAACATGAAACTGGTCTCACAGGAAAGGCTCAAATCATAGATAGTAAGAAGAATCAATCGTCTTGTACTTAAGTCGGCATTGTGTCTTTTGTATTTAATTCCGATGCAATTTCTGTGTTTCATCGTCAATGTGAAGACCGAAGGGATACAGTAAACCTGAAGTGAAGCACCGGAATCTATAACTAGTCTCACAGGGAAGGCTCAAAACATAGACAGGAAGAAGAGTCAGTCTTCTTGTTCGTAAATCGGCATTGTGCATTTTGTATTTAATTCCGATGCAATTTCTGTTTTTCATCGTCAATGTGGAGGTCTAAGGGATACATTGAACCTGAAATGAAGCATTGGAATCTAAAGCTGGTGCTACAGGAAAGGCTCAAAACAAAGACAATAAGAAGACTTACTCTTCTTGTACTTAAGTCGGCATTGTGCATTTTGTATTTAATTCCGATGCAAATTTTGTGTGTCATCGTCAATGCGAAGGTCCAAACGACACCGTAAACCTGCAGTTGTGCATCGGAATCTAAAACTGGTGTCACAGAAAGGCTCAAAACATAGACACTTAGGAAGGTTAGTCGTCTTGTACTTAATTCGGCATTGTGCCTTTTGTATTTAATTCCGATGCAATTGTTGTGTGTCATCGTCAATGTGAAGGTCCAAGGGATACAATAAACCTGAAGTCAAGCAACGGAATCCAATAGTGGTCTCGCAGGAAAGGCTCAAAGAATAGACAGTAAGAAGACTCTAGCTTCTTGTACATAAGTCGGCATTGTGAGTTTTGCATTTAATTCCGATGCAATTTCTGTGTTTCATCATCAAAGTGAAGGTCTAAGTGATACAGTGAACCTGAAGTGAAGCATCGGAATCTAAAACTGGTGTCACAGGAAAGGCTTAATACACAGACAGTAAGATGACTCAGTCTTCTTGTACTTAAGTCGGCAATGTGCCTTTTGTGTTTAATTCCGATGCAATTTCTGTCTTTTATCGTCAAAGTGAAGGCCCAAGGGATACAGTGATCCTGAAGTGAAGCGTCGGAATCTAAAACTGGCCTCACAGGAACGGCACAATCATAAGACTGTAAGGACCCTCAGTCTTCTTGTACTTAGGTCGGCACTGTGCGTTTTGTATATAATTCCGATGCAATTTCTGTGATTCATCGTCAAAGTGAAGCTCCATGGGATACAGTAAACGTGGAATGAAGCATCAGAGTCTAAAACTGCTCTCACAGGAAAGGATCAAAGCATAGACAGTAAGAAGACTCAGTCTTCTTGTACCTAAGACGGCATTGTCCATTTTGTATTTAATTCCGATGCAATTTCTGTGTGTCATCGTCAAATTGAAAGTCCAAGGGAAACAGTAAACATGAAGTGAAGCATCGGAATCTAAAACTGGTCTCACAGGAAAGGCTCAAAGCATAGACAGTAAGAGGACTCTGTCTTCTTGTACTTAAGTCGGGATTGTGCCTTTTGTATTTAATTCCGATGCAATTTTTGTATTTCTTTGTCAAAGTAAAGGTCTAAGGGAGACAGTGCACCTGAAGTAAAGCATTGGAATCTAAAACTGGTTCCGCAGGAAAGGCTCAAAACATACACAATAAGAAGACTCAGTCTTCTTGTACTTAAGTCATCATTGAGCTCGTTGTGTTTAATTCCGATGCAATTTCTATGTATCATCGTCAATGTGAAGCTCAAAGGGGTACAGTAAACATGAAGTGAAGCATCAGAATCTAAATCTCGTCTCACAGGAAAGGCTCAAATCATAGACAGTAAGATGACTCAGCCTTCTTGTACATAAATCGGCATTGTGCCTTTTGTATTTAATTCCGATGCAATTTCTGTGTTTCATCGTCAATGTGGAGGTGTAAGGGATACAGTGAACCTGAAATGAAGCATCGGAATGTAAAGCTGGTGTCACAGGAAAGGCTCAAAGCATAGACAGTAAGAAGACTCACACTTCTTGTACTTAAGCCGGCACTGTGCCTTTTGTATTTAATTCCGATGCAAGGTCTGTGTTTCATCGTCAATGCGAAGGTCCAGGGGATACAGTAAACCTGAAGTGAAACGCCGCAATCTATAACTGGTCTCACAGGAAAGGCTCAAACCATAGACAGTAAGAAGATTGATTCTTCCTGTACTTAAGTCGGCATTGTGCTTTTGTATTTAATTCCGATGGAATTTCTGTGGTTCATCGACAAAGTGAAGGTCCAAGGGATACAGTAAACGTGAAGTGAAGCATCAAAATCTAAAACTGGTCTCACAGGAAAGGCTCAAAGCAAAGACACTAAGAAGAGTCAGTCTTCTTCTACATAATTCAGCATTGTGACTTTTGTATTTAATTCCTATGCAATTTGTGTGTTTAATCGTCAAAGCGGAGGTCTAAGGGGTGCAGTGAAACTGAAGTGAAGCTTCGGAGACTAAAACTGGTGTCACAAAAAAGGCTAAAAGCATGGACAATAAGAAGACTCAGTCTTCATGTACTTATGTCGGCATTGAGCTTTTGTATCTAATTCCGATGCCATTTCTGTGTTTCATCGTCAATGTGAAGGTCCAAGGGATACAGTAAACCTGTAGTGAAGAATCGGAATCTATAACTGGTCTCACAGGAACGTCTCAAGGCATAGACACTAAGAAGCGTCAGTCTTCTTGTACTTATATCGGCCTTGTGCCTTTTGTATTTAATTCCGTTGCAATATCTGTGTTTCATCGTCAAAGTGAAGGTCCAAGGGATACACTATACCTCAAGTGAAGCATCGGAATATATAACTGGTTTTACAGGACAGGCTGAAAACATAGACAGTAAGATAAGTCAGTCTTCTTGTAGTTATATTGGCATTGTGCCTTTTGTATTTAATTTCGATGCAATTTCTGTGTTACATCGTCAATGTGGAGGTCTATGGGATACAGTGAACTTGAAATGAAGCATCGGAATCTAAACCTGGTGTCACAGGAAAGGCTCAAAAACTAGTCAATAAGAAGACTCACTCTTCTTGTACTTATGTCGGCATTGTGCCTTTTGTATTTAAATCCGATGCAATTTTAGTTTGTCATCGTCAATGTGAAGGTCCAAGCGAGACAGTAAACCTGCAGTTTTGCATCGGAATCTAAAGCTGGTCACACAGGAAAAGCTCAAAACTTAGACACTAAGAGCAGTCAGTCTTCTTGTACTCAAAAAGGCTTTGTGCCCATTGTATTTAATTCCGATGCAATTTCTGTGATTCATCGTCAAAGTGAAGGTCCAAGGGATACAGTAAACCAGTAGTGAAGCATCTGAATCTAAAACTGGCCTCACAGGAAAGACTCAATTCATAGACAGTAAGAAGAGTCAGTCTTCTTGTACTTAAGTCGGCATTGTGCATTTTGTATTTAATTTCGATGCAATTTCTGTGTTTCATCCTCAAACTGAAAGCCAAGGGACACAGAAAAAATGACGTGAAGCATCGGAATCTAAAACTGGACTCACAGGAAAGGCTCAAATCATAGACACTAAGGGTGAGTTAATCTTCTTGTACTTAAGTCGGCATTGTGCCTTTTGTATTTAATTACGATGCAAGGTCTGGGTTTCATCGTCAATGTGAAGGCCCAAGGGGTACAGTAAACCTGGAGTGAAGCATCAGAATCTAAAACGGTCGCACAGGAAAGGCTCAAAGCATAGACAGAAAGAAGACTCAGTCTTCATGTACTTAAGTCGGCGTTGTGCTTTTGTATTTAATTCGAAGCAATTTCTTTGTTTCATCATCAATGTGAAGGTCCAAGGGATACAGTAAACCTGAAGCGAAGCATCGGAATCTAAAACTGGTCTCACAGGAAAGGCTCAAAACATAGACACTAAGAAGAGTCAGTCTTCTTGTACTTAAGTCCTCATTGTGCCTTTTGTATTTACTTCCGATGCAATTTCTGTGTTTCATCGTGAAAGTGAAGGTCCTAGGTATATAGTAAACGTGGAGGGGTGCATCAGAATCTAAAACTGGTCTCACAGGAAAGGCTCAAACATAGGCAGTAAGAAAAGTCTGTCTTCTAGTACTTATTTCGGGATTGTGCCTTTTGTATTTACTTCCGATGCAATTCCTGTGTTTCATCGTCAAAGTGATGGTCCAAAGGATACAGTAAACCTGGAGTGAAGCATAAGAATCTAAAACGGTCGCACAGGAAAGGCTCAAAGCATAGACAGTAAGAAGACTCAGTCTTCATGTACTTAAGTCGGCATTGTGCTTTTGTATTTAATTCCTATGCAATTTCTTTGTTTCATCGTCAATGTGAAGGTCCAAGGGATACAGTAAAGCTGAAGTGAAGCATCGGAATCTAAAACTGGTCTCACAGGAAAGTCTCAAAGCATAGACAGTACGAAGACTCAGTCTTCTTGTACATAAGGCGGCATTGTGCCATTTGTATCTAATTCCGATGCAATTTCCGTGTTTTAACGTCAAAGATAAGGTCTAAGGGAACAGTGAACCTGAAGTGAAGCATCGTAATCTAAAACTGGTGTCACAGGAAGGCTCAAAACATAGACAATAAGAAGACTCAGTCTTCTTGTACTTAAGTCGGTATTGTGCCTTTTGTATTTAATTCCGATGCAATTTCTGTGTTGCATTGTCAAAGTAAGGTCCAAGGGATTCAGTAAACCTGAATTGAAGCATCGGAATCTAAAACTGGTCGCACAGGAAAGGTTCAATGCATACACAGTAAGATGATTCAGTCTTCTTGTACTTAAGTCGGTATTATGCCTTTTGTATTTAATTCCGAAGCAATTTCTGTGTTTCATCGCCAATATGAAGGTCCAAGGGACACAGTAAACCTGAAGTAAAGCATCGGAATCTAAAACTGGTCTCTTAGGAAAGGCTCAAAACATAGACACTAAGACGAGTTAGACCTCTTGTACTTAAGCCGGCATTGTGCCTTTCGTATTTAATTCCGATGCAATTTCTGTGTTTCATCGACAAAGTGAATATCCAAGGGATACGGTAAACCTCAAGTGAAGCATCGGAATCTATAACTGGTCTTGCAGGAAAGGCTCAAAACATAGACACTTAAAAGGGTCCGTCATTTTGTACTTAAGACGGCATTGTGCCTTTTGTATTTAATTCCGATGCAATTTCTGTGTTTCTTGGTCAAAGTGGAGGTTCTAATGATACAGTACACATGAAGTGAAGCATCTGATTTTAATACTGGTCTCACAGGAAAGGCTCTAAACATAGACAGTAAAAAGAGTCAGTCTTCTTGTACATAAATCGAAATTGTGCCTTTTGTATTTTATTCCAATGCAATTTCTGTGTTTCATCTTCAATGTGGAGGTCTAAGGGTTACAGTGAACCTGAAATGAAGCATTGGAATCTGAAGCTGGTGTCACAGGAAAGGCTCAATGCTTAGACAGTAAGAAGACTCACTCTTCTTGTACTTAAGTCTGCATTGTCCCTTTTGTATTTAAATCCGATGCAATTTTTGTGTGTCATCGTCAATGTGAAGGTCCTAGCGAAACGGTAAACCTTCAGTTGTGCATCGGTATCTAAAACTGGTCACACAGGAAAGGCTCAAAACATAGACACTAAGAGAAGTCAGTCTTTGTGTACTTAAGTCGGCATTCTGGCTATTGTAGTTAATTCCGATACAATTTCTGTGTTTCATCGTCAATGTGAAGATCCAAGCGATACAGTAAACTTGCAGTTGTGCATCGGAATATAAAACTGGTGGCACCTGAAAGGCTCAAACATAGACACTAAGGAAGGTCAGTCGTCTTGTAGTTAATTCGGCATTGTGCTTTTTGTATTTAATTCCGATGCAATTACTGTGTTTCATCGTCAAAGTGGAGGTCTAAGGGATACAGTGACACTGAAGTGAAGCATCGGAGTCTAAAACTGGTCTCACCGGAAAGACTCAAATCATAGACAGTAAGAAGACTCAGTCTTCATGTACTTAAGTCGGCATTGTCCCTTTTGTGTTATATTCCGATGCAATTTCTGTATTTCGTCGTCAAAGTGAGGGCCTAAGGGATACAGTAAACCTGAAGTGAAGCATCGGAACCTAAAACTGGTCTCACAGTAAAGGCTCTAAACATAGACGGTAAAAAGAGTCAGTCATCTTGTACATAAATCGGAATTGTTCCTTATGTATTTTATTCCGATGAAAATTCAGTGTTTCATCGTCAATGTGGATGTCTAAGTGTAACAGTGAACCTGAAATGAAGCATTGGAAAATGAAGCTGGTGTCACAGGAAAAGCTCAAAACTTAGACAATAAGAAGACTCACTCTTCTTGTACTTAAGTCTTCATTGCCCTTTTGTATTTAAGTCCGATGCAATTTTTGTGTGTCATCTTCAATGTGAAGGTCTTAGCGATGCGATAAATCTTCAGTTGTGCATCGGTATCTAAAACTGGTCACACAGGAAACGTTCAAAACATAGACACTAAGGAGACTCAGTCTTCTTGTACTTAAGTCGGCATTGTGCATTTTGTATCTACTTACGATGCAATTTCTGTGTTTCATCGTCAAAGTGATGGTCCAAGGTATACAGTAAACATGAGTGAAGCATCAGAATCTAAAACTGGTCTTACAGGGAAGGCTCAAATCATAGACAGTAAGAATACTCAGTCTTCTTGTACTTAAGTCGACATTGTGCTATTGTATTTAATTCCGATGCAATTTCTGTGTTTCATCGTCAAAGAGAAGGTCCAAGGGATACAGTAAACCTGAAACGTAGCATCGGAATCAAAAACTGGTCTCACAGGAAAGGCTCAAAGCATAGACAGTGAGAAGACTCAGACTTCTTGTACATAGGTCGGCATTGTGCCTGATGTATTTCATTCCGATGCAATTTCTGTGTTTCATCGTCAATGTGGAGGTCTAAGGGATACAGTGAATCTGAAATGAAGCATCGAAATCTAAAGCTGGTGTCACAGGAAAGGCTCCAAACATAGACAATAAGATGACTCACTCTTGTTGTACTTAAGTCTGCATTGTGCATTTTGTATTTAATTGCGATGCAATTTCTGTGTTTCATCGTCAAAGTGAAGGTCTAAGTGATACAGTAAACCTGGTGTGAAGCATCAGAATCTAAAAAAGGTCTCACAGGAAAGGTTCAAAACATAGACCGTGAGAAGACTCAGTCTTCTTGTACATAAGTCGGCATTGTGCCTTTTGTATTTAATTCCGATGCAATTTTTGTGTGTCATCGTCAATGTGAAGGTCCAAGCTATACAGTAAACCCGCAGTTGTGCATCGGAATCTAAAACTGTTGACACAGGAGAGGCTCAAAACATAGACACTAAGGAAGGACAGTAGTCTTTTACTTAATTCGGCATTGTGCCTTTTGTATTTAATTCCGATGCAATTTTTGTGTGTCATCGTCAATGTGAAGGTCCAAGGGATACAGTAAAACGAATGCGAAGCATCGGAATCTAATACTGGTCTCACAGGAAAGGCTTAAAACATAGACACTAAGAAGACTCAGTCTTCATGTACTTAAGTCGGCATTGAGCCTTTTGTATTTAATTCCGATGTAATTCCTGTGTTTCATCGTCAAAGTGAAGGTCCAAGGTATACAGTAAACGTGGAGGCAAACATCAGAATCTAAAACTGGTCTCACAGGAAAGGCTCAAAACAT
Source organism: Schistocerca cancellata (assembly GCF_023864275.1). Lineage (NCBI taxonomy): Eukaryota > Metazoa > Arthropoda > Insecta > Orthoptera > Acrididae > Schistocerca > Schistocerca cancellata. Next base: position 57,746,484 of record NC_064629.1, on the reverse strand, counting down.
TGACAATTAGAAGACTCACTCTTCTTGTACTTAAGCCTGCATTGTGCCATTTGTATTTAATTGTGATGCAATATCTGCGTTTCATCGTCCAAGTGAAGGCCCAAGAGATACAGTAATTATGAAGTGAGGCATCGGTATCTGAAACTTGTCACACAGGAAAGGCTGAATACATAGACAGTAAGAAGACTCAGTCTTCTAGTACTTAAGTCAGCATTGTGCCTTTCTAATTAATTCCAATGCATTTTCTGTGTTTCATCGTCAATGTGAAGGTCCAAGGGATACAGTAACCGTGAAGTGCAGCATCGGAATCTGTAACTGGTCTTACAGGCTTATCTCAAAACATAGACAGTAACAATTCTCAGTCATCTTGTACATAAGTCAGTATTGTGCCATTTGTATTTAATTGCGATGCAATTTCTGTGCTTCATCGGCACTGTGAAGGTCCAAGCGATACAGTAAACCTGCAGTTGTGCATTGGAAGTTAAAACTTCACAGGAAAGGCTCAAATCATAGACACAAAGAAGAGTCAGTCTTCTTGTACGTAAGTCGGCATTGTGCTTTTTGTGTTTAATTCCGATGCAATTTCTGTGTTTCCTCGTCAATGTGAAAGTCTAAGGGATACAGTAAACTTGCAGTTGGGCATCGGAATATAAAACTGGTGACACAGGAAAGGCTCAAATCATAGACACTAAGAGAAGTCTGTGCTTGTACTTAAGTCGGCTTTGTGCCCTTTCTATTTAATTCCGATGCAATTTCTATGTTTCATCGTCAATGTGAAGGTCGAAGGATACAGTTAACCTGCAGTTGTGCATCGGAATCTAAACCTGGTGACACAGGAAGGTCTCATACATATACACTAAGAGAAGTCAGTCTTCCTGTACTTAAGTCGGCATTGTGCCTATTGTATTTAATTCCGATGCAATTTTTGTGTGTCATCGTCAAAATGAAAGTCCAAGGGATACAGTAAACTTGCAGTTGAGCATCGGAATAAAAAACTGGTAACACAGGAAAGGTTTCGGACATAGACACTAATAGAATTCAGTGTTATTGTACTTAAGTTGGCATTGTGCCCTTTCTATTTAATTCCGATGCAATTTCTGTGATTCATACTCAATGTGAAGGTCCAAGGGATACAGAAAACCTGCAGTTGTGCATCGGTATCTAAAACTGGTTAATCAGGAAATGCTCTAGGCATAGAAACTAAGAAAAGTCAGACCTCTTGCACTTAAGTCGGCATTGTGCCTTTTGTATTTAATACCGATGCAATTTCTGTGTTTCATCGTCAAAGTGAAGATCCGAGGAATACAGTAAACCTGAATTGAAGCATCGGAAGCTAAAACTGGTCTCACAGGGAAGGCTGAGAACATGAACGTAAAGGTCTAAATAATACAGTAAACCTGAAGTGAAGCACCGGAAACTAAAAGTGGTCTCACAGGAAAGGCTCAAAATATAGAGAGTAAGAAGAGTCAGCCTTCTTGTACTTAATTCGGCATTGTGGGTTTTGTATTTAAATCCGATTCAATTTTTGTGTGTCATGATCAATGTGAAGCTCGATGGGATACAGTAAACCTGCAATTGTGCATCGGAATCTAAAACTGGTGACACATGAGGGGGCTCAAAAGAGAGACACTAAGAAAAATCAGTCTGCTTGTACTTACGTCGGCATTGTGCCTTTTGTATTTAATTCCGAAGCAATTTTTGCGTGTCATCGTCAATTTGAAGGTCAAAGGGATACAGTAAACCTGAAGTGAAGCATCGAAAGCTAAAACTAGTCTCACAGGGAAGGCTCAAAACATAGACAGTAAAAATAGTCAGTCTTCTTCTACTTATGTTGGCATTGTGAGTTTTCTATTTAATTCCGATGAATTTTCTGTGTTTCATCGTCAATGCGAAGGTCCAAGGGATACAGTAAACGTGAAGTGAAGCATCGCAATCTGTAATTGGTCTTACAGGAATATCTAAAAACATAGAGATAAGAATTCTCAGTCTTCTTGTACATAAGTCAGTATTGTGCCATTTGTGTTTAATTCCGATGCAATTTTTGTGTGTCATCGTCAAAGTGAAGGTCAAAGGGATACAGTAAACCTGAAGTGCAGCATCGAAAGCTAAAATTGGTCTCACAGGAAAGGCTCAAACCATAGACAATAAGAAGACACAGTCTTCTTTTACTTAAGTCGGCATTGTGCTTTTATATTTAATTCCGACGCAATTTCTGTGTTTCATCGTCAAAGTGAAGATCCGAGGAATACAGTAAACCTGAATTGAAGCATCGGAAGCTAAAACTGGTCTCACAGGGAAGGCTGAGAACATAGACAGTAAGAAGAGTCAGTCTTCTTGTACTTAAGTCGGCATTGTGCCTTTTGTGTTTAATTCCGATGCAATATTTGTGTGTCATCGTCAATGTGAAGGTCCAAAGGATACAGTAAAGCTGAAGTGAAGCACCGGAAGCTAAAACTGGTCTCACAGGAAATGCTAAAACGTAGACAGTAAGAAGACGTAGCCTTCTTGTACTTATGTCGGTTTTGTGCTTTTTGTATTTCATTCCGACGCAATTTCTGTGTTTAATCGTCAAAGTGAAGGTCCAATGCATACAGTAAACCTGAAGTGAAGCATCGGAATGTAAAACTGGTCTTACAGGAAAGGCTCAAAACATAGAGAGTAAGAAGTGTCAGTATTCTTGTACGTAAGCCGGCATTGTGTTTTTTTATATTTAACTCCGTTGCAATTTCTGTGATTCATCGTCAAAGTGATGGTCCAAGGGATCCATTACACCTGAAGTGAAACATCGGAATCGAAAACTGGTCTCACATGAAGGGCTCAATAGACAGTAAGAAGATTCATTCTACTTGTACTTAAATCGGCAGTGTGCAATTTGTATTTAATTCCGATGCAATCTCTGTGCTTCATCGTCAATGTGAAGGTCCAAGGGATACCGTGAACTTGTAGTTGTGCATCAGAATATAAAACTGGTGACACAGGAAAGGCTCACAACATAGGCACTAAGAGAAGTAAGTGTTCTTGTACTTAAGTCAGCATTGTCCCCTTTGTATTTAAATCCCATGCAATTACTGTGTTTCATCGTCATTGTGAAGGTCCAAGGCATACAGTAAAGCTGCAATACTGCATCGGAATATAAAACTGGTGACACAGGAAAGGCTCAAAACTTAGGCACTAAGAGAAGTCAGACTTCTTGTACTTAAGTCGGCATTGTGCCTTTTGTAGTTAATTCCGATGCAATTTCATTGTTTCATCGTCAATGTGAAGGGCCAAGGGATACAGTAAACTTGCAGTTGTGCATCGGAATATAAAACTGGTGACACAGGAGAGGCTCAAAACATAGACACTAAGAGAAGTCAGTGATCTTGTACTTAAGTCAGCATTGTGCCGTTTGTATTTAATTCCGATGCAATTTCTGTGTTTCATCGTCAATGTGAAGGTCCAAGGATACAGTAAACCTGCAGTCGTGCATCGGAATCTAAAACTGGTGACACAGGAACGGCTCAAAACATAGACACTAAGAAAAATCAGTCTGCTAGTACTTAAGTCAGCGTTGTGCAGTTTGTATTTAATTCCGTTGCAATATCTGTGTTTCATCGTCAAAGTAAAGGTCCAAGGGATACAGTAAACCTGAAGTGAAGCATCGGAATCTAAAATGGTCTCACAGGAAAGGCTCAAAATATAGACAGTAAGAAGATTCAGTCTTCTTGTACTTAAGTCAGCATTGTGCCATTTCTATTTAATTGCGATTCATTTTATGTGTTTCATCGTCAATGTGAATGTCCAAGTGATACAGTAAACTTGCAGTTTTGCATTGGAATCTAAAACTGGTAACACATGAAACACTCACAACATAGACACTAAGAGAAGTCATTGATCTTGTACTTATGTCGGCATTGCGCCTGTTGTACTGTATTTAATTCCGATGCAATTTCTGTGTTTCATCGTCAAAGTGATGTTCCGTGGGATACAGTACACCTGAAGTGAAACATCGGAAACAAAAAACCGGTCTCACAGGAAAGGCTCAAGACATAGATAGTACGAAGACGCAGTCTTCTTGTACTTAAGTCGGCATTGTGCCTTTCGTATTTAATTCCGATGCAATCTCTGTGTTTAATGGTCAATGTTAAGGTCCAAGGATACAGTAAACCTGCAGTTGGGCATCGGAATCTAAAACTGATGACACAGAAATGGCTCAGAATATAGACACGAAGAAAAATCAGTCTGCTTGTACTTAAGTCGGCATTGTGCCTTTTTGTGTTTAATTCCGATGCAATTTTTGTGTGTCATCGTCAATTTGAAGGTCCAAAAGATACAGTAAACCTGAAGTGAAGATTGGAAGCTAAAACTGGTCTCACAGGATAGGCTCAAAACATAGACAGTAAGAAGAGTCAGTCTTCTTGTACTTAAGTCGGCATTGTGCCTTTTGTATTTAATTCCGATGCAATTTTTGGGTGTCATCGTCAATGTGAAGGTCGAAGGGATACAGTAAACCTTAAGTGAAGCATCGGAATCTAAAACTGGACTCACAGGAGAATCTCAATGCTTAGACACTAAGTAAAGTCAGTCCTCTTGTACTTAAGTCGTCATTGTGCCTTTAATAATTAATTTCGATGCAATTTCTCTGTATCATCGTCAAGGTGAAGGTCCAAGGGATACAGTCAACCTGAAGTGAAGCATCGGAAACTAAAACTGGTCTCACAGGAAAGCCTCAAAGCATAGACACTAAGAAGACTCAGTCTTCTTGCACTTAAGTCGGTATTGTGCCTTTTGTATTTAATTAAGATGCAATTTTTGTATGTCATCGTCAATGTGAAGGTCGAAGGGATACAGTAAAAATGCAATTGTGGGTCGGAATCTGAATCTGGTGAAACAGGAAAAAGCTCAAAACATAGACGCTAAGAAAAGGCAGTATACGTGTACTTAAGTCGGCATTGTGCATTTAATATTTAATTCCGATGCAATTTCTGTGTTTCATCCTCAAAGTGAGGGTCCTAGGGTTACATTAAACCAGATGTGAAGCTTCGGAATCTAAAACTGCTGTCACAGAAAAGGCTCAAAGCATAGAATGTAAGAAGACGCAGTCTTGTTGTACTTAAGTCGGCATTGAGCCTTTTGTATTTAATTCCGACGCAATTTCTGTGTTTCATCGTCAATGTTAAGGTCCAAGCGATGCAGTAAACCTGCAGTTGTGCATCGGAACCTAAAACTGGTCTCACAGGAACGGCTCAAATCTTAGACAGTAAGAAGAGTCAGCCTTCTTGTACTTAAGTCTGCATTGTCCCTTTTGTATTTAATTCCGATGCAATTTTTGTGTGTCATCGTCAAAATGAAAGTCAAAGGGTTACACTAAACCTGAAGTGAAGCATCGCAATCTGTAACTGGTCTCACAGGAATACCTAAAATCATAGACAGTAAGGATTCTCAGTCTTCTTGTACATAAGTGAGTATTGTGCCATTTGTACTTAATTGCGATGCAATTATTGTGTGTCATCGTCAATGTGAAGGTCCAAGGGATACAGTAAACCTGAAGTGAACCATCGGAAGCTAAAACTAGTCTCACAGGAATGGCTCAAAACATAGACAGTAAAAAGACTCAGTATTGTTTTACTTAAGGCGGCATTGTGCTTTTATATTTAATTCCGACGTAATTTCTGTGATTCATCGTAAAAGTGAAGGTCCAAGGAATACAGTAAACCTGAAGTGAAGCATCGGAAGCTAAAACTGGTCTCACAGGGAAGGCTGAAAAGTTAGACAGTAAGAAGAGTCAGTCTTCTTTTACTTAAGTCGGCATTGTGCCTTTTGTAGTTAATTCCGATGCAATTTCTGTGTTTCATCGTCAATGTGTAGGTCCAAGGGATACAGTAAACATGCAGTTGGGCATTGGAATATGAAACTGGTCGCACAGGAAAGGCTCAATACATAGAGAGTAAGAAGAGTCAGTATTCTTGTACGTAAGTTGGCATTGTGCCTTTTGTATTTAATTTCGATGCAATATCTGTGTTTCATCGTCAATGTGTAGGTCCACCGGATACAGTAAACTTGCAGTTGTGCATTGGAATCTAAATCAGGTTACACAGGAAAGTCTCACAACGTAGACACTAAGAGAAGTCATTGATCTTGTACTTAAGTCGGCATCGTGCCTTTTGTATTTAATTCCGATGCAATTTCTGTGTTTCATCGTCAATGTGAAGGTCCAAGAGATACCGTAAACTTGCAGTTGTGAATCAGAATATAAAACTGGTGACACAGGAAAGGCTCACATCATAGGCACTAAGAGAAGTCAGTGTTCTTGTACTTAAGTCAGCATTATCCCCTTTGTATTTAATTCCGATGCAATTTCTGTGTTTCATCGTCATTGTGAAGGTCGAAGGGAGACAGTAAAGCTTCAGTTCTGCAACGGAATATAAAACTGGTGACACAGGAAAGGCTCAAAACATAGGCACTAAAAGAAGTCAGTCTTCTTGTACTTAAGTCGGCATTGAACCTTTTGTGTTTAATTCCGATGCAATATTTGTGTTTCATCGTCAAAGTGAAGGTCCAAGGGATGCAGTAAACCTGAACCGAAGCATCGGAATCTAAAACTGGTCTCACAGGAAAGGCTCAAATCATTGACAATAAGAAGAGTCAGTCTTCTTCTACTTAAGGCGGCATTGTGCTTTTATATTTAATTCCGATGCAATTTTTGTGTTTCATCCTCAAAGTGAAGGTCCAAGTGTTGTAGTAAACCTGATGTGAAGCAGCGGAATCTAAATCTGGTCTCACAGGAAAGGCTCAAAACATAGACTTAAGAAGACGCAGTCTTGTTGTAGTTAAGTCGGCATTGTGCCTTTTGTATTTAATTCCGAGGCATTTTCTGTGTTTCATCGTCAATGTGAATGTCCAAGGGAACCAGTAAACTTGCAGTTGTGCATTGGAATCTAAAACTGGTAACACAGGAAAGGCTCTCAATATTGACACTAAGAGAAATCAGTCCTCTTGTACTTAAGTCGGCATTGTGCCTTTTATATTTAATTCCGATGCATTTTCTCTGTTTCACCTTCATAGTGAAGGTCCAAGGGATACAGTAAAGCTGAAGTGAAGCATCGAAAACTAAAACTGGACTCACAGGAAGGCCTCAAAACATATACAGTAAGAAGAATCAGTCTTGTTGTACTTAAGTCGGTATTGTGCCTTTTGCATTTAATTCCGACGCAATTTCTGTGTTTCATCCTCAAAGCGAAGGTCCAAGTGTTGCAGTAAACCTGATGTGAAGCTTCGGAATCTAAAACTGGTCTCACAGGAAAGGCACAAAACATAGACTTAAGAAGACGCAGTCTTGTTGTAGTTAAGTCGGCATTGTGCCTTTTGTATTTAATTCCGATGCAATTTCTGTGATTCATCGTCAAAGTGAAGGTCCAAGGGATACAGTAAACCTGAAGTGAAGCATCGGAATCAAAAACTGGTCTGACGGGAAATGCTCGAGACTTACATACTCAGAAAAGTCAGTCCTCTAGTACTTGAGTCGGCACTGTGGCTTTTGTATTTAATTCCGATGCAATATCTGTGTTTCATCGTCAAAGTGAATGTCCAAGGGATACAGTAAACCTGAAGTGAAGCATCGGAAGCTAAAACTGTTCTTACAGGAAAGGCTCAAATCATAGAGAGTAAGAAGGGTCAGTATTCTTGTACTTAAGTCGGCACTGTGCCTTTTGTATTTAATTCCAATGAAATTTCTATGTTTCATCGTCAATGTGAAGGTCCTAGCGATACAGTAAACCTACAGTTGTGCATCGGAATCTTAAACTGGTGACACAGGAAAGGCTCAAACATACACACTAAGAAAAGTCAGTCTTCTTGAACTTAAGTCGGCATTGTGCGTTTTGTATTTAATTCCGATGCAATTTTTGTGTGTCATCGTCAATGTGAAGGTCCAAGGGATACATTACACCTGAATTGCAACATTGGAATCGAAAACTGGTCTCACAGGAAGGGCACAATAGACAGTACCAAGATTCAGTTTTCTTGTACTTAAGTCGGCATTGTGCCATTTGTATTTAATTCCGATGCAATTTTTGTGTGTCATCCTCAAAATGAAGGTCAAAGGGATACAGAAAACCTGAAGTAAAGCATCGAAACCTAAAACTGGTCTCACAGGGAAGGCTTAAATCATAGACAGTAAGGAGAGTCAGTCTTCTTGTACTTAAGTCAGCATTGTGCCTTTTGTGTTTAATTCCGATGCATTTTTTGTATTTCATCGACAATGTGAAGGTCCAAGGGATACAGTAAACGTGAAGTGAAGCATCGGAATCTGTAACTGGTCTCACAGGAGTATCTAAAAACATAGACGGTAAGAAATCTCAGTCTTCTTGTGCATAAGTCAGTATTGTGCCATTTGTATTTATTTGCGATGCGATTTTTGTGTGTCATCGTCAATGTGAAGGTCCAAGGGATAGAGTAAACCTGATGTGAAGCATCGGAAGCTAAAATAGGCCTCACAGGAAAGGCTCAAATCATTGACAATAAGAAGAGTCAGTCTTCTTCTACTTAAGTCGGCATTGTGCTTTTATATTTAATTCCGATGCAATTTCTGTGTTTCATCGTCAAAGTGTAGGTCCAAGGGATAAAGTAAACCTGAAGTGAAGAATCGGAATCTAAAACTGGTCTCACGGGAAATGCTCAAGACTTATACACTCAGGAAAGTCAGTCCTCTTGTACTTGAGGTGGCACTGTGACTTTTGTATTTAATTCCGATGCAATTTCTGTGTTTCATCCTCAAAGTGAAGGTCCAAGTGTTGCAGTAAACCTGATGTGAAGCTTCGGAATCTAAAACTGGTCTCACAGGAAAGGCTCAAAACATAATCTTAAGAAGACGCAGTCTTGTTGTACTTAACTCGGCATTGTGCCTTCTGTATTTAATTCCGATGCAATTTCTGTGATTCATCGTCAAAGTGATGGTCCAAGGGATACAGTAAACCTGAAGTGAAGCATCGGAATCAAAAACAGGTCTCACGGGAAATGCTCAAGTCTTATATACTCAGAAAAGTCAGTCCTCTTGTACTTGAGTCGGCACTGTGGCTTTTGTATTTAATTCTGAAGCAATTTCTCTGTTTCATCATCAAAGTGTAGGTCCAAGGGATACAGTAAACCTGAAGTGAAGCATCGGAAAATAAAACTGGTCTCACAGGAAAAGCCCAAAACATAGACTCTAAGAAGACGTAGTGTTTTTGTACTTAAGTCGGCATTGAGCCTTTTGTATTTAATTCCGACGCAATTTCTGTATTTCATCGTCAATGTTAAGGTCCAAGCGATACAGTAAACATGCAGTTGTGCATAGGAATCTAAAACTGGTGACACAGGAAAGGCTCAAACATACACACTAAGAAAAGTCAGTCTTCTGAACTTAAGTCGGCATTGTGCGTTTTGTATTTAATTCCGATGCTATTTCTGTGTTTCATCGTCAAAGTGAAGGTCCAAGTGATACAGTAAACCTGAAGTGTAGCATCGGAATCTAAAACAATTCTCACAGGAATATCTCAAAACATAGACGGTAAGAAGACTGAGACTTCTTTTACTTAAGTCGGCATTGTGCCCTTTGTATTTCATTCGGATGCAATTTCTATGTTTCATCGTCAATGTGAAGGTCCAAACGATACAGTAAAAGTGCAGTTGTGCATCGGAATCTAAATCTGGTAACACAGGAAAGGCTCACAACATAGACACTAAGAGAAGTCATTGATCTTGTACATATGTCGGCATTGTGCCTTTTGTATTTAATTCTGATGCAATATCAGTGTTTCATCGTCAATGTGAGCGTCGAAGGATACACTCAACCTGCAGTTAGGCATCGGAATCTAAAACTGGTGACACAGGAAAGGCTCACAACATAGACACTAAGAAAAGTCAGTCTGCTTGTACTTAAATCGGCATTGTGCCTTTTTAGTTTAACTCCGAAGCAATTTTTGTGTGTCATCGTCAGTGTGAAAGTCCAAGGGATACAGTAAACCTGAAGTGAAGCTCGGAATCTGAAACTGGTCTCACAGGAAAGGCGCAAGCCTTAGACACCAAGAAAAGTCAGTCTTCTTGTACTTAAGTCGGCATTGTGCCTTTTGTATTTAATTCCGATGCAATTTCTGTGTTTGATCGCCAAAGTGAAGGTCCAAAGGATAGAGTAAAGCTGAAGTGAAGCATCGGAAGCTAAAACAGGTCTCACAGGGAAAGCTCAAATCATAGACAGTAAGAAGAGTCAGTCTTCTTGTACTTAAGTCGGCATTGTGACTTTTGTAGTTAATTCCGATGCAATTTCTGTGCTTCATCATCAAAGTGAAGGTCCGACGTATACACTAAACCTGAAGTGAGGCATTGGAATCTAAAACTGGTCTCACACTAATATCTCGAAACATAGACAGTAAGCATTCTCAGTCTTCTTGTACATACGTCAGTATTGTGCATTTTGTATTTAATTCCGATGCAATTTCGGTGTTTCATCGTCAATGTGAATGTCCAAGGGATACTGTAAACCTGAAGTGAAGCATCGGAATCCTTACCTGGTCTCACAGGAAAGGCTCAAAGATAGACAGTAAGAAGACTCAGTCTTCTTGTACTTAAGTCAGCATTGTGCCTTTCGAATTTAATTTCGATGCATTTTCGGTGTTTTATCGTCAATGTGAATGTCCAAAGGATACAGTAAACTTGCAGTTGTGCATTGGAATTTAAAACTGGCAACACAGGAAAGGCTCACAGCATAGACACTAAGATAAGACATTGATCTTGTAGAAATGTCGGCATTGTGCCTTTTGTATTTAATTCTGATGCAATTTCTGTCTTTCATCGTCAATGTGAGGGTCCAAGGATACAGTCAACCTGCAGTTAGGCATCGGAATCTAAAACTGGTGACACAGGAAAGGCTCACAACATAGACACTAAGAAAAGTCAGTCTGCTTGTACTTAAATCGGCATTGTGCATTTTGTGTTTAACTCCGAAGCAATTTTTATGTGTCATCGTCAATGTGAAAGTCCAAGGGATACAGTAAACCTGAAGTGAAGCATCGGAAGCTAAACCTGGTCACACAGGAAAGGGTCAAAACATAGACAATAAGAAAACTCAGTCTTCTTTTCCTTAAGTCGGCATTGTGCTTTTATATTTAATTCCGATGCAATTTCTGTGTTTCATCGTCAAAGTGATGGCCCAAGGGGAACAGTAAGACTGAAGTGAAGCATCGGAAGCTAAAACTGGTCTCACAGGTAAGGCTCAAGACTTAGGCACCAAGAAAAGTCAGTCCTCGTGTACTTAAATCGGCATTGTGCCTTTTGTATTTAATTTCGATGCAATTTCTGTGTTTTATCGTCAAAGTGAAGGTCCAAGGGATACAGTAAGCTTGACGTGAAGCATTGGCATCTAAAACTGGTCTCACAGGGAAGGCTCAAATCATAGACAGTAAGAAGAGTCAGTCTTCTTGTACTTAAGTCGGCATTGTGACTTTTGTAGTTGATTCCGATGCAATTTCTGTGCTTCATCATCAAAGTGAAGGTCCGACGTATACAGTAAACCTGAAGTGAGGCATTGGAATCTAAAACTGGTCTCACAGGAAAGGATCAAAACATAGACAGTAAGAAGAACCAGTGTACTTGTACTTAACTCGGCATTGTGCCTTTGATATTTAATTCCGATGCATTTTCTGTGATTTATCGTCAAAGTGAAGGTCCAAGGGATACATTAAACCTGAACCGATGCATCGGAATCTGAAACTGGTCTCACAGTAAAGGCTGAAAACATTGAGAGTAAGAAGAGACAGTATTCTGGTACGTAAGTGGGCATTGTGCATTTTGTATTGAATTCCGATGCAATTTCTGTGTTTCATCGTCAAAGTGATGGTCCAAGGGATACATTCCACATGAAGTGAAACATCGGAATCTAAAACTGGTCTCACAGGAAAGGCTCAAAGCTTAGACAGTAAGAAGACTCAGTCTTCTTCTACTTAAGTCGGCATTGTGCATTTTGGATTTAATTACGATTCAATTTCTGTGTTTCGTCGTCAAAGTGAAGGTCCAAGAGATACAGTAAACCTGAAGTGCAGCATCGGAATCTAAAACTGGTCCCACAGGAACATCTAAAACATAGACAGTAAGAAATCTCAGTCTTCTTGCACATAAGTCAGTATTGTGCCTTATGTATTTAATTCCGGTGCAATTTCTTTGTTTCATCGTCAATGTGAAGGTCCAAGGGATACTGTAAACGTGAAGTGAAGCATCGGAATCTGTACCTCGTCTCACAAGAAATGCTCAAAACATAGACAGTAAGAAGACTCAGTCTTCTTGTACTTAAGTCAGCATTGTGCCTTTTGTATTTAATTCCGATGCATTTTCTGTGTTTCATCGTCAATGTGAAGGTCCAAGGGATACAGTAAACTTGCATTTGTGCATTGGAATCTAAAACTGGTTACACAGGAGAGGCTAAAAATATAGACACTAGGAGAAGTCATTGATCTTGTACTGAAGTCGGCATTGTGCCTTTTGCATTTAATTCCGATGCAATTTCTGTGTTTCATCGTCAATGTGGAGGTCTAAGGATACAGAAAACCTGCAGATGTGCATCGGAATCTAAATCTGGTGACACTAGAAAGGCTCAAACATATACACTAAGAAATGTCAGTCTTCTTGTACTTAAGTCGGCTTTGTGCCCTTTGTATTTACTTCGGATGCAATTTCTATGTTTCGTCGTCAATGTGAAGGTCCAAGCGATACAGTAAACCTGCAGTTGTGCATCGGAATCTAAATCCGGTGACACAGGAAAGGCTCAAACATATACACTAAGAAAAGCCAGTCTTCTTGTACTTAAGAAGGCATTGTGCCTTTTGTACTTAATTCCGATGCAATTTTTGTGTGTCATCGTTAATGTGAAGGTCCAAGGGATACAGTAAACCTGACTTGAAGCATTGGCATCTAAAACTGGTCTCACAGCAAAGGCTCACATCATAGACACTAAGAAGAGTCAGTCGTCTTGTACTTATGCCGGCATTGTGCCTTTTATTCTTAATTCCGACGCAATATCTGTGTTTCATCGTCAATGTGAAGGTCCAAGGGATACAGTAAACCTGATGTGAAGCATCGGAAGCTGAAGCTGGTCTCACAGGAATGGCGCAAAACATAGACAATAAGGAAAGTCAGTCCTCTAGTACTTGAGTCGGCATTGTGGCTTTTGTATTTAATTCAAAAGCAATTTCTGTGTTTCATCGTCAAAGTGAAGGTCCAAGGGATACAGTAAACCTGAACCGATGCATCGGAATCTAAAACTGGTCTCACAGTAAAGGCTCAAAACATAGAGAATAAGAAGGGCCAGTATTCTTGTACGTAAGTTGGCATTGTGTTATTTGTATTTAATTCCGATGCAATTTCTGTGTTTCATCATCAAAGTGATGGTCCAAGGGATACATTACACCAGAAGAGAAACATCGGAATCGAAAACTGGTCTCACATGAAGGACTCAATATACAGTAAGAAGATTCAGTCTTCTTGTACTTAAGTCGGCATTGTGCAGTTTGTACTTAATTCCGATGCAATTTCTGTGTTTCATCGTCAAAGTGAAGGTCCAAGAGATACAGTAAACCTGAAGTGTAGCATCGGAATCTAAAACAATTCTCACAGGAATATCTCAAAACATAGACGGTAATAAGACTGAGACTTCTTGTACGAGAGTCGGCATTGTGCAATTTTTTTTAATTCCGATGCAATTTCTGTGTTTCATCGTCAAAGTGATGGTCCAAGGGATACATTACACCTGAAGTGAAACATTGGAATCGGAAGCTGGTCTGACAGGAAGGACCCAATATACAGTAAGAAGATTCAGTCTTCTTGTACTTAAGTCGGCATTGTGCAGATTGTATTTAAATCCAATGCAATTTCTGTGTTTCAGCGTCAATATGAAGGTCCATGGATACAGTAAACCTGCAGTTGTACATCGGAATCTAAAACTGGTGACACAGGAAATGCTCGAAACATAGACACTAAGGAAAGTCAGTCTGCCTGTACTTAAGTCGGCATTGTGCCTTTTGGGTTTAATTCCGATGCAATTTTTGTGTATCATCGTCAATGTGAAAGTCCAAGTGTTAAGGTAAACCTGAAGTGAAGCTTTGGAAGCTAAAATGGTCTCACAGGAAAGGCTCAGATGATAGACAATAAAAAGACTCAGTCTCCTTCTATTCAAGTTGGCATTGTGATTTTTATTTTTAATTCCGATGCAATTTCTGTGTTTCATCGTCAAAGTAAAGATCCAAGGTCTCACAAGAAAGGCTCATATTATGGAGAGTAAGAAGAGTCAGTATTCTTGTACTATGTGAATGTCCAAGGGATACTGTAAACCTAAAGTGAAGGATCGGAATCTGTACCTGGTCTCACAGGAAAGGCTCAAAACATAGACAGTAAGAAGACTCAGTCTTCTTGTACTTAAGTCAGCATTATGCCTTTTGTATTTAATTGCGATGCATTTTCTGTGTTTTATCGTCAATGTGAATGTCCAAGGGATACAGTAAACGTGCAGTTGTGCAATGTAATCTAAAACTGGTAACCTGAAGTCAAGCATCGAGAAGCTAAACCTGGTATCACAGGATAGGGTCAAAACATAGACAATAAGAAAACTCAGTCTTCTTTTACTTAAGTCGGCATTGTGCTTTTATATTTAATTCCGATGCAATTTTTGTGTTTCATAGTCAATGTGAAGGTCCAAGAAATACAGTAAACCAGAAGTCTAGCGTCTGAATCTAAAAGTGGTGACACAGGAAAGGCTCATAACATAGATACTTAGAAAAGTCTGTCTTCTTGTACTTATGTCGGCATTGTGTCTTTTGTATTTAATTCCGATGCAATGTTTGTTTGTCATCGTCAATGTGAAGGTCCAAGGGATACAGTAAACCTGAAGTGAAACATCGGAATCTAAAACTGGTCTCACAGGAAAGGCTCCTAACATAGACAGTAAGAAGATTCAGTCTTCTTGTACTTAAGTCGGCATTGTGCCTTTTGTATTAAATTCCGATGCAATTTTTGTGTTTCGTCGTTAATGTGAAGGTAGAAGGGATACAGTAAACTTGAAGTGAAGAATCGGAATCTAAAACAGGTCTTACAGCAAAGGCTCAAAACATAGACAGTAGGAAGACTCAGTCTTCTTGTACTTAACTCGGCATAGTGCCTTTTGTATTTAATTCCGATGCAATTTCTGTGTTTCATCGTGAAAGTGAAATTTCAAGCGATACAGTAAACCCGGAGTTGTGCATCGGAATCTAAAACTGGTGACACATGAGTGGCTCAAAACATAGATACCAAGAAAAGTCTTTCTTCTTGTACTTAAGTTGGCATTGTGCCTTTTGTATTTATTTCCGATGCAATTTTTGTATTTCATCGTCAAATTAAAGGTCCAAGGGATACAATGATGCTGAAGTGAAGCATCGGAATCTAAAAATTAGTCTCACAGGAAAGGCTCAAAACACAGACAGTAAGAAGACTCAGTCTTCTTGTACTTATGTCGGCATTGTGTCTTTTGTATTTAATTCCGATGCAATGTTTGTTTGTCATCGCCAATGTGAAGGTCCAAGGGATACAGTAAACCTGAAGTGAAACATCGGAATCTAAAACTTGTCTCACAGGAAAGACTCAAAACATAGACAGTAAGAAGACTCAATCTTCTTGTACTTAAGTCGGCATTGTGCCTTTTGTATTCAATTCCGATGCAATTTTTGTGTTTCATCGTCAATGTGAAGGTAGAAGGGATACAGTAAACCTGAAGTGAAGAATCGGAATCAAAAACAGGTCTTACAGCAAAGGCTCAAAACATAGACAGTAGGAAGACTCAGTCTTCTTGTACTTAAGTAGGCATTGTGCCTTTTGTATTTAATTCCGATGCAATTTCTGTGTTTCATTGTCAATGTGAAATTTCAAGGGATAGAGTAAACCTGCGGTTGTGCATCGGAATCAAAAACTAGTAACACAGGAATGGCTCAAAACATAGTCACTAAGAAAAGTCAGTCTTCTTGTACTTATGTCGGCATTGTGCTTTTGTATTTAATTCCGATGCAATTTTTGTGTTTCATCGTCAATGTGAAGGTCCAAGGGATACAGTAAACCTGAAGTGAAGCATCGGAATCTAAAACTAGTCTCACAGGAAAGGATCAAAGCATAGACAGTAAGAAGACTCAGTCTTTTTGTACTTAAGTCGGCTTTGTGCCTTTTGTAATTAATTTCGATGCAATTTTTGTGTTTCGTCGTCAAATTGAAGGTTCAGGGGATACAATGATTGTGAAGTGAAGCATCAGAATCTAAAACTGGTCTCACAGGAAAGGCTCAAATCACAGACAGTAAGAAGACTCAGTCTTCTTCTTCTTATGTCTGCATTGTGCCTTTTGTATTTAATTCCGAAGCAATTTATGTGTTTCATTGTCAATGTGAAGGTCCAAGGGATACACTAAACCTGAACTGAAGCATCGGAATCTATAACTGGTCTCACAGGAAAGGCCCAAAAAAATAGGCAGTAAGAAGACTCAGTCTTCTTGTACTTAAGTCGGCATTGTGCGTTTTGTATTTAGTTCCGATGCAATCTTTATGTTTCATCGTCAATGTGAAGGTCCAAGGGAAACAGGAAACCAGAAGTGAAGCATCGAAATTTAAAATTGGTCTCACAGAAAAGGCTCTAATCATTGACAGTAGGAAGACAGTCTTCCTTTACTTAAGTCGGCATTGTGCCTTTTGTATTTAATTCCGATGCAATTGCTGTGTTTCACCATCAATGTGAAGTTTCAAGGCTACAGTAAACCTGCAGTTGTGCATCGGAATTCAAACTCGTGAAACCGGAAAGGCTCAAAACATATATACTAAGGAGAGTCAGTCTTCTTGTACTTAAGTCGGCATTGTGCCTTTTGTATTAAATTCCAATGCAATTTTTGGTGTTCATCGTCAAAGTGAAGGTCCAAGGGATAAAATAAAACAGAAGAGAAGCATCGGAATCTAAAACTGTTATCACAGGAAAGGCTCAAAACATATACAGTACGAAGACTCAGTCTACTTGTAGTTAAGTCGGCATTGTGCCTTTTGTATTTAATTCCGATGCAATTTCTGTGTTTCGTCGTCAATGTGAAGTTTCAATAAATACAGTAAAGCTGCAGTTTTGCATCGGAATCTAAAACTAGTAACACAGAAATGGCTCAAAACATAGTCACTAAGAAAAGTCAGTCTTCTTGTACTTATGTCGGCATTGTGCTTTTGTATTTAATTCCGATGCAATTTTTGTGTTTCATCGTCAATGTGAAGGTCCAAGAGATACAGTAATCCAGAAGTGAAGCGTCTGAATCCATAACTGGTGACAAAGGAAAGGCTCATAACATAGATACTTAGAAAAGTCTGTCTTCTTGTACTTATGTCGGCATTGTGACTTTTGTATTTAATTCCGATGCAATGTTTTTTTGTCATTGTGAATGTGAAGGGCCAAGGGATACAGTAAACCTGAAGTGAAACATCGGAATCTAAAACTGGTCTCACAGGAAAGGCTCCTAACATAGACAGTAAGAAGATTCAGTCATCTTGTACTTAAGTCGGCATTGTGCCTTTTGTATTAAATTCCGATGCAATTTCTGTGTTTCGTCGTCAATGTGAAGGTAGAAGGGATACAGTAAACCTGAAGTGAAGAATCGGAATTTAAAACAGGTCTTACAGCAAAGGCTCAAAACATAGACAGTAGGAAGACTCAGTCTTCTTGTACTTAACTCGGCATAGTGCCTTTTGTATTTAATTCCGAATGCAATTTCTGTGTTTCATCGTCAAATTAAAGGTCCAAGGGATACAATGATGCTGAAGTGAAGCATCGGAATCTAAAAATTAGTCTCACAGGAAAGGCTAAAAACACAGACAGTAAGAAGACTCAGTCTTCTTGTACTTATGTCGGCATTGTGTCTTTTGTATTTAATTCCGATGCAATGTTTGTTTGTCATCGCCAATGTGAAGGTCCAAGGGATACAGTAAACATGAAGTGAAACATCGGAATCTAAAACTGGTCTCACAGGAAAGACTCAAATCATAGACAGTAAGAAGACTCAATCTTCTTGTACTTAAGTCGGCATTGTGCCTTTTGTATTAAATTCCGATGCAATTTTTGTGTTTCATCGTCAATGTGAAGGTAGAAGGGATACAGTAAACCTGAAGTGAAGAATCGGAATCTAAAACAGGTCTTACAGCAAAGGCTCAAACTATAGACAGTAGGAAGACTCAGTCTTCTTGTACTTAAGTCGGCATTGTGCCTTTTGTACCTAATTCCGATGCAATTTTTGTGTTTCATCGTCAATGTGAAGGTCCAAGGGATACAGTAAACCTGAAGTGAAGCATCGGAATCTAAAACTGGTCCCACAGGAAAGGCTCAAAGCATAGACAGTAAGAAGACACTGTCTTCTTGTATTTAAGTCGGCATTGTGATTTTGTATTTAATTCCCAAGCAATTTTTGTGTTTCATCGTCAATGTGAAGCTTCAAGTGATACAGTAAACCTGCAGATGTGCATCGGAATCTAAAACTGGTGACACAGGTAAGGCTCAAAACATAGACACTATCAGAAGTCAGTCTTCTTGTACTTAAGTCGGCATTGTCCTTTTGGATTTAATTCCGACGCAATTTTTGTGTCTCATCGTCAATGTGAAGGTCCAACGGATACAGTACTCCTGCAGTTGTGCATCGCAAACTGAAACTAGTGACACAGGAAAGGCTCAAAACATAGGCACTAAGAAAAGTCAGTCTTCTTGTACTTAATTCGGCATTGTGCCTTTGGTATTATAATCCGATGCAATTTCTGTGTTTCTTCGTCAATGTGATGGTCCAAGGGATACCGTAAACCTGAAGTGTGGCATCGGAATCTAAAACTGGTCTCATAGGAAAGGCTCAAAACATAGACGGTAAGAAGACTCAGTCTTCTTGTACTTAAGTCGGCATTGTGCTTTTTGTATTTCATTCCGAAGCAATTTCTGTGTTTCATCGGCAATGTGAAGTTTCAATGTATGCAGCAAACCTGCAGTTGTGCATCGAAATCGAAAACTAGTGACACCGGAATGGCTCAAAGCATTGACACTAAGAAAAGTCAGTCTTCTTGTACTTAAGTCGGCATTGTGCCTTTTGTACCTAATTCCGATGCAATTTTTGTGTTTCATCGTCAATGTGAAGGTCCAAGGTATACAGTAAACCTGAAGTGTAGCATCGGAATCTAAAACTGGTCTCATAGGAAAGGCTCAATACATAGACGGTAAGAAGACTCAGTCTTCTTATACATAAGTCGGCATTGTGAATTTTGTATTTAATTCTGATTCAATTCCGTTGTTTCATCGTCAATGTGAAGTTCCAAGGGACACAGTAAACCTGAAGTGAAGCACCGGAATCTAAAACTGGTCTCACAGTAAAGGCTAAAACATAGACTCTAATAAGAGCCAGTATTCTTGTACTTAAGTCGGCATTGTGCGTTTTGTATTTAATTCCGATGCAATTTCTGTGTTTCATCGTCAATGTGAAGGTCCACGGAATACAGTAAACCTGAAGTGATGCATCGGAATCTAAAACAGGTCTCACAGGAAAGACTCAAAACATAGACGGTAAGAAGACTCAGTCTTCTTATACATAAGTCGGCATTGTGCTTTTTGTATTTAATTCCGATGCAATTTCTGAGTTTCATCATCAATGTGAAGGTCCAAAGGATACATTACACCCTCAGTTGTGCTTTGGAAAGTAAAACTGGTGACACTGGAAAGGCTCAAATCACAGACACAAATAAAAGTCAGTATTCTTGTACTTAAGTCACCATTGTGCGATTTGTATTTAAATCCGATGCAATTTCTGTGTTTCATCGTCAATGTGAAGGTCCAGTAAACCTGAAGTGAAGCATCGGAATCTAAAACTGGTCTCACAGGAAAGTCTCAAATCACAGACGGTAAGAAGACTCAGTCTTCTTATACATAAGTCGGCATTGTGAATTTTGTATTTAATTCTGATTCAATTCCGTTGTTTCATCGTCAATGTGAAGTTCCAAGGGACACAGTAAACCTGAAGTGAAGCACCGGAATCTAAAACTGGTCTCACAGTAAAGGCTAAAACATAGACTCTAATAAGAGCCAGTATTCTTGTACTTAAGTCGGCATTGTGCGTTTTGTATTTAATTCCGATGCAATTTCTGTGTTTCATCGTCAATGTGAAGGTCCACGGAATACAGTAAACCTGAAGTGATGCATCGGAATCTAAAACAGGTCTCACAGGAAAGACTCAAATCACAGACGGTAAGAAGACTCAGTCTTCTTATACATAACTCGGCATTGTGTCTTTTGTATTTAATTCCGATGAAATTTCGTTGTTTCATCGTCAATGTGAAGGCTCAAGGGACACAGTAAACTTGCAGTTGTGCACCGGAATCTAAAATTGGTCTCAAAGGAAAGGCTAAAAACACAGACACTAAGAAAAGTCAATCTTCTTGTACTTAAGTCGGCATTGTGCGGTTTGTATTTAATTCCGATGCAATTTCTGTGTTTCATCGTGAATGTGAAGGTCCACGTGATACAGTAAACCTTATGTAAAGCATTGGAATCTAAAGTAGTCTCACAGGAAAGGCTCTAAACATAGACACTAAAAACAGTCAGCCTTCTTGTACTTAAGTCGGCATTGTGCCTTTTGTGTTAAATTCCGGTGCAATTTCTGTGTTTCATCGTCAATGTGAAGGTCCAAGACAAATGGTAAACCTGAAGTGAAGCATCGGAATCCAAAACTGGTCTCACAGGAATGGCTCAAAACATAGACGTTAAGAAGCCTCAGTCTTCTTGTACTTAAGTCGGCATTGTGCCCTTTGTACTTAATTCAGATGCAATTTCTGTGTTTCATGGTCAATCTGAAGGTTCAAGCGGTACAGTAAACCTGAAGTGAAGCATCGGAACCTAAAACTAGTATCACAGGTAAGGCTCAAAACATAGGCGGTAAGAAGACTCAGTCTTCTTGTGCTTAAGTTGGCATTGTGTCTTTTGTATTTAATTCCGTTGCAATTTCTGTGTTTCATCGTCAATGTGAAGGTCCAAAGGATACAGTAAACCAGCAGTTGTGAATCGGAATTTAAAACTGCTGAGAAAGGAAAAGGCTCAAAGCAATGACACCAAGAAAAGTCAGTCCTCTTGGAGTTAACTCGCCATTGTGACAATTATATTTAAATCCGATGCAATTACTGTGTTTCATCGTCAATGTGAGGGTCCAAGGGATACAGTAAACCTGAAGTGACCCATCGGAATCTAAATCTGGTCTCACAGAAAAGGCTCGAAACATAGACACTGATAAATGTCAGTCTTGTTGTATTTCAGTCGGCATTGTGCGTTTTGTATTTAATTCCGATGCAATTTCAGTGTTTCATCGTCAATGTGAAGGTTCAAGGGGTTACAGTAAATCTGAAGTGAAGCATAGGAATCTAAAACTAGTCTCACAGGAAAGGGTCAAAACATAGGCGGTAAGAAGAGTCAGTCTTCTTGTACTTAAGTCCGCATAGTGCCTTTTGGATTTAATTCAGAATAGATTTCTGTGTTTCATCGTCAATTTGAAGGTTCAAGGTATACAGTAAATCTGAAGTGAAGCATCGGAATCTAAAACTAGTCTCACAGGAAAGGCTCAAAACATGGGCGGTAAGAAGACTCAGTCTTCTTGTACTTGAGTAGGCATTGTGTCTTTTATATTAAATTCCGTTGCAATTTCTTTGTTTCATCGTCAATGTGAAGGTCCAAGGGTTACAGTAAACCTGCAGTTTTGCATCGGAATCTCAAACTAGTGACAAAGGTAAAGCTCAAGTCATAGACACAAAGAAAAGTCAGTCTACTTGTACTTAAGTCGCAATTGTGCCATTTCTATTTAAATCCGATGCAATATCTGTGTTTCATCGTCAATGTGAAGGTCCAAGGGATACAGTTAAGCTGAAGTGAAGCGTCGGAATCTAAAACTGGTTAGACAGGAAAGGTTCAAAGCATAGACGGTAAGAAGGCTCATCCTTATTGCACTTAAGTCGGCATTGTGACTTTTGTATTTAATTCAGACGCAATTTTTGTCTTTCATCGTCCAAGTGAAGGTCCAAGGGATACATTAAACCTGAAGTGTAGCATCGGAAACAAAAACTGGTGACACAGGAAAGGCCGAAATCATAGACGTTAAGAAGACTCAGTCTTCTTGTACTTAAGTCGGCATTGTGCCTTTTGGATTTAATTCCGAAGCAATTTTTGTGTTTCATCGTTAAAGTGAAGGTCCAAGGGATAGAGTAAACCTGAAGTGGAGTATCGGAATGTGAAACTAGTCTCACAGGTAAGGCTCAAAACATAGGCGGTAAGAAGACTCAGTCTTCTTGTACTTAAGTTGGCATTGTGTCTTTTTTATTTAATTCCGTTGCAATTTCTGTGTTTCATCCTCAGTGTGAAGGTCCAAGGGATACACTAAACCTGCAGATGTGCATCGGAATCTAAAACTGGTGATAAAGGAAAGGCTCAAAGCATAGTCACCAAGAAAAATCAGTCTTCTTGGACTGTAGTCGCCATTGTGCCATTTGCATTTAAATCCGAAGCAACTTCTTTGTTTCATCGTCAATGTGAGGATCCAAGGGATACAGTAAACCTGAAGTGAACCATCGCAATCTAAATCTGCTCTCACAGGAAAGGCTCAAAACATAGACAGTGATAAATGTCAGTCTTCTTGTACTTCAGTCGGCATGTGCCTTTTGTATTTAATTCCGATGCAATTTCTGTGTTTCTTCGTCAAAGTGGAGGTCTAAGGGATACAGTGAACCTGAAGTGAAGCATGGTAATCTAAAACTGGTGTCACACGAAAGGCTCAAAGCATAGACAGTAAGAAGACTCAGTCTTGTTGTACTTATGTAGGCATTGTGCCTTTTGTATTTAATTCCGATGCAATTTCTGTGGTTCGTCGTCAATGTGAGGCACCAAGGGATACATTAAACCTGAAGTGAAGCAGCGGAATCGAAAACTGGTCTCACAGGAAAGGCTCAAAACATAGACAGTAAGAAGACTCAGTCTTCTTGTACTTAGGTTGGCATTGTGACTTTTGTATTTAATTCCGATGCAATTTCTGTGTTTCATCGTCAATGTGATGGTCCAATTGATACAGTAAACCTGCAGTTGTGCATCGGAATCTAAAACTGGTGACACAGGAAAGGCTCAAAAGATAGACACTAAGAAAAGTCAGTCTTCACGTATTTAAGTTGGCATTGTGCGTTTTGTATTTAGTTCCGATGCAATATCTGAGTTTCATCGTCAATGTGAACGTCAAAGGGATACAGTATAACTGCAGTTATGCATCGGAATCTAAAACTGGTGACACAGGAGAGGCTCAAAATATAGACACTAAGAAAAGTCAGTCTTCATGTTCTTAAGTCGGCATTGTGCCTTTTGTATTTAATTCCGATGTAATTTCTGTGATTCATCGTCACAGTGAAGCCCCAAGAGAAACAGTAAACCTGAAGTGAAGAATCGGAATCTAAAACTGTTCTCAAAGGAAAGGCTCATAATGTAGACACTGAGAAATGTCAGCTTTCTTGTACTTAAGTTGGCATAGTGCCTTTTGTATTTAATTCCGATGCAATTTTTGTGTTTCATCTTCAATGTTAAGGTCCAAGGGATACAGTACACCTGCAATTGTTCATCGGAATCTAAATCTGGTGACTCAGGAATGGCTCAAAAGATTGACACTTAGAAAAGTCAGTCTTCATGTACTTAAGTTGGCATAGTGCCTTTTGTATTTAATTCCGATGAAATTTTTGTGTTTCATCGTCAATGTTAAGGTCCAAGGGATACAGTAAATCTGAAGTGAAGCATCGGAATCTAAAAACTGGTGCAACAGGACAGGTTCAAAGCATAGACGGTGAGATGACTCAGTCTTCTTGTACTTAAGTCGGCATTGTGACTTTGTATTTAATTCCGATGGAATTTTTGTGTTTCATCGTCAAAGTGAAGGTCCAGGGTATACAGTAGACCTGAAGTGACGCATCGGAATCCAAAACTGGTGACACAGGAAAGGCTGAAATCGTAGATATTAAGAAGACCCAGTCTTCTTGTACTTAGGTCGGCATTATTACATTTGTATTTATTTCCTATGCAATTTCATTGTTTCATCGTTAACGTGAAGGTCCAAGGGATACAGTACACCTGCAATTGTTCATTGGAATCTAAAACTGGTGACACAGGAAAGGCTCAAAACATAGACACTAAGAAAAGTCACTCTTCACGTACTTAAGTCCGCATTGTGCCTTTTGTATTTAATTCCGATACAATTTCTGTGTTTCATCGTCAATGTGAAGGTCCGAGAGATACAGTACACCTGCGATTGTTCATCGGAATCTAAAATTAGTGGCACAGGAATGGCTCAAAACATAGAGACTAAGAAAAGACAGTCTTCTTGTACTTAATTCGGCATTGTGCCTTTTGTATTTAATTCCGATGCAATTACTGTGTTTCATCGTCAATGTGAAGGTCCAAGAGATACAGTAAACCTGAAGTGAAGAATCGGAATCTACAACTGGTCTCACAGGAAAGGCTCAAAATATAGACCGTAAGAAGAGTAAGTCTTCTTGTACTTAAGTCGGCATTGTGCCTTTTGTATATAATTCCGAAGCAATATCTGAGTTTCATCGTCAATGTGAAGGTCCATGGGATGCAGTAAACCTGCAGTTGTGCATCGGAATCTAAAACTGGTGACACAGAAAGACTCAAAAGATAGACACTTAGAAAAGTCAGTCTTCATGTACTTAAGTCGGCATTGTGCATTTGTATTTAATTCCGATGCAATTTCTGGGTTTCGTCGTCAATGTGAAGGTCCAAGGGATACATTAAACCTGAAGTGATGCAGCGGATTCGAAAATTGGTCTCACAGGAAAGGCTCAAAACAGAGACAGTAGGAAGACTCAGTCTTCTTGTACTTAAGTCGGCATTATCGCTTTTGTATATAATTCCAATGCAATTTCTGTGTTTCATCGCCAAAGTGAAGCACCAAGAGATACAGTAAACCTGAAGTGAAGAATCGGAATCTAAAACTGGTTTCACAGGAAAGGCTCAAAATATAGACCATAAGAAGAGTAAGTCAACTTGTACTTAAGTTGGCATAATGCCTTTTGTATTTAATTCCGATGCAATTTTTGTGTTTCATAGCCAATGTGAAGGTCCAAGGGATACAGTACACCTGCAATTGTTCATCGGAATCTAAAACTGGTGACACAGGAATGGCTCAAAACATAGACACTAAGAAAAGACAGTCTTCTTGTACTTAAGTCGGCATTGTGACTTTTGCATTTAATTCCGATGCAATCTCTGTGTTTCATCGTCAATGTGAAGGTCCAAGGCATACAGTAAACCTAAAGTGAAGCATCGGAATCTAAAACTGTTCTCACAGTAAAAGATCGAAATATAGACGGTAAGAAGACTCAGTCGTCTTGAACTTAAGTCGGGGTTGTGCCTTTTGTATTTAATTCCGATGCAATTTCTGTGTTTCATCGTCAATGTGAAGGTCCAAGGGATACAGTATACCTGCAGATATGCATCGGAATCTAAAACTGGTGACACAGGAGTGGCTCAAAATATAGACACTAAGAAAAGTCAGTCTTCATGTACCTAAGTTGGCATTGTGCCTTTTGTATTTAATTCCGATGCAATTTCTCTGTTTCATCGTCACAGTGAAGCCCCAAGAGAAACAGTAAACCTGAAGTGTAGAATCGGAATCTAAAACTGTTCTCAAAGGAAAGGCTCAAAATATAGACACTGAGAAAAGTCAGCCTTCTTGTACTTAAGTTGTCATAGTGCCTTTTGTATTTAATTCCGATCCAATTTCTGTGTTTCATCGTCAATGCGAAGTTCCAAGGGATACAGTACACCAGCAGTTGTGCATCGGAATCTAAAACTGGTGACACAAGAAAGGCTCAAAATATAGACACTAAGAAAGTCAGTCTTCATATACTTAAGTCGGCATTGCGCCTTTTGTATTTAATTCCGACGCAATATCTGTGTTTCAACGTCAATGCGAAGGTCCAAGGGATACAGCAAACCTGAAGTGAAGCATTGGAATCTAAAATTGGTGTCACAGCAAAGGCTGAAATCATAGACGGTAAGAAAACTCAGCCTTCTTGTAATTAAGTCGGCATTGTGCCTATTGTATTTATTCCGATGCGATTTCTGTGTTTCAACGTCAATGTGAATTTCCAAGGGATAAAGTAAACCTGTAATGAAGCATCGGAATCTAAAACTGGTCTCACTGGAAAGGCTTAATACATACACAATAAGAAGAGTTAGTCTTCTTGTACTTAGATCGGCATTGTGCCATTTGTATTTAATTGCGATGCAATTTTAGTGTTTCATCGTCAATGTGAAGGTCCGAGGGAAACAGTACACCTGCGATTGTTCATCGGAATCTAAAATTGGTGACACAGTAATGGCTCAAATCATAGACACTAAGAAAATACAGTCTTCTTTTATTTAAGTCGGCATTGTGCCTTTTGTTTGAATTCCGATGCAATTTCTGTGTGTCATCGTCAAAGTTAAGGTCCAACTGATACAGTAAACCTGAAGTGAAGAATCGGAATCTAAAACTGGTGCCACAGGAAACGTTCAAAGCATAGGCGGTGAGATGAATCAGTCTTCTTGTACTTAAGTCGGCATAGTGACTTTTGTATTTAATTCCGAAGGAATTTTTGTGTTTCTTCGTCAAAGTGAAGTTCCACGGGATACAGTAAACCTGAAGTGATGCATCGGAATCTAAAACTGGTGACACAGGGAAGTTTCAAAAGACAGACACTTAGAAAAGTCAGTCTTCATGTACTTAAGTCGGCATTGTGCCTTTTGTATTTAATTCCGATGCAATTTCTGTGTTTCGTCGTCAATGTGGAGGTCCAAGGGGTACATTAAACCTGAAGTGAAGCAGCGGAATCGAAAACTGGTCTCACAGGAAAGGCTCAAAACATAGACAGTAAGAAGACTCAGTCTTCTTGTACTTAAGTCGGCGTTATGCCTTTTATTTTAATTCCGATGCAATTTCTGTGTTTCAACGTCAAAGTGAAGCCCCAAGAGAAACACTAAACCTGAAGTGAAGAATCGGAATCCAAAACTGGTCTCACAGGAAAGGCTCAAAACATAGACAGTAAGAAGAGTATGGTTTCTTGTACTTAAAACGGCATTGTGCCTTTTGTATTTAATTCCGAAGCAATTTCTGTGTTTCATCGTCAATGTGAAGGTCCAAGGGATACAGTAGACCTGAAGTGAAGCATCGGAATCTAAAACTGTTCTCAAAGGAAAGGCTCAAAATAAAGACACTGAGAAAAGTCAGTCTTCTTGTACTTATTCGGCATTGTGCCTTTTGTATTCAATTCCGATGCAATTTCTGTGTTTCATCGTCAATGTGAAGGTCCAAGGCATACAGTAAACGTAATGTGAAGCATCGGAATCTAAAACTGTTCTCACAGGAAAGGCTCGATATATAGACGGTAAGAAGACTCAGTCGGCTTGTACTTAAGTCCGGATTGTGCCTTTTGTATTTAATTCCGATGCAATTTTTGTGTTTCATCATCAATGTGAAGGTCTAAGGGATATAGTACACCTGCAATTGTTCATCGGAATCTAAAACTGGTGACTAATGAATGGCTCAAAAGATAGATACTTAGAAAAGTCAGTCTTCATGTACTTAAGTTGGCATAGTGCCTGGGCCCCCAGGGAAGAGCCAAAGTACATACACTTCTAATCCGTACTCCTGTGGACAGAAATCGGCATTGCGAATTTTGTATTGAATCTGGATGCATTTTCTGTGTTTCATCGTCAATGTTATGGTCGAAGGGTTACAGTAAACCTGCTGTGGTGCATCGGAGTCTAACACTGGGCCCCCAGGGAAGAGCCAAAGTACATACTCTTCTAAACCGTATCCAGTGGACAGAAATCGGCATTGTGAATTTTGTATTGAAACTGGATTAAATTTCTGTGTTTCATCGTCCATGTGTGGTCGAAGGGTAACAGTAAACCTGCTGTGGTGCATCATAGTCTAACACTTGGCACCAAGGGAAGTGCCAAAGTACATACTCTTCTAAACCGTACTCATGAGGACAGAAATCGGAATTGCGAATTTTGTATTGAATCGGGATGCAATTTCTGCGTTTCATCGTCAATGTGATTGTCGAAGGGTTACGGTAAACCTGCTGTCGTGCATCGTAGTCTAACACTGGCCCCCAGGGAATAGCCAAAGTACATACTCTTCTATACCGTACTCCTGTGGACAGAAATCGGCATTGCGAATTTTGTATTGAATCGGGATGCAATTTCTGTGTTTCATCGTCAATGTTATGGTCGAAGGGTTACAGTAAACCTGCTGTGGTGCATCGTAGTCTAACACTGGCCCCCAGGGAATAGCCAATGTACATACTCTTCTAAACCGTACTCCTGTGGACAGAAATCGGCATTGCGAATTTTGTCTGGAATCGGGATGCAATTTCTGTGTTTCATCGTCAATGTTATGGTCGAAGGGTTACAGTAAACCTGCTGTGGTGCATCGTAGTCTAACACTGGCCCCCAGGGAATAGCCAAAGTACATACTCTTCTAAACCGTACTCCTGTGGACAGAAATCGGCATTGCGAATTTTGTCTTGAATCGGGATGCAATTTCTGTGTTTCATCGTCAATGTTATGGTCGAAGGGTTACAGTAAACCTGCTGTGGTGCATCGTAGTCTAACACTAGGCCCCAGGGAATAGCCAAAGTACATACTCTTGTAAACCCTACTCCTGTGGACAGAAAACGGCATTGCGAATTTTGTATTGAATCGGGATGCAATTTCTGTGTTTCATCGTCAATGTTATGGTCGAAGGGTTACAGTAAACCTGCTGTGGTGCATCGTAGTCTAACACTTGCCCCCAGGGAATAGCCAAAGTACATACTCTTCTAAACCGTACTCCTGTGGACAGAAATCGGCATTGCGAATTTTGTATTGAATCGGGATGCAATTTCTGTGTTTCCTCGTCAATGTTATGGTCGAAGGGTTACAGTAAACCTGCTGTGGTGCATCGTTGTCTAACACTGGCCCCCAGGGAATAGCCAAAGTACATACTCTTCTAAACCGTACTCCTCTGGACAGAAATCGGCATTGCGAATTTTGTATTGAATCGGGATGCAATTTCTGTGTTTCATCGTCAATGTTATGGTCGAAGGGTTACAGTAAACCTGCTGTGGTGCATCGTAGTCTAACACTGGCCCCCAGGGAATAGCCAAAGTACATACTCTTCTAAACCGTACTCCTGTGGACAGAAATCGGCATTGCGAATTTTGTATTGAATCGGGATGCAATTTCTGTGTTTCATCGTCAATGTTATGGTCGAAGGGTTACAGTAAACCTGCTGTGGTGCATCGTAGTCTAACACTGGCCCCCAGGGAATAGCCAAAGTACATACTCTTCTAAACCGTACTCCAGTGGACAGAAATCGGCATTGCGAATTTTGTATTGAATCGGGATGCAATTTCTGTGTTTCATCGTCAATGTTATGGTCGAAGGGTTACATTAAACCTGCTGTGGTGCATCGTAGTCTAACACTGGCCCCCAGGGAATAGCCAAAGTACATACTCTTCTAAACAGTACTCCTGTGGACAGAAATCGGCATTGCGAATTTTGTACTGAATCGGGATGCAATTTCTGTGTTTCATCGTCAATGTTATGGTCGAAGGGTTACAGTAAACCTGCTGTGGTGCATCGTAGTCTAACACTGGCCCCCAGGGAATAGCCAAACTACATACTCTTCCAAACCGTACTCCTGTGGACAGAAATCGGCATTGCGAATTTTGTATTGAATCGGGATGCAATTTCTGTGTTTCATCGTCAATGTTATGGTCGAAGGGTTACAGTAAACCTGCTGTGGTGCATCGTAGACTAACACTGGCCCCCAGGGAATAGTCAAAGTACATACTCTTCTAAACCGTACTCCTGTGGACAGAAATCGGCATTGCGAATTTTGTATTGAATCGGGATGCAATTTCTGTGTTTCATCGTCAATGTGATTGTCGAAGGGTTGCAGTAAACCTGCTGTGGTGCATCGTAGTCTAACACTGGGCCCCAAGGGAAGTTCCAAAGTACATACTCTTCTAAACCGTACTCATGAGGACAGAAATCGGAATTGCGAATTTTGTATTGAATCGGGATGCAATTTCTGTGTTTCATCGTCAATATGATCGTCGAAGTGTTACAGTAAACCTGCTGTGGTGCATCGGAGTCTAACACTGAGCCCCCAGGGAAGAGCCAAAGTACATACTCTTCTAAACCGTACTCCTGTGGACAGAAATCGGCATTGCGAATTTTGTATTGAATCGGGATGCAATTTCTGTGTTTCATCGTCAATGCTATGGTCGAAGGGTTACAGTAAACCTGCTGTGGTGCATCGTAGTCTAACACTGGTCCCCAGGGAATAGCCAAAGTACATACTCTTCTAAACCGTACTCCTGTGGACAGAAATCGGCATTGCGAATTTTGTCTTGAATCGGGATGCAATTTCTGTGTTTCATCGTCAATGTTATGGTCGAAGGGTTACAGTAAACCTGCTGTGGTGCATCGTAGTCTAACACTGGCCCCCAGGGAATAGCCAAAGTACATACTCTTCTAAACCGTACTCCTGTGGACAGAAATCGGCATTGCGAATTTTGTCTGGAATCGGGATGCAATTTCTGTGTTTCATCGTCAATGTTATGGTCGAAGGGTTACAGTAAACCTGCTGTGGTGCATCGTAGTGTAACACTGGCCCCCAGGGAATAGCCAAAATACATACTCTTGTAAACCCTACTCCTGTGGACAGAAAACGGCATTGCGAATTTTGTATTGAATCGGGATGCAATTTCTGTGTTTCATCGTCAATGTTATGGTCGAAGGGTTACAGTAAACCTGCTGTGGTGCATCGTAGTCTAACACTGGCCCCCAGGGAATAGCCAAAGTACATACTCTTCTAAACCGTACTCCTGTGGACAGAAATCGGCATTGCGAATTTTGTATTGAATCGGGATGCAATTTCTGTGTTTCCTCGTCAATGTTATGGTCGAAGGGTTACAGTAAACCTGCTGTGGTGCATCGTTGTCTAACACTGGCCCCCAGGGAATAGCCAAAGTAAATACTCTTCTAAACCGTACTCCTCTGGACAGAAATCGGCATTGCGAATTTTGTATTGAATCGGGATGCAATTTCTGTGTTTCATCGTCAATGTTATGGTCGAAGGGTTACAGTAAACCTGCTGTGGTGCATCGTAGTCTAACACTGGCCCCCAGGGAATAGCCAAAGTACATACTCTTCTAAACCGTACTCCTGTGGACAGAAATCGGCATTGCGAATTTTGTATTGAATCGGGATGCAATTTCTGTGTTTCATCGTCAATGTTATGGTCGAAGGGTTACAGTAAACCTGCTGTGGTGCATCGTAGTCTACCACTGGCCCCCAGGGAATAGCCAAAGTACATACTCTTCTAAACCGTACTCCTGTGGACAGAAATCGGCATTGCGAATTTTGTATTGAATCGGGATGCAATTTCTGTGTTTCATCGTCAATGTTATGGTCGAAGGGTTACAGGAAACCTGCTGTGGTGCATCGTAGTCTAACACTGGCCCCCAGGGAATAGCCAAAGTACATACTCTTCTAAACAGTACTCCTGTGGACAGAAATCGGCATTGCGAATTTTGTACTGAATCGGGATGCAATTTCTGTGTTTCATCGTCAATGTTATGGTCGAAGGGTTACAGTAAACCTGCTGTGGTGCATCGTAGTCTAACACTGGCCCCCAGGGAATAGCCAAACTACATACTCTTCCAAACCGTACTCCTGTGGACAGAAATCGGCATTGCGAATTTTGTATTGAATCGGGATGCAATTTCTGTGTTTCATCGTCAATGTTATGGTCGAAGGGTTACCGTAAACCTGCTGTGGTGCATCGTAGTCTAACACTGGCCCCCAGGGAATAGCCAAAGTACATAATCTTCTAAACCTTACTCCTGTGGACAGAAATCGGCATTGCGAATTTTGTATTGAATCGGGATGCAATTTCTGTGTTTCCTCGTCAATGTTATGGTCGAAGGGTTACAGTAAACCTGCTGTGGTGCATCGTAGTCTAACACTGGCCCCCAGGGAATAGCCAAAGTACATACTCTTCTAAACCGTACTCCTGTGGACAGAAATCGGCATTGCGAATTTTGTATTGAATCGGGATGCAATTTCTGTGTTTCATCGTCAATGTTAGGGTCGAAGGGTTACAGTAAACCTGCTGTGGTGCATCGTAGTCTAACACTGGCCCCCAGGGAATAGTCAAAGTACATACTCTTGTAAACCGTACTCCTGTGGACAGAAATCGGCATTGCGAATTTTGTATTGAATCGGGATGCAATTTCTGTGTTTCATCGTCAATGTGATTGTCGAAGGGTTGCAGTAAACCTAATGTGGTGCATCGTAGTCTAACACTGGCCCCCAGGGAATAGCCAAACTACATACTCTTCCAAACCGTACTCCTGTGGACAGAAATCGGCATTGCGAATTTTGTATTGAATCGGGATGCAATTTCTGTGTTTCATCGTCAATGTTATGGTCGAAGGGTTACCGTAAACCTGCTGTGGTGCATCGTAGTCTAACACTGGCCCCCAGGGAATAGCCAAAGTACATAATCTTCTAAACCGTACTCCTGTGGACAGAAATCGGCATTGTGAATTTTGTATTGAATCGGGATGCAATTTCTGTGTTTCCTCGTCAATGTTATGGTCGAAGGGTTACAGTAAACCTGCTGTGGTGCATCGTAGTCTAACACTGGCCCCCAGGGAATAGCCAAAGTACATACTATTCTAAACCGTACTCCTGTGGACAGAAATCGGCATTGCGAATTTTGTATTGTATCGGGATGCAATTTCTCTGTTTCATCGTCAATGTTATGGTCGAAGGGTTACAGTAAACCTGCTGTGGTGCATCGTAGTCTAACACTGGCCCCCAGGGAATAGTCAAAGTACATACTCTTGTAAACCGTACTCATGAGGACAGAAATCGGAATTGCGAATTTTGTATTGAATCGGGATGCAATTTCTGTGTTTCATCGTCAATATGATCGTCGAAGTGTTACAGTAAACCTGCTGTGGTGCATCGGAGTCTAACACTCAGCCCCCAGGGAACAGCCAAAATACATACACTTCTAAACCGTACTCCTGTGGACAGAAATCGGCATTGCGAATTTTGTATTGAATCGGGATGCAATTTCTGTGTTTCTTCGTCAATGTGATGGTCGAAGGGTTACAGTAAACCTGCTGTGGTGCATCGTAGTCTAACACTGGCCCCCAGGGAAGAGCCAAAGTACATACTCTTCTAAAACGTACACCTAAGAACAGAAATAAAAATTGCGAATTTCGTATGGATTCGGGATGCAATTTCTGTGTTTCATCGGCAATGTGACAGTCGAAGGGATACAGTAAACCTGCTGTGGTGCATCGGAGTCTAACACTGGGCCCCCAGGGAAGAGCCAAAGTACATACTCTTCTTAGCCGTACTCTTGTGGACAGAAATCGGCATTTTGAATCTTGTATTAAATTGGGATGCAATTTCTGTGTTTCATAGTCAATGTGATGGTCGAAGGGTAACAGTAAACCTGCTGTGGGGCATCGTAGTCTAACACTGGGCCCCCAGGGAATAGCCAAAGTACATACTCATCTAAACCGCACTCCTGTGGACAGAAATCGGCATTGCGAGTTTTGTATTGAATCGGGATGCAATTTCTGTGTTTCATCGTCAATGTGATGGTCGAGGGGTTACAGTAAACCTGCTGTGGTGAATCGTAGACCAGCACTGGGCCCCCAGGGAAGGGCCAAAGTACATACTCTTCTAAACCGTACACCTAAGGACAGAAATAGGAATTGCGAATTTTGTATTGAATCGTGATGTAATTTTTGTGTTTCATCGTCAATGTGATGGTCGAAGGGTTACAGTAATCCCACTGTGGTGCATCGTAGTGTAACATTGGGCCCCCAGGGAAGAGCCAAAGTACATACTCTTCTCTACCATATTCATTAGGACAGAAATCGGAATTGCGAACTTTGTATTTAATCGGGATGCAATTTCAGTGTTTCATCGTCAATGTGATGGTCGAAGGGTTACAGTAAACCTGCTGTGGTGCATCGTAGTCTAACAATGGGCCCCCAGGGAAGAAGCAAAGTACATACTCTTCTAAACCGTACTCCTCTGGACAGAAATCGGCATTGCGAATTTTGTATTGAATCGGGATGCAATTTCTGTGTTTCATCGTCATTCTTATGGTCGAAGGGTTACAGTAAACCTGCTGTGGTGCATCGTAGTCTAACACTGGCCCCCAGGGAATAGCCAAAGTACATACTCTTCTAAACCGTACTCCTGTGGACAGAAATCGGCATTGCGAATTTTGTCTTGAATCGGGATGCAATTTCTGTGTTTCATCGTCAATGTTATGGTCGAAGGGTTACAGTAAACCTGCTGTGGTGCATCGTAGTCTAACACTGGCCCCCAGGGAATAGCCAAAGTACATACTCTTCTAAACCGTACTCCTGTGGACAGAAATCGGCATTGCGAATTTTGTCTTGAATCGGGATGCAATTTCTGTGTTTCATCGTCAATGTTATGGTCGAAGGGTTACAGTAAACCTGCTGTGGTGCATCGTAGTCTAACACTGGCCCCCAGGGAATAGCCAAAGTACATACCCTTGTAAACCGTACTCCTGTGGACAGAAAACGGCATTGCGAATTTTGTATTGAATCGGGATGCAATTTCTGTGTTTCATCGTCAATGTTATGGTCGAAGGGTTACAGTAAACCTGCTGTGGTCCATCGTAGTCTACCACTGGCCCCCAGGGAATAGCCAAAGTGCATACTCTTCTAAACCGTACTCCTGTGGACAGAAATCGGCATTGCGAATTTTGTATTGAATCGGGATGCAATTTCTGTGTTTCCTCGTCAATGTTATGGTCGAAGGGTTACAGTAAACCTGCTGTGGTGCATCGTTGTCTAACACTGGCCCCCAGGGAATAGCCAAAGTACATACTCTTCTAAACCGTACTCCTCTGGACAGAAATCGGCATTGCGAATTTTGTATTGAATCGGGATGCAATTTCTGTGTTTTATCGTCAATGTTATGGTCGAAGGGTTACAGTAAACCTGCTGTGGTGCATCGTAGTCGAACACTGGCCCCCAGGGAATAGCCAAAGTACATACTCTTCTAAACCGTACTCCTGTGGACAGAAATCGGCATTGCGAATTTTGTATTGAATCGGGATGCAATTTCTGTGTTTCATCGTCAATGTTATGGTCGAAGGGTTACAGTAAACCTGCTGTGGTGCATCGTAGTCTAACACTGGCCCCCAGGGAATAGCCAAAGTACATACTCTTCTAAACCGTACTCCTGTGGACAGAAATCGGCATTGCGAATTTTGTATTGAATCGGGATGCAATTTCTGTGTTTCATCGTCAATGTTATGGACGAAGGGTTACAGTAAACCTGCTGTGGTGCATCGTAGTCTAACACTGGCCCCCAGGGAATAGCCAAAGTACATACTCTTCTAAACAGTACTCCTGTGGACAGAAATCGGCATTGCGAATTTTGTACTGAATCGGGATGCAATTTCTGTGTTTCATCGTCAATGTTATGGTCGAAGGGTTACAGTAAACCTGCTGTGGTGCAACGTAGTCTAACACTGGCCCCCAGGGAATAGCCAAACTACATACTCTTCCAAACCGTACTCCTGTGGACAGAAATCGGCATTGCGAATTTTGTATTGAATCGGGATGCAATTTCTGTGTTTCATCGTCAATGTTATGGTCGAAGGGTTACCGTAAACCTGCTGTGGTGCATCGTAGTCTAACACTGGCCCCCAGGGAATAGCCAAAGTACATAATCTTCTAAGCCATACTACTGTGGACAGAAATCGGCATTGCGAATTTTGTATTGAATCGGGATGCAATTTCTGTGTTTCATCGTCAATGTTATGGTCGAAGGGTTACAGTAAATTTGCTGTGGTGCATCGTAGTCTAACACTGGCCCCCAGGGAATAGCCAAAGTACATACTCTTCTAAACCGTACTCCTGTGGACAGAAATCGGCATTGCGAATTTTGTATTGAATCGGGATGCAATTTCTGTGTTTCATCGTCAATGTTATGGTCGAAGGGTTACAGTAAACCTGCTGTGGTGCATCGTAGTCTAACACTGGCCCCCAGGGAATAGTCAAAGTACATACTCTTCTAAACCGTACTCCTGTGGACAGAAATCGGCATTGCGAATTTTGTATTGAATCGGGATGCAATTTCTGTGTTTCATCGTCAATGTGATTGTAGAAAGGGTTGCAGTAAACCTGCTGTGGTGCATCGTAGTCTAACACTGGGCCCCAAGGGAAGTTCCAAAGTACATACTCTTCTAAACCGTACTCATGAGGACAGAAATCGGAATTGCGAATTTTGTATTGAATCGGGATGCAATTTCTGTGTTTCATCGTCAATGTGATGGTCGAAGGGTTACAGTAAACCTGCTGTGGTGCATCGTAGTCTAACACTGGCCCCCAGGGAAGAGCCAAAGTACATACTCTTCTAAAACGTACACCTAAGGACAGAAATAAAAATTGCGAATTTCGTATGGAATCGGGATGCAATTTCTGTGTTTCATCGTCAATGTGACAGTCGAAGGGATACAGTAAACCTGCTGTGGTGCATCGGAGTCGAACACTGGGCCCCCAGGGAAGAGCCAAAGTACATACTCTTCTTAGCCGTACTCTTGTGGACAGAAATCGGCATTTTGAATCTTGTATTAAATTGGGATGCAATTTCTGTGTTTCATCGTCAATGTGATGGTCGAAGGGTAACAGTAAACCTGCTGTGGGGCATCGTAGTCTAACACTGGGCCCCCAGGGAATAGCCAAAGTACATACTCATCTAAACCGTACTCCTGTTGACAGAAATCGGCATTGCGAGTTTTGTATTGAATCGGGATGCAATTTCTGTGTTTCATCGTCAATGTGATGGTCGAAGGGATACAGTAAACCTGCTGGGGTGCATCGGAGTCTAACACTGGGCCCCCAGGGAAGAGCCAAAGCACATACTCTTGTAAACCGTACTAATTAGGACAGAAATCGGATTAGCGAATTTTGTATTGAATCGGGATCCAATTTCTGTGTTTCATCGTCAATGTGATTGTCGAAGGGTTACAGTAAACCTGCAGTGGTGCATCGTAGTCTAACACTGGGCCCCCAGGGAAGAGCCAAAGTACATACTCTTCTAAACCGTACACCTAAGGACACAAATCGGAATTGCGAATTTTGTATTGAATCGGGATGCAATTTCTGTGTTTCATCGTCAATGTGATGGTCGAGGGGTTACAGTAAACCTGCTGTGGTGCATCGTAGTCTAACAATGGGCCCCCAGGGAAGAAGCAAAGTACATACTCTTCTAAACCGTACTCTTCTGGACAGAAATCGGCATTGCGAATTTTGTATTGAATCGGGATGCAATTTCTGTGTTTCATCGTCAATATGATCGTCGAAGGGTTACAGTAAACCTGCTGTGGTGCATCGGAGTCTCACACTCAGCCCCCAGGGAACAGCCAAAATACATACACTTCTAAACCGTACTCCTGTGGACAGAAATAAGCATTCCGAATTTTGTATTGAATCAGGATGCAATTTCTGTGTTTCATCGTCAATGTGATGGTCGAAGGGTAACAGTAAACCTGCTGTGGTGCATCGGAGTTTAACACTCAGCCCCCAGGGAAGAGCAAAGTACATACTCTTCTAAACCGTATTCCTAAAGACAGAAATCGGAATTGCGAATTTTGTACTGAATCAGGATGCAATTTCTGTGTTTCATCGTCAATGTGATGGTCGAAGGGTAACAGTAAACCTGCTGTGGTGCATCGGAGTCTAACACTGGGCCCCCAGGGAAGAGCCAAAGTACATACTCTTCTAAACCGTACACGTAAGAACAGAAATCGGCATTGTGAATTTTGTATTAAATCGGGATGCAATTTCTCTGTTTCATCGTCAATGTGATGGTCGAAGGGTTACAGTAAACCTTCTGTGGTGCATCGTAGCCTAGCACTGGGACCACAGCTAAGAGCCAAAGTACATTCTCTTCTAAACCGTACACCTAAGGACAGAAATAGGAATTGCGAATTTTGTATTGAATCGGGATGTAATTTCTGTGTTTCATCGTCAATGTGATGGTCGAAGGGATACAGTAAACGTGCTGTGGTGCATCGGAGTCTAACATTGAGCCCGCAAAGAAGAGCCTAAGTACATACTCTTTTAAACCGTACTCCTGTGGACAGAAATCGGCATTGCGAATTTTGTATTGAATCGGAATGCAATTTCTGTGTTTCATCGTCAATGTGATGGTCGAAGGGATACAGTAAACCTGCTGGGGTGCATCGGTGTCTAACACTGGGCCCCCAGGGAAGAGCCAAAGCACATACTCTTGTAAACCGTACTAATTAGGACAGAAATCGGATTAGCGAATTTTGTATTGAATCGGGATCCAATTTCTGTGTTTCATCGTCAATGTGATGGTCGAAGGGTAACAGTAAACCTAATGTGGTGCATCGTAGTCTAACACTGGCCCCCAGGGAATATCCAAAGCACATACTCTTCTAAATCGTACTCCTGTGGACAGAAATCGGCATTGCGAATTTTGTATTGAATCGGGATGCAATTACTGTGTTTCATCGTCAATGTGATTGTCGAAGGGTTACAGTAAACCTGCAGTGGTGCATCGTAGTCTAACACTGGGCCCCCAGGGAAGAGCCAAAGTACATACTCTTTTAAACCGTACACCTAAGGACACAAATCGGAATTGCGAATTTTGTATTGAATCGGGATGCAATTTCTGTGTTTCATCGTCAATGTGATGGTCGAAGGGTTACAGTAAACCTGCTGTGGTGCATCGTAGTCTAACAATGGGCCCCCAGGGAAGAAGCAAAGTACATACTCTTCTAAACCGTACTCTTCTGGATAGAAATCGGCATTGCGAATTTTGTATTGAATCGGGATGCAATTTCTGTGTTTCATCGTCAATATGATCGTCGAAGGGTTACAGTAAACCTGCTGTGGTGCATCGGAGTCTAACACTCAGCCCCCAGGGAACAGCTAAAATACATACACTTCTAAACCGTACTCCTGTGGACAGAAATAAGCATTCCGAATTTTGTATTGAATCGGGATGCAATTTCTGTGTTTCATCGTCAATGTGATGGTCGAAGGGTAACAGTAAACCTGCTGTGGTGCATCGGAGTTTAACACTCAGCCCCCAGGGAAGAGCAAAGTACATACTCTTCTAAACCGTATTCCTAAGGACAGAAATCGGAATTGCGAATTTTGTACTGAATCAGGATGCAATTTCTGTGTTTCATCGTCAATGTGATGGTCGAAAGGTAACAGTAAACCTGCTGTGGTGCATCGGAGTCTAACACTGGGCCCCCAGGGAAGAGCCAAATTACATACTCTTCTAAACCGTACACGTAAGAACAGAAATCGGCATTGTGAATTTTGTATTAAATCGGGATGCAATTTCTCTGTTTCATCGTCAATGTGATGGTCGAAGGGTAACAGTAAACCTGCTGTGGTGCATCGTAGTCTAACACTGGGCCCCCAGGGAATAGCCAAAGTACATACTCTTCTAAACCGTACTCCTGTGGACAGAAATCGGCATTGCGAGTTTTGTATTGAATCGGGATGCAATTTCTGTGTTTCATCGTCAATGTGATGGTTGAAGGGTTACAGTAAACCTGCTGTGGTGCATCGTAGTCTAGCACTGGGACCCCAGCTAAGAGCCAAAGTACATTCTCTTCTAAACCGTACACCTAAGGACAGAAATAGGAATTGCGAATTTTGTATTGAATCGGGATGTAATTTCTGTGTTTCATCGTCAATGTGATGGTCAAAGGGATACAGTAAACGTGCTGTGGTGCATCGGAGTCTAACATTGAGCCCCCAGGGAAGAGCCAAAGTACATACTTTTCTAAACCGTACTCCTGTGGACAGAAATCGGCATTGCGAATTTTGTATTGAATCGGTATGCAATTTCAGTGTTTCATCGTCAATGTGATCGTCGAAGGGTAACAGTAAACCTGCTGTGGTGCATCAGAGTCTAACACTGAGCCTCCAAGGAAGAGCCAAAGTACATACTCTTCTGAACCGTACTCCTGTGGACAGGAATCAGCATTGCGAGTTTTGTATTGAATCGGGATGCAATTTCTGTGTTTCATCGTCAATGTGATGGTCGAAGGGTTACAGTAAACCTGCTGTGGTGCATCGTAGTCTAACACTGGGCCCCCAGGGAGGAGCCAAAGTACATACTTTTTTAAACCGTACACCTAAGGACAGAAATCGGAATTGCGAATTTTTTATTGAATCGGGATGCAATTTCTGTGTTTCATCGTCAATGTGATGGTCGAAGGGATACAGTAAACTTGCTGTGGTGCATCGGAGTCTAACACTGAGCCTCCAAGGAAGAGCCAAAGTACATACTCTTCTGAACCGTACTCCTGTGGAAAGAAATCGGCATTGCGAATTTTGTATTGAATCGGGATGCAATTTCTGTCTTTCATTGTCAATGTGATGGTCGAAGGGTTACAGTAAAGCTGCTGTGGTGCATCGGAGTCTAGCACTGGGCCCCCAGGGAAGAGCCAAAGTACATTCTCTTCCAAACCGTACTCTTCTGGACAGAAATCGGCATTGCGAATTTTGTATTGATTCGGGATGCAGTATCTGTGTTTCATCGACAATGTGATGGTTGAAGGGTAATAGTAAACCTGCTGTGCTGCATCGTAGTCTAACACAGGTCCCCCAGGGAATAGCCAAAGTACATATTCTTCTAAACCGTACTCCTGTGGACAGAAATCGTCATTGCGAATTTTGTATTGAATCGGGATGCAATTTCTGTGTTTCATCGTCAATGTGATGGTCGAAGGGTTACAGTAAACCTGTTGTGGTACATCGGCGTCTAACATTGAGCCCCCAGGGAAGAGCCAAACTACATACTCTTTTAAACCGTACTCCTGTGGACAGAAATCGGCATTGCGAATTTTGTATTGAATCGGGATGCAATTTCTGTGTTTCATCGTCAATGTGATGGTCGAAGGGTTACAGTAAACCTGGTGTGGTGCATCGTAGTCTAACACTGGGCCCCCAGGGAAGAGCCAAAGTACATAATATTCTAAACCGTACACCTAAGGACAGAAATCGGAATTGCGAATTTTGTATTGAATCGGGAAGCAATTTCTGTGTTTCATCGTCAATGTGATGGTCGAAGGGATACAGTAAACCTGCTGTGGTGCATCGGAGTCTAACACTGAGCCCCCAGGGAAGAGCCAAAGTACATACTCTTCTAAACCGTACTCCTGTGGACAGAAATCGGCATTGCGAATTTTGTATTGAATCGGTATGCAATTTCAGTGTTTCATCGTCAATGTGATGCTCGAAGGGTTACAGTAAACCTGCTGTGGTGCATCGGAGTCTAACACTGGGCCCCCAGGGAAGAGCCAAATTACATACTCTTCTAAACCGTACACGTAAGAACAGAAATCGGCATTGTGAATTTTGTATTAAATCGGGATGCAATTTCTCTGTTTCATCGTCAATGTGATGGACGAAGGGTAACAGTAAACCTGCTGTGGTGCATCGTAGTCTAACACTAGGCCCCCAGGGAATAGCCAAAGTACATACTCTTCTAAACCGTACTCCTGTGGACAGAAATCGG
The DNA here is from genome assembly GCF_023864275.1 of Schistocerca cancellata. Lineage (NCBI taxonomy): Eukaryota > Metazoa > Arthropoda > Insecta > Orthoptera > Acrididae > Schistocerca > Schistocerca cancellata. Next base: position 57,704,750 of record NC_064629.1, on the reverse strand, counting down.
CATTGCGAGTTTTGTATTGAATCGGGATGCAATTTCTGTGTTTCATCGTCAATGTGATGGTCGAAGGGTTACAATAAACCTGCTGTGGTGCATCGTAGTCAAGCACTGGGACCCCAGCTAAGAGCCAAAGTACATTCTCTTTTAAACCGTACACCTAAGGACAGAAATAGGAATTGCGAATTTTGTATTGAATCGGGATGTAATTTCTGTGTTTCATCGTCAATGTGATGGTCGAAGGGATACAGTAAACGTGCTGTGGTGCATCGGAGTCTAACGTTGAGCCCGCAAGGAAGAGCCTAATTACATACTCTTTTAAACCGTACTCCTGTGGACAGAAATCGGCATTGCGAAATTTGTATTGAATCGGGATGCAATTTCTGTCTTTCATCGTCAATGTGATGGTCGAAGGGTTACAGTAATTTCGCTGTGGTGCATCGTAGTCTAACACTGGGCCCCCAGGTAAGAGCCAAAGTACATACTCTTCTAAACCGTATACATTAGGACAGAAATCGGAATAGCGAATTTTGTATTTAATCGGGATGCAATTTCTGTGTTTCATCGTCAAAGTGATGGTCGAAGGGTAACAGTAAACCTGCTGTGGTGCATCAGAGTCTATCACTGGGCACCCAGGGAATAGCCGAAGTACATACTCTTCTAAACCGTACTCCTGTGGACAGGAATCAGCATTGTGATTTTGTATTGAATCGGGATGCAATTTCTGTGTTTCATCGTCAATGTGATGGTCGAAGGGTTACAGTAAACCTGCTGTGGTGCATCGTAGTCTAACACTGGGCCCCAGGGAGGAGCCAAAGTACATACCTTTTTAAACCGTACACCTAAGGACAGAAATCGGAATTGCGAATTTTTTATTGAATCGGGATGCAATTTCTGTGTTTCATCGTCAATGTGGTGGTCGAAGGGATACAGTAAACTTGCTGTGGTGCATCGGAGTCTAACACTGAGCCTTCAAGGAAGAGCCAAAGTACATACTCTTCTGAACCGTACTCCTGTGGACAGAAATCGGCATTGCGAATTTTGTATTGAATCGGGATGCAATTTTTGTGTTTCATCGTCAATGTGATGGTCGAGGGGTTACCGTAAACCTGCTGTGGTGAATCGTAGACCAGCACTGGGCCCCCAGGGAAGAGCCAAAATACATACTCTTCTAAACCGTACACCTAAGGACAGAAATAGGAATTGCGAATTTTGTATTGAATCGTGATGTAATTTCTGTGTTTCATCGTCAATGTGATGGTCGAAGGGTTACAGTAATCCCACTGTGGTGCATCGTAGTGTAACATTGGGCCCCCAGGGAAGAGCCAAAGTACATACTCTTCTCTACCATATTCATTAGGACAGAAATCGGAATTGCGAATTTTGTATTTAATCGGGATGCAATTTCAGTGTTTCATCGTCAATGTGATGGTCGAAGGGATACAGTAAACCTGCTGTGGTGCATCGGAGTCTAACACTGAGCCCCCAGGGAAGAGTCAAAGTACATACTCTTCTAAACCGTACTCCTGTGGACAGAAATCGGCATTGCGAATTTTGTATTGAATCGGGATGCAGGTTCTGTGTTTCATCGACAATGTGATGGCTGAAGGGTAACAGTAAACCTGCTGTGGTGCATCGTAGTCTAACACTGGGCCCCCAGGGAATAGCCAAAGTACATACTCTTCTAAACCGTACTCCTGTGGACAGAAATCGTCATTGCGAATTTTGTATTGAATCGGGATGCAATTTCTGTGTTTCATCGTCAATGTGATGGTCGAAGGGTTACAGTAAACCTGCTGTGGTGCATCGTAGTCCAACACTGGGCCCCCAGGGAAGAGCCAAATTACATACTCTTCTAAACCGTACTCCTAAGGACAGAAATCGGAATTGTGAATTTTTTATTGAATCGGGATGCAATTTCTATGTTTTATCGTCTATGTGATGGTCGAATGGATACAGTAAACCTGCTGTGGTGCATCGTAGTCTAACACTGGGCCCCCAGGGAATAGCCAAAGTACATAATCTTCTAAACCGTACTCCTGCGGACAGAAATCGGCATTGCGAATTTTGTATTGAATCGGGATGCAATTTCTGTGTTTCATCGTCAATGTGATGGTCGAAGGGATACAGTAAACCTGCTGGGGTGCATCGGAGTCTAACACTGGGCCCCCAGGGAAGAGCCAAAGCACATACTCTTGTAAACCGTACTAATTAGGACAAAAATCGGATTAGCGAATTTTGTATTGAATCGGGATCCAATTTCTGTGTTTCATCGTCAATGTGATGGTCGAAGGGTAACAGTAAACCTAATGTGGTGCATCGTACTCTAACACTGGCCCCCAGGGAATATCCAAAGTACATACTCTTCTAAACCGTACTCCTGTGGACAGAAATCGGCATTGCGAATTTTGTATTGAATCGGGATGCAATTACTGTGTTTCATCGTCAATGTGATTGTCGAAGGGTTACAGTAAACCTGCAGTGGTGCATCGTAGTCTAACACTGGGCCCCCAGGGAAGAGCCAAAGTACATACTCTTCTAAACCGTACACGTAAGAACAGAAATCGGCATTGTGAATTTTGTATTAAATCGGGATGCAATTTCTCTGTTTCATCGTCAATGTGATGGTCGAAGGGTAACAGTAAACCTGCTGTGGTGCATCGTAGTCTAACACTGGGCCCCCAGGGAATAGCCAAAGTACATACTCTTCTAAACCGTACTCCTGTGGACAGAAATCGGCATTGCGAATTTTGTATTGAATGGGGATGCAATTTCTGTGTTTCATCGTCAATGTGATGGTCGAAGGGATACAGTAAACCTGCTGGGGTGCATCGGAGTCTAGCACTGGGCCCCAGGGAAGAGCCAAAGCACATACTCTTGTAAACCGTACTAATTAGGACAGAAATCGGATTAGCGAATTTTGTATTGAATCGGGATCCATTTTCTGTGTTTCATCGTCAATGTGATGGTCGAAGGGTAACAGTAAACCTAATGTGGTGCATCGTAGTCTAACACTGGCCCCCAGGGAATATCCAAAGCACATACTCTTCTAAACCGTACTCCTGTGGACAGAAATCGGCATTGCGAATTTTGTATTGAATCGGGATGCAATTACTGTGTTTCATCGTCAATGTGATTGTCGAAGGGTTACAGTAAACCTGCAGTGGTGCATCGTAGTCTAACACTGGGCCCCCAGGGAAGAGCCAAAGTACATACTCTTCTTAGCCGTACACCTAAGGACACAAATCTAAATTGCGAATTTTGTATTGAATCGGGATGCAATTTCTGTGTTTCATCGTCAATGTGATGGTCGAAGGGTTACAGTAAACCTGCTGTGGTGCATCGTAGTCTAACCATGGGCCCCCAGGGAAGAAGCAAAGTACATACTCTTCTAAACCGTACTCTTCTGGACAGAAATCGGCATTGCGAATTTTGTATTGAATCGGGATGCAATTTCTGTGTTTCATCGTCAATATGATCGTCGAAGGGTTACAGTAAACCTGCTGTGGTGCATCGGAGTCTAACACTCAGCCCCCAGGGAACAGCCAAAATACATACACTTCTAAACCGTACTCCTGTGGACAGAAATAAGCATTCCGAATTTTGTATTGAATCGGGATGCAATTTCTGTGTTTCATCGTCAATGTGATGGTCGAAGGGTAACAGTAAACCTGCTGTGGTGCATCGGAGTTTAACACTCAGCCCCCAGGGAAGAGCAAAGTACATACTCTTCTAAACCGTATTCCTAAGGACAGAAATCGGAATTGCGAATTTTGTACTGAATCAGGATGCAATTTCTGTGTTTCATCGTCAATGTGATGGTCGAAGGGTAACAGTAAACCTGCTGTGGTGCATCGGAGTCTAACACTGGGCCCCCAGGGAAGAGCCAAATTACATACTCTTCTAAACCGTACACGTAAGAACAGAAATCGGCATTGTGAATTTTGTATTAAATCGGGATGCAATTTCTCTGTTTCATCGTCAATGTGATGGTCGGAGGGTAACAGTAAACCTGCTGTGGTGCATCGTAGTCTAACACTGGGCCCCCAGGGAATAGCCAAAGTACATACTCTTCTAAACCGTACTCCTGTGGACAGAAATCGGCATTGCGAGTTTTGTATTGAATCGGGATGCAATTTCTGTGTTTCATCGTCAATGTGATGGTTGAAGGGTTACAGAAAACCTGCTGTGGTGCATCGTAGTCTAGCACTGGGACCCCAGGTAAGAGCCAAAGTACATTCTCTTCTAAACCGTACACCTAAGGACAGAAATAAGAATTGCGAATTTTGTATTGAATCGGGATGTAATTTCTGTGTTTCATCGTCAATGTGATGGTCGAAGGGATACAGTAAACGTGCTGTGGTGCATCGGAGTCTAACATTGAGCCCGCAAGGAAGAGCCTAAGTACATACTCTTTTAAACCGTACTCCTGTGGACAGAAATCGGCATTGCGAAATTTGTATTGAATCGGGATGCAATTTCTGTCTTTCATCGTCAATGTGATGGTCGAAGGGTTACAGTAATTTCGCTGTGGTGCATCGTAGTCTAACACTGGGCCCCCAGGTAAGAGCCGAAGTACATAATCTTCTAAACCGTATTCATTAGGACAGAAATCGGAATTGCGAATTTTGTATTTAATCGGGATGCAATTTCTGTGTTTCATCGTCAATGTGATCGTCGAAGGGTAACAGTAAACCTGCTGTGGTGCATCAGAGTCTATCACTGGGCCCCCAGGGAATAGCCGAAGTACATACTCTTCTAAACCGTACTCCTGTGGACAGGAATCAGCATTGCGAGTTTTGTATTGAATCGGGATGCAATTTCTGTGTTTCATCGTCAATGTGATGGTCGAAGGTTTACAGTAAACCTGCTGTGGTGCATCGTAGTCTAACACTGGGCCCCCAGGGAGGAGCCAAAGTACATACTTTTTTAAACCGTACACCTAAGGACAGAAATCGGAATTGCGAATTTTTTATTGAATCGGGATGCAATTTCTGTGTTTCATCGTCAATGTGATGGTCGAAGGGATACAGTAAACTTGCTGTGGTGCATCGGAGTCTAACACTGAGCCTCCAAGGAAGAGCCAAAGTACATACTCTTCTGAACCGTACTCCTGTGGAAAGAAATCGGCATTGTGAATTTTGTATTGAATCGGGATGCAATTTCTGTCTTTCATTGTCAATGTGATGGTCGAAGGGTTACAGTAAAGCTGCTGTGGTGCATCGGAGTCTAGCACTGGGCCCCCAGGGAAGAGTCAAAGTACATTCTCTTCTAAACCGTACTCTTCTGGACAGAAATCGGCATTGCGAATTTTGTATTGAATCGGGATGCAGGTTCTGTGTTTCATCGACAATGTGATGGTTGAAGGGTAATAGTGAACCTGCTTTGGTGCATCGTAGTCTAACACAGGTCCCCCAGGGAATAGCCAAAGTACATATTCTTCTAAACCGTACTCCTGTGGACAGAAATCGTCATTGCGAATTTTGTATTGAATCGGGATGCAATTTCTGTGTTTCATCGTCAATGTGATGGTCGAAGGGTTACAGTAAACCTGTTGTGGTACATCGGCGTCTAACATTGAGCCCCCAGGGAAGAGCCAAAGTACATACTCTTTTAAACCGTACTCCTGTGGACAGAAATCGGCATTGCGAATTTTGTATTGAATCGGGATGCAATTTCTGTGTTTCATCGTCAATGTGATGGTCGAAGGGTTACAGTAAACCTGGTGTGGTGCATCGTAGTCTAACACTGGGCCCCCAGGGAAGAGCCAAAGTACATAATCTTCTAAACCGTACTCTTCTGGACAGAAATCGGAGTTGCGAATTTTGTATTGAATCGGGAAGCAATTTCTGTGTTTCATCGTCAATGCGATGGTCGAAGGGATACAGTAAACCTGCTGTGGTGCATCGGAGTCTAACACTGAGCCCCCAGGGAAGAGCCAAAGTACATACTCTTCTAAACCGTACTCTTCTGGACAGAAATCGGCATTGCGAATTTTGTATTGAATCGGGATGGAATTTCTGTGTTTCATCGTCAATATGATCATCGAAGGGTTACAGTAAACCTGCTGTGGTGCATAGGAGTCTAACACTCAGCCCCCAGGGAACAGCCAAAATACATACACTTCTAAACCATACTCCTGTGAACAGAAATAAGCATTCCGAATTTTGTATTGAATCGGGATGCAATTTCTGTGTTTCATCGTCAATGTGATGGTCGAAGGGTAACAGTAAACCTGCTGTGGTGCATCGGAGTTTAACACTCAGCCCCCAGGGAAGAGCAAAGTACATACTCTTCTAAACCGTATTCCTAAGGACAGAAATCGGAATTGCGAATTTTGTACTGAATCAGGATGCAATTTCTGTGTTTCATCGTCAATGTGATGGTCGAAGGGTTACAGTAAACCTGCTGTGGTGCATCGGAGTCTAACACTGGGATCCCAGGGAAGAGCCAAATTACATACTCTTCTATACCGTACACGTAAGAACAGAAATCGGCATTGTGAATTTTGTATTAAATCGGGATGCAATTTCTCTGTTTCATCGTCAATGTGACAGTCGAAGGGATACAGTAAACCTGCTGTGGTGCATCGGAGTCTAACACTGGGCCCCCAGGGAAGAGCCAAAGTACACACTCTTCTTAGCTGTACTCTTGTGGACAGAAATCGGCATTGTGAATTTTGTATTAAATCGGGATGCAATTTCTGTGTTTCATCGTCAATGTGATGGTCGAAGGGTATCAGTAAACCTGCTGTGGTGCATCGTAGTCTAACACTGGGCCCCCAGGCAATAGCCAAAGTACATACTCTTCTAAACCGTACTCCTGTGGACAGAAATCGGCATTGCGAGTTTTGTATTGAATCGGGATTTAATTTCTGTGTTTCATCGTCAATGTGATGGTCGAAGGGTTACAGTAAACCTGCTGTGGTGCATCGTAGTCTAGCACTGGGCCCCCAGGGATGAGCCAAAGTACATACTCTTCTAAACCGTACACCTAAGGACAGAAATAGGTATTGCGAATTTTGTATTGAATTGGGATGTAATTTCTGTGTTTCATCGTCAATGTGACGGTCCAAGGGATACAGTAAACCTGCTGTGGTGCATCGGAGTCTAACATTGAGCCCCCAAGGAAGAGCCAAAGTACATACTCTTTTAAACCGTACTCCTGTGGACAGAAATCGGCATTGCGAATTTTGTATTGAATCGGGATGCAATTCCTGTCTTTCATTGTCGATGTGATGGCCGAAGGGTTACAGTAAACCCGCTGTGGTGCATCGTAGTCTAACACTGGGCCCCCAGGTAAGAGCAAAAGTACATACTCTTCTAAACCGTATTCATTAGGACAGAAATCGGAATTGCGAATTTTGTATTGAATCGGGATGCAGGTTCTGTGTTTCATCGTCAATGTGATGGTCGAAGGGTAACAGTAAACCTGCTGTAGTGCATCGGAGTTTAACACTCAGCCCCCAGGGAAGAGCAAAGTACATACTCTTCTAAACCGTATTCCTAAAGACAGAAATCGGAATTGCGAATTTTGTAGTGAATCAGGATGCAATTTCTGTGTTTCATCGTCAATGTGATGGTCGAAGGGTAACAGTAAACCTGCTGTGGTGCATCGGAGTCTAGCACTGGGCCCCCAGGGAAGAGCCAAATAACATACTCTTCTAAACCGTACACGTAAGAACAGAAATCGGCATTGTGAATTTTGTATTAAATCGGGATGCAATTTCTCTGTTTCATCGTCAATGTGATGGTCGAAGGGTTACAGTAAACCTTCTGTGGTGCATCGTAGCCTAGCACTGGGACCCCAGCTAAGAGCCAAAGTACATTCTCTTCTAAACCGTACACCTAAGGACAGAAATAGGAATTGCGAATTTTGTATTGGATCGGGATGTAATTTCTGTGTTTCATCGTCAATGTGATGGTCGAAAGGATACAGTAAACGTGCTGTGGTGCATCGGAGTCTAACATTGAGCCCGCAAGGAAGAGCCTAAGTACATACTCTTTTAAACCGTACTCCTGTGGACAGAAATCGGCATTGCGAATTTTGTATTGAATCGGGATGCAATTTCTGTGTTTCATCGTCAATGTGATGGTCGAAGGGATACAGTAAACCTGCTGGGGTGCATCGGAGTCTAACACTGGGCCCCCAGGGAAGAGCCAAAGCACATACTCTTGTAAACCGTACTAATTAAGACAGAAATCGGATTAGCGAATTTTGTATTGAATCGGGATCCATTTTCTGTGTTTCATCGTCAATGTGATGGTCGAAGGGTAACAGTAAACCTAATGTGGTGCATCGTAGTCTAACACTGGCCCCCAGGGAATATCCAAAGCACATACTCTTCTAAACCGTACTCCTGTGGACAGAAATCGGCATTGCGAATTTTGTATTGAATCGGGATGCAATTTCTGTGTTTCATCGTCAATGTGATTGTCGAAGGGTTACAGTAAACCTGCAGTGGTGCATCGTAGTCTAACACTGGGCCCCCAGGGAAGAGCCAAAGTACATACTCTACTAAACCGTACACCTAAGGACACAAATCGGAATTGCGAATTTTGTATTGAATCGGGATGCAATTTCTGTGTTTCATCGTCAATGTGATGGTCGAAGGGTTACAGTAAACCTGCTGTGGTGCATCGTAGTCTAACAATGGGCCCCCAGGGAAGAAGCAAAGTACATACTCTTCTAAACCGTACTCTTCTGGACAGAAATCGGCATTGCGAATTTTGTATTGAATCGGGATGCAATTTCTGTGTTTCATCGTCAATATGATCGTCGAAGGGTTACAGTAAACCTGCTGTGGTGCATCGGAGTCTAACACTCAGCCCCCAGGGAACAGCCAAAATACATACACTTCTAAACCGTACTCCTGTGGACAGAAATAAGCATTCCGAATTTTGTATTGAATCGGGATGCAATTTCTGTGTTTCATCGTCAATGTGATGGTCGAAGGGTAACAGTAAACCTGCTGTGGTGCATCGGAGTTTAACACTCAGCCCCCAGGGAAGAGCAAAGTACATACTCTTCTAAACCGTATTCCTAAGGACAGAAATCGGAATTGCGAATTTTGTACTGAATCAGGATGCAATTTCTGTGTTTCATCGTCAATGTGATGGTCGAAGGGTAACAGTAAACCTGCTGTGGTGCATCGGAGTCTAACACTGGGCCCCCAGGGAAGAGCCAAATTACATACTCTTCTAAACCGTACACGTAAGAACAGAAATCGGCATTGTGAATTTTGTATTAAATCGGGATGCAATTTCTCTGTTTCATCGTCAATGTGATGGTCGAAGGGTAACAGTAAACCTGCCGTGGTGCATCGTAGTCTAACACTGGGCCCCCAGGGAATAGCCAAAGTACATACTCTTCTAAACCGTACTCCTGTGGACAGAAATCGGCATTGCGAGTTTTGTATTGAATCGGGATGCAATTTCTGTGTTTCATCGTCAATGTGATGGTTGAAGGGTTACAGTAAACCTGCTGTGGTGCATCGTAGTCTAGCACTGGGACCCCAGCTAAGAGCCAAAGTACATTCTCTTCTAAACCGTACACCTAAGGACAGAAATAGGAATTGCGAATTTTGTATTGAATCGGGATGTAATTTCTGTGTTTCATCGTCAATGTGATGGTCGAAGGGATACAGTAAACGTGCTGTGGTGCATCGGAGTCTAACATTGAGCCCGCAAGGAAGAGCCTAAGTACATACTCTTTTAAACCGTACTCCTGTGGACAGAAATCGGCATTGCGAAATTTGTATTGAATCGGGATGCAATTTCTGTCTTTCATCGTCAATGTGATGGTCGAAGGGTTACAGTAATTTCGCTGTGGTGCATCGTAGTCTAACACTGGGCCCCCAGGTAAGAGCCGAAGTACATAATCTTCTAAACGGTATTCATTAGGACAGAAATCGGAATTGCGAATTTTGTATTTAATCGGGATGCAATTTCTGTGTTTCATCGTCAATGTGATCGTCGAAGGGTAACAGTAAACCTGCTGTGGTGCATCAGAGTCTATCACTGGGCCCCCAGGGAATAGCCGAAGTACATACTCTTCTAAACCGTACTCCTGTGGACAGGAATCAGCATTGCGAGTTTTGTATTGAATCGGGATGCAATTTCTGTGTTTCATCGTCAATGTGATGGTCGAAGGTTTACAGTAAACCTGCTGTGGTGCATCGTAGTCTAACACTGGGCCCCCAGGGAGGAGCCAAAGTACATACTTTTTTAAACCGTACACCTAAGGACAGAAATCGGAATTGCGAATTTTTTATTGAATCGGGATGCAATTTCTGTGTTTCATCGTCAATGTGATGGTCGAAGGGATACAGTAAACTTGCTGTGGTGCATCGGAGTCTAACACTGAGCCTCCAAGGAAGAGCCAAAGTACATACTCTTCTGAACCGTACTCCTGTGGAAAGAAATCGGCATTGCGAATTTTGTAATGAATCGGGATGCAATTTGTGTCTTTCATTGTCAATGTGATGGTCGAAGGGTTACAGTAAAGCTGCTGTGGTGCATCGGAGTCTAGCACTGGGCCCCCAGGGAAGAGTCAAAGTACATTCTCTTCTAAACCGTACTCTTCTGGACAGAAATCGGCATTGCGAATTTTGTATTGAATCGGGATGCAGGTTCTGTGTTTCATCGACAATGTGATGGTTGAAGGGTAATAGTAAACCTGCTGTGGTGCATCGTAGTCTAACACAGGTCCCCCAGGGAATAGCCAAAGTACATATTCTTCTAAACCGTACTCCTGTGGACAGAAATCGTCATTGCGAATTTTGTATTGAATCGGGATGCAATTTCTGTGTTTCATCGTCAATGTGATGGTCGAAGGGTTACAGTAAACCTGTTGTGGTACATCGGCGTCTAACATTGAGCCCCCAGGGAAGAGCCAAAGTACATACTCTTTTAAACCGTACTCCTGTGGACAGAAATCGGCATTGCGAATTTTGTATTGAATCGGGATGCAATTTCTGTGTTTCATCGTCAATGTGATGGTCGAAGGGTTACAGTAAACCTGGTGTGGTGCATCGTAGTCTAACACTGGGCCCCCAGGGAAGAGCCAAAGTACATAATCCTCTAAACCGTACTCTTCTGGACAGAAATCGGAATTGCGAATTTTGTATTGAATCGGGAAGCAATTTCTGTGTTTCATCGTCAATGTGATGGTCGAAGGGATACAGTAAACCTGCTGTGGTGCATCGGAGTCTAACACTGAGCCCCCAGGGAAGAGCCAAAGTACATACTCTTCTAAACCGTACTCTTCTGGACAGAAATCGGCATTGCGAATTTTGTATTGAATCGGGTTGGAATTTCTGTGTTTCATCGTCAATATGATCATCGAAGGGTTACAGTAAACCTGCTGTGGTGCATCGGAGTCTAACACTCAGCCCCCAGGGAACAGCCAAAATACATACACTTCTAAACCATACTCCTGTGAACAAAAATAAGCATTCCGAATTTTGTATTGAATCGGGATGCAATTTCTGTGTTTCATCGTCAATGTGATGGTCGAAGGGTAACAGTAAACCTGCTGTGGTGCATCGGAGTTTAACACTCAGCCCCCAGGGAAGAGCAAAGTACGTACTCTTCTAAACCGTATTCCTAAGGACAGAAATCGGAATTGCGAATTTTGTACTGAATCAGGATGCAATTTCTGTGTTTCATCGTCAATGTGATGGTCGAAGGGTTACAGTAAACCTGCTGTGGTGCATCGGAGTCTAACACTGGGATCCCAGGGAAGAGCCAAATTACATACTCTTCTATACCGTACACGTAAGAACAGAAATCGGCATTGTGAATTTTGTATTAAATCGGGATGCAATTTCTCTGTTTCATCGTCAATGTGACAGTCGAAGGGATACAGTAAACCTGCTGTGGTGCATCGGAGTCTAACACTGGGCCCCCAGGGAAGAGCCAAAGTACACACTCTTCTTAGCTGTACTCTTGTGGACAGAAATCGGCATTGTGAATTTTGTATTAAATCGGGATGCAATTTCTGTGTTTCATCGTCAATGTGATGGTCGAAGGGTATCAGTAAACCTGCTGTGGTGCATCGTAGTCTAACACTGGGCCCCCAGGCAATAGCCAAAGTACATACTCTTCTAAACCGTACTCCTGTGGACAGAAATCGGCATTGCGAGTTTTGTATTGAATCGGGATTTAATTTCTGTGTTTCATCGTCAATGTGATGGTCGAAGGGTTACAGTAAACCTGCTGTGGTGCATCGTAGTCTAGCACTGGGCCCCCAGGGAAGAGCCAAAGTACATACTCTTCTAAACCGTACACCTAAGGACAGAAATAGGTATTGCGAATTTTGTATTGAATTGGGATGTAATTTCTGTGTTTCATCGTCAATGTGACGGTCCAAGGGATACAGTAAACCTGCTGTGGTGCATCGGAGTCTAACATTGAGCCCCCAAGGAAGAGCCAAAGTACATACTCTTTTAAACCATACTCCTGTGGACAGAAATCGGCATTGCGAATTTTGTATTGAATCGGGATGCAATTCCTGTCTTTCATTGTCTATGTGATGGCCGAAGGGTTACAGTAAACCCGCTGTGGTGCATCGTAGTCTAACACTGGGCCCCCAGGTAAAAGCAAAAGTACATACTCTTCTAAACCGTATTCATTAGGACAGAAATCGGAATTGCGAATTTTGTATTGAATCGGGATGCAGGTTCTGTGTTTCATCGTCAATGTGATGGTCGAAGGGTAACAGTAAACCTGCTGTGGTGCATCGGAGTCTAACACTGGACCCCTAGGGAATAGCCGAAGTACATACTCTTCTAAACCGTACTCCTGTGGACAGGAATCGGCATTGCGAGTTTTGTATTGAATCGGGATGCAATTTCTGTGTTTCATCGTCAATGTGATGGTCGAAGGGTTACAGTTACCCTGCTGTGGTGCATCGTAGTCTAACACTGATCCCCCAAGGAAGAGCCAAAGTACATACTCTTCTAAACCGTACACCGAAGGACAGAAATCGGAATTGCGAATTTTGTATTGAATCGGGATGCAATTTCTGTGTTTCATTGTCAATGTGATGGTCGAAGGGTTACAGTAAACCTGCTGTGGTGCATCGGAGTCTAACACTGGGCCCCCAGGGAAGAGCGAAAGTAAATACTCTTCTAAACCGTACACCTAAGGACAGAAATAGGAATTGCGAATTTTGTATGGAATCGGGATGCAGTTTCTGTGTTTCATCGTCAATGTGACAGTCGAAGGGATACAGTAAACCTGCTGTGGTGCATCGGAGTCTAACACTGGGCCCCCAGGGAAGAGCCAAAGTACACACTCTTCTTAGCTGTACTCTTGTGGACAGAAATCGGCATTGTGAATTTTGTATTAAATCGGGATGCAATTTCTGTGTTTCATCGTCAATGTGATGGTCGAAGGGTATCAGTAAACCTGCTGTGGTGCATCGTAGTCTAACACTGGGCCCCCAGGCAATAGCCAAAGTACATACTCTTCTAAACCGTACTCCTGTGGACAGAAATCGGCATTGCGAGTTTTGTATTGAATCGGGATTTAATTTCTGTGTTTCATCGTCAATGTGATGGTCGAAGGGTTACAGTAAACCTGCTGTGGTGCATCGTAGTCTAGCACTGGGCCCCCAGGGAAGAGCCAAAGTACATACTCTTCTAAACCGTACACCTAAGGACAGAAATAGGTATTGCGAATTTTGTATTGAATTGGGATGTAATTTCTGTGTTTCATCGTCAATGTGACGGTCCAAGGGATACAGTAAACCTGCTGTGGTGCATCGGAGTCTAACATTGAGCCCCCAAGGAAGAGCCAAAGTACATACTCTTTTAAACCGTACTCCTGTGGACAGAAATCGGCATTGCGAATTTTGTATTGAATCGGGATGCAATTCCTGTCTTTCATTGTCTATGTGATGGCCGAAGGGTTACAGTAAACCCGCTGTGGTGCATCGTAGTCTAACACTGGGCCCCCAGGTAAGAGCAAAAGTACATACTCTTCTAAACCGTATTCATTAGGACAGAAATCGGAATTGCGAATTTTGTATTGAATCGGGATGCAGGTTCTGTGTTTCATCGTCAATGTGATGGTCGAAGGGTAACAGTAAACCTGCTGTGGTGCATCGGAGTCTAACACTGGGCCCCTAGGGAATAGCCGAAGTACATACTCTTCTAAACCGTACTCCTGTGGACAGGAATCGGCATTGCGAGTTTTGTATTGAATCGGGATGCAATTTCTGTGTTTCATCGTCAATGTGATGGTCGAAGGGTTACAGTTACCCTGCTGTGGTGCATCGTAGTCTAACACTGATCCCCCAAGGAAGAGCCAAAGTACATACTCTTCTAAACCGTACACCGAAGGACAGAAATCGGAATTGCGAATTTTGTATTGAATCGGGATGCAATTTCTGTGTTTCATTGTCAATGTGATGGTCGAAGGGTTACAGTAAACCTGCTGTGGTGCATCGGAGTCTAACACTGGGCCCCCAGGGAAGAGCGAAAGTAAATACTCTTCTAAACCGTACACCTAAGGACAGAAATAGGAATTGCGAATTTTGTATGGAATCGGGATGCAGTTTCTGTGTTTCATCGTCAATGTGACAGTCGAAGGGATACAGTAAACCTGCTGTGGTGCATCGGAGTCTAACACTGGGCCCCCAGGGAAGAGCCAAAGTACACACTCTTCTTAGCTGTACTCTTGTGGACAGAAATCGGCATTGTGAATTTTGTATTAAATCGGGATGCAATTTCTGTGTTTCATCGTCAATGTGATGGTCGAAGGGTATCAGTAAACCTGCTGTGGTGCACCGTAGTCTAACACTGGGCCCCCAGGCAATAGCCAAAGTACATACTCTTCTAAACCGTACTCCTGTGGACAGAAATCGGCATTGCGAGTTTTGTATTGAATCGGGATTTAATTTCTGTGTTTCATCGTCAATGTGATGGTCGAAGGGTTACAGTAAACCTGCTGTGGTGCATCGTAGTCTAGCACTGGGCCCCCAGGGAAGAGCCAAAGTACATACCCTTCTAAACCGTACACCTAAGGACAGAAATAGGTATTGCGAATTTTGTATTGAATTGGGATGTAATTTCTGTGTTTCATCGTCAATGTGATGGTCGAAGGGTTACAGTAAACCTGCTGTGGTGCATCGTAGTCTAGCACTGGGCCCCCAGGTAAGAGCCAAAGTACATACTCTTCTAAACCGTACACCTAAGGACAGAAATAGGTATTGCGAATTTTGTATTGAATTGGGATGTAATTTCTGTGTTTCATCGTCAATGTGATGGTCGAAGGGATACAGTAAACCTGCTGTGGTGCATCGGAGTCTAACATTGAGCCCCCAAGGAAGAGCCAAAGTACATACTCTTTTAAACCGTGCTCCTGTGGACAGAAATCGGCATTGCGAATTTTGTATTGAATCGGGATGCAATTCCTGTCTTTCATTGTCGATGTGATGGCCGAAGGGATACAGTAAACCTGCTGTGGTGCATCTGAGTCTAACACTGGGCATCCAGGGAAGAGCCAAAGTACATACTCTTCTTAGCCGTACTCTTGTGGACAGAAATCTGCATTGTGTATTTTGTATTAAATCGGGATGCAATCTCTGTGTTTCATCGTCAATGTGATAGTCGAAGGGTAGCAGTAAACCTGCCATGGTGCATCGTAGTCTATCACTGGGCCCCTGGGGAATAGCCAAAGTACATACTCTTCTAAACCGTACTCCTGTGGACAGAAATCGGCATTGCGAGTTTTGTATTGAATCGGGATGCAATTTCTGTGTTTCACCGTCAATGTGATTGACGAAGGGTTACAGTGAACCTGCTGTGGTGCATCGTAGTCTAGCACTGGGCCCCCAGGGAAGAGCCAAAGCATATACTCTTCTAAACCGTACACCTAAGGACAGAAATCGGCATTCCGAATTTTGTATTGAATCGGGACGTAATTTCTGTGTTTCTTCGTCAATGTGATGGTCGAAGGGATACAGTAAACCTGCTGTGGTGCATCGGAGTCTAACATTGAGCCCCCAGGGAAAAGCCAAAGTACATACTCTTTTAAACCGTACTCCTGTGGACAGAAATCGGCATTGCTTATTTTGTATTGAATCGGGATGCAATTTCTGTGTTTCATCGTCAATGTGATGGTCGAAGGGTAACAGTAAACCTGCTGTGGTGCATCGTAGTCTAACACTGGGCCCCAAGGGAAGAGCCAAAGTACATCCTCTTCTAAACCGTACTCATTAGGACAGAAATCGGAATTGCGAATTTTGTATTTAATCGGGATGCTATTTCTGTGTTTCATCGTCAATGTGATGGTCGGAGGGTTACAGTAAACCTGCTGTGGTGCATCGGAGTCTAACACTGGGCCCCCAGGGAAGAGATAAAGTACATTCTCTTCTAAACCGTACTCTTCTGGACAGAAATCAGCATTGCGAATTTTGTATTGAATCGGGATGCAGGTTCTGTGTTTCATCGACAATGTAATGTCTGAAGGGTAACAGAAAACCTGCTGTGGTGCATCGTAGTCTAACACTGGGCCCCCAGGGAATAGCCAAAGTACATACTCTTCCAAACCGTACTCCTGTGGACAGAAATCGTCATTGCGAATTTTGTATTGAATCGGGATGCAATTTCTGTGTTTCATCGTCAACGTGATGGTCGAAGGGTTACAGTAAAGCTGCTGTGGTGCATCGGAGTCTAGCACTGGGCCCCCAGGGAAGAGCCAAAGTACATTCTCTTCTAAACCGTACTCTTCTGGACAGAAATCGGCATTGCGAATTTTGTATTGAATCGGGATGCAGGTTCTGTGTTTCATCGACAATGTGATGGTTGAAGGGTAATAGTAAACCTGCTGTGGTGCATCGCAGTCTAACACAGGGCCCCCAGGGAATAGCCAAAGTACATATTCTTCTAAACCGTACTCCTGTGGACAGAAATCGTCATTGCGAATTTTGTATTGAATCGGGATGCAATTTCTGTGTTTCATCGTCAATGTGATGGTCGAAGGGTTACAGTAAACCTGCTGTGGTGCATCGGCGTCTAACATTGAGCCCCCAGGGAAGAGCCAAAGTACATACTCTTTTAAACCGTACTCCTGTGGACAGAAATCGGCATTGCGAATTTTGTATTGAATCGGGATGCAATTTCTGTGTTTCATCGTCAATGTGATGATCGAAGGGTTACAGTAAACCTGGTGTGGTGCATCGTAGTCTAACACTGGGCCCCCAGGGAAGAGCCAAATTACAAACTCTTCTAAACCGTACTCCTGTGGACAGAAATCGGCATTGCGAATTTTGTATTAAATCGGGATGCAATTTCAGTGTTTCATCGTCAATGTGATGCTCGAAGGGTTACAGTAAACCAGCTGTGGTGGATCGGGGTCTAACACTGGGCCCCCAGGGAAGAGCCAAAGTACATACTCCTCTAAACCGTACTCTTCTGGACAGAAATCGGCATTGCGAAGTTTGTATTGAATCGGGATGGAATTTCAGTGTTTCATCGTCAATATGATCATCGAAGGGTTACAGTAAACCTGCTGTGGTGCGTCGGAGTCTAACACTCAGCCCCCTGGGAACAGCCAAAATACATACTCTTCTAAACCGTACTCCTGTGGACAGAAATCGGCATTTCGAATTTTGTATTGAATCGGGATGCAATTTCTGTGTTTCATCGTCAATGTGATGGTCGAAGGGTTACAGTAAACCTGCTGTGGTGCATCGTAGTCCAACACTGGGCCCCCAGGGAAGAGACAAGGTACATACTCTTCTAAACCGTACTCCTAAGGACAGAAATCGGAATTGCGAATTTTTTATTGAATTGGGTTGTAATTTCTGTGTTTTATCGTCTATGTGATGGTCGAATGGATACAGTAAACCTGCTGTGGTGCATCGGAGTCTAACCCTGGGCCCACAGGGAAAAGCCAAAGTACATACTCTTCTAAACCATACTCCTGTTGACAGAAATCGGCATTGCGAATTTTGTATTGAATCGGAATGCAATTTCTGTGTTTCATCGACAATGTGATGGTCAGAGGGTTACAATAAACCTGCTGTGGTGCATCGTAGTCTAACACTGTGCCCCCAGGGAAGAGCCAAAGTACATACTCTTCTAAACCGTACACCTAAGGACAGAAATCGGAATTGCGAATTTTGTATTGAATCAGGTTGCAATTACTGTGTTTCATCGTCAATTTGATGGTCGAAGTGTAACAGTAAACCTGCTGTGGTGCATCGGAGTCTAACACTGGGCCCCAGGGAAGAGCCAAAGTACATACTCTTCTAAACTGTACTCCTGTGGATAGAAATCGGCATTGCGAATTTTGTATTGAATCGGGATGCAATTTCTGTGTTTCATCGTCAATGTGATGGTCGAAGGATTACAGTAAACCTGCTATGGTGCATCGGAGTCTAACACTGGGCCCACAGGTAAGGGCCAAAGTATATACTCTTCTAAACCGTACTCCTGTGGACAGAAATCGAAATTGCGAATTTTGTTTTGAATCGGTATGCAATTTCTGTGTTTCATCGTCAATGTGACAGTCGAAGGGATACAGTAAACCTGCTGTGGTGCATCGGAGTCTAACACTGGGCCCCCAGGGAAGAGCCAAAGTACATACGCTTCTTAACCGTACTCTTGTGGACAGAAATCGGCATTGCGAGTTTTGTATTGAATCGGGATGCAATTTCTGTGTTTCATCGTCAATGTGATGGTCGAAGGGTTACAGTTAACCTGCTGTGGTGCATCGTAGTCTAACACTGATCCCCCAAGGAAGAGCCAAAGTACATACTCTTCTAAACCGTACACCGAAGGACAGAAATCGGAATTGCGAATTTTGTATTGAATCGGGATGCAATTTCTGTGTTTCATCGTCAATGTGATGGTCGAAGGGTTACAGTAAACCTGCTGTGGTGCATCGTAGTCTAACACTGATCCCCCAAGGAAGAGCCAAAGTACATACTATTCTAAACCGTACACCGAAGGACAGAAATCGGAATTGCGAATTTTGTATTGAATCGGGATGCAATTTCTGTGTTTCATCGTCAATGTGATGGTCGAAGGGTTACAGTAAACCTGCTGTGGTGCATCGGAGTCTAACACTGGGCCCCCAGGGAAGAGCGAAAGTACATACTCTTCTAAACCGTACACCTAAGGACAGAAATAGGAATTGCGAATTTTGTATGGAATCGGGATGCAGTTTCTGTGTTTCATCGTCAATGTGACAGTCGAAGGGATACAGTAAACCTGCTGTGGTGCATCGGAGTCTAACACTGGGCCCCCAGGGAAGAGCCAAAGTACATACTCTTCTAAACCGTACTCCTGTGGACAGAAATCGGCATTGCGAGTTTTGTATTGAATCGGGATTTAATTTATGTGTTTCATCGTCAATGTGATGGTCGGAGGGTTACAGTAAACCTGCTGTGGTGCATCGGAGTCTAACACTGGGCCCCCAGGGAAGAGATAAAGTACATTCTCTTCTAAACCGTACTCTTCTGGACAGAAATCAGCATTGCGAATTTTGTATTGAATCGGGAAGCAGGTTCTGTGTTTCATCGACAATGTAATGTCTGAAGGGTAACAGAAAACCTGCTGTGGTGCATCGTAGTCTAACACTGGGCCCCCAGGGAATAGCCAAAGTACATACTCTTCCAAACCGTACTCCTGTGGACAGAAATCGTCATTGCGAATTTTGTATTGAATCGGGATGCAATTTCTGTGTTTCATCGTCAACGTGATGGTCGAAGGGTTACAGTAAAGCTGCTGTGGTGCATCGGAGTCTAGCACTGGGCCCCCAGGGAAGAGCCAAAGTACATTCTCTTCTAAACCGTACTCTTCTGGACAGAAATCGGCATTGCGAATTTTGTATTGAATCGGGATGCAGGTTCTGTGTTTCATCGACAATGTGATGGTTGAAGGGTAATAGTAAACCTGCTGTGGTGCATCGTAGTGTAACACAGGGCCCTTAGGGAATAGCCAAAGAACATACTTTTCTAAATCGTACTCCTGTGAACAGTAATCGTCATTGCGAATTTTGTATTGAATCGGGATGCAATTTCTGTGTTTCATCGTCAATGTGATGGTCGAAGGGTTACAGTAAGCCTGGTGTGGTGCATCGTAGTCTAACACTGGGCCCCCAGGGAAGAGCCAAAGTACATTCTATTCTAAACCGTACACCTAAGGACAGAAATCGGAATTGCGAATTTTTTATTGAATCGGGATGCAATTTCTGTGTTTCATCGTCAATGTGATGGTCGAAGGGATACAGTAAACTTGCTGTGGTGCATCGGAGTCTAACACTGAGCCTCCAAGGAAGAGCCAAAGTACATACTCTTCTGAACCGTACTCCTGTGGAAAGAAATCGGCATTGCGAATTTTGTATTGAATCGGGATGCAATTTCTGTCTTTCATTGTCAATGTGATGGTCGAAGGGTTACAGTAAAACTGATGTGGTGCATCGGAGTCTAGCACTGGGCCCCCAGGGAAGAGTCAAAGTACATTCTCTTCTAAACGGTACTCTTCTGGACAGAAATCGGCATTGCGAATTTTGTATTGAATCGGGATGCAGGTTCTGTGTTTCATCGACAATGTGATGGTTGAAGGGTAATAGTAAACCTGCTGTGGTGCATCGTAGTCTAACACAGGTCCCCCAGGGAATAGCCAAAGTACATATTCTTCTAAACCGTACTCCTGTGGACAGAAATCGTCATTGCGAATTTTGTATTGAATCGGGATGCAATTTCTGTGTTTCATCGTCAATGTGATGGTCGAAGGGTTACAGTAAACCTGTTGTGGTACATCGGCGTCTAACATTGAGCCCCCAGGGAAGAGCCAAAGTACATACTCTTTTAAACCGTACTCCTGTGGACAGAAATCGGCATTGCGAATTTTGTATTGAATCGGGATGCAATTTCTGTGTTTCATCGTCAATGTGATGGTCGAAGGGTAACAGTAAACCTGCTGTGGTGCATCGGAGTTTAACACTCAGCCCCCAGGGAAGAGCAAAGTACATACTCTTCTAAACCGTATTCCTAAGGACAGAAATCGGAATTGCGAATTTTGTACTGAATCAGGATGCAATTTCTGTGTTTCATCGTCAATGAGATGGTCGAAGGGTTACAGTAAACCTGCTGTGGTGCATCGGAGTCTAACACTGGGATCCCAGGGAAGAGCCAAATTACATACTCTTCTATACCGTACACGTAAGAACAGAAATCGGCATTGTGAATTTTGTATTAAATCGGCATGCAATTTCTCTGTTTCATCGTCAATGTGACAGTCGAAGGGATACAGTAAACCTGCTGTGGTGCATCGGAGTCTAACACTGGGCCCCCAGGGAAGAGCCAAAGTACACACTCTTCTTAGCTGTACTCTTGTGGACAGAAATCGGCATTGTGAATTTTGTATTAAATCGGGATGCAATTTCTGTGTTTCATCGCCAATGTGATGGTCGAAGGGTATCAGTAAACCTGCTGTGGTGCATCGTAGTCTAACACTGGGCCCCCAGGCAATAGCCAAAGTACATATTCTTCTAAACCGTACTCCTGTGGACAGTAATCGGCATTGCGAGTTTTGTATTGAATCGGGATTTAGTTTCTGTGTTTCATCGTCAATGTGATGGTCGAAGGGTTACAGTAAACCTGCTGTGTGCATCGTAGTCTAGCACTGGGCCCCCAGGGAAGAGCCAAAGTACATACTCTTCTAAACCGTACACCTAAGGACAGAAATAGGTATTGCGAATTTTGTATTGAATTGGGATGTAATTGCTGTGTTTCATCGTCAATGTGACGGTCCAAGGGATACAGTAAACCTGCTGTGGTGCATCGGAGTCTAACATTGAGCCCCCAAGGAAGAGCCAAAGTACATACTCTTTTAAACCGTACTCCTGTGGACAGAAATCGGCATTGCGAATTTTGTATTGAATCGGGATGCAATTCCTGTCTTTCATTGTCGATGTGATGGCCGAAGGGTTACAGTAAACCCGCTGTGGTGCATCGTAGTCTAACACTGGGCCCCCAGGTAAGAGCAAAAGTACATACTCTTCTAAACCGTATTCATTAGGACAGAAATCGGAATTGCGAATTTTGTATTGAATCGGGATGCAGGTTCTGTGTTTCATCGACAATGTGATGGTTGAAGGGTAATAGTAAACCTGCTGTGGTGCATCGTAGTGTAACACAGGGCCCTTAGGGAATAGCCAAAGTACATACTCTTCTAAATCGTACTCCTGTGAACAGTAATCGTCATTGCGAATTTTGTATTGAATCGGGATGCAATTTCTGTGTTTCATCGTCAATGTGATGGTCGAAGGGTTACAGTAAGCCTGGTGTGGTGCATCGTAGTCTAACACTGGGCCCCCAGGGAAGAGCCAAAGTACATTCTATTCTAAACCGTACACCTAAGGACAGAAATCGGAATTGCGAATTTTGTATTGAATCGGGATGCAATTTCTGTGTTTCATCGTCAATGTGATGGTCGAAGGGTTACAGTATACCAGCTGTGGTGCGTCGGAGTCTAACCCTGGGCCCCCAGGGAAGAGCCAAATAACATACTCTTCTAAACCGTACTCTTCTGGACAGAAATAGGCATTGCGAATTTTGTATTGAATCGGGATGCAATTTCTGTGTTTCATCGTCAATGTCATGGTCGAAGGGTTACAGTAAACCTGCTGTGGTGCATCGTAGTCTAACACTGGGCCCCCAGGGAAGAGCCAAAGTACATACTCTTCTAAACCGTACTATTGTGGACGGAAATCGGCATTGTGTATTTTGTATTAAATCGGGATGCAATTTCTGTGTTTCATCGTCAATGTGATGGTCGAAGGGTAACAGTAAACCTGCTGTGGTGCATCGTAGTCTAACACTCGGCCCCAACGGAATAGCCAAAGTACATACTCTTCTAAACCGTACCCCTGTGGACAGAAATCGGCATTGCGAGTTTTGTATTGAATCGGGACGCAATTTCTGTGTTTCATCGTCAATGTGATGGTCGAATGGTTACAGTAAACCTGCTGTGGTGCATCGGAGTCTAACATTGAGCCCCCAGGGAAGACCCAAAGTACCTACTGTTTTAAACCGTACTCCTGTGGACAGAAATCGGCATTGCGAAATTTGTATTGAATCGGGATGCAATTTCTGTCTTTCATCGTCAATGTGATGGTCGAAGGGTTACAGTAATTTCGCTGTGGTGCATCGTAGTCTAACACTGGGCCCCCAGGTAAGAGCCGAAGTACATAATCTTCTAAACCGTATTCATTAGGACAGAAATCGGAATTGCGAATTTTGTATTTAATCGGGATGCAATTTCTGTGTTTCATCGTCAATGTGATCGTCGAAGGGTAACAGTAAACCTGCTGTGGTGCATCAGAGTCTATCACTGGGCACCCAGGGAATAGCCAAAGTACATACTCTTCTAAACCGTACTCCTGTGGACAGGAATCAGCATTGCGAGTTTTGTATTGAATCGGGATGCAATTTCTGTGTTTCATCGTCAATGTGATGGTCGAAGGTTTACAGTAAACCTGCTGTGGTGCATCGTAGTCTAACACTGGGCCCCCAGGGAGGAGCCAAAGTACATACTATTTTAAACCGTACACCTAAGGACAGAAATCGGAATTGCGAATTTTTTATTGAATCGGGATGCAATTTCTGTGTTTCATCGTCAATGTGATGGTCGAAGGGATACAGTAAACTTGCTGTGGTGCATCGGAGTCTAACACTGAGCCTCCAAGGAAGAGCCAAAGTACATACTCTTCTGAACCGTACTCCTGTGGAAAGAAATCGGCATTGCGAATTTTGTATTGAATCGGGATGCAATTTCTGTCTTTCATTGTCAATGTGATGGTCGAAGGGTTACAGTAAAGCTGCTGTGGTGCATCGGAGTCTAGCACTGGGCCCCCAGGGAAGAGTCAAAGTACATTCTCTTCTAAACCGTACTCTTCTGGACAGAAATCGGCATTGCGAATTTTGTATTGAATCGGGATGCAGGTTCTGTGTTTCATCGACAATGTGATGGTTGAAGGGTAATAGTAAACCTGCTGTGGTGCATCGTAGTCTAACACAGGTCCCCCAGGGAATAGCCAAAGTACATATTCTTCTAAACCGTACTCCTGTGGACAGAAATCGTCATTGCGAATTTTGTATTGAATCGGGATGCAATTTCTGTGTTTCATCGTCAATGTGATGGTCGAAGGGTTACAGTAAACCTGTTGTGGTACATCGGCGTCTAACATTGAGCCCCCAGGGAAGAGCCAAAGTACATACTCTTTTAAACCGTACTCCTGTGGACAGAAATCGGCATTGCGAATTTTGTATTGAATCGGGATGCAATTTCTGTGTTTCATCGTCAATGTGATGGTCGAAGGGTTACAGTAAACCTGGTGTGGTGCATCGTAGTCTAACACTGGGCCCCCAGGGAAGAGCCAAAGTACATAATCTTCTAAACCGTACTCTTCTGGACAGAAATCGGAATTGCGAATTTTGTATTGAATCGGGAAGCAATTTCTGTGTTTCATCGTCAATGTGATGGTCGAAGGGATACAGAAAACCTGCTGTGGTGCATCGGAGTCTAACACTGAGCCCCCAGGGAAGAGCCAAAGTACATACTCTTCTAAACCGTACTCTTCTGGACAGAAATCGGCATTGCGAATTTTGTATTGAATCGGGATGGAATTTCTGTGTTTCATCGTCAATATGATCATCGAAGGGTTACAGTAAACCTGCTGTGGTGCATCGGAGTCTAACACTCAGCCCCCAGGGAACAGCCAAAATACATACACTTCTAAACCATACTCCTGTGAACAGAAATAAGCATTCCGAATTTTGTATTGAATCGGGATGCAATTTCTGTGTTTCATCGTCAATGTGATGGTCGAAGGGTAACAGTAAACCTGCTGTGGTGCATCGGAGTTTAACACTCAGCCCCCAGGGAAGAGCAAAGTACATACTCTTCTAAACCGTATTCCTAAGGACAGAAATCGGAATTGCGAATTTTGTACTGAATCAGGATGCAATTTCTGTGTTTCATCGTCAATGTGATGGTCGAAGGGTTACAGTAAACCTGCTGTGGTGCATCGGAGTCTAACACTGGGATCCCAGGGAAGAGCCAAATTACATACTCTTCTATACCGTACACGTAAGAACAGAAATCGGCATTGTGAATTTTGTATTAAATCGGGATGCAATTTCTCTGTTTCATCGTCAATGTGACAGTCGAAGGGATACAGTAAACCTGCTGTGGTGCATCGGAGTCTAACACTGGGCCCCCAGGGAAGAGCCAAAGTACACACTCTTCTTAGCTGTACTCTTGTGGACAGAAATCGGCATTGTGAATTTTGTATTAAATCGGGATGCAATTTCTGTGTTTCATCGTCAATGTGATGGTCGAAGGGTATCAGTAAACCTGCTGTGGTGCATCGTAGTCTAACACTGGGCCCCCAGGCAATAGCCAAAGTACATACTCTTCTAAACCGTACTCCTGTGGACAGAAATCGGCATTGCGAGTTTTGTATTGAATCGGGATTTAATTTCTGTGTTTCATCGTCAATGTGATGGTCGAAGGGTTACAGTAAACCTGCTGTGGTGCATCGTAGTCTAGCAGTGGGCCCCCAGGGAAGAGCCAAAGTACATACTCTTCTAAACCGTACACCTAAGGACAGAAATAGGTATTGCGAATTTTGTATTGAATTGGGATGTAATTTCTGTGTTTCATCGTCAATGTGACGGTCCAAGGGATACAGTAAACCTGCTGTGGTGCATCGGAGTCTAACATTGAGCCCCCAAGGAAGAGCCAAAGTACATACTCTTTTAAACCGTACTCCTGTGGACAGAAATCGGCATTGCGAATTTTGTATTGAATCGGGATGCAATTCCTGTCTTTCATTGTCGATGTGATGGCCGAAGGGTTACAGTAAACCCGCTGTGGTGCATCGTAGTCAAACACTGGGCCCCCAGGTAAGAGCAAAAGTACATACTCTTCTAAACCGTATTCATTAGGACAGAAATCGGAATTGCGAATTTTGTATTGAATCGGGATGCAGGTTCTGTGTTTCATCGTCAATGTGATGGTCGAAGGGTAACAGTAAACCTGCTGTGGTGCATCGGAGTCTAACACTGGGCCCCTAGGGAATAGCCGAAGTACATACTCTTCTAAACCGTACTCCTGTGGACAGGAATCGGCATTGCGAGTTTTTTATTGAATCGGGATGCAATTTCTGTGTTTCATCGTCAATGTGATGGTCGAAGGGTTACAGTTACCCTGCTGTGGTGCATCGTAGTCTAACACTGATCCCCCAAGGAAGAGCCAAAGTACATACTCATCTAAACCGTACACCGAAGGACAGAAATCGGAATTGCGAATTTTGTATTGAATCGGGATGCAATTTCTGTGTTTCATTGTCAATGTGATGGTCGAAGGGTTACAGTAAACCTGCTGTGGTGCATCGGAGTCTAACACTGGGCCCCCAGGGAAGAGCGAAAGTACCTACTCTTCTAAACCGTACACCTAAGGACAGAAATAGGAATTGCGAATTTTGTATGGAATCGGGATGCAGTTTCTGTGTTTCATCGTCAATGTGACAGTCGAAGGGATACAGTAAACCTGCTGTGGTGCATCGGAGTCTAACACTGGGCCCCCAGGGAAGAGCCAAAGTACACACTCTCCTTAGCTGTACTCTTGTGGACAGAAATCGGCATTGTGAATTTAGTATTAAATCGGGATGCAATTTCTGTGTTTCATCGTCAATGTGATGGTCGAAGGGTATCAGTAAACCAGCTGTGGTGCACCGTAGTCTAACACTGGGCCCCCAGGCAATAGCCAAAGTACATACTCTTCTAAACCGTACTCCTGTGGACAGAAATCGGCATTGCGAGTTTTGTATTGAATCGGGATTTAATTTCTGTCTTTCATCGTCAATGTGATGGTCGAAGGGTTACAGTTAACCTGCTGTGGTGCATCGTAGTCTAGCACTGGGCCCCCAGGGAAGAGCCAAAGTACATACCCTTCTAAACCGTACACCTAAGGACAGAAATAGGTATTGCGAATTTTGTATTGAATTGGGATGTAATTTCTGTGTTTCATCGTCAATGTGATGGTCGAAGGGTTACAGTAAACCTGCTGTGGTGCATCGTAGTCTAGCACTGGGCCCCCAGGTAAGAGCCAAAGTACATACTCTTCTAAACCGTACACCTAAGGACAGAAATAGGTATTGCGAATTTTGTATTGAATTGGGATGTAATTTCTGTGTTTCATCGTCAATGTGATGGTCGAAGGGATACAGTAAACCTGCTGTGGTGCATCGGAGTCTAACATTGAGCCCCCAAGGAAGAGCCAAAGTACATACTCTTTTAAACCGTGCTCCTGTGGACAGAAATCGGCATTGCGAATTTTGTATTGAATCGGGATGCAATTCCTGTCTTTCATTGTCGATGTGATGGCCGAAGGGATACAGTAAACCTGCTGTGGTGCATCTGAGTCTAACACTGGGCACCCAGGGAAGAGCCAAAGTACATACTCTTCTTAGCCGTACTCTTGTGGACAGAAATCTGCATTGTGTATTTTGTATTAAATCGGGATGCAATCTCTGTGTTTCATCGTCAATGTGATAGTCGAAGGGTAGCAGTAAACCTGCCATGGTGCATCGTAGTCTAACACTGGGCCCCTGGGGAATAGCCAAAGTACATACTCTTCTAAACCGTACTCCTGTGGACAGAAATCGGCATTGCGAGTTTTGTATTGAATCGGGATGCAATTTCTGTGTTTCACCGTCAATGTGATTGTCGAAGGGTTACAGTGAACCTGCTGTGGTGCATCGTAGTCTAGCACTGGGCCCCCAGGGAAGAGCCAAAGCATATACTCTTCTAAACCGTACACCTAAGGACAGAAATCGGCATTCCGAATTTTGTATTGAATCGGGACGTAATTTCTGTGTTTCATCGTCAATGTGATGGTCGAAGGGATACAGTAAACCTGCTGTGGTGCATCGGAGTCTAACATTGAGCCCCCAGGGAAAAGACAAAGTACATACTCTTTTAAACCGTACTCCTGTGGACAGAAATCGGCATTGCTTATTTTGTATTGAATCGGGATGCAATTTCTGTGTTTCATCGTCAATGTGATGGGCGAAGGGTAACAGTTAACCTGCTGTGATGCATCGTAGTCTAACACTGGGCCCCAAGGGAAGAGCCAAAGTACATCCTCTTCTAAACCGTACTCATTAGGACAGAAATCGGAATTGCGAATTTTGTATTTAATCGGGATGCTATTTCTGTGTTTCATCGTCAATGTGATGGTCGGAGGGTTACAGTAAACCTGCTGTGGTGCATCGGAGTCTAACACTGGGCCCCCAGGGAAGAGATAAAGTACATTCTCTTCTAAACCGTACTCTTCTGGACAGAAATCAGCATTGCGAATTTTGTATTGAATCGGGATGCAGGTTCTGATTTTCATCGACAATGTAATGTTTGAAGGGTAACAGAAAACCTGCTGTGGTGCATCGTAGTCTAACACTGGGCCCCCAGGGAATAGCCAAAGTACATACTCTTCCAAACCGTACTCCTGTGGACAGAAATCGTCATTGCGAATTTTGTATTGAATCGGGATGCAATTTCTGTGTTTCATCGTCAACGTGATGGTCGAAGGGTTACAGTAAAGCTGCTGTGGTGCATCGGAGTCTAGCACTGGGCCCCCAGGGAAGAGCCAAAGTACATTCTCTTCTAAACCGTACTCTTCTGGACAGAAATCGGCATTGCGAATTTTGTATTGAATCGGGATGCAGGTTCTGTGTTTCATCGACAATGTGATGGTTGAAGGGTAATAGTAAACCTGCTGTGGTGCATCGTAGTCTAACACAGGGCCCCCAGGGAATAGCCAAAGTACATATTCTTCTAAACCGTACTCCTGTGGACAGAAATCGTCATTGCGAATTTTGTATTGAATCGGGATGCAATTTCTGTGTTTCATCGTCAATGTGATGGTCGAAGGGTTACAGTAAACCTGCTGTGGTGCATCGGCGTCTAACATTGAGCCCTCAGGGAAGAGCCAAAGTACATACTCTTTTAAACCGTACTCCTGTGGACAGAAATCGGCATTGCGAATTTTGTATTGAATCGGGATGCAATTTCTGTGTTTCATCGTCAATGTGATGATCGAAGGGTTACAGTAAACCTGGTGTGGTGCATCGTAGTCTAACACTGGGCCCCCAGGGAAGAGCCAAATTACATACTCTTCTAAACCGTACTCCTGTGGACAGAAATCGGCATTACGAATTTTGTATTGAATCGGGATGCAATTTCAGTGTTTCATCGTCAATGTGATGCTCGAAGGGTTACAGTAAACCAGCTGTGGTGGATCGGAGTCTAACACTGGGCCCCCAGGGAAGAGCCAAAGTACATACTCCTCTAAACCGTACTCTTCTGGACAGAAATCGGCATTGCGAAGTTTGTATTGAATCGGGATGGAATTTCAGTGTTTCATCGTCAATATGATCATCGAAGGGTTACAGTAAACCTGCTGTGGTGCGTCGGAGTCTAACACTCAGCCCCCAGGGAACAGCCAAAATACATACTCTTCTAAACCGTACTCCTGTGGACAGAAATCGGCATTTCGAATTTTGTATTGAATCGGGATGCAATTTCTGTGTTTCATCGTCAATGTGATGGTCGAAGGGTTACAGTAAACCTGCTGTGGTGCATCGTAGTCCAACACTGGGCCCCCAGGAAGAGCCAAGGTACATACTCTTCTAAACCGTACTCCTAAGGACAGAAATCGGAATTGCGAATTTTTTATTGAATTGGGTTGTAATTTCTGTGTTTTATCGTCTATGTGATGGTCGAATGGATACAGTAAACCTGCTGTGGTGCATCGGAGTCTAACCCTGGGCCTACAGGGAAAAGCCAAAGTACATACTCTTCTAAACCATACTCCTGTTGACAGAAATCGGCATTGCGAATTTTGTATTGAATCGGAATGCAATTTCTGTGTTTCATCGACAATGTGATGGTCAGAGGGTTACAATAAACCTGCTGTGGTGCATCGTAGTCTAACACTGTGCCCCCAGGGAAGAGCCAAAGTACATACTCTTCTAAACCGTACACCTAAGGACAGAAATCGGAATTGCGAATTTTGTATTGAATCAGGTTGCAATTACTGTGTTTCATCGTCAATTTGATGGTCGAAGTGTAACAGTAAACCTGCTGTGGTGCATCGGAGTCTAACACTGGGCCCCAGGGAAGAGCCAAAGTACATACTCTTCTAAACTGTACTCCTGTGGATAGAAATCGGCATTGCGAATTTTGTATTGAATCGGGATGCAATTTCTGTGTTTCATCGTGAATGTGATGGTCGAAGGATTACAGTAAACCTGCTATGGTGCATCGGAGTCTAACACTGGGCCCACAGGGAAGGGCCAAAGTATATACTCTTCTAAACCGTACTCCTGTGGACAGAAATCGAAATTGCGAATTTTGTTTTGAATCGGTATGCAATTTCTGTGTTTCATCGTCAATGTGACAGTCGAAGGGATACAGTAAACCTGCTGTGGTGCATCGGAGTCTAACACTGGGCCCCAAGGGAAGAGCCAAAGTACATACGCTTCTTAACCGTACTCTTGTGGACAGAAATCGGCATTGTGAATTTTGTATTAAATCGGGATGCAATTTCTTTGTTTCATCGTCAATGTGATGGTCGAAGGGTAACAGTAAACCTGCTGTGGTGCATCGGAGTCTAACACTGGGCCCCTAGGGAATAGCCGAAGTACATACTCTTCTAAACCGTACTCCTGTGGAGAGGAATCGGCATTGCGAGTTTTGTATTGAATCGGGATGCAATTTCTGTGTTTCATCGTCAATGTGATGGTCGAAGGGTTACAGTAAACCTGCTGTGGTGCATCGTAGTCTAACACTGATCCCCCAAGGAAGAGCCAAAGTACATACTCTTCTAAACCGTACACCGAAGGACAGAAATCGGAATTGCGAATTTTGTATTGAATCGGGATGCAATTTCTGTGTTTCATCGTCAATGTGATGGTCGAAGGGTTACAGTAAACCTGCTGTGGTGCATCGTAGTCTAACACTGATCCCCCAAGGAAGAGCCAAAGTACATACTCTTCTAAACCGTACACCGAAGGACAGAAATCGGAATTGCGAATTTTGTATTGAATCGGGATGCAATTTCTGTGTTTCATCGTCATAGTGATGGTCGAAGGGTTACAGTAAACCTGCTGTGGTGCATCGGAGTCTAACACTGGGCCCCCAGGGAAGAGCGAAAGTACATACTCTTCTAAACCGTACACCTAAGGACAGAAATAGGAATTGCGAATTTTGTATGGAATCGGGATGCAGTTTCTGTGTTTCATCGTCAATGTGACAGTCGAAGGGATACAGTAAACCTGCTGTGGTGCATCGGAGTCTAACACTGGGCCCCCAGGGAAGAGCCAAAGTACATACTCTTCTAAACCGTACTCCTGTGGACAGAAATCGGCATTGCGAGTTTTGTATTGAATCGGGATTTAATTTCTGTGTTTCATCGTCAATGTGATGGTCGAAGGGTTACAGTAAACCTGCTGTGGTGCATCGAAGTCTAGCACTGGGCCCCCAGGGAAGAGCCAAAGTACATACTCTTCTAAACCGTACACCTAAGGACAGAAATAGGTATTGCGAATTTTGTATTGAATTGGGATGTAATTTCTGTGTTTCATCGTCAATGTGATGGTCGAAGGGATACAGTAAACCTGCTGTGGTGCATCGGAGTCTAACATTGAGCCCCCAAGGAAGAGCCAAAGTACATACTCATTTAAACCGTACTCCTGTGGACAGAAATCGGCATTGCGAATTTTGTATTGAATCGGGATGCAATTCCTGTCTTTCATTGTCGATGTGATGGCCGAAGGGTTACAGTAAACCCGCTGTGGTGCATCGTAGTCTAACACTGGGCCCCCAGGTAAGAGCAAAAGTACATACTCTTCTAAACCGTATTCATTAGGACAGAAATCGGAATTGCGAATTTTGTATTGAATCGGGATGCAGGTTCTGTGTTTCATCGACAATGTGATGGTTGAAGGGTAATAGTAAACCTGCTGTGGTGCATCGTAGTGTAACACAGGGCCCTTAGGGAATAGCCAAAGTACATACTCTTCTAAATCGTACTCCTGTGAACAGTAATCGTCATTGCGAATTTTGTATTGAATCGGGATGCAATTTCTGTGTTTCATCGTCAATGTGATGGTCGAAGGGTTACAGTAAGCCTGGTGTGGTGCATCGTAGTCTAACACTGGGCCCCCAGGGAAGAGCCAAAGTACATTCTCTTCTAAACCGTACACCTAAGGACAGAAATCGGAATTGCGAATTTTGTATTGAATCGGGATGCAATTTCTGTGTTTCATCGTCAATGTGATGGTCGAAGGGTTACAGTAAACCAGCTGTGGTGCGTCGGAGTCTAACACTGGGCCCCCAGGGAAGAGCCAAATAACATACTCTTCTAAACCGTACTCTTCTGGACAGAAATCGGCATTGCGAATTTTGTATTGAATCGGGATGCAATTTCTGTGTTTCATCGTCAATGTCATGGTCGAAGGGTTACAGTAAACCTGCTGTGGTGCATCGTAGTCTAACACTGGGCCCCCAGGGAAGAGCCAAAGTACATACTCTTCTAAACCGTACTATTGTGGACGGAAATCGGCATTGTGTATTTTGTATTAAATCGGGATGCAATTTCTGTGTTTCATCGTCAATGTGATGGTCGATGGGTAACAGTAAACCTGCTGTGGTGCATCGTAGTCTAACACTCGGCCCCAACGGAATAGCCAAAGTACATACTCTTCTAAACCGTACTCCTGTGGACCGAAATCGGCATTGCGAGTTTTGTATTGAATCGGGATGCAATTTCTGTGTTTCATCGTCAATGTGATGGTCGAATGGTTACAGTAAACCTGCTGAGGTGCATCGGAGTCTAACATTGAGCCCCCAGGGAAGACCCAAAGTACATACTGTTTTAAACCGTACTCCTGTGGACAGAAATAGGCATTGCGAATTTTGTATTGAATCGGGATGCAAATTCTGTGTTTCATCGTCAATGTGATGGTCGAAGGGTTACAGTAAACCAGGTGTGGTGCATCGTAGTCTAACACTGGGCCCCCAGGGAAGAGCCAAAGTACATACTCTTCTAAACCGTACACCTAAGGACAGAAATCGGAATTGCGAATTTTGTATTGAATCAGGATGCAATTTCTGTGTTTCATCGTCAATGTGGTGGTCGATGGGATACAGTAAACCTGCTATGGTGCTTCGGAGTCTAACACTGAGCCCCCAGGGAAGAGCCAAAATACATACTCTTCAAAAGCGTACTCCTGTGGACAGAAAGCGGCATTGCGAATTTTGTATTGAATCGGGATGCAATTTCTGTGTTTCATCGTCAATGTTATGGTCGAAGGGTTACAGTAAACCAGCTGTGGTGCATCGGAGTCTAACACTGGGCCCCCAGGGAAGAGCCAAAGTACATACTCTTCTAAACCTTACTCTTCTGGCCAGAAATCGGCATTGCGAATTTTGTATTGAATCGGGATGCAATTTCTGTGTTTCATCGTCAATTTGATCGTCGAAGGGTTACAGTAAACCTGCTGTGGTGCATCGGAGTCTAACACTCAGCCCCCAGGGAACAGCCAAAATACATACACTTCTAAACCGTACTCCTGTGGACAGAAATCGGCATTGCGAATTTTGTATTGAATCGGGATGCAATTTCTGTGTTTCATCGTCAATGTGATGGTCGAAGGGTAACAGTAAACCTGCTGTGGTGCATCGTAGTCTAACACTGGCCCCCAGGGAATAGCCAAAGTACATACTCTTCTAAACCGTATTCCTGTGGACAGAAATCGGCATTGCGAATTTTGTATTGAATCGGGATGCAATTTCTGTGTTTCATCGTCAATGTGATGGTCGAAGGGTTACAGTAAACCTGCTGTGGTGCAACGTAGTCTAACACTCAGCCCCCAGGGAAGAGCCAAAGTACATACTCTTCTAAACCGTACACCTAAGGACAAAAATCGGAATTGCGAATTTTGTATTGAATCGGGATGCAATTTCTGTGTTTCATCGTCAATGTGATGGTCGAAGGCTAACAGTAAACCTGCTGTGGTGCATCGGAGTCTAACACTCAGCCCCCAGGGAAGAGCCAAAGTACATACTCTTCTAAGCCATATTCCTAAGGACAGAAATCGGAATTGCGAATTTTGTATTGAATCGGGATGCAATTTCTGTGTTTCATCGTCAATGTGATGGTCGAAGGGTAACAGTAAACCTGCTGTGGTGCATCGTATTCTAACACTGGCCCCCAGGGAATAGCCAAAGTACATACTCCTCTAAACCGTACTCCTGTGGACAGAAATCGGCATTGCGAATTTTGTATTGAATCGGGATGCAATTTCTGTGTTTCATCGTCAATGTGATGGTCGAAGGGTTACAGTAAACCTGCTGTGGTGCATCGTATTCTAACACTGGCCCCCAGGGAATAGCCAAAGTACATACTCCTCTAAACCGTACTCCTGTGGACAGAAATCGGCATTGCGAATTTTGTATTGAATCGGGATGCAATTTCTGTGTTTCATCGTCAATGTGATGGTCGAAGGGTTACAGTAAACCTGCTGTGGTGCAACGTAGTCTAACACTCAGCCCCCAGGGAAGAGCCAAAGTACATACTCTTCTAAACCGTACACCTAAGGACAGAAATCGGAATTGCGAATTTTGTATTGAATCGGGATGCAGTTTCTGTGTTTCATCGTCAATGTGATGGTCGAAGGGTAACAGTAAACCTGCTGTGGTGCATCGGAGTCTAACACTCAGCCCCCAGGGAATAGCCGAAGTACATACTCTTCTAAACCGTACTCCTGTGGACAGGAATCGGCATTGCGAATTTTGTATTGAATCGCGATGCAATTTCTGTGTTTCATCGTCAATGTGATGGTGGAAGGGTTACAGTAAACCTGCTGTGGTGCATCGTATTCTAACACTGGGCCCCCAGGGAAGAGCTAAAGTACATACTCTTCTAAACCGTACACCTAAGGACAGAAATCGGAATTGCGAATTTTGTATTGAATCGGGATGCAATTTCTGTGTTTCATCGTCAATGTGATGGTCGAAGGGATACAGTAACCAGCTGTGGTGCATCGGAGTCTAACACTGGGCCCCCAGAGAAGAGCCAAAGTACATACGCTTCTTAACCGTACTCCTGTGGACAGAAATCGGCATTGCGAATTTTGTATTAAATCGGGATGCAATTTCTGTGTTTCATCGTCAATGTGATGGTCGAAGGGTAACAGTAAACCTGCTGTGGTGCATCGTAGTCTAACACTGGGCCCCCAGGGAAGAGCCAAAGTACATACGCTTCTTAACCGTACTCTTGTGGACAGAAATCGGCATTGTGAATTTTGTATTAATTCGGGATGCAATTTCTGTGTTTCATCGTCAATGTGATGGTCGAAGGGTAACAGTAAACCTGCTGTGGTGCATCGGAGTCTAACACTGGGCCCCTAGGGAATAGCCGAAGTACAGACTCTTCTAAACCGTACTCCTGTGGACAGGAATCGGCATTGCGAGTTTTGTATTGAATCGGGATGCAATTTCTGTGTTTCATCGTCAATGTGATGGTCGAAGGGTTACAGTAAACCTGCTGTGGTGTATCGTTGTCTAACACTGATCCCCCAGGGAAGAGCCAAAGTACATACTCTTCTAAACCGTACACCGAAGGACAGAAATCGGAATTGCGAATTTTGTATTGAATCGGGATGCAATTTCTGTGTTTCATCGTCAATGTGATGGTCGAAGGGTTACAGAAAAACCTGCTGTGGTGCATCGTAGTCTAACACTAGGCCCCCAGGAAAGAGCCAAAGTACATACTCTTCTAAACCGTACACCTAAGGACAGAAATCGGAATTGCCAATTTTGTACTGAATCGGGAGGCAATTTCTGTGTTTCATCGTCGATGTGATGGTCGAAGGGATACAGTAAACCAGCTGTGGTGCATCGGAGTCTAACACTGGGCCCCCAGGGAAGAGCCAAAGTACATATTCTTCTTAGCCGGACTCTTGTGGACGGAAATCGGCATTGTGAATTTTCTATTAAATCGGGATGCAATTTCTGTGTTTCATCGTCAATGTGATGGTCGAAGGGTAACACTAAACCTGCTGTGGTGCATCGGAGTCTAACACTGGGCCCCCAGGGAATAGCCGAAGTACATACTCTTCTAAACCGTACTCCTGTGGACAGGAATCGGCATTGCGAATTTTGTATTGAATCGGGATGCAATTTCTGTGTTTCATCGTCAATGTGATGGTGGAAGGGTTACAGTAAACCTGCTGTGGTGCATCGTATTCTAACACTGGGCCCCCAGGGAAGAGCTAAAGTACATACTCTTCTAAACCGTACACCTAAGGACAAAAATCGGAATTGCGAATTTTGTATATAATCGGGATGCAATTTCTGTGTTTCATCGTCAATGTGATGGTCGAAGGGATACAGTAAACCTGCTGTGGTGCATCCGAGTCTAACATTGAGCCCCCAAGGAAGAGCCAAAGTACATACTCTTTTAAACCGTACTCCTGTGGACAGAAATCGGCATTGCGAATCTTGTATTGAATCGGGATGCAATTTCTGTGTTTCATCGTCAATGTGATGGTCGAAGGGATACAGTAAACCAGCTGTGGTGCATCGGAGTCTAACACTGGGCCCCCAGAGAAGAGCCAAAGTACATACGCTTCTTAACCGTACTCTTGTGGACAGAAATCGGCATTGTGAATTTTGTATTAAATCGGGATGCAATTTCTGTGTTTCATCGTCAATGTGATGGTCGAAGGGTAAGAGTAAACCTGCTGTTGTGCATCGGAGTCTAACACTGGGCCCCAAGGGAATAGCCGAAGTACATACTCTTCTAAACCGCACTCCTGTGGACAGGAATCGGCATTGCGAGTTTTGTATTGAATCGGGATGCAATTTCTGTCATTCATCGTCAATGTGATGGTCGAAGGGTTACAGTAAACCTGCTGTGGTGCATCGTAGTCTAACACTGATCCCCCAGGGAAGAGCCAAAGTACATACTCTTCTAAACCGTACACCGAAGGACAGAAATCGGAATTGCGAATTTTGTATTGAATCGGGATGCAATTTCTGTGTTTCATCGTCAATGTGATGGTCGAAGGGTTACAGTAAACCTGGTGTGGTGCATCGGAGTCTAACACTGGGCCGCCAGGGAAGAGCGAAAGTACATACTCTTCTAAACCGTACACCTAAGGACAGAAATAGGAATTGCGAATTTTGTATGGAATCGGGATGCAATTTCTGTGTTTCATCGTCAATGTGACAGTCGAAGGGATACAGTAAACCTGCTGTGGTGCATCGGAGTCTAACACTGGGCCCCCAGGGAAGAGCCAAAGTACACACTCTTCTTAGCTGTACTATTGTGGACAGAAATCGGCATTGCGAATTTTGTATTAAATCGGGATGCAATTTCTGTGTTTCATCGTCAATGTGATGGTCGAAGGGTAACAGTAAACCTGCTGTGGTGCATCGTAGTCTAACACTGGGCCCCCAGGGAATAGCCACAGTACATACTCTTCTAAACCGTACTCCTGTGGACAGAAATCGGAATTGCGAGTTTTGTATTGAATCTGGATGCGATTTCTGTGTTTCATCGTCAATGTGATGATCGAAGGGTTACAGTAAACCTGCTGTGGTGCATCGTAGTCTAGCACTGGGCCCCCAGGGAAGAGCCAAAGTACATACTCTTCTAAACCGTACACCTAAGGACAGAAATAGGTATTGCGAATTTTGTATTGAATTGGGATGTAATTTCTGTGTTTCATCGTCAATGTGATGGTCGAAGGGATACAGTAAACCTGGTGTGTTGCATCGTAGTCTAGCACTGGGCCCCCAGGGAAGAGCCAAAGTACATACTCTTCTAAACCGTACTCCTGTGGACAAAAATCGGGATTTCGAATTTTGTATTGAATCGGGATGCAATTTCTGTGTTTCATCGTCAATGTGATGGTGGAAGGGTTACAGTAAACCTGCTGTGGTGCATCGTATTCTAACACTGGGCCCCCAGGGATGAGCTAAAGTACATACCCTTCTAAACCGTACACCTAAGGACAAAAATCGGAATTGCGAATTTTGTATATAATCGGGATGCAATTTCTGTGTTTCATCGTCAATGTGATGGTCGATGGGATACAGTAAACCTGCTGTGGTGCATCGGAGTCTAACATTGAGCCCCCAAGGAAGAGCCAAAGTACATACTCTTTTAAACCGTACACCGAAGGACAGAAATCGGAATTGCGAATTTTGTATTGAATCGGGATGCAATTTCTGTGTTTCATCGTCAATGTGATGGTCGAAGGGTAACAGTAAACCTGCTGTGGTGCATCGTAGTCTAACACTGGGCCCCCAGGGAATAGCCACAGTACATACTCTTCTAAACCGTACTCCTGTGGACAGAAATCGGAATTGCGAGTTTTGTATTGAATCGGGATGCGATTTCTGTGTTTCATCGTCAATGTGATGGTCTAAGGGTTACAGTAAACCTGCTGTGGTGCATCGTAGTCTAGCACTGGGCCCCCAGGGAAGAGCCAAAGTACATACTCTTCTAAACCGTACACCTAAGGACAGAAATAGGTATTGCGAATTTTGTATTGAATTGGGATGTAATTTCTGTGTTTCATCGTCAATGTGATGGTCGAAGGGATACAGTAAACCTGGTGTGTTGCATCGTAGTCTAGCACTGGGCCCCCAGGGAAGAGCCAAAGTACATACTCTTTTAAACCGTACTCCTGTGGGCAGAAATCGTCATTGCGAATTTTGTATTGAATCGGGATGCAATTTCTGTCTTTCATTGTCGATGTGATGGCCGAAGTGTTACAGTAAACCCGATGTGGTGCATCGTAGTCTAACACCTGGCCCCCAGGTAAGAGCAAAAGTACATACTCTTCTAAACCGTATTCATTAGGACAGAAATCGGAATTGCGAATTTTGTATTGAATCGGGATGCAGGTTCTATGTTTCATCGACAATGTGATGGTTGAAGGGTAATAGTAAACCTGCTGTGGTGCATCGTAGTGTAACACAGGGCCCCCAGGGTATAGCCAAAGTACATACTCTTCTAAATCGTACTCCTGTGAACAGAAATCGTCATTGCGAATTTTGTATTGAATCGGGATACAATTTCTGTGTTTCATCGTCAATGTGATGGTCGAAGGGTTACAGTAAGCCTGGTGTGGTGCATCGTAGTCTAACACTGGGCCCCCAGGGAAGAGCCAAAGTACATTCTATTTTAAACCGTACACCTAAGGACAGAAATCGGAATAGCGAATTTTGTATTGAATCGGGATGCAATTTCTGTGTTTCATCGTCAATGTGATGGTCGAAGGGATACAGTAAACCTGCTGTGGTGCATCGGAGTCGAACACTGAGCCCCCAGGGAAGAGCCAAAGTACATACTCTTCTAAACCGTACTCCTGTTGACAAAAATCGGCATTTCGAATTTTGTATTGAATCGGGATGCAATTTCTGTGTTTCATCGTCAATGTGATGGTCGAAGGGTTACAGTAAACCAGCTGTGGTGCGTCGGAGTCTAACACTGGGCCCCCAGGGAAGAGCCAAATTACATAATCTTCTAAACCGTACTCTTCTGGACAGAAATCGGCATTGCGAATTTTGTATTGAATCGGGATGCAATATCTGTGTTTCATCGTCAATGTGATGGTCGAAGGGTTACAGTAAACCTGCTGTGGTGCATCGTAGTCTAACACTGGGCCCCCAGGGAAGAGCCAAAGTACAAACTCTTCTAAACCGTACACCTAAGGACAGAAATCGGAATTGCGAATGTTGTATTAATTCGAGATGCAATTTCTGTGTTTCATCGTCAATGTGGTGGTCGAAGGGATACAGTAAACCTGCTGTGGGGCATCGGAGTCTAACACTGGGCTCCCAGGGAAGAGCCACAGTACATACTCTTCTTAGCCGTACTCTTGTGGACGGAAATCGGCATTGTGTATTTTGTATTAAATCGGGATGCAATTTCTGTGTTTCATCGTCAATGTGATGGTCGAAGGGTAACAGTAAACCTGCTGTGGTGCATCGGAGTCTAACATTGAGCCCCCAGGGAAGATCCAAAGTACATACTCTTTTAAACCGTACTCCTGTGGACAGAAATAGGCATTGCGAATTTTGTATTGAATCGGGATGCAATTTCTGTGTTTCATCGTCAATGTGATGGTCGAAGGGTAACAGTAAACCTGCTTTGGTGCATCAGAGTCTAACACTGGGCCCCCAGGGAATAGCCGAAGTACATACTCTTCTAAACCGTACTCCTGTGGACAGGAATCAGCATCGCGAGTTTTGTATTGAATCGGGATGCAATTTCTGTGTTTCATCGTCAATGTGATGGTCGAAGGGTTACAGTAAACCTGCTGTGGTGCATCGTAGTCTAACACTGGGCGCCCAGGTATTAGCCAAAGTACATACTTTTTTAAACCGTACACCTAAGGACAGAAATCGGAATGCGAATTTTTTATTGAATCGGGATGCAATTTCTGTGTTTCATCGTCAATGTGATGGTCGAAGGGATACAGTAAACTTGCTGTGGTGCATCGGAGTGTAACACTGAGCCTCCAAGGAAGAGCCAAAGTACATACTCTTCTAAACCGTACTCCTGTAGACAGAAATCGGCATTGCGAATTTTGTATTGAATCGGGATGCAAATTCTGTCTTTCATCGTCAATGTGATGGTCGACGGGTTACAGTAAAGGTGCTGTGGTGCATCGGAGTCTAGCACTGGGTCCCCAGGGAAGAGCCAAAGTACATACTCTTCTAAACCGTACTCTTCTGAACAGAAATCGGCATTGCGAATTTTGTATTGAATCGGGATGCAGGTTCTGTGTTTCATCGACAATGTGATGGTTGAAGGGTAATAGTAAACCTGCTGTGGTTCATAGTAGTCTAACACAGGGCCCCCAGGGAATAGCCAAAGTACATATTCTTCTAAACCGTACTCCTGTGGACAGAAATCGTCATTGCGAATTTTGTATTGAATCGGGATGCAATTTCTGTGTTTCATCGTCAATGTGATGGTCGAAGGGTTACAGTAAACCTGCTGTGGTGCATCGGAGTCCAACACTGAGCCCCCAGGGAAGAGCCAAAGTACATACTCTTCTAAACCGTACTCCTGTGGACAGAGAGCGGCATTGCGAATTTTGTATTGAATCGGGATGGAATTTCTGTGTTTTATCGTCAATATGATCATCGAAGGGTTACAGTAAACCTGCTGTGGTGCATCGGAGTCTAACACTCAGCCCCCAGGGAACAGCCAAAATACATACTCTTCTAAACCGTATACCTGTGGACAGAAATCGGCATTTCGAATTTTGTGTTGAATCGGGATGCAATATCTGTGTTTCATCGTCAATGTGATGGTCGACGGGTTACAGTAAAGCTGCTGTGGTGCATCGGAGTCTAGCACTGGGCCCCAAGGGAATAGCCGAAGTAC
Organism: Schistocerca cancellata; assembly: GCF_023864275.1. Taxonomy (NCBI): domain Eukaryota; kingdom Metazoa; phylum Arthropoda; class Insecta; order Orthoptera; family Acrididae; genus Schistocerca; species Schistocerca cancellata. The sequence continues at coordinate 57,663,256 of NC_064629.1, read as the reverse complement.
ATACTCTTCTAAACCGCACTCCTGTGGACAGGAATCGGCATTGCGAGTTTTGTATTGAATCGGGATGCAATTTCTGTCTTTCATCGTCAATGTGATGGTCGAAGGGTTACAGTAAACCTGCTGTGGTGCATCGTAGTCTAACACTGATCCCCCAGGGAAGAGCCAAAGTACATACTCTTCTAAACCGTACACCGAAGGACAGAAATCGGAATTGCGAATTTTGTATTGAATCGGGATGCAATTTCTGTGTTTCATCGTCAATGTGATGGTCGAAGGGTTACAGTAAACCTGGTGTGGTGCATCGGAGTCTAACACTGGGCCGCCAGGGAAGAGCGAAAGTACATACTCTTCTAAACCGTACACCTAAGGACAGAAATAGGAATTGCGAATTTTGTATGGAATCGGGATGCAATTTCTGTGTTTCATCGTCAATGTGACAGTCGAAGGGATACAGTAAACCTGCTGTGGTGCATCGGAGTCTAACACTGGGCCCCCAGGGAAGAGCCAAAGTACACACTCTTCTTAGCTGTACTATTGTGGACAGAAATCGGCATTGCGAATTTTGTATTAAATCGGGATGCGATTTCTGTGTTTCATCGTCAATGTGATGGTCGAAGGGTTACAGTAAACCTGCTGTGGTGCATCGTAGTCTAGCACTGGGCCCCCAGGCAATAGCCAAAGTACATACTCTTCTAAACCGTACACCTAAGGACAGAAATAGGTATTGCGAGTTTTGTATTGAATTGGGATGTAATTTCTGTGTTTCATCGTCAATGTGATGGTCGAAGGGATACAGTAAACCTGCTGTGGTGCATCGTAGTCTAGCACTGGGCCCCCAGGGAAGAGCCAAAGTACATACTCTTCTAAACCGTACACCTAAGGACAGAAATAGGTATTGCGAATTTTGTATTGAATTGGGATGTAATTTCTGTGTTTCATCGTCAATGTGATGGTCGAAGGGATACAGTAAACCTGGTGTGTTGCATCGTAGTCTAGCACTGGGCCCCCAGGGAAGAGCCAAAGTACATACTCTTTTAAACCGTACTCCAGTGGGCAGAAATCGTCATTGCGAATTTTGTATTGAATCGGGATGCAATTTCTGTCTTTCATTGTCGATGTGATGGCCGAAGTGTTACAGTAAACCCGATGTGGTGCATCGTAGTCTAACACCTGGCCCCCAGGTAAGAGCAAAAGTACATACTCTTCTAAACCGTATTCATTAGGACAGAAATCGGAATTGCGAATTTTGTATTGAATCGGGATGCAGGTTCTGTGTTTCATCGACAATGTGATGGTTGAAGGGTAATAGTAAACCTGCTGTGGTGCATCGTAGTGTAACACAGGGCCCCCAGGGAATAGCCAAAGTACATACTCTTCTAAATCGTACTCCTGTGAACAGAAATCGTCATTGCGAATTTTGTATTGAATCGGGATAGAATTTCTGTGTTTCATCGTCAATGTGATGGTCGAAGGGTTACAGTAAGCCTGGTGTGGTGCATCGTAGTCTAACACTGGGCCCCCAGGGAAGAGCCAAAGTATATTCTATTTTAAACCGTACACCTAAGGACAGAAATCGGAATAGCGAATTTTGTATTGAATCGTGATGCAATTTCTGTGTTTCATCGTCAATGTGATGGTCGAAGGGATACAGTAAACCTGCTGTGGTGCATCGGAGTCGAACACTGAGCCCCCAGGGAAGAGCCAAAGTACATACTCTTCTAAACCGTACTCGTGTGGACAAAAATCGGCATTTCGAATTTTGTATTGAATCGGGATGCAATTTCTGTGTTTCATCGTCAATGTGATGGTCGAAGGGTTACAGTAAACCAGCTGTGGTGCGTCGGAGTCTAACCCTGGGCCCCCAGGGAAGAGCCAAATTACATAATCTTCTAAACCGTACTCTTCTGGACAGAAATCGGCATTGCGAATTTTGTATTGAATCGGGATGCAATTTCTGTGTTTCATCGTCAATGTGATGGTCGAAGGGTTACAGTAAACCTGCTGTGGTGCATCGTAGTCTAACACTGGGCCCCCAGGGAAGAGCCAAAGTACAAACTCTTCTAAACCGTACACCTAAGGACAGAAATCGGAATTGCGAATGTTGTATTAATTCGAGATGCAATTTCTGTGTTTCATCGTCAATGTGATGGTCGAAGGGATACAGTAAACCTGCTGTGGGGCATCGGAGTCTAACACTGGGCCCCCAGGGAAGAGCCAAAGTACATACTCTTCTTAGCCGTACTCTTGTGGACGGAAATCGGCATTGTGTATTTTGTATTAAATCGGGATGCAATTTCTGTGTTTCATCGTCAATGTGATGGTCGAAGGGTAACAGTAAACCTGCTGTGGTGCATCGGAGTCTAACATTGAGCCCCCAGGGAAGATCCAAAGTACATAATCTTTTAAACCGTACTCCTGTGGACAGAAATAGGCATTGCGAATTTTGTATTGAATCGGGATGCAATTTCTGTGTTTCATCGTCAATGTGATCGTCGAAGGGTTACAGTAAACCTGCTGTGGTGCATCGTAGTCTAACACTGGGCCCCCAGGGAAGAGCCAAAGTACATACTCTTCTAAACCGTACACCTAAGGACAGAAATCGGAATTGCGAATTTTGTATTTAATCGGGATGCAATTTCTGTGTTTCATCATCAATGTGATGGTCGAAGGGATACAGTAAACCTGCTGTGGTGCATCGGAGTGTAACACTGAGCCCCCAGAAAAGAGCCAAAATACATACTCTTCTAAAGCGTTCTCCTGTGGACAGAAAGCGGCATTGCGAATTTTGTATTGAATCGGGATGCAATTTCTGTGTTTCATCGTCAATGTGATGGTCGAAGGGTTACAGTAAACCAGCTGTGGTGCATCGGAGTCTAACACTGGGCCCCCAGGGAAGAGCCAAAGTACATACTCTTCTAAACCGTACACCTAAGGACAGAAATCGGAATTGCGAATTTTGTATTGAATCGGGATGCAATTTCTGTGTTTCATCGTCAATATGATCGTCGAAGGGTTACAGTAAACCTTCTGTGGTGCATCGGAGTCTAACACTCAGCCCCCAGGGAACAGCCAAAATACATACACTTCTAAACCGTACTCCTGTGGACAGAAATCGGCATTGCGAATTTTGTATTGAATCGGGATGCAATTTCTGTGTTTCATCGTCAATGTGATGGTCGAAGGGTAACAGTAAACCTGCTGTGGTGCATCGTAGTCTAACACTGGCCCCCAGGGAAGAGCCAAAGTACATACTCTTCTTAGCCGTACTCTTGTGGACGGAAATCGGCATTGTGTATTTTGTATTAAATCGGGATGCAATTTCTGTGTTTCATCGTCAATGTGATGGTCGAAGGGTAACAGTAAACCTGCTGTGGTGCATCGGAGTGTAACACTGGGCCCGCAGGGAATAGCCGAAGTACATACTCTTCTAAACCGTACTCCTGTGGACTGGAATCAGCATTGCGAGTTTTGTATTGAATCGGGATGCAATTTCTGTGTTTCATCGTCAATGTGATGGTCGAAGGGATACAGTAAACCTGCAGTGGTGCATCGGAGTCTAACACTGAGCCCCCAGGGAAGAGCCAAAGTACATACTCTTCTAAAGCGTACTCCTGTGGACAGAAAGCGGCATTGCGAATTTTGTATTGAATCGGGATGCAATTTCTGTGTTTCATCGTCAATGTTATGGTCGAAGGGTTACAGTAAACCAGCTGTGGTGCATCGGAGTCTAACACTGGGCCCCCAGGGAAGAGCCAAAGTACATACTCTTCTACACCTTACTCTTCTGGCCAGAAATCGGCATTGCGAATTTTGTATTGAATCGGGATGCAATTTCTGTGTTTTATCGTCAATGTGATGGCCGAAGGGTTACAGTAAACCTGCTGTGGTGCATCGTAGTCCAACACTGGGCCCACAGGGAAGAGCCAAGTTACATACTCTTCTAAACCGTACTCCTAAGGACAGAAATCGGAATTGCGAATTTTTTATTGAATCGGGATGCAATTTCTGTGTTTGATCGTCTATGTGATGGTCGAATGGATACCGTAAACCTGCTGTGGTGCATCGGAGTCTAACCCTGGGCCCCCAGGGAAGAGCCAAAGTACATATTCTTTTAAACCGTACTCTTTTGGACTGAAATCGGCATTGCGAATTTTGTATTGAATCGGGATGCAATTTCTGTGTTTCATCGTCAATATGATCGTCGAAGGGTTACAGTAAACCTGCTGTGGTGCATCGGAGTCTAACACTCAGCCCCCAGGGAGCAGCCAAAGAACATACACTTCTAAACCGTACTCCTGTGGACAGAAATAAGCATTCCGAATTTTGTATTGAATCGGGATGCAATTTCTGTGTTTCATCGTCAATGTGATGGTCGAAGGGTAACAGTAAACCTGCTGTGGTGCATCGGAGTCTAACACTCAGCCCCCAGGGAAGAGCAAAGTACATACTCTTCTAAACCGTATTCCTAAGGACAGAAATCGGAATTGCGAATTTTGTACTGAATCGGGATGCAATTTCTGTGTTTCATCGTCAATGTGATGGTCGAAGGGTAACAGTAAACCTGCTGTGGTGCATCGGAGTCTAACACTGGGCCCCCAGGGAATATCCAAAGTACATACTCTTCTAAACCGTATTCCTGTGGACAGAAATCGGCATTGCGAGTTTTGTATTGAATCGGGATGCAATTTCTGTGTTTCATCGTCAATGTGATGGTCGAAGGGTTACAGTAAACTTGCTGTGGTGCATCGTAGTCTAGCACTGGCCCCCAGGGAAGAGCCAAAGTACATTCTCTTCTAAACCGTACACCTAAGGACAGAAATAGGAATTGCGAATTTTGTATTGAATCGGGATGTAATTTCTGTGTTTCATTGTCAATGTGATGGTCGAAGTGATACAGTAAATTTGCTGTGGTGCATCGGAGTCTAACATTGAGCCCACAAGGAAGAGCCTAAGTACATACTCTTTTAAACCGTACTCCTGTGGACAGAAATCGGCATTGCGAAATTGGTATTGAATCGGGATGCAATATCTGTCTTTCATCGTCAATGTGATGGTCGAAGGGTTACAGTAATCCCGCTGTGGTGCATCGTAGTCTAACACTGGGCCCCCAGGTATTAGCAAAAGTACATACTTTTTTAAACCGTACACCTAAGGACAGAAATCGGAATGCGAATTTTTTATTGAATCGGGATGCAATTTCTGTGTTTCATCGTCAATGTGATGGTCGAAGGGAAACAGTAAACCTGCTTTGGTGCATCAGAGTCTAACACTGGGCCCCCAGGGAATAGCCGAAGTACATACTCTTCTAAACCGTACTCCTGTGGACAGGAATCAGCATCGCGAGTTTTGTATTGAATCGGGATGCAATTTCTGTGTTTCATCGTCAATGTGATGGTCGAAGGGTTACAGTAAACCTGCTGTGGTGCATCGTAGTCTAACACTGGGCCCCCAGGTATTAGCCAAAGTACATACTTTTTTAAACCGTACACCTAAGGACAGAAATCGGAATGCGAATTTTTTATTGAATCGGGATGCAATTTCTGTGTTTCATCGTCAATGTGATGGTCGAAGGGATACAGTAAACTTGCTGTGGTGCATCGGAGTGTAACACTGAGCCTCCAAGGAAGAGCCAAAGTACATACTCTTCTAAACCGTACTCCTGTAGACAGAAATCGGCATTGCGAATTTTGTATTGAATCGGGATGCAAATTCTGTCTTTCATCGTCAATGTGATGGTCGACGGGTTACAGTAAAGCTGCTGTGGTGCATCGGAGTCTAGCACTGGGCCCCCAGGGAAGAGCCAAAGTACATACTCTTCTAAACCGTACTCTTCTGAACAGAAATCGGCATTGCGAATTTTGTATTGAATCGGGATGCAGGTTCTGTGTTTCATCGACAATGTGATGGTTGAAGGGTAATAGTAAACCTGCTGTGGTTCATAGTAGTCTAACACAGGGCCCCCAGGGAATAGCCAAAGTACATATTCTTCTAAACCGTACTCCTGTGGACAGAAATCGTCATTGCGAATTTTGTATTGAATCGGGATGCAATTTCTGTGTTTCATCGTCAATGTGATGGTCGAAGGGTTACAGTAAACCTGCTGTGGTGCATCGGAGTCCAACACTGAGCCCCCAGGGAAGAGCCAAAGTACATACTCTTCTAAACCGTACTCCTGTGGAAAGAAAGCGGCAATGCGAATTTTGTATTGAATCGGGATGGAATTTCTGTGTTTTATCGTCAATATGATCATCGAAGGGTTACAGTAAACCTGCTGTGGTGCATCGGAGTCTAACACTCAGCCCCCAGGGAACAGCCAAAATACATACTCTTCTAAACCGTATACCTGTGGACAGAAATCGGCATTTCGAATTTTGTGTTGAATCGGGATGCAATATCTGTGTTTCATCGTCAATGTGATGGTCGAAGGGTAACAGTAAACCTGCTGTGGTGCATCGGAGTCTAACACTAAGCCCCCAGGGAAGAGCAAAGTACATACTCTTCTAAACCGTATTCCTAAGAACAGAAATCGGAATTGCGAAATTTGTATTGAATCGGGATGCAATTTCTGTGTTTCATCGTCAATGTGATGGTCGAAGGGTTACAGTAAACCTGCTGTGGTGCATCGTAGTCTAACACTGGGCCCCCAGGGAAGAGCCAAAGTACATACTCTTCTAAACCGTACACCTAAGGACAGAAATAGGAATTGCGAATTTTGTATGGAATCGGGATGCAATTTCTGTGTTTCATCGTCAATGTGATGGCCTAAGGGTTACAGTAAACCTGCTGTGGTGCATCGTAGTCCAACACTGGGCCCACAGGGAAGAGCCGAGGTACATACTCTTCTAAACCGTACTCCTAAGGACAGAAATCGGATCTGCGAATTTTTTATTGAATCGGGATGCAATTTCTGTGTTTTATCGTCTATGTGGTGGTCGAATGGATACAGTAAACCTGCTGTGGTGCATCGGAGTCTAACCCTGGGCCCCCAGGGAAGAGCCAAAGTACATACTCTTCTAAACCGTACTCTTCTGGACAGAAATCGGCATTGCGAATTTTGTATTGAATCGGGATGCAATTTCTGTGTTTCATCGTCAATATGATCGTCGAAGGGTTACAGTAAACCTGCTGTGGTGCATCGGAGTCTAACACTCAGCCCCCAGGGAACAGCCAAAATACATACACTTCTAAACCGTACTCCTGTGGACAGAAATAAGCATTCCGAATTTTGTATTGAATCGGGATGCAATTTCTGTGTTTCATCGTCAATGTGATGGTCGAAGGGTAACAGTAAACCTGCTGTGGTGCATCGGAGTCTAACACTGGGCCCCCAGGGAAGAGCCAAATTACACACTCTTCTAAACCGTACACCTAAGAACAGAAATCGGCATTGTGAATTTTGTATTAAATCGGGATGCAATTTCTCTATTTCATCATCAATGTGATGGTCGAAGGGTAACAGTAAACCTGCTGTGGTGCATCGTAGTCTAACACTGGGCCCCCAGGGAAGAGCCAAAGTACATACACTTCATAACCGTACTCCTGTGGACAGAAATCGGCATTGCGAGTTTTGTATTGAATCGGGATGCAATTTCTGTGTTTCATCGTCAATGTGATGGTCGAAGGGTTACAGTAAACCTGCTGTGGTGCATCGTAGTCTAGCACTGGTCCCCCAGGGAAGAGCCAAAGTACATACTCTTCTAAACCGTACTCTTCTGGACAGAAATCGGCATTGCTAATTTTGTATTGAATCGGGATGCAATTTCTGTGTTTCATCGTCAATGTGATCGTCGAAGGGTTACAGTAATCCCGCTGTGGTGCATCGTAGTCTAACACTGGGCCCCCAGGTAAGAGCCAAAGTACATACTCTTCTAAACCGTATTCGTTAGGACAGAAATCGGAATTGCGAATTTTGTATTTAATCGGGATGCAATTTCCGTGTTTCATCGTCAATGTGATGGTCGAAGGGTAACAGTAAACCTGCTGTGGTGCATCAGAGTCTAACACTGGGCCCCCAGGGAATAGCCGAAGTACATACTCTTCTAAACCGTACTCCAGTGGACAGGAATCAGCATTGCGAGTTTTGTATTGAATCGGGATGCAATTTCTGTGTTTCATCGTCAATGTGATGGTCGAAGTGTTACAGTAAACCTGCTGTGGTGCATCGTAGTCTAACACTGGGCCCCCAGGGAGGAGCCAAATTACATACTTTTTTAAACCGTACACCTATGGACAAAAATCGGAATTGCGAATTTTTTATTGAATCGGGATGCAATTTCTGTGTTTCATCGTCAATGTGATGGTCGAAGGGATACAGTAAACCTGCTGTGGTGCATCGGAGTCTAACACTGAGCCTCCAAGGAAGAGCCAAAGTACATACTCTTCTAAACCGTACTCCTGTGGACAGAAATCGGCATTGCGAATTTTGTATTGAATCGGGATGCAATTTCTGTGTTTCATCGTCAATGTGATGGTCGAAGGGTTACAGTAAACCTGCTGTGGTGCATCGTAGTCTAGCACTGGTCCCCCAGGGAAGAGCCAAAGTACATACTCTTCTAAACCGTACTCTTCTGGACAGAAATCGGCATTGCTAATTTTGTATTGAATCGGGATGCAATTTCTGTGTTTCATCGTCAATGTGATCGTCGAAGGGTTACAGTAATCCCGCTGTGGTGCATCGTAGTCTAACACTGGGCCCCCAGGTAAGAGCCAAAGTACATACTCTTCTAAACCGTATTCGTTAGGACAGAAATCGGAATTGCGAATTTTGTATTTAATCGGGATGCAATTTCCGTGTTTCATCGTCAATGTGATGGTCGAAGGGTAACAGTAAACCTGCTGTGGTGCATCGTAGTCTAACACTGGGCCCCCAGGGAGGAGCCAAATTACATACTTTTTTAAACCGTACACCTATGGACAAAAATCGGAATTGCGAATTTTTTATTGAATCGGGATGCAATTTCTGTGTTTCATCGTCAATGTGATGGTCGAAGGGATACAGTAAACCTGCTGTGGTGCATCGGAGTCTAACACTGAGCCTCCAAGGAAGAGCCAAAGTACATACTCTTCTAAACCGTACTCCTGTGGACAGAAATCGGCATTGCGAATTTTGTATTGAATCGGGATGCAATTTCTGTCTTTCATCGTCAATGTGATGGTCGACGGGTTACAGTAAAGCTGCTGTGGTGCATCGGAGTCTAGCACTGGGCCCCCAGGGAAGAGCCAAAGTACATTCTCTTCTAAACCGTACTCTTCTGGACAGAAATCGGCATTGCGAATTTTGTATTAAATCGGGATGCAGGTTCTGTGTTTCATCGACAATGTGATGGTTGAAGGGTAATAGTAAACCTGCTGTGGTTCATCGTAGTCTAACACAGGGCCTCCAGGGAATAGCCAAAGTACATATTCTTCTAAACCGTACTCCTGTGGACAGAAATTGTCATTGCGAATTTTGTATTGAATCGGGATGCAATTTCTGTGTTTCATCGTCTATGTGATGGTCGAAGGGTTACAGTAAACCTGCTGTGGTGCATCGGCGTCTAACATTGAGCCCCCAGGGAAGAGCCAAATTACATACTCTTTTAAACCGTACTCCTGTGGACAAAAATCGGCATTGCGAATTTTGTATTGAATCGGGATGCAATTTCTGTCTTTCATCGTCAATGTGATGGTCGACGGGTTACAGTAAAGCTGCTGTGGTGCATCGGAGTCTAGCACTGGGCCCCCAGGGAAGAGCCAAAGTACATTCTCTTCTAAACCGTACTCTTCTGGACAGAAATCGGCATTGCGAATTTTGTATTGAATCGGGATGCAATTTCTGTGTTTCATCGTCAATATGATCGTCGAAGGGTTACAGTAAACCTGCTGTGGTGCATCGGAGTCTAACACTCAGCCCCCAGGGAACAGCCAAAATACATACACTTCTAAACCGTACTCCTGTATACAGAAATAAGCATTCCGAATTTTGTATTGAATCGGGATGCAATTTCTGTGTTTCATCGTCAATGTGATGGTCGACGGGTTACAGTAAACCTGGTGTGGTGCATCGTAGTCTAACACTGGGCCCCCAGGGAAGAGCCAAAGTACATAATCTTCTAAACCGTACACCTAAGGACAAAAATCGGAATTGCGAATTTTGTATTGAATCGGGAAGCAATTTCTGTGTTTCATCGTCAATGTGATGGTCGAAGGGATACAGTAAACCTGCTGTGGTGCATCGGAGTCTAACACTGAGCCCCCAGGGAAGAGCCAAAGTACATACTCTTCTAAACCGTACTCTTGTGGACAGAAAGCGGCATTGCGAATTTTGTATTGAATCGGGATGGAATTTCTGTGTTTTATCGTCAATATGATCATCGAAGGGTTACAGTAAACCTGCTGTGGTCCATCGGAGTCTAACACTCAGCCCCCAGGGAACAGCCAAAATACATACTCTTGTAAACCGTACTCCTGTGGACAGAAATCGGCATTTCGAATTTTGTGTTGAATCGGGATGCAGTATCTGTGTTTCATCGTCAATGTGATGGTCGAAGGGTAACAGTAAACCTGCTGTGGTGCATCGGAGTCTAACTCTAAGCCCCCAGGGAAGAGCAAAGTACATGCTCTTCTAAACCGTATTCCTAAGAACAGAAATCGGAATGGCGAAATTTGTATTGAATCGGGATGCAATTTCTGTGTTTCATCGTCAATGTGATGGTCGAAGGGTTACAGTAAACCTGCTGTGGTGCATCGTAGTCTAACACTGGGCCCCCAGGGAAGAGCCAAAGTATATACTCTTCTAAACCGTACACCTAAGGACAGAAATAGGAATTGCGAATTTTGTATGGAATCGGGATGCAATTTCTGTGTTTCATCGTCAATGTGACAGTCGAAGGGATACAGTAAACCTGCTGTGGTGCATCTGAGTCTAACAATGGGCCCCCAGGGAAGAGCCAAAGTACATACTCTTTTTAGCCGTACTCTTGTGGACAGATATCTGCATTGTGTATTTTGTATTAAATCGGGATGCAATCTCTGTGTTTCATCGTCAATGTGATAGTCGAAGGGTAACAGTAAACCTGCCATGGTGCATCTTAGTCTAACACTGGGCCCCCGGGGAATAGCCAAAGTACATACTCTTCTAAACTGTACTCCTGTGGACAGAAATCGGCATTGCGAGTTTTGTATTGAATCGGGATGCAATTTCTGTGTTTCACCGTCAATGTGATGGTCGAAGGGTTACAGTAAACCTGCTGTGGTGCATCGCAGTCTAGCACTGGGCCCCCAGGGAAGAGCCAAAGTATATACTCTTCTAAACCGTACACCTAAGGACAGAAATCGGCATTGCGAATTTTGTATTGAATCGGGACGTAATTTCTGTGTTTCATCGTCAATGTAATGGTCGAAGGGATACAGTAAACCTGCTGTGGTGCATCGGAGTCTAACATTGACCCCTGGGAAGAGCCAAAGTACATACTCTTTTAAACCGTACTCCTGTGGACAGAAATCGGCATTGCTTATTTTGTATTGAATCGGGATGCAATTTCTGTTTCATCGTCAATGTGATCGTCGAAGGGTAACAGTAAACCTGGTGTGGTGCATCGTAGTCTAACACTGGGCCCCAAGTGAAGAGCCAAAGTACATCCTCTTCTAAACCGTATTCATTAGGACAGAAATCGGAATTGCGAATTTTGTATTTAATCGGGATGCAATTTCCGTGTTTCATCGTCAATGTGATGGTCGGAGGGTTACAGTAAACCTGCTGTGGTGCATCGGAGTCTAACACTGGGCCCCCAGGGAAGAGATAAAGTACATTCTCTTCTAAACCGTACTCTTCTGGACAGAAATCAGCATTGCGAATTTTGTATTGAATCGGGATGCAGGTTCTGTGTTTCATCGACAATGTGATGTTTAAAGGGTAACAGAAAACCTGCTGTGGTGCATCGTAGTCTAACACTGGGCCCCCAGGGAATAGCCTAAGTACATGCTCTTCCAAACCGTACGCCTGTAGACAGAAATCGTCATTGCGAATTTTGTATTGAATCGGGATGCAATTTCTGTATTTCATCGTCAACGTGATGGTCGAAGGGTTACAGTAAAGCTGCTGTGGTGCATCGGAGTCTAGCACTGGGCCCCCAGGGAAGAGCCAAAGTACATTCTCTTCTAAACCGCACTCTTCTGGACAGAAATCGGCATTGCGAATTTTGTATTGAATCGGGATGCAATTTCTGTGTTTCATCGTCAATGTGATGGTCGAAGGGTTACAGTAAACCTGGTGTGGTGCATCGTAGTCTAACACTGGGCCCCAGGGGAAGAGCCAAAGTACATAATCTTCTAAACCGTACACCTAAGGACAGAAATCGGAATTGCGAATTTTGTATCGAATCGGGAAGCAATTTCTGTGTTTCATCGTCAATGTGATGGTCGAAGGGATACAGTAAACCTGCTGTGGTGCATCGGAGTCTAACACTGAGCCCCCAGGGAAGAGCCAAAGTACATACTCTTCTAAACCGTACTCCTGTGGACAGAAATCGGCATTGCGAATTTTGTGTTGAATCGGGATGCAATTTCAGTGTTTCATCGTCAATGTGATGCTCGAAGGGTTGCAGTAAACCAGCTGTGGTGGATCGGAGTCTAACAGTGGGCCCCCAGGGAAGAGCCGAAGTACATACTCTTCTAAACCGTAGTCTTCTGGACAGAAATCGGCATTGCGAATTTTGTATTGAATCGGGATGGAATTTCTGTGTTTCATCGTCAATATGATCATCGAAGGGTTACAGTAAACCTGCTGTGGTGCATCGGAGTCTAACACTGGCCCCCAGGGAACAGCCAAAATACATACTCTTCTAAACCGTACTCCTGTGGACAGATATCGGCATTTCGAATTTTGTATTGAATCGGGATGCAATTTCTGTGTTTCATCGTCAATGTGATGGTCGAAGGGTTACAGTAAACCTGCTGTGGTGCATCGTAGTCCAACACTGGGCCCCCAGGGAAGAGCCAAGGTACTTACTATTCTAAACCGTACTCCTAAGGACAGAAATTGGAATTGCGAATTTTGTGTTGAATCGGGATGCAATTTCAGTGTTTCATCGTCAATGTGATGCTCGAAGGGTTGCAGTAAACCAGCTGTGGTGGATCGGAGTCTAACAGTGGGCCCCCAGGGAAGAGCCGAAGTACATACTCTTCTAAACCGTAGTCTTCTGGACAGAAATCGGCATTGCGAATTTTGTATTGAATCGGGATGGAATTTCTGTGTTTCATCGTCAATATGATCATCGAAGGGTTACAGTAAACCTGCTGTGGTGCATCGGAGTCTAACACTGGCCCCCAGGGAACAGCCAAAATACATACTCTTCTAAACCGTACACCTAAGAACAGAAATCGGCATTGTGAATTTTGTATTAAATCGGGATGCAATTTCTCTGTTTCATCATCAATGTGATGGTCGAAGGGTAACAGTAAACCTGCTGTGGTGCATCGTAGTCTAACACTGGGCCCCCAGGGAATAGCCAAAGTACATACACTTCATAACCGTACTCCTGTGGACAGAAATCGGCATTGCGAGTTTTGTATTGAATCGGGATGCAATTTCTGTGTTTCATCGTCAATGTGATGGTCGAAGGGTTACAGTAAACCTGCTGTGGTGCATCGTAGTCTAGCACTGGTCCCCCAGGGAAGAGCCAAAGTACATACTCTTCTAAACCGTACTCTTCTGGACAGAAATCGGCATTGCTAATTTTGTATTGAATCGGGATGCAATTTCTGTGTTTCATCGTCAATGTGATCGTCGAAGGGTTACAGTAATCCCGCTGTGGTGCATCGTAGTCTAACACTGGGCCCCCAGGTAAGAGCCAAAGTACATACTCTTCTAAACCGTATTCATTAGGACAGAAATCGGAATTGCGAATTTTGTATTTAATCGGGATGCAATTTCCGTGTTTCATCGTCAATGTGATGGTCGAAGGGTAACAGTAAACCTGCTGTGGTGCATCAGAGTCTAACACTGGGCCCCCAGGGAATAGCCGAAGTACATACTCTTCTAAACCGTACTCCAGTGGACAGGAATCAGCATTGCGAGTTTTGTATTGAATCGGGATGCAATTTCTGTGTTTCATCGTCAATGTGATGGTCGAAGTGTTACAGTAAACCTGCTGTGGTGCATCGTAGTCTAACACTGGGCCCCCAGGGAGGAGCCAAATTACATACTTTTTTAAACCGTACACCTATGGACAAAAATCGGAATTGCGAATTTTTTATTGAATCGGGATGCAATTTCTGTGTTTCATCGTCAATGTGATGGTCGAAGGGATACAGTAAACCTGCTGTGGTGCATCGGAGTCTAACACTGAGCCTCCAAGGAAGAGCCAAAGTACATACTCTTCTAAACCGTACTCCTGTGGACAGAAATCGGCATTGCGAATTTTGTATTGAATCGGGATGCAATTTCTGTCTTTCATCGTCAATGTGATGGTCGACGGGTTACAGTAAAGCTGCTGTGGTGCATCGGAGTCTAGCACTGGGCCCCCAGGGAAGAGCCAAAGTACATTCTCTTCTAAACCGTACTCTTCTGGACAGAAATCGGCATTGCGAATTTTGTATTAAATCGGGATGCAGGTTCTGTGTTTCATCGACAATGTGATGGTTGAAGGGTAATAGTAAACCTGCTGTGGTTCATCGTAGTCTAACACAGGGCCTCCAGGGAATAGCCAAAGTACATATTCTTCTAAACCGTACTCCTGTGGACAGAAATTGTCATTGCGAATTTTGTATTGAATCGGGATGCAATTTCTGTGTTTCATCGTCTATGTGATGGTCGAAGGGTTACAGTAAACCTGCTGTGGTGCATCGGCGTCTAACATTGAGCCCCCAGGGAAGAGCCAAATTACATACTCTTTTAAACCGTACTCCTGTGGACAAAAATCGGCATTGCGAATTTTGTATTGAATCGGGATGCAATTTCTGTCTTTCATCGTCAATGTGATGGTCGACGGGTTACAGTAAAGCTGCTGTGGTGCATCGGAGTCTAGCACTGGGCCCCCAGGGAAGAGCCAAAGTACATTCTCTTCTAAACCGTACTCTTCTGGACAGAAATCGGCATTGCGAATTTTGTATTGAATCGGGATGCAATTTCTGTGTTTCATCGTCAATATGATCGTCGAAGGGTTACAGTAAACCTGCTGTGGTGCATCGGAGTCTAACACTCAGCCCCCAGGGAACAGCCAAAATACATACACTTCTAAACCGTACTCCTGTGGACAGAAAGAAGCATTCCGAATTTTGTATTGAATCGGGATGCAATTTCTGTGTTTCATCGTCAATGTGATGGTCGAAGGGTTACAGTAAACCTGGTGTGGTGCATCGTAGTCTAACACTGGGCCCCCAGGGAAGAGCCAAAGTACATAATCTTCTAAACCGTACACCTAAGGACAAAAATCGGAATTGCGAATTTTGTATTGAATCGGGAAGCAATTTCTGTGTTTCATCGTCAATGTGATGGTCGAAGGGATACAGTAAACCTGCTGTGGTGCATCGGAGTCTAACACTGAGCCCCCAGGGAAGAGCCAAAGTACATACTCTTCTAAACCGTACTCTTGTGGACAGAAAGCGGCATTGCGAATTTTGTATTGAATCGGGATGGAATTTCTGTGTTTTATCGTCAATATGATCATCGAAGGGTTACAGTAAACCTGCTGTGGTCCATCGGAGTCTAACACTCAGCCCCCAGGGAACAGCCAAAATACATACTCTTGTAAACCGTACTCCTGTGGACAGAAATCGGCATTTCGAATTTTGTGTTGAATCGGGATGCAGTATCTGTGTTTCATCGTCAATGTGATGGTCGAAGGGTAACAGTAAACCTGCTGTGGTGCATCGGAGTCTAACTCTAAGCCCCCAGGGAAGAGCAAAGTACATACTCTTCTAAACCGTATTCCTAAGAACAGAAATCGGAATGGCGAAATTCGTATTGAATCGGGATGCAATTTCTGTGTTTCATCGTCAATGTGATGGTCGAAGGGTTACAGTAAACCTGCTGTGGTGCATCGTAGTCTAACACTGGGCCCCCAGGGAAGAGCCAAAGTACATACTCTTCTAAACCGTACACCTAAGGACAGAAATAGGAATTGCGAATTTTGTATGGAATCGGGATGCAATTTCTGTGTTTCATCGTCAATGTGACAGTCGAAGGGATACAGTAAACCTGCTGTGGTGCATCTGAGTCTAACAATGGGCCCCCAGGGAAGAGCCAAAGTACATACTCTTTTTAGCCGTACTCTTGTGGACAGATATCTGCATTGTGTATTTTGTATTAAATCGGGATGCAATCTCTGTGTTTCATCGTCAATGTGATAGTCGAAGGGTAACAGTAAACCTGCCATGGTGCATCTTAGTCTAACACTGGGCCCCCGGGGAATAGCCAAAGTACATACTCTTCTAAACTGTACTCCTGTGGACAGAAATCGGCATTGCGAGTTTTGTATTGAATCGGGATGCAATTTCTGTGTTTCACCGTCAATGTGATGGTCGAAGGGTTACAGTAAACCTGCTGTGGTGCATCGCAGTCTAGCACTGGGCCCCCAGGGAAGAGCCAAAGTATATACTCTTCTAAACCGTACACCTAAGGACAGAAATCGGCATTGCGAATTTTGTATTGAATCGGGACGTAATTTCTGTGTTTCATCGTCAATGTAATGGTCGAAGGGATACAGTAAACCTGCTGTGGTGCATCGGAGTCTAACATTGAGCCCCTGGGAAGAGCCAAAGTACATACTCTTTTAAACCGTACTCCTGTGGACAGAAATCGGCATTGCTTATTTTGTATTGAATCGGGATGCAATTTCTGTTTCATCGTCAATGTGATCGTCGAAGGGTAACAGTAAACCTGCTGTGGTGCATCGTAGTCTAACACTGGGCCCCAAGTGAAGAGCCAAAGTACATCCTCTTCTAAACCGTATTCATTAGGACAGAAATCGGAATTGCGAATTTTGTATTTAATCGGGATGCTATTTCTGTGTTTCATCGTCAATGTGATGGTCGGAGGGTTACAGTAAACCTGCTGTGGTGCATCGGAGTCTAACACTGGGCCCCCAGGGAAGAGATAAAGTACATTCTCTACTAAACCGTACTCTTCTGGACAGAAATCAGCATTGCGAATTTTGTATTGAATCGGGATGCAGGTTCTGTGTTTCATCGACAATGTGATGTTTAAAGGGTAACAGAAAACCTGCTGTGGTGCATCGTAGTCTAACACTGGGCCCCCAGGGAATAGCCTAAGTACATACTCTTCCAAACCGTACGCCTGTAGACAGAAATCGTCATTGCGAATTTTGTATTGAATCGGGATGCAATTTCTGTATTTCATCGTCAACGTGATGGTCGAAGGGTTACAGTAAAGCTGCTGTGGTGCATCGGAGTCTAGCACTGGGCCCCCAGGGAAGAGCCAAAGTACATTCTCTTCTAAACCGCACTCTTCTGGACAGAAATCGGCATTGCGAATTTTGTATTGAATCGGGATGCAATTTCTGTGTTTCATCGTCAATGTGATGGTCGAAGGGTTACAGTAAACCTGGTGTGGTGCATCGTAGTCTAACACTGGGCCCCAGGGGAAGAGCCAAAGTACATAATCTTCTAAACCGTACACCTAAGGACAGAAATCGGAATTGCGAATTTTGTATCGAATCGGGAAGCAATTTCTGTGTTTCATCGTCAATGTGATGGTCGAAGGGATACAGTAAACCTGCTGTGGTGCATCGGAGTCTAACACTGAGCCCCCAGGGAAGAGCCAAAGTACATACTCTTCTAAACCGTACTCCTGTGGACAGAAATCGGCATTGCGAATTTTGTGTTGAATCGGGATGCAATTTCTGTGTTTAATCGTCAATGTGATGCTCGAAGGGTTGCAGTAAACCAGCTGTGGTGGATCGGAGTCTAACAGTGGGCCCCCAGGGAAGAGCCGAAGTACATACTCTTCTAAACCGTAGTCTTCTGGACAGAAATCGGCATTGCGAATTTTGTATTGAATCGGGATGGAATTTCTGTTTTTCATCGTCAATATGATCATCGAAGGGTTACAGTAAACCTGCTGTGGTGCATCGGAGTCTAACACTGGCCCCCAGGGAACAGCCAAAATACATACTCTTCTAAACCGTACTCCTGTGGACAGATATCGGCATTTCGAATTTTGTATTGAATCGGGATGCAATTTCTGTGTTTCATCGTCAATGTGATGGTCGAAGGGTTACAGTAAACCTGCTGTGGTGCATCGTAGTCCAACACTGGGCCCCCAGGGAAGAGCCAAGGTACTTACTCTTCTAAACCGTACTCCTAAGGACAGAAATTGGAATTGCGAATTTTTTATTGAATCGGGATGCAATTTCTGTGTTTTATCGTCTATGTGATGGTCGAATGGATACAGTAAACCTGCTGTGGTGCATCGGAGTCTAACCCTGGGCCCCCAGGGAAAAGCCAAAGTACATACTCTTCTAAACCATACTCCTGCGTACAGAAATCGGCATTGCGAATTTTGTATTGAATCGGGATGCAATTTCTGTGTTTCATCGTCAATGTGATGGTCGAAGGGTAACAGTAAACCTGCTGTGGTGCATCGTAGTCTAACACTGGCCCCCAGGGAATAGCCAAAGTACATATTCTTCTAAATCGTACTCCTGTGGACAGAAATCGGCATTGCGAATTTTGTATTTATTCGGAATGCAATTTCTGTGTTTCATCGTCAATGTGATGGTCGGAGGGTAACAGTAAACCTGCTATGGTGCATCGGAGTTTAACACTGGGCCCACAGGGAAGAGCCAAATTATATATTCTTCTAAACCGAACTCCTGTGGACAGAAATCGAAATTGCGAATTTTGTTTTGAATCGGTATGCAATTTCTGTGTTTCATTGTCAATGTGAAGGTCGAAGGGTTATAGTAAACCTGCTGTGGTTCATCGTAGTCTAACACTGGGCCCCCAGGGAAGAGCAAAAGTACAAAATCTACTAAACCGTACTCCTAAGGACAGAAACGGATTTGCGAATTTTGTATTGAATCGGGATGCAATTTCTGTGTTTCATCGTCAATATGATGGCCGAAGGGTTACAGTAAACCTGCTGTGGTGCATCGTAGTCTAACACTGATCCCCCAGGGAAGAGCCAAAGTACATACTCTTCTAAACCGTACACCGAAGGACAGAAATCGGAATTGCGAATTTTGTATTGAATCGGGATGCAATTTCTGTGTTTCATCGTCAATGTGATGGTCGAAGGGATACAGTAAACCCGCTGTGGTGCATCGGAGTCTAACACTGAGCCCCCAGGGAAGAGCCAAAGTACATACTCTTCTAAACCGTACTCCTGTGGACAGAAAGCGGCATTGCGAATTTTGTTTTGAATCGGGATGGAATTTCTGTGTTTTATCGTCAATATGATCATCGAAGGGTTACAGTAAACCTGCTGTGGTGCATCGGAGTCTAACACTCAGCCCCCAGGGAACAGCCAAAATACATACTATTCTAAACCGTACTCCTGTGACAGAAATCGGCATTTCGAATTTTGTGTTGAATCGGGATGCAGTATGTGTGTTTCATCGTCAAAGTGATGGTCGAAGGGTAACAGTAAACCTGCTGTGGTGCATCGGAGTCTAACACTAAGCCCCCAGGGAAGAGCAAAGTACATAGTCTTCTAAACCGTACTCCTAAGAACAGAAATCGGAATTGCGAAATTTGTATTGAATCGGGATGCAATTTCTGTGTTTCATCGTCAATGTGATGGTCGAAGGGTTACAGTAAACCTGGTGTGGTGCATCGTAGTCTAACACTGGGCCCCCAGGGAAAAGCCAAAGTACATACTCTTCTAAACCGTACACCTAAAGACAGAAATAGGAATTGCGAATTTTATATGGAATCGGGATGCAATTTCTGTGTTTCATCGTCAATGTGATGGTCGAAGGGATACAGTAAACCAGCTGTGGTGCATCGGAGTCTAACACTGGGCCCCCAGGGAAGAGCCAAAGTACATACGCTTCGTAACCGTACTCTTGTGGACAGAAATCGGCATTGTGAATTTTGTATTAAATCGGGATGCAATTTCTGTGTTTCATCGTCAATGTGATGGTCGAAGGGTAACAGTAAACCTGCTGTGGTGCATCGGAGTCTAACACTGGGCCCCTAGGGAATAACCGAAGTACATACTCCTCTAAACCGTACTCCTGTGGACAGGAATCGGCATTGCGAGTGTTGTATTGAATCGGGATGCAATTTCTGTGTTTCATCGTCAATGTGATGGTCGAAGGGATACAGTAAACCTGCTGTGGTGCATCGGAGTCTAACACTGAGCCCCCAGGGAAGAGCCAAAGTACATACTCTTCTAAACCGTACTCCTGTGGACAGAAAGCGGCATTGCTAATTTTGTATTGAATCGGGATGGAATTTCTGTGTTTTATCGTCAATATGATCATCGAAGGGTTACAGTAAACCTGCTGTGGTGCATCGGACTCTAACACTGAGCCTCCAGGGAAGAGCCAAAGTACATACTCTTCTAAACCGTACTCCTGTGACAGAAATCGGCATTTCGAATTTTGTGTTGAATCGGGATGCAGTATGTGTGTTTCATCGTCAATATGATGTTCGAAGGGTAACAGTAAACCTGCTGTGGTGCATCGGAGTCTAACACTAAGCCCCCAGGGAAGAGCAAAGTACATACTCTTCTAAACCGTATTCCTAAGAACAGAAATCGGAATTGCGAAATTTGTATTGAATCGGGATGCAATTTCTGTGTTTCATCGTCAATGTGATGGTCGAAGGGTTACAGTAAACCTGCTGTGGTGCATCGTAGTCTAACACTGGGCCCCCAGGGAAGAGCCAAAGTACATTCTCTTCTAAACCGTACACCTAAGGACAGAAATAGGAATTGCGAATTTTGTATGGAATCGGGATGCAATTTCTGTGTTTCATCGTCAATGTGACAGTCGAAGGGATACAGTAAACCTGCTGTGGTGCATCTGAGTCTAACACTGGGCCCCCAGGGAAGAGCCAAAGTACATACTCTTTTTAGCCGTACTCTTGTGGACAGATATCTGCATTGTGTATTTTGTATTAAATCGGGATGCAATCTCTGTGTTTCATCGTCAATGTGATAGTCGAAGGGTAACAGTAAACCTGCCATGGTGCATCGTAGTCTAACACTGGGACCCCGTGGAATAGCCAAAGTACATACTCTTCTAAACTGTACTCCTGTGGACAGAAATCGGCATTGCGAGTTTTGTATTGAATCGGGATGCAATTTCTGTGTTTCACCGTCAATGTGATGGTCGAAGGGATGCAGTAACCTGCTGTGGTGCATCGTAGTCTAACACTGGGCCCCAAGGGAAGAGCCAAAGTACATCCTCTTCTAAACCGTATTCATTAGGACAGAAATCGGAATTGCGAATTTTGTATTTAATCGGGATGCTATTTCTGTGTTTCATTGTCAATGTGATGGTCGGAGGGTTACAGTAAACCTGCTGTGGTGCATCGGAGTCTAACACTGGGCCCCCAGGGAAGAGATAAAGTACATTCTCCTCTAAACCGTACTCTTCTGGACAGAAATCGACATTGCGAATTTTGTATTGAATCGGGATGCAGGTTCTGTGTTTCATCGACAATGTGATGTTTAAAGGGTAACAGAAAACCTGCTGTGGTGCATCGTAGTCTAACACTGGGCCCCCAGGGAATAGCCAAAGTACATACTCTTCCAAACCGTACGCCTGTAGACAGAAATCGTCATTGCGAATTTTGTGTTGAATCGGAATGCAGTATGTGTGTTTCATCGTCAATATGATGGTCGAAGGGTAACAGTAAACCTGCTGTTGTGCATCGGAGTCTAACACTAAGCCCCCAGGGAAGAGCAAAGTACATACTCTTCTAAACCGTATTCCTAAGAACAGAAATCGGAATTGCGAAATTTGTATTGAATCGGGATGCAATTTCTGTGTTTCATCGTCAATGTGATGGTCGAAGGGATACAGTAAACCTGCTGTGGTGCATCGGAGTCTAACACTGAGCCCCCAGGGAAGAGCCAAAGTACATACTCTTCTAAACCGTACTCCTGTGGACAGAAAGCGGCATTGCGAATTTTGTATTGAATCGGGATGGAATTTCTGTGTTTTATCGTCAATATGATCATCGAAGGGTTACAGTAAACCTGCTGTGGTGCATCGGACTCTAACACTGAGCCTCCAGGGAAGAGCCAAAGTACATACTCTTCTAAACCGTACTCCTGTGACAGAAATCGGCATTTCGAATTTTGTGTTGAATCGGGATGCAGTATGTGTGTTTCATCGTCAATATGATGGTCGAAGGGTAACAGTAAACCTGCTGTGGTGCATCGGAGTCTAACACTAAGCCCCCAGGGAAGAGCAAAGTACATACTCTTCTAAACCGTATTCCTAAGAACAGAAATCGGAATTGCGAAATTTGTATTGAATCGGGATGCAATTTCTGTGTTTCATCGTCAATGTGATGGTCGAAGGGTTACAGTAAACCTGCTGTGGTGCATCGTAGTCTAACACTGGGCCCCCAGGGAAGAGCCAAAGTACATTCTCTTCTAAACCGTACACCTAAGGACAGAAATAGGAATTGCGAATTTTGTATGGAATCGGGATGCAATTTCTGTGTTTCATCGTCAATGTGACAGTCGAAGGGATACAGTAAACCTGCTGTGGTGCATCTGAGTCTAACACTGGGCCCCCAGGGAAGAGCCAAAGTACATACTCTTTTTAGCCGTACTCTTGTGGACAGATATCTGCATTGTGTATTTTGTATTAAATCGGGATGCAATCTCTGTGTTTCATCGTCAATGTGATAGTCGAAGGGTAACAGTAAACCTGCCATGGTGCATCGTAGTCTAACACTGGGACCCCGTGGAATAGCCAAAGTACATACTCTTCTAAACTGTACTCCTGTGGACAGAAATCGGCATTGCGAGTTTTGTATTGAATCGGGATGCAATTTCTGTGTTTCACCGTCAATGTGATGGTCGAAGGGATGCAGTAAACCTGCTGTGGTGCATCGTAGTCTAACACTGGGCCCCAAGGGAAGAGCCAAAGTACATCTTCTTCTAAACCGTATTCATTAGGACAGAAATCGGAATTGCGAATTTTTTATTTAATCGGGATGCTATTTCTGTGTTTCATTGTCAATGTGATGGTCGGAGGTTTACAGTAAACCTGCTGTGGTGCATCGGAGTCTAACACTGGGCCCCCAGGGAAGAGATAAAGTACATTCTCTTCTAAACCGTACTCTTCTGGACAGAAATCGACATTGCGAATTTTGTATTGAATCGGGATGCAGGTTCTGTGTTTCATCGACAATGTGATGTTTAAAGGGTAACAGAAAACCTGCTGTGGTGCATCGTAGTCTAACACTGGGCCCCCAGGGAATAGCCAAAGTACATACTCTTCCAAACCGTACGCCTGTAGACAGAAATCGTCATTGCGAATTTTGTGTTGAATCGGAATGCAGTATGTGTGTTTCATCGTCAATATGATGGTCGAAGGGTAACAGTAAACCTGCTGTTGTGCATCGGAGTCTAACACTAAGCCCCCAGGGAAGAGCAAAGTACATACTCTTCTAAACCGTATTCCTAAGAACAGAAATCGGAATTGCGAAATTTGTATTGAATCGGGATGCAATTTCTGTGTTTCATCGTCAATGTGATGGTCGAAGGGATACAGTAAACCAGCTGTGGTGCATCGGAGTCTAACACTGGGCCCCCAGGGAAGAGCCAAAGTACATACGCTTCGTAACCGTACTCTTGTGGACAGAAATCGGCATTGTGAATTTTGTATTAAATCGGGATGCAATTTCTGTGTTTCATCGTCAATGTGATGGTCGAAGGGTAACAGTAAACCTGCTGTGGTGCATCGGAGTCTAACACTGGGCCCCTAGGGAATAACCGAAGTACATACTCCTCTAAACCGTACTCCTGTGGACAGGAATCGGCATTGCGAGTGTTGTATTGAATCGGGATGCAATTTCTGTGTTTCATCGTCAATGTGATGGTCGAAGGGATACAGTAAACCTGCTGTGGTGCATCGGAGTCTAACACTGAGCCCCCAGGGAAGAGCCAAAGTACATACTCTTCTAAACCGTACTCCTGTGGACAGAAAGCGGCATTGCGAATTTTGTATTGAATCGGGATGGAATTTCTGTGTTTTATCGTCAATATGATCATCGAAGGGTTACAGTAAACCTGCTGTGGTGCATCGGACTCTAACACTGAGCCTCCAGGGAAGAGCCAAAGTACATACTCTTCCAAACCGTACGCCTGTAGACAGAAATCGTCATTGCGAATTTTGTATTGAATTCGGGATGCAATTTCTGTGTTTCATCGTCAACGTGATGGTCGAAGGGTTACAGTAAAGCTGCTGTGGTGCATCGGAGTCTAGCACTGGGCCCCCAGGGAAGAGCCAAAGTACATTCTCTTCTAAACCGTACTCTTCTGGACAGAAATCGGCATTGCGAATTTTGTATTGAATCGGGATGCAATTTCTGTGTTTCATCGTCAATGTGATGGTCGAAGGGTTACAGTAAACCTGCTGTGGTGCATCGGAGTCTAACACTCAGCCCCCAGGGAACAGCCAAAATACATACTCTTCTAAACCGTACTCCTGTGGACAGATATCGGCATTTCGAATTTTGTATTGAATCGGGATGCAATTTCTGTATTTCATCGTCAATGTGATGGTCGAAGGGTTACAGTAAACCTGCTGTGGTGCATCGTAGTCCAACACTGGGCCCCCAGGGAAGAGCCAAGGTACATACTCTTCTAAACCGTACTCCTAAGGACAGAAATTTGAATTGCGAATTTTTTATTGAATCGGGATGCAATTTCTGTGTTTTATCGTCTATGTGATGGTCGAATGGATACAGTAAACCTGCTGTGGTGCATCGGAGTCTAACCCTGGGCCCCCAGGGAAAAGCCAAAGTACATACTCTTCTAAACCACACTCCTGCGGACAGAAATCGGCATTGCGAATTTTATATTGAATCGGGATGCAATTTCTGTGTTTCATCGTCAATGTGATGGTCGAAGGGTAACAGTAAACCTGCTGTGGTGCATCGTAGTCTAACACTGGCCCCCAGGGAATAGCCAAAGTACATATTCTTCTAAATCGTACTCCTGTGGACAGAAATCGGCATTGCGAATTTTGTATTTAATCGGAATGCAATTTCTGTGTTTCATCGTCAATGTGATGGTCGGAGGGTTCCAGTAAACCTGCTGTGGTGCATCGTAGTCTAACACTGTGCCCCCAGGGAAGAGCCAAAGTACATACTCTTCTAAACCGTACACCTAAGGACAGAAATAGGAATTGCGAATTTTGTATTGAATCGGGTTGCAATTACTGTGTTTCGTCGTCAATGTGATGGTCGAAGTGTAACAGTAAACCTGCTGTGGTGCATCGGAGTCTAACACTGAGCCCCCAGGGAAGAGCCAAAGTACATACTCTTCTAAACCGTACTCCTGTGGACAGAAAGCGGCATTGCGAATTTTGTATTGAATCGGGATGCAATTTCTGTGTTTCATCGTCAATGTGATGGTCGAAGGGTTACAGTAAACCTGCTATGGTGCATCGGAGTCTAACACTGGGCCCACAGGGAAGAGCCAAAATATATACTCTTCTAAACCGTACTCCTGTGGACAGAAATCGAAATTGCGAATTTTGTTTTGAATCGGTATGCAATTTCTGTGTTTCATCGTCAATGTGAAGGTCGAAGGGTTACAGTAAACCTGCTGTGGTGCATCGTAGTCTAACACTGGGCCCCCAGGGAAGAGCAAAAGTACAAAATCTTCTAAACCGTACTCCTAAGGACAGAAACGGAATTGCGAATTTTGTATTGAATCGGGATGCAATTTCTGTGTTTCATCGTCAATGTGATGGTCGAAGGGTTACAGTAAACCTGCTGTGGTGCATCGGAGTCTAACACTCAGCCCCCAGGGAAGAGCAAAGGACATACTCTTCTAAACCATATTCCTAAGGACATAAATCGGAATTGCGAATTTTGTATTGAATCGGGATGCATTTTCTGTGTTTCATCGTCAATGTGATGGTCGAAGGGTAACAGTAAACCTGCCGTGGTGCATCGTATTCTAACACTGGCCCCCAGGGAATAGCCAAAGTACATACTCCTCTAAACCGTACTCCTGCGGACAGAAATCGGCATTGCGAATTTTGTATTGAATCGTGATGCAATTTCTGTGTTTCATCGTCAATGTGATGGTCTAAGGGTTACAGTAAACCTGCTGTGGTGCATCGTAGTCTAACACTGGGCCCCCAGGGAAGAGCCAAAGTACATACTCTTCTAAACCGTACACCTAAGGACAGAAATCGGAATTGCCAATTTTGTACTGAATCGGGAGGCAATTTCTGTGTTTCATCGTCGATGTGATGGTCGAAGGGATACAGTAAACCAGCTGTGGTGCATCGGGGTCTAACACTGGGCCCCCAGGGAAGAGCCAAAGTACATATTCTTCTTAGCCGGACTCTTGTGGACGGAAATCGGCATTGTGAATTTTCTATTAAATCGGGATGCAATTTCTGTGTTTCATCGTCAATGTGATGGTCGAAGGGTAACACTAAACCTGCTGTGGTGCAACGGAGTCTAACACTGGGCCCCCAGGGAATAGCCGAAGTACATACTCTTCTAAACCGTACTCCTGTGGACAGGAATCGGCATTGCGAATTTTGTATTGAATCGGGATGCAATTTCTGTGTTTCATCGTCAATGTGATGGTGGAAGGGTTACAGTAAACCTGCTGTGGTGCATCGTATTCTAAGACTGGGCCCCCAGGGAAGAGCTAAAGTACATACTCTTCTAAACCGTACACCTAAGGACAGAAATCGGAATTGCGAATTTTGTATTGATTCGGGATGCAATTTCTGTGTTTCATCGTCAATGTGATGGTCGAAGGGATACAGTAAACCTGCTGTGGTGCATCGGAGTCTAACACTGAGCCCCCTGGGAAGAGCCAAAGTACATACTCTTCTAAACCGTACTCCTGTGGACAGAAATGGGCATTGCGTATCTTGTCTTGAATCGGGATGCAATTTCTGTGTTTCATCGTCAATGTGATGGTCGAAGGGTAACATTAAACCTGCTGTGGTGCATCGTAGTCTAACACTGGGCCCCTAGGGAATAGCCGAAGTACATACTCTTCTAAACCGTACTCCTGTGGACAGGAATCGGCATTGCGAGTGTTGTATTGAATAGGGATGCAATTTCTGTGTTTCATCGTCAATGTGATGGTCGAAGGGTTACAGTAAACCTGCTGTGGTGCATCGTAGTCTAACACTGGGCCCCCAGGGAAGAGGCAAAGTACATACTCTTTTTAGCCGTACTCTTGTGGACAGATATCTGCATTGTGTATTTTGTATTAAATCGGGATGCAATCTCTGTGTTTCATCGTCAATGTGATAGTAGAAGGGTAACAGTAAACCTGCCATGGTGCATCGTAGTCTAACACTGGGCCCCCAGGGAACAGCCAAAGTACATAATCTTCTAAACCGTACACCGAAGGACAGAAATCGGAATTGCGAATTTTGTATTGAATCGGGATGCAATTTCTGTGTTTCATCGACAATGTGATGGTCGAAGGGTTACAGTAAACCTGTTGTGGTGCATCGTAGTCTAACACTGATCCCCCAGGGAAGAGCCAAAGTACATACTCTTCTAAACCGTACACCGAAGGACAGAAATCGGAATTGCGAATTTTGTATTGAATCGGGATGCAATTTCTGTGTTTCATCGTCAATGTGATGGTCGAAGGGCTACAGTAAACCTGCTGTGGTGCATCTGAGTCTAACACTGGGCCCCCAGGGAAGAGGCAAAGTACATACTCTTTTTAGCCGTACTCTTGTGGACAGATATCTGCATTGTGTATTTTGTATCAAATCGGGATGCAATCTCTGTGTTTCATCGTCAATGTGATAGTAGAAGGGTAACAGTAAACCTGCCATGGTGCATCGTAGTCTAACATTGGGCCCCCGGGGAATAGCCAAAGTACATACTCTTCTAAACTGTACTCCTGTGGACAGAAATCGGCATTGCGAGTTTTGTATTGAATCGGGATGCAATTTCTGTGTTTCACCGTCAATGTGATGGTCGAAGGGTTACAGTAAACCTGCTGTGGTGAATCGTAGTCTAGCACTGGGCCCCCAGGGAAGAGCCAAAGCATATACTCTTCTAAACCGTACACCTAAGGACAGAAATCGGCATTGCGAATTTTGTATTGAATCGGGACGTAATTTCTGTGTTTCATCGTCAATGTAATGGTCGAAGGGATACAGTAAACCTGCTGTGGTGCATCGGAGTCTAACATTGAGCCCCCAGGGAAGAGCCAAAGTACATACTCTTTTAAACCGTACTCCTGTGGACAGAAATCGGCATTGCTTATTTTGTATTGAATCGGGATGCAATTTCTGTGTTTCATCGTCAATGTGATGGTCGAAGGGTAACAGTAAACCTGCTGTGGTGCATCGTAGTCTAACACTGGGCCCCAAGGGAAGAGCCAAAGTACATCCTCTTCTAAACCGTATTCATTAGGACAGAAATCGGAATTGCGAATTTTGTATTTAATCGGGATGCTATTTCTGTCTTTCATTGTCAATGTGATGGTCGGAGGGTTACAGTAAACCTGCTGTGGTGCATCGGAGTCTAACACTGGGCCCCCAGGGAAAAGATAAAGTACATTCTGTTCTAAACCGTACTCTTCTGGACAGAAATCAGCATTGCAAATTTTGTATTGAATCGGGATGCAGGTTCTGTGTTTCATCAAGAATGTGATGTTTAAAGGGTAACAGAAAACCTGCTCTGGTGCATCGTAGTCTAACACTGGGCCCCCAGGGAATAGCCAAAGTACATACTCTTACAAACCGTACGCCTGTAGACAGAATTCGGCATTGCGAATTTTGTATTGAATCGGGATGCAATTTCTGTGTTTCATCGTCAACGTGATGGTCGAAGGGTTACAGTAAAGCTGCTGTGGTGCATCGGAGTCTAGCACTGGGCCCCCAGGGAAGAGCCAAAGTACATTCTCTTCTAAACCGTACTCTTCTGGACAGAAATCGGCATTGCGAATTTTGTATTGAATCGGGATGCAATTTCTGTGTTTCATCGTCAATGTGATGGTCGAAGGGTTACAGTAAACCTGCTGTGGTTCATCGGCGTATAACATTGAGGCCCCAGGGAAGAGCCAAAGTACATACTCTTTTAAACCGTACTCCTGTGGACAGAAATCGGCATTGCGAATTTTGTATTGAATCGGGATTCAATTTCTGTGTTTCATCGTCAATGTGATGGTCGAAGGGTTACAGTAAACCTGGTGTGGTGCATCGTAGTCTAACACTGGGCCCCCAGGGAACAGCCAAAGTACATAATCTTCTAAACCGTACACCTAAGGACAGGAATCGGAATTGCGAATTTTGTATTGAATCGGGAAGCAATTTCTGTGTTTCATCGTCAATGTGAGGGGTGAAGGGATACAGTAAACCTGCTGTGGTGCATCGGAGTCTAACACTGAGCCCCCAGGGAAGAGCCAAAGTACATACTCTTCTAAACCGTACTCCTGTGGACAGAAATCGGCATTGCGAATTTTGTATTGAATCGGGATGCAATTTCAGTGTTTCATCGTCAATGTGATGCTCGAAGGGTTGCAGTAAACCAGCTGTGGTGGATCGGAGTCTAACACTGGGCCCCCAGGGAAGAGCCAAAGTACATACTCTTCTAAACCGTAGTCTTCTGGACAGAAATCGGCATTGCGAATTTTGTATTGAATCGGGATGGAATTTCTGTGTTTCATCGTCAATATGATCATCGAAGGGTTACAGTAAACCTGCTGTGGTGCATCGGAGTCTAACACTCAGCCCCCAGGGAACAGCCAAAATACATACTCTTCTAAACCGTACTCCTGTGGACAGATATCGGCATTTCGAATTTTGTATTGAATCGGGATGCAACTTCTGTGTTTCATCGTCAATGTGATGGTCGAAGGGTTACAGTAAACCTGCTGTGGTGCATCGTAGTCCAACACTGGGCCCCCAGGGAAGAGCCAAGGTACATACTCTTCTAAACCATACTCCTGCGGACAGAAATCGGCATTGCGAATTTTGTATTGAATCGGGATGCAATTTCTGTGTTTCATCGTCAATGTGATGGTCGAAGGGTAACAGTAAACCTGCTGTGGTGCATCGTAGTCTAACACTGGCCCCCAGGGAATAGCCAAAGTACATATTCTTCTAAATCGTACTCCTGTGGACAGAATCGGCATTGCGAATTTTGTATTTAATCGGAATGCAATTTCTGTGTTTCATCGTCAATGTGATGGTCGGAGGGTTCCAGTAAACCTGCTGTGGTGCATCGTAGTCTAACACTGTGCCCCCAGGGAAGAGCCAAAGTACATACTCTTCTAAACCGTACACCTAAGGACAGAAATAGGAATTGCGAATTTTGTATTGAATCGGGTTGCAATTACTGTGTTTCATCGTCAATGTGATGGTCGAAGTGTAACAGTAAACCTGCTGTGGTGCTTCGGAGTCTAACACTGGGCCCCAGGGAAGAGCCAAAGTACATACTCTTCTAAACTGTACTCCTGTCGATAGAAATCGGCATTGCGAATTTTGTATTGAATCGGGATGCAATTTCTGTGTTTCATCGTCAATGTGATGGTCGAAGGGTTACAGTAAACCTGCTATGGTGCATCGGAGTCTAACACTGGGCCCACAGGGAAGAGCCAAAGTACAAAATCTACTAAACCGTATTCCTAAGGACAGAAACGGAATTGCGAATTTTGTATTGAATCGGGATGCAATTTCTGTGTTTCATCGTCAATATGATGGCCGAAGGGTTACAGTAAACCTGCTGTGGTGCATCGGAGTCTAACACTCAGCCCCCAGGGAACAGCCAAAATACATACACTTCTAAACCGTACTCCTGTGGACAGAAATCGGCATTGCGAATTTGGTATTGAATCGGGATGCAATTTCTGTGTTTCATCGTCAATGTGATGGTCGAAGGGTAACAGTAAACCTGCTGTGGTGCATCGTAGTCTAACACTGTGCCCCCAGGGAATAGCCAAATTACATACTCTTCTAAACCATACACCTAAGGACAGAAATAGGAATTGCGAATTTTGTATTGATCGGGTTGCAATTACTGTGTTTCATCGTCAATGTGATGGTCGAAGTGTAACAGTAAACCTGCTGTGGTGCTTCGGAGTCTAACACTGGGCCCCAGGGAAGAGCCAAAGTACATACTCTTCTAAACTGTACTCCTGTGGATAGAAATCGGCATTGCGAATTTTGTATTGAATCGGGATGCAATTTCTGTGTTTCATCGTCAATGTGATGGTCGAAGGGTTACAGTAAACCTGCTATGGTGCATCGGAGTCTAACACTGGGCCCACAGGGAAGAGCCAAAGTATATACTCTTCTAAACCGTACTCCTGTGGACAGAAATCGAAATTGCGAATTTTGTTTTGAATCGGTATGCAATTTCTGTGTTTCATCGTCAATGTGAAGGTCGAAGGGTTACAGTAAACCTGCTGTGGTGCATCGTAGTCTAACACTGGGCCCCCAGGGAAGAGCAAAAGTACAAAATCTACTAAACCGTACTCCTAAGGACAGAAACGGAATTGCGAATTTTGTATTGAATCGGGATGCAATTTCTGTGTTTCATCGTCAATGTGATGGTCGAAGGGTTACCGTAAACCTGCTGTGGTGCATCGGAGTCTAACACTCAGCCCCCAGGGAAGAGCAAAGTACATACTCTTCTTAACCATATTCCTAAAGACATAAATCGGAATTGCGAATTTTGTATTGAATCGGGATGCAATTTCTGTGTTTCATCGTCAATGTGATGGTCGAAGGGTTACAGTAAACCTGCTGTGGTGCATCGTAGTCTAACACTGGGCCCCCAGGGAAGAGCCAAAGTACATACTCTTCTAAACCGTACACCTAAGGACAGAAATCGGAATTGCCAATTTTGTAATGAATCGGGAGGCAATTTCTGTGTTTCATCGTCGATGTGATGGTCGAAGGGATACAGTAAACCAGCTGTGGTGCATCGGAGTCTAACACTGGGCCCCCAGGGAAGAGCCAAAGTACATATTCTTCTTAGCCGGACTCTTGTGTACGGAAATCGGCATTGTGAATTTTCTATTAAATCGGGATGCAATTTCTGTGTTTCATCGTCAATGTGATGGTCGAAGGGTAACACTAAACCTGCTGTGGTGCAACGGAGTCTAACACTGGGCCCCCAGGGAATAGCCGAAGTACATACTCTTCTAAACCGTACTCCTGTGGACAGGAATCGGCATTGCGAATTTTGTATTGAATCGGGATGCAATTTCTGTGTTTCATCGTCAATGTGTTGGCGGAAGGGTTACAGTAAACCTGCAGTGGTGCATCGTATTCTAAGACTGGGCCCCCAGGGAAGAGCTAAAGTACATACTCTTCTAAACCGTACACCTAAGAACAGAAATCGGAATTGCGAATTTTGTATTGATTCGGGATGCAATTTCTGTGTTTCATCGTCAATGTGATGGTCGAAGGGATACAGTAAACCTGCTGTGGTGCATCGGAGTCTAACACTGAGCCCCCTGGGAAGAGCCAAAGTACATACTCTTCTAAACCGTACTCCTGTGGACAGAAATGGGCATTGCGTATCTTGTCTTGAATCGGGATGCAATTTCTGTGTTTCATCGTCAATGTGATGGTCGAAGGGTTACAGTAAACCTGCTGTGGTGCATCGTAGTCTAACACTGATCCCCCAGGGAAGAGCCAAATTACATACTCTTCTAAACCGTACACCGAAGGACAGAAATCGGAATTGCGAATTTTGTATTGAATCGGGACGCAATTTCTGTGTTTCATCGTCAATGTGATGGTCGAAGGGTTACAGTAAACCTGCTGTGGTGCATCGTAGTCTAACACTGATCCACCAGGGAAGAGCCAAAGTACATACTCTTCTAAACCGTACACCGAAGGACAGAAATCGGAATTGCGAATTTTGTATTGAATCGGGATGCAATTTCTGTGTTTCATCGTCAATGTGATGGTCGAAGGGCTACAGTAAACCTGCTGTGGTGCATCTGAGTCTAACACTGGGCCCCCAGGGAAGAGGCAAAGTACATACTCTTTTTAGCCGTACTCTTAGGGACAGATATCTGCATTGTGTATTTTGTATTAAATCGGGATGCAATCTCTGTGTTTCATCGTCAATGTGATAGTCGAAGGGTAACAGTAAACCTGCCATGGTGCATCGTAGTCTAACATTGGGCCCCCGGGGAATAGCCAAAGTACATACACTTCTAAACTGTACTCCTGTGGACAGAAATCGGCATTGCGAGTTTTGTATTGAATCGGGATGCAATTTCTGTGTTTCACCGTCAATGTGATGGTCGAAGGGTTACAGTAAACCTGCTGTGGTGCATCGTAGTCTAGCACTGGGCCCCCAGGGAAGAGCCAAAGCATATACTCTTCTAAACCGTACACCTAAGGACAGAAATCGGCATTGCGAATTTTGTATTGAATCAGGACGTAATTTCTGTGTTTCATCGTCAATGTAATGGTCGAAGGGATACAGTAAACCTGCTGTGGTGCATCGGAGTCTAACATTGAGCCCCTAGGGAATAGCCGAAGTACATACTCTTTTAATCCGTACTCCTGTGGACAGAAATCGGCATTGCTTATTTTGTATTGAATCGGGATGCAATTTCTGTGTTTCATCGTCAATGTGATGGTCGAAGGGTAACAGTAAACCTGCTGTGGTGCATCGTAGTCTAACACTGGGCCCCAAGGGAAGAGCCAAAGTACATCCTCTTCTAAACCGTATTCATTAGGACAGAAATCGGAATTGCGAATTTTGTAATTAATCGGGATGCAGGTTCTGTGTTTCATCGACAATGTGATGTTTAAAGGGTAACAGAAAACCTGCTGTGATGCATCGTAGTCTAACACTGGGCCCCCAGGGAATAGCCAAAGTACATACTCTTCCAAACCGTACGCCTGTAGACAGAAATCGTCATTGCGAATTTTGTATTGAATCGGGATGCAATTTCTGTGTTTCATCGTCAACGTGATGGTCGAAGGGTTACAGTAAAGCTGCTGTGGTGCATCGGAGTCTAGCACTGGGCCCCCAGGGAAGAGCCAAAGTACATTCTCTTCTAAACCGTACTCTTCTGGACAGAAATCAGCATTGCGAATTTTGTATTGAATCGGGATGCAATTTCTGTGTTTCATCGTCAATGTGATGGTCGAAGGGTTACAGTAAACCTGGTGTGGTGCATCGTAGTCTAACACTGGGCCCCCAGGGAACAGCCAAAGTACATAATCTTCTAAACCATACACCTAAGGACAGAAATCGGAATTGCGAATTTTGTATTGAATCGGGAAGCAATTTCTGTGTTTCGTCGTCAATGTGATGGTCGAAGGGATACAGTAAACCTGCTGTGGTGCATCGGAGTCTAACACTGAGCCCCCAGGGAAGAGCCAAAGTACATACTCTTCTAAACCGTAATCCTGTGGACAGAAATCGGCATTGCGAATTTTGTATTGAATCGGGATGCAATTTTAGTGTTTCATCGTCAATGTGATGCTCGAAGGGTTGCAGTAAACCAGCTGTGGTGGATCGGAGTCTAACACTGGGCCCCCAGTTAAGAGCCAAAGGACATACTCTTCTAAACCGTAGTCTTCTGGACAGAAATCGGCATTGCGAATTTTGTATTGAATCGGGATGGAATTTCTGTGTTTCATCGTCAATATGATCATCGAAGGGTTACAGTAAACTTGCTGTGGTGCATCGGAGTCTAACACTCAGCCCCCAGGGAACAGCCAAAATACATACTCTTCTAAACCGTACTCCTGTGGACAGATATCGGCATTTCGAATTTTTTATTGAATCGGGATGCAACTTCTGTGTTTCATCGTCAATGTGATGGTCGAAGGGTTACAGTAAACCTGCTGTGGTGCATCGTGGTCCAACACTGGGCCCCCAGGGAAGAGCCAAGGTACATACTCTTCTAAACCATACTCCTGCGGACAGAAATCGGCATTGCGAATTTTGTATTGAATCGGGATGCAATTTCTGTGCTTCATCGTCAATGTGATGGTCGAAGGGTAACAGTAAACCTGCTGTGGAGCATCGTAGTCTAACACTGGCCCCCAGGGAATAGCCAAAGTACATATTCTTCTAAATCGTACTCCTGTGGACAGAAATCGGCATTGCGAAATTTGTATTTAATCGGAATGCAATTTCTGTGTTTCATCGTCAATGTGATGGTCGGAGGGTTCCAGTAAACCTGCTGTGGTGCATCGTAGTCTAACACTGTGCCCCCAGGGAAGAGCCAAAGTACATACTCTTCTAAACCGTACACCTAAGGACAGAAATAGGAATTGCGAATTTTGTATTGAATCGGGTTGCAATTACTGTGTTTCATCGTCAATGTGATGGTCGAAGTGTAACAGTAAACCTGCTGTGGTGCTTCGGAGTCTAACACTGGGCCCCAGGGTAGAGCCAAAGTACATACTCTTCTAAACTCTACTCCTGTGGATAGAAATCGGCATTGCGAATTTTGTATTGAATCGGGATGCAATTTCTGTGTTTCATCGTCAATGTGATGGTCGAAGGGTTACAGTAAACCTACTATGGTGCATCGGAGTCTAACACTGGGCCCACAGGGAAGAGCCAAAGTACAAAATCTACTAAACCGTACTCCTAAGGACAGAAACGGAATTGCGAATTTTGTATTGAATCGGGATGCAATTTCTGTGTTTCATCGTCAATATGATGGCCGAAGGGTTACAGTAAACCTGCTGTGGTGCATCGGAGTCTAACACTCAGCCCCCAGGGAACAGCCAAAATACATACACTTCTAATCCGTACTCCTGTGGACAGAAATCGGTATTGCGAATTTGGTATTGAATCGGGATGCAATTTCTGTGTTTCATCGTCAATGTGATGGTCGAAGGGTTACAGTAAACCTGCTGTGGTGCATCGGAGTCTAACACTCAGCCCCCAGGGAAGAGCAAAGTACATACTCTTCTAAACCATATTCCTAAGGACAGAAATTGGAATTGCGAATTTTGTATTGAATCGGGATGCAATTTCTGTGTTTCATCGTCAATGTGATGGTCGAAGGGTTACAGTAAACCTGCTATGGTGCATCGGAGTCTAACACTGGGCCCACAGGGAAGAGCCAAAGTACAAAATCTACTAAACCGTACTCCTAAGGACAGAAACGGAATTGCGAATTTTGTATTGAATCGGGATGCAATTTCTGTGTTTCATCGTCAATATGATGGCCGAAGGGTTACAGTAAACCTTCTGTGGTGCATCGGAGTCCAACACTCAGCCCCCAGGGAACAGCCAAAGTACATACACTTCTAAACCGTACTCCTGTGGACAGAAATCGGCATTGCGAATTTGGTATTGAATCGGGATGCAATTTCTGTGTTTCATCGTCAATGTGATGGTCGAAGGGTAACAGTAAACCTGCTGTGGTGCATCGTAGTCTAACACTGTGCCCCCAGGGAAGAGCCAAAGTACATACTCTTCTAAACCGTACACCTAAGGACAGAAATAGGAATTGCGAATTTTGTATTGAATCGGGTTGCAATTACTGTGTTTCATCGTCAATGTGATGGTCGAAGTGTAACAGTAAACCTGCTGTGGTGCTTCGGAGTCTAACACTGGGCCCCAGGGAAGAGCCAAAGTACATACTCTTCTAAACTGTACTCCTGTGGATAGAAATCGGCATTGCGAATTTTATATTGAATCGGGATGCAATTTCTGTGTTTCATCGTCAATGTGATGGTCGAAGGGTTACAGTAAACCTGCTATGGTGCATCGGAGTCTAACACTGGGCCCACAGGGAAGAGCCAAAGTATATACTCTTCTAAACCGTACTCCTGTGGACAGAAATCGAAATTGCGAATTTATTTTGAATCGGGATGCAATTTCTGTGTTTCATCGTCAATGTGATGGTCGAAGGGTTACAGTAAACCTGCTGTGGTGCATCGGAGTCTAACACTGAGCCCCCTGGGAAGAGCCAAAGTACATACTCTTCTAAACCGTACTCCTGTGGACAGAAATGGGCATTGCGTATCTTGTCTTAAATCGGGATGCAATTTCTGTGTTTCATCGTCAATGTGATGGTCGAAGGGTAACATTAAACCTGCTGTGGTGCATCGTAGTCTAACACTGGGCCCCTAGGGAATAGCCGAAGTACATACTCTTCTAAACCGTACTCCTGTGGACAGGAATCGGCATTGCGAGTGTTGTATTGAATCGGGATGCAATTTCTGTGTTTCATCGTCAATGTGATGGTCGAAGGGTTACAGTAAACCTGCTGTGGTGCATCGTAGTCTAACACTGATCCCCCAGGGAAGAGCCAAATTACATACTCTTCTAAACCGTAGACCGAAGGACAGAAATCGGAATTGCGAATTTTGTATTGAATCGGGACGCAATTTCTGTGTTTCATCGTCAATGTGATGGTCGAAGGGTTACAGTAAACCTGCTGTGGTGCATCGTAGTCTAACACTGATCCCCCAGGGAAGAGCCAAAGTACATACCCTTCTAAACCGTACACCGAAGGACAGAAATCGGAATTGCGAATTTTGAATTGAATCGGGATGCAATTTCTGTGTTTCATCGTCAATGTGATGGTCGAAGGGCTACAGTAAACCTGCTGTGGTGCATCTGAGTCTAACACTGGGCCCCCAGGGAAGAGGCAAAGTACATACTCTTTTTAGCCGTACTCTTAGGGACAGATATCTGCATTGTGTATTTTGTATTAAATCGGGATGCAATCTCTGTGTTTCATCGTCAATGTGATAGTCGAAGGGTAACAGTAAACCTGCCATGGTGCATCGTAGTCTAACATTGGGCCCCCGGGGAATAGCCAAAGTACATACTCTTCTAAACTGTACTCCTGTGGACAGAAATCGGAATTGCGAATTTTGTATTGAATCGGGATGCAATTTCTGTGTTTCATCGTCAATGTGATGGTCGAAGGGTTACAGTAAACCTGCTGTGGTGCATCGTAGTCTAACACTGATCCCCCAGGGAAGAGCCAAATTACATACTCTTCTAAACCGTACACCGAAGGACAGAAATCGGAATTGCGAATTTTGTATTGAATCGGGACGCAATTTCTGTGTTTCATCGTCAATGTGATGGTCGAAGGGTTACAGTAAACCTGCTGTGGTGCATCGTAGTCTAGCACTGGGCCCCCAGGGAAGAGCCAAAGCATATACTCTTCTAAACCGTACACCTAAGGACAGAAATCGGCATTGCGAATTTTGTATTGAATCAGGACGTAATTTCTGTGTTTCATCGTCAATGTAATGGTCGAAGGGATACAGTAAACCTGCTGTGGCGCATCGGAGTCTAACACTGGGCCCCCAGGGAATAGCCAAAGTACATACTCTTCTAAACCGTACACCTAAGGACAGAAATAGGAATTGCGAATTTTGTATTGTATCGGGATGTAATTTCTGTGTTTCATCGTCAATGTGATGGTCGAAGGGTAACAGTAAACCTGCTGTGGTGCAGCGGAGTCTAACATTGAGCCCCCAAGGAAGAGGCAAAGTACATACTCTTTTAAACCGTACTCCTGTGGACTGAAATCAGCATTGCGAATTTTGTATTGAATCGGGATGCAATTTCTGTCTTTCATTGTCGATGTGATGGTCGAAGGGTTACAGTAAACCCGCTGTGGTGCATCGTAGTCTAACACTGGGCCCCCAGGTAAGAGCAAAAGTACATACTCTTCTAAACCGTATTCATTGGGACAGAAATCGGAATTGCGAATTTTGTATTGAATCGGGATGCAGGTTCTGTGTTTCATCGACAATGTGATGGTTGAAGGGTAATAGTAAACCTGCTGTGGAGCATCGTAGTCTAACACTGGCCCCCAGGGAATAGCCAAAGTACATATTCTTCTAAATCGTACTCCTGTGGACAGAAATCGGCATTGCGAATTTTGTATTTAATCGGAATGCAATTTCTGTGTTTCATCGTCAATGTGATGGTCGGAGGGTTCCAGTAAACCTGCTGTGGTGCATCGTAGTCTAACACTGTGCCCCCAGAGAAGAGCCAAAGTACATACTCTTCTAAACTCTACTCCTGTGGATAGAAATCGGCATTGCGAATTTTGTATTGAATCGGGATGCAATTTCTGTGTTTCATCGTCAATGTGATGGTCGAAGGGTTACAGTAAACCTCCTATGGTGCATCGGAGTCTAACACTGGGCCCACAGGGAAGAGCCAAAGTACAAAATCTACTAAACCGTACTCCTAAGGACAGAAACGGAATTGCGAATTTTGTATTGAATCGGGATGCAATTTCTGTGTTTCATCGTCAATATGATGGCCGAAGGGTTACAGTAAACCTGCTGTGGTGCATCGGAGTCTAACACTCAGCCCCCAGGGAACAGCCAAAATACATACACTTCTAAACCGTACTCCTGTGGACAGAAATCGGTATTGCGAATTTGGTATTGAATCGGGATGCAATTTCTGTGTTTCATCGTCAATGTGATGGTCGAAGGGTAACAGTAAACCTGCTGTGGTGCATCGGAGTCTAACACTGGGCCCCCAGGGAAGAGCAAAGTACATACTCTTCTAAACCATATTCCTAAGGACAGAAATCGGAATTGCGAATTTTGTATTGAATCGGGATGCAATTTCTGTGTTTCATCGTCAATGTGATGGTTGAAGGGTAACAGTTAACCTGCTGTGGTGCATCGTAGTGTAACACAGGGCCCCCAGGGAATAGCCAAAGTACATACTCTTCTAAATCGTACTCCTGTGAACAGAAATCGTCATTGCGAATTTTGTATTGAATCGGGATGCAATTTCTGGGTTTCATCGTCAATGTGATGGTCGAAGGGTTACAGTAAACCTGGTGTGGTGCATCGTAGTCTAACACTGGGCCCCCAGGGAAGAGCCAAAGTACATTCTATTCTAAACCGTACACCTAAGGACAGAAATAGGAATTGCGAATTTTGTATGGATTCGGGATGCAATTTCTGTGTTTCATCGTCAATGTGATGGTCGAAGGGATACAGTAAACCTGCTGTGGGGCATCGGAGTCTAACACTAGGTCCCCAGGGAAGAGCCAAAGTACATACTCTTCTTAGCCGTACTCTTGTGGACGGAAATCGGCATTGTGTATTTTGTATTAAATCGGGATGCAATTTCTGTGTTTCATCGTCAATGTGATGGTCGAAGGGTAACAGTAAACCTGCTGTGGTGCATCGTAGTCTAACACCGGGCCCCAACGGAATAGCCAAAGTACATACTCTTCTAAACCGTACTCCTGTGGACAGAAATCGGCATTGCGAATTTTGAATTGAATTGTAATGCAATTTCTGTGTTTCATCGTCAATGTGATGGTCGAAGGGTTACAGTAAACCTGCTGTGGTGCATCGTAGTCTAGCACTGGGCCCCCAGGGAAGAGCCAAAGCATATACTGTTCTAAACCGTACACCTAAGGACAGAAATCGGCATTGCGAATTTCGTATTGAATCGGGATGTAATTTCTGTGTTTCATCGTCAATGTGATGGTCGAAGGGATACAGTAAACCTGCTGTGGTGCATCGGAGTCTAACAATGAGCCCCCAGGGAAGACCCAAAGTACATACTCTTTTAAACCGTACTCCTGTGGACAGAAATCGGCATTGCGAATTTTGTATTGAATCGGGATGCAATTTCTGAGTTTCATCGTCAATGTGATGGTCGAAGGGTTACAGTAAACCTGGTGTGGTGCATCGTAGTCTAACACTCAGCCCCCAGGGAAGAGCCAAAGTACATACTCTTCTAAACCGTACACCTAAGGACAGAAATCTGAATTGCGAATTTTGTATTGAATCGGGATGCAATTTCTGTGTTTCATCTTCAATGTGATGGTCGAAGGGATACAGTAAACCTGCTGTGGTGCATCGGAGTCTAACACTGAGCCCCCAGGGAAGAGGCAAAGTACATACTCTTCTAAACCGTACTCCT
Source organism: Schistocerca cancellata (assembly GCF_023864275.1). Lineage (NCBI taxonomy): Eukaryota > Metazoa > Arthropoda > Insecta > Orthoptera > Acrididae > Schistocerca > Schistocerca cancellata. The sequence continues at coordinate 57,622,243 of NC_064629.1, read as the reverse complement.
GTGGACAGAAATCGGCATTGCGAATTTTGTATTGAATCGGGATGCAATTTCTGTGTTTCATCGTCAATGTTATGGTCGAAGGGTTACAGTAAACCAGCTGTGGTGCATCGGAGTCTAACACTGGGCCCCCAGGGAAGAGCCAAAGTACATACTCTTCTAAACCTTACTCTTCTGGCCAGAAATCGGCACTGCGAATTTTGTAATGAATCGGGATGCAATTTCTGTGTTTCATCGTCAATATGATCGTCGAAGGTTTACAGTAAACCTGCTGTGGTGCATCGGAGTCTAACACTGGCCCCCAGGGAATAGCCAAAGTACAAACTCTTCTAAACCGTACTCCTGTGGACAGAAATCGGCATTGCGAATTTTGTATTGAATCGGGATGCAATTTCTGTGTTTCATCGTCAATGTGATGGTCGAAGGGTTAAAGTAAACCTGCTGTGATGCAACGTAGTCTAACACTCAGTCCCCAGGGAAGAGCCAAAGTACATACTTTTCTAAACCGTACACCTAAGGACAGAAATCGGAATTGCGAATTTTGTATTGAATCGGGATGCAATTCGTGAGTTTCATCGTCAATGTGACAGTCGAAGGGATACAGTAAACCTGCTGTGGTGCATCGGAGTCTAACACTGGGCCCTCAGGGAAGAGCCGAAGTACATGCTCTTCTTCGCCGTACTCTTGTGGACAGAAATCGGCATTGTGTATTTTGTATTAAATCGGGATGCAATTTCTGTGTTTATCGTCAATGTGATGGTCGAAGGGTAACAGTAAACCTGCTGTGGTGCATCGGAGTCTAACACTGGGCCCCCAGGGAATAGCCGAAGTACATACTCTTCTAAACCGTACTCCTGTGGACTGGAATCAGCATTGCGAGTTTTGTATTGAATCGGGATGCAATTTCTGTGTTTCATCGTCAATGTGATGGTCGAAGGGTTACAGTAAACCTGCTGTGGTGCATCGTAGTCTAACACTCAGCCCCAAGGGAAGAGCCAAAGTACATACTCTTCTTAACCGTACACCTAAGGACAGAAATCGGAATTGCGAACTTTGTATTGAATCGGGATGCAATTTCTGTGTTTCATCGTCAATGTGATGGTCGAAGGGTTACAGTAAACCTGCTGTGGTGCATCGGAGTCTAACACTGGGCCCCCAGGGAAGAGCCAAAGTACATTCTCTTCTAAACCGTACTCTTCTGGACAGAAATCAGCATTGCGAATTTTGTATTGAATCGGGATGCAGGTTCTGTGTTTCATCGACAATGTGATGGGTGAAGGGTAACAGTAAACCTGGTGTGGTGCATCGTAGTCCAACACTGGGCCCCCAGGGAATAGCCAAAGTACATACTCTTCTAAACCCTACTCCTGTGGACAGAAATCGTCATTGCGAATTTTGTATTGAATCGGGATGCAATTTCTGTGTTTCATCGTCAATGTGATGGCCGAAGGGTTACAGTAAACCTGCTGTGGTGCATAGTAGTCCAACACTGGGCCCACAGGGAAGAGCCAAGGTACATACTCTTCTAAACCGTACTCCTAAGGACAGAAATCGGAATTGCGAATTTTGTATTGAATCGGGTTGCTATTACTGTGTTTCATCGTCAATGTGATGGTCGAAGGGTAACAGTAAACCTGCTGTGGTGGATCGGAGTCTAACACTGGGCCCCAGGGAAGAGGCAAAGTATATACTCTTCTAAACTGTACTCCTGTGGATAGAAATCGGCATTGCGAATTTTGTATTGAATCGGGATGCAATTTCTGTGTTTCATCGTCAATGTGATGGTCGAAGGGTTACAGTAAACCTCCTATGGTGCATCGGAGTCTAACACTGGGCCCACAGGGAAGAGCCAAAGTACAAAATCTACTAAACCGTACTCCTAAGGACAGAAACGGAATTGCGAATTTTGTATTGAATCGGGATGCAATTTCTGTGTTTCATCGTCAATATGATGGCCGAAGGGTTACAGTAAACCTGCTGTGGTGCATCGGAGTCTAACACTCAGCCCCCAGGGAACAGCCAAAATACATACACTTCTAAACCGTACTCCTGTGGACAGAAATCGGTATTGCGAATTTGGTATTGAATCGGGATGCAATTTCTGTGTTTCATCGTCAATGTGATGGTCGAAGGGTAACAGTAAACCTGCTGTGGTGCATCGGAGTCTAACACTCAGCCCCCAGGAAAGAGCAAAGTACATACTCTTCTAAACCATATTCCTAAGGACAGAAATCGGAATTGCGAATTTTGTATTGAATCGGGATGCAATTTTTGTGTTTCATCGTCAATGTGATGGTCGAAGGGTTACAGTAAACCTGCTGTGGTGCATCGTAGTCTAACACTGATCCCCCAGGGAAGAGCCAAAGTACATACTCTTTTAAACCGTACACCGAAGGACAGAAATCGGAATTGCGAATTTTGTATTGAATCGGGATGCAATTTCTGTGTTTCATCGTCAATGTGATGATCGAAGGGTTACAGTAAACCTGCTGTGGTGCATCGGAGTCTAACACTGGGCCCCCAGGGAAGAGCGAAAGTACATACTCTTCTAAACCGTACACCTAAGGACAGAAATAGGAATTGCGAATTTTGTATGGAATCGGGATGCATTTTCTGTGTTTCATCGTCAATGTGACAGTCGAAGGGATACAGTAAACCTGCAGTGGTGCATCGGAGTCTAACACTGGGCCCCCAGGGAAGAGCCAAAGTACACACTCTTCTTAGCTGTACTCTTGTGGACAGAAATCGGCATTGTGAATTTTGTATTAAATCGGGATGCAATTTCTGTGTTTCATCGTCAATGTGATGGTTGAAGGGTAACAGTTAACCTGCTGTGGTGCATCGTAGTCTAACACTGGGCCCCCAGGGAATAGCCAAAGTACATACTCTTCTAAACCGTACTCCTGTGGACAGAAATCGGCATTGCGAGTTTTGTATTGAATCGGGATGCAATTTCTGTGTTTCATCGTCAATGTGATGGTCGAAGGGTTACAGTAAACCTGCTGTGGTGCATCGTAGTCTAGCACTGGGCCCCTAAAGAAGAGCCAAAGTACATACTCTTCTAAACCGTACACCTAAGGACAGAAATAGGAATTGCGAATTTTGTATTGAATCGGGATGTAATTTCTGTGTTTCATCGTCAATGTGATGGTCGAAGGGTAACAGTAAACCTGCTGTGGTGCAGCGGAGTCTAACATTGAGCCCCCAAGGAAAAGCCAAAGTACATACTCTTTTAAACCGTACTCCTGTGGACTGAAATCGGCATTGCGAATTTTGTATTGAATCGGGATGCAATTTCTGTCTTTCATTGTCGATGTGATGGTCGAAGGGTTACAGTAAACCCGCTGTGGTGCATCGTAGTCTAACACTGGGCCCCCAGGTAAGAGCAAAAGTGCATACTCTTCTAAACCGTATTCATTGGGACAGAAATCGGAATTGCGAATTTTGTATTGAATCGGGATGCAGGTTCTGTGTTTCATCGACAATGTGATGGTTGAAGGGTAATAGTAAACCTGCTGTGGTGCATCGTAGTGTAACACAGGGCCCCCAGGGAATAGCCAAAGTACATACTCTTCTAAATCGTACTCCTGTGAACAGAAATCGTCATTGCGAATTTTGTATTGAATCGGAATGCAATTTCTGGGTTTCATCGTCAATGTGATGGTCGAAGGGTTACAGTAAACCTGGTGTGGTGCATCGTAGTCTAACACTGGGCCCCCAGGGAAGAGCCAAAGTACATTCTATTCTAAACCGTACACCTAAGGACAGAAATCGGAATTGCGAATTTTGTATTGAATCGGGATGCAATTTCTGTGTTTCATCGTCAATGTGATGGTCGAAGGGATACAGTAAACCTGCTGTGGTGCATCGGAGTCTAACACTGAGCCCCCAGGGAAGAGCCAAAGTACATACTCTTTTAAACCGTACTCCTGTGGACAAAAATCGGCATAGCGAATTTTGTATTGAATCGGGATGCAATTTATGTGTTTCATCGTCAATGTGATGGTCGAAGGGTTACAGTAAACCAGCTGTGGTGCGTCGGAGTCTAACCCTGGGCCCCCAGGGAAGAGCCAAATTACATACTCTTCTAAACCGTACTCTTCTGGACAGAAATCAGCATTGCGAATTTTGTATTGAATCGGGATGCAATTTCTGTGTTTTATCGTCAATGTGATGGTCGAAGGGTTACAGTAAACCTGCTGTGGTGCATCGTAGTCTAACACTGGGCCCCCAGGGAAGAGCCAAAGTACCTACTCTTCTAAACCGTACACCTAAGGACAGAAATAGGAATTGCGAATTTTGTATGGATTCGGGATGCAATATCTGTGTTTCATCTTCAGTGTGATGGTCGAAGGGATACAGTAAACCTGCTGTGGGGCATCGGAGTCTAACACTAGGCCCCCAGGGAAGAGCCAAAGTACATACTCTTCTTAGCCGTACTCTTGTGGACGGAAATCGGCATTGTGTATTTTGTATTAAATCGGGATGCAATTTCTGTGTTTCATCGTCAATGTGATGGTCGAAGGGTAACAGTAAACCTGCTGTGGTGCATCGTAGTCTAACACCGGGCCCCAACGGAATAGCCAAAGTACATACTCTTCTAAACCGTACTCCTGTGGACAGAAACCGGCATAGCGAATTTTCAATTGAATTGGGGTGCAATTTCTGTGTTTCATCGTCAATGTGATGGTCGAAGGGTTACAGTAAACCTGCTGTGGTGCATCGTAGTGTAGCACTGGGCCCCCAGGGAAGAGCCAAAGCATATACTGTTCTAAACCGTACACCTAAGGACAGAAATCGGCATTGCGAATTTCGTATTGAATCGGGATTTAATTTCTGTGTTTCATCGTCAATGTGATCGTCGAAGGGATACAGTAAACCTGCTGTGGTGCATCGGAGTCTAACAATGAGCCCCCAGGGAAGACCCAAAGTACATACTCTTTTAAACCGTACTCCTGTGGACAGAAATCGGCATTGCGAATTTTGTATTGAATCGGGATGCAATTTCTGAGTTTCATCGTCAATGTGATGGTCGAAGGGTTACAGTAAACCTGGTGTGGTGCATCGTAGTCTAACACTGGGCCCCCAGGGAGGAGCCAAAGTACATACTCTTCTAAACCGTACACCTAAGGACAGAAATCTGAATTGCGAATTTTGTATTGAATCAGGATGCAATTTCTGTGTTTCATCTTCAATGTGATGGTCGAAGGGATACAGTAAACCTGCTGTGGTGCATCGCAGTCTAACACTGAGCCCCCAGGGAAGAGGCGAAGTACATACTCTTCTAAACCGTACTCCTGTGGACAGAAAGCGGCATTGCGAATTTTGTATTGAATCGGGATGCAATTTCTGTGTTTCATCGTCAATGTTATGGTCGAAGGGTTACAGTAAACCAGCTGTGGTGCATCGGAGTCTAACACTGGGCCCCCAGGGAAGAGCCAAAGTACATACTCTTCTAAACCTTACTCTTCTGGCCAGAAATCGGCACTGCGAATTTTGTAATGAATCGGGATGCAATTTCCGTGTTTCATCGTCAATATGATCGTCGAAGGGTTACAGTAAACCTGCTGTTGTGCATCGGAGTCTAACACTGGCCGCCAGGGAACAGCCAAAGTACAAACTCTTCTAAACCGTACTCCTGTGGACAGAAATCGGCATTGCGAATTTTGTATTGAATCGGGATGCAATTTCTGTGTTTCATCGTCAATGTGATGGTCGAAGGGTTAAAGTAAACCTGCTGTGATGCAACGTAGTCTAACACTCAGTCCCCAGGGAAGAGCCAAAGTACATACTCTTCTAAACCGTACACCTAAGGACAGAAATCGGAATTGCGAATTTTGTATTGAATCGGGATGCAATTCGTGAGTTTCATCGTCAATGTGACAGTCGAAGGGATACAGTAAACCTGCTGTGGTGCATCGGAGTCTAACACTGGGCCCCCAGGGAAGATCCGAAGTACATGCTCTTCTTAGCCGTACTCTTGTGGACTGAAATCGGCATTGTGTATTTTGTATTAAATCGGGATGCAATTTCTGTGTATATCGTCAATGTGATGGTCGAAGGGTAACAGTAAACCTGCTGTGGTGCATCGGAGTCTAACACTGGGCCCCCAGGGAATAGCCGAAGTACATACTCTTCTAAACCGTACTCCTGTGGACTGGAATCAGCATTGCGAGTTTTGTATTGAATCGGGATGCAATTTCTGTGTTTCATCGTCAATGTGATGGTCGAAGGGTTACAGTAAACCTGCTGTGGTGCATCGTAGTCTAACACTCAGCCCCAAGGGAAGAGCCAAAGTACATACTCTTCTAAACCGTACACCTAAGGACAGAAATCGGAATTGCGAACTTTGTATTGAATCGGGATGCAATTTCTGTGTTTCATCGTCAATGTGATGGTCGAAGGGTTACAGTAAACCTGCTGTGGTGCATCGGAGTCTAACACTGGGCCCCCAGGGAAGAGCCAAAGTACATTCTCTTCTAAACCGTACTCTTCTGGACAGAAATCAGCATTGCGAATTTTGTATTGAATCGGGATGCAGGTACTGTGTTTCATTGACAATGTGATGGGTGAAGGGTAACAGTAAACCTGGTGTGGTGCATCGTAGTCCAACACTGGGCCCCCAGGGAATAGCCAAAGTACATACTCTTCTAAACCGTACTCCTGTGGACAGAAATCGTCATTGCGAATTTTGTATTGAATCGGGATGCAATTTCTGTGTTTCATCGTCAATGTGATGGCCGAAGGGTTACAGTAAACCTGCTGTGGTGCATAGTAGTCCAACACTGGGCCCACAGGGAAGAGCCAAGGTACATACTCTTCTAAACCGTACTCCTAAGGACAGAAATGGGAATTGCGAACTTTTTATTGAATTGGGATGCAATTTCTGTGTTTTATCGTCCATGTGTTGGTCGAATGGATACAGTAAACCTGCTGTGGTGCATCGGAGTCTAACCCTGGGCCCCCAGGGAAGAGCCAAAGTACATACTCTTCTAAACCATACTCCTGCGGACAGAAATCGGCATTCCGAATTTTGTATTGAATTGGGATGCAATTTCTGTGTTTCATCGTCAATGTGATGGTCGAAGGATTACAGTAAACCTGCTGTGGTGCATCGTAGTCTAACACTGGGCCCCCAGGGAAGAGCCAAAGTACATACTCTTCTAAACCGTACACTTAAGGACAGAAATCGGAATAGCGAATTTTGTATTGAATCGGGTTGCTATTACTGTGTTTCATCGTCAATGTGATGGTCGAAGGGTAACAGTAAACCTGCTGTGGTGCATCGGAGTCTAACACTGGGCCCCAGGGAAGAGGCAAAGTATATACTCTTCTAAACTGTACTCCTGTGGATAGAAATCGGCATTGTGAATTTTGTATTGAATCGGGATGCAATTTCTGTGTTTCAACGTCAATGTGATGGTCTAAGGGTTACAGTAAACCTGCTGTGGGGCATCGGAGTCTAACACTGGGCCCCCAGGGAAGAGCCAAAGTACATACTCTTCTTAGCCGTACTCTTGTGGACAGAAATCGGCATTGTGTATTTTGTATTAAATCGGGATGCAATTTCTGTGTTTCATCGTCAATGTGATGGTCGAAGGGTAACAGTAAACCTGCTGTGGTGCATCGTAGTCAACACTGGGCCCAACGGAATAGCCAAAGTACATACTCATCTAAACCGTACTCCTGTGGACAGAAATCGGCATTGCGAGTTTTGTACTGAATCGGGATGCAATTTCTGTGTTTCATCGTCAATGTGATGGTCGAAGGGTTACAGTAAACCTGCTGTGGTGCATCGTAGTCAACACTGGGCCCAACGGAATAGCCAAAGTACATACTCATCTAAACCGTACTCCTGTGGACAGAAATCGGCATTGCGAGTTTTGTATTGAATCGGGATGCAATTTCTGTGTTTCATCGACAATGTGATGGTCGGAAGGGTTACAGTAAACCTGCTGTGGTGAATCGGAGTCTAACACTGGGCCCCCAGGGAAGAGCCAAAGTACATTCTCTTCTAAACCGTACTCTTCTGGACAGAAATCAGCATTGCGAAATTTGTATTGAATCGGGATGCAGGTTCTGTGTATCATCGACAATGTGATGGTTGAAGGGTAACAGTAAACCTGGTGTGGTGTATCGTAGTCTAACACTGGGCCCCCAGGGAATAGCCAAAGCACATACTCTTCTAAACCGTACTCCTGTGGACAGAAATCGTCATTGCGAATTTTGTATTGAATCGGGATGCAATTTCTGTGTTTCATCGTCAATGTGATGGTCGAAGGGTTACAGTAAACCTGCTGTGGTGCATCGTAGTCTAGCACTGGGCCCCCAGGTAAGAGCCAAAGCATATACTGTTCTAAACCGTACACCTAAGGACAGAAATCGGCATTGCGAATTTTGTATTGAATCGGAAGGTAATTTCTGTGTTTCATTGTCAATGTGATGGTCGAAGGGATACAGTAAACCTGCTGTGGTGCATCGGAGTCTAACATTGAGCCCCCAGGGAAAACCCAAAGTACATACTCTTTTAAACCGTACTCCTGTGGACAGAAAACTTCATTTCGAATTTTGTATTGAATCGGGATGCAATTTCTGTGTTTCATCGTCAATGTGATGGTCGAAGGGATACAGTAAACCTGCTGTGGTGCATCGGAGTCTAACACTGGGCCCCCAGGAAAGAGCCAAAGTACATACTCTTCTAAACCGTACTCCTGTGGACAGAAAGCGGCATTGCGAATTTTGTATTGAATCGGGATGCAATTTCTGTGTTTCATCGTCAATGTTATGGTCGAAGGGTTACAGTAAACCAGCTGTGGTGCATCGGAGTCTAACACTGGGCCCCCAGGGAAGAGCCAAATTACATACTCTTCTAAACCTTACTCTTCTGGCCAGAAATCGGCATTGCGAATTTTGTATTGAATCGTTATGCAATTTCTGTGTTTCATCATCAATATGATCGTTGAAGGGTTACAGTAAACCTGCTGTGGTGCATCGGAGTCTAACACTCAGCCCCCAGGGATCAGCCAAAATACATACTCTTCTAAACCGTACTCCTGTGGACAGAAATCGGCATTGCGAATTTTGTATTGAATCGGGATGCAATTTCTGTGTTTCATCGTCAATGTGATGGTCGAAGGGTAACAGTAAACCTGCTGTGGTGCATCGTAGTCTAACACTGGCCCCCAGGGAATAGCCAAAGTACATACTCTTCTAAACCGTAGTCCTGTGGACAGAAATCGGCATTGCGAATTTTGTATTGAATCGGGATGCAATTTCTGTGTTTCATCGTCAATGTGATGGTCGAAGGGTTACAGTAAACCTGCTGTGGTGCATCGTAGTCTAACACTCAGCCCCCAGGGAAGAGCCAAATTACATACGCTTCTAAACCGTACACCTAAAGACAGAAATCGGAATTGCGAATTTTGTATTGAATCGGGATGCAATTCCTGTGTTTCATCGTCAATGTGACAGTCGAAGGGATACAGTAATTCTGCTGTGGTGCATCGGAGTCTAACACTGGGCCCCCAGGGAAGAGCCAAAGTACATGCTCTTCTTAGCCTTACTCTTGTGGACAGAAATTGGCATTGTGTATTTTGTATTAAATCGGGATGCAATTTCTGTGTTTCATCGTCAATGTGATGGTCGAAGGGTAACAGTAAACCTGCTGTGGTGCATCGGAGTCTAACACTCGGCCCGCAGGGACTAGCCCAAGTACATACTCTTCTAAACCGTACACCTGTGGACTGGAATCAGCATTGCGAGTTTTGTATTGAATCGGGATGCAATTTCTGTGTTTCATCGTCAATGTGATGGTCGAAGGGTTACAGTAAACCTGCTGTGGTGCATCGTAGTTTAACACTCAGCCCCCAAGGAAGAGCCAAAGTACATACTCTTCTAAACCGTACACCTATGGACAGAAATCGGAATTGCGAATTTTGTATTGAATCGGGATGCAATTTCTGTGTTTCATCGTCAATGTGATGGTCGAAGAGTTACAGTAAACCTGCTGTGGTGCATCGGAGTCTAACACTGGTCCCCCAGGGAAGAGCCAAATTACATACTCTTCTAAACCTTACTCTTCTGGCCAGAAATCGGCATTGCGAATTTTGTATTGAATCGTTATGCAATTTCTGTGTTTCATCATCAATATGATCGTCGAAGGGTTACAGTAAACCTGCTGTGGTGCATCGGAGTCTAACACTCAGCCCCCAGGGATCAGAAAAATACATACTCTTCTAAACCGTACTCCTGTGGACAGAAATCGGCATTGCGAATTTTGTATTGAATCGGGATGCAATTTCTGTGTTTCATCGTCAATGTGATGGTCGAAGGGTAACAGTAAACCTGCTGTGGTGCATCGTAGTCTAACACTGGCCCCCAGGGAATAGCCAAAGTACATACTCTTCTAAACCGTAGTCCTGTGGACAGAAATCGGCATTGCGAATTTTGTGTTGAATCGGGATGCAATTTCTGTGTTTCATCGTCAATGTGATGGTCGAAGGGTTACAGTAAACCTGCTGTGGTGCATCGTAGTCTAACACTCAGCCCCCAGGGAAGAGCCAAATTACATACGCTTCTAAACCGTACACCTAAGGACAGAAATCGGAATTGCGAATTTTGTATTGAATCGGGATGCAATTCCTGTGTTTCATCGTCAATGTGACAGTCGAAGGGATACAGTAAACCTGCTGTGGTGCATCGGAGTCTAACACTGGGCCCCCAGGGAAGAGCCAAAGTACATGCTCTTCTTAGCCTTACTCTTGTGGACAGAAATCGGCATTGTGTATTTTGTATTAAATCTAGATGCAATTTCTGTGTTTCATCGTCAATGTGATGGTCGAAGGGTAACAGTAAACCTGCTGTGGTGCATCGGAGTCTAACACTCGGCCCGCAGGGACTAGCCCAAGTACATACTCTTCTAAACCGTACACCTGTGGACTGGAATCAGCATTGCGAGTTTTGTATTGAATCGGGATGCAATTTCTGTGTTTCATCGTCAATGTGATTGTCGAAGGGTTACAGTAAACCTGCTGTGGTGCATCGTAGTTTAACACTCAGCCCCCAAGGAAGAGTCAAAATACATACTCTTCTATGCCGTACACCTAAGGACAGAAATCGGAATTGCGAATTTTGTATTGAATCGGGATGCAATTTCTGTGTTTCATCGTCAATGTGATGGTCGAAGAGTTACAGTAAACCTGCTGTGGTGCATCGGAGTCTAACACTAGTCCCCCAGGGAAGAGCCAAAGTACATTCTCTTCTAAACCGTACTCTTCTGGACAGAAATCAGCATTGCGAATTTTGTATTGAATCGGGATGCAGGTTCTGTGTTTCATCGACAATGTGATGGTTGAAGGGTAACAGTAAACCTGGTGTGGTGCATCGTAGTCTAACACTGGGCCCACAGGGAATAGCTAAAGTATATACTCTTCTAAATCGTACTCCTGTGGACAGAAATCGTCATTGCGAATTTTGTGTTGAATCGGGATGCAATTTCTGTGTTTCATCGTCAATGTGATGGCCGAAGGGTTACAGTAAACCTGCTGTGGTGCATCGGAGTCTAACCCTGGGCCCCCAGGGAAGAGCCCAAATACATACTCTTCTAAACCGTACTCCTGCGGACAGAAATCGGCATTGCGAATTTTGTATTGAATCGAGATGCAATTTCTGTGTTTCATCGTCAATGTGATGGTCGAAGGGTAACAGTAAACCTGCTGTGGTGCATCGTAGTCTAACACTGGCCCCCAGGGAATAGCCAAAGTACATACTCTTCTAAATCGTACTCCTGTGAACAGAAATCGGCATTGCTAATTTTGTATTGATTCGGGATGCAATATCTGTGTTTCATCGTCAATGTGATGGTCGAAGGAATACAGTAAACCTGCTGTGGTGCATCGTAGTCTAACACTGGGCCCCCAGGGAAGAGCCAAAGTACATACTCTTCTAAACCGTATACCTAAGGACAGAAATCGGAATTGCCAATTTTGTATTGAATCGGGTTGCTATTACTGTGTTTCATCGTCAATGTGATGGTCGTAGGGTAACACTAAACCTGCTGTGGTGCATCGGAGTCTAACACTGGGCCCCAGGGAAGAGCCAAAGTACATACTCTTCTAAACTGTACTCCTGTGGATAGAAATCGGCATTGCGAATTTTGTATTGAATCGGGATGCAATTTCTGTGTTTCATCGTCAATGTGATGGTCTAAGGGTTACAGTAAACCTGCTGTGGTGCATCGGAGTCTAACACTCACTCCCCAGGGAACAGCCAAAATACATATACTTCTAAACCGTACTCCTGTGGACAGAAATCGGCATTGCGAATTTTGTATTAAATTGGGATGCAATTTCTGTGTTTCATCGTCAATGTGATGATCGTAGGGTAACAGTAAACCTGCTGTGGTGCATCGTAGTCTAACACTGGCCCCCAGGCAAGAGCCAAAGTACATAATCTTCTGAACCGTACTCCTAAGGACAGAAATCGGAATTGCTAATTTTGAATTGAATCGGGATGCAATTTCTGTGTTTCATCGTCAATGTGATGGTCGAAGGTAACAGTAAACCTGCTGTGGTGCATCGGAGTCTAACACTGGGCCCCAGGGAAGAGCCGAAGTACATAATCTTCTAAACCGTACTCCTGTGCATAGAAATCGGCATTGCGAATCTTGTATTGAATCGGGATGCAATTTCTGTGTTTCATCATCAATGTGATGGTCGAAGGGTTACAGTAAACTTGCTTTGGTGCATCGGAGTCTAACACTGGGCCCACAGGGATGAGCCAAAGTACATACTCTTCTAAACCGTACTCCTGTGGACAGAAATCGGCATTGCGAACTTGGTATTGAATCGGGATGCAATTTCTGAGTTTCATCGTCAATGTGATGGTCGAAGGGTTACATTAAACTTGCTGTGGTGCATCGGAGTCTAACACACAGCCCCCAAGGAACAGCCAAAGTACAAACTCGTCTAAACCGTACTCCTGTGGTCAGAAATCGGCATTGCGAATTTTGTATTGAATCGGGATGCAATTTCTGTGTTTCATCGTCAATGCGATGGTCGAAGGGTAAGAGTAAACCTGTTGTGGTGCATCGGAGGCTAAGACTCAGCCCCCAGGGAAGAGCAAAGTACATACACTTCTGAACCGTATTCCTAAGGACAGAAATCTGAATTGCGAATTTTGTATTAAATTGGGATGCAATTTCTGTGTTTCATCGTCAATGTGATGGTCGAAGGTAACAGTAAACCTGCTGTGGTGCATCGGAGTCTAACACTGGGCCCCAGGGAAGAGCCGAAGTACATAATCTTCTAAACCGTACTCCTGTGCATAGAAATCGGCATTGCGAATTTTGTATTGAATCGGGATGCAATTTCTGTGTTTCATCGTCAATGTGATGGTCGAAGGGATACAGTAAACCTGCTGTGGTGCATCGGAGTCTAACACTGGGCCCCCAGGAAAGAGCCAAAGTACATACTCTTCTAAACCGTACTCCTGTGGACAGAAAGCGGCATTGCGAATTTTGTATTGAATCGGGATGCAATTTCTGTGTTTCATCGTCAATGTTATGGTCGAAGGGTTACAGTAAACCAGCTGTGGTGCATCGGAGTCTAACACTGGGCCCCCAGGGAAGAGCCAAATTACATACTCTTCTAAACCTTACTCTTCTGGCCAGAAATCGGCATTGCGAATTTTGTATTGAATCGTTATGCAATGTCTGTGTTTCATCATCAATATGATCGTTGAAGGGTTACAGTAAACCTGCTGTGGTGCATCGGAGTCTAACACTCAGCCCCCAGGGATCAGCCAAAATACATACTCTTCTAAACCGTACTCCTGTGGACAGATATCGGCATTGCGAATTTTGTATTGAATCGGGATGCAATTTCTGTGTTTCATCGTCAATGTGATGGTCGAAGGGTAACAGTAAACCTGCTGTGGTGCATCGTAGTCTAACACTGGCCCCCAGGGAATAGCCAAAGTACATACTCTTCTAAACCGTAGTCCTGTGGACAGAAATCGGCATTGCGAATTTTGTATTGAATCGGGATGCAATTTCTGTGTTTCATCGTCAATGTGATGGTCGAAGGGTTACAGTAAACCTGCTGTGGTGCATCGTAGTCTAACACTCAGCCCCCAGGGAAGAGCCAAATTACATACGCTTCTAAACCGTACACCTAAAGACAGAAATCGGAATTGCGAATTTTGTATTGAATCGGGATGCAATTGATGTGTTTCATCGTCAATGTGACAGTCGAAGGGATACAGTAATTCTGCTGTGGTGCATCGGAGTCTAACACTGGGCCCCCAGGGAAGAGCCAAAGTACATGCTCTTCTTAGCCTTACTCTTGTGGACAGAAATTGGCATTGTGTATTTTGTATTAAATCGGGATGCAATTTCTGTGTTTCATCGTCAATGTGATGGTCGAAGGGTAACAGTAAACCTGCTGTGGTGCATCGGAGTCTAACACTCGGCCCGCAGGGACTAGCCCAAGTACATACTCTTCTAAACCGTACACCTGTGGACTGGAATCAGCATTGCGAGTTTTGTATTGAATCGGGATGCAATTTCTGTGTTTCATCGTCAATGTGATGGTCGAAGGGTTACAGTAAACCTGCTGTGGTGCATCGTAGTTTAACACTCAGCCCCCAAGGAAGAGCCAAAGTACATACTCTTCTAAACCGTACACCTATGGACAGAAATCGGAATTGCGAATTTTGTATTGAATCGGGATGCAATTTCTGTGTTTCATCGTCAATGTGATGGTCGAAGGGTTACAGTAAACCTGCTGTGGTGCATCGGAGTCTAACACTGGTCCCCCAGGGAAGAGCCAAATTACATACTCTTCTAAACCTTACTCTTCTGGCCAGAAATCGGCATTGCGAATTTTGTATTGAATCGTTATGCAATTTCTGTGTTTCATCATCAATATGATCGTCGAAGGGTTACAGTAAACCTGCTGTGGTGCATCGGAGTCTAACACTCAGCCCCCAGGGATCAGAAAAATACATACTCTTCTAAACCGTACTCCTGTGGACAGAAATCGGCATTGCGAATTTTGTATTGAATCGGGATGCAATTTCTGTGTTTCATCGTCAATGTGATGGTCGAAGGGTAACAGTAAACCTGCTGTGGTGCATCGTAGTCTAACACTGGCCCCCAGGGAATAGCCAAAGTACATACTCTTCTAAACCGTAGTCCTGTGGACAGAAATCGGCATTGCGAATTTTGTGTTGAATCGGGATGCAATTTCTGTGTTTCATCGTCAATGTGATGGTCGAAGGGTTACAGTAAACCTGCTGTGGTGCATCGTAGTCTAACACTCAGCCCCCAGGGAAGAGCCAAATTACATACGCTTCTAAACCGTACACCTAAGGACAGAAATCGGAATTGCGAATTTTGTATTGAATCGGGATGCAATTCCTGTGTTTCATCGTCAATGTAACAGTCGAAGGGATACAGTAAACCTGCTGTGGTGCATCGGAGTCTAACACTGGGCCCCCAGGGAAGAGCCAAAGTACATGCTCTTCTTAGCCTTACTCTTGTGGACAGAAATCGGCATTGTGTATTTTGTATTAAATCTGGATGCAATTTCTGTGTTTCATCGTCAATGTGATGGTCGAAGGGTAACAGTAAACCTGCTGTGGTGCATCGGAGTCTAACACTCGGCCCGCAGGGACTAGCCCAAGTACATACTCTTCTAAACCGTACACCTGTGGACTGGAATCAGCATTGCGAGTTTTGTATTGAATCGGGATGCAATTTCTGTGTTTCATCGTCAATGTGATTGTCGAAGGGTTACAGTAAACCTGCTGTGGTGCATCGTAGTTTAACACTCAGCCCCCAAGGAAGAGTCAAAGTACATACTCTTCTAAGCCGTACACCTAAGGACAGAAATCAGCATTGCGAATTTTGTATTGAATCGGGATGCAGGTTCTGTGTTTCATCGACAATGTGATGGTTGAAGGGTAACAGTAAACCTGGTGTGGTGCATCGTAGTCTAACACTGGGCCCACAGGGAATAGCCAAAGTATATACTCTTCTAAATCGTACTCCTGTGGACAGAAATCGTCATTGCGAATTTTGTGTTGAATCGGGATGCAATTTCTTTGTTTCATCGTCAATGTGATGGCCGAAGGGTTACAGTAAACCTGCTGTGGTGCATCGTAGTCCAACACTGGGCCCACAGGGAAGAGCCAAGGTACATACTCTTCTAAACCGTACTCCTAAGGACAGAAATCCGAATTGCGAATTTTTTATTGAATCGGGATGCAATTTCTGTGTTTTATCGTCTATGTGATGGTCGAATGGATACAGTAAACCTGCTGTGGTGCATCGGAGTCTAACCCTGGGCCCCCAGGGAAGAGCCCAAATACATACTCTTCTAAACCGTACTCCTGCGGACAGAAATCGGCATTGCGAATTTTGTATTGAATCGGGATGCAATTTCTGTGTTTCATCGTCAATGTGATGGTCGAAGGGTAACAGTAAACCTGCTGTGGTGCATCGTAGTCTAACACTGGCCCCAGGGAATAGCCAAAGTACATACTCTTCTAAATCGTACTCCTGTGAACAGAAATCGGCATTGCTAATTTTGTATTGAATCGGGATGCAATATCTGTGTTTCATCGTCAATGTGATGGTCGAAGGAATACAGTAAACCTGCTGTGGTGCATCGTAGTCTAACACTGGGCCCCCAGGGAAGAGCCAAAGTACATACTCTTCTAAACCGTATACCTAAGGACAGAAATCGGAATTGCCAATTTTGTATTGAATCGGGTTGCTATTACTGTGTTTCATCGTCAATGTGATGGTCGT
This sequence comes from Schistocerca cancellata, assembly GCF_023864275.1. Lineage (NCBI taxonomy): Eukaryota > Metazoa > Arthropoda > Insecta > Orthoptera > Acrididae > Schistocerca > Schistocerca cancellata. Next base: position 57,605,433 of record NC_064629.1, on the reverse strand, counting down.
AGGGTAACAGTAAACCTGCTGTGGTGCATCGGAGTCTAACACTGGGCCCCAGGGAAGAGCCAAAGTACATAATCATCTAAACTGTACTCCTGTGGATAGAAATCGGCATTGCGAATTTTGTATTGAATCGGGATGCAATTTCTGTGTTTCATCGTCAATGTGATGGTCTAAGGGTTACAGTAAACCTGCTGTGGTGCATCGGAGTCTAACACTCACTCCCCAGGGAACAGCCAAAATACATATACTTCTAAACCGTACTCCTGTGGACAGAAATCGGCATTGCGAATTTTGTATTAAATTGGGATGCAATTTCTGTGTTTCATCGTCAATGTGATGATCGTAGGGTAACAGTAATCCTGCTGTGGTGCATCGTAGTCTAACACTGGCCCCCAGGCAAGAGCCAAAGTACATAATCTTCTGAACCGTACTCCTAAGGACAGAAATCGGAATTGCTAATTTTGAATTGAATCGGGATGCAATTTCTGTGTTTCATCGTCAATGTGATGGTCGAAGGTAACAGTAAACCTGCTGTGGTGCATCGGAGTCTAACACTGGGCCCCAGGGAAGAGCCGAAGTACATAATCTTCTAAACCGTACTCCTGTGCATAGAAATCGGCATTGCGAATATTATATTGAATCGGGATGCAATTTCTGTGTTTCATCATCATTGTGATGGTCGAAGGGTTACAGTAAACTTGCTTTGGTGCATCGGAGTCTAACACTGGGCCCACAGGGAAGAGCCAAAGTACATACTCTTCTAAACCGTACTCCTGTGGACAGAAATCGGCATTGCGAACTTGGTATTGAATCGGGATGCAGTTTCTGAGTTTCATCGTCAATGTGATGGTCGAAGGGTTACATTAAACTTGCTGTGGTGCATCGGAGTCTAACACTCAGCCCCCAAGGAACAGCCAAAGTACAAACTCGTCTAAACCGTACTCCTGTGGTCAGAAATCGGCATTGCGAATTTTGTATTGAATCGGGATGCAATTTCTGTGTTTCATCGTCAATGCGATGGTCGAAGGGTAAGAGTAAACCTGTTGTGGTGCATCGGAGGCTAAGACTCAGCCCCCAGGGAAGAGCAAAGTACATACTCTTCTGAACCGTATTCCTAAGGACAGAAATCTGAATTGCGAATTTTGTATTAAATTGGGATGCAATTTCTGTGTTTCATCGTCAATGTGATGATCGTAGGGTAACAGTAAACCTGCTGTGGTGCATCGTAGTCTAACACTGGCCTTCAGGCAAGAGCCAAAGTACATAATCTTCTGAACCGTACTCCTAAGGACAGAAATCGGAATTGCTAATTTTGAATTGAATCGGGATGCAATTTCTGTGTTTCATCGTCAATGTGATGGTCGAAGGTAACAGTAAACCTGCTGTGGTGCATCGGAGTCTAACACTGGGCCCCAGGGAAGAGCCGAAGTACATAATCTTCTAAACCGTACTCCTGTGCATAGAAATCGGCATTGCGAATTTTGTATTGAATCGGGATGCAATTTCTGTGTTTCATCATCAATGTGATGGTCGAAGGGTTACAGTAAACTTGCTTTGGTGCATCGGAGTCTAACACTGGGCCCACAGGGAAGAGCCAAAGTACATACTCTTCTAAACCGTACTCCTGTGGACAGAAATCGGCATTGCGAACTTGGTATTGAATCGGGATGCAATTTCAGAGTTTCATCGTCAATGTGATGGTCGAAGGGTTACATTAAACTTGCTGTGGTGCATCGGAGTCTAACACTCAGCCCCCAAGGAACAGCCAAAGTACAAACTCGTCTAAACCGTACTCCTGTGGTCAGAAATCGGCATTGCGAATTTTGTATTGAATCGGGATGCAATTTCTGTGTTTCATCATCAATGTGATGGTCGTAGGGTTACAGTAAACCTGCTGTGGTGCATCGGAGTCTAACACTGGGCCCCTAGGGAAGAGCCAAAGTACATATTCTTCTAAACCGTACTCCAGTGGAGAGGAATCAGCATTGCGAGTTTTGTATTGAATTGGGATGCAATTTCTGTGTTTCATCGTCAATGTGATGGTCGAAGGGTTGCAGTAAACCTGCTGTGGTGCATCGTATTCTAACACTGATCCCCCATGGAAGAGCCAAAGTACATACTCTTCTAAACAGTACACCTAAGGACAGAAATCGGAATTACGAATTTTGTATTGAATCGGGATGCAATTTCTGTGTTTCATCGTCAATGTGATGGTCGAAGGGTTACAGTAAACCTGCTGTGGTGCATCGGAGTCTAACACTGGGCCCCCAGGGAAGAGCCAAAGTACATACTCATCTAAACCGTACACCTAAGGACAGAAATAGGAATTGCGAATTTTGTATGGAATCGGGATGCAATTTCTGTGTTTCATCGTCAATGTGACAGTCGAAGGCATACAGTAAACTTGCTGTGGTGCATCGGAGTCTAACACTGGGCCCCCAGGTAAAAGCCAAAGTACATACTCTTCTAAACCGTATTCATTAGGACAGAAATCGGAATTGCGAATTTTGTATTAAATCGGGATGCAATTTCTGTGTTTCATCGTCAATGTGATGGTCGAAGGGTTACAGTAAACTTGCTGTGGTGCATCGTAGTCTAACACTGGGCTCCCAGGGAAGAGCCAAAGTACATACTCTTTTAAACCGTACACCTAAGGACAGAAATCGGAATTGCGAATTTTGTATTGAATCGGGATGCAATTTCTGTGTTTCATCGTCAATGTGATGGTCGAAGGGTTACATTAAACCTGCTGTGATGCATCGGAGTCTAACACTGGGCCTCCAGGGAAGAGCCAAATTTACATATTCCACTAAACCGTACTGCTGTGGACAGAAATCGGCATTGTGAATTTTGTATGGAATGGGGATGCAATTTCTGTGTTTCATCGTCAATGTGATGGTCGAAGGGTAACAGTAAATTTGATGTGGTGCATCGTAGTCTAACATTGGGCCACCAGGGAATAGCCGATGTACATACTCATTTAAACCGTACTCCTGTGGACAGAAATCGAATTGCGAATTTTGTTTTGAATCGGGATGCAATTTCTGCGTTTCATCGTCAATGTGAAGGTCGATGGGTTACAGTAAACCTACTGTGGTGCATCGTAGTCTGACACTTTGCCCCCAGGGAGAAGTTAAAGTACATACACTTCTAAACCGTACTCCTAAGGACAGAAATCGGAATTGCGAATTTTGTATTGAATCGGGATGCAAATTCTGTGTTTCATCGTCAATATGATGGTCGAAGGGTTACAGTCAACCTGCTGTGCTGCATCGGAGTCTAACACTCAGCCCCCAAGGAACAGCCAAAATACATACTCTTCTAAACCGTACGCCTGTGGACAGATATCGGCATTGCGAATTTTGTATTGAATCGGGATGCAATTTCTGTGATTCATCGTTAATGCGATGGTCGAAGGGTAACAGTAAACCTGCTGTGGTGCATCGGAGTCTAACACCCAGCCCCCAGGGAACAGCAAAGTACATACTCTTCTGAACCGTATTCCTAAGGACAGAAATCTGAATTGCGAATTTTGTATTGAATCGGGATGCAATTTCTGTGTTTCATCGTCAATGTGATGGTCGAAGGGTAACAGTAAACCTGATGTGGTGCATCGGAGTCTAACACTGGGCCCCCAGGGAATAGCCGAAGTACATACTCTTCAACACCGTACTCCAGTGGACAGGAATCGGCATTGGGAGTTTTGTATTGAATTGGGATGCAATTTCTGTGTTTCATCGTCAATGTGATGGTCGAAGGGTTGCAGTAAACCTGATGTGGTGCATCGTAGTCTAACACTGATCCCCCAGGGAAGGGCCAAAGTACATACTCTTCTTAACCGTACACCTAAGAACAGAAATCGGAATTGCGAATTTTGTATTGAATCGGGATGTAATTTCTGTGTTTCATCGTCAATGTGATGGTCGAAGGGTTACAGTAAACCTGCTGTGGTGCGTCGGAGTCTATCACTGGGCCCCCAGGGAAGAGCCAAAGTACATACTCTTCTAAACCGTATTCATTAGGACAGAAATCGGAATTGCGAATTTTGTATTGAATCGGGATGCAATTTCTGTGTTTCAACGTCAATGTGATGGTCGAAGGGTAACAGTAAACCTGCTGTGGTGCATCGGAGTCTAACACTGGGCCCCCAGGGAATAGCCGAAGTACATACTCTTGTAAACCGTACTCCTGTGGACAGGAATCGGCATTGCGAGTTTTGTATTGAATCGGGATGCAATATGTGTGTTTCATCGTCAATGTGATGGTCGAAGGGTTACAGTAAACCTGCTGTGGTGCATCGTAGTCTAACACTGGGCACCCAGGGAAGAGCCAAAGTACATACTCTTTTAAACCGTACACCTAAGGACAGAAATCGGAATTGCGAATTTTGTATTGAATCGGGATGCAATTTCTGTGTTTCATCGTCAATGTGATGGTCGAAGGGATACATTAAACGTGCTGTGGTGACTCGGAGTCTAGCACTGAGCCCCCAGGGAAGAGCCAAAGTACATACTCTTCTAAACCGTACTCCTGTGGCAGAAATCGGCATTGCGAATTTTGTATTGAATCGGGATGCAATTTCTGTGTTTCATCGTCAATGTGATGGTCGAACGGTTACAGTAAACCTGCTGTGGTGCATCGGAGTCTAATACTGGGCACCCAGGGAAGAGCCAAAGTACACTGTCTTCTAAACCGTATTCTTCTGGACAGAAATCGGCATTGCGAATTTTGTATTGAATCGGGATGCAGGTTCTGTGTTTCATCGACAATGTGATGGTTGAAGGGTAATAGTAAACCTGCTGTGGTGCATCGTAGTCTAACACTGGGCCCCCAGGGAAGAGCCAAAGTACATACTCTTCTAAACCGTACTCTTCTGGACAGAAATCGGCATTGCGAATTTTGTATTGAATCGGGATGCAATTTCTGTGTTTCATCGTCAATGTGATGGTCGAAGGGTAACAGTAAACCTGCTGTGGTGCATCGTAGTCTAACACTGGCCCCCAGGGAATAGCCAAAGTACATACTCCTCTAAACCGTACTCCTGTGGACAGAAATCGGCATTGCGAATTTTGTATTGAATCGGGATGCAATTTCTATGTTTCATCGTCAATGTGATGGTCGAAGGGTTACAGTAAATCTGCTGTGGTGCATCGTAGTCTAACACTGCGCCCCAGGGAAGAGCCAAAGTACATACTCTTCTAAACCGTACACCTAAGGACAGAAATCGGAATTGCGAATTTTGTATTGAATCGGGATGCAATTTCTGTGTTTCATCGTCAATGTGATGGTCGAAGGGATACAGTAAACCAGCTGTGGTGCATCGGAGTCCAACACTGGGCCCCCAGGGAAGAGCCAAAGTACATATTCTTCTTAGCCGGACTCTTGTGAACGGAAATCGGCATTGTGAATTTTGTATTAAATCGGGATGCAATTTCTGTGTTTCATCGTCAATGTGATGGTCGAAGGGTAACAGTAAACCTGCTGTGGTGCATCGGAGTCTAACACTGGGCCCCCAGGGAATAGCCGAAGTACATACTCTTCTAAACCGTACTCCTGTGGACAGGAATCGGCATTGCGAGTTTTGTATTGAATCGGGATGCAATTTCTGTGTTTCATCGTCAATGTGATGGTCGAAGGGTTACAGTAAACCTGCTGTGGTGCATCGGAGTCTAACACTGGGCCCCCAGGGAAGAGCCAAAGTACATACTCTTCTAAACCGTACACCTAAGGACAGAAATCGGAATTGCGAATTTTGTATTGAGTCGGGATGCAATTTCTGTGTTTCATCGTCAATTTTATGGTCGAAGGGATACAGTAAAGCTGCTGTGGTGCATCGGAGTCTAACACTGAGCCCCCAGGGAAGAGCCAAATACATACTCTTCTAAACCGTACTCCTGTGGACAGAAATCGGCATTGCGAATTTTGTATTAAATCTGGATGCAATATCTGTGTTTCATCGTCAATGTGATGGTCGAAGGGTATCAGTAAACCTGCTGTGGTGCATCGTAGTCTAACACTGGGCCCCCAGGCAATAGCCAAAGTACATACTCTTCTAAACCGTACTCCTGTGGACAGGAATCGGCATTGCGAGATTTGTATTGAATCGGGATGCTATTTCTGTGTTTCATCGTCAATGTGATGGTCGAAGGGATACAGTAAACCTGCTGTGGTGCATCGGAGTCTAACACTGAGCCCCAAGGGAAGAGCCAAAAGTACATACTCTTCTAAACCGTACTCCTGTGGCAGAAATCGGCATTGCGAATTTTGTATTGAATCGGGATGCAATTTCTGTGTTTCATCGTCATTGTGATGGTCGAATGGATACAGTAAACCTGCTGTGGTGCATCGTAGTCTAACACTGGCCCCCAGGGAATAGCCAAAGTACATACTCCTCTAAACCGTACTCCTGTGGACAGAAATCGGCATTGCGAATTTTGTATTGAATCGGGATGCAATTTCTATGTTTCATCGTCAATGTGATGGTCGAAGGGTTACAGTAAACCTGCTGTGGTGCATCGTAGTCTAACACTGGGCCCCAGGGAAGAGCCAAAGTACATACTCTTCTAAATCGTACACCTAAGGACAGAAATAGGAATTGCGAATTTTGTATTGAATCGGGATGCAATTTCTGTGTTTCATCGTCAATGTTATGGTCGAAGGGTAACAGTAAACCTGCTGTGGTGCATCGGAGTCTAACACTCAGCCCCCAGGGAATAGCCGAAGTACACACTCTTCTAAACCGTACTCCTGTGGACAGGAATTGGCATTGCGAGTTTTGTATTGAATCGGGATGCAATTTCTGTGTTTCATCGTCAATGTGATGGTCGAAGGGTTACAGTAAACCTGCTGTGGTGCATCGGAGTCTAACACTGAGCCCCCAGGGAAGAGCCAAAAGTACATACTCTTCTAAACCGTACTCCTGTGGCAGAAATCGGCATTGCGAATTTTGTATTGAATCGGGATGCAATTTCTGTGTTTCATCGTCAATGTGATGGTCGAAGGGTTACAGTAAACCTGCTGTGGTGCATCGGAGTCTAATACTGGGCACCCAGGGAACAGCCAAAGTACACTTTCTTCTAAACCGTATTCTTCTGGATAGAAATCGGCATTGCGAATTTTGTATTGAATCGGGATGCAGGTTCTGTGTTTCATCGACAATGTGATGGTTGAAGGGTAATAGTAAACCTGCTGTGGTGCATCGTAGTCTAACACAGGGCCCCCATGGAATAGCCAAAATACATACTCTTCTAAACCGTACTCCTGTGAACAGAAATCGGAATTGCGAATTTTGTATTGAATCCGGATGCAATTTCTGTGTTTCACCGTCAATGTGATGGTCGAAGGGTTACCGTAAACCAGCTGTGGTGCATCGGAGTCTAACACTGGGCCCCCAGGGAAGAGCCAAAGTACATACTCTTCTAAACCGTACTCTTCTGGACAGAAATCGGCATTGCGAATTTTGTATTGAATCGGGATGCAATTTCTGTGTTTCATCGTCAATGTTATGGTCGAAGGGTAACAGTAAACCTGCTGTGGTGCATCGGAGTCCAACACTCAGCCCCCAGGGAAAAGCAAAGTACATACTCTTCTAAACCGTATTCCTAAGGACAGAAATCGGAATTGCGAATTTTGTATTGAATCGGGATGCAATTTCTGTGTTTCATCGTCATTGTGATGGTCGAATGGATACAGTAAACCTGCTGTGGTGCATCGTAGTCTAACACTGGCCCCCAGGGAATAGCCAAAGTACATACTCCTCTAAACCGTACTCCTGTGGACAGAAATCGGCATTGCGAATTTTGTATTGAATCGGGATGCAATTTCTATGTTTCATCGTCAATGTGATGGTCGAAGGGTTACAGTAAACCTGCTGTGGTGCATCGTAGTCTAACACTGGGCCCCAGGGAAGAGCCAAAGTACATACTCTTCTAAATCGTACACCTAAGGACAGAAATAGGAATTGCGAATTTTGTATTGAATCGGGATGCAGTTTCTGTGTTTCATCGTCAATGTTATGGTCGAAGGGTAACAGTAAACCTGCTGTGGTGCATCGGAGTCTAACACTCAGCCCCCAGGGAATAGCCGAAGTACACACTCTTCTAAACCGTACTCCTGTGGACAGGAATTGGCATTGCGAGTTTTGTATTGAATCGGGATGCAATTTCTGTGTTTCATCGTCAATGTGATGGTCGAAGGGTTACAGTAAACCTGCTGTGGTGCATCGTAGTCTAACACTGGGCCCCTAGCGAAAAGCCAAAGTACATACTCTTCTAAACCGTACTCTTCTGGACAGAAATCGGCATTGCGAATTTTGTTTTGAATCGGGATGCAAGTTCTGTGTTTCATCAACAATGTGTGGTTGAAGGGTTACAGTAAACCGGCTGTGGTGCATCGTAGTCTAACACTGGGCCCCCAGGGAACAGCCAAAGTACATACTCTTCTAAACCGTACTCCTGTGTACAGAAATCGGCATTGCGAGTTTTGTATTGAATCGCGATGCAATTTCTGTGTTTCATCGTCAATGTGATGTTCGAAGGGTTACAGTAAAGCTGCTGTGGTGCATCGTAGTCTAACACTGATCCCCCAGGGAAGAGCCAAAGTACATACTCTTCTAAACCGTACACCTAAGGACAGAAATCGGAATTGCGAATTTTGTATTGAATCGGGATGCAATTTCTGTATTTCATCGTCAATGTGATTGTCGAAGGATTACAGTAAACCTGCTGTGGTGCATTGGAGTCTAACACAGGGCCCCAGGGAAGAGCCGAAGTACATACTCTTCTAAACCGTACTCCTGTGGATAGAAATCGGCATTGCGAATTTTGTATTGAATCGGGATGCAATTTCTGTGTTTCATCGTCAATGTGATGGTCGAAGGGTTACAGTAAACCTGCTTTGGTGCATCGGAGTCTAACACTGGGCCCACAGGGAAGAGCCAAAATACATACTCTTCTAAACCGTACTCCTGTGGACAGAAATCGGCATTGCGAATTTTGTATTGAATCGGGATGCAAATTCTGTGTTTCATCGTCAATGTGATGGTCGAAGGGTTACATTAAACCTGCTGTGGTGCATCGGAGTCTAACACTGGGCCTCCAGGGAAGAGCCATATGTACATACTCCACTAAACCGTACTCCTGTGGACAGAAATCGGCATTGTGAATTTTGTATGGAATGGGGATGCAAATTCTGTGTTTCATCGTCAATGTGATGGTCGAAGGGTTACATTAAACCTGCTGTGGTGCATCGGAGTCTAACACTGGGCCTCCAGGGAAGAGCCAAAATACATACTCTTCTAAACCGTACTCATGTGAACAGAAATCGTCATTGCGATATTTGTATTGAATCGGGATGCAATTTCTGTGTTTCATCGTCAATGTGATGGTAGAAGGGTTACAGTAAACCTGCTGTGGTGCATCGGAGTCTAATACTGGGCACCCAGGGAAGAGCCAAAGTACATTCTCTTCTAAACCGTACTCTTCTGGACAGAAATCGGCATTGCGAATTTTGTATTGAATCGGGATGCAGGTTCTGTGTTTCATCGACAATGTGATGGTTGAAGGGTAATTGTAAACCTGCTGTGGTGCATCGTAGTCTAACACAGGGCCCCCAGGGAATGGCCAAAGTACATACTCTTCTAAACCGTACTCCTGTGAACAGAAATCGTCATTGCGAATTTTGTATTGCATCGGGATGCAATTTCTGTGCTTCATCTATAATGTGACGGTCGAAGGGTTACAGTAAACCTGGTGTGGTGCATCGTAGTCTAACACTGGGCCCCCAGGGAAGAGCCAAAGTTCATACTGTTGTAAACCGTACACCTAAGGACAGAAATCGGAATTGCGAATTTTGTATTGAATCGGGATGCAATTTCTGTGTTTCATCGTCAATGTGATGGTCGAAGGGATACAGTAAAACTGCTGTGGTGCATCGGAGTCTAACACTGAGCCCCCAGGGAAGAGCCAAAATACATACTCTTCTAAACCGTACTCCTGTGGGCAGAAATCGGCATTGCGAATTTTGTATTGAATCGGGATGCAATTTCTGTGTTTCATCGTCAATGTGATGGTCGAAGGGTTACAGTAAACCAGCTGTGGTGCATCGGAGTCTAACACTGGGCCCCCAGGGAAGAGCCAAAGTACATACTCTTCTAAACCGTACTCCTCTGGACAGAAATCGGCATTGCGAATTTTGTATTGAATCGGGATGCAATTTCTGTGTTTCATCGTCAATATGATCGTCGAATGGTTACAGTAAACCTGCTGTGGTGCATCGGAGTCTAATACTCAGCCCCCAGGGAACTGCCAAAATACATACACTTCTAAACCGTACTCCTGTGGACAGAAATCGGAATTGCAAATTTTGTATTGAATCGGAATGCAATTTCTGTGTTTCATCGTCAATGTGATGGTCGAAGGGTTACAGTAAACCTGCTGTGGTGCATCGTAGTCTAACACTGGGCCCCAAGGGAATAGCCAAAGTACATACTCTTCTAAACCGTACTCCTGTGGACAGAAATCGGCATTGCGAGTTTTGTATTGAATCAGGATGCAATATCTATGTTTCATCGTCAATGTGATGGTCGAAGGGTTACAGTAAACCTGCTGTGGTGCATCGTAGTCTAGCACTGGCCCCCAGGAAAGAGCCAAAACATATACTCTTCTAAACCGTACACCTAAGGACAGAAACCGGAATTGCGAATTTTGTATTGAATCGGGATGCAATTTCTGTGTTTCATCGTCAATGTGATGGTCGAAGGGTAACAGTAAACCTGCTGTGGTTCTGAACCTGCTGTGGTTCTAAACCGTATTCCTAAGGACAGAAATCGGAATTGCAAATTTTGTATTGAATCGGGATGCAATTTCTGTGATTCATCGTCAATGTGATGGTCGAAGGGCAACGGTAAACCTGCTGTGGTGCATCGTAGTCTAACACTGGCCCCCAGGGAATAACCAAAGTACATACTCCTCTAAACCGTACTCCTGTGGACAGAAATCGGCATTGCGAATTTTCTATTGAATCGGGAAGGAATTTCTGTGTTTCATCGTCAATGTGATGGTCGAAGGGTTACAGTAAACCTGCTGTGGTGCATCGGAGTCTAACACTGGGCCCCCAGGGAAGAGCCAAAGTACATACTCTTCTAAACCGTACACCTAAGGACAGAAATCGGAATTGCGAATTTTGTATTGAATCGGGATGCAATTTCTGTGTTTCATCGTCAATGTGATGGTCGAAGGGATACAGTAAGCCAGCTGTGGTGCAGCGGAGTCTAACACTGGGCCCCCAGGAAGAGCCATATTACATATTCTTCTTAGCCGGACTCTTGTGGACGGAAATCGGCATTGTGAATTTTGTATTAAATCGGGGTGCAATTTCTGTGATTCATCGTCAATGTGATGGTCGAAGGGTAACAGTAAACCTGCTGTGGTGCATCGGAGACTAACACTGGGCCCCCAGGGAATAGCCGAAGTACATACTCTTCTAAACCCTACTCCTGTGGACAGGAATCGGCATTGCGAGTTTTGTATTGAATCGGGATGCAATTTCTGTGTTTCATCGTCAATGTGATGGTCGAAAGGTTACAGTAAACCTGCTGTGGTGCATCGTAGTCTAACACTGGGCCCCAGGGAAGGGCCAAACTACATACTCTTCTAAACCGTACACCTAAGGACAGAAATCGGAATTGCGAATTTTGTATTGAATCGGGATGCAATTTCTGTGTTTCATCGTCAATTTGATGGTCGAAGGGATACAGTAAAGCAGCTGTGGTGCATCGGAGTCTAACACTGAGCCCCCAGGGAAGAGCCAAAGTACATACTCTTCTAAACCGTACTCCTGTGGACAGAAATCGGCATTGCGAATTTTGTATTGAATTGGGATGCAATTTCTGTGTTTCACCGTCAATGTGATGGTCGAATGGATACAGTAAACCTGCTGTGGTGCATAGGAGTCTAACACTGAGCCCCTAGGGAAGAGCCAAAGTACATACCCTTCTAAACCGTACTCTTCTGGACAGAAATCGGCATTGCGAATTTTGTTTTGAATCGGGATGCAAGTTCTGTGTTTCATCGACAATGTGATGGTTGAAGGGTTACAGTAAACCTGCTGTGGTGCATCGTAGTCTAACACTGGGCCCCCAGGGAATAGCCAAAGTACATACTCTTCTGAACCGTACTCTTGTGGACAGCAATCGTCATTGCGAATTTTGTATTGAATCACGATGCAATTTCTGTGTTTCATCGTCAATGGGATGGTCGAAGGGTGACAGTAAACCTGGTGTGGTGCATCGTAGTCTAACACTGGGCCCCCAGGGAAGAGCCAAAGTACATACTGTTGTAAACCGTACACCTAAGGACAGAAATCGGAATTGCGAATTTTGTATTGAATCGGGATGCAATTTCTGTGTTTCATCGTTTATGTGATGGTCGAATGGATAGAGTAAACCTGCTGTGGTGCATCGGAGTCTAACCCTGGGTCCCTAGGGAATAGCCAAATTACTTACTCTTCTTAGCCGTACTCTTGTGGACAGAATTCGGCATTGTGAATTTTGTATTAAATAGGGATGCAATTTCTGTGTTTCATCGTCAATGTGATGGTCGAAGGGTAACACTAAACTTGCTGTGGTGCATCGTAGTCTCACACTGGCCCCCAGGGAAGAGCCAAAGTAAATACTCTTCTAAACCGTACTCCTAAGGACAGAAATCGGAATTGCTAATTTTAAATTGAATTGGGATGCAATTTCTGTGTTTCATCGTCAATGTGATGGTCGAAGGGTTACAGTGAACCTGCTGTAGTGCATCGTAGTCTAACACTCGGCCCCCAGGGAAGAGCCAAAGTACATACTCTTCTAAACCGTACACCTAAGGACAGAAATCGGAATTGCGAATTTTGTATTAAATCGGGATGTAATTTCTGTGTTTCATCGTCAATGTGATGGTCGAAGGGTTACAGTAAACCTGCTGTGGTGCATCGGAGTCTAACACTCAGCCCCCAGGGAAGAGCAAAGTACATACTCTTCTGAACCGTATTCGTAAGGACAGAAATCGGAATTGCGAATTTTGTATTGAATTGGGATGCAATCTCTTTGTTTCATCGTGAATGTGATGGTCGAAGGGATACAGTAAACCAGCTGTGGTGCATCGGAGTCTAACACTGGGCCCCCAGGGAAGAGCCAAAGTACATTTTCTTCCTAACTGTACTCTTGTGGACGGAATTGGGCATTGTGAATTTTGCATTAAATCGGGATGCAATTTCTGTGTTTCATCGTCAATGTGATGGTCGAAGGGTAACAGTAAACCTGCTGTGGTGCATCGGAGTCTAACACTGGGCCCCCAGGAAATAGGCGAAGTACATACTCTTCTAAACCGTACTCCTGTAGACAGGAATCGTCATTGCGAGTTTTGTATTGAATCGGGATGCAATTTCTGTGTTTCATCGCCAATGTGATGGTCGAAGGGTTACAGTAAACCTGCTGTGGTGCATCGTAGTCTAACACTGATCCCCCAGGGAAGAGCCAAAGTACATACTCTTCTAAACCGTACACCTAAGGACAGAAATCGGAATTGCGAATTTTGTATTGAATCGGTATGCAATTTCTGTGTTTCATCGTCAATGTGATGGTCGAAGGGTAACAGTAAACCTGCTGTGGCGCATCGGAGTCTAACACTCAGCCCCCAGGGAAAAGCAAAGTACATACTCTTCTAAACCGTATTCCTAAGGACATAAATCGGAATTGCGAATTTTGTATTGAATCGGGATGCAATTTCTGTGTTTCATCGTCAATGTGATGGTCGAAGGGTTGCAGTAAACCTGCTGTGGTGCATCGTAGTCAAACACTGGGCCCCCAGGGAAGAGCCAAAGTACATACTCTTCTAAACCGTACACCTACGGACAGAAATCGGAATTGCGAATTTTGTATTGAATCGGGATGCAATTTCTGTGTTTCATCGTCAATGTGATGGTCAAAGGGATACAGTAAACCAGCTGTGGTGCATCGGAGTCTAACACTGGGCCCCCAGGGAAGAGCCAAATTACATATTCTTCTTAGCCGTACTCTTGTGGACGGAAATCGGCATTGTGAATTTTGTATTAAATCGGGATGCAATTTCTGTGTTTCATCGTCAATGTGATGGTCGAAGGGTAACAGTAAACCTGCTGTGGTGCATCGGAGTCTAACACTGGGCCCCCAGGAAATAGGCGAAGTACATACTCTTCTAAACCGTACTCCTGTGGACAGGAATCGGCATTGCGAGTTTTGTATTGAATCGGGATGCAATTTCTGTGTTTCATCGTCAATGTGATGGTCGAAAGGTTACAGTAAACCAGCTGTGGTGCATCGTAGTCTAACACTGGGCCCCCAGGGAAGGGCCAAAGTACATACTCTTCTAAACCGTACACCTAAGGACAGAAATCGGAATTGCGAATTTTGTATTGAATCGGGATGCAATTTCTGTGTTTCATCGTCAATTTGATGGTCGAAGGGATACAGTAAAGCTGCTGTGGTGCATCGGAGGCTAACACTGAGCCCCGAGGGATGAGCCAAAGTACATACTCTTCTAAACCGTACTCCTGTGGACAGAAATCGGCATTGCGAATTTTGTATTGAATTGGGATGCAATTTCTGTGTTTCATCATCAATGTGATGGTCGAATGGATACAGTAAACATGCTGAGGTGCATCGGAGTCTAACACTGGGCCCCTAGGGAAGAGCCAAAGTACATACTCTTCTAAACCGTACTCTTCAGGACAGAAAGCGGCATTGCGAATTTTGTTTTGAATCGGGATGCAAGTGATGTGTTTCATCGTCAATGTGATGGTAGAAGGGTTACAGTAAACCTGCTGTGGTGCATCGGAGTCTAATACTGGGCACCCAGGGAAGAGCCAAAGTACATTCTCTTCTAAACCGTACTCTTCTGGACAGAAATCGGCTTTGCGAATTTTGTGTTGAATCGGGATGCACGTTCTGTGTTTCATCGACAATGTGATGGTTGAAGGGTAATTGTAAACCTGCTGTGGTGCATCGTAGTCTAACACAGGGCACCCAGGGAATGGCCAAAGTACATACTCTTCTCAACCGTACTCCTGTGAACAGAAATCGTCATTGCGAATTTTGTATTGAATCGGGATGCAATTTCTGTGTTTCATCGTCAATGTTTTGGTCGAAGGGTTACAGTAAACCTGCTGTCGTGCATCGTAGTCCAATACTGGGCCCCCAGGGAAGAGCCAAAGTACATACTCTTCTAAACCGTACTCCTGTGGACAGAAATCGGCATTGCGAATTTTGTATTGAATCGGGATGCAATTTCTGTGCTTCATCTTTATTGTGATGGTCGAAGGGTAACAGTAAACCTGGTGTGGTGCATCGTAGTCTAACACTGGGTCCCCAGGGAAGAGCCAAAGTACATACTGTTGTAAACCGTAGACCTAAGGACAGAAAACGGAATTGCGAATTTTGAATTGAATCGGGATGCATTTTCTGTGTTTCATCGTCAATGTGATGGTCGAAGGGATACAGTAAACTAGCTGTGGTGCATCGGAGTCTAACACTGAGCCCCCAGGGAAGAGCCAAAATACATACTCTTCTAAACCGTACTCCTGTGGACAGAAATCGGCATTGCGAATTTTGTATTGAATTGGGATGCAATTTCTGTGTTTCAACGTCAATGTGATGGTCGAAGGGTTACAGTAAACCAGCTGTGGTGCATCGGAGTCTAACACTGGGGCCCCAGGGAAGAGCCAAAGTACATACTCTTCTAAACCGTACTCTTCTGGACAGTAATCGTCTTTGCGAATTTTGTATTGAATCGGGATGCAATTTCTGTGTTTCATCGTCAATATGATCGTCGAATGGTTACAGTAAACCTGCTGTGGTGCATCGGAGTCTAATACTCAGCCCCCAGGGAACAGCCAAAGTACATACACTTTTAAACCGTACTCCTGTGGACAGAAATCAAAATTGCAAATTTATATTGAACCGGGATGCAATATCTGTGTTTCATCGTCAATTTGATGGTCGAAGGGATACAGTAAACCTGCTGTGGTGCATCGGAGTCTAACACTGGGCCCCCAGGGAAGAGCCAAAGTACATTTTCTTCTAAACCGTACACCTAAGGACAGAAATCGGAATTGCGAATTTTGTATTGAATCGGGATGCAATTTCTGTGTTTCATCGTCAATGTGATGGTCGAAGGGTAACAGTAAACCTGCTGTGGTTCTAAACCTGCTGTGGTTCTAAACCGTATTCCTAAGGACAGAAATCGGAATTGCGAATTTTGTATTGAATCGGGATGCAATTTCTGTGATTCATCGTCAATGTCACGGTCGAAGGGTAACAGTAAACCTGCTGTGGTGGATCGTAGTCTAACACTGGCCCCCAGGGAATAGCCAAAGTACATACTCCTCTAAACCGTACTCCTGTGGACAGAAATCGGCATTGCGAATTTTCTATTGAATCGGGATGGAATTTCTGTGTTTTATCGTCAATGTGATGGTCGAAGGGTTACAGTAAACCTGCTGTGGTGCATCGGAGTCTAACACTGGGCCCCCAGGGAAGAGCCAAAGTACATATTCTTCTAAACCGTACACCTAAGGACAAAAATCGGAATTGCGAATTTTGTATTGAATCGGGATGCAATTTCTGTGTTTCATCGTGAATGTGATGGTCGAAGAGATACTGTAAACCAGCTGTGGTGCATCGGAGTCTAACACTGGGCCCCCAGGGAAGAGCCAAATTACATATTCTTCTTAGCCGGACTCTTGTGGACGGAAATCGGCATTGTGAATTTTGTATTAAATCGGGCTGCAATTTCTGTGTTTCATCGTCAATGTGATGGTCGAAGGGTAACAGTAAACCTGCTGTGGTGCATCGGAGTCTAACACTGGGCCCCCAGGGAATAGCCGAAGTACATACTCTTCTAAACCATACTCCTGTGGACAGGAATCGGCATTGCGAGTTTTGTATTGAATCGGGATGCAATTTCTGTGTTTCATCGTCAATGTGATGGTCGAAAGGTTACAGTAAACCTGCTGTGGTGCATCGTAGTCTAACACTGGGCCCCCAGGGAAGAGCCAAAGTACATACTCTTCTAAACCGTACACCTAAGGACAGAAATCGGAATTGCGAATTTTGTATTGAATCGGGATGCAATTTCTGTGTTTCATCGTCAATTTGATGGTCGAAGGGATACAGTAAAGCTGCTGTGGTGCATCGGAGTCTAACACTGAGCCCCCAGGGAAGACCCAAAGTACATACTCTTCTAAACCGTTCTCCTGTGGACAGAAATCGGCATTGCGAATTTTGTATTGAATTGGGATGCAATTTCTGTGTTTCACCGTCAATGTGATGGTCGAATGGATACAGTAAACCTGCTGTGGTGCATCGGAGTCTAACACTGGGCCCCTAGGGAAGAGCCAAAGTACATAGTCTTCTAAACCGTACTCTTCTGGACAGAAATCGGCATTGCGAATTTTGTTTTGAATCGGGATGCAAGTTCTGTGTTTCATCGACAAAGAGATGGTTGAAGGGTTACAGTAAACCTGCTGTGGTGCATCGTAGTCTAACACTGGGCCCCCAGGGAATAGCCAAAGTACATACTCTTCTAAACCGTACTCTTGTGGACAGAAATCGTCATTGCGAATTTTGTATTAAATCAGGATGCAATTTCTGTGTTTCATCGTCAATGGGATGGTTGAAGGGTTACAGTAATCCTGCTGTGGTGCATCGTAGTCTAAGACTGGGCCCCCAGGGAAGAGCCAAAGTACATACTGTTGTAAACCGTACACCCAAGGACAGACATCGGAATTGCGAATTTTGTATTGAATCGGGATGCAATTTCTGTGTTTCATCGTTTATGTGATGGTCGAATGGATAGAGTAAACCTGCTGTGGTGCATCGGAGTCTAACCCTGGGTCCCTAGGGAAGAGCCAAATTACTTACTCTTCTTAGCCGTACTCTTGTGGACAGAATTCGGCATTGTGAATTTTGTATTAAATCGGGATGCAATTTCTGTGTTTCATCGTCAATGTGATGGTCGAAGGGTAACACTAATTTGCTGTGGTGCATCGTAGTCTAACACTGGCCCCCAGGGAAGAGCCAAAGTAAATACTCTTCTAAACAGTACTCCTAAGGACAGAAATCGGAATTGCTAATTTTAAATTGAATCGGGATGCAATTTCTGTGTTTCATCGTCAATGTGATGGTCGAAGGGTTACAGTGAACCTGCTGTAGTGCATCGTAGTCTAACACTCGGCCCCCATTGAAGAACCAAAGTACATACTCTTCTAAACCGTACACCTAAGGACAGAAATCGGAATTGCGAATTTTGTATTAAATCGGGATGTAATTTCTGTGTTTCATCGTCAATGTGATGGTCGAAGGGTTACAGTAAACATGCTGTGGTGCATCGGAGTCTAACACTCAGCCCCCAGGGAAGAGCAAAGTACATACTCTTCTGAACCGTATTCGTAAGGACAGATATCGGAATTGCGAATTTTGTATTGAATCGGGATGCAATCTCTTTGTTTCATCGTGAAAGTGATGGTCGAAGGGATACAGTAAACCAGCTGTGGTGCATCGGAGTCTAACACTGGGCCCCCAGGGAAGAGCCAAAGTACATTTTCTTCTTAACCGTACTCTTGTGGACGGAATTGGGCATTGTGAATTTTGTATTAAATCGGGATGCAATTTCTGTGTTTCATCGTCAATGTGATGGTCGAAGGGTAACAGTAAATCTGCTGTGGTGCATCGGAGTCTAACACTGGGCCCCCAGGGAATAGCCGAAGTACATACTCTTCTAAACCGTACTCCTGTGGACAGGAATCGTCATTGCGAGTTTTGTATTGAATCGGGATGCGATTTCTGTGTTTCATCGTCAATGTGATGGTCGAAGGGTTACAGTAAACCTGCTGTGGTGATTCGTAGTCTAACACTGATCCCCCAGGGAAGAGCCAAAGTACATACTCTTCTAAACCGTACACCTAAGGACAGAAATCGGAATTGCGAATTTTTTATTGAATCGGGATGCAATTTCTGTGTTTCATCGTCAATTTGATGGTCGAAGGGATACAGTGAAGCTGCTGTGGTGCATCGGAGTCTAACACTGATCCCCGAGGAATGAGCCAAAGTACATACTCTTCTAAACCGTACTCCTGTGGACAAAAATCGGCATTGCGAATTTTGTATTGAATTGGGATGCAATTTCTGTGCTTCATCGTCAATGTGATGGTCGAATGGATACAGTAAACCTGCTGTGGTGCATCGGAGTCTAACACTGGGCCCCTAGGGAAGAGCCAAAGTACATACTCTTCTAAACCGTACTATTCTGGACAGAAAGCGGCATTGCGAATTTTGTTTTGAATCGGGATGCAAGTTCTGTGTTTCATCGACAATGTGATGGTTGAAGGGTTACAGTAAACTTGCTGTGGTGCATCGTAGTCTAACACTGGGCCCCCAGGGAATAGCCAAAGTACATACTCTTCTAAACCGTACTCTTGTGGACAGAAATCGTCATTGCGAATTTTGTATTGAATCAGGATGCAATTTCTGTGTATCATCGTCAATGGGATGGTCGAAGGGTTACAGTAAACCTGCTGTGGTGCATCGGAGTCTAACACTGGGCCAAAGGGAAGAGCCAAAGTACATACTCTTCCAAACCGTACTCCTAAGGACAGAAATCGGAATTGCGATTTTTATTGAATCGGGATGCAATTTCTGTGTTTTATCGTCTATGTGATGGTCGAATGGATACAGTAAACCCGCTGTGGTGCATCGGAGTCTAACCCTGGGCCCCAGGGAAGAGCCAAAGTACATACTCTTCTAAACCGTACTCTTCTTGAAAGAAATCGGCATTGCGAATTTTGTTTTGAATCGGGATGCAAGTTCTGTGTTTCATCGACAATGTGATGGTTGAAGGGTTACAGTAAACTTGCTGTGGTGCATCGTAGTCTAACACTGGCCTCCAGGGAATAGACAAAGTACATACTCTTCTAAACCGTACTCATTTGGACAGAAATCGGATTAGAGAATTTTGTATTGAATCGGGATCCAATTTCTGTGTTTCATCGCCAATGTGATAGTCGAAGGGATACAGTAAACCTGCTGTGATGCATCGGAGTCTAACACTGGGCCCTCAGGGAAGAGCCAAAGAACATAGTCTTCTAAACCGTACACCTAAGGACAGAAATCGGAATTGCGAATTTTGTATTGAATCGGGATGCAATTTCTGTGTTTTATCGTTTATGTGATGGTCGAATGGATAGAGTAAACCTGCTGTGGTGCATCGGAGTCTAACCCTGGGTCCCTAGGGAGGAGCCAAAGTACATACTCATCTAAACCGTACTCCTGTGGACAGAAATCGGCATTGAGAATTTTGTATTGAATCGGGATGCAATTTCTGTGTTTTATCGTCTATGTGATGGTCGAATGCATACAGTAAACCTGCTGTGGTGCATCGGAGTCTAACCCTGGGCCCCAGGGAAGAGCCAAAGTACATACTCTTCTAAACCGTACTCCTGTGGACAGAAATCGGCATTGCGACTTTTGTATTGAATCGGGATGCAATTTCTGTGTTTCATCGTCAATGTGATGGTCGAAGGGATACAGTAAACCGGCTGTGGTGCATCGGAGTTTAACACTGGGCCCCCAGGGAAGAGCCAAAGTACATACTCTTCTAAACCGTACTCATTTGGACAGAAATCGGATTAGAGAATTTTGTATTGAAACGGGATCCAATTTCTGTGTTTCATCGCCAATGTGATAGTCGAAGGGATACAGTAAACCTTCTGTGATGCATCGGAGTCTAACACTGGGCCCTCAGGGAAGAGCCAATGAACATACTCTTCTAAACCGTAAACCTAAGGACAGAAATCGGAATTGCGAATTTTGTATTGAATCGGGATGCAATTCCTGTGTTTTATCGTTTATGTGATGGTCGAATGGATAGAGTAATCCTGCTGTGGTGCATCGGAGTCTAACCCTGGGTCCCTAGGGAGGAGCCAAAGTACATACTCATCTAAACCGTACTCCTGTGGACAGAAATCGGCATTGAGAATTTTGTATTGAATCGGGATGCAATTTCTGTGCTTCATCGTCAATGTGATGGTCGAAGGGATACAGTAAACCGGCTGTGGTGCATCGGAGTCTAACACTGGGCCCCCAGGGAAGAGCCAAAGTACTTACTCTTCTTAGGCGTACTCTTGTGGACAGAATTCGGCATTGTGAATTTTCTATTAAATCGGGATGCAATTTCTGTGTTTCATCGTCAATGTGATGGTCGAAGGGTAACACTAAACTTGCTGTGGTGCATCGTAGTCTAACACTCGGCCCCCAGGGAAGAGCCAACATACATACTCTTCTAAACCGTACACCTAAGGACAGAAATCGGAATTGCGAATTTTGTATTGAATCGGGATACAATTTCTTTGTTTCATCGTGAATGTGATGGTCGAAGGGATACAGTAAACCAGCTGTGGTGCATCGGAGTCTAACACTGGGCCCCCAGGGAAGAGCCAAAGTACATTTTCTTCTTAACCGTACTCTTGTGGACGGAAATCGGCATTGTGAATTTTGTATTAAATCGGGATGCAATTTCTGTGTTTCATCGTCAATGTGATGGTCGAAGGGTAACAGTAAACCTGCTGTGGTGCATCGGAGTCTAACACTGGGCCCCCAGGGAATAGGCGAAGTACATACTCTTCTAAACCGTACTCCTGTGGACAGGAATCGTCATTGCTAGTTTTGTATTGAATCGGGAAGCAATTTCTGTGTTTCATCGTCAATGTGATGGCCGAAGGGTTACAGTAAACCTGCTGTGGTGCATCGTAGTCTAACACTGATCCCCCAGGGAAGAGCCAAAGTACATTCTCTTCTAAACCGTACACCTAAGGACAGAAATCGGAATTGCGAATTTTGTATTGAATGGGGATGCAATTTCTGTGATTCATCGTCAATGTGATGGTCGAAGGGTAACAGTAAACCTGCTGTCGTGCATCGGAGTCTAACACAGGGCCCCGGGGAAGAGCCGAAGTACATACTCTTCTAAACCGTACTCCTGTGGATAGAAATCGGCATTGCGAATTTTGTATTGAATCGGGATGCAATTTCTGTGTTTCATCGTCAATGTGATGGTCGAAGGGTTACAGTAAACCTTCTTTGGTGCATCGGAGTCTAACACTGGGCCCACAGGGAAGAGCCAAAATACATACTCTTCTAAACCGTACTCCTGTGGACAGAAATCGACATTGCGAACTTTGTATTGAATCGGGATGCAATTTCTGTGTTTCATCGTCAATGTGATGGTCGAAGGGTTACATTAAACCTGCTGTGGTGCATCGGAGTCTAACACTGGGCCTCCAGGGAAGAGCCAAAAGTACATACTCCACTAAACCGTACTCCTGTGGACAGAAATCGGCATTGTGAATTTTGTATGGAATGGGGATGCAATTTCTGTGTTTCATCGTCAATGTGATGGTCGAAGGGTAACAGAAAATTTGCTGTGGTGCATCGGAGTCTAACACTGGGCCTCCAGGGAAGAGCCAAAAGTACATAGTCCACTAAACCGTACTCCTGTGGACAGAAATCGAAATTGCGAATTTTGTTTTGAATCGGGATGCAATTTCTGTGTTTCATCGTCAATGTGAAGGTCGAAGGGTTACAGTAAACCTACTGTGGTGCATCGTAGTCTAACACTGTGCCCCCAGGGAGAAGCCAAAGTACAAACTCTTCTAAACCGTACTCCTAAGGACAGAAATCGGAATTGCGAATTTTGTATTGAATCGGGATGCAATTTCTGTGTTTCATCGTCAATGTGATGGTCGAAGGGATACAGTAAACTAGCTGTGGTGCATCGGAGTCTAACACTCAGCCCCCAGGGAAGAGCCAAAGTACATATTCTTCTTAACCGTTCTCTTGTGGCCGGAAATCGGCATTGTGAATTCTGTATTAAATCGGGATGCAATTTCTGTGTTTCATCGTCAATGGGATGGTCGAAGGGTAACAGTAAACCTGCTGTGGTGCATCGGAGTCTAACACTGGGCCCCCAGGGAATAGCGGAAGTACATACTCTTCTAAACCGTACTCCAGTGGACAGGAATCGACATTGCGAGTTTTGTATTGAATCGGGATGCAATTTCTGTGTTTCATCGTCAAAGTGATGGTCGAAGGGTTGCAGTAAACCTGCTGTGGTGCATCGTAGTTTAACACTGATCCCCCAGGGAAGAGCCAAAGTACATATTCTTCTAAACCGTACACCTAAGGACAGAAATCGGAATTGCGAATTTTGTATTGAATCGGGATGCAATTAATGTGTTTCATCGTCAATGTGATGGTCGAAGGGTTACAGTAAACCTGCTGTGGTGCATCGGAGTCTAACACTGGGCCCCCAGGGAAGAGCCAAAGTACATACTCTTCTAAACCGTACACCTAAGGACAGAAATCGGAATTGCGAATTTTGTATTGAATAGGGATGCAATTTCTGTGTTTCATCGTCAATGTGATGGTCGAAGGGTTACAGTAAACATGCTGTGGTGCATCGGAGTCTAACACTGGGCCCCCAGGTAAGAGCCAAAGTACATACTCTTCTAAACCGTATTCATTAGGACAGAAATCGGAATTGCGAATTTTGTATTTAATCGGGATGCAATTTCTGTGTTTCATCGTCAATGTGAAGGTCGAAGGGATACAGTAAACCAGCTGTGGTGCATCGGAGTCTAACACTGGGCCCCTTAGGGAATAGCCGAAGTACATACTCTTCTAAACCGTACTCCTGTGGACAAGATTCAGCATTGCGAGTTTTGTATTGAATCGGGATCCAATTTCTGTGGTTCATCGTCAATGTGATGGTCGAAGGGTTACAGTAAACCTGCTGTGGTGCATCGGAGTCTAATACTGGGCACCCAGGGAAGAGCCAAAGTACATTCTCTTCTATACCGTACTCTTCTGGACAGAAATCGGCATTGCGAATTTTGTATTCAATCGGGATGCAGGTTCTGTGTTTCATCGACAATGTGATGGTTGAAGGGTAATAGTAAACCTGCTGTGGTGCATCGTAGTCTAACACAGGGCCCCCAGGGAATTGCCAAAGTACATACTCTTCTAAACCGTACTCCTGTGAACAGAAATCGTCATTGCGAATTTTGTATTGAATCGAGATGCAATATCTGTGTTTCATCGTCAATGTTTTGGTCGAAGGGTTACAGTAAACCTGCTGTCGTCCATCGTAGTCCAATACTGGGCCCCCAGGGAAGAGCAAAAGTACATACTCTTTTAAACCGTACTCCTGTGGACAGAAATCGGCATTGCGAATTTTGTATTGAATCGGGATGCAATTTCTGTGCTTCATCTTTAATGTGATGGTCGAAGGGTTACAGTAAACCTGGTGTGGTGCATCGTAGTCTAACACTGGGCCCCCAGGGAAGAGCCAAAGTACATACTGTTCTAAACCGTACACCTAAGGACAGAATTCGGAATTCCGAATTTCGTATTGAATCGGGATGCAATTTCTGTGTTTCATCGTCAATGTGATGGTCGGAGGGATACAGTAAACCTGCTGTGGTGCATCGGAGTCTAACACTGAGCCCCCAGGGAAGAGCAAAAGTACATACTCTTCTAAACCGTACTCCTGTGGACAGAAATCGGCATTGCGAATTTTGTATTGAATCGGGATGCAATTTCTGTGTTTCATCGTCAATGTGATGGTCGAAGGGTTACAGTAAACCAGCAGTGGTGCATCGGAGTCTAACACTGGGCCCCCAGGGATGAGCCAAAGTACATACTCTTCTAAACCGTACTCTTCTGGACAGAAATCTGCATTGCGAATTTTGTATTGAATCGGGATGCAATTTCTGTGTTTCATCGTCAATATGATCGTCGAAAGGTTACAGTAAACCTGCTGTGGTGCATCGGAGTCTAACACTCAGCCCCCAGGGAACAGCCAAAATACATACACTTATAAACCGTACTCCTGTGGACAGAAATCGGAATTGCAAATTTTGTATTGAATCGGGATGCAATTTCTGTGTTTCATCGTCAATGTGATGGTCGAAGGGATACAGTAAACCTGCTGTGGTGCATCGGAGTCTAACACTGGGCCTCAGGGAAGAGCCAAAGTACATACTCTTCTAAACCGTACACCTAAGGACAGAAATAGGAATTGCGAATTTTGTATGGAATCGGGATGCAATTTCTGTGTTTCATCGTCAATGTGATGGTCGAAGGGTAACAGTAAACCAGCTGTGTTGCATCGGAGTCTAACACTGGGCCCCCAGGGAAGAGCCAAAGGACATACTCTTCTTAGCCGTACTCTTGTGGACAGTAATCGGCATTGTGTATTTTGTAGTAAATTGGGATGCAATTTCTGTGTTTATCGTCAAAGTGATGGTCGAAGGGTAACAGTAAACCTGCTGTGGTGCATCGTAGTCTAACACTGGGCCCCAAGGGAATAGCCAAAGTACATACTCTTCTAAACCGTACTCCTGTGGACAGAAATCGGCATTGCGAGTTTTGTATTTAATCGGGATGCAATTTCTGTGTTTCATCGTCAATGTGATGGTCGAAGGGTTACAGTAAACCTGCTGTGGTGCATCGTAGTCTAGCACTGGGCCCCCAGGGAAGAGCCAAAACATATACTCTTCTAAACCGTACACCTAAGGACAGAACACGGAATTGCGAATTTTGTATTGAATCGGGATGCAATTTCTGTCTTTCATCGTCAATGTGATGGTCGAAGGGTAACAGTAAACCTGCTGTGGTGCATCGGAGTCTAACACTCAGCCCCCAGGGAAAAGCAAAGTACATACTCTTCTAAACCGTATTCCTAAGGACAGAAATCGGAATTGCGAATTTTGTATTCAATCGGGATGCAATTTCTGTGATTCATCGTCAGTGTGATGGTCGAAGGGTTACAGTAAACCTGCTGTGGTGCATCGTAGTCGAACACTGGGCCCCCAGGGAAGAGCCAAAGTACATACTCTTCTAAACCGTACACCTAAGGACAGAAATCGGAATTGCGAATTTTGTATTGTATCGGGATGCAATTTCTGTGTTTCATCGTCAATGTGATGGTCGAAGGGATACAGTAAACCAGCTGTGGTGCATCGGAGTCTAACACTGGGCCCCCAGGGAAGAGCCAGATTACATATTCTTCTTAGCCGGACTCTTGTGGACGGAAATCGGCATTGTGAATTTTGTATTAAATCGGGATGCAATTTCTGTGTTTCATCGTCAATGTGATGGTCGAAGGGTAACAGTAAACACACTGTGGTGCATCGTAGTCTAACACTGGGCCCCCAGGGAATAGCCGAAGTACATACTCTTCTAAACGGTACTCCTGTGGACAGGAATCGGCATTGCGAGTTTTGTATTGAATCGGGATGCAATTTCTGTGTTTCATCGTGAATGTGATGGTCGAAAGGTTACAGTAAACCTGCTGTGGTGCATCGTAGTCTAACACTGGGCCCCCAGGGAAGAGCCAAAGTACATACTCTTCTAAACCGTACACCTAAGGACAGAAATGAGAATTGCGAATTTTGTATTGAAACGGGATGCAATTTCTGTGTTTCATCGTCAATTTGATGGTCGAACGGATACAGTAAATCTGCTGTGGTGCATCGGAGTCTAACACTGAGCCCCCAGGGAAGAGCCAAAGTACATACTCTTCTAAACCGTACTCCTGTGGACAGAAATCGGCATTGCGAATATTGTATTGAATTGGAATGCAATTTCTGTGTTTCATCGTCAATGTGATGGTAGAATGGATACAGTAAACCAGCTCTGGTGCATCGGAGTCTAACACTGGGCCCCTAGGGAAGAGCCAAAGTACATACTCTTCTAAACCGTACTCTTCTGGACAGAAATCGGCATTGCGAATTTTGTTTTGAATCGGGATGCAAGTTCTGTGTTTCACAGACAATGTGATGGTTGAAGGGTTACAGTAAACCTGCTGTGGTGCATCGTAGTCTAACAGTGGGCCCCCAGGGAATAGCCAAAGTACATACTCTTCTAAACCGTACTCTTGTGGACAGAAATCGGAATTGCGAATTTTGTATTGAATCAGGATGCAATTTCTGTGTTTCATCGTCAATGGGATGGTCGAAGGGTTACAGTAAACCTGCTGTGGTGAATCGGAGTCTAACACTGGGCCAAAGGGAAGAGCCAAAGTACATACTCTTCCAAACCGTACTCCTAAGGACAGAAATCGGCATTGAGAAATTTGTATTGAATCGGGATGCAATTTCTGTGTTTCATCGTCAGTGTGATGGTCGAATGGATACAGTAAACCTGCTGTGGTCCATCGGAGTCTAACCCAGGGCCCCAGCGAAGAGCCAAAGTACATACTCTTCTAAACCGTACTCCTAAGGAGAGAAATACGCATTGAGAATTTTGTATTGAATCGGGATGCAATTTCTGTGTTTCATCGTCAATGTGTTGGTCGAAGGGATACAGTAAACCGGCTGTGGTGCAACGGAGTTTAACACTGGCCCCCAGGGAAGAGCCAAAGTATATACTCTTCTAAACCGTACTCCTAAGGACAGAAATCGGAACTGCTAATTTTGAATTGAATCGGGATGCAATTTCTGTGTTTCATCGTCAATGTGATGGTCGAAGGGTTACAGTAAACCTGCTGTGGTGCATCGGGGCTAACACTCAGCCCCCAGGGAAGAGCAAAGTACATACTCTTCTGAACCGTACTCCTAAAAACAGAAATCGGCATTGAGAAATTTGTATTGAATCGGGATGCAATTTCTGTGTTTCATCGTCAATGTGATGGTCGAAGGGTTACAGTAAATCTGCTGTGGTGCATCGTAGTCTAACACTGATCCCCCAGGGAAGAGCCAAATTACATACTCTTCTAAACCGTACTCCTAAGGACAGAAATCAGCATTGAGAATTTTGTATTGAATCGGGATGCAATTTCTGTGTTTCATCGTCAATGTGATTGTCGAAGGGATACAGTAAACCGGCTGTGGTGCAACGGAGTTTAACACTGGGCCCCCAGGGAAGAGCCAAAGTACATACTCTTCTAAACCGTACTCATTTGGACAGAAATCGGATTAGCGAATTTTGTATTGAATCGGGATCCAATTTCTGTGTTTCATCGCCAATGTGATAGTCGAAGGGATACAGTAAACCTGCTGTGATGCATCAGAGTCTAACACTGGGCCCTCAGAGAAGAGCCAAAGAACATACTCTTCTAAATCGTACACCTAAGGACAGAAATCGGAATTGCGAATTTTGTATTGAATCGGAATGCAATTTCTGTGTTTTATCGTCTATGTGATGGTCGAATGTATACAGTAAACCTGCTGTGGTGCATCGGAGTCTAACCCTGGGTCCCTAGGGAAGAGCCAAAGTACATACTCTTCTAAACCGTACTCCTGTGGACAGAAATCGGCATTGAGAATTTTGTATTGAATCGGGATGCAATTTCTGTGTTTCATCGTCAATGTGATGGTCGAAGGGATACAGTAAACCGGCTGTGGTGCATCGGAGTCTAACACTGGGCCCCCAGGGAAGAGCCAAAATACATACTCTTCTAAACCGTATTCATTTGGACAGAAATCGGATTAGCGAATTTTGTATTGAATCGGGATGCAATTTCTGTGTTTCATCGTCAATGTGATGGTCGCAGGATAACAGTAAACCTGCTGTGGTGCATCGTAGTCTAACACTAAGCCCCCAGGGAAGAGCAAAGTACATACTCTTCTAAACCGTATTCCTAAGGACATAAATCGGAATTGCGAATTTTGTATTGAATCAGGATGCAATCTCTGTGTTTCATCGTCAATGTGATGGTCGAAGGGTAACAGGAAACCTGCTGTGGTGCATCGTAGTCTAACACTGGCCCTCAGGGAATAGCCAAAGTACATACTCTTGTAAACCGTACTCCTGTGGACAGAAATCGGCATTGCGAATTTTGTATTGATTCTGGTTGCAATTTCTGTGTTTCATCGTCAATGTGATGGTCGAAGTGTTACAGTAAACCAGCTGTGGTGCATCGTAGGCTAACACTGGGCCTCCAGGGAAGAGCCAAAGTACATACTCTTCTAAACCGTACACCTAAGGACAGAAATCGGAATTGCGAATTTTGTTTTGAATCGGGATGCAATTTCTGTGTTTCATCGTCAATGTGAAGGTCGAAGGTTTAAAGTGAACCTGCAGTAGTGCATCGTAGTCTAACACTCGGCCCCCAGGGAAGAGCCAAAGTACATACTCTTCTAAACCGTACACCTAAGGACAGAAATCGGAATTGCGAATTTTGTATTGAATCGGGATGCAATTTCTGTGTTTCATCGTTAATGTGATGGTCGAAGGGTTACAGTAAACCTGCTGTGGTGCATCGGAGTCTAACACTCAGCCCCCAGGGAAGAGCAAAGTACATATTCTTCTGAACCGTACTCCTAAAAACAGAAATCGGCATTGAGAATTTTGTATTGAATTGGGATGCAATTTCTGTGTTTCATCTTCAATGTGATGGTCGAAGGGTTACAGTAAACCTGCTGTTTTGCATTGTAGTCTAACACTGGGCCCCCAGGGGAGAGCCAAATTACATAGTCTTCTAAACCGTACTCCTGTGGGCAGAAATCGGCATTGCGAATTTTGTATTGAATCGAGATACAATTTCTGTGTTTCATCGTCAATGTGATGGTCGAAGGGATACAGTAAACCTGCTGTGGTGCATCGTAGTCTAACATTGGGCCCCCAGGGAAGAACCAAATTCCATACTCTTCTAAACAGTAGTCATGTGGACAGAAATCAGCATTGCAGATTTTGTATTGAATCGGGATGCAATTACTGTGTTTCATCGTCAATGAGATGGTCCAAGGGATACAGTAAACCTGCTGTGGGGCATCGTAGTCTAACACTGGGCCTCCAGGGATTAGCCAAAGTACATACTCTTCTAAACTGTATTCCTGTGGACAGATATCGGCATTGCGAATTTTGTATTGAATCGGATTGCAATTTCTGTGTTTCATCGTCAATGTTATTGTTGGAGGGATACAGTAAACCTGCTGTGGGGCATCGTAGTCTAACACTGGGCCCCCAGGGAAGAGCCAAAGTACATACTATTCTAAACTGTACTCCTAAGGACAGAATTCGGAATTGCGAATTTTTTATTGAAACGGGATGCAATTTCTGTGTTTTATCGTCTATGTGATGGTCGAATGGACACAGTAAACCTGCTGTGGTGCATCAGAGTCTAACCTGGGCCCCCAGGGAAGAGCCAAAGTACATACTCTTCTAAACCGTACTCTTGTGGACAGTAATCGGCATTGCGAATTTTGTATTGAATCGGTATGCAATTTCTGTGTTTCATCGCCAATGTGATAGTCGAAGGGATACAGTAAACCTGCTGTGGTGCATCGGATTCTAACACTCAGCCCCCAGGGAATAGCCAAAGTACATACTCTTCTTAGCCGTACTCTTGTGGACAGAAATCGGCAT
This sequence comes from Schistocerca cancellata, assembly GCF_023864275.1. NCBI lineage: Eukaryota > Metazoa > Arthropoda > Insecta > Orthoptera > Acrididae > Schistocerca > Schistocerca cancellata. Next base: position 57,575,000 of record NC_064629.1, on the reverse strand, counting down.
TGTGAATTTGTATTAAATCGGGATGCAATTTCTGTGTTTCATCGTCAATGTGATGGTCGAAGGGATACAGTAAACCAGCTGTGGTGCATCGGAGTCTAACACTGGGCCCCATGGAACAGACAAAGTACATACTCTTCTAAACCGTAATCCTGTGGACAGAAATCGAAATTGCGAATTTTGTTTTGAATCGGTATGCAATTTCTTTGTTTCATCGTCAATGTGAAGGTCGAAGGGATACAGTTAACCTGCTGTGGTGCATCGTAGTCTAACACTGGGCCCCCAGGGAAGATCCAAAGTACATACTCTTCTAAACCGTACTCCTTAAGACAGAAATCGGAATTGCGAATTTTGTATTGAATCGGGATGCAATCTCTGTGTTTCATCGTCAATATCATTGACGAAGGGTTACAGTAAACCAGCTGTGGTGCATCGGAGTCTAACACTCAGCCCCCAGGGAGCAGCCAAAATACATACTCTTCTAAACCGTACTCCTGTGGACAGAAATCGGCATTACGAATTTTGTATTGAATCGGGATGCAATTTCTGTGTTTCATCGTCAATGTGATGGTCGAAGGGTAACAGTAAACCTGCTGTGGTGCATCGTAGTCTAACACTGGGCTCCCAGGGAAGAGTCAAAGTACATACTCTTCTAAACCGTACACCTAAGGACAGAAATCGTCATTGCGAATTTTGTATTTAATCGGGATGCAATTTTTGTGTTTCTTCGTCAATGTGATGGTCGAAGGGTTACATTAAACCTGCTGTGGTGCATCAGAGTCTTACACTGGGCCTCCAGGGAAGAGCCAAAGTATATACTCCACAAAACCGTACTCCTGTGGACAGATATCGGCATTGTGAATTTTGTATTGGATCGGGATGCAATTTCTGTGTTTCATCGTCAATGTGATGGTCGAAGGGTAACAGTATATTCGCTATGTTGCATTGTAGTCGAACATTGGGCCCCCAGGGAATAGCCAAATTACATACTCTTTTAAACCGTACTCCTGTGGACAGAAATCGGCATTGCGAATTTTGTATTGAATCGGGATGCAATTTCTGTGTTTCATCGTCAATATGATGGTCGAAGGGATACAGTAAACGTGCTGTGGTGCATCGGAGTGTAAAACTGGGCCCCCAGGGAAGAGCCAAAAGACATACACCACTAAACCGTACTCCTGTGGACAGAAATCGGCATTGTGAATTTTGTATTGAATCGGGATGCAATTTCTGTGTTTCATTGTCATTGTGATAGTCGAAGGGCTACAGTAAACATCTGTGGTGCATCGGAGTCTAACACTGGGCAACCAGGGAAGAATCAAAGTACATACTCTTCTTAGCCGTACTCTTGTGGACAGAAATCGGCATTGTGAATTTTGTATTAAATCGGGATGCAATTTCTGTGTATCATCATCAATGTGATGGTCGAAGGGTAACAGTAAATCTGCTGTTGTGCATCGTAGTCTAACACTGGCCACTCAGGGAATAGCCAAATTACATACACTTCTAGACCGTACTCCTGTGGACAGAAATCGGCATTGCGGATTTTGTATTGAATCGGGATGCAATTTCTGTGTTTCATCGTCAATGTGATGGTCGAAGGGATACAGTAAACCTGCTGTGGTGCATCGTAGTCTAACACTGGGCCCGTAGGGAAGAGCCAAAGTACATAATCTTCTAAACCATACTCCTGTGGACAGAAATTGGCATTGCGAATTTTGTACTGAATCGGGATGCAATTTCTTTGTTTCATCGTCAATGTGATGGTTGAAGGGTTACAGTAAACCTGCTGTGGTGCATCGGAGTCTAACACTGGGCCCCCAGGAAAGAGCTAAAGTACATACTCCACTAAACCATACTCCTGTGGACATAAATCGGCATTGTGAATTTTGTATTGAATCGGGTTGCAATTTCTGTGTTTCATCGTCAATGTGATGGTCGAAGGGTTACAGTGAACCTGCTGTGGTGCATCGTAGTCTAACACTGGGCCCCCAGTGGAGAGCCAAAGTACATACTCTTACAAACCGTATACCTAAGGACAGAAATCGGAATTGCGAATTTTGTATTGAATCGGGATGCAATTTCTGTGTTTCATCGTCAATGTGATGGTCGAAGGGTAACAGTAAACCTGCTGTGGTGCATCGGAGTCTAACACTGGGCCCCAGGGAAGAGCCAAAGTACATACTCTTCTAAACCGTACTCCTGTGGACAGAAATCTGCATTGCGAATTTTTTATTGAATCGGGATGCAATTTCTGTGTTTCATCGTCAATGTGATGGTCGAAGGGTTACAGTAAACCTGCTGTGGTGCATCGGAGTCTAACACTGGGCCCCCAGGGAAGAGCCAAAGTACATACTCTTCTAAACCGTACTCCTGTGGACAGAAATCGGCATTGTGAATTTTGTATTGAATCGGGATGCAATTTCTGTGTTTCATCGTCAATGTGATGGTCGAAGGGATACAGTAAACCAGCTGTGGTGCATCGGAGTCTAACACTGGGTCCCCATGGAACAGACAAAGTACATACTCTTCTAAACCGTACTCCTGTGGACAGAAATCGAAATTGCGAATTTTGTTTTGAATCGGTATGCAATTTCTGAGTTTCATCGTCAATGTGAAGGTCGAAGGGTTACAGTAAACATGCTGTGGTGCATCGTAGTCTAACACTGGGCCCCCAGGGAAGATCCAAAGTACATACTCTTCTAAACCGTACTCCTAAGGACAGAAATCGGAATTGCGAATTTTGTATTGAATCGGGATGCAATTTCTGTGTTTCATCGTCAATATCATTGTCGAAGGGTTACAGTAAACCTGCTGTGGTGCATCGGAGTCTAACACTCAGCCCCCAGGGAACTGCCAAAATACATACTCTTCTAAACCGTACTCCTGCGGACAGAAATCGGCATTGCGAGTTTTGTATTGAATCGGGATGCAATTTCTGGGTTTCATCGTCAATGTGATAGTCGAAGGGATACAGTAAACCTGCTGTGGTGCATCGGAGTCTAACACTTGGCCCTCAGGGAAGAGCCAAAGTACATACTCTTCTTAGCCGTACTCTTGTGGACAGAAATCGGCATTGTGAATTTTGTATTATATCGGGATGCAATTTCTGTGTTTCATCGTCAATGTGATGGTCGAAGGGTAACATTAAACCTGCTGTGGTGCATCGTAGTCTAACACTGGCCCCCAGGGAATAGCCAAAGTACATACTCCTCTAAACCGTACTCCTGTGGACAGAAATCGGCATTGCGAATTTTGTATTGAATCGGGATGCAATTTCTGTGTTTCATCGTCAATGTGATGGTCGAAGGGATACAGTAAACCTGCTTGGGTGCATCAGAGTCTAATACTGGGCCCCCAGGGAATAGCCAAACGTACATACTCTCCTAAACCATACTCCTGTGGACAGAAATCGGCATTGCGGATTTTGTATTGAATCGGGATGCAATTTCTGTGTTTCATCGTCAATGTGATGGTCGAAGGGATACAGTAAACCTGCTGTGGTGCATCGTAGTCTAACACTGGGCCCCCAGGAAAGAGCTAAAGTACATACTCCACTAAACCGTACTCCTGTTTACAGAAATCGGCATTGTGAATTTTGTATTGAATCGGGTTGCAATTTCTGTGTTTCATCGTCAATGTGATGGTCGAAGGGTTACAGTGAACCTGCTGTGGTGCATCGTAGTCTAACACTGGGCCCCCAGGGAAGAGCCAAAGTACATACTCTTATAAACCGTACACCTAAGGACAGAAATCGGAATTGCGAATTTTGAATTGAATCGGGATGCAATTTCTGTGTTTCATCGTCAATGTGATGGTCGAAGGGTAACAGTAAACCTGCTGTGTTGCATCGTAGTCTAACATTGGTCCCCTAGGAAATAGCCAAAGTACATTCTCTTCTAAACCGTTCTCCTGTGGACGGAAATCGGCATTGCGAATTTTGTATTGAGTGGGGATGCTATTTCTGTGTTTCATCGTCAATGTGATGGTCGAAGGGTTACAGTAAACCTGCTGTTGTGCATCGGAGTCTAACACTGGGCCCCCAGGGAAGAGCCAAAGTACATACTCTTCTAAACCTTACTCCTGTGGACAGAAATCTGCATTGTGAATTTTGTATTGAATCGGGATGCAATTTCTGTGTTTCATCGTCAATGTGATGGTCGAAGGGTAACAGTTACCCTGCTGTGGTGCATCGTAGTCTAACATTGGTCCCCTAGGAAATAGCCAAAGTACATTCTCTTCTAAACCGTTCTCCTGTGGACGGAAATCGGCATTGCGAATTTTGTATTGAGTGGGGATGCTATTTCTGTGTTTCATCGTCAATGTGATGGTCGAAGGGTTACATTAAACCTGCTGTGGTGCATCGTAGTCTAACACTGGGCCCCCAGGGAAGAGCCAAAGTACATACTCTTTTAAACCGTACTCCTGTGGACAGAAATCGGCATTGCGAATTTTTTATTGAATCGGGATGCAATTTCTGTGTTTCATCGTCAATGTGATGGTCGAAGGGATACAGTAACGCTGCTGTGGTGGATCGTGTGATTGTGAATTATTGTGCATTGTGAATTTTGTACTAAATCGGGATGCAATATCTGTGTTTCATCGTCAATGTGATGGTCGAAGGGTTACAGTAAACCTGCTGTGGTGCATCGGAGTCTAACACTGGGCCTCCAGGGAAGAGCCAAAGTACATACTCCTCTAAACCGTACTCCTGTGGACAGAAATCGGCATTGCGAATTTTGTATTGAATCGGGATGCAATTTCTGTGTTTCATCGTCAATGTGATGGTCGAAGGGATACAGTAAACCTGCTTGGGTGCATCAGAGTCTAATACTGGGCCCCCAGGGAATAGCCAAACGTACATACTCTCCTAAACCATACTCCTGTGGACAGAAATCGGCATTGCGGATTTTGTATTGAATCGGGATGCAATTTCTGTGTTTCATCGTCAATGTGATGGTCGAAGGGATACAGTAAACCTGCTGTGGTGCATCGTAGTCTAACACTGGGCCCCCAGGAAAGAGCTAAAGTACATACTCCACTAAACCGTACTCCTGTTTACAGAAATCGGCATTGTGAATTTTGTATTGAATCGGGTTGCAATTTCTGTGTTTCATCGTCAATGTGATGGTCGAAGGGTTACAGTGAACCTGCTGTGGTGCATCGTAGTCTAACACTGGGCCCCCAGGGAAGAGCCAAAGTACATACTCTTATAAACCGTACACCTAAGGACAGAAATCGGAATTGCGAATTTTGAATTGAATCGGGATGCAATTTCTGTGTTTCATCGTCAATGTGATGGTCGAAGGGTAACAGTAAACCTGCTGTGTTGCATCGTAGTCTAACATTGGTCCCCTAGGAAATAGCCAAAGTACATTCTCTTCTAAACCGTTCTCCTGTGGACGGAAATCGGCATTGCGAATTTTGTATTGAGTGGGGATGCTATTTCTGTGTTTCATCGTCAATGTGATGGTCGAAGGGTTACAGTAAACCTGCTGTTGTGCATCGGAGTCTAACACTGGGCCCCCAGGGAAGAGCCAAAGTACATACTCTTCTAAACCGTACTCCTGTGGACAGAAATCTGCATTGTGAATTTTGTATTGAATCGGGATGCAATTTCTGTGTTTCATCGTCAATGTGATGGTCGAAGGGTAACAGTTACCCTGCTGTGGTGCATCGTAGTCTAACATTGGTCCCCTAGGAAATAGCCAAAGTACATTCTCTTCTAAACCGTTCTCCTGTGGACGGAAATCGGCATTGCGAATTTTGTATTGAGTGGGGATGCTATTTCTGTGTTTCATCGTCAATGTGATGGTCGAAGGGTTACATTAAACCTGCTGTGGTGCATCGTAGTCTAACACTGGGCCCCCAGGGAAGAGCCAAAGTACATACTCTTTTAAACCGTACTCCTGTGGACAGAAATCGGCATTGCGAATTTTTTATTGAATCGGGATGCAATTTCTGTGTTTCATCGTCAATGTGATGGTCGAAGGGATACAGTAACGCTGCTGTGGTGGATCGTGTGATTGTGAATTATTGTGCATTGTGAATTTTGTACTAAATCGGGATGCAATATCTGTGTTTCATCGTCAATGTGATGGTCGAAGGGTTACAGTAAACCTGCTGTGGTGCATCGGAGTCTAACACTGGGCCTCCAGGGAAGAGCCAAAGTACATACTCTTCTAAACCGTACTCCTGTGGACAGAAATCGGCATTGTGAATTTTGTATTGAATCGGGATGCAATTTCTGTGTTTCATCGTCAATGTGATGGTCGAAGGGATACAGTAAACCAGCTTTGGTGCATCGGAGTCTAACACTGGGCCCCCATGGAACAGACAAAGTACACACTTTTCTAAACCGTACTGCTGTGGACAGAAATCGAAATTGCGAATTTTGATTTGAATCGGTATGCAAGTTCTGAGTTTCATCGACAATGTGAAGGTCGAAGGGTTACAGTAAACCTGCTGTGGTGCATCGTAGTCTATCACTGGGCCCCCAGGGAAGATCCAAAGCACATACTCTTCTAAACCGTACTCCTAAGGACAGAAATCGGAATTGCGAATTTTGTATTGAATCGGGATGCAATTTCTGTGTTTCATCGTCAATATCATTGTCGAAGGGTTACAGTAAACCTGCTGTGGTGCATCGGAGTCTAACACTCAGCCCCCAGGGAACAGCCAAAATACATACTCTTCTAAACCGTACTCCTGTGGACAGAAATCGGCATTACGAATTTTGTATTGAATCGGGATGCAATTTCTGTGTTTCATCGTCAATGTGATGGTCGAAGGGTAACAGTAAACCTGCTGTGGTGCATCGTAGTCTAACACTGGATCCCAGGGAATAGCCAAAGTACATACTCTTCTAAACCGTACTCCTGTGGACAGAAATCGGCATTGCAAATTTTGTATCCAATCGGGATGCAATTTCTGTGTTTCATCTTCAATGTGATGGTCGAAGGGTTACAGTAAACCTGCTGTGGTGCATCGTAGTCTAACACTGGGCTCCCAGGGAAGAGTCAAAGTACATACTCTTCTAAACCGTACACCTAAGGACAGAAATCGTCATTGCGAATTTTGTACTTAATCGGGATGCAATTTTTGTGTTTCATCGTCAATGTGATGGTCGAAGGGTTACATTAAACCTGCTGTGGTGCATCAGAGTCTTACACTGGGCCTCCAGGGAAGAGCCAAAGTATATACTCCACAAAACCGTACTCCTGTGGACAGAAATCGGCATTGTGAATTTTGTATTGGATCGGGATGCAATTTCTGTGTTTCATCGTCAATGTGATGGTCGAAGGGTAACAGTAAATTCGCTATGTTGCATTGTAGTCTAACATTGGGCCCCCAGGGAATAGCCAAAGTACATACTCTTTTAAACCGTACTCCTGTGGACAGAAATCGGCATTGCGAATTTTGTATTGAATCGGGATGCAATTTCTGTGTTTCATCGTCAATATGATGGTCGAAGGGATACAGTAATCGTGCTGTGGTGCATCGGAGTGTAAAACTGGGCCCCCAGGGAAGAGCCAAAAGACATACACCACTAAACTGTACTCCTGTGGACAGAAATCGGCATTGCGGATTTTGTATTGAATCGGGATGCAATTTCTGTGTTTCATCGTCAATGTGATGGTCGAAGGGATACAGCAAACCTACTGTGGTGCATCGTAGTCTAACACTGGGCCCGCAGGGAAGAGCCAAAATACATACTCTTCTAAACCATACTGCTGTGGACAGAAATTGGCATTGCGAATTTTGTATTGAATGGGGATGCAATTTCTTTGCCTCATCGTCAATGTGTTGGTCGAAGGGTTACAGTAAACCTGCTGTGGTGCATCGGAGTCTAAACTGGACCCCCAGGAAAGAGCTAAAGTACATACTCCACTAAACCGTACTCCTGTGGACATAATTCGGCATTGTGAATTTTGTATTGAATCGGGTTGCAATTTCTGTGTTTCATCGTCAATGTGATGGTCGAAGGGTTACAGTGAACCTGCTGTGGTGCATCGTAGTCTATCACTGGGCCCCCAGGGAAGAGCCAAAGTACATACTCTTATAAACCGTATACCTAAGGACAGAAATCGGAATTGCGAATTTTGTATTGAATCGGGATGCAATTTCTGTGTTTCATCGTCAATGTGATGGTCGATGGGTAACAGTAAACCTGCTGTGGTGCATCGGAGTCTAACACTGGACTCCAGGGAAGAGCCAAAGTACATACTCTTCTAAACCGTACTCCTGTGGGCAGAAAACGCCATTGCGAATTTTGTATTGAATAGGGATGCAATTTCTGTGTTTCATCGTCAATGTGATGGTCGAAGGGTTACAGTAAACCTGCTGTGGTGCATCGTGTGATTGTGAATTATTGTGCATTGTGAATTTTGTATTAAATCGGGATGCAATTTCTGTGTTTCATCGTCAATGTGATGGTCGAAGGGTTACAGTAAACCTGCTGTGGTGCATCGGAGTCTAACACTGGGCCCCCAGGGAAGAGCCAAAGTACATACTCTTCTAAACCGTACTCCTGTGGACAGAAATCTGCATTGTGAATTTTGTATTGAATCGGGATGCAATTTCATTGTTTCATCGTCAATGTGATGGTCGAAGGGTAACAGTAACCCTGCTGTGGTGCATCGTAGTCTAACATTGGTCCCCTAGGAAATAGCCAAAGTACATTCTCTTCTAAACCGTACTCCTGTGGACGGAAATCGGCATTGCGAATTTTGTATTGAGTGGGGATGCTATTTCTGTGTTTCATCGTCAATGTGATGGTCGAAGGGTTACATTAAACCTGCTGTGGTGCATCGTAGTCTATCACTGGGCCCCCAGGGAAGAGCCAAAGTACATACTCTTCTAAACCGTACTCCTGTGGACAGAAATCGGCATTGCGAATTTTTTATTGAATCGGGATGCAATTTCTGTGTTTCATCGTCAATGTGATGGTCGAAGGGATACAGTAAAGCTGCTGTGGTGGATCGTGTGGTTGTGAATTATTGTGCATTGTGAATTTTGTATTAAATCGGGATGCAATTTCTGTGTTTCATCGTCAATGTGATGGTCGAAGGGTTACAGTAAACCTGCTGTGGTGCATCGGAGTCTAACACTGGGCCCCCAGGGAAGAGCCAAAGTACATACTCTTCTAAACCGTACTCCTGTGGACAGAAATCGGCATTGTGAATTTTGTATTGAATCGGGATGCAATTTCTGTGTTTCATCGTCAATGTGATGGTCGAAGGGATACAGTAAACCAGCTGTGGTGCATCGGAGTCTAACACTGGGCCCCCATGGAACAGACGAAGTACACACTTTTCTAAACCGTACTGCTTTGGACAGAAATCGAAATGGCGAATTTTGATTTGAATCGGTATGCAATTTCTGAGTTTCATCGACAATGTGAAGGTCGAAGGGTTACAGTAAACCTGCTGTGGTGCATCGTAGTCTATCACTGGGCCCCCAGGGAAGAACCAAAGTACATACTCTTCTAAACCGTACTCCTAAGGACAGAAATCGGAATTGCGAATTTTGTATTGAATCGGGATGCAATTTCTGTGTTTCATCGTCAATATCATTGTCGAAGGGTTACAGTAAACCTGCTGTGGTGCATCGGAGTATAACACTCAGCCCCCAGGGAACAGCCAAAATACATACTCTTCTAAACCGTACTCCTGTGGACAGAAATCGGCATTACGAATTTTGTATTGAATCGGGATGCAATTTCTGTGTTTCATCGTCAATGTGATGGTCGAAGGGTAACAGTAAACCTGCTGTGGTGCATCGTAGTCTAACACTGGCCCCCAGGGAATAGCCAAAGTACATACTCTTCTAAACCGTACTCCTGTGGACAGAAATCGGCATTGCAAATTTTGTATCCAATCGGGATGCAATTTCTGTGTTTCATCGTCAATGTGATGGTCGAAGGGTTACAGTAAACCTGCTGTGGTGCATCAGAGTCTTACACTGGGCCTCCAGGGAAGAGCCAAAGTATATACTCCACAAAACCGTACTCCTGTGGACAGAAATCGGCATTGCGGATTTTGTATTGAATCGGGATGCAATTTCTGTGTTTCATCGTCAATGTGATGGTCGAAGGGATACAGCAAACCTGCTGTGGTGCATCGTAGTCTAACACTGGGCGCGCAGGGAAGAGCCAAAGTACATACTCCTCTAAACCATACTCCTGTGGACAGAAATTGGCATTGCGAATTTTGTATTGAATGGGGATGCAATTTCTTTGCTTCATCGTCAATGTGATGGTCGAAGGGTTACAGTAAACCTGCTGTGGTGCATCGGAGTCTAACACTGGACCCCCAGAAAAGAGCTAAAGTACATACTCCACTAAACCGTACTCCTGTGGACATAAATCGGCATTGTGAATTTTGTATTGAATCAGGTTGCAATTTCTGTGTTTCATCGTCAATGTGATGGTCGAAGGGTTACAGTGAACCTGCTGTGGTGCATCGTAGTCTAACACTGGGCCCCCAGGGAAGAGCCAAAGTACATACTCTTCTAAACCGTATTCCTGTGGACAGAAATCGGCATTGCGAATTTTGTATTGAATCGGGATGCAATTTCTGTGTTTCATCGTCAAGGTGATGGTCGAAGGGTAACAGTAAACCTGCTGTGGTGCATCGTAGTCTAACACTGGCCCCCAGGGAATAGCCAAGTACATACTCTTCTAAACCGTACACCTGTGGACAGAAATCGGCATTGCAAATTTTGTATTCAATAGTGATGCAATTTCTGTGTTTCATCGTCAATGTGATGGTCGAAGGGTTACAGTAAACCTGCTGTGGTGCATCGTAGTCTAACACTGGGCTCCCAGGGAAGAGTCAAAGTACATTCTCTTCTAAACCGTACACCTAAGGACAGAAATCGTCATTGCGAATGTTGTATTTAATCGGGATGCAATTTTTGTTTTTCATCGTCAATGTGATGGTCGAAGGGTTACATTAAAGCTGCTGTGGTGCATCAGAGTCTTACACTGGGCCCCCAGGGAAGAGCCAAAATATATACTCCACAAAACCGTACTCCTGTGGACAGAAATAGGCATTGTGAATTTTGTATTGGATCGGGATGCAATTTCTGTGTTTCATCGTCGATGTGATGGTCGAAGGGTAACAGTAAATTCGCTATGTTGCATTGTAGTCTAACATTGGGCCCCCAGGGAATAGCCAAAGTACATACTCTTTTAAACCGTACTCCTGTGGACAGAAATCGGCATTGCGAATTTTGTATTTAATCGGGATGCAATTTCTGTGTTTCATCGTCAATATGATGGTCGAAGGGTTACAGTAAACCTGCTTTGGTGCATCGGAGACTAACACTGGGCCCCCAGGGAAGAGACAAAGTACATACTCTTCTAAACCGTACTCCTGTGGACAGATATCGAAATTGCGAATTTTGTTTTGAATCGGGATGGAATATCTGTGTTTCATCGTCAATGTGAAGGTCGAAGGGTTACAGTAAACCTGCTGTGGTGCATCGTAGTCTAACACTGGGGCCCCTGGGAGAAGCCAAAGTACATACTCTTCTAAACCGTACTACTAAGGACAGAAATCGGCATTGCGAATTTTGTATTGAATCGGGATATAAATTCTGTGTTTCATCGTCAATGTGAAGGTCGAAGGGATACAGTAAACCTGCTGTGGTGCATTGGAGTCTAACACTGGGCCCCCAGGGATAGCCAAAATACATACTCTTCTAAACCGTACTACTGCGGACAGAAATCGGCATTGCGAGTTTTGTATTGAATCGGGATGCAATATCTGGGTTTCATCGTCAATGTGATAGTCGAAGGGATACAGTAAACCTGCTGTGGTGCATCAGAGTCTAACACTTGGCCCTCAGGGAAGAGCCAAAGTACATACTCTTCTTAGCCGTACTCTTGTGGAAAGAAATCGGCATTGTGAATTTTGTATTATATCGGGATGCAATTTCTGTGTTTCTTCGTCAATGTGATGGTCGAAGGGTAACATTAAACCTGCTGTGGTGCATCGTAGTCTAACACTGGCCCCCAGGGAATAGCCAAAGTACATACTCCTCTAAACCGTACTCCTGTGGACAGAAATCGGCATTGCGAATTTGGTTTCAATCGGGATGCAATTTCTGTGTTTCATCGTCAATGTGATGGTCGAAGGGTTACAGTAAACGTGCTGTGGTGCATCGGAGTGGAAAACTGGGCCCCCAGGGAAGAGCCAAAATACATACACCACTAAACCGTACTCCTGTGGACAGAAATCGGCATTGTGTATTTTGTATTGAATCGGGATGCAATTTCTGTGTTTCATCGTCAATGTGATGGTCGAAGGGATACAGTAAACCTGCTGTGGTGCATCGTAGTCTAACACTGGGCCCGCAGGGAAGAGCCAAGTACATACTCTTCTAAACCATACTCCTGTGGACAGAAATTGGCATTGCGAATTTTGTATTGAATCGGGATGCAATTTCTTTGTTTCATCGTCAATGTGATGGTCGAAGGGTTACAGTAAACCTGCTGTGGAGCATCGGAGTCTAACACTGGGCCCCCAGGAAAGAGCTAAAGTACATACTCCACTAAACCTTACTCCTGTGGACATAAATCGGCATTGTGAATTTTGTATTGAATCGGGTTGCAATATCTGTGTTTGATCGTCAATGTGATGGTCGAAGGGTTACAGTGAACCTGCTGTGGTGCATCGTAGTATAACACTGGGCCCCCAGGGAAGAGCCAAAGTACATACTCTTATAAACCGTACACCTAAGGACAGAAATCGGAATTGCGAATTTTGTATTAAATCGGGATGCAATTTCTGTGTTTCATCGTCAATGTGATGGTCGACGGGTAACAGTAAACCTGCTGTGGTGCATCGGAGTCTAACACTGGGCCCCAGGGAAGAGCCAAAGTACATACTCTTCTAAACCGTACTCCTGTGGACAGAAATCGGCATTGCGAATTTTTTATTGAATCGGGATGCAATTTCTGTGTTTCATCGTCAATGTGATGGTCGAAGGGTTACAGTAAACCTGCTGTGGTGCATCGGAGTCTAACACTGGGCCCCCAGGGAAGAGCCAAAGTACATACTCTTCTAAACCGTACTCCTGTGGACAGAAAAATGCATTGTGAATTTTGTATTGAATCGGGATGCAATTTCTGTGTTTCATCGTCAATGTGATGGTCGAAGGGTAACAGTAACCCTGCTGTGGTGCACCGTAGTCTAACATTGGTCCCCTAGGAAATAGCCAAAGTTCATTCTCTTCTAAACCGTACTCCTGTGGACGGAAATCGGCATTGCGAATTTTGTATTGAGTGGTGATGCTATTTCTGTGTTTCATCGTCAATGTGATGGTCGAAGGGTTACATTAAACCTGCTGTGGTGCATCGTAGTCTAACACTGGGCCCCCAGGGAAGAGCCAAAGTACATACTCTTCTAAACCGTACTCCTGTGGACAGGATTCGGCATTGCGAATTTTTTATTGAATCGGGATGCAATTTCTGTGTTTCATCGTCAATGTGATGGTCGAAGGGATACAGTAAAGCTGCTGTGGTGGATCGTGTGATTGTGAATTATTGTGCATTGTGAATTTTGTATTAAATCGGGATGCAATGTCTGTGTTTCATCGTCAATGTGATGGTCGAAGGGTTACAGTAAACCTGCTGTGGTGCATCGGAGTCTATCACTGGGCCCCCAGGGAAGAGCCAAAGTACATACTCTTCTAAACCGTACTCCTGTGGACAGAAATCGGCATTGTGAATTTTGTATTGAATCGGGATGCAATTTCTGTGTTTCATCGTCAATGTGATGGTCGAAGGGGTACAGTAAACCAGCTGTGGTGCATCGGAGTCTAACACTGGGCCCCCATGGACCAGACAAAGTACACACTCTTCTAAACCGTACTCCTGTGGACAGAAATCGAAATTGCGAATTTTGATTTGAATCGGTATGCAATTTCTGAGTTTCATCGACAATGTGAAGGTCGAAGGGTTACAGTAAACCTGCTGTGGTGCGTCGTCATCGTAGTCTAACACTGGGCCCCCAGGGAAGATCCAAAGTACATACTCTTCTAAACCGTACTCCTAAGGACAGAAATCGGAATTGCGAATTTTGTATTGAATCGGGATGCAATTTCTGTGTTTCATCGTCAATATCATTGTCGAAGGGTTACAGTAAACCTGCTGTGGTGCATCGGAGTCTAACACTGGCCCACAGGGAATAGCCAAAGTACATACTCTTCTAAACCGTACTCCTGTGGACAGAAATCGGCATTGCAAATTTTGTATTGAATAGGGATGCAATTTCTGTGTTTCATCGTCAATGTGATGGTCGAAGGGTTACATTAAACCTGCTGTGGTGCATCAGAGTCTTACAGTGGGCCCCCAGGGAAGAGCCAAAGTACATACTCTTATAAACCGTACTCCTGTGGACAGATATCGAAATTGCGAATTTTGTTTTGAATCGGGATGCAATTTCTGTGTTTCATCGTCAATGTGAAGGTCGAAGGGTTACAGTAAACCTGCTGTGGTGCATCGTAGTCTATCACTGGGGCCCCAGGGAGAAGCCAAAGTACATACTCTTGTAAACCGTACTACTAAGGACAGAAATCGGCATTGTGAATTTTGTATTGAATCGGGATATAATTTCTGTGTTTCATCGGCAATGTGAAGGTCGAAGGGATACAGTAAACCTGCTGTGGTCCATCGGAGTCTAACACTGGGCCCCCAGGGATAGCGAAAGGACATACTCTTCTAAACCGTACTCCTGCGGACAGAAATCGGCATTGCGAGTTTTGTATTGAATCGGGATGCAATTTCTGGGTTTCATCGTCAATGTGATAGTCGAAGGGATACAGTAAACCTGCTGTGGTGCATAGGAGTCTAACACTTGGCCCTCAGGGAAGAGCCAAAGTACATACTCTTCTTAGCCGTACTCTTGTGGACAGAAATCGGCATTGTGAATTTTGTATTATATTGGGATGCAATTTCTGTGTTTCATCGTGAATGTGATGGACGAAGGGTAACAGTAAACCTGCTGTGGTGCATCGTAGTCTAACATTGAGCCCCCAGGGAATAGCCAAAATACATACTCTTCTAAACCGTAGTCCTGTGGACAGATATCAGCATTGAGAATTTGGTATTGAATCAGGATGCAATTTCTGTGTTTCATTGTCAATGAGATAGTCGAAGGGCTACAGTAAACCTGCTGTGGTGCATCGGAGTCTAACACTGGGCAACCAGGGAAGAATCAAAGTACATACTCTTCTTAGCCGTACTCTTGTGGACATAAATCGGCATTGTGAATTTTGTATTGAATCGGGTTGCAACTTCTGTGTTTCATCGTCAATGTGATGGTCGAAGGGTTACAGTGAACCTGCTGTGGTGCATCGTAGTCTAACACTGGGCCCCCAGGGAAGAGCCAAAGTACATACTCTTATAAACCGTGCACCTAAGGACAGAAATCGGAATTGCGAATTTTGTATTGAATCGGGATGCAATTTCTGTGTTTCATCGTCAATGTGATGGTCGAAGGGTAACAGTAAACCTGCTGTTGTGCATCGGAGTCTAACACTGGGCCCCAGGGAAGAGCCAAAGTACATACTCTTCTGAACCATACTCCTGTGGACAGAAATCGGCATTGCGAATTCTTTATTGAATCGGGATGCAATTTCTGTGTTTCATCGTCAATGTGATGGTCGAAGGGATACAGTAAAGCTGCTGTGGTGGATCGTGTGATTGTGAATTATTGTGCAGTGTGAATTTTGTATTAAATTGGGATGCAATTTCTGTGTTTCATCGTCAATGTGATGGTCGAAGGGTTACAGTAAACCTGCTGTGGTGCATCGTGTGATTGTGAATTATTGTGCATTGTGAATTTTGTATTAAATCGGGATGCAATTTCTGTGTTTCATCGTCAATGTGATGGTCGAAGGGTTACAGTAAACCTGCTGTGGTGCATCGGAGTCTAACACTGGGCCCCCAGGGAAGAGCCAAAGTACATACTCTTCTAAACCGTACTCCTGTGGACAGAAATCTGCATTGTGAATTTTGTATTGAATCGGGATGCAATTCCTGTGTTTCATCGTCAATGTGATGGTCGAAGGGTAACAGTAACCCTGCTGTGGTGCATCGTAGTCTAACATTGGTCCCCTAGGAAATAGCCAAAGTACATTCTCTTCTAAACCGTACTCCTGTGGACGGAAATCGGCATTGCGAATTTTGTATTGAGTGGGGATGCTATTTCTGTGTTTCATCGTCAATGTGATGGTCGAAGGGTTACATTAAACCTGCTGTGGTGCATCGTAGTCTAACACTGGGCCCCCAGGGAAGAGCCAAAGTACATACTCTTCTATACCGTACTCCTGTGGACAGAAATCGGCATTGCGAATTTTGTATTAAATCGGGATGCAATTTCTGTGTTTCATCTTCAATACCCCCTGCGGGTTCGGGGGTTAGAATAGGCCCGCGGTAATCCTGCCTGTCGTGAGAGGCGACTAAAAGGAGTCTCACATGTTTCGGCCTTATGTGATTTTCTCCTCTCGGGTTTGACCTCCATATCTCAAAATTTTTCCGAAGAGCGAGCCGATTGGGGTAGGGCGGCTTACTTGGTGCATTGTGTCCATGTTGTGTTGAGAACTTTCGCCATCTTATTCGTCGTTGCATTGCAGTCCTGCCCCCTCTCCATCGCTTGGGCATGAATACGCTCCTGCGTGCACTTTCTGCCAAGCACTGTGCAGGGCCATTTTCGGCACTGACGACGCCCATGGACCACATGTCACCTAACATCCAGCACGGTAGCCAGTCCGTTGTTGTGGGGTCGCCATGTACCCTCTTGGTTGTAGCCCCCTGACAACACAGGGATCGCCCTACTGATGCCTGCGCCGTTAACTCCCCACGTATGCCATGGAGTAGGTGCCCATATCCCTGGGGCATCGGGACTCCCGGCAATGGCCATCCTGCCAGGTGGCCTTTGCTGTGGCTGGGTGGCGCCCGTGCGGAGGGCCTTTGGTCGGAGTAGGTGGCATCAGGGCGGATGACCCGCAATGAAGCGTGGTACATCATCTCTCGCTGGCGGCCAGCCGTCAGCAGTCTCTAAGCGTTCCAAAGCTCACTTTAAGGCTAATGTGTATGATCCCAACTCGTTCCCCTCCCTCGCCACGCCATGGGAGGAACGAAAGGCATTGCATGAAAGTGAGACGTATTCGCCCAGATATCTTGTCTGTACCAGAGCTGATGGGAAATCTTTTATGTCCGTGAAGCTTCAGTTCTTTGTAGAGCATTTAGAGGACAAGTTTGGGGAGGTGGAGGGCTTGTCCAAGATGCGGTCCGGATCGGTGTTGATAATAACGGCATCCTCAGCCCAGTCGCGGGCCTTGCTCACTTGTACTCAGCTGCGGGATGTCTCCGTCACTATCACGCCCCATGTCTCCGTCACTATCACGCCCCATGGTACAGGGCATTATCTTCCACAGGGATCTCCTTTTACAGTCCGATGACGAGCTGCGCGCCAACTTGGAGCGCTGCGGTGTCCATTTCGTCCTGCGCGTCCACCGGTTTCCGAGGCATCGTCAAGTTGCCACCGGTGCCTTCATCTTGGCCTTCGAGGGTGACACGTTACCTGAGAAGGTCAAGGTGATGGTGTACCGTTGTGATGTCAAGCCTTACATCCCTCCCCCGATGCGGTGCTTCAAGTGTTGGAAGTTCGGCCATATGTCTTCACGCTGTGCTTCCGACCTCGTCTGTCGCGATTGCGGTCGACCATCCCATCCTGATCATCCCTGTGCCCCGCCTCCAAACTGTGTGAACTGTGGTGCGCACCATCCGCCTTGCTCGCCAGACTGTCTGATTCTGCAGAGGGAGCGGAAGATCATGGAAATCAAGACTCTCGACCGCCTGACGTACACTGAGGCGAAGCGGAAATATGATCGGCTTCATCCAGTGCGCATGACAGCTTCTTATGCCGCAACTGTCACTCCTGCTACAGTTCAATCCGCTCCAGTCAGCTCTCAGAGTCGAAGTCCCACACCTGCCCCCTTGATGGTGGGGGGCACTAAACCCACTGTTGCTCCTTCTCCATCTACTTCAGGAGCAACACCCCCCCCACCCATCGGGGACATCAGTTCCCCCTTCCCAGCCGGAGAAGCGTAAGACTTCTTCGGCTACTCTCGTAAGGAAAGGGTCCCTTGGGGACCTCCCTTCCCAAGTTCCGACCTGTACCAAGGCCGAAAGCCGCAAGTGGCTTAAACAACCGCCGGTCCCTGGTCGTCGGGACACATGGTCGTCGTCTGTCCCTGAGACTGACCCAGTGACGCCCTCCCAGCCTGAGCCACCCAAGGCACAGCGCGAGAAGCAGAAGAAGAAGAAACTCCCCAAGGCTACCGACATTGCGGTGGCACCCATTCCACCGCTTCCTACAAGCTCTGCGTCTGAGGATGAGGTGGAGATTCTGGCGTCCGCTGAGGACATGGATCTCGCCAGTCCCTCGGATGCAATAGATAGCTGTTGTCCAGGTGGTGACTCCGTGGCAGCAGGGGCCCCGGAGGCGTAATCTGCCTCCCCAGTCCCTTCACGCCTTTCCCATCCATGGCTAATACCATCCTCCAGTGGAACTGCAGCGGTTTCTTCCACCATCTAGCTGAGCTCCGCCAACTTCTCAGCCGTCATCCTTCCCTTTGCATTGCTCTGCAGGAAACTTGGTTTCCAGCAATGCGAACCCCCGCCCTCCGTGACTATCGGGGTTATTTTAAGAACCAGGCAGCTTATGAAATGGTGTCTGGTGGCGTCTGCATATATGTCCTTAACTCTCTTCACAGCGAGTTTGTACCTCTTCAAACAGCTTTAGAGGCTGTCGCTGTTCGGGTGTGGACGCCACAGGCTATTACTGTCTGCAGTATTTACCTTCCACCTGATGGTGCTGTCGAGGAGCATGTCCTGGCTGCTCTGATAGCCCAACTGCCGCCACCTTTTTTGCTGCTGGGCGATTTCAATGCCCACAACCCTCTATGGGGTGGGACTGTTTCCGATGACCGCGGTCGGGCCATGGAGCATGTGTTGGCTCAGCTCGACCTTAGCCTCTTGAACACCGGTGCTCCCACGCATTTCAGTGTGGCCCATGGCTCGTTCTCGGCCATCGATCTCTCTATTTGCAGCCCTGGACTTGTCCCATCCCTCCACTGGAGAGTGCATCCTGACCTGTGTGGTAGTGACAATTTTCCCATCTAATTGTCACTGCCACAGTGTCATTCTTCTGGGCGCCTGCCCCGCTGGGCTCTCCACAGGGCTGACTGGCTGGCTTTTACTTCCGCTGCAACCATTGAGTCTCCCCCACAGGGTGACATTGATGAGGTGGTCCGTGTTTTAACCACGTCCATCATTTCAGCGGCTGAGGCTTCCATCCCCCGTTCTTCTGGCCTCCCTCGGAGGAAGGCTGTCCCCTGGTGGTCGCCGGAGATTGCTGAGGCTATTCGCGACCGTAGGCGGGCTCTTCAGCGTCATAGGCGGCACCCATCTCTGGAGACCCTCATCGCCTTTAAGAGGCTCCGTGCCTTCGCCCGTCGTCTTATTGCACGGCGTAAGCAGGAGTGCTGGGAGAGGTACGTCTCATCCCTGGGCTCCCGTGTCTCCCCCTCGCTCGTGTGGTCCCGGATCCGGCGGATTTATGGATCCCAGACCCCTACGGGTGTCCCTGGGATCTCCCTGGCCAGCGCTGTCTGCACGGACGCTGCCGCCATTGCTGAACACCTTGCTGCGCACTTCGCTAAGAGCTCTGCGACTGCAACTTATCCCCCCGCCTTTCGCTCTCTCAAGGAGCGTGCCGAGCAGACGCCGTTATCGTTCCGCACGCGTCGTTCTGAAGAATACAATGCTCCTTTCAGCGAGAGGGAATTCCTCGCTGCCCTCGCCGATTGCCCTGATACAGCACCAGGCCCAGACTGAATCAACGCACAAATGCTGAAGCATCTCTCCAGGGACTGCCAGAGACACATCCTCACCATCTTTAACCGCATCTGGAGCGAGGGCGTGTTCCCGTCGCAATGGCGAGAGGGTCTTATTGTCCCCATCTTGAAGCCCGGTGCGGACCCACTGGCGGTGGACAGCTATCGTCCCATTACCCTCACCAACGTTTTGAGCAAATTGCTCGAACGTATGGTGGGGCGGCGTTTGTGTTGGGTCCTTGAGTCGCACGGTCTCCTCGCTCCATCCCAGGGTGGCTTCCACCAGGGCCGGTCTGCAGCGGACAATTTGGTGCGGCTGGAATCTGCTGTCCGTACGGCCTTCGCCCGACGTCAGCATCTCGTTGCTGTATTTTTCGATCTGCGGAAGGCATATGACACCACATGGCGACATCATATCCTCGCCACGTTCCATGAGTGGGGTCTTCGTGGTTGGCTCCCGGCTTTTCTTCAAAGCTTTTTATTGCGCCGCTCTTTCCGGGTGCAAGTCGGTGCCACCTCTAGTTCCTCTTATATACAGGAAAATGGGGTCCCACAGGGCTCGGTGTTGAGCGTCTCCTTATTTCTAGTGGCCATTAATGGTCTGGCTGTAGCAGTGAGGTCGTCGGTGTCTCCTTCTTTGTATGCCGACGACTTCTGCATCTCATTTAGCTCCACGACTACGGGAGTCGCCGAACGCAGGCTGCAAGTCGCCGTTCGCAAGGCAGCATCATGGGCTCTGACTCATGGTTTTCAGTTCTCTGCTGCCAAGACTCGAGTTATGCACTTCTGCAGGCGTCGGACGGTCCACCCTCATCCTGACCTTTACCTCGACGGCCACCTGCTTGAAGTGGTGGACACTTGCCGCTTCTTGGGACTCGTGTTTGATGCCCGGCTCACATGGGTTCCTCATGTTACTCAGCTGAAGCAAAAATGCTGGCGGCACCTCAACGCCCTCCGCTGCCTTAGCCACACGTCTTGGGGTGCAGATCGCTGCACGCTGCTGCGATTGTACAGAGCCCTTGTGCAGTCCTGGCTTGATTATGGGAGCCTGGCCTATGGGTCTGCGTCCCCCTCAGTGTTGAAGTTGTTAGACCCCATACACCACTGTGGGGTTCGGCTTGCAACTGGCGCTTTTCGCACCAGCCCTGTGGATAGTCTCCTGGTGGAGGCCGGGTTTCCCCCGCTGCGGGTTCGCCGCCATCGTCTGCTTGCCGACTATGCTGTCCACGTGCATTGCTCGCCAGGCCATCCCAATCGTCGCCTGCTTTTCCCTGCCATGGTCCTCCATCTGCCCGAACAGCGACCTAGGTCTGGGCTTTCCGTAGCTGTCCGTGTCCAGTCCCTGCTGTCAGAACTGGGGTCATTCCCTCTTCTGCCTCCCTTCCGGGTCCATACACCTACGCCTCCCTGGTGTTTGTCCCGACCGTCCGTCCGTCTGGATTTGGCACAGGGACCTAAGGACTCGGTTCCGCTTGTGGCCCTCCGTCGCCGTTTTCTTGCGCTCCTCGCCTCATTTCCGGGCTGTGAGCCTGTCTACACTGATGGTTCCGTGGTTGATGGTCGCACTGCCTACGCTTTTGCTCACGCTGCCCATGTTGAGCAACGCTCCTTGCCGGCTGGCTGCAGTATTTTTACTGTAGAGCTGGTGGCCATCTTGCGCGCTCTTGAGCATATGCGTTTCTGCTCAGGTAGGTCCGTCGTCATCTGCAGTGACTCCCTGAGCAGCCTTCAGGCCATCGACCGCTGCTATCCCACTTCTCCTCTGGTGTCCTCTATTCAGGAGTCTGTTTCCGCCATTGCCCGCTCTGGTCGTTCGGTGGTCTCGGTTTGGACGCCAGGTCACGTTGGCATCCAGGGGAACGAACGTGTTGACAGGCTGGCCAAAGGGGCGATCGACGCCCCAGCTTTGGAGATCGGCCTCACAGCTCGCGACCTGCAGCTGGTGTTGCGCCGTAAGGTGCTTGGGATGTGGTCTGCTGAGTGGGGAGGCATGACAGTGCCTAATAAACTGCGGGCTGTCAAGGAGACGACCGATGTGTGGCGCTCCTCCCTGCGGTCTTCTCGCAGGGACTCTGTCATCCTGTGTCGGCTCTGCATCGGCCATACATACCTGACGCACGGCCATCTTTTGCGTCAGGAGGATCCCCCCCTGTGTCGGTGTGGGTCCCAGCTGACGGTCGCCCACGTTTTACTGGAGTGTCCCCGACTGCGCACCCTTTGGCAGTCTTTTAATCTCCCGGGCACCTTGCCTTTGATTTTATGCGACGATGCCTCCATGGCTGACAGTGTTTTACATTTTATCTGTGGTAGTCCTTTTTATGGTTCCATTTAGAGTGGTCCTCAACCTTTCCCTTTGTGTGTCTTTTGTCCTCGAGTCTCTCATATTTGGTTGCAGATTTTAGTGTGTAGTCGGTTGGTTGACTCTTTCCCTTTTTTGTTGCCGTGGTCAGTCAACCAATCTCCGGTCATCTTCATTTGTTCTGTTTCCTTTTCTCTGGTGTCTTCGTGTCTGTAGTGTTCGTTACCGCATTTGTGTTCTTTTAGGGCCTGGGGGGAGTCTCCATCCCCTTGGGGTTCTACCTGCTTCGTGCATTTCTGTCTCGCCTTTTTTTTGGACTGGGGGACTGATGACCTTAGCTGTTTAGTCCCCCTTAAACATCCCAACAACCACCACCACCACCATCATCGTCAATGTGATGGTTGAAGGGATACAGTAAACCTGCTGGGGTGCATCGTAGTCTAACACTGGGCCCCCAGGGAAGATCCAAAGTACATACTCTTCTAAATCGTACTCATAAGGACAGAGATCGGAATTGCGTATTTTGTATTGAATCGGGATGCAATTTCTGTGTTTCATCGTCAATGTGATGGTCGAAGGGAAACAGTAAACCTGCTGTGGTGCATCAGAGTCTAACACTGGGCCCCCAGGGAAAAGCCAAAGTACATACTCTTTTAAACCGTACTCCTGTGGACAGAAATCGGCATTGTGAATTTTGTATTGAATCGGGATGCAATTGCTGTGTTTCATTGTCAATGTGATGGACTAAGGGTTACAGTAAACCTGCTGTGGTGCATCGGAGTCTAACACTCAGCCCCCAGGGAGCAGCCAAAGTACATACTCTTCTAAAGTGTACACCTGTGTACATAAATCGGCATTGCAAATTTTGTATTGAATCGGGATGCAATCTCAGTGTTTCATCGTCAATGTGATGGTATAAGGGTTACAGTAAACCTGCTGTGGTGCATCGTAGTCTAACATTGGGCCCCCAGGGAATAGCCAAAGTACATACTCTTTTAAACCGTACTCCTGTGGACAGAAAACGGCATTGCGAATTTTGTATTGAATCGGGATGCAATTTCTGTAATTCATCGTCAATGTGATGGTCGAAGGGTTACAGGAAACCTGCTGTGGTGCATCGGAGTCTAACACTGGGCCCACAGGGAAGAGCCAAAGTACATACTATTTTAAACCGTACTCTTCTGGACAGAAATGGGCATTGCGAATTTTGTATTGAATCGGGATGCAATATCTGTGTTTCATCGTCAATAAGATGGTCGAAGGGTTACAGTAAACCTGCTATGGTGAATCGTAGTCTAACACTGGGCCCCCGAGGAAGAGCCAAAGTACATACTCTTCTAAACCGCACTCCTGTCGATAGAAATCGGCTTTGCGAATTTTGTATTTTATGGGGATGCAATTTCTGTGTTTCATCGTCAATGCGATGGTTGAAGGGATCCAGTAAACCTGCTGGGGTGCATCGGAGTCTTACACTGGGCCCCCGGGGAAGAGCCAAAGTACATAATCATTTAAACCGTACTCATAAGGACAGAAATCGGATTTGCGTATTTTATATTGAATCGGGATGCAATTTCTGTGTTTCATCGTCAATGTGATGGTCGAAGGGATACAGTAAACCTGCTGTGGTGCATCGGAGTCTAACACTGGGCCCCCAGGGAAGAGCCAAAATACATACTCTTCTAAACCATACTCCTGTGGACAGAGATCGGGATTGCGAAATTAGTATTGAATTGGGATGCAATTTCTGTAATTCATCGTCAATTTGATGGTCGAAGGGTTACAGTAAAGCTGCTGTGGTGAATCGGAGTCTAACACTGGGCCCCCACGGAAGAGAAAAAGTACATACTCTTCTAAACCGTACACGTGTGGACAGAAATCGGCATTGTGAGATTTGTATTGAATCCGGATGCAATTTCTCTGTTTCATCGTCAATGTGATGGTCGAAGAGTAACAGTAAACCTGCTGTGGTGCATCGGAGTCTAACACTCAGCCCCGAGGGAAGAGCAAACTACATACCCTTCTAAACCGTATTCCTAAGGACAGAAATCGGCATTGCGAGTTTTGTATTGAATCGGGAAGCAATTTATGAGTTTCATCGTCAATGGGATGGTCGAAGGGTAACAGTAAACCTGCTGTGGTGCATCGTAGTCTAACACTGGGCCCCCAGGGAAGAGCCAAAGTACACACTCTTCTAAACCGTACTCCTGTGGACAGATATCGGCATTGCGAATTTTGTGTTGAATCTGGATGCAATATCTGTGTTTCATCGTCAATGTGATATTCGAAGGGTATCAGTAAACCTGCTGTGGTGCATCGGAGTCTAACACTCAGCCCCCAGGGAAGAGCCAAAGTACACACTCTTCTAAACCGTACTCCTGTGGACAGAAATTGGCATTGTGAATTTTGTATTGAATCCGGATGCAATTTTTGTGCTTCATCGTCATTGTGATTGTCTAAAGGTTACAGTAAATCTGCTGTGGTGCATCGGAGTGTAACACTGGGCCCCCAGGGAAGAACCAAAGTACATACTCTTCTAACCCGTACTCATTAGGACAGAAATCGGCATTGCGAATTTTGTATTGAATCGGGATGCAATTTCTGTGTTTCATCGTCATTAAGATGGTCGAAGGGTTACAGTAAACCTGCTATGGTGAATCGTAGTCTAACACTGGGCCCCCGAGGAAGAGCCAAAGTACATACTCTTCTAAACCGCACTCCTGTCGACAGAAATCGGCTTTGCGAATTTTGTATTTTATGGGGATGCAATTTCTGTGTTTCATCGTCAATGCGATGGTTGAAGGGATCCAGTAAACCTGCTGGGGTGCATCGGAGTCTTACACTGGGCCCCCGGGGAAGAGCCAAAGTACATAATCATTTAAACCGTACTCATAAGGACAGAAATCGGATTTGCGTATTTTATATTGAATCGGGATGCAATTTCTGTGTTTCATCGTCAATGTGATGGTCGAAGGGAAACAGTAAACCTGCTGTGGTTCATCAGAGTCTAACACTGGGCCCCAAGGGACGAGCCAAAGTACATACACTTCTAAACCTTACTCCTGTGGACAGAAATCGGCATTGTGAATTTTGTGTTGAATCGGGATGCAATATCTGTGTTTCATCGTCCATGTGATGGTCGAAGGGTAACAGTAAACCTGCTGTGGTGCATCGGAGTCTAACACTCAGCCCCCAGGGAAAAGCCAAAGTACATACTCTTCTAAACCGTACTCATTAGGATAGAAATCGGAATTGCGAATTTAGTATTGACTCGGGATGCAATTTCTGTAATTCATCGTCAATGTGATGGTCGAAGGGTAACAGTAAACCTGCTGTGGTGCATCGTAGTCTATGATTGGGCCCCCCAGGGAATAGCCAAAGTACATACTCAATTAAACCGTACTCCTGTGGACAGAAATCGGAATTGCGAATTTTGTGTTGAATCTGGATGCAATATCTGTGTTTCATCGTCAATGTGATATTCGAAGGGTATCAGTAAACCTGCTGTGGTGCATCGGAGTCTAACACTCAGCCCCCAGGGAAGAGCCAAAGTACACACTCTTCTAAACCGTACTCCTGTGGACAGAAATCGGCATTGTGAATTTTGTATTGAATCCGGATGCAATTTCTGTGCTTCATCGTCATTGTGATTGTCTAAGGGTTACAGTAAATCTGCTGTGGTGCATCGGAGTGTAACACTGGGCCCCCAGGGAAGAACCAAAGTACATACTCTTCTAAACCGTACTCATTAGGACAGAAATCGGCATTGCGAATTTTGTATTGAATCGGGATGCAATTTCTGTGTTTCATCGTCAATGTGATATTCGAAGGGTATCAGTATACCTGCTGTGGTGCATCGGAGTCTAACACTCAGCCCCCAGGGAACAGCAAAGTACATACTCTTCTAAACTGTACTTCTGTGGAGAGAAAACGGCATTGCGAAATTTGTATTGAATTGGGATGCAATTTCTGTGTTTCACCGTCAATGTGATGGTCGAAGGGTTACAGTAAACCTGCTGTGGTGCATCGTAGTCTAACACTGGGCCCCCAGTGAATAGCCAAAGTTCATACTCTTCTAAACCGTACTCCTAAGGACAGAAAAAGGAATTGCGAATTTTGTATTGAATCGGGATGCAATTTCTGTGTTTCATCGTCAATGTGAAGGTCTAAGGGTAACAGTAAACCTGCTGTGGTGCATCGGAGTCTATCACTGGGCCCCCAGGGAAGAGCCAAAATACATATTCTTCTAAACCGTTCTCCGTGGTCAGAAATCTGCATTGTGAATTTTGTTTTGAATCGGGATGCAATTTCTGTGTTTCATCGTCAATGTGATGGTCGAAGGGAAACAGTAAACCTGCTGTGGTGCATCAGAGTCTAACACTGGGCCCCCAGGGAAGAGCCAAAGTACATACTCTTCTAAACCGTACTCCTGAGGACAGAAATCGGCATTGCGA
Organism: Schistocerca cancellata; assembly: GCF_023864275.1. Lineage (NCBI taxonomy): Eukaryota > Metazoa > Arthropoda > Insecta > Orthoptera > Acrididae > Schistocerca > Schistocerca cancellata. Next base: position 57,548,342 of record NC_064629.1, on the reverse strand, counting down.
ATTTTGTATTGAATCGGGATGCAATCTCAGTGTTTCATCGTCAATGTGTTGGTTTAAGGGTTACAGTAAACCTGCTGTGGTGCATCGTAGTCTAACATTGGGCCCCCAGGGAATAGCCAAAGTACATACTCTTTTAAACCGTACTCCTGTGGACAGAAAACGGCATTGCGAATTTTGTATTGAATCGGGATGCAATTTCTGTAATTCATCGTCAATGTGATGGTCGAAGGGTTACAGTAAACCTGCTGTGGTGCATCGGAGTCTAACACTGGGCCCACAGGGAAGAGCCAAAGTACATACTATTCTAAACCGTACTCTTCTGGACAGAAATGGGCATTGCGAATTTTGTATTGAATCGGGATGCAATATCTGTGTTTCATCGTCAATAAGATGGTCGAAGGGTTACAGTAAACCTGCTATGGTGAATCGTAGTCTAACACTGGGCCCCCGAGGAAGAGCCAAAGTACATACTCTTCTAAACCGCACTCCTGTCGATAGATATCGGCTTTGCGAATTTTGTATTTTATGGGGATGCAATTTCTGTGTTTCATCGTCAATGCGATGGTTGAAGGGATCCAGTAAACCTGCTGGGGTGCATCGGAGTCTTACACTGGGCCCCCGGGGAAGAGCCAAAGTACATAATCATTTAAACCATACTCATAAGGACAGAAATCGGATTTGCGTATTTTATATTGAATCGGGATGCAATTTCTGTGTTTCATCGTCAATGTGATGGTCGAAGGGATACAGTAAACCTGCTGTGGTGCATCGGAGTCTAACACTGGGCCCCCAGGGAAGAGCCAAAATACATTCTCTTCTAAACCATACTCCTGTGGACAGAGATCGGAATTGCGAAATTAGTATTGAATTGGGATGCAATTTCTGTATTTCATCGTCAATTTGATGGTCGAAGGGTTACAGTAAACCTGCTATGGTGAATCGTAGTCTAACACTGGGCCCCCGAGGAAGAGCCAAAGTACATACTCTTCTAAACCGCACTCGTGTCGAAAGAAATCGGCTTTGCGAATTTTGTATTTTATGGGGATGCAATTTCTGTGTTTCATCGTCAATGCGATGGTTGAAGGCATCCAGTAAACCTGCTGGGGTGCATCGGAGTCTTACACTGGGCCCCCAGGGAAGAGAAAAAGTACATAATATTTTAAACCGTACTCATCAGGACAGAAATCGGAATTGCGTATTTTATATTGAATCGGGATGCAATTTCTGTGTTTCATCGTCAAGGTGATGGTCGAAGGGATACAGTAAACCTGCTGTGGTGCATCGGAGTCTAACACTGGGCCCCAAGGGAAGAGCCAAAATACATACTCTTCTAAACCATACTCCTGTGGACAGAGATCGGAATTGCGAAATTAGTATCGAATTGGGATGCAATTTCTGTATTTCATCGTCAATTTGATGGTCGAAGGGTTACAGTAAAGCTGCTGTGGTGAATCGGAGTCTAACACTGGGCCCCCACGGAAGAGAAAAAGTACATACTCTTCTAAACCGTACACGTGTGGACAGAAATCGGCATTGTGAATTTTGTATTGAGTGCGGATGCAATTTCTATGTTACATCGTCAATGTGATGGTCTAAGGGTTACAGTAAGCCTGCTGTGGTGCATCGGAGTCTAACACTGGGCACCCAGGGAAGAGCCAAAGTACATACTCTTCTAAACCGTACCTATTAGGACAGAAATCGGAATTGCGTATTTTGTATTGAATCGGGTGCAATTTCTTTGGTTTATCGTCAATGTGATAGTCGCAGGGATACAATAAAACTGCTGTGGTGCATCGGAGTCTAACACTGGGCCCCCAGGGAATAGCCAAAGTATATACTCTTCTAAGCCGTACTCCTGTGGACGGAAATCGGCATTGCGAATTTGTATTGAATCGGGATGCAATTTCTGTGTTGCATTGTCAGTGTGATGGTCGAAGTGTTACAGTAAACCTGCTGTGGTGCATTGTAGTCTAACACTGGGCCCCCAGGGAAGAGCGAAAGTAAATACTCTTCTAAACCATACACCTAAGGACAGAAATCGGAATTGCGAATTTTGTATTGAATCGGGATGCAATTTCTCTGTTTCATCGTCAATGTGATGGTCGAAGGGTAACAGTAAACCTGCTGTGGTGCATCGGAGTCTAACACTCAGCCCCGAGGGAAGAGCAAAGTACATACTCATCTAAACCGTATTACTAAGGACAGAAATCGGCATTGCGAATTTTGTATTGAATCGGGAAGCAATTTATGTGTTTCATCGTCAATGGGATGGTCGAAGGGTAACAGTAAACCTGCTGTGGTGCATCGTAGTCTAACACTGGGCCCCCAGGGAAGAGCCAAAGTACACACTCTTCTAAACCATACTCCTGTGGACAGATATCGGCATTGCGAATTTTGTGTTGAATCGGGATGCAATATCTGTGTTTCATCGTCAATGTGATATTCGAAGGGTTACAGTAAACCTTCTGTATTGCATCGTAGTCTAACACTGGGCCCCCAGGGAAGAGCCAAAGTACATTCTCTTCTAAACCGTACACCTAAGGACAGAAATCTGAATTGCGAGTGTTGTATTGAATCGGGATGCAATTTCTGTGTTTGATCGTCAATGTGATGGTCGAAGGGATACAGTAAACCTGCTGTGGTGCATCGGAATCTAACACTGGGCTCCCAGGGAAGAGCCGAATTACATACTCTTCTAAACCGTACTCCTAAGGACAGAAATCGGAATTGCGAATTTTGTATTGAATCTGGATGCATTCTATTTGTTTCGTCAATCTGATGGTCGAAGTGTTACAAGCAACCTGCTGCGGAGCATCGGAGTCCAACACTCAGCTTCCATGGAACAGCCAAAATACATATTCTTCTAAACCGTGCTCCTGTGGACAAAAATCGGCATTGCAAATTTTGTTTTGAATCGGGATGCAATTTCTGTGTTTCATCGTCAATGTGAAGGACGAAGGGTAACAGTAAACCTGCTGTGGTGCATTGGAGTCTAACACTCAGTCCCCAGGGAAGAGCCAAAGTACATACTCTTCCAAACCGTATTCCTAAGGACAGAAATCGGAATTGCGAATTTTGTATTGAATCAGGATGCAATTTCTGCGTTTCATTGTCAATGTGATGGTCGAAGGGTAACAGTAAACCTGCTGTGGTGCATCGAAGTCTAACACTGGTTCCCCAGGGAATAGCCAAAGTACATACTCTTCTAAACCGTACTCCTGTGGACAGAAATCGGCATTGCGAAGTTTGTATTGAATAGGGATGCAATCTCTGTGTTTCATCGTCAATGTGATGGTCGACGGGTTACAGTAAACCTGCTGTGGTGCATTGGAGTCTAACACTGGACCCCCAGGGAAGAGGCAAAGTACATACTGTTCTAAACCGTACTCCTGTAGACAAAAATCGGCATTGTGAGTTTTGTAATGAATCGGGATGCAATTTCTGTGTTTCATCGTCAATGTGATGGTCGAAGGGTTACAGTAAACCTTCTGTGGTGCATCTTAGTCTAACACTGGGCCCCCAGGGAAGAGTCAAGGTACATACTCTTCTAAACCGTACTCCTAAGGACACAAATCGGAATTGCGAAATTTGTATTGAATCGGGATGCAATTTCTGTGTTTCATCTTCAATCTGATGGTCGAAGGGTTACAGTAAACCTGCTGCGGTGCATTATAGTCTATCATAAGGCCCCCAGGGAACAGCGAAAGTACATTCTCTTTTAAACCGTACTCCTGTGGACAGAAATCGGCATTGCGAAGTTTGTATTGAATCGGGATGCAATTTCTGTGTTTCATCGTCAATGTGGTGGTCGAAGGGTTACAGTAAACCTGCTGTGGTGCATCGGAGTGTAACACTGGGCCCCCAGGGAAGAGTAAAAGTACATACTCTTCTAAACCGTACTCCTGTGGACAGAAATCGGCATTGCGAAGTTTGTATTGAATAGGGATGCAATTTCTGTGTTTCATCGTCAATGTGATGGTCGACGGGTTACAGTAAACCTGCTGTGGTGCATTGGAGTCTAACACTGGACCCCCAGGGAAGAGGCAAAGTACATACTGTTCTAAACCGTACTCCTGTGGACAAAAATCGGCATTGTGAGTTTTGTAATGAATCGGGATGCAATTTCTGTGTTTCATCGTCAATGTGATGGTCGAAGGGATACAGTAAACCTGCTGTGGTGCATCGGAGTCTAACACTGGGCCCCCAGGGAAGAGCCAAAATACATTCTCTTCTAAACCATACTCCTGTGGACAGAGATCGGAATTGCGAAATTAGTATTGAATTGGGATGCAATTTCTGTATTTCATCGTCAATTTGATGGTCGAAGGGTTACAGTAAACCTGCTATGGTGAATCGTAGTCTAACACTGGGCCCCCGAGGAAGAGCCAAAGTACATACTCTTCTAAACCGCACTCCTGTCGAAAGAAATCGGCTTTGCGAATTTTGTATTTTATGGGGATGCAATTTCTGTGTTTCATCGTCAATGCGATGGTTGAAGGCATCCAGTAAACCTGCTGGGGTGCATCGGAGTCTTACACTGGGCCCCCAGGGAAGAGAAAAAGTACATAATATTTTAAACCGTACTCATCAGGACAGAATTCGGAATTGCGTATTTTATATTGAATCGGGATGCAATTTCTGTGTTTCATCGTCAAGGTGATGGTCGAAGGGATACAGTAAACCTGCTGTGGTGCATCGGAGTCTAACACTGGGCCCCAAGGGAAGAGCCAAAATACATACTCTTCTAAACCATACTCCTGTGGACAGAGATCGGAATTGCGAAATTAGTATCGAATTGGGATGCAATTTCTGTATTTCATCGTCAATTTGATGGTCGAAGGGTTACAGTAAAGCTGCTGTGGTGAATCGGAGTCTAACACTGGGCCCCCACGGAAGAGAAAAAGTACATACTCTTCTAAACCGTACACGTGTGGACAGAAATCGGCATTGTGAATTTTGTATTGAGTGCGGATGCAATTTCTATGTTACATCGTCAATGTGATGGTCTAAGGGTTACAGTAAGCCTGCTGTGGTGCATCGGAGTCTAACACTGGGCACCCAGGGAAGAGCCAAAGTACATACTCTTCTAAACCGTACCTATTAGGACAGAAATCGGAATTGCGTATTTTGTATTGAATCGGGTGCAATTTCTTTGGTTTATCGTCAATGTGATAGTCGCAGGGATACAATAAACCTGCTGTGGTGCATCGGAGTCTAACACTGGGCCCCCAGGGAATAGCCAAAGTATATACTCTTCTAAGCCGTACTCCTGTGGACGGAAATCGGCATTGCGAATTTGTATTGAATCGGGATGCAATTTCTGTGTTGCATTGTCAGTGTGATGGTCGAAGTGTTACAGTAAACCTGCTGTGGTGCATTGTAGTCTAACACTGGGCCCCCAGGGAAGAGCGAAAGTAAATACTCTTCTAAACCATACACCTAAGGACAGAAATCGGAATTGCGAATTTTGTATTGAATCGGGATGCAATTTCTCTGTTTCATCGTCAATGTGATGGTCGAAGGGTAACAGTAAACCTGCTGTGGTGCATCGGAGTCTAACACTCAGCCCCGAGGGAAGAGCAAAGTACATACTCATCTAAACCGTATTACTAAGGACAGAAATCGGCATTGCGAATTTTGTATTGAATCGGGAAGCAATTTATGTGTTTCATCGTCAATGGGATGGTCGTAGGGTAACAGTAAACCTGCTGTGGTGCATCGTAGTCTAACACTGGGCCCCCAGGGAAGAGCCAAAGTACACACTCTTCTAAACCATACTCCTGTGGACAGATATCGGCATTGCGAATTTTGTGTTGAATCGGGATGCAATATCTGTGTTTCATCGTCAATGTGATATTCGAAGGGTTACAGTAAACCTTCTGTATTGCATCGTAGTCTAACACTGGGCCCCCAGGGAAGAGCCAAAGTACATTCTCTTCTAAACCGTACACCTAAGGACAGAAATCTGAATTGCGAGTGTTGTATTGAATCGGGATGCAATTTCTGTGTTTGATCGTCAATGTGATGGTCGAAGGGATACAGTAAACCTGCTGTGGTGCATCGGAATCTAACACTGGGCTCCCAGGGAAGAGCCGAATTACATACTCTTCTAAACCGTACTCCTAAGGACAGAAATCGGAATTGCGAATTTTGTATTGAATCGGGATGCAATCTATTTGTTTCGTCAATCTGATGGTCGAAGTGTTACAAGCAACCTGCTGCGGAGCATCGGAGTCCAACACTCAGCCCCCATGGAACAGCCAAAATACATATTCTTCTAAACCGTGCTCCTGTGGACAAAAATCGGCATTGCAAATTTTGTTTTGAATCGGGATGCAATTTCTGTGTTTCATCGTCAATGTGAAGGACGAAGGGTAACAGTAAACCTGCTGTGGTGCATCGGAGTCTAACACTCAGTCCCCAGGGAAGAGCCAAAGTACATACTCTTCCAAACCGTATTCCTAAGGACAGAAATCGGAATTGCGAATTTTGTATTGAATCAGGATGCAATTTCTGCGTTTCATTGTCAATGTGATGGTCGAAGGGTAACAGTAAACCTGCTGTGGTGCATCGAAGTCTAACACTGGTTCCCCAGGGAATAGCCAAAGTACATACTCTTCTAAACCGTACTCCCGTGGACAGAAATCGGCATTGCGAAGTTTGTATTGAATAGGGATGCAATCTCTGTGTTTCATCGTCAATGTGATGGTCGACGGGTTACAGTAAACCTGCTGTGGTGCATTGGAGTCTAACACTGGACCCCCAGGGAAGAGGCAAAGTACATACTGTTCTAAACCGTACTCCTGTGGACAAAAATCGGCATTGTGAGTTTTGTAATGAATCGGGATGCAATTTCTGTGTTTCATCGTCAATGTGATGGTCGAAGGGTTACAGTAAACCTTCTGTGGTGCATCTTAGTCTAACACTGGGCCCCCAGGGAAAAGTCAAGGTACATACTCTTCTAAACCGTACTCCTAAGGACACAAATCGGAATTGCGAAATTTGTATTGAATCGGGATGCAATTTCTGTGTTTCATCTTCAATCTGATGGTCGAAGGGTTACAGTAAACCTGCTGCGGTGCATTATAGTCTATCATAAGGCCCCCAGGGAACAGCGAGAGTACATTCTCTTTTAAACCGTACTCCTGTGGACAGAAATCGGCATTGCGAAGTTTGTATTGAATCGGGATGCAATTTCTGTGTTTCATCGTCAATGTGGTGGTCGAAGGGTTACAGTAAACCTGCTGTGGTGCATCGGAGTGTAACACTGGGCCCCCAGGGAAGAGTAAAAGTACATACTCTTCTAAACCGTACTCCTGTGGACAGAAATCGGCATTGCGAAGTTTGTATTGAATAGGGATGCAATTTCTGTGTTTCATCGTCAATGTGATGGTCGACGGGTTACAGTAAACCTGCTGTGGTGCATTGGAGTCTAACACTGGACCCCCAGGGAAGAGGCAAAGTACATACTGTTCTAAACCGTACTCCTGTGGACAAAAATCGGCATTGTGAGTTTTGTAATGAATCGGGATGCAATTTCTGTGTTTCATCGTCAATGTGATGGTCGAAGGGTTACAGAAATCCTGCTGTGGTGCATCGTAGTCTAACACTGGGCCACCAGGGAAGATCCAAAGTACATACTCTTCTAAACCGTACTCCTGTGGACAGAAATCGGAATTGCGAATTTTGTATTGAATCGGGATGGAATTTCTATGTTTTATCGTCTATGTGATGGTCGAAGGGATACAGTAAACCTGCTGTGGTGCATCGGAGTCTAACACTGGGCCCCCGGGGAATAGCCAAAGTACATACTCTTCTAAACCGTACTCCTGTGGACAGAAATCGGCATTGTGAACTTTGTATTGAATCGGGATGCAATTTCTGTGTTTCGTCGTCAATGTGATGGGCGAAGGGTTACAGTAAACCTGCTGTGGTGCATCGTAGTCTAACATTGGGCCCCCAGGGAATAGCCAAATTACATACTCTTTTAAACAGTACTCCTGTGGACAGAAATCGAAATTGCGAATTTTGTAATGAATTGGGATGTAATTACTGTGTTTCATCGTCAATATGATGGTCGAAGGGTTACAGTAAACCTGCTGTGGTGCATCGGAGTCTAACACTGGGCCCCCAGGGAAGAACCAAAGTACATACTCTTCTAAACCATACTCCTGTGGACAGAAATCGGAATTGTGAATTTTGTTTTGAATCGGGATGCAATTTCTGTGTTTCATCGTCAATGTGATGGTCGAAGGGTTACACTAAACCTGCTGTGGTGCATCGTAGTCTAACACTGGGCCCCCAGGGAATAGCCAAAGTACATACTCTTCTAAACGGTACTCCTGTGGACAGAAATCGGCATTGCGAATTTTGTATTGTATCGGGATGCAATTTCTGTGTTTCATCGTCAATAAGATGGTCGAAGGGTTACAGTAAACCTGCTATGGTGAATCGTAGTCTAACACTGGGCCCCCGAGGAAGAGCCAAAGTACATACTCTTCTAAACCGCACTCCTGTCGAAAGAAATCGGCTTTGCGAATTTTGTATTTTATGGGGATGCAATTTCTGTGTTTCATCGTCAATGCGATGGTTGAAGGGATCCAGTAAACCTGCTGGGGTGCATCGGAGTCTTACACTGGGCCCCCAGGGAAGAGAAAAAGTACATAATATTTTAAACCGTACTCATCAGGACAGAAATCGGAATTGCGTATTTTATATTGAATCGGGATGCAATTTCTGTGTTTCATCGTCAAGGTGATGGTTGAAGGGATACAGTAAACCTGCTGTGGTGCATCGGAGTCTAACACTGGGCCCCAAGGGAAGAGCCAAAATACATACTCTTCTAAACCATACTCCTGTGGACAGAGATCGGAATTGCGAAATTAGTATCGAATTGGGATGCAATTTCTGTATTTCATCGTCAATTTGATGGTCGAAGGGTTACAGTAAAGCTGCTGTGGTGAATCGGAGTCTAACACTGGGCCCCCACGGAAGAGAAAAAGTACATACTCTTCTAAACCGTACACGTGTGGACAGAAATCGGCATTGTGAATTTTGTATTGAGTGCGGATGCAATTTCTATGTATCATCGTCAATGTGATGGTCCAAGGGTTACAGTAAGCCTGCTGTGGTGCATCGGAGTCTAACACTGGGCACCCAGGGAAGAGCCAAAGTATATACTCTTCTAAGCCGTACTCCTGTGGACGGAAATCGGCATTGCGAATTTGTATTGAATCGGGATGCAATTTCTGTGTTGCATTGTCAGTGTGATGGTCGAAGTGTTACAGTAAACCTGCTGTGGTGCATTGTAGTCTAACACTGGGCCCCCAGGGAAGAGCGAAAGTAAATACTCTTCTAAACCATACACCTAAGGACAGAAATCGGAATTGCGAATTTTGTATTGAATCGGGATGCAATTTCTCTGTTTCATCGTCAATGTGATGGTCGAAGGGTAACAGTAAACCTGCTGTGGTGCATCGGAGTCTAACACTCAGCCTCGAGGGAAGAGCAAAGTACATACTCATCTAAACCGTATTACTAAGGACAGAAATCGGCATTGCGAATTTTGTATTGAATCGGGTAGCAATTTATGTGTTTCATCGTCAATGGGATGGTCGAAGGGTAACAGTAAACCTGCTGTGGTGCATCGTAGTCTAACACTGGGCCCCCAGGGAAGAGCCAAAGTACACACTCTTCTAAACCATACTCCTGTGGACAGATATCGGCATTGCGAATTTTGTGTTGAATCGGGATGCAATATCTGTGTTTCATCGTCAATGTGATATTCGAAGGGTTACAGTAAACCTTCTGTATTGCATCGTAGTCTAACACTGGGCCCCCAGGGAAGAGCCAAAGTACATTCTCTTCTAAACCGTACACCTAAGGACAGAAATCTGAATTGCGAGTGTTGTATTGAATCGGGATGCAATTTCTGTGTTTGATCGTCAATGTGATGGTCGAAGGGATACAGTAAACCTGCTGTGGTGCATCGGAATCTAACACTGGGCTCCCAGGGAAGAGCCGAATTACATACTCTTCTAAACCGTACTCCTAAGGACAGAAATCGGAATTGCGAATTTTGTATTGAATCGGGATGAAATCTATGTGTTTCATCGTCAATCTGATGGTCGAAGTGTTACAAGCAACCTGCTGCGGTGCATCGGAGTCCAACACTCAGCCCCCATGGAACAGCCAAAATACATATTCTTCTAAACCGTGCTCCTGTGGACAAAAATCGGCATTGCAAATTTTGTTTTGAATCGGGATGCAATTTCTGTGTTTCATCGTCAATGTGAAGGACGAAGGGTAACAGTAAACCTGCTGTGGTGCATCGGAGTCTAACACTCAGTCCCCAGGGAAGAGCCAAAGTACATACTCTTCCAAACCGTATTCCTAAGGACAGAAATCGGAATTGCGAATTTTGTATTGAATCAGGATGCAATTTCTGCGTTTCATTGTCAATGTGATGGTCGAAGGGTAACAGTAAACCTGCTGTGGTGCATCGAAGTCTAACACTGGTTCCCAAGGGAATAGCCAAAGTACATACTCTTCTAAAACGTACTCCTGTGGACAGAAATCGGCATTGCGAAGTTTGTATTGAATAGGGATGCAATCTCTGTGTTTCATCGTCAATGTGATGGTCGACGGGTTACAGTAAACCTGCTGTGGTGCAATGGAGTCTAACACTGGACCCCCAGGGAAGAGGCAAAGTACATACTGTTCTAAACCGTACTCCTGTGGACAAAAATCGGCATTGTGAGTTTTGTAATGAATCGGGATGCAATTTCTGTGTTTCATCGTCAATGTGATGGTCGAAGGGTTACAGTAAACCTTCTGTGGTGCATCTTAGTCTAACACTGGGCCCCCAGGGAAGAGTCAAGGTACATACTCTTCTAAACCGTACTCCTGTGGACAGAAATCGGCATTGCGAAGTTTGTATTGAATAGGGATGCAATTTCTGTGTTTCATCGTCAATGTGATGGTCGACGGGTTACAGTAAACCTGCTGTGGTGCATTGGAGTCTAACACTGGACCCCCAGGGAAGAGGCAAAGTACATACTGTTCTAAACCGTACTCCTGTGGACAAAAATCGGCATTGTGAGTTTTGTAATGAATCGGGATGCAATTTCTGTGTTTCATCGTCAATGTAATGGTCGAAGGGTTACAGAAAACCAGCTGTGGTGCATCGTAGTCTAACACTGGGCCACCAGGGAAGATCCACAGTACATACTCTTCTAAACCGTACTCCTGTGGACAGAAATCGGAATTGCGAATTTTGTATTGAATCGGGATGGAATTTCTATGTTTTATCGTCTATGTGATGGTCGAAGGGATACAGTAAACCTGCTGTGGTGCATCGGAGTCTAACACTGGGCCCCCGGGGAATAGCCAAAGTACATACTCTTCTAAACCGTACTCCTGTGGACAGAAACCGGCATTGTGAACTTTGTATTGAATCGGGATGCAATTTCTGTGTTTCGTCGTCAATGTGATGGTCGAAGGGTTACAGTAAACCTGCTGTGGTGCATCGTAGTCTAACATTGGGCCCCCAGGGAATAGCCAAATTACATACTCTTTTAAACAGTACTCCTGTGGACAGAAATCGGAATTGCGAATTTTGTAATGAATTGGGATGTAATTACTGTGTTTCATCGTCAATATGATGGTCGAAGGGTTACAGTAAACCTGCTGTGGTGCATCGGAGTCTAACACTGGGCCCCCAGGGAAGAGCCAAAGTACATACTCTTCTAAACCGTACTCATAGGACAGAAATCGGAATTGCGAAATTTGTATTGAATCGGGATGCAATTCCTGTGTTTCATCGTCTATGTGATAGCCGAAGGGATACAATAAACCTGCTGTGGTGCATCGGTCTCTAACACTGGGCCCCCAGGGAAGAGCTAAATTACATACTCTTCTAAACCGTACTCCTGTGGACAGAAATCGGCATTGTAAATTTTGTATTGAATCAGGATGCAATTTCTGTGTTTCATCGTCAATGTTATGGTAGATGGGTAACAGTAAACCTCCTGCGGTGCATTGTAGTCTAACATTGGGCCCCTAGGGAATAGCCGAAGTAAATTCTCTTTTAAACCGTACTCCTGTGGACAGAAATCGGCATTGCGAATTTTGTATTGAATCGGGATGCAATTTCTGTGTTTCATCGTCAATGTGATGGTCGCAATGTTACAGTAAACCTGCTGTGGTGCATCGGAGTCTAACACTAGGCCCCCAGGAAAGAGCCAAAGTACATACTCTTCTAAACCATACTCCTGTGGACAGAAATCGGAATTGCGAATTTTGTATTGAATCAGGATGCAATTTCTGTGTTTCATTGTCAATGTGATGGTCCAAGGGTAACAGTAAACCTGCTGTTGTGCATCGTAGTCTAACACTGGGCCCCAGGGAATAGTCAAAGTACATACTCTTCTAAAACGTTTTCCTAAGGACAGAAATCGGAATTGCGAATTTTGTATTGAATCGGGATGCTATTTCTGTGTTTCATCGAAAATGTGAAGGTCTGAGGGTTACAGTAAACCTGCTGTGGTGCATCGGAGTCTAACACTGGTCCCCCAGGGAAGAGCCAAAGTACATACTCTTCTAAACCGTACTCCTGTAGACAGAAATCGGCATTGTGAATTTTGTATTGAATCCGGATGCAATTTCAGTGTTTCATCGTCAATGTGATGGTCGAAGGGTAACAGTAACTTTGCTGTGGTGCATCGTAGTCTAACACTGGTCCCCCAGGGAATAGCCAAAGTACATACTCTTCTAAAGCGTACTCCTGTGGACAGAAATCGGCATTGCGAAGTTTGTATTGATCGGGATGCAATTTCTGTGTTTCATCGTCAATGTGATGGTCGAAGGGTTACAGAAAACTTGCTGTGGTGCGTCGGAGTCTAACACTGGGCCCCCAGGGAAGAACCAAAGTACATACTCGTCTAAACCGTACTCCTAAGGACAGAAATCGGAATTGCGAATTTTGGATTGAATCGGGATGGAATTTCTGTGCTTTATCGTCTATGCGAAGGTCGAAGGGATACAGCAAACCTGCTGTGGCGCATCGGAGTCTAACACTGGGACCCCAGGGAAGGCCCAAAGTACATAATCTTGTAAACCGTACTCCTGTGGACAGAAATCGGCATTGCGAATTTTGTATTGAATCGGGATGCAATTCCTGTGTTTCATCGTCAGTGTGATGGTCGAAGGGTTCCAGTAAACCTTCTGTGGTGCATCGTAGTCTAACACTGGGCCCCGGGGGGAGAGCCAAAGTACATACTCTTCTAAACCGTACACCTAAGGACAGAAATCGGAATTGCGAGTGTAGTATTGAAACGGGATGCAATTTCTGTGTTTCATCGTCAATGTGATGGTCGAAGGGATACAGTAAACCTGCAGTGTTGCATCGGAGTCTAACACTGGACCCCCAGGGAAGAGCCGAAGTACATACTCTTCTGAACCGCACTCCTGTGGACAGAAATCGGCATTGCGAATTTAGTATTGAATCGGTACGCAATTTCTGTGTTTCATCGTCAATGTGATGGTCGACGGGTTACAGTAAACCTGCTGTGGTGCATCGGAGTCTAACACTGGGCCCCCAGGGAAGAGCCAAGGTACATACTCTTCTAAACCGTACCCCTAAGGACAGAAATCGGCATTGCGAATTTTGTATTGAATCGGGATGCAATTTCTGTGTTTCATCGCAAATGTGATGGTTGAAGGGATACCGTAAACCTGCTGTGGTGCATCGGAGTCTAACACTGGGCCCCCAGGGAAGAGCCAAAGTACATAGTCTTCTAAACCGTACTCATAACGACCGAAATCGGAATTGCGAATTTTGTATTGAATAGGGATGCAATTTCTGTGTTTCATCGTCAAAGTGATGGTCGAATGGATACAGTAAACACGCTGTGGTGCATCGGAGTCTAACACTGGGCCCCCAGGGAACAGCCAAAGTACATACTCTTTTAAACCGTACTCCTGTGGACAGAAATCGGCATTTCGAATTTTGTATTGAATCGGGATGCAATTTCTGTGTTTCATCGTCAATGTGATGGTCGAACGGTTACAGTAAACCTGCTGTGGTGCATCGGAGTCTAACACTGGGCCCCAGGGAATAGCCAAAGTACATACTCTTCTAAACCGTACTCCTGTGGACAGAAATCGGAATTGTGAATTTTATATTGAATCGGGATGCAATTTCTGTGTTTCATCGTCATTGTGATGGTCGATGGGTATCAGTAAACCTCCTGCGGTGCATTGTATTCTAACATTGGGCCCCCAGGGAAGAGCCAAAGTATATTCTCTTTTAAACCGTACTCCTGTGGACAGAAATCGGCATTGCGAATTTTGTATTGAATCGGGATGCAATTTCTGTGTTTCATCGTCAATGTGATGGTCGCAATGTTACAGTAAACCTGCTGTGGTGCATCGGAGTCTAGCACTGGGCCCCAAGGGAAGAGCCAAAGTACATACTCTTTTAAACCGTACTCCTGTGGACAAAAATCGGCATTGCGAATTTAGTATTGAATCGTAACGCAATTTCTGTGTTTCATCGTCAATGTGATGGTCGACGGGTAACAGTAAACCTGCTGTGGTGCATCGGAGTCTAACACTGGGCCCCAGGGAATAGCCAAAGTACATACTCTTCTAAACCGTACTCCTGTGGACAGAAAGCGGAATTGTGAATTTTATATTGAATCGGGATGCAATTTCTGTGTTTCATCGTCAAAGTGATGGTCGATGGGTATCAGTAAACCTCCTGCGGTGCATTGTATTCTAACATTGGGCCCCCAGGGAATAGCCAATGTACATTCTCTTTTAAACCGTACTCCTGTGGACAGAAATCGGCATTGCGAATTTTGTATTGAATCGGGATGCAATTTCTGTGTTTCATCGTCAATGTGATGGTCGAAATGTTACAGTTAACCTGCTGTGGTGCATCTGAGTCTAACACTGGGCCCCCAGGGAAGAGCCAAAGTACCTACTCCTCTACACCATACTCCTGTGGACACAAATCGGAATTGCGAATTTTGTGTCGAATCGGGAGGAAATTTCTGTGTTTCATCGTCAATGTGATGGTCGAAGGGTTACAGTAAACCTGCTGTGGTGCATCGGAGTCTAACACTGGGCCCCCAGGGAAGAGCCAAAGTACATATTCTTTTAAACCGTACTCCTGTGGACAGATATCGGCATTGTGAATTTTGTATTGAATCCGGATGCAATTTCTGTGCTTCATCGTCATTGTGATTGTCTAAAGGTTACAGTAAACCTGCTGTGGTGCATCGGAGTGTAACACTGGGCCCCCAGGGAAGAACCAAAGTACATACTCCTCTAAACTGTACTCATTAGGACAGAAATCGGCATTGCGAATATTGTATTGAATCGGGATGCGATTTCTGTGTTTCATCGTCAAAGTGATGGTCGATGGGTAACAGTAAACCTCCTGCGGTGCATTGTAGTCTAACATTGGACCCCAAGGGAATAGCCAAAGTACATTCTCTTTTAAACCGTACTCCTGTGGACAGAAATCGGCATTGCGAATTTTGTATTGAATCGGGATGCAATTTCTGTGTTTCATCGTCAATGTGATGGTCGCAATGTTACAGTAAACCTGCTGTGGTGCATCGGAGTCTAACACTGGGCCCCCAGAGAATAGCCAAAGTACATACTGTTTTAAACCGTACTCCTGTGGACAGAAATCGGCATTTCGAATTTTGTATTGAATCGGGATGCAATTTCTGTGTTTCATCGTCAATGTGATGGTCGAACGGATACAGTAAACCTGCTGTGGTGCATCGGAGTCTAACACTGGGCCCCAGGGAATAGCCAAAGTACATACTCTTCTAAACCGCACTCCTGTGGACAGAAATCGGAATTGTGAATTTTATATTGAATCGGGATGCAATTTCTGTGTTTCATCGTCAATGTGATGGTCGATGGGTATCAGTAAACCTCCTGCGGTGTATTGTATTCTAACATTGGGCCCCCAGGGAATAGCCAAAGTACATTCTCTTTTAAACCGTACTCCTGTGGACAGAAATCGGCATTGCGAATTTTGTATTGAATCGGAATGCAATTTCTGTGTTTCATCGTCAATGTGATGGTCGCAATGTTACAGTAAACCTGCTGTGGTGCATCGGAGTCTAACACTGGGCCCCCAGGGAAGAGCCAAAATACATACTCTTCTAAACCGTACTCATAACGACCGAAATCGGAATTGCGAATTTTGTATTGAATAGGGATGCAATTCCTGTGTTTCATCGTCAGTGTGATGGTCGAAGGGTTCCAGTAAACTTTCTTTGGTGCATCGTAGTCTAACACTGGGCCCCGGGGGGAGAGCCAAAGTACATACTCTTCTAAACCGTACACCTAAGGACAGAAATCGGAATTGCGAGTGTAGTATTGAATCGGGATGCAATTTCTGTGTTTCATCGTCAATGTGATGGTCGAAGGGATACAGTAAACCTGCAGTGTTGCATCGGAGTCTAACACTGGGCCCCCAGGGAAGAGCCGAAGTACATACTCTTCTGAACCGCACTCCTGTGGACAGAAATCGGCATTGCGAATTTAGTATTGAATCGGTACGCAATTTCTGTGTTTCATCGTCAATGTGATGGTCGACGGGTTACAGTAAACCTGCTGTGGTGCATCGGAGTCTAACACTGGGCCCCCAGGGAAGAGCCAAGGTACATACTCTTCTAAACCGTACCCCTAAGGACAGAAATCGGCATTGCGAATTTTGTATTGAATCGGGATGCAATTTCTGTGTTTCATCGCAAATGTGATGGTTGAAGGGATACCGTAAACCTGCTGTGGTGCATCAGAGTCTAACACAGGGCCCCCAGGGAAGAGCCAAAGTACATAGTCTTCTAAACCGTACTCATAACGACCGAAATCGGAATTGCGAATTTTGTATTGAATAGGGATGCAATTTCTGTGTTTCATCGTCAAAGTGATGGTCGAATGGATACAGTAAACATGCTGTGGTGCATCGGAGTCTAACACTGGGCCCCCAGGGAACAGCCAAAGTACATACTCTTTTAAACCGTACTCCTGTGGACAGAAATCGGCATTTCGAATTTTGTATTGAATCGGGATGCAATTTCTGTGTTTCATCGTCAATGTGATGGTCGAACGGTTACAGTAAACCTGCTGTGGTGCATCGGAGTCTAACACTGGGCCCCAGGGAATAGCCAAAGTACATACTCTTCTAAACCGTACTCCTGTGGACAGTAATCGGAATTGTGATTTTTATATTGAATCGGGATGCAATTTCTGTGTTTCATCGTCATTGTGATGGTCGATGGGTATCAGTAAACCTCCTGCGGTGCATTGTATTCTAACATTGGGCCCCCAGGGAAGAGCCAAAGTACATTCTCTTTTAAACCGTACTCCTGTGGACAGAAATCGGCATTGCGAATTTTGTATTGAATCGGGATGCAATTTCTGTGTTTCATCGTCAATGTGATGGTCGCAATGTTACAGTAAACCTGCTGTGGTGCATCGGAGTCTAGCACTGGGCCCCAAGGGAAGAGCCAAAGTACATACTCTTCTAAACCATACTCCTGTGGACAGAAATCGGAATTGCGAATTTTGTATTGAATCGAGAAGCAATTTCTGTGTTTCATCGTCAATGTGATGGTCATAGGGTTACAGTAAACCTGCTGTGGTGCATCGGAGTCTAACACTGGGCCCCCAGGGAAGAGCCAAAGTACATATTCTTTTAAACCGTATTCTTGTGGACAGAAATCGGCATTGTGAATTTTGTATTGAATCCAGATGCAATTTCTGTGCTTCATCGTCATTGTGATTGTTTAAAGGTTACAGTAAACCTGCTGTGGTGCATCGGAGTTTAACACTGGGCCCCCAGGGAAGAACCAAAGTACATACTCTTCTAAACTGTACTCATTAGGACAGAAATCAGCATTGCGAATTTTGTATTGAATCGGGACGCAATTTCTGGGTTTCATCGTCAATGTGATGGTCGAAGGGTTACAGTAAACCTGCTGTGGTGCATCGGAGTCTAACACTGGGCCCCCAGGGAATAGCCAAAGTACATACTCTTTTAAACCGTACTCCTGTGGACAAAAATCGGCATTGCGAATTTAGTATTGAATCGTAACGCAATTTCTGTGTTTCATCGTCAATGTGATGGTCGACGGGTAACAGTAAACCTGCTGTGGTGCATCGTAGTCTAACACTGGGCCCCCAGGGAAGAGCCAAGGTACTTACTCTTCTAAACCGTACTCCTAAGGACAGAAATCGGCATTGCGAATTTAGTATTGAATCGTTACGGAATTTCTGTGTTTCATCGTCAATGTGATGGTCGACGGGTAACAGTAAACCTGCTGTGGTGCATCGGAGTCTAACACTGGGCCCCAGGGAATAGCCAAAGTACATACTCTTCTAAACCGTACTCCTGTGGACAGAAAGCGGAATTGTGAATTTTATATTGAATCGGGATGCAATTTCTGTGTTCCATCGTCAAAGTGATGGTCGATGGGTATCTGTAAACTTCCTGCGGTGCATTGTATTCTAACATTGGGCCCCCAGGGAATAGCCAAAGTACATTCTCTTTTAAACCGTACTCCTGTGGACAGAAATCGGCATTGTGAATTTTGTATTGAATCCGGATGCAATTTCTGTGCTTCATCGTCATTGTGATTGTCTAAAGGTTACAGTAAACCTGCTGTGGTGCATCGGAGTGTAACACTGGGCCCCCAGGGAAGAACCAAAGTACATACTCCTCTAAACCGTACTCATTAGGACAGAAATCGGCATTGCGAATATTGTATTGAATCGGGATGCGATTTCTGTGTTTCATCGTCAAAGTGATGGTCGATGGGTAACAGTAAACCTCCTGCGGTGCATTGTAGTCTAACATTCGAACCCTAGGGAATAGCCAAAGTACATTCTCTTTTAAACCGTACTCCTGTGGACAGAAATCGGCATTGCGAATTTTGTATTGAATCGGGATGCAATTTCTGTGTTACATCGTCAATGTGATGGTCGCAATGTTACAGTAAACCTGCTGTGGTGCATCGGAGTCTAACACTGGGCCCTCAGAGAATAGCCAAAGTACATACTGTTTTAAACCGTACTCCTGTGGACAGAAATCGGCATTTCGAATTTTGTATTGAATCGGGATGCAATTTCTGTGTTTTATCGTCTATGCGAAGGTCGAAGGGATACAGCAAACCTGCTGTGGTGCATCGGAGTCTAACACTGGGACCCCAGGGAAGGGCCAAAGTACATAATCTTGTAAACCGTACTCCTGTGGATAGAAATCTGCATTGCGAATTTTGTATTGAATCGGGATGCAATTCCTGTGTTTCATCGTCAATGTGATGGTCGAAGGGATACAGTAAACCTGCAGTGTTGCATCGGAGTCTAACACTGGGCCCCCAGGGAAGAGCCGAATTACATACTCTTCTGAACCGCACTCCTGTGGACAGAAATCGGCATTGTGAATTTAGTATTGAAACGTTATGCAATTTCTGTGTTTCATCGTCAATGTGATGGTCGATGGGTAACAGTAAACCTGCTGTGGTGCATCGGAGTCTAACACTGGGCCCCCAGGGAAGAGCCAAGGTACATACTCTTCTAAACCGTACCCCTAAGGACAGAAATCGGCATTGCGAATTTTGTATTGAATCGGGATGCAATTTCTGTGTTTCATCGCAAATGTGATGGTTGATGGGATACCGTAAACCTGCTGTGGTGCATCGGAGTCTAACACAGGGCCCGCAGGGAAGAGCCAAAGTACATAGTCTTCTAAACCGTACTCATAAAGACCGAAATCGGAATTGCGAATTTTGTATTGAATAGGGATGCAATTTCTGTGTTTCATCGTCAAAGTGATGGTCGAATGGATACAGTAAACATGCTGTGGTGCATCGGAGTGTAACACTGGGCCCCCAGGGAATAGCCAAAGTACATACTCTTTTAAACCGTACTCCTGTGGACAGAAATCGGCATTTCGAATTTTGTATTGAATCGGGATGCAATTTCTGTGTTTCATCGTCAATGTGATGGTCGAACGGTTACAGTAAACCTGCTGTGGTGCATCGGAGTCTAACACTGGGCCCCAGGGAATAGCCAAAGTACATACTCTTCTAAACCGTACTCCTGTGGACAGAAATCGGAATTGTGAATATTATATTGAATCGGGATGCAATTTCTGTGTTTCATCGTCAATGTGATGGTCGATGGGTATCAGTAAACCTCCTGCGGTGCATAGTATTCTAACATTGGGCCCCCAGGGAAGAGCCAAAGTACATTCTCTTTTAAACCGTACTCCTGTGGACAGAAATCGGCATTGCGAATTTTGTATTGAATCGGGATGCAATTTCTGTGTTTCATCGTCAATGTGATGGTCGCAATGTTACAGTAAACCTGCTGTGGTGCATCGGAGTCTAGCACAGGGCCCCCAGGGAAGAGCCAAAGTACATACTCTTCTAAACCATACTCCTGTGGACAGAAATTGGAATTGCGAATTTTGTATTGAATCGGGAAGCAATTTCTGTGTTTCATCGTCAATGTGATGGTCGTAGGGTTACAGTAAACCTGCTGTGGTGCATCGGAGTCTAACACTGGGCCCCCAGGGAAGAGCCAAAGTACATATTCTTTTAAACCGTACTCCTGTGGACAGAAATCGGCATTGTGAATTTTGTATTGAATCCGGATGCAATTTCTGTGCTTCATCGTCATTGTGATTGTCTAAAGGTTACAGTAAACCTGCTGTGGTGCATCGGAGTGTAACACTGGGCCCCCAGGGAAGAACCAAAGTACATACTCCTCTAAACCGTACTCATTAGGACAGAAATCGGCATTGCGAATATTGTATTGAATCGGGATGCGATTTCTGTGATTCATCGTCAAAGTGATGGTCGATGGGTAACAGTAAACCTCCTGCGGTGCATTGTAGTCTAACATTCGAACCCTAGGGAATAGCCAAAGTACATTCTCTTTTAAACCGTACTCCTGTGGACAGAAATCGGCATTGCGAATTTTGTACTGAATCGGGATGCAATATCTGTGTTTCATCGTCAATGTGATGGTCGCAATGTTACAGTAAACCTGCAGTGGTGCATCGGAGTCTAACACTGGGCCCCCAGAGAATAGCCAAAGTACATACTGTTTTAAACCGTACTCCTGTGGACAGAAATCGGCATTTCGAATTTTGTATTGAATCGGGATGCAATTTCTGTGTTTTATCGTCTATGCGAAGGTCGAAGGGATACAGCAAACCTGCTGTGGTGCATCGGAGTCTAACACTGGGACCCCAGGGAAGGGCCAAAGTACATAATCTTGTAAACCGTACTCCTGTGGATAGAAATCGGCATTGCGAATTTTGTATTGAATCGGGATGCAATTCCTGTGTTTCATCGTCAATGTGATGGTCGAAGGGATACAGTAAACCTGCAGTGTTGCATCGGAGTCTAACACTGGGCCCCCAGGGAAGAGCCGAATTACATACTCTTCTGAACCGCACTCCTGTGGACAGAAATCGGCATTGCGAATTTAGTATTGAAACGTTATGCAATTTCTGTGTTTCATCGTCAATGTGATGGTCGATGGGTAACAGTAAACCTGCTGTGGTGCATCGGAGTCTAACACTGGGCCCCCAGGGAAGAGCCAAGGTACATACTCTTCTAAACCGTACCCCTAAGGACAGAAATCGGCATTGCGAATTTTGTATTGAATCGGGATGCAATTTCTGTGTTTCATCGCAAATGTGATGGTTGATGGGATACCGTAAACCTGCTGTGGTGCATCGGAGTCTAACACAGGGCCCCCAGGGAAGAGCCAAAGTACATAGTCTTCTAAACCGTACTCATAAAGACCGAAATCGGAATTGCGAATTTTGTATTGAATAGGGATGCAATTTCTGTGTTTCATCGTCAAAATGATGGTCGAATGGATACAGTAAACATGCTGTGGTGCATCGGAGTGTAACACTGGGCCCCCAGGGAATAGCCAAAGTACATACTCTTTTAAACCGTACTCCTGTGGACAGAAATCGGCATTTCGAATTTTGTATTGAATCGGGATGCAATTTCTGTGTTTCATCGTCAATGTGATGGTCGAACGGTTACAGTAAACCTGCTGTGGTGCATCGGAGTCTAACACTGGGCCCCAGGGAATAGCCAAAGTACATACTCTTCTAAACCGTACTCCTGTGGACAGAAATCGGAATTGTGAATATTATATTGAATCGGGATGCAATTTCTGTGTTCATCGTCAATGTGATGGTCGATGGGTATCAGTAAACCTCCTGCGGTGCATTGTATTCTAACATTGGGCCCCCAGGGAAGAGCCAAAGTACATTCTCTTTTAAACCGTATTCCTGTGGACAGAAATCGGTATTGCGAATTTTGTATTGAATCGGGATGCAATTTCTGTGTTTCATCGTCAATGTGATGGTCGCAATGTTACAGTAAACCTGCTGTGGTGCATCGGAGTCTAGCACAGGGCCCCCAGGGAAGAGCCAAAGTACATACTCTTCTAAACCATACTCCTGTGGACAGAAATTGGAATTGCGAATTTTGTATTGAATCGGGAAGCAATTTCTGTGTTTCATCGTCAATGTGATGGTCGTAGGGTTACAGTAAACCTGCTGTGGTGCATCGGAGTCTAACACTGGGCCCCCAGGGAAGAGCCAAAGTACATATTCTTTTAAACCGTACTCCTGTGGACAGAAATCGGCATTGTGAATTTTGTATTGAATCCAGATGCAATTTCTGTGCTTCATCGTCATTGTGATTGTTTAAAGGTTACAGTAAACCTGCTGTGGTGCATCGTTGTCTAACACTGGGACCCCAGGGAAGGGCCAAAGTACATAATCTTGTAAACCGTACTCCTGTGGATAGAAATCGGCATTGCGAATTTTGTATTGAATCGGGATGCAATTCCTGTGTTTCATCGTCAATGTGATGGTCGAAGGGATACAGTAAACCTGCAGTGTTGCATCGGAGTCTAACACTGGGCCCCCAGGGAAGAGCCGAATTACATACTCTTCTGAACCGCACTCCTGTGGACAGAAATCGGCATTGCGAATTTAGTATTGAAACGTTATGCAATTTCTGTGTTTCATCGTCAATGTGATGGTCGATGGGTAACAGTAAACCTGCTGTGGTGCATCGGAGTCTAACACTGGGCCCCCAGGGAAGAGCCAAGGTACATACTCTTCTAAACCGTACCCCTAAGGACAGAAATCGGCATTGCGAATTTTGTATTGAATCGGGATGCAATTTCTGTGTTTCATCGCAAATGTGATGGTTGATGGGATAACGTAAACCTGCTGTGGTGCATCGGAGTCTAACACAGGGCCCCCAGGGAAGAGCCAAAGTACATAGTCTTCTAAACCGTACTCATAAAGACCGAAATCGGAATTGCGAATTTTGTATTGAATAGGGATGCAATGTCTGTGTTTCATCGTCAAAGTGATGGTCGAATGGATACAGTAAACATGCTGTGGTGCATCGGAGTGTAACACTGGGCCCCCAGGGAATAGCCAGAGTACATACTCTTTTAAACCGTACTCCTGTGGACAGAAATCGGCATTTCGAATTTTGTATTGAATCGGGATGCAATTTCTGTGTTTCATCGTCAATGTGATGGTCGAACGGTTACAGTAAACCTGCTGTGGTGCATCGGAGTCTAACACTGGGCCCCAGGGAATAGCCAAAGTACATACTCTTCTAAACCGTACTCCTGTGGACAGAAATCGGAATTGTGAATATTATATTGAATCGGGATGCAATTTCTGTGTTTCATCGTCAATGTGATGGTCGATGGGTATCAGTAAACCTCCTGCGGTGCATTGTATTCTAACATTGGGCCCCCAGGGAAGAGCCAAAGTACATTCTCTTTTAAACCGTACTCCTGTGGACAGAAATCGGCATTGCGAATTTTGTATTGAATCGGGATGCAATTTCTGTGTTTCATCGTCAATGTGATGGTCGCAATGTTACAGTAAACCTGCTGTGGTGCATCGGAGTCTAGCACAGGGCCCCCAGGGAAGAGCCAAAGTACATACTCTTCTAAACCATACTCCTGTTTACAAAAATTGGAATTGCGAATTTTGTATTGAATCGGGAAGCAATTTCTGTGTTTCATCGTCAATGTGATGGTCGTAGGGTTACAGTAAACCTGCTGTGGTGCATCGGAGTCTAACACTGGGCCCCCAGGGAAGAGCCAAAGTACATATTCTTTTAAACCGTACTCCTGTGGACAGAAATCGGCATTGTGAATTTTGTATTGAATCCAGATGCAATTTCTGTGCTTCATCGTCATTGTGATTGTTTAAAGGTTACAGTAAACCTGCTGTGGTGCATCGTTGTCTAACACTGGGCCCCCAGGGAAGAACCAAAGTACATACTCTTCTAAACCGTACTCATTAGGACAGAAATCAGCATTGCGAATTTTGTATTGAATCGGGATGCAATTTCTGGGTTTCATCGTCAATGTGATGGTCGAAGGGTTACAGTAAACCTGCTGTGGTGCATCGGAGTCTAACACTGGGCCCCCAGGGAGTAGCCAAAGTACATACTCTTTTAAACCGTACTCCTGTGGACACAAATCGGAATTGCGAATTTTGTGTTGAATCGGGAAGCAATTTCTGTGTTTCATCGTCAATGTGATGGTCGAAGGGTTACAGTAAACCTGCTGTGGTGCATCGTAGTCTAACACTGGGCCCCCAGGGAAGAGCCAAGGTACATACTTTTCTAAACCGAACTCCTAAGGACAGAAATCGGCATTTCGAATTTAGTATTGAATCGTTACGGAATTTCTGTGATTCATCGTCAATGTGATGGTCGACGGGTAACAGTATACCTGCTGTGGTGCATCGGAGTCTAACACTGGGCCCCAGGGAATAGCCAAAGTACATACTCTTCTAAACCGTACTCCTGTGGACAGAAATCGGAATTGTGAATTTTATATTGAATCGGGATGCAATTTCTGTGTTTCATCGTCAATGTGATGGTCGCAATGTTACAGTAAACCTGCTGTGGTGCATCGGAGTCTAACACTGGGACCCCAGGGAAGGGCCAAAGTACATAATCTTGTAAACCGTACTCCTGTGGACAGAAATCGGCATTGCGAATTTTGTATTGAATCGGGATGCAATTCCTGTGTTTCATCGTCAGTGTGATGGTCGAAGGGTTTCAGTAAACCTTCTGTGGTGCATCGTAGTCTAACACTGGGCCCCGGGGGGAGAGCCAAAGTACATACTCTTCTAAACCGTACACCTAAGGACAGAAATCGGAATTGCGAGTGTTGTATTGAATCGGGATGCAATTTCTGTGTTTCATCGTCAATGTGATGGTCGAAGGGATACAGTAAACCTGCAGTGTTGCATCGGAGTCTGAAACTGGGCCCCCAGGGAAGAGCCGAAGTACATACTCTTCTGAACCGCACTCCTGTGGACAGAAATCGGCATTGCGAATTTAGTATTGAAACGTTATGCAATTTCTGTGTTTCATCGTCAATGTGATGGTCAATGGGTAACAGTAAACCTGCTGTGGTGCATCGGAGTCTAACACTAGGCCCCCAGGGAAGAGCCAAGGTACATACTTTTCTAAACCGTACCCCTAAGGACAGAAATCGGCATTGCGAATTTTGTATTGAATCGGGATGCAATATCTGTGTTTCATCGCAAATGTGATGGTTGATGGGATACCGTAAACCTGCTGTGGTGCATCGGATTCTAACACAGGGCCCCCAGGGAAGAGCCAAAGTACATAGTCTTCTAAACCGTACTCATAACGACCGAAATCGGAATTGCGAATTTTGTATTGAATGGGGATGCAATTTCTGTGTTTCATCGTCAAAGTGATGGTCGAATGGATACAGTAAACATGCTGTGGTGCATCGGAGTGTAACACTGGGCCCCCAGGGAATAGCCAAAGTACATACTCTTTTAAACCGTACTCCTGTGGACAGAAATCGTCATTTCGAATTTTGTATTGAATCGGGATGCAATTTCTGTGTTTCATCGTCAATGTGATGGTCGAACGGTTACAGTAAACCTGCTGTGGTGCATCGGAGTCTAACACTGGGCCCCAGGGAATAGCCAAAGTACATACTCTTCTAAACCGTACTCCTGTGGACAGAAATCGGAATTGTGAATTTTATATTGAATCGGGATGCAATTTCTGTGATTCATCGTCAAAGTGATGGTCGATGGGTATCAGTAAACCTCCTGCGGTGCATTGTATTCTAACATTGGGCCCCCAGGGAATAGCCAAAGTACATTCTCTTTTAAACCGTACTCCTGTGGACAGAAATCGGCATTGCGAATTTTGTATTGAATCGGGATGCAATTTCTGTGTTTCATCGTCAATGTGATGGTCGCAATGTTACAGTAAACCTGCTGTGGTGCATCGGAGTCTAACACTGGGCCCCCAGGGAAGAGCCAAAGTACATACTCTTCTAAACCATACTCCTGTGGCCACAAATCGGAATTGCGAATTTTGTATTGAATCGGGAAGCAATTTCTGTGTTTCATCGTCAATGTGATGGTCGAAGGGTTACAGTAAACCTACTGTGGTGCATCGGAGTCTAACACTGGGCCCCCAGGGAAGAGCCAAAGTACATATTCTTTTAAACCGTACTCCTGTGGACAGAAATCGGCATTGTGAATTTTGTATTGAATCCGGATGCAATTTCTGTGCTTCATCGTCATTGTGATTGTCTAAAGGTTACAGTAAACCTCCTGTGGTGCATCGGAGTGTAACACGGGGCCCCCAGGGAAGAACCAAGGTACATACTGCTCTAAACCGTACTCATTAGGACAGAAATCGGCACTGCGAATATTGTATTGAATCGGGATGCGATTTCTGTGTTTCATCGTCAAAGTGATGGTCGATGGGTAACAGTAAACCTCCTGCGGTGCATTGTAGTCTAACATTGGACCCCTAGGGAATAGCCAAAGTACATTCTCTTTTAAACCGTACTCCTGTGGACAGAAATCGGCATTGCGAATTTTGTATTGAATCGGGATGCAATTTCTGTGTTTCATCGTCAATGTGATGGTCGCAATGTTACAGTAAACCTGCTGTGGTGCACCGGAGTCTAACACTGGGCCCCCAGGGAATAGCCAAAGTACATACTGTTTTAAACCGTACTCCTGTGGACAGAAATCGGCATTTCGAATTTTGTATTGAATCGGGATGCAATTTCTGTGTTTCATCGTCAATGTGATGGTCGAACGGTTACAGTAAACCTGCTGTGGTGCATCGGAGTCTAACACTGGGCCCCAGAGAATAGCCAAAGTACATACTCTTCTAAACCGCACTCCTGTGGACAGAAATCGGATTTGTGAATTTTATATTGAATCGGGATGCAATTTCTGTGTTTCATCGTCAATGTGATGGTCGATGGGTATCAGTAAACCTCCTGCGGTGCATTGTATTCTAACATTGGGCCCCCAGGGAATAGCCAAAGTACATTCTCTTTTAAACCGTACTCCTGTGGACAGAAATCGGCATTGCGAATTTTGTATTGAATCGGAATGCAATTTCTGTGTTTCATCGTCAATGTGATGGTCGCAATGTTACAGTAAACCTGCTGTTGTGCATCGGAGTCTAATACTGGGCCCCCAGGGAAGAGCCAAACTACATACTCTTGTAAACCATACTCCTGTGGACAGAAAACGGAATTGCGAATTTTGTATTGAATCGGGAATCAATTTCTGTGTTTCATCGACAATGTGATGGTCGAAGGGTTACAGTAATCCTGCTGTGGTGCATTGGAGTCTATCACTGGGCCCCCAGGGAAGAGCCAAAGTACATATTCTTTTAAACCGTACTCCTGTGGACAGAAATCGGCATTGTGAATTTTGTAATGAATCCGGATGCAATTTCTGTGCTTCATCGTCATTGTGATTGTCTAAAGGTTACAGTAAACATGCTGTGGTGCATCGGAGTCTAACATTGGCCCCCAGGGAAGAACCGAAGTACATTCTCTTCTAAACCGTACACCTAAGGACAGAAATCGGAATTGCGAATTTTGTATTGAATCGGGATGCAATTTCTGTGTTTCATCGTCAATTAGATGGTCGAAGGGTTACAGTAAACCTGCTGTGGTGCATCGGAGTCTAACACTGGGACCCCAGGGAAGAGCCAAAGTAATTACTCTTCTAAACCGTACTCCTGTTGACAGAAATCGGCATTGTGAATTTTGTATTGAATCGGGACGCAATTTCTGTGTTTCATCGTCAATGTGATGGTCGAAGTGTAACAGTAAACCTGCTGTGGTGTATCGTAGTCTAAGATTGGGCCCCCAGGGAATAGCCAAAATACATACTCTTTTAAACAGTACTCCTGTGGACCGAAATCGGAATTGCGAACTTGTAATGAATCGGGATGCAATTTCTGTGTTTCATCGTCAATATGTTGGTCGACGGGTTAAAGTAAACCTGCTGTGGTGCATCGGAGTCTAACACTCAGCCCCCAGGGAACAGCCAAAATACATACTCTTCTTAACCGTGCTCCTGTGGACAGAAATCGTTATTGCGAATTTTGTATTGAATCGGGATACAATTTCTGTGTTTTATTGTCAATGTGATGGTCGAAGGGTAACAGTAAACCTGCTGTGGTGCATCGGAGTCTAACACTCAGCCCCCAGGGAAGAGCCAAAGTACATACTCTTCCAAACCGTAATCCTATGGACACAAATCGGAACTGCGAATTTTATATTGAATCTGGATGCAATTTCTGTGTTTCATTGTCAATGTGATGGTCGAAGGGTAACAGTAAACCTGCGGTGGTGCATCGTAGTCTAACATTGGGGCCCAGGGAATAGCCAAAGTACATACTCTTCTAAAACGTATTCCCAAGGACAGAAATCGGAATTGCGAATTTTGTATTGAATTGGGATGCAATTTCTGTGTTTCATCGTCAATGTGATAGTCGAAGGGTAACAGTTAGCCCACTGTGGTGCATCAAAGTCTAAAACTGGTCCCCCAGGGAATAGCCAAAGTACATACTCTTCTAAACCGTACTCCTGTGGACAGAAATCGGCATTGCGAATTTTGTATTGAATCGGGATGCAATTTCTGTGTTTCATCGTCAATGTGATGGTCGAAGGGTTAGAGTAAACCTTCTGTGGTGCATCGTAGTCTAACACTGGGCCCCCAGGGAAGCGCCAAAGTACATACTCTTCTAAACCGTACACCTAACGACAGAAATCGGAATTGCGAGTTTTGTATTGAATCGGGATGCAATTTCTGTGTTTCATCGGCAATGTGATTGTCGAAGGGATACAGTAAACCTGCTGTGGTGCTTCGGAGTCTAACACTGGGCCCCCAGGGAAGAGCCGAAATACATACTCTTCTAAACCGTACTCCTGTGGACGGAAATCGGCATTGAGAATTTTGTATTGAATCGGGATGCAATTTCTGTGTTTCATCGTCAATGTGATGGTCGAAGGGTTACAGTAAACCTGCTCTGGTGCATCGTAGTCTAACTCTGGGCCCCAAGGGAAGAGCCAAGGTACATACTCTTCTAAACCGTACTCCTAAGGACAGAAATCGGAATTGCGAATTTTGTATTGAATCGGGATGCAATTTCTGTGTTTCATCGTCAAGGTGATGGTCAAAGTGTTACAGTAAACCTGCTGTTGTGCATCGTAGTCCAACACTGGGCCCCCAGGGAAGAGCCAAAGTACATACTCTTCTAAAACGTACTCATGTGGACAGAAATCGGCATTGTGAATTTTGTATTGAATCAGGATGCAATTTCTGTGTTTCATCGTCAATGTGATGGTCGGAGGGGTACAGTAAACCTGCTGTGGTGCATCGGAGTCTAACACCGGGCCCCCAGGGAAGAGCCAAAGTACATACTCTTCTAAAACGTACTCATGTGGACAGAAATCGGTATTGTGAATTTTGTATTGAATCGGGATGCAATTTCTGTGTTTCATCGGCAATGTGATTGTCGAAGGGTTACAGTAATCCTGCTGTGGTGCATTGGAGTCTATCACTGGGCCCCCAGGGAAGAGCCAAAGTACATATTCTTTTAAACCGTACTCCTGTGGACAGAAATCGGCATTGTGAATTTTGTAATGAATCCGGATGCAATTTCTGTGCTTCATTGTCATTGTGATTGTCTAAAGGTTACAGTAAACATGCTGTGGTGCATCGGAGTCTAACATTGGCCCCCAGGGAAGAACCGAAGTACATTCTCTTCTAAACCGTACACCTAAGGACAGAAATCGGAATTGCGAATTTTGTATCGAATCGGGATGCAATTCCTGTGTTTCATCGTCAATGTGATGGTCGAAGGGTTAGAGTAAACCTTCTGTGGTGCATCGTAGTCTAACACTGGGCCCCCAGGGAAGAGCCAAATTACATACTCTTCTAAACCGTACACCTAACGACACAAATCGGAATTGCGAGTTTAGTATTGAATCGGGATGCAATTTCTGTGTTTCATCGGCAATGTGATTGTCGAAGGGATACAGTAAACCTGCTGTGGTGCTTCGGAGTCTAACACTGGGCCCCCAGGGAAGAGCCGAAATACATACTCTTCTAAACCGTACTCCTGTGAACGGAAATCGGCATTGCGAATTTTGTATTGAATCGGAATGCAATTTCTTTGTTTCATCGTCAATGTGATGGTCGAAGGGTTACAGTAAACCTGCTCTGGTGCATCGTAGTCTAACTCTGGGCGCCAAGGGAAGAGCCAAGGTACATACTCTTCTAAACCGTACTCCTAAGGACAGAAATCGGAATTGCGAATTTTGTATTGAATCGGAATGCAATTTCTGTTTTTCATCGTCAAGGTGATGGTCAAAGTGTTACAGTAAACCTGCTGTGGTGCATCGTAGTCCAACACTGGGCCCCCAGGGAAGAGCCAAAATACATACTCTTCTAAAACGTACTCATGTGGACAGAAATCG
Source organism: Schistocerca cancellata (assembly GCF_023864275.1). NCBI lineage: Eukaryota > Metazoa > Arthropoda > Insecta > Orthoptera > Acrididae > Schistocerca > Schistocerca cancellata. The sequence continues at coordinate 57,517,433 of NC_064629.1, read as the reverse complement.
GCATTGTGAATTTTGTATTGAATCAGGATGCAATTTCTGTGTTTCATCGTCAATGTGATGGTCGGAGGGGCACAGTAAACCTGCTGTGGTGCATCGGAGTCTAACACCGGGCCGCCAGGGAAGAGCCAAAGTACATACTCTTCTAAAACGTACTCATGTGGACAGAAATCGGTATTGTGAATTTTGTATTGAATCGGGATGCAATTTCTGTGTTTCATCGTCAATGTGATGGTCGAAGGGTAACAGTAAACCTGCTGTGGTGCATCGTAGTCTAACATTGGGCCCCCAGGGAGTAGCCAAATTACATACTCTTTTAGACTGTACTCCTGTGGACAGAAAACTGAATTGCGAATTTTGTATTGAATCGGAATGCAATTTCTGTGTTTCATCGTCAAGGTGATGGTCAAAGTGTTACAGTAAACCTGCTGTGGTGCATCGTAGTCCAACACTGGGCCCCCAGGGAAGAGCCAAAATACATACTCTTCTAAAACGTACTCATGTGGACAGAAATCGGCATTGTGAATTTTGTATTGAATCGGGATGCAATTTCTGTGTTTCATCGTCAATGTGATGGTCGGAGGGGTACAGTAAACCTGCTGTGGTGCATCGGAGTCTAACACCGGGCCCCCAGGGAAGAGCCAAAGAACATACTCTTCTAAAACGTACTCATGTGGACAGAAATCGGCATTGTGAATTTTGTATTGAATCGGGATGCAATTTCTGTGTTTCATCGTCAATGTGATGGTCGGAGGGGTACAGTAAACCTGCTGTGGTGCATCGGAGTCTAACACCGGGCCCCCAGGGAAGAGCCAAAGTACATACTCTTCTAAAACGTACTCATGTGGACAGAAATCGGTATTGCGAATTTTGTATTGAATCAGGATGCAATTTCTGTGTTTCATCGTCAATGTGATGGTCGAAGGGTTACAGTAAACCTGCTGTGGTGCATCGGAGTCTAATACTCAGCCCCCAGGGAAGGGCCAAAGTACATTCTCTTTTAAACAGTACCCCTGTGGACAGAAATCGGCATTGCGAATTTTGTATTGAATCGGGATGCAATTTCTGTGTTTCATCGTCAATGTGATGGTCGCAATGTTACAGTAAACCTGCTGTGGTGCATCGGAGTCTAACACTGGGCCCCCAGGGAAGAGCCAAAGTACATACTCTTTTAAACCGTACTCCTGTGGACAGAAATCGGCATTGTGAATTTTGTATTGAATCCGGATGCAACTTCTGTGCTTCATCGTCATTGTGATTGTCTAAAGGTTACAGTAAACCTGCTGTGGTGCATCGGAGTGTAACACTGGGCTCCCAGGGAAGAACCAAGGTACATACTCCTCTAAACCGTACTCATTAGGACAGAAATCGGCATTGCGAATATTGTATTGAATCGGGATGCGATTTCTGTGTTTCATCGTCAATGTGATGGTCGCAATGTTACAGTAAACCTGCTGTGGTGCATCGGAGTCTAACACTGGCCCCCAGGGAAGAGCCAAAGTACATACTCTTCTAAACCATACTCCTGTGGACACAAATCGGAATTGCGAATTTTGTATTGAATCGGGAAGCTATTTCTGTGTGTCATCGTCAATGTGATGGTCGAAGGGTTACAGTAAACCTGCTGTGGTGCATCGGAGTCTAACACTGGGCCCCCAGGGAGGAGCCAAAGTACATATTCTTTTAAACCGTACTCCTGTGGACAGAAATCGGCATTGTGAATTTTGTATTGAATCCGGATGCAATTTCTGTGCTTCATCGTCATTGTGATTGTCTAAAGGTTACAGTAAACCTGCTGTGGTGCATCGGAGTGTAACACTGGGCCCCCAGGGAAGAACCAAAGTACATACTCCTCTAAACCGTACTCATTAGGACAGAAATCGGCATTGCGAATATTGTATTGAATCGTGATACGATTTCTGTGTTTCATCGTCAAAGTGATGGTCGATGGGTAACAGTAAACCTCCTGCGGTGCATTGTAGTCTAACATTGGACCCCTAGGGAATAGCCAAAGTACATTCTCTTTTAAACCGTACTCCTGTGGACAGAAATCGGCATTGCAAATTTTGTATTGAATCGGGATGCAATTTCTGTGTTTCATCGTCAATATGATGGTCGCAATGTTACAGTAAACCAGCTGTGGTGCATCGGAGTCTAACACTGGGCCCCCAGGGAATAGCCAAAGTACATACTGTTTTAAACCGTACTACTGTGGACAGAAACCGGCTTTTCAAATTTTGTATTGAATCGGGATGCAATTTCTGTGTTTCAACGCCAATGTGATGGTCTAACGGTTACAGTAAACCTGCTGTGGTGCATCGGAGTCTAACACTGGGCCCCAGGGAATAGCCAAAGTACATACTCTTCTAAACCGCACTCCTGTGGACAGAAATCGGCATTGTGAATTTTGTAATGAATCTGGATGCAATTTCTGTGCTTCATCGTCATTGTGATTGTCTAAAGGTTACAGTAAACATGCTGTGGTGCATCGGAGTCTAAGATTGGGCCCCCAGGGAATAGCCAAAATACATACTCTTTTAAACAGTACTCCTGTGGACCGAAATCGGAATTGCGAACTTGTAATGAATTGGGATGCAATTTCTGTGTTTCATCGTCAATATGTTGGTCGACGGGTTAAAGTAAACCTGCTGTGGTGCATCGGAGTCTAACACTCAGCCCCCAGGGAACAGCCAAAGTACATACTCTTCTGAACCGTGCTCCTGTGGACAGAAATCGTTATTGCGAATTTTGTATTGAATCGGGATGGAATGTCTGTGTTTTATCGTCTATGCGAAGGTCGAAGGGATACAGCAAACCTGCTGTGGTGCATCGGAGTCTAACACTGGGACCCCAGGGAAGGGCCAAAGTACATAATCTTGTAAACCGTACTCCTGTGGACAGAAATCGGCATTGCGAATTTTGTATTGAATCGGGATGCAATTCCTGTGTTTCATCGTCAGTGTGATGGTCGAAGGGTTCCAGTAAACATTCTGTGGTGCATCGTAGTCTAACACTGGGCCCCGGGGGGAGAGCCAAAGTACATACTCTTCTAAACCGTACACCAAAGGACAGAAATCGGAATCGCGAGTGTTGTATTGAATCGGGATGCAATTTCTGTGTTTCATCGTCAATGTGATGGACGAAGGGATACAGTTAACCTGCAGTGTTGCATCGGAGTCTAACACTGGGACCCCAGGGAAGAGCCGAAGTACATACTCTTCTGAACCGCACTCCTGTTTACAAAAATCGGCATTGCGAATTTAGTATTGAATCGGTACGCAATTTCTGTGTTTCATCGCCAATGTGATGGTCGACGGGTTACAGTAAACCTGCTGTGGTGCATCGGAGTCTAACACTGGGCCCCCAGGGAAGAGCCAAGGTACATACTCTTCTAAACCGTACCCCTAAGGACAGAAATCGGCATTGCGAATTTTGTATTGAATCGGGATGCAATTTCTGTGTTTCATCGCAAATGTGATGGTTGAAGGGAGACCGTAAACCTGCTGTGGTGCATCGGAGTCTAACACTGGGCCCCCAGGGAAGAGCCAAAGTACATAGTCTTCTAAACCGTACTCATAACGACCGAAATCGGAATTGCGAATTTTGTATTGAATAGGGATGCAATTTCTGTGTTTCATCGTCAAAGTGATGGTCGAATGGATACAGTAAACATGCTGTGGTGCATCGGAGTGTAACACTGCGCCCCCAGGGAATAGCCAAAGTACATACTCTTTTAAACCGTACTCCTGTGGACAGAAATCGGAATTGTGAATTTTATATTGAATCGGGATGCAATTTCTGTTTTCATCGTCAATGTGATGGTCGATGGGTATCAGTAAACCTCCTGCGGTGCATTGTATTCTAACATTGGACCCCCGGGAAGAGCCAAAGTACATTCTCTTTTAAACCGTGCTCCTGTGGACAGAAATCGGCATTGCGAATTTTGTATTGAATCGGGATGCAATTTCTGTGTTTCATCGTCAATGTGATGGTCGCAATGTTACAGTAAACCTGCTGTGGTGCATCGGAGTCTAGCACTGGGCCCCCAGGGAAGAGCCAAAGTACATACTCTTGTAAACCATACTCCTGTGGACAGAAATCGGAATTGCGAATTTTGTATTGAATCGGGAAGCAATTTCTGTGTTTCATCGTCAATGTGATGGTCGTAGCGTTACAGTAAACCTGCTGTGGTGCATCGGAGTCTAACACTGGGCCCCCAGGGAAGAGCCAAACTACATATTCTTTTAAACCGTACTCCAGTGGACAGAAATCGGCATTGTGAATTTTGTATTGAATCCAGATGCAATTTCTGTGATTCATCGTCATTGTGATTGTTTAAAGGTTACAGTAAACCTGCTGTGGTGCATCGGAGTCTAACACTGGGCCCCCAGGGAATAGCCAAAGTACATACTCTTTTAAACCGTACTCCTGTGGACAGAAATCGGCATTGCGAATTTAGTATTGAATCGTTATGCAATTTCTGTGTTTCATCGTCAATGTGATGGTCGATGGGTAACAGTAAACATGCTGTGGTGCATCGTAGTCTAACACTGGGCCCCCAGGGAAGAGCCAAAGTACATATTCTTATAAACCGTACTCCTGTGGACAGAAATCCGCATTGTGAATTTTGTATTGAATCCGGATGCAATGTCTGTGCTTCATCGTCATTGCGATTCTCTAAAGGTTACAGTAAACCTGCTGTGGTGCATCGGAGTGTAACACTGGGCCCCCAGGGAAGAACCAAAGTACATACTCCTCTAAACCGTACTCATTAGGACAGAAATCGGCATTGCGAATATTGTATTGAATCGGGATGCGATTTCTGTGTTTCATCGTCAATGTGATGGTCGCAATGTTACAGTAAACCTGCTGTGGTGCACCGAAGTCTAACACTGGGCCCCCAGGGAATAGGCAAAGTTCATACTGTTTTAAACCGTACTCCTGTGGACAGAAATCGGCATTTCGAATTTTGTATTGAATCGGGATGCAATTTCTGTGCTTCATCGTCAATGTGATGGTCGATGGGTATCAGTAAACCTCCTGCGGTGCATTGTATTCTAACATCTGGCCCCCAGGGAATAGCCAAACTACATTCTCTTTTAAACCGTACTCCTGTGGACAGAAAATGGCATTGCGAATTTTGTATTGAATCGGAATGCAATTTCTGTGTTTCATCGTCAATGTGATGGTCGCAATGTTACAGTATACCTGCTGTGGTGCATCGGAGTCTAACACTGGGCCCCCAGGGAAGAGCCAAACTACATATTCTTTTAAACCGTACTCCTGTGGACAGAAATCGGCATTGTGAATTTTGTATTGAATCCAGATGCAATTTCTGTGATTCATCGTCATTGTGATTGTTTAAAGGTTACAGTAAACCTGCTGTGGTGCATCGGAGTCTAACACTGGGCCCCCAGGGAATAGCCAAAGTACATACTCTTTTAAACCGTACTCCTGTGGACAGAAATCGGCATTGCGAATTTAGTATTGAATCGTTATGCAATTTCTGTGTTTCATCGTCAATGTGATGGTCGATGGGTAACAGTAAACATGCTGTGGTGCATCGTAGTCTAACACTGGGCCCCCAGGGAAGAGCCAAAGTACATATTCTTTTAAACCGTACTCCTGTGGACAGAAATCGGCATTGTGAATTTTGTAATGAATCCGGATGCAATTTCTGTGCTTCATCGTCATTGTGATTGTCTAAAGGTTACAGTAAACATGCTGTGGTGCATCGGAGTCTAACATTGGCCCCCAGGGAAGAACCGAAGTACATTCTCTTCTAAACCGTACACCTAAGGACAGAAATCGGAATTGCGAATTTTGTATTGAATCGGGATGCAATTTCTGTGTTTCATCGTCAATGTGATGGTCGAAGGGTTACAGTAAACCTGCTGTGGTGCATCGGAGTCTAACACTGGGCCCCCAGGGAAGAGCCAAAGTAATTACTCTTCTAAACCGTACTCCTGTTGACAGAAATCGGCATTGTGAATTTTGTATTGAATCGGGATACAATTTCTGTGTTTCATCGTCAATGTGATGGTCGAAGGGTAACAGTAAACCTGCTGTGGTGTATCGTAGTCTAAGATTGGGCCCCCAGGGAATAGCCAAAATACATACTCTTTTAAACAGTACTCCTGTGGACCGAAATCGGAATTGCGAACTTGTAATGAATCGGGATGCAATTTCTGTGTTTCATCGTCAATATGTTGGTCGGCGGGTAACAGTAAACCTGCTGTGGTGCATCGGAGTCTAACACTCAGCCCCCAGGGAAGAGCCAAAGTACATACTCTTCCAAACCGTATTCCTATGGACAGAAATCGGAATTGCGAATTTTATATTGAATCTGGATGCAATTTCTGTGTTTCATTGTCAATGTGATGGTCGAAGGGTAACAGTTAACCTGCGGTGGTGCATCGTAGTCTAACACTGGGCCCCAGGGAATAGCCAAAGTACATACTCTTCTAAAACGTATTCCCAAGGACAGAAATCGGAATTGCGAATTTTGTATTGAATCGGGATGCAATTTCTGTGTTTCATCGTCAATGTGATGGTCGAAGGGTAACAGTTACCCTACTGTGGTGCATCGTAGTCTAACACTGGTCCCCCAGGGAATAGCCAAAGTACATTCTCTTCTAAACCGTACTCCTGTGGACAGAAATCGGCATTGCGAATTTTGTATTGAATCGGGATGCAATTTCTGTGTTTCATCGTCAATGTGATGGTCGAAGGGTTAGAGTAAACCTTCTTTGGTGCATCGTAGTCTAACACTGGGCCCCCAGGGAAGAGCCAAAGTACATACTCTTCTAAACCGTACACCTAACGACACAAATCGGAATTGCGAGTTTTGTATTGAATCGGGATGCAATTTCTGTGTTTCATCGGCAATGTGATTGTTGAAGGGATACAGTAAACCTGCTGTGGTGCTTCGGAGTCTAACACTGGGCCCCCAGGTAAGAGCCGAAATACATACTCTTCTAAACCGTACTCCTGTGGACGGAAATCGTCATTGCGAATTTTGTATTGAATCGGAATGCAATTTCTTTGTTTCATCGTCAATGTGATGGTCGAAGGGTTACAGTAAACCTGCTCTGGTGCATCGTAGTCTAACTCTGGGCCCCAAGGGAAGAGCCAAGGTACATACCCTTCTAAACCGTACTCCTAAGGACAGAAATCGGAATTGCGAATTTTGTATTGAATCGGAATGCAATTTTTTTTTTTCATCGTCAAGGTGATGGTCAAAGTGTTACAGTAAACCTGCTGTGGTGCATCGTAGTCCAACACTGGGACCCCAGGGAAGAGCCAAAATACATACTCTTCTAAAACGTACTCATGTGGACAGAAATCATCATTGTGAATTTTGTATTGAATCGGGATGCAATTTCTGTGTTTCATCGTCAATGTGATGGTCGGAGGGGTACAGTAAACCTGCTGTGGTGCATCGGAGTCTAACACCGGGCCCCCAGGGAAGAGCCAAAGTACATACTCTTCTAAAACGTACTCATGTGGACAGAAATCGGTATTGTGAATTTTGTATTGAATCGGGATGCAATTTCTGTGTTTCATCGGCAATGTGATGGTCGAAGGGTAACAGTAAACCTGATGTGGTGCATCGTAGTCTAACATTGGGCCCCCAGGGAGTAGCCAAATTACATACTCTTTTAGACTGTACTCCGGTGGACAGAATACTGAATTGCGAATTTTGTATTGAATTGGGATGCAATTTCTGTGTTTCATCGTCAATATTATGGTCGAAGGGTTACAGTAAACCTGCTGTGGTGCATCGGAGTCTAACACTCAGCCCCCAGGGAAGAGCCAAAGTACATACCCTTCCAAACCGTATTCCTATAGACAGAAATCGGAATTGCGAATTTTGTATTGAATCAGGATGCAATTTCTGTGTTTCATCGTCAATGTGATGGTCGAAGGGTTACAGTAAACCTGCTGTTGCGCATCGGAGTCTAATACTCAGCCCCCAGGGAAGGGCCAAAGTACATTCTCTTTTAAACAGTACCCCTGTGGACAGAAATCGGCATTGCGAATTTTGTATTGAATCGGGATGCAATTTCTGTGTTTCATCGTCAATGTGATGGTCGCAATGTTACAGTAAACCTGCTGTGGTGCATCGGAGTCTAACACTGGCCCCCAGGGAAGAGCCAAAGTACATACTTTTCTAAACCATACTCCTGTGGACACAAATCGGAATTGCGAATTTTGTATTGAATCGGGAAGCTATTTCTGTGTTTCATCGTCAATGTGATGGTCGAAGGGTTACAGTAAACCTGCTGTGGTGCATCGGAGTCTAACCCTGGGCCCCCAGGGAGGAGCCAAAGTACATATTCTTTTAAACCGTACTCCTGTGGACAGAAATCGGCATTGTGAATTTTGTATTGAATCCGGATGCAATTTCTGTGCTTCATCGTCATTGTGATTGTCTAAAGGTTACAGTAAACCTGCTGTGGTGCATCGGAGTGTAACACTGGGCCCCCAGGGAAGAACCAAAGTACATACTCCTCTAAACCGTACTCATTAGGACAGAAATCGGCATTGCGAATATTGTATTGAATCGGGATGCGATTTCTGTGTTTCATCGTCAAAGTGATGGTCGATGGGTAACAGTAAACCTCCTGCGGTGCATTGTAGTCTAACATTGGACCCCTAGGGAATAGCGAAAGTACATTCTCTTTTAAACCGTACTCCTGTGGACAGAAATCGGCATTGCAAATTTTGTATTGAATCGAGATGCAATTTCTGTGTTTCATCGTCAATGTGATGGTCGCAATGTTACAGTAAACTTGCTGTGGTGCATCGGAGTCTAACACTGGGCCCCCAGGGAATAGCCAAAGTACATACTGTTTTAAACCGTACTACTGTGGACAGAAATCGGCTTTTCGAATTTTGTATTGAATCGGGATGCAATTTCTGTGTTTCATCGCCAATGTGATGGTCGAACGGTTACAGTAAACCTGCTGTGGTGCATCGGAGTCTAACACTGGGCCCCAGGGAATAGCCAAAGTACATACTCTTCTAAACCGCACTCCTGTGGACAGAAATCGGAATTGTGAATTTTATATTGAATCGGGATGCAATTTCTGTGTTTCATCGTCAATGTGATGGTCGATGGGTATCAGTAAACCTCCTGCAGTGCATTGTATTCTAACATTGGGCCGCCAGGGAATAGACAAAGTACATTCTCTTTTAAACCGTACTCCTGTGGACAGAAATCGGCATTGCGAATTTTGTATTGAATCGGAATGCAATTTCTGTGTTTCATCGTCAATGTGATGGTCGCAATTTTACAGTAAACCTGCTGTGGTGCATCGGAGTCTAACACTGGGCCCCCAGGGAGGAGCCAAAGTACATACTCTTGTAAACCATACTCCTGTGGACAGAAAACGGAATTGCGAATTTTGTATTGAATCGGGAAGCAATTTCTGTGTTTCATCGTCAATGTGAAGGTCGAAGGGTTACAGTAATCCTGCTGTGGTGCATCGGAGTCTAACACTGGGCCCCCAGGGAAGAGCCAAACTACATATTCTTTTAAACCGTACTCCAGTGGACAGAAATCGGCATTGTGAAATTTGTAATGAATCCGGATGCAATTTCTGTGCTTCATCGTCATTGTGATTGTCTAAAGGTTACAGTAAACATGCTGTGGTGCATCGGAGTCTAACATTGGCCCCCAGGGAAGAACCGAAGTACATTCTCTTCTAAACCGTACACCTAAGGACAGAAATCGGAATTACGAATTTTGTATTGAATCGGGATGCAATTTCTGTGTTTCATCGTCAATGTGATGGTCGAAGGGTTACAGTAAACCTGCTGTGGTGCATCGGAGTCTAACACTGGGCCCCCAGGGAAGAGCCAAAGTAATTACTCTTCTAAACCGTACTCCTGTTGACAGAAATCGGCATTGTGAATTTTGTATTGAATCGGGATGCAATTTCTGTGTTTCATCGTCAATGTGATAGTCGAAGGGTAACAGTAAACCAGCTGTGGTGTATCGTAGTCTAAGATTGGGCCCCCAGGGAATAGCCAAAATACATACTCTTTTAAACAGTACTCCTGTGGACCGAAATCGGAATTGCGAACTTGTAATGAATCGGGATGCAATTTCTGTGTTTCATCGTCAATATGTTGGTCGACGGGTTACAGTAAACCTGCTGTGGTGCATCGGAGTCTAACACTCAGCCCCCAGGGAACAGCCAAAGTACATACTCTTCTGAACCGTGCTCCTGTCGACAGAAATCGTTATTGCGAATTTTGTATTGAATCGGGATACAGTTTCTGTGTTTCATCGTCAATGTGATGGTCGAAGGGTAACAGTAACCCTGCTGTGGTGCATCGGAGTCTAACACTCAGTCCCCAGGGAAGAGCCAAAGTACATTCTCTTCCAAACCGTATTCCTATGGACAGAAATCGGAATTGCGAATTTTATATTGAATCTGGATGCAATTTCTGTGTTTCATTGTCAATGTGATGGTCGAAGGGTAACAGTAAACCTGCGGTGGTGCATCGTAGTCTAACACTGGGCCCCAGGGAATAGCCAAAGTACATACTCTTCTAAACCGTACTCCTGTGAACAGAAATCGGCATTGCGAATTTTGTATTGAATCGGGATGCAGTTTCTGTGTTTCATCGTCAATGTGATGGTCGAAGGGTTACAGTAAACCTTCTGTGGTGCATCGTAGTCTAACACTGGGCCCCCAGGGAAGAGCCAAAGTACATACTCTTCTAAACCGTACACCTAACGACAGAAATCGGAAATGCGAGTTTTGTATTGAATCGGGATGCAATTTCTGTGTTTCATCGGCAATGTGATTGTCGAAGGGATACAGTAAACCTGCTGTGGTGTTTCGGAGTCTAACACTGGGCCCCCAGGGAAGAGCCGAAGTACATACTCTTCTAAACCGTACTCCTGTGGACGGAAATCGGCATTGCGAATTTTGTATTGAATCGGGATGCAATTTCTGTGTTTCATCGTCAATGTGATGGTCGAAGGGTAACAGTAAGTCTACTGTGGTGCATCGTAGTCTAACATTGGGCCCCCAGGGAGTAGCCAAATTACATACTCTTTTAGACTGTACTCCTGTGGACAGAAAACTGAATTGCGAATTATGTATTGAATTGGGATGCAATTTCTGTGTTTCATCGTCAATATTATGGTCGAAGGGTTACAGTAAACCTGCTGTGGTGCATCGGGGTCTAACACTCAGCCCCCAGGGAAAAGCCAAATTACATACTCTTCCAAACCGTATTCCTAAGGACAGAAATCGGAATTGCGAATTTTGTATTGAATCAGGATGCAATTTCTGAGTTTCATCGTCAATGTGATGGTCGAAGGGTTACAGTAAACCTGCTGTGGTGCATCGGAGTCTAATACTCAGCCCCCAGGGAAGGGCCAAACTACATTCTCTTTTAAACAGTACTCCTGTGGACAGAAATCGGCATTGCGAATTTTGTATTGAATCGGGATGCAATTTCTGTGTTTCATCGTCAATGTGATGGTCGCAATGTTTCAGTAAACCTGCTGTGGTGCATCGGAGTCTAACACTGGGCCCCCAGGGAAGAGCCAAAGTACATACTCTTCTAAACCATACTCCTGTGGACACAAATGGGAATTGCGAATTTTGTATTGAATCGGGAAGCAATTTCTGTGTTTCATCGTCAATGTGATGGTCGAAGGGTTACAGTAAACCTGCTGTGGTGCATCGGAGTCTAACACTGGGCCCCCAGGGAAGAGCCAAAGTACATATTCTTTTAAACCGTACTCCTGTGAACAAAAATCGGCATTGTGAATTGTGTATTGAATCCGGATGCAATTTCTGTGCTTCATCGTCATTGTGATTGTCTAAAGGTTACAGTAAACCTGCTGTGGTGCATCGGAGTGTAACACTGGGCCCCCAGGGAAGAACCAAGGTACATACTCCTCTAAACCGTACTCATTAGGACAGAAAACGGCATTGCGAATATTGTATTGAATCGGGATGCGATTTCTGTGTTTCATCGTCAAAGTGATGGTCGATGGGTAACAGTAAACCTCTTGCGGTGCATTGTAGTCTAACATTGGACCCCTAGGGAATAGCCAAAGTACATTCTCTTTTAAACCGTACTCCTGTGGACAGAAATCGGCATTGCGAATTTTGTATTGAATCGGGATGCAATTTCTGTGTTTCATCGTCAATGTGATGGTCGCAATGTTACAGTAAACCTGCTGTGGTGCATCGGAGTCTAACACTGGGCCCCCCTGGAATAGTCAAAGTACATACTGTTTTAAACCGTACTCCTGTGGACAGAAATCGGCATTTCGAATTTTGTATTGAATCGGGATGCAATTTCTGTGTTTCATCGTCAATGTGATGGTCGAACGGATACAGTAAACCTGCTGTGGTGCATCGGAGTCTAACACTGGGCCCCAGGGAATAGCCAAAGGACATACTCTTCTAAACCGCACTCCTGTGGACAAAAATCGGAATTGTGAATTTTATATTGAATCGGGATGCAATTTCTGTGTTTCATCGTCAATGTGATGGTCGATGGGTACCAGTAAACCTCCTGCGGTGCAATGTATTCTAACATTGGGCCCCCAGGGAATAGCCAAAGTACATTCTCTTTTAAACCTTACTCGTGTGGACAGAAATCGGCATTGCGAATTTTGTATTGAATCGGAATGCAATTTCTGTGTTTCATCTTCAATGTGATGGTCGCAATGTTACAGTAAACCTGCTGTGGTGCATCGGAGTCTAACACTGGGCCCCCAGGGAAGAGCCAAAGTACATATTCTTTTAAACCGTACTCCTGTGGACAGAAATCGGCATTGTGAATTTTGTAATGAATCCGGATGCAATTTCTGTGCTTCATCGTCATTGTGATTGTCTAAAGGTTACAGTAAACATGCTGTGGTGCATCGGAGTCTAACATTGGCCCCCAGGGAAGAACCAAAGTACATTCTCTTCTAAACCGTACACCTAAGGACAGAAATCGGGATTGCGAATTTTGTATTGAATCGGGATGAAATTTCTGTGTTTCATCGTCAATGTGATGGTCGAAGGGTTACAGTAAACTTGCTGTGGTGCATCGGAGTCTAACACTGGGCCCCCAGGGAAGAGCCAAAGTAATTACTCTTCTAAACCGTACTCCTGTTGACAGAAATCGGCATTGTGAATTTTGTATTGAATCGGGATGCAATTTCTGTGTTTCATCGTCAATGTGATGGTCGAAGGGTAACAGTAAACATGCTGTGGTGTATCGTAGTCTAAGATTGGGCCCCCAGGGAACAGCCAAAATACATACTCTTTTAAACAGTACTCCTGTGGACCGAAATCGGAATTGCGAACTTGTAATGAATCGGGATGCAATTTCTATGTTTCATCGTCAATATGTTGGTCGACGGGCTACAGTAAACCTGCTGTGGTGCATCGGAGTCTAACACTCAGCTCGCAGGGAACAGCCAAAGTACATACTCTTCTGAACCGTGCTCCTGTGGACAGAAATCGTTATTGCGAATTTTGTATTGAATCGGGATACAATTTCTGTGTTTCATCGTCAATGTGATGGTCGAAGGGTAACAGTAAACCTGCTGTGGTGCATCGGAGTCTAACACTCAGCCCCCAGGGAAGAGCCAAAGTACATACTCTTCCAAACCGTATTCCTATGGACGGAAATCGGAATTGCGAATTTTATATTGAATCTGGATGCAATTTCTGTGTTTCATTGTCAATGTGATGGTCGAAGGGTAACAGTAAACCTGCGGTGGTGCTTTGTTGTCTAACACTGGGCCCCAGGGAATAGCCAAAGTACATACTCTTCTAAAACGTATTCCCAAGGACAGAAATCGGAACTGCGAATTTTGTATTGAATCGGGATGCAATTTCATGTTTCATCGTCAACGTGATGGTCGAAGGGTAACAGTTACCCTACTGTGGTACATCGTAGTCTAACACTGGTCCCCCAGGGAATAGCCAAAGTACATACTCTTCTAAACCGTACTCCTGTGGACAGAAATCGGCATTGCGAATTTTGTATTGAATCGGGATGCAATATCTGTGTTTCATCGTCAATGTGATGGTCGAAGGGTTACAGTAAACCATCTGTGGTGCATCGTAGTCGAACATTGGGCCCCCAAGGAAGAGCCAAAGTACATACTCTTCTAAACCGTACACCTAACGACAGAAATCGGAATTGCGAGTTTTGTATTGAATCGGGATGCAATTTCTGTGTTTCATCGGCAATGTGATTGTCGAAGGGAGACAGTAAACCTGCTGTGGTGCTTCGGAGTCTAACACTGGGCCCCCAGGGATGAGCCGAAGTACATACTCTTCTAAACCGTACTCCTGTGGACGGAAATCGGAATTGCGAATTTTGTATTGAATTGGGATGCAATTTCTGTGTTTCATCGTCAATGTGATGGTCGAAGGGTTACAGTAAACCTGCTGTGGTGCATCGGAGTCTAACACTCAGCCCCCAGGGAAGAACCAAAGTACATACTCTTCCAAACCGTATTCCTAAGGACAGAAATCGGAATTGCGAATTTTGTATTGAGTCAGGATGCAATTTCTGTGTTTCATCGTCAATGTGATGGTCGAAGGGTTACAGTAAACCTGCTGTGGTGCATCGGAGTCTAATACTCAACCCCCAGGGAAGAGCCAAAGTACATTCTCTTTTAAACCGTACTCCTGTGGACAGAAATCGGCATTGCGAATTTTATATTCAATCGGGATGCAATTTCTGTGTTTCATCGTCAATGTGATGGTCGCAATGTTACAGTAAACCTGCTGTGGTGCATCGGAGTCTAACACTGGGCCCCCAGGGAAGAGCCAAAGAACATACTCTTCTATAACATACTCCTGTGGACAGAAATCGGCATTGCGAATTTTGTATTGAATCGGGATGCAATTTCTGTGTTTCATCGTCCATGTGATGGTCGAAGGGTTACAGTAAACCTGCTGTGGTGCATCGGAGTCTAACACTGGGCCCCCAGGGAAGAGCCAAAGTACATACTCTTCTAAACCGTACTCCTGTGGACAAAGATCGGCATTGAGAATTTTGTATTGAATCGGGATGCAATTTCTGTGTTTCATCGTCAATGTGATGGTCGAAGGGTTGCAATGAACCTGCTGTGGTGCATCGTAGTCTAACTCTGGGCCCCCAGGGAAGAGCCAAAGTACATACTCTTCTAAACGGTACTCCTAAGGACAGAAATCGGAATTGCGAATTTTGTATTGAATCGGGATGCAATTTCTGTGTTCTGTCGTCTATGTGATGGTCGAAGGGTATCAGTAAACCTCCTGCGGTGCATTGTATTCTAACATTGGGCCCCCAGGGAATAGCCAAAGTACATTCTCTTTTAAACCGTACTCCTGTGGACAGAAATCGGCATTGCGAATTTTGTATTGAATCGGAATGCAATTTCTGTGTTTCATCGTCAATGTGATGGTCGCAATGTTACAGTAAACCTGCTGTGGTGCATCGGAGTCTAACACTGGGCCCCCAGGGAAGAGCCAAAGTACATACTCTTCTAAACCATACTCCTGTGGACAGAAAACGGAATTGCGAATTTTGTATTGAATCGGGAAGCAATTTCTGTGTTTCATCGTCAATGTGATGGTCGAAGGGTTACAGTAATCCTGCTGTGGTGCATCGGAGTCTAACACTGGGCCCCCAGGGAAGAGCCAAAGTACATATTCTTTTAAACCGTACTCCTGTGGACAGAAATCGGCATTGTGAATTTTGTAATGAATCCGGATGCAATTTCTGTGCTTCATCGTCATTGTGATTGTCTAAAGGTTACAGTAAACATGCTGTGGTGCATCGGAGACTAACATTGGCCCCCAGGGAAGAACCAAAGTACATTCTCTTCTAAACCGTACACCTAAGGACAGAACTCGGAATTGCGAATTTTGTATTGAATCGGGATGCAATTTCTGTGTTTCATCGTCAATGTGATGGTCGAAGGGTTACAGTAAAACTGCTGTGGTGCATCGGAGTCTAACACTGGGCCCCCAGGGAAGAGCCAAAGTACATACTCTTCTAAACCATACTCCTGTGGACATAAAACGGAATTGCGAATTATATATTGAATCTGGATGCAATTTCTGTGTTTCATTGTCAATGTGATGGCCGAAGGGTAACAGTAAACCTGCGATGGTGCATCGTAGTCTAACACTGGGCCCCACGGAATAGCCAAAGTACATACTCTTCTAAAACGTATTCCCAAGGACAGAACACGGAATTGCGAATTTTGTATTGAATCGGGATGCAATTTCTGTGTTTCATCGTCAATGTGATGGTCGAAGGGTAACAGTTACCCTACTGTGGTACATCGTAGTCTAACACTGTTCCCCCAGGGAATAGCCAAAGTACATACTCTTCTAAACCGTACTCCTGTGGACAGAAATCGGCATTGCGAATTTTGTATTGAATCGGGATGCAATT
Source organism: Schistocerca cancellata (assembly GCF_023864275.1). NCBI lineage: Eukaryota > Metazoa > Arthropoda > Insecta > Orthoptera > Acrididae > Schistocerca > Schistocerca cancellata. The sequence goes on along the minus strand of NC_064629.1, from coordinate 57,501,002 downwards.
TCTGTGTTTCATCGTCAATGTGATGGTCGAAGGGTTACAGTAAACCTTCTGTGGTGCATCGTAGTCTAACACTGGCCCCCAGGGAAGAGCCAAAGTACATACTCTTCTAAACCGTACACCTAACGACAGAAATCGGAATTGCGAGTTTTGTATTGAATCGGGATGCAATTTCTGTGTTTCATCGGCAATGTGATTGTCGAAGGGAGACAGTAAACCTGCTGTGGTGCTTCGGAGTCTAACACTGGGCCCCCAGGGAAGAGCCGAAGTACATACTCTTCTAAACCGTACTCCTGTGGACGGAAATCGGAATTGCGAATTTTGTATTGAATCGGGATGCAATTTCTGTGTTTCATCGTCAATGTGATGGTCGAAGGGTTACAGTAAACCTGCTGTGGTGCATCGTAGTCCAACACTGGGCCCCCTGGGAAGAGCCAAAGTACATACTCTTCTAAAACGTACTCATGTGGACAGAAATCGGCCTTGTGAATTTTGTATTGAATCGGGATGCAATTTCTGTGTTTCATCGTCAATGTGATGGTCGGAGGGGTACAGTAAACCTGCTGTGGTGCATCGGAGTCTAACACCGGGCCCCCAGGGAAGAGCCAAAGTACATACTCTTCTAAAACGTACTCATGTGGACAGAAATCGTTATTGTGAATTTTGTATTGAATCGGGATGCAATTTCTGTATTTCATCGTCAATGTGATGGTCGAAGGGTAACAGTAAACCTGCTGTGGTGCATCGTAGTCTAACATTGGGCCCCCTGGGAGTAGCCAAATTACATACTCATTTAGACTGTACTCCTGTGGACAGAAAACTGAATTGCGAATTTTGTATTGAATTGGGATGCAATTTCTGTGTTTCATCGTCAATATTATGGTCGAAGGGTTACAGTAAACCGGCTGTGGTGCATCGGAGTCTAACACTCAGCCCCCAGGGAAGAGCCAAAGTACATACTCTTCCAAACCGTATTCCTAAGGACAGAAATCGGAATTGCGAATTTTGTATTGAATCAGGATGCAATTTCTGTATTTCATCGTCAATGTGATGGTCGAAGGGTTACAGTAAACCTGCTGTGGTTCATCGGAGTCTAATACTCAGCCCCCAGGGAAGAGCTAAAGTACATTCTCTTTTAAACCGTACTCTTGTGGACAGAAATCGGCATTGCGAATTTTGTATTGAATCGGGATGCAATTTCTGTGTTTCATCGTCAATGTGATGGTCGCAATGTTACAGTAAACCTGCTGTGGTGCATCGGAGTCTAACACTGGGCCCCCAGGGAAGAGCCAAAGAACATACCCTTCTATACCATACCCCTGTGGACAGAAATCGGCATTGCGAATTTTGTATTGAATCGGGATGCAATTTCTGTGTTTCATCGTCCATGTGATGGTCGAAGGGTTACAGTAAACCTGCTGTGGTGCATCGGAGTCTAACACTGGGCCCCCAGGGAAGAGCCAAAATACATACTCTTCTAAACCGTACTCCTGTGGACAAAGATCGGCATTGTGAATTTCGTATTGAATCGGGATGCAATTTCTGTGTTTCATCGTCAATGTGATGGTCGAAGGGTTGCAGTGAACCTGCTGTGGTGCATCGTAGTCTAACACTGGGCCCCCAGGGAAGAGCCAAAGTACATTCTCTTCTAAACCGTACTCCTAAGGACAGAAATCGGAATTGCGAATTTTGTATTGAATCGGGATGCAATTTCTGTGTTCTGTCGTCTATGTGATGGTCGAAGGGATACAGTAAACCTACTGTGGTGCAGCGGAGTCTAACACTGGGCCCCCAGGGAAGGGCCGAAGTACAATTTCTTGTAAACCGTACTCCTGTGGACAAAGATCGGCATTGTGAATTTTGTATTGAATCGGGATGCAATTTCTGTGTTTCATCGTCAATGTGATGGTCGAAGGGTTGTAGTGAACCTGCTGTGGTGCATCGTAGTCTAACTCTGGGCCCCCAGGGAAGAGCCAAAGTACATACTCTTCTAAACCGTACTCCTAAGGACAGAAATCGGAATTGCGAAATTTGTATTGAATCGGGATGCAATTTCTGTGTTCTGTCGTCTATGTGATGGTCGAAGGGTATCAGTAAACCTCCTGCGGTGCTTTGTATTCTAACATTGGGCCCCCAGGGAATAGCCAAAGTACATTCTCTTTTAAACCGTACTCCTGTGGACAGAAATCGGCATTGCGAATTTTGTATTGAATCGGTATGCAATTTCTGTGTTTTATCGTCAATGTGATGGTCGCAATGTTACAGTAAACCTGCTGTGGTGCATCGGAGTCTAACACTGGGCCCCCAGGGAAGAGCCAAAGTACATACTTTTCTAAACCATACTCCTGTGGACAGAAAACGGAATTGCGAATTTTGTATTGAATCGGGAAGCAATTTGTGTGTTTCATCGACAATGTGAAGGTCGAAGGGTTACAGTAATCCTGCTGTGGTGCATCGGAGTCTAACACTGGGCCCCCAGGGAAGAGCCAAAGTACATATTCTTTTAAACCATACTCCTGTGGACAGAAATCGGCATTGTGAATTTTGTAATGAATCCGGATGCAATTTCTGTGGTTCATCGTCATTGTGATTGTCTAAAGGTTACAGTAAACATGCTGTGGTGCATCGGAGTCTAACATTGGCCCCCAGGGAAGAACCAAAGTACATTCTCTTCTAAACCGTACACCTAAGGACAGAAATCGGAATTGCGAATTTTGTATTGAATCGGGATGCAATTTCTGTGTTTCATCGTCAATGTGATGGTCGAAGGGTTACAGTAAACCTGCTGTGGTGCATCGGAGTCTAACACTGGGCCCCCAGGGAAGAGCCAAAGTAATTACTCTTCTAAACCGTACTCCTGTTGACAGAAATCGGCATTGTGAATTTTGTATTGAATCGGGATGCAATTTCTGTGTTTCATCGTCAATGTGATGGTCGAAGGGTAACAGTAAACCTGCTGTGGTGTATCGTAGTCTAAGATTGGGCCCCCAGGGAATAGCCAAAATACATAGTCTTTTAAACAGTACTCCTGTGGACCGAAATCGGAATTGCGAACTTGTAATGAATCGGGATGCAATTTCTGTGTTTCATCGTCAATATGTTGGTCGACGGGTTACAGTAAACCTGCTGTGGTGCATCGGAGTCTATCACTCAGCTCCCAGGGAACAGCCAAAGTACATACTCTTCTGAAGCGTGCTCCTGTGGACAGAAATCGTTATTGCGAATTTTGTATTGAATCGGGATACAATTTCTGTGTTTCATCGTCAATGTGATGGTCGAAGGGTAACAGTAAACCTGCTGTGGTGCATCGGAGTCTAACACTCAGCCCCCAGGGAAGAGCCAAAGTACATACTCTTCCAAACCGTATTCCTATGGACGGAAATCGGAATTGCGAATTTTGTATTGAATCGGGATGCAATTTCTGTGTTTCATCGTCAATGTGATGGTCGAAGGGTAACAGTTACCCTACTGTGGTACATCGTAGTCTAACACTGGTCCCCCAGGGAATAGCCAAAGTACATACTCTTCTAAACCGTACTCCAGTGGACAGAAATCGGCATTGCGAATTTTGTATTGAATCGGGATGCAATTTCTGTGTTTCATCGTCAATGTGATGGTCGAAGGGTTACAGTAAACCTTCTGTGGTGCATCGTAGTCTAACACTGGGCCCCCAGGGAAGAGCCAAAGTACATACTCTTCTAAACCGTACACCTAACGACAGAAATCGGAATTGCGAGTTTTGTATTTAATCGGGATGCAATTTCTGTGTTTCATCGGCAATGTGATTGTCGAAGGGAGACAGTAAACCTGCTGTGGTGCTTCGGAGTCTAACACTGGGCCCCCAGGGATGAGCCGAAGGACATACTCTTCTAAACCGTACTCCTGTGGACGGAAATCGGAATTGCGAATTTTGTATTGAATCGGGATGCAATTTCTGTGTTTCATCGTCAATGTGATGGTCGAAGGGTTACAGTAAACCTGCTCTGGTGCATCGTAGTCTAACACTGGGCCCCAAGGGAAGAGCGAAGGTACATACTCTTCTAAACCGTACTCCTAAGGACAGAAATCGGAATAGCGAATTTTGTATTGAATCGGGATGCAATTTCTGTGTTTCATCGTCAAGGTGATGGTCAAAGAGTTACAGTAAACCTGCTGTGGTGCATCGTAGTCCAACACTGGGCCCCCTGGGAAGAGCCAAAGTACATACTCTTCTAAAACGTACTCATGTGGACAGAAATCGGCATTGTGAATTTTGTATTGAATCGGGATGCAATTTCTGTGTTTCATCGTCAATGTGATGGTCGGAGGGGTACAGTAAACCTGCTGTGGTGCATCGGAGTCTAACACTGGGCCCCCAGGGAAGAGCCAAAGTACATACTCTTCTAAAACGTACTCATGTGGACAGAAATCGGTATTGTGAATTTTGTATTGAATCGGGATGCAATTTCTGTATTTCATCGTCAATGTGATGGTCGAAGGGTAACAGTAAATCTGCTGTGGTGCATCGTAGTCTAACATTGGGCCCCCAGGGAGTAGCCAAATTACATACTCTTTTAGACTGTACTCCTGTGGACAGAAAACTGATTTTCGAATTTTGTATTGAATTGGGATGCAATTTCTGTGTTTCATCGTCAATATTATGGTCGAAGGGTTACAGTAAACCTGCTGTGGTGCATCGGAGTCTAACACTCAGCCCCCAGGGAAGAGCCAAAGTACATACTCTTCCAAACCGTATTCCTAAGGACAGAAATCGGAATTGCGAAATTTGTATTGAATCAGGATGCAATTTCTGTGTTTCATCGTCAATGTGATGGTCGAAGGGTTACAGTAAACCTGCTGTGGTGCATCGGAGTCTAATACTCAGCCCCCAGGGAAGAGCCAAAGTACATTCTCTATTAAACCGTACTCCTGTGGACAGAAATCGGCATTGCGAATTTTGTATTGAATCGGGACGCAATTTCTGTGTTTCATCGTCAATGTGATGGTCGCAATGTTACAGTAAACCTGATGTGGTGCATCGGAGTCTAACACTGGGCCCCCAGGGAAGAGCCAAAGAACATACTCTTCTATACCATACTCCTGTGCACAGAAATCGTCATTGCGAATTTTGTATTGTATCGGGATGCAATTTCTGTGTTTCATCGTCCATGTGATGGTCGAAGGGTTACAGTAAACCTGCTGTGGTGCATCGGAGTCTAACTCTGAGCCCCCAGGGAAGAGCCATTGTACATACTCTTCTAAACAGTACTCCTAAGGACAGAAATCGGAATTGCGAATTTTGTATTGAATCGGGATGCAATTTCTGTGTTCTGTCGTCTATGTGATGGTCGAAGGGATACAGTAAACCTTCTGTGGTGCATCGGAGTCTAACACTGGGCCCCCAGGGAAGGGCCAAAGTACAATTTCTTGTAAACCGTACTCCTGTGGACAGAAATCGGCATTGCGAATTTTGTATTGAATCGGGATGCAATTTCTGTGTTTCATCGTCAATGTGATGGTCGAAGGGTTACAGTAAACCTGCTGTGGTGCATCGTAGTCCAACACTGGGCCCCCAGGGAAGAGCCAAAGTACATACTCTTCCAAACCGTACTCCTGTGGACAAAAATCGGCATTGTGCATTTTGTATTGAATCGGGATGCAATTTCTGTGTTTCATTGGCAATGTGATGGTCGAAGGGTTACAGTAAACCTGCTGTGGTGCATCGGAGTCTAACACTGGGCTCCCAGGGAAGAGCCAAAGTACATACTCTCCTAAACCGTACTCCTGTAGACAGAAATCCGCATTGTGAATTTTGTATTGAATCCAGATAGAACTTCTGTGTTTCATCGTCAATGTGATGGTCGATGGGTAACAGTAAACCTCCTGCGGTGAATTGTATTCTAACATTGGGCCCCCAGGGAATAGCCAAAGTACGTTCTCTTTTAAACCGTACTCCTGTGGACAGAAATCGGCATTTCGAATTTTGTATTGAATAGGGATGCAATTTCTGTGTTTCATTGTCAATGTGATGGTCGCAATGTTACAGTAAAACTGCTGTGGTGCATCGGAGTCTAGCACTGGGCCCCCAGGGAAGAGCCAAAGTACATACTCTTCTAAACCGTACTCCTGTGGACAAAGATCGGCATTGTGAATTTTGTATTGAATCGGGATGCAATTTCTGTGTTTCATCGTCAATGTGATGGTCGAAGGGTTGCAGTGAACCTGCTGTGGTGCATCGTAGTCTAACTCTGGGCCCCCAGGGAAGAGCCAAAGTACATACTCTTCTAAACCGTACTCCTAAGGACAGAAATCGGAATTGCGAATTTTGTGTTGAATCGGGATGCAATTTCTGTGTTCTGTCGTCTATGTGATGGTCGAAGGGATACAGTAAACCTGCTGTGGTGCATCGGAGTCTAACACTGGGCCCCCAGGGAAGGGCCGAAGTACAATATCTTGTAAACCGTACTCCTGTGTGACAGAAATCGGCATTGCGAATTTTGTATTGAATCGGGATGCAATTTCTGTGTTTCATCGTCAATGTTATGGTCGAAGGGTTACAGTAAACCTTCTGTGGTGCATCGGAGTCTAACACTGGGCCCCCAGGGAAGAGCCAAAGTACATACTCTTCTAAACCGTACACCTAAGGACAGAAACTGGAATTGCGAGTTTTGTATTGAATCGGGTTGCAATTTCTGTGTTTCATCGGCAATGTGATGGTCGAAGGGATACAGCAAACCTGCTGTGGTGCTTCGGAGTCTAACACTGGGCCCCCAGGGAAGAGCCGAAGTACATAATCTTGTAAACCGTACTCCTGTAGACAGAAATCGGAATTATGAGTTTATATTGAATCGGGATTCAATTTCTGTCTTTCATCGTCAATGTGATGGTCGATGGGTAACAGTAAACCTGCTGTGGTGCATCGGAGTCTAACACTGGGATCCCAGGGAAGAGCCAAAGTACATACTCTTCTAAACGATACTCCTGTGGACAGAAATCGGAATTGCGAATTTTGTATTGAATCGGGATGCAATTTTTGTGTTTTATCGTCTATGTGATGGTCGAAGGGATACAGTAAACCTGCTGTGGTGCATCGGAGTCTAACACTGGGCCCCCAGGAAGAGCCGAAGTACATACTCTTCTAAACCGTACTGCTGTGGACAGAAATCGGCATTGTGAATTTTGTATTGAATCGGGATGCAATTTCTGTGATTCATCGTCAATGTGATAGCCAAAGTGATACAATAAACCTGCTGTGGTGCATCGGAGTCTAACACTGGGCCCCCAGGAAGAGCCGAAGTACATACTCTTCTAAACCGTACTCCTGTGGACAGAAATCGGCATTGTGAATTTTGTATTGAATCGGGATGCAATTTCTGTGATTCATCGTCAATGTGATAGCCAAAGTGATACAATAAACCTGCTGTGGTGCATCGGAGTCTAACACTGGGCCCCCAGGAAGAGCCGAAGTACATACTCTTCTAAACGATACTCCTGTGGACAGAAATCGGCATTGCGAATTTTGAATTGAATGGGATGCAATTTCTGTGTTTCATCGTCAATGTGAAGAGCCAAAGTACATACTCTTCTAAACCGTAATCCTGTGGACAATAATCGGCATTGTGCATTTTGTATTGAATCGGGATGCAATTTCTGTGTTTCATCGTCAATGTGATGGTCGAAGGGTTACAGTAAACCTGCTGTGGTGCATCGTAGTCTAACACTGGCCCCCAGGGAAGAGCCAAAGTACATACTCTTTTAAACCGAACTCCTAAGGACAGAAATCGGAATTGCGAATTTTGTATTGAATCGGGTGCAATTTCTGTGTTTTATCGTCTATGTGATGGTCGAAGGGATACAGTAAATCTGCTGTGGTGCATCGTAGTCTAACACTTGGCTCCCAGCGAAGAGCCAAAGTACATACTCTTCTAAACCGTACACCTAAGGACAGAAATCGGAATTGCGAGTTTTGTATTGAATCAGAATGCAATTTCTGTGTTTCATCGGCAATGTGATGGTCGAAGGGATACCTTAAACCTGCTGTGGTGCATCGGAGTCTAACACTGGGCCCCCAGGAAGAGCCGAAGTACATAGTCTTCTAAACTGTACTCCTGTGGACAGAAATCGGCATTGCGAATTTTGTATTGAATCGGGATTCAATTTCAGTGTTTCATCGTCAATGTGATGGTCGAAGGGTTACAGTAAACCTGCTCTGGTGCATCGTAGTGTAACACTGGGCCCCAGGGTAGAGCCAAGTAACATATTCTTCTAAACCGTACTCCAAAGGATAGAAATTGGAATTGCGAATTTTGTATTGAATCGGGATGCAATTTCTGTGTTTCATCGTCAATCTGATGGTCGAAGTGTTACAGTAAACATGCTGTGGTGCATCGTAGTCTAACACTGGGCCCCCAGGGAAGAGCCAAAGTACATACTCTTCTAAACCGTACTCCTGTGGACAGAAATCGGAATTGCGAATTTTGTATTGAATAGGGATGCAATTTCTGTGTTTCATCGTCAATGTGATGGTCGAAGGGTTACAGCAAACCTGCTGTGGTGCATCGGAGTCTAACACTGGGCCCCCAGGGTTGAGCCAAAATAAATACTCTTCTAAACCGTACTCATTAGGACAGAAATCGGAATTGCGAATTTTGTATTGAATCGGGATGCAATTTCTGTGTTTCTCGTCAATGTGATAGCTGAAGGGTTACAGTAAACCTGCTGTGGTGCATCGGAGTCTAACACTGTTCCCCCAGGGAAGAGCCAAAGTACATACTCTTCTAAACCGTACTCCTGTGGACAGAAATCGGCATTGTGAATTTTGTATTGAATCGGGATGCAATTTCTGTGATTCATCGTCAATGTGATAGCTAAAGTGATACAATAAACCTGCTGTGGTGCATCGGTGTCTAACACTGGGCCCACAGGGAAGAGCTAAAGTACATACTGTTCTAAACCGTACTCCTGTGGACAGAAATCGGCATTGTGAATTTTTTATTGAATCGGGATGCAATTTCTGTGTTTCATCGCCAATGTGTTGGTCGAAGGGGTACAGTAAACCTGATGTGGTGCATCAGAGTCTAACACCGGGCCCCCAGGGAAGAGCCAAAGTACATACTCTTCTAAAACGTACTCCTGTGGACAGAAATCGGCATTGTGAATTTTGTATTGAATCGGGATGCAATTTCTGTGTTTCATCGTCAATGTGATGGTCGAAGGGTTACAGTAAACCTGCTGTGGTGCATCGGAGTCTAACACTGGGCCCCCAGGGTGAGCCAAAATACATACTCTTCTAAACCGTACTCATTAGGACAGAAATCGGAATTGCAAATTTTGTGTTGAATCGGGATGCAATTTCTATGTTTCATCGTCAATGTGATGGTCGAAGGGTTACAGTAAACCTACTGTGGTGCATCGCAGTCTAACACTGGGCCCCCAGGGAAGAGCCAAAGTACATACTCCTCTAAACCGTACTCCTGTGGACAGAAATCGGCATTGCGAATTTTGAAATGAATCGGGATGCAATTTCTGTGTTTCATCGTCAATGTGAAGAGCCAAAGTACATACTCTTCTAAACCGTACTCCTGTGGACAATAATCGGCATTGTGCATTTTGTATTGAATCGGGATGCAATTTCTGTGTTTCATCGTCAATGTGATGGTCGAAGGGTTACAGTAAACCTGCTGTGGTGCATTGTAGTCTAACACTGGCCCCCAGGGAAGAGCCAAAGTACGTACTCTTTTAAACCGTACTCCTAAGGACAGAAATCGGAATTGCGAATTTTGTATTGAATCGGGATGCAATTTCTGTGTTTTATCGTCTATGTGATGGTCGAAGGGATACAGTAAATCTGCTGTGGTGCATCGTAGTCTAACACTGGGCTCCCAGCGAAGAGCTAAAGTACATACTCTTCTAAACCGTACACCTAAGGACAGAAATCGGAATTGCGAGTTTTGTATTGAATCGGGATGCAATTTCTGTGTTTCATCGTCAATGTGATAGCCGAAGGGTTACAGTAAACCTGCTGTGGTGCATCGGAGTCTAACACTGTTCCCCAAGGGGAGAGCCAAAGTACATACTCTTCTAAACCGTACTCCTGTGGACAGAAATCGGCATTGCGATTTTTGTATTGAATCGGTATGCAATTTCTGTGTTTCATCGTCAATGTGATGGTCGAAGGGTAACAGTAAACCTGCTGTGGTGCATTGTAGTCTAACATTGGGCCCCCAGGGAGTAGCCAAATTACATACTCTTTTAAACAGTACTCCTGTGGACAGAAAACGGAATTGCGAATTTTGTATTGAATTGGGATGCAATTTCTGTGTTTCATCGTCAATACGATGGTCGAAGGGTTACAGTAAACCTGCTGTGGTGCATCGTAGTCTAACACTGGGCTCCCAGCGAAGAGTCAAAGTATATAATCTTCTAAACCGTACTCATAAGGACAGAAATCGGAATTGCGAACTTTGTATTGAATAGGGATGCAATATCTGTGTTTCATCGTCAAAGAGATGGTCGAATGGATACAGTAAACCTGCTGTGGTGCATCGGAGTCTAACACTGGGCCCCCAGAGAAGAGCTAAAGTACATACTCTTCTAGCCGTACTCTTGTGGACAGAAATCGGCATTGTGAATTTTGTATTGATTCGGGATGCAATTTCTGTGTTTCATCGTCAATGTGATGGTCGAAGGGTAACAGTAAACATGCTGTGGTGCATCGGAGTCTAACACTGGGCCCCCAGGGAAGAGTCAAAGTACATACTCTTCTAAACCGTATTCCTGTGGACGGAAATCGGCATTGCGAATTTTGTATTGAACCGGAATGCAATATCTGTGTTTCATCGTCAATGTAATGGTCGAACGGTTACAGTAAACCTGCTGTGGTGCATCGTAATCTAACACTGGGCCCCAGGGAATAGCCACAGTACATTCTCTTCTAAACGGTACCCCAGTGGACAGAAATCGGAATTGTGAATTTTGTATTGAATCGGGATGCAATTTCTGTGTTTCATCGTCAATGTGATGGTCGAAGGGTTACAGTAAACCTCCTCTGGTGCATCGTAGTGTAACACTGGTCCCCAGGGTAGAGCCAAGTTACATATTCTTCTAAACCGTACTCCTAAGGACAGAAATCGGAATTGCGAATTTTGTATTGAATCGGGATGCAATTTCTGTGTTTCATCGTCAATCTGATGGTCGAAGTGTTACAGTAAACATGCTGTGGTGCATCGAAGTCCAACACTGGGCCCCCAGGGAAGAGCCAAAGTACATACTCTTCTAAACCGTACTCCTGTGGACAGAAATCGGCATTGCGAATTTTGTATCGAATCGGGATGCAATTTCTGTGTTTCATCGTCAATGTGATGGTCGAAGGGTTACAGTAAACCTGCTGTGGTGCATCGGAGTCTAACACTGGGCCCTCAGGGATGAGCCAAAATACATACTCTTCTAAACCGTACTCATTAGGACAGAAATCGGAATTGCGAATTTTGTATTGAATCGGGATGCAATTTCTGTGATTCATCGTCAATGTGATAGCCGAAGTGATACAATAAACCTGCTGTGGTGCATCGGTGTCTAACACTGGGCCCCCCGGGTTAGAGCTAAAGTACATTCTCATTTAAACCGTACTGCTGTGGTCAGAAATCGGCATTGCGAATTTTGTATTGAATCGGGATGCAATATCTGTGTTTCATCGTCAATGTGGTGGTCGAAGGGTAACAGTGAACCTGCTGTGGTGCATCGTAGTCTTACATTGGGCCCCCAGGAAGTAGCCAAATTACATACTCTTTTAAACAGTACTCCTGTGGACAGAAAACGGAATTGCGAATTTTGTATTGAAGTAGGATGCAATTTCTGTGTTTGACCGTCAATATGATGGTCGAAGGGTTACAGTAAACCTGCTGTGGTGCATCGGAGAATAACACTCAGCCCCCAGGGAAGAGCAAAAGTACATACTCTGCCAAACCGTATTATTAAGGACAGAAATCGGAATTGCAAATTTTGTATTGAATCAGGATGCAATTTCTGTGTTTCATCGTCAATGTGATGGTCGAAGGGTTACAGTAAACCTGCTGTGGTGCATCGGAGTCTAACACTCAGCCCCCAGGGAAGAGCCAAAGTACATACTCTTCCAAACCGTACTCCTGTAGACAGAAATCCGCATTGTGAATTTTGTATTGAATCCGGTTGCAATTTCTGTGTTTCATCGTCAATGTGATGGTCGAAGGGTAACAGTAACCCTGCTGTGGTGCATCGTAGTCTAACACTGGTCCCCAGGGAATAACCAAAGTACATACTCCTCTAAACCGTACTCCTGTGGACAGAAATCGGCATTGCGAATTTTGTATTGAATCGGGATGCAATTTCTGTGTTTCATCGTCAATGTGATGGTCGAAGGGTTACAGTAAACCTGCTGTGGTGCATCGGATTTTAACACTGGGCCCCCAGGGAAGAGCCAAATTACATACTCTTCTAAACCGTACTCCTGTGGACAAAAATCGGCATTGTGCATTTTGTATAGAATCGGGATGCAATCTCTGTGTTTCATCGTCAATGTGATGGTCGAAGGGTTACAGTAAACCTGCTGTGGTTCATCGGAGTCTAACACTGGGCTCCCAGGGAAGAGCCAAAGTACATACTCTTCTAAACCGTACTCCTGTGGACAGAAATCGGCATTGTGCATTTTGTATTGAATCGGGATGCAATTTCTAGGTTTCATCGTCATTGTGATGGTCGAAGGGTTACAGTAAACCTGCTGTTGTCCATCGGAGTCTAACACTGGGCCCCCAGGGATGAGCCAAAATACATAATCTTCTAAACCGTACTCATTAGGACAGAAATCGGAATTGCGAATTTTGTATTGGATCGGGATGCAATTTCTGTGATTCATCGTCAATGTGATAGCCGAAGGGATACAATAAACCTGCTATGGTGCATCGGTGTCTAACACTGGGCCCCCAGGGAAGAGCTAAAGTACATACTCTTCTAAATCGTCCTCCTGTGGACAGAAATCAGAATTGCGAATTTTGCATTGAATCGGGATGCAATTTCTGTGTTTTATCGTCTATGTGATGGTCGAAGGGATACAGTAAATCTGCTCTGGTGCATTGTAGTCTAACACTGCGCCCCCAGGGAAGAGCCATAGTACATAATCTTCTAAACCGTGCACCTAAGGACAGAAATCGGAATTGCGAGTTTTGTATTGAATCGGGATGCAATTTCTGTGTTTCATCGTCAATGTAATGGTCGAACGGTTACAGTAAACCTGCTGTGGTGCATCGTAGTCTAACACTGGGCCCCAGGGAATAGCCAAAGTACATACTCTTCTAAACCGTACCCCTGTGGACAGAAATCGTTATTGTGAATATTGTATTGAATCGGGATGCAATTTCTGTGTTTCATCGTCAATGTGATGGTCGATGGGTAACAGTAAAGCTGCTGCGGTGCATTCTAGTCTAACATTGGGCCCCCAGGGAATAGCCAAAGTACATTCTCTTTTAAACCGTAGTGCTGTGGTCAGAAATCGGCATTGCGAATTTTGTATTGAATTGGGATGCAATTTCTGTGTTTCATCGTCAATGTGATGGTCGCAATGTTACAGTAAACCTGCTGTGGTGCATTGGAGTCTAACACTGGGCCCCCAGGGAAGAACCAAAGTACATACTCTTCTAAACCGTACTCCTGTGGACAGAAATCGGCATTGTGAATTTTGTATTGAATCGGGATGCAATTTCCGTGTTTCATCGTCAATGTGATGGTCGGAGGGGTACAGTAAACCTGCTGTGGTGCATCGGAGTCTAACACCGGGCCCCCAGGGAAGAGCCAAAGTACATACTCTTCTAAACCGTACTCCTGTGGACAGAAATCGGCATTGCGAATTTTGTATTGAATCGGGATGCAATTTCTGTGTTTCATCGTTAATGTGATGGTCGAAGGGTTACAGTCAACCTGCTGTGGTGCATCGGAGTCTAACACTGGGCCACCAGGGATGAGCCAAAATACATACTCTTGTAAACCGTACTCATTATTACAGAAATCGGAATTGCGAATTTTGTATTGAATCGGGATGCAATTTCTGTGTTTCATCGTCAATGTGATAGCCGAAGGCTTACAGTAAACCTGCTGTGGTGCATCGGAGTCTAAGACTGGGCCCCCAGGGAAGAGCCAAAGTACATACTCTTCTAAACCGTACTCCTGTGGACAGAAATCGGCATTGTGAATTTTGTATTGATTCAGGATGCAATTTCTGTGTTTCATCGTCAATGTGATGGTCGAAGGGTTACAGTAAGCCTGCTGTGTTGCATCGGAGTCTAACACCGGGCCCCCAGGGAAGAGCCAAAGTACATACTCTTCTAAACCGTACTCCTGTGGACAGAAATCGGCATTGCGAATTTTGTATTGAATCGGGATGCAATATCTGTGTTTCATCGTCATTGTGATGGTTGAAGGGTTACAGTAAACCTGCTGTGGTGCATCGGAGCCTAACACTGGGCCCCCAGGGATGAGCAAAATACACACTCTTCTATACCGTACTATTAGGAAAGAATTCGGAATTGCGAATTTTGTATTGAAACGAGATGCTATTTCTGTGATTCATCGTCAATGTGATAGCTGAATGGATACAATAAACCTGCTGTGGTGCATCGGTGTCTAACACTGGGCCCCCAGGGAAGAGCTAAAGTACATACTCTTCTAAACCGTACTCCTGTGGACAGAAACCGGCATTGTGAATTTTGTATTGAATCGGGATGCAATTTCTGTGTTTCATCGTCAATGTGATGGTCGAAGGGTTACAGTAAACCTGCTGTGGTGCATCGGAGTCTAACACTCAGCCCCCAGGGAAGAGCCAAAGTACATATTCTTCTAAACCGTACTCCTGTAGACAGAAATCGGCATTGCGAATTTTGTATTGAATCGGGATGCAATTTCTGTGTTTCATCGTCAATGTGATGGTCGAAGGGTTACAGTAAACCTGCTGTGGTGCATCGGAGTCTAACACTGGGCCCCCAGGGAAGAGCCAAAGTACATACTCTGCTAAACCGTACTCCTGTGGACAAAAATCGTCATTGTGCATTTTGTATCGAATCGGGATGCAATTTCTGTGTTTCATCGTCAATGTGATGGCCAAAGGGTTACAGTAAACCTGCTGTGGTGCATCAGAGTCTATCACTCGGCTCCCAGGGAAGAGCCAAAGTACATACTCTTCTAAACCGTACTCCTGTGGACAGAAATCGGCATTGTGAATTTTGTATTGAATCGGGATGCAATTTCTGTGTTTCATCGTCAATAATATGGTCGAAGGGGTACAGTAAACCTGCTGTGGTGCATTGGAGTCTAACACCGGGCCCCCAGGGAAGAGTTAAAGTACATACTCTTCTAAATCGTACTCCTGTGGACAGAAATCGGCATTGCGAATTTTGTATTGAATCGGGATGCAATTTCTGTGTTTCATCGTCAATGTGATGGTCGAAGGGTTACAGTAAACCTGCTGTGGTGCATCGGAGTCTAACACTGGGCCTCCAGGGAAGAGCCAAAGTACATATTCTTCTAAACCGTACTCCTGTGGACAGAAATCGGCATTGTGAATTTTGTATTGAATCGGGATGCAATTTCTGTGTTTCATCGTCAATGTGATGGTGGAAGGGGAACAGTAAGTCTGCTGTGGTGCATCGGAGTCTAACACCGGGCCCCCAGGGATGAGCCAAAGTACATACTCTTCTAAATCGTACACCTGTGGACAGAAATCGGCATTGCGAATTTTGTATTGAATCGGGATGCAATTTCTGTGTTTCTTCGTCAATGTGATGGTCGAAATGGTACAGTAAACCTGCTGTGGTGCATCGGAGTCTAACACTGGGCCCCCAGGGAAGAGCCAAAGTACATACTCTTCTAAACGGTACTCCTGTGGACAGAAATCGGCATTGTGAATTTTGTATTGAATCGGGATGCAATTTCTGTCTTTCATCGTCAATGTGATGGTCGAAGGGTAACAGTAAACCTGCTGTGGTGCATCGTAGTCTAACATTGGTCCCCCAGGGAATAGCCAAATTACATACTCTTTTAAACATTACTCGTGTGGACAGAAAACGGAATTGCGAATTTTGTATTGGATCGGGATGCAATTTCTGTGTTACATCGTCAATATGATGGTCGAAGGGTTACAGTAATCCTGCTGTGGTGCAACGGAGTCGAACACTCAGCCCCCAGGGAAGAGCCAAAGTACATACTCTTCCAAACCGTATTCCTAAGGACAGAAATCGGAATTGCGAATTTTGTATTGAATCAGGATGCAATTTCTGTGTTTCATCGTCAATGTGATGGTCGAAGGGTTACAGTAAACCTGTTGTGGTGCATCGGAGTCTAACACTCAGCCCCCAGGGAAGAGCCAAAGTACATACTCTTCTAAACCGTACTCCTGTGGACAGAAATCGGCATTGCGAATCTTGTATTGAATCGGGATGCAATTTCTGTGTTCCATCGTCAATGTGATGGTCGAAGGGTTACAGTAAACCTGCTGTGGAGCATCGGAGTCTAACACTGGGCCCCCAGGGAAGAGCCAAAGTACATACTCTCCTAAACCGTACTCCTTTGGACAAAAATCGGCATTGTGCATTTTGTATCGAATCGGGATGCAATTTCTGTGTTTCATCGTCAATGTGATGGCCGAAGGGTTACAGTAAACCTGCTGTGATGCATCAGAGTCTAACACTGGGCTCCCAGGGAAGAGCCAAAGTACATACTCTTCTAAACCGTATTCCTAAAGACAGAAATCGCAATTGCGAATTTTCTATTGAATCAGGATGCAATTTCTGTGTTTCATCGTCAATGTGATGGTCGAAGGGTTACAGTAAACCTGCTGTGGTGCATTGGAGTCTATCACTGGGCCCCCAGGGAATAGTCAAAGTACATACTCCTCTAAACCTTACTCCTGTGGACAGAAATCGGCATAGCGAATTTTGTATTGAATCGGGATGCAATTTCTGTTTTTCATCGTCAATGTGATGGTCTAAGGGTTACAGTAAACCTGCTGTGGTGCATCGGAGTCTAACACTGGGCCCCGAGGGATGAGCCAAAATGCATACTCTTCTAAACCGTACTCATTAGGACAGAAATCGGAATTGCGAATTTTGTATTTAATCAGGATGCAATTTCTGTGTTTCATCGTCAATGTGATAGCCGAAGGGTTACAGTAAACCTGCTGTGGTGCATCGGAGTCTAACACTGGGCCTCCAGGGAAGAGCCAAAGTAGATACTCTTCCAAACCGTACCCCTGTGGACAGAAATCGGCATTGTGAATTTTGTATTGAATCGGGATGCAATTTCTGTGTTTCATCATCAATGTGATGGTCGAAGGGGTATAGTAAGCCTGCTGTGGTGCAACGGAGTCTAACACCGGGCCCCCAGGAAGAGCCGAAGTACATACTCTTTTAAACCGTAATCCTGTGGACAGAAATCGGCATTGCGAATTTTGTATTGGATCGGGATGCAATTTCTGTGTTTCATCGTCAATGTGATGGTCGAAGGGTTACAGTAAACCTGCTCTGGTGCATCGTAGTGTAACACTGGGCCCCCAGGGAAGAGCCAAAGTACATACTCTTCTAAACCGTATTCCTGTGGACGGAAATCGGCATTGTGAATTTTGTATTGAATCGGGATGCAATTTCTGTGTTTCATAGTCAAAGAGATGGTCGAATGGATACAGTAAACATGCTGTGGTGCATCGGAGTCTAACACTGGGCCCCCAGGGAAGAGCTAAAGTACATACTCTTGTAGCCGTACTCTTGTGGACAGAAATCGGCATTGTGAATTTTGTATTGATTCGGGATGCAATTTCTGTGTTTCATCGTCAATGTGATGGTCGAAGATTAACAGTAAACATGCTGTGGTCCATCAGAGTCTAACACTGGGCCCCCAGGGAATAGCCAAAGTATATTTTCTTCTAAACCGTATTCTTCTGGACGGAAATCGGCATTGTGAATTTTGTATTGAACCGGGATGCAATTTCTGTGTTTCATCGTCAATGTGATGGTCGAACGGTTACAGTAAACCTACTGTGGTGCATCGTAGTCTAACACTGGGCCCCAAGGGAATAGCCAAATTACACTCTCTTTTAAACCGTACTGCTGTGGTCAGAAATCGGCATTGCGAATTTTGTATTGGATTGGGATGCAATTTCTGTGTTTCATCGTCAATGTGATGGTCGCAATGTTACAGTAAACCTGCTGTGGTGCATTGGAGTCTAACACTGGGCCCCCAGGGAAGAGCCAAAGTACATACTCTTCTAAACCGTACTCCTGTGTTGACAGAAATCGGCATTGTGAATTTTGTATTGAATCGGGATGCAATTTCTGTGTTTCATCGTCAATGTGGTGGTCGAAGGGGTACAGTAAACCTGCTGTGGTGCATTGGAGTCTAACACCGGGCCCCCAGGGATGAGCCTAAGTACATACTCTTCTAAACTGTACTCCTGTGAACAGAAATCGGCATTGTGAATTTTGTATTGAATCGGGATGCAATTTCTGTCTTTCATCGTCAATGTGATGGTCGAAGGGGAACAGTAAGTCTGCTGTGGTGCATCGGAGTCTAACACCGGGCCCCCAGGGAAGAGCCAAAGTACATACTCTTCTAAACCGTACTCCTGTGGACAGAAATCGGCATTGCGAATTTTGTATTGAATCGGGATGCAATTTCTGTGTTTCATCGTCAATGTGATGGTCGAAGGGTTACAGTAAACCTGCTGTGGTGCATCGCAGTCTAACACTGGGCCACCAGGGATGAGCCAAAATACATACTCTTCTAAACCGTACTCATTAGGACAGAAATCGGAATTGCGAATTTTGTATTGAATCGGGATGCAATTTCTGTGTTTCATCGTCAATGTGATAGCCGAAGGGTTACAGTAATCCTGCTGTGGTGCATCGGAGTCTAACACTGGGCCCCCAGGGAAGAGCCAAAGTACATACTCTTCTAAACCGTACTCCTGTGGACAGAAATCGGCATTCTGAATTTTGTATTGAATCGGGATGCAATTTCTGTGTTTCATCGTCAATGTGATGGTCGAAGGGGAACAGTAAGTCTACTGTGGTGCATCGGAGTCTAACACTGGGCCCCCAGGGAAGAGCCAAAGTACATACTCTTCTAAACCGTACTCCTTTGGACAAAAATCGGCATTGTGCATTTTGTATCGAATCGGGATGCAATTTCTGTGTTTCATCGTCAATGTGATGGCCGAAGGGTTACAGTAAACCTGCTGTGATGCATCAGAGTCTAACACTGGGCTCCCAGGGAAGAGCCAAAGTACATACTCTTCTAAACCGTACTCCTGTGGACAGAAAGCGGCATTGTGAATTTTGTATTGAATCGGGATGCAATTTCTGTGTTTCATCGTCAATGTGATGGTCGAAGGGGTACAGTAAGCCTGCTGTAGTGCATCGGAGTCTAACACTGGGCCCTCAGGGATGAGCCAAAATACATACTCTTCTAAACCGTACTCATTAGGACACAAATCAGAATTGCGAATTTTGCATTGAATCGGGATGCAATTTCTGTGATTCATCGTCAATGTGATAGCCGAAGGGATACAATAAACCTGCTGTGGTGCATCGGTGTCTAACACTGGGCCCCCAGGGAAGAGCTAAAGTACATACTCTTCTAAACCATACTCCTGTGGACAGAAATCGGCATTGTGAATTTTGTATTGAATCGGGATGCAATTTCTGTGTTTCATCATCAATGTGATGATCGAAGGGGTATAGTAAGCCTGCAGTGGTGCATCGGAGTCTAACACCGGGCCCCCAGGAAGAGCCGAAGTACATACTCTTCTAAACCGTACTCCTGTGGACAGAAATCGGCATTGCGAATTTTGTATTGAATCGGTATGCAATTTCTGTGTTTCATCGTCAATGTGATGGTCGAAGGGTTACAGTAAACCTGCTCTGGTGCATCGTAGTTTAACACTGGGCCCACAGGGTAGAGCCAAGGTATATACTCTTCTAAACCGTACTCCTAAGGACAGAAATCGGAATTGCGAGTTTTGTATTGAATCGGGATGCAATTTCTGTGTAACATCGTCAATATGATGGTCGAAGGGTTACAGTAAACCTGCTGTGGTGCATCGGAGTCTAACACTCAGCCCCCAGGGATGAGCCAAAGTACATACTCTTCTAAACCGTATTCCTAAAGACAGAAATCGCAATTGCGAATTTTCTATTGAATCAGAATGCAATTTCTGTGTTTCATCGTCAATGTGATGGTCGAAGGGTTACAGTAAACCTGCTGTGGTGCATCGGAGTCTAACACTGGGCCCCCAGGGAAGAGCCAAAGTACATATTCTTCTAAACCGTACTCCTGTGGACAGAAATCGGCATTGTGAATTTTGTATTGAATCGGGATGCAATTTCTGTGTTTCATCGTCAATGTGATGGTGGAAGGGGAACAGTAAGTCTGCTGTGGTGCATCGGAGTCTAACACCGGGCCCCCAGGGATGAGCCAAAGTACATACTCTTCTAAATCGTACACCTGTGGACAGAAATCGGCATTGCGAATTTTGTATTGAATCGGGATGCAATTTCTGTGTTTCTTCGTCAATGTGATGGTCGAAATGGTACAGTAAACCTGCTGTGGTGCATCGGAGTCTAACACTGGGCCCCCAGGGAAGAGCCAAAGTACATACTCTTCTAAACGGTACTCCTGTGGACAGAAATCGGCATTGTGAATTTTGTATTGAATCGGGATGCAATTTCTGTCTTTCATCGTCAATGTGATGGTCGAAGGGTAACAGTAAACCTGCTGTGGTGCATCGTAGTCTAACATTGGTCCCCCAGGGAATAGCCAAATTACATACTCTTTTAAACATTACTCGTGTGGACAGAAAACGGAATTGCGAATTTTGTATTGGTTCGGGATGCAATTTCTGTGTTACATCGTCAATATGATGGTCGAAGGGTTACAGTAATCCTGCTGTGGTGCAACGGAGTCGAACACTCAGCCCCCAGGGAAGAGCCAAAGTACATACTCTTCCAAACCGTATTCCTAAGGACAGAAATCGGAATTGCGAATTTTGTATTGAATCAGGATGCAATTTCTGTGTTTCATCGTCAATGTGATGGTCGAAGGGTTACAGTAAACCTGTTGTGGTGCATCGGAGTCTAACACTCAGCCCCCAGGGAAGAGCCAAAGTACATACTCTTCTAAACCGTACTCCTGTGGACAGAAATCGGCATTGCGAATCTTGTATTGAATCGGGATGCAATTTCTGTGTTCCATCGTCAATGTGATGGTCGAAGGGTTACAGTAAACCTGCTGTGGAGCATCGGAGTCTAACACTGGGCCCCCAGGGAAGAGCCAAAGTACATACTCTCCTAAACCGTACTCCTTTGGACAAAAATCGGCATTGTGCATTTTGTATCGAATCGGGATGCAATTTCTGTGTTTCATCGTCAATGTGATGGCCGAAGGGTTACAGTAAACCTGCTGTGATGCATCAGAGTCTAACACTGGGCTCCCAGGGAAGAGCCAAAGTACATACTCTTCTAAACCGTATTCCTAAAGACAGAAATCGCAATTGCGAATTTTCTATTGAATCAGGATGCAATTTCTGTGTTTCATCGTCAATGTGATGGTCGAAGGGTTACAGTAAACCTGCTGTGGTGCATTGGAGTCTATCACTGGGCCCCCAGGGAATAGTCAAAGTACATACTCCTCTAAACCTTACTCCTGTGGACAGAAATCGGCATAGCGAATTTTTGTATTGAATCGGGATGCAATTTCTGTTTTTCATCGTCAATGTGATGGTCTAAGGGTTACAGTAAACCTGCTGTGGTGCATCGGAGTCTAACACTGGGCCCCGAGGGATGAGCCAAAATGCATACTCTTCTAAACCGTACTCATTAGGACAGAAATCGGAATTGCGAATTTTGTATTTAATCAGGATGCAATTTCTGTGTTTCATCGTCAATGTGATAGCCGAAGGGTTACAGTAAACCTGCTGTGGTGCATCGGAGTCTAACACTTAGCCTCCAGGGAAGAGCCAAAGTAGATACTCTTCCAAACCGTACCCCTGTGGACAGAAATCGGCATTGTGAATTTTGTATTGAATCGGGATGCAATTTCTGTGTTTCATCATCAATGTGATGGTCGAAGGGGTATAGTAAGCCTGCTGTGGTGCAACGGAGTCTAACACCGGGCCCCCAGGAAGAGCCGAAGTACATACTCTTTTAAACCGTAATCCTGTGGACAGAAATCGGCATTGCGAATTTTGTATTGGATCGGGATGCAATTTCTGTGTTTCATCGTCAATGTGATGGTCGAAGGGTTACAGTAAACCTGCTCTGGTGCATCGTAGTGTAACACTGGGCCCCCAGGGAAGAGCCAAAGTACATACTCTTCTAAACCGTATTCCTGTGGACGGAAATCGGCATTGTGAATTTTGTATTGAATCGGGATGCAATTTCTGTGTTTCATAGTCAAAGAGATGGTCGAATGGATACAGTAAACATGCTGTGGTGCATCGGAGTCTAACACTGGGCCCCCAGGGAAGAGCTAAAGTACATACTCTTGTAGCCGTACTCTTGTGGACAGAAATCGGCATTGTGAATTTTGTATTGATTCGGGATGCAATTTCTGTGTTTCATCGTCAATGTGATGGTCGAAGATTAACAGTAAACATGCTGTGGTCCATCAGAGTCTAACACTGGGCCCCCAGGGAATAGCCAAAGTATATTTTCTTCTAAACCGTATTCTTCTGGACGGAAATCGGCATTGTGAATTTTGTATTGAACCGGGATGCAATTTCTGTGTTTCATCGTCAATGTGATGGTCGAACGGTTACAGTAAACCTACTGTGGTGCATCGTAGTCTAACACTGGGCCCCAAGGGAATAGCCAAATTACACTCTCTTTTAAACCGTACTGCTGTGGTCAGAAATCGGCATTGCGAATTTTGTATTGGATTGGGATGCAATTTCTGTGTTTCATCGTCAATGTGATGGTCGCAATGTTACAGTAAACCTGCTGTGGTGCATTGGAGTCTAACACTGGGCCCCCAGGGAAGAGCCAAAGTACATACTCTTCTAAACCGTACTCCTGTGTTGACAGAAATCGGCATTGTGAATTTTGTATTGAATCGGGATGCAATTTCTGTGTTTCATCGTCAATGTGGTGGTCGAAGGGGTACAGTAAACCTGCTGTGGTGCATTGGAGTCTAACACCGGGCCCCCAGGGATGAGCCTAAGTACATACTCTTCTAAACTGTACTCCTGTGAACAGAAATCGGCATTGTGAATTTTGTATTGAATCGGGATGCAATTTCTGTCTTTCATCGTCAATGTGATGGTCGAAGGGGAACAGTAAGTCTGCTGTGGTGCATCGGCGTCTAACACCGGGCCCCCAGGGAAGAGCCAAAGTACATACTCTTCTAAACCGTACTCCTGTGGACAGAAATCGGCATTGCGAATTTTGTATTGAATCGGGATGCAATTTCTGTGTTTCATCGTCAATGTGATGGTCGAAGGGTTACAGTAAACCTGCTGTGGTGCATCGCAGTCTAACACTGGGCCACCAGGGATGAGCCAAAATACATACTCTTCTAAACCGTACTCATTAGGACAGAAATCGGAATTGCGAATTTTGTATTGAATCGGGATGCAATTTCTGTGTTTCATCGTCAATGTGATAGCCGAAGGGTTACAGTAATCCTGCTGTGGTGCATCGGAGTCTAACACTGGGCCCCCAGGGAAGAGCCAAAGTACATACTCTTCTAAACCGTACTCCTGTGGACAGAAATCGGCATTCTGAATTTTGTATTGAATCGGGATGCAATTTCTGTGTTTCATCGTCAATGTGATGGTCGAAGGGGAACAGTAAGTCTACTGTGGTGCATCGGAGTCTAACACTGGGCCCCCAGGGAAGAGCCAAAGTACATACTCTTCTAAACCGTACTCCTTTGGACAAAAATCGGCATTGTGCATTTTGTATCGAATCGGGATGCAATTTCTGTGTTTCATCGTCAATGTGATGGCCGAAGGGTTACAGTAAACCTGCTGTGATGCATCAGAGTCTAACACTGGGCTCCCAGGGAAGAGCCAAAGTACATACTCTTCTAAACCGTACTCCTGTGGACAGAAAGCGGCATTGTGAATTTTGTATTGAATCGGGATGCAATTTCTGTGTTTCATCGTCAATGTGATGGTCGAAGGGGTACAGTAAGCCTGCTGTAGTGCATCGGAGTCTAACACTGGGCCCTCAGGGATGAGCCAAAATACATACTCTTCTAAACCGTACTCATTAGGACACAAATCAGAATTGCGAATTTTGCATTGAATCGGGATGCAATTTCTGTGATTCATCGTCAATGTGATAGCCGAAGGGATACAATAAACCTGCTGTGGTGCATCGGTGTCTAACACTGGGCCCCCAGGGAAGAGCTAAAGTACATACTCTTCTAAACCATACTCCTGTGGACAGAAATCGGCATTGTGAATTTTGTATTGAATCGGGATGCAATTTCTGTGTTTCATCATCAATGTGATGATCGAAGGGGTATAGTAAGCCTGCAGTGGTGCATCGGAGTCTAACACCGGGCCCCCAGGAAGAGCCGAAGTACATACTCTTCTAAACCGTACTCCTGTGGACAGAAATCGGCATTGCGAATTTTGTATTGAATCGGTATGCAATTTCTGTGTTTCATCGTCAATGTGATGGTCGAAGGGTTACAGTAAACCTGCTCTGGTGCATCGTAGTTTAACACTGGGCCCACAGGGTAGAGCCAAGGTATATACTCTTCTAAACCGTACTCCTAAGGACAGAAATCGGAATTGCGAGTTTTGTATTGAATCGGGATGCAATTTCTGTGTAACATCGTCAATATGATGGTCGAAGGGTTACAGTAAACCTGCTGTGGTGCATCGGAGTCTAACACTCAGCCCCCAGGGATGAGCCAAAGTACATACTCTTCTAAACCGTATTCCTAAAGACAGAAATCGCAATTGCGAATTTTCTATTGAATCAGAATGCAATTTCTGTGTTTCATCGTCAATGTGATGGTCGAAGGGTTACAGTAAACCTGCTGTGGTGCATTGGAGTCTATCACTGGGCCCCCAGGGAATAGTCAAAGTACATACTCCTCTAAACCTTACTCCTGTGGACAGAAATCGGCATAGCGAATTTTGTATGGACCGGGATGCAATTTCTGTGTTTCATCGTCAATGTGATGGTCTAAGGGTTACAGTAAACCTGCTGTGGTGCATCGGAGTCTAACACTGGGCCCCGAGGGATGAGCCAAAATGCATACTCTTCTAAACCGTACTCATTAGGACAGAAATCGGCATAGCGAATTTTGTATGGACCGGGATGCAATTTCTGTGTTTCATCGTCAATGTGATGGCCGAAGGGTTACAGTAAACCTGCTGTGGTGCATCAGAGTCTATCACTCGGCTCCCAAGGAAGAGCCAAAGTACATACTCTTCTAAACCGTACTCCTGTGGACAGAAATCGGCATTGTGAATTTTGTATTGAATCGGGATGCAATTTCTGTGTTTCATCGTCAATAATATGGTCGAAGGGGTACAGTAAACCTGCTGTGGTGCATTGGAGTCTAACACCGGGCCCCCAGGGAAGAGTTAAAGTACATACTCTTCTAAATCGTACTCCTGTGGACAGAAATCGGCATTGCGAATTTTGTATTGAATCGGGATGCAATTTCTGTGTTTCATCGTCAATGTGATGGTCGAAGGGTTACAGTAAACCTGCTGTGGTGCATCGGAGTCTAACACTGGGCCTCCAGGGAAGAGCCAAAGTACATACTCTTCTAAACCGTACTCCTGTGGACAGAAATCGGCATTGTGAATTTTGTATTGAATCGGGATGCAATTTCTCTGTTTCATCGTCAATGTGATGGTCGAAGGGGAACAGTAAGTCTGCTGTGGTGCATCGGAGTCTAACACCGGGCCCCCAGGGATGAGCCAAAGTACATACTCTTCTAAATCGTACACCTGTGGACAGAAATCGGCATTGCGAATTTTGTATTGAATCGGGATGCAATTTCTGTGTTTCTTCGTCATTGTGATGGTCGAAGGGTTACAGTAAACCTGCTGTGGTGCATCGGAGTCTAACACGGGGACCCCAGGGATGAGCCAAAATACATAATTTTCTAAACCGTACTCATTAGGACAGAATTCGGAATTGCCAATTTTGTATTGAATCGGGATGCAATTTCTGTGTTTCATCGTCAATGTGATGGTCGAAATGGTACAGTAAACCTGCTGTGGTGCATCGGAGTCTAACACTGGGCCCCCAGGGAAGAGCCAAAGAACATACTCTTCTAAACGGTACTCCTGTGGACAGAAATCGGCATTGTGAATTTTGTATTGAATCGGGGTGCAATTTCTGTCTTTCATCGTCAATGTGATGGTCGAAGGGTAACAGTAAACCTGCTGTGGTGCATCGTAGTCTAACATTGGTCCCCCAGGGAATAGCCAAATTACATACTCTTTTAAACATTACTCGTGTGGACAGAAAACGGAATAGCGAATTTTGTATTGAATCGGGATGCAATTTCTGTGTTACATCGTCAATATGATGGTCGAAGGGTTACAGTAATCCTGCTGTGGTGCAACGGAGTCTAACACTCAGCCCCCAGGGAAGAGCCAAACTACATACTCTTCCAAACCGTATTCCTAAGGACAGAAATCGGAATTGCGAATTTTGTATTGAATCAGGATGCAATTTCTGTGTTTCATCGTCAATGTGATGGTCGAAGGGATACAGTAAACCTGCTGTGGAGCATCGGAGTCTAACACTGGGCCCCCAGGGAAGAGCCAAAGTACATACTCTCCTAAACCGTACTCCTTTGGACAAAAATCGGCATTGTGCATTGTGTATCGAATCGGGATGCAATTTCTGTGTTTCATCGTCAATGTGATGGCCGAAGGGTTACAGTAAACCTGCGGTGATGCATCAGAGTCTAACACTGGGGTCCCAGGGAAGAGCCAAAGTACATACTCTTCTAAACCGTATTCCTAAAGACAGAAATCGCAATTGCGAATTTTCTATTGAATCAGGATGCAATTTCTGTGTTTCATCGTCAATGTGATGGTCGAAGGGTTACAGTAAACCTGCTGTGGTGCATTGGAGTCTATCACTGGGCCCCCAGGGAATAGTCAAAGTACATACTCCTCTAAACCTTACTCCTGTGGACAGAAATCGGCATAGCGAATTTTGTATTGAATCGGGATGCAATTTCTGTTTTTCATCGTCAATGTGATGGTCTAAGGGTTACAGTAAACCTGCTGTGGTGCATCGGAGTCTAACACTGGGCCCCGAGGGATGAGCCAAAATGCATACTCTTCTAAACCGTACTCATTAGGACAGAAATGGGAATTGCGAATTTTGTATTTAATTAGGATGCAATTTCTGTGTTTCATCGTCAATGTGATAGCCGAAGGGTTACAGTAAACCTGCTGTGGTGCATCGGAGTCTAACACTGGGCCTCCAGGGAAGAGCCAAAGTAGATACTCTTCTAAACCGTACCCCTGTGGACAGAAATCGGCATTGTGAATTTTGTATTGAATCGGGATGAAATTTCTGTGTTCCATCGTCAATGTGATGGTCGAAGGGTTACAGTAAACCTGCTGTGGTGCATCGGAGTCTAACACTGGGCCTCCAGGGAAGAGCCAAAGTACATACTCTTCTAAACCGTACTCCTGTGGACAGAAATCGGCATTGTGAATTTTGTATTGAATCGGGATGCAATTTCTGTGTTTCATCGTCAATGTGATGGTCGAAGGGGAACAGTAAGTCTGCTGTGGTGCATCGGAGTCTAACACCGGGCCCCCAGGGATGAGCCAAAGTACATACTCTTCTAAATCGTACACCTGTGGACAGAAATCGGCATTGCGAATTTTGTATTGAATCGGGATGCAATTTCTGTGTTTCTTCGTCATTGTGATGGTCGAAGGGTTACAGTAAACCTGCTGTGGTGCATCGGAGTCTAACACGGGGACCCCAGGGATGAGCCAAAATACATAATTTTCTAAACCGTACTCATTAGGACAGAATTCGGAATTGCCAATTTTGTATTGAATCGGGATGCAATTTCTGTGTTTCATCGTCAATGTGATGGTCGAAATGGTACAGTAAACCTGCTGTGGTGCATCGGAGTCTAACACTGGGCCCCCAGGGAAGAGCCAAAGTACATACTCTTCTAAACGCTACTCCTGTGGACAGAAATCGGCATTGTGAATTTTGTATTGAATCGGGATGCAATTTCTGTCTTTCATCGTCAATGTGATGGTCGAAGGGTAACAGTAAACCTGCTGTGGTGCATCGTAGTCTAACATTGGTCCCCCAGGGAATAGCCATATTACATACTCTTTCAAACATTACTCGTGTGGACAGAAAACGGAATTGCGAATTTTGTATTGAATCGGGATGCAATTTCTGTGTTACATCGTCAATATGATGGTCGAAGGGTTACAGTAATCCTGCTGTGGTGCAACGGAGTCTAACACTCAGCCCCCAGGGAAGAGCCAAAGTACATACTCTTCCAAACCGTATTCCTAAGGACAGAAATCGGAATTGCGAATTTTGTATTGAATCAGGATGCAATTTCTGTGTTTCATCGTCAATGTGATGGTCGAAGGGTTACAGTAAACCTGTTGTGGTGCATCGGAGTCTAACACTCAGCCCCCAGGGAAGAGCCAAAGTACATACTCTTCTAAACCGTACTCCTGTGGACAGAAATCGGCATTGCGAATCTTGTATTGAATCGGGATGCAATTTCTGTGTTCCATCGTCAATGTGATGGTCGAAGGGATACAGTAAACCTGCTGTGGAGCATCGGAGTCTAACACTGGGCCCCCAGGGAAGAGCCAAAGTACATACTCTCCTAAACCGTACTCCTTTGGACAAAAATCGGCATTGTGCATTTTGTATCGAATCGGGATGCAATTTCTGTGTTTCATCGTCAATGTGATGGCCGAAGGGTTACAGTAAACCTGCTGTGATGCATCAGAGTCTAACACTGGGCTCCCAGGGAAGAGCCAAAGTACATACTCTTCTAAACCGTATTCCTAAAGACAGAAATCGCAATTGCGAATTTTCTATTGAATCAGGATGCAATTTCTGTGTTTCATCGTCAATGTGATGGTCGAAGGGTTACAGTAAACCTGCTGTGGTGCATTGGAGTCTATCACTGGGCCCCCAGGGAATAGTCAAAGTACATACTCCTCTAAACCTTACTC
Organism: Schistocerca cancellata; assembly: GCF_023864275.1. Classification (NCBI taxonomy): domain Eukaryota; kingdom Metazoa; phylum Arthropoda; class Insecta; order Orthoptera; family Acrididae; genus Schistocerca; species Schistocerca cancellata. The sequence goes on along the minus strand of NC_064629.1, from coordinate 57,471,790 downwards.
CTGTGGACAGAAATCGGCATAGCGAATTTTGTATTGAATCGGGATGCAATTTCTGTTTTTCATCGTCAATGTGATGGTCTAAGGGTTACAGTAAACCTGCTGTGGTGCATCGGAGTCTAACACTGGGCCCCGAGGGATGAGCCAAAATGCATACTCTTCTAAACCGTACTCATTAGGACAGAAATCGGAATTGCGAATTTTGTATTTAATCAGGATGCAATTTCTGTGTTTCATCGTCAATGTGATAGCCGAAGGGATACAGTAAACCTGCTGTGGTGCATCGGATTCTAACACTGGGCCTCCAGGGAAGAGCCAAAGTAGATACTCTTCTAAACCGTACCCCTGTGGACAGAAATCGGCATTGTGAATTTTGTATTGAATCGGGATGCAATTTCTGTGTTTCATCATCAATGTGATGGTCGAAGGGGTATAGTAAGCCTGCTGTGGTGCAACGGAGTCTAACACCGGGCCCCCAGGAAGAGCCGAAGTACATACTCTTTTAAACCGTAATCCTGTGGACAGAAATCGGCATTGCGAATTTTGTATTGAATCGGGATGCAATTTCTGTGTTTCATCGTCAATGTGATGGTCGAAGGGTTACAGTAAACCTGCTCTGGTGCATCGTAGTGTAACACTGGGCCCCCAGGGAAGAGCTAAAGTACATACTCTTGTAGCCGTACTCTTGTGGACAGAAATCGGCATTGTGAATTTTGTATTGAACCGGGATGCAATTTCTGTGTTTCATCGTCAATGTGATGGTCGAACGGTTACAGTAAACCTACTGTGGTGCATCGTAGTCTAACACTGGGCCCCAAGGGAATAGCCAAATTACATACTCTTTTAAACAGTACTCCTGTGGACAGAAATCGGAATTGCGAATTTTGTATTGAATCGAGATGCAATTTCTGTGTTTCATCGTCAATGTGATGGTCGATGGGTAACAGTAATGCTGCTTCGGTGCATGTAGTCTAACATTGGGCCCCCAGGTAATAGCCAAATTACACTCTCTTTTAAACCGTACTGCTGTGGTCAGAAATCGGCATTGCGAATTTTGTATTGAATTGGGATGCAATTTCTGTGTTTCATCGTCAATGTGATGGTCGCAATGTTACAGTAAACCTGCTGTGGTGCATTGGAGTCTAACACTGGGCCCCCAGGGAAGAGCCAAAGTACATACTCTTCTAAACCGTACTCCTGTGTTGACAGAAATCGGCATTGTGAATTTTGTATTGAATCGGGATGCAATTTCTGTGTTTCATCGTCAATGTGGTGGTCGAAGGGGTACAGTAAACCTGCTGTGGTGCATTGGAGTCCAACACCGGGCCCCCAGGGAAGAGCCAAAGTACATACTCTTCTAAACCGTACTCCTGTGGACAGAAATCGGCATTGCGAATTTTGTATTGAATCGGGATGCAATTTCTGTGTTTCATCGTCAATGTGATGGTCGAAGGGTTACAGTAAACCTGCTGTGGTGCATCGCAGTCTAACACTGGGCCACCAGGGATGAGCCAAAATACATACTCTTCTAAACCGTACTCATTAGGACAGAAATCGGAATTGCGAATTTTGTATTGAATCGGGATGCAATTTCTGTGTTTCATCGTCAATGTGATAGCCGAAGGGTTACAGTAATCCTGCTGTGGTGCATCGGAGTCTAACACTGGGCCCCCAGGGAAGAGCCAAAGTACATACTCTTCTAAACCGTACTCCTGTGGACAGAAATCGGCATTCTGAATTTTGTATTGAATCGGGATGCAATTTCTGTGTTTCATCGTCAATGTGATGGTCGAATGGGAACAGTAAGTCTACTGTGGTGCATCGGAGTCTAACACTGGGCCCCCAGGGAAGAGCCAAAGTACATACTCTTCTAAACCGTACTCCTTTGGACAAAAATCGGCATTGTGCATTTTGTATCGAATCGGGATGCAATTTCTGTGTTTCATCGTCAATGTGATGGCCGAAGGGTTACAGTAAACCTGCTGTGGTGCATCGGTGTCTAACACTGGGCCCCCAGGGAAGAGCTAAAGTACATACTCTTCTAAACCATACTCCTGTGGACAGAAATCGGCATTGTGAATTTTGTATTGAATCGGGATGCAATTTCTGTGTTTCATCATCAATGTGATGATCGAAGGGGTATAGTAAGCCTGCAGTGGTGCATCGGAGTCTAACACCGGGCCCCCAGGAAGAGCCGAAGTACATACTCTTCTAAACCGTACTCCTGTGGACAGAAATCGGCATTGCGAATTTTGTATTGAATCGGTATGCAATTTCTGTGTTTCATCGTCAATGTGATGGTCGAATGGTTACAGTAAACCAGCTCTGGTGCATCGTAGTTTAACACTGGGCCCACAGGGTAGAGCCAAGGTATATACTCTTCTAAACCGTACTCCTAAGGACAGAAATCGGAATTGCGAGTTTTGTATTGAATCGGGATGCAATTTCTGTGTAACATCGTCAATATGATGGTCGAAGGGTTACAGTAAACCTGCTGTGGTGCATCGGAGTCTAACACTCAGCCCCCAGGGATGAGCCAAAGTACATACTCTTGTAAACCGTATTCCTAAAGACAGAAATCGCAATTGCGAATTTTCTATTGAATCAGAATGCAATTTCTGTGTTTCATCGTCAATGTGATGGTCGAAGGGTTACAGTAAACCTGCTGTGGTGCATTGGAGTCTATCACTGGGCCCCCAGGGAATAGTCAAAGTACATACTCCTCTAAACCTTACTCCTGTGGACAGAAATCGGCATAGCGAATTTTGTATGGACCGGGATGCAATTTCTGTGTTTCATCGTCAATGTGATGGTCTAAGGGTTACAGTAAACCTGCTGTGGTGCATCGGAGTCTAACACTGGGCCCCGAGGGATGAGCCAAAATGCATACACTTCTAAACCGTACTCATTAGGACAGAAATCGGAATTGCGAATTTTGTATTGAATCGGGATGCAATTTCTGTGTTTCATCGTCAATGTGATGGTCGAAGGGGTACAGTAAACCTGCTGTGGTGCATCGGTGTCTAACACCGGGCCCCCAGGGAAGAGCCAAAGTACATACTCTTCTAAACCGTACTCTTGTGGACAGAAATCGGCATTGTGAATTTTGTATTGAATCGGGATGCAATTTCTGTCTTTCATCGTCAATGTGATGGTCGAAGGGTAACAGTAAACCTGCTGTGGTGCATCGTAGTCTAACATTGGGCCCCCAGGAAATAGCCAAATTACATACTCTTTTAAACAGTACTCGTGTGGACAGAAAACGGAATTGCGAATTTTGTATTGAATCGGGATGCAATTTCTGTGTTACATCGTCAATATGATGGTCGAAGGGTTACAGTAAACCTGCTGTGGTGCATCGGAGTCTAACACTCAGCCCCCAGGGAAGAGCCAAAGTACATACTCTTCCAAACCGTATTCCTAAGCACAGAAATCGGAATTGCGAATTTTGTATTGAATCAGGATGCAATTTCTGTGTTTCATCGTCAATGTGATGGCCGAAGGGTTACATTAAACCTGCTGTGGTGCATCGTAGTCTAACACTGGTCCCCCAGGGAATAGCCAAAGTACATACTCCTCTAAACCGTACTCCTGTGGACAAAAATCGGCATTGTGCATTTTGTATCGAATCGGGATGCAATTTCTGTGTTTCATCGTCAATGTGATGGCCGAAGGGTTACATTAAACCTGCTGTGGTGCATCAGAGTCTAGCACTGGGATCCCAGGGAAGAGCCAAAGTACATACTCTTCTAAACCTTACTCCTGTATACAGTAAGCGGCATTGTGAATTTTGTATTGAATCGGGATGCAATTTCTGTGTTTCATCGTCAATGTGATGGTCGAAGGGGTACAGTAAGCCTGCTGTGGTGCATCGGAGTCTAACACTGGGCCCCCAGGGATGAGCCAAAATACATACTCTTCTAAACCGTATTCATTAGGACAGAAATCAGAATTGCGCATTTTGCATTGAATCGGGATGCAATTTCTGTGATTCATCGTCAATGTGATAGCCGAAGGGATACAATAAACCTGCTGTGGTGCATCGGTGTCTAACACTGGGCCCCCAGGGAAGAGCTAAAGTACATACTCTTCTAAACCATACTCCTGTGGACAGAAATCGGCATTGTGAATTTTTATTGAATCGGGATGCAATTTCTGTGTCTCATCGTCAATGTGATTGTCGAAGGGGTACAGTAAATCTGGTGTTGTGCATCAAAGTCTAACACCGGGCCCCCAGGGAAGAGCCATAATACATACTCTTCTAACCCGTACTCCTGTGGACAGAAATCAGCATTGTGAATTTTCTATTGAATCGGATGCAATTTCTGTGTTTCATCGTCAATGTGATGGTCGAAGGGTAACACTAAACCTGCTGTGGTGCGTCGTAGTCTAACATTGGGCCCCCAGGGAATAGCCAAATTACATACTCTTTTAAACAGTACTCCTGTGGACAGAAAACGGAATTGCGAATTTTGTATTGAATCGGGATGCAATTTCTGTGTTACATCGTCAATATGATGGTCGAAGGGATACAGTAAACCTGCTGTGGTGCATCGGGGTCTAACACTCAGCCCCCAGGGAAGAGCCAAAGTACATACTCTTCCAAACCGTATTCCTAAGGACAGAAATCGGAATTGCGAATTTTGTATTGAATCAGGATGCAATTTCTGTGTTTCATGGTAAATGTGATGGTCGAAGGGTTACAGTAAACCTGCTGTGGTGCATCGGAGTCTAACACTCAGGCCCAGGGAAGAGCAAAAGTACATACTCTTCTAAACCGTACTCCTGTGGACTGAAATCGGCATTGTGAATTTTGTATTAAATCGGGATGCAATTTCTGTGTTTCATCGTCAATGTGATGGTCGAAGGGGTACAGTAAGCATGCTGTGGTGCATCGGAGTCTAACACCGGGCCCCCAATGAAGAGCCAAAGTACATACTCTTCTAAACTGTACTCCTGTGGACAGAAATCGGATTTGCAAATTTTGTATTGAATCGGGACGCAATTTCTGTGTTTCATCGTCATTGTGATGGTCGAAGGGTTACAGTAAACCTGCTGTTGTGCATCGGAGTCTAACACTGGGCCCCCAGGGATGAGCCAAAATACATACTCTTCTATGTCGTACTCATTAGGACAGAAATTGGAATTGCGAATTTTATATTGAATCAGGATGCAATTTCTGTGATTCATCGTCAATGTGATAGCCGAAGGGATACAATAAACCTGGTGTTTTGCATCGGAGTCTAACACCGGGCCCCCAGGGAAGAGCCAAAGTACATACTCTTCTAAACCATACTCCTGTGGACAGATATCGGCATTGTGAATTTTGTATTGAATCGGGATGCAATTTCTGTGTTTCATCGTCAATGTGATTGTCGAAGGGGTACAATAAACCTGGTGTTTTGCATCGGAGTCTAACACCGGGCCCCCAGGGAAGAGCCAAAGTACATACTCTTCTAAACCATACTCCTGTGTACAGAAATCGGCATTGTGAATTTTGTATTGAATCGGGATGCAATTTCTGTGTTTCATCGTCAATGTGATGGTCGAAGGGTAACAGTAAACCTGTTGTGCTGCATTGTAGTCTAACATTGGGCCCCAAGGGAATAGCCAAATTACGTACTCTTTTAAACAGTACTCCTGTGGACAGAAAACGGAATTGCGAATGTTGTATTGAATCGGGATGCAATTTCTGTGTTACATCGTCAATATGGTGGTCGAAGGGATACAGTAAACCTGCTGTGGTGCATCAGAGTCTAACACTCAGCCCCCAGCTAAGAGCCAAAGTACATACTCTTCTAAACCGTACTCGTGTGGACAGGAATCGGCATTGCGAATTTTGTATTGAATCGGGATGCAACTTCTGTGTTTCATCGTCAATGTGATGGTCGAAGGGTTACAGTAAACCTGCTGTGGTGCATCGGAGTCTAACACTGGGACCCCAGGGAAGAGCCAAAGTACATACTCATCTAAACCGTACTCCTGTGGACAAAAATCGCCATTGTCCATTTTGTATTGAATCGGGTGCAATTTCTGTGTTTCACCGTCAATGTGATGGTCGAAGGGGTACAGTAAACCTGCTGTGGTGCATTGGAGTCTAACACCGGGCCCCAGGGAAGAGCCAAAGTACATACTCTTCTAAACCGTACTCCTGTGGACAGGAATCGGCATTGCCAATTTTGTATTGAATCGGGATGCAATTTCTGTGTTTCATCGTCAATGTGATAGCCGAAGGGTTACAGTAAACCTGCTGTGGAGCATCGGAGTCTAACACTGGGCCCCCAGGGAAGAGCCAAAGTACATACTCTTCTAAACCGTACTCCTGTGGACAGAAATCGGCATTGTGAATTTTGTATTGAATCGGGATGCAATTTCTGTGTTTCATCGTCAATGTGATGGTCGAAGGGGAACAGTAAGTCTGCTGTGGTGCATCGGAGTCTAACACCGGGCCCCCAGGGAAGAGCCAAAGTACATACTCTTCTAAACCGTACTCCTGTGGACAGAAATCGGCATTGCGAATTTTGTATTGAATCGGGATGCAATTTCTGTGTTTCATCGTCATTGTGATGGTCGAAGGGCTACAGTAAACCTGCTGTGGTGCATCGGAGTCTAACACTGGGCCCCCAGGGATGAGCCAAAATACATACTCTTCAAAACCGTACTCATTAGGACAGAATTCGGAATTGCGAATTTTGTATTTTATCGGGATGCAATTTCTGTGTTACATCGTCAATATGATGGTCGAAGGGTTACAGTAAACCTGCTGTGGTGCATCGGAGTCTAACACTCAGCCCCAGGGAAGAGCCAAAGTACATACTCTTCCAAACAGTATTCCTAAGGACAGAAATCGGAATTGCGAATTTTGTATTGTATCAGGATGCAATTTCTGTGTTTCATCGTCAATGTGATGGTCGAAGGGTTACAGTAAACCTGCTGTGGTGCGTCGGAGTCTAACACTGGGCCCCCAGGGAAGAGCCGAAGTACATACTCTGCTAAACCGTACTCCTGTGGACAAAAATCGGCATTGTGCATTTTGTATCGAATCGGGATGCAATTTCTGTGTTTCATCGTCAATGTGATGGCCGAAGGGTTACAGTAAACCTGCTGTGGTGCATCAGAGTCTAACACTCGGCTCCCAGGGAAGAGCCAAAGTACATACTCTTCTAAACCGTACTCCTGTGGACAGAAATCGGCATTGTAATTTTGTATTGAATCGGGATGCAATTTCTGTGTTTCATCGTCAATAATATGGTCGAATGGGTACAGTAAACCTGCTGTGGTGCATTGGAGTCTAACACCGGGCCCCCAGGGAAGAGCCAAAGTACAAACTCTTCTAAACCGTACTCCTGTGGACAGAAATCGGCATTGCGAATTTTGTATTGAATCGGGATGCAATTTCTGTGTTTCATCGTCAATGTGATGGTCGAAGGGTTACAGTAAACCTGCTGTGGTGCATCGCAGTCTAACACTGGGCCACCAGGGATGAGCCAAAATACATACTCTTCTAAACCGTACTCATTAGGACAGAAATCGGAATTGCGAATTTTGTATTGAATCGGGATGCAATTTCTGTGTTTCATCGTCAATGTGATAGCCGAAGGGTTACACTAAACCAGCTGTGGTGCATCGGAGTCTAACACTGGGCCCCCAGGGAAGAGCCAAAGGACATACTCTTCTAAACCGTACTCCTGTGGACAGAAATCGGCATTGTGAATTTTGTATTGAATCGGGATGCAATTTCTGTGTTTCATCGTCAATGTGATGGTCGAAGGGGAACAGTAAGTCTGTGTGGTGCATCGGAGTCTAACACCGGGCCCCCAGGGAAGAGCCAAAGTACATACTCTTCTAAACCGTACTCCTGTGGACAGAAATCGCCATTGCGAATTTTGTATTGAATCGGGATGCAATTTCTGTGTTTCATCGTCATTGTGATGGTCGAAGGGTTACAGTAAACCTGCTGTGGTGCATCGGAGTCTAACACTGGGGCCCCAGGGATGAGCCAAAATACATACTTTTCTAAACCATACTCATTAGGACAGAATTCGGAATTGCGAATTTTGTATTGAATCGGGATGCAATTTCTGTGTTTCATCGTCAATGTGATGGTCGAAGGGGTACAGTAAACCTGCTGTGGTGCATCGGAGTCTAACACTCAGCCCCCAGGGAAGAGCCAAAGTACATACTCTTCTGAACCGTTCTCCTGTGGACAGAAATCGGCATTGTGAATTTTGTATTGAATCGGGATGCAATTTCTTTCTTTCATCGTCAATGTGATGGTCGAAGGGTAACAGTAAACCTGCTGTGGTGCATCGTAGTCTAACATTGGGCCCCCAGGGAATAGCCAAATTACATACTCTTTTAAACAGTACTCGTGTGGACAGAAAACGGAATTGCGAATTTTGTATTGAATCGGGATGCAATTTCTGTGTTACATCGTCAATATGATGGTCGAAGGGATACAGTAAACCTGCTGTGGTGCATCGGAGTCTATTACTCAGACCCCAGGGAAGAGCCAAAGTACATACTCTTCTAAACCGTACTCCTGTGGACAGGAATCGGCATTGCCAATTTTGTATTGAATCGGGATGCAATTTCTGTGTTTCATCGTCAATGTGATAGCCGAAGGGTTACAGTAAACCTGCTGTGGTGCATCGGAGTCTAACACTGGGCCCCCAGGGAAGAGCCAAAGTACATACTCTTCTAAACCGTACTCCTGTGGACAGAAATCGGCATTGTGAATTTTGTATTGAATCGGGATGCAATTTCTGTGTTTCATCGTCAATGTGATGGTCGAAGGGGAACAGTAAGTCTGCTGTGGTGCATCGGAGTCTAACACCGGGCCCCCAGGGAAGAGCCAAAGTACATACTCTTCTAAACCGTACTCCTGTGGACAGAAATCGGCATTGCGAATTTTGTATTGAATCGGGATGCAATTTCTGTGTTTCATCGTCATTGTGATGGTCGAAGGGCTACAGTAAACCTGCTGTGGTGCATCGGAGTCTAACACTGGGCCCCCAGGGATGAGCCAAAATACATACTCTTCAAAACCGTACTCATTAGGACAGAATTCGGAATTGCGAATTTTGTATTTTATCGGGATGCAATTTCTGTGTTACATCGTCAATATGATGGTCGAAGGGTTACAGTAAACCTGCTGTGGTGCATCGGAGTCTAACACTCAGCCCCAGGGAAGAGCCAAAGTACATACTCTTCCAAACAGTATTCCTAAGGACAGAAATCGGAATTGCGAATTTTGTATTGTATCAGGATGCAATTTCTGTGTTTCATCGACAATGTGATGGTCGAAGGGTTACAGTAAACCTGCTGTGGTGCGTCGGAGTCTAACACTGGGCCCCCAGGGAAGAGCCGAAGTACATACTCTGCTAAACCGTACTCCTGTGGACAAAAATCGGCATTGTGCATTTTGTATCGAATCGGGATGCAATTTCTGTGTTTCATCGTCAATGTGATGGCCGAAGGGTTACAGTAAACCTGCTGTGGTGCATCAGAGTCTAACACTCGGCTCCCAGGGAAGAGCCAAAGTACATACTCTTCTAAACCGTACTCCTGTGGACAGAAATCGGCATTGTAATTTTGTATTGAATCGGGATGCAATTTCTGTGTTTCATCGTCAATAATATGGTCGAATGGGTACAGTAAACCTGCTGTGGTGCATTGGAGTCTAACACCGGGCCCCCAGGGAAGAGCCAAAGTACAAACTCTTCTAAACCGTACTCCTGTGGACAGAAATCGGCATTGCGAATTTTGTATTGAATCGGGATGCAATTTCTGTGTTTCATCGTCAATGTGATGGTCGAAGGGTTACAGTAAACCTGCTGTGGTGCATCGCAGTCTAACACTGGGCCACCAGGGATGAGCCAAAATACATACTCTTCTAAACCGTACTCATTAGGACAGAAATCGGAATTGCGAATTTTGTATTGAATCGGGATGCAATTTCTGTGTTTCATCGTCAATGTGATAGCCGAAGGGTTACACTAAACCTGCTGTGGTGCATCGGAGTCTAACACTGGGCCCCCAGGGAAGAGCCAAAGGACATACTCTTCTAAACCGTACTCCTGTGGACAGAAATCGGCATTGTGAATTTTGTATTGAATCGGGATGCAATTTCTGTGTTTCATCGTCAATGTGATGGTCGAAGGGGAACAGTAAGTCTGTGTGGTGCATCGGAGTCTAACACCGGGCCCCCAGGGAAGAGCCAAAGTACATACTCTTCTAAACCGTACTCCTGTGGACAGAAATCGCCATTGCGAATTTTGTATTGAATCGGGATGCAATTTCTGTGTTTCATCGTCATTGTGATGGTCGAAGGGTTACAGTAAACCTGCTGTGGTGCATCGGACTCTAACACTGGGGCCCCAGGGATGAGCCAAAATACATACTTTTCTAAACCGTACTCATTAGGACAGAATTCGGAATTGCGAATTTTGTATTGAATCGGGATGCAATTTCTGTGTTTCATCGTCAATGTGATGGTCGAAGGGGTACAGTAAACCTGCTGTGGTGCATCGGAGTCTAACACTCAGCCCCCAGGGAAGAGCCAAAGTACATACTCTTCTGAACCGTTCTCCTGTGGACAGAAATCGGCATTGTGAATTTTGTATTGAATCGGGATGCAATTTCTTTCTTTCATCGTCAATGTGATGGTCGAAGGGTAACAGTAAACCTGCTGTGGTGCATCGTAGTCTAACATTGGGCCCCCAGGGAATAGCCAAATTACATACTCTTTTAAACAGTACTCGTGTGGACAGAAAACGGAATTGCGAATTTTGTATTGAATCGGGATGCAATTTCTGTGTTACATCGTCAATATGATGGTCGAAGGGATACAGTAAACCTGCTGTGGTGCATCGGAGTCTATTACTCAGACCCCAGGGAAGAGCCAAAGTACATACTCTTCTAAACCGTACTCCTGTGGACAAGAATCGGCATTGCGAATTTTGTATTGAATAGGGATGCAATTTCTGTGTTTCATCGTCAATGTGATGGTCGAAGGGTTACAGTAAACCTGCTGTGGTGCATCGGAGTCTAACACTGGGACCCCAGGGAAGAGCCAAGGTACATACTCATCTAAACCGTACTCCTGTGGACAAAAATCGCCATTGTCCATTTTGTATTGAATCGGGTGCAATTTCTGTGTTTCACCGTCAATGTGATGGTCGAAGGGGTACAGTAAGCCTGCTGTGGTGCATTGAAGTCTAACACCGGGCCCCCAGGGAAGAGCCAAAGTACATACTCTTCTAAACCGTACTCCTGTGGACAGGAATCGGCATTGCGAATTTTGTATTGAATCGGGATGCAATTTCTGTGTTTCATCGTCAATGTGATAGCCGAAGGGTTACAGTAAACCTGCTGTGGTGCATCGGAGTCTAACACTGGGCCCCCAAGGAAGAGCCAAAGTACATACTCTTCTAAACCGTACTCCTGTGGACAGAAATCGGCATTGTGAATTTTGTATTGAATCGGGATGCAATTTCTGTGTTTCATCATCAATGTGATGGTCGATGGGTTACATTAACCTGCTGTGGTGCATCGGAGTCTAACACTCAGCCCCCAGGGAAGAGCCAAAGTACATACTCTTCCAAACAGTATTCCTAAGGACAGAAATCGGAATTGCGAATTTTGTATTGAATCGGGATGCAATTTCTGTGATTCATCGTCATTGTGATTGTTTAAAGGTTACAGTAAACCTGCTGTGGTGCGTCGGAGTCTAACACTGGGCCCCCAGGGAAGAGCCGAAGTACATACTCTGCTAAACCGTACTCCTGTGGACAAAAATCGGCATTGTGCATTTTGTATCGAATCGGGATGCAATTTCTGTGTTTCATCGTCAATGTGATGGCCGAAGGGTTACAGTAAACCTGCTGTGGTGCATCAGAGTCTAACACTCGGCTCCCAGGGAAGAGCCAAAGTACATACTCTTCTAAACCGTACTCCTGTGGACAGAAATCGGCATTGTAATTTTGTATTGAATCGGGATGCAATTTCTGTGTTTCATCGTCAATAATATGGTCGAATGGGTACAGTAAACCTGCTGTGGTGCATTGGAGTCTAACACCGGGCCCCCAGGGAAGAGCCAAAGTACAAACTCTTCTAAACCGTACTCCTGTGGACAGAAATCGGCATTGCGAATTTTGTATTGAATCGGGATGCAATTTCTGTGTTTCATCGTCAATGTGATGGTCGAAGGGTTACAGTAAACCTGCTGTGGTGCATCGCAGTCTAACACTGGGCCACCAGGGATGAGCCAAAATACATACTCTTCTAAACCGTACTCATTAGGACAGAAATCGGAATTGCGAATTTTGTATTGAATCGGGATGCAATTTCTGTGTTTCATCGTCAATGTGATAGCCGAAGGGTTACACTAAACCTGCTGTGGTGCATCGGAGTCTAACACTGGGCCCCCAGGGAAGAGCCAAAGGACATACTCTTCTAAACCGTACTCCTGTGGACAGAAATCGGCATTGTGAATTTTGTATTGAATCGGGATGCAATTTCTGTGTTTCATCGTCAATGTGATGGTCGAAGGGGAACAGTAAGTCTGTGTGGTGCATCGGAGTCTAACACCGGGCCCCCAGGGAAGAGCCAAAGTACATACTCTTCTAAACCGTACTCCTGTGGACAGAAATCGCCATTGCGAATTTTGTATTGAATCGGGATGCAATTTCTGTGTTTCATCGTCATTGTGATGGTCGAAGGGTTACAGTAAACCTGCTGTGGTGCATCGGAGTCTAACACTGGGGCCCCAGGGATGAGCCAAAATACATACTTTTCTAAACCGTACTCATTAGGACAGAATTCGGAATTGCGAATTTTGTATTGAATCGGGATGCAATTTCTGTGTTTCATCGTCAATGTGATGGTCGAAGGGGTACAGTAAACCTGCTGTGGTGCATCGGAGTCTAACACTCAGCCCCCAGGGAAGAGCCAAAGTACATACTCTTCTGAACCGTTCTCCTGTGGACAGAAATCGGCATTGTGAATTTTGTATTGAATCGGGATGCAATTTCTTTCTTTCATCGTCAATGTGATGGTCGAAGGGTAACAGTAAACCTGCTGTGGTGCATCGTAGTCTAACATTGGGCCCCCAGGGAATAGCCAAATTACATACTCTTTTAAACAGTACTCGTGTGGACAGAAAACGGAATTGCGAATTTTGTATTGAATCGGGATGCAATTTCTGTGTTACATCGTCAATATGATGGTCGAAGGGATACAGTAAACCTGCTGTGGTGCATCGGAGTCTATTACTCAGACCCCAGGGAAGAGCCAAAGTACATACTCTTCTAAACCGTACTCCTGTGGACAAGAATCGGCATTGCGAATTTTGTATTGAATAGGGATGCAATTTCTGTGTTTCATCGTCAATGTGATGGTCGAAGGGTTACAGTAAACCTGCTGTGGTGCATCGGAGTCTAACACTGGGACCCCAGGGAAGAGCCAAGGTACATACTCATCTAAACCGTACTCCTGTGGACAGAAATCGGCATTGCGAATTTTGTATTGAATCGGGATGCAATTTCTGTGTTTCATCGTCATTGTGATGGTCGAAGGGCTACAGTAAACCTGCTGTGGTGCATCGGAGTCTAACACTGGGCCCCCAGGGATGAGCCAAAATAGATACTCTTCAAAACCGTACGCATTAGGACAGAATTCGGAATTGCGAGTTTTATATTGAATCGGGATGCAATTTCTGTGTTACATCGTCAATATGATGGTCGAAGGGTTACAGTAAACCTGCTGTGGTGCATCGGAGTCTAACACTCAGCCCCCAGGGAAGAGCCAAAGTACATACTCTTCCAAACAGTATTCCTAAGGACAGAAATCGGAATTGCGAATTTTGTATTGTATCAGGATGCAATTTCTGTGTTTCATCGTCAATGTGATGGTCGAAGGGTTACAGTAAACCTGCTGTGGTGCATCGGAGTCTAACACTCGGCTCCCAGGGAAGAGCCAAAGTACATACTCTTCTAAACCGTACTCCTGTGGACAGAAATCGGCATTGTAATTTTGTATTGAATCGGGATGCAATTTCTGTGTTTCATCGTCAATAATATGGTCGAAGGGGTACAGTAAACCTGCTGTGGTGCATTGGAGTCTAACACCGGGCCCCCAGGGAAGAGCCAAAGTACATACTCTTTTAAACCGTACTCCTGTGGACAGAAATCGGCATTGCGAATTTTGTATTGAATCGGGATGCAATTTCTGTGTTTCATCGTCAATGTGATGGTCGAAGGGTTACAGTAAACCTGCTGTGGTGCATCGCAGTCTAACACTGGGCCACCAGGGATGAGCCAAAATACATACTCTTCTAAACCGTACTCATTAGGACAGAAATCGGAATTGCGAATTTTGTATTGAATCGGGATGCAATTTCTGTGTTTCATCGTCAATGTGATAGCCGAAGGGTTACACTAAACCTGCTGTGGTGCATCGGAGTCTAACACTGGGCCCCCAGGGAAGAGCCAAAGTACATACTCTTCTAAACCGTACTCCTGTGGACAGAAATCGGCATTGTGAATTTTGTATTGAATCGGGATGCAATTTCTGTGTTTCATCGTCAATGTGACGGTCGAAGGGGAACAGTAAGTCTGTGTGGTGCATCGGAGTCTAACACCGGGCCCCCAGGGATGAGCCAAAGTACATACTCTTCTAAACCGTACTCCTGTGGACAGAAATCGTCATTGCGAATTTTGAATTGAATCGGGATGCAATATCTGTGTTTCATCGTCATTGTGATGGTAGAAGGGTTACAGTAAACCTGCTGTGGTGCATCGTAGTTTAACACAGGGGCCCCAGGGATGAGCCAAAATATATACTTCTCTAAACCGTACTCATTAGGACAGAATTCGGAATTGCGAATTTTGTATTGAATCGGGATGCAATTTCTGTGTTTCATCGTCAATGTGATGGCCGAAGGGGTACAGTAAACCTGCTGTGGTGCATCGGAGTCTAACACTCAGCCCCCAGGGAAGAGCCAAAGTACATAATCTTCTGAACCGTACTCCTGTGGACAGAAATCGGCATTGTGAATTTTGTATTGAATCGGGATGCAATTTCTGTCTTTCATCGTCAATGTGATGGTCGAAGGGTAACAGTAAACCTGCTGTGGTGCATCGTAGTCTAACATTGGGCCCCCAGGGAATAGCCAAATTACATACTCTTTTAAACAGTACTCGTGTGGACAGAAAACGGAATTGCGATTTTTGTATTGAATCGGGATGCAATTTCTATGTTACATCGTCAATATGATGGTCCAAGGGATACAGTAAACCTGCTGTGGTGCATCGGAGTCTATTACTCAGACCCCAGGGAAGAGCCAAAGTACATACTCTTCTAAACCGTACTCCTGTGGACAGGAATCGGCATTGCGAATTTTTTATTGAATAGGGATGCAATTTCTGTGTTTCATCGTCAATGTGATGGTCGAAGGGTTACAGTAAACCTGCTGTGGTGCATCGGAGTCTAACACTGGGACCCCAGGGAAGAGCCAAAGTACATACTCATCTAAACCGTACTCCTGTGGACAAAAATCGCCATTGTCCATTTTGTATTGTATCGGGTGCAATTTCTGTGTTTCACCGTCAATGTGATGGTCGAAGGGGTACATTAAGCCTGCTGTGGTGCATTGAAGTCTAACACCGGGCCCCCAGGGAAGAGCCAAAGTACATACTCTTCTAAACCGTACTCCTGTGGACAGGAATCGGCATTGCGAATTTTGTATTGAATCGGGATGCAATTTCTGTGTTTCATCGTCAATGTGATAGCCGAAGGGTTACAGTAAACCTGCTGTGGTGCATCGGAGTCTAACACTGGGCCCCCAAGGAAGAGCCAAAGTACATACTCTTCTAAACCGTACTCCTGTGGACAGAAATCGGCATTGTGAATTTTGTATTGAATCGGGATGCAATTTCTGTGTTTCATCATCAATGTGATGGTCGAAGGGGAACAGTAAGTCTGCTGTGGTTCATCGGAGTCTAACACCGGGCCCCCAGGGAAGAGCCAAAGTACATACTCTTCTAAACCGTACTCCTGTGGACAGAAATCGGCATTGCGAATTTTGTATTGAATCGGGATGCAATTTCTGTGTTTCATCGTCATTGTGATGGTTGAAGGGCTACAGTAAACCTGCTGTGGTGCATCGGAGTCTAACACTGGGCCCCCAGGGATGAGCCAAAATACATACTCTTCTAAACCGTACTCATTAGGACAGAATTCGGAATTGCGAATTTTGTATTGAATCGGGATGCAATTTCTGTGTTACATCGTCAATATGATGGTCGAAGGGTTACAGTAAACCTGCTGTGGTGCATCGGAGTCTAACACTCAGCCCCCAGGGATGAGCCAAAGTACATACTCTTCCAAACAGTATTCCTAAGGACAGAAATCGGAATTGCGAATTTTGTATTGAATCAGGATGCAATTTCTGTGTTTCATCGTCAATGTGATGGTCGAAGGGTTACAGTAAACCTGCTGTGGTACATCGGAGTCTAACACTGGGCCCCCAGGGAAGAGCCAAAGTACATACTCTGCTAAACCGTACTCCTGTGGACAAAAATCGGCATTGTGCATTTTGTATCGAATCGGGATGCAATTTCTGTGTTTCATCGTCAATGTGATGGCCGAAGGGTTACAGTAAACCTGCTGTGGTGCATCAGAGTCTAACACTCGGCTCCCAGGGAAGAGCCAAAGTACATACTCTTCTACACCGTACTCCTGTGGACAGAAATCGGCATTGTGAATTTTGTATTGAATCGGGATGCAATTTCTGTGTTTCATCGTCAATGTGATGGTCGAAGGGTTACAGTAAACCTGCTGTGGTGCATCGCAGTCTAACACTGGGCTACCAGGGATGAGCCAAAATACATACTCTTCTAAACCGTACTCATTAGGACAGAAATCGGAATTGCGAATTTTGTATTGAATCGGGATGCAATTTCTGTGTTTCATCGTCAATGTGATGGTCGAAGGGGTACAGTAAACCTGCTGTGGTGCATCGGAGTCTAACACCGGGCCCCCAGGGAAGAGCCAAAGTACATACTCTTCTAAACCGTACTCCTGTGGACAGAAATCGGCATTGTGAATTTTGTATTGAATCGGGATGCAATTTCTGTGTTTCATCGTCAATGTGATGGTCGAAAGGGAACAGTAAGTCTGTGTGGTGCATCGGAGTCTAACACCGGGCCCCCAGGGAAGAGCCAAAGTACATACTCTTCTAAACCGTACTCCTGTGGACAGAAATCGTCATTTCGAATTTTGTATTTAATCGGGATGCAATTTCTGTGTTTCATCGTCATTGTGATGGTCGAAGGGTTACAGTAAACCTGCTGTGGTGCATCGGAGTCTAACACTGGGCCCCCAGGGATGAGCCAAAATACATACTTTTCTAAACCGTACTCATTAGGACAGAATTTGGAATTGCGAATTTTGTATTGAATCGGGATGCAATTTCTGTGTTTCATCGTCAATGTGATGGTCGAAGGGGTACAGTAAACCTGCTGTGGTGCATCGGAGTCTAACACCGGGCCCCCAGGGAAGAGCCAAAGTACATACTCTGCTGAACCGTACTCCTGTGGACAGAAATCGGCATTGCGAATTTTGTATTGAATCGGGATGCAATTTCTGTGTTTCATCGTCAATGTGATGGCCGAAGGGTTACAGTAAACCTGCTGTGGTGGATCAGAGTCTAACACTGGGCTCCCAGGGAAGAGCCAAAGTACATACTTTTCTAAACCGTACTCCTTTTGACAGAAAGCGGCATTGTGAATTTTGTATTGAATCGGGATGCAATTTCTGTGTTTCATCGTCAATGTGATGGTCGAAGGGGTACAGTAAGCCTGCTGTGGTGCATCGGAGTCTAACACTGGGCCCCAAGGGATGAGCCAAAATACATACTCTTCTAAACCGTACTCATTAGGACAGAAATCACAATTGCGAATTTTGCATTGAATCGAGATGCAATTTCTGTGATTCATCGTCAATGTGATAGCTGAAGGGATACAATAAACCTGCTTTGTTGCATCGGTGTCTAACATTGGGCCCCCAGGGAAGAGCTAAAGTACATACTCCTCTAAACCGTACTCCTGTGGACAGAAATCGGCATTGCGAATTTTGTATTGAATCGGGATGCAATTTCTGTGTTTCATCGTCAATGCGATGGTCGAAGGGTTACAGTAAACCTGCTGTGGTGCATCGGAGTCTAACACTGGGCCCCCAGGGAAGAGCCAAAGTACATACTCTTCTAAACCGTACTCCTGTGGACAAAAATCGGCATTGTGCATTTTGTATCGAATCATGATGCAATTTCTGTGTTTCATCGTCAATGTGATGGCCGAAGGGTTACAGTAAACCTGCTGTGGTGGATCAGAGTCTAACACTGGGCTCCCAGGGAAGAGCCAAAGTACATACTTTTCTAAACCGTACTCCTGTGGACAGAAAGCGGCATTGTGAATTTTGTATTGAATCGGGATGCAATTTCTGTGTTTCATCGTCAATGTGATGGTCGAAGGGGTACAGTAAGCCTGCTGTGGTGCATCGGAGTCTAACACTGGGCCCCAAGGGATGAGCCAAATTACATACTCTTCTAAACCGTACTCATTAGGACAGAAATCACAATTGCGAATTTTGCATTGAATCGAGATGCAATTTCTGTGATTCATCGTCAATGTGATAGCCGAAGGTATACAATAAACCTGCTTTGGTGCATCGGTGTCTAACATTGGGCCTCCAGGGAAGAGCTAAAGTACATACTCTTCTAAACCATACTCCTGTGGACAGAAATCGGCATTGTGAATTTTTATTGAATCGGGATGCAATTTCTGTGTTTCATCGTCAATGTGATTGTCGAAGGGGTACAGTAAACCTGGTGTTGTGCATCGGAGTCTAACACCGGGGCCCCAGGGAAGAGCCAAAATACATACTCTTCTAAACCGTACTCCTGTGGACAGAAATTGGCATTGTGAATTTTGTATTGAATCGGGATGCAATTTCTGTGTTTCATCGTCAATGTGATGGTCGAAGGGTAACAGTAAACCTGCTGTGGTGCGTCGTTGTCTAACATTGGGCCCCCAGGGAATAGCCATATTACATACTCTTTTAAACAGTACTCGTGTGGACAGAAATCGGAATTGCGAATTTTGTATTGAATCAGGATGCAATTTCTGTGTTTCATCGTCAATGTGATGGTCGAAGGGTTACAGTAAACCTGCTGTGGTGAATTGGAGTCTAACACTCAGTCCCCAGGAAAGAGCCAAAGTACATACTCTTCTAAACCGTACTCCTGTAGACAGAATCCGCATTGTGAATTTCGTATTGAATCCGGATGCAATTTCTGTGTTTCATCGTCAATGTGATAGCCGAAGGGATACAATAAACCTGCTTTGGTGCATCGGAGTCTAACACCGGGCCCCCAATCAAGAGCCATAGTACATACTCTTCTAAACTGTACTCCTGTGGACAGAAATCGGCATTGCGAATTTTGTATTGAATCGGGATGCAATTTCTGTGTTTCATCGTCATTGTGATGGTCGAAGGGTTACAGTAAACCTGCTGTGGTGCATCGGAGTCTAACACTGGGCCCCCAGGGATGAGCCAAAATACATACTCTTCTAAACCGTACTCGTTAGGACAGAAATCGGAATTTCGAATTTTGTATTGAATCAGGATGCAATTTCTGTGATTCATCGTCAATGTGATAGCCGAAGGGATACAATAAACCTGCTGTGGTGAATCGGTGTCTAACACTGGGCCCCCAGGGAAGAGCTAAAGTACATACTCATCTAAACCGTACTCCTGTGGACAGAATCGGCATTGTGAATTTTGAATTGAATCGGGATGCAATTTCTGTGTTTCATCGTCAATGTGATGGTAGAAGGGGTACAGTAAACCTGCTGTGGTGCATCGGAATCTAACACTGGGCCCCCAGGGAAGAGCCAAAGTACATACTCTTCTAAATCGTATCCTGTGGACAGATATCGGCATTGTGAATATTGTATTGAATCGGGATGCAATTTCTGTGTTTCATCGTCAATGTGATTGTCGAAGGGGTACAGTAAACCTGGTGTTGTGCATCGGAGTCTAACACCGGGCCCCCAGGGAAGAGCCAAAGTACATACACTTCTAAACCGTACTCCTGTGTACAGAAATCGGCATTGTGAATTTTATATTGAATCGGGATGCAATTTCTGAGTTTCATCGTCAATTTGATGGTCGAAGGATAACAGTAACCCTGCTGTGGTGCATCGTAGTCTAACACTGGTCCCCCAGGGAATAGCCAAAGTACATACTCCTCTAAACCGTACTCCTGTGGACAAAAATCGGCATTGTGCATTTTGTATCGAATCGGGATGCAATTTCTGTGTTTCATCGTCAATGTGATGGCCGAAGGGTTACAGTAAACCTGCTGTGGTGCATCAGAGTCTAACACTGGGCTCCCAGGGAAGAGCCAAAGTACATACTCTTCTAAACCGTACTCCTGTGGACAGAAAGCGGCATTGTGAATTTTGTACTGAATCGGGATGCAATTTCTGTGTTTCATCGTCAATGTGATGGTCGAAGGGGTACAGTAAGCCTGCTGTGGTGCATCGGAGTCTAACACTGGGCCCCAAGGGATGAGCCAAAATACATACTCTTCTAAACCGTACTCATTAGGACAGAAATCAGAATTGCGAATTTTGCATTGAATCGAGATGCAATTTCTGTGATTCATCGTCAATGTGATAGCTGAAGGGATACAATAAACCTGCTTTGGTGCATCGGTGTCTAACACTGGGCCCCCAGGGAAGAGCTATAGTACATACTCTTCTAAACCATACTCCTGTGGACAGAAATCGGCATTGTGAATTTTTATTGAATCGGGATGCAATTTCTGTGTTTCATCGTCAATGTGATTGTCGATGGGGTACAGTAAACCTGGTGTTGTGCATCGGAGTCTAACACCGGGCCCCCAGGGAAGAGCCAAAATACATACTCTTCTAAACCGTACTCCTGTGGACAGAAATCGGCATTGTGAATTTCGTATTGAATCGGGATGCAATTTCTGTGTTTCATCGTCAATGTGATGGTCGAAGGGTAACAGTAAACCTGCTGTGGTGCGTCGTAGTCTAACATTGGGCCCCCAGGGAATAGCCAAATTACTTACTCTTTTAAACAGTACTCCTGTGGACAGAAAACGGAATTGCGAATTTCGTATTGAATCAGGGTGCAATTTCTGTGTTACATCGTCAATATGATGGTCGAAGGGTTACAGTAAACCTGCTGTGGTGCATCGGAGTCTAACACTCAGCCCCCAGGGAAGAGCCAAAGTACATACTCTTCCAAACCGTATTCCTAAGGACAGAAATCGGAATTGCGAATTTTGTATTGAATCAGGATGCAATTTCTGTGTTTCATCGTCAATGTGATGGTCGAAGGGTTACAGTAAATCTGCTGTGGTGCATAGGAGTCTAACACTCAGCCCCCAGGAAAGAGCCAAAGTACATACTCTTCTAAACCGTACTCCTGTGGACAAAAATCGGCATTGTGCATTTTGTATCGAATCGGGATGCAATTTCTGTGTTTCATCGTCAATGTGATGGCCGAAGGGTTACAGTAAACCTGCTGTGGCGCATCAGAGTCTAACACTGGGCTCCCAGGGAAGAGCCAAAGTACATACTCATCTAAACCGTACTCCTGTGGACAGAAAGCGGCATTGTGAATTTTGTATTGAATCGGGATGCAATTTCTGTGTTTCATCGTCAATGTGTTGGTAGAAGGGGTACAGTAAACCTGCTGTGGTGCATCGGAATCTAACACCGGGCCCCCAGGGAAGAGCCAATGTACATACTCTTCTAAACCGTATCCTGTGGACAGATATCGGCATTGTGAATTTTGTATTTAATCGGGATGCAATTTCTGTGTTTCATCGTCAATGTGATTGTCGAAGTGGTACAGTAAACCTGGTGTTGTGCATCGGAGTCTAACACCGGGCCCCCAGGGAAGAGCCAAAGAACATACTCTTCTAAACCGTACTCCTGTGTACAGAAATCGGCATTGTGAATTTTATATTGAATCGGGATGCAATTTCTGTGTTTCATCGTCAATGTGATGGTCGAAGGGTAACAGTAAACCTGCTGTGGTGCATTGTAGTCTAACATTGGGCCCCAAGGGAATAGCCAAATTACTTACTCTTTTAAACAGTACTCCTGTGGACAGAAAACGGAATTGCGAATTTTGTATTGAATCGGGATGCAATTTCTGTGTTACATCGTCAATATGATGGTCGAAGGGATACAGTAAACCTGCTGTGGTGCATCGGAGTCTAACACTCAGCCCCCAGGGAAGAGCCAAAGTACATACTCTTCTAAACCGTACTCCTTTAGACAGAAATCGGCAATGTGAATTTTGTATTGAATCCGGAAGCAATTTCTGTGTTTCATCGTCAATGTGATGGTCGAAGGGTAACAGTAACCCTGCTGTGTTGCATCGTAGTCTAACACTGGTCCCCCAGGGAATAGCCAAAGTACATACTCCTCTAAACCGTACTCCTGTGGACAAAAATTGGCATTGTGCATTTTGTATCGAATCGGGATGCAATTTCTGTGTTTCATCGTCAATGTGATGGCCGTAGGGTTACAGTAAACCTGCTGTGGCGCATCAGAGTCTAACACAGGGCTCCCAGGGAAGAGCCAAAGTACATACTCATCTAATCCGTACTCCTGTGGACAGAAAGCGGCATTGTGAATTTTGTATTGAATCGGGATGCAATTTCTGTGTTTCATCGTCAATGTGATGGTTGAAGGGGTACAGTAAGCCTGCTGTGGTGCATCGGAGTCTAACACTGGGCCCCCAGGGATGAGCCAAAATACATACTCTTCTAAACCGTACTCATTAGAACAGAAATCGGAATTGCGAATTTTGTATTGAATCGGGATGCAATTTCTGTGATTCATCGTCAATGTGATAGCCGAAGGGATACAATAAACCTGCTGTGGTGCATCGGTGTCTAACACTGGGCCCCCAGGGAAGAGCTGAAGTACATATTCTTCTAAACCATACTCCTGTGGACAGAAATCGGCATTGTGAATTTTTATTGAATCGGGATGCAATTTCTGTGTTACATCGTCAATGTGATGGTAGAAGGGGTACAGTAAACCTGGTGTTGTGCATCGGAGTCTAACACGGGGACCCCAGGGAAGAGCCAAAATACATACTCTTCTTAACCGTACTCCTGTGGACAGAAAAAGGCATTGTGAATTTTGTATTGAATCGGGATGCAATTTCTGTGTTTCACCGTCAATGTGATGGTCGAAGGGTAACAGTAAACCTGCTGTTGTGCGTCATATTCTAACATTGGGCCCCCAGGGAATAGCCAAATTACATACTCTTTTAAACAGTACTCCTGTGGACAGAAAACAGAATTGCGAATTTCGTATTGAATCGGGGTGCAATTTCTGTGTTACAACGTCAATATGATGGTCGAAGGGTTACAGTAAACCTGCTGTGGTGCATCGGAGTCTAACACTTAGCCCCCAGGGAAGAGCCAAAGTACATACTCTTCCAAACCGTATTCCTAAGGACAGAAATCGGAATTGCGAATTTTGTATTGAATCAGGATGCAATTTCCGTGTTTCATCGTCAATGTGATGGTCGAAGGGTTACAGTAAACCTGCTATGGTGCATTGGAGTCTAACACTCAGCCCCCAGGAAAGAGCCAAAGTACATACTCTTCTAAACCGTACTCCTGTAGACAGAAATCCGCATTGTGAATTTTGTATTGAATCCGGATGCAATTTCTGTGTTTCATCGTCAATGTGATGGTCGAAGGGGTACAGTAAGCCTGCTGTGGTGCATCGGAGTCTAACACCGGGACCCCAATGAAGAGCCAAAGTACATACTCTTCTAAACTGTACTCCTGTGGTCAGAAATCGGCATTGCGAATTTTGTATTGAATCGGGATGCAATATCTGTGTTTCATCGTCATTGTGATGGTCGAAGGGTTACAGTAAACCTGCTGTGGTGCATCGGAGTCTAACACTGGGCCCCCAGGGATGAACCAAAATACATACTCTTCTAAACCGTACTCATTAGGACAGAAATCGGAATTGCGAATTTTGTATTGAATCAGGATGCAATTTCTGTGATTCATCGTCAATGTGATAGCCGAAGGGATACAATAAACCTGCTGTAGTGAATCGGTGTCTAACACTGGGCCCCCAGGGAAGAGCTAAAGTACATACTCATCTAAACCTTTTTCCTGTGGACAGAAATCGGCATTGTGAATTTTGCATTGAATCGGGATGCAATTTCTGTGTTTCATCGTCAATGTGATGGTAGAAGGGGTACAGTAAACCTGCTGTGGTGCATCGGAATCTAACACTGGGCCCCCAGGGAAGAGCCAAAGTACATACTCTTCTAAACCGTATCCTGTGGACAGATATCAGCATTGTGAATTTTGTATTGAATCGGGATGCAATTTCTGTGTTTCATCGTCCATGTGATAGCCGAAGGGATACAATAAACCTGGTTTTATGCATCGGAGTCTAACACCGGGCCCCCAATGAAGAGCCAAAGTACATACACTTCTAAACTGTACTCCTGTGGACAGAAATCGGCATTGCGAATTTTGTATTGAATCGGGATTCAATTTCTGTGTTTCATCGTCATTGTGATGGTCGAAGGGTTTCAGTAAACATGCTGTGGTGCATCGGAGTCTAACACTGGGACCCCAGGCAAGAGCTAAAGTACATACTCTTCTAAACCGTACTCCTGTGGACAGAAATCGGCATTGTGAATTTCGTATTGAATCGGGATGCAATTTCTGTGTTTCATCGTCAATGTGATGGTCGAAGGGGTACAGTAAACCTGCTGTGGTGCATCGGAGTCTAACACTCAGCCCCCAGGGAAGAGCCAAAGTACATACTCTTCTAAACCGTATCCTGTGGACAGAAATCGGCATTGTGAATTTTGTATTGAATCGGGATGCAACTTCTGTGTTTCATTGACAATGTGATGGTCGAAGGGTAACAGTAAACCTGCTGTGGTGCATCGTAGTCTAACATTGGGCCCCCAGGCAATAACCAAATTACATACTCTTTTAAACAGTACTCCTGTGGACAGTAAACGGAATTGCGAATTTTGTATTGCATCGGGTTGCAATCTCTGTGTTACATCGGCAATATGATGGTCGAAGGGTTACAGTAAACCTGCTGTCGTGCATCGGAGTCTAACACTGGGCCCCCAGGGAAGAGCCAATGTACATACTCTTCTAAACCGTACTCCCTTAGACAGAAATCTGCATTGTGAATTTTGTATTAAATCCGGATGCAATTTCTGTGTTTCATCGTCAATGTGATGGTCGAAGGGTAACAGTAACCCTGCTGTGGTGCATCGTAGTCTAACACTGGTCCCCATGGGAATAGCCAAAGTACATACTCCTCTAAACCGTACTCCTGTGGACAGAAATCGGCATTGTGAATTTTGTATTGAATCGGGATGCAACTTCTGTGTTTCATTGTCAATGTGATGGTCGAAGGGTAACAGTAAACCTGCTGTGGTGCATCGTAGTCTAACATTGGGCCCCCAGGCAATACCCAAATTACATACTCTTTTAAACAGTACTCCTGTGGACAGAAAACGGAATTGCGAATTTTGTATTGCATCGGGTTGCAATTTCTGTGTTACATCGTCAATATGATGGTCGAAGGGTTACAGTAAACCTGCTGTCGTGCATCGGAGTCTAACACTGGGCCCCCAGGGAATAGCCAAAGTACATACTCCTCTAAACCGTACTCCTGTGGACAGAAATCGGCATTGCGAATTTTGTATTGAATCGGGATGCAATTTCTGTGTTTCATCGTCAATGTGATGGTCGAAGGGTTACAGTAAACCTGCTGTGGTGCATTGGAGTCTAACACTGGGCCCCCTGGGAAGAGCCAAAGTACATTTTCTTATAATCCGTACTCCTGTGGACAAAAATCGGCATTGTGCATTTTGTATTGAATCGGGATGCAATTTCTGTGCTTCATCGTGAAGGTGATGGACGAAGGGTTACAGTAAACCTGCTGTGGTGCATCGTAGTCTAACACTGGGCCCCCAGGGAAGAGCCAAAGTACATACTCTTCAAACCGTACTCCTAAGGACAGAAATCGGAATTGCGAATTTTGTATTGAATCGGGATGCAATTACTGTGTTACATCGTCAATATGATGGTCGAAGGGATACAGTAAACCTGCTGTGGTGCATCGGAGTCTAACACTCAGCCCCCAGGGAAGAGCCAAAGTACATACTCTTCCAAACCGTATTCCTAAGGACAGAAATCGGAATTGCGAATTTTGTATTGAATCAGGATGCAATTTCTGTGTTTCATCGTCAATGTGATGGTCGAAGGGTTACAGTAAACCTGCTGCGGTGCATCGGAGTCTAACACTGGGCCCCCAGGGAAGAGCCAAAGTACATACTCTTCTAAACCGTACTCATGTGGACAAAAATCGGCATTGTGCATTTTGTATTGAATCGGGATGCAATTTCTGTGTTTCATCGTGAATGTGATGGTCGAAGGGTTACAGTAAACCTGCTGTGGTGCATCGTAGTCTAACACTGGGCCCCCAGGGAAGAGCCAAAGTACATACTCTTCAAACCGTACTCCTAAGGACAGAAATCGGAACTGCGAATTTTGTATTGAATCGGGATGCAATTTCTGTGTTTCATAGGCAGTGTGAAGGTCTAAGGGATACAGTAAACCTGCTGTGGTGCATCGAAGTCTAACACTGGTCCCCCAGATAAGAGCCGAAGTACATACTCTTCTAAACCGTACTCCTGTGGACAGAATACGGCATTGCGAATTTTGTATTGAATCGGGATGCAATTTCTGTGTTTCATCGTCAATGTGATGGTCGAAGGGTAACAGTAACCCTGCTGTGGTGCAACGTAGTCTAACACTGGTCCCCCAGGGAATAGCCAAAGTACCTACTCCTCTAAACCGTACTCCTGTGGACAGAAATCGGCATTGCGAATTTTGTATTGAATCGGGATGCAATTTCTGTGTTTCATCGACAATGTGATGGTCGAAGGGTTACAGTAAACCTGCTGTGGTGCATCGGAGTCTACCACTGGGCCCCCAGGGAAGAGCCAAAGTACATACTTTTCTAAACCATACTCCTGTGGACAGAAATCGGAATTGTGAATTTTTATTGAATCGGGATGCAATTTCTGTGCTTCATCGTCAATGTGATTGTCGAAGGGGTACAGTAAACCTGGTGTTGTGCATCGGAGTCTAACACCGGGACCCCAGGGAAGAGCCAAAATACATAGTCTTCTTAACCGTACTCCTGTGGACAGAAAAACTCATTGTGAATTTTGTATTGTATCGGGATGCAATTTCTGTGTTTCACCGTCAATGTGATGGTCGAAGGGTAACAGTAAACCTGCTGTTGTGCGTCGTATTCTAACATTGGGCCCCCAGGGAATAGCCAAATTACATACTCTTTTAAACAGTACTCCTGTGGACAGAAAACGGAAATGCGTATTTTGTATTGAATCGGGATGCAATTTCTGTGTTACATCGTCATTATGATGGTCGAAGGGATACAGTAAACCTGCTGTGTTGCATCGGAGTCTAACACT
The DNA here is from genome assembly GCF_023864275.1 of Schistocerca cancellata. Taxonomy (NCBI): domain Eukaryota; kingdom Metazoa; phylum Arthropoda; class Insecta; order Orthoptera; family Acrididae; genus Schistocerca; species Schistocerca cancellata. The sequence continues at coordinate 57,444,169 of NC_064629.1, read as the reverse complement.
CAGCCCCCAGGGAATAGCCAAAGTACATACTCTTTTGAACCGTACTCCAATGGACAGAAATCGTCAATGCGAATTTTGTATTATATCGGGATGCAATTCCTGTGTTGCATCGTCAACGTGATGGTCGAAGGGTTACAGTAAAACTGCTTTGGTGCATCGGAGTCTAACACTCAGCCCCCAGGGAACAGCCAAATTACATACACTTCTAAACCGCACTCCTGTGGACAGAAATCGGCATTGCGAATTTTGTATTAAATCAGGATGCAATTTCTGTTTTTTCATTGTCAATGTGATGGTCGAAGGGTAACAGTAAAAATGCAGTGGTGCATCGGAGTCTAACACTTAGCCCCCAGGGAAGAGCCAAAGTACATACTCTTCTAAACCGTACACCTAAGGACAGAAATCGAAATTGCAAATTTTGTATTGAATCGGGATGCAATTTCTGTGTTTCATCGTCAATGTGATGGTCGAAGGGTAACAGTAAACCTGCTGTGGTGCATCGTAGTCTAACTCTGGGCCCCCAGGGAAGAGCCAAAGTACATACTCCTCTAAACCGTACTCCTAAGGCCAGAAATCGGAATTGCGTGTTTTGTATTGAATCGGGATGCAATTTCTGTGATTCATCGTCAATGTGATGGTCGATGGGTTACAGTAAACCTGCTGTGGTGCATCGTAGTCTAACTCTGGGCCCCCAGGGAAGAGCCAAAGTACATATTCTTCTAAACCGTACTCCTGTGGACAGATATCGGCATAGTGAACTTTGTATTGATTCCGGATGCAATTTCTGTGTTTCATCATCAATGTGATGGTCGAAGGGTAACGGTAAACCTTCTGTGGTGCATCGTAGTCTAACACTCTGCCCCCAGGAAAGAGCCAAAGTACATACTCTTCTAAACCGTACTCCTGTGGACAGAAATCGGCATTGCGAATTTTGTATTGAATCGGGATGCAATTTCTGTGTTTCATCGTAAATGTGATGGTCGAAGGGTAGCAGTAAACCTGCTGTGGTGCATCGGAGTCTATCACGGGGCCCCCAGGGAAGAGCCAAAGTACAAACTCTTCTAAACCGTACTCATTAGGACAGAAACCTGAATTGCGAATTTTGTATTGAATCGGGATGCAATTTCTGTGTTTCATCGTCAATGTGATAGTCGAAGGGATACAGTAAACCTGCTGTGGTGCATCGTAGTCTAACACTGGGCCCCCAGGGAAGAGCCAAAGTACATACTCTTCTAAACCGTACTCCTAAGGACAGAAATCGGAATTGCGAATTTTGTATCGAATCGGGATGCAATTTCTGTGTTTCATCGTCAATATGATGGTCGAAGAGATACAGTAGACCTGCTGTGGTGCATCGGAGTCTAACACTCAGCCCCCAGACTAGAGCAAAGTACATACTCTTCTAAACCGTATTCCTAAGGACAGAAATCGGAATTGCGAATTTTGTATTGAATCGGGATGCAATTTCTGTGTTTCATCGTCAATGTGATGGTTGAAGAGATGCAGTAAACCTGCTGGTGTGCAACGGAATCTAACACTGGGCCCCCAGGGAATAGCCAAACTACATACTCTTCTAAACCGTACACCTGTGGACAGATATCGAAATTGCGAATTTTATTTTGAATCTGGATGTAATTTCTGTGTTTCATCGTCAATGTGTTGGTCGAAGGGTAACAGTAAACCTGCTGTGGTGCATCGTAGTCTAACACTGGGCCCCCAGGGAAGAGCCATAATACATACTCTTCTAAACCGTACACCTAAGGACAGAAATCGGAATTGTGAATTTTGTATTGAATCGGGATGCAATTCCTATGTTTCATCGTCAATGTGATGGTCGAAGGGATACAGTAAACCTGCTATGGTGCATCGTATTCTAACACTGGGCCCCCAGGGAAGAGCGAAGGGTACATACTCTTCTAAACCGTACTCCTGTGGACAGAAATCGGCAAAGCGAATTTTGTATTGAATCGGGATGCAATTTCTGTGTTTCATCGTCAATGTGATGGTCGAAGGGTAACAGTAAACCTGCTGTGGTGCATCGTAGTCTAACATTGAGCCCCCAGGGAATAGCCAAAGTACATACTCTTTTAAACCGTACTCCTGTGGACAGAAATCGTCAATGCGAATTTTGTATTATGTCGGGATGCAATTTCCGTTTTTTCATTGTCAATGTGATGGTCGAAGGGTAACAGTAAAAATGCAGTGGTGCATCGGAGTGTAACACTCAGCCCCCAGGGAAGAGCCAAAGTACATACTCTTCTAAACCGTACACCTAAGGACAGAAATCGAAATTGAGAATTTTGTAATCAATCGAGATGCAATTTCTGTGTTTCATCGTCAATGTGATGGTCTAAGGGTAACAGTAAACCTGCTGTGGTTCATCGTAGTCTAACTCTGGGCCCCCAGGGAAGAGCCAAAGTACATACTCCTCTAAACCGTACTCCTAAGGACAGAAATCGGAATTGCGTATTTTGTATTGAATCGGGATGCAATTTCTGTGTTTCATCGTCAATGTGATGGTCGATGGGTTACAGTAAACCTGCTGTGGTGCATCGTAGTCTAACACTGGGCCCCCAGGGAAGAGCCAAAGTACATATTCTTCTAAACCGTACTCCTTTGGACAAATATCGGCATAGTGAATTTTGTAATGAATCCCGATGCAATTTCTGTGTTTCATCATAAATGTGATGGTCGAAGGGTAACGGTAAACCTTCTGTGGTGCATCGTAGTCTAACACTCTGCCCCTAGGAAAGAGCCAAAGTACATACTCTTCTAAACCGTACACCTGTGGACAGAAATCGGCATTGCGAATTTTGTATTGAATCGGGATGCAATTTCTGTGTTTCATCGTCAATGTGATGGTTGAAGGGTAGCAGTAAACTTGCTGGGGTGCATCGGAGTCTAACACGGGGCCCCCAGGGAAGAGCCAAAGGTACATACTCTTCTAAACCGTACTCATTAGGACAGAAATCGGAAATGCGAATTTTGTATTGAGTCGGTATGCAATTTCTGTGTTTCATCGTCAATGTGATGGTCGAAGGGATACAGCAAACCTGCTGTGGTGCATCGGAGTCTAACACTGGGCCCCCAGGGAAGAGCCAAAGTAGATACTCTTCTAAACCGTACTCCTGTGAACATAAATCGGCATTGCGAATAATGTATTGAATCGGGATGCAATTTCTGTGTTTCATCGTCAATGTGATGGTCGAAGGGTTACAGTAAACCTGCTGTGGTGCATCTGAGTCTAACACTGGGCCCCCAGGAATGAGCTAAAGTACATACTCCACTAAAATGTACTCCTGTGGACAGAAATCGACATTGTGAATTTTGTATTGAATCGGGATGCAATTTCTGTGTTTCATCGTCAATGTCATGGTCCAAGGGTTACAGTAAACCTGCTGTGGTGCATCGGAGTCTAACACGGGCCCCCAGGGAAGAGCAAAACTACATATTCTTGTAAACCGTACTCCTGTGGACAGAAATCGGCATTGCGAATTTTGTATTGAATCAGGATGCAATTTCTGTGTTTCATCGTCAATGTGATGGTCGAAGGGTTACAGTAAACCTTCTGTGGTGCATCGTAGTCTAACACTGGGCCCCCAGGGAAGAGCCAAAGTACATGCTCTTCTAAACCGTACACCTAAGGACAGAAAACAACATTGCGAGTTTTGTATTGAATCGGGATGCAATTTCTGTGTTTCATCTTCAATGTGATGGTCCAAGGTTACAGTAAACCTGCTGTGGTGCATCGGAGTCTAACACTGGGCCCCCAGGGAAGAGCCAAAGTACATATTCTTGTAAACCGTACTCCCGTCGACAGAAATCGGCATTGCGAATTTTGTATTGAATCAGGATGCAATTTCTGTGTTTCATCGTCAATGTGATGGTCGAAGGGATACAGTAAACCTGCTGTGGTGCATCGGAGTCTAACAATGGGCCCCCAGTGGAGAGCCGAAGTACATACTCTTCTAAACCGTACTCCTGTGGAAAGAAATCGGCATTGCGAATTTTGTATTGAATCGGGATGCAATTTCTGTGTTTCATCGTCAATGTGATGGTCGAAGGGTTACAGTAAACCAGCTGTGGTGCATCGTAGTCTAACACTGGGACCCCAGGGAAGAGCCAAGGTACATACTCTTCTAAACCATACTCCTAATAGCAAAATCGGAATTGCGAATTTTGTATTGAATCGGGATGCAATTTCTGTGTTTCATCGTCAATGTGATGGTCGAAGGGTAACAGTAAACTTGCTGCGGTGCATCGTAGTCTAACACTGGGCCCCCAGGGAAGAGTCAAAGTACATACTCTTCTAAACCGTTCTCCTAAGGACAGAACTCAGAATTGCGTATTTTGTATTGAATCGGGATGCAATATCTGTGTCTCATCGTCAATGTGATGGTCGAAGGGATACAGTAAACCTGCTGTGGTGCATCGTAGTCTAACATTTTGCCCCCAGGGAAGAGCCAAAGTACATACTCTTCTAAACCGTACTCCTGTAGACAGAAATCGGTATTGTGAATTTTGTATTGAATCGGGATGCAATTTCTGTGTTTCATCGTCAATGTGATGGTCGAAGGGATACAGTAAACCTGCTGTGGTGCATCGGAGTCTAACACTGGGCACCCAGGGATAGCCAAAGTACATACTCTTCTAAACCGTACTCATTAGGACAGAGATCGGCATTGCGAGTTTTGTATTGAATCGGGATGCAATTTCTGTGTTTCATCGTCAATGTGATAGATGAAGGGATACAATAAACCTGCTGTGGTGCATTGGAGTCTAACACCGGGCCCCCAGGGAAGAGCCAAAGTACATACTCTTCTAAACCGTACTCCTACGGACAGAAATCGGCATTGCGAATTTTGTATTGAATCAGGATGCAATTTCTGTGTTTCATCGTCAATGTGATGGTCGAAGGGTTACAGTAAACCTTCTCTCGTGCATCGGAGTCTAACACTGGGCCCCCAGGGAAGAGCCAAAGTACATACTTTTCTAAACCATACTCCTAAGGAGAGAAATCGGAATTGCGAATTTTGTATTGAATCGGGATGCAATTTCTGTGTTTCATCATTGATATGATGGTCGAAGGGTTACAGCAAACCTGCTGTGGTGCATCGGAGTCTAACACTCAGCCCCCAGGGAACAGCCAAATTACATACACTTCTAAACCGCACTCCTGTGGACAGAAATCGGCATTGCGAATTTTGTATTGAATCGGTATGCAATTTCTGTGTTTCATCATCAATGTGATGGTCGAAGGGTTACAGTAAACCTGCTGTGGTGCATCGGAGTCTAACACTGGGCCCCCAGGAAAGAGCTAAAGTACATAATCCACTAAACCGTACTCCTGTGGACAGAAATCGACATTGTGAATTTTGTATTGAATCGGGATGCAATTTCTGTGTTTCATCATCAATGTGATAGTCGAAGGGATACAGTAAACCGGCTGTGGTGCATCGTAGTCTAACACTGGGCCCTAAGGAAGAGCCAAAGTACATACTCTTCTGAACCGTACTCCTGTGGACAGAAATCGCCATTGCGAATTTTGTATTGAATCGGGATGCAATTTCTGTGTTTCATCGTCAATGTGATGGTCGAACGGTTAGAGTAAAGCTGCTGTGGTGCATCGTAGTCTAACACTGGGCCCCCAGGGAAGAGCCAAATTACATACTTTTCTAAACCGTACACCTAAGGACAGAAATCGAAATTGCGAATTTTGTTTTGAATCGGGATGCAATATCTGTGTTTCATCGTCATTGTGATGGTCGAAGGGTTACAATAAACCTGCTGTGGTGCATCGTAGTCTAACACTGGGCCCCCAGGGAAGAGCCAAAATACATACTCTTCTAAACCGTACTCCTAAGGACAGAAATCGGAATTGCGAATTTTGTATCGAATCGGGATGCAATTTCTGTGTTTCATCGTGAATATGATGGTCGAAGAGTTAGAGTAGACCTGCTGTGGTGCATCGGAGTCTAACACTCAGCCCCCAGGCTAGAGCAAAGTACATACTCTTCTAAACCGTATTCCTAAGGACAGAAATCGGAATTGCGAATTTTGTATTAAATCGGGATGCAATTTCTGTGTTTCATCGTCAATGTGATGGTTGAAGGGATACAGTAAACCTGCTGGGGTGCATCGGAATCTAACACTGGGCCCCCAGGGAAGAGGCAAAGTACATACTCTTCTAAACCGTACTCCTGTGGACAGATATCGAAATTGCGAATTTTGTTTCTAATCTGGATGCAATTTCTGTGTTTCATCGTCTATGTGATGGTCGAAGGGATACAGTAAACCTGCTGTGGTGCATCGGAGTCTAACACTGGGCCCCCAGGGAAAAGCCAAAGTACATATTCTTGTAAACCGTACTCCTGTGGACAGAAATTGGCATTGCGAATTTTGTATTGAATCGGGATGCAATTTCTGTGTTTCATCGTCAATGTGATGGTCGAAGGGTTACAGTAAACCTTCTGTGGTGCATCGTAGTCTAACACTGGGCCCCCAGGGATGAGCCAAATTACATACTCTTCTAAACCGTACACCTAAGGACAGAAATTGGCATTGCGAGTTTTGTATTGAATCGGGATGCAATTTCTGTGTTTCATCGTCAATGTGATGGTCGAAGGGATACAGTAAACCTGCTGTGGTGCATCGGAGTCTAACACTGGGCCCCCAGCGGAGAGCCGAAGTACATACTCTTCTAAACAGTACTCCTGTGGACAGAAATCGGAATTGCGAATTTTGTATTGAATCGGGATGCAATTTCTGTGTTCCATCGTCAATGTGATGGTCGAAGGGTTACAGTAAACCTGCTGTGGTGCATCGTAGTCTAACACTGGGCCCCCAGGGAAGAGCCAAAGTACATACTCTTATAAACCGTACACCTAAGGAAAGAAATCCGAACTGTGAATTTTGTAATGATTCGGGATGCAATTTCTATGTTTCATCGTCAATATGATGGTCGAAGGGTTACAGTAAACCTGCTGTGGTGCATCGGAGTTTTAAACTGGGCCCCCAGGGATGAGCCAAAGTACATACACCACAAACCGTTTTCCTGTGGACAGAAATCTGCATTGTGAATTTTGTATTGAATCGGGATACAATTTCTGTGTTTCATCGTCAATGTGATGGTCGAAGGGTTACAGTAAACCTGCTTTGGTGCATCGGAGTCTAACACTGGGCCCCCAGGGAAGAGCCAAAGTACATACTTTTCTAAACCGTACTCCTAAGGAGAGAAATCGGAATTGCGAATTTTGTATTGAATTGGGATGCAATTTCTGTGTTTCATCGTTAATATGATGGTCGAAGGGTTACAGTAAACATGCTGTGGTGCATCGGAGTCTAACACTGGGCCCCCAGGGAAGAGCCAAAGTACATACTCTTCTAAACCGTACTCCTGTGTACAGAAATCGGAATTGTGAATTTTGTATTGAATCGGGATGCAATTTCTGTGTTTCTTCGTCAATGTGATGGTCGAAGGGTTACAGTAAACCTTCTGTGGTGCATTTTAGCCTAACACTGGGCCCCCAGGGAAGAGCCAAAGTACATACTCTTCTAAACGGTACACCTAAGGACAGAAATCGGAATTGCGAATTTATATTGAATTGGGATGCAATTTCTGTGTTTCATCGTCAATGTGATGGTCGAAGGGTTACAGTAAACCTGCTGTGGTATATCGGAGTCTAACACTGGGCCCCCAGGAATGAGCTAAAATACATATTCCACTAAACCGTACTCCTGTGGACAGAAATCGACATTGTGAATTTTGTATTGAATCGGGATGCAATTTCTGTGTTTCATCGTCAATGTGATAGTCGACGGGATACAGTAAACCTGCTGTGGTGCATCGTAGTCTAACACTGGGCCCCAAGGAAGAGCCAAAGTACATACTCTTCTAAACCGTACTCCTGTGGACAGAAATCGGCATTGCGAATTTTGTATTGAATCGGGATGCAATTTCTGTGTTTCATCGGCAATGTGATGGTCGAACGGTTACAATAAACCTGCTGTGGTGCATCGTAGTCTAACACTGGGCCCCCAGGGAAGAGCCAAAGTACATACTTTTCTAAACCGTACACCTAAGGACAGAAATCGAAATTGCGAATTTTGTTTTGAATGGGGATGCAATTTCTGTGTTTCATCGTCAATGTGATGGTCGAAGGGATCCAGTAAACCTGCTGTGGTGCAACTTAGTCTTGCACTGGGCCCCCAGGGAAGAGCCAAAATACATAATCTTCGAAACTGTACTAATATGGACAGATATCGTCATAGTGAATTCTGTATTGAATCCGGATGCAATTTCTGTGTTTCATCATCAATGTGATGGTCGAACGGTAACGGTAAACCTGCTGTGGTGCATCGTAGTCTAACACTCTGCCCCCAGGGAAGAGCCAAAGTACATACTCTTCTAAACCGTACTCCTGTGGACAGAAATCGGTATTGTGAATTTTGTATTGAATCGGGATGGAATTTCTGTGTTTCATCGTCAATCTGATGGTCGAAGGGATACAGTAAACCTGCTGTGGTGCATCGGAGTCTAACACTGGGCGCCCAGGGATAGCCAAAGTACATAATCTTCTAAACCGTACTCATTAGGACAGAGGACGACATTGCGAGTTTTGTATTGAATCGGGATGCAAATTTCTGTGTTTCATCGTCAATGTGATAGTCGAAGGGACACAGTAAACCTGCTGTGGTGCATTGGAGTCTAACACTGGGCAACCAGGGAAGAGAAAAAGTACATACTTTTCTTAGCCGTACTCTTGTGGACAGAAGTCGGCATTGTGAATTTTGTATCAAATCGGGATGCAATTTCTGTGTTTCATCGTCAATCTGATGGTCGAAGGGTAACAGTAAACCTGCTGTGGTGTATCGTAGTCTAATACTGGCCCCCAGGGAATAGCCAAAGTACATACTCTTCTAAACCGTACTCCTGTGGACAGAAATCGGAATTGCGAATTTTGTATTGAATCAGGATGCAATTTCTGTGATCCATCGTCAATGTGATGGTCGAAGGGTTACAGTAAACCTGCTGTGGTGCATCGTAGTCTAACACTGGGCCTCCAGGGAAGAGCCAAAGTACATACTCTTCTAAACCGTACACCTAAGGTCAGAAATCGGAATTGTGAATTTTGTATGGAATCGGGATGCAATTCCTGTGTTTCATCGTCAATGTGATGGTCAAAGGGATACAGTAAACCTGCTGTGGTGCATCGGAGTCTAAAACTGGGCCCCCAGGGATGAGCGAAAGTACATACAGCACAAACCGTTTTCCTGTGTACAGAAATCGGCATTGTGAATATTGTATTGAATCGGGATGCAATTTCTGTGTTTTATCGTCAATGTGATGGTCGAAGGGTAACAGTAAACCTGCTGTGGTGCATCGTAGTCTAACATTGAGCCCCCAGGGAATAGCCAAAGTACATACTCTTTTAAACAGTACTCCTGTGGACAGAAATCGGAATTGCGAATTTTGTATTGAATCGGGATGCAATTTCTGTGTTCCATCGTTAATATGATGGTCGAAGCGTTACAGTAAACCTGCTGTGGTGCATCGGAGTCTAACACTGGGCCCCCAGGGAAGAGCCAAATTACATACTTTTCTAAACCATACTCCTAAGGAGAGAAATCGGAATTGCGAATTTCGTTTTGAATGGGGATGCAATTACTGTGTTCCATCGTTAATATGATGGTCGAAGCGTTACAGTAAACCTGCTGTGGTGCATCGGAGTCTAACATTCAGCCCCCAGAGAACAGCCAAATTACATACACTTCTAAACCGCACTCCTGTGGACAGAAATAGGCATTGCGAATTTTGTATTAAATCGGGATGCAATTTCTGTGTTTCATGGTCAATGTGATGGTCGAAGGGTAACAGTAAAAATGCAGTGGTGCATCGGAGTCTAGCACTCAGCCCCCAGGGAAGAGCCAAAGTACATACTCTTCTAAACCATACTCCTAAGGACACAAATCGAAATTGCGAATTGTGTATTGAATCGGGATGCAATTTCTGTGTTTCATCGTCAATGTGATGGTCGAAGGGTAACAGTAAACCTGCTGTGGTGCATCGTAGTCTAACTCTGGGCCCCCAGGGAGGAGCCAAACTACATACTCCTCTAAACCGTACTCCTAAGGACAGAAATCGGAATTGCGTACTTTGTATTGAATCGGGATGCAATTTCTGTGTTTCATCGTCAATGTGATGGTCGATGGGTTACAGTAAACCTGCTGTGGTGCATCGTAGTCTAACACTGGGCCCCCAGGGAAGAGCCAAAGTACATATTCTTCTAAACCGTACTGCTATGGACAGATATCGGCATAGTGAATTTTGTATTGAATCCGGATGCAATTTCTGTGTTTCATCATCAATGTGATGGCCGAAGGGTAACGGTAAACCTGTTGTGGTGCATCGTAGTCTAACACTCTGCCCCCAGGAAAGAGCCAAAGTACATACTCTTCTAAACCGTACTCCTGTGGACAGAAATCGGCATTGCAAATTTTGTATTGAATCGGGATGCAATTTATGTGTTTCATCGTCAATGTGATGGTCGAAGGGTAACAGTAAACCTGCTGTGGTGCATCGGAGTCTAACACGGGGCCCCCAGGGAAGAGCCAAAGTACATACTCTTCTAAACCGTACTCCTAAGGACAGAAATCGGAATTGCGAATTTTGTATCGAATCGGGATGCAATTTCTGTGTTTCATCGTGAATATGATGGTCGAAGAGTTAGAGTAGACCTGCTGTGGTGCATCGGAGTCTAACACTCAGCCCCCAGGCTAGAGCAAAGTACATAATCTTCTAAACCGTATTCCTAAGGACAGAAATCGGAATTGCGAATTTTGTATTAAATCGGGATGCAATTTCTGTGTTTCATCGTCAATGTGATGGTTGAAGGGATACAGTAAACATGCTGGGGTGCATCGGAATCTAACACTGGGCCCCCAGGGAAGAGACAAAGTACATACTCTTCTAAACCGTACTCCTGTGGACAGATATCGAAATTGCGAATTTTGTTTTTAATCTGGATGCAATTTCTGTGTTTCATCGTCTATGTGATGGTCGAAGGGATACAGTAAACCTGCTGTGGTGCATCGGAGTCTAACACTGGGCCCCCAGGGAAAAGCCAAAGTACATATTCATGTAAACCGTACTCCTGTGGACAGAAATTGGCATTGCGAATTTTGTATTGAATCGGGATGCAATTTCTGTGTTTCATCGTCAATGTGATGGTCGAAGGGTTACAGTAAACCTTCTGTGGTGCATCGTAGTCTAACACTGGGCCCCCAGGGATGGGCCAAATTACATACTCTTCTAAACCGTACACCTAAGGACAGAAATTGGCATTGCGAGTTTTGTATTGAATCGGGATGCAATTTCTGTGTTTCATCGTCAATGTGATGGTCGAAGGGATACAGTAAACCTGCTGTGGTGCATCGGAGTCTAACACTGGGCCCCCAGCGGAGAGCCGAAGTACATACTCTTCTAAACAGTACTCCTGTGGACAGAAATCGGAATTGCGAATTTTGTATTGAATCGGGATGCAATTTCTGTGTTCCATCGTCAATGTGATGGTCGAAGGGTTACAGTAAACCTGCTGTGGTGCATCGTAGTCTAACACTGGGCCCCCAGGGAAGAGCCAAAGTACATACTCTTATAAACCGTACACCTAAGGACAGAAATCGGAACTGTGAATTTTGTAATGATTCGGGATGCAATTTCTATGTTTCATCGTCAATGTGATGGTCGAAGGGTTACAGTAAACCTGCTGTGGTGCATCGGAGTCTTAAACTGGGCCCCCAGGGATGAGCCAAAGTACATACACCACAAACCGTTTTCCTGTGGACAGAAATCGGCATTGTGAATTTTGTATTGAATCGGGATACAATTTCTGTGTTTCATCGTCAATGTGATGGTCGAAGGGTAACAGTAAACCTGCTTTGGTGCATCGTAGTCTAACATTGAGCCCCCAGGGAATAGCCAAAGTACATACTCTTTTGAACCGTACTACTGTGGACAGAAATCGTCAATGCGAATTTTGTATTATATCGGGATGCAATTTCTGTGTTGCATCGTCAATGTGATGGTCGAAGGGTTACAGTAAACCTGCTTTGGTGCATCGGAGTCTAGCACTGGGCCCCCAGGGAAGAGCCAAAGTACATACTTTTCTAAACCGTACTCCTAAGGAGAGAAATCGGAATTGCGAATTTTGTATTGAATTGGGATGCAATTTCTGTGTTTCATCGTTAATATGATGGTCGAAGGGTTACAGTAAACATGCTGTGGTGCATCGGAGTCTAACACTGGGCCCCCAGGGAAGAGCCAAAGTACATACTCTTCTAAACCGTACTCCTGTGGACAGAAATCGGAATTGTGAATTTTGTATTGAATCGGGATGCAATTTCTGTGTTTCTTCGTCAATGTGATGGTCGAAGGGTTACAGTAAACCTTCTGTGGTGCATTTTAGCCTAACACTGGGCCCCCAGGGAAGAGCCAAAGTACATACTCTTCTAAACGGTACACCTAAGGACAGAAATCGGAATTGCGAATTTATATTGAATCGGGATGCAATTTCTGTGTTTCATCGTCAATGTGATGGTCGAAGGGTTACAGTAAACCTGCTGTGGTATATCGGAGTCTAACACTGGGCCCCCAGGAATGAGCTAAAATACATTTTCCACTAAACCGTACTCCTGTGGACTGAAATCGACATTGTGAATTTTGTATTGAATCGGGATGCAATTTATGTGTTTCACCGTCAATGTGATGGTCGAAGGGTAACAGTAAACCTGCTGTGGTGCATCGGAGTCTAACACGGGGCCCCCAGGGAAGAGCCAAAGTACATACTCTTCTAAACCGTACTCCTAAGGACAGAAATCGGAATTGCGAATTTTGTATCGAATCGGGATGCAATTTCTGTGTTTCATCGTGAATATGATGGTCGAAGAGTTAGAGTAGACCTGCTGTGGTGCATCGGAGTCTAACACTCAGCCCCCAGGCTAGAGCAAAGTACATAATCTTCTAAACCGTATTCCTAAGGACAGAAATCGGAATTGCGAATTTTGTATTAAATCGGGATGCAATTTCTGTGTTTCATCGTCAATGTGATGGTTGAAGGGATACAGTAAACATGCTGGGGTGCATCGGAATCTAACACTGGGCCCCCAGGGAAGAGACAAAGTACATACTCTTCTAAACCGTACTCCTGTGGACAGATATCGAAATTGCGAATTTTGTTTTTAATCTGGATGCAATTTCTGTGTTTCATCGTCTATGTGATGGTCGAAGGGATACAGTAAACCTGCTGTGGTGCATCGGAGTCTAACACTGGGCCCCCAGGGAAAAGCCAAAGTACATATTCATGTAAACCGTACTCCTGTGGACAGAAATTGGCATTGCGAATTTTGTATTGAATCGGGATGCAATTTCTGTGTTTCATCGTCAATGTGATGGTCGAAGGGTTACAGTAAACCTTCTGTGGTGCATCGTAGTCTAACACTGGGCCCCCAGGGATGGGCCAAATTACATACTCTTCTAAACCGTACACCTAAGGACAGAAATTGGCATTGCGAGTTTTGTATTGAATCGGGATGCAATTTCTGTGTTTCATCGTCAATGTGATGGTCGAAGGGATACAGTAAACCTGCTGTGGTGCATCGGAGTCTAACACTGGGCCCCCAGCGGAGAGCCGAAGTACATACTCTTCTAAACAGTACTCCTGTGGACAGAAATCGGAATTGCGAATTTTGTATTGAATCGGGATGCAATTTCTGTGTTCCATCGTCAATGTGATGGTCGAAGGGTTACAGTAAACCTGCTGTGGTGCATCGTAGTCTAACACTGGGCCCCCAGGGAAGAGCCAAAGTACATACTCTTATAAACCGTACACCTAAGGACAGAAATCGGAACTGTGAATTTTGTAATGATTCGGGATGCAATTTCTATGTTTCATCGTCAATGTGATGGTCGAAGGGTTACAGTAAATCTGCTGTGGTGCATCGGAGTCTTAAACTGGGCCCCCAGGGATGAGCCAAAGTACATACACCACAAACCGTTTTCCTGTGGACAGAAATCGGCATTGTGAATTTTGTATTGAATCGGGATACAATTTCTGTGTTTCATCGTCAATGTGATGGTCGAAGGGTAACAGTAAACCTGCTTTGGTGCATCGTAGTCTAACATTGAGCCCCCAGGGAATAGCCAAAGTACATACTCTTTTGAACCGTACTACTGTGGACAGAAATCGTCAATGCGAATTTTGTATTATATCGGGATGCAATTTCTGTGTTGCATCGTCAATGTGATGGTCGAAGGGTTACAGTAAACCTGCTTTGGTGCATCGGAGTCTAACACTGGGCCCCCAGGGAAGAGCCAAAGTACATACTTTTCTAAACCGTACTCCTAAGGAGAGAAATCGGAATTGCGAATTTTGTATTGAATTGGGATGCAATTTCTGTGTTTCATCGTTAATATGATGGTCGAAGGGTTACAGTAAACATGCTGTGGTGCATCGGAGTCTAACACTGGGCCCCCAGGGAAGAGCCAAAGTACATACTCTTCTAAACCGTACTCCTGTGGACAGAAATCGGAATTGTGAATTTTGTATTGAATCGGGATGCAATTTCTGTGTTTCTTCGTCAATGTGATGGTCGAAGGGTTACAGTAAACCTTCTGTGGTGCATTTTAGCCTAACACTGGGCCCCCAGGGAAGAGCCAAAGTACATACTCTTCTAAACGGTACACCTAAGGACAGAAATCGGAATTGCGAATTTATATTGAATCGGGATGCAATTTCTGTGTTTCATCGTCAATGTGATGGTCGAAGGGTTACAGTAAACCTGCTGTGGTATATCGGAGTCTAACACTGGGCCCCCAGGAATGAGCTAAAATACATATTCCACTAAACCGTACTCCTGTGGACAGAAATCGACATTGTGAATTTTGTATTGAATCGGGATGCAATTTCTGTGTCTCATCGTCAATGTGATAGTCGACGGGATACAGTAAACCTGCTGTGGTGCATCGTAGTCTAACACTGGGCCCCAAGGAAGAGCCAAAGTACATACTCTTCTAAACCGTACTCCTGTGGACAGAAATCGGCATTGCGAATTTTGTATTGAATCGGGATGCAATTTCTGTGTTTCATCGTCAATGTGATGGTCGAACGGTTACAATAAACCTGCTGTGGTGCATCGTAGTCTAACACTGGGCCCCCAGGGAAGAGCCAAAGTACATACTTTTCTAAACCGTACACCTAAGGACAGAAATCGAAATTGCGAATTTTGTTTTGAATGGGGATGCAATTTCTGTGTTTCATCGTCAATGTGATGGTCGAAGGGATACAGTAAACCTGCTGTGGTGCATCTTAGTCTTGCACTGGGCCCCCAGGGAAGAGCCAAAATACATAATCTTCGAAACTGTACTAATATGGACAGATATCGTCATAGTGAATTCTGTATTGAATCGGGATGCAATTTCTGTGTTTCATCATCAATGTGATGGTCGAACGGTAACGGTAAACCTGCTGTGGTGCATCGTAGTCTAACACTCTGCCCCCAGGGAAGAGCCAAAGTACATACTCTTCTAAATCGTACTCCTGTGGACAGAAATCGGTATTGTGAATTTTGTATTGAATCGGGATGGAATTTCTGTGTTTCATCGTCAATCTGATGGTCGAAGGGATACAGTAAACCTGCTGTGGTGCATCGGAGTCTAACACTGGGCGCCCAGGGATAGCCAAAGTACATACTCTTCTAAACCGTACTCATTAGGACAGAGGACGACATTGCGAGTTTTGTATTGAATCGGGATGCAAATTTCTGTGTTTCATCGTCAATGTGATAGTCGAAGGGACACAGTAAACCTGCTGTGGTGCATTGGAGTCTAACACTGGGCAACCAGGGAAGAGAAAAAGTACATACTTTTCTTAGCCGTACTCTTGTGGACAAAAATCGGCATTGTGAATTTTGTATCAAATCGGGATGCAATTTCTGTGTTTCATCGTCAATCTGATGGTCGAAGGGTAACAGTAAACCTGCTGTGGTGCATCGTAGTCTAATACTGGCCCCCAGGGAATAGCCAAAGTACATACTCTTCTAAACCGTACTCCTGTGGACAGAAATCGGAATTGCGAATTTTGTATTGAATCAGGATGCAATTTCTGTGATCCATCGTCAATGTGATGGTCGAAGGGTTACAGTAAACCTGCTGTGGTGCATCGTAGTCTAACACTGGGCCTCCAGGGAAGAGCCAAAGTACATACTCTTCTAAACCGTACACCTAAGGTCAGAAATCGGAATTGTGAATTTTGTATGGAATCGGGATGCAATTCCTGTGTTTCATCGTCAATGTGATGGTCAAAGGGATACAGTAAACCTGCTGTGGTGCATCGGAGTCTAAAACTGGGCCCCCAGGGATGAGCGAAAGTACATACAGCACAAACCGTTTTCCTGTGTACAGAAATCGGCATTGTGAATATTGTATTGAATCGGGATGCAATTTCTGTGTTTTATCGTCAATGTGATGGTCGAAGGGTAACAGTAAACCTGCTGTGGTGCATCGTAGTCTAACATTGAGCCCCCAGGGAATAGCGAAAGTACATACTCTTTTAAACAGTACTCCTGTGGACAGAAATCGGAATTGCGAATTTTGTATTGAATCGGGATGCAATTTCTGTGTTTCATCGTTAATGTGATGGTCGAAGGGATACAGTAAACCTGCTGTGGTGCATCGGAGTCTAACACTGGGCCCCCAGGGAAGAGCCAAATTACATACTTTTCTAAACCATACTCCTAAGGAGAGAAATCGGAATTGCGAATTTCGTTTTGAATCGGGATGCAATTTCTGTGTTCCATCGTTAATATGATGGTCGAAGCGTTACAGTAAACCTGCTGTGGTGCATCGGAGTCTAACATTCAGCCCCCAGGGAACAGCCAAATTACATACACTTCTAAACCGCACTCCTGTGGACAGAAATAGGCATTGCGAATTTTGTATTAAATCGGGATGCAATTTCTGTGTTTCATGGTCAATGTGATGGTCGAAGGGTAACAGTAAAAATGCAGTGGTGCATCGGAGTCTAGCACTCAGCCCCCAGGGAAGAGCCAAAGTACATACTCTTCTAAACCATACTCCTAAGGACACAAATCGAAATTGCGAATTGTGTATTGAATCGGGATGCAATTTCTGTGTTTCATCGTCAATGTGATGGTCGAAGGGTAACAGTAAACCTGCTGTGGTGCATCGTAGTCTAACTCTGGGCCCCCAGGGAGGAGCCAAACTACATACTCCTCTAAACCGTACTCCTAAGGACAGAAGTCGGAATTGCGTACTTTGTATTGAATCGGGATGCAATTTCTGTGTTTCATTGTCAATGTGATAGTCGATGGGTTACAGTAAACCTGCTGTGGTGCATCGTAGTCTAACACTGGGCCCCCAGGGAAGAGCCAAAGTACATATTCTTCTAAACCGTACTGCTATGGACAGATATCGGCATAGTGAATTTTGTATTGAATCCGGATGCAATTTCTGTGTTTCATCATCAATGTGATTGCCGAAGGGTAACGGTAAACCTGTTGTGGTGCATCGTAGTCTAACACTCTGCCCCCAGGAAAGAGCCAAAGTACATACTCTTCTAAACCGTACTCCTGTGGACAGAAATCGGCATTGCAAATTTTGTATTGAATCGGGATGCAATTTATGTGTTTCATCGTCAATGTGATGGTCGAAGGGTAACAGTAAACCTGCTGTGGTGCAATGGAGTCTAACACTGGGCCCCCAGGGAAGAGCCAAAGTACATACTCTTCTAAACCGTACTCCTGAGAACATAAATCGGCATTGCGAATTTTGTATTGAATCGGGATGCAATATCTGTGTTTCATCGTCAATGTGATGGTCGAACGGTTACAGTAAACCTGCTGTGGTGCATCGGAATCTAGCACTGGGCCCCCAAGAATGAGCCAAAGTACATACTCTTCTAAACAGTACTCCTGTGGACAGAAATCGGCATTGCGAATTTTGTATTGAATCGGTATGCAATTTCTGTGCTTCATCGTCAATGTGATGGTCGAAGGGATACAGTAAACCTGCTGTGGTGCAATGGAGTCTAACACTGGGCCCCCAGGGAAGAGCCAAAGTACATACTCTTCTAAACCGTACTCCTGTGAACATAAATCGGCATTGCGAATTTTGTATTGAATCGGGATGCAATATCTGTGTTTCATCGTCAATGTGATGGTCGAACGGTTACAGTAAACCTGCTGTGGTGCATCGGAATCTAGCACTGGGCCCCCAAGAATGAGCCAAAGTACATACTCTTCTAAACAGTACTCCTGTGGACAGAAATCGGCATTGCGAATTTTGTATTGAATCGGGATGCAATTTCTATGTTTCATCGTCAATGTGATGGTCGAAGGGTTACAGTAAACCTGTTGTGGTGAATCGTAGTCTAACATTGGGCCCGCAGGGAAGAGCCAAACTACATACTCTTCTAAACCGTGCTCCTAAGGACGGAAATCGGAATTGCGAATTTTGTATTGAATCGGGATGCAATTTCTGTGTGTTATCGTCTATGTGATGGTCGAAGGGATACAGTAAACCTGCTGTGGTGCATCGGAGTCTAACACTGAGCCCCAGGGCAGGGCCAAAGTACATATTCTTCTAAACTGTACACCTGTGGATAGAAATCGGCATTGGGAATTTTGTATTGAATCGGGATGCAATTTCTGTGTTTCATTGTCAATGTGATGGTCGAAGGGTTACAGTAAACCTGCTTTGGTACATTGTAGTCTAACAATGGGCCCCCAGGGAAGAGCCAAAGAACATACTCTTCTAAACCGTACACCTTAGGACAGAAATCGGAATTGCGAATTTTGTATTGAATCGGGATGCAATTTCCGTGTTTCATCATCAAAATGATGGTCGAAGTGTTACAGTAAACCTGCTGTGGTGCATCGGAGTCTAACACTCAAACCCAGGGACACGCCAAAGTAAATACTCTTCTAAAATGTACTCCTGTGGACAGAAATCGGCATTGCGAATTTTGTATTGAATCAGGATGCAATTTCTGTGTTTCATCGCCAATGTGATGGATGAAGGGATACAGTAAATCTGCTGTGGTGCATCGGAGTCTAACACTGGGCCCCCAGGGAAGAGCCAAAGTACATTCTCTTCTAAACCGTACTCATAAGGACAGAAATCGGAATTGCGTATTTTGTATTGAATCGGGATGCAATTTCTGTGTTTTATCGTCAATGTGTTGGTCGAAGGGTAACAGTAAACCTGCTGTGGTGCATCGGAGTCTAACACTGAGCCCCAAGGAAGAGCCAAAGTACATACTCTTCTAAACCGTACTCCTGTGGACAGAAAACGGAATTGTGAATTTAGTATTGAATCGGGATGCAATTTCTGTGTTTCATCGTTATGTGATTGTCGAAGGGTTACAGTAAACCTGCTGAGGTGCATCGGAGTCTAACACTGGGCCCCCAGGGAAGATCCAAAGTTTATACTCTTCTAAACCGTACTCCTGTGGACAGAAATAGGCACTGCGAATTTTGTATTGAATCGGGATGCAATTTCTATGTTTCATCGTCAATTGATGGTCGAAGGGTTACAGTAAACCTGCTGTGGTGCATCGTAGTCTAACACCGGGCCCCCAGGGGAGAGCCAAAGTACACACTCTTCAAAACCGTACTCCTGTGGACAGATATCGGCATTACGAATTTTGTATTGAATCGGGATGCAATATCTGTGTTTCATCGTCAGTGTGATGGTTGAAGGGTAACAGAAACCTGCTGTGGTGCATCGTAGTTTAACACTGGGCCCCCAGGGAATAGCCAAACTACATACTCTTCTAAACCGTACTCCTGATGGACAGAAATCGGCATTGCGAATTTTGTATTGAATCGGGATGCAACTTCTATGTTTCATCGTCAATGTGATGGTCGAAGGGTTACAGTAAACCTGTTGTGGTGCATCGTAGTCTAATACTGGGCCCCCAGGGAAGAGCCAAAGTACATGCTCTTCTAAACCGTACTCCTAAGGACAGAACTCGGAATTGCGAATTTTGTATTGAATCGGGATGCAATTCCTGTGTGTTATCGTCTATGTGATGGTCGAAGGGATACAGTAAACCTGCTGTGGTGCATCGTAGTCTAACACGGGGCCCCAGGGAATTGCCAAAGTACATAGTGTTCTAAACCATACTCCTGTGGACAGATATCGGAATTGCGAATTCTGTATTGAATCAAGATGCAATTTCTGTGTTTCATCGTTAATGTGATGGTCGATGGGTTACAGTAAACCTGCTGTGGTGCATCGGAGTCTAACACTTGGGCCCCCAGGAAGAGTCAAAGTACATTCTATTCATAACCGTACTCCTGTGGACAGAAATCGGCATTGCGAATTTAGTATTGAATTGGGATGCAATTTCTGTGTTTCATCGTCAATGTGATGGTCGCAATGGTACAGTAAACCTGCTGTGGTGCATCGGAGTGTAACACTGGGCCCCCAGGGAAAAGCCAAAGTACATACTGTTCTAAACCATACTCCTGTGGACAGAAATCGGAATTGCGAATTTTGTATGAAATCAAGATGCAATTTCTGTGTTTCATCGTCAATGTGATGGTCGATGGGTTACAGCAAACCTGCTGTGGTGCATTGGAGTCTAACACTGGGCCCCCAGGAAGAGCCAAAGTACATTCTCTTCTAAACTGTACTCCTGTGGACAGAAATCAGCATTGTGAATTTTGTATTGAATCGGGATGCAATTTCTGTGTTTATTCGGCAATGTGATGGTCGAAGGAGTACAGTAAACCTGCTGTGGTGCATCGGAGTCTAACAAGGGGCCCCCAGGGAAGAGCCAAAGTACATACTCTTCTAAACCGTACACCTAAGGACAGAAATCGGAATTGCGAATTTTGTATTGAATCGGGATGCAATTTCTGTGTTTCATCGTCAATGTGATGGTCGAAGGGATACAGTAAACCTGTTGTGGTGCATCGGAGTCTAACACTGGGCCCCCAGGGAAGAGCCGAAGTACATACTCTTCTAAACCGTACTCCTGTGGACAGAAATCGGCATTGCGAATTTTGTATTCAATCGGGAAGCAGTTTCTGTGTTTCATCATCAATGTGATGGTCGCAATGTTACAGTAAACCTGCTGTGGTGCATCGGAGTCTAACACTGGGCCCCCAGGGAAGAGCCAAAATACATAGTCTTCTAAACCGTACTCATAAGGACAGAAATCGGAATTGCGAATTTTGTATTGAATAGGGATGCAATTTCTGTGTTTCATCGTCAAAGTGATGATCGAAGGGATACAGTAAACTTGCTGTGGTGCATCGGAGTCTAACACTGGGCCCCCAGGGAAAAGCCAAAGTACGTACTCTTTTAAACCGTACTCCTGTGGACAGAAATCGGCATTGCGAATTTTGTATTGAATCGGGATGCGATTTCTGTGTTTCATCGTTAATGTGATGGTCGATGGGTTACAGCAAACCTGCTGTGGTGCATTGGAGTCTAACACTGGGCCCCCAGGAAGAGCCAAAGTACATTCTCTTCTAAACCGTACTCCTGTGCACAGAAATCGGCATTGTGAATTTTGTATTGAATCGGGATGCAATTTCTGTGTTTATTCGTCAATGTGATGGTCGAAGGGGTACAGTAAACCTGCTGTGGTGCATCGGAGTCTAACACCGGGCCCCCAGGGAAGAGCCAAAGTACATACTCTTCTAAACCGTACACCTAAGGACAGAAATCGGAATTGCGAATTTTGTATTGAATCGGGATGAAATTTCTGTGTTTCATCGTCAATGTGATGGTCGAAGGGATACAGTAACCCTGCTGTGGTGCATCGTAGTCCAACACTGGGCCCCAGGGAATAGCCAATGTACATACTCTTCTAAAACGTACTCCTGTGGACAGAAATCGGAATTGTGAATTTTGTATTGAATCGGGATGCAATTTCTGTGCTTCATCGTCAATGTGATGATCGATGGGTAACAGTAAACCATCTGCGGTGCATTGTAGTCTAACTTTGCGCCCCCAGGTAATAGCCAAAGTACATTCTCTTTTAAACCGTACTCCTGTATACAGAAATCGGCATTGCGAATTTTGCATTGAGTCGGGATGCAATTTCTGTGTTTCATCGTCAATGGGATGTTCGAAGGGTAACAGTAACCCTGCTGTGGTGCCTCGTTGTCTAACACTGGTCCCCCAGGGAATAGCCAAAGTACATATTCTTGTAAACCGTACTCCTGTGGACAGAAATCGGCATTGCGAATTTTGTATTGAATCGGGATGCAATTTCTGTGTTTCATCGTCAATGTGATGGTCGAAGGGTTACAGTACACCTGCTGTGGTTCATCGTAGTTTAACACTGATCCCCCAGGGAAGAGCTAAAGTACATACTCTTCTAAACTGTACTCCTGTGGACAGAAATCGGAATTGCGAATTTTGTATTGAATCAGGATGCAATTTCTGTGTTTCATCGTCAATGTGATGGATGGAGGGATACAGTAAATCTGCTGTGGTGCTTCGGAGTCTAACACTGGGCCCCCTGGGAAGAGCCAAAATACAGTCTCTTCTAAACCCTACTCATAAGGACAGAATTCGGAATTGCGTATGTTGTATTGAATCGGAATGCAATTTGTGTTTCATCATCAATCTGATGGTCGATGGGATACAGTAAACCTGCTGTGGTGCATCGGAGTCTAACACTGGGCCCCCAGGGAAGTGCCAAAGTACATACTCTTCTAAACCATACTCTTCTGGACAGATATCGGCATTGCGAATTTTGTATTGAGTTGGGATGCAATTTCTGTGTTTCATCGGCAATGTGATGGCCGAAGGGTAACAGTAAACCTGCTTTAGTGCATCGTAGTCTAACAGTGGGCCCCCAGGGAAGTGCCAAAGTACATACTCTTCTAAACCGTACTCCTGTTTACAGAAATCAGAATTGTGAATTTTGTATTGAATGGGGATGCAATTTCTGTGTTCAATCGTCAATGTGATGGACGATGGGTAACATTAAACCTGCTGTGGTGCATCGTTGTCTACAATTGGGTCCCCAGTGAATAGCCAAAGTACATGCACTTTTAAACGGTACTCCTGTGGACAGAAATCGGCATTGCAAATTTAGTATTGAATCGGGATTCAAATTTCTGTGTTTCAGCGTCAATGTGAAGGTCGAAGGGTTACAGTAAACCTGCTGTGGTGCATCGCTGTCTAACACTGGGCCCCCAGGGAATAGATAAAGTACATACTCTTCTAAACCGTACTCCTGTGGACAGAAATAGGCACTGCGTATTCTTTATTGAATCGGGATGCAATTTCTGTGTTTCATCGTCAATGTGATGGTCGAAGCGATGCAGTAAACCTGCTGTGGTGCATCGGAGTCTAATACTGGGCCCCCAGGAATGACCCAAAGTACATACTCTTCTAAACCGTACTCTTCTGGGCAGAAATCGTCATTGCGAATTTTGTATTGAATCGGGATGCAATTTCTGTGTTTCATCGTCAGTGTGATGGTTGAAGGGTAACAGAAACCTGCTGTGGTGCATCGTAGTCTAACACTGGGCCCCCAGGGAAGAGCCAAAGTACATACTCTTCTAAACCGTACACCTACGGACAGAAATCGGAATTGCAAATTTTGTATTGAATCGGGATGCAATTTCTGTGTTTCATCGTCAATGTGATGGTCGAAGGGATACAGTAATCCTGCTGTGGTGCATCGGAGTCTAACACTGGGCCCCCAGGGATGGGCCGAAGTACATAATCTTCTAAACCGTACTCCTGTTGACAGAAATCGGCATTGCGAATTTTGTTTTCAATCGGGATGCAGTTTCTGTGTTTCATCGTCAATGAAATGGACGATGGGTAACATTAAAACTGCTGTGGTGCATCGTAGTCTACAATTGCGCCCCTAGTAAATAGCCAAAGTACATACTCTTCTAAACGGTACTCCTGGTGACCGAAATCGGCATTGCAAATTTTGTATTGAATCGGGATGCAATTTCTGTGTTTCATCCTCAATGTGAAGGTCGAAGGGTTACAGTAAACCAGCTGTGGTGCAACGTAGTCTAACACTAGGCCCCCAGGGAATAGCTAAAGTACATACTCTTTTAAACCGTACTCCTGTGGACAGAAGTAGGCAATGAGTATTTTGTATTGAATCGGGATGCAATTTCTGTGTTTCATCGTCAATTGATGGTCGAAGGGTTACAGTAAACCTGCTGTGGTGCATCGTAGTCTAACACTGGGGCCCCAGGGAAGAGCCAAAGTACACACTCTTCAAAACCGTACTCCTGTGGACATATATCGGCATTACGAATTTTGTATTCAATCGGGATGCAATATCTGTGTTTCATCGTCAATGTGATGGTCGAAGGGATGCAGTAAACCTGCTGTGGTGCATCGGAGTCTAACACTGGGCCCCCAGGAATGAGCCAATGTACATACTCTTCAAAACCGTACTCTTCTGGGCAGAAATCGTAATTGCGAATTTTGTATTGATTCGGGATGCAATTTCTGTGTTTCATCGTCAGTGTGATGTTTGAAGGGTAACAGAAACCTGCTGTGGTGCATCGTAGTCTAACACTTGGCCCCCAGGGAAGAGCCAAAGTACATACTCTTCTAAACCGTACACCTAAGGACAGAAATCGGAATAGCGAATTTTGTATTTAATCGGGATGCAATTTCTGTGTTTCATCGTCAATGTGATGGTCGAAGGGATACAGTAAACCTGCTGTGGTGCATCGGAGTCTAATACTGGGACCCAAGGGAATAGCCAAAGTACATACTCTTCTAAACCGTACTCCTGTGAACAGGAATTGGCATTGCGAATTTTGTATTGAATCGGGATGCAATTTCTGTGTTTCATCGTCAATGTGATGTTCGAAGGGTAACAGTAACCCAGCTGTGGTGCATCGTAGTCTAACACTGGTCCCCCAGGGAATAGCCAAAGTACATACTCTTTTAAACCGTTCTCCTGTGGACAGAAATCGGCATTGCGAATTTTGTATTGATTCGGGATGCCATTTCTGTGTTTCATCGTAAATGTGATGGTCGAAGGGTTACAGTAAACCCGCTGTGTTGCATCGTAGTCCAACACTGATCCTCCAGGGAAGAGCCAAAGTACATACTCTTTTAAACCGTACTCCTGTGGACAGAAACCGGAATAGCGAATTTTGTATTAAATCAGGATGCAATTTCTGTGTTTCATCGTCAATGTAATGGATGAAGGGATACAGTAAATCTGCTGTGGTGCATCGGAGTCTAACACTGGGCACCCAGGGAAGAGCCAAAATTTATTCTCTTCTAAACCGTACTAATAAGGACAGAAATCAGAATTGCGTATTTTGTATTGAATCGGGATGCAATTTCTGTGTTTCATTGTCAATGTGATGGACGATGGGTAACATTAAACCTGCTGTGGTGCATCGTAGTCTAACAATGGGACCCAGTGAATAGCCAAAGTACATACTCTTTTAAACGGTACTCCTGTGGACAGAAATCGGCATTGCAAATTTTGTATTGAATCGGGATGCAATTTCTGTGTTTCATCGTCAATGTGAAGGTCGAAGGGTTACAGTAAACCTGCTGTGGTGCATCGGAGTCAAACACTGGGCCCCCAGGGAATAGCCAAAGTACATACTCTTCTAAACCGTACTCCTGTGGACAGAAATAGGCACTGCGAATTATGTATTGAATCGGGATGCAATTTCTGTGTTTCATCGTCAATTGATGGTCGAAGGGTTACAGTAAAACTGCTATGGTGCATCGTAGTCTAACACTGGGCCCCCAGGGAAGAGCCAAAGTACACGCTCTTCAAAACCGTACTCCTGTGGACAGATATCGGCATTACGAGTTTTGTATTGAATCGGGATGCAATATCTGTGCTTCATCGTCAATGTGATGGTCGAAGGGATGCAGTAAACCTGCTGTGGTGCACCGGAGTCTAACACTGGGCCCCCAGGAATGAGCCAAATTACATACTCTTCTAAACCGTACTCTTCTGGGCAAAAATCGTCATTGCGAATTTTTTATTGAATCGGGATGCAAATTCTGTGTTTCATCGTCAGTGTGATGGTTGAAGGGTAACAGAAACATGCTGTGGTGCATCGTAGTTTAACACTGGGCCCCCAGGGAATAGCCAAACTACATACTTTTCTAAACCGTACTCCTGTGGACAGAAATCGGCATTGGGAAAATTGTATTGAATCGGGATGCAATTTCTATGTTTCATCGTGAATGTGATGGTCGAAGGGTTACAGTAAACCTGCTGTGGTGCATCGAAGTCTAACACTGGGCACCCAAGGAAGAGCCGAAGTACATACTCTTCTAAACCGTACTCCTCTGGACAGAAATCGGAATTGTGAATTTTGTATTGAATCGGGATGCAATTTCTGTGTTTCATCGTCAATGTGATGATCGATGGGTAGCAGTAAACCTGCTACGGTGCATTGTAGTCTAACTTTGGGCCACCAGGGAATAGCCAAAGTACATTCTCTTTTAAAACGTACTCCTGTGGACAGGAATCGGCATTGCGAATTTTGTATTGAATCGGGATGCAATTTTTGTGTTTCATCGTTAATGTGATGGTCGAAGGGTAACAGTAATCCCGCTGTGGTGCATCGGAGTCTAACTCTCAGCCCCCAGGGAAGAGCCAAAGTACATACTCTTCTAAAACGTACTCCTGTGGACAGAAATCGGCATTGCGAACTTTGTATTCAATCGGGATGCAGTTTCTGTGTTTCATCGTCAATGTGATGGTCGCTATGTTACAGTAAACCTGCTGTGGTGCGACGGAGTCTAACACTGGGCCCCCAGGGAAGAGCCAAAGTACATACTCTTCTAAACCATACTTCTGTGGACAGAAATCGGAATTGCGAATTTTGTATTGAATCAAGATGCAATTTCTGTGTTTCATCGTCAATGTGATGGTCGATGGGTTACAGTAAACCTGCTGTGGTGCATCGGAGTCTAACACTGGGCCCCCAGGGAAGAGCCAAAGTACATACTCTTCTAAACCGTACTCCTGTGGACGGAAATCGGCATTGCGAATTTTGTATTGAATCGGGATGGAATTTCTGTGTTTCATCGTTATGTGATGGTCGAAGGGTAACAGTAATCCCGCTGTGGTGCATCGGAGTCTAACTCTCAGCCCCCAGGGAAGAGCCAAATTACCTACTCTTCTAAACCGTACTCCTGTGGACAAAAATCGGCATTGTGAATTTTGTATTCAATCGGGATGCAATTTCTGTGTTTCATCGTCAATGTGATGGCTGAAGTGTTACACTAATCCTGCTGTGGTGCATCGTAGTCTAAAACTGGGCTCCCAAGGAGGAGCCAAAGTACATACTCTTCTAAACCGTACTCGTGTGGACAGAAATCGGCATTGCGAATTTTGTATTGAATCGGGATGCAATTTCTGTGTTTCATCGTCAATGTGATGGTCGAAGGGTTACAGTAAACCTGCTGTGGTACATCGGAGTCTAACACTGGGCCCCCAGGGAAAAGCCAAAGTACATAGTCTTCTAAACCGTACTCATAAGGACAGAAATCGGAATTGCGAATTTTGTATTGAATAGGGATGCAATTTCGTGTTTCATCGTCAAAGTGAAGGTCGAAGGGATACAGTAATCATGCTGTGGTGCATCGGAGTCTAACACTGGGCCCACAGGGAATAGCCAAAGTACATACTCTTTTAAACCGTACTCCTGTGGACAAAAATCGGCATTGCGAATTTTGTATTGAATCGGGATGCAATTTCTGTGTTTCATCGTCAATGTGATGGTCGAACGGTTACAGTAAACCTGCTGCGGTGCATTGTAGTCTAACTTTGGGCCCCCAGGGAATAGCGAAAGTACAATCTCTTTTAAACCGTACTCCTGTGGACAGGAATCGGCATTGCGAATTTTGTTCTGAATCGGGATGCAATTTCTGTGTTTCATCGTCAATGTGAAGAACGCAATGTTACAGTAAACCTGCTGTGGTGCATTGGAGTCTAACACTGGGCCCACAGGGAAGAGCCAAAGTACATACTGTTCTAAACCATACTCCTGTGGAGAGAAATCGGAATTGCGAATTTTGTATTGAATCAAGATGCAATTTCTGTGTTTCATCGTCAATGTGATGGTCGATGGGTTACAGTAAACCTGCTGTGGTGCATCGGAGTCTAACACTGGGCCCCCAGGGAAGAGCCAAAGTACATTCTCTTCTAAACCGTACTCCTGTGGACACAAATCGGCATTGTGAATTTTTTTGAATCGGGATGCAATTTCTGTGTTTATTCGTCAATGTGATGGTCGAAGGGGTACAGTAAACCTGCTGTGGTGCATCGTAGTCCAACACTGCGCCCCCAGGGAAGAGCCAAATTACATTCTCTTCTAAACCGTACTCCTGTGGACATATATCGGCATTGTGAATTTTGTATTGAATCGGGATGCAATTTCTGTGTTTATTCGACAATGTGATGGTCGAAGGGGTACAGTAAACCTGCTGTGGTGCATCGTAGTCTAACACCGGGCCCCCAGGGAAGAGCCAAAGTACATACTCTTCTAAACCGTACACCAAAGGACTGAAATCGGAGTTGTGAATTTTGTATTGAATCGGGATGCAATTTCTGTGTTTCATCGTCAATGTGATGGTCGAAGGGATACAGTAAACCTGCTGTGGTGCATCGGAGTCTAACACTGGGCCCCCAGGGATGAGCCGAAGTACATACTCTTCTAAACCGTACTCCTGTGGACAGAAATCGGCATTGCGAATTTTGTATTCAATCGGGATGCAGTTTCTGTGTTTCATCATCAATGTGAAGGTCGCAATGTTACAGTAAACTTGCTGTGGTGCATCAGAGTCTAACACTGGGCCCCCGCGGAAGAGCCAAAGTACATAGTCTTCTAAGCCGTACTCATAAGGACAGAAATCGGAATTGCGAATTTTGTATTGAATAGGGATGCAATTTCTGTGTTTCATCGTCAAAGTGATGGTCGTAGGGATACAGTAAACATGCTGTGGTGCATCGTAGTCTAACACTGGACCCCAGGGAATAGCCAAAGTACATACTCTTCTAAACCGTACTCCTGTGGACAGAAATAGGCATTGTCAATTTTGTATTGAATCGGAATGCAATTTCTGTGTTTATACGTCAATGTGATGGTCGAAGGGGTACAGTAAAACTGCTGTGGTGCATCGTAGTATAACACTGGGCCCCCAGGGAAGAGCCAATGTACATACTCTTCTAAACCGTACTCCTGTGTACAGAAATCGGCATTGCGAATTTTGTATTGAATAGGGATGCAATTTCTGTGTTTCATCGTCAATGTGATTGTCGAAGGGGTACAGTAAACCTGCTGTGGTGCATCGGAGTCCAACACTGGGCCCCAGGGAATAGCCAAAGTACATTCTCTTCTAAAACGTATTCCTAAGGACAGAAATCGGAATTGCGAATTTTGTATTGAATCGGGATGCAATTTCTGTGTTTCATCGTCAATGTGATGGTCTAAGGGTTACAGTAAACCTGCTGTGGTGCTTCGGAGTCTAACACTGGGCCCCCAGGGAAGAGCCAAAGTACATACTCTTCTAAACCGTACTCCTGTAGACATTAATCGGAATTGTGAATTTTGTATTGAATCCGGATGCAATTTCTGTGTTTCAACGTCAATGTGATGGTCGAAGGGTAACAGTAACCCTGCTGTGGTGCATCGTAGTCTAGCACTGGTCCCCCAGGGAATAGCCAAATTACATACTCTTCTAAACCGTAGTCCTGTGGACAGAAATCGGCATTGCGAAATTTTGTATTGAACCGGGATGCAATTTCTGTGTTTCATCGTCAATGTGTTGATCGATGGGTAACAGTAAACTTGCTGCGGTGCATTGTAGTCTAACTTTGGGCCCCCAGGGAATAGCCAAAGTACAATCTCTTTCAAACCGTACTCCTGTGGATAGGAAACGGCATTGCGAATTTTGTATAGAATCGGGATGCAATTTCTGTTTTTCATCGTCAATGTGATGGGCGCAATGTTACAGTAAACCTGCTGTGGTGCATCGGAGTCTAACACTGGGCCCCCAGGGAAGAGCCAAAGTACATTCTCTTCTAAACCGTACTCCTGTGGACAGATATCGGCATTGTGAATTTTGTATTGAATCGGGATAAAATTTCTGTGTTTATTCGTCAATGTGATGGTCGAAGGGATTCAGTAAACCTGCTGTGGTGCATCGGAGTCTAACACTGGGCCCCCAGGGAAGAGCCGAAGTACATACTCTTCTAAACCGTACTCCTCTGGACAGAAATCGGCATTGCGAACTTTGTATTCAATCGGGATGCAGTTTCTGTGTTTCATCGTCATTGTGATGGTCGCAATGTTACAGTAAACCTGCTGTGGTGCATCGGAGTCTAACACTGGGCCCCCAGGGAAGAGCCAAAGTACATAGTCTTCTAAACCATACTCATAAGGACAGAAATAGGAATTGCGAATTTTGTATTGAATAGGAATGAAATTTCTGTGGTTCATCGTCAAAGTGATGGTCGTAGGGATACAGTAAACATGCTGTGGTGCATCGTAGTCTAACACTGGACGCCAGGGAATAGCCAAAGTACATACTCTTCTAAACCGTACTCCTGTGGACAGAAATCGGAATTGTGAATTTTGTATTGAATCGGGATGCAATTTCTGTGTTTCATCGTCAATGTGATGATCGATGGGTAACAGTAAACCTGCTACGGTGCATTGTAGTCTAACTTTGGGCCCCCAGGGAATAGCCAAAGTACATTCTCTTTTAAACCGTACTCCTGTGGACAGGAATCGGCATTGCGAATTTTGTATTGAATCGGGATGCAATTTTTGTGTTTCATCGTTAATGTGATGGTCGAAGGGTAACAGTAATCCCGCTGTGGTGCATCGTAGTCTAACTCTCAGCCCCCAGGGAAGAGCCAAAGTACATACTCTTCTAAACCGTACTCCTGTGGACAGAAATCGGCATTGCGAACTTTGTATTCAATCGGGATGAGGTTTCTGTGTTTCATCGTCAATGTGATGGTCGCTATGTTACAGTAACCCTGCTGTGGTGCATCGGAGTCTAACACTGGGCCCCCAGGGAAGAGCCAAAGTACATACTCTTGTAAACCATACTCCTGTGGACAGAAATCGGAATTGCGAATTTTGTATTGAATCAAGATGCAATTTCTGTGTTTGATCGTCAATGTGATGGTCGATGGGTTACATTAACCTGCTGTGGTGCATCGGAGTCTAACACTGGGCCCACAGGGAAGAGCCAAAGTACATACTCTTCTAAACCGTACTCCTGTGGACGGAAATCGGCATTGCGAATTTTGTATTGAATCGGGATGGAATTTCTGTGTTTCATCGTTAATGTGATGGTCGAAGGGTAACAGTAATCCCGCTGTGGTGCATCGGAGTCTAACTCTCAGCC
The DNA here is from genome assembly GCF_023864275.1 of Schistocerca cancellata. NCBI lineage: Eukaryota > Metazoa > Arthropoda > Insecta > Orthoptera > Acrididae > Schistocerca > Schistocerca cancellata. Next base: position 57,412,740 of record NC_064629.1, on the reverse strand, counting down.
CCCAGGGAAGAGCCAAAGTACATACTCTTCTAAACCGTACTCCTGTGGACAAAAATCGGCATTGTGAATTTTGTATTCAATCGGGATGCAATTTCTGTGTTTCATCCTCAATGTGATGGCAGAAGGTTTACAGTAATCCTGCTGTGGTGCATCGTAGTCTAAAACTGGGCCCCCAAGGAAGAGCCAAAGTACATACTCTTCTAAACCGTAGTCCTGCGGACAGAAATCGGCATTGCGAATTTTGAATTGAATCGGGATGCAATTTCTAAGTTTCATCGTCAATGTGATGGTCGAAGGGTTACAGTAAACGTGCTGTGGTGCATGGGAGTCTAACACTGGGCCCCCAGGGAAAAGCCAAAGTACATAGTCTTCTAAACCGTACTCATAAGGACAGAAATCGGAATTGCGAATTTTGTATTGAATAGGGATGCAATTTCTGTGTTTCATCGTCAAAGTGAAGGTCGAAGGGATGCAGTAATCATGCTGTGGTGCATCGGGGTCTAACACTGGGCCCCCTGGGAATAGCCAAAGTACATACTCTTTTAAACCGTACTCCTGTGGACAAAAATCGGCATTGCGAATTTTGAATTGAATCGGGATGCAATTTCTGTGTTTCATCGTCAATGTGATGGTCGAACGGTTACAGTAAACCTGCTGTGGTGCATCGTAGTCTAACACTGGGCCCCAGGGAATAGCCAAAGCACATACTCTTCTAAACCGTACTCCTGTGGACAGAAATCCGAAATGTGAATTTTGTATTGAATCGGGATGCAATTTCTGTGTTTCATCGTCAATGTGATGATTGATGGGTAACAGTAAACCTGCTGCGGTGCATTGTAGTCTAACTGTGGGCCCCCAGGGAATAGCCAAAGTACATTCTCTTTTAAACCGTACTCCTGTGGACAGGAATCGGCATTGCGAATTTTGTTCTGAATCGGGATGCAATTTCTTTGTTTCATCGTCAATGTGATGGTCGCAATGTTACAGTAAACCTGCTGTGGTGCATCGGAGTCTAACACTGGGCCCACAGGGAAGAGCCAAAGTACATACTGTTCTAAACCATACTCCTGTGGAGAGAAATCGGAATTGCGAATTGTGTATTGAATCAAGATGCAATTTCTGTGTTTCATCGTCAATGTGATGGTTGATGGGTTACAGTAAACCTGCTGTGGTGCATCGGAGTCTAACACTGGGCCCCCAGGGAAGAGCCAAAGTACATTCTCTTCTAAACGGTACTCCTGTGGACACAAATCGGCATTCTGAATTTTTTTTGAATCGGGATGCAGTTTCTGTGTTTATTCGTCAATGTGATGGTCGAAGGGGTACAGTAAACCTGCTGTGGTGCATCGTAGTCCAACACTGCGCCCCCAGGGAAGAGCCAAATTACATTCTCTTCTAAACCGTACTCGTGTGGACAGATATTGGCATTGTGAATTTTGTATTGAATCGGGATGCAATTTCTGTGTTTATTCGACAATGTGATGGTCGAAGGGGTACAGTAAACCTGCTGTGGTGCATCGTATTTTAACACCGGGCCCCCAGGGAAGAGCCAAAGTACATACTCATCTAAACCGTACAACTAAGGACTGAAATCGGAATTGCGAATTTCGTATTGAATTGGGATGCAATTTCTGTGTTTCATCGTCAATGTGATGGTCGAAGGGATACAGTAAAGCTACTGTGGCGCATCGGAGTCTAACACTGGGCCCCCAGGGAAGAGCCGAAGTACATACTCTTCTAAACCGTACTCCTGTGGACAGAAATCGGCATTGCGAATTTTGTATTCAATCGGGGTGCAGTTTCTGTGTTTCATCGTCAATGTGATGGTCGCAATGTTACAGTAAACCTGCTGTGGTGCATCGGAGTCTAACACTGGGCCCCCGCGGAAGAGCCAAAGTACATAGTCTTCTAAACCGTACTCATAAGGACAGAAATCGGAATTGCGAATTATGTATTGAATAGGGATGCAATTTCTGCGTTTCATCGTCAAAGTGATGGTCATAGGGATACAGTAAACATGCTGTGGTGCATCGTAGTCTAACACTGGACCCCAGGGAATAGCCAAAGTACATACTCTTCTAAACCGTACTCCTGTGGACAGAAATCGGAATTGTGAATTTTGTATTGTATCGGGATGCTATTTATGTGTTTCATCGTCAATGTGATGATCGATGGGTAACAGTAAACCTGCTGTGGTGCATCGGAGTCTAACACTGGGCCCCCAGGGAAGTGCCAAAGTACATTCTCTTCTAAACCGTACTCCTGTGGACAGAAATAGGCATTGTGAATTTTGTATTGAATCGGGATGCAATTTCTGTGTTTATTCGTCAATGTGATGATCGAAGGGGTACAGTAAAACTGCTGTGGTGCATCGTAGTCTAACACTGGGCCCCCAGGGAAGAGCCAATGTACATACTCTTCTAAACCGTACTCCTGTGGACAGAAATCGGCATTGCGAATTTTGTATTGTATCGGGATGCAATTTCTGTGTTTCATCGTCAATGTGATGATCGATTGGTAACAGTAAACCTGCTGTGGTGCATCGGAGTCTAACACTGGGTCCCAGGGAATAGCCAAAGTACATTCTCTTCTAAAACGTATTCCTAAGGACAGAAATCGGAATTGCGAATTTTGTATTGAATCGGGATGCAATTTCTGTGTTTCATCGTCAATGTGATGGTCTAAGGGTTACAGTAAACCTGCTGTGGTGCTTCGGAGTCTAACACTGGGCCCCCAGGGAGGAGCCTAAGTACATACTCTTCTAAACCGTACTCCTGTAGACAGAAAACGGAATTGTGAATTTTGTATTGAATCCGGATGCAATTTCTGTGTTTCATCGTCAATGTGATGGTCGAAGGGTAACAGTAACTCTGCTGTGGTGCATCGTAGTCTAGCACTGGTCCCCCAGGGAATAGCCAAATTACATACTCTTCTAAACCGTAGTCCTGTGGACAGAAATCGGCATTGCGAAATTTTGTATTGAATCGGGTTGCAATTTCTGTGTTTCATCGTCAATGTGATGGTCGAAGGGTTACAGTAAACCTGCTGTGGAGCATCGGAGTCTAACACTGGGCCCCCAGGGAAGAGCCAAAGTACATACTCTTCTAAACCGTACTCCTGTGGACAAAAATCGGCATTGTGAATTTTGTATTGAATCGGGATGCAATTTCTGTGTTTCATCGTCAATGTGATGGCCGAAGGGTTACAGTAAACCTGCTGTGGTGCATCGTAGTGTAACACTGGTCCCCCAGGGAAGAGCCAAAGTACATACACTTCTAAACCGTACTCCTAAGGACAGAAGTCGGAATTTGGAATTTTGTATTGAATCGGGATGCAATTTCTGAGTTTTATCGTCTATGTGATTTTCAAAGGGATACAGTAAACCTGCTGTGGTGCATCGTGGTCTAACACTGGGCCCCCAGGGGAGGGCCAAAGTACTTATTCTTGTAAACCGTAGTCCTGTGGACAGAAATCGGCATTGCGAATTTTGTATTGAATCGGGATGCAATTTCTGTGTTTCATCGTCAATGTGATGGTCGAACGGTTACAGTAAACCTGCTGTGGTGCATCGGAGTCTAACACTGGGCCCCAGGGAATAGCCAAAGTACAGACTCTTCTAAACCGTACTCCTGTGGACAGAAATCGGAATTGTGAATTTTGTATTGAATCGGGATGCAATTTCTGTGTTTCATCGTCAATGTGATGATTGATGGGTAACAGTAAACCTGCTGCGGTGCATTGTAGTCTAACTTTGGGCCCCCAGGGAATAGCCAAAGTGCATTCTCTTTTAAACCGTACTCCTGTGGACAGGAATCGGCATTGCGAATATTGTTCTGAATCGGGATGCAATTTCTGTGTTTCATGGTCAATGTGATGGTCGCAATGTTACAGTAAACCTGCTGTGGTGCATCGGAGTCTAACACTGGGCCCACAGGGAAGAGCCAAAGTACATACTGTTCCAAATTATACTCCTGTGGAGAGAAATCGGAATTGCGAATTTTGTATTGAATCAAGATGCAATTTCTGTGTTTCATCGTCAATGTGATGGTCGATGGGTTACAGTAAACCTGCTGTGGTGCATCGGAGTCTAACACTGGGCCCCCAGGGAAGAGCCAAAGTACATTCTCTTCTAAACCGTACTCCTGTGGACACAAATCGGCATTGTGAATTTTATTTGAATCGGGATGCAATTTCTGTGTTTATTCGTCAATGTGATGGTCGAAGGGGTACAGTAAACCTGCTGTGGTGCATCGTAGTCCAACACTGGGCCCCCAGGGAAGAGCCAAATTACATTCTCTTCTAAACCGTACTCCTGTGGACAGATATCGGCATTGTGAATTTTGTATTAAATCGGGATGCAATTTCTGTGTTTATTCGACAATGTGATGGTCGAAGGGGTACAGTAAACCTGCTGTGGTGCATCGTAGTCTAACACCGGGCCCCCAGGGAAGAGCCAAAATACATAATCTTCTAAACCGTACACCTAAGGTCTGAAATCGGAATTGCGAAATTTGTATTGAATCGGGATGCAATTTCTGTGTTTCATTGTCAATGTGATGGTCGAAGGGATACAGTAAACCTGCTGTGGTGCATCGGAGTCTAACACTGGGCCCCCAGGGAAGAGCCGAAGTACATACTCTTCTAAACCGTACTCCTGTGGACAGAAATCGGCATTGCGAATTTTGTATTCAATCGGGATGCAGTTTCTGTGTTTCATCGTCAATGTGATGGTCGCAATTTTACAGTAAACCTGCTGTGGTGCATCGGAGTCTAACACTGGGCCCCCGCGGAAGAGGCAAAGTACATAGTCTTCTATACCGTACTCATAAGGACAGAAATCGGAATTGCTAATTTTGTATTGAATAGGGATGCAATTTCTGTGTTTAATCCTCAAAGTGATGGTCGTAGGGATACAGTAAACATGTTGTGGTGCATCGTAGTCTAACACTGGACCCCAGGGAATAGCCAAAGTACATACTCTTCTAAACCGTACTCCTGTGGACAGAAATCGGAATTGTGAATTTTGTATTGTATCGGGATGCAATTTATGTGTTTCATCGACAATGTGATGAACGATGGGTAACAGTAAACCTGCTGTGGTGCATCGGAGTCTAACACTGGGCCCCCAGGGAAGAGCCAAAGTAGATTCTCTTCTAAACCGTACTCCTGTGGACAGAAATAGGCATTGTGAATTTTGTATTGAATCAGGATGCAATTTCTGTGTTTATTCGTCAATGTGATGGTCGAAGGGGTACAGTAAAACTGCTGTGGAGCATCGTAGTCTAACACTGGGCCCCCAGGGAACAGGCAAATTACATACTCTTCTAAACCGTACTCCTGTGTACAGAAATCGGCATTGCGAATTTTGTATTGAATAGGGATGCAATTTCTGTGTTTCATCGTCAATGTGATTGTCGAAGGGGTACAGTAAGCCTGCTGTGGTGCATCGGACTCTAACACCGGGCCCCCAGGGAAGAGCCAAAGTACATACTCTTCTAAACCGTACTCCTGTGGACAGAAATCGGCATTGCGAATTTTGTATTGTATCGGGATGCATTTACTGTGTTTCATCGTCAATGTGATGATCGATGGGTAACAGTAAACCTGCTGTGGTGCATCGGAGCCTAACACTGGGCCCCTGGGAATAGCCAAAGAACATTCTCTTCTAAAACGTATTCCTAAGGACAGAAATCGAAATTGCGAATTTTGTATTGAATCGGGATGCAATTTCTGTGTTTCATCGTCAATGTGATGGTCTAAGGGTTACAGTAAACCTGCTGTGGAGCATCGGAGTCTAACACTGGGCCCCCAGGGAAGAGCCAAAGTACATACTCTTCTAATCCGGACTCCTGTGGACAAAAATCGGCATTGTGAATTTTGTATTGAATCGGGATGCAATTTCTGTGTTTCATCATCAATGTGATGGCCGAAGGGTTACAGTAAACCTGCTGTGGTGCATCGTAGTGTAACACTGGTCACCCAGGGAAGAGCCAAAGTACATACTCTTCTAAACCGTACTCCTAAGGACAGAAATCGGAATTGCGAATTTTGTATTGAATCAGGATGCAATTTCTGTGTTTTATCGTCTATGTGATTTTCAATGGGATACAGTAAACCTGCTGTGGTGCATCGGAGTCTAACACTGGGCCCCCAGGGAAGGGCCAAAGTACTTATTCTTGTAAACCGTAGTCCTGTGGACAGAAATCGGCATTGCGAATTTTGTATTGAATCGGGATGCAATTTCTGTGTTTCATCGTCAATGTGATGGTCGAAGGGTTACAGTAATCATTCTGTGGTGCATCGTTGTCTAACACTGGGCCCCAGGGAAGAGCCAAAGTACATACTCATCTAAACCGTACACCTAAGGACAGAAATCGGAATTGCGAGTTTTGTATTGAATCGGGATGCAATTTCTGTGTTTCATCGTCAATGTGATGGTCGAAGGGATACAGTAAACCTGCTGTGGTGCATCGGAGTCTAACACTGGGCCCCCAGGGAATAGCCAAAGTACATTCTCTTTTAAACCGTACTCCTGTGGACAGGAATCGGCACTGCGATTTTTTTATTGAATCGGGATGCAATTTCTTTGTTTCATCGTCAATGTGATGGTCGCAATGTTATAGTAAACCTGCTGTGGTTGTGATATTCGCTATTTTTGGCTTAATTAAAATAGCAAATTCAGCCAGAAGGTAAATACTTGTTTATAAAGAATGATTAATATATAATAAGGCGGCGCATAGCGACGGTGGAATTTTCTAAACAATGTAATTTGTCGTCTTTGGGCGGCAATATAAACAGGAAAATACGGATAGGTATGCGATCCTTCACTATTTTGTTCGCTGGAGAACAAATGAAGCCTTGAGCGCTAAAAAGACTTTTACTGTTTTTCTCGGGTAAGACGGACGCAGATTTGTGGCAGTCTGATCTAATTATTTTTACTAAATGTATATAAACGTGTTATGTCTAAGTTTGAGTGAAGTGTAAGAAGAACTGTTAAAACTTATCGTGACGACGCACGGGTGTCTCAAAAGGACAATGGCTATATAAAAGAGCCCTCAATGGACATGATATGAACATAAAAATCTACCGTCATTGTAGTATTAAGCTTAAGGTACGATATATGTTTTAGTTATAATAAATATTTGTTCTGGGAATACTGAATCATTTAGCAGTGCTCATTTCTGTTATCTCCTCAGTATTATTTTCATTTTAATTATGTATTTTGCTAATGTTACAGACTCCAAGATCAGCAGTCCAATGTGCGTGTTACATTGATAAAAAGAAAACTGTTTTGCCGTCATCTTGCATCAGCTTTAATATTGAATTTCCCTTTTGTGTGATGTTACAGTTGTTTTTGCGCCCTTAAGAACTTTCTGGTCCCTTCGGAAATTGTTTTGTCATAACAATAAATTCACAACCGGGTATGATCGTATCTACGATCATGAAGTAATTAGAAAGACGGTAACGTAATTTCTTAATCAATAGCACGCTAGTTGTGACTGCCTCAAGCTACGCGAAACTGCAAGTAAAAACTATTCACATCTCATAATGCAATATTTTATGACAATGGTCAATTCATGATTCTTACGCCAATTGTGATTGATAAAACAGTTACTTAAATCTCAATTTCCAACTTTCCATTGAATAACAACATCACTTCTATTTCGTAACATCACACTTGGTGCCCGAACAGGGACTTGACCAAAAATTAGTTCAAATTCTTGGAAAATTTTCTATGTGCTTGTGTTAATAAATGTTCTGTCGTTTCATGTACACATCATCTCTCTGAGAGGAAGACGGAAAATATGCTGGTTGATAAGGCAGTTTAATTACCGAGAGAAAAGAAAAGAAAAGAGACGCGAATTTGCGGAGACAACATAGCGGTAATCAAGCCATCAAAAAGTAAGTCAGAATTTTGCATACGCAGTGTAGTGCTTCAGTAGCAACGTTGCTTTTCCAAGTCGATCCACATCCTTTCTATCTCCTTTCCGCTATAGAAAATCTGCTTTATTTTATCTCTCAAAGTAAAATTCTTCGTAGTCTGATAATAGAAATTATTTCTCCCCATTGTTAGTATAGCTGTATTGCATTTTCAACATGGTGGATAGTGTATGTAATTTGCAGTGAAGAGCATCTTCATTCATTTGTCTGAAACGGTTAGGTTCCATCTTGTCTTCTCGCCAGATAGAATTTCATTTGTTGTTCTTGCGAGAGCGGTGCTCTTAGCGGACTCACCACGTCACTGACAAACGACGAAAGCCTTTCGTAGCACGTGATTTACTGACGAAAATGGCAGATAGTAAACAGAGACAGGTGACAACAGGAGACGGGAGTGAAGACGTTAATAGTATTCCATACCCTTTACGATCGCGAACGGTAGGTTCCCGTGTGGAAACTGAACTAACCGTGTCCGTAACAGGGGAAAGTGACCCTAAAGTCCAAACTCTTCCCGCTGCAGCTACAAATGACCTCGGTGCGTTAATGGAAATGCTGAAACAACAGTTTGACGCAGTAAATGAGACTATAAAAACACAAAATGAGACTGTTAACGCCCGATTAGATGCTGTAAGCGAGTCAGTAAAAACACAAAATGAGACTGTTAACGCCCGATTAGATGCTGTAAGCGAATCAGTAAAAACACAAAATGAGACTATAAGAACACAAAATGAGACTGTTAACGCCCGACTAGATGCTGTAAGCGAATCATTAAAAACAGAGCTAGGCACAATCAAAACAGATCTGCATAAAGAAATTACGGCTGAATTAAATACCCATTTGGGTGAGGTGCAAACTAAGATCAGTGATCAAATTCAAAAAATGCAGAAACAGGTGAAAAGTGAAATAGCTGAAGTATCTGGAACATTAAACACAAAAATTCAGGCAGCTACCAAAGAAATAAACTCAGTTAGAAATGAAGGCACACGCGGAGGCATTGTCGGAACACTACGGTGAATGGATAAAGGGTAAAGATATTTTTATCGAAAAGAAGGTCAGGGAGGAGCTTAGGGAGACTGTCAAGGATGTAACTTATGAAATCTTAGCTGCTCCTGGTAAGTCGGGAGACACAGTGGTTTCTGAATTGGGACAGATTCGGAGGACACTTACACGGGATCTTCCCGAGTGGAAGCAGCAAGTAGTGGACGAAGTCAGAATGCTGAGAAACTGGGTAGAAAATCCGCACACACATACGCAAACTATAGGGAACAACTCTTTAGACGGTGACGAATGTCAGTCAACTCCTTATGGTTCACCACCTGATTGCATGCAAAACAACAGTCCTGTTGAGTCCCGAGTAGGGAAACTAAATGATCCGCCCACAATTGTGAGTTTAATGCAAGAGGAAAGTGTGATTAAGCATCGCACTTTTCCTGTTTTTCATCCGCAGAAACGAGAAATACACCCCATCGTGTTCCTAAAGAATTTTTCCGGCATATTTCCCAGGAGCTGGACAGACAGACAGCGTATTCAGTTCGTCACTGGCTTTATTTCTGGTGATGCAGCATTATGGGGAACGGAAATGGTAGACACGTGTAGGAATTATGAAGAGTTTGAGAAAATGTTCTTGGCAAAATTTTGGAGTAATGGGGTACAGCAAAGATTAAGGAAGGAGGTGTATGGTGCGGAAATTTTCAATGAGAAGCATGGAAGTCTCCGGCGGTAGTTCGAGAAGTATCTAGCAAAAATTAAATTCTGGGATTCTCCGATTTCTTCCAAGGACGTAATTATGATTCTCAAAAGCAAACTCCCTGTGTCTATTAGAGAGAAACTAGTAAATGTGTCCGAAGAAGACACGGATGTATTCCTTTCTGTGCTAGATTCCTTAGATTTAATTAGCGAGGATGTGCGCTCCAAGGTTGGCAGCGGCAAATTCTTCTCTGGCAGCCAGCAGAATGCATCGCACGCGGACAACAATGCGCCGAAGGAGAGAGCGAGCTACTGCGACCGCTGTTACCAACCTGCCAGCGGTTATCAAAACGCAAACGGCAATAACTTTAAACGGAAGCAGAAAACCAATTACAGTAATCAGCAGAGATACCACCCAATTTACAACCACCAGGTACAACATCAGTACGGAAACCCACCCTTTAATTCTGCGCCTGAGCAGTACGGAAATTCTCCACAAACTAGTGGTAATTTTTCAAATGGGCCAGTGTACAATCAAAGTTATAGGTCGAAAAATAGCAAGTGGCATGGGCAAGGCGGAGGCCACTCAGCACAACATCAGAACAACTTTTCACAGGATAGAGGACCGCGGAACAATTTTCAAATGGCACCAAATGCGAACTTTCCTTCACAAGGAAATGGTTTTGCCGGCAACCAAAAGATCGGGCGACATCAGCCTTCTCAAGTATTCTATTCACAAGTGAATGCACCCAGTGGATTTGACCCCTTTACACCGGCATTTGTACCACATAACCAGCACCAATATGAAACGGAACAAACACTTAAGGCCATGAATGACAAACAGGTTAAACATCCTGCGGAAAATTAGAGGCAGCGCCTTTCAGCCTCCTAGAGGTCGCTGCCGGTTCCAGTGGGGGTACTAACGAATACTCTGATTCTGAGTATGTTAATGCGATACGGTACGACCATGAGACCGACTTACGAGATGACCTTGCACCTGACCTAGAAGCTCAAGACATTAATGACATTTATGATGAACAGGTCCAGGCTTCGATTAAGATTTCTATTGCCAACATTCCTGTCACAGCCATACAGGAGCAAACATCAATGTGATGTCATCATGTCTCTTCAGACAGGTGTCTTCTGTTTCAAAAGTTTTATCATTGCTCCATATCTGGAGCGACGGGTTCACTGAAACAAATAGTTAGTTTACAGACACAGCCTCAACTGCAGATAGAATCTGTTTTCGTTTCTTACCTCTTGCGTACTGGAAATTTCCTTGTGTGAACTGTTAATGATAAGTATTGTGTTGAACAGCGCACTGACTATATGGTAACGGCTACTACATGTCATCTTTAAGTATTAAATGCTATGTATGGAAAAATTGTTTATAGTGATGGACATGAACTGATATTTCTTCAACAAGCTGAAGCAGGAAATTGAGGTTGCACCAAGAATTTCAATTTAATTTTAAGTTAGTATTAAGAAAAAAAAAGTGCTTGCGAGGTGATTGCCCGGAGCTATATAAATACGTAAAGGTGAGAAATGGAGGAGGATGCGTAAATAAGCACTTCTCTCAAGGTATAAGAAGATTTATAGATTTATATTTAGTAATGTAAGTACTTGAAATTCTGTTGTAAAAGCCCAAATTACCTGCTTAAAAAAAAGGGTACATGTTCAAACCGTCCAGACAGTGGACAGGAGTAGAAGAAATAGCTTAAAGTTCAGTTAAAGCGTGCTGTTAAATGGAAAAACAAGTGGTAACCTACATGTGTTCACGCAAGGAGACAATAAGCTGTAGTAAACTAAGTTAGGTGAAATACAGTACAAATAGAGGCAAACCATGAAGCATCAATAATGTAGCGTAAGTACTCCACGAGGCCATTAATTGCTATGAAAGTAAACTATTTCCCTGTGATCTGAGCCCAAGGTAAAGAGTATATGAGGAATGTTAGCTGACGAATTGATTTCAGTGGAATCGAGGTACTAAATAACCACACAGCAAGCCCCCTGTATCACAAATAAGTCCAAGTAAAGATCTCCAGAAGATTTGTAGTGTAATCTAGCGACCATTCAATACCCTAATTGAAGGCTAATCTAAAGAACAAGCAATGCAGTGATATTTAAACTTAATATTGACTATGACCAGAGTAAGACGTAGAAGTAGCAAAGCATGCTGTAATGAAAGAGGTTGAAATGTATGTATGTGCCTATGTTTATTATGATAATTTTATTTACATGCAGATTTTATTGTAAAAATGTCTCCTAAGACACTCCTCTTATGAAATCTATTTTCCTTGTGCCCGTTCCTTTTGATCCTGGTTCATTAACCCAGACGAAGGGTAGACTTGTAAAAGGCACGTGTGCTTCGAAGCAAAGTAGTGCTTATGAGAAATGAGACACGTAGCGTGATGAACTTCGCTAGCTTTGGTAATGTTTGTTATGGACCGGTTGCGTAAACCCAGTGAACTGTCGGTAATTCCATTCATGCGAAAAATAGTAGACACGCGTTACCCTATTTTTTTTAACAGAGAACGATTGCTGAGTTCATGAAGCGAAGAGGGAGACCTATTGTTATCCAGTCTGCCCTCAAATATAAAAAAAAAATTGGCAACCACAAAGGAAAGCAAAAAAAGAAAAAAAAAATATTCAGCGCTAAATGTGTACTCGTTAAGTAGTAGATATGCTGCCTGGCAGTAGAAAATGATCTTGGGCGCACTAAACAATAAATGCAACGAGTGTTGCGAAACCTGTAGTTTTCATAATGAGGAGATGAGCCCTTAAAAGAAAGTTTGAAAGAATATTTTTAGGTTCACTAGTGAAAGCAAACCTTGAAATATAAATAGTCCATTCATAAAGCAGTTGTTCACTGGACTTAACAAAAGGAGTGACCATTAATTGTAAATATTAGCTTGTAAGTGATCTTTTGTAAATAGTAGAATATAAGTCTTTCTATACCAGTGGAGGAAACCTGCAAAATTTATTGTTTTGTAAATGAACTCTGTCGGCAAAGGAACTAAGCACGAATGCTGTGTGAAGTTTCACACTAAAATGCGATGTGCATAATAAAAATAACTGTTTACTGTATATTAGTGGTAGTGTTGTACTGCAAGTGTAAAAAGAAGTCAAGGCTACGACAACAGGTGCAACGCAAAGTTCAGTGTTGTTCTAAGTGCAGCGACAGCTAAAACATTCGTCGTCACTTACCTGTGAGCCTCATGGGAGGCAGTTGACAGGGAAGTGTGGAGGCAGCTTCAGTGTTCGGCTCCTCCGATGGAAAACGCGCGCGAGGTGTTTGTATCGATGCACTCGTGTGATACGAAGTTCACAAAAAAAAAAAAAAAAGGGAGCAATCGACGACCAGCAGCTCTGTTACAGCCTGAGCGCGAACGGATACTAAGTATTGGAGCTCACGCAACACTGTGCAGCCGCTGTGAGTGGCTGACGTGTGGGTGACGAAACAATCCAAACTTTAAACTGCTAACCGCCATGACTTCAATCGTACATACTGGAGGAAAGACATTTGCACACTTGTGTAAGGTTGTAAGTTATACTAATAATTTTCCATTTCTTCTGTTTCATATTGTAAATAAAAACTCGGGAAGCCACTTGAATTCCTGGCACCACAGTGGAAAGGACAGATGTACTGCATGATGAACGCCGTAGACAGCTAACACAGAAAGTGAAAGCATCACGAAGTGTAGTGCTACGTTATTAAACTATAACTGAACCACAATGAGTCAACAGATGCTCGAACATTGTCCACTCTAGTTTAGTGAAAATAAGCACTCACTGTACTCATGTATTAGTTGTTAAGCTCAAGAGAAAGTAATTTCTGAATTCTATCCCCTGAAGTGCGAAATGAACGTTCACTTATTGTTATAAGCAAATATGGACCAAACTTAAATATGCACATAAATGTTAATCTTGGTATTATGGAATGAAGTGACTGACGAACAAAGAATGAAAAACTTTATTTTGAAAAATGATAAATATCTGATATATGTTTATAAATGTAATTTCAATTTATGTACTTTGTACGCCAGTAACATTATGTAAATGTCACACCAAAAATCACGAATATCTCATGAGAGCATGAGGATCGAGGTAATCCTTCGGCATTCCCTCTCTCCTCATGGGAGGCAATGTGATATTCGCTATTTTTGGCTTAATTAAAATAGCAAATTCAGCCAGAAGGCAAATACTTGTTTATAAAGAATGATTAAAATATAATAAGGCGTCGCATAGCGACGGTGGAATTTTCTAAACAATGTAATTTGTCGTCTTTGGGCGGCAATATAAACAGGAAAATACGGATAGGTATGCGATCATTCACTATTTTGTTCGCTGGAGAACAAATGAAGCCTTGAGCGCTAAAAAGACTTTTACTGTTTTTCTCGAGTAAGACGGACGCAGATTTGTGGCAGTCTGATCTAATTATTTTTACTAAATGTATATAAACGTGTTATGTCTAAGTTTGAGTGATGTGTAAGAAGAACTGTTAAAAATTATCGTGACGACGCACGGGTGACTCAAAAGGACAATGGCTATATAAAAGAGCGCTCAATGGACATGATATGAACATAAAAATCTACCGTCATTGTAGTATTAAGCTTAAAGTACGATATATGTTTTAGTTATAATAAATATTTGTTCTGGGAATACTGAATCATTTAACAGTGCTCATTTCTGTTATCTCCTCAGTATTATTTTCATTTTAATTATGCATTTTGCTAATGTTACAGACTCCAAGATCAGCAGTCCAATGTGCGTGTTACATTGATAAAAAGAAAACTGTTTTGCCGTCATCTTGCATCAGCTTTAATATTGAATTTCCCTTTTGTGTGATGTTACAGTTGTTTTTGCGCCCTTAAGAACTTTCTGGTCCCTTAGGAAATTGTTTTGTCATAACAATAACTTCACAACCGGGTATGATCGTATCTACGATCTTGAACTAATTAGAAAGACGATAACGTAATTTCTTAATCAATAGCACGCTAGTTGTGACTGCCTCAAGCGACGCGAAACTGCAAGTAAAAACTATTCACATCTCATAATGCAATATTTTATGACAATGGTCAATTCATGATTCTTACGACAATTGTGATTGATAAAACAGTTAGTTAAATCTCAATTTCCAACTTTCCATTAAATAACAACATCACTTCTATTTCGTAACATCACATGGTGCTTCGGAGTCTAACACTGGGCCCCCAGGGAAGAGCCAAAGTACATACTCTTCTAAACCATACTCCTGTGGACAGAAATCGGAATTGCGAATTTTGTATTGAATCAAGATGCAATTTCTGTGTTTCATCGTCTAAGTGATGGTTGAAGGGTTACAGTAAACATGCTGTGGTGCATCGTAGTCTAACACTGGGCCCCCAGGGAAGAGCCAAAGTACATTCTCTTCTAAACCGTACTCCTGTGGACAGAAATCGGCATTGCGAATTTTGTATTGAATCGGGATGCAATTTCTGTGTTTCATCGTCAATGTGATGGTCGAAGGGGTACAGTAAACCTGCTGTGGTGCATCGGAGTCTAACACCGGGCCCCCAGGGAAGAGCCAAAGTACATACTTTTCTAAACCGTACTCCTGTGGACAGAAATAGGCATTGCGAATTTCGTATTGAATCGGGATGCAATTTCTGTGTTTCATCGTTAATGTGATGGTCGAAGGGTAACAGTAAACCCGCTGTGGTGCATCGGAGTCTAACACTCAGCCCCCAGGGAAGAGCCAAAGTACATACTCTTCCAAACCGTATTCCTAAGGACAGAAATCGGAATTGCGAATTTTGTATTGAATCAGGATGCAATTCCTGTGTTTCATTGTCAATGTGATGGTCGAAGGGTATCAGTAAACCTGCTGTGGTGCATCGTAGTCTAACACTGGGCCCCAGGGAATAGCCAAAGTACATACTCTTCAAAAATGTATTCCTAAGGAGAGAAATCGGAATTGCGAATTTTGTATTGAATCGGGATGCAATTTCTGTGTTTCATCGTCAATGTGATGGTCGATGGGTAACAGTAAACCTGCTGCGGAGCATTGTAGTCTAACATTGGGCCCCCAGGGAATAGCCAAAGTACATTCTCTTTTAAACCGTACTCCTGTGGACAGAAATCGGCATTGCGAATTTTGTATTGAATCGGGATGCAATTTCTATGTTTCATCGTCAATGTGATGGTCGCAATGTTTCAGTAAACATGCTGTGGTGCATCGGAGTCTAACCCTGGGCCCCCAGGGAAGAGCCAAAGTACATACTCTTCTAAACCATACTCCTGCGGACAGAAATCAAAAATGCGAATTTTGTATTGAATCGGGATGCAATTTCTGTGTTTCATCGTCAATGTGATGGTCGAAGGGTTACAGTAAACCTGCTGTGGTGCATCGGAGTCTAACACTGGGCCCCCAGGGAGGAGCTAAAGAACATACTCTACTAAACCGTACTCCTGTGGACAGAAATCGGCATTGTGAATTTTGTATTGAAACGGGATGCAATTTCTGTGTTTTATCGTCTATGTGACGGTCAAAGGGATACAGTAAACCTGCTCTGGTGCATCGGAGTCTAACACTGGGCCCCGAGGGAAGGGCCAAAGTACATATTCTTGTAAACCATACTCCTGCGAACAGAGATCGGCATTGCGAATTCTGTATTGAATCGGGATGCAATTTCTGGATGCCATCGTCAATGTGATGGTCGAAGGGTTACAGTAAACCTGCTGTGGTGCATCGGAGTCTAACACTGGGCTCCCAGGGAAGAGCCAAAGTACATAATCTTCTAAACCGTACTCCTGTAGACAGAAATCGGCATTGTTAATTTTGTTTTGAATCCGGATGCAATTTCTGTGTTTCATCGTCAATGTGATGGTCGAAGGGTAACAGTAACCCTGCTGTGGTGCATCGTAGTCTATCACTGGGCCCCCAGGGAAGAGCCAAGGTACATACTCTTCTAAACCGCACTCCTAAGGATAGAAATCGGAATTGCGAATTTTGTATTGAATCGGGATGCAATTTCTGTGTTTCATCGTCTATCTGATGTTCGAAGGGTTACAGTAAACCTGCTGTGGTGCATCGTAGTCTAACACTGGGCCCCAGGGAAGAGCCAAAGTACATTCTCTTTTAAACCGTACTCCTGTGGACGGAAATCGGCATTGCGAATTTTGTATTGAATCGGGATGCAATTTCTGTGTTTCATCGTCAATGTGATGGGCGCAATGTTACAGTAATCCTGCTGTGGTGCATCGGAGTCTAACCCTGGGCCCCCAGGGAAGAGCCAAAGTACATACTCTTCTAAACCATACTCCTGCGGACAGAAATCGGAAATACGAATATTGTATTGAATCGGGAAGAAATTTCTGTGTTTCATCGTCAATTTGATTGGTCGAAGGGTTACAGTAAACCTGCTGTGGTGCATCGGAGTCTAACACTGGGCCCCGAGGGAAGGTCCAAAGTACATATTCTTGTAAACCATACTCCTGTGAACAGAGATCGGCATTGCGAATTTTGTATTGAATCGGGATGCAATTTCTGTGTTTCATCGTCAATGTGATGGTCGAAGGGTTACAGTAAACCTTCTGTGGTACATCGTAGTCTAACACTGGGCCCCCAGGGAAGAGCCAAATTACATACTCTTCTAAAACGTATTCCTAAGGACAGAAATCGTATTGCGAAATTTGTATTGAATCGAGATGCAATTTCTGTGTTTCATCGTCAATGTGATGGTCTAAGGGTTACAGTAAACCTGCTGTGGTGCATTGGAGTCTAACACTGGGCCCCCAGGGAAGAGCCAAAGTACATAATCTTCTAAACCGTACTCCTGTAGGCAGAAATCGGCATTGTGAATTGTGTTCTAAATCCGGATGCAATTTCTGTGTTTCATCGTCAATGTGATGGTCGAAGGGTAACAGTAACCCTGCTGTGGTGCATCGTAATCTAACACTGGGCCCCCAGGGAAGAGCCAAGGTACATACTCTTTTAAACCGTACTCCTAAGGATAGAAATAGGAATTGCGAATTTTGTATTGAATCGGGATGCAATTTCTGTGTTTCCTCGTCTATCTGATTTTCGAAGGGTTACAGTAAACCTGCTGTGGTGCATCGTAGTCTAACACTGGGCCCCCAGGGAAGAGCCAAAGTACATACTCTTCTTCTAAACCGTACTCCTGTGGAGAGAAATCGGCATCGCGAATTTTGTATTGAATCAGGATGCAATTTCTGTGTTTCAACGTCAATGTGATGGTTGATGGGATACCGTAAACCTGCTGTGGTGCATCGGAGTCTAACACTGGGCCCCCAGGGAGAGCCAAAGTACATACTCTTCTAAACTGTACTCATTAGGACAGAAATCGGAATTGCGAATTTTGTATTGTACCGGGTTGCAATTTCTGTGTTTCATCGTCAAATTGATAGCCGAAAGGATACAATAAACATGCTGTGGTGCATCGGAGTCTAACACTGGGCCCCAAGGGAAGAGCTAAAGTACATACTTTTCTTAGCCGTACTCTTGTGGACAGAAATCGGAATTTTGAATTATGTATTGAATCGGGATGCAATTTCTGTGTTTCATCGTCAATGTGATGGTCGAAGGGTAACAGTAAACATGTTGTGGTGAATCGGAGTCTAACACTGGGCCCCCACGGAATAGCCAAAGTACATACTCTTCTAAACCGTATTATTGTGGACGGAAATCGGCATTGCGAATTTTGTATTGAATCGGGATGCAATTTCTGTGTTTCATCTTCAATGTGATGGTCGCAATGTTACAGTAAACCTGCTGTGGTGCATCGGAGTCTAACACTGGGCCCCCAGTGAAGAGCCAAAGTACATACTCCTCTAAACCATACTCCTGTGGACAGAAATCGGCATTGTGAATTTTGTATTGGATCCGGATGCAATCTCTGTGCTTCATCGTCAATGTGATGGTCTAAGGGTTACAGTAAACCTGCTGTGGTGCATCGAAGTCTGACACTGTGCCCCCAGGGAAGAGCCAAAGTACATACTCTTCTAAACTGTACTCATTAGGACAGAAATCGGAATTGCGAATTTTGTATTGTATCGGGTTGCAATTTCTGTGCTTCATCGTCACTTTGATAGCCGAAGGGATACAATAAACCTGCTGTTGTGCATCGGAGTCTAACACTGGGCCCCAAGGGAAGAGCTAAAGTACATACTTTTCTTAGCCGTACTCTTGTGGACAGAAATCGGCATTGTGAATTATGTATTAAATCGGGATGCAATTTCTGTGTTTCATCGTCAATGTGATCGTCGAAGGGTAACAGTAAACATGCTGTGGTGCATCGGAGTCTAACACTGGGCTCCCACGGAATAGCCAAAGTACATACTCTTCTAAACCGTATTATTGTGGACGGAAATCGGCATTGCGAATTTTGTATTGAATCGGGATGCAATTTCTGTGTTTCATCGTCAATGTGATGGACGAAGGGTTACAGTAAATTTGCTGTGGAGCATCGGAGTCGAACACTGGGACACAGGGAAGAGCCAAAGTACATACTCTTCTAAAACATACTCCTGCGGACAGAAATCGGAAATGCGAATTTTGTATTGAATCGGGATGCAATTTCTGTGTTTCATCGTCAATGTGATTGTCGCAATGTTACAGTAAACCTGCTGTGGTGCATCGGAGTCTAACACTGGGCCCCAGGGAAGTGCTAAAGTACATACTTTTCATAGCCGTACTCTTGTGGACAGAAATCGGCATTACGAATTTTGTAATGAATCGGGATGCAATTTCTGTGTTTCATCGTCAATGTGATGCTCGAAGGGATACAGTAAACCTGCTGTGGTGCATTGGAGTCTAACACTGGACCCCCAGGGAAGAGCCAAAGTACATACTCTTCTAAACCGTACTCCTAAGGACAGAAATCGGAATTGCGAATTTTGTATTGGATCTGGATGCAATTTCTGTGTTTTATCGTCTATGTGATGGTCGAAGGGATACAGGTAACCTGCTGTGGTGTATCTGAGTCTAACACTGGCCCCCAGGGAAGGGCCAAAGTACATATTCTTGTAAACCGTACTCCTGTGGACAGAAATCGACATTGCGAATTTTGTATTGAATCGGGATGCAATTTCTGTGTTTCATCGTCAATGTGATGGTCGATGGGTAACAGTATACCTGCTGTGGTGCATCGTAGTCTAACACTGGGCCCCCAGGGAATAGCCAAATTACATTCTCTTTTAAACCGTACTCCTGTGCACAGAAATCGGCATTGCGAATTTTGTATTGAATCGGGATGCAATTTCTGTGTTTCATCGTCAATGTGATGGTCGCAATGTTACAGTAAACCTGCTGTGGTGCATCGGAGTCTAACCCTGGGCCCCCAGGGAAGAGCCAAAGTACATACTCTTCTAAACCATACTCCTGCGGACAGAAATCGGAAATGCGAATTTTGGATTGAATCGGGATGCAATTTCTGTGTTTCATCGTCAATGTGATGGTCTAAGGGTTACAGTAAACCTGCTGTGGTGCATCGAAGTCTGACACTGTGCCCCCAGGGAAGAGCCAAAGTACATACTCTTCTAAACTGTACTCATTAGGACAGAAATCGGAATTGCGAATTTTGTATTGTATCGGGTTGCAAATTCTGTGCTTCATCGTCACTTTGATAGCCGAAGGGATACAATAAACCTGCTGTTGTGCATCGGAGTCTAACACTGGGCCCCAAGGGAAGAGCTAAAGTACATACTTTTCTTAGCCGTACTCTTGTGGACAGAAATCGGCATTGAGAATTATGTATTAAATCGGGATGCAATTTCTGTGTTTCATCGTCAATGTGATCGTCGAAGGGTAACAGTAAACATGCTGTGGTGCATCGGAGTCTAACACTGGGCTCCCACGGAATAGCCAAAGTACATACTCTTCTTAACCGTATTATTGTGGACGGAAATCGGCATTGCGAATTTTGTATTGAATCGGGATGCAATTTTTGTGTTTCATCGTCAATGTGATTGTCGCAATGTTACAGTAAACCTGCTGTGGTGCATCGGAGTCTAACACTGGGCCCCAGGGAAGTGCTAAAGTACATACTTTTCATAGCCGTACTCTTGTGGACAGAAATCGGCATTACGAATTTTGTAATGAATCGGGATGCAATTTCTGTGTTTCATCGTCAATGTGATGCTCGAAGGGATACAGTAAACCTGCTGTGGTGCATTGGAGTCTAACACTGGACCCCCAGGGAAGAGCCAAAGTACATACTCTTCTAAACCGTACTCCTAAGGACAGAAATCGGAATTGCGAATTTTGTATTGAATCTGGATGCAATTTCTGTGTTTTATCGTCTATGTGATGGTCGAAGGGATACAGGTAACCTGCTGTGGTGCATCTGAGTCT
The DNA here is from genome assembly GCF_023864275.1 of Schistocerca cancellata. Lineage (NCBI taxonomy): Eukaryota > Metazoa > Arthropoda > Insecta > Orthoptera > Acrididae > Schistocerca > Schistocerca cancellata. The sequence continues at coordinate 57,391,763 of NC_064629.1, read as the reverse complement.
AACACTGGCCCCCAGGGAAGGGCCAAAGTACATATTCTTGTAAACCGTACTCCTGTGGACAGAAATCGACATTGCGAATTTTGTATTGAATCGGGATGCAATTTCTGTGTTTCATCGTCAATGTGATGGTCGATGGGTAACAGTATACCTGCTGTGGTGCATCGTAGTCTAACACTGGGCCCCCAGGGAATAGCCAAATTACATTCTCTTTTAAACCGTACTCCTGTGCACAGAAATCGGCATTGCGAATTTTGTATTGAATCGGGATGCAATTTCTGTGTTTCATCGTCAATGTGATGGTCGCAATGTTACAGTAAACCTGCTGTGGTGCATCGGAGTCTAACCCTGGGCCCCCAGGGAAGAGCCAAAGTACATACTCTTCTAAACCATACTCCTGCGGACAGAAATCGGAAATGCGAATTTTGGATTGAATCGGGATGCAATTTCTGTGTTTCATCATCAATGTGATGGTCGAAGGGTTACAGTAAACCTGCTGTGGTGCATCGGAGTCTAACACTGGGCCTCCAGGGAAGAGCTAAAGAACATACTCTTCCAAACCGTACTCCTGTGGACAGAAATCGGCATTGTGAATTTTGTATTGAATCGGGATGCAATTTCTGTGTTTCATCGTCAATGTAATGGTCGAAGGGGTACAGTAAACCTGCTGTGGTGCATTGGAGTCTAACACCGGGCCCCCAGGGAAGAGCCAAAGAACATACTCTTTATAAACCGTACTCCTGTGGACAGAAATCGGAATTGCGAATTTTGTATTGAATCGGGATGCAATTTCTGTGATTTATCGTCTATGTGACGGTCAAAGGGATACAGTAAACCTGCTGTGGTGCATCGGAGTCTAACACTGGGCTCCGAGGGAAGGGCCAAAGTACATATTCTTGTAAACCATACTCCTGTGAACAGAGATCGGCATTGCGAATTTTGTATTGAATCGGGATGCAATTTCTGTGTTCCATCGTCAATGTGATGGTCGAAGGGTTACAGTAAACCTTCTGTGGTGCAGCGTAGTCTAACACTGGGCCCCCAGGGAAGAGCCAAATTACATACTCTTCTAAAACGTATTCCTAAGGACAGAAATCGGAATTGCGAATTTTGTATTGAATCGAGATGCAATTTCTGTGTTTCATCGTCAATGTGATGGTCTAAGGGTTACAGTATACCTGATGTGGTGAATCGGAGTCTAACACTGGGCCCCCAGGGAATAGCCAAGGTACATACTCTTCCAAACCGTACTCCTAAGGATAGAAATCGGATTTGCGGATTTTGTATTGAATCGGGATGCAATTTCTGTGTTTCATCGTCTATCTGATGTTCGAAGGGATACAGTAAACCTGCTGTGGTGCATCGTAGTCTAACACTGGGTCCCCAGGGAAGAGCTAAAGTACATACTTTTCTTAGCCGTACTCCTGTAGGCAGAAATCGGCATTGTGAATTGTGTTCTAAATCCGGATGCAATTTCTGTGTTTCATCGTCAATGTGATGGTCGAAGGGTAACAGTAACCCTGCTGTGGTGCATCGTAATCTAACACTGGGCCCCCAGGGAAGAGCCAAGGTACATACTCTTTTAAACCGTACTCCTAAGGATAGAAATAGGAATTGCGAATTTTGTATTGAATCGGGATGCAATTTCTGTGTTTCCTCGTCTATCTGATTTTCGAAGGGTTACAGTAAACCTGCTGTGGTGCATCGTAGTCTAACACTGGGCCCCCAGGGAAGAGCCAAAGTACATACTCTTCTTCTAAACCGTACTCCTGTGGAGAGAAATCGGCATCGCGAATTTTGTATTGAATCAGGATGCAATTTCTGTGTTTCAACGTCAATGTGATGGTTGATGGGATACCGTAAACCTGCTGTGGTGCATCGGAGTCTAACACTGGGCCCCCAGGGAGAGCCAAAGTACATACTCTTCTAAACTGTACTCATTAGGACAGAAATCGGAATTGCGAATTTTGTATTGTACCGGGTTGCAATTTCTGTGTATCATCGTCAATTTGATAGCCGAAGGGATACAATAAACATGCTGTGGTGCATCGGAGTCTAACACTGGGCCCCAAGGGAAGAGCTAAAATACATACTTTTCTTAGCCGTACTCTTGTGGACAGAAATCGGAATTGTGAATTATGTATTAAATCGGGATGCAATTTCTTTGTTTCATCGTCAATGTGATGGTCGAAGGGTAACAGTAAACATGTTGTGGTGAATCGGAGTCTAACACTGGGCCCCCACGGAATAGCCAAAGTACATACTCTTCTAAACCGTATTATTGTGGACGGAAATCGGCATTGCGAATTTTGTATTGAATCGGGATGCAATTTCTGTGTTTCATCTTCAATGTGAGGGTCGCAATGTTACAGTAAACCTGCTGTGGTGCATCGGAGTCTAACACTGGGCCCCCAGGGAAGAGCCAAAGTACATACTCCTCTAAACCATACTCCTGTGGACAGAAATCGGCATTGTGAATTTTGTATTGGATCCGGATGCAATTTCTGTGCTTCATCGTCAATGTGATGGTCTAAGGGTTACAGTAAACCTGCTGTGGTGCATCGAAGTCTGACACTGTGCCCCCAGGGAAGAGCCAAAGTACATACTCTTCTAAACTGTACTCATTAGGACAGAAATCGGAATTGCGAATTTTGTATTGTATCGGGTTGCAATTTCTGTGCTTCATCGTCACTTTGATAGCCGAAGGGATACAATAAACCTGCTGTTGTGCATCGGAGTCTAACACTGGGCCCCAAGGGAAGAGCTAAAGTACATACTTTTCTTAGCCGTACTCTTGTGGACAGAAATCGGCATTGTGAATTATGTATTAAATCGGGATGCAATTTCTGTGTTTCATCGTCAATGTGATCGTCGAAGGGTAACAGTAAACATGCTGTGGTGCATCGGAGTCTAACACTGGGCTCCCACGGAATAGCCAAAGTACATACTCTTCTAAACCGTATTATTGTGGACGGAAATCGGCATTGCGAATTTTGTATTGAATCGGGATGCAATTTCTGTGTTTCATCGTCAATGTGATGAACGAAGGGTTACAGTAAACCTGCTGTGGATCATCGGAGTCGAACACTGGGACCCAGGGAAGAGCCAAAGTACATACTCTTCTAAAACATACTCCTGCGGACAGAAATCGGAAATGCGAATTTTGTATTGAATCGGGATGCAATTTCTGTGTTTCATCGTCAATGTGATTGTCGCAATGTTACAGTAAACCTGCTGTGGTGCATCGGAGTCTAACACTGGGCCCCAGGGAAGTGCTAAAGTACATACTTTTCATAGCCGTACTCTTGTGGACAGAAATCGGCATTACGAATTTTGTAATGAATCGGGATGCAATTTCTGTGTTTCATCGTCAATGTGATGCTCGAAGGGATACAGTAAACCTGCTGTGGTGCATCGGAGTCTAACACTGGACCCCCAGGGAAGAGCCAAAGTACATACTCTTCTAAACCGTACTCCTAAGGACAGAAATCGGAATTGCGAATTTTGTATTGAATCTGGATGCAATTTCTGTGTTTTATCGTCTATGTGATGGTCGAAGTGATACAGGTAACCTGCTGTGGTGCATCGGAGTCTAACACTGGCCCCCAGGGAAGGGCCAAAGTACATATTCTTGTAAACCGTACTCCTGTGGACAGAAATCGACATTGCGAATTTTGTATTGAATCGGGATGCAATTTCTGTGTTTCATCGTCAATGTGATGGTCGATGGGTAACAGTAAACCTGCTGCGGTGCATTGTAGTCTAACATTGGGCCCCCAGGGAATAGCCAAAGTACATTCTCCTTTAAACCGTACTCCTGTGGACAGAAATCGGCATTGCGAATTTTGTATTGAATCGGCATGCAATTTCTGTGTTTCATCTTCAATGTGATGGTCGCAATGTTACAGTAAACCTGCTGTGGTGCATCGGAGTCTAACACTGGGTCCCCAGGGAAGAGCCAAAGTACATACTCCTCTAAACCATACTCCTGTGGACAGAATTCGGCATTGTGAATTTTGTATTGGATCCGGATGCAATTTCTGTGCTTCATCGTCAATGTGATGGTCTAAGGGTTACAGTAAACTTGCTGTGGTGCATCTAAGTCTAACACTGTGCCCCCAGGGAAGAGCCAAAGTACATACTCTTCTAAACTGTACTCATTAGGACAGAAATCGTAATTGCGAATTTTGTATTGTATCGGGTTGCAATATCTGTGTTTCATCGTCAATTTGATAGCCCTAGGGTAACAATAAACCTGCTGTGGTGCATCGGAGTCTAACACAGGGCCCCAAGGGAAGAGCTAAAGTACATACTTTTCTTAGCCGTACTCTTGTGGACAAAAATCGGAATTGTGAATTATGTATTAAATCGGGATGCACATTTTGTGTTTCATCGTCAATGTGATGGTCGAAGGGTAACAATAAACCTGCTGTGGTGCATCGGAGTCTAACACTGGGCCCCAAGGGAAGAGCTAAAGTACATACTTTTCTTAGCCGTACTCTTGTGGACAGAAATCGGCAGTACGAAATTTGTAATGAATCGGGATGCAATTTCTGTGTTTCATCGTCAATGTGATGCTCGAAGGGATACAGTAAACCTGCTGTGGTGCATCGGAGTCTAACACTGGACCCCCAGGGAAGAGCCAAAGTACATACTCTTCTAAACCGTACTCCTAAGGACAGAAATCGGAATTGCGAATTTTGTATTGAATCTGTATGCAATTTCTGTGTTTTATCGTCTATGTGATGGTCGAAGGGATACAGGTAACCTGCTGTGGTGCATCTGAGTCTAACACTGGCCCCCAGGGAAGGGCCAAAGTACATATTCTTGTAAACCGTACTCCTGTGGACAGAAATCGACATTGCGAATTTTGTATTGAATCGGGATGCAATTTCTGTGTTTCATCGTCAATGTGATGGTCGATGGGTAACAGTATACCTGCTGTGGTGCATCGTAGTCTAACACTGGGCCCCCAGGGAATAGCCAAATTACATTCTCTTTTAAACCGTACTCCTGTGCACAGGAATCGGCATTGCGAATTTTGTATTGAATCGGGATGCAATTTCTGTGTTTCATCGTCAATGTGATGGTCGCAATGTTACAGTAAAACTGCTGTGGTGCATCGGAGTCTAACCCTGGGCCCCCAGGGAAGAGCCAAAGTACATACTCTTCTAAACCATACTCCTGCGGACAGAAATCGGAAATGCGAATTTTGGATTGAATCGGGATGCAATATCTGTGTTTCATCGTCAATGTGATGGTCGAAGGGTTACAGTAAACCTCCTGTGGTGCATCGGAGTCTAACACTGGGCCTCCAGGGAAGAGCTAAAGAACATACTCTTCTAAACCGTACTCCTGTGGACAGAAATGGGCATTGTGACATTTGTATTGAATCGGGATGCAATTTCTGTGTTTCATCGTCAATGTAATGGTCGAAGGGGTACAGTAAACCTGCTGTGGTGCATTGGAGCCTAACACCGGGCCCCCAGGGAAGAGCCAAAGAACATACTCTTTTAAACCGTACTCCTGTGGACAAAAATCGGAATTGCGAATTTTGTATTGAATCGGGATGCAATTTCTGTGTTTTATCGTCTATGTGACGGTCAAAGCGATACAGTAAACCTGCTGTGGAGCATCGGAGTCTAACACTGGGCTCCGAGGGAAGGGCCAAAGTACATATTCTTGTAAACCATACTCCTGTGAACAGAGATCGGCATTGCGAATTTTGTATTGAATCGGGATGCAATTTCTGTGTTCCATCGTCAATGTGATGGTCGAAGGGTTACAGTAAACCTTCTGTGGTGCAGCGTAGTCTAACACTGGGCCCCCAGGGAAGAGCCAAATTACATACTCTTCTAAAACGTATTCCTAAGGACAGAAATCGGAATTGCGAATTTTGTATTGAATCGAGATGCAATTTCTGTGTTTCATCGTCAATGTGATGGTCTAAGGGTTACAGTAAACCTGCTGTGGTGCATCGGAGTCTAACACTGGGCCCCCAGGGAAGAGCCAAGGTACATACTCTTCTAAACCGTACTCCTAAGGATAGAAATCGGATTTGTGGATTTTGTATTGAATCGGGATGCAATTTCTGTGTTTCATCGTCTATCTGATGTTCGAAGGGATACAGTAAACCTGCTGTGGTGAATCGTAGTCTAACACTGGGCCCCCAGGGAAGAGCCAAAGTACATTCTCTTTTAAACCGTACTCCTGTGGACGGAAATCGGCATTGCGAATTTTGTATTGAATCAGGATGCAATTTCTGTGTTTCATCGTCATTGTGATTGTCGCAATGTTACAGTAAACCTGCTGTGGTGCATCGGAGTTTAACCCTGGGCCCCCAGGGAAGAGCCAAAGTACATACCCTTCTAAACCATACTCCTGCGGACAGAAATCGGAAATGCGAATTTTGTATTGAATCGGGAAGCAATTTCTGTGTTTCATCGTCAATGTGATGGTCGAAGGGTTACAGTAAACTTGCTGTGGTGCATCGGAGTCTAACACTGGGCCCCCAGGGAAGAGCTAAAGAACATACTCTTCTTAACCGTACTCCTGTGGACAGAAATCGGCACTGTGAATTTTGTATTTAATCGGGATGCAATTTCTGTGTTTCATCGTCTTTCTGATGTTCGAAGGGTTACAGTTAACCTGCTGTGGTGCATCGTAGTCTAACACTGGGCCCCCAGGGAAGAGCCAAAGTACATACTCTTCTAAACCGTACTCCTGTGGACAGAAACCGGCATTGCGAATTTTGTATTGAATCGGGATGCAATTTCTGTGTTTCAACGTCAATGTGATGGTTGAAGGGATACCGTAAACCTGCTGTGGTGCATCGGAGTCTAACACTGGGCCCCCAGGGAAGAGCCAAAGTACATAGTCTTCTAAACCGTACTCATAAGGACAGAAATCGGAATTGCGAATTTTGTAATGAATAGGGATGCAATTTCTGTGTTTCATCATCAAAGTGATGGTTGAATGGATACAGTAAACTTGCTGTGGTGCATCGTAGTCTAACACTGGTCCCCAGGGAATAGCCAAAGTACATACTCTTCTAAACCGTACTCCTGTGGACAGAAATCGGAATTGTGAATTTTGTATTGAATCGGGATGCAATTTCTGTGTTTCATCGTCAATGTGATGGTCGATGGGTAACAGTAAACCTGCTGCGGTGCATTGTAGTCTAACATTGGGCCCCCAGGGAATAGCCAAAGTACATTCTCCGTTAAACCGTACTCCTGTGGACAGAAATCGGCATTGCGAATTTTGTATTGAATCGGCATGCAATTTCTGTGTTTCATCTTCAATGTGATGGTCGCAATGTTACAGTAAACCTGCTGTGGTGCATCGGAGTCTAACACTGGGTCCCCAGGGAAGAGCCAAAGTACATACTCCTCTAAACCATACTCCTGTGGACAGAAATCGGCATTGTGAATTTTGTATTGGATCCGGATGCAATTTCTGTGCTTCATCGTCAATGTGATGGTCTAAGGGTTACAGTAAACTTGCTGTGGTGCATCTAAGTCTAACACTGTGCCCCCAGGGAAGAGCCAAAGTACATACTCTTCTAAACCGTATTATTGTGGACGGAAATCGGCATTGCGAATTTTGTATTGAACAGGGACGCAATTTCTGTGTTTCATCGTCAATGTGATGGTCGAACGGTTACTGTAAACCTGCTGTGGTGCATCGTAGTCTAACACTGGGCCCCAAGGAATAGCCAAAGTACATACTCTTCCAAACCGTACTCCTGTGGACAGAAATCGGAATTGTGATTTTTGTATTGAATCGGGATGCAATTTCTGTTATTCATCGTCAATGAGATGGTCGATGGGTAACAGAAAACCTGCTGCGGTGCATTGTAGTCTAACATTGGGCCCCCAGGGAATAGCCAAAGTACATTCTCTTTTAAACCGTACTTATGTGGACAGAAATCGGCATTGCGATTTTTGTATTGAATCAGGATGCAATTTCTGTGTTTCATCGTCAATGTGATGGTCGCAATGTTACAGTAAACCTACTGTGGTGCATCGGAGTCTAATACTGGGCCCCCAGGGAAGAGCCAAAGTACATACTCTTCTAAACCGTACTAATGTGGACAGAAATCGGAATTGCGAATTTTGTATTGAATCGGGATGGAATTTCTGTGTTTCATCGTCAATATGATGGTCGAAGGGTAACAGTAAACCTGCTGTGCTGCATCGGAGTCAAACACTCAGCCCCCAGGGAAGAGCCAAAGTACATACTCTTCCAAACCGTATTCCTAAGGACAGAAATCGGAATTGCGAATTTTGTATTGAATCAGGATGAAATTTCTGTGTTTCATCGTCAATGTCATGGTCGAAGGGTAACATTAAACTTGCTGTGGTGCATCGTAGTCAAACACTGGGCCCCAGGGAATTGCCAAAGTACATACTCTTCTAAACCATACTCCTGTGGACAGAAATCGGAGTTGCGAATTTTGTATTGAATCGGGATGCAATTTCTGTGTTTCATCGTCAATGTGATGGTCTAAGGGTTACAGTAATCCTACTGTGGTGCATCGGAGTTTAACACTGGGCCCCCAGGGAAGAGCCAAAGTACATACTCTTCTAAACCGTACTCATTAGGACAGAAATCGGAATTGCGAATTTTGTATTGAATCGGGATGCAATTTCTGTGTTTCATCGTCAATGTGATAGCTGAAGGGATACAATAAACCAGCTGTGGTGCATCGGAGTTTAACACAGGGCCCCCAGGGAAGAGCTAAAGTACATACTTTTCATAGCTATACTATTGTGGACATAAATCGGCATCGCGAATTTTGTATTGAATCGGGATGGAATTTTTCTGTGTTTGATCGTCAATGTGATGCTCGAAGGGATACAGTAAACCTGCTGTGGTGCATCGGAATCTAACACTGGGCCCCCAGGGAAGAGCCAAAGTACATACTCTTCTAAACCGTACTCCTAAGGACAGAAATCGGAATTGCGAATTTTCTATTGAATCTGGATGTAATTTCTGTGTATTATCGTCTATGTGATGGTCGAAGGGGTACAGGTAACCTGCTGTGGTGCATCGGAGTCTAACACTGATCCTCCAGGGAAGATCCGAAGTACATACTCTTCTAAACCGTAATCCTGTGGACAGAAATCGGCATTGCGAATTTTGTAATGAATCGGGATGCAATTTCTGTGTTTCATCGTCAATATGATGTTCGAAGGGTTACAGTAAACCTGATGTGGTGCATCGGAGTCTAACACTCAGCCCCCAGGGAAGAGCCAAAGTACATACTCTTCTAAACCGTGCTCTTGTGGACAGAAATCGGCATTGTGAATTTTGTATTGAATAGGGATTCAATTTCTGTGTTTCATCGTCAAAGTGATGGTTGAATGGATACAGTAAACATGCTGTGGTGCATCAGAGTCTAACACTGGGCATTCAGGGAATAGCCAAAGTACATACTCTTTTAAACCGTATTCCTGTTTACAGAAATCGGCATTGCGAATTGTGTATTCAATCGGGATGCAATTTCTGTGTTCCAACGTCAATGTGATGGTCGCAATGTTACAGTAAACCTGCTGTGGTACATCGGAGTCTAACACTGGGCCCCAGGGAAGAGCCAAAGTACATACTCTTCTAAACCGTACTCCTGTGGACAGAAATCGGCATTGCGAATTTTGTAATGAATCGGGATGCAATTTCTGTGTTTCATCGTCAATGTGATGTTCGAAGGGTTACAGTAAACCTGATGTGGTGCATCGGAATCTAACACTCAGCCCCCAGGGAAGAGCCAAAGTACATACTCTTCTAAACCGTGCTCTTGTGAACGGAAATAGGCATTGCTAATTTTGTATTGAATCGGGATGCAATTTCTGTGTTCCATCGTCAATGTGATGTTCGAAGGGTTACAGTAAACCTGATGTGGTGCATCGGAGTCTAACACTCAGCCCCCAGGGAAGAGCCAAAGTACATACTCTTCAAAACCGTGCTCTTGTGGACAGAAAGCGGCATTGGTAATTTTGTATTGAATCGGGATGCAATTTCTGTGTTTCATCGTCAATGTGATGGTCAAAGGGTTACAGTAAACCTGCTGTGGTGCATCGTAGTCTAACATTGGGCCCCCAGGGAATAGCCAAATTACATACTCTTTTAAACAGTACTCCCGTGGACAGAAATCCGAATTGCAAATTTTGTAATGAATCGGGATGGAATTTCTGTGTTTCATCGTCAATATGATGGTCGAAGGATTACAGTAAACCTGCTGTGGTGCATCGGAGTCTAACACTCAGCCCCCAGGGAAGAGCCAAAGTACATACTCTTCCAAACCGTATTCCTAAGGACAGAAATTGGAATTGCGAATTTTGTATTGAATCAGGATGCAATTTCTGTGTTTCATTGTCAATGTGATGGTCGAAGGGTAACATTAAACCTGCTGTGGTGCATCGTAGTCTAACACTGGGCCCCAGGGAATAGCCAAAGTACATACTCTTCTAAAACGTATTCCTAAGGACAGAAATCGGAATTGCGTATTTTGTATTGAATCAGGATGCAATTTCTGTGTTTCATTGTCAATGTGATGGTCGAAGGGTAACATTAAACCTGCTGTGGTGCATCGTAGTCTAACACTGGGCTCCCAGGGAAGAGCCAAAGTACACACTCTTCTAAACCATACTCCTGTGGACAGAAATCGGAATTGCGAATTTTGTATTGAATCAGGAGGCAATTTCTGTGTTTCATTGTCAATGTCATGGTCGATAGGTAACAGTAAACCTGCTGTGGTGCATCGTAGTCTAGGACTGGGCCCCAGGGAATAGCCAAAGTTCATACTCTTCTCAAACGTATTCCTAAGGACAGAAATCGGAATTGCGAATTTTGTATTGAATCGGGATGCAATTTCTGTGTTTCATCGTCAATATGATGTTCGAAGGGTTACAGTAAAGCTGATGTGGTGCATCGGAGTCTAACTCTCAGCCCCCAGTGAAGAGCCGAAGTACATACTCTTCTAAACCGTGCTCTTGTGGACAGAAATAGGCATTGCTAATTTTGTATTGAATCGGGATGCAATTTCTGTGTTCCATTGTCAATGTGATGTTCGAAGGGTTACAGTAAACCTGATGTGGTGCATTGGAGTCTAACACTCAGCCCCCAGGGAAGAGCCAAAGTACATACTCTTCTAAACCGTGCTCTTGTGGACAGAAATCGGCATTGCTAATTTTGTATTGAATCGGGATGCAATTTCTGTGTTTCATCGTCAATGTGATGGTCGCAATGTTACAGTAAACCTGCTGTGGTGCATCGGAGTCTAACCCTGGGCCCCCAGGGAAGAGCCAAAGTACATACTCTTCTAAACCGTACTCCTGCGGACAAAAATCGGAATTGCGAATTTTGTATTGAATCGGGACGCAATTTCTGTGTTTTATCGTCAATGTGATGGTCGAAGGGTTACAGTAAACCTGCTGTGGTGCATCGGAGTCTAACACTGGGCCCCCAGGGAAGAGCTAGAGAACATACTCTTCTAAACCGTACTCCTGTGGACAGAAATCGGCATTGTGAATTTTGTATTGAATCCGGATGCAATTTCTGTGTTTTATCGTCAATGTGATGGTCGAAGGAATACAGTAAACCTGATGTGGTGCATCGGAGTCCAACACTCAGCCCCCAGGGAAGAGCCAAAATACATACTCTTTTAAACCGTGCTCTTGTGGACAGAAATCGGCATTGCTAATTTTGTATTGAATCGGGATGCAATTTCTGTGTTGCATCGTCAATGTGATGTTCGAAGGGTTACAGTAAACCTGATGTGTTGCATCGGAGTCTAACACTCAGCCCCCAGGGAAGAGCCAAAGTACATACTCTTCTAAACCGTGCTCTTGTGGACAGAAAGCGGCATTGCTAATATTGTATTGAATTCGGATGCAATTTCTGTGTTTCATCGTCAATGTGATGGTCAAAGGGTTACAGTAAACCTGCTGTGGTGCATCGTAGTCTAACATTGGGACCCCAGGGAATAGCCAAATTACATACTCTTTTGAACAGTACTCCTGTGGACAGAAATCGGAACTGTGAATTTTGTATTGAATCTGAATGCAATTTCTGTGTTTCATCGTCAATGTGATGGTCGAAGGATTACAGTAAACCTGCTGTGGTGCATCGGAGTTTAACACTCAGCCCCCAGGGAAGAGCCAAAGTACATTCTCTTCCAAACCGTATTCCTAAGGACAGAAATCGGAATTGCGAATTTTGTATTGAATCAGGTTGCAATTTCTGTGTTTCATTGTCAATGTGATGGTCGAAGGGTAACATTAAACCTGCTGTGGTGCATCGTAGTCTAACACTGGGCCCCAGGGAATAGCCAAAGTACATACTCTTCTAAAACGTATTCCTAAGGACAGAGATCGGAATTGCTTATTTTGTATTGAATCAGGTTGCAATTTCTGTGTTTCATTGTCAATGTGATGGTCGAAGGGTAACATTAAACCTGCTGTGGTGCATCGTAGTCTAACACTCAGCCCCCAGGGAAGAGCCAAAGTACATACTCTTCTAAACCGTGCTCTTGTGGACAGAAAGCGGCATTGCTAATATTGTATTGAATTCGGATGCAATTTCTGTGTTTCATCGTCAATGTGATTGTCGCAATGTTACAGTAAACGTGCTGTGCTGCATCGGAGTCTAACACTGGGCTCCCAGGGAAGAGCCAAAGTACATACTCTTCAAAACCATACTCCTGTGGACAGAAATCGGAATTGCGAATTTTGTATTGAATCAGGAGGCAATTTCTGTGATTCATTGTCAATGTCATGGTCGATAGGTAACAGTAAACCTGCTGTGGTGCATCGTAGTCTAGCACTGGGCCCCAGGGAATAGCCAAAGTACATACTCTTCTCAAACGTATTCCTAAGGACAGAAATCGGAATTGCGAATTTTGTATTGAATCGGGATGCAATTTCTGTGTTTCATCGTCAATATGATGTTCGAAGGGTTACAGTAAACCTGATGTGGTGCATCGGAGTCTAACACTCAGCCCCCAGGGAAGAGCCAAAGTACATACTCTTCTAAACCGTGCTCTTGTGGACAGAAATAGGCATTGCTAATTTTGTATTGAATCGGGATGCAATATCTGTGTTCCATCGTCAATGTGATGTTCGAAATGTTACAGTAAACCTGATGTGGTGCATTGGAGTCTAACAATCAGCCCCCAGGGAAGAGCCAAAGTACATACTCTTCTAAACCGTGCTCTTGTGGACAGAAAACGGCATTGCTAATTTTGTATTGAATCGGGATGCAATTACTGTGTTTCATCGTCAATGTGATGGTCGCAATGTTACAGTAAACCTGCTGTGGTGCATCGGAGTCTAACCCTGGGCCCCCAGGGAAGAGCCATAGTACATACTCTTCTAAACCGTACTCCTGCGGACAGAAATCGGAATTGCGAATTTTGTATTGAATTGGGATGCAATTTCTGTGTTTTATCGTCAATGTGATGGTCGAAGGGTTACAGTAAACCTGCTGTGGTGCATCGGTGTCTAACACTGGGCCCCCAGGGAAGAGCTAGAGAACATACTCTTCTAAACCGTACGCCTGTGGACAGAAATCGGCATTGTGAATTTTGTATTGAATCCGGATGCAATTTCTGTGTATCATCGTCAATGTGATGGTCGAAGGAATACAGTAAACCTGATGTGGTGCATCGGAGTCTAACACTCAGCCCCCAGGGAAGAGCCAAAGTACATACTCTTCTAAACCGTGCTCTTGTGGACAGAAATCGGCATTGCTAATTTTGTATTGAATCGGGATGCAATTTCTGTGTTCCATCGTCAATGTGATGTTCGAAGGGTTACAGTAAACCTGATGTGGTGCATCGGAGTCTAACACTCAGCCCCCAGGGAAGAGCCAAAGTACATACTCTTCTAAACCGTGCTCTTGTGGACAGAATGCGGCATTGCTAATATTGTATTGAATCGGGATGCAATTTCTGTGTTTCATCGTCAATGTGATGGTCAAAGGGTTACAGTAAACCTGCTGTGGTGCATCGTAGTCTAACATTGGGCCCCCAGGGAATAGCCAAATTACATACTCTTTTAAACAGTACTCCTGTGGACAGAAGTCGGAATTGTGAATTTTGTATTGAATCTGAATGCAATTTCTGGGTTTCATCGTCAATGTGATGGTCGATGGGTAACAGTAAACCTGCTGCGGTGCATTGTAGTCTAACATTGGGCCCCCAGGGAATAGCCTAAATACATTCTCTTTTAAACCGTACTCCTGTGGACAGAAATCGGCATTGTGAATTTTGTATTGAATCGGGATGCAATTTCTGTGTTTCATCGTCAATGTGATGGTCGAAGGGTTACAGTAAACCTGCTGTGGTGCATCGGAGTCTAACACTGGGCCCCCAGGGAAGAGATACAGAACAAACTCTTCTAAACCGTACTCCTGTGGACAGAAATCGGCATTGCGAATTTTGTAATGAATCAGGATGCAATTTCTGTGTTTCATTGTCAATATGATGGTCGAAGGGTTACAGTAAACCTGATGTGGTGCATCGGAGTCTAACACTCAGCCCCCGGGAAAGAGCCAAAGTACATACTCTTCTAAACCGCGCTCTTGTGGACAGAAATCGGCATTGCTAATTTTGTATTGAATCGGGATGCAATTACTGTGTTTCATCGTCAATGTGATGGTCGAAGGGTAACAGTAAACCTGATGTGGTGCATCGGAGTCTAACACTCAGCCCCCAGGGAAGAGCCAAAGTACATACTCTTCTAAACCGTGCTCTTGTGGACAGAAATAGGCATTGCTAATTTATTATTGAATCGGGATGCAATTTGTGTGTTCCATCGTCAATGTGATGTTCGAAGGGTTACAGTAAACCTGATGTGGTGCATTGGAGTCTAACACTCAGCCCCCAGGGAAGAGCCAATGTACATACTCTTCTAAACCGTGCTCTTGTGGACAGAAATCGGCATTGCTAATTTTGTATTGAATCGGGATGCAATTTCTGTGTTTCATCGTCAATGTGATGGTCGCAATGTTACAACAAACCTGCTGTGGTGCATCGGAGTCTAACCCTGGGCCCCCAGGGAAGAGCCAAAGTACATACTCTTCTAAACCGTACTCCTGCGGACAGAAATCGGAATTGCGAAATTTGTATTGAATCGGGATGCAATTTCTGTGTTTTATCGTCAATGTGATGGTCGAAGGGTTACAGTAAACCTGCTGTGGTGCATCGGAGTCTAACACTGGGCCCCCAGGGAAGAGCTAGAGAACATACTCTTCTAAACCGTACTCCTGTGGACAGAAATCGACATTGTGAATTTTGTATTGAATCCGGATGCAATTTCTGTGTTTCATCGTCAATGTGATGGTCGAAGGAATACAGTAAACCGGCTGTGGTGCATCGGAGGTTAACACCGGGCCCCCAGGGAAGAGTCAAAGTACATACTCTTCTAAACCGTACTCCTGTGGACAGAAATCGGCATTGCGAATTTTGTATTGAATCGGGATGCAATTTCTGTGTTTCGTCGTCAATGTGATGTTCGAAGGGTTACAGTAAACCTGCTGTGGTGCATCGGAGTCTAACACTCAGCCGCCAGGGAAGAGCCAAAGTAAATACTCTTCCACACCGTATTCCTAAGGACAGAAATCGGATTTGCGAATTTTGTATTGAATCAGGATGCAATATCTGTGTTTCATTGTCAACGTGATGGTCGAAAGGCAACAGTAAACATGCTGTGGTGCATCGGAGTCTAACACTGGGCCCCCACGGATAGCCTAAGTACATAATCTTCTAAACCGTATTATTGTGGATGGAAATCGGCATTACGAATTTTGTATTGAACGGGGACGCAATTTCTGTGTTTCATCGTCAATGTGATGGTCGAACGGTTACTGTAAACCTGCCGTGGTGCATCGTAGTCTAACACTGGGCCCCAGGGAATAGCGAAAGTACATACTCCTCCAAACCGTACTCCTGTGGACAGAAATCGGAATTGTGAGTTTTGTATTGAATCGGGATGCAATTTCTGTGTTTCATCGTCAATGTGATGGTCGATGGGTAACAGAAAACCTGCTGCGGTGCATTGTAGTCTAACATTGGGCCCCCAGGGAATAGCCAAAGTACATTCTCTTTTAAACCGTACTCCTGTGGACAGAAATCGGCATTGTGAATTTTGTATTGAATCAGGATGCAATTTCTGTGTTTCATCGTCAATGTGATGGTCGCAATGTTACAGTAAACCTGCTGTGGTGCATCGTAGTCTAACACTGGGCCCCCAGGGAAGAGCCAAAGTACATACTCTTCTAAACCTTACTCCTGTGGACAGAAATCGGAATTGCGAATTTTGTATTGAATCGGGATGCAATTTCTGTGTTTCATCGTCAATGTGATGGTCAAAGGGTTATAGTAAACCTGCTGTGGTGCATCGTAGTCTAACATTGGGCCCCCAGGGAATAGCCAAATTACATACTCTTTTAAACAGTACTCGTGTGGACAGAAATCCGAATTGCGAATTTTGTAATGAATCGGGATGGAATTTCTGTGTTTCATCGTCAATATGATGGTCGAAGGATTACAGTAAACCTGCTGTGGTGCATCGGAGTCTAACACTCAGCCCCCAGGGAAGAGCCAAAGTACATACTCTTCCAAACCGTATTCCTACGGACAGAAATCGGAATTGCGAATTTTGTATTGAATCAGGATGCAATTTCTGTGTTTCATTGTCAATGTGATGGTCGAAGGGTAACATTAAACCTGTTGTGGTGCATCGTAGTCTACACTGGGCCCCAGGGAATAGCCAAAGTACATACTCTTCTAAAACGTATTCCTAAGGACAGAAATCGGAATTGCGAATTTTGTATTGAATCTGGATGCAATTTCTGTGTTTTATCGTCTATGTGATGGTCGAAGGGATACAGGTAACCTGCTGTGGTGCATCGGAGTCTAACACTGGGCCCCTAGGGAAGGGTCAAAGTACATACTCTTCTAAACCGTACTCCTGTGGACAGAAATCGGAATTGTGAATTTTGTATAGAATCGGGATGCAATTTCTGTGTTTCATCGTCAATGTGATGGTCGATGGATAACAGTAAACCTGCTGCGGTGCATTGTAGTCTAACATTTGGCCCCCAGTGAATAGCCAAAGAACATTCTCTTTTAAACCGTACTCCTGTGGACAGAAATCGGTATTGCGAATTTTGTATTGAATCGGGATGCAATTTCTGTGTTTCATCGTCAATGTGATGGTCGCAATGTTACAGTAAACCTGCTGTGGTGCATCGGAGTCTAACACTGGGCCCCCAGGGAAGAGCCAAATTACTTACTCTTCTAAACCATACTCCTGTGGACAGAAATCAAAATTGCGAATTTTGTATTGAATCGGGATGCAATTTCTGTGTTTCATCGTCAATGTAATGGTCGAAGGGTTACAGTAAACCTGCTGTGATGCATCGGAGTCTAACACTGGGCCCCCAGGGAAGAGCCAAAGTACATACTCTTCTAAACCGTACTCCTGTGGACAGAAATCGGCATTGTGAATTTTGTATTGAATCAGGATGCAATTTCTGTGCTTCATCGTCAATGTAATGGTCTAAGGGTTACAGTAAACCTGCTGTGGTGCATTGGAGTCTAACACTGGGCCCCCAGGGAAGAGCCAAAGTACGTACTCTTCTAAACCGTACTCATTAGGACAGAAATCGTAATTGCGAATTTTGTATTGAATCGGGATACAATTTCTGTGTTTCATCGTCAATGTGATGGTCGCAATGATACAGTAAACCTGCTGTGGTGCATCGGAGTCTAACACTGGGCCCACAGGGAAGAGCCAAATTACATACTCTTCTAAACCATACTCCTGTGGACAGAAATCAAAATTGCGATGCATCGGAGTCTAACACGGGGCCCTCAGGGAAGAGCCAAAGTACGTACTCTTCTAAACCGTACTCCTTTGGACGGAAATCGTAATTGCGAATTTTGTATTGAATCCAGATGCAATTTCTGTGCTTCATCGTCAATGTGATGGTCTAAGGGTTACAGTAAACCTGCTGTGGTGCATCGGAGTCTAACACTGGGCCCCCAGGGAAGAGCCAAAGTACGTACTCTTCTAAACCGTACTCATTAGGACAGAAATCGTAATTGCGAATTTTGTATTGAATCGGGATACAATTTCTGTGTTTCATCGTCAATGTGATGGTCGAACGGTTACAGTAAACCTTCTGTGGTGCATCGTAGTCTAACACTGGGCCCCAGGGAATAGCGAAAGTACATACTCTTCTAAACCGTACTCCTGTGGACAGAAATCGGCATTGTGAATTTTGTATTGAATTGGGATGCAATTTCTGTGTTTCATCGTCAATGTGATGGTCGAAATGTTACAGTAAACCTGCTGTGGTGCATCGGAGTCTAACCCTGGGCCCCCAGGGAAGAGCCAAAGTACATACTCTTCTAAACCGTTCTCCTGCGGACAGAAATCGGAATTGCGAATTTTGTATTGAATCGGGATGCAATTTCTGTGTTTCATCGTCAATGTGATGGTCGAAGGGTTACAGTAAACCTGCTGTGGTGCATCGGAGTCTAACACTGGGCCCCCAGGGAAGAGCTACAGAACATACTCTTCTAAACCGTACTCCTGTGGACAGAAATCGGCATTGCGAATTTTGTAATGAATCGGGATGCAATTTCTGTGTTTCATCGTCAATATGATGGTCGAAGGGTTACAGTAAACCTGATGTGGTGCATCGGAGTCTAACACTCAGCCCCCAGGGAAGAGCCAAAGTACATACTCTTCCAAACCGTATAGCTAAGGACAGAAATCGGAATTGCGAATTTTGTATTGAATCTAGATGCAATTTCTGTGTTTCATTGTCAATGTGATGGTCGAAAGGTAACAGTAAACCTGCTGTGGTGCATCGTAGTCTAACACTGGGCCTCAGGGAATAGCCAAAGTACATACTCTTCTCAAACGTATTCGTAAGGACAGAAATCGGAATTGGGAATTTTGTATTGAATCGGGATGCAATTTCTGTGTTTCATCGTCAATGTGATGGTCGAAGAGTTACAGTAAACCTGCTGTGGTGCATCGGGCCCCCAGGGAAGAGCCAAAGTACATACTCTTTTAAACCGTACTCCTGTGGACAGAAATCGGCATTGTGAATTTTGTATTGAATCCGGATGCAATTTCTGTGCTGCATCGTCAATGTGATGTTCTAAGGGTTACAGTAATCCTGCTGTGGGGCATCGGAGTTTAACACTGGGCCCCCAGGGAAGAGCCAAAGTACATACTCTTCGAAACCGTACTCCTAAGGACAGAAATCGGAATTGCGAATTTTGTATTGAATCTGGATGCAATTTCTGTGTTTTATCGTCTATGTGACGGTCGAAGGGATACAGGTAACCTGCTGTGGTGCATCGGAGGCTATCACTGGGCCCCAAGGGAAGGGTCAAAGTACATATTCTTGTAAACCGTACTCCTGTGGACAGAAATCGGCATTGCGAATTTTGTATTGAATCGGGATGTAATTTCTGTGTTTCATCGTCAATGTGATGCTCGAAGGGATACAGAAAACCTGCTGTGGTGCATCGGTGTCTAACACTGGGCCTCCAGGGAAGATCCGAAGTACATACTCTTCTAAACCGTAATCCTGTGGACAGAAATCGGCATTGCGAATTTTGTATTGAATCGGGATGCAATTTCTGTGTTTCATCGTCAATGTAATGGTCGAAGGGTTACAGTAAACCTGCTGTGATGCATTGGAGTCTAACACTGGGCCCCAGGGAAGAGCCAAAGTACATACTCTTCTAAACCGTACTCCTGTGGACAGAAATCGGCATTGTGAATTTTGTATTGAATCCGGATGCAATTTCTGTGCTTCATTGTCAATGTGATGGTCTAAGGGTTACAGTAAACCTGCTGTGGTGCATCGGAGTCTAACACTGGGCCACCAGGGAAGAGCCAAAGTACGTACTCTTCTAAACCGTACTCATTAGGACAGAAATCGTAATTGCGAATTTTCTATTGAATCGGGATGCAATATCTGTGTTTCATCGTCAATGTGATAGCCGAAGGGATACAATAAACCTGCTGTGGTGGATCGGAGTCTATCACTGGGCCCCCAGGGAAGAGCTAAAGTACATACTTTTCTTAGCCGTACTCTTGTGGACAGGAATCGGCATTGTGAATTTTGTATTAAATCGGGATGCAATTTCTGTGTTTCATCGTCAATGTGATGGTCGAAGGGTAACAGTAAACATGCTGTGGTGCATCGGAGTTTAACACTGGGTCCCCGGGGAATAGCCAAAGTACATACTCTTCTAAACCCTATACCTGTGGACGGAAATCGGCATTGCGAATTTTGTATTGAACCAGGATGCAATTTCTGTGTTTCTTCGTTAATGTGATAATCGAACGGTTACAGTAAACCTTCTGTGGTGCATCGTAGTCTAACACTGGTTCCCAGGGAATAGCGAAAGTACATACTCTTCTAAACCGTACTCCTGTGGACAGAAATCGGAATTGTGAATTTTGTATTGAATCGGAATGCAAGGTCCAATTTACACCTGGTCTGACATGAGTAAGGCTGCGCCTACCGCGGGAATAGTCTTAAGGATGACATACTTAAGTAACCGCGCCTAACGCGGCCTCTCAATATTTGAGTAGTGGGCTTAACCCACGAAATAGAATAGGAATACAATACTTAAGTACGGTTAGAACCGTTTCTTCTTAATTTTATCTAACTTAATATAACTGTAAAACTCGCATTATATAGAGTCATTGATGTTCTTTCTTAAAATTATACTTCATAGTACTGTAACTAAGAATTATCACTGAAAATAATATCTGTGTTTCATCGTCAATGTGATGGTCGATGGGTAACAGTAAACCTGCTGCGGTGCATTGTAGTCTAACATTGGGCCCCCAGGGAATAGCCAAAATACATTCTCTTTTAAACCGTACTCCTGTGGACAGAAATCGGCATTGTGAATTTTGTATTGAATCGGGATGCAATTTCTGTGTTTCATCGTCAATGTGATGGTCGCAATGTTACAGTAAACCTGCTGTGGTGCATCGGAGTCTAACCCTGGGCCCCCAGGGAAGAGCCAAAGTACATACTCTTCTAAACCGTACTCCTGCGGACAGAAATCGGAATTTCGAATTTTGTATTGAATCGGGAAGCAATTTCTGTGTTTCATCGTCAATGTGATGGTCGAAGGGTTACAGTAAACCTGCTGTGGTGCATCGGAGTCTAACACTGGGCCCCCAGGGAAGAGCTACAGAACATACTCTTCTAAACCGTACTCCTGTGGACAGAAATCGGCATTGCGAATTTTGTAAAGAATCGGGATGCAATTTCTGTGTTTCATCGTCAATATGAATGTCGAAGGGTTACAGTAAACCTGATGTGGTGCATCGGAGTCTAACACTCAGCCCCCAGGGAAGAACCAAAGTACATACTCTTCTAAACCGCGCTCTTGTGGACAGAAATCGGCAATGCTAATTTTGTATTGAATCGGGATGCAATTTCTGTGTTTCATCGTCAATGTGATGGTCGAAGGGTAACAGTAAACCTTATGTGGAGCATCGGAGTCTAACACGCAGCCCCCAGGGAAGAGCCAAAGTACATACTCTTCCAAACCGTATAGCTAAGGACAGAAATCGGAATTGCGAATTTTGTACTGAATCAAGATGCAATTTCTGTGTTTCATTGTCAATGTGATGGTCGAAAGGTAACAGTAAACCTGCTGTGGTGCATCGTAGTCTAACTCTGGGCCCCAGGGAATAGCCAAAGTACATACTCTTCTCAAACGTATTCCTAAGGACATAAATCGGAATTGCGAATTTTGTATTGAATCGGGATGCAATTTCTGTGTTTCATCGTCAATGTGATGGTCGCATGTTACAGTAAACCTGCTGTGGTGCATCGGAGTCTAACACTGGGCCCCAGGGAAGAGCCAAAGTACATACTCTTCTAAACCATACTCCTGTGGACAGAAATAAAATTGCGAATTTTGTATTTAATCGGGATGCAATTTCTGTGCTACATCGTCAATGTGATGGTCGATGGGTAACGGTAAACCTGCTGCGGTGCATTGTAGTCTAACATTGGGCCCCCAGGGAATAGCCAAAGTACATTCTCTTTCAAACCGTACTTCTGTTTACAGAAACCCGCATTGCGAATTTTGTTTTCAATCGGGATGCAATTTCTGTGTTTCATCGTCAATGTGATGGTCGCAATGTTACAGTAAACCTGCTGTGGTGCATCGGAGTCTAACCCTGGGCCCCCAGGGAAGAGCCAAAGTACATACTCTTCTAAACCGTACTCCTGCGGACAGAAATCGGAATTGTGAATTTTGTATTGAATCGGGATGCAATTTCTGTGTTTCATCGTCAATGTGATGGTCGAAGGGTTACAGTAAACCTGCTGTGGTGCATCGGAGTCTAACACTGGGCCCCCAGGGAAGAACTACAGAACATACTCTTCTAAACCGTACTCCTGTGGACAGAAATCGGCATTGCGAATTTTGTATTGAATCGGGATGCAATTTCTGTGTTTCATCGTCAATGTGATGGACGAACGGTTACAGTAAACCTTCTGTGGTGCATCGTAGTCTAACACTGGGCCCCAGGGAATAGCGAAAGTACATACTCTTCTAAACCGTACTCCTGTGGACAGAAATCGGCATTGTGAATTTTGTATTGAATCGGGATGCAATTTCTGTGTTTCATCGTCAATGTGATGGTCGAAGGGTTACAGTAAACCTGCTGTGGTGCATCGGAGACTAACACTGGGCCCCCAGGGAAGAGCTACAGAACATACTCTTCAAAAACCGTACTGCTGTGGACAGAAATCGGCATTGCGAATTTTGTAATGAATCGGGATGCAATTTCTGTGTTTCATCGTCAATATGATGGTCGAAGGGTTACAGTAAACCTGATGTGGTGCATCTGAGTCTAACACTCAGCCCCCAGGGAAGAGCCAAAGTACATACTCTTCCAAACCGTATAGCTAAGGACAGAAAACGGAATTGCGAATTTTGTATTGAATCTAGATGCAATTTCTGTGTTTCATTGTCAATGTGATGGTCGAAAGGTAACAGTAAACCTGCTGTGGTGCGTCGTAGTCTAACACTGGGCCCCAGGGAATAGCCAAAGTACATACTCTTCTCAAACGTATTCGTAAGGACAGAAATCGGAATTGCGAATTTTGTATTGAATCGGGATGCAATTTCTGTGTTTCATCGTCAATTTGATGGTCGAAGAGTTACAGCAAACCTGCTGTGGTGCATCGGGCCCCCAGGGAAGAGCCAAAGTACATACTCTTCTAAACCGTACTCCTGTGGACAGAAATCGGCATTGTGAATTTTGTATTGAATAGGGATGCAATTTCTGTGTTTCATCGTCAAAGTGATGGTTGAATGGATACAGTAAACATGCTGTGGTGCATCGGAGTCTAACACTGGGCAATCAGGGAATAGCCAAAGTACATACTCTTTTAAACCGTACTCGTGTGGACAGAAATCGGCATTGCGAATTTTGTATTGAATCGGGATGCAATTTCTGTGTTACATCGTCAATGTGATGGTCGATGGGTAACGGTAAACCTGCTGCGGTGCATTGTAGTCTAACATTGGGCCCCCAGGGAATAGCCAAAGTACATTCTCTTTCAAACCGTACTTCTGTTTACAGAAACCCGCATTGCGAATTTTGTATTCAATCGGGATGCAATTTCTGTGTTTCATCGTCAATGTGATGGTCGCATGTTACAGTAAACCTGCTGTGGTGCATCGGAGTCTAACACTGGGCCCCAGGGACGAGCCAAAGTACATACTCTTCTAAACCATACTCCTGTGGACAGAAATAAAATTGCGAATTTTGTATTTAATCGGGATGCAATTTCTGTGTTTCATCGTCCATATGATGGTCGAAGGGTTAAAGTAAACCTGCTGTGAAGCATCGGAGTCTAACACTGGGCCCCCAGGGAAGAGCCAAAGTACATACTCTTCTAGACCGTACTCCTGTGGACAGAAATCGGCATTGTGAATTTTGTATTGAATCCGGATGCAATTTCTGTGCTTCATCGTCAATGTGATGGTCTAAGGGTTACAGTAATCCTGCTGTGGGGCATCGGAGTTTAACACTGGGCCCCCAGGGAAGAGCCAAAGTACATACTCTTCTAAACCGTACTCATTAGGACAGAAATCGGAATTGCGAATTTTGTATTGAATCGGAATGCAATTTCTGTGTTTCATCGTCAATGTGATAGCCGAAGGGATACAATAAACCAGCTGTGGTTCATCGGAGTTTAACACTGGGCCCCCAGAGAAGAGCTAAATTACATACTTTCCATAGCCGTACTCTTGTGGACAGAAATCGGCATTGCGAATTTTGTATTGAATCGGGATGCAATTTCTGTGTTTCATTGTCAATGTGATGCTCGAAGGGATACAGTAAACCTGCTGTGGTGCATCGGAGTCTAACACTGGGCCCCCAGGGAAGAGCCAAAGTACATACTCTTCTAAACCGTACTCCTAAGGACAGAAATCGGAATTGCGAATTTTGTATTGAATCTGGATGCAATTTCTGTGTTTTATCGTCTATGTGACGGTCGAAGGGATACAGGTAACCTGCTGTGGTGCATCGGAGTCTAACACTGGGCCCCAAGGGAAGGGTCAAAGTACATATTCTTGTAAACCGTACTCCTGTGGACAGAAATCGGCATTGCGAATTTTGTATTGAATCGGGATGCAATTTCTGTGTTTCATCGTCAATGTGATGCTCGAAGGGATACAGTAAACCTGCTGTGGTGCATCGGTGTCTAACACTGGGCCCCCAGGGAAGATCCGAAGTACATACTCTTCTAAACCGTAATCCTGTGGACAGAAATCGGCATTGCGAATTTTGTATTGAATCGGGATGCAATTTCTGTGTTTCATCGTCAATGTGATGGTCGATGGGTAACAGTAAACCTGCTGCGGTGCATTGTAGTCTAACATTTGGCCCCCAGTGAATAGCCAAAGAACATTCTCTTTTAAAACCGTACTCCTGTGGACAGAAATCGGTATTGCGAATTTTGTATTGAATTGGGATGCACTTTCTGTGTTTCATCGTCAATGTGATGGTCGCAATGTTACAGTAAACCTGCTGTGGTGCATCGGAGTCTAACACTGGGCCCCCAGGGAAGAGCCAAATTACATACTCTTCTAAACCATACTCCTGTGGACAGAAATCAAAATTGCGAATTTTGTATTGAATCGGGATGCAATTTCTGTGTTTCATCGTCAATGTAATGGTCGAAGGGTTACAGTAAACCTGCTGTGATGCATTGGAGTCTAACACTGGGCCCCCAGGGAAGAGCCAAAGTACATACTCTTCTAAACCGTACTCCTGTGGACAGAAATAGGCATTGTGAATTTTGTATTGAATCCGGATGCAATTTCTGTGCTTCATTGTCAATGTGATGGTCTAAGGGTTACAGTAAACCTGCTGTGGTGCATCGGAGTCTAACACTGGGCCCCCAGGGAAGAGCCAAAGTACATACTCTTCTAAACCGTACTCATTAGGACAGAAATCGTAATTGCGAATTTTCTATTGAATCGGGATGCAATTTCTGTGTTTCATCGTCAATGTGATAGCCGAAGGGATACAATAAACCTGCTGTGGTGGATCGGAGTCTAACACTGGGCCCCCAGGGAAGAGCTAAAGTACATACTTTTCTTAGCCGTACTCTTGTGGACAGGAATCGGCATTGTGAATTTTGTATTAAATCGGGATGCAATTTCTGTGTTTCATCGTCAATGTGATGGTCGAAGGGTAACAGTAAACATGCTGTGGTGCATCAGAGTTTAACACTGGGTCCCCGGGGAATAGCCAAAGTACATACTCTTCTAAACCCTATACCTGTGGACGGAAATCGGCATTGCGAATTTTGTATTGAACCGGGATGCAATTTCTGTGTTTCATCGTCAATGTGATAATCGAACGGTTACAGTAAACCTTCTGTGGTGCATCGTAGTCTAACACTGGTTCCCAGGGAATAGCGAAAGTACATACTCTTCTAAACCGTACTCCTGTGGACAGAAATCGGAATTGTGAATTTTGTATTGAATCGGAATGCGAGGTCCAATTTACCCCTGGTCTGACATGAGTAAGGCTGCGCCTACGCGGGAATAGTCTTAAGGATGACATACTTAAGTAACCGCGCCTAACGCGGCCTCTCAATATTTGAGTAGTGGGCTTAACCCACGAAATAGAATAGGAATACAATACTTAAGTACGGTTAGAACCGTTTCTTCTTAATTTTATCTAACTTAATATAACTGTAAAACTCGCATTATATAGAGTCATTGATATTCTTTCTTAAAATTATACTTCGTAGTACTGTAACTAAGAATTATCTCTGAAAATAATATCTGTGTTTCATCGTCAATGTGATGGTCGATGGGTAACAGTAAACCTGCTGCGGTGCATTGTAGTCTAACATTGGGCCCCCAGGGAATAGCCAAAATACATTCTCTTTTAAACCGTACTCCTGTGGACAGAAATCGGCATTGTGAATTTTGTATTGAATCGGGATGCAATTTCTGTGTTTCATCGTCAATGTGATGGTCGCAATGTTACAGTAAACCTGCTGTGGTGCATCGGAGTCTAACCCTGGGCCCCCAGGGAAGAGCCAAAGTACATACTCTTCTAAACCGTACTCCTGCGGACAGAAATCGGAATTGCGAATTTTGTATTGAATCGGGATGCAATTTCTGTGTTTCATCGTCAATGTGATGGTCGAAGGGTTACAGTAAACCTGCTGTGGTGCATCGGTGTCTAACACTGGGCCCCCAGGGAAGAGCTACAGAACATACTCTTCTAAACCGTACTCCTGTGGACAGAAATCGGCATTGCGAATTTTGTAATGAATCGGGATGCAATTTCTGTGTTTCATCGTCAATATGATGGTCGAAGGGTTACAGTAAACCTGATGTGGTGCATCGGAGTCTAAAACTCAGCCCCCAGGGAAGAGCCAAAGTACATACTCTTCTAAACCGCGCTCTTGTGGACAGAAATCGGCAATGCTAATTTTGTATTGAATCGGGATGCAATTTCTGTGTTTCATCGTCAATGTGATGGTCGAAGGGTAACAGTAAACCTTATGTGGTGCATCGGAGTCCAACACTCAGCCCCCAGGGAAGAGCCAAAGTACATACTCTTCCAAACCGTATAGCTAAGGACAGAAATCGGAATTGCGAATTTTGTACTGAATCAAGATGCAATTTCTGTGTTTCACTGTCAATGTGATGGTCGAAAGGTAACAGTAAACCTGCTGTGGTGCATCGTAGTCTAACACTGGGCCCCAGGGAATAGCCAAAGTACATACTCTTCTCAAACGTATTCCTAAGGACATAAATCGGAATTGCGAATTTTGTATTGAATCGGGATGCAATTTCTGTGTTTCATCGTCAATGTGATGGTCGAAGAGTTACAGTAAACCTGCTGTGGTGCATCGGGCCCCCAGGGAAGAGCCAAAGTACATACTCTTCTAAACCGTACTCCTGTGGACAGAAATCGGCATTGTGAATTTTGTATTGAATAGGGATGCAATTTCTGTGTTTCATCGTCAAAGTGATGGTTGAATGGATACAGTAAACATGCTGTGGTGCATCGGAGTCTAACACTGGGCAATCAGGGAATAGCCAAAGTACATTCTCTTTTAAACCGTACTCCTGTGGACAGAAATCGGCATTGTGAATTTTGTATTGAATCGGGATGCAATTTCTGTGTTT
The DNA here is from genome assembly GCF_023864275.1 of Schistocerca cancellata. Classification (NCBI taxonomy): domain Eukaryota; kingdom Metazoa; phylum Arthropoda; class Insecta; order Orthoptera; family Acrididae; genus Schistocerca; species Schistocerca cancellata. The sequence goes on along the minus strand of NC_064629.1, from coordinate 57,364,024 downwards.
CATCGTCAATGTGATGGTCGCAATGTTACAGTAAACCTGCTGTGGTGCATCGGAGTCTAACCCTGGGCCCCCAGGGAAGAGCCAAAGTACATACTCTTCTAAACCGTACTCCTGCGGACAGAAATCGGAATTGTGAATTTTGTATTGAATCGGGATGCAATTTCTGTGTTTCATCGTCAATGTGATGGTCGAAGGGTTACAGTAAACCTGCTATGGCGCATCGGAGTCTAACACTGGGCCCCCAGGGAAGAGCTACAGAACATACTCTTCTAAACCGTACTCCTGTGGACAGAAATCGACATTGCGAATTTTGTAATGAATCGGGATGCAATTTCTGTGTTTCATCGTCAATATGATGGTCGAAGGGTTACAGTAAACCTGATGTGGTGCATCGGAGTCTAACACTCAGCCCCCAGGGAAGAGCCAAAGTACATACTCTTCTAAATCGCGCTCTAGTGGACAGAAATCGGCAATGCTAATTTTGTATTGAATCAGGATGCAATTTCTGTGTTTCATCGTCAATGTGATGGTCGAAGGGTAACAGTAAACCTTATGTGGTGCATCGGAGTCTAACACTCTGCCCCCAGGGAAGAGCCAAAGTACATACTCTTCCAAACCGTATAGCTAAGAACATAAATCTGAATTGCGAATTTTGTATTGAATCAAGATGCAATTTCTGTGTTTCATTGTCAATGTGATGGTCGAAAGGTAACAGTAAACCTGCTGTGGTGTTCGTAGTCTAACTCTGGGCCGCAGGGAATAGCCAAAGTACATACACTTCTCAAACGTATTCCTAAGGACAGAAATTGGAATTGCGAATTTTGTATTGAATCGGCATGCAATTTCTGTGTTTCATCGTCAATGTGATGGTCGAAGAGTTACAGTAAACCTGCTGTGGTGCATCGGGCCCCCAGGGAAGATCCAAAGTACATACTCTTCTGAACCGTACTCCTGTTGACAGAAATCGGCATTGTGAATTTTGTATTGAATAGGGATGCAATTTCTGTGTTTCATCGTCAAAGTGATGGTTGAATGGATACAGTAAACATGCTCTGGTGCATCGGAGTCTAACACTGGGCAATCAGGGAATAGCCAAAGTACATACTCTTTTAAACCATACTCCTGTGGACAGAAATAAAATTGCGAATTTTGTATTTAATCGGGATGCAATTTCTGTGTTTCATCGTCCATGTGATGGTCGAAGGGTTACAGTAAACCTGCTGTGAAGCATCGGAGTCTAACACTGGGCCCCCAGGGAAGCGCCAAAGTACATACTCTTCTAAACCGTACTCCTGTGGACAGAAATCGGCATAGTGAATTTTGTATTGAATCGGGATGCAATTTCTGTGTTTCATCGTCAATGTGATGGTCGAAGGGTAACTGTAAACCTGCTGTGGTGCATCGGAGTCTAACATTGGGCCCCAAGGGAACAGCCAAATTACATACTCTTTTAAACAGTACTCCTGTGGACAGAAATCGGAATTGCGAATTTTGTAATGAATCGGGATGCAATTTCTGTGTTTCATCGTCAATATGATGGTCGAAGGGTTACAGTAAACCTGCTGTGGTGCATCGGAGTCTAACACTCAGCCCCAGGGAAGAACCAAATTACATACTCTTCTAAACCGTGCTCTTGCGGACAGAAATCGGCATTGCTAATTTTGTATTGAATCGGGATGCAATTTCTGTGTTTCATCGTCAATATGATGGTCGAAGGGTAACAGTAAACATTATGTGGTGCATCGGAGTCTAACACTCAGCCCCCAGGGAAGAGCCAAAGTACATACTGTTCCAAACCGTATACCTAAGGACAGAAATCGGAATTGCGAATTTTGTATTGAATCAGGATTCAATTTCTGTGTTTCATTGTCAATGTGATGGTCGATAGGTAACAGTAAACCTGCTGCGGTGCATTGTAGTCTAACATTGGGCCCCCAGGGAATACCCAAAGTACATACTCTTTTAAACCGTACTCCTGTGGACAGAAGTCGGCATTGGAAATTTTGTATTGAATCGGGATGCAATTTCTGTGTTTCATCGTCAATGTGATGGTCGCTGTGTTACAGTAAACCTGCTGTGGTGCATCGGAGTCAACCCTGGGCCCCCAGGGAAGAGCCAAAATACATACTCTTCTAAACCGTACTCCTGCGGACAGAAATCGGAATTGCGAATTTTGTATTGAATCGGGATGCAATTTCTGTGTTTCATCGTCAATGTGATGGTCGAAGGGTTACAGTAAACCTGCTGTGGTGCATCGGAGTCTAACACTGGGCCCCCAGGGAAGAGCAAGAGGACATACTCTTCTAAACCGTACTCCTGTGGACAGAAATCGGCATTGTGAATTTTGTATTGAATCGGGATGCAATTTCTGTGTTTCATCGTCAATGTGATGGTCGAAGGAATACAGTAAACCTGCTGTGGTGCATCGTCGTCTAACACTGGGCACCAGGGAATAGCCAAAGTACATACTCTTCTCAAACGTATTCATAAGGACAGAAATCGGAATTGCGAATTTTGTATTGAATCGGGATGCAATTTCTGTGTTTCTTCGTCAATGTGATGGTCGATGGGTAACAGTAAACCTGCTGCGGTGCATTGTAGTCTAACATTGGGCCCCCAGGGAATAGCCAAAGTACATTCTCTTTCAAACCGTACTCCTGTTTACAGAAATCGGCATTGCGAATTTTGTATTCAATCGGGATGCAATTTCTGTGTTTCACCGTCAATGTGATGGTCGCAATGTTACAGTAAACCTGCTGTGGTGCATCGGAGTCTAACACTGGGCCCCAGAGAAGAGCCAAAGTACATACTCTTCTAAACCATACTCCTGTGGACAGAATTAAAATTGCGAATTTTGTATTTAATCGGGATGCAATTTCTGTGTTTCATCGTCAATGTGATGGTCGAAGGGTTACAGTAAACCTGCTGTGAAGCATCGGAGTCTAACACTGGGCCCCCAGGGAAGGGCCAAAATACATACTCTTCTAAACCGTACTCCTGTGGACAGAAATCGGCATAGTGAATTTTGTATTGAATCGGGATGCAATTTCTGTGTTTCATCGTCAATGTGATGGTCGAAGGGTAACTGTAAACCTGCTGTGGTGCATCGTAGTCTAACATTGGGACCCCACGGAACAGCCAAATTACATACTCTTTTAAACAGTACTCCTGTGGACAGAAATCGGAGTTGCGAATTTTGTAATGAATCGGGATGCAATTTCTGTGTTTCATCGTCAATATGATGGTCGAAGGGTTACAGTAAACCTGCTGTGGTGCATCGGAGTCTAACACTCAGCCCCCAGGGAGGAACCAAAATACATACTCTTCTAAACCGTGCTCTTGTGGACAGAAATCGGCATTGCTAATTTTGTATTGAATGGGGATGCAATTTCTGTGTTTCATCGTCAATGTGATGGTCGAAGGGTAACAGTAGACCTTATGTGGTGCATCGTAGTCTAACACTCAGCCCCCAGGGAAGAGCCAAAGTACATACTGTTCCAAACCGTATACCTAAGGACAGGAATCGGAATTGCGAATTTTGTATTGAATCAGCATTCAATTTCTGTGCTTCATCATCAATGTGATGGTCTAAGGGTTACAGTAAATCTGCTGTGGTGCATCGGAGTCTAACACTGGGCCCCCAGGGAAGAGCCAAAGTACATACTCTTCTAAACCGTACTCATTAGGACAGAAATCGTAATTGCGAATTTTGTATTGAATCGGTATGCAATTTCTGTGATTCATCGTCAATGTGATGGTCGATGGGTAACAGTAAACCTGCTGCGGTGCATTGTAGTCTAACATTGGGCCCCCAGGGAATACCCAAAGTACGTTCTCTTTTAAACCGTACTCCTGTGGACAGAAATCGGCATTGCAAATCTTGTATTGAATCGGGATGCAATTTCTGTGCTTCATCGTCAATGTGATGGTCTAAGGGTTACAGTAAATCTGCTGTGGTGCATCGGAGTCTAACACTGGTCCCCCAGGGAAGAGGCAAAGTACATACTCTTCTAAACCGTACTCCTGTGGACAAAAATTGGCATTGTGAATTTTGTATTGAATCCGGATGCAATTTCTGTATTTCATCGTCAATGTGATGGTCGAAGGAATACAGTAAACCTGCTGTGGTGCATCGGAGGTTAACACCGGGCCTCCAGGGAAGAGTCAAAGTACATACCCTTCTAAACCGTACTCCTGTGGACAGAAATCGGCATTGCGAATTTTGTATTGAATCGGGATGCAATTTCTGTTTTTCATCGTCAATGTGATGGTCGAAGGGTAACAGTAAACCTCCTGTGGTGCATCGGAGTCTAACACTCAGCCGCCAGGGAAGAGCCAAAGTATATACTCTTCTAAACCGTACTCCTGTGGACAGAAATCGGCATTGTGAATTTGGTATTGAATCCGGATGCAATTTCTGTGCTTCATCGTCAATGTGATGGTCTAAGGGTTACAGTAAATCTGCTGTGGTGCATCGGAGTCTAACACTGGTCCCCCAGGGAAGAGGCAAAGTACATACTCTTCTAAACCGTACTCATTAGGACAGAAATCGTAATTGCGAATTTTGTATTGAATCGGGATGCAATTTCTGTGTTTCATCATCAATGTGATGGTCGATGGGTAACAGTAAACCTGCTGCGGTGTATTGTAGTCTAACATTGGGCCCCCAGGGAATACCCAAAGTACATTCTCTTTTAAACCGTACTCCTGTGGACAGAAATTGGCATTGCAAATTTTGTATTGAATCGGGATGCAATTTCTGTGTTTCATCGTCAATGTGATGGTCGCAATGTTACAGTAAACCTGCTGTGGTGCATCGGAGTCTAACCCTGGGCCCCCAGGGAAGAGCCAAAGTACATACTCTTCTAAACCGTACTCCTGCGGACAGAAATCGGCATTGTGAATTTTGTATTGAATCCGGATGCAATTTCTGTGTCTCATCGTCAATGTGATGGTCGAAGGAATACAGTAGACCTGCTGTGGTGCATCGGAGGTTAACACCGGGCCCCCAGGGAAGAGTCAAAGTACATACTCATCTAAACCGTACTCCTGTGGGCAGAAATCATCATTGCGAATTTTGTATTGAATCAGGATGCAATATCTGTGTTTCATTGTCAATGTGATGGTCGAAAGGTAACAGTAAACCTGCTGTGGTGCATCGTAGTCTAACACTGGGCACCAAGGAATAGCCAAAATACATAATCTTCTCAAACGTATTCCTAAGGACAGAAATCGGCATTGCGAATTTAGTAATGAATCGGGATGCAATTTCTGTGTTTCATCGTCAATGTGATGGTCTAAAGGTTACAGTAAACCTGCTGTGGTGCATCGGGCCCCCAGGGAAGAGCCAAAGTACATACTCTTATAAACCGTACTCCTGTGGACAGAAATTGGCACTGCAAATTTTGTATTCAATCGGGATGCAATTTCTGTGCTTCATCGTCAATGTGATGGTCGCAATGTTACATTAAACCTGCTGTGGTGCATCGGAGTCTAACACTGGGCCCCAGAGAAGAGCCAAAGTACATACTCTTCTAAACCATAATCCTGTGGACAGAAATCAAAATTGCGAATTTTGTATTGAATCGGGATGCAATTTCTGTGCTTCATCGTCAATGTGATGGTCTAAGGGTTACAGTAAACCTGCTGTGGGTCATCGGAGTCTAACACTGGGCCCCCATTGAAGAGCCAAAGTACATATTCTTCTAAACCGTACTCATTAGGACAGAAATCGTAATTGCGAATTTTGTATTGAATCGGGATGCAATTTCTGTGTTTCATCGTCAATGAGATGGTCGAAGGGGTACAGTAAACCTGCTGTGGTGCATCGGATTCAAACACCGGGCCCCCAGGGAAGAGCCAAAGTACATACTCTTCTAAACCGTACTCCTGTGGACAGAAATCGGCATTGCGATTTTTGTATTGATTCGGGATGCAATGTCTGTGTTTCATCGTCAATGTGGTGGTCGAAGGGTTACAGTAAACCTGCTGTGGTGCATCGGAGTCTAACATTGGGCTCCCAGGGAAGAGCCAAAGTAGATACGCTTGCAAACCGTATTCCTAAGGACAGAAATCGGAATTGCGAATTTTGTATTGAATCAGGATGCAATTTCTGTGTGTCACTGTCAGTGTGATGGTCGAAAGGTAACAGTAAACCTGCTGTGGTGCATCGTAGTCTGACACTGGGCCCCAGGGAATAGCCATAGTACATACTCTTCTAAAACGTATTCCTAAGGACAAAAATCGGAATTGCGAATTTTGTATTGAATCGGGATGCAATTTCAGTGTTTCATCGTCAATGTGATGGTCTAAGGGTTACAGTAAACCTGCTGTGGTGCATCGGGCCCCCAGGGAAGACCCAAAGTACATACTCTTCTAAACCGTACTCCTGTGGACAGAAATCAGCATTGTGAATTTAGTATTGAATCGGGATGCAATTTCTGTGTTTCATCGTCAATGAGATGGTCGAAGGGGTACAGTAACCCAAGTGTGGTGAATCGTAGTCTAACACTGGTCCCCCAGGGAATAGCCAAAGTACATACTCTTCTAAACCGTACTCCTGTTTACAGAAATCGGCATTGCGAATTTTGTATTCAATCGGGATGCAATTTCTGTGTTTCATCGTCAATGTGATGGTCGCAATGTTACAGTAAACCTGCTGTGGTGCATCCGAGTCTAACACTGGGCCCCAGGGAAGAGCCAAAGTACATACTCTTCTAAACCATACTCCTGCGGACAGAAATAAAATTGCGAATTTTGTATTTAATCGGGATGCAATTTTTGTGTTTCATCGTCCATGTGATGGTCGAAGGGTTACAGTAAACCTGCTGTGAAGCATCGGAGTCTAACACTGGGCCCCCAGGGAAGAGCCAAAATACATACTCTTCTAAACCGTACTCCTGTGGACAGAAATCAGCATAGTGAATTTTGTATTGAATCGGGATGCAATTTCGGTGTTTCATCGTCAATGTGATGGTCGAAGGGTTACAGTAAACCAGCTGTGGTGCATCGGAGTCTAACACTCAGCCCCCAGGAAAGAACCAAAATACATACTCTTCTAAACCGTGCTCTTGTGGACAGAAATCGGCATTGCTAATTTTGTATTGAATCGGGATGCAATTTCTGTGTTTCATCGTCAATGTGATGGTCGAAGGGAAACAGTAAACCTTATGTGATGCATCGGAGTCTAACACTCAGCCCCCAGGGAGGAGCCAAAGTACATACTGTTCCAAACCGTATACCTAAGCACAGAAATCGGAATTGCGAATTTTGTATTGAATCAGGATTCAATTTCTGTGTTTCATTGTCAATGTGATGGTCGATAGGTAACAGTAAACCTGCTGTGGTGCATCGTAGTCTAACACTGGGCCCCAGGGAAAAGCCAAAGTACATATTTTTCTCAAAGGTATTCCTAAGGACAGAAATCGGAATTGCGAATTTTGTATTGAATCGGGATGCAATTTCTGTGTTTCATCGTCAATGTGATGGTCTAAGGGTTACAGTAAATCTGCTGTGGTGCATCGGAGTCTAACACTCAGCCCCCAGGGAAGAACCAAAATACATACTCTTCTAAACCGTGCTCTTGTGGACAGAAATCGGCATTGCTAATTTTGTATTGAATCGGGATGCAATTTCTGTGTTTCATCGTCAATGTGATGGTCGATGGGTAACAGTTAACCTGCTGCGGTGCATTGTAGTCTTACACTGGACCCCAGGGAATACCCAAAAGTACATTTTCTTTTAAACCGTACTCCTGTGGACAGAAATCGGCATTGCAAATTTTGTACTGAATCGGGATGCAATTTCTGTGTTTCGTTGTCAATGTAGTGGTCGCAATGTTACAGTAAACATGCTGTGGTGCATCGGAGTCTAACCCTGGGCCCCCAGGGAAGAGCCAAAGTACATACTCTTCTAAACCGTACTCCTGCGGACAGAAATCGGAATTGCGAATTTTGTATTGAATCGGGATGCAATTTCTGTGATTCGCCGTCAATGTGCTGGTCGAAGGGTAACTGTAAACCTGCTGTGGTGCATCGTAGTCTAACATTGGGACCCCACGGAACAGTCAAATTACATACTCTTTTAAACAGTACTCCTGTGGACAGAAATCGGAGTTGCGAATTTTGTAATGAATCGGGATGCAATTTCTGTGTTTCATTGTCAATGTGATGGTCGCAATGTTGCAGTAAACCTGCTGTGGTGCATCGGAGTCTAACCCTGGGCCCCCAGGGAAGAGCCAAAATACATACTCTTCTAAACCGTACTCCTGCGGACAGAAATCGGAATTGCGAATTTTGTATTGAATCGGGATGCAATTTCTGTGTTTCATCGTCAATGTGATGGTCGATGGGTTACAGTAAACCTGCTGTGGTGCATCGGAGTCTAACACTGGGCCCCCAGGGAAGAGGAAGAGAACATACTCTTCTAAACCGTACTCCTGTGGACAGAATTCGGCATTGTGAATTTTGTATTGAATCCGGATGCAATTTCTGTGTTTCATCGTCAATGTGATGGTCGAAGGAATACAGTAAACCTGCTGTGGTGCATCGTCGTCTAACACTGGGCACCAGGGAATAGCCAAAGTACATACTCTTCTCAAACGTATTCATAAGGACAGAAATCGGAATTGCGAATTTTGTATTGAATCGGGATGCAATTTCTGTGTTTCTTCGTCAATGTGATGGTCGATGGGTAACAGTAAACCTGCTGCGGTGCATTGTAGTCTAACATTGGGCCCCCAGGGAATAGCCAAAGTACATTCTCTTTCAAACCGTACTCCTGTTTACAGAAATCGGCATTGCGAATTTTGTATTCAATCGGGATGCAATTTCTGTGTTTCATCGTCAATGTGATGGTCGCAATGTTACAGTAAACCTGCTGTGGTGCATCGGAGTCTAACACTGGGCCCCAGAGAAGAGCCAAAGTACATACTCTTCTAAACCATACTCCTGTGGACAGAATTAAAATTGCGAATTTTGTATTTAATCGGGATGCAATTTCTGTGTTTCATCGTCAATGTGATGGTCGAAGGGTTACAGTAAACCTGCTGTGAAGCATCGGAGTCTAACACTGGGCCCCCAGGGAAGGGCCAAAATACATACTCTTCTAAACCGTACTCCTGTGGACAGAAATCGGCATAGTGAATTTTGTATTGAATCGGGATGCTATTTCTGTGTTTCATCGTCAATGTGATGGTCGAAGGGTAACTGTAAACCTGCTGTGGTGCATCGTAGTCTAACATTGGGACCCCACGGAACAGCCAAATTACATACTCTTTTAAACAGTACTCCTGTGGACAGAAATCGGAGTTGCGAATTTTGTAATGAATCGGGATGCAATTTCTGTGTTTCATCGTCAATATGATGGTCGAAGGGTTACAGTAAACCTGCTGTGGTGCATCGGAGTCTAACACTCAGCCCCCAGGGAGGAACCAAAATACATACTCTTCTAAACCGTGCTCTTGTGGACAGAAATCGGCATTGCTAATTTTGTATTGAATGGGGATGCAATTTCTGTGTTTCATCGTCAATGTGATGGTCGAAGGGTAACAGTAGACCTTATGTGGTGCATCGTAGTCTAACACTCAGCCCCCAGGGAAGAGCCAAAGTACATACTGTTCCAAACCGTATACCTAAGGACAGGAATCGGAATTGCGAATTTTGTATTGAATCAGCATTCAATTTCTGTGCTTCATCATCAATGTGATGGTCTAAGGGTTACAGTAAATCTGCTGTGGTGCATCGGAGTCTAACACTGGGCCCCCAGGGAAGAGCCAAAGTACATACTCTTCTAAACCGTACTCATTAGGACAGAAATCGAAATTGCGAATTTTGTATTGAATCGGTATGCAATTTCTGTGATTCATCGTCAATGTGATGGTCGATGGGTAACAGTAAACCTGCTGCGGTGCATTGTAGTCTAACATTGGGCCCCCAGGGAATACCCAAAGTACGTTCTCTTTTAAACCGTACTCCTGTGGACAGAAATCGGCATTGCAAATCTTGTATTGAATCGGGATGCAATTTCTGTGCTTCATCGTCAATGTGATGGTCTAAGGGTTACAGTAAATCTGCTGTGGTGCATCGGAGTCTAACACTGGTCCCCCAGGGAAGAGGCAAAGTACATACTCTTCTAAACCGTACTCCTGTGGACAAAAATTGGCATTGTGAATTTTGTATTGAATCCGGATGCAATTTCTGTATTTCATCGTCAATGTGATGGTCGAAGGAATACAGTAAACCTGCTGTGGTGCATCGGAGGTTAACACCGGGCCTCCAGGGAAGAGTCAAAGTACATACCCTTCTAAACCGTACTCCTGTGGACAGAAATCGGCATTGCGAATTTTGTATTGAATCGGGATGCAATTTCTGTTTTTCATCGTCAATGTGATGGTCGAAGGGTAACAGTAAACCTGCTGTGGTGCATCGGAGTCTAACACTCAGCCGCCAGGGAAGAGCCAAAGTATATACTCTTCTAAACCGTACTCCTGTGGACAGAAATCGGCATTGTGAATTTGGTATTGAATCCGGATGCAATTTCTGTGCTTCATCGTCAATGTGATGGTCTAAGGGTTACAGTAAATCTGCTGTGGTGCATCGGAGTCTAACACTGGTCCCCCAGGGAAGAGGCAAAGTACATACTCTTCTAAACCGTACTCATTAGGACAGAAATCGTAATTGCGAATTTTGTATTGAATCGGGATGCAATTTCTGTGTTTCATCATCAATGTGATGGTCGATGGGTAACAGTAAACCTGCTGCGGTGTATTGTAGTCTAACATTGGGCCCCCAGGGAATACCCAAAGTACATTCTCTTTTAAACCGTACTCCTGTGGACAGAAATTGGCATTGCAAATTTTGTATTGAATCGGGATGCAATTTCTGTGTTTCATCGTCAATGTGATGGTCGCAATGTTACAGTAAACCTGCTGTGGTGCATCGGAGTCTAACCCTGGGCCCCCAGGGAAGAGCCAAAGTACATACTCTTCTAAACCGTACTCCTGCGGACAGAAATCGGCATTGTGAATTTTGTATTGAATCCGGATGCAATTTCTGTGTTTCATCGTCAATGTGATGGTCTAAAGGTTACAGTAAACCTGCTGTGGTGCATCGGGCCCCCAGGGAAGAGCCAAAGTACATACTCTTCTAAACCGTACTCCTGTGGACAGAAATTGGCACTGCAAATTTTGTATTCAATCGGGATGCAATTTCTGTGCTTCATCGTCAATGTGATGGTCGCAATGTTACATTAAACCTGCTGTGGTGCATCGGAGTCTAACACTGGGCCCCAGAGAAGAGCCAAAGTACATACTCTTCTAAACCATAATCCTGTGGACAGAAATCAAAATTGCGAATTTTGTATTGAATCGGGATGCAATTTCTGTGCTTCATCGTCAATGTGATGGTCTAAGGGTTACAGTAAACCTGCTGTGGGTCATCGGAGTCTAACACTGGGCCCCCATTGAAGAGCCAAAGTACATATTCTTCTAAACCGTACTCATTAGGACAGAAATCGTAATTGCGAATTTTGTATTGAATCGGGATGCAATTTCTGTGTTTCATCGTCAATGAGATGGTCGAAGGGGTACAGTAAACCTGCTGTGGTGCATCGGATTCAAACACCGGGCCCCCAGGGAAGAGCCAAAGTACATACTCTTCTAAACCGTACTCCTGTGGACAGAAATCGGCATTGCGATTTTTGTATTGATTCGGGATGCAATGTCTGTGTTTCATCGTCAATGTGGTGGTCGAAGGGTTACAGTAAACCTGCTGTGGTGCATCGGAGTCTAACATTGGGCTCCCAGGGAAGAGCCAAAGTAGATACGCTTGCAAACCGTATTCCTAAGGACAGAAATCGGAATTGCGAATTTTGTATTGAATCAGGATGCAATTTCTGTGTGTCACTGTCAGTGTGATGGTCGAAAGGTAACAGTAAACCTGCTGTGGTGCATCGTAGTCTGACACTGGGCCCCAGGGAATAGCCATAGTACATACTCTTCTAAAACGTATTCCTAAGGACAAAAATCGGAATTGCGAATTTTGTATTGAATCGGGATGCAATTTCAGTGTTTCATCGTCAATGTGATGGTCTAAGGGTTACAGTAAACCTGCTGTGGTGCATCGGGCCCCCAGGGAAGAACCAAAGTACATACTCTTCTAAACCGTACTCCTGTGGACAGAAATCAGCATTGTGAATTTAGTATTGAATCGGGATGCAATTTCTGTGTTTCATCGTCAATGAGATGGTCGAAGGGGTACAGTAACCCAAGTGTGGTGAATCGTAGTCTAACACTGGTCCCCCAGGGAATAGCCAAAGTACATACTCTTCTAAACCGTACTCCTGTTTACAGAAATCGGCATTGCGAATTTTGTATTCAATCGGGATGCAATTTCTGTGTTTCATCGTCAATGTGATGGTCGCAATGTTACAGTAAACCTGCTGTGGTGCATCCGAGTCTAACACTGGGCCCCAGGGAAGAGCCAAAGTACATACTCTTCTAAACCATACTCCTGCGGACAGAAATAAAATTGCGAATTTTGTATTTAATCGGGATGCAATTTTTGTGTTTCATCGTCCATGTGATGGTCGAAGGGTTACAGTAAACCTGCTGTGAAGCATCGGAGTCTAACACTGGGCCCCCAGGGAAGAGCCAAAATACATACTCTTCTAAACCGTACTCCTGTGGACAGAAATCAGCATAGTGAATTTTGTATTGAATCGGGATGCAATTTCGGTGTTTCATCGTCAATGTGATGGTCGAAGGGTTACAGTAAACCAGCTGTGGTGCATCGGAGTCTAACACTCAGCCCCCAGGAAAGAACCAAAATACATACTCTTCTAAACCGTGCTCTTGTGGACAGAAATCGGCATTGCTAATTTTGTATTGAATCGGGATGCAATTTCTGTGTTTCATCGTCAATGTGATGGTCGAAGGGAAACAGTAAACCTTATGTGATGCATCGGAGTCTAACACTCAGCCCCCAGGGAGGAGCCAAAGTACATACTGTTCCAAACCGTATACCTAAGCACAGAAATCGGAATTGCGAATTTTGTATTGAATCAGGATTCAATTTCTGTGTTTCATTGTCAATGTGATGGTCGATAGGTAACAGTAAACCTGCTGTGGTGCATCGTAGTCTAACACTGGGCCCCAGGGAAAAGCCAAAGTACATATTTTTCTCAAAGGTATTCCTAAGGACAGAAATCGGAATTGCGAATTTTGTATTGAATCGGGATGCAATTTCTGTGTTTCATCGTCAATGTGATGGTCTAAGGGTTACAGTAAATCTGCTGTGGTGCATCGGAGTCTAACACTCAGCCCCCAGGGAAGAACCAAAATACATACTCTTCTAAACCGTGCTCTTGTGGACAGAAATCGGCATTGCTAATTTTGTATTGAATCGGGATGCAATTTCTGTGTTTCATCGTCAATGTGATGGTCGATGGGTAACAGTTAACCTGCTGCGGTGCATTGTAGTCTTACACTGGACCCCAGGGAATACCCAAAAGTACATTTTCTTTTAAACCGTACTCCTGTGGACAGAAATCGGCATTGCAAATTTTGTACTGAATCGGGATGCAATTTCTGTGTTTCGTTGTCAATGTAGTGGTCGCAATGTTACAGTAAACATGCTGTGGTGCATCGGAGTCTAACCCTGGGCCCCCAGGGAAGAGCCAAAGTACATACTCTTCTAAACCGTACTCCTGCGGACAGAAATCGGAATTGCGAATTTTGTATTGAATCGGGATGCAATTTCTGTGATTCGCCGTCAATGTGCTGGTCGAAGGGTAACTGTAAACCTGCTGTGGTGCATCGTAGTCTAACATTGGGACCCCACGGAACAGTCAAATTACATACTCTTTTAAACAGTACTCCTGTGGACAGAAATCGGAGTTGCGAATTTTGTAATGAATCGGGATGCAATTTCTGTGTTTCATTGTCAATGTGATGGTCGCAATGTTACAGTAAACCTGCTGTGGTGCATCGGAGTCTAACCCTGGGCCCCCAGGGAAGAGCCAAAATACATACTCTTCTAAACCGTACTCCTGCGGACAGAAATCGGAATTGCGAATTTTGTATTGAATCGGGATGCAATTTCTGTGTTTCATCGTCAATGTGATGGTCGATGGGTTACAGTAAACCTGCTGTGGTGCATCGGAGTCTAACACTGGGCCCCCAGGGAAGAGGAAGAGAACATACTCTTCTAAACCGTACTCCTGTGGACAGAATTCGGCATTGTGAATTTTGTATTGAATCCGGATGCAATTTCTGTGTTTCATCGTCAATGTGATGGTCGAAGGAATACAGTAAACCTGCTGTGGTGCATCGTCGTCTAACACTGGGCACCAGGGAATAGCCAAAGTACATACTCTTCTCAAACGTATTCATAAGGACAGAAATCGTAATTGCGAATTTTGTATTGAATCGGTATGCAATTTCTGTGTTTCATCGTCAATGTGATGGTCGATGGGTAACAGTAAACCTGCTGCGGTGCATTGTAGTCTAACATTGGGCCCCCAGGGAATAGCCAAAGTACATTCTCTTTCAAACCGTACTCCTGTTTACAGAAATCGGCATTGCGAATTTTGTATTCAATCGGGATGCAATTTCTGTGTTTCATCGTCAATGTGATGGTCGCAATGTTACAGTAAACCTGCTGTGGTGCATCGGAGTCTAACACTGGGCCCCAGAGAAGAGCCAAAGTACATACTCTTCTAAACCATACTCCTGTGGACAGAATTAAAATTGCGAATTTTGTATTTAATCGGGATGCAATTTCTGTGTTTCATCGTCAATGTGATGGTCGAAGGGTTACAGTAAACCTGCTGTGAAGCATCGGAGTCTAACACTGGGCCCCCAGGGAAGGGCCAAAGTACATACTCTTCTAAACCGTACTCCTGTGGACAGAAATCGGCATAGTGAATTTTGTATTGAATCGGGATGCTATTTCTGTGTTTCATCGTCAATGTGATAGTCGAAGGGTAACTGTAAACCTGCTGTGGTGCATCGTAGTCTAACATTGGGACCCCACGGAACAGCCAAATTACATACTCCTTTAAACAGTACTCCTGTGGACAGAAATCGGAGTTGCGAATTTTGTAATGAATCGGGATGCAATTTCTGTGTTTCATCGTCAATATGATGGTCGAAGGGTTACAGTAAACCTGCTGTGGTGCATCGGAGTCTAACACTCAGCCCCCAGGGAAGAACCAAAATACATACTCTTCTAAACCGTGCTCTTGTGGACAGAAATCGGCATTGCTAATTTTGTATTGAATCGGGATGCAATTTCTGTGTTTCATCGTCAATGTGATGGTCGAAGGGTAACAGTAGACCTTATGTGGTGCATCGGAGTCTAACACTCAGCCCCCAGGGAAGAGCCAAAGTACATACTGTTCCAAACCGTATACCTAAGGACAGGAATCGGAATTGCGAATTTTGTATTGAATCAGCATTCAATTTCTGTGCTTCATCATCAATGTGATGGTCTAAGGGTTACAGTAAATCTGCTGTGGTGCATCGGAGTCTAACACTGGGCCCCCAGGGAAGAGCCAAAGTACATACTCTTCTAAACCGTACTCATTAGGACAGAAATCGTAATTGCGAATTTTGTATTGAATCGGTATGCAATTTCTGTGTTTCATCGTCAATGTGATGGTCGATGGGTAACAGTAAACCTGCTGCGGTGCATTGTAGTCTAACATTGGGCCCCCAGGGAATACCCAAAGTACGTTCTCTTTTAAACCGTACTCCTGTGGACAGAAATCGGCATTGCAAATTTTGTATTGAATCGGGATGCAATTTCTGTGCTTCATCGTCAATGTGATGGTCTAAGGGTTACAGTAAATCTGCTGTGGTGCATCGGAGTCTAACACTGGTCCCCCAGGGAAGAGGCAAAGTACATACTCTTCTAAACCGTACTCCTGTGGACAAAAATCGGCATTGTGAATTTTGTATTGAATCCGGATGCAATTTCTGTATTTCATCGTCAATGTGATGGTCGAAGGAATACAGTAAACCTGCTGTGGTGCATCGGAGGTTAACACCGGGCCTCCAGGGAAGAGTCAAAGTACATACCCTTCTAAACCGTACTCCTGTGGACAGAAATCGGCATTGCGAATTTTGTATTGAATCCGGATGCAATTTCTGTGCTTCATCGTCAATGTGATGGTCTAAGGGTTACAGTAAATCTGCTGTGGTGCATCGGAGTCTAACACTGGTCCCCCAGGGAAGAGGCAAAGTACATACTCTTCTAAACCGTACTCATTAGGACAGAAATCGTAATTGCGAATTTTGTATTGAATCGGGATGCAATTTCTGTGTTTCATCATCAATGTGATGGTCGATGGGTAACAGTAAACCTGCTGCGGTGCATTGTAGTCTAACATTGGGCCCCCAGGGAATACCCAAAGTATATTCTCTTTTAAACCGTACTCCTGTGGACAGAAATTGGCATTGCAAATTTTGTATTGAATCGGGATGCAATTTCTGTGTTTCATCGTCAATGTGATGGTCGCAATGTTACAGTAAACCTGCTGTGGTGCATCGGAGTCTAACCCTGGGCCCCCAGGGAAGAGCCAAAGTACATACTCTTCTAAACCGTACTCCTGCGGACAGAAATCGGCATTGTGAATTTTGTATTGAATCCGGATGCAATTTCTGTGTTTCATCGTCAATGTGATGGTCGAAGGAATACAGTAAACCTGCTGTGGTGCATCGGAGGTTAACACCGGGCCCCCAGGGAAGAGTCAAAGTACATACTCTTCTAAACCGTACTCCTGTGGGCAGAAATCATCATTGCGAATTTTGTATTGAATCAGGATGCAATATCTGTGTTTCATTGTCAATGTGATGGTCGAAAGGTAACAGTAAACCTGCTGTGGTGCATCGTAGTCTAACACTGGGCCCCAAGGAATAGCCAAAATACATACTCTTCTCAAACGTATTCCTAAGGACAGAAATCGGCATTGCGAATTTAGTAATGAATCGGGATGCAATTTCTGTGTTTCATCGTCAATGTGATGGTCTAAGGGTTACAGTAAACCTGCTGTGGTGCATCGGGCCCCCAGGGAAGAGCCAAAGTACATACTCTTCTAAACCGTACTCCTGTGGACAGAAATTGGCATTGCAAATTTTGTATTCAATCGGGATGCAATTTCTGTGCTTCATCGTCAATGTGATGGTCGCAATGTTACATTAAACCTGCTGTGGTGCATCGGAGTCTAACACTGGGCCCCAGAGAAGAGCCAAAGTACATACTCTTCTAAACCATAATCCTGTGGACAGAAATCAAAATTGCGAATTTTGTATTGAATCGGGATGCAATTTCTGTGCTTCATCGCCAATGTGATGGTCTAAGGGTTACAGTAAACCTGCTGTGGGTCATCGGAGTCTAACACTGGGCCCCCATTGAAGAGCCAAAGTACATATTCTTCTAAACCGTACTCATTAGGACAGAAATCGTAATTGCGAATTTTGTATTGAATCGGGATGCAATTTCTGTGTTTCATCGTCCATGTGATGGTCGAAGGGTTACAGTAAACCTGCTGTGAAGCATCGGGGTCTAACACTGGGCCCCCAGGGAAGAGCCAAAGTACATACACTTCTGAACCGTACTCCTGTGGACAGAAATCAGCATTGTGAATTTAGTATTGAATCGGGATGCAATTTCTGTGTTTCATCGTCAATGAGATGGTCGAAGGGGTACAGTAACCCTAGTGTGGTGAATCGTAGTCTAACACTGGTCCCCCAGGCAATAGCCAAAGTACATACTCTTCTAAACCGTACTCCTGTTTACAGAAAACGCAATTGCGAATTTTGTATTGAATCGGGATGCAATTTCTGTGTTTCATCGTCAATGTGATGGTCGAAGGGAAACAGTAAACCTTATGTGATGCATCGGAGTCTAACACTGGGCCCCCAGGGAAGAGCCAAAGTACATACTCTTCTAAACCGTACTCCTGTGGACAGAAATAAAATTGCGAATTTTGTATTTAATCGGGATGCAATTTCTGTGTTTCATCGTCCATGTGATGGTCGAAGGGTTACAGTAAACCTGCTGTGAAGCATCGGAGTCTAACACTGGGCCCCCAGGGAAGAGCCAAAGTACATACTCTTCTAAACCGTACTCCTGTGGACAGAAATCAGCATAGTGAATTTTGTATTGAATCGGGATGCAATTTCGGTGTTTCATCGTCAATGTGATGGTCGAAGGGTTACAGTAAACCAGCTGTGGTGCATCGGAGTCTAACACTCAGCCCCCAGGAAAGAACCAAAATACATACTCTTCTACACCGTGCTCTTGTGGACAGAAATCGGCATTGCTAATTTTGTATTGAATCGGGATGCAATTTCTGTGTTTCATCGTCAATGTGATGGTCGAAGGGAAACAGTAAACCTTATGTGATGCATCGGAGTCTAACACTCAGCCCCCAGGGAGGAGCCAAAGTACATACTGTTCCAAACCGTATACCTAAGGACAGAAATCGGAATAGCGAATTTTGTATTGAATCAGGATTCAATTTCTGTGTTTCATTGTCAATGTGATGGTCGATAGGTAACAGTAAACCTGCTGTGGTGCATCGTAGTCTAACACTGGGCCCCAGGGAAAAGCCAAAGTACATATTCTTCTCAAAGGTATTCCTAAGGACAGAAAACGGAATTGCGAATTTTGTATTGAATCGGGATGCAATTTCTGTGTTTCATCGTCAATGTGATGGTCTAAGGGTTACAGTAAATCTGCTGTGGTGCATCGGAGTCTAACACTCAGCCCCCAGGGAAGAACCAAAATACATACTCTTCTAAACCGTGCTCTTGTGGACAGAAATCGGCATTGCTAATTTTGTATTGAATCGGGATGCAATTTCTGTGTTTCATCGTCAATGTGATGGTCGATGGGTAACAGTAAACCTGCTGCGGTGCATTGTAGTCTTACACTGGACCCCAGGGAATACCCAAAAGTACATTCTCTTTTAAACCGTACTCCTGTGGACAGAAATCGGCATTGCAAATTTTGTATTGAATCGGGATGCAATTTCTGTGTTTCGTCGTCAATGTAGTGGTCACAATGTTACAGTAAACATGCTGTGGTGCATCGGAGTCTAACCCTGGGCCCCCAGGGAAGAGCCAAAGTACATACTCTTCTAAACCGTACTCCTGCGGACAGAAATCGGAATTGCGAATTTTGTATTGAATCGGGATGCAATTTCTGTGTTTCATATTCAATGTGATGGTCGAAGGGTTACAGTAAACTTGCTGTGGTGCATCGGAGTCTAACACTGGGCCCCCAGGGAACAGCAAGAGAACATACTCTTCTAAACCGTACTCCTGAGGACAGAAATCGGCATTGTGAATTTTGTATTGAATCCGGATGCAATTTCTGTGTTTCATCGTCAATGTGATGGTCGAAGGAATACAGTAAACCTGCTGTGGTGCATCGGAGGTTAACACCGGGCCCCCAGGGAAGAGTCAAAGTACATACTCTTCTAAACCGTACTCCTGTGGATAGAAATCGGCATTTCGAATTTTGTATTGAATCGGGATTCAATTTCTGGTTCTCATCGTCAATGTGATGGTCGAAGGGTAACAGTAAACCTGCTGTGGCGCATCGGAGTCTAACACTCAGCCGCCAGGGAAGAGCCAAATTATATACTCTTCCAAATCGTATTCCTAAGGACAGAAATCGGAATTTCGAATTTTGTATTGAATCGGGATGCAATTTCTGCGTTTCATTGTCAATGTGATGGTCGATAGGTAACAGTAAACCTGCTGTGGTGCATCGTAGTCTAACACTGGGCCCCAGGGAAAAGCCAAAGTACATACTCTTCTCAAAGGTATTCCTAAGGACAGAAATCGGAATTGCGAATTTTGTATTGAATCGGGATGCAATTTCTGTGTTTCATCGTCAATGTGATGGTCGAAGGGTTACAGTAAACCTGCTGTGGTGCATCGGGCCCCCAGGGAAGAGCCAAAGTACATACTCTTCTAAACCGTACTCCTGTGGACAGAAATCGACATTGTGAATTTTGTATTAAATCCGGATGCAATTTCTGTGTTTCATCGTCAATGTGATGGTCTAAGGGTTACAGTAATTCTGCTGTGGTGCATCGGAGTCTAACACTCAGCCCCCAGGGAAGAACTAAAATACATACTCTTCCAAACCGTGCTCTTGTGGACAGAAATCGGCATTGCTAGTTTTGTATTGAATCGGGATGCAATTTCTGTGTTTCATCGTCAATGTGATGGTCGATGGGTAACAGTAAACCTGCTGCGGTGCATTGTAGTCTTACATTGGGCCCCCAGGTGATACCCAAATTACATTCTTTTTTAAACCGTACTCCTGTGGACAGAAATCGGCATTGCAAATTTAGAATTGAATCGGGATGCAATTTCTATGTTTCGTCGTCAATGTAGTGGTCGCAATGTTACAGTAAACCTGCTGTGGTGCATCGGAGTCTAACCCTGGGCCCCCAGGGAAGAACCAAAGTACATACTCTTCTAAACCGTACTCCTGCGGACAGAAATCAGAATTGCGAATTTTGTATTGAATCGGGATGCAATTTCTGTGTTTCATCGTCAATGTGATGGTCGAAGGGTTACAGTAAACCTGCTGTGGTGCATCGGAGTCTAACACTGGGCCCCCAGGGAACAGCAAGAGAACATACTCTTCTAAACCGTACTCCTGAGGACAGAAATCGGCATTGTGAATTTTGTATTGATACCGGATGCAATTTCTGTGTTTCATCGTCAATGCGATGGTCGCAATGTTACAGTAAACCTGCTGTGTTGCATCGGAGTCTAACACTGGGCCCCAGAGAAGAGCCAAAGTACATACTCTGCTAAACCATACTCCTGTGGACAGAAATCAAAATTGCGAATTTTGTATTGAATCGGGATGCAATTTCTGTGTTTCATCGTCCATGTGATCGTCGAATGGTTACAGTAAACCTGCTGTGCTGCATCGGAGTCTAACATTGGGCCCCCAGGGATGAGGCAATGTACATACTCATCTAAACCGTACTCCTGTGGACTGAAATCGGCATTGCGATTTTTGTAATGAATCGGGATGCAATTTCTATGTTTCATCGTCAATGTGATGGTCGAAGGGTAACAGTAAACCTGCTGTGGTGCATCGTAGTCTAACATTGGGCCCCCAGGGAATAGCCAAATTACATACTCTTTTAAACAGTACTCCTGTGGACTGAAATCGGAATTGCGAATTTTGTAATGAATTGGGATGAAATTTCTGTGTTTCATCGTCAATATTATGGTCGAAGGGTTACAGTAAACCTGCTGTGGTGCCTCGGAGTCTAACACTCAGCCCCAGGGAAGAGCCAAAGTACATTCTCTTCTAAACCGGGCTCCTGTGGACAGAAATCGGCATTGCGAATTTTTTATTGAATCGGCATGCAATTTCCTTGTTTCATCGTCAATATTATGGTCGAAGGGTTACAGTAAACCTGCTGTGGTGCCTCGGAGTCTAACACTCAGCCCCAGGGAAGAGCCAAAGTACATTCTCTTCTAAACCGGGTTCCTGTGGCAGAAATCGGCATTGCGAATTTTTTATTGAATCGGCATGCAATTTCTGTGTTTCATCGTCAATGTGATGGTCGAAGGGTAACAGTAAACCTGCTGTGCTGCATCGGAGTCTAACACTGGGCCCCCAGGGAAGAGCCAAAGTACATACTCTTCCAAACCGTATTCCTAAGGACAGAAACGGAATTGCGAATTTTTTATTGAATCAGGATGCAATTTCTGTGTGTCATTGTCAATGTGATGGTCGAAAGGTAATAGTAAACCTGCTGTGGTGCATCGTAGTCTAACACTGGGCCCCAGGGAATAGCCAAAGTACATACTCTTCTAAAACGTATTCCTAAGGACAGAAATCGGAATTGCGAATTATGTATTGAATCGGGATGCAATTTCTGTGTTTCATCGTCAATGTGATGGTCTAAGGGTTACAGTAAACCTGCTGTGGTGCATCGGGCCCCCAAGGAAGAAACGAAGTACATACTCTTCTAAACCATACTCCTAAGGACAGAAATTGGCATCGCGATATTTGCATTGAATCGGGATGTAATTTCTGTGTTTCATCGTCAATGTGATGGTCGAAGGGTTACAGTAAACCTGCTGTGGTGCATCGGAGGTTAACACCGGGCCCCCAGGGAAGAGTCAAAGTACATACTCTTCTAAACCGTACTCCTGTGGACAGAAATCGGCATTTCGAATTTTGTATTGATTCGGGATTCAATTTCTGTTTTTCATCGTCAATGTGATGGTCGAAGGGTAACAGTAAACCTGCTGTGGTGCATCGGAGTCTAACACTCAGCCGCCAGGGAAGAGCCAAAGTAAATACTCTTCCAAATCGTATTCCTAAGGACAGAAATCGGAATTGCGAATTTTATATTGAATCAGGATGCAATATCTGTGTTTCATTGTCAGTGTGATGGTCAAAAGGTAACAGTAAACCTGCTGTGGTGCATCGTAGTCTAACACTGGGCCCCAAGAAATAGCCAAAGTACATACTCTTCTCAAACGTATTCCTAAGGACAGAAATCGGCATTGCGAATATTGTATTGAATCGGGATGCAATTTCTGTGTTTCATCGTCAATGTGATGGTCTAAGGGTTACAGTAAACCTGCTGTGGTGCATCGGGCCCCCAGGGAAGATTCAAAGTACATACTCTTTTAAACCGTACTCCTGTGGACAGAAATCGGCATTGCGAATTTTGTATTGAATCGGGATGCAATTTCTGTGTTTCATCATCAAAGTGATGGTCGCAATCTTACAGTAAACCTGCTGTGGTGCATCGGAGGTTAACACCGGGCCCCCAGGGAAGAGTCAAAGTACATACTCTTCTAAACCGTACTCCTGGGGACAAAAATCGGCATTGTGAATTTTGTATTGAATAGGGATTTAATTTCTGTGTTTCATCGTCAAAGTGATGGTTGAATGGATACAGTAAACATGCTGTGGTGCATCGGAGTCTAACACTGGGCCCCCAGGGAAGTGTCAAAGTACATACTCTTTTAAACCGTACTCCTGTGGACAGAAATCGGCATTGCGAATTTTGTATTGAATCGGGATGCAATTTCTGTGTTTCATCGTCAATGTGATGGTCGATGGGTAACAGTAAACCTGCTGCGGTGCATTGTAGTCTAACATTGGGCCCCGAGGGAATAGCCAAAGTACATTCTCTTTCAAACCGTACTCCTGTTTACAGAAATCGGCATTGCGAAATTTGTATTCAATCGGGATGCAATTTCTGTGTTTCATCGTCAATGTGATGGTCGCAATCTTACAGTAAACCATCTGTGGTGCATCGGAGTCTAACACTGGGCCCCAGAGAAGAGCCAAAGTACATACTCTGCTAAACCATACTCCTGTGGACAGAAATCAAAAATGCGAATTTTGTATTGAATCGGGATGCAATTTCTGTGTTTCATCGTCCATGTGATGGTCGAAGGGTTACAGTAAACCTGCTGTGAAGCATCGGAGTCTAACACTGGGCCCCCAGGGAAGAGCCAAAGTGCATACTCTTCTAAACCCTACTCCTGTGAACAGATATCGGCTTTGTGAATTTTGTATTGAATCCAGATGCAATTTCTGTGCTTCAACGTCAATGTGGTGGTCTAAGGGTTACAGTAAACCTGCTGTGGTGCATCGGAGTCTAACACTGGGCCCCCAGTGAAGAGCCAAAGTACATACTCTTCTAAACCGTACTCATTAGGACAGAAATCGTAATTGAGAATTTTGTATTGGATCGGGATGCAATTTCTGTGTTTCATCGTCCATGTGATCGTCGAAGGGTTACAGTAAACCTGCTGTGATGCATCGGAGTCTAACACTGGGCCCCCAGGGAAGAGCCAAAGTACATACTCTTTTAAACCGTACTCCTGTGGACAGAAATCAGCATTGTAAATTTAGTATTGGATCGGGATGCAATTTCTGTGTTTCATCGTCAATGAGATGGTCGCAGGGGTACAGTAAACCTGCTGTGGTGCATCGGAGTCTAACACCGGGCCCCCAGGGAAGAGCAAAAGTACATACTCTTCTAAATCGTACTCTTTTGGACAGAAATCGGTATTGCGATTTTTGTAATGAATCGGGATGCAATTTCTATGTTTCATCGTCAATGTGATGATCGAAGGGTAACAGTAAACCTGCTGTGGTGCATCGTAGTCTAACATTGGGCCCCCAGGGAATAGCCAAATTACATACTCTTTTAAACAGTACTCCTGTGGACAGAAATCGGAATTGCGGATTTTGTAATGAATTGGGATGAAATTTCTGTGTTTCATCGTCAATATTATGGTCCAAGGGTTACAGTAAACCTGCTGTGGTGCCTCGGAGTCTAACACTCAGGCCCAGGGAAGAGCCAAGGTACATGCTCTTCTAAACCGGGCTCCCGTGGACAGAAATCGGCATTGCGAATTTTGTATTGAATCGGGATGCAATTTCTGTGTTTCATCGTCAATGTGATGGTCTAAGGGTTACAGTAAACCTGCTGTGGTGCATCGGGCCCCCAGGGAAGAACCAATGTACATACTCTTCTAAACCGTACTCCTGTGGACAGAAATCAGCATTGTGAATTTAGTATTGAATCGGGATGCAATTTCTGTGTTTCATCGTCAATGAGATGGTCGAAGGGGTACAGTAACCCTAGTGTGGTGAATCGTAGTCTAACACTGGGCCCCCAGGGAAGAGACGAAGTACATACTCTTCTAAACCATACTCCTAAGGACAGAAATTGGCATCGCGAATTTTGTATTGAATCGGGATGTAATTTCTGTGTTTCATCGTCAATGTGATGGTAGAAGGGTTACAGTAAACCTGCTGTGGTGCATCGGAGTCTAAGACTGGGCCCGCAGGGAAGAGCCAAAGTACATACTCTTCTAAACCGTACTCATTAGGACTGAAATCAGCATTGTGAATTTAGTATTGAATCGGGATGCAATTTCTGTGTTTCATTGTCAATGTGATGGTCGAAAGGTAACAGTAAACCTGCTGTGGTGCATCGTAGTCTAACACTGGGCCCCAGGGAATAGCCAAAGTACATACTCTTCTCAAACGTATTTCTAAGGACAGAAATAGGAATTGCGAATTTTGTATTGAATCGGGATGCAATTTCTGTGTTTCATCGTCAATGTGATGGTCGAAGGGTAACAGTAAACCTGCTGTGGTGCATCGTAGTCTAACATTGGGCCCCCAGGGAATAGCCAAATTACATACTCTTTTAAACAGTACTCCTGTGGAAAGAAATCGGAATTGCGAATTTTGTAATGAATTGGGATTCGATTTCTGTGTTTCATCGTCAATATGATGGTCGATGGGTTACAGTAAACCTGCTGTGGTGTATCGGAGTCTAACACTCAGCCCCCAGGGAACAGCCAAAGTACATACTCTTCTAAACCGGGCTTCTGTGGACAGAAATCGGCATTGCGAATTTTGTATTGAATCCGGATGCAATTTCTGTGTTTCATCGTCAATGTGATGGTCGAAGGGTAACAGTAACCCTAGTGTGGTGAATCGTAGTCTAACACTGGACCCCCAGGGAATAGCCAAAGTACATACTCTCCTAAACAGTACTCCTGTGGACAGAAATCGGCATTGCGAATTTGGTATTGAATCAGGATGCAATTTCTGTGTTTCATCGTCAATGCTATGGTCGAAGGGTTACAGTAAACCTGCTGTGGTGCATCGGAGTCTAACACTCGGCCCCGAGGGAGAGCCAAAGTACATATTCTTCTAAACCGTACTACTGTGGACAAAAATCGGCATTGTGAATTTGGTATTGAATCGGGATGTAATTTCTGTGTTTCATCGTCAATGTGATGGTCGAAGGGTAACAGTAAACCTGCTGTGGTGCATCGTAGTCTAACACTAGGCCCCCAGGGAAGAGCCAACGTACATACTCTCCTAAACCGTACTCCTAACGACAGAAATCGGAATTGCGAATTTTGTAATGAATTGGGATGCAATTTTTGTGTTTCATCGTCAATGTGATGGTCGCAATCTTACAGTCAACCTGCTGTGGTGCATCGGTCCCCCAGGGAAGAACCAAAGTACATACTCTTCTAAACCGTACTCCTGTGGACAAAAATCGGCACTGTGAATTTTGTATTGAATAGGGATGCAATTTCGGTGTTTCATCGTCAAAGTGATGGTTGAATGGATACAGTAAACATGCTGTGGTGTATCGGAGTCTAACACGGGGCAATCAGGGAATAGCCAAAGTACATACTCTTTTAAACCGTCCTCCTGTGGACAGAAATCGGCATTGCGAATTTTGTATTGAATTGGGATGTAATTTCTGTGTTTCATCGTCAATGTGATGGTCGATGGGTAACAGTAAACCTGCTGCGGTTCATTGTAGTCTAACATTGGGCCCCCAGGGAATAGACAAAGTACATTCTCTTTCAAACCGTACTCCTGTTTACAGAAATCGGCATTGCGAATTTTGTATTCAATCGGGATGCAATTTCTGTGTTTCATCGTCAATGTGATGGTCGCAATGTTACAGTAAACCTGCTGTGGTGCATCGGAGTCTAACACTGGCCCCCAGGGAGGAGCCAAAGTACATACTCTTCTAAACCATACTCTTGTGGACAGAAATCGGAATTGCGAATTTTGTATTGAATCGGGATGCAATTTCTTTGTTTCATCGTCAATGTGATGGTCGAATGGTTACTGTAAACCTGCTGTGGTGCATCGGAGTCTAACACTTGGCCCTACAGGGAAGAGCCAAAGTACATACTCTTTTAAACCGTACTCTTGTGGACAGAAATCGGCATTGTGAATTTTGTATTGAATCGGATGCAATTTCTGTGTTTCATCGTCAATGTGATGGTAGAAGGGTTACTGTAAACCTGCTGTGGTGCATCGGAGTCTAACACTGGGCCCCCAGGGAAGAGCCAAATTACATACTCTTCTAAACCGTACTCTTGTGGACAGAAACCGGCATTGTGAATTTTGTATTGAATCGGGATGCAATTTCTGTGGTTCATCGTCAATGTGATGGTCGAAGGGTTACAGTAAACCTGCTGTGGTGCATCGGAGTCTAACACTGGGCCCCCAGGGAAGAGCCAAAGTACATACTCTTCTAAACCGTTCTCCTGTGGACAAAAATCGGCATTGTGCACTTTATATTGAATCGGGATGCAATTTCTGTGTTTCATCGTCAATGTGATGGTCGAAGGTTTATTGTAAACCTGCTGTGGTGCATCGTAGTCTAAAACTGGGACCCCAGGGAAGAGCCAAAGTACATACCCTTCTAAACCGTACTCCTTAGGACAAAAATCGGAATTGCGAATTTTGTATTGAATCGGGATGCAATTTCTGTGTTTTATCGTCTATGTGATGGTCGAAGGGAAAAAGTAAACCTGCTGTGGTGCATAAGAGTCTAACACTGGGCCCCCAGGGAAGAGCCAAAGTACATATTCTTGTAAACCTTACTCCTGTGGACAGAAATCGGCACTGGGAATTTTGTTTTGAGACGGGTTTCAATTTCTGTGTTTCATCGTCAATGTGATGGTCGAAGGGTTACAGTAAACCTTCTGTGGTGCATCGTAGTCTAACACTGGGCACCCAGGGAAGAGATAAAGTACATACTCTAAAACCGTACACCTAAGGACAGGAATCGGAATTGCGAGTTTTGTATTGAATCGGGAGCAATTTCTGTGTTTCATCGTCAATGTGATGGTCAAAGGGATGCAGTAAACCTGCTGTGGTGCATCGGAGTCTAACATTGGGCCACCAGGGGAGAGCCGAAGTACATACTTTTCTAAACCGTACTCCTGTGGACAGAAATCGGCACTGGGAATTTTGTATTGAGACGGGATACAATTTCTGTGTTTCATCTTCAATGTGATGGTCGAAGGGTTACAGTAAACCTGCTGTAGTGCATCGTAGTCTAACACTGGGCCCCCAGGGAAGAGCAGAGTTACATACTCTTCTAAACCGTACTCCTAAGGACAGAAATCGGAATTGCGAATTTTGTATTGAATCGGGATGCAATTTCTGTGTTTCACCGTCAATCTGATGGTCGAAGGGTTACAGTAAACCTGCTGTGGTGCATCGTAGTCTAACACTGGGCCCCCAGGGAATAGCCAAAGTACATACTCTTCTTAACGGTACTCCTGTGGACAGAAATCGGCATTGCGAATTTTGTATTGAATCGGGATGCAATGTCTGTGTTTCATCATCAATGTGATGGTTGAAGGAATACAGTAAACCTGCTGTGGTGCATCGGAGTCTAACACTGGGCCCCCAGGGAAGGGCCAAAGTACATATTCTTGTAAACCGTACTCTTGTGGACAGAAATCGGCATTGCGAATTTTGTATTGAATCGGGATGCAATTTCTGTATTTCATCGTCAATGTGATGGTCGAAGGGTTACAGTAAATCCTCTGTGGTGCATCGTAGTCTAACACTGGGCACCCAGGGAAGAGTCAAATTACATATTCTTCTAAACCGTACACCTAATAACAGAAATCGGAATTGCGAGTTTTTTATTGAATTGGGATGCAATTTCTGTGTTTCATCGTCAATGTGATGGTCGAAGGGATACAGTAAATCTGCTGTGGTTCATCGGAGTCTAACACTGGGCCCCCAGGGAAGAGCCGAAGTACATACTCTTCTAAACCATACTCCTAAGGACGGAAATTGGCATCGCGAATTTTGTATTGAATCGGGTTGTAATATCTGTGTTTCATCGGCAATGTGATGGTCGAAGGGTTACAGTAAGCCTGCTGTGGTGCATCGTAGTCTAACACTGGGCCCCCAGGAAAGAGCCAAGATACATACTCTTCTTAACCGTAATCCTAAGGACAGAAATCGGAATTGCGAATTCTGTATTGAATCTGGATGCAATTTCTGTATTTCATCGTCAATCTGATGGTCGAAGGGTTACAGTAAACCTGCTGTGGTGCATCGTAGTCTAACACTGGGCCCCCAGGGAAGTGTCAAAGTACATACTCTTCTAAACCGTACTCCTGTGGACAGAAATCGGCATTGCGAATTTTGTATTGAATCGGGATGCAATTTCTGTGTTTCATCGTCAATGTGATGGTCGAAGGGTTACAGTAAACCTGCTGTGGTGCATCGTAGTCTAAAACTGGGACAACAGGGAAGAGCCAAAGTACATACCCTTCTAAACCGTACTCCTAAGGACAAAAATCGGAATTGCGAATTTTGTATTGAAGCGGGATGCAATTTCTGTGTTTCATCGTCAATGTGATGGTTGAAGGGATATCGTAAACCTGCAGTGGTGCATCGGAGTCTAACACTGGGACCCCAGGGAAGAGCCAAAGTACATAGTCTTCTAAACCGTACTCATAAGGACATAAATCTGAATTGCGAATTTTGTATTGAATCGGGATGTAATTTCTGTCTTTCATCGTCAAAGTGATGGTCGAATGGATACAGTAGACATGCTGTGGTGCATCGGAGTCTAACACTGGGCCCCAGGGAATAGCCAAAGTACATACTCTTCTAAAACGTATTCCTAAGGACAGAATTCGGAATTGCGAATTTTGTATTGAATCGGGATGCAGTATCTGTGTTTGATCGTCAATGTGATGGTCTAAGGGTTACAGTAAACCTGCTGTGGTGCATCGGAGTCTAACACTGGGCCCCCAGGGAAGAGTCAAAGTACATACTCTTCTAAAACATACTCCTGTGGACAGAAATCGGAATTGCGAATTTTGTATTGAATCGGGATGCAATTTCTGTGTTTCATCGTCAATGTGATGGTCGAAGGGTTACTGTAAACCTGCTGTGGTGCATCGGAGTCTAACACTGGGCCCCCAGGGAAGAGCCAAAGTACATACTCTTCCAAACCGTATTCCTAAGGACAGAAATCGGAATTGTGAATTTTGTATTGAATCCAGATGCAATTTCTGTGTTCCATCGTCAATGTGATGGTCGAAGGGTAACAGTAACATTGCTGTGGTGCATCGTTGTCTAACACTGGTCCCCGAGGGAATAGCCGAAGTACATACTCTTCTAAACCGTACTCCTGTGGACAGAAATCGACATTGCGAATTTTGTATTGAATCGGGATGCAATTTCTGTGGTTCATCGTCAATGTGATGGCCGAAGGGTTACAGTAAACCTGCTGTGGTGCATCGGAGTCTAACTCTGGGCCCCCAGGGAAGAGCCAAAGTACATACTCTTCTAAACCGTTCTCCTGTGGACAAAAATCGGCATTGTGCATTTTATATTGAATCGGGATGCAATTTCTGTGTTTCATCGTCAATGTGATGGTCGAAGGGTTATTGTAAACCTGCTGTGGTGCATCTTAGTCTAAAACTGGGACCCCAGGAAGAGCCAAAGTACATACCCTTCTAAACCGTACTCCTAAGGACAAAAATCGGAATTGCGAATTTTGTATTGAATCGGGATGCAATTTCTGTGTTTTATCGTCTATGTGATGGTCGAAGGGAAACAGTAAACCTGCTGTGGTGCATCAGAGTCTAACACTGGGCCCCCAGGGAAGAGCCAAAGTACATATTCTTGTAAACCTTACTCCTGTGGACAGAAATCGGCACTGGGAATTTTGTATTGAGACGGGTTACAATTTCTGTGTTTCATCGTCAATGTGATGGTCGAAGGGTTACAGTAAACCTTCTGTGGTGCATCGTAGTCTAACACTGGGCACCCAGGGAAGAGATAAAGTACATACTCTAAAACCGTAGACCTAAGGACAGGAATCGGAATTGCGAGTTTTGTATTGAATCGGGATGTAATATCTGTGTTTCATCGTCAATGTGATGGTCGAAGGGTTACAGTAAGCCTGCTGTGGTGCATCGTAGTCTAACACTGGGCCCCCAGGAAAGAGCCAAGGTACATACTCTTCTAAACCGTAATCCTAAAGACAGAAATCGGAATTGCGAATTTTGTATTGAATCTGGAAGCAATTTCTGTGTTTCATCGTCAATCTGATGGTCGAAGGGTTACAGTAAACCTGCTGTGGTGCATCGTAGTCTAACACTGGGACAACAGGGAAGAGCCAAAGTACATACCCTTCTAAACCGTACTCCTAAGGACAGAAATCGGAATTGCGAATTTTGTATTGAATCGGGATGCAATATCTGTGTTTCTTCGTCAATGTAATGGTCGCAATGTTACAGTAAACCTGCTGTGGTGCAACGGAGTCTAACACTGGGCCCCCACGGAAGAGCCAAATTACATACTCTTCTAAACCATACTCCTGTGGACAGAAATCGGGATTGCGAATTTTGTATTAAATCGGGTTGCAATTTCTGTGTTTCATCGTCAATGTGATGGACGACGGGTTACAGTAAACCTGCTGTGGTGCATCGGAGTCTAACACTAGGCCCCCAGGAAAGAGCCAAAGTACATACTATTCTAAACCGTACACCTGTGGACAGAAATCGGCATTGTGAATTTTGTATTGAATCGGGATGCAATTTCTGTGTTTCATCGTCAATGTGATGGTCGATGGGGAACAGTAAACCTGCTGTGGTGCATCGTAGTCTAACATTGGGCCTCCAGGGAATAGCCAAATTACATACTCTTTTAAACAGTACTCCTGTGGACAGAAATCGGAATTGCGAATTTTGAATTGTAACAGGTTGCAATTTCTGTGTTTCATCGTCAATATGATGGTCGAAGGGTTACAGTAAACCTGCTGTGGTGCATCGGAGACTAACACTCAGCCCCCAGGGAACAGCCAAAGTACATAATCTTCTAAACCGTGCTCCTGTGGACAGATATCGGCATTGCGAATTTTGTATTGAATCGGGATGCAATTTCTGTGTTTCATCGTCAATGTGATGGTCGAAGGGTAACAGTAGACCAGCTGTGGTGCATCGGAGTCTAACACTCAGCCCCCAGGGAAGAGCCAAAGTACATACTCTTCCAAACCGTATTCCTAAGGACAGAAATCGGAATTGCGAATTATGTATTGAATCAGGATGCAATTTCTGTGTTTCATTGTCAATGTGATGGTCGAAGGGTAACAGTAAACCTGCTGTGGTGTTTCGTAGTCTAACACTGGGCCCCAGGGAATAGCAAAATTACATACTCTTCTAAAACGTATTCCTAAGGACAGAAATCGGAATTGCGAATATTGTATTGATTCGGGATGGAATTTCTGTGTTTCATCGTCAATGTGATGGACGAAGCGTTACAGTAAACCTGCTGTGGTGCATCGGAGTCTAACACTGGGCCCCCAATGAAGAGCCAAAGTACATACTCTTCCAAACCGTACTCATGTAGACAGAAATCGGCATTGTGAATTTTGTATTGAATCCGGATGCAATTTCTGTGTTTCATCGTCAATGTGATGGTCGAAGGGTAACAGTAACTTTGCTGTGGTGCATCGTAGTCTAACACTGGTCCCCCAGGGAATAGCCAAAGTACATACTCTTCTAAACCGTACTCCTGTGGACAGAAATCGGCATTGCGAATTTTGTATTGAATCGGGATGCAATTTCTGTGTTTCATCGTCAATGTGATGGTCGAAGGGTTACAGTAAACCTGCTATGGTGCATCGGAGTCTAACACTGGGCCCCCAGGGTAAGAGCCAAAGTACATACTCTTCTAAACCGTACTGCTAAGGACAGAAATCGGAATTGCGAATTTTGTATTGAATCGGGATGCAATTTCTGTGTTTTATCGTCTATGTGATGGTCGAAGGGATACAGTAAACCTGCTGTGGTGCATCGGAGTCTAACACTGGGCCCCCAGGGAAGAGCCAAAGTACATATTCTTGTAAACATTACTCCTGTGGACCGAAATCGGCATTGCGAATTTTTTACTGATTCGGGATGCAATTTCTGTGTTTCATGGTCAATGTGATGGTCGAAGGGTTACATTAAACCTTCTGTGGTCCATCGTAGTCTAACACTGGGCACCCAGGGAAGAGCCAAAGTACATACTCTAAAACCGTACACCTAAAGACAGAAATCGGAATTGCAAGTTTTGTATTGAATCGGGATGCAATTTCTGTGTTTCATCGTCAATCTGATGGTCGAAGGGCTGCAGTAAACCTGCTGTGGTGCAACGGAGTCTAACTTTGGGCCCCGAGAGGAGAGCCGAAGTACATACTTTTCTAAACCGTACTCCTGTGGACAGAAATCGGAATTGCGAATTTTGTATTGAGTCGGGATACAATTTCTGTGTTTCATCGTCAATGTGATGGTCGATGGGTGACATTAAACCTGCTGTGGTGCATCGTAGTCTAACATTGGGCCCCCAGGGAATAGCTGAAGTACATACTCTTTTAAACTCTACTCCTGTGGACAGAAATCGGCATTGCGAATTTTGTATTGAATCGGGATGCTACTTCTGTGTTTCATCGTCAATGTGATGGTCGAAGGGTTACAGTAAACCTGCTGTGGTGCATCGGAGTCTAACACTGGGCCCCAGGGAAGAGCCAAAGTACATACTCTTCTAACCCGTACTCCTGTGGACAAAAATCGGCATTGCGAATTTTGTATTGAATCGGGATGCAATTTCCGTGTTTCATCGTCAATGTGGTGGTTGAAGGGATACCGTAAACCTGCTGTGGTGCATCGTAGTCTAACACTGGGCCCCCAGGGAAGAGCCAAAGTACATACTCTTCTCAACTGTACTCATTAGGACCGAAATCGGAATTGCGAAATTTGTATTGAATCGGGATGCAATTTCTGTGTTTCATCGTCATTGTGATGGTCGCAATGTTACAGTAAACCTGCTGTGGTGCATCGGAGTCTACCACTGGGCCCCCAGGGAAGAGCCAAAGTACATACTCTTCTAAACTATACTCCTGTGGACAGATGTCGGAATTGCGAATTTTGTATTGAATCGGGATGCAATTTCTGTGTTTCATCGTCAATGTGATGGTCGAAGGGTTACAGTAAACCTGCTGTGGTGCATCGGAGTCTAACACTGGGCCCCTAGGGAAGAGCCAAAGTACATACTCTTCTAAACCGTACTCCTGTGGACAGAAATCGGCATTGTGCATTTTGTATTGAATCGGGATGCAATTTCTGTGTTTCATCGTCAATGTGATGGTCGAAGGGTTACAGTAAACCTGCTGTGATGCTTCGGAGTCTAGCACTGGGCCCCCACGAAGAGCCGAAGTACATAATCTTCTGAAATTTACTCCTGTGGACAGAAATCGGCATTGTGAATTTTGTATTGAATCGGGATGCAATATCTGTGTTTTATCGTCAATGTGTTGCTCGAAGGGTAACAGTAAACCTGCTGAGGTGCATCGTAGTCTAACACTGGGCCCCCAGGGAATAGCAAAAGTACATACTCATCTAAACCGTACTCCTGTGGACAGAAATCGGCATTGCGAATTTTGTATTGAATCGGGATGCAATTTCTGTGTTTCATCGTCAATGTGATGGTTCAAGGGATACCGTAAACCTGCTTTCGTGCATCGGTGTCTAACACTGGGCGCCCAGGGAAGAGCCAAACCACATAGTCTTCTAAACCGTACCCATAAGGACAGAAATCGGAATTGCTATTTTTGTATTGAATAGGGATGCAATTTCTGTGTTTCATCGTTAATGTGATGGTCGATAAGTAACAGTAAACCTGCTGCGGTGCATTGTAGTCTAACATTGGTCCCCCAGAGAATAGCCAAAGTACATACTCTTTTAAACCGCACTCTTCTGGACAGAAACCGGCATTGCGAATTATGTATTGAATCGGGATGCAATTTCTGTGTTTCATCGTCAATGTGATGGTTGAAGGGTAACAGTAAACCTGCTATGGTGCACCGTAGTTTAACACTGGGCCCCCAGGGAATAGCCAAACTACATACTCTTCTAAACCGTACTCCTGTGGACAGAAATCGGCATTGCGCATTTTATATTGAATCGGGATGCAATTTCTGTTTTTCATCGTCAATGTGATGGTCGAAGGGTTACAGTAAACCTGCTGTGGTGCATCGTAGTCTAACACGGGGCCCCCAGGGAAGAGCCAAAGTACATACTCTTCTAAACCGCACTCCTAAGGACAGAAATCGGAATTGCGAATTTTGTATTGAATTGGGATGCAATTTCTGTGTTTTATCGTCTATGTGAAGGACGAAGGGATACAGTAAACCTGCTGTGGTGCATCGGAGTCTAACACTGGGCCCCCAAGGGAGAGTCAAAGTACATACTCTTCTAAACCGTACTCCTAAGGACAGAAATCGGCATTGTGAATTTTGTATTGAATCGGGATGCAATTTCTGGGTTTCATCGTCAATGTGATGGTCGAAGGGGTACAGTAAACCTGCTGCGGTGCATCGGAGTCTAACACCGGGCCCCCAGGGAAGAGCCAAAGTACATAATCTTCTAAACCGTACCCATTAGGACAGAAATCGGAATAGCGAATTTTGTATTGAATCGGGATGATATTTCTGTGTTTCATCGTCAATGTGATGGTCGAAGGGTTACAGTAAACCTGCTGTGGTGCATCGGAGACTAACACTGGGCCCCCAGGGAAGAGCCAAAAAACATACTCTTCTAACCCGTACTCCTGTGGACAAAAATTGGCATTGCGAATTTTGTATTGAATCGGGATGCAATTTCTGTGTTTCATCGTCAATGTGGTGGTTGAAGGGATACCGTAAACCTTCTGCGGTGCATCGTAGTCTAACACTGGGCCCCCAGGGAAGAGCCAAAGTACATACTCTTCTAAACCGTATTCCTAAGGACAGAAATCGGCATTGCGAAATTTGTATTGAATCGGGATGCAATTTCTGTGTTTCATCGTCAATGTGATGGTCGAAGGGTTACAGTAAGCCTGCTGTGGTGCATCGTAGTCTAACACTGGGCCCCCAGGAAAGAGCCAAGGTACATACTCTTCTAAACCGTAATCCTAAAGACAGAAATCGGAATTGCGAATTTTGTATTGAATCTGGAAGCAATTTCTGTGTTTCATCGTCAATCTGATGGTCGAAGGGTTACAGTAAACCTGCTGTGGTGCATCGTAGTCTAACACTGGGACAACAGGGAAGAGCCAAAGTACATACCCTTCTAAACCGTACTCCTAAGGACAGAAATCGGAATTGCGAATTTTGTATTGAATCGGGATGCAATATCTGTGTTTCTTCGTCAATGTAATGGTCGCAATGTTACAGTAAACCTGCTGTGGTGCAACGGAGTCTAACACTGGGCCCCCACGGAAGAGCCAAATTACATACTCTTCTAAACCATACTCCTGTGGACAGAAATCGGGATTGCGAATTTTGTATTAAATCGGGTTGCAATTTCTGTGTTTCATCGTCAATGTGATGGACGACGGGTTACAGTAAACCTGCTGTGGTGCATCGGAGTCTAACACTAGGCCCCCAGGAAAGAGCCAAAGTACATACTATTCTAAACCGTACACCTGTGGACAGAAATCGGCATTGTGAATTTTGTATTGAATCGGGATGCAATTTCTGTGTTTCATCGTCAATGTGATGGTCGATGGGGAACAGTAAACCTGCTGTGGTGCATCGTAGTCTAACATTGGGCCTCCAGGGAATAGCCAAATTACATACTCTTTTAAACAGTACTCCTGTGGACAGAAATCGGAATTGCGAATTTTGAATTGTAACAGGTTGCAATTTCTGTGTTTCATCGTCAATATGATGGTCGAAGGGTTACAGTAAACCTGCTGTGGTGCATCGGAGACTAACACTCAGCCCCCAGGGAACAGCCAAAGTACATAATCTTCTAAACCGTGCTCCTGTGGACAGATATCGGCATTGCGAATTTTGTATTGAATCGGGATGCAATTTCTGTGTTTCATCGTCAATGTGATGGTCGAAGGGTAACAGTAGACCAGCTGTGGTGCATCGGAGTCTAACACTCAGCCCCCAGGGAAGAGCCAAAGTACATACTCTTCCAAACCGTATTCCTAAGGACAGAAATCGGAATTGCGAATTATGTATTGAATCAGGATGCAATTTCTGTGTTTCATTGTCAATGTGATGGTCGAAGGGTAACAGTAAACCTGCTGTGGTGTTTCGTAGTCTAACACTGGGCCCCAGGGAATAGCAAAATTACATACTCTTCTAAAACGTATTCCTAAGGACAGAAATCGGAATTGCGAATATTGTATTGATTCGGGATGGAATTTCTGTGTTTCATCGTCAATGTGATGGACGAAGCGTTACAGTAAACCTGCTGTGGTGCATCGGAGTCTAACACTGGGCCCCCAATGAAGAGCCAAAGTACATACTCTTCCAAACCGTACTCATGTAGACAGAAATCGGCATTGTGAATTTTGTATTGAATCCGGATGCAATTTCTGTGTTTCATCGTCAATGTGATGGTCGAAGGGTAACAGTAACTTTGCTGTGGTGCATCGTAGTCTAACACTGGTCCCCCAGGGAATAGCCAAAGTACATACTCTTCTAAACCGTACTCCTGTGGACAGAAATCGGCATTGCGAATTTTGTATTGAATCGGGATGCAATTTCTGTGTTTCATCGTCAATGTGATGGTCGAAGGGTTACAGTAAACCTGCTATGGTGCATCGGAGTCTAACACTGGGCCCCCAGGGTAAGAGCCAAAGTACATACTCTTCTAAACCGTACTGCTAAGGACAGAAATCGGAATTGCGAATTTTGTATTGAATCGGGATGCAATTTCTGTGTTTTATCGTCTATGTGATGGTCGAAGGGATACAGTAAACCTGCTGTGGTGCATCGGAGTCTAACACTGGGCCCCCAGGGAAGAGCCAAAGTACATATTCTTGTAAACATTACTCCTGTGGACCGAAATCGGCATTGCGAATTTTTTACTGATTCGGGATGCAATTTCTGTGTTTCATGGTCAATGTGATGGTCGAAGGGTTACATTAAACCTTCTGTGGTCCATCGTAGTCTAACACTGGGCACCCAGGGAAGAGCCAAAGTACATACTCTAAAACCGTACACCTAAAGACAGAAATCGGAATTGCAAGTTTTGTATTGAATCGGGATGCAATTTCTGTGTTTCATCGTCAATCTGATGATCGAAGGGCTGCAGTAAACCTGCTGTGGTGCAACGGAGTCTAACTTTGGGCCCCCAGAGGAGAGCCGAAGTACATACTTTTCTAAACCGTACTCCTGTGGACAGAAATCGGAATTGCGAATTTTGTATTGAGTCGGGATACAATTTCTGTGTTTCATCGTCAATGTGATGGTCGATGGGTGACATTAAACCTGCTGTGGTGCATCGTAGTCTAACATTGGGCCCCCAGGGAATAGCTGAAGTACATACTCTTTTAAACTCTACTCCTGTGGACAGAAATCGGCATTGCGAATTTTGTATTGAATCGGGATGCTACTTCTGTGTTTCATCGTCAATGTGATGGTCGAAGGGTTACAGTAAACCTGCTGTGGTGCATCGGAGTCTAACACTGGGCCCCAGGGAAGAGCCAAAGTACATACTCTTCTAACCCGTACTCCTGTGGACAAAAATCGGCATTGCGAATTTTGTATTGAATCGGGATGCAATTTCCGTGTTTCATCGTCAATGTGGTGGTTGAAGGGATACCGTAAACCTGCTGTGGTGCATCGTAGTCTAACACTGGGCCCCCAGGGAAGAGCCAAAGTACATACTCTTCTCAACTGCACTCATTAGGACCGAAATCGGAATTGCGAAATTTGTATTGAATCGGGATGCAATTTCTGTGTTTCATCGTCATTGTGATGGTCGCAATGTTACAGTAAACCTGCTGTGGTGCATCGGAGTCTACCACTGGGCCCCCAGGGAAGAGCCAAAGTACATACTCTTCTAAACTATACTCCTGTGGACAGATGTCGGAATTGCGAATTTTGTATTGAATCGGGATGCAATTTCTGTGTTTCATCGTCAATGTGATGGTCGAAGGGTTACAGTAAACCTGCTGTGGTGCATCGGAGTCTAACACTGGGCCCCTAGGGAAGAGCCAAAGTACATACTCTTCTAAACCGTACTCCTGTGGACAGAAATCGGCATTGTGCATTTTGTATTGAATCGGGATGCAATTTCTGTGTTTCATCGTCAATGTGATGGTCGAAGGGTTACAGTAAACCTGCTGTGATGCTTCGGAGTCTAGCACTGGGCCCCCACGAAGAGCCGAAGTACATAATCTTCTGAAATTTACTCCTGTGGACAGAAATCGGCATTGTGAATTTTGTATTGAATCGGGATGCAATATCTGTGTTTTATCGTCAATGTGTTGCTCGAAGGGTAACAGTAAACCTGCTGAGGTGCATCGTAGTCTAACACTGGGCCCCCAGGGAATAGCAAAAGTACATACTCATCTAAACCGTACTCCTGTGGACAGAAATCGGCATTGCGAATTTTGTATTGAATCGGGATGCAATTTCTGTGTTTCATCGTCAATGTGATGGTTCAAGGGATACCGTAAACCTGCTTTCGTGCATCGGTGTCTAACACTGGGCGCCCAGGGAAGAGCCAAACCACATAGTCTTCTAAACCGTACCCATAAGGACAGAAATCGGAATTGCTATTTTTGTATTGAATAGGGATGCAATTTCTGTGTTTCATCGTTAATGTGATGGTCGATAAGTAACAGTAAACCTGCTGCGGTGCATTGTAGTCTAACATTGGTCCCCCAGAGAATAGCCAAAGTACATACTCTTTTAAACCGCACTCTTCTGGACAGAAACCGGCATTGCGAATTATGTATTGAATCGGGATGCAATTTCTGTGTTTCATCGTCAATGTGATGGTTGAAGGGTAACAGTAAACCTGCTATGGTGCACCGTAGTTTAACACTGGGCCCCCAGGGAATAGCCAAACTACATACTCTTCTAAACCGTACTCCTGTGGACAGAAATCGGCATTGCGCATTTTATATTGAATCGGGATGCAATTTCTGTTTTTCATCGTCAATGTGATGGTCGAAGGGTTACAGTAAACCTGCTGTGGTGCATCGTAGTCTAACACGGGGCCCCCAGGGAAGAGCCAAAGTACATACTCTTCTAAACCGCACTCCTAAGGACAGAAATCGGAATTGCGAATTTTGTATTGAATTGGGATGCAATTTCTGTGTTTTATCGTCTATGTGAAGGACGAAGGGATACAGTAAACCTGCTGTGGTGCATCGGAGTCTAACACTGGGCCCCCAAGGGAGAGTCAAAGTACATACTCTTCTAAACCGTACTCCTAAGGACAGAAATCGGCATTGTGAATTTTGTATTGAATCGGGATGCAATTTCTGGGTTTCATCGTCAATGTGATGGTCGAAGGGGTACAGTAAACCTGCTGCGGTGCATCGGAGTCTAACACCGGGCCCCCAGGGAAGAGCCAAAGTACATAATCTTCTAAACCGTACCCATTAGGACAGAAATCGGAATAGCGAATTTTGTATTGAATCGGGATGATATTTCTGTGTTTCATCGTCAATGTGATGGTCGAAGGGTTACAGTAAACCTGCTGTGGTGCATCGGAGACTAACACTGGGCCCCCAGGGAAGAGCCAAAAAACATACTCTTCTAACCCGTACTCCTGTGGACAAAAATTGGCATTGCGAATTTTGTATTGAATCGGGATGCAATTTCTGTGTTTCATCGTCAATGTGGTGGTTGAAGGGATACCGTAAACCTTCTGCGGTGCATCGTAGTCTAACACTGGGCCCCCAGGGAAGAGCCAAAGTACATACTCTTCTAAACCGTATTCCTAAGGACAGAAATCGGCATTGCGAAATTTGTATTGAATCGGGATGCAATTTCTGTGTTTCATCGTCAATGTGATGGTCGAAGGGTTACAGTAAACCTTCTGCGGTGCATCGTAGTCTAACAGTGGGCCCCCAGGGAAGAGCCAAAGTACATACTCATCTAAACCGTACACCTATAGACAGAAATCGGAATTGCGAGTTTTGTATTCAATCGGGATGCAATTTCTGTGTTTCATCGTCAATATGATGAGCGAAGGGTTACAGTAAACTTGCTGTGGTGCATCGGAGTCTAACACTCAGCCTCCAGGGAACAGCCAAAGTACATACTCTTCTAAACCGTGCTCCTGTGGACAGAAATCGGCATTGCGAATTTTGTATTGAATTGGGATGCAATTTCTGTGTTTCATCGTCAATGTGATGGTCGAAGGGTAACAGTAAACCTGCTGTGGTGCATCGGAGTCTAACACTCAGCCCCCAGGGAAGAGCGAAAGTACATACTCTTAAAAGCCGTATTCCTATGGACAGAAATAGGAATTGCGAATTTTGTATTGAATCAGGATGCAATTTCTGTGTTTCATTGTCAATGTGATGGTCAAAGGGTAACAGTAAACCTGCTGTGGTGCATCGTAGACCAGCTGTGGGCCCCAGGGAATAGCCAAAGTACATACTCTTCTAAAACGTATTCCTAAGGAGAGAAGGCGGAATTGCGAATTTTGTATTGAATCGGGATGCAATTTCTGTGTTTCATCGTCAATGTGATGGTCGAAGGGTTACAGTAAACCTGCTGTGGTGCATCGGAGTCTAACACTGGGCCCCCAGGGAAGAGCCAAATTACATACTCTTCTAAACCGTACTCCTGTGGACAGAAATCGGCATTGCGCATTTTATATTGAATCGGGATGCAATTTCTGTTTTTCATCGTCAATGTGATGGTCGAAGGGTTACAGTAAACCTGCTATGGTGCATCGGAGTCTAACACTGGGCCCCCAGGGTAAGAGCCAAAGTACATACTCTTCTAAACAGTACTGCTAAGGACAGAAATCGGAATTACGAATTTTGTATTGAATCGGGATGCAATTTATGTGTTTTATCGTCTATGTGATGGTCGAAGGGATACAGTAAACCTGCTGTGGTGCATCGGAGTCTAACACTGGGCCCCCAGGGAAGAGCCAAAGTACATATTCTTGTAAACATTACTCCTGTGGACCGAAATCGGCATTGCGAATTTTTTACTGATTCGGGATGCAATTTCTGTGTTTCATGGTCAATGTGATGGTCGAAGGGTTACATTAAACCTTCTGTGGTCCATCGTAGTCTAACACTGGGCACCCAGGGAAGAGCCAAAGTACATACTCTAAAACCGTACACCTAAAGACAGAAATCGGAATTGCGAGTTTTGTATTGAATCGGGATGCAATTTCTGTGTTTCATCGTCAATCTGATGGTCGAAGGGCTGCAGTAAACCTGCTGTGGTGCATCGGAGTCTAACTTTGGGCCCCCAGGGGAGAGCCGAAGTACATACTTTTCTAAACCGTACTCCTGTGGACAGAAATCGGAATTGCGAATTTTGTACTGAGTCGGGATACAATTTCTGTGTTTCATCGTCAATGTGATGGTCGATGGGTGACATTAAACCTGCTGTGGTGCATCGTAGTCTAACATTGGGCCCCCAGGGAATAGCTGAAGTACATACTCTTTTAAACTCTACTCCTGTGGACAGAAATCGGCATTGCGAATTTTGTATTGAATCGGGATGCTACTTCTGTGTTTCATCGTCAATGTGATGGTCGAAGGGTTACAGTAAACCTGCTGTGGTGCATCGGAGTCTAACACTGGGCCCCAGGGAAGAGCCAAAGTACATACTCTTCTAACCCGTACTCCTGTGGACAAAAATCGGCATTGCGAATTTTGTATTGAATCGGGATGCAATTTCCGTCTTTCATCGTCAATGTGGTGGTTGAAGGGATACCGTAAACCTGCTGTGGTGCATCGTAGTCTAACACTGGGCCCCCAGGGAAGAGCCAAAGTACATACTCTTCTCAACTGTACTCATTAGGACCGAAATCGGAATTGCGAAATTTGTATTGAATCGGGATGCAATTTCTGTGTTTCATCGTCAATATGATGAGCGAATGGTTACAGTAAACTTGCTGTGGTGCATCGGAGTCTAACACTCAGCCTCCAGGGAACAGCCAAAGTACATACTCTTCTAAACTATACTCCTGTGGACAGATGTCGGAATTGCGAATTTTGTATTGAATCGGGATGCAATTTCTGTGTTTCATCGTCAATGTGATGGTCGAAGGGTTACAGTAAACCTGCTGTGATGCATCGGAGTCTAGCACTGGGCCCCCACGAAGAGCCGAAGTACATAATCTTCTGAAATTTACTCCTGTGGACAGAAATCGGCATTGTGAATTTTGTATTGAATCGGGATGCAATATCTGTGTTTTATCGTCAATGTGATGCTCGAAGGGTAACAGTAAACCTGCTGAGGTGCATCGTAGTCTAACACTGGGCCCCCAGGGAATAGCAAAAGTACATACTCATCTAAACCGTACTCCTGTGGACAGAAATAAGCACTGCGAATTTTGTATTGAATCGGGATTCAATTTCTGTGTTTCATCGTCAATGTGATGGTCGAAGGGTTACGGTAAACCTTCTGGGGTGCATCGTAGTCTAACACTGGGCCCCCAGGGAAGAGCCAAAGTTCATACTCTTCTAAACCGTAATCCTGTGGACAGAAATCGGCATTGCGAATTTTGTATTGAATCGGGATGCAATTTCTGTGTTTCATCGTCAATGTGATGGTCGAAGGGATACAGTAAACCTGCTGTGGTGCATTGGAGTCTAACACTGGACCCCCAGGTGAGAGCCGAATTACATACACTTCTAAACCGTACTCCTGTGGACAGAAATAGGCATTGCGAATTTTGTATTGAATCAGGATTCAATTTCTGTGTTTCATCGTCAATGTGATGGTCGAAGGGTTACAGTAAACCTGCTGTGATGCATCGTAGTCTAACACTGGGCCCCCAGGGAAGAGCCAAGGTGCATACTCTTCTAAACCTTACTCCTAAGGACAGAAATCGGAATTGCGAATTTTGTATTGATTCAGGATGCAATTTCTGTGTTTCATCGTCAATCTAACGGTCGAAGGGTTACAGTAAACCTGCTGTGGTGCATCGTAGTCTAACACTGGACTACCATTGAAGAGCCAAAGTACATACTCTTCTAAACCGTACTCCTGTGGACAGAGATCGGCATTGCGAATTTTGTATTGAATCGGGATGCAATTTCTGTGTTTCATCGTCAATGTGATGGTTCAAGGGATACCGTAAACCTGCTTTC
Source organism: Schistocerca cancellata (assembly GCF_023864275.1). Lineage (NCBI taxonomy): Eukaryota > Metazoa > Arthropoda > Insecta > Orthoptera > Acrididae > Schistocerca > Schistocerca cancellata. The sequence continues at coordinate 57,320,066 of NC_064629.1, read as the reverse complement.
GTGCATCGGTGTCTAACACTGGGCGCCCAGGGAAGAGCCAAACTACATAGTCTTCTAAACCGTACCCATAAGGACAGAAATCGGAATTGCTATTTTTGTATTGAATAGGGATGCAATTTCTGTGTTTCATCGTTAATGTGATGGTCGATAAGTAACAGTAAACCTGCTGCGGTGCATTGTAGTCTAACATTGGTCTCCCAGAGAATAGCCAAAGTACATACTCTTTTAAACCGCACTCTTCTGGACAGAAACCGGCATTGCGAATTATGTATTGAATCGGGATGCAATTTCTGTGTTTCATCGTCAATGTGATGGTTGAAGGGTAACAGTAAACCTGCTATGGTGCACCGTAGTTTAACACTGGGCCCCCAGGGAATAGCCAAACTACATACTCTTCTAAACCGTACTCCTGTGGACAGAAATCGGCATTGCGCATTTTATATTGAATCGGGATGCAATTTCTGTTTTTCATCGTCAATGTGATGGTCGAAGGGTAACAGTAAACCTGCTGTGGTGCATCGGAGTCTAACACTCAGCCTCCAGGGAAGAGCCAAATTACATACTCTTAAAAACCGTATTCCTATGGACAGAAATCGGAATTGCGAATTTTGTATTGAATCGGGATGCAATTTCTGTGTTTCATCGTCAATGTGATGGTCGAAGGGTTACAGTAAACCTGCTGTGGTGCATCGGAGTCTAACACTGGGCCCCCAGGGAAGAGCCAAATTACATACTCTTTTAAACCGTACTCCTGTAGACAGAAATCGGCATTGTGAATTTTGTATTGAATCCGGATGCAATTTCTGTGTTTCATCGTCAATGTGATGGTCGAAGGGTAACAGTAACCCTGCTGTGGTGCATCGTAGTCTAACACTGGTCCCCCAGGGAATAGCCAAAGTACATACGCTTCTAAACAGTACTCCTGTGGACAGGAATCGGCATTGCGAATTTGTATTGAATGGGGATGCAATTTCTGTGTTTCATTGTCAATGTGATGGTCGAAGGGTTACAGTAAACCTTCTGCGGTGCATCGTAGTCTAACACTGGGCCCCCAGGGAAGAGCCAAAGTACATACTCTTCTAAACCGTATTCCTAAGGACAGAAATCGGCATTGCGAAATTTGTATTGAATCGGGATGCAATTTCTGTGTTTCATCGTCAATGTGATGGTCGAAGGGTTACAGTAAACCTTCTGCGGTGCATCGTAGTCTAACAGTGGGCCCCCAGGGAAGAGCCAAAGTACATACTCATCTAAACCGTACACCTATAGACAGAAATCGGAATTGCGAGTTTTGTATTCAATCGGGATGCAATTTCTGTGTTTCATCGTCAATATGATGAGCGAAGGGTTACAGTAAACTTGCTGTGGTGCATCGGAGTCTAACACTCAGCCTCCAGGGAACAGCCAAAGTACATACTCTTCTAAACCGTGCTCCTGTGGACAGAAATCGGCATTGCGAATTTTGTATTGAATTGGGATGCAATTTCTGTGTTTCATCGTCAATGTGATGGTCGAAGGGTAACAGTAAACCTGCTGTGGTGCATCGGAGTCTAACACTCAGCCCCCAGGGAAGAGCGAAAGTACATACTCTTAAAAGCCGTATTCCTATGGACAGAAATAGGAATTGCGAATTTTGTATTGAATCAGGATGCAATTTCTGTGTTTCATTGTCAATGTGATGGTCAAAGGGTAACAGTAAACCTGCTGTGGTGCATCGTAGACCAGCTGTGGGCCCCAGGGAATAGCCAAAGTACATACTCTTCTAAAACGTATTCCTAAGGAGAGAAGGCGGAATTGCGAATTTTGTATTGAATCGGGATGCAATTTCTGTGTTTCATCGTCAATGTGATGGTCGAAGGGTTACAGTAAACCTGCTGTGGTGCATCGGAGTCTAACACTGGGCCCCCAGGGAAGAGCCAAATTACATACTCTTCTAAACCGTACTCCTGTGGACAGAAATCGGCATTGCGCATTTTATATTGAATCGGGATGCAATTTCTGTTTTTCATCGTCAATGTGATGGTCGAAGGGTTACAGTAAACCTGCTGTGGTGCATCGTACTCTAACACTGGGCCCCCAGGGAAGAGCCAAAGTACATACTCTTCTAAACCGTACTCCTAAGGACAGAAATCGGAATTGCGAATTTTGTATTGAATTGGGATGCATATTTCTGTGTTTTATCGTCTATGTGATGGACGAAGGGATACAGTAAACCTGCTGTGGTGCATCGGAGTCTAACACTGGGCCCCCAAGGGAGAGTCAAAGTACATACTCTTCTAAACCGTACTCCTAAGGACAGAAATCGTAATTGCGAATTTTGTATTGAATTGGGATGCATTTTCTGTGTTTCATCGTCAATGTGATGGTCTAAGGGTAACAGTAAACCTGCTGTGGTGCATCGGAGTCTAACACTGGGCCCCCAGGGAACAGCCAAAGTACATAATCTTCTAAACCGTACCCATTAGGACAGAAATCGGAATAGCGAATTTTGTATTGAATCGGGATGATATTTCTGTGTTTCATCGTCAATGTGATGGTCGAAGGGTTACAGTAAACCTGCTGTGGTGCATCGGAGTCTAACACTGGGCCCCCAGGGAAGAGCCAAAAAACATACTCTTCTAACCCGTACTCCTGTGGACAAAAATTGGCATTGCGAATTTTGTATTGAATCGGGATGCAATTTCTGTGTTTCATCGTCAATGTGGTGTTTGAAGGGATACCGTAAACCTTCTGTGGTGCATCGGAGTCGAACACTGGGCCCCCAGGGTAGAGCCAAAGTACATACTCTTCTAAACCGTACTCATTAGGACCGAAATCGGAATTGCGAATTTTGTATTGAATCGGGATGCAAATTCTGTGTTTCATCGTCAATGTGATGGTCGCAATGTTACAGTAAACCTGCTGTGATGCATCAGAGTCTACCACTGGGCCCCCAGGGAAGAGCCAAAGTACATACTCTTCTAAACTATATTCCTGTGGACAGATATGGGAATTGCGAATTTTGTATTGAACCGGGATGCAATTTCTGTGTTTCATCGTAAATGTGACGGTCGAAGGGTTACAGTAAACCTGCTGTGGTGCATGGGAGTCTAACACTGGGCCCCCAGGGAAGAGCCAAAGTACATACGCTTCTAAACCGTACTCCTGTGGACAGAAATCGGCATTGTGAATTTTGTATTGAATCGGGATGCAATTTCTGGGTTTCATCGTCAATGTGATGGTCGAAGGGGTACAGTAAACCTGCTGTGGTGCATCGGAGTCTAACACCGGGCCCCCAGGGAAGAGCCAAAGTACATACTCTTTTAAACCGTACTCCTGTGGACAGAAATCGGCATTGTGAATTTTGTATTGAATCCGGATGCAATTTCTGTGTTTCATCGTCAATGAGATGGTCGAAGTGTAACAGTAAACCTGCTGTGGTGCATCGGAGTCTAACACTCAGCCCCCAGGGAAGAGCCAAAGTACATACTCTTAAAAACCGTATTCCTATGGACAGAAATCGGAATTGCGAATTTTGTATTGAATCGGGATGCAATTTCTGTGTTTCATCGTCAATGTGATGGTCGAAGGGTTACAGTAAACCTGCTGTGGTGCATCGGAGTCTAACACTGGGCCCCCAGGGAAGAGCCAAATTACATACTCTTTTAAACCGTACTCCTGTAGACAGAAATCGGCATTGTGAATTTTGTAATGAATCCGGATGCAATTTCTGTGTTTCATCGTCAATATGATGGGCAAAGGGTTACAGTAAACTTGCTGTGGTGCATCGGAGTCTAACACTGGTCCCCCAGGGAATAGCCAAAGTACATACGCTTCTAAACAGTACTCCTGTGGACAGAAATCGGCATTGCGAATTTTGTATTGAATGGGAATGCAATTTCTGTGTTTCATCGTCAATGTGATGGTCGAAGGGTTACAGTAAACCTTCTGCGGTGCATCGTAGTCTAACACTGGGCCCCCAGGGAAGAGCCAAAGTACATACTCTTCTAAACCGTATTCCTAAAGACAGAAATCGGCATTGCGAAATTTGTATTGAATCGGGATGCAATTTCTGTGTTTCATCGTCAATGTGATGGTCGAAGGGTTACAGTAAACCTTCTGCGGTGCATCGTAGTCTAACAGTGAGCCCCCAGGGAAGAGCCAAAGTACATACTCATCTAAACCGTACACCTATAGACAGAAATCGGAATTGCGAGTTTTGTATTCAATCGGGATGCAATTTCTGTGTTTCATCGTCAATATGATGAGCGAAGGGTTACAGTAAACTTGCTGTGGTGCATCGGAGTCTAACACTCAGCCTCCAGGGAACAGCCAAAGTACATACTCTTCTAAACCGTGCTCCTGTGGACAGAAATCGGCATTGCGAATTTTGTATTGAATTGGGATGCAATTTCTGTGTTTCATCGTCAATGTGATGGTCGAAGGGTAACAGTAAACCTGCTGTGGTGCATCGGAGTCTAACACTGGGCGCCCAGGGAAGAGCCAAATTACATACTCTTCTAAACCGTACTCCTGTAGACAGAAATCGGCATCTTGAATTTTGTATTGAATCCGGATGCAATTTCTGTGTTTCATCGTCAATGTGATGGTCGAAGAGTAACAGTAACCCTGCTGTGGTGCATCGTAGTCTAACACTGGTCACCCAGGGAATAGCCAAAGTACATACTCTTCTAAACCGTACTCCTGTGGACAAAAATCGGCATTGTGCATTTTGTATTGAATCGGGATGCAATTTCTGTGTTTCATCGTCAATGTGCTGGTCGATGCGTTACAGTAAACCTGCTGTGGTGCATCGTAGTCTAACACTGGGCCCCCAGGGAAGAGCCAAAGTACATACTCATCTAAACCGTATTTCTAAGGACAGAAATCGGAATTGCGAATTTTGTATTGAATCGGGATGAAATTTCTGTGTTTTATCGTCTATGTGATGGTCGAAGGGATACAAAAAACCTGCTGTGGTGCATCGGAGTCTAACACTGGGCCCCCAGGGAAGAGCCAAAGTACATATTCTTGTAAAACATACTCCTGTGGACAGAAATCGGCATTGCGAATTTTTTATTGAATCGGGTTGCAATTTCTGTGTTTCATCGTCAATGTGATGGTCGAAGGGTTACAGTAAACCTTCTGGGGTGCATCGTAGTCTAACACTGGGTCCCCAGGGAAGAGCCAAAGTACATACTCATCTAAACCGTACTCCTATGGACAGAAATCGGAATTGCGAGTTTTGTATTGAATCGGGATGCAATTTCTGTGTTTCATCGTCAATGTGATGGTCGAAGGGATACAATAAACCTGCTGTGGTGCATTGGAGTCTAATACTGGCCCCCCAGGTGAGAGCCGAAGTACATACTCTTCTAAACCGTACTCCTGTGGACAGAAATAGCATTGCGAATTTAGTATTGAATCTGGATACAATTTCTGTTTTTTATCGTCAATGTGATGGTCGAAGGGTTACAGTAAACCTGCTGTGGTGCATCGTAGTCTAACACTGGGCCCCCAGGGAAGAGCCAAGGTACATACTCTTCTAAACCGTACTCCTAAGGACTGAAATCGGAATTGCGAATTTTGTATTGAATCAGGATGCAATTTCTGTGTTTCATCATCAATGTGATGGTCGAAGGGTTACAGTAAATCTGCTGAAGTGCATCGTAGTATAACACTGGGCCCCCAGGGAAGAGCCAAAGTACATACTCTTCTAAACCGTACTCCTGTGGACAGAAATCGGCATTGCGAATTTTGTATTGAATCGGGATGCAATTTCTGTGTTTCATCGTCAATGTGATGGTCGAAGGGTTACAGTAAACCTTCTGGGGTGCATCGTAGTCTAACACTGGGTCCCCAGGGAAGAGCCAAAGTACATACTCATCTAAACCGTACTCCTATGGACAGAAATCGGAATTGCGAGTTTTGTATTGAATCGGGATGCAATTTCTGTGTTTCATCGTCAATGTGATGGTCGAAGGGATACAATAAACCTGCTGTGGTGCATTGGGGTCTAATACTGGCCCCCCAGGTGAGAGCCGAAGTACATACTCTTCTAAACCGTACTCCTGTGGACAGAAATAGCATTGCGAATTTAGTATTGAATCTTGATACAATTTCTGTTTTTTATCGTCAATGTGATGGTCGAAGGGTTACAGTAAACCTGCTGTGGTGCATCGTAGTCTAACACTGGGCCCCCAGGGAAGAGCCAAGGTACATACTCTTCTAAACCGTACTCCTAAGGACTGAAATCGGAATTGCGAATTTTGTATTGAATCAGGATGCAATTTCTGTGTTTCATCGTCAATGTGATGGTCGAAGGGTAACAGTAACCCTGCTGTGGTGCATCGTAGTCTAACACTGGTCACCCAGGGAATAGCCAAAGTACATACTCTTCTAAACTGTACTCCTGTGGACAGAAATCGGCATTGCGAATTTTGTATTGAATCGGGATGCAATTTCTGTGTTTCATCGTCAATGTGATGGTCGAAGGGTTACAGTAAACCCGCTGTGGTGCATCGGAGTCTAACACTGGGCCCCAAGGGAAGAGCCAAAGTACATACTCTTCTAAACCGTACTCCTGTGGACAAAAATCGGCATTGTGCATTTTGTATTGAATCGGGATGCAATTTCTGTGTTTCATCGTCAATGTGCTGGTCGATGCGTTACAGTAAACCTGCTGTGGTGCATCGTAGTCTAACACTGGGCCCCCAGGGAAGAGCCAAAGTACATACTCTTCTAAACCGTATTCCTAGAGACAGAAATCGGAGTTGCGAATTTTGTATTGAATCGGGATGCAATTTCTGTGTTTTATCGTCTATGTGATGGTCGAAGGGATACAGTAAACCTGCTGTGGTGCATCGGAGTCTAACACTGGGCCCCCAGGGAAGAGCCAAAGTACATATTCTTGTAAACCATACTCCTGTGGACAAAAATCAGCATTGCGAATTTTGTATTGAATCGGGATGCAATTTCTGTGTTTCATCGTCAATGTGATGGTCGAAGGGTTACAGTAAACCTTCTGCGGTGCATCGTAGTCTAACACTGGGCCCCCAGGGAAGAGCCAAAGTACATACTCATCTAAACCGTACACCTATAGACAGAAATCGGAATTGCGAGGTTTGTATCCAATCGGGATACAATTTCTGTGTTTCATCGGCAATATGATGGGCGAAGGGTTACAGTAAACCTGCTGTGGTGCATCGGAGTCAAACACTCAGCCCCCAGGGAACAGCCAAAGTACATACTCTTCTAAACCGTGCGCCTGTGGACAGAAATCCTCATTGCGAATTTTGTATTGAATCGGGATGCAATTTCTGTGTTTCATCGTCAATGTGATGGTCGAAGGGTAACAGTAAACCTGCTTGGTGCATCGTAGTCTAACACTGGGCCCCCAGGGGAGAGCTAAAGTACATACTCTTAAAAACCGTATTCCTATGGACGGAAATCGGAATTGCGGATTTTGTATTGAATCAGGATGAAATTTCTGTGTTTCATTGTCAATGTGATGGTCAAAGGGTAACAGTAAACCTGCTGTGGTGGATCGTAGACTAACACTGGGACCCAGGGAATAGCCAAAGTACATACTCTTCTAAAACGTATTCCTAAGGACAGAAATCGGAATTGCGAATTTTGTATTGAATCGGGATGCAATTTCTGTGTTTCATCGTCAATGTGATGGCCGAAGGGTTACAGTAAACCTGCTGTGGTGCATCGGAGTCCAACACTGGGCCCCCATGGAAGAGCAAAATCACATACTCTTCTAAACCGTACTCCTGTAGACAGAAATCGGCATTGTGAATTTTGTATTGAATCCGGATGCAATTTCTGTGTTTCATCGTCAATGTGATGGTCGAAGGGTAACAGTAACCCTGCTGTGGTGCATCGTAGTCTAACACTGGTCCCCCAGGGAATAGCCAAAATACATACTCTTCTAAATCGTACTCCTGTGGACAGAAATCGGCATTGCGAACTTTGTATTGAATCGGGATGCAATTTCTGTGTTTCATCGTCAATGTGATGGTCGAAGGGTTACAGTAAACCTTCTGCGGTGCATCGTAGTCTAACACTGGGCCCCCAGGGAAGAGCCAAAGTACATACTCATCTAAACCGTATTCCTAAGGACAGAAATCGGCATTGCGAAATTTGTATTGAATTGGGATGCAATTTCTGTGTTTCATCGTCAATGTGATGGTCGAAGGGTTACAGTAAACCTTCTGCGGTGCATCGTAGTCTAACAGTGAGCCCCCAGGGAAGAGCTAAAGTACATACTCATCTAAACCGTACACGTATAGACAGAAATCGGAATTGCGAGTTTTGTATTCAATCGGGATGCAATTTCTGTGTTTCATCGTCAATATGATGAGCGAAGGGTTACAGTAAACTTGCTGTGGTGCATCGGAGTCTAACACTCAGCCTCCAGGGAACAGCCAAAGTACATACTCTTCTAAACCGTGCTCCTGTGGACAGAAATCGGCATTGCGAATTTTGTATTGAATTGGGATGCAATTTCTGTGTTTCATCGTCAATGTGATGGTCGAAGGGTAACAGTAAACCTGCTGTGGTGCATCGGAGTCTAACACTGGGCCCCCAGGGAATAGCCAAAGTACATACTCTTCTAAACCGTACTCCTGTGGACAGAAATCGGCATTGCGAATTTTGTATTGAATCGGGATGCAATTTCTGTGTTTCATCGTCAATGTGATGGTCGAAGGGTTACAGTAAACCCGCTGTGGTGCATCGGAGTCTAACACTGGGCCCCGAGGGAAGAGCCAAAGTACATACTCTTCTAAAATGTACTCATGTGGACAAAAATCGGCATTGTGCATTTTGTATTGAATCGGGATGCAATTTCTGTGTTTCATCGTCAATGTGCTGGTCGATGCGTTACAGTAAACCTGCTGTGGTGCATCGTAGTCTAACACTGGGCCCCCAGGGAAGAGCCAAAGTACATACTCATCTAAACCGTATTTCTAAGGACAGAAATCGGAATTGCAAATTTTGTATTGAATCGGGATGAAATTTCTGTGTTTTATCGTCTATGTGATGGTCGAAGGGATACAAAAAACCTGCTGTGGTGCATCGGAGTCTAACACTGGGCCCCCAGGGAAGAGCCAAAGTACATATTCTTGTAAAACATACTCCTGTGGACAGAAATCGGCATTGCCAATTTTGTATTGAATCGGGATGCAATTTCTGTGTTTCATCGTCAATGTGATGGTCGAAGGGTTACAGTAAACCTTCTGGGGTGCATCGTAGTCTAACACTGGGTCCCCAGGGAAGAGCCAAAGTACATACTCATCTAAACCGTACTCCTATGGACAGAAATCGGAATTGCGAGTTTTGTATTGAATCGGGATGCAATTTCTGTGTTTCATCGTCAATGTGATGGTCGAAGGGATACAATAAACCTGCTGTGGTGCATTGGAGTCTAACACTGGCCCCCCAGGTGAGAGCCGAAGTACATACTCTTCTAAACCGTACTCCTGTGGACAGAAATAGCATTGCGAATTTAGTATTGAATCTGGATACAATTTCTGTTTTTTATCGTCAATGTGATGGTCGAAGGGTTACAGTAAACCTGCTGTGGTGCATCGTAGTCTAACACTGGGCCCCCAGGGAAGAGCCAAGGTACATACTCTTCTAAACCGTACTCCTAAGGACTGAAATCGGAATTGCGAATTTTGTATTGAATCAGGATGCAATTTCTGTGTTTCATCATCAATGTGATGGTCGAAGGGTTACAGTAAATCTGCTGAAGTGCATCGTAGTATAACACTGGGCCCCCAGGGAAGAGCCAAAGTACATACTCTTCTAAACCATACTCCTGTGGACAGAAATCGGCATTGCGAATTTTGTATTGAATCCGGATGCAATTTCTGTGTTTCATCGTCAATGTGATGGTCGAAGGGTAACAGTAACGCTGCTGTGGTGCATCGTAGTCTAACACTGGTCACCCAGGGAATAGCCAAAGTACATACTCTTCTAAACTGTACTCCTGTGGACAGAAATCGGCATTGCGAATTTTGTATTGAATCGGGATGCAATTTCTGTGTTTTATCGTCTATGTGATGGTCGAAGGGATACAGTAAACCTGCTGTGGTGCATCGGAGTCTAACACTGGGCCCCCAGGGAAGAGCCAAAGTACATATTCTTGTAAACCATACTCCTGTGGACAGAAATCAGCATTGCGAATTTTGTATTGAATCGGGATGCAATTTCTGTGTTTCTTCGTCAATGTGATGGTCGAAGGGTTACAGTAAACCTTCTGCGGTGCATCGTAGTCTAACACTGGGCCCCCAGGGAAGAGCCAAAGTACATACTCATCTAAACCGTACACCTATAGACAGAAATCGGAATTGCGAGTTTTGTATTCAATCGGGATGCAATTTCTGTGTTTCATCGGCAATATGATGGGCGAAGGGTTACAGTAAACCTGCTGTGGTGCATCGGAGTCTAACACTCAGCCCCCAGGGAACAGCCAAAGTACATACTCTTCTAAACCGTGCGCCTGTGGACAGAAATCCTCATTGCGAATTTTGTATTGAATCGGGATGCAATTTCTGTGTTTCATCGTCAATGTGATGGTCGAAGGGTAACAGTAAACCTGCTTGGTGCATCGTAGTCTAACACTGGGCCCCCAGGGGAGAGCTAAAGTACATACTCTTAAAAACCGTATTCCTATGGACGGAAATCGGAATTGCGAATTTTGTATTGAATCAGGATGGAATTTCTGTGTTTCATTGTCAATGTGATGGTCAAAGGGTAACAGTAAGCCTGCTGTGGTGCATCGTAGACTAACACTGGGACCCAGGGAATAGCCAAAGTACATACTCTTCTAAAACGTATTCCTAAGGACAGAAATCGGAATTGCGAATTTTGTATTGAATCGGGATGCAATTTCTGTGTTTCATCGTCAATGTGATGGCCGAAGGGTTACAGTAAACCTGCTGTGGTGCATCGGAGTCCAACACTGGGCCCCCATGGAAGAGCAAAAGTACATACTCTTCTAAACCGTACTCCTGTAGACAGAAATCGGCATTGTGAATTTTTTATTGAATCCGGATGCAATTTCTGTGTTTCATCGTCAATGTGATGGTCGAAGGGTAACAGTAAACCTGCTTGGTGCATCGTAGTCTAACACTGGGCCCCCAGGGGAGAGCTAAAGTACATACTCTTAAAAACCGTATTCCTATGGACGGAAATCGGAATTGCGAATTATGTATTGAATCAGGATGCAATTTCTGTGTTTCATTGTCAATGTGATGGTCAAAGGGCAACAGTAAACCTGCTGTGGTGCATCGTAGACTAACACTGGGACCCAGGGAATAGCCAAAGTACATACTCTTCTAAAACGTATTCCTAAGGACAGAAATCGGAATGCGAATTTTGTATTGAATCGGGATGCAATTTCTGTGTTTCATCGTCAATGTGATGGTCGAAGGGTTACAGTAAACCTGCTGTGGTGCATCGGAGTCCAACACTGGGCGCCCATGGAAGAGCCAAAGTACATACTCTTCTAAACCTTACTCCTGTAGACAGAAATCGGCATTGTGAATTTTGTATTGAATCCGGATGCAATTTCTGTGTTTCATCGTCAATGTGATGGTCGAAGGGTAACAGTAACCCTGCTGTGGTGCATCGTAGTCTAACACTGGGCCCCCAGGGAATAGCCAAAATACATACTCTTCTAAATCGTACTCCTGTGGACAGAAATCGGCATTGCGAACTTTGTATTGAATCGGGATGCAATTTCTGTGTTTCATCGTCAATGTGATGGTCGAAGGGTTACAGTAAACCTGCTGTGGTGCATCGGAGTCTAACACTGGGCCCCCATGGAAGAGCCAAAGTACATACTCTTCTAAACCGTACTCCTGTGGACAAAAATCGGCATTGTGCATTCTGTATTGAATCGGGATGCAATTTCTGTGTTTCATCGTCAATGTGATGGTCGATGCGTTACAGTAAACCTGCTGTGGTGCATTGTAGTCTAACACTGGGCCCCCAGGGAAGAGCCAAAGTACATACTCTTCTAAACCGTATTCTTAAGGACAGAAATCGGAATTGCGAATTTTGTATTGAATCGGAATGCAATTTCTGTGTTTTATCGCCTATGTGATGGTCGAAGGGATACAGTAAACCTGCTGTGGTGCATCGGAGTCTAACACTGGGCCCCCAGGGAAGAGCCAAAGTACATATTCTTGTAAACCATACTCCTGTGGACAGAAATCGGCATTGCGAATTTTGTATTGAATCGGGATGCAATTTCTGTGTTTCATCGTCAATGTGATGGTCGAAGGGTTACAGTAAACCTTCTGGGGTGCATCGTAGTCTAACACTGGGCCCCCAGGGAAGAGCCAAAGTACATACTCATCTAAACCGTACACCTATGGACAGAAATCGGAATTGCGAGTTTTGTATTGAATCGGGATGCAATTTCTGTGTTTCATCGTCAATGTGATGGTCGAAGGGATACAGTAAACCTGCTGTGGTGCATTGGAGTCCAACACTGGGCCCCCAGGTGAGAGCCGAATTACATACTCTTCTAAACCATACTCCTGTGGACAGAAATAGGCATTGCGAATTTTGTATTGAATCGGGATACAATTTCTGTTTTTCATCGTCAATGTGATGGTCGTAGGGTTACAGTAAACCTGCTGTGGTGCATCGTAGTCTAACACTGGGCCCCAGGGAAAAGCCAAGGTACATACTCTTCTAAACCGTACTCCTAAGGACAGAAATCGGAATTGCGAATTTTGTATTGAATCAGGATGCAATTTCTGTTTTTCATCGTCAATGTGATGGTCGAAGGGTTACAGTAAATCTGCTGTGGTGCATCGTAGTCTAACACTGGGCCCCCAGGGAAGAGCCAAAGTACATACTCTTCTAAACAGTACTCCTGTGGACAGAAATCGACATTGCGAATTTTGTATTGAATCGGGATGCAATTTCTGTGTTTCATCGTCAATGTGATGGTTGAAGGGATACCGTAAACCTGCTGTGGTGCATCGGTGTCTAACACTGGGCCCCCAGGGAAGAGCCAAACTACATAGTCTTCTAAACCGTACTCATAAGGTCAGAAATCGGAATTGCTAATTTTGTATTGAATAGGGATGCAATTTCTGTGTTTCATCGTCAAAGTGATGGTCGAATGGATACAGTAAACATGCTGTGGTGCATCGGAGTCTAACACTTGGCCCCCAGGGAATAGCCAAAGTACATACTCTTTTAAACAGTACTCCTGTGGACAGAAATCGGCATTGCGAATTTGGTATTAAATCGGGATGCAATTTCTGTGTTTCATCGTCAATGTGATGGTCGAAGGGTAACAGTAAACCTGCTTGAAGCATCGTAGTCTAACACTGGGCCCCCAGGGAAGAGCTAAAGTACATACTTTTAAAAACCGTATTCCTATGGACGGAAATCGGAATTGCGAATTTTGTATTGAATCAGGATGCAATTTCTGTGTTTCATTGTCAATGTGATGGTCAAAGGGTAACAGTATACCTGCTGTGGTGCATCGTAGACTATCACTGGGACCCAGGGAATAGCCAAAGTGCATACTCTTTAAAAACGTATTCCTAAGGACAGAAATCGGAATTGCGAATTTTGTATTGAATCGGGATGCAATTTCTGTGTTTCATCGTCAATGTGATGGTCGAAGGGTTACTGTAAACCTGCTGTGGTGCATCGGAGTCTAACACTGGGCCCCCATGGAAGAGCCAAAGTACATACTCTTCTAAACCGTACTCATGTAGACAGAAATCGGCATTGTGAATTTTGTATTGAATCCGGATGCAATTTCTGTGTTTCATCGTCAATGTGATGGTCGAAGGGTTACAGTAAACCTGCTGTGGTGCATCGGAGTCTAACACTGGGCCCCCATGGAAGAGCCAAAGTACATACTCTTCTAAACCGTACTCCTGTGGACAAAAATCGTCATTGTGCATTTTGTATTGAATCGGGATGCAATTTCTGTGTTTCATCGTCAATGTGATGGTCGATGCGTTACAGTAAACCTGCTGTGGTGCATCGTAGTCTAACACTGGGCCCCCAGGGAAGAGCCAAAGTACATACTCTTCTAAACCGTATTCCTAAGGACAGAAATCGGAATTGCGAATTTTGTATTGAATCGTAATGCTATTTCTGTGTTTTATCGTCTATGTGATGGTCGAAGGGATACAGTAAACCCGCTGTGGTGCATCGGAGTCTAACACTGGGCCCCCAGGGAAGAGCCAAAGTACATATTCTTGTAAACCATACTCCTGTGGACAGAAATCGGCATTGCGAATTTTGTATTGCATCGGGATGCAATTTCTGTGTTTCATCGTCAATGTGATGGTCGAAGGGTTACAGTAAACCTTCTGCGGTGCATCGTAGTCTAACACTGGGCCCCCAGGGAAGAGCCAAAGTACATACTCATCTAAACCGTACACCTATAGACAGAAATCGGAATTGCGAGTTTTGTATTCAATCGGGATGCAATTTCTGTGTTTCATCGTCAATATGATGGGCGAAGGGTTACAGTAAACCTGCTGTGGTGCATCGGAGTCTAACACTCAGCCCCCAGGGAACAGCCAAAGTACATACTCTTCTAAACCGTGCGCCTGTGGACAGAAATCGGCATTGCGAATTTTGTATTGAATCGCGATGCAATTTCTGTGTTTCATCGTCAATGTGATGGTCGAAGGGTAACAGTAAACCAGCTTGGTGCATCGTAGTCTAACACTGGGCCCCCAGGGGAGAGCTAAAGTACATACTCTTAAAAACCGTATTCCTATGGACGGAAATCGGAATTGCGAATTTTGTATTGAATCAGGATGGAATTTCTGTGTTTCATTGTCAATGTGATGGTCAAAGGGTAACAGTAAACCTGCTGTGGTGCATCGTAGACTAACACTGGGACCCAGGGAATAGCCAAAGTACATACTCTTCTAAAACGTATTCCTAAGGACAGAAATCGGAATGCGAATTTTGTATTGAATCGGGATACAATTTCTGTTTTTCATCGTCAATGTGATGGTCGAAGGGTTACAGTAAACCTGCTGTGGTGCATCGTAGTCTAACACTGGGCCCCCAGGGAAGAACCAAGGTACATACTCTTCTAAACCGTACTCCTAAGGACAGAAATCGGAATTGCGAATTTTGTATTGAATCAGGATGCAATTTCTTAGTTTCATCGTCAATGTGATGGTCGAAGGGTTACAGTAAATCTCCTGTGGTGCATCGTAGTCTAACACTGGGCCCCCAGGGAAGAGCCAAAGTACATACTCTTCTAAACAGTACTACTGTGGACAGAAATCGACATTGCGAATTTTGTATTGAATCGGGATGCAATTTCTGTGTTTCATCGTCAATGTGATGGTTGAAGGGATACCGTAAACCTGCTGTGGTGCATCGGTGTCTAACACTGGGCCCCCAGGGAAGAGCCAAACTACATAGTCTTCTAAACCGTACTCATAAGGTCAGAAATCGGAATTGCTAATTTTGTATTGTATAGGGATGCAATTTCTGTGTTTCATCGTCAAAGTGATGGTCGAATGGATACAGTAAACATGCTGTGGTGCATCGGAGTCTAACACTTGGCCCCCAGGGAATAGCCAAAGTACATACTCTTTTAAACAGTACTCCTGTGGACAGAAATCGGCATTGCGAATTTGGTATTGAATCGGGATGCAATTTCTGTGTTTCATCGTCAATGTGATGGTCGAAGGGTAACAGTAAACCTGCTTGGTGCATCGTAGTCTAACACTGGGCCCCCAGGGAAGAGCTAAAGTACATACTCTTAAAAACCGTATTCCTATGGACGGAAATCGGAATTGCGAATTTTGTACTGAATCAGGATGCAATTTCTGTGTTTCATTGTCAATGTGATGGTCAAAGGGTAACAGTAAACCTGCTGTGGTGCATCGTAGACTAACACTGGGACCCAGGGAATAGCCAAAGTGCATACTCTTCTAAAACGTATTCCTAAGGACAGACATCGGAATTGCGAATTTTGTATTGAATCGGGATGCAATTTCTGTGTTTTATCGTCTATGTGATGGTCGAAGGGATACAGTAAACCTGCTGTGGTGCATCGGAGTCTAACACTGGGCCCCCAGGGAAGAGCCAAAGTACATATTCTTGTAAACCATACTCCTGTGGACAGAAATGGGCATTGCGAATTTTGTATTGAATCGGGATGCAATTTCTGTGTTTCATCGTCAATGTGAAGGCCGAAGGGTTACAGTAAACCTTCTGCGGTGCATCGTAGTCTAACACTGGGCCCCCAGGGAAGAGCCAAAGTACATACTCATCTAAACCGTACACCTATAAACAGAAATCGGAATTGCGAGTTTTGTATTCAATCAGGATGCAATTTCTGTGTTTCATCGTCAATATGATGGGCGAAGGGTTACAGTAAACCTGCTGTGGTGCATCGGAGTCTAACACTCAGCCCCCAGGGAACAGCCAAAGTACATACTCTTCTAAACCGTGCACCTGTGGACAGAAATCGGCATTGCGAATTTTGTATTGAATCGGGATGCAATTTCTGTGTTTCATCGTCAATGTGATGGTCGAAGGGTAACAGTAAACCTGCTTGGTGCATCGTAGTCTAACACTGGGCCCCCAGGGGAGAGCTAAAGTACATACTCTTAAAAACCGTATTCCTATGGACGGAAATCGGAATTGCGAATTTTGTATTGAATCAGGATGGAATTTCTGTGTTTCATTGTCAATGTGATGGTCAAAGGGTAACAGTAAACCTGCTGTGGTGCATCGTAGACTAACACTGGGACCCAGGGAATAGCCAAAGTACATACTCTTCTAAAACATATTCCTAAGGACAGAAATCGGAATGCGAATTTTGTATTGAATCGGGATGCAATTTCTGTGTTTCATCGTCAATGTGATGGTCGAAGGGTTACAGTAAACCTGCTGTGGTGCATCGGAGTCTAACACTGGGCCCCCATGGAAGAGCCAAAGTACATACTCTTCTAAACCGTACTCCTGTGGACAAAAATCGGCATTGTGCATTTTGTATTGAATCGGGATGCAATTTCTGTGTTTCATCGTCAATGTGATGGTCGATGCGTTACAGTAAACCTGCTGTGGTGCATCGTAGTCTAACACTGGGCCCCCAGGGAAGAGCCAAAGTACAAACTCTTCTAAACCGTATTCCTAAGGACAGAAATCCGAATTGCGAATTTTGTATTGAATCGTAATGCTATTTCTGTGTTTTATCGTCTATGTGATGGTCGAAGGGATACAGTAAACCCGCTGTGGTGCATCGGAGTCTAACACTGGGCCCCAAGGGAAGAGCCAAAGGACATACTCGTCTAAACCGTACTCCTGAGGACAAAAATCGGCATTGTGCATTTTGTATTGAATCGGGATGCAATCTCTGTGTTCCATCGTCAATGTGCTGGTCGATGCGTTACAGTAAACCTGCTGTGGTGCATCGTAGTCTAACACTGGGCCCCCAGGGAAGAGCCAAAGTACATACTCTTCTAAACCGTATTCCTAGGGACAGAAATCGGAATTGCGAATTTTGTATTGAATCGGGATGCAATTTCTTTGTTTTATCGTCTATGTGATGGTCGAAGGGATACAGTAAACCTGCTGTGGTGCATCGGAGTCTAACACTGGGCCCCCAGGGAAGAGCCAAAGTACATATTCTTGTAAACCATACTCCTGTGGACAGAAATCGGCATTGCGAATTTTGTATTGCATCGGGATGCAATTTCTGTGTTTCATCGTCAATGTGATGGTCGAAGGGTTACAGTAAACCTTCTGCGGTGCATCGTAGTCTAACACTGGGCCCCCAGGTAAGAGCCAAAGTACATACTCATCTAAACCGTACACCTATAGACAGAAATCGGAATTGCGAGTTTTGTATTCAATCGGGATGCAATTTCTGTGTTTCATCGTCAATATGATGGGCGAAGGGTTACAGTAAACCTGCTGTGATGCATCGGAGTCTAACACTCAGCCCCCAGGGAACAGCCAAAGTACATACTCTTCTAAACCGTGCGCCTGTGGACAGAAATCGGCATTGCGAATTTTGTATTGAATCGGGATGCAATTTCTGTGTTTCATCGTCAATGTGATGGTCGAAGGGTAACAGTAAACCTGCTTGGTGCATCGTAGTCTAACACTGGGCCCCCAGGGGAGAGCTAAAGTACATACTCTTAAAAACCGTATTCCTATGGACGGAAATCGGCATTGCGAATTTTGTATTGAATCAGGATGGAATTTCTGTGTTTCATTGTCAATGTGATGGTCAAAGGGTAACAGTAAACCTGCTGTGGTGCATCGTAGACTAACACTGGGACCCAGGGAATAGCCAAAGTACATACTCTTCTAAAACGTATTCCTAAGGACAGAAATCGGAATGCGAATTTTGTATTGAATCGGGATACAATTTCTGTTTTTCATCGTCAATGTGATGGTCGAAGGGTTACAGTAAACCTGCTGTGGTGCATCGTAGTCTAACACTGGGCCCCCAGGGAAGAACCAAGGTACATACTCTTCTAAACCGTACTCCTAAGGACAGAAATCGGAATTGCGGATTTTGTATTGAATCAGGATGCAATTTCTGTGTTTCATCGTCAATGTGATGGTCGAAGGGTTACAGTAAATCTGCTGTGGTGCATCGTAGTCTAACACTGGGCCCCCAGGGAAGAGCCAAAGTACATACTCTTCTAAACAGTACTACCGTGGACAGAAATCGACATTGCGAGTTTTGTATTGAATCGGGATGCAATTTCTGTGTTTCATCGTCAATGTGATGGTTGAAGGGATACCGTAAACCTGCTGTGGTGCATCGGTGTCTAACACTGGGCCCCCAGGGAAGAGCCAAACTACAAAGTCTTCTAAACCGTACTCATAAGGTCAGAAATCGGAATTGCTAATTTTGTATTGAATAGGGATGCAATTTCTGTGTTTCATCGTCAAAGTGATGGTCGAATGGATACAATAAACATGCTGTGGTGCATCGGAGTCTAACACTTGGCCCCCAGGGAATAGCCAAAGTACATACTCTTTTAAACAGTACTCCTGTGGACAGAAATCGGCATTGCGAATTTGGTATTGAATCGGGATGCAATTTCTGTGTTTTATCGTCTATGTGATGGTCGAAGGGATACAGTAAACCTGCTGTGGTGCATCGGAGTCTAACACTGGGCCCCCAGGGAAGAGCCAAAGTACATATTCTTGTAAACCATACTCCTGTGGACAGAAATCGGCATTGCGAATTTTGTATTGAATCGGGATGCAATTTCTGTGTTTCATCGTCAATGTGATGGCCGAAGGGTTACAGTAAACCTTCTGCGGAGCATCGTAGTCTAACACTGGGCCCCAAGGGAAGAGCCAAAGTACAAACTCATCTAAACCGTACACCTATAGACAGAAATCGGAATTGCGAGTTTTGTATTCAATCAGGATGCAATTTCTGTGTTTCATCGTCAATATGATGGGCGAAGGGTTACAGTAAACCTGCTGTGGTGCATCGGAGTCTAACACTCAGCCCCCAGGGAACAGCCAAAGTACATACTCTTCTAAACCGTGCGCCTGTGGACAGAAATCGGCATTGCGAATTTTGTATTGAATCGGGATGCAATTTCTGTGTTTCATCGTCAATGTGATGGTCGAAGGGTAACAGTAAACCTGCTTGGTGCATCGTAGTCTAACACTGGGCCCCCGGGGAGAGCTAAAGTACATACTCTTAAAAACCGTATTCCTATGGACGGAAATCGGAATTGCGAATTTTGTATTGAATCAGGATGGAATTTCTGTGTTTCATTGTCAATGTGATGGTCAAAGGGTAACAGTAAACCTGCTGTAGTGCATCGTAGACTAACACTGGGACCCAGGGAATAGCCAAAGTACATACTCTTCTAAAACGTATTCCTAAGGACAGAAATCGGAATGCGAATTTTGTATTGAATCGGGATGCAATTTCTGTGTTTCATCGTCAATGTGATGGTCGAAGGGTTACAGTAAACCTGCTGTGGTGCATCGGAGTCTAACACTGGGCCCCCATGGAAGAGCCAAAGTACATACTCTTCTAAACCTTACTCCTGTAGACAGAAATCGGCATTGTGAATTTTGTATTGAATCCGGATGCAATTTCTGTGTTTCATCGTCAATGTGATGGTCGAAGGGTAACAGTATCCCTGCTGTGGTGCATCGTAGTCTAACACTGGTCCCCCAGGGAATAGCCAAAATACATACTCTTCTAAATCGTACTCCTGTGGACAGAAATCGGCATTGCGAACTTTGTATTGAATCGGGATGCAATTTCTGTGTTTCATCGTCAATGTGATGGTCGAAGGGTTACAGTAAACCTGCTGTGGTGCATCGGAGTCTAACACTGGGCCCCCATGGAAGAGCCAAAGTACATACTCTTCTAAACCGTACTCCTGTGGACAAAAATCGGCATTGTGCATTCTGTATTGAATCGGGATGCAATTTCTGTGTTTTATCGTCTATGTGATGGTCGAAGGGATACAGTAAACCTACTGTGGTGCATCGGATTCTAACACTGGGCCCCCAGGGAAGAGCCAAAGTACATACTCTTGTAAACCATACTCCTGTGGACAGAAATCGGCATTGCGAATTTTGTATTGAATCGGGATGCAATTTCTGTGTTTCATCGTAATGTGATGGTCGACGGGTTACAGTAAACCTTCTGGGGTGCATCGTAGTCTAACACTGGGCCCCCAGGGAAGAGCCAAGGTACATACTCTTCTAAACCGTACTCCTAAGGACAGAAATCGGAATTGCGAATTTTATATAGAATCAGGATGCAATTTCTGTGTTTCATCGTCAATGTGATGGTCGAAGGGTTACAGTAAATCTGCTGTGGTGCATCGTAGTCTAACACTGGGCCCCCAGGGAAGAGCCAAAGTACATACTCTTCTAAACAGTACTTCTGTGGACAGAAATCGACATTGCGAATTTTGTATTGAATCGGGATGCAATTTCTGTGTTACATCGTCAATGTGATGGTTGAAGGGATACCGTAAACCTGCTGTGGTGCATCGGTGTCTAACACTGGGCCCCCAGGGAAGAGCCGAACTACATAGTCTTCTGAACCGTACTCATAAGGTCAGTAATCGGAATTGCTAATATTGTATTGAATAGGGATGCAATTTCTGTGTTTCATCGTCAAAGTGATGGTCGAATGGATACAGTAAACATGCTGTGGTGCATCGGAGTCTAACACTTGGCCCCCAGGGAATAGCCAAAGTACATACTCTTTTAAACAGTACTCCTGTGGACAGAAATCGGCATTGCGAATTTGGTATTGAATCGGGATGCAATTTCTGTGTTTCATCGTCAATGTGATGGTCGAAGGGTAACAGTAAACCTGCTTGGTGCATCGTAGTCTAACACTGGGCCCCCAGGGAAGAGCTAAAGTACATACTCTTAAAAACCGTATTCCTATGGACGGAAATCGGAATTGCGAATTTTGTATTGAATCGTAATGCTATTTCTGTGTTTTATCGTCTATGTGATGGTCGAAGGGATACAGTAAACCCGCTGTGGTGCATCGAGTCTAACACTGGGCCCCAAGGGAAGAGCCAAAGGACATACTCTTCTAAACCGTACTCCTGAGGACAAAAATCGGCATTGTGCATTTTGTATTGAATCGGGATGCACTTTCTGTGTTTCATCGTCAATGTGATGGTCGATGCGTTACAGTAAACCTGCTGTGGTGCATCGTAGTCTAACACTGGGCCCCCAGGGAAGAGCCAAAGTATATACTCTACTAAACCGTATTCCTAAGGACAGAATTCGGAATTGCGAATTTTGTATTGAATCGTAATGCTATTTCTGTGTTTTATCGTCTATGTGATGGTCGAAGGGATACAGTAAACCCGCTGTGGTGCATCGGAGTCTAACACTGGGCCCCAAGGGAAGAGCCAAAGGTCATACTCTTCTAAACCGTACTCCTGAGGACAAAAATCGGCATTGTGCATTTTGTATTGAATCGGGATGCAATTTCTGTGTTTCATCGTCAATGTGCTGGTCGATGCGTTACAGTAAACCTGCTGTGGTGCATCGTAGTGTAACACTGGGCCCCCAGGGAAGAGCCAAAGTACATACTCTTCTAAACCGTATTCCTAGGGACAGAAATCGGAATTGCGAATTTTGTATTGAATCGGGATGCAATTTCTGTGTTTTATCGTCTATGTGATAGTCGAAGGGATACAGTAAACCTGCTGTGGTGCATCGGAGTCTAACACTGGGCCCCCAGGGAAGAGCCAAAGTACATATTCTTGTAAACCATACTCCTGTGGACAGAAATCGGCATTGCGAATTTTGTATTGAATCGGGATGCAATTTCTGTGTTTCATCGTCAATGTGATGGTCGTAGGGTTACAGTAAACCATCTGCGGTGCATCGTAGTCTAACACTGGGCCCCCAGGGAAGAGCCAAAGTACATACTCATCTAAACCGTACACCTATAGACAGAAATCGGAATTGCGAGTTTTGTATTGAATCGGGATGCAATTTCTGTGTTTCATCGTCAATATGATGGGCGAAGGGTTACAGAAAACCTGCTGTGGTGCATCGGAGTGTAACACTCAGCCCCCAGGGAACAGCCAAAGTACATACTCTTCTAAACCGTGCGCCTGTGGACAGAAATCGGCATTGCGAATTTTGTATTGAATCGGGATGCAATTTCTGAGTTTCATCGTCAATGTGATGGTAGAAGGGTAACAGTAAACCTGCTTGGTGCATCGTAGTCTAACACTGGGCCCCCAGGGAAGAGCTAAAGTACATAATCTTAAAAACCGTATTCCTATGGACGGAAATCGGAATTGCGAATTTTGTATTGAATCAGGATGCAGTTTCTGTGTTTCATTGTCAATGTGATGGTCAAAGGGTAACAGTAAACCTGCTGTGGTGCATCGTAGACTAACACTGGGACCCAGGGAATAGCCAAAGTACATACTCTTCTAAAACGTATTCCTAAGGACAGAAATCGGAATTGCGAATTTTGTATTGAATCGGGATGCAATTTCTGTGTTTCATCGTCAATGTGATGGTCGAAGGGTTACAGTAAACCTGCTGTGGTGCATCGGAGTCTAACACTGGGCCCCCATGGAAGAGCCAAAGTACATACTCTTCTAAACCGTACTCATGTAGACAGAAATCGGCATTGTGAATTTTGTATTGAATCCGGATTCAATTTCTGTGTTTCATCGTCAATGTGATGGTCGAAGGGTAACAGTAACCCTGCTGTGGTGCATCGTAGTCTAACACTGGTCCCCCAGGGAATAGCCAAAATACATACTCTTCTAAATCGTACTCCTGTGGACAGAAATCGGCATTGCGAACTTTGTATTGAATCGGGATGCAATTTCTGTGTTTCATCGTCAATGTGATGGTCGAAGGGTTACAGTAAACCTGCTGTGGTGCATCGGAGTCTAACACTGGGCCCCCATGGAAGAGCCAAAGTACATACTCTTCTAAACCGTACTCCTGTGGACAAAAATCGGCATTGTGCATTCTGTATTGAATCGGGATGCAATTTCTGTGTTTTATCGTCTATGTGATGGTCGAAGGGATACAGTAAACCTGCTGTGGTGCATCGGAGTCTAACACTGGGCCCCCAGGGAAGAGCCAAAGTACATACTCTTGTAAACCATACTCCTGTGGACAGAAATCGGCATTGCGAATTTTGTATTGAATCGGGATGCAATTTCTGTGTTTCATCGTAATGTGATGGTCGAAGGGTTACAGTAAACCTTCTGGGGTGCATCGTAGTCTAACACTGGGCCCCCAGGGAAGAGCCAAGTTACATACTCTTCTAAACCGTACTCCTAAGGACAGAAATCGGAATTGCGAATTTTGTATAGAATCAGGATGCAATTTCTGTGTTTCATCGTCAATGTGATGGTCGAAGGGTTACAGTAAATCTGCTGTGGTGCATCGTAGTCTAACACTGGGCCCCCAGGGAAGAGCCAAAGTACATACTCTTCTAAACAGTACTTCTGTGGACAGAAATCGACATTGCGAATTTTGTATTGAATCGGGATGCAATTTCTGTGTTTCATCGTCAATGTGATGGTTGAAGGGATACCGTAAACCTGCTGTGGTGCATCGGTGTCTAACACTGGGCCCCCAGGGAAGAGCCAAACTACATGGTCTTCTGAACCGTACTCATAAGGTCAGTAATCGGAATTGCTAATATTGTATTGAATAGGGATGCAATTTCTGTGTTTCATCGTCAAAGTGATGGTCGAATGGATACAGTAAACATGCTGTGGTGCATCGGAGTCTAACACTTGGCCCCCAGGGAATAGCCAAAGTACATACTCTTTTAAACAGTACTCCTGTGGACAGAAATCGGCATTGCGAATTTGGTATTGAATCGGGATGCAATTTCTGTGTTTCATCGTCAATGTAATGGTCGAAGGGTAACAGTAAACCTGCTTGGTGCATCGTAGTCTAACACTGGGCCCCCAGGGAAGAGCTAAAGTACATACTCTTAAAAACCGTATTCCTATGGACGGAAATCGGAATTGCGAATTTTGTATTGAATCGTAATGCTATTTCTGTGTTTTATCGTCTATGTGATGGTCGAAGGGATACAGTAAACCCGCTGTGGTGCATCGAGTCTAACACTGGGCCCCAAGGGAAGAGCCAAAGGACATACTCTTCTAAACCGTACTCCTGAGGACAAAAATCGGCATTGTGCATTTTGTATTGAATCGGGATGCACTTTCTGTGTTTCATCGTCAATGTGATGGTCGATGCGTTACAGTAAACCTGCTGTGGTGCATCGTAGTCTAACACTGGGCCCCCAGGGAAGAGCCAAAGTACATACTCTACTAAACCGTATTCCTAAGGACAGAAATCGGAATTGCGAATTTTGTATTGAATCGTAATGCTATTTCTGTGTTTTATCGTCTATGTGATGGTCGAAGGGATACAGTAAACCCGCTGTGGTGCATCGGAGTCTAACACTGGGCCCCAAGGGAAGAGCCAAAGGACATACTCTTCTAAACCGTACTCCTGAGGACAAAAATCGGCATTGTGCATTTTGTATTGAATCGGGATGCAATTTCTGTGTTTCATCGTCAATGTGCTGGTCGATGCGTTACAGTAAACCTGCTGTGGTGCATCGTAGTCTAACACTGGGCCCCCAGGGAAGAGCCAAAGTACATACTCTTCTAAACCGTATTCCTAGGGACAGAAATCGGAATTGCGAATTTTGTATTGAATCGGGATGCAATTTCTGTGTTTTATCGTCTATGTGATGGTCGAAGGGATACAGTAAACCTGCTGTGGTGCATCGGAGTCTAACACTGGGCCCCCAGGGAAGAGCCAAAGTACATATTCTTGTAAACCATACTCCTGTGGACAGAAATCGGCATTGCGAATTTTGTATTGAATCGGGATGCAATTTCTGTGTTTCATCGTCAATGTGATGGTCGAAGGGTTACAGTAAACCATCTGCGGTGCATCGTAGTCTAACACTGGGCCCCCAGGGAAGAGCCAAAGTACATACTCTTCTAAACCGTATTCCTAGGGACAGAAATCGGAATTGCGAATTTTGTATTGAATCGGGATTTAATTTCTGTGTTTTATCGTCTATGTGATGGTCGAAGGGATACAGTAAACCTGCTGTGGTGCACCGTAGTCTAACACTGGGCCCCCAGGGAAGAGCTAAGGTACATACTCTTCTAAACCGTACTCCTAAGGACAGATATCGGAATTGCGAATTTTGTATAGAATCAGGATGCAATTTCTGTGTTTCATCGTCAATGTGATGGTCGAAGGGTTACAGTAAATCTGCTGTGGTGCATCGTAGTCTAACATTGGGCCCCCAGGGAAGAGCCAAAGTACATACTCTTCTAAACAGTACTTCTGTGGACAGAAATCGACATTGCGAATTTTGTATTGAATCGGGATGCAATTTCTGTGTTTCATCGTCAATGTGATGGATGAAGGGATACCGTAAACCTGCTGTGGTGCATCGGTGTCTAACACTGGGCCCCCAGGGAAGAGCCAAACTACATAGTCTTCTGAACCGTACTCATAAGGTCAGTAATCGGAATTGCTAATATTGTAATGAATAGGGATGCAATTTCTGTGTTTCATCGTCAAAGTGATGGTCGAATGGATACAGTAAACATGCTGTGGTGCATCGGAGTCTAACACTTGGCCCCCAGGGAATAGCCAAAGTACATACTCTCTTAAACAGTACTCCTGTGGACAGAAATCGGCATTGCGAATTTGGTATTGAATCGGGATGCAATTTCTGTGTTTCATCGTCAATGTGATGGTCGAAGGGTAACAGTAAACCTGCTTGGTGCATCGTAGTCTAACACTGGGCCCCCAGGGAAGAGCTAAAGTACATACTCTTAAAAACCGTATTCCTATGGACGGAAATCGGAATTGCGAATTTTGTATTGAATCGTAATGCTATTTCTGTGTTTTATCGTCTATGTGATGGTCGAAGGGATACAGTAAACCCGCTGTGGTGCATCGAGTCTAACACTGGGCCCCAAGGGAAGAGCCAAAGGACATACTCTTGTAAACCGTACTCCTGAGGACAAAAATCGGCATTGTGCATTTTGTATTGAATCGGGATGCACTTTCTTTGTTTCATCGTCAATGTGATGGTCGATGCGTTACAGTAAACCTGCTGTGGTGGATCGTAGTCTTACACTGGGCCCCCAGGGAAGAGCCAAAGTACATACTCTTCTAAACCGTATTCCTAGGGACAGAAATCGGAATTGCGAATTTTGTATTGAATCGGGATGCAATTTCTGTGTTTTATCGTCTATGTGATGGTCGAAGGGATACAGTAAACCTGCTGTGGTGCATCGGAGACTAACACTGGGCCCCCAGGGAAGAGCCAAAGTACATATTCTTGTAAACCATACTCCTGTGGACAAAAATCGGCATTGCGAATTTTGTATTGAATCGGGATGCAATTTCTGTGTTTCATCGTCAATGTGATGGTCGAAGGGTTACAGTAAACCATCTGCGGTGCATCGTAGTCTAACACTGGGCCCCCAGGGAAGAGCCAAAGTACATACTCATCTAAACCGTACACCTATAGACAGAAATCGGAATTGCGAGTTTTGTATTGAATCGGGATGCAATTTCTGTGTTTCATCGTCAATATGATGGGCGAAGGGTTACAGTAAACCTGCTGTGGTGCATCGGAGTCTAACACTCAGCCCCCAGGGAACAGCCAAAGTACATACTCTTCTAAACCGTGCGCCTGTGGACAGAAATCGGCATTGCGAATTTTGTATTGAATCGGGATGCAATTTCTGAGTTTCATCGTCAATGTGATGGTAGAAGGGTAACAGTAAACCTGCTTGGTGCATCGTAGTCTAACACTGGGCCCCCAGGGAAGAGCTAAAGTACATAGTCTTAAAAACCGTATTCCTATGGACGGAAATCGGAATTGCGAATTTTGTATTGAATCAGGATGCAATTTCTGTGTTTCATTGCCAATGTGATGGTCAAAGGGTAACAGTAAACCTGCTGTGGTGCATCGTAGACTAACACTGGGACCCAGGGAATAGCCAAAGTACATACTCTTCTAAACCGTACTCCTAAGGACAGAAATCGGAATTGCGAATTTTGTATTGAATAGGGATGCAATTTCTGTGTTTCATCGTTAATGTGATGGTCGATGGGTTACAGTAAACCTGCTGTGGTGCATCGGAGTCTAGCACTGGGCCCCCAGGAAGAGCCGAAGTACATAATCTTCTGAACTGTACTCCTGTGGACAGAAATCGGCATTGTGAATTTTGTATTGAATCGAGATGCAATATCTGCGTTTTATCGTCAATGTGATGCTCGAAGGGTAACAGTAAACCTGCTGAGGTGCATCGTAGTCTAACACTGGGCCCCCAGGGATTAGCTAAAGTACATACTCTTCTAAACCGTCCTCCTGTGGACAGAAATAGGCACTGCGAATTTTGTATTGAATCGGGATGCAATATCTGTGTTTCATCGTCAATGTGATGATCGAAGGGTTACAGTAAACCTTCTGGGGTGCATCGTAGTCTAACACTGGGCCCCCAGGGAAGAGCCAAAGTACATACTATCTAAACCGTACACCTATGGACAGAAATCGGAATCGCGAGTTTCGTATTGAATCAGGATGCAATTTCTGTGTTTCATCGTCAATGTGATGGTCGAAGGGATACAGTAAACCTGCTGTGGTGCATTGGGGTCTAACACTGGGCCCCCAGGTGAGAGCCAAAGTACACATTCTTCTAAACCGTACTCCTGTGGACAGAAATAGGCATTGCGAATTTTGTATTGAATCAGGATACAATTTCTGTTTTTCATCGTCAATGTGATGGTCGAAGGGTTACAGTAAACCTGCTGTGGTGCATCGTAGTCTAACACTGGGCCCCCAGGGAAGAGCCAAGGTACATACTCTTCTAAACCGTACTCCTAAGGACAGAAATCGGAATTGCGAATTTTGTATTGAATCAGGATGCAATTTCTGTGTTTCATCGTCAATGTGATGGTCAAAGGGTTACAGTAAATCTGCTGTGGTGCATCGTAGTCTAACACTGGGCCCCCAGGGAAGAGCCAAAGTACATACTCTTCTAAACCGTACTCCTGTGGACAGAAATAGGCATTGTGAATTTCGTATTGAATCCGGATGCAATTTCTGTGCTTCATCGTCAATGTGATGGTCTAAGGGTCACAGTAAATCTGCTGTGGTGCATCGGAGTCTAACACTGGGCCCCCAGGGATGAGCCAAAGTACATACTCTTTAAAACCGTACTCCTGTGGACAGATATCGGCATTGCGAGTTTTCTATTGGATCGGGATGCAATATCTGTGTTTTATCGTCAATGAGAAAATCGAAGGGATCCAGTAATCCTGCTGTGGTGCGTCGGAGTCTAACACTGGGCCCCCAGGCAAGAGCCAAAGTACATACTCTTCTAAACTGTACTCTTCTGGACAGAAATCGGCATTGCGAATTTTGTATTGAATCGGGATGCAATTTCTGTGTTTCATCGTCAATGTGATGGTCGATGCGTTACAGTAAACCTGCTGTGGTGCATCATAGTCTAACACTGGGCCCCCAGGGAAGAGCCAAAGTACATACTCTTCTAAACCGTATTCCTAAGGACAGAAATCGTAATTGCGAATTTTGTATCGAATCGGGAAGCAATTTCTGTGTTTTATCGTCTATGTGATGGTCGAAGGGATAGAGTAAACCTGCTGTGGTGCATCGGAGTCTAACACTAGGCCCCCAGGGAAGAGCCAAAGTACATATTCCTGTAAACCATACTCCTGTGGACAGAAATCGGCATTGCGAATATTGTATTGAATCGGGATGCAATTTCTGTGCTTCATCGTCAATGTGATGGTCGAAGGGTTACAGTAAACCTTCTGGGGTGCATCGTAGTCTAACACTGGGCCCCCAGGGAAGAGCCAAAGTACATACTATCTAAACCGTACACCTATGGACAGAAATCGGAATCGCGAGTTTTGTATTGAATCGGGATGAAATTTCTGTGTTTCATCGTCAATGTGATGGTCGAAAGGATACAGTAAACCTGCTGTGGTGCATTGGAGTCTAACACTGGGCCCCCAGGTGAGAGCCGAAGTACATACTCTTCTAAACCGTACTCCTGTGGACAGAAGTAGGCATTGCGAATTTTGTATTGAATCGGGATACAATTTCTGTTTTTCATCGTCAATGTGATGGTCGAAGGGTTACAGTAAATTTTCTGTGGTGCATCGTAGTCTAACACTGGGCCCCCAGGGAAGAGCCAAGGTACATACTCTTCTAAACCGTACTCCTAAGGACAGAAATCGGAATTGCGAATTTTGTATTGAATCAGGATGCAATTTCTGTGTTTCATCGTCAATGTGATGGTCAAAGGGTTACAGTAAATCTGCTGTGGTGCATCGGTGTCTAACACTGGGCCCCCAGGGAAGAGCCAAACTACATAGTCTTCTAAACCGTACTCATAAGGACAGAAATCGGAATTGCTAATTTTGTATTGAATCGGGATGCAATTTCTGTGTTTCATCGTCAATGTGATGGTCGAAGGGTCACAGTAAACCTTCTGTGGTGCATCGTAGTCTAACACTGGGCCCCCAGGAAAGAGCCAAAGTTCAAACTCTTCTAAACCGTACACCTAAGGACAGAAATCGGAATTGCGGAATTTGAATTGCATCGGGATGGAATTTCTGTGTTTCATCGTCAATATGATGGTCGAAGGGATACAGTAAACCTTCTGTGGTGCATCGGAGTCTAACACTGGGCCCCCAGGGAAGAGCTAAAGTACATACTCTTCCTAGCCGTACTCTTGAGGACAGAAATCGGCATTGTGAATTTTGTATTAAATCAGGATGCAATTTCTGTGTTTCATCGTCAATGTGATGGTCGAAGATTTACAGTAAACCTGCTGTGGTCCATCAGAGTCTAACACTGGGCCCCCAGGGAAGAGCCAAAGTACATACTCTTCTAAACCGTAGTCCCTTGGACAGAAATAGGCACTGTGAATTTTGTATTGAATCGGGATGCAATTTCTGTGTTTCTTCGTCAATGTGATGGTCGAAGGGTTACAGTAAACCTTCTGGGGTGCATCGTAGTCTAACACTGGGCCCCCAGGGAAGAGCCAAAGTACATACTCATCTAACCCTACACCCAAGGACAGAAAGCGGAATTGCGAGTTTTGTATTGAATCGGGATGCAATTTCTGTGTTTCATCGTCAATGTGATGGTCGAAGGGATACAGTAAACCTGCTGTGGTGCATTGGAGTCTAACGCTGGGCCCCCAGGGAAGAGCCAAGGTACATACTCTTCTAAACCGTACTCCTAAGGACAGAAATCGGAATTACGAATTTTGTATTGAATCAGGATGCAATTTCTGTGTTTCATCGTCAATCTGATTGTCGAAGGGTTACAGTAAACCTGCTGTGGTGCATCGTAGTCTAACACTGGGCTCCCATGGAAGAGCCAAACTACATAGTCTTCTAAACCGTACTCCTGTGGACAGAAATCGGCATTGCGAATTTTGTATTGAATCGGGATGCAATTTCTGTGTTTCATCGTCAATGTGACGGTTCAAGGGGTACCGTAAACCTGCTTTGGTGCATCGGTGTCTAACACTGGGTCCCCAGGGAAGAGCCAAACTACATAGTCTTCTAAACCGTACTCATATGGACAGAAATCGGAATTGCTATTTTTGTATTGAATAGGGGTGCAATTTCTGTGTTTCATCGTTAATGTGATGGTCGATGGGTTACAGTAAACCTGCTGTGGTGCATCGGAGTCTAGCACTGGGCCCCCAGGAAGAGCCAAAGTACATTATCTTCTGAACTGTACTCCTGTGGACAGAAATCGGCATTGTGAATTTTGTATTGAATCGAGATGCAATATCTGTGTTTTATCGTCACTGTGATGCTCGAAGGGTAACAGTAAACCTGCTGAGGTGCATCGTAGTCTAACACTGGGCCCCCGGGGATTAGCCAAAGTACATACTCTTCTAAACCGTCCTCCTGTGGACAGAAATAGGCACTGCGAATTTTGTATTGAATCGGGATGCAATTTCTGTGTTTCATCGTCAATGTGATGGTCGAAGGGTTACAGTAAACCTGCTGTGGTGCATCGTAGTCTAACACTGGGCCCCCAGGAAAGAGCAAAAGTACACAATCTTAAAAACCGTACTCCTGTGGACAGATATCGGCATTGCGAATTTTCTATTGAATCGGGATGCAATATCTGTTTTATCGTCAATGTGATGATCGAAGGGATACAGTAATCCTGCTGTGGTGCATCGGAGTCTAACACTGGGCCCCCAGGGAAGAGCCAAAGTACATACTCTTCTAAACCGTAATCTTCTGGACAGAAATCGGCATTGCGAATTTTGTATTGAATCGGGATGCAATTTCTGTGTTTCATCGTCAATGTGATGGTTGAAGGGTAAGAGTAAACCTGCAGTGGTGCATCGTAGTTTAACACTGGGCCCCCAGGGAATAGCCAAACTACATACTCTTCTAAACCGTACTCCTGTGGACAGAAATCGGCATTGCGCATTTTGTATTGAATCGGGATGCAATTTCTGTGTTTCATCGTCAATGTGATGGTCGAAGGGTAACAGTAAACCTACTGTGGTGCATCGTAGTCTAACACTGGGCTCCCAGGGAAGAGCCAAAGTACATACTCTTCTAAACCTTACTCCTGTGGACAGAAATCGGCATTGCGAATTTTGTATTGAATCGGGATGCAATTTCTGTGTTTCATCGTCAATTTGATGGTCCAAGGGATACCGTAAACCTGCTTTGGTGCATCGGTGTCTAACACTGGGCCCCCAGGGAAGAGCCAAGGTACATACTCTTCTAAACCGTACTCATAAGGACAGAAATCGGAATTGCTATTTTTGTATTGAATAGGGATGCAATTTCTGTGTTTCATCGTCAATGTGATGGTCGATGGGTAACAGTAAACCCTCTGTGGTGCATTGTAGTCTAACATTGGGCCCCCAGGGAATAGCCAAAGTACATTCTCTTTTAAACCGTACTCCTGTGGACAGAAATCGGCATAGCGAATTTTGTATTGAATCGGGATGCAATTACTATGTTTCATCGTCAATGTGATGGTCGCAATGTTACAGTAAACCTGCTGTGGTACATCGGAGTCTAGCACTGGGCCCCCAGGAAGAGCCGAAGTACATAATCTTCAGAAATGTACTCCTGTGGACAGAAATCGGCATTGTGAATTTTGTATTGGATCGAGATGCAATATCTGTGTTTTATCGTCAATGTGATGCTCGAAGGGTAACAGTAAACCTGCTGAGGTGCATCGTAGTCTATCACTGGGCCCCCAGGGAAGAGCCAAAGTACACACTCTTCAAAACCGTACTCCTGTGGACAGATATCGGCATTGCGAATTTTCTATTGAATCGGGATGCAATATCTGTGTTTTATCGACAATGTGATGATCGAAGGGATACAGTAATCCTGCTGTGGTTCATCGGAGTCTAACACTGGGCCCCCAGGGGAGAGCCAATGTACATACTCCTCTAAACCGTTCTCTTCTGGACAGAAATCGGCATTGCGAATTTTTTATTGAATCGGGATGCAATTTCTGTGTTTCATCGTCAATGTGATGGTTGAAAGGTAACAGTAAACCTGCTGTGGTGCACCGTAGTTTAACACTGGGCCCCCAGGGAATAGCCAAACTACATACTCTTCTAAACCGTACTACTGTGGACAGAAATCGGGAATGCGCATTTAGTATTGAATCGGGATGCAATTTCTGTGTTTCATCGTCAATGTGATGGTCGAAGGGTTACAGTAAACCTGCTGTGGTGCATCGTAGTCTAACACTGGGCCCCCAGGGAAGAGCCAAAGTACATACTCTTCTAAACCGTACTCCTAAGGACAGAATTCGGAATTGCGAATTTTGTATTGAATTGGGATGTAATTTCTGTGTTTTATCGCCTATGTGATGGTCGAAGGGATACAGTAAACCTGCTGTGGTGCATCGGAGTCTAACACTGGGCCCCCAGGGGAGAGTCGAAGTACATACTCTTCTAAACCGTACTCCTAAGGACAGAAATCGGCATTGCGAATTTTGTATTGAATCGGGATACTATTTCTGTGTTTCATAGTCAATGTGATGGTCGAAGGGTTACAGTAAACCTGCAGTGGTGCATCGTAGTCTAACACTGGGCCCCCAGGGAAGAGCCGAGGTACATACTCTTCTAAACCGTTATCCTAAGGACAGAAATCGGAATTGCGAATATTGTATTGAATCAGGATGAAATTCCTGTGTTTCATTGTCAATGTGATGGTCGAAGGGTTACAGTAAACCTGCTGTGGTGCATCGTAGTCTAACACTGGGCCCCCAGGGAAGAGCCAAAGTACATTCTCTTCTAAACCGTACTCCTGTGGACAGAAATCGGCATTGCGAATTTTGTATTGTATCGGGATGCAATTTCTGTGTTTCATCGTCAATGTGATGGTTCAAGAGATACCGTAAACCTGCTGTGGTGCATCGGTGTCTAACACTTCGCCCCCAGGGAAGAGCCAAACTACATAGTCTTATAAACCGTACTCATAAGGACAGAAATCGGAATTGCTAATTTTGTATTGAATAGGGATACAATTTCTGTGTTTCATCGTCTAGTGATGGTCGAATGGATACAGTAAACATGCTGTGGTGCATCGGAGTCTAACACTTGGCCCCCAGGGAATAGCCAAAGTACATACTCTTTTAAACCGTACTCCTGTGGACAGAAATCGGAATTGCGAATTTTGTATTGAATCGGGATGCAATTTCTGTGTTTCATCGTCAACGTGATGGTCGAACGGTTACAGTGAACCTGCTGTGGTGCATCGTAGTCTAACACTGGGCCCCAGGGAACAGCCAAAGTACATACTCTCCTAAAACGTAGTCCTAAGGACAGAAATCGGAAATGCGAATTTTGTATTGAATCGGGGTGCATTTTCTAAGTTTCATCGTCAATGTGATGGTCGAAGGGTTACAGTAAACCGGCTGTGGTGCATCGGAGTCTAACACTGGGCCCCCAGGGAAGAGCCAAAGTACATACTCTTCTAAACCGTACTCCTGTGGACAGAAATCGGCATTGCGAATTTTGTATTGATTCGGGATGCAATTTCTGTGTTTCATCGTCAATGTGATGGTCGAAGGGTTACAGTAAACCTGCTGTTGTGCATCGGAGTCTAACACTGTGCCCCCAGGGAAGAGCCAAAGTACATACTCTTCTAAACCGTACTCCTGTGGACAGAAATCGGAATTGCGAATTTTGTATTGAATCGGGATACATTTTCTATGTTTCATCGTCAATGTGATGGTCGAAGATTTACAATAAACCTGCTGTGGTCCATCAGAGTCTAACACTGTGCCCCCAGGAATGAGCCAAAGTACATACTCTTCTTAACCGTACTCCTGTGGACAGAAATCGGCATTGTGAATGTAGTATTGAATCGGGATGCAATTACTATGTTTCATCGTCAATGTGATGGTCGCAATGTTACAGTAAACCTGCTGTGTTGCATCGGAGTCTAACACTGGGCCCCCAAAGAATAGCCAAAGTACATACTCTCCTAAAACGTAGTCCTAAGGACAGAAATCGGAATTGCGAATTTTGTCTCGAATCGGGATGCAATTTCTATGTTTCATCGGTAATGTAATGGTCGAAGGGTTACAGTAAACCTGCTGTGGTACATCGGAGTCTAGCACTGGGCCCCCAGGAAGAGCCGAAGTACATAATCTTCTGAACTGTACTCCTGTGGACAGAAATCGGCATTGTGAATTTTGTATTGGATCGAGATGCAATATCTGTGTTTTATCGTCAATGTGATGCTCGAAGGGTAACAGTAAACCTGCTGAGGTGCATCGTAGTCTATCACTGGGCCCCCAGGGAAGAGCCAAAGTACACACTCTTCAAAACCGTACTCCTGTGGACAGATATCGGCATTGCGAATTTTCTATTGAATCGGGATGCAATATCTGTGTTTTATCGACAATGTGATGATCGAAGGGATACAGTAATCCTGCTGTGGTTCATCGGAGTCTAACACTGGGCCCCCAGGGGAGAGCCAATGTACATACTCTTATAAACCGTACTCTTCTGGACAGAAATCGGCATGGCGAATTTTGTATTGAATCGGGATGCAATTTCTGTGTTTCATCGTCAATGTGATGGTTGAAAGGTAACAGTAAACCTGCTGTGGTGCACCGTAGTTTAACACTGGGCCCCCAGGGAATAGCCAAACTACATACTCTTCTAAACCGTACTACTGTGGACAGAAATCGGCAATGCGCATTTAGTATTGAATCGGGATGCAATTTCAGTGTTTCATCATCAATGTGATGGTCGAAGGGTTACAGTAAAGCTGCTGTGGTGCATCGTAGTCTAACACTGGGCCCCCAGGGAAGAGCCAAAGTACATACTCTTCTAAACCGTACTCCTAAGGACAGAATTCGGAATTGCGAATTTTGTATTGAATTGGGATGTAATTTCTGTGTTTTATCGCCTATGTGATGGTCGAAGGGATACACTAAACCTGCTGTGGTGCATCGGAGTCTAACACTGGGCCCCCAGGGGAGAGTCGAAATACATACTCTTCTAAACCGTACTCCTAAGGACAGAAATCGGCATTGCGAATTTTGTATTGAATCGGGATACTATTTCTGTGTCTCATCGTCAATGTGATGGTCGAAGGGTTACAGTAAACCTGCAGTGGTGCATCGTAGTCTAACACTGGGCCCCCAGGGAAGAGCCAAGGTACATACTCTTCTAAACCGTTATCCTAAGGACAGAAATCGGAATTGCGAATATTGTATTGAATCAGGATGAAATTCCTGTGTTTCATCGTCAATGTGATGGTCGAAGGGTTACAGTAAACCTGCTGTGGTGCATCGTAGTCTAACACTGGGCCCCCAGGGAAGAGCCAAAGTACATACTCTTCTAAACCGTACTGCTGTGGACAGAAATCGGCATTGCGAATTTTGTATTGAATCGGGATGCAATTTCTGTGTTTCATCGTCAATGTGATGGTTCAAGAGATACCGTAAACCTGCTGTGGTGCATCGGTGTCTAACACTTCGCCCCCAAGGAAGAGCCAAACTACATAGTCTTCTAAACCGTACTCATAAGGACAGAAATCGGAAATGCGAATTTTGTATTAAATCGGGGTGCAATTTCTAAGTTTCATCGTCAATGTGATGGTCGAAGGGTTACAGTAAACCGGCTGTGGTGCATCGGAGTCTAACACTGGGCCCCCAGGGAAGAGCCAAAGTACATACTCTTCTAAACCGTACTCCTGTGGACAGAAATCGGCATTGCGAATTTTGTATTGATTCGGGATGCAATTTCTGTGTTTCTATCGTCAATGTGATGGTCGAAGGGTTACAGTAAACCTGCTGTTGTGCATCGGAGTCTAACACTGGGCCCCCAGGGAAGAGCCAAAGTACATACTCTTCTAAACCGTACTCCTGTGGACAGAAATCGGATTTGCGAATTTTGTATTGAATCGGGATACAATTTCTATGTTTCATCGTCAATGTGATGGTCGAAGATTTACAATAAACCTGCTGTGGTCCATCAGAGTCTAACACTGTGCCCCCAGGGATGAGCCAAAGTACACACTCTTCTAAACCGTACTCCTGTGGACAGAAATCATCATTGTGAATTTAGTATTGAATCCGGATGCAATTTCTGTGTTTCATCGTCAATGTCATGGTCTAAGAGTTACAGTAAAAATGCTGTAATGCATCGGAGTCTAACACTGGGCCCCCAGGGAAGAGCCAAGGTACATACTCTTCTAAACCGTACTCCTAAGGACAGAAACGCGAATCGCGAATTTTGTATTGAATCAGGATGCAATTTCTGTGTTTCATCGTCAATCTGATGGTCGAAGGGTTACAGTAAAACTGCTGTGGTGCATCGTAGTCTAACACTGGGCCCCCAGGGAAGAGCCAAGGTACATACTCTTCTAAACCGTACTCCTAGGGACAGAAATCGGAATTGCGAATTTTGTATTGAATCGGGATGCAATTTCTGTGTTTCATCGTCAATGGGATGGTCGAAGAGTTACAGTAAACCTGCTGTGGTGCATCAGAGTCTAACACTGGGCCCCTAGGGAAGAGCCAAGGTACATACTCTTCTAAACCGTGCTCCTAAGGACAGAAATCGGAATTGCGAATTTTGTATTGAATCGGGATGCAATTTCTGTGTTTCATCGTCAATGTGATGGTCGCAATGTTACAGTAAACCTGCTGCGGTGCATCGGAGTCTAACACTGGGCCCCCAGGGAATAGCCAAAAAACATACTCTCCTAAAACGTAGTCCTAAGGACAGAAATCGAAATTGCGAATTTTGTATTGAATCGGGATGCAATTTCTGTGTTTCATCGTCAATGTGATGGTCGAAGGGTTACAGTAAACCTGCTGTGGTGCATCGGAGTCTAACACTGGGCCCCCAGAAAAGAGCCAAAGTACATACTCTTCTAAACCGTACTCCTGTGGACAGAAATCGGCATTGCGAATTTTGTATTGAATCGGGATGCAATTTCTGTGTTTCATCGTCAAAGTGATGGTCGAAGGTATACAGTAAACCTGCTGTGGTGCATCGGAGTCTAACACTGGGCCCCCAGGGAAGAGCCAAAGTACATACTCTTCTAAACCGTACTCCTGTGGATAGAAATCGGAATTGCGTATTTTGTATTGAATCGGGATGCAATTTCTGTGTTTCATCGTCAATGTGATTGTCGAAGATTTACAGTAAACCTGCTGTGGTCCATCAGAGCCTAACACTGGGCCCCCAGGGAAGAGCCAAACTACATACTCTTCTAAACCGTACTCCTGTGGACAGAAATCGGCATTGTGAATTTAGTATTGAATCCTGATGCAATTTCTGTGTTTCATCGTCAATGTGATGGTCTAAGGGTTACAGTAAAACGGCTGTGATGTATCGGAGTCCAACACTGGGCCCCCAGGAAGAGCCGAAGTACATAATCTTCTGAACTGTACTCCTGTGGTCAGATCTCGGCATTGTGAATTTTGTATTGAATCGGGATGCAATATCTGTGTTTTATCGTCAATGTGATACTGGAAGGTTAACAGTAAACCTGCTGAGGTACATCGAAGTCTAACACTGGGCACCGAGGGAATAGCCAAAGTGCATACTCTTCAAAACCGTACTCCTGTGGACATACATCGTCATTGCGGATTATCTATTGATTCGGGATGAAATATCTGTGTTTTATCGTCAATGTGATGATCGAAGGGATACAGTAATCCTGCTGTGGTGCATCGGAGTCTAACACTGGGCCCCCAGGGAAGAGCCAAAGTACATACTCTTCAAAACCCTACTCTCCTGGACAAAAATCGGCATTGCGAATTTTGTATTGAATCGGGATGCAATTTCTGTGTTTCATCGTCAATGTGATGGTTGAATGGATACAGTAAACATGCTGTGGTGCATCGTAGTTTAACACTGGGCCCCCAGGGAATAGCCAAAGTACATACTCTTCTAAACGGTACTCCTAAGGACAGAAATCGGAATTGCAAATTTTGTATTGAATCGGGATGCGATTTCTGTGTTTTATCGTCTATGTGATGGTCGAAGGGATACAGTAAAAATGCTGTAAGGCATCGGAGTCTAACACTGGGCCCCCAGGGAAGAGCCAAGTTACTTATTCTTCTAAACCTTACTCCTAAGGACAGAAATCGGAATCGCGAATATTGTATTGAATCAGGATGCAATTTCTGTGTTTCATCGTCAATCTGATGGTCGAAGGGTTACAGTAAACCTGCTGTGGTGCATCGTAGTCTAACACTGGGCCCCCAGGGAAGAGCCAAAGTACATACTCTTCTAAACCGTACTCCTGTGGACAGAAATCGGCATTGCGAATTTTGTATTGAATCGGGATGCAATTTCTGTGTTTCATCGTCAATGTGATGGTCGAAGGGTTACAGTAAACCTGCTGTGGTGCATCGGAGTCTAACACTGGGCCCCCAGGGAACAGCCAAAGTACATATTTTTTTAAACCGTACTACTGTGGACAGAAATCGGCATTGTGAATTTTGTATTGAATCCAGATGCAATTTCTATGTTTCATCGTCAATGTGATGGTCTATGGGTTACAGTAAACCTGCTGTGGTGCATCGGAGTCTGAAACTGGGCCTCTAGGGAAGAGCCAAAGTACATACTATTCTAAACCGTACTCTCCTGGACAAAAATCGGCATTGCGAATTTTGTATTGAATCGGGATGCAATTTCTGTGTTTCATCGTCAATGTGATGGTTGAATGGATACAGTAAACCTGCTGTGGTGCATCGGAGTCTAACACTGGGCCCCCAGGGAATAGCCAAAGTACATACTCTCCTAAAACGTAGTCCTAAGGACAGAAATCGGAATGCCAATTTTGTATTGAATCGGGATGCAATTTCTGTGTTTCATCGTCAATGTGATGGTCGAAGGGGTACAATAAACCTGCTGTGGTGCATCGGAGTCTAACACTGGGCCCCCAGGGAAGAGCCAAAGTACATACTCTTCTAAACCGTACACCTAAGGACAGAAATCGGCATTGCGAATTTTGTATTGAATCGGGATGCTATTTCTGTGTTTCATCGTCAATATGATGGTCGAAGATTTACAGTAAACCTGCTGTGGTCCATCAGAGTCTAACACTGGGCCCCCAGGGAAGAGCCAAAGTACATACTCTTCTAAACCGTACTCCTGTGGAGAGAAATCGTCATTGTGAATTTAGTATTGAATCCGGATGCAATTTCTGTGTTTCATCGTCAATGTGATGGTCTAAGGGTTACAGTAAAACTGCTGTGATGTATCGGAGTCTAACACTGGGCCCCCAGGAAGAGCCGAAGTACATAATCTTCTGAACTGTACTCCTGTGGACAGAAATCGGCATTGAGAATTTTGTATTGATTCGGGATGCAATATCTGTATTTTATCGTCAATGTGATGCTCGAAGAGTAACAGTATACCTGTTGAGGTGCATCGTAGTCTAACACTGGGCCCCCAGGGAATAGCCAAAGCACATACTCTTCTAAACCATACTCCTGTGGACAGAAATAGGCACTGCGAATTTTGTATTGAATCGGGATGCAATTTCTGTGTTTCATCGTCAATGTGATGTTCGAAGGGTTACAGTAAACCTGCTGTGGTGCATCGGAGTCTAACACTGGGCCCCCAGGGAAGAGCCAAAGTACATACTCTTCTAAACCGTACTCTCCTGGACAGAAATCGGCATTGCGAATTTTGTATTGAATCGGAATGCAATTTCTGTGTTTCATCGTAAATGTGATGGTTGAATGGATACAGTAAACATGCTGTGGTGCATCGTAGTTTAACACTGGGCCCCCAGGGAATAGCCAAACTACATACTCTTCTAAACCATACTGTTGGGGACTGAAATCGCCATTGCGAATTTTGTATTGAATCGGGATGCAATTTCTGTGTTTCATCGTCAATGTGATGGTCGAAGGGTTACAGTAAACCTGCTGTGGTGCATCGTAGTCTAACACTGGGCCCCCAGGGAGGAGCAAAAGTACATAATCTTCTAAACCGTGGTCCTAAGGACAGAAATCGGAATTGCGAGTTTTGTATTGAATCGGGATGCAATTTCTGTGTTTTATCGTCTATGTGATGGTCGAAGGGATACAGTAAAAATGCTGTAATGCATCGGAGTCTAACACTGGGCCCCCAGGGAAGACCCAAGGTACATACTCTTCTAAACCGTACTCATAAGGACAGAAACGCGAATCGCGAATTTTGTATTGAATCAGGATGCAATTTCTGTGTTTCATCGTCAATCTGATGGTCGAAGGATTACAGTAAACCTGCTGTGGTGCATCGTAGTCTAACACTGGGCCCCCAGGGAAGAGCCAAAGTACATACTTTTCTAAACCGTACTATTGTGGACAGAAATCGGCATTGTGAAATTTGTATTGAATCCAGATGCAATTTCTATGTTTCATCGTCAATGCGATGGTCTAAGGGTTACAGTAAACCTGCTGTTGTGAATCGGAGTCTGAAACAGGGCCTCCAGGGAAGAGCCAAAGTACATACTCTTCTAAACCATACTCCTGTGGACAGATATCGGCATTGCGAATTTTGTATTGAATCGGGATGCAATTTCTGTGTTTCATCATCAATGTGATAGCGGAAGGGATACAATAAACCTGCTGTGGTGCATCGGAGTCTAACACTGGGTCCCCAGGGAAGAGCTAAAGTACACACTCTTCTTAGCCGTACTCTTGTGGACAGAAATCGGTATTGTGAATTTTGTATTGAATCGGGATGCAATTTCTGTGTTTCATCGTCAATGTGATGGTCGAAGAGTTACAGTAAACCTGCTGTGGTGCATCGTAGTCTAACACTGGGCCCCCAGGGAAGAGCCAAGGTACATACTCTTCTAAACCGTACTCCTAAGGACAGAAATCGGAATTGCGAATTTTGTATTGAATCTGGATGCAATTTCTGTGTTTCATCGTCAATGTGATGGTTCAAGGGATACCGTAAACCTGCTGTGGTGCATCGGTGTCTAACACTGGGCCCCCAGGGAAGAGCCAAACTACATAGTCTTCCAAACCGTACTCATAAGGACAGAAATCGGAATTGCTAATTTTGTATTGAATAGGGATGCAATTTCTGTGTTTCATCGTCAAAGTGATGGTCGAATGGATACAGTAAACATGCTGTGGTTCATCGGAGTCTAACACTGGGCCCCCAGGGAATAGCCAAAGTACATACTCTTTTAAACCGTAAACCTGTGGACAGAAATCGGCATTGCGAATTTTGTATTGAATCGGGATGCAATTTCTGTGTTTCATCGTTAATGTGATGGTCGATGGGTAACAGTAAACCTGCTGCGGTGCATTGTAGTCTAACATTGGGCCCCCAGGGAATAGCCAAAAGTACATTATCTTTTAAACGGTACTCCTGTGAATAGAAATCGGCATTGCTAATTTTGTATTGAATCGGGATGCAATTTCTGTGTTTCATCGTCAATGTGATGGTCGCAATGTTACAGTAAACCTACTGTGGTGCATCGGAGTCTAACACTGGGCCCCCAGGGAATAGCCAAAACACATACTCTCCTAAAACGTAGTCCTAAGGACAGAAATCGGAATTCCGAATTTTGTATTGAATCGGGATTCAATTTCTGTGTTTCATCGTCAATGTGATGGTCGAAGGGTTACAGTAAACCTGCTGTGGTGCATCGGAGTCTAACACTGGGCCCCCAGGGAAGAGCCAAAGTACATACTCTTCTAAACCGTACCCCTGTGGATAGAAATCGGAATTGCGAATTTTGTATTGAATCGGGATGCAATTTCTGTGTTTCATCGTCAATGTGATTGTCGAAGATTTACAGTAAACCTGCTGTGGTCCATCAGAGTCTAACACTTGGCCCCCAGGGAAGAGCCAAAGTACATACTCTTCTAAACCGTACTCCTGTGGACAGAAATCGGCATTGTGAATTTAGTATTGAATCCGGATGCAATTTCTGAGTTTCATCGTCAATGTGATGGTCTAAGGGTTACAGTAAAATTGCTGTGATGTATCGGAGCCTAACACTGGGCCCCCAGGAAGAGCCGAAGTGCAATAATCTTCTGAACTGTACTCCTGTGGACATATATCGTCATTGCGGATTTTCTATTGAATCGGGATAAAATATCTGTGTTTTATCGTCAATGTGATGATCGAAGGGATACAGTAATCCTGCTGTGGTGCATCGGAGTCTAACACTGGGCCCCCAGGGAAGAGCCAAAGTATATATTCTTCAAAACCGTACTCTCCTGGACAAAAATCGGCATTGCGAATTTTGTATTGAATCGAGATGCAATTTCTGTGTTTCATCGTCAATGTGATGGTTGAATGGATACAGTAAACATGCTGTGGTGCATCGTAGTTTAACACTGGGCCCCCAGAGAATAGTCAAACTACATACTCTTCTAAACCGTACACCTGTGGACTGAAATCGCCATTGCGAATTTTGTATTGAATCGGGATGCAATTTCTGTGTTTCATCGTCAATGTGATGGTCGAAGGGTTACAGTAAACCTGCTGTGGTGCATCGTAGTCTAACACTGGGCCCCCAGGGAAGATCCAAAGTATATATTCTTCAAAACCGTACTCTCCTGGACAAAAATCGGCATTGCGAATTTTGTATTGAATCGAGATGCAATTTCTGTGTTTCATCGTCAATGTGATGGTTGAATGGATACAGTAAACATGCTGTGGTGCATCGTAGTTTAACACTGGGCCCCCAGAGAATAGTCAAACTACATACTCTTCTAAACCGTACTCCTAAGGACAGAAATCGGAATTGCGAATTTTGTATTGAATCGGGATGCAATTTCTGTGTTTCATCGTCAATGTGATGGTCGAAGGGTTACAGTAAACCTGCTGTGGTGCATCGGTGTCTAACACTGGGCCCCCAGGGAACAGCCAAAGTACATACTTTTCTAAACCGTACTACTGTGGACAGAAATAGGCATTGTGAATATTGTATTGAATCCAGATGCAACTTCTATGTTTCATCGTCAATGTGATGGTCTAAGGGTTACAGTATACCTGCTGTGGTGCATCGGAGTCTGAAACTGGGCCTCCAGGGAAAAGCCAAAGTACATACTCTTCTAAACCGTACTCTCCTGGACAGAAATCTGCATTGCGAATTTTGTATTGAATCGGGATGCAATTTCTGTGTTTCATCGTCAATGGGATGGTTGAATGGATACAGTAAGCATGCTGTGGTGCATCGTAGTTTAACACTGTGCCCCCAGGGAATAGCCAAACTACATACTCTTCAAACCGTACTCCTGTGGACTGAAATCGCCATTGCGAATATTGTATTGAATCGGGATGCAATTTCTGTGTTTCATCGTCAATGTGATGGTCGAAGGGTTACAGTAACCCTGCTGTGGTGCATCGTAGTCTATCACTGGGCCCCCAGGGAGGAGCCAAAGTACATACTCTTCTAAACCGTATTCCTAAGGACAGAAATCGGAATTGCGAGTTTTGTATTGAATCGGGATGCAATTTCTGTGTTTTTTCGTCTATGTGATGGTCGAAGGGATACAGTAAAAATGCTGTAATGCATCGGAGTCTAACACTGGGCCCCCAGGGAAGAGCCAAGATACATACTCTT
Source organism: Schistocerca cancellata (assembly GCF_023864275.1). Taxonomy (NCBI): domain Eukaryota; kingdom Metazoa; phylum Arthropoda; class Insecta; order Orthoptera; family Acrididae; genus Schistocerca; species Schistocerca cancellata. The sequence goes on along the minus strand of NC_064629.1, from coordinate 57,275,435 downwards.
CTAAACCGTACTCCTGTGGACAGAAATCGGCATTGCGAATTTAGTATTGAATCGGGATGCAATATCTGTGTTTCATCGTCAATGTGATTGTCGCAATGTTACAGTAAACCCACTGTGGTGCATCGGAGTCTAACACTGGGCCCCCAGGGAATAGCCAAAGTACATACTCTTCTAAAACGTAGTCCTAAGGACAGAAATCGGAATTGCGAATTTTGTATTGAATCGGGATGCAATTTCTGTGTTTCATCGTCAATTTTATGGTCGAAGAGTTACAGTAAACCTGCTGTGGTGCATCGTAGTCTAACACTGGGCCCCCAGGGAAGAGCCAAAGTACATACTTTTCTAAACCGTACTACTGTGGACAGAAATCGGCATTGTGAATTTTGTATTGAATGCTGATGCAATTTCTATGTTTCATCGTCAATGCGATGGTCTAAGGGTTACAGTGAACCTGCTGTTGCGCATCGGAGTCTGAAACTGGGCCTCCAGGGAAGTGCCAAAGTACATACTCTTCTAAACCATACTCCTGTGGACAGATATCGGCATTGCGAATTTTGTATCGAATCGGGATGCAATTTCTGTGTTTCATCGTCAATGTGATAGCCGAAGGGATACAATAAACCTGCTGTCGTGCATCGGAGTCTAACACTGGGTCCGCAGGGAAGAGCTAAAGTACATACTCTTCTTAGCCGTACTCTTGTGGACAGAAATCGGTATTGTGAATTTTGTATTACACCGGGATGCAATTTCTGTGTTTCATCGTCAGTGTGATGGACGATGGGTAACATTAAACCTGCTGTGGTGCATCGTAGTCTAACATTGGGCCCCCAGGCAATGGCCAAAGTACTTACTCTTTTAAACGGTACTCCTCTGGACAGAAATCGGCATTGCGAATTTTGTATTGAATCGGGATGCAATTTCTGTGTTTCATCGTCAATGTGATGGTCGCAATGTTACAGTAAACCCGCTGTGGTGCATCGGAGTCTAACACTGGGCCCTTAGGGAATAGCCAAAGTCATAATCTTCTAAAACGTAGTCCTAAGGACAGAAATCGGAATTGCGAATTTTGTATTGAATCGGGATGCAATTTCTGTGTTTCATCGTCAATGTGATGGTCGAAGGGTTACAGTAAACCTGCTGTGGTGCATCGGAGTCTAACACTGGGCCCCCAGGGAAGAGCCAAAGTAAATACTTTTCTAAACCGTACTACTGTGGACAGAAATCGACATTGTGAATTTTGTATTGAATCCAGATGCAATTTCTATGTTTCATCGTCAATGTGATGGTCTAAGGGTTACAGTAAACCTGCTGTGGTGCATCGGAGTCTGAAACTGGGCCTCCAGGGAAGAGCCAAATTACATACTCTTCCAAACCATACTCCTGTGGACAGATATCGGGATTGCGAATTTTGTATTGAATCGGGATGCAATTTCTGTGTTTCATCGTCAATGTGATAGCCGAAGGAATACAATGAACCTGCTGTGGTGCATCGGAGTCTAACACTGGGCCCCCCAGGGAAGAGCCAAAGTACATACTCTTCTAAACCGTACTCTCCTGGACAGAAATCGGCATTGCGAATTTTGTATTGAATCGGGATGCAATTTCTGTGTTTCATCGTCAATGTGATGGTTGAATGGATACAGTAAACATGCTGTGGTGCATCGTAGTTTAACACTGGGCCCCCAGGGAATAGCCAAACTACATACTCTTCTGAACCGTACTCCTGTGGACTGAAATCGTAATTGCGAATTTTGTATTGAATCGGGATGCAATTTCTGTGTTTCATCGTCAATGTGATGGTCGAAGGGTTGCAGTAAACCTGCTGTGGTGCATCGTAGTCTAACACTGGGCACCCAGGGAGGAGCCAAAGTACATACTCTTCTAAACCGTACTCCCAAGGACAGAAATCGGAATTGCGAGTTTTGTATTGAATCGGGATGCAATTTCTGTGTTTTATCGTCTATGTGATGGTCGAAGGGATACAGTAAAAATGCTGTAATGAATCGGAGTCTAACACTGGGCCCCCAGGGAAGAGCCAAGGTACATACTCTTCTAAACCGTACTCCTAAGGACAGAAACGCGAATCGCGAATTTTGTATTGAATCAGGATGCAATTTCTGTGTTTCATCGTCAATCTGATGGTCGAAGGATTACAGTAAACCTGCTGTGGTGCATCGTAGTCTAACACTGGGCCCCTAGGGAAGAGCATAAGTACATACTCTTCTAAACCGTACTCCTGTGGACAGAAATCGGCATTGCGAATTTACTATTGAATCGGGATGCAATTTCTGTCTTTCATCGTCAATGTGATGGTCCCAATGTTACAGTAAACCCGCTGTGGTGCATCGGAGTCTAACACTGGGCCCCCAGGGAATAGCCAAAGTACATACTCTTCCAAAACATAGTCCTAAGGACAGAAATCGGAATTGCGAATTTCGTATTGAATCGGGATGCAATTTCTGTGTTTCATCGTCAATGTGATGGTCGAAGGGTTACAGTAAACCTGCTGTGGTGCATCGGAGTCTAACACTGGGCCCCCAGGGAAGAGCCAAAGTACATACTTATCTAAACCATTCTCCTGTGGACAGATATCGGCATTGCGAATTTTGTATTGAATCGGGATGCAATTTCTGTGTTTCATCGTCAATGTGATAGCCGAAGGGATACAATAAACCTGCTGTGGAGCATCGGAGTCTAACTCTGGGTCCCCAGGAAGAGCTAAAGTACATACTCTTCTTAACTATACTCTTATGGACAGAAATCGGAATTGTGAATTTTGTATTAAATCAGGATACAATTTCTGTGTTTCATCGTCAATGTGATGGACGATGGGTAACATTAAACCTGCTGTGGTGCATCGTAGTCTAACATTGGGCCCCCAGGCAATGGCCAAAGTACATACTCTTTTAAACCGTACTCCTGTGGACAGAAATCGGCATTGCGAATTTTGTATTGAATCGGGATGCAATTTCTGTGTTTCATCGTCAATGTGATGGTCGAAGAGTTACAGTAAACCGGCTGTGGTGCATCGTAGTCTAACACTGGGCCCCCAGGAAAGAGCCAAAGAACATACTTTTCTAAACCGTACTACTGTGGACAGTAATCGGCATTGTGAATTTTGTATTGAATCCAGATGCAATTTCTATGTTTCATCGTCAATGCGATGGTCTAAGGGTAACAGTAAACCTGCTGTTGTGCATCGGAGTCTGAAACTGGGCCTCCAGGGAAGAGCCAAAGTACATACTCTTTTAAACCGTACTCCTGTGGACAGAAATTGGCATTGCGAATTGTGTATTGAATTGGGATGCAATTTCTGTGTTTCATCGTTAATGTGATGGTCGATGGGTAACAGTAAACCTGCTGTGGTGCATTGTAGTCTAACATTGGGCCCCCAGGGAATAGCCAAAGTACATTATCTTTTAAACCGTACTCCTGTTAATAGAAATCGGCATTGCGAATTTTGTATTGAATCGGGATGCAATTTCTGTGTTTCATCGTCAATCTGATGGTCGAAGGATTACAGTAAACCTGCTGTGGTGCATCGTAGTCTAACACTGGGCCCCTAGGGAAGAGCCAAAGTACATACTCTTCTAAACCGTACTCCTGTGTCAGAAATCGGCATTGCGAATTTACTATTGAATCGGGATGCAATTTCTGTCTTTCATCGTCAATGTGATGGTCGCAATGTTACAGTAAACCCGCTGTGGTGCATCGGAGTCTAACACTGGGCCCCCAGGGAATAGCCAAAGTACATACTCTTCCAAAACATAGTCCTAAGGACAGAAATCGGAATTGCGAATTTTGTATTGAATCGGGATGCAATTTCTGTGTTTCATCGTCAATGTGATGGTCGAAGGGTTACAGTAAACCTGCTGTGGTGCATCGGAGTCTAACACTGGGCCCCCAGGGAAGAGCCAAAGTACATACTTATCTAAACCATTCTCCTGTGGACAGATATCGGCATTGCGAATTTTGTATTGAATCGGGATGCAATTTCTGTGTTTCATCGTCAATGTGATAGCCGAAGGGATACAATAAACCTGCTGTGGTGCATCGGAGTCTAACTCTGGGTCCCCAGGAAGAGCTAAAGTACATACTCTTCTTAACCATACTCTTATGGACAGAAATCGGAATTGTGAATTTTGTATTAAATCAGGATACAATTTCTGTGTTTCATCGTCAATGTGATGGACGATGGGTAACATTAAACCTGCTGTGGTGCATCGTAGTCTAACATTGGGCCCCCAGGCAATGGCCAAAGTACATACTCTTTTAAACGGTACTCCTGTGGACAGAAATCGGCATTGCGAATTTTGTATTGAATCGGGATGCAATTTCTGTGTTTCATCGTCAATGTGATGGTCGAAGAGTTACAGCAAACCGGCTGTGGTGCATCGTAGTCTAACACTGGGCCCCCAGGGAAGAGCCAAAGAACATACTTTTCTAAACCGTACTACTGTGGACAGTAATCGGCATTGTGAATTTTGTATTGAATCCAGATGCAATTTCTATGTTTCATCGTCAATGCGATGGTCTAAGGGTTACAGTAAACCTGCTGTTGTGCATCGGAGTCTGAAACTGGGCCTCCAGGGAAGAGCCAAAGTACATACTCTTTTAAACCGTACTCCTGTGGACAGAAATCGGCATTGCGAATTGTGTATTGAATTGGGATGCAATTTCTGTGTTTCATCGTTAATGAGATGGTCGATGGGTAACAGTAAACCTGCTGTGGTGCATTGTAGTCTAACATTGGGCCCCCAGGGAATAGCCAAAGTACATTATCTTTTAAACCGTACTCCTGTGAATAGAAATCGGCATTGCGAATTTTGTATTGAATCGGGATGCAATTTCTGTGTTTCATCGTCAATGTGATGGTCGCAATGTTACAGTAAACCTGCTGTGGTGCAACGGAGTCTAACCCTGGGCCCCCAGGGAATAGCCAAAAACATACTCTCCTAAAACGTAGTCCTAAGGACAGAAATCGGAATTGCGAATTTTCTATTGAATCGGCATGCAATATCTGTGTTTCATCGTCAATGTGATGGTCGAAGGGTTACAGTAAACTTGCTGTGGTGCATCGGAGTCTAACACTGGGCCCCCAGGGAAGAGCCAAAGTACATACTCTTCTAAACCGTACTCCTGTGGACAGAAATGAGCATTGCGAATTTAGTATTGAATCCCGATGCAATTTCTGTGTTTCATCGTCAATGTGATGGTCGAACGGTTACAGTAAACCTTCTGTGGTGCATCGGAGTCTAACACTGGGCCCCCAGGGAAGAGCCAAAGTACATACTCTTCTAAACCGTACTCCTGTGGATAGAAATCGGAATTGCGAATTTTGTATTGAATCGGGATGCAATTTCTGTGTTTCATCGTCAATGTGATTGTCGAAGATTTACAGTAAACCTGCTGTGGTCAATCAGAGTCTAACACTGGGCCCCCAGGGAAGAGCCTAAGTACATACTCTTCTAAACCGTACTCCTGTGGACAGAAATCGGCATTGTGAATTTAGTATTGAATCCCGATGCAATTTCTGTGTTTCATCGTCAATGTGATGGTCGAAGGGTTACAGTAAACCTGCTGTGGTGCATCGTAGTCTAACACTGGGCCCCCAGGGAAGGACCAAAGTACATACTTTTCTAAACCGTACTCCTAAGGACAGAAATCGGAATTGCGAATTTGGTATTGAATCGGGATGCAATTTCTGTGTTTTATCGTCTATGTGATGGTCGAAGGGATACAGTAAAAATGCTGTAAGGCATCGGAGTCTAACACTGGGCCCCCAGGGAAGAGCCAAGGTACATACTCTTCTAAACCTTACTCCTAAGGACAGAAATCGGAATCGCGAATTTTGTATTCAATCAGGATGCAATTTCTGTGTTTCATCGTCAATCTGATGGTCGAAGGGTTACAGTAAACCTGCTGTGGTGCATCGTAGTATAACACTGGGCCCCCAGGGAAGAGCCAAAGTACATACTCTTCTAAACCGTACTCCTGTGGACAGAAATCGGCATTGCGAATTTTGTATTGAATCGAGATGCAATTTCTGTGTTTCATCGTCAATGTGATGGTCGCAATGTTACAGTAAACCCGCTGTCGTGCATCGGAGTCTAACACTGGGTCCCTAGGGAATAGCCAAATTCATAATCTTCTAAAACGTAGTCCTAGGGACAGAAATCGGAATTGCGAATTTTGTATTGAATCGGGATGCCATTTCTGTGTTTCATGGTGAATGTGATGGTCGAAGGGTTACAGTAAACCTGCTGTGGTGCATGGGAGTCTAACACTGGGCCCCCAGGGAAGAGCCAAAGTACATACTTTTCTAAACCGTACTACTGTGGACAGAATTCGGCATTGTGAATTTTGTATTGAATCCAGATGCAATTTCTATGTTTCATCGTCAATGTGATGGTCTAAGGGTTACAGTAAACCTGCTGTGGTGCATCGGAGTCTGAAACTGGGCCTCCATTGAAGAGCCAAAGTACATACTCTTCTAAACCGTACTCTCCTGGACAGAAATCGGCATTGCGAATTTTGTATTGAATCGGGATGCAATTTCTGTGTTTCATCGTCAATGTGATGGTCGGAGGGTTACAGTAAACCTGCTGTGGTGCATCGTAATCTAACACTGGGCCCCCAGGGAAGAGCCAAAGTACATACTCTTCTAAACCGTACTCCTAAGGACAGAAATCGGAATTGCGAATTTTGTATTGAATCGGGATGCAATTTCTGTGTTTTATCGTCTATGTGATGGTCGAAGGGATACAGAAAAAATGCTGTAATGCATCGGAGTCTAACACTGGGCCCCCAGGGAAGAGCCAAGGTACATACTCTTCTAAACCGTACTCCTAAGGACAGAAATCGGAATCGCGAATTTTGTATTGAATCAGGATGCAATTTCTGTGTTTCATCGTCAATCTGATGGTCAAAGGGTTACAGTAAACCTGCTGTGGTGCATCGGAGTCCAACACTGGGCCCCCAGGGAATAGCCAAAGTACATACTCTTCTAAAACGTAGTCCTAAGGACAGAAATGTGAATTGCGAATTTTGTATTGAATCGGGATGCAATTTCTGTGTTTCATCGTCAATGTGATGGTCGAAGGGTTACAGTAAACCTGCTGTGGTGCATCGGAGTCTAACACTCAGCCCCCAGGGAAGAGCCAAAGTACATACTTTTCTAAACCGTACTACTGTAGACAGAAAACGGCATTGTGAATTTTGTATTGAATCCAGATGCAATTTCTATGTTTCATCGTCAATGTGATGGTCAAAGGGTTACAGTAAACCTGCTGTGGTGCATCGGAGTCAGAAACTGGGCCTCCAGGGAAGAGCCAAAGTACATACTCTTCTAAGCCATACTCCTGGTGACAGATTTCGGCATTACGAATTTTGTATTGAATCGGGATGCAATTTCTGTGTTTCATCGTCAATGTGATAGCCGAAGGGATACAATAAGCCTGCTGTGGTGCATCGGAGTCTAACACTGGGTCCCCAGGGAAGAGCTAAAGTACATACTCTTCTTAGCCGTACTCTTGTGGACAGAAATCGGTATTGTGAATTTTGTATTAAATCGCGATGCAATTTCTGTGTTTCATCGTCAATGTGATGGTTCAAGGGATACCGTAAACCTGCTGTGGTGCATCGGTGTCTAACACTGGGCCCCCAGGGAAGAGCCAAACTACATAGTCTTCTAGACCGTACTCATAATGACAGAAATCGTAATTGCTAATTTTGTATTGAATAGAGTTGCAATTTCTGTGTTTCATTGTCAAAGTGATGGTCGAATGGATACAGTAAACATGCTTTGGTTTATCGGAGTCTAACACTGGGCCCCCAGGGAATAGCCAAATTACATACTCCTTTAAACCGTACTCCTGTGGACAGAAATCGGAATTGCGAATTTTGTATTGAATCGGGATGCAATTTCTGTGTTTCATCGTCAATTTTATGGTCGAAGAGTTACAGTAAACCTGCTGTGGTGCATCGTAGTCTAACACTGGGCCCCCAGGGAAGAGCCAAAGTACATACTTTTCTAAACCGTACTACTGTGGACAGAAATCGGCATTGTGAATTTTGTATTGAATGCTGATGCAATTTCTATGTTTCATCGTCAATGCGATGGTCTAAGGGTTACAGTGAACCTGCTGTTGCGCATCGGAGTCTGAAACTGGGCCTCCAGGGAAGTGCCAAAGTACATACTCTTCTAAACCATACTCCTGTGGACAGATATCGGCATTGCGAATTTTGTATCGAATCGGGATGCAATTTCTGTGTTTCATCGTCAATGTGATAGCCGAAGGGATACAATAAACCTGCTGTCGTGCATCGGAGTCTAACACTGGGTCCGCAGGGAAGAGCTAAAGTACATACTCTTCTTAGCCGTACTCTTGTGGACAGAAATCGGTATTGTGAATTTTGTATTACACCGGGATGCAATTTCTGTGTTTCATCGTCAGTGTGATGGACGATGGGTAACATTAAACCTGCTGTGGTGCATCGTAGTCTAACATTGGGCCCCCAGGCAATGGCCAAAGTACTTACTCTTTTAAACGGTACTCCTCTGGACAGAAATCGGCATTGCGAATTTTGTATTGAATCGGGATGCAATTTCTGTGTTTCATCGTCAATGTGATGGTCGCAATGTTACAGTAAACCCGCTGTGGTGCATCGGAGTCTAACACTGGGCCCTTAGGGAATAGCCAAAGTCATAATCTTCTAAAACGTAGTCCTAAGGACAGAAATCGGAATTGCGAATTTTGTATTGAATCGGGATGCAATTTCTGTGTTTCATCGTCAATGTGATGGTCGAAGGGTTACAGTAAACCTGCTGTGGTGCATCGGAGTCTAACACTGGGCCCCCAGGGAAGAGCCAAAGTAAATACTTTTCTAAACCGTACTACTGTGGACAGAAATCGACATTGTGAATTTTGTATTGAATCCAGATGCAATTTCTATGTTTCATCGTCAATGTGATGGTCTAAGGGTTACAGTAAACCTGCTGTGGTGCATCGGAGTCTGAAACTGGGCCTCCAGGGAAGAGCCAAATTACATACTCTTCCAAACCATACTCCTGTGGACAGATATCGGGATTGCGAATTTTGTATTGAATCGGGATGCAATTTCTGTGTTTCATCGTCAATGTGATAGCCGAAGGAATACAATGAACCTGCTGTGGTGCATCGGAGTCTAACACTGGGCCCCCCAGGGAAGAGCCAAAGTACATACTCTTCTAAACCGTACTCTCCTGGACAGAAATCGGCATTGCGAATTTTGTATTGAATCGGGATGCAATTTCTGTGTTTCATCGTCAATGTGATGGTTGAATGGATACAGTAAACATGCTGTGGTGCATCGTAGTTTAACACTGGGCCCCCAGGGAATAGCCAAACTACATACTCTTCTGAACCGTACTCCTGTGGACTGAAATCGTAATTGCGAATTTTGTATTGAATCGGGATGCAATTTCTGTGTTTCATCGTCAATGTGATGGTCGAAGGGTTGCAGTAAACCTGCTGTGGTGCATCGTAGTCTAACACTGGGCACCCAGGGAGGAGCCAAAGTACATACTCTTCTAAACCGTACTCCCAAGGACAGAAATCGGAATTGCGAGTTTTGTATTGAATCGGGATGCAATTTCTGTGTTTTATCGTCTATGTGATGGTCGAAGGGATACAGTAAAAATGCTGTAATGAATCGGAGTCTAACACTGGGCCCCCAGGGAAGAGCCAAGGTACATACTCTTCTAAACCGTACTCCTAAGGACAGAAACGCGAATCGCGAATTTTGTATTGAATCAGGATGCAATTTCTGTGTTTCATCGTCAATCTGATGGTCGAAGGATTACAGTAAACCTGCTGTGGTGCATCGTAGTCTAACACTGGGCCCCTAGGGAAGAGCATAAGTACATACTCTTCTAAACCGTACTCCTGTGGACAGAAATCGGCATTGCGAATTTACTATTGAATCGGGATGCAACTTCTGTCTTTCATCGTCAATGTGATGGTCCCAATGTTACAGTAAACCCGCTGTGGTGCATCGGAGTCTAACACTGGGCCCCCAGGGAATAGCCAAAGTACATACTCTTCCAAAACATAGTCCTAAGGACAGAAATCGGAATTGCGAATCTCGTATTGAATCGGGATGCAATTTCTGTGTTTCATCGTCAATGTGATGGTCGAAGGGTTACAGTAAACCTGCTGTGGTGCATCGGAGTCTAACACTGGGCCCCCAGGGAAGAGCCAAAGTACATACTTATCTAAACCATTCTCCTGTGGACAGATATCGGCATTGCGAATTTTGTATTGAATCGGGATGCAATTTCTGTGTTTCATCGTCAATGTGATAGCCGAAGGGATACAATAAACCTGCTGTGGAGCATCGGAGTCTAACTCTGGGTCCCCAGGAAGAGCTAAAGTACATACTCTTCTTAACTATACTCTTATGGACAGAAATCTGAATTGTGAATTTTGTATTAAATCAGGATACAATTTCTGTGTTTCATCGTCAATGTGATGGACGATGGGTAACATTAAACCTGCTGTGGTGCATCGTAGTCTAACATTGGGCCCCCAGGCAATGGCCAAAGTACATACTCTTTTAAACCGTACTCCTGTGGACAGAAATCGGCATTGCGAATTTTGTATTGAATCGGGATGCAATTTCTGTGTTTCATCGTCAATGTGATGGTCGAAGAGTTACAGTAAACCGGCTGTGGTGCATCGTAGTCTAACACTGGGCCCCCAGGAAAGAGCCAAAGAACATACTTTTCTAAACCGTACTACTGTGGACAGTAATCGGCATTGTGAATTTTGTATTGAATCCAGATGCAATTTCTATGTTTCATCGTCAATGCGATGGTCTAAGGGTAACAGTAAACCTGCTGTTGTGCATCGGAGTCTGAAACTGGGCCTCCAGGGAAGAGCCAAAGTACATACTCTTTTAAACCGTACTCCTGTGGACAGAAATTGGCATTGCGAATTGTGTATTGAATTGGGATGCAATTTCTGTGTTTCATCGTTAATGTGATGGTCGATGGGTAACAGTAAACCTGCTGTGGTGCATTGTAGTCTAACATTGGGCCCCCAGGGAATAGCCAAAGTACATTATCTTTTAAACCGTACTCCTGTTAATAGAAATCGGCATTGCGAATTTTGTATTGAATCGGGATGCAATTTCTGTGTTTCATCGTCAATCTGATGGTCGAAGGATTACAGTAAACCTGCTGTGGTGCATCGTAGTCTAACACTGGGCCCCTAGGGAAGAGCCAAAGTACATACTCTTCTAAACCGTACTCCTGTGTCAGAAATCGGCATTGCGAATTTACTATTGAATCGGGATGCAATTTCTGTCTTTCATCGTCAATGTGATGGTCGCAATGTTACAGTAAACCCGCTGTGGTGCATCGGAGTCTAACACTGGGCCCCCAGGGAATAGCCAAAGTACATACTCTTCCAAAACATAGTCCTAAGGACAGAAATCGGAATTGCGAATTTTGTATTGAATCGGGATGCAATTTCTGTGTTTCATCGTCAATGTGATGGTCGAAGGGTTACAGTAAACCTGCTGTGGTGCATCGGAGTCTAACACTGGGCCCCCAGGGAAGAGCCAAAGTACATACTTATCTAAACCATTCTCCTGTGGACAGATATCGGCATTGCGAATTTTGTATTGAATCGGGATGCAATTTCTGTGTTTCATCGTCAATGTGATAGCCGAAGGGATACAATAAACCTGCTGTGGTGCATCGGAGTCTAACTCTGGGTCCCCAGGAAGAGCTAAAGTACATACTCTTCTTAACCATACTCTTATGGACAGAAATCGGAATTGTGAATTTTGTATTAAATCAGGATACAATTTCTGTGTTTCATCGTCAATGTGATGGACGATGGGTAACATTAAACCTGCTGTGGTGCATCGTAGTCTAACATTGGGCCCCCAGGTAATGGCCAAAGTACATACTCTTTTAAACGGTACTCCTGTGGACAGAAATCGGCATTGCGAATTTTGTATTGAATCGGGATGCAATTTCTGTGTTTCATCGTCAATGTGATGGTCGAAGAGTTACAGCAAACCGGCTGTGGTGCATCGTAGTCTAACACTGGGCCCCCAGGGAAGAGCCAAAGAACATACTTTTCTAAACCGTACTACTGTGGACAGTAATCGGCATTGTGAATTTTGTATTGAATCCAGATGCAATTTCTATGTTTCATCGTCAATGCGATGGTCTAAGGGTTACAGTAAACCTGCTGTTGTGCATCGGAGTCTGAAACTGGGCCTCCAGGGAAGAGCCAAAGTACATACTCTTTTAAACCGTACTCCTGTGGACAGAAATCGGCATTGCGAATTGTGTATTGAATTGGGATGCAATTTCTGTGTTTCATCGTTAATGAGATGGTCGATGGGTAACAGTAAACCTGCTGTGGTGCATTGTAGTCTAACATTGGGCCCCCAGGGAATAGCCAAAGTACATTATCTTTTAAACCGTACTCCTGTGAATAGAAATCGGCATTGCGAATTTTGTATTGAATCGGGATGCAATTTCTGTGTTTCATCGTCAATGTGATGGTCGCAATGTTACAGTAAACCTGCTGTGGTGCAACGGAGTCTAACCCTGGGCCCCCAGGGAATAGCCAAAAACATACTCTCCTAAAACGTAGTCCTAAGGACAGAAATCGGAATTGCGAATTTTCTATTGAATCGGCATGCAATATCTGTGTTTCATCGTCAATGTGATGGTCGAAGGGTTACAGTAAACTTGCTGTGGTGCATCGGAGTCTAACACTGGGCCCCCAGGGAAGAGCCAAAGTACATACTCTTCTAAACCGTACTCCTGTGGACAGAAATGAGCATTGCGAATTTAGTATTGAATCCCGATGCAATTTCTGTGTTTCATCGTCAATGTGATGGTCGAACGGTTACAGTAAACCTTCTGTGGTGCATCGGAGTCTAACACTGGGCCCCCAGGGAAGAGCCAAAGTACATACTCTTCTAAACCGTACTCCTGTGGATAGAAATCGGAATTGCGAATTTTGTATTGAATCGGGATGCAATTTCTGTGTTTCATCGTCAATGTGATTGTCGAAGATTTACAGTAAACCTGCTGTGGTCAATCAGAGTCTAACACTGGGCCCCCAGGGAAGAGCCTAAGTACATACTCTTCTAAACCGTACTCCTGTGGACAGAAATCGGCATTGTGAATTTAGTATTGAATCCCGATGCAATTTCTGTGTTTCATCGTCAATGTGATGGTCGAAGGGTTACAGTAAACCTGCTGTGGTGCATCGTAGTCTAACACTGGGCCCCCAGGGAAGGACCAAAGTACATACTTTTCTAAACCGTACTCCTAAGGACAGAAATCGGAATTGCGAATTTGGTATTGAATCGGGATGCAATTTCTGTGTTTTATCGTCTATGTGATGGTCGAAGGGATACAGTAAAAATGCTGTAAGGCATCGGAGTCTAACACTGGGCCCCCAGGGAAGAGCCAAGGTACATACTCTTCTAAACCTTACTCCTAAGGACAGAAATCGGAATCGCGAATTTTGTATTCAATCAGGATGCAATTTCTGTGTTTCATCGTCAATCTGATGGTCGAAGGGTTACAGTAAACCTGCTGTGGTGCATCGTAGTATAACACTGGGCCCCCAGGGAAGAGCCAAAGTACATACTCTTCTAAACCGTACTCCTGTGGACAGAAATCGGCATTGCGAATTTTGTATTGAATCGAGATGCAATTTCTGTGTTTCATCGTCAATGTGATGGTCGCAATGTTACAGTAAACCCGCTGTCGTGCATCGGAGTCTAACACTGGGTCCCTAGGGAATAGCCAAATTCATAATCTTCTAAAACGTAGTCCTAGGGACAGAAATCGGAATTGCGAATTTTGTATTGAATCGGGATGCCATTTCTGTGTTTCATGGTGAATGTGATGGTCGAAGGGTTACAGTAAACCTGCTGTGGTGCATGGGAGTCTAACACTGGGCCCCCAGGGAAGAGCCAAAGTACATACTTTTCTAAACCGTACTACTGTGGACAGAATTCGGCATTGTGAATTTTGTATTGAATCCAGATGCAATTTCTATGTTTCATCGTCAATGTGATGGTCTAAGGGTTACAGTAAACCTGCTGTGGTGCATCGGAGTCTGAAACTGGGCCTCCATTGAAGAGCCAAAGTACATACTCTTCTAAACCGTACTCTCCTGGACAGAAATCGGCATTGCGAATTTTGTATTGAATCGGGATGCAATTTCTGTGTTTCATCGTCAATGTGATGGTCGGAGGGTTACAGTAAACCTGCTGTGGTGCATCGTAATCTAACACTGGGCCCCCAGGGAAGAGCCAAAGTACATACTCTTCTAAACCGTACTCCTAAGGACAGAAATCGGAATTGCGAATTTTGTATTGAATCGGGATGCAATTTCTGTGTTTTATCGTCTATGTGATGGTCGAAGGGATACAGAAAAAATGCTGTAATGCATCGGAGTCTAACACTGGGCCCCCAGGGAAGAGCCAAGGTACATACTCTTCTAAACCGTACTCCTAAGGACAGAAATCGGAATCGCGAATTTTGTATTGAATCAGGATGCAATTTCTGTGTTTCATCGTCAATCTGATGGTCAAAGGGTTACAGTAAACCTGCTGTGGTGCATCGGAGTCCAACACTGGGCCCCCAGGGAATAGCCAAAGTACATACTCTTCTAAAACGTAGTCCTAAGGACAGAAATGTGAATTGCGAATTTTGTATTGAATCGGGATGCAATTTCTGTGTTTCATCGTCAATGTGATGGTCGAAGGGTTACAGTAAACCTGCTGTGGTGCATCGGAGTCTAACACTCAGCCCCCAGGGAAGAGCCAAAGTACATACTTTTCTAAACCGTACTACTGTAGACAGAAAACGGCATTGTGAATTTTGTATTGAATCCAGATGCAATTTCTATGTTTCATCGTCAATGTGATGGTCAAAGGGTTACAGTAAACCTGCTGTGGTGCATCGGAGTCAGAAACTGGGCCTCCAGGGAAGAGCCAAAGTACATACTCTTCTAAGCCATACTCCTGGTGACAGATTTCGGCATTACGAATTTTGTATTGAATCGGGATGCAATTTCTGTGTTTCATCGTCAATGTGATAGCCGAAGGGATACAATAAGCCTGCTGTGGTGCATCGGAGTCTAACACTGGGTCCCCAGGGAAGAGCTAAAGTACATACTCTTCTTAGCCGTACTCTTGTGGACAGAAATCGGTATTGTGAATTTTGTATTAAATCGCGATGCAATTTCTGTGTTTCATCGTCAATGTGATGGTTCAAGGGATACCGTAAACCTGCTGTGGTGCATCGGTGTCTAACACTGGGCCCCCAGGGAAGAGCCAAACTACATAGTCTTCTAGACCGTACTCATAATGACAGAAATCGTAATTGCTAATTTTGTATTGAATAGAGTTGCAATTTCTGTGTTTCATTGTCAAAGTGATGGTCGAATGGATACAGTAAACATGCTTTGGTTTATCGGAGTCTAACACTGGGCCCCCAGGGAATAGCCAAATTACATACTCCTTTAAACCGTACTCCTGTGGACAGAAATCGGCATTGCGAATTTTGTATTGAATCGGGATGCAATTTCAGTGTTTCATCGTTAATGTGATGGTCGATGGGTAACAGTAACCCTGCTGCGGTGCATTGTAGTCGAACATTGGGCCCCCAGGGAATAGCCAAAGTACATTATCTTTAAAACTGTACTCCTGTGAATCGAAATCGGCATTGCGAATTTTGTTTTGAATCGGGATGCAATTTCTCTCTTTCATCGTCAATGTGATGGTCGCAATGTTACAGTAAACCTGCTGTGGTGCATCGGAGTCTAACACTGGGCCCCCAGGGAATAGCCAAAAAACATACTCTCCTAAAATGTAGTCCTAAGGACAGAAATCGGAATTGCGGATTTTGTATTGAATCGGCATGCAATTTCTGTGTTTCACCGTCAATGTGATGGTTGAAGGGTTACAGTAAACCTGCTGTGGTGCATCGTAGTCTAACACTGGGCCCCCAGGGAAGAGCCAAAGTACATACTCTTCTAAACCGTACTCCTGTGGACAGAAATCGGCATTGCGAATTTTTATTGAATCGGGATGCAATTTCTGTGTTTCATCGTCAATGTGTTGGTCGAAGGGTTACAGTAAACCTGCTGTGGTGCATCGGAGTCTAACACTGGGCCCCCAGGGAAGAGCCAAAGTACATACTCTTCTAAACTGTACTCCTGTGGATAGAAATCGGAATTGCGAATTTTGTATTGAATCGGGATGCAATTTCTGTGTTTCATCGTCAATGTGATTGTCGAAGATTTACAGTAAACCTGCTGTGGTCAATCAGAGTCTAACACGGGGCCCCCTGGGAAGAGCCTAAGTACATACTCTTCTAAACCGTACTCCTGTGGACAGAAATCGGCATTGTCAATTTAGTATTGAATCCGGATGCAATTTCTGTGTTTCATCGTCAATGTGATGCTCGAAGGGTAACAGTAAACCTGCTGAGGTGCATCGTAGTCTAAAACTGGGCCCCCAGGGAATAGCCAAAGTACATACTCTTCAAAACCGTACTCCTGTGGACATATATCGTCATTGCGAATTTTCTATTGATTCGGGATGAAATATCTGTGTTTTATCGTCAATGTGATGATCGAAGGGATACAGTAATCCTGCTGTGGTGCATCGGAGTCTAACACTGGGCCCCCAGGGAAGAGCCAAAGTATATACTCTTCTAAACCGTACTCTCCTGGACAGAAATCGGCATTGCGAATTTTGTATTGAATCGTGATGCAATTTCTGTGTTTCATCGTCAATGTGATGGTTGAATGGATACAGTAAACATGCTGTGGTGCATCGTAGTTTAACACTGGGCCCCCAGGGAATAACCAAACTACATTCTCTTCTAAACCGTACTCCTGTGGACAGAAATCGGCATTGCGAATTTTGAATTGAATCGGGATGCAATTTCTGTGTTTCATCGTCAATGTGATAGTCGAAGGGTTACAGTAAACCTGCTGTGGTGCATCGTAGTCTAACACTGGGCCCCCAGGGAAGAGCCAAAGTACATACTCTTCTTAACCATACTCCTGTGGACAGTAATCGGCATTGCGAACTTTGTATTGAATCGGGATGCAATTTCTGTGTTTCATCGTCAATGTGATGGTCACAATGTTACAGTAAACCCGCTGTCGTGCATCGGAGTCTAACACTGGGACCCTAGGGAATAGCCAAATTCATAATCTTCTAAAACGTAGTCCTAGGGACAGAAATCAGAATTGCGAATTTTGAATTGAATCGGGATGCAATTTCTATGTTTCATCGTCAATGTGATGGTCTAAGGGTTACAGTAAACCTGCTGTGGTGCATCGGAGTCTGAAACTGGGCCTCCAGGGAAGAGCCAAAGTACATACTCTTCTAAACCGTACTCTCCTGGACAGAAATCGGCATTGCGAATTTTGTATTGAATCGGGATGCAATTTCTGTGTTTCATCGTCAATGTGATGGTCGAAGGGTTACAGTAAACCTGCTGTGGTGCATCGTAGTCTAACACTGGTCCCCCAGGGAAGAGCCAAAGTACATACTCTTCGAAACCGTACTCCTAAGGACAGAAATCGGAATTGCGAATTTTGTATTGAATCGGGATGCAATTTCTGTGTTTTATCGTCTATGAGATGGTCGAAGGGATACAGTAAAAATGCTGTAATGCATCGGAGTCTAACACTGGGCCCCCAGGGAAGAGCCAAGTTACATACTCTTCTAAACCGTACTCCTAAGGACAGAAATCGGAATCGCGAATTTTGTATTGAATCAGGATGCAATTTCTGTGCTTCATCGTCAATCTGATGGTCGAAGGGTTACAGTAACCCTGCTGTGGTGCATCGTAGTTTAACACTGTGCCCCCAGGGAATAGCCAAACTACATACTCTTCAAACCGTACTCCTGTGGACTGAAATCGCCATTGCGAATATTGTATTGAATCGGGATGCAATTTCTGTGTTTCATCGTCAATGTGATGGTCGAAGGGTTACAGTAACCCTGCTGTGGTGCATCGTAGTCTATCACTGGGCCCCCAGGGAGGAGCCAAAGTACATACTCTTCTAAACCGTATTCCTAGGGACAGAAATCGGAATTGCGAGTTTTGTATTGAATCGGGATGCAATTTCTGTGTTTTATCGTCTATGTGATGGTCGAAGGGATACAGTAAAAATGCTGTAATGCATCGGAGTCTAACACTGGGCCCCCAGGGAAGAGCCAAGGTACATACTCTTCTAAACCGTACTCCTGTGGACAGAAATCGGCATTGCGAATTTAGTATTGAATCGGGATGCAATTTCTGTGTTTCATCGTCAATGTGATGGTCGCAATGTTACAGTAAACCCGCTGTGGTGCATCGGAGTCTAACACTGGGCCCCCAGGGAATAGCCAAATTACATACTCTTCTAAAACGTACTCATAAGGACAGAAATCGGAATTGCGAATTTTGTATTGAATCGGGATGCAATTTCTGTGTTTCATCGTCAATTTTATGGTCGAAGAGTTACAGTAAACCTGCTGTGGTGCATCGTAGTCTAACACTGGGCCCCCAGGGAAGAGCCAAAGTACATACTTTTCTAAACCGTACCACTGTGGACAGAAATCGGCATTGTGAATTTTGTATTGAATGCTGATGCAATTTCTATGTTTCATCGTCAATGCGATGGTCTAAGGGTTACAGTGAACCTGCTGTTGCGCATCGGAGTCTGAAACTGGGCCTCCAGGGAAGAGCCAAAGTACATACTCTTCTAAACCATACTCCTGTGGACAGATATCGGCATTGCGAATTTTGTATTGAATCGGGATGCAATTTCTGTCTTTCATCGTCAATGTGATAGCCGAAGGGATACAATAAACCTGCTGTGGTGCATCGGAGTCTAACACTGGGTCCCCAGGGAGGAGCTAAAGTACATACTCTTCTTAGCCGTACTCTTGTGGACAGAAATCGGTATTGTGAATTTTGTATTACATCGGGATGCAATTTCTGTGTTTCATCGTCAATGTGATGGACGATGGGTAACATTAAACCTGCTGTGGTGCATCGTAGTCTAACATTGGGCCCCCAGGCAATGGCCAAAGTACATACTCTTTTAAACGGTATTCCTCTGGACAGAAATCGGCATTGCGAATTTTGTATTGAATCGGGATGCAATTTCTGTGTTTCATCGTCAATGTGATGGTCGCAATGTTACAGTAAACCCGCTGTGGTGCATCGGAGTCTAACACTGGGCCCTTAGGGAACAGCCAAAGTCATAATCTTCTAAAACGTAGTCCTAAGGACAGAAATCGGAATTGCGAATTTTGTGTTGAATCGGGATGCAATTTCTGTGTTTCATCGTCAATGTGATGGTCGAAGGGTTACAGTAAACCTGCTGTGGTGCATCGGAGTCTAACACTGGGCCCCCAGGGAAGAGCCAAAGTAAGTACTTTTCTAAACCGTACTACTGTGGACAGAAATCGACATTGTGAATTTTGTATTGAATCCAGATGCAATTTCTATGTTTCATCGTCAATGTGATGGTCTAAGGGTTACAGTAAACCTGCTGTGGTGCATCGGAGTCTGAAACTGGGCCTCCAGGGAAGAGCCAAATTACATACTCTTCTAAACCATACTCCTGTGGACAGATATCGGCATTGCGAATTTTGTATTGAATCGGGATGCAATTTCTGTGTTTCATCGTCAATGTGATAGCCGAAGGAATACAATGAACCTGCTGTGGTGCATCGGAGTCTAACACTGGGCCCCCAGGGAAGAGCCAAAGTACATACTCTTCTAAACCGTACTCTCCTGGACAGAAATCGGCATTGCGAATTTTGTATTGAATCGGGATGCAATTTCTGTGTTTCATCGTCAATGTGATGGTTGAATGGATACAGTAAACATGCTGTGGTGCATCGTAGTTTAACACTGGGCCCCCAGGGAATAGCCAAACTACATACTCTTCTGAACCGTACTCCTGTGGACTGAAATCGTAATTGCGAATTTTGTATTGAATCGGGATGCAATTTCTGTGTTTCATCGTCAATGTGATGGTCGCAATGTTACAGTAAACCTGCTGTGGTGCATCGTAGTCTAACACTGGGCACCCAGGGAGGAGCCAAAGTACATACTCTTCTAAACCGTACTCCTAAGGACAGAAATCGGAATTGCGAGTTTTGTATTGAATCGGGATGCAATTTCTGTGTTTTATCGTCTATGTGATGGTCGAAGGGATACAGTAAAAATGCTGTAATGAATCGGAGTCTAACACTGGGCCCCCAGGGAAGAGCCAAGGTACATACTCTTCTAAACCGTACTCCTAAGGACAGAAACGCGAATCGCGAATTTTGTATTGAATCAGGATGCAATTTCTGTGTTTCATCGTCAATCTGATGGTCGAAGGATTACAGTAAACCTGCTGTGGTGCATCGTAGTCTAACACTGGGCCCCTAGGGAAGAGCCAAAGTACATACTCTTCTAAACCGTACTCCTGTGGACAGAAATCGGCATTGCGAATTTACTATTGAATCGGGATGCAATTTCTGTCTTTCATCGTCAATGTGATGGTCGCAATGTTACAGTAAACCCGCTGTGGTGCATCGGAGTCTAACACTGGGCCCCCAGGGAATAGCCAAAGTACATACTCTCCCAAAACATAGTCCTAAGGACAGAAATCGGAATTGCGAATTTGGTATTGAATCGGGATGCAATTTCTGTGTTTCATCGTCAATGTGATGGTCGAAGGGTTACAGTAAACCTGCTGTGGTGCATCGGAGTCTAACACTGGGCCCCCAGGGAAGAGCCAAAGTACATACTTATCTAAACCATTCTCCTGTGGACAGATATCGGCATTGCGAATTTTGTATTGAATCGGGATGCAATTTCTGTGTTTCATCGTCAATGTGATAGCCGAAGGGATACAATAAACCTGCTGTGGTGCATCGGAGTCTAACTCTGGGTCCCCAGGAAGAGCTAAAGTACATACTCTTCTTAACCATACTCTTATGGACAGAAATCGGAATTGTGAATTTTGTATTAAATCAGGATACAATTTCTGTGTTTCATCGTCAATGTGATGGACGATGGGTAACATTAAACCTGCTGTGGTGCATCGTAGTCTAACATTGGGCCCCCAGGCAATGGCCAAAGTACATACTCTTTTAAACGGTACTCCTGTGGACAGAAATCGGCATTGCCAATTTTGTATTGAATCAGGATGCAATTTCTGTGTTTCATCGTCAATGTGATGGTCGAAGAGTTACAGTAAACCGGCTGTGGTGCATCGTAGTCTAACACTGGGCCACCAGGGAAGAGCCAAAGAACATACTTTTCTAAACCGTACTACTGTGGACAGTAATCGGCATTGTGAATTTTGTATTGAATCCAGATGCAATTTCTATGTTTCATCGTCAATGCGATGGTCTAAGGGTTACAGTAAACCTGCTGTTGTGCATCGGAGTCTGAAACTGGGCCTCCAGGGAAGAGCCAAAGTACATACGCTTCTAAACCGTACTCCTGTGGACAGAAATCGGCATTGCGAATTTTGTATTGAATCGGGTTGAAATATCTGTGTTTCATCGTCAATGTGATGGTTCAAGGGATACCGTAAACCTGCTGTGGTGCATCGGTGTCCAACACTGGGCCCCAAGGGAAGAGCCAAACTACATAGTCTTCTAAACCGTACTCATAAGGACAGAAATCGGCATTGCGAATTGTGTATTGAATTGGGATGCAATTTCTGTGTTTCATCGTTAATGTGATGGTCGATGGGTAACAGTAAACCTGCTGTGGTGCATTGTAGTCTAACATTGGGCCCCCAGGGAATAGCCAAAGTACATTATCTTTTAAACCGTACTCCTGTGAATAGAAATCGGCATTGCGAATTTTGTATTGAATCGGGATGCAATTTCTGTGTTTCATCGTCAATGTGATGGTCGATGGGTAACAGTAAACCTGCTGTGGTGCATTGTAGTCTAACATTGGGCCCCCAGGGAATAGCCAAAGTACATTATCTTTTAAACCGTACTCCTGTGAATAGAAATCGGCATTGCGAATTTTGTATTGAATCGGGATGCAATTTCTGTGTTTCATCGTCAATTTGATGGTCGCAATGTTACAGTAAACCTGCTGTGGTGCAACGGAGTCTAACCCTGGGCCCCCAGGAAATAGCCAAAAGACATACTCTCCTAAAACGTAGTCCTAAGGACAGAAATCGGAATTGCGAATTTTGTATTGAATCGGGATGCAATTTCTGTGTTTCATCTTCAATGTGATGGTCGAAGGGTTACAGTAAACCTTCTGTGGTGCATCGGAGTCTAACACTGGGCCCCCAGGGAAGAGCCAAAGTACATACTCTTCTAAACCGTACTCCTGTGGATAGAAATCGGAATTGCGAATTTTGTATTGAATCGGGATGCAATTTCTGTGTTTCATCGTCAATGTGATTGTCGAAGATTTACAGTAAACCTGCTGTGGTCAATCAGAGTCTAACACTGGGCCCCCAGGGAAGAGCCTAAGTACATACTCTTCTAAACCGTACTCCTGTGGACAGAAATCGGCATTGTGAATTTAGTATTGAATCCCGATGCAATTTCTGTGTTTCATCGTCAATGTGATGGTCTAAGGGTTACAGTAAAACTGCTGTGATGTATCGGAGTCTAACACTGGGCCCCCAGGAAGAGCCGAAGTACATAATCTTCTGAACTGTACTCCTGTGGACAGAAATCGGCATTGTGAATTTTGTATTGAATCGGGATGCAATATCTGTGTTTTATCGTCAATGTGATGCTCGAAGGGTAACAGTAAACCTGCTGAGGTGCATCGTAGTCTAAAACTGGGCCCCCAGGGAATAGCCAAAGTACATACTCTTCAAAACCGTACTCCTGTGGACATATATCGTCATTGCGAATATTCTATTGAATCGGGATGAAATATCTGTGTTTTATCGTCAATGTGATGATCGAAGGGATACAGTAATCCTGCTGTGGTGCATCGGAGTCTAACACTGGGCCCCCAGGGAAGAGCCAAAGTACATACTCTTCTAAACCGTACTCTCCTGGACAGAAATCAGCATTGCGAATTTTGTATTGGATCGGGATGCAATTTCTGTGTTTCATCGTCAATGCGATTGTTGAATGGATACAGTAAACATGCTGTGGTGCATCGTAGTTTAACACTGGGCCCCCAGGGAATAGCCAAACTACATTCTCTTCTAAACCGTTTCATGGTGAATGTGATGGTCTAAGGGTTACAGTAAACCTGCTGTGGTGCATCGGAGTCTGAAACTGGGCCTCCAGGGAAGAGTTAAAGTACATACTCTTCTAAACCGTACTCTCCTGGACAGAAATCGGCATTGCGAATTTTGTATTGAATCGGGATGCAATTTCTGTGTTTCATCGTCAATGTGATGGTCGAAGGGTTACAGTAAACCTGCTGTGGTGCATCGGAGTCTAACACTCAGCCCCCAGGGAAGAGCCAAAGTACATACTTTTCTAAACCGTACTACTGTAGACAGAAAACGGCATTGTGAATTTTGTATTGAATCCAGATGCAATTTCTATGTTTCATCGTCAATGTGATGGTCAAAGGGTTACAGTAAACCTGCTGTGGTGCATCGGAGTCAGAAACTGGGCCTCCAGGGAAGAGCCAAAGTACATACTCTTCTAAGCCATACTCCTGGTGACAGATTTCGGCATTGCGAATTTTGTATTGAATCGGGATGCAATTTCTGTGTTTCATCGTCAATGTGATAGCTGAAGGGATACAATAAGCTTGCTGTGGTGCATCGGAGTCTAACACTGGGTCCCCAGGGAAGAGCTAAAGTACATACTCTTCTTAGCCGTACTCTTGTGGACAGAAATCGGTATTGTGAATTTTGTATTAAATCGGGATGCAATTTCTGTGTTTCATCGTCAATGTGATGGTTCAAGGGATACCGTAAACCTGCTGTGGTGCATCGGTGTCTAACACTGGGCCCCCAGGGAAGAGCCAAACTACATAGTCTTCTAGACCGTACTCATAATGACAGAAATCGGAATTGCTTATTTTGTATTGAATAGAGTTGCAATTTCTGTGTTTCATTGTCAAAGTGATGGTCGAATGGATACAGTAAACATGCTGTGGTTTATCGGAGTCTAACACTGGGCCCCCAGGGAATAGCCAAATTACATACTCCTTTAAACCGTACTCCTGTGGGCAGAAATCGGCATTGCGAATTTTGTATTGAATCGGGATGCAATTTCTGTGTTTCATCGTTAATGTGATGGTCGATGGGTAACAGTAAACCTGCTGCGGTGCATTGTAGTCTAACATTGGGCCCCCAGGGAATAGCCAAAGTACATTATCTTTTAAACTGTACTCCTGTGAATCGAAATCGGCATTGCGAATTTTGTTTTGAATCGGGATGCAATTTCTCTCTTTCATCGTCAATGTGATGGTCGCAATGTTACAGTAAACCTGCTGTGGTGCATCGGAGTCTAACACTGGGCCCCCAGGGAATAGCCAAAAAACATACTCTCCTAAAATGTAGTCCTAAGGACAGAAATCGGAATTGCGGATTTTGTATTGAATCGGCATGCAATTTCTGTGTTTCATCGTCAATGTGATGGTCGAAGGGTTACAGTAAACCTGCTGTGGTGCATCGGAGTCTAACACTGGGCCCCCAGGGAAGAGCCAAAGTACATACCCTTCTAAACTGCACTCCTGTGGACAGAAATCGGCATTGCGAATTTTGTATTGAATCGGGATGCAATTTCTGTGTTTCATCGTCAATGTGATGGTCGAAGGGTTACAGTAAACCTGCTGTGGTGCATCGGAGTCTAACACTGGGCCCCCAGGGAAGAGCCAAAGTACATGCTCTTCTAAACCGTACTCCTGTGGATAGAAATCGGAATTGCGAATTTTGTATTGAATCGGGATGCAATTTCTGTGTTTCATCGTCAATGTGATTGTCGAAGATTTACAGTAAACCTGCTGTGGTCAATCAGAGTCTAACACGGGGCCCCCTGGGAAGAGCCTAAGTACATACTCTTCTAAACCGTACTCCTGTGGACAGAAATCGGCATTGTGAATTTAGTATTGAATCCGGATGCAATTTCTGTGTTTCATCGTCAATGTGATGGTCTAAGGGTTACAGTAAAACTGCTGTGATGTGTCGGACTCTAACACTGGGCCCCCAGGAAGAGCCGAAGTACATAATCTTCTGAACCGTACTCCTGTGGACAGAAATCGGCATTGTGAATTTTGTATTGAATCGGGATGCAATATCTGTGTTTTATCGTCAATGTGATGCTCGAAGGGTAACAGTAAACCTGCTGAGGTGCATCGTAGTCTAAAACTGGGCCCCCAGGGAATAGCCAAAGTACATACTCTTCAAAACCGTACTCCTGTGGACATATATCGTCATTGCGAATTTTCTATTGAATCGGGATGAAATATCTGTGTTTTATCGTCAATGTGATGATCGAAGGGATACAGTAATCCTGCTGTGGTACATCGGAGTCTAACACTGGGCCCCCAGGGAAGAGCCAAAGTATATACTCTTCTAAACCGTACTCTCCTGGACAGAAATCGGCATTGCGAATTTTGTATTGAATCGTGATGCAATTTCTGTGTTTCATCGTCAATGTGATGGTTGAATGGATACAGTAAACATGCTGTGGTGCATCGTAGATAACACTGGGCCCCCAGGGAATAACCAAACTACATTCTCTTCTAAACCGTACTCCTGTGGACAGAAATCGGCATTGCGAATTTTGTATTGAATCGGGATGCAATTTCTGTGTTTCATCGTCAATGTGATGGTCGAAGGGTTACAGTAAACCTGCTGTGGTGCATCGTAGTCTAACACTGGGCCCCCAGGGAAGAGCCAAAGTACATACTCTTCTTAACCGTACTCCTGTGGACAGTAATCGGCATTGCGAACTTTGTATTGAATCGGGATGCAATTTCTGTGTTTCATCGTCAATGTGATGGTCACAATGTTACAGTAAACCCGCTGTCGTGCATCGGAGTCTAACACTGGGCCCCTAGGGAATAGCCAAATTCATAATCTTCTAAAACGTAGTCCTAGGGACAGAAATCAGAATTGCGAATTTTGAATTGAATCGGGATGCAATTTCTATGTTTCATCGTCAATGTGATGGTCTAAGGGTTACAGTAAACCTGCTGTGGTGCATCGGAGTCTGAAACTGGGCCTCCAGGGAAGAGCCAAAGTACATACTCTTCTAAACCGTACTCTCCTGGACAGAAATCGGCATTGCGAATTTTGTATTGAATCGGGATGCAATTTCTGTGTTTCATCGTCAATGTGATGGTCGAAGGGTTACAGTAAACCTGCTGTGGTGCATCGTAGTCTAACACTGGGCCCCCAGGGAAGAGCCAAAGTACATACTCTTCGAAACCGTACTCCTAAGGACAGAAATCGGAATTGCGAATTTTGTATTGAATCGGGATGCAATTTCTGTGTTTTATCGTCTATGAGATGGTCGAAGGGATACAGTAAAAATGCTGTAATGCATCGGAGTCTAACACTGGGCCCCCAGGGAAGAGACAAGTTACATACTCTTCTAAACCGTACTCCTAAGGACAGAAATCGGAATCGCGAATTTTGTATTGAATCAGGATGCAATTTCTGTGCTTCATCGTCAATCTGATGGTCGAAGGGTTACAGTAAACCTGCTGTGGTGCATCGGAGTCTAACACTGGGCCCCCAGGGAATAGCCAAAGTACATACTCTTCTAAAACGTAGTCCTAAGGACCGAAATGTGAATTGCGAATTTTGTATTGAATCGGGATGCAATTTCTGTGTTTCATCGTCAATGTGATGGTCGAAGGGTTACAGTAAACCTGCTGTGGTGCATCGGAGTCTAACACTCAGCCCCCAGGGAAGAGCCAAAGTACATACTTTTCTATACCGTACTACTGTAGACAGAAAACGGCATTGTGAATTTTGTATTGAATCCAGATTCAATTTCTATGTTTCATCGTCAATGTGATGGTCTAAGGGTTACAGTAAACCTGCTGTGGTGCAATCGGAGTCAGAAACTGGGCCTCCAGGGAAGAGCCAAAGTACATACTCTTCTAAACCATACTCCTGGTGACAGATTTCGGCATTGCGAATTTTGTATTGAATCGGGATGCAATTTCTGTGTTTCATCGTCAATGTGATAGCCGAAGGGATACAATAAACCTGCTGTGGTGCATCGGAGTCTAACACTGGGTCCCCAGGGAAGAGCTAAAGTACATACTCTTCTTAGCCATACTCTTGTGGACAGAAATCGGTATTGTGAATTTTGTATTAAATCGGGATGCAATTTCTGTGTTTCATCGTCAATGTGATGGTTCAAGGGATACCGTAAACCTGCTGTGGTGCATCGGTGTCTAACACTGGGCCCCCAGGGAAGAGCCAAACTACATAGTCTTCTAGACCGTACTCATAAGGACAGAAATCGGAATTGCTTATTTTGTATTGAATAGAGTTGCAATTTCTGTGTTTCATTGTCAAAGTGATGGTCGAATGGATAGAGTAAACATGCTGTGGTTTATCGGAGTCTAACACTGGGCCCCCAGGGAATAGCCAAATTACATACTCCTTTAAACCGTACTCCTGTGGACAGAAATCGGCATTGCGAATTTTGTATTGAATCGGGATGCAATTTCTGTGTTTCATCGTTATTGTGATGGTCGATGGGTAACAGTAAACCTGCTGCGGTGCATTGTCGTCTAACATTGGGCACCCAGGGAATAGCCAAAGTACATTATCTTTTAAACTGTACTCCTGTGAATCGAAATCGGCATGCGAATTTTGTTTTGAATCGGGATGCAATTTCTCTGTTTCATCGTAATGTGATGGTCGCAATGTTACAGTAAACCTGCTGTGGTGCATCGGAGTCTAACACTGGGCCCCCAGGGAATAGCCAAAGTACATACTCTCCTAAAACGTAGTCCTAAGGACAGAAATCGGAATTGCGAATTTTGTATTGAATTGGGATGCAATTTCTGTGTTTCATAGTCAATGTGATGGTCGAAGGGTTATAGTAAACCTGCTGTGGTGCATCGTAGTCTAACACTGGGCCCTCAGGGAAGAGCCAAAGTACATACTCTTCTAAACTGCACTCCTGTGGACAGAAATCGGCATTGCGAATTTTGTATTGAATCGGGATGCAATTTCTGTCTTTCATCGTCAATGTGATGGTTCAAGGGATACCGTAAACCTGCTGTGGTGCATCGGTGTCTAACACTGGGCCCCCAGGGAAGACCCAAACTACATAGTCTTCTAAACCGTACTCATAAGGACAGAAATCGGAATTGCTAATTTTGTATTGAATAGGGCTGCAATTTCTGTGTTTCATCGTCAAAGTGATGCTCGAATGGATACAGTAAACATGCTGTGGTTCATCGGAGTCTAACACTGGGCCCCCAGGGAATAGCCAAAGTACATACTCTTTTAAACCGTACTCCTGTGGACAGAAATCGGCATTGCGAATTTTGTATTGAATCGGGATGCAATTTCTGTGTTTCATCGTTAATGTGATGATCGATGGGTAACAGTAAACCTGCTGCCGTGCATTGTAGTCTAACATTGGGCCCCCATGGAATAGCCAAAGTACATTATCTTTTAAACCGTACTCCTGTGAATAGAAATCGGCATTGCGAATTTTGTATTGAATCGGGATGCAATTTCTGTGTTTCATCGTCAATGTGATGGTCGCAATGTTACAGTAAACCTGCTGTGGTGCATCGGAGTCTAACACTGGGCCCCCAGGGAATAGCCAAAGTACAAACTCTCCTAAAACGTAGTCCTAAGGACAGACATCGGAATTGCGAATTTTGTATTGAATCGGGATGCAATTTCTGTGTTTCATCGTCAATGTGATGGTCGAAGGGTTACAGTAAACCTGCTGTGGTGCAACGGAGTCTAACACTGGGCCCCCAGGGAAGAGCCAAAGTACATACTCTTCTAAACCGTACTCCTGTGGACAGAAATCGGCATTGCGAATTTTGTATTGAATCGGGATGCAATTTCTATGTTTCATCGTCAATGTGATGGTCGAAGGGTTACAGTAAACCTGCTGTGGTGCATCGGAGTCTAACACTGGGCCCCCAGGGAAGAGCCAAAGTACATACTCTTCTAAACCGTACTCCTGTGGACAGAAATAGGCACTGCGAATTTTGTATTGAATTGGGATGCAATTTCTGTGTTTCATCGTCAATGTGATGTTCGAAGGGTTACAGTAAACCTGCTGTGGTGCATCGTAGTCTCACACTGGGGCCCCCAGGAAAGAGCCAAAGTACACACTCTTCAAAACCGTACTCCTGTGGACATATATCGTCATTGCGAATTTTCTATTGAATCGGGATGAAATATCTGTGTTTTATCGTCAATGTGATGATCGAAGGGATACAGTAATCCTGCTGTGGTGCATCGGAGCCTAACACTGGGCCCGCAGGGAAGAGCCAAAGTACATACTCTTCTAAACCGTACTCTCCTGGACAGAAATCGGCATTGCGAATTTTGTATTGAATCGGGGTGCAATTTCTATGCTTCATCGTCAATGTGATGGTTGAATGGATATAGTAAACATGCTGTGGTGCATCGTAGTTTAACACTGGGCCCCCAGGGAATAGCCAAACTACAGACTCTTCTAAAACATACTCCTGTGGACAGAAATCGGCATTGCGAATTTTGTATTGAATCGGGATGCAATTTCTGTGTTTCATCGTCAATGTGATGGTCGAAGGGTTACAGTAAACCTGCTGTGGTGCATCGTAGTCTAACACTGGGCCCCCAGGGAAGAGCCAAAGTACATACTCTTCTAAACCTTATTCCTAAGGACAGAAATCGGAATTGCGAATTTTGTATTGGATCGGGATGCAATTTCTTTGTTTTATCGTCTATGTGATGGTCAAAGGGATACAGTAAAAATGCTGTAATGCATCGGAGTCTAACACTGGGCCCCCAGGGAAGAGCCAAGGTACATACTCTTCTAAACCGTACTCCTAAGGACAGAAATCGGAATCGCGAATTTTGTATTGAATCAGGATGTAATTTCTGTGTTTCATCGTCAATCTGATGGTCGAAGGGTTACAGTAAACCTACTGTGGTGCATCGTAGTCTAACACTGGGCCCCCAGGGAAGAGCCAAAGTACATAGTCTTCTAAATCGTACTCCTGTGGACAGAAATCGGCATTGCGAATTTTGTATTGAATCGGGATGCAATTTCTGTGTTTCATCGTCAATGTGATGGTCGCAATGTTACAGTAAACCCACTGTGGAGCATCGGAGTTTAACACTGGGCCCCTAGGGAATAGCCAAAGAACATACTCTTCTAAAACGTAGTCCTAAGGACAGAAATCGGAATTGCGAATTTTGTATTGAATCGGCATGCAATTTCTGTGTTTCATCGTCAATGTGACGGTCGAAGGGTTACAGTAAACCTGCTGTGGTACATTGGAGTCTAACACTGGGCCCCCAGGGAAGAGCCAAAGTACATACTTTTCTAAACCGTACTACTGTGGACAGAAATCGGCATTGTGAATTTTGTATTGAATCCAGATGCAATTTCTATGCTTCATCGTCAATGTGATGGTCTAAGGGTTACAGTAAACCTGCTGTGGTGCATCGGAGTCTGAAACTGGGCCTCCAGGAAGAGCCAAAGTACATTCTCTTCTAAACCGTACTCATTAGGACAGAAATCGGCATTGTGCATTTTGTATTAAATCGGGATTTAATTTCTGTGTTTCATCGTCAATGTGATGGACGATGGGTAACAGTAAACCTGCTGTGGTGCATCGTAGTCTAACATTGGGCCCCCAGGGAATGGCCAAAGTACATACTCTTCTAAACGGTACTCCTGTGGACAGAATTCGGCATTGCGAATTTTGTATTGAATCGGGGTGCAATTTCTGTGTTTCATCGTAGATGTGATGGTCGAAGGGTTACAGTAAACCTGCTGTGGTGCATCGGAGTCTAACACTGGGAACCCAGGGAACAGCCAAATTACATACTCTTCTAAAATGTAGTCCTAAGGACAGAAATCGGAATTGCGAATTTTGTATTGAATCAGGATGCAATGTCTGTGTTTCATCGTCAAACTGATGGTCTAAGGGTTACAGTAAACCTGCTGTGGTGCATCGTAGTCTAACGCTAGGCCCCCAGGGAAGAGCCAAAGTACATACTCTTCTAAACCGTATTCCCAAGGACAGAAATCGGAATTGCGAATATTGTATGGAATCGGGATGCAATTTCTTTGTTTTATCGTCAATGTGATGATCGAAGGGATACAGTAATCCTGCTGTGGTGCATCGGAGTCTAACACTGGGCCCC
The DNA here is from genome assembly GCF_023864275.1 of Schistocerca cancellata. NCBI lineage: Eukaryota > Metazoa > Arthropoda > Insecta > Orthoptera > Acrididae > Schistocerca > Schistocerca cancellata. The sequence goes on along the minus strand of NC_064629.1, from coordinate 57,244,080 downwards.
CAGGGAAGGGCCAAAATTTATATTCTTCTAAACCGTACTCCTGTGGAAAGAAATCGGCATTACGAATTTTGTATTGCATCGGGATGCAATTTCTGTGTTTCATCGTCAATGTGATGGTCGCAGGGTTACAGTAAACCTTCTGTGGTGCATCGTAGTCTAACACTGGGCCCTTAGGAAAGAGCGAAAGTACATACTCTTCTAAACCGTACACCTAAGGACAGAAATCGGAATTGCGAATTTTGTATTGAATCGGGATGCAATTTCTGTGTTTCATCGTCAATGTGATGGTCGATGGGTTACAGTAAACCTGCTGTGGTGCATCGTAGTCTAACACTGGGCCCCCAGGGAAGAGCCAAAGTACATACTCTTCTAAACCGTACTCCTGTGGACAGAAATCGGAATTGCGAATTTTGTATTGAATGGGGATGCAACTTCTGTGTTTCATCGTCAATGTGACGGTCGAAGATTTACAGTAAACCTGCTGTGGTCCATCAGAGTCTAACACTGGGCCCCCAGGGAAGAGCCAAAGTACATACTCTTCTAAACCGTACTCCTGTGGACAAAATCGGCATTGTGAATTTAGTATTGAATCCGGATGCAAATTCTGTGTTTCATCGTCAATGTGATGGTCTAAGGGTTACAGTAAACCTGCTGTGATGCATCGGAGTCTAGCACTGGGCCCCCAGGAAGAGCCGAAGTACATAATCTTCTGAACTGTACTCCTGAGGACAGAAATCGGCATTGTGAATTTTGTATTGAATCGGGATGCAATATCTGTGTTTTATCGTTAATGTGATGCTCGAAGGGTAACAGTAAACCTGCTGAGAGGCATCGTACTCTAACACTGGGCCCCCAGGGAATAGCCAAAGTACATACTCTTCTAAACCGTACTCCTCTGGACAGAAATAGGTACTGCGAATTATGTATTGAATCGGGATGCAATTTCTGTGTTTCATCGTCAATCTGATGGTCGAAGGGTTAGAGTAAACCTGCTGTGGTGCATCGTAGTCTAACACTGGGCCCCCAGGGAAGAGCCAAAGTACACACTCTTCAAAACCGTACTCCTGTGGACAGATATCGTCATTGCGAATTTTCTATTGAATCGGGATGCAATTTCTGTGTTTTATCGTCAATGTGATGATCGAAGGGATACAGTAATCCTGCTGTGGTGCATCGGAGTCTAACACTGGGCCCCCAGGGAAGAGCCAAAGTAAATACTCTTCTAAAACGTACTCTTCTGGACAGAAATCGGCATTGCAAATTTTGTATTGAATCGGGATGCAATTTCTGTGTTTCATCGTCAATGTGATGAATGAAGAGTAACAGTAAACCTGCTGTGGTGCATCGTAGTTTAACACTGGGCCCCCAGGGAATAGCCAAACTACACACTCTTCTAACCCGTACTCCTAAGGACAGAAATCGGAATTGCGAATTTTGTATTGAATCGGGATGCAATTTCTGTGTTTTATCGTCTATGTGATGGTCGAAGGGATACAGTAAAAATGCTGTGGTGCATCGGAGTCTAACACTGGGCCCCCAGGGGAGGGCCGAAGTACATACTCTTCTAAACCGTACTCCTAAGGACAGAAATCGGAATTGCGAATTTTGTATTGAATCGGGATACTATTTCTGTGTTTCATCGTCAATGTAATGGTGGAAGGGTTACAGTAAACCTGCTGTGGTGCATCGTTGTCTAACACTGGGCCCCCAGGGAAGAGCCAAGGAACATACTCTTCTAAACCGTACTCCTAAGGACAGAAATCGGAATCGCGAATTTTGTATTGAATCAGGATGCAATTTCTGTGTTTCATCGTAAATCTGATGGTCGAAGGGTTACAGTAAACCTGCTGTGGAGCATCGTAGTCTATCACTGGGTCCCCAGGGAAGAGCCAAAGTACATACTCTTCTAAACCGTACTGCTGTGGACAGAAATCGGCATTGCGAATTTTGTATTGAATCGGGTTGCAATTTCTGTGTTTCAACGTCAATGTGATGGTCGCAATGTTACAGTAAACCTGCTGTGGTGCATCGGAGTCTAACACTTCGCCCCCAGGGAAAAGCCAAACTACATACTCTTCTAAACCGTACTCCTGTGGACAGAAATCGGCATTGTGAATTTAGTATTGAATCCGGATGCAATTTCTGTGTTTCATTGTCAATGTGATGGTCTAAGGGATACAGTAAACCTGCTGTGATGCATCGGAGTCTAGCACTGGTCCCCCAGGGATGAGCCGAAGTACATACTCTTCTAAACCGTACTCCTCTGGACAGAAATCGGCATTGCGAATTTTGTATTGAATCGGGATGCAATTTCTGTGTTTCATCGTCAATGTGATGGTTGAAGAGTAACAGTAAACCTGCTGTGGTGCATCGTAGTTTAACACTAGGCCCCCAGGGAATAGCCAAACTACATACTCTTCTAAACCGTACTCTTCTGGACAGAAATCGGCATTGCGAATTTAGTATTGAATCAGGATGGAAATTCTGTGTTTCATCGTCAATGTGATGGTCGAGGGGTTACAGTAAACCTGCTGTGGTGCATCGTAGTCTAACACTGTGCCCCCAGGGAAGAGCCAAAGTACATACTCTTCTAAACTGTACTCCTAAGGAGGGATATCGGAATTGCGAATTTTGTATTGAATCGGGATGCAATTTCTGTGCTTTATCGTCTATGTGATGGTCGAAGGGATACAGTAAAAATGCTGTGGTGCATCGGAGTCTAACACTGGGCCCCCAGGGGAGAGCCGAAGTAGATACTCTTCTAAACCGTACTCCTAAGGACAGAAATCGGAATTGCGAAATTTGTATTGAATCGGGATACTATTTCTGTGTTTCATCGTCAATATGATGGTCGAAGGATTACAGGAGACCTGCTGTGGTGCATCGGCGTCTAACACTTGGCCCCCAGGGTAGAGCCAAAGTACATACTCTTCTAAACCGTACTCATAAGGACAGAAATCGGAATTGCAAATTTTGTATTGAATAAGGATGCAATTTCTGTGGTTCATCGTCAAAGTGATGGTCGAAGGGATACAGAGAACATGCTGTGGTGCATCAGAGTCTAACACTAGGCCCCCATGGAATAGCCAAAGTACATTCTCTTTTAAACCGTACTCCTGTGGACAGATATCGGCATTGCGAATTTTGTATTGAATCGGGCTGCAATTTCTGTGTTTCATCGTCAATGTGATGGTCGTAGGGATACAGTTATCCTGCTGTGGTGCATCGGAGTCTAACACTGGGTCCCCAGGGAAGAGCCAAAGTAGATACTCTTCTAAACCGTACTCATTAGGACTGAATTCGGAATTGCGGATTTTGTATTGAATCGGGATGCAATTTCTGTGTTTCATCGTCAATGTGATAGCCGAAGGGATACAGAAAACATGCTGTGGTGCATCAGCGTCTAACACTAGGCCCCCATGGAATAGCCAAAGTACATACTCTTTTCAACCGTACTCCTGTGGACAGATATCGGCATTGCGAATTTTGTATTGTATCGGGATGCAATTTCTGTGTTTCAACGTCAATGTGATGCTCGAAGGGTAACAGTAAACCTGCTGTGGAGCATCGTAGTCTAACACTGGGCCCCCAGGGAATAGCCAAAGTACATACTCTTCTAAGCCGTACTCCTGTGGACAGAAAGAGGCACTGCGAATTTTGTATTGGATCGGGATGCAATTTCTGTGTTTCAACGTCAATGTGATGGTCGAAGGGTTAAAGTAAACCTGCCGTGGTGCATCGTAGTCTAACACTGGGCCCCCAGGAAGAGCCAAAGTACATACTCTTCTAAACCGTACACCTAAGGACAGAAATCGGAATTGCGAATTTTGTATTGCATTGGGATGCAATTTCTGTGTTTCATTGTCAATGTGATGGTCGAAGGGATACAGTAAACCTGCTGTGGGCATCGGAGTCTAACACTGGGCCCCCAAGGAATAGCCAAAGTACATACTCTTTTAAACCGTACTCCTGTGGACAGAAATCGGCATTGCGAATGTTGTAATGAATCGGGATGCAATTTCTATGTTTAATCATCAATGTGATGGACGATGGGTAACAGTAAACCTGCTGTGGTGCATCGTAGTCTAACAATGGGCCCCCAGGGAATAGCCAAACTACATACTCTTCTAAACCGTACTCCTGTGGACAGAAATCGGCATTGCGAATTTTGTATTGAATCGGGATGCAATTTCTGTATTTCATCGTTAATGTGATGGTCGATGGGTTACAGTAAACCTGCTGTGGTGCATCGTAGTCTAACACTGGGCCCCCAGGGAAAAGCCAAAGTACACACTCTTCAAAACCGTACTCCTGTGGACATATATCGGCATTGCGAATTTTGTATTGAATCGGGATGCAATATCTGTGCTTTATCGTCAATCTGATGATCGAAGGGATACAGTAAACCTGCAGTGGTGCATCGGAGTCTAACACTGGGCCCCCAGGGGAGAGCCAAAGTACATACTCCTCTAAACCGTACTCCTGTGGACAGAAATCGGCATTGCGAATTTTGTATTGAATCGGGATGCAATTTCTGTGTTTCATCGTCAATGTGATGCTTGAGGGGTAACAGTAAACCTACTGTGGTGCATCGTAGTTTAACAATGGGCCCCCAGGGAATAGCCAAACTACATACTCTTCTAAACCGTACTCCTGTGGACAGAAATCGGCATTGCGAATTTTGTATTGAATCGGGATGCAATTTCTGTATTTCATCGTTAATGTGATGGTCGAAGGGTTACAGTAAACCTGCTGTGGTGCATCGTAATCTAACACTGGGCCCCAGGGAAGAGCCAAAGTACATACTCTTCTAAACCGTACTCCTAAGGACAGAAATCGGAATTGCGAATTTTTTATTGAATCGGGATGCAATTTCTGTGTTTTATCGTCGATGTGATGGTCGAAGGGATACAGTAAACCTGCTGTGGTGCATCGGAGTCTAACCCTGGGCCCCCAGGGAAGGGCCAAAATACATATTCTTCTAAACCGTAATCCTGTGGACAGAAATCGGCATTGCGAAATTTGTATTGCATAGGGATGCAATTTCTGTGTTTCATCGTTAATGTGATGGTCGAAGGGTTACAGTAAACCTTCTGTGGAGCATCGTAGTCTAACACTGGGCCCCCACGAAAGAGCCAAAGTACATACTCTTCTAATCCGTACACCTAAGGACAGAAATCGGAATTGCGAATTTTGTATTGCATCGGGATGCAATTTCTGTGTTTCATCGTCAATGTGATGGTCGAAGGGATACAGTAAACCTGCTGTGGTGCATCGGAGTCTAACACTGGGCCCCCAGGGAAGAGCTAAAGTACATATTCTTCTTAGCCCTACTCTTTTGGACAGAAATCGGCATTGTGAATTTTGTATTAAATCGGGATGCAATTTCAGTGTTTCATCGTCAATGTGATGGTCGAAGGGTAACAGTAAACATGCTGTGGTACATCGTAGTCTAACACTGGGCCCCCAGGGAAGAGCCAAAGTACATACTCTTCTAAACTGTACACCTAAGGACAGAAATCGGAGTTGCGAATTTATATTGAATCGGGATGCAATTTCTGTGTTTCATCGTCAATGTGATGGTCGAAGGGATACAGTAAACCTGCTGTGGTGCATCGGAGTCTAACACTGGGCCCCCAGGGGAGATCCAAAGTAAATACCCTTCTAAACCGTACTCCTGTGGACAGAAATCGGCATTGCGAATTTTGTATTGCATCGGGATGCAGTTTCTGTGTTTCATCGTCAAAGTGATGGTCGAATGGATACAGTAAACATGCTGTGGTGCATCGGAGTCTAACACTGGGCCCCCAAGGAATGGCCAAAGTACATACTCTTTTAAACCGTACTCCTGTGGACAGAAATCGGCATTGCGAATGTTGTAATGAATCGGGATGCAATTTCTATGTTTAATCATCAATGTGATGGACGATGGGTAACAGTAAACCTGCTGTGGTGCATCGTAGTCTAACACTGGGCCCCCAGGGAAGAGCCAAAGTACACACTCTTCAAAACCGTACTCCTGTGGACATATATCGGCATTGCGAATTTTGTATTGAATCGGGATGCAATATCTGTGCTTTATCGTCAATCTGATGATCGAAGGGATACAGGAATCCTGCTGTGGTGCATCGGAGTCTAACACTGGGCCCCCAGGGAGGAGCCAAAGTACATACTCTTCAAAACCGTACTCTTATGGACAGAAATCGGCATTGCGAATTTTGTATTGAATCGGGATGCAATATCTGTGTTTTATCGTCAATGTGATGGTCGAAGGGTGACAGTAAACCTGCTGTGGTGAGTCGTAGTGTAACACTGGGCCCCCAGGGAAGAGCCAAAGTACATAGTCTTCTAAACCGTACTCTTAAGGACAGAATTCGTAATTGCGAATTTTGTATTGAATAGGGATGCAAATTCGGTGTTTCATCGTCAAAGTGATGGTCGAAGGGATACAGTAAACATGCTGTGGTGCATCGTAGTCTAACAGTGGGCCCCCAGGGAATAGCCAAAGCACTTACCCTTTAAAACCGTACTCCTGTGGACAGGAATCGGCATTGCGAATTTTGTCTTGAATCGGGATGGAATTTCTGTGATTCATCGTCAATGTGATGGTCGCAATGTTACACTAAACCTGCTGTGGTCGATTGGAGTCTAACACTGGGCCCCAAGGGAAGAGCCAAAGTACATACTCTTCTTAACCATACTCCTGGGGACAGAAATCGGAATTGCGAATTTTGTATTGAATCGGGATGCAATTTCTGTGTTTCATCGTCAATGTGATGCTCGAAGGGATACAGTAAACCTACTGTGGTGCATCGGAGTCTAACACTGGGCCCCCAGGGAAGAGCTAAAGTACATACTCTTCTTAGCCGTACTCTTGTGGACAGAAATCGGCATTGTGAATTTTGTATTAAATCGGGATGCAATTTCTGTGTTTCATCGTCAATGTGATGGTCCAAGGGTAACAGTAAACATGCTGTGGTGCATCGTAGTCTAACACTGGCCCCCCAAGGAATAGCCAAAGTACATACTCTTCTAAACTCTATACCTGTGGACGGAAATTGGCATTGCGAATTTTGTATTGAACCGGGATGCCATTTCTGTGTTTCATCGTCAATGTGATGGCCGAAGGGATACACTAATCCTGCTGTGGTGCATCGTAGTCTAACACTGGGCCCCCAGTGAAGAGCCAAAGTACATACTCTTCTAAACCGTACTCCTGTGGACAGAAAATGGCATTGTGAATTTTGTATTGAATCGGGATGCAATTTCTGTGTTTCATCGTCAATGTGATGGTCGAAGGGTAACAGTAAACCTGCTGTGGTGCATCGTAGTCTAAAATTGGGCCCCCAGGGAATAGCCAAATTACATACTTTTTTAAACCGTACTCCTGTGGACAGAAATTGGCATTGCGAATTTTGTATTGAATCGGGATGCAATTTCTGGGTTTCATTGTCAATATGATGGTCGAAGGGTTACAGTAAACCTGCTGTCGTGCATCGGAGTCTAACACTCAGCCCCCAGGGAACAGCCAAAGTACATACTCTTCTAAACCGTACTCCTGTGGACAGAAATCAGCATTGCGAATTTTGCCATGAATCGGGATGCAATTTCTGTGGTTCATAGTCAATGTGATGGTCGAAGGGTAACAGTAAACCTGCTGTGGTGCATCGGAGTCTAACACTCAGCCCCCAGGGAAGAGCCAAAGAACATACTCTTCGAAACGGTATTCCTAAAGACAGATATCGGAATTGCAAATTTTGTCTTGAATCGGGATGCAATTTCTGTGTTTCATTGTCAATGTGATGGTCGAAGGGTAACAGTAACCTGCTGTGGTGCATCGTAGTCTAATATTGGGCCCCCAGGGAATAGCCAAATTACATACTTTTTTAAACCGTACTCCTGTGGACAGAAATCGGCATTGTGAATTTTGTATTAAATCTGGATGCAATTTCTGTGTTTCATCGTCAATGTGATGGTCGAAGGGTAACAGTAAGCCTTCTGTGGTGCATCGTAGTCTAACATTGGGCCCCCAGGGAATAGCTGAAGTACATACTCTTTTAAACTGCACTCCTATGGACAGAAATTGGCATTGCGAATTTTGTATTGAATCGGGATGTAATTTCTGTGTTTCATCGTCAATGTGATGGTCGAAGGGTTACAATAAACGTCTGTGGTGCATTGGAGACTAACACTGGGCCCCCAGGGAAGAGCCAAAGTACATTCACTTCTAAACCATACTCCTGTAAACAGAAATCCGAATTGCTAATTTTGTATTGAATCGGGATGCAATCTCTGTGTTTCATCGTCAATGTGATAGTTGAAGCGATACAATAAACCTGCTGTGGTGCATCGGAGTCTAACACTGGGCCACCAGGGAAGAGCCAAAGTACATACTCTTCTAAACCGTACTCCTGTGGACAGAAATAGGCATTGCCAATTTTATATTGAATCGGGATGCAATTTCTGTGTTTCATCGTCAATGTGATGGTCTAAGGGTTACAGTTAACCTGCTGTGATGCATCGGTGTCTATCACTGGGCCCCCAGGAAGTGCCAAAGTACATACTCTTCTGAAGTGTCCTCCTGTGGACAGAAATCGGCATTGTGAATTTTGCATTGAATCGGGATGCAATTTCTGTGTTTCATCGTCAATGTGATGCTCGAAGGGTAACAGTAAACCTGCTGTGGTGCATCGTAGTCTAACACTGGGCCCTAGGGAATAGCCAAAATACATACTCCTCTAAACCGTACTCCTGTGGACAGAAATAGGCACTGCGAATTTCGTATTGAATCGGGATGCAATTTCTGTGTTTCATCGTCGATGTGATGGTCGAAGGGTTACAGTAAACCTGAGTGGTGCAGTGTAGTCTAACACTGGGCCTCCAGGGAAGAGCCAAATTACACACTCTTCAAAACCGTACTCCTGTGGACAGATATCGGCATTGCGAATTTTGTATTGAATCGGGATGCAATATCTGAGTTTTATCGTCAATGTGATGATCGAAGGGATACAGTAAACCTGCTGTAGTGCATCGGAGTCTAACACTGGGCCCCCAGGGAGGAGCCAAAGTACACACTCTTCTAAACCGTACTCTTCTGGACATAAATCGGCATTGCGAATTTTGTATTGAATCGGGATGCAATTTCTGTGTTTCATCGTCAATGTGATGGTTGAAGGGTAACAGTAAAAATGCTGTGGTGCATCGGAGTCTAACACTGGGCCCCCAGGGAAGGGCCAAAGTACATATTCTTCTAAACCGTACACCTGTGGACAGAAATCGGCATTGCGAATATTGCATTGAATTGGGATGCAGTTTCTGTGTTTCATCGTCAATGTGATGGTCGAAGGGTTACAGTAAACCTGCTGTGGTGCATCGTAGTCTAACACTGCGCCCCCAGGGAATAGCCAAAGTACATCCTCTTCTAAACGGTACTCCTGTGGATAGAAACCGTCATTGCGAATTTTGTATTGAATTGGGATGCAATTTCTGTGTTTCATCGTCAATGTGATGGTCGGAGGGTTACAGTAAATCTTCTGTGGTGCATCGTAGTCTAACACTGGGCCCCCAGGGAAGAGCCAAAGTACACACTGTTCAAAAACGTACTCCTGTGGACAGATATCGGCATTGCGAAATTTGTATTGAATCGGGATGCAGTTTCTGTGTTTCATTGTATATGTGATGGTTGAAGGGTTACAGTAAACCTCCTGTGGTGCATCGGAGTGTAACACTGGGACCCCACGGAAGGGCCAAAGTACATATTCATCTAAACTGTACTCCTGTGGACAGAAAACGTCATTGCGAATCTTGTATTGAATCGGGATGCAATTTCTGTGTGTCATCGTCAATGTGATGGTCGAAGGGTTACAGTAAATCTTATGTGGTGCATCGTAGTCTAACACTGGGCACCCAGGGAAGAGCCAAAGTACATACTCTTCTAAACCGTACACCTAAGGAAGAAATCGGAATTGTGAATTTCGTATTGAATCCGGATGCAATTTTTGTGTTTCATCGTCAATGTGATGGTCGAAGGGATACAGTAAACCTGCTGTGGTGCATCGGAGTCTAACATTGGGCCCCCAGGGAAGAGCCGAAGTACATACTCTTCTAAACCGTACTCCTCTGGGCAGAAATTCGCATTGTGAATATTGTATTGAATCGGGATGCGATTTCTGTGTTTCATCGTCAATGTGATGGTCGAAGGGTTACACTAAACCTGCTGTGGTGCACGTAGTCTAACACTGGGCCCCCAGGGAAGAGCCAAAGTACATAGACTTCTAAACCGTACTCATAAGGACGAAAATCGGAATTGCGAATTTTGTATTGAATAGGGATCAATTTCTGTGTTTCATCGTCAATGTGATGGTCGAAGATTTACTGTAATCCTGCTGTGGAGCATCGGAGTCTAACACTGGGCCCCCAGGGAAGAGCCAAAGTACATACTCTTCTAAACCGTAGTCGTGTGGACAGAAATCGGCATTGTGAATTTAGTATTGAATCCGGATGCAATTTCTGTGTTTCATCGTCAATGTGATGGTCTAAGGGTTACAGTAAACCTGCTGTAATGCATCGTAGTCTAACACTGGGCCCCCAGGAAGAGCCAAAGTACATACTCTTCTGAACTGTATTCCTGTGGACATAAATCGGCATTGTGAATTTTGTATTGAATCGGGATGCAATTTCTATGTTTCATCGTCAATGTGATGCTCGAAGGGTAACAGTAAACCTGCTGTGGTGCATTGTAGTCTAACACTGTGCCCCCAGGGAAGAGCCAAAGTACATAGTCTCCTAAACCGTACTCATAAGGACAGAAATCGGAATTGCGAATTTTGTATTGAATAGGGATGCAATTTCTGTGTTTCATCGTCAAAGTGTTGGTCGAAGGGATACAGTAAACATGCTGTGGTGCATCGTAGTCTAACACTGGGCCCCCAGGGAATAGCCTAAGTACATACTCTTTTAAACCGTACTCCTGTGGACAGAAATCGGCATTGCTAATTTTGTATTGAATCGGGATGCAATTTCTGTGTTTTATCGTCAATGTGATGGTCGCAATGTTACAGGAAACCTGCTGTGGTGCATTGGAGTCTAACACTGGGCCCCCAGGGAAGAGCCAAAGTACTTACTCTTTTAAACCGTACTCCTGTGGTCAGTTGTTTCATCGTCAATGTGATGGTCGAACGGTTACAGTAAACCTGCTGTGGTGCATCGTAGTCTAACACTGGGCCCCAGGGAATAGCCAAAGTACATACTCTTCTAAACTTTATTCCTGTGGACGGAATTCGGCATTGCGAATTTTGTATTTAACCGGGATGCCATTTCTGTGTTTCATCGTCAATGTGATGGTCGAAGGGATACACTAATCCTGCTGTGGTGCATCGGAGTCTAACACTGGGCCCCCAGCGAAGAGCCAAAGTACATACCCGTCTAAACCGTACTCCTGTGGACAGAAATCGGCATTGTGAATTTTGTATTGAATCGGGATGCAATTGCTGTGTTTCATCGTCAATGTGATGGTCGAAGGGTAACAGTAAACCTGCTGTGGTGCATCGTAGTCTAACATTGGGCCCCCAGAAAATAGCCAAATTACATACTTTTTTAAACCGTACTCCTATGGACAGAAATTGGCATTGCGAATTTTGTATTGAATCGGGACGCAATTTCTGGGTTTCATCGACAATATGATGGTCGAAGGGTTACAGTAAACTTGCTGTGGTGCATCGGAGTCTAACACTGGGCCCTCAGGGAAGAGCCAAAGTACATACTCTTCTAAACCGTACTCCTGTGGACAGAAATCGGCATTGCGAATTTTGTATTGAATCGGGATGCAATTTCTGTGTTTCATCGTCAATGTGATGGTGGAAGGGATACAGTAAACCTGCTGAGGTGCATCGGAGTCTAACACTGGGCCCCCAGGGAACAGCCAAAGTACATACTCTTCTAAACCGTACTCCTGTGGTTAGAAATCGGCATTGCGAATTTTGTATTAAATCGGGATGCAATTTCTGTGTTTCATCGTCAATGTGATGGTTGAAGGGATACAGTAAACCTGCTGAGGTGCATCGGAGTATAACACTGGGCCCCCAGGGAACAGCCAAAGTACATACTCTTCTAAACCGTACTCCTGTGGTTAGAAATCGGCATTGCGAATTTTGTATTGAATCGGGATGCAATTTCTGTGTTTCATCGTCAATGTGATGGTCGAAGGGTTACAGTAAACCAGCTGTGGTGCATCGTAGTCCAACACTGGGCCCTCAGGGAATAGCCAAAGTACATACTCTTCTAAACCGTACTCCTGTGGACAGAAATCGGCATTGCGAATTTTGTATTGAATCGGGATGCAATTTCTGTGTTTCATCGTCAATGTGATGGTTGAAGGGATACAGTAAACCTGCTGAGGTGCATCGGAGTCTAACACTGGGCCCCCAGGGAATAGCCAAAGTACATACTCTTCAAAACCGTATTCCTAAAGACAGAAATCGGCATTGTGAATTTTGTATTAAATCCGGATGCAATTTCTGTGTTTCATCGTCAATGTGATGGTCGAAGGGTAACAGTAACCCTGCTGTGGTGCATCGTAGTCTAACATTGGGCCCCCAGGGAATTGCCAAAGTATATACTCTGCTAAACCGTACTCCTGTGGACAGAAATCGGAATTGTGAATTTTGTATTGAATCGGGATGCAATTTCGGTGTTTCATCGTCAATGTGGTGGACGATGGGTGACATTAAACCTGCTGTGGTGCATCGTAGTCTAACATTGGGCCCCCAGGGAATAGCTGAAGTACATACTATTTTAAACTCTACTCCTGTGGCCAGAAATCGTCATTGCGAATTTTGTATTTAATCGGGACGCAATTTCTGTGTTTCATCGTCAATGTGATGGTCGAAGGGTTGCAGTAAACCTGCTGTGGTGCATTGGAGACTAACACTGGGCCCCCAGGGAAGAGCCAAAGTACATTCTCTTCTAAACCGTACTCCTGTGGACAGAAATCGGCATTGCGAATTTAGTATTGCATCGGGATGCATTTTCTGTGTTTCATCGTCAATGTGATGGTCGAAGATTTACAGTAAACCTGCTGTGGTGCATTGGAGTCTAACACTGTGCCCCCAGGGAAGAGCCAAAGTACATACTCTTCTAAACCGTACTCCTGTCGACAGAAATCGGCATTGTGAATTTAGTATTGAATCCGGATGCATTTTCTGTGTTTCATCCTCAATGTGATGGTCGAAGGGTTGCAGTAAACCTGCTGTGGTGCATTGGAGACTAACACTGGGCCCCCAGGGAAGAGCCAAAGTACATACTCTTCTAAACCGTACTCCTGTGGACAGAAATCGGAATTGTGAATTTTGTATTGAATCGGGATGCAATTTCGGTGTTTCATCGTCAATGTGGTGGACGATGGGTGACATTAAACCTGCTGTGGTGCATCGTAGTCTAACATTGGGCCCCCAGGGAATAGCTGAAGTACATACTATTTTAAACTCTACTCCTGTGGCCAGAAATCGTCATTGCGAATTTTGTATTTAATCGGGACGCAATTTCTGTGTTTCATCGTCGATGTGATGGTCGAAGGGTTACAGTAAACATGCTGTGGTGCATTGTAGTCTAACACTGGGTACCCAGTTAAGAGCCAAAGTACACACTCTTCAAAACCGTACTCCTGTGGACAGAAAAATGGCATTGCGAATTTTGTATTGAATCGGGATGCAGTTTCTGTGTTTCATCGTCAACGTGATGGTCGAAGTGTTACAGTAAATCTGCTGTGGTGCATCGTAGTCTACCACTGCGCCCCCAGGGAATAGCCAAAGTACATACTCTTCTAAACGGTACTCCTGTGGACAGATATCGGCATTGCGAATTTTGTTTTGAATCGGGATGCAATTTCTGTGTTTCATCGTCAATGTGATGGTCGAAGGGATACAGTAAACCTGCTGTGGTGCATTGTAGTCTAACACTGGGCCCCCAGGGAAGAGCCAAAGTACACACTCTTCAAAAACGTACTCCTGAGGACAGATATCGGCATTGCGAATTTTGTATTGTATCGGGATGCAATATCTGTGTTTTATCGTCAATGTGATGATCGGAGGGATACCGTAATCCTGCTGTGGTGCATCGGAGTCTAACACTGGGCCCCCAGGGAGGAGCCAAAGTACATACTTTTCTAAACCGTACTCTTCTGGACAGAAATCGGCATTGCGAAATTTGTATTGAATCGGGATGCAGTTTCTGTGTTTCATTGTATATGTGATTGTTGAAGGGTTACAGTAAACCTGCTGTGGTGCATCGGAGTGTAACACTGGGCCCCCACGGAAAGGCCAAAGTACATATTCTTCTAAACTGTACTCCTGTGGACAGAAATCGTCATTGCGAATTTTGTATTGAATCGGGATGCAGTTTCTGTGCGTCATCGTCAATGTGATGGTCGAAGGGTTACAGTAAACTTTCTGTGGTGCATCGTAGTCTAACACTGGGCACCCAGGGAAGAGCCAAAGTGCATACTCTTCTAAACCGTACACCTAAGGACAGAAATCGGAATTGTGAATTTCGTATTGAATCCGGATGCCATTTCTGTGTTTCATCGTCAATGTGATGGTCGAAGGGATGCAGTAAACCTGCTGTGGTGCATCGGAGTCTAACATTGGGCCCCCAGGGAAGAGCCATAGTACATACTCTTTTAAACCGTACTCCTGTGGACAGAAATCGGCATTGCGAATTTTGTATTGAATCGGGATGCAATTTCTGTGTTTCATCGTCAATGTGATGCTCGAAGGGTTACAGTAAACCTGCTGTGGTGCATCGTAGTCTAACACTGCGCCCCCAGGAAGAGCCAAAGTACATACTCTTCTGAACCGTACTCCAGTGGACAGAAATCGGCATTGTGAATTTTGCATTGAATCGGGATGCAATTTCTGTGTTTCATCGTCAATGTGATGCTCGAAGGGTAACAGTAAACCTGCTGTGGTGCATCGTAGTCTAACACTGGGCCCTAGGGAATAGCCAAAGTTCATACTGTTCTAAACCGTACTCCTGTGGACAGATATACGCACTGCGAATTTCGTATTGAATCGGGATGCAATTTCTGTGTTTCATCGTCGATGTGATGGTCGAAGGGTTACAATAAACCTGCTGTGGTTCATTGTAGTCTAACACTGGGCCCCCAGGGAAGAGCCAAAGTACACACTCTTCAAAACCGTACTCCTGTGGACAGAAAAATGGCATTGCGAATTTTGTATTGAATCGGGATGCAGTTTCTGTGTTTCATCGTCAATGTGATGGTCGAAGGGTTACAGTAAACCTGCTGTGGTGCATCGTAGTCTAACACTGCGCCCCCAGGGAATAGCCAAAGTATATACTCTTCTAAACGGTACTCCTGTGGACAGATATCGGCATTGCGAATTTTCTTTTGAATCGGGATGCAATCTCTGTGTTTCATCGTCAATGTGATGGTCGAAGGGATACAGTAAACCTGCTGTGGTGCATTGTAGTCTAACACTGGGCCCCCAGGGAAGAGCCAAAGTACACACTCTTCAAAAACGTACTCCTGTGGACAGATATCGGCATTGCGAATTTTGTATTGTATCGGGTTGCAATATCTGTGTTTTATCGTCAATGTGATGATCGAAGGGATACAGTAATCCTGCTGTGGTGCATCGGAGTCTAACACTGGGCCCCCAGGGAGGAGCCAAAGTACATACTTTTCTAAACCGTACTCTTCTGGACAAAAATCGGCATTGCGAAATTTGTATTGAATCGGGATGCAGTTTCTGTGTTTCATTGTATATTTGATTGTTGAAGGGTTACAGTAAACCTGCTGTGGTGAATCGGAGTGTAACACTGGGCCAACACGGAAAGGCCAAAGTACATATTCTTCTAAACTGTACTCCTGTGGACAGAAATCGTCATTGCGAATTTTGTATTGAATCGGGATGCAGTTTCTGTGTGTCATCGTCAATGTGATGGTCGAAGGGTTACAGTAAACTTTCTGTGGTGCATCGTAGTCTAACACTGGGCACCCAGGGAAGAGCCAAAGTACATACTCTTCTAAACCGTACACCTAAGGACAGAAATCGGAATTGTGAATTTCGTATTGAATCCGGATGCCATTTCTGTGTTTCATCATCAATGTGATGGTCGAAGGGATGCAGTAAACCAGCTTTGGTGCATCGGAGTCTAACATTGGGCCCCCAGGGAAGAGCCGTAGTACATACTCTTCTAAACCGTACTCCTCTGGACAGAAATTCGCATTGTGAATATTGTATTGAATCGGGATGCGATTTCTGTGTTTCATCGTCAATGTGATGGTCGAAGGGTTACAGTAAACCTGCTGTGGTGCACGTAGTCTAACACTGGGCCCCCAGGGAAGAGTCAAAGTACATAGTCTTCTAAACCGTACTCATAAGGACAGAAATCGGCATTGCGAATTTTGTATTGAATCGGGATGCAATTTCTGTGTTTCATAGTCAATGTGATGGCCGAAGGGTTACAGTAAACCTGCTGTGGTGCATCGGAGTCTAACACTGGGCCCCAAGGGAAGAGTCAAAGTACATACTCATCTAAACCGTACTCCTGTGGACGGAAATCGGCATTGTGAATTTTGTATTTAATCCGGATGCTATTTCTGTGTTTCATCGTCAATGTGATGGTCTAAGGGTTACAGTAAACTTGCTGTGGTGCATCGGAGTCTAACACTGGGCCCCCAGGGAGGAGCCAAAGTACATACTCTTTCAAACCGTACTCTTCTGGACAGAAATCGGCATAGCGAATTTTGTATTGAATCGGGATGCAATTTCTGTGTTTCATCGTCAATGTGATGGTCGAAGCGTTACAGTAAACCTTCTGTGGTGCATTGTAGCCTAACACTGGGCCCCCAGGGAAGAGCCAAAGTACATACTCTTCTAAACTGTACACCTAAGGACAGAAATCGGAATTGCGAATTTATATTGAATCGGGATGCAATTTCTGTGTTTCATCGTCAATGTGATGATCGAAGGGATACAGTAAACGTGCTGTGGTGCATCGGAGTCTATCACTGGGCCCCAAGGGAAGAGCCAAAGTACATACTCTTCTAAACCGTACTCCTGTGGACGGAAATCGGCATTGTGAATTTTGTATTTAATCCGGATGCAATTTCTGTGTTTCATCGTCAATGTGATGGTCTAGGGGTTACAGTAAACTTGCTGTGGTGCATCGGAGTCTAACACTGGGCCCCCAGAGGAGAGCCAAAGTACATACTCTTCTAAACCGTACACCTAAGGACAGAAATCGGAATTGCGAATTTATATTGAATCGGGATGCAATTTCTGTGTTTCGTCGTCAATGTGATGGTCGAAGGGATACAGTAAACCTGCTGTGGTGCATCGTAGTCTAACACTGGGCCCCCAGGGAAGAGCCAAAGTACATACTCTTCTAAACCGTACACCTAAGGACAGAAATCGGAATTGCGAATTTTGTAATGAATCGGGATGCAATTTCTGTGTTTCATCGTCAATGTGATGGTCGAAGGGATACAGTAAACCTGCTGTGGTGCATCGGAGTCTAACACTGTGCCCCCAGGGAAGAGCCGAAGTACATACTCTTCTAAACCGTACTCCTGTGGACACAATTCGGCATTGCGAATTTTGTATTGAATCGGGATGCAATTTCTGTGTTTTATCGTCAATGTGATTCTCGAAGGGTAACAGTAAACCTGCTGTGGTGCATTGTAGTCTAACACTGGGCCCACAGGGAAGAGCCAAAGTACACACTCTTCTAAACCGTACTCCTGTGGACAGATATCGGCATTGCCAATTTTGTATTGAATCGGGATGCAATTTCTGTGTTTCATCGTCAATGTGATGGTGGAAGGTTTACAGTAAACCTGCTGTGGTTCATTGGAGTCTAACACTGGGCCCCCAGGGAAGAGCCAAAGTACATAGTCTTCTAAACCGTACTCATTAGGACAGAAATCGGAATTGTGAATTTTGTATTGGATCGGGATGCAATTTCTGGTTTTCATCGTCAATGTGATAGCCGAAGCGATACAATAAACTTGCTGTTGTGCATCGCAGTCTAACACTGGGCCACCAGGGAAGAGCCAAATTACATACTCTTCTAAACCGTACTCCTGTGGACAGAAATCGGCATAGCGAATTTTGTATTGAATCGGGATGCAATTTCTGTGTTTCATCGTCAATGTGATGGTCGAAGGGATACAGTAAACCTGCTGTGGTGCATCGGAGTCTAACACTGGGCCCCCAGGGTAGAGCTAAAGTACAAACTCTTCTAAACCGTACTCCTGTGGAATGTTATTGGCATTGCGAATTTTGTATTGAATCGGGATGCAATTTCTGTGTTTCATCGTCAATTTGATGGTCGAAAGGTCACAGTAAACCTGCTGTGGTGAATCGCAGTCTAACATTGGGCCCCCAGGGAAGAGCCGTAGTACATACTCTTCTAAACCGTACTCCTCTGGACAGAAATTCGCATTGTGAATATTGTATTGAATCGGGATGCGATTTCTGTGTTTCATCGTCAATGTGATGGTCGAAGGATTACAGTAAACCTGCTGTGGTGCACGTAGTCTAACACTGGGCCCCCAGGGAAGAGTCAAAGAACATAGTCTTCTAAACCGTACTCATAAAGACAGAAATCGGAATTGCGAATTTTGTATAGAATCAGGATGCAATTTCTCTGTTTTATCGTCAATGTGATGGTCGAAGGGTTACAGTAAACCTTCTGTGGTGCATTTTAGCCTAACACTGGGCCCCCAGGGAAGAGCCAAAGTACATACTCTTCTAAACGGTACACCTAAGGGCAGAAATCGGAATTGCGAATTTATATTGAATCGGGATGCAATTTCTGTGTTTCATCGTCAATGTGATGCTCGAAGGGATACAGTAAACCTGCTGTGGTGCATCGTAGTCTAACACTGGGCCCCCAGGGAAGAGACAAAGTACATACTCTTCTAAACCGTACACATAAGGACAGAAATCGGAATGCGAGTTTTGTATTGAATCGGGATGCAATTTCTGTGTTTCATCGTCAATGTGATGGTCGAAGGGATACAGTAAACCTGCTGTGGTGCATCGGAGTCTAACACTGTGCCCCCAGGGAAGAGCCGAACAACATACTCTTCTAAACCGTACTCCTGTGGACACAAATCGGCATTGCGAATTTTGTATTGAATCGGGATGCAATTTCTGTGTTTGATCGTCAATGTGATGGTCGAAGGGCTACAGTAAACCTTCTGTGGTGCATTGTAGTCTAACACTGGGCCCCAAGGGAAGAGCCAAAGTACATACTCTTCTAAACCGTACACCTAAGGACAGAAATCGGAATTGCGAATTTAAATTGAATCGGGATGCAATTTCTGTGTTTCATCGTCAATGTGATGGTCGAAGGGATACAGTAAACCTGATGTGGTGCATCGGAGTCTAACACTGGGCCCCAGGGAAGAGCCAAAATACATACTCCTCTAAACCGTACTCCTGTGGACAGAAATCGGCATTGCGAATTTTGTATTGAATCGGGATGCTATTTCTGTGTTTCATCGTCAATGTGATGGTCGAAGGGTAACAGTAAACCTGCTGTGGTGCATCGTAGTCTAACACTGGCCCCCCAGGGAATAGCCAAAGTACATACTCTTCTAAACCGTATTCCTAAGGGCAGAAATCGGAATTGCGAATTTTGTATTAAATCGGGGTGCAATTTCTGTGTTTCATCGTCAATGTGATGGTCTAAGGGTTACAGTAAACCTGCTGTGGTGCATCGGAGTCTAACACTCAGCCCCCAGGGAAGAGCCAAAGTACATACTCTTCTAAACCGTACTCCTGTGGACAGAAATCGGCATTGTGAATTTTGTATTGAATTGGGATGCATTTTCAGTGTTTCATCGTCAACGTGATGGTCGAAGGGTAACAGTATACCTGCTGTGGTTCATCGTAGTCTAACATTGGGCCCCCAGGGAAGAGCCGTATTACATACTCTTCTAAACCGTACTCCTCTGGACAAAAATTCGCATTGTGAATATTGTATTGAATCGGGATGCGATTTCTGTGTTTCATCGTCAATGTGATGGTCGAAGGGTTACAGTAAACCTGCTGTGGTGCACGTAGTCTAACACTGGGCCCCCAGGGAAGAGTCAAAGTACATAGTCTTCTAAACCGTACTCATAAGGACAGAAATCGGCATTGCGACTTTGGTATTGAATCGGGATGCAATTTCTGTGTTTCATTATCAATGTGATGGTCGTAGGGTTACAGTAAACCTGCTGTGGTGCATCGGAGTGTAACACTGGCCCCAAGGGAAAAGCCAAAGTACATACTCTTCTAAACCGTACTCCTGTGGACGGAAATCGGCATTGTGAATTTTGTATTTAATCTGGATGCAATTTCTGTGTTTCATCGTCAATGTGATGGTCTAAGGGTTACAGTAAACTTGCTGTGGTGCATTGGAGTCTAACACTGGGCCCCCAGAGAAGAGCCAAAGTACATACTCTTCTAAACCGTACTCATTAGGACAGAAATCGGATTTGCGAATTTTGTATTGAATTGGGATGCAATATCTGTGATTCATCGTCAATGTGATGGTGGAAGGTTTACAGTAAACCTGCTGTGGTTCATTGGAGTCTAACACCGGGCCCCCTGGGAAGAGCCAAAGTACATAGTCTTCTAAACCGTACTCATTAGGACAGAAATCGGAATTGTGAATTTTGTATTGAATCGGGATGCAATTTCTGGTATTCATCGTCAATGTGATAGCCGAAGCGATACAATAAACTTGCTGTTGTGCATCGGAGTCTAACACTGGGCCACCAGGGAAAAGCCAAATTACATACTCTTCTAAACCGTACTCCTGTGGACAGAAATCGGCATTGCGAATTTTGTATTGAATCGGGATGCAATTTCTGTGTTTCATCGTCAATGTGATGGTCGAAGGGATACAGTAAACCTGCTGTGGTGCATCGGAGTCTAACACTGGGCCCCCAGGGTAGAGCTAAAGTACATGCTCTTCTAAACCGTACTCCTGTGGAATGTTATTGGCATTGCGAATTTTGTATTGAATCGGGATGCAATTTCTGTGTTTCATCGTCAATGTGATGGTCGAAAGGTTACAGTAAACCTGCTGTGGTGCATCGCTGTCTAACATTGGGCCCCCAGGGAAGAGCTGTAGTACATACTCTTCTAAACCGTACTCCTCTGGAGAGAAATTCGCATTGTGAATATTGTATTGAATCGGGATGCGATTTCTGTGTTTCATCGTCAATGTGATGGTCGAAGGGTTACAGTAAACCTGCTGTGGTGCATCGTAGTCTAACACTGGGCCCCAAGGGAAGAGACAAAGTACATACTCTTCTAAACCGTACTCCTGTGGACAGAAATCGGCATTGCGAATTTTGTATAGAATCAGGATGCAATTTCTCTGTTTCATCGTCAATGTGATGGTCGAAGGGTTACAGTAAACCTTCTGTGGTGCATTTTAGCCTAACACTGGGCCCCCAGGGAAGAGCCAAAGTACATACTCTTCTAAACGGTACACCTAAGGACAGAAATCGGAATTGCGAATTTATATTGAATCGGGATGCAATTTCTGTGTTTCATCGTCAATGTGATGCTCGAAGGGATACAGTAAACCTGCTGTGGTTCATCGTAGTCTAACACTGGGCCCCCAGGGAAGAGCCAAAGTACATACTCTTCTAAACGGTACACCTAAGGACAGAAATCGGAATTGCGAATTTATATTGAATCGGGATGCAATTTCTGTGTTTCATCGTCAATGTGATGGTCGAAGGGATACAGTAAACCTGCTGTGGTGCATCGTAGTCTAACACTGGGCCCCCAGGGAAGAGCCAAAGTACATACTCTTCTAAACCGTACACCTAAGGACAGAAATCGGAATTGCGAATTTTTTATTGAATCGGGATGCAATTTCTGTGTTTCATCGTCAATGTGATGGTCGAAGGGATACAGTAAACCTGCGCTGGTGCATCGGAGTCTCCACTGGGCCCTCAGGGAAGAGCCAAAGTACATATTCTTCTAAACCGTACTCCTGTGGACAGAAATCGGCATTGCGAATTTTGTATTGAATCGGGATGCAATTTCTTTGTTTCATCGTCAATGTGATTCTCGAAGGGTAACAGTAAACCTGCTGTGGTGCATTGTAGTCTAACACTGGGCCCCCAGGGAAGTGCCAAAGTACACACTCTTCTAAACCGTACTCCTGTGGACAGATATCGGCATTGCGAATTTTGTATTGAATCGGGATGCAATTTCTGTGTTGCATCGTCAATGTGATGGTCGAAGGGACACAGTAAACCTGCTGTGGTGAATCGTAGTCTAACACTGGGCCCCCAGGGAAGAGTCAAAGTACATAGTCTTCTAAACCGTACTCATAAGGACAGAAATCGGAATTGCGAATTTTGTATTGAATAGGGATGCAATTTCTGTGTTTCATCGTCAAAGTGATGGTCGAAGGGGTACAGTAAACTTGCTGTGGTGCATCGTAGTCTAACACTGGGCCCCCAGGGAAGAGCCAAAGTACATACTCTTTTAAACTGTACTCCTGTGGACAGAAATCGGCATTGCGAATTTTGTATTGAATCGGGATGCAATATCTGTGTTTCATCGTCAATGTGATGGTCGAAGGGTTACAGTAAACCTGCTGTGGTGCACGTAGTCTAACACTGGGCCCCCAGGGAAGAGTCAAAGTACATAGTCTTCTAAACCGTACTCATAAGGACAGAAATCGGAATTGCGAATTTTGTATTGAATAGGGATGCAATTTCTGTGTTTCAACGTCAAAGTGATGGTCGAAGGGATACAGTAAACTTGCTGTGGTGCATCGTAGTCTAACACTGGGCCCCCAGGGAAGAGCCAAAGTACATACTCTTTTAAACCGTACTCCTGTAGACAGACATCGTCATTGCGAATTTTGTATTGAATCGGGATGCAATTTCTGTGTTTCATTGTCAATGTGATGGTCGAAGGGTTACAGTAAACCTGCTGTGGTGCATCGGAGTCTAACACTGGCCCCAAGGGAAGAGCCAAAGTACATACTCTTCTAAACCGTACTCCTGTGGACGGAAATCGGCATTGTGAATTTTGTATTTAATCCGGATGCAATTTCTGTGTTTCATCGTCAATGTGATGGTCTAAGGGTTACAGTAAACTTGCTGTGGTGCATCGGAGTCTAACACTGGGCCCCCAGAGAAGAGCCAAAGTACATACTCTTCTAAACCGTACTCATTAGAACAGAAATCGGAATTGCGAACTTTGTATTGAATTGGGATGCAATTTCTGTGATTCATCGTCAATGTGATGGTGGAAGGTTTACAGTAAACCTGCTGTGGTTCATTGGAGTCTAACACTGTGCCCCCAGGGAAGAGCCAAATTACATAGTCTTCTAAACCGTACTCATTAGGACAGAAATCGGAATTGTGAATTTTGTATTGAATCGGGATGCAATTTCTGGTTTTCATCGTCAATGTGATAGCCGAAGCGATACAATAAACTTGCTGTTGTGCATCGGAGTCTAACACTGGGCCACCAGGGAAGAACCAAATTACATACTCTTCTAAACCGTACTCCTGTGGACAAAAATCGGCATTGCGAATTTTGTATTGAATCGGGATGCAATTTCTGTGTTTCATCGTCAATGTGATGGTCGAAGGGATACAGTAAACCTGCTGTGGTGCATCGGAGTCTAACACTGGGCCCCCAGGGTAGAGCTAAAGTACATACTCTTCTAAACCATACTCCTGTGGAATGTTATTGGCATTGCGAATTTTGTATTGAATCGCGATGCAATTTCTGTGTTTCATCGTCAATGTGATGGTCGAAAGGTTACAGTAAACCTGCTGTGGTGCATCGCAGTCTAACATTGGGCCCCCAGGGAAGAGCCGTAGTACATACTCTTCTAAACCGTACTCCTCTGGAGAGAAATTCGCATTGTCAATATTGTATTGAATCGGGATGCGATTTCTGTGTTTCATCGTCAATGTGATGGTCGAAGGGTTACAGTAAACCTGCTGTGGTGCACGTAGTCTAACACTGGGCCCCCAGGGAAGAGTCAAAGTACATAGTCTTCTAAACCGTACTCATAAGGACAGAAATCGGAATTGCGAATTTTGTATTGAATAGGGATGCAATTTCTGTGTTTCATCGTCAAAGTGATGGTCGAAGGGGTACAGTAAACTTGCTGTGGTGCATCGTAGTCTAACACTGGGCCCCCAGGGAAGAGCCAAAGTACATACTCTTTTAAACTGTACTCCTGTGGACAGAAATCGGCATTGCGAATTTTGTATTGAATCGGGATGCAATATCTGTGTTTCATCGTCAATGTGATGGTCGAAGGGTTACAGTAAACCTGCTGTGGTGCACGTAGTCTAACACTGGGCCCCCAGGGAAGAGTCAAAGTACATAGTCTTCTAAACCGTACTCATAAGGACAGAAATCGGAATTGCGAATTTTGTATTGAATAGGGATGCAATTTCTGTGTTTCAACGTCAAAGTGATGGTCGAAGGGATACAGTAAACTTGCTGTGGTGCATCGTAGTCTAACACTGGGCCCCCAGGGAAGAGCCAAAGTACATACTCTTTTAAACCGTACTCCTGTAGACAGACATCGTCATTGCGAATTTTGTATTGAATCGGGATGCAATTTCTGTGTTTCATTGTCAATGTGATGGTCGAAGGGTTACAGTAAACCTGCTGTGGTGCATCGGAGTCTAACACTGGCCCCAAGGGAAGAGCCAAAGTACATACTCTTCTAAACCGTACTCCTGTGGACGGAAATCGGCATTGTGAATTTTGTATTTAATCCGGATGCAATTTCTGTGTTTCATCGTCAATGTGATGGTCTAAGGGTTACAGTAAACTTGCTGTGGTGCATCGGAGTCTAACACTGGGCCCCCAGAGAAGAGCCAAAGTACATACTCTTCTAAACCGTACTCATTAGAACAGAAATCGGAATTGCGAACTTTGTATTGAATTGGGATGCAATTTCTGTGATTCATCGTCAATGTGATGGTGGAAGGTTTACAGTAAACCTGCTGTGGTTCATTGGAGTCTAACACTGGGATCCCAGGGAAGAGCCAAAGTACATAGTCTTCTAAACCGTACTCATTAGGACAGAAATCGGAATTGTGAATTTTGTATTGAATCGGGATGCAATTTCTGGTTTTCATCGTCAATGTGATAGCCGAAGCGATACAATAAACTTGCTGTTGTGCATCGGAGTCTAACACTGGGCCTCCAGGGACGAGCCAAAGTACATACTCCTCTAATCCGTACTCCTGTGGACAGAAATCGGCATTGCGAATTTTGTATTGAATCGGGATGCTATTTCTGTGTTTCATCGTCAATGTGATGGTCGAAGGGTAACAGTAAACCTGCTGTGGTGCATCGTAGTCTAACACTGGCCCCCCAGGGAATAGCCAAAGTACATACTCTTCTAAACCGTATTCCTAAGGGCAGAAATCGGAATTGCGAATTTGGTATTAAATCGGGGTGCAATTTCTGTGTTTCATCGTCAATGTGATGGCCTAAGGGTTACAGTAAACCTGCTGTGGTGCATCGGAGTCTAACACTCAGCCCCCAGGGAAGAGCCAAAGTACATACTTTTCTAAACCGCACTCCTGTGGACAGAAATCGGCATTGTGAATTTTGTATTGAATTGGGATGCAATTTCAGTGTTTCATCGTCAACGTGATGGTCGAAGGGTAACAGTATACCTGCTGTGGTTCATCGTAGTCTAACACTGGGCCCCCAGGAAGTAGCCAAAGTACATACTCTTCGAAACCGTACTCCTGTGGACAGAAATCGGCATTGCGAATTTTGTATTGAAGTGGGATGCAATTTCTGTTTTTTATCGTCAATGTGATGGTCGATGGGATACAGTAGACCTGCTGTGGTGCATCGGAGTCTCCACTGGTCCCTCAGGGAAGAGCCAAAGTACATACTCTTCTAAACCGTACTCCTGTGGACAGAAATCGGCATTGCGAATTTTGTATTGAATCGGGATGCGATTTCTGTGTTTCATCGTCAATGTGATGGTCGAAGGGGTACAGTAAACCTGCTGTGGTGCACGTAGTCTAACACTGGGCCCCCAGGGAAGAGTCAAAGTACATAGTCTTCAAAACCGTACTCATAAGGACAGAAATCGGAATTGCGAATTTTGTATTGAATAGGGATGCAATTTCTGTGTTTCATCGTCAAAGTGATGGTCGAAGGGATACAGTAAACTTGCTGTGGTGCATCGTAGTCTAACACTGGGCCCCCAGGGAAGAGCCAAAGTACATACTCTTTTAAACCGTACTCCTGTAGACAGAAATCGGCATTGCGAATTTTGTATTGAATCGGGATGCAATTTCTGTGTTTCATTGTCACTGTGATGGTCGAAGGGTTACAGTAAACCTGCTGTGGTGCATCGGAGTCTAACACTGGCCCCAAGGGAAGAGCCAAAGTACATACTCCTCTAAACCGTACTCCTGTGGACGGAAATCTGCATTGTGAATTTTGTGTTTAATCCGGATGCAATTTCTGTGTTTCATCGTCAATGTGATGGTCTAAGGGTTACAGTAAACTTGCTGTGGTGCATCGGAGTCTAACTCTGGGCCCCCAGGGAAGAGCCAAAGTACATAGTCTTCTAAACCGTACTCATTAGGACAGAAATCGGAATTGTGAATTTTGTATTGAATCGGGATGCAATTTCTGTGTTTCATCGTCAATGTGATCATCGATGGGTTACAGTAAACCTTCTGTGGTGCATTTTAGCCTAACACTGGGCCCCCAGGGAAGAGCCAAAGTACATACTCTTGTAAACGGTACACCTAAGGACAGAAATCGGAATTGCGAATTTATATTGAATCGGGATGCAATTTCTGTGTTTCATCGTCAATGTGATGGTCGAAGGGATACAGTAAACCTTCTGTGGTGCATCGTAGTCTAACACTGGGCCCCCAGGGAAGAGCCAAAGTACATACTCTTCTAAACCGTACACCTAAGGACAGAAATCGGAATTGCGAATTTTGTATTGAATCGGGATGCAATTTCTGTGTTTCATCGTCAATGTGATGGTCGAAGGGATACAGTACACCTGCTGTGGCGCATCGGAGTCTAACACTGTGCCCCCAGGGAAGAGCTGAAGTACATACTCTTCTAAACCGTACTCCAGTGGACACAAATCGGCATTGCGAATTTTGTATTGAATCAGTATGCAATTTCTGTGTTTCATCGTCAATGTGATGGTCGAAGGGTTACAGTAAACCTTCTGTGGTGCATTGTAGTCTAACACTGGGCCCCAAGGGAGGAGCCAAAGTACATACTCTTCTAAACCGTACACCTGAGGACAGAAATCGGAATTGCGAATTTATATTGAATCGGGATGCAATTTCTGTGTTTCATCGTCAATGTGATGGTCGAAGGGATACAGTAAACCTGATGTGGTGCATCGGAGTCTAACACTGGACCCCAGGGAAGAGCCAAAGTACATACTCCTCTAAACCGTACTCCTGTGGACAGAAATCGGCATTGCGAATTTTGTATTGGATCGGGATGCTATTTCTGTGTTTCATCGTCAATGTGATGGTCGAAGGGTAACAGTAAACCTGCTGTGGTGCATCGTAGTCTAACACTGGCCCCCCAGGGAATAGCCAAAGTACATACTCTTCTAAACCGTATTCCTAAGGGCAGAAATCGGAATTGCGAATTTTGTATTAAATCGGGGTGCAATTTCTGTGTTTCATCGTCAATGTGATGGTCTAAGGGTTACAGTAAACCTGATGTGGTGCATCGGAGTCTAACACTCAGCCCCCAGGGAAGAGCCAAAGTACATACTATTCTAAACCGTACTCCTGTGGACAGAAATCGGCATTGTGAATTTTGTATTCAATCGGGATGCAATTTCAGTGTTTCATCGTCAACGTGATGGTCGAAGGGTAACAGTATACCTGCTGTGGTTCATCGTAGTCTAACACTGGGCCCCCAGGAAGTAGCCAAAGTACATACTCTTCGAAACCGTACTCCTGTGGACAGATATCGGCATTGCGAATTTTGTATTGAATCGGGATGCAATTTCTGTGTTTCATCGTCAATGTGATGGTCGAAGGAATACAGTAAACCTGCTGTGGTGCATCGGAGTCTAACACTGGGCCCCCAGGGTAGAGATAAAGTACATACTCTTCTAAACCGTACTCCTGTGGAATGTTATCGGCATTGCGAATTTTGTATTGAATCGGGATGCAATTTCTGTGTTTCATCGTCAATGTGATGGTCGAAGGGTTACAGTAAACCTGCTGTGGTGCATCGTAGTCTAACACCGGGCCCCCAGGGAGGAGCAAGAGTAGATACTCTTCTAAACCGTACTCTTCTGGACAGAAATCTGCATTGTGATTTTGTATTGAATCGGGATGCAATTTCTGTGCTTCATCGTCAATGTGATGGTTGAAGGGTAACAGTATACCTGCTGTGGTGCATCGTAGTTTTACACTGGGCCCCCAGGGAATAGCCAATGTACATACTCTTCTAAACCGTACTCCTGTGGACAGACATCGGCATTGCGAATTTTGTATTGAATCGGGATGCAATTTCTGTGTTTCTTCGTCAATGTGTTGGTCTAAGGGTTACAGTAAACCTGTTGTGGTGCATCGTAGTCTAACACTGGGCCCCCAGGGAAGAGCCAAAGTACATACTCTTCTAAACCGTACTCCTAAGGTCAAAAATCGGAATTGCGAATTTTGTATTGAATCGGGATGCAATTTCTGTGTTTCATCGTCAATGTGATGGACGATGGGTAACGTTAAACCTGCTGTGGTGCATCGTAGTCTAACATTGGGCCCCCAGGGAAGAGCCAAAGTACATACTCTTCTAAACCGTACTCCTAAGGGCAAAAATCGGAATTGCGAATTTTGTATTGAATCAGGATGCAATTTCTGTGTTTCATCGTCAATGTGATGGACGATGTGTATCGTTAAACCTGCTGTGGTGCATCGTAGTCTAACATTGGGCCCCAACGGAATAGCCAAAGTACATACTCTTTTAAACTGTACCCCTGTGGAAAGAAAACGGCATTACGAATTTACTATTGAATCGGGATGCAATTTCTGTGTTTAATCGTCAATGTGATTGTCGAAGGGTTACAGTAAACCTGCTGTGTTGCATCGGAGTCTAACACTGGGCCCCCAGGGAAGAGCCAAAGTACATATTCTTCTAAACCGTACTCCTGTGGACAGAAATCGGCATTGTGAATTTTGTATTGAATCTGGATGCAATGTCTATGTTTCATCATCAATGTGATAGTCTAAGGGTTACAGTAAACTTGCTGTGGTGCATCGTAGTCTAACACTGGGCCCCCAGGGAATGGCCAAAATACATACTCTTCTAAACCGTACTCTTGTGGTCAGAAATCAGCTTTGCGAATTTTTTATTGAATCCGGATGCAATATCTGTGTTTCATCGTCAATGTGATGGTCGAAGGGTAACAGTAAATTTGCTGTGGTGCATCGGAGACTAACACAGGGCCCCCAGGGAAGAGCCAAAGTACATACTCTTCTAAACCGTACTCCTGTAAACAGAAATCGGCATTGCGAATATTGTATTGAATCGGGATGCTGTTTCTGTGTTTCATCGTCAATGTGATGGTCGAAGGGTAACAGTAAACCTACTGTGGTGCATCGTAGACTAACACTGGGCCCCCAGGGAGTAGCCAAAGTACATACTCTTCTAAACCGCACTCCTGTGGCCAGAAATCTGCATTGCGAATTTTGTATTGATTCGGGATGCAATTACTGTGTTTCATCGTCAATGTGATGGTCGAAGGGATACAGTAAACCTGCTGAGGTGCATCGGAGACTAACACTTAGCCCCCAGGGAAGAGCCAAAGTACATATTCTTCTAAACCGTACTCCTAAGGACAGAAATCCTCATTGCGAATTTTGTATTGAATCGGGATGTAATTTCTGTGTTTCATCGTCAATGTGATGGTCGAAGGACTACAGTAAACCTGCTGTTGTGCATCGTAGTCTAACACTGGGCCCCCAGGGAAGAGCCAAAGTACATACTCTTCTAAACTGTACTCCTAAGGACAGAAATCGGAATTGCGAATTTTGTATTGAATCGGGATGCAATTTCTGTGTTTCATCGTCAAAGTGATGGACGAAGGGTAACAGTAAACCTGCTGGGGTGCATCGTAGTCTAACACAGGGCCCCATGGGAGGAGCCAAAGTACACACTCTTCTAAACCGTACTACTGTGGACAGAAATCGGCATTGCGAATATTGTATTGAATCGGGATCCAATTTCTGTGTTTCATCGTCCATGTGATGATCGAAGGGATACAGTAAACCTGCTGTGGTGCATCGGAGTCTAACACTGGGCCCCCAGCGAAGAGCCAAAGTACATACTCTTCTAATCCGTACTCTTCTGGACAGAAATCGGCATTGCGAATTTTGTATTGAATCGGGATGCAATTTCTGTGTTTCATCGTCAATGTGATGGTCGAAGGGATACAGTAAACCTGCTGTGGTGCATCGGAGTCTAACCCTGGTAACCCAGGGTAGAGCCAAAGTACATACTCTTCTAAACCGTACTCCTGTGGACAGATATCGGCATTGCGAATTTTGTATTGAATCAGGATGCAATATCTGTGTTTTATCGTCAATGTGATGATCGAAGGGATACAGTAATCCTGCTGTGGTGCATCGGAGTCTAACACTGGGCCCCCAGGCAGGAGCCAAAGTACATTTTCTTCTAAACCGTACTCTTCCGGACAGAAATCGGCATTGCGAATTTTGTATTGAATCGGGATGCAATTTCTGGGTTTCATCGTCAATGTGATAATAGAATGGTTACAGTAAACCTTCTGTGGTGCATTGTAGTCTAACACTGGGCCCCCAAGGAAGAACCAAAGTACATACTCTTCTAAACCGTACACCTAAGGACAGAAATCGGAATTGCGAATTTATATTGAATCGGGATGCAATTTCTGTGTATCATCGACAATGTGATGGTCGAAGGGATACAGTAAACCCTCTGTGGTGCAACGTAGTCTAACACTGGGCCCCCAGGGAAGAGCCAAAGTACATACTCTTCCAAACCGTACACCTAAGGACAGAAATCGGAATTGCGAATTTTGTATTGAATCGGGATGCAATATCTGTGTTTTATCGTCAATGTGATGATCGAAGGGATACAGTAATCCTGCTGTGGTGCATCGGAGTCTAATACTGTGCCCCCAGGGAAGAGCCAAAGTACATACACTTCTAAACCGTACTCCTGTGAACAGAAATCGGCATTGCGAATATTGTATTGAATCCGGATGCGATATCTGTGTTTCATCGTCAATGTGATGGTCGAAAGGATACAGTAAACCTGCTGAGGTGCATCGGAGTCTAACATTGGGCCCCAACGGAATAGCCAAAGTACATACTCTTTTAAACTGTATCCCTGTGGACAGAAATCGGCATTACGAATTTTGTATTGAATCAGGATGCAATTTCTGTAATTCATCGTCAATGTGATTGTCGAAGGGTTACGGTAAACCTGCTGTGGTGCATCGTAGTCTAACACTGGGCCCCCAGGGAATAGCCAAAATACATACTCTTCTAAACCGTACTCCTGTGAACAGAAATCGGCATTGCGAATATTGTATTGAATCCGGATGCGATATCTGTGTTTCATCGTCAATGTGATGGTCGAAAGGATACAGTAAACCTGCTGAGGTGCATTGGAGACTAATACTTAGCCCCCAGGGTAGAGCCAAATTACATACTCTTCTAAACCGTACACCTAAGGACAAAAATCGGAATTGCGAAATTTGTATTGAATCAGGATGCAATTTCTGTGTTTAATCGTCAATGTGATGGTCGAAGGGTTACAGTAAACCCACTGTGGTGCATCGTAGTCTAACACTGGGCCCTCAGGGAATAGCCAAAATACATACTCTACTAAACCGTACTCCTGCGGACAGAAATCGGCATTGCGAATTTTGTATTGAATCCGGATGCAATATCTGTGTTTCATCGTCAATGTGATGGCCGAAGGGATACAGTAAACCTGCTGTGGTGCATCGGAGACTAACACTGGGCCCCCAGGGAATAGCCAAAGTACATACTCTTCTAAACCGTACTCCTGTGGACAGAAATCGGCATTGCGAATTTTGTATTGAATCGGGATGCAATATCTGTGTTTCATCGTCAATGTGATGGCCGAAGGGATACAGTAAACCTGCTGAGGTGCATTGGAGACTAACACTTAGCCCCCAGGGTAGAGCCAAATTACATACTCTTCTAAACCGTACACCTAAGGACAGAAATCGGAATTGCGAATTTATATTGAATCGGGATGCAATTTCTGTGTTTCATCGTCAATGTGATGGACGAAGGGTAACAGTAAACCTGCTGGGGTGCATCGTAGTCTAACACAGGGCCCCCTGGGAGGAGCCAAAGTACAAACTCTTCTAAACCGTACTACTGTGAACAGAAATCGGCATTGCGAATTTTGTATTGAATCGGGATCCAATTTCTGTGTTTCATCGTCCATGTGATGATCGAAGGGATACAGTAAACCTGCTGTGGTGCATCGGAGTCTAACACTGGGCCCCCAGGGAAGAGCCAAAGTACATACTCTTCTAATCCGTACTCTTCTGGACAGAAATCGGCATTGCGAATTTTGTATTGAATCGGGATGCAATTTCTGTTTTTCATCGTCAATGTGATGGTCGAAGGGATACAGTAAACCTGCTATGGTGCATCGGAGTCTAACCCTGGTAACCCAGGGTAGAGCCAAAGTACATACTCTTCTAAACCGTACTCCTGTGGACAGATATCGGCATTGCGAATTTTGTATTGAATCGGGATGCAATATCTGTGTTTTATCGTCAATGTGATGATCGAAGGGATACAGTAATCCTGCTGTGGTGCATCGGAGTCTAACACTGGGCCCCCAGGGAGGAGCCAAAGTACATTTTCTTCTAAACCGTACTCTTCCGGACAGAAATCGGCATTGCGAATTTTGTATTGAATCGGGATGCAAATTCTGTGTTTCATCGTCAATGTGATGATCGAAGGGTTACAGTAAACCTACGGTGGTGCATTGTAGTCTAACACTGGGCCCCCAGGGAAGAACCAAAGTACATACTCTTCTAAACCATACACCTAAGGACAGAAATCGGAATTGCGAATTTATATTGAATCGGGATGCAATTACTGTGTTTCATCGTCAATCTGATGGTCGAAGGGATACAGTAAACCTTCTGTGGTGCAACGTAGTCTAACACTGGGCCCCCAGGGAAGAGCCAAAGTACATACTCTTCCAAACCGTACACCTAAGGACAGAAATCGGAATTGCGAATTTTGTATTGAATCGGGATGCAATTTCTGTGTTTCATCGTCAATGTGATGGTCGAAGGGATACAGTAAACCTGCTGTGGCGCATCGGAGTCTAACACTGTGCCCCCAGGGAAGAGCTGAAGTACATACTCTTCTAAACCGTACTCCAGTGGACACAAATCGGCATTGCGAATTTTGTATTGAATCAGGATGCAATTTCTGTGTTTCATCGTCAATGTGATGGTCGAAGGGTTACAGTAAACCTTCTGTGGTGCATTGTAGTCTAACACTGGGCCCCAAGGGAAGAGCCAAAGTACATATTCTTCTAAACCCTACTCCTGTGGACAGAAATCGGCATTGTGAAATTTGTATTGAATCTGGATGCAATTTCTGTGTTTCATCGTCGATGTGATGGTCTAAGGGTTACAGTAAACCTGCTGTGGTGCATCGGAGCCCAACACTGCGCCCCCAGGGAAGAGCTACAGTACATACTCTTCTAAACCGTACTCCTGTAAACAGAAATCGGCATTGTGAATTTTGTATTGAATCGAGATAAAATTTCTGTGTTTCATCGTTAATGTGATGGTCGAAGGGTAACAGTATACCTGCTGTGGTGCATCGTAGTCTAACATTGGGCCCCAACGGAATAGCCAAAGTACATACTCTTTTAAACTGTATCCCTGTGGACAGAAATCGGCAGTACGAATTTTGTATTGAATCAGGATGCAATTTCTGTGTTTCATCGTCAATGTGATTGTCGAAGGGTTACAGTAAACCTGCTGTGGTGCATCGTCGTCTAACACTGGGCCCCCAGGGAATAGCCAAAATACATACTCTTCTAAACCGTACTCCTGTGGACAGAAATCGGCATTGCGAATTTTGTATTGAATCCGGATGCAATATCTGTGTTTCATCGTCAATGTGATGGTCGAAAGGATACAGTAAACCTGCTGAGGTGCATTGGAGACTAACACTTAGCCCCCAGGGAAGAGCCAAAGTACATACTCTTCTAAACCGTACTCCTAAGGACAAAAATCGGAATTGCGAAATTTGTATTGAATCAGGATGCAATTTCTGTGTTTCATCGTCAATGTGATGGTCGAAGGGTTACAGTAAACCTGCTGTGGTGCATTGTAGTCCAACACTGGGCCCCCAGGGAAGAGCCAAACTACACACTCTTCAAAACCGTACTCCTGTGGACAGTTATCGGCATTGCGAATTTTGTATTGAATTGGGATGCAATATCTGTGTTTTATCGTCAATGTGATGATCGAAGGGATACAGTAATCCTGCTGTGGTGCATCGGAGTCTAACACTGGGCCCCCAGGGAGGAGCCAAATTACATTTTCTTCTAAACCGTACTCTTCTGGACAGAAATCGGCATTGCGAGATTTGTATTGAATCGGGATGCAATTTCTGTGTTTCATCGTCAAAACCGTACTCCTGTGGACAGTTATCGGCATTGCGAATTTTGTATTGAATTGGAATGCAATATCTGTGTTTGATCGTCAATGTAATGATCGAAGGGTTACAGTAAACCTTATGTGGTGCATTGTAGTCTAACACTGGGCCCCCAGGGAAGAACCAAAGTACATACTCTTCTAAACCGTACACCTAAGGACAGAAATCGGAATTGCGAATTTATATTGAATCGGGATGCAATTTCTGTGTTTCATCGTCAATGTGATGGTCGAAGGGACACAGTAAACCTTCTGTGGTGCATCGTAGTCTAACACTGGGCCCCCAGGGAAGAGCCAAAATACATACTCTTCTAAATCGTACACCTAAGGACAGAAATCGGCATTGCGAATTTTGTATTGAATCCGGATGCAATATCTGTGTTTCATCGCCAATGTGATGGTCGAAGGGATACAGTAAACCTGCTGTGGTGCATCGGAGACTAACACAGGGCCCCCAGGGAAGAGCCAAAGTACATACCCATCTAAACCGTACTCCTGTGGACAGAAATCGGCATTGTGAATATTGTATTGAA
Organism: Schistocerca cancellata; assembly: GCF_023864275.1. Lineage (NCBI taxonomy): Eukaryota > Metazoa > Arthropoda > Insecta > Orthoptera > Acrididae > Schistocerca > Schistocerca cancellata. The sequence goes on along the minus strand of NC_064629.1, from coordinate 57,208,786 downwards.
TCGGGATGCTGTTTCTGTCTTTCATCGTCAATGTGATGGTTGAAGGGTAACAGTAAACCTACTGTGGTGCATCGTAGTCTAACACTGGGCCCCCAGGGAAGAGCCAAAATACATACTCTTCTAAATCGTACACCTAAGGACAGAAATCGGCATTGCGAATTTTGTATTGAATCCGGATGCAATATCTGTGTTTCATCGTCAATGTGATGGGCAAAGGGATACAGTAAACCTGCTGTGGTGCATCGTAGTCTAACATTGGGCCCCCAGGGAATAGACAAAGTACATACTCTTCTAATCCGTACTCTTGTGGACAGAAATCGGCATTGTGAATTTTGTATTGAATCGAGATGCAATTTCTGTGTTTCATCGTCAATGTGATGGTGGAAGGGTAACAGTAAAAGTGCTGTGGTGCATCGTAGTCTAACACTGGGCCCTCAGGGAATAGCCAAATACATACTCTTCTAAACCGTACTCCTGTGGACAGAAATCGGCATTGCGAATTTTGTATTGAATCGGGATGCAATATCTGTGTTTAATCGTCCATGTGATGGCCGATGGGATACAGTAAACCTGCTGTGGTGCATCGCAGACTAACACTGGGCCCCCAGGGAATAGCCAAAGTACATACTCTACTAAACCGTACTCCTGTGGACTGAAATTTGCATTGCGAATTTTGTATTGATTCGGGATGCAATTTCTGTGTTTCATCGTCAATGTAATGGTCGAAGGGATACAGTAAACCTGCTGAGGAGCATCGGAGACTAACACTTAGCCTCCAGGGAAGAGCCAAAGTACATACTCTTCTAAACCGTACTCCTAAGGACACAAATCGGCATTGCGAATTTTGTATTGAATCGGGATGTAATTTCTGTGTTTCATCGTCAATGTGATGGTCGAACGGTTACAGTAAACCTGCTGTGGTGCATCGTAGTCTAACACCGGGCCCCCAGGGAAGAGCCAAAGTACATACTCTTCTAAACTGTACTCCTAAGGACAGAAATCGGAATTGCGAAATTTGTATTGAATCGGGATGCAATTTCTGTGTTTCATCGTCAATGTGATGGACGAAGGGTAACAGTAAACCTGCTGGGGTGCAACGTAGTCTGACACAGGGCCCCCTGGGAGGAGCCAAAGTACACACTCTTCTAAACCGTTCTCCTGTGGACAGAAATCGGCATTGCGAATTTTGTATTGAATCGGGATGCAATTTCTGTGTTTCATCGTCAATGTGATGGTCGAAGGGTTACAGTAAACCTGCTGTGATGCGTCGGAGTCTAACACACGGCCCCCAGGGAAGAGCCAAATTACATACTCTTTTAAACCGTACTCTTCTGGACAGAAATCGGAATTGCGAATTTTGTATTGAATCGGGATGTAATTTCTGTGTTTCATCGTCAATGTGATGGTCGAAGGGTTACAGTAAACCTGCTGTGGTGCATCGTAGTCTAACTCTGGGCCCCCAGGGAAGAGCCAAAGTACATACTCTTCTAAACCGTACTCCTAAGGACAGAAATCGGAATTGCGAATTTAGTATAGAATCGGAAAGCCATTTCTGTGTTTTATCGTCTATGTGATGGTCGAAGGGATACAGTAAATCTGCTGTGGTGCATCGTAATCTAACACTGGGCCCTCAGCGAAGAACCAAAGTACAAACTCTTCTAAACCGTACACCTAAGGACAGAAATCGGAATTGCGAGTTTTGTATTGAATCGGAATGCAATTTCTATGTATCATCGGCAATGTGATGGTCGAAGGGATACAGTAAACCTGCTGTGGTGCATCGGAGTCTAACACTGGGCCCCCAGGAAGAGCCGAAGTACATACTCTTCTAAACCGTACTCCTGTGGACAGAAATCGGCATTGCGAATTTTGTATTGAATCGGGATGCAATTTCTGTGTTTGATCGTCAATGTGATGGTCGAAGGGTTACAGTAAACCTGCTCTGGTGCATCGTAGTGTAACACTGGACCCCCAGGGTAGAGCCAAGGTACATACTCTTCTAAACCGTACTCCTGTGGACAGAAATCGGCATTGTGAATTTTGTATTAAATCCGGATGCAATTTCTGTGTTTCATCGTCAATGTGATGGTCGAAGGGTAACAGTAAACATGCTGTGGTGCATCGTAGTCCATCACAGGGCCCCCAGGGAATAGCCAAAGTAATACTCTTCTAAACTGTAATCCTGGGACGGAAATCGGCATTGCGACTTTTGTATTGAACCGGGATGCAATTTCTGTGTTTCATCGTCAATGTGATGGTCGAAGGATTACAGTAAACCTTCTGTGGTGCATTGTAGTCTAACACAGGGCCCCCAGGGAAGAGCCAAAATACATACTCTTCTAAACCGTATACCTAAGGACAGAAACCGGAATTGCGAATTTATATTGAATTGGGATGCAATTTCTGTGTTTCATCGTCAATGTGATGGTCGAAGGGATACAGTAAACCTGCTGTGATGCATCGGAGTCTAACACTCGGCCCCCAGGGAAGAGCCAAAGTACATACTCTTCTAAACCGTACTCCTGTGGACAGAAATCGGCATTGTGAATTTTGTATTGAATCGGGATGCAATTTCTGTGTTTCATCGTCAATGTGATGGTCGAAGAGTAACAGTAAATTTGCTGTGGTGCATCGTAGTCTAACATTGGGCCTCCAGGGAGTAGCCAAATTACATACTCTGTTAAACCGTACTCTTCTGGACAGAAATCGGAATTGCGAATTTTGTATTGAATCGGGATGCAATTTCTGTGTTTCATCGTCAATGTGATGGTCGAAGGCGTACAGTAAACCTGCTGTGGTGCATCGGAGTCTAACACCGGGACCCCAGCGAAGAGCCAAACTACATACTCCTCTAAACCGTACCCCTGTGGACAGAAATCGGAATTGCGAATTTTGTATTGAATCGGGATGCAATTTCTGTGTTTCATCGTCAATGTGATTGTCGAAGGGTTACAGTAAACCTGCTGTGGTGCATCGGAGTCTAACACTGGACCCCCAGGGATGAGCCAAAGTACATACTCTTCTAAACCGTACTCCTGTGGACAGAAATCGGCATTGTGTATTTTGTATTGAATCGGGATGCAATTTCTGTGTTTCATCGTCAATGTGATGGTCGAAGGGTTACAGTAAACCTGCTGTGGTGCATCGTAGTCTAACACTGGGCCCCCAGGGAAGAGCCAAAGTACATATTCTTCTAAAACGTAGTCCTAAGGACAGAAATCGGAATTGCGAATTTTGTATTGAATCGGGATGCCATTTCTGTGTTTTATCGTCTATGTGATGGTCGAAGGGATACAGTAAACCTGCTGTGGTGCATCGTAATCTAACAATGGGCCCTCAGCGAAGAACCAAAGTACATACTCATCTAAACCATACACCACAGGACAGAAATCGGAATTGCGAGTTTTGTATTGAATCGGAATGCAATTTCTGTGTATCATCGGCAATGTGATGGTCGAAGGGTAACAGTAAACCTGCTGTGGTGCATCGTAGTCCAATATTGGGCCCCCAGGGAGTAGCCAAATTACATACTCTTTTAAACAGTACTCCAGTGGACAGAAAACGGAATTGCGAATTTTGTATATAAACGAGATGCAATTTCTGTGATTCATCGTCAATGTGATGGTCGAAGGGTTACAGTAAACCTGCTGTGGTGCATCGTAGTCTAACACTGGGCCCCCAGGGAAGAGCCAAAGTACATACTCTTCTAAACCGTACTCCTAAGGACAGAAATCGGAATTGCGAATTTAGTATAGAATCGGAATGCCAGTTCTGTGTTTTATCGTCTATGTGATGGTCGAAGGGATACAGTAAACCTGCTGTGGTGCATCGTAATCTAACACTGGGCCCTCAGCGAAGAACCAAAGTACAAACTCTTCCAAACCGTACACCTAAGGACAGAAATCGGAATTGCGAGTTTTGTATTGAATCGGAATGCAATTTCTGTGTATCATCGGCAATGTGATGGTCGAAGGGTAACAGTAAACCTGCTGTGGTGCATCGTAGTCCAACATTGGGCCCCCAGGGAGTAGCCAAATTACATACTCTTTTAAACAGTACTCCAGTGGACTGAAAACGGAATTGCGAATTTTGTATATAAACGGGATGCAATTTCTGTGATTCATCGTCAATGTGATAGCTGAAGGGATACAATAAACCTGCCGTTGTGCATCGGTGTCTAACACTGGGCCCCCAGGGAAGAGCTAAAGTACATAGTCTTCTAAACCGTACTCCTGTGGACAGAAATCGGCATTGTGAATTTTGTATTGAATTGGGATGCAATTTCTGTGTTTCATCGTCAATGTGATGGTCGAAGGGGTACAGTAAACCTGCTGTGGTGCATCGGAGTCTAACACCGGGCCCCCAGGGAAGAGCCAAAGTACATACTCCTCTAAACCGTACTCCTGTAGACTGAAATCGGCATTGTGAATTTTGTATTGAATCGGGATGCAATTTCTGTGTTTCATCGTCAATGTGATGGTCGAAGGGTTACAGTAAACCTGCTGTGGTGCATCGTAGTCTAACACTGGGCCCCCAGGGAAGAGCCAAAGTACATACTCTTCTAAACCGTACTCCTAAGGACAGAAATCGGAATTGCGAATTTAGTATAGAATCGGAATGCCAGTTCTGTGTTTTATCGTCTATGTGATGGTCGAAGGGATACAGTAAACCTGCTGTGGTGCATCGTAATCTAACACTGGGCCCTCAGCGAAGAACCAAAGTACAAACTCTTCTAAACCGTACACCTAAGGACAGAAATCGGAATTGCGAGTTTTGTATTGAATCGGAATGCAATTTCTATGTATCATCGGCAATGTGATGGTCGAAGGGATACAGTAAACCTGCTGTGGTGCATCGGAGTCTAACACTGGGCCCCCAGGAAGAGCCGAAGTACATACTCTTCTAAACCGCACTCCTGTGGACAGAAATCGGCATTGCGAATTTTGTATTGAATCGGGATGCAATTTCTGTGTTTGATCGTCAATGTGATGGTCGAAGGGTTACAGTAAACCTGCTCTGGTGCATCGTAGTGTAACACTGGACCCCCAGGGTAGAGCCAAGGTACATACTCCTCTAAACTGTATTCCTGTGGACGGAAATCGGCATTGCGACTTTTGTATTGAACCGGGATGCAATTTCTGTGTTTCATCGTCAATGTCATGGTCGAAGGATTACTGTAAACCTTCTGTGGTGCATTGTAGTCTAACATTGGGCCCCCAGGGAAGAGCCAAAATACATACTCTTCTAAACCGTACACCTAAGGACAGAAATCGGAATTGCCAATTTATATTGAATTGGGATGCAATTTCTGTGTTTCATCGTCAATGTGATGGTCGAAGGGATACAGTAATCCTGATGTGGTGTATCGGAGTCTAACACTGGGCCCCCAGGGAAGAGCCAAAGTACATACTCCTCTAAACCGTACTCCTGTGGACAGAAATCGGCATTGCGAATTTTGTATTGAATCGGGATGCAATTTCTGTGTTTCATCGTCAATGTGATGGTCGAAGGGTTACAGTTAACCTGCTGTGTTGCATCGGAGTCTAACACTCGGCCCCCAGGGAAGTGCCAAAGTACATACTCTTCTAAACCGTACTCCTGTGGACAGAAATCGGCATTGTGAATTTTGTATTGAATCGGGATGCAATTTCTGTGTTTCATCGTCAATGTGATGGTCGAAGGGTAACAGTAAATTTGCTGTGGTGCATCGTAGTCTAACATTGGGCCTCCAGGGAATAGCCAAATTACATACTCTTTTAAACCGTACTCTTCTGGACAGAAATCGGAATTGCGAATTTTGTATTGAATCGGGATGCAATTTCTGTGTTTCATCGTCAATGTGATGGTCGAAGGCGTACAGTAAACCTGCTGTGGTGCATCGGAGTCTAACACCGGGCACCCAGCGAAGAGCCAAACTACATACTCCTCTAAACCGTACTCCTGTGGACAGAAATCGGCATTGCGAATTTTGTATTGAATCGGGATGTAATTTCTGTGTTTCATCGTCAATGTGATGGTCGAAGGGTTACAGTAAACCTGCTGTGGTGCATCGGAGTCTAACACTGGGCGCCCAGGGATGAGCCAAAGTACATACTCTTCTAAACCGTACTCCTGTGGACAGAAATCGGCATTGCGAATTTTGTATTGAATCGGGATACAATTTCTGTGTTTCATCGTCAATGTGATGGTTGCAATGTTACAGTAAACCCGCTGTGGTGCATCGGAGTCTAACACTGGGCCCCTAGGGAATAGCCAAAGTACATATTCTTCTAAAACGTAGTCCTAAGGACAGAAATCGGAATTGCGAATTTTGTATTGAATCGGGATGCCATTTCTGTGTTTTATCGTCTATGTGATGGTCGAAGGGGTACAGTAAACCTGCTGTGGTGCATCGGAGTCTAACACCGGGCCCCCAGGGAAGAGCCAAAGTACATACTTTTCTAAACCGTACTCCTGTAGACTGAAATCGGCATTGTGAATTTTGTATTGAATCGGGATGCAATTTCTGTGTTTCATCGTCAATGTGATGGTCGAAGGGTTACAGTAAACCTGCTGTGGTGCATCGTAGTCTAACACTGGGCCCCCAGAGAAGAGCCAAAGTACATACTCTTCTAAACCGTACTCCTAAGGACAGAAATCGGAATTGCGAATTTAGTATAGAATCGGAATGCCAGTTCTGTGTTTTATCGTCGATGTGATGGTCGAAGGGATACAGTAAACCTGCTGTGGTGCATCGTAATCTAACACTGGGCCCTCAGCGAAGAACCAAAGTACAAACTCTTCTAAACCGTACACCTAAGGACAGAAATCGGAATTGCGAGTTTTGTATTGAATCGGAATGCAATTTCTGTGTATCATCGGCAATGTGATGGTCGAAGGGTAACAGTAAACCTGCTGTGGTGCATCGTAGTCCAACATTGGGCCCCCAGGGAGTAGCCAAATTACATACTCTTTTAAACAGTACTCCAGTGGACAGAAAAGGGAATTGCGAATTTTGTATATAAACGGGATGCAATTTCTGTGATTCATCGTCAATGTAATAGCTGAAGGGATACAATAAACCTGCTGTTGTGCATCGGTGTCTAACACTGGGCCCCCAGGGAAGAGCTAAAGTACATACTCTTCTAAACCGTACTCCTGTGGACAGAAATCGGCATTGTGAATTTTGTATTGAATTGGGATGCAATTTCTGTGTTTCATCGTCAATGTGATGGTCGAAGGGGTACAGTAAACCTGCTGTGGTGCATCGGAGTCTAACACCGGGCCCCCAGGGAAGAGCCAAAGTACATACTCCTCTAAACCGTACTCCTGTAGACTGAAATCGGCATTGTGAATTTTGTATTGAATCGGGATGCAATTTCTGTGTTTCATCGTCAATGTGATGGTCGAAGGGTTACAGTAAACCTGCTGTGGTGCATCGTAGTCTAACACTGGGCCCCCAGGGAAGAGCCAAAGTACATACTCTTCTAAACCGTACTCCTAAGGACAGAAATCGGAATTGCGAATTTAGTATAGAATCGGAATGCCAGTTCTGTGTTTTATCGTCTATGTGATGGTCGAAGGGATACAGTAAACCTGCTGTGGTGCATCGTAATCTAACACTGGGCCCTCAGCGAAGAACCAAAGTACAAACTCTTCTAAACCGTACACCTAAGGACAGAAATCGGAATTGCGAGTTTTGTATTGAATCGGAATGCAATTTCTATGTATCATCGGCAATGTGATGGTCGAAGGGATACAGTAAACCTGCTGTGGTGCATCGGAGTCTAACACTGGGCCCCCAGGAAGAGCCGAAGTACATACTCTTCTAAACCGCACTCCTGTGGACAGAAATCGGCATTGCGAATTTTGTATTGAATCGGGATGCAATTTCTGTGTTTGATCGTCAATGTGATGGTCGAAGGGTTACAGTAAACCTGCTCTGGTGCATCGTAGTGTAACACTGGACCCCCAGGGTAGAGCCAAGGTACATACTCCTCTAAACTGTATTCCTGTGGACGGAAATCGGCATTGCGACTTTTGTATTGAACCGGGATGCAATTTATGTGTTTCATCGTCAATGTCATGGTCGAAGGATTACAGTAAACCTTCTGTGGGGCATTGTAGTCTAACATTGGGCCCCCAGGGAAGAGCCAAAATACATACTCTTCTAAACCGTACACCTAAGGACAGAAATCGGAATTGCCAATTTATATTGAATTGGGATGCAATTTCTGTGTTTCATCGTCAATGTGATGGTCGAAGGGATACAGTAAACCTGCTGTGGTGCATCGTAATCTAACACTGGGCCCTCAGCGAAGAACCAAAGTACAAACTCTTCTAAACCGTACACCTAAGGACAGAAATCGGAATTGCGAGTTTTGTATTGAATCGGAATGCAATTTCTGTGTATCATCGGCAATGTGATAATCCAAGGGTAACAGTAAACCTGCTGTGGTGCATCGTAGTCCAACATTGGGCCCCCAGGGAGTAGCCAAATTACTTACTCTTTTAAACAGTACTCCAGTGGACAGAAAACGGAATTGCGAATTTTGTATATAAACGGGATGCAATTTCTGTGATTCATCGTCAATGTAATAGCTGAAGGGATACAATAAACCTGCTGTTGTGCATCGGTGTCTAACACTGGGCCCCCAGGGAAGAGCTAAAGTACATACTCTTCTAAACCGTACTCCTGTGGACAGAAATCGGCATTGTGAATTTTGTATTGAATCGGGATGCAATTTCTGTGTTTCATCGTCAATGTGATGGTCGAAGGGGTACAGTAAACCTGCTGTGGTGCATCGGAGTCTAACACCGGGCCCCCAGGGAAGAGCCAAAGTACATACTCCTCTAAACCGTACTCCTGTAGACTGAAATCGGCATTGTGAATTTTGTATTGAATCGGGATGCAATTTCTGTGTTTCATCGTCAATGTGATGGTCGAAGGGTTACAGTAAACCTGCTGTGGTGCATCGTAGTCTAACACTGGGCCCCCAGGGAAGAGCCAAAGTACATACTCTTCTAAACCGTACTCCTAAGGACAGAAATCGGAATTGCGAATTTAGTATAGAATCGGAATGCCAGTTCTGTGTTTTATCGTCTATGTGATGGTCGAAGGGATACAGTAAACCTGCTGTGGTGCATCGTAATCTAACACTGGGCCCTCAGCGAAGAACCAAAGTACAAACTCTTCTAAACCGTACACCTAAGGACAGAAATCGGAATTGCGAGTTTTGTATTGAATCGGAATGCAATTTCTATGTATCATCGGCAATGTGATGGTCGAAGGGATACAGTAAGCCTGCTGTGGTGCATCGGAGTCTAACACTGGGCCCCCAGGAAGAGCCGAAGTACATACTCTTCTAAACCGCACTCCTGTGGACAGAAATCGGCATTGCGAATTTTGTATTGAATCGGGATGCAATTTCTGTGTTTGATCGTCAATGTGATGGTCGAAGGGTTACAGTAAACCTGCTCTGGTGCATCGTAGTGTAACACTGGACCCCCAGGGTAGAGCCAAGGTACATACTCCTCTAAACTGTATTCCTGTGGACGGAAATCGGCATTGCGACTTTTGTATTGAACCGGGCTGCAATTTCTGTGTTTCATCGTCATGGTCGTAGGATTACAGTAAACCTTCTGTGGGGCATTGTAGTCTAACATTGGGCCCCCAGGGAAGAGCCAAAATACATACTCTTCTAAACCGTACACCTAAGGACAGAAATCGGAATTGCCAATTTATATTGAATTGGGATGCAATTTCTGTGTTTCATCGTCAATGTGATGGTCGAAGGGATACTAAACCTGACGTGGTGTATCGGAGTCTAACACTGGGCCCCCAGGGAAGAGCCAAAGTACATACTCCTCTAAACCGTACTCCTGTGGACAGAAATCGGCATTGCGAATTTTGTATCGAATCGGGATGCAATTTCTGTGTTTCATCGTCAATGTGATGGTCGAAGGGTTACAGTTAACCTGCTGTGATGCATCGGAGTCTAACACTCGGCCCCCAGGGAAGTGCCAAAGTACATACTATTCTAAACCGTACTCCTGTGGACAGAAATCGGCATTGTGAATTTTGTATTGAATCGGGATGCAATTTCTGTGTTTCATCGTCAATGTGATGGTCGAAGGGTAACAGTAAATTTGCTGTGGTGCATCGTAGTCTAACATTGGGCCTCCAGGGAATAGCCAAATTACATACTCTTTTAAACCGTACTCTTCTGGACAGAAATCGGAATTGCGAATTTTGTATTGAATCGGGATGCAATTTCTGTGTTTCATCGTCAATGTGATGGTCGAAGGCGTACAGTAAACCTGCTGTGGTGCATCGGAGTCTAACACCGGGCACCCAGCGAAGAGCCAAACTACATACTCCTCTAAACCGTACTCCTGTGGACAGAAATCGGCATTGCGAATTTTGTATTGAATCGGGATGCAATTTCTGTGTTTCATCGTCAATGTGATGGTCGAAGGGTTACAGTAAACCTGCTGTGGTGCATCGGAGTCTAACACTGGGCCCCCAGGGATGAGCCAAAGTACATACTCTTCTAAACCGTACTCCTGTGGACAGAAATCGGCATTGCGAATTTTGTATTGAATCGGGATGCAATTTCTGTGTTTCATCGTCAATGTGATGGTCGCAATGTTACAGTAAACCCGCTGTGGTGCATCGGAGTCTAACACTGGGCCCCTAGGGAATAGCCAAAGTACATATTCTTCTAAAACGTAGTCCTAAGGACAGAAATCGGAATTGCGAATTTTGTATTGAATCGGGATGCCATTTCTGTGTTTTATCGTCTATGTGATGGTCGAAGGGATACAGTAAACCTGCTGTGGAGCATCGTAATCTAACAATGGGCCCTCAGCGAAGAACCAAATTACATACTCATCTAAACCATACACCACAGGACAGAAATCGGAATTGCGAGTTTTGTATTGAATCGGAATGCAATTTCTGTGTATCATCGGCAATGTGATGGTCGAAGGGTAACAGTAAACCTGCTGTGGTGCATCGTAGTCCAACATTGGGCCCCCAGGGAGTAGCCAAATTACATACTCTTTTAAACAGTACTCCAGTGGACTGAAAACGGAATTGCGAATTTTGTATATAAACGGGATGCAATTTCTGTGATTCATCGTCAATGTGATAGCTGAAGGGATACAATAAACCTGCCGTTGTGCATCGGTGTCTAACACTGGGCCCCCAGGGAAGAGCTAAAGTACATACTCTTCTAAACCGTACTCCTGTGGACAGAAATCGGCATTGTGAATTTTGTATTGAATTGGGATGCAATTTCTCTGTTTCATCGTCAATGTGATGGTCGAAGGGGTACAGTAAACCTGCTGTGGTGCATCGGAGTCTAACACCGGGCCCCCAGGGAAGAGCCAAAGTACATACTCTTCTAAACCGTACTCCTGTGGACAGAAATCGGCATTGTGAATTTTGTATTGAATCGGGATGCAATTTCTGTGTTTCATCGTAAATGTGATGGTCGAAGGGGTACAGTAAGCCTGCTGTGGTGCATTGGAGTCTAACACGGGGACCCCAGGAAACAGCCAAAGTACATACTCATCTAAACCGTACTCCTGTGGACAGAATTCAGAATTGCGAATTTTGTATTGAATCGGGATGCAATATCTGTGTTTCATCGTCAATGTGATGGTACAAGGGTTACAGTAAACCTGCTGTGGTGCATCGGAGTCTAACACTGGGCTCCAGGGAAGAGAAAAAGTACATACTCTTCTAAACCGTACTCCTGTGGACAGAAATCGGAATTGCGAATTTTGTATTGAATCGGGATGCAATTTCTGTGTTTCATCGTCAATGTGATGGTCAAAGGGTTACAGTAAACCTTCTCTGGTGCATCGTAGTGTAACACTGGGCCCCCAGGGAAGAGCCAAAGTACATACTCTTCTAAACCGTTCTCCTGTGGACAGAAATCGGCATTGAGAATTTTGTATTGAATCGGGATGCAATTTCTGTGTTTCATCGTCAATGTGATGGTTGAAGGGATACCGTAAACCTGCTGTGGTGCATCGGAGTCTAACACTGGGCCCCCAGGGAAGAGCCAAAGTATATAGTCTTCTAAACCGTACTCATAAGGACAGAAATCGGAATTTCGAATTTTGTATTGAATAGGGATGCAATATCTGTGTTTCATCGTCAAAGAGATGGTCGAATGGATACAGTAAACAAGCTGTGGTCCGTCGGAGTCTAACACTGGGCCCCCAGGGAAGAGCTAAAGTACATATTCTTTTAGCCATACTCTTGTGGACAGAAATCGGCATTGTGAATTTTGTATTGATTCGGGATGCAATTTCTGTGTTTCATCGTCAATGTGATGGTCGAAGGGTAACAGTAAACATGCTGTGGTTCATCGGAGTCTAACACTGGGCTCCAGGCAATAGCCAAAGTACATACTCTTCTAAACCGTACTCTTGTGGACGGAAATCGGCATTGCGAATTTTGTATTGAATAGGGATGCAATTTCTGTGTTTCATCGTCAATGTGATGGTCGAACGGTTACAGTAAACCTGCTGTGGTGCATTGGAGTCTTACACCGGGAACCCAGGGAAGAGCCAAAGTACATACTCTTCTAAACCGTACTACTGTGGACAGAAATCGGCATTGCGAAATTTGTATTGAATCGGGATGCAATTTCTGTGTTTCATCGTCAATCTGATGGTCGCAATGTTCAGTAAACCTGCTGTGGTGCATCGGAGTCTAACACTGGGCCACCAGGGATGAGCCAGAATACATACTCTTCTAAACCATACTCCTGTGAACAGAAATCGGCATTGTGAATTTTGTATTGAATCGGGATGCAATTTCTGTGTTTCATCGTCAATGTGATGGTCGAAGGGGTACAGTAAACCTGCTGTAATGCATTGGAGTCTAACACCGGGCCCCCAGGGAAGAGCCAAAGTACATACTCTTCTAAACCGTACTCCTGTGGACAAAAATCGGCATTGTGAATTTTGTATTGAATCGGGATGCAATTTCTGTGTTTCATCGTCAATGTGATGGTCGAAGGGTAACAGTAAACCTGCTGTGGTGCATCGTAGTCTAACATTGGGCCCCCAGGGAATAGCCAAATTACATAATCTTTTAAATAGTACACTTGTGGACAGATAACGGAATTGCGCATTTTGTATTAAATCGGGATGCAATTTCTGTGTTACATCGTCAATATGAATGTCGAAGGGTTACAGTAAACTTGCTGTGGTGCATCGGAGTCTAACACTCAGCCCCCAGGGAAGAGCCAAAGTACATACTCTTCCAAACCGTATTCCTAAGGACAGAAATCGGAATTGCGAATTTTGTATTGAATCAGGATGCAATTTCTGTGTTTCATCGTCAATGTGATGGTCGAAGTGTTACAGTAAATCTGCTGAGGTGCATCGGAGTCTAACACTCAGCCCCCAGGGAAGAGCCAAAGTACAAACTCTTCTAAACCGAACTCCTGAAGACAGAAATCCGCATTGTGAATTTTGTATTGAATCCGGATGCAATTTCTGTGTTTCATCGTCAATGTGATGGTCGAAGGGAAACAGTAACCCTGCTGAGTGCATCGTAGTCTAACACTGGTCCCCCAGAGAATAGCCAAAGTACATACTCCTCTAAACCGTACTTCTGTGGACAGAAATCGGCATTGCGAATTTTGTATTGAATCGGGATGCAATTTCTGTGTTTCATCGTCAATGCGATGGTCGAAGGGTTACAGTAAACCTGCTGTGGTGCATCGGAGCCTAACACTGGGCCCCCAGGGAAGAGCCAAAGTACATACTCTTCTAAACCGTACTCCTGTGTACAAAAATCGGCATTGTGCATTTTGTATTGAATCGGGATGCAATTTCTTTGTTTCATCGTCAATCTGATGTTCGAAGGGTTACAGTAAACCTGCTGTGGTGCATCGGAGTCTAGCACTGGGCTCCCAGGGAAGAGCCAAAGTACATACTCTTCTAAACCGTACTCTTGTGGACAGAAATCGGCATTGCGAATTTTGTATTGAATCGGGATGCAATTTCTGCGTTTCATCGTCAATGTGATGGTCGAAGGGGTACAGTAAACCTGCTGTGGTGCATCGGAGTCTAACACCGGGCCCCCAGGAAAGAGCCAAAGTACATACTCTTCTAAACCGTACTCCTGTGGACAGATATCGGAATTGCGAATTTTGTATTGAATCGGGATGCAATTTCTGTGTTTCATCGTCAATGTGATGGTAGAAGGGTTACAGTAAACCTGCTGTGGTGCATCGGAGTCTAACACTGGGCTCCAGGGAAGAGAAAAAGTACATACTCTTCTAAACCGAACTCATGTGGACAGAAATCGGCATTGTGAATTTTGTATTGAATCGGGATGCAATTTCTGTATTTCATCGTCAATGTGATGGTCGAAGGGGTACAGTGAACCTGCTGTGGTGCATGGAGTCTAACACCGGGCCCCCAGGGAAGAGCCAAAGTACGAACTCTTCTAAACCATACCCATGTGGACAGAAATCTGCATTGCGAATTTTGTATTGAATCGGGATGCAATTTCTGTGTTTCATCGTCAATGTGATGGTCGATGGGTAACAGTAAAGCTGTTGCGGTGCATTGTAGTCTAACATTGGGCCCCCAGGGAATAGCCAAAATACATTCTCTTTTAAACTGTACTGCTGTGGTCAAATATCTGCATTGCGAATTTTGTATTGAATTGGGATACAATTTCTGTGTTTCATCGTCAATGTGATGGTCGCAATGTTACAGTAAACCTGCTGTGGTGCATTGGAGTCTTACACCGGGAACCCAGGGAAGAGCCAAAGTACATACTCTTCTAAACCGTACTACTGTGGACATTAATCGGCATTGCGAAATTTGTATTGAATCGGGATGCAATTTCTGTGTTTCATCGTCAATCTGATGGTCGCAATGTTCAGTAAACCTGCTGTGGTGCATCGGAGTCTAACACTGGGCCACCAGGGATGAGCCAGAATACATACTCTTCTAAACCATACTCCTGTGAACAGAAATCGGCATTGTGAATTTTGTATTGAATCGGGATGCAATTTCTGTGTTTCATCGTCAATGTGATGGTCGAAGGGGTACAGTAAACCTGCTGTAATGCATTGGAGTCTAACACCGGGCCCCCAGGGAAGAGCCAAAGTACATACTCCTCTAAACCGTACTCCTGTGGACAAAAATCGGCATTGTGAATTTTGTATTGAATCGGGATGCAATTTCTGTGTTTCATCGTCAATGTGATGGTCGAAGGGTAACAGTAAACCTGCTGTGGTGCATCGTAGTCTAACATTGGGCCCCCAGGGAATAGCCAAATTACATAATCTTTTAAATAGTACACTTGTGGACAGAAAACGGAATTGCGCATTTTGTATTAAATCGGGATGCAATTTCTGTGTTACATCGTCAATATGAATGTCGAAGGGTTACAGTAAACTTGCTGTGGTGCATCGGAGTCTAACACTCAGCCCCCAGGGAAGAGCCAAAGTACATACTCTTCCAAACCGTATTCCTAAGGACAGAAATCGGAATTGCGAATTTTGTATTGAATCAGGATGCAATTTCTGTGTTTCATCGTCAATGTGATGGTCGAAGTGTTACAGTAAATCTGCTGAGGTGCATCGGAGTCTAACACTCAGCCCCCAGGGAAGAGCCAAAGTACAAACTCTTCTAAACCGAACTCCTGAAGACAGAAATCCGCATTGTGAATTTTGTATTGAATCCGGATGCAATTTCTGTGTTTCATCGTCAATGTGATGGTCGAAGGGAAACAGTAACCCTGCTGAGTGCATCGTAGTCTAACACTGGTCCCCCAGAGAATAGCCAAAGTACATACTCCTCTAAACCGTACTTCTGTGGACAGAAATCGGCATTGCGAATTTTGTATTGAATCGGGATGCAATTTCTGTGTTTCATCGTCAATGCGATGGTCGAAGGGTTACAGTAAACCTGCTGTGGTGCATCGGAGCCTAACACTGGGCCCCCAGGGAAGAGCCAAAGTACATACTCTTCTAAACCGTACTCCTGTGTACAAAAATCGGCATTGTGCATTTTGTATTGAATCGGGATGCAATTTCTTTGTTTCATCGTCAATCTGATGTTCGAAGGGTTACAGTAAACCTGCTGTGGTGCATCGGAGTCTAGCACTGGGCTCCCAGGGAAGAGCCAAAGTACATACTCTTCTAAACCGTACTCTTGTGGACAGAAATCGGCATTGCGAATTTTGTATTGAATCGGGATGCAATTTCTGCGTTTCATCGTCAATGTGATGGTCGAAGGGGTACAGTAAACCTGCTGTGGTGCATCGGAGTCTAACACCGGGCCCCCAGGAAAGAGCCAAAGTACATACTCTTCTAAACCGTACTCCTGTGGACAGATATCGGAATTGCGAATTTTGTATTGAATCGGGATGCAATTTCTGTGTTTCATCGTCAATGTGATGGTAGAAGGGTTACAGTAAACCTGCTGTGGTGCATCGGAGTCTAACACTGGGCTCCAGGGAAGAGAAAAAGTACATACTCTTCTAAACCGAACTCATGTGGACAGAAATCGGCATTGTGAATTTTGTATTGAATCGGGATGCAATTTCTGTATTTCATCGTCAATGTGATGGTCGAAGGGGTACAGTGAACCTGCTGTGGTGCATGGAGTCTAACACCGGGCCCCCAGGGAAGAGCCAAAGTACGAACTCTTCTAAACCATACCCATGTGGACAGAAATCTGCATTGCGAATTTTGTATTGAATCGGGATGCAATTTCTGTGTTTCATCGTCAATGTGATGGTCGAAGGGTTACAGTAAACCTGCTGTGGTGCATCGGAGTCTAACACTGGGCCCCCAGGGATGAGCCAAAATACATACTCTTCTAAACCGTACTCATTAGGACAGAAATCGGAATATCGAATTTTGTATTGAATCGGGATGCAACTTCTGTGTTTCATCGTCAATGTGATAGCCGAAGGGTTACAGTAAACCTGCTGTGGTGCACTCTTGTGGACAGAAATCGGCATTGTGAATTTTGTATTGAATCGGGATGCAATTTCATGTTTCATCGTCAATGTGATGGTCGAAGGGTTACAGTAAACCTTCTCTGGTGCATCGTAGTGTAACACTGGGCCCCCAGGGTAGAGCCAAGGTACATACTCTTCTAAACCGTACTCCTAAGGACAGAAATCGGAATTGCGAATTTTGTATTGTATCGGGATGCAATTTCTGTGTTTCATCGTCAATCTGATGGTCGAAGTGTTACAGTAAACCTGCTGTGGTGCATCGGAGTCTAACACTGGGCCCCCAGGGAAGAGCCAAAGTATATAGTCTTCTAAACCGTACTCATAAGGACAGAAATCGGAATTTCGAATTTTGTATTGAATAGGGATGCAATATCTGTGTTTCATCGTCAAAGAGATGGTCGAATGGATACAGTAAACATGCTGTGGTGCATCGGAGTCTAACACTGGTCCCCCAGGGAATAGCCAAAGTACATACTCCTCTGAACCGTACTCCTGTGGACAGAAATCGGCATTGCGCATTTTGTATTGAATTGGGATGCAATTTCTGTGTTTCATCGTCAATGTGATGGTCAAAGGGTTACAGTAAACCTGCTGTGGTGCATCGGAGCCTAACACTGGGCCCCTAGGGAAGAGCCAAAGTACATACTCTTCTAAACCGTGCTCCTGTGGACAAATATCGGCATTGTGCATTTTGTATTGAATCGGGATGCAATTTCTTTGTTTCATCGTCAATGTGATGGTCGAATGGTTACAGTAAATCTGCTGTGGTGCATCGGAGTCTAACACTGGGCTCCCAGGGAAGAGCCAAAGTACATACTCTTCTAAACCATACTCTTGTGGACAGAAATCGGCATTGTGAATTTTGTATTGAATCGGGATGCAATTTCTGTGTTTCATCGTCAATGTGATGGTCGAAGGGGAACAGTAAGCCTGCTGTGGTGCATCGGAGTCTAACACCGGGCCCCCAGGAAAGAGCCAAAGTACATATTCTTCTAAACCGTACTCCTGTGGACAGAAATCGGAATTGCGAATTTTGTATTGAATCGGGATGCAATTACTGTGTTTCATCGTCAATGTGATTGTAGAAGGGTTACAGTAAACCTGCTGTGGTGCATCGAAGTCTAACACTGGGCCCCCAGGGAAGAGCCAAAGTACATACTCTTCTAAACCGTACTCCTGTGGACAGAAATCGGCATTGTGAATTTTGTATTGAATCGGGATGCAATTTCTGTGTTTCATCGTCAATGTGATGGTCGAAGGGGTACAGTAAATCTGCTGTGGTGCATGGAGTCTAACACCAGGCCCCCAGGGAAGAGCCAAAGTACGTACTCTTCTAAACCGTACTCCTGTGGACAGAAATCTGCATTGCGAATTTTGTATTGAATCGGGATGCAATTTCTGTGTTTCATCGTCAATGTGATGGTGGAAGGTTTACAGTAAACCTGCTGTGGTGCATCGGATTCTAACACTGGGCAGAAATCGGAATTGCGAATTTTGTATTGAATCGGGATGCAATTTCTGTGTTTCATCGTCAATTTGATAGCCGAAGGGTTACAGTAAACCTGCTGTGGTGCATCGGAGTCTAACACTGGGCCCCCAGGGAAGAGCCAAAGTACATACTCTTTTAACCGTACTCCTGTGGACAGAAATCGGCATTGCGAATTTTGTATTGAATCGGGATGCAATTTCTGTGTTTCGTCGTCAATTTGATGGTCGAAGGGTTACAGCAAACATTCTCTGGTGCATCGTAGTGTAACACTGGGCCCCCAGGGTAGAGCCAAGGTACATACTCTTCTAAACCGTACTCCTAAGGACAGAAATCGGAATTGCGAATTTTGTATTGTATCAGGATGCAATTTCTGTGTTTCATCGTCAATGTGATAGCCGAAGGTTAACAGTAAACATGCTGTGGTGCTTCGGAGTCTAACACTGGGCCACCAGGGAAGAGCCAAAGTGCATACTCTTCTAAACCGTACTCCTGTGGACAGAAATCGGCATTGTGAATTTTGTATTTAATCGGGATGCAATTTCTGTATTTCATCATCAATGTGATGGTCGATGGGGTATAGTAAGCCTGGTGTGGTGCATCGGAGTCTAACACCGGGTCCCCAGGAAGAGCCGAAGTACATACTCTTCTAAACTGTACTCCTGTGGACAGAAATCGGCATTGCGAATTTTGTATTGAATCGGTATGCAATTTCTGTGTTTCATCGTCAATGTGATGGTCGAAGGGTTACAGTAAACCTTCTCTGGTGCATCGTAGTGTAACACTGGGCCCCCAGGGTAGAGCCAAGGTACATACTCTTCTAAACCGTACTCCTAAGGACAGAAATCGGAATTGCGAATTTTGTATCGTATCGGGTTGCAATTTCTGTGTTTCATCGTCAATCTGATGGTCGAAGTGTTACAGTAAACATGCTGTGGTGCATCGGAGTCTAACTGGGCCCCCAGAGAAGAGCTGAAGTTCATACTCTTCTAGCCATACTCTTGTGGACAGAAATCGTCATTGTGAATTTTGTATTGATTCGGGATGCAATTTCTGTGTTTCATCGTCAATGTGATGGTCGAAGGGTAACAGTAAACATGCTGTGGTGCATCGGAGTCTAACACTGGGCCCCAGGGAATAGCCAAAGTACATACTCTTCTAAACCGTATTCTTGTGGACGGAAATCGGCATTGCGAATTTTGTATTGAACCGGGATGCAATTTCTGTGTTTCATCGTCAATGTGATGGTCGAACGGTTACAGTAAACCTGCTGTGGTGCATCGTAGTCTAACACTGGGCCCCAGGGAATAGCCAAAGTACATTCTCTTTTAAACCGTACTGCTGTGGTCAGAAATCTACATTGCGAATATTGTATTGAATTGGGATACAATTTCTGTGTTTCATCGTCAATGTGATGGTCGCAATGTTACAGTAAACCTGCTGTGGTGCATTGGAGTCTAACACTGGGCCCCTAGGGAAGAGCCAAAGTACGTACTCTTCTAAACCGTACTCCTGTGGACAGAAATCGGCATTGTGAATTTTGTATTGAATCGGTATGCAATTTCTGTGTTTCATCGTCAATGTGATGGTCGAAGGGGTACAGTAAACCTGCTGTGGTGCATAGGAGTCTAACACCGGGCCCCCAGGGAAGAGCCAAAGTACATACTCTTCTAAACCGTACTCCTGTGGACAGAAATCGGCATTGCGAATTTTGTATTGAATCGGGATGCAATTTCTGTGTTTCATCGTCAATCTGATGGTCGCAATGTTACAGTAAACCTGCTGTGGTGCATCGGAGTCTAACACTGGGCCACCAGATGTGAGCCAAAATACATACTCTTCTAAACCATACTCCTGTGAACAGAAATCGGCATTGTGAATTTTGTATTGAATCGGGATGCAATTTCTGTTTTTCATCGTCAATGTGATGGTCGAAGGGGTACAGTAAACCTGCTGTGGTGCATCGGAGTCTACCACCGGGTCCCCAGGGAAGAGCCAAAGTACATACTCTTCTAAACCGTACTCCTGTGGACAGAAATCGGCATTGTGAATTTTGTATTGAATCGGGATGCAATTTCTGTGTTTCATCGTCAATGTGATGGTCGAAGGGTAACAGTAAACATGCTGTGGTGCATCGTAGTCTAACATTGGGCCCCCAGGGAATTGCCAAATTACATAATCTTTTAAACGGTACTCGTGTGGACAGAAAACGGAATTGCGAATTTTGTATTGAATCGGGATGCAATTTCTGTGTTACATCGTCAATATGATGGTCGAAGGGTTACAGTAAACCTGATGTGGTGCATCGGAGTCAAACACTCAGCCCCCAGGGAAGAGCCAAAGTACATACTCTTCCAAACCGTATTCCTAAGGACAGAAATCGAAATTGCGAATTCTGTATTGAATCTGGATGCAATTTCTGTGTTTCATCGTCAATGTGATGGTCGAAGTGTTACAGTAAACCTGCTGTGGTGCATCGGAGTCTAACACTCAACCCCAGGGAAGAGCCAAAGTACATACTCTTCTAAACCGTACTCCTGTAGACAGAAATCCGCATTCTGAATTTTGTATTGAATCCGGATGCAATGTCTGTGTTTCATCGTCAATGTGATGGTCGAAGGGTAACAGTAACCCTGCTGTGGTGCATCGTAGTCTATCACTGGTCCCCCAGGGAATAGCCAAAGTACATACTCTTCTAAACCGTACTCCTGTGGACAGAAATCGGCATTGTGAATTTAGTATTGAATTGGGATGCAATTTCTAGGTTTCATCGTCAATGTGATGGTCGAAGGGTTACAGTAAACCTGCTGTGGTGCATCGGACCCTAACACTGGGCCCCCAGGGAAGAGCCAAAGTACATACTCTTCTAAACCGTACTCCTGTGGACAAAAATCGGCATTGTGCATTTTGTATTGATTCGGGATGCAATTTCTGTGTTTCATCGTCAATGTGATGGTAGAAGGGTTACAGTAAACCTGCTGTGGTGCATCGGAGTCTAACACTGGGCCCCCAGGGAAGAGCCAAAGTACATATTCTTCTAAACCGTACTCCTGTGGACAGAAATCGACATTGTGAATTTTGTATTGAATCGTGATGCAATTTCTGTGTTTCATCGTCAATGTGATTCTTCGAAGGGGTACAGTAAACCTTCTGTGGTGCATGGAGTCTAACACCGGGCCCCCAGGAAAGAGCCAAAATACATACTCTTCTAAACCGTACTCATTAGGACAGAAATCGGAATTGCGAATTTTGTATTGAATCGGGATGCAATTTCTGTGTTTCATCGTCAATGTGATAGCCGAAGGGTTACAGAAAACCTGCTGTGGTGCATCGGAGTCTAACACTGGGCCCCCAGGGATGAGCCAAAGTACATACTCTTCAAAACCGTACTCCTGTAGACAGAAATCGGCATTGTGAATTTTGTATTGAATCGGGATGCAATTTCTGTGTTTCATCATCAATATGATGGTCGAAGGGGTATAGTAAACCTGCTGTGGTGCATCGGAGTCTAACACCGGTTCCCAGGGAAGAGCCAAAGTACATACTCTTCTAAACCGTACTCCTGTGGACAGAAATCGGCATTGCGAATTTTGTATTGAATCGGGATGCAATTTCTGTGTTTCATCGTCAATGTGATGGTCAAAGGGTTACAGTAAACCTGCTGTGGTGCATCGGAGTCTAACACTGGGCCACCACGGATGAGCCAAATTAATACTCTTCTAAACCGTACTCATTAGGACAGAAATCGGAATTGCGAATTTTGTATTGAATCGGGATGCAATTTCTGTGTTTCATCGTCAATGTGATGGTCGCAATGTTACAGTAAACCTGCTGTGGTGCATTGGAGTCTCACACTGGGCCCCCAGGGAAGAGCCAAAGTAGGTACTCTTCTAAACCGTACTCCTGTGGACAGAAATCGGAATTGCGAATTTTGTATTGAATCGGGATCAATTTCTGTGTTTCATCGTCAATGTGATAGCCGAAGGGTTACAGTAAATCTGCTGTGGTGCATCGGAGTCTAACACTGGGCCCCCAGGGATGAGCCAAAGTACATACTCTTCTACACCGTGCTCCTGTGGACAGAAATCGGCATTGTGAATTTTGTATTGAATCGGGATGCAATTTCGGTAAATCATCGTCAATGTGATGGTCGAAGGGGTACAGTAAGCCTGCTGTGGTGCATCGGAGTCTAACACTGGGCCCCCAGGGAAGAGCCAAAGTACATACTCTTCTAAACCGTACTCCTGTGGACAGTAATCGGCATTGCGAATTTTGTATTGAATTGGGATGCAATTTCTGTGTTTCATCGTCAATGTGATGGTCGAAGGGGTACAGTAAACCTGCTGTGGTGCATCGGAGTCTAACACTGGGTCCCCTGGGATGAGTCAAAGTACATACTCTTCTAAACCGTACTCATTAGGACAGAAATCGGAATTGCGAATTTTATATTGAATCGGGATGCAATTTCTGTGATTCATCGTCAATGTGATAGCCGAAGGGATACAATAAACCTGCTGTGGTGGATCGGTGTCTAACACTGGGCCCCCAGGGAAGAGCCAAAGTACATATTCTGCTAAAACGTACTCCTGTGGACAGAAATCGGCATTGTGAATTTTGTATTGAATCGGGATGCAATTTCTGTGTTTCATCGTCAATGTGATGGTCGAAGGAGTACAGTAAACCTGCTGTGGTGCATCGGAGTCTAGCACCGGTCCCCCAGGGAAGAGCCAAAGTACATATTCTGCTAAAACGTACTCCTGTGGACAGAAATCGGCATTGTGAATTTTGTATTGAATCGGGATGCAATTTCTGTGTTTCATCGTCAATGTGATGGTCGAAGGGTAACAGTAAACCTGCTGTGGTGCATCATAGTCTAACATTGGGCCCCCAGGGAATAGCCAAATTACATACTCTTTTAAACAGTACTCCAGTGGACAGAAAACGGAATGGCGAATTTTGTATTGAATAGGGATGCAATTTCTGTGTTTCATCGTCATTGTGATGGTCTAAGGGTTACAGTAAACCTGCTGTGGTGCATCGGAGTCTAACACTCAGCCCCAGGGAAGAGCCAAAGTACATACTCGTCCAAACAGTATTCCTAAGGACAGAAATCGGAATTGCGAATTTTGTATTGAATCAGGATGCAATTTCTGTGTTTTTTCGTCTATGTGATGGTCGAAGGGATACAGTAAACCTGCTGTGGTGCATCGTAATCTAACACTGGGCCCCCAGTTAAGAACCAAAGTACATACTCTTCTAAACCGTACACCTAAGGACAGAAATCGGAATTGCGAGTTTTGTATTGAATCGGAATGCAATTTCTGTGTATCGTCGGCAATGTGATGGTCGAAGGGATACAGTAAACCTCCTGTGGTGCATCGGAGTCTAACACTGGGCCCCCAGGAAGAGCCGAAGTACATACTCTTCTAAACCGTACTCCCGTGGACAGAAATCGGAATTGCGAATTTTGTATATAATCGGGATGCAATTTCTGTGTTTCATCGTCAATCTGATGGTCGAAGTGTTACAGTAAACCAGCTGTGGTGCATCGTAGTCCAACACTGGGCCCCCAGGGCAGAGCCAAAGTACATACTCTTCTAAACCGTACTCCTATGGACAGATATCGGTATTGTGAATTTTGCATTGAATCGGGATGCAATTTCTGTGTTTCATCGTCAATGTGATGGTCGAAGGGTAACAGTAAACATGCTTTGGTGCATCGGAGTCTAACACTGGGCCCCCAGGGAATAGCCAAAGTACATACTCTTCTAATCTGTATTCCTGTGGACGGAAATCGGCATTGCGAATTTTGTATTGAACCGGGATGCAATTTCAGTGTTTCATCGTCAATGTGATGGTCGAACGGTTACAGTAAACCTGCTGTGGTGCATCGTAGTCTAACACTGGGCCAAAGGGAATAGCCAACGTACACACTCTTCTAAACCGAACTCCTGTGGACAGAAATCGGAATTGTGAATTTTGTATTGAATCGGGATGCAATTTCTGTGTTTCATCGTCAATGTGATAGCTGAAGGGTTATAGTAAACCTGCTGTGGTGCATCGGAGTCCAACACAGGGCCCCCAGGGAAGAGCAAAAGTACATACTCTTCTAAACCGTATTCCTGTGGACAGAAATCGGCATTGTGAATTTTGTATTGAATCGGGATGCAATTTCTGTGTTTCATCGTCAATGTGATGGTCGAAGGGGTACAGTAGGCCTGCTGTGGTGCATCGGAGTCTAACACCGGACCCCCAGGGAAGAGCCAAAGTACATAGTCTTCTAAACCGTACTGCTGTGGACAGAAATCGGCATTGTGAATTTTGTATTGAATCGGTATGCAATTTCTGTGTTTCATCGTCAATGTGATGGTTGATGGGTAACAGTAAACCAGCTGTGGTGCATCGTAGTCTAACATTGGGCCCCCAGGGAATAGCCAAATTACATACTCCTTTAAACAGTACTCGTGTGGACAGAAAACGGAATTGCGAATTTTGTATTGAATCGGGATGCAATTTCTGTGTTACATCGTCAAAATGATGGTCGAAGGGTTACACTAAACCTGCTGTGGTGCATCGGAGGCTAACACTGAGCGCCCAGGGAAGAGCCAAAATACATACTCATTCAATTCGTATTCCTAA
Source organism: Schistocerca cancellata (assembly GCF_023864275.1). Classification (NCBI taxonomy): domain Eukaryota; kingdom Metazoa; phylum Arthropoda; class Insecta; order Orthoptera; family Acrididae; genus Schistocerca; species Schistocerca cancellata. Next base: position 57,183,668 of record NC_064629.1, on the reverse strand, counting down.
GGACAGAAATCGGAATTGCGAATTTTGTATTGAATCAGGATGCAATTTCTGTGTTTCATCGTCAATGTGATGGTCGAAGTGTTACAGTAAACCTTCTGTGGTGCATCGGAGTCTAACACTCAGCCTCCAGGGAAGAGCCAAAGTACATACTCTTCTAAACCGTACTCCTGTAGACAGAAATCCGCATTGTGAATGTTGTATTGAATCCGGATGCAATTTCTGTGTTTCATCGTCAATGTGATGGTCGATGGGGTACAGTAAGCCTGCTGTGGTGCATCGGAGTCTAACACCGGGCCCCCAGGAAAGAGCCAAAGTACATACTCTTCTAAACCGTACTCCTGTGGACCGAAATCGGAATTGCGAATTTTGTATTGAATCGGGATGCAATTTCTGTTTTTCATCGTCAATGTGATGGTAGAAGTGTTACAGTAAACCTGCTGTGGTGCATCGGAGTCTAACACCGGGCCCCCAGGAAGAGCCGAAGTACATACTCTTCATAACCGTACTCCTGTGGACACAAATCGGCATTGTGAATTTTGTATCGAATCGGGATGCAATTTCTGTGTTTCATCGTCAATGTGATGGTTGAAGGGATACCGTAAACCTGCTGTGGTGCATCGGAGTCTAACACTGGGCCCCCAGGGAAGAGTCAATGGTATCTAGTCTTCTAAACCGTACTCATAAGGACAGAAACCGGAATTGCGAATTTTGTAGTAAATAGGGATGCAATATCTGTGTTTCATCGTCAAAGAGATGGTCGAATGGATACAGATAACATGCTGCGGTGCATCGGAGTCTAACACTGGGCCCCCAGGCAAGAGCTAAAGTACATACTCTTCTAGCCGTACTCTTGTGGACAGAAATCGGCATTGTGAATTTTGTATTGATTCGGGATGCAATTTCTGTGTTTCATCGTCAATGTGATGGTCGAAGGGTAACAGTAAACATGCTTTGGTGCATCGGAGTCTAACACTGGGCCCCCAGGGAATAGCCAAAGTACATTCTCTTCTAAACTGTATTCCTGTGGACGGAAATCGGCATTGCGAATTTTGTTTTGAACCGGGATGCAATTTCAGTTTTTCCTCGTCAATGTGATGGTCGAACGGTTACAGTAAACCTGCTGTGGTGCATCGTAGTCTAACACTGGGCCCCAGGGAATAGCCAAAGTATACACTCTTCTAAACCGAACTCCTGTGGACAGAAATCGGAATTGTGAATTTTGTATTGAATCGGGATGCAATTTCTGTGTTTCATCGTCAATGTGATGGTCGATGGGTAACAGTAAAGCTGCTGCGGTGCATTGTAGTCTAACATTGGGCCCCCAGGGAATAGCCAAATTACATACTCTTCTAAACCGTACTCCTGTGGACAGAAATCGGCGTTGCGAGTTTTGTATTGAATTGGGATGCAATTTCTGTGTTTCATCGTCAATGTGATGGTCGAAGGGTTACAGTAAACCTGCTGTGGTGCATCGGAGTCTAACACTGGGCCACCAGGGATGAGCCAAAGTACATACTCTTCTAAACCGTACTCATTAGGACAGAAATCGGAATTGCGAATTTTGTATTGAATCGGGATGCAATTTCTGTGTTTCATCGTCAATGTGATAGCCAAAGGGTTACAGTAAACCTGCTGTGGTGCATCGGAGTCCAACACTGGGCCCCCAGGGAAGAGCCAAAGTACATACTCTTCTAAACCGTACTCCTGTGGACAGAAATCGGCATTGTGAATTTTGCATTGAATCGGGATGCAATTTCTGTGTTTCAACGTCAATGTGATGGTCGAAGGGGTACAGTAAGTCTCCTGTGGTGCATCGGAGTCTAACACCGGACCCCCAGGGAAGAGCCAAAGTACATACTCTTCTAACCCGTACTCCTGTGGACAGTAATCGGCATTGCGAATTTTGTATTGAATCGGGATGCAATTTCTGTATTTCGTCGTCATTGTGATGGTCCAAGGGTTACAGTAAACCTGCTGTGGTGCATTGGAGTCTAACACTGGGCCCCCAGGGATGAGCCAAAGTACATACTCCTCTAAACCGTACTCCTGTATACAGTAATCGGCATTGCGAATTTTGTATTGAATTGGGATGCAATTTCTGTGTTTCATCATCAATGTGATGGTCGAAGGGGTACAGTAAACCTGCTGTGGTGCATCGGAGTCTAACACCCGGCCCTCAGGGAAGAGCCAAATCACATACTCTCCTAAACCGTACTCCTGTGGACAGAAATCGGCATTGTGAATTTTGTATTGAATCGGGATGCAATTTCGGTAATTCATCGTCAATGTGATAATCGAAGGGGTACAGTAAGCCTGCTGTGGTGCATCGGAGTCTAACTCTGGGCCCCCAGGGAAGAGCCAAAGTACATACTCTTCTAAACCGTACTCCTGTGGACAGTAATCGGCATTGCGAATTATGTATTGAATTGGGATGCAATTTCTGTGTTTCATCGTCAATGTGATGGTCGAAGGGGTACAGTAAACCTGCTGTGGTGCATCGGAGTCTAACACCGGGTTCCCAGGGAAGAGCCAAAGTACATACTCTTCTAAACCGTACTCCTGTGGACACAAATCGGCATTGCGAATTTTGTATTGATTCGCGATGCAATTTCTGAGTTTCATCGTCAATGTGATGGTCGAAGGGTTACAGTAAACCTGCTGTGGTGCATCGGAGTCTAACACTGGGTCCCCAGGGATGAGCCAAAGTACATACTCCTCTAAACCGTACTCATTAGGACAGAAATCGGAATTGAGAATTTTGTAATGAATCGGGACGCAATTTCTAAGATTCATCGTCAATGTGATAGCCGAAGGGATACAATAAACCTGCTGTGGTGCATCGGTGTCTAACACTGGGCCCCCAGGGAAGAGCTAAAGTACATACTCTTCTAAACCATACTCCTGTGGACAGAAATCGGCATTGTGAATTTTGTATTGAATCGGGATGCAATATCTGTGTTTCACCGTCAATGTGATGGTCGAAGGGGTACAGTAAACCTGCTGTGGTGCATCGGAGTCTAACACCGGTCCCCCAGGGAGGAGCCAAAGTACATACTCATCTAAAACGTACTCCTGTGGACAGAAATCGGCATTGTGAATTTTGTATTGAATCGGGATGCAATTTCTGTGTTTCATCGTCAATGTGATGGTCGAAGGGTAACAGTAAACCTGCTGAGGTGCATCATAGTCTAACATTGGGCCCCCAGGGAATAGCCAAATTACATAATCTTTTAAACAGTACTCCAGTGGACAGAAAACGGAATGGCGAATTTTGTATTGAATTGGGATGCCATTTCTGTGTTTTTTCGTCTATGTGATGGTCGAAGGGATACAGTAAACCTGCTGTGGTGCATCGTAATCTAACACTGGGCCCCCAGTTAAGAACCAAAGTACATACTCTTCTAAACTATACACCTAAGGACAGAAATCGGAATTGCGAGTTTTGTATTGAATCGGAATGCAATTTCTGTGTATCATCGGCAATGTGATGGTCGAAGGGATACAGTAAACCTGCTGTGGTGCATCGATGTGTAACACTGGGCCCCCAGGGTAGAGCCAAGTGACATACTCTTCTAAACCGTACTCCTATGGACAGAAATCGGAATTGCGAATTTTGTATTTAATCGGGATGCAAATTCTGTGTTTCATCGTCAATCTGATGGTCGAAGTGTTACAGTAAACCTGCTGTGGTGCATCGTAGTCCAACACTGGGCCCCCAGGAAGAGCCCAAGTACATACTCTTCTAAACCGTACTCCTGTGAACAGAAATCGGCATTGCGAATTTTGTATTGAATCGGGATGCAGTTTCTGTGTTTCATCGTCAATGTGATGGTTGAAGGGATACCGTAAACCTGCTGTGGTGCATCGGAGTCTAACACTGGGCCCCCAGGGAAGAGTCAAAGGTATATAGTCTTCTAAACCGTACTCATATGGACAGAAACCGGAATTGCGAATTTTGTATTAATTAGGGATGCAATATCTGTGTTTCATCGTCAAAGAGATGGTCGAATGGATATAGATAACATGCTGCGGTGCATCGGAGTCTAACACTGGGCCCCCAGGCAAGAGCTAAAGTACATACTCTTCTAGCCGTACTCTTGTGGACAGAAATCGGCATTGTGAATTTTGTATTGATTCGGGATGCAATTTCTGTGTTTCATCGTCAATGTGATGGTCGAAGGGTAACAGTAAACACGCTTTGGTGCATCGGAGTCTAACGCTGGGCCCCCAGGGAATAGCCAAAGTACATACTCTTCTAAACTGTATTCCTGTGGACGGAAATCGGCATTGCGAATTTTGTATTGAACCGGGATGCAATTTCAGTGTTTCATCGTCAATGTGATGGTCGAACGGTTACAGTAAACCTGCTGTGGTGCATCGTAGTCTAACACTGGGCCCCAGGGAATAGCCAAAGTACACACTCTTCTAAACCGAACTCCTGTGGACAGAAATCGGAATTGTGAATTTTGTATTGAATCGGGATGCAATTTCTGTGTTTCATCGTCAATGTGATGGTCGATGGGTAACAGTAAAGCTGCTGCGGTGCATTGTGGTCTAACATTGGGCCCCCAGTGAATAGCCAAATTACATACTCTTCTAAACCGTACTCCTGTGGACAGAAATCGGCATTGCGAGTTTTGTATTGAATCGGGATGCAATTTCTGTGTTTCATCGTCAATGTGATGGTAAAGGGTTACAGTAAACCTGCTGTGGTGCATCGGAGTCTAACACTGGGCCACCAGGGATGAGCCAAAGTACATACTCTTCTAAACCATACTCCTGTGGAGAGTAATCGGCATTGCGAATTTTGTATTGAATCGGGATGCAATTTCTGTGTTTCGTCGTCATTGTGATGGTCGAAGGGTTACAGTAAACCTGCTGTGGTGCATTGGAGTCTAACACTGGGACCCCAGGGATGAGCCAAAGTACATACTCCTCTAAACCGTACTCCTGTGGACAGTAATCGGCATTGCGAATTTTGTATTGAATTGGGATGCAATTTCTGTGTTTCATCGTCAATGTGATGGTCGAAGGGGTACAGTAAACCTGCTGTGGTGCATCGGAGTCTAACACCCGGCCCTCAGGGAAGAGCCAAATCACATACTCTTCTAAACCGTACTCCTGTGGACAGAAATCGGCATTGTGAATTTTGTATTGAATCGGGATGCAATTTCGGTAATTCATCGTCAATGTGATAATCGAAGGGGTACAGTAAGCCTGCTGTGGTGCATCGGAGTCTAACACCGGGTTCCCAGGGAAGAGCCAAAGTACATACTCTTCTAAACCGTACTCCTGTGGACACAAATCGGCATTGCGAATTTTGTATTGAATCGGGATGCAATTTCTGAGTTTCATCGTCAATGTCATGGTCGAAGGGTTACAGTAAACCTGCTGTGGTGCATCGGAGTCTAACACTGGGTCCCCAGGGATGAGCCAAAGTACATACTCCTCTAAACCGTACTCATTAGGACAGAAATCGGAATTGCGACTTTTGTATTGAATCGGGATGCAATTTCTGTGATTCATCGTCAATGTGATAGCCGAAGGGATACAATAAACCTGCTGTGGTGCATCGGTGTCTAACACTGGGCTCCCAGGGAAGAGCTAAAGTACATACTCTTCTAAACCATACTCCTGTGGACAGAAATCGGCATTGTGAATTTTGTATTGAATCGGGATGCAATTTCTGTGTTTCATCGTCATTGTGATGGTCTAAGGGTTACAGTAAACCTGCTGTGGTGCATCGGAGTCTAACACTCAGCCCCCAGGGAAGAGCCAAAGTACATACTCTTCCAAACAGTATTCCTAAGGACAGAAATCGGAATTGCGAATTTTGTATTGAATCAGGATGCAATTTCTGTGTTTCATTGTCAATGTGATGGTCGAAGGGTTACAGTAAACCTGCTGTGGTGCATCGGAGTCTAACACTCAGCCCCCAGGGAAGAGCCAAAGTACATACTTTTTTAAACCGTACTCCTAAGGACAGAAATCGGAATTGCGAAATTAGAATTGAATCGGGATGCCATTTCTGTGTTTTTTCGTCTATGTGATGGTCGAAGGGATACAGTAAACCTGCTGTGGTGCATCGTAATCTAACACTGGGCCCCCAGTTAAGAACCAAAGTACATACTCTTCTAAACCATACACCTAAGGACAGAAATCGGAATTGCGAGTTTTGTATTGAATCGGAATGCAATTTCTGTGTATCATCGGCAATGTGATGGTCGAAGGGATACAGTAAACCTGCTGTGGTGTATCGTTGTGTAACACTGGGCCCCCAGGGTAGAGCCAAGTGACATACTCTTCTAAACCGTACTCCTATGGACAGAAATCGGAATTGCGAATTTTGTATTTAATCGGGATGCAATTTCTGTGTTTCATCGTCAATCTGATGGTCGAAGTGTTACAGTAAACCTGCTGTGGTGCATCGTAGTCCAACACTGGGCCCCCAGGAAGAGCCCAAGCACATACTCTTCTAAACCGTACTCCTGTGAACAGAAATCGGCATTGCGAATTTTGTATTGAATCGGGATGCAGTTTCTGTGTCTCATCGTCAATGTGATGGTCGAAGGGTTACAGTAAACCAGCTCTGGTGCATCGTTGTGTAACACTGGGTCCCCAGGGTAGAGCCAATTTACATACTCTTCTAAACCGTACTCCTGAGGACAGAAATCGGAATTGCGAATTTTGTATTTAATCGGGATGCAATTCTGTATTTCATCGTCAATCTGAAGCTGGAAGTGTTACAGTAAACCTGCTGTGGTGCATCGTAGTCCAACACTGGGCCCCCAGGGAAGAGCCAAAGTACATACTCTTCTAAACGGTACTCCTATGGACAGAAATCGGCATTGCGAATTTTGCATTGAATCGGGATGCAATTTCTGTGTTTCATCGTCAATGTGATGGTTGATGGGATACCGTAAACCTGCTGTGGTGCATCGGAGTCTAACACTGGGCCCCCAGGGAAGAGTCAAAGGTATATAGTCTTCTAAACCGTACTCATATGGACAGAAACCGGAATTGCGAATTTTGTATAAAATAGGGATGCAATATCTGTGTTTCATCGTCAAAGAGATGGTCGAATGGATATAGATAACATGCTGCGGTGCATCGGAGTCTAACACTGGGCCCCCAGGCAAGAGCTAAAGTACATACTCTTCTAGCGGTACTATTGTGGACAGAAATCGGCATTGTGAATTTTGTATTGATTCGGGATGCAATTTCTGTGTTTCATCGTCAATATGATGGTCGAAGGGTAACAGTAAACACGCTTTGGTGCATCGGAGTCTAACACTGGGCCCCCAGGGAATAGCCAAAGTACATACTCTTCTAAACTGTATTCCTGTGGACGGAAATCGGCATTGCGAATTTTGTATTGAACCGGGATGCAATTTCAGTGTTTCATCGTCAATGTGATGGTCGAACGGTTACAGTAAACCTGCTGTGGTGCATCGTAGTCTAACACTGGGCCCCAGGGAATAGCCAAAGTACACACTCTTCTAAACCGAACTCCTGTGGACAGAAATCGGAATTGTGAATTTTGTATTGAATCGGGATGCAATTTCTGTGTTTCATCGTCAATGTGATGGTCGAAGGGTTACAGTAAACCTGCTGTGGTGCATCGGAGTCTAACACTGGGCCACCAGGGATGAGCCAAAGTACATACTCTTCTAAACCGTACTCCTGTGGACAGTAATCGGCATTGCGAATTTTGTATTGAATCGGGATGCAATTTCTGTGTTTCGTCGTCATTGTGATGGTCGAAGGGTTACAGTAAACCTGCTGTGGTGCATTGGAGTCTAACACTGGGCCCCCAATGATGAGCCAAAGTACATACTCCTCTAAACCGTACTCCTGTGGACAGTAATCGGCATTGCGAATTTTGTATTGAATTGGGATGCAATTTCTGTGTTTCATCGTCAATGTGATGGTCGAAGGGGTACAGTAAACCTGCTGTGGTGCATCGGAGTCTAACACCCGGCCCTCAGGGAAGAGCCAAATCACATACTCTTCTAAACCGTACTCCTGTGGACAGAAATCGGCATTGTGAATTTTGTATTGAATCGGGATGCAATTTCGGTAATTCATCGTCAATGTGATAATCGAAGGGGTACAGTAAGCCTGCTGTGGTGCATCGGAGTCTAACACTGGGCCCCCAGGGAAGAGACAAAGTACATACTCTTCTAAACCGTACTCCTGTGGACAGTGATCGGCATTGCGAATTTTGTATTGAATTGGGATGCAATTTCTGTGTTTCATCGTCAATGTGATGGTCGAAGGGGTACAGTAAACCTGCTGTGGTGCATCGGAGTCTAACACCGGGTTCCCAGGGAAGAGCCAAAGTACATACTCTTCTAAACCGTACTCCTGTGGACACAAATCGGCATTGCGGATTTTGTATTGAATCGGGATGCAATTTCTGAGTTTCATCGTCAATGTGATGGTCGAAGGGTTACAGTAAACCTGCTGTGGTGCATCGGAGTCAAACACCGGGTCCCCAGGGATGAGCCAAAGTACATACTCCTCTAAACCGTACTCATTAGGACAGAAATCGGAATTGCGACTTTTGTATTGAATCGGGATACAATTTCTGTGATTCATCGTCAATGTGATAGCCGAAGGGATACAATAAACCTGCTGTGGTGCATCGGTGTCTAACACTGGGCCCCCAGGGAAGAGCTAAAGTACATACTCTTCTAAACCATACTCCTGTGGACAGAAATCGGCATTGTGAATTTTGTATTGAATCGGGATGCAATTTCTGTGTTTCACCGTCAATGTGATTGTCGAAGGGGTACAGTAAACCTGCTGTGGTGCATCGGAGTCTAACACCGGTCCCCCAGGGAAGAGCCAAAGTACATACTCTTCTAAAACGTACTCCTGTGGACAGAAATCGGCATTGTGAATTTTGTATTGAATCGGGATGCAATTTCTGTGTTTCATCGTCAATGTGATGGTCGAAGGGTAACAGTAAACCTGCTGTGGTGCATCATAGTCTAACATTGGGCCCCCAGGGAATAGCCAAATTACATAATCTTTTAAACAGTACTCCAGTGGACAGAAAACGGAATGGCGAATTTTGTATTGAATTGGGATGCAATTTCTGTGTTTCATCGTCATTGTGATGGTCTAAGGGTTACAGTAAACCTGCTGTGGTGCATCGGAGTCTAACACTCAGCCCCCAGGGAAGAGCCAAAGTACATACTCTTCCAAACAGTATTCCTAAGGACAGAAATCGGAATTGCGAATTTTGTATTGAATCAGGATGCAATTTCTGTGTTTCATTGTCAATGTGATGGTCGAAGGGTTACAGTAAACCTGCTGTGGTGCATCGGAGTCTAACACTCAGCCCCCAGGGTAGAGCCAAAGTACATACTTTTTTAAACCGTACTCCTAAGGACAGAAATCGGAATTGCGAAATTAGAATTGAATCGGGATGCCATTTCTGTGTTTTTTCGTCTATGTGATGGTCGAAGGGATACAGTAAACCTGCTGTGGTGCATCGTAATCTAACACTGGGCCCCCAGTTAAGAACCAAAGTACATACTCTTCTAAACCATACACCTAAGGACAGAAATCGGAATTGCGAGTTTTGTATTGAATTGGAATGCAATTTCTGTGTATCATCGGCAATGTGATGGTCGAAGGGATACAGTAAACCTGCTGTGGTGCATCGTTGTGTAACACTGGGCCCCCAGGGTAGAGCCAAGTGACATACTCTTCTAAACCGTACTCCTATGGACAGAAATCGGAATTGCGAATTTTGTATTTAATCGGGATGCAATTTCTGTGTTTCATCGTCAATCTGATGGTCGAAGTGTTACAGTAAACCTGCTGTGGTGCATCGTAGTCCAACACTGGGCCCCCAGGAAGAGCCCAAGTACATACTCTTCTAAACCGTACTCCTGTGAACAGAAATCGGCATTGCGAATTTTGTATTGAATCGGGATGCAGTTTCTGTGTCTCATCGTCAATGTGATGGTCGAAGGGTTACAGTAAACCTGCTCTGGTGCATCGTTGTGTAACACTGGGCCCCCAGGGTAGAGCCAAGTTACATACTCTTCTAAACCGTACTCCTAAGGACAGAAATCGGAATTGCGAATTTTGTATTTAATCGGGATGCAATTTCTGTATTTCATCGTCAATCCGAAGGTGGAAGTGTTACAGTAAACCTGCTGTGGTGCATCGTAGTCCAACACTGGGACCCAGGGAAGAGCCAAAGTACATACTCTTCTAAACGGTACTCCTATGGACAGAAATCGGCATTGCGAATTTTGCATTGAATCGGGATGCAATTTCTGTGTTTCATCGTCAATGTGATGGTTGAAGGGATACCGTAAACCTGCTGTGGTGCATCGGAGTGTAACACTGGGCCCCCAGGGAAGAGTCAAAGGTATATAGTCTTCTAAACCGTACTCTTATGGACAGAAACCGGAATTGCGAATTTTGTATTAAATAGGGATGCAATATCTGTGTTTCATCGTCAAAGAGATGGTCGAATGGATATAGATAACATGCTGCGGTGCATCGGAGTCAAAACTGGGCCCCCAGGCAAGAGCTAAAGTACGAGGGTCAGTCAAAAAGTAATGCCTCCTATTTTTTTTCTACGTTTAATTGTCAGGAAATTTAAATGCAATTACATAGGTTGAAAACCACAACATTGAGGATCATTTTGTCATTTTTCAATGTAATCTCCGCCCATCTCTACAGTTTTGGTCCATCTTTGAACAAGGGCATGTATCCCAGCACGGTAAAAATCACAGCTCTGCTTCCTAAGCCATTGACGCACGGATGTTTTGACGGCCTCCTCATCTTCAAAATGAATCCCACGATGAGCTTCTTTTAGTGGCCCGAACAGATGGAAGTCTGATGGTGCCAGGTCAGGGCTGTATGGGGGATGAGGCAAAACTTCCCATCCAATTTTGACAATCTCGTCAGAGGTGTGACGACTGGTGTGTGGTCTTGCATTGTCATGCAAAAGAAGAACATCTGCCATTGATTTTGTTGGGCGAACTCGCTGAAGACGTGCTTTAAGTTTGTTGAGGGTTGTGACGTATTGAACAGAATTTATTGTGCATCCCTGCTCCAAAAAATCAACCAGAATCACACCCTCTGTATCCCAGAAAACTGTTGCCATAACTTTCCCTGCCGATCGCACAGTTTTGAATTTTTTCTTCCTCGGCGAGCTTGTGTGACGCCACTCCATTGACTGCCTCTTTGATTCGGGTTCAAAAAAATGCACCCATGTTTAGTCCCCGGTCACAATTTTTTTCAGAAACTCATCTCCCTCCAAACGGAAGCGCTGCAAGTGTTGGGAGGCTATTGTTTTCCTTGCCTCTTTATTCTGATCGGTTAACATTCTTGGAACCCACCGTGCACAAACTTTTGAGTACCCCAATTGTTTAATAATCGTGATCACACTGCCTTTACTAAGAGAAATAATGCGACACACTTCATCTGCAGTCACCCGACGGTCACCACGAATGATGTCATCAACTTGCTGAATGTTGTGTGGAGTCACTGCACTCACCGGCCTGCCGCTCCACTTTTCGTCAGTCAACGGTGTTTGCCCTTCAGCTTCCTTACAACGACGAACCCATCGTCTAACAGTGCTGACATCCACTGTCACAACACCATACACCTTCTTCAGTCTTTCATGAATGCGTATGGGCGTTTCACCTTCTGCATTCAAGAATTCAATCACACAACGCTGTCTCAAACGAACATCGATGTCGGCCATCTTACAAACTTCTGCTGTGCTGCCACCTGTTGACACAGAAAGTTACTACTGCAGTGGATTGCAGAAGAAGTTTTGAGGAATGGCGCCAAATTCAAATTTTTCACTTAACTTAATTTCTTTAAGTAGAAAAAAAATGGGAGGCATTACTTTTTGACCGACCCTCGTACATACTCTTCTAGCCGTACTCTTGTGGACAGAAATCGGCATTGTGAATTTTGTATTGATTCGGGATGCAATTTCTGTGTTTCATCGTCAATGTGATGGTCGAAGGGTAACAGTAAACACGCTTTGGTGCATCGGAGTCTAACACTGGGCCCCCAGGGAATAGCCAAAGTACATACTTTTCTAAACTGTATTCCTGTGGACGGAAATCGACATTGCGAATTTTGTATTGAACCGGGATGCAATTTCAGTGTTTCATCGTCAATGTGATGGTCGAACGGTTACAGTAAACCTGCTGTGGTGCATCGTAGTCTAACACTGGGCCCCAGGGAATAGCCAAAGTACACACTCTTCTAAACCGAACTCCTGTGGACAGAAATCGGAATTGTGAATTTTGTATTGAATCGGGATGCAATTTCTGTGTTTCATCGTCAATGTGATGGTCGATGGGTAACAGTAAAGCTGCTGCGGTGCATTGTAGTCTAACATTGGGCCCCCAGTGAATAGCCAAATTACATACTCTTCTAAACCGTACTCCTGTGGACAGAAATCGGCATTGCGAGTTTAGTATTGAATCGGGATGCAATTTCTGTGTTTCATCGTCAATGTGATGGTCGAAGGGTTACAGTAAACCTGCTGTGGTGCATCGGAGTCTAACACTGGGCCCCCAGGGAAGAGCCAAAGTACTTACTCTTCTAAACCGTACTCCTGTGGACAGAAATCGGCATTGTGAATTTTGTATTGAATCGGGATGCAATTTCTGTGTTTCATCGTCAATGTGATGGTCGAAGGGGTACAGTAAGCCTGCTGTGGTGCATCGGAGTCTAACACCGGACCCCCAGGGAAGAGCCAAAGTACATACTCTTCTAAACCGTACTCCTGTGGACAGTAATCGGCATTGCGAATTTTGTATTGAATCGGGATGCAATTTCTGTGTTTCGTCGTCATTGTGATGGTCGAAGGGTTACAGTAAACCTGCTGTGGTGCATTGGAGTCTAACACTGGGCCCCCAGGGATGAGCCAAAATACATACTCTTCTAAACCGTACTCATTAGGACAGAATTCGGAATTGCGAATTTTGTATTGAAACGGGATGCAATTTATGTGATCTATCGTCAATGTGATAGCTGAAGGGATACAATAAACCTGCTGTGGTGCATCGGTGTCTAACACTGGGCCCCCAGGGAAGAGCTAAATTACATACTCTTCTAAACCGTACTCCTGTGGACAGAAATCGGCATTGTGAATTTTGTATTGAATCGGGATGCAATTTCTGTGTTTCATCGTCAATGTGATGGTCGAAGGGGTACAGTAAACCTGCTGTGGTGCATCGGAGTCTAACACCGGGCCCCCAGGGAAGAGCCAAAGTACATTCTCTTCTAAACCGTACTCCTGTGGACAGAAAACGGCATTGTGAATTTTGTATTGAATCGGTATGCAATTTCTGTGTTTCATCGTCAATGTGATGGTTGAAGGGTAACAGTAAACCTGCTGTGGTGCATCGTAGTCTAACATTGGGCCCCCAGGGAATAGCCAAATTACATACTCTTTTAAACAGTACTCGTGTGGACAGAAAACGGAATTGCGAATTTTGTATTGAAACGGGATGCAATTTCTGTGTTACATCGTCAAAATGATGGTCGAAGGGTTACACTAAACCTGCTGTGGTGCATCGGAGGCTAACACTGAGCCACCAGGGAAGAGCCAAAGTACATACTCATTCAAACCGTATTCCTAAGGACAGAAATCGGAATTGCGAATTTTGTATTGAATCAGGATGCAATTTCTGTGTTTCATCGTCAATGTGATGGTCGAAGTGTTACAGTAAACCTGCTGTGGTGCATCGGAGTCTAACACTCAGCCCCCAGGGAAGAGCCAAAGTACATACTCTTCTAAACCGTACTCCTGTAGACAGAAATCCGCATTGTGAATTTTGTATTGAATCCGGATGCAATTTCTGTGTTTCATCGTCAATGTGATGGTCGAAGGGTAACAGTAACCCTGCTGTGGTGCATCGTAGTCTAACACTGGTCCCCCAGCGAATAGCCAACGTACATACTACTCTAAACCGTACTCCTGTGGACTGAAATCGGCATTGCGATATTTGTATTGAATCGGAATGCAATTTCTGTGTTTCATCGTCAATGTGATGGTCGAAGTGTTACAGTAAACCTGCTGTGGTGCATCGGAGTCTAACACTCAGCCCCCAGGGAAAAGCCAAAGTACATACTCTTCTAAACCGTACTCCTGTAGACAGAAATCCGCATTGTGAATTTTGTATTGAATGCGGATGCAATTTCTGTGTTTCATCGTCAATGTGATGGTAGAAGGGATACAGTAAACCTGCTGTGATGCATCGGAGTCTAACACTGGGCCCCGAGGGAAGAGCCAAAGTACATACTCTTCTAAACCGTACTCCTGTGGACAGAAATCGGCATTGTGAATTTTGTATTGAATCGGGATGCAATTTCTGTGTTTCATCGTCAATGTGATGGTCGAAGGGGTACAGTAAACCTGCTGTGGTGCATGGAGTCTAACACCGGGCTCCCAGGGAAGAGCCAAAGTACATACTCTTCTAAACCGTACTCCTGTGGACAGAAATCTGCATTGCGAATTTTGTATTGAATCGGGATGCAATTTCTGTGTTTCATCGTCAATGTGATGGTCGAAGGGTTACAGTAAACCTGCTGTGGTGCATCGGAGTCTAACACTGGGCTCCCAGGGAAGAGCCAAAGTACATACTCTTCTAAACCGTACTCTAGTGGACAGAAATCGGCATTGTGAATTTCTTATTGAATCGGGATGCAATTTCTGTGTTTCATCGTCAATGTGATGGTCGAAGGGGTACAGTCAGCCTGCTGTGGTGCATCGGAGTCTAACACCGGGCCCCCAGGGAAGAGCCAAAGTACATACTCTTCTAAACCGTACTCCTGTGGATAGAAATCGGCATTGCGAATTTTGTATTGAATCGGGATGCAATTTCTGAGTTTCATCATCATTGTGATGGTCGAAGGGTTTCAGTAAACCTGCTGTGGTGCATCGGAGTCTAACTCTGGGCCCCCAGGGATGAGCCAAAATACATACTCTTCTAAACCGTACTCTTTATGACAGAATTCGGAATTGCGAATTTTGTATTGAAACGGGATGCAATTTCTGTGATTCATCGTCAATGTGATAGCCGAATGGATACAATAAACCTGCTGTGGTGCATCGGTGTCTAACACTGGGCACCCAGGTAAGAGCTAAAGTATAACCTCTTCTAAACCGTACTCCTGTGGACAGAAATCGGCATTGTGAATTTTGTATTGAATCGGGATGCAATTTCTGTGTTTCATCGTCAATGTGATGGTCGAAGGGGTACAGTTAACCTGCTGTGGTGCATCGTAGTCTAACATTGGGCCCCCAGGGAATAGCCAAATTACATACTCTTTTAAACAGTACTCGTGTGGACAGAAAACGGAATTGCGATTTTTGTATTGAATCGGGATGCAATTTCTTTGTTACATCGTCAATATGATGGTCGAAGGGTTACAGTAAACCTGCTGTGGTGCATCGGAGTCTAACACTCAGCCCCCAGGGGAGAGTCAAAGTACATACTCTTCCAAACCATATTCCTAAGGACAGAAATCGGAATTGCGAATTTTGTATTGAATGAGGATGCAATTTCTGTGTTTCATCGTCAATGTGTTGGTCGAAGGGTTAGAGTAAACCTGCTGTGGTGCATCGGAGTCTAACACTCAGCCCCCAGGGAAGAGCCAAAGTACATACTCTTCTAAACCGTACTCCTGAAGACAGAAATCCGCATTGTGAATTTTGTATTGAATCCGGATGCAATTTCTGTGTTTTATCGTGAATGTGATGGTCGAAGGGTTACAGTAACCCTGCTCTGGTGCATAGTAGTCTAACACTGGTCCCCCAGGAAATAGCCAAAGTACATACTCCTCTAAACCGTACTCCTGTGGACAGAAATCGGCATTTCGAATTTTGTATTGAATCGGCATGCAATTTCTGTGTTTCATCGTCAATGTGATGGTCGAAAGGTTACAGTAAACCTGCTCTGGTGCATCAGAGTCTAACACTGGGCTCCCAGGGAAGAGCCAAAGTACATACTCTTCTAAACCGTACTCCTGTGGACAGAAATCGGCATTGTGAATTTTGTATTGAATCGGGATGTAATTTCTGTGATTGATCGTCAATGTGATAGCCGAAGGGATACAATAAACCTGCTGTGGTGCATCGGTGTCTAACACTGGGCCCCCAGGGAAGAGCTAAAGTACATACTCCTCTAAACCGTACTCCTGTGGACAAATATCGCATTGTGCATTTTGTATTGAATCGGGATGTAATTTCTGTGTTTCATCGTCAATGTGATGGTCGAAGGGTTACAGTAAACCTGCTGTGGTGCATCGGAGTCTAACACTGGGCTCCCTGGGAAGAGCCAAAGTACATACCCTTCTAAACCGTGCTCTTGTGGACAGAAATCGGCATTGTGAATATTGTATTGAATCGGGATGCAATTTCTGTGTTTCTTCGTCAATGTGATGGTCGAAGGGGTACAGTAAGCCTGCTGTGGTGCATCGGAGTCTAACACCAGACCCCCAGGAAAGAGCCAAAGTACACACTCTTCTAAACCGTACTCCTGTGGACAGAAATCGGAATTGCGAATTTTGTATTGAATCGGGATGCAATTTCTGTGTTTCATCGTCAATGTGATGGTAGAAGGGTTACAGTAAACCTGCTGTGGTGCATCGGAGTCTAACACTGGGACCCCAGGGAAGAGCCAAAGTATATAGTCTTCTAAACCGTACTCATAAGGACAGAAATCGGAATTGCGAATTTTGTATTGATTAGGGATGCAATATCTGTGTTTCATCGTCAAAGAGATGGTCGAATGGATACAGTAAACATGCTGTGGTGCATCGGAGTCTAACACTGGGTCCCCAGGGAAGAGCTAAAGTACATACTCTTCTAGCCATACCCTTGTGGACAGAAATCGGCATTGTGAATTTTGTATTGATTAGTGATGCAATATCTGTGTTTCATCGTCAAAGAGATGGTCGAATGGATACAGTAAACATGCTGTGGAGCATCGGAGTCTAACACTGGGCCCCCAGGGAAGAGCTAAAGTACATACTCTTCTAGCCATACTCTTGTGGACAGAAATCGGCATTGTGAATTTTGTATTGATTCGGGATGCAATTTCTGTGTTTCATCGTCAATGTGATGGTCGAATGGATACAGTAAACATGCTGTGGTGCATCGGAGTCTAACACTGGGCCCCCAGGGAAGAGCTAAAGTACATACTCTTCTAGCCATACTCTTGTGGACAGAAATCGGCATTGTGAATTTTGTATTGATTCGGGATGCAATTTCTGTATTTCATCGTCAATTTGATGGTCGATGGGTAACAGTAAAGCTGCTGCGGTGCATTGTAGTCTAACATTGGGCCCCCAGGGAATAGCCAAAGTACATTCTCTTTTAAACCGTACTGCTGTGGACAGAAATCTGCATTGCGAATTTTGAATTGAATTGGGATGCAATTTCTGTGTTTCATCGTCAATGTGATGGTCGCAATGCTACAGTAAACCTGCTGTGGTGCATTGGAGTCTAACACTGGGCCCCCAGGGAAGAGCCAAAGTACATACTCTTCTAAACCGTACTCCTGTGGACAGAAATCGGCATTGTGAATTTTGTATTGAATCGGGATGCAATTTCTGTGTTTCACCGTCAATGTGATGGTCGAAGGGGTACAGTAAACCTGCTGTGGTGCATCGAAGTCTAACACTGGGCCACCAGGGATGAGCCAAAATACATACTCTTCTAAACCTTACTCATTAGGACAGAATTCGGAATTGCGAATTTTGTATTGAATCGGGATGCAATTACTGTGTTTCATCGTCAATGTGATAGCCGAAGGGTTACAGTAAACCTGCTGTGGTGCATCAGAGTCTAATACTGGGCCCCCAGGGAAGTGCTAAAGTACATACTCTTCTAAACCGTACTCCTGTGGACAGAAACCGGCATTGTGAATTTTGTATTGATTCGGGATGCAATTTCTGTGTTTCATCGTCAATGTGATGGTCGAATGGATACAGTAAACCTGCTGTGGTGCATCGGAGTCTAACACTGGGCCACCAGGGATGAGCCAAAATACATACTCTTCTAACCGTTACTCATTAGGACAGAAATCGGAATTGCGAATCTTGTATTGAATCGGGATGCAATTTCTGTGTTTCATCGTCAATGTGATAGCCGAAGGGTTACAGTAAACCTGCTGTGGTGCATCGGAGTCTAACACTGGGCCCCCAGGGAAGTGCCAAAGTACATACTCTTCTAAACCGTACTCCTGTGGACAGAAATCGGCATTGTGAATTTTGTATTGAATCGGGATGCAATTTCTGTGTTTCATCGTCAATGTGATGGTCGAAGGGGTACAGTAAGCCTGCTGTGGTGCATCGGAGTCTAACACCGGGCCCCCAGGGAAGAGCCAAAGTACATACTCTTCTAAACCGTACTCCTGTGGACAGAAATCGGCATTGCGAATTTTGTATTGAATCGGGATGCAATTTCTGTGTTTCATCATCATTGTGATGGTCGAAGGGTTACAGAAACCCTGCTGTGGTGCATCGGAGTCTAACACTGGGCCCCCAGGGATGAGCCAAAATACATACTCTTCTAAACCGTACTCATTAGGACAGACTTCGGAATTGCGAATTTTGTATTGAAACGGGATGCAATATCTGTGATTCATCGTCAATGTGATAGCCGAAGGGATACAATAAACCTGCAGTGGTGCATCGGTGTCTAACACTGGGCACCCAGGTAAGAGCTAAAGTACATACTCTTCTAAACCGTACTCCTGTGGACAGATTACGGCATTGTGAATTTTGTATTGAATCGGGATGCAATTTCTGTGTTTCATCGTCAATGTGATGGTCGAAGGGGTACAGTAAACCTGCTGTGGTGCATCGTAGTCTAACACTGGGCCCCCAGGGAATAGCCAAATTACATACTTTTTTAAACAGTACTCGTGTGGACAGAAAACGGAATTGCGATTTTTGTATTGAATCGGGATGCAATTTCTGTGTTACTTCGTCAATATGATGGTCGAAGGGTTACAGTAAACCTGCTGTGGTGCATCGGAGTCTAATACTCAGCCCCCAGGGGAGAGCCAAAGTACATACTCTTCCAAACCGTATTCCTAAGGACAGAAATCCGAATTGCGAATTTTGTACTGAATCAGGATGCAATTTCTGTGTTTCATCGTAAATGTCATGGTCGAAGGGTTACAGTAAACCTGCTGTGGTGCATCGGAGTCTAACACTCAGCGCCCAGGGAAGAGCCAAAGTACATTCTCTTCTAAACCGTACTCCTGTGGACAGAAATCGTCATTTCGAATTTTGTATTGAATCGGGATGCAATTTCTGTGTTTCATCGTCAATGTGATGGTCGAAGGGTTACAGTAAACCTGCTGTGGTGCATCAGAGTCTAACACTGGGATCCCAGGGAAGAGCCAAAGTACATACTCTTCTAAACCGTACTCCTGTGGACAGAAATCGGCATTGTGAATTTTGTATTGAATCGGGATGCAATTTCTGTGTTTCATCGTCAATGTGTTGGTCGAAGGGTTAGAGTAAACCTGCTGTGGTGCATCGGAGTCTAACACTCAGCCCCCAGGGAAGAGCCAAAGTACATACTCTTCTAAACCGTACTCCTGAAGACAGAAATCCGCATTGTGAATTTTGTATTGAATCCGGATGCAATTTCTGTGTTTTATCGTGAATGTGATGGTCGAAGGGTTACAGTAACCCTGCTCTGGTGCATAGTAGTCTAACACTGGTCCCCCAGGAAATAGCCAAAGTACATACTCCTCTAAACCGTACTCCTGTGGACAGAAATCGGCATTTCGAATTTTGTATTGAATCGGCATGCAATTTCTGTGTTTCATCGTCAATGTGATGGTCGAAAGGTTACAGTAAACCTGCTCTGGTGCATCAGAGTCTAACACTGGGCTCCCAGGGAAGAGCCAAAGTACATACTCTTCTAAACCGTACTCCTGTGGACAGAAATCGGCATTGTGAATTTTGTATTGAATCGGGATGTAATTTCTGTGATTGATCGTCAATGTGATAGCCGAAGGGATACAATAAACCTGCTGTGGTGCATCGGTGTCTAACACTGGGCCCCCAGGGAAGAGCTAAAGTACATACTCCTCTAAACCGTACTCCTGTGGACAAATATCGCATTGTGCATTTTGTATTGAATCGGGATGTAATTTCTGTGTTTCATCGTCAATGTGATGGTCGAAGGGTTACAGTAAACCTGCTGTGGTGCATCGGAGTCTAACACTGGGCTCCCTGGGAAGAGCCAAAGTACATACCCTTCTAAACCGTGCTCTTGTGGACAGAAATCGGCATTGTGAATATTGTATTGAATCGGGATGCAATTTCTGTGTTTCTTCGTCAATGTGATGGTCGAAGGGGTACGGTTTAGAAGTCGGAGTCTAACACCAGACCCCCAGGAAAGAGCCAAAGTACACACTCTTCTAAACCGTACTCCTGTGGACAGAAATCGGAATTGCGAATTTTGTATTGAATCGGGATGCAATTTCTGTGTTTCATCGTCAATGTGATGGTAGAAGGGTTACAGTAAACCTGCTGTGGTGCATCGGAGTCTAACACTGGGACCCCAGGGAAGAGCCAAAGTATATAGTCTTCTAAACCGTACTCATAAGGACAGAAATCGGAATTGCGAATTTTGTATTGATTAGGGATGCAATATCTGTGTTTCATCGTCAAAGAGATGGTCGAATGGATACAGTAAACATGCTGTGGTGCATCGGAGTCTAACACTGGGTCCCCAGGGAAGAGCTAAAGTACATACTCTTCTAGCCATACCCTTGTGGACAGAAATCGGCATTGTGAATTTTGTATTGATTAGGGATGCAATATCTGTGTTTCATCGTCAAAGAGATGGTCGAATGGATACAGTAAACATGCTGTGGAGCATCGGAGTCTAACACTGGGCCCCCAGGGAAGAGCTAAAGTACATACTCTTCTAGCCATACTCTTGTGGACAGAAATCGGCATTGTGAATTTTGTATTGATTCGGGATGCAATTTCTGTGTTACATCGTCAATGTGATGGTCGAATGGATACAGTAAACATGCTGTGGTGCATCGGAGTCTAACACTGGGCCCCCAGGGAAGAGCTAAAGTACATACTCTTCTAGCCATACTCTTGTGGACAGAAATCGGCATTGTGAATTTTGTATTGATTCGGGATGCAATTTCTGTATTTCATCGTCAATTTGATGGTCGATGGGTAACAGTAAAGCTGCTGCGGTGCATTGTAGTCTAACATTGGGCCCCCAGGGAATAGCCAAAGTACATTCTCTTTTAAACCGTACTGCTGTGGACAGAAATCTGCATTGCGAATTTTGAATTGAATTGGGATGCAATTTCTGTGTTTCATCGTCAATGTGATGGTCGCAATGCTACAGTAAACCTGCTGTGGTGCATTGGAGTCTAACACTGGGCCCCCAGGGAAGAGCCAAAGTACATACTCTTCTAAACCGTACTCCTGTGGACAGAAATCGGCATTGTGAATTTTGTATTGAATCGGGATGCAATTTCTGTGTTTCACCGTCAATGTGATGGTCGAAGGGGTACAGTAAACCTGCTGTGGTGCATCGAAGTCTAACACTGGGCCACCAGGGATGAGCCAAAATACATACTCTTCTAAACCTTACTCATTAGGACAGAATTCGGAATTGCGAATTTTGTATTGAATCGGGATGCAATTACTGTGTTTCATCGTCAATGTGATAGCCGAAGGGTTACAGTAAACCTGCTGTGGTGCATCAGAGTCTAATACTGGGCCCCCAGGGAAGTGCTAAAGTACATACTCTTCTAAACCGTACTCCTGTGGACAGAAACCGGCATTGTGAATTTTGTATTGATTCGGGATGCAATTTCTGTGTTTCATCGTCAATGTGATGGTCGAATGGATACAGTAAACCTGCTGTGGTGCATCGGAGTCTAACACTGGGCCACCAGGGATGAGCCAAAATACATACTCTTCTAACCGTTACTCATTAGGACAGAAATCGGAATTGCGAATCTTGTATTGAATCGGGATGCAATTTCTGTGTTTCATCGTCAATGTGATAGCCGAAGGGTTACAGTAAACCTGCTGTGGTGCATCGGAGTCTAACACTGGGCCCCCAGGGAAGTGCCAAAGTACATACTCTTCTAAACCGTACTCCTGTGGACAGAAATCGGCATTGTGAATTTTGTATTGAATCGGGATGCAATTTCTGTGTTTCATCGTCAATGTGATGGTCGAAGGGGTACAGTAAGCCTGCTGTGGTGCATCGGAGTCTAACACCGGGCCCCCAGGGAAGAGCCAAAGTACATACTCTTCTAAACCGTACTCCTGTGGACAGAAATCGGCATTGCGAATTTTGTATTGAATCGGGATGCAATTTCTGTGTTTCATCATCATTGTGATGGTCGAAGGGTTACAGAAACCCTGCTGTGGTGCATCGGAGTCTAACACTGGGCCACCAGGGATGAGCCAAAATACATACTCTTCTAAACCGTACTCATTAGGACAGACTTCGGAATTGCGAATTTTGTATTGAAACGGGATGCAATATCTGTGATTCATCGTCAATGTGATAGCCGAAGGGATACAATAAACCTGCAGTGGTGCATCGGTGTCTAACACTGGGCACCCAGGTAAGAGCTAAAGTACATACTCTTCTAAACCGTACTCCTGTGGACAGATTACGGCATTGTGAATTTTGTATTGAATCGGGATGCAATTTCTGTGTTTCATCGTCAATGTGATGGTCGAAGGGGTACAGTAAACCTGCTGTGGTGCATCGTAGTCTAACACTGGGCCCCCAGGGAATAGCCAAATTACATACTTTTTTAAACAGTACTCGTGTGGACAGAAAACGGAATTGCGATTTTTGTATTGAATCGGGATGCAATTTCTGTGTTACTTCGTCAATATGATGGTCGAAGGGTTACAGTAAACCTGCTGTGGTGCATCGGAGTCTAATACTCAGCCCCCAGGGGAGAGCCAAAGTACATACTCTTCCAAACCGTATTCCTAAGGACAGAAATCCGAATTGCGAATTTTGTACTGAATCAGGATGCAATTTCTGTGTTTCATCGTAAATGTGATGGTCGAAGGGTTACAGTAAACCTGCTGTGGTGCATCGGAGTCTAACACTCAGCGCCCAGGGAAGAGCCAAAGTACATTCTCTTCTAAACCGTACTCCTGTGGACAGAAATCGTCATTTCGAATTTTGTATTGAATCGGGATGCAATTTCTGTGTTTCATCGTCAATGTGATGGTCGAAGGGTTACAGTAAACCTGCTGTGGTGCATCAGAGTCTAACACTGGGATCCCAGGGAAGAGCCAAAGTACATACTCTTCTAAACCGTACTCCTGTGGACAGAAATCGGCATTGTGAATTTTGTATTGAATCGGGATGCAATTTCTGTGTTTCATCGTCAATGTGATGGTCGAAGGGGTACAGTAAGCCTGCTGTGGTGCATTGGAGTCTAACACTGGGCCCCCAGGCATGACCCAAAATACATACTCTTCTAAACCGTACTCATTAGGACAGAAATCGGAATTGCGAATTTTGTATTGAATCGGGATGCAATTTCTGTGATTGATCGTCAATGTGATAGCGGAAGGGATACAATAAACCTGCTGTGGTGCATCGGTGTCTAACACTGGGCCCCCAGGGAAGAGCTAAAGTACATATTCTTCTAAACCGTACTCCTGTGGACAAAAGTCGGCATTGTGCATTTTGTATTGAATCGGGATGCAATTTCTGTGTTTCATCGTCAATGTGATGGTCGAAGGGTTACAGTAAACCTGCTGTGGTGCATCGGAGTCTAACACTGGGCCACCAGGGATGAGCCAAAATACATACTCTTCTATACCTTACTCATTAGGACAGAAATCGGAATTGCGAAATTTGTATTGAATCGGGATGCAATTTCTGTGTTTCATCGTCAATGTGATAGCCGAAGGGTTATAGTAAACATGCTGTGGTGCACCGGAGTCTAACACTGGGCCCCCAGGGAAGTGCCAAAATACATACTCTTCTAAACCGTACTCCTGTGGACAGAAATCGGCATTGTGAATTTTGTATTGAATCGGGATGCAATTTCTGTGTTTCATCGTCAATGTGATGGTCGAAGGGGTACAGTAAACCTGCTGTGGTGCATCGGAATCTAACACCGGGCCCCCAGGGAAGAGCCAAAGTACATACTCTTCTAAACCGTACTCCTGTGGACAAAAATCGGCATTGCGAATTTTGTTTTGAATCGGGATGCAATTTCTGTGTTTCATCATCATTGTGATGGTCGAAGGGTTACAGAAACCCTGCTGTGGTGCATCGGAGTCTAACACTGGGCCCCCAGGGATGAGCCAAATTACATACTCTTCTAAACCGTACTCATTATGACAGAATTCGGAATTGCGAATTTTGTATTGAAACGGGATGCAATTTCTGTGATTCATCGTCAATGTGATAGCCGAAGGGATACAATAAACCTGCAGTGGTGCATCGGTGTCTAACACTGGGCACCCAGGTAAGAGCTAAAAGTACATACTCTTCTAAACCGTACTCCTGTGGACAGAAATCGGCATTGTGAATTTTGTATTGAATCGGGATGCAATTTCTGTATTTCATCGTCAATGTGATGGTCGAAGGGGTACAGTAAACCTGCTGTGGTGCATCGTAGTCTAACATTGGGCCCCCAGGGAATAGCCAAATTACATACTTTTTTAAACAGTACTCGTGTGGACAGAAAACGGAATTGCGATTTTTGTATTGAATCGGGATGCAATTTCTGTGTTACTTCGTCAATATGATGGTCGAAGGGTTACAGTAAACCTGCTGTGGTGCATCGGAGTCTAACACTCAGCCCCCAGGGGAGAGCCAAAGTACATACTCTTCCAAACCGTATTCCTAAGGACAGAAATCGGAATTGCGAATTTTGTACTGAATCAGGATGCAATTTCTGTGTTTCATCGTCAATGTGATGGTCGAAGGATTACAGTAAACCTGCTGTGGTGCATCGGAGTCTAACACTCAGCGCCCAGGGAAGAGCCAAAGTACATACTCTTCTAAACAGTACTCCTGTGGACAGAAATCGTCATTTCGAATTTTGTATTGAATCGGGATGCAATTTCTGTGTTTCGTCGTCAATGTGATGGTCGAAGGGTTACAGTAAACCTGCTGTGGTGCATCAGAGTCTAACACTGGGATCCCAGGGAAGAGCAAAAGTACATACTCTTCTAAACCGTACTCCTGTGGACAGAAATCGGCATTGTGAATTTTGTATTGATTCGGGATGCAATTTCTGTGTTTCATCGTCAATGTGATGGTCGAAGGGGTACAGTAAGCCTGCTGTGGTGCATTGGAGTCTAACACTGGGCCCCCAGGCATGACCCAAAATACATACTCTTCTAAACCGTACTCATTAGGACAGAAATCGGAATTGCGAATTTTGTATTGAATCGGGATGCAATTTCTGTGATTGATCGTCAATGTGATAGCGGAAGGGATACAATAAACCTGCTGTGGTGCATCGGTGTCTAACACTGGGCCCCCAGGGAAGAGCTAAAGTACATATTCTTCTAAACCGTACTCCTGTGGACAAAAGTCGGCATTGTGCATTTTGTATTGAATCGGGATGCAATTTCTGTGTTTCATCGTCAATGTGATGGTCGAAGGGTTACAGTAAACCTGCTGTGGTGCATCGGAGTCTAACATTTCGCTCCCTGGGAAGAGCCAAAGTACATACCCTTCTAAACCGTACTCTTGTGGACAGAAATCGGCATTGTGAATATTGTATTGAATCGGGATGCGATTTCTGTGTTTCATCGTCAATGTGATGGTCGAAGGGGTACAGTAAGCCTGCTGTGGTGCATCGGAGTCTAACACCGGACCCCCAGGAAAGAGCCAAAGTACATACTCTTCTAAACCGTACTCCTGTGGACAGAAATCGGAATTGCGAAATTTGTATTGAACCGGGATGCAATTTCTGTGTTTCATCGTCAATGTGATGGTAGAAGGGTTACAGTAAACCTGCTGTGGTGCATCGGAGTCTAACCCTGGGCCCCGAGGGAAGAGCCAAAGTACATACTCTTCTAAACCGTACTCCTGTGGACAGAAATCGGCATTGTGAATTTTGTATTGAATCGGGATGCAATTTCTGTGTTTCATCGTCAATGTGATGGTCGAAGGGGTACAGTAAACCTGCTGTGGTGCATGGAGTCTAACACCGGGCTCCCAGGGAAGAGCCAAAGTACATACTCTTCTAAACCGTACTCCTGTGGACGGAAATCTGCATTGCGAAGTTTGTATTGAATCGGGATGCAATTTCTGTGTTTCATCGTCAATGTGATGGTCGAAGGGTTACAGTAAACCTGCTGTGGTGCATCGGAGTCTAACACTGGGCCCCCAGGGATGAGCCAAAATACATACTCTTCTAAACCGTACTCATTAGGACAGAAATCGGAATTGCGAATTTTGTATTGAATCGGGATGCAATTTCTGTGTTTCATCGTCAGTGTGATAGCCGAAGGATTACAGTAAACCTGCTGTGGTGCATCGGAGTCCAACACTGGGCCCCCAGGGAAGAGCCAATGTACATACTCTTCTAAACCGTACTCCTGAAGACAGAAATCGGCATTGTGAAATTTGTATTGAATCCGGATGCAATTTCTGTGGTTCATCGTGAATGTGATGGTCGAAGGGTAACAGTAACCCTGCTGTGGTGCATCGTAGTATAACACTGGTCCCCCAGGAAATAGCCAAAGTACATACTCCTCTAAACCGTACTCCTGTGGACAGAAATCGGCATTGCGAATTTTGTATTGAATCGGGATGCAATTTCTGTGTTTCATCGTCAATGTGATGGTCGAAGAGTTACAGTAAACCTGCTGTGGTGCATCAGAGTCTAACACTGGGATCCCAGGGAAGAGCCAAAGTACATACTCTTCCAAACCGAACTCCTGTGGACAGAAATCTGCATTGTGAATTTTGTATTGAATCGGGATGCAATTTCTGTGTTTCATCGTCAATGTGATGGTCGAAGGGGTACAGTAAGCCTGCTGTGGAGCATTGGAGTCTAACACTGGGCCCCCAGGGATGAGCCAAAATACATAATCTTCTAAACCGTACTCATTAGGACAGAAATCGTAATTGCGAATTTTGTATTGAATCGGGATGCAATTTCTGTGATTCATCGTCATTGTGATAGCCGAAGGGATACAATAAACCTGCTGTGGTGCATCGGTGTCTAACACTGGGCCCCCAGGGAATAGCTAAAGTACAGGCTCTTCTAAACCTACTCCTGTGGACAGAAATCGGCATTGTGAATTTTGTATTGAATCGGGATGCAGTTTCTGTGTTTCATCGTCAATGTGATGGTAGATGGGTTACAGTAAACCTGCTGTGGTGCATCGGAGTCTAACACTGGGCCCCCAGGGAAGAGGCAAAGTGCATACTCTTCTAAACCGGACTCCTGTGGACTGAAATCGTCATTGCGAATTTTGTATTGTATCGGGATGCAATTTCTGTGTTGCATCGTCAATGTGATGGTCGATGGGGTACAGTAAACCTGCTGTGGTGCATGGAGTCTAACACCGGGCCCCCAGGGAGAG
This sequence comes from Schistocerca cancellata, assembly GCF_023864275.1. Taxonomy (NCBI): domain Eukaryota; kingdom Metazoa; phylum Arthropoda; class Insecta; order Orthoptera; family Acrididae; genus Schistocerca; species Schistocerca cancellata. Next base: position 57,156,062 of record NC_064629.1, on the reverse strand, counting down.
CCAAAGTACATACTCTTCTAAACCGTTTTCCTAAGAACAGAATTCGGAATTGCGAATTTTGTATTGAATCAGGATGCAATTTCTGTGTTTCATCGTCAATGTGATGGTCGAAGGGTTACAGTAAACCTGCTGTGGTGCATCGGAGTCTAACACCGGGCCCCCAGGGAAGAGCCAAGGTACATACTCTTCTAAAACGTACTCCTGTGGATAGAAATCGGCATTGCGAATTTTGTATTGATTCGGGATGCAATTTCTGTGTTTCATCGTCATTGTGATGGTCGAAGGGTTACAGTAAACCTGCTGTGGTGCATCGTAGTCTAACATTGAGCCCCCGGGCAATAGCCAAATTACATACTCTTTTAAACCGTACTCCTGTGGACAGAAATCGACATTGCGAATTTTGTATTGTATCGGGATGCAATTTCTGTGTTGCATCGTCAATATGATGGTCGAAGGGTTACAGTAAACCTGCTGTGGTCCATCGTAGTCTAACATTGAGCCCCCGGGCAATAGCCAAAGTACATACTCTTTTAAACCGTACTCCTGTGGACAGAAATCGACATTGCGAATTTTGTATTGTATCGGGATGCAATTTCTGTGTTTCATCGTCAATGTGATGGTCGAAGGGTTACAGTAAACCTTCTGTGGTGCATCGTAGTCTAACACTGGGCCCCCAGGGAAGAGCCAAAGTACATACTCTTCTAAACCGTACAAATAAGGACAGAAATCGGAATTGCGAGTTTTGTATTGAATCGGGATGCAATTTCTGTGTTTCATCGTCAATGTGATGGATGAAGGGATACCGTAAACCAGCTGTGGTGCATCGGAGACTAACACTGGGCCCCCAGGGAAGTGCCAAATTACATACTCTTCTAAACCGTACTCCTGTGGACAGAAATCGACATTGTGAATTTTGTATTGAATCGGGATGCAATTTCTGTGTTTCATCGTCAATGTGATGGTCGGAGGGGTACAGTAAACCTGCTGTGGTGCATCGGAGTCTAACACTGGGCCCCCAGGGAAGAGCCAAAGTGCATACTCTTCTAAACTGGACTCCTGTGGACTGAAATCGTCATTGCGAATTTTGTATTGTATCGGGATGCAATTTCTGTGTTGCATCGTCAATGTGATGGTCGAAGGGGTACAGTAAACCTGCTGTGGTGCATGGAGTCTAACACCGGGCCCCCAGGGAGAGCCAAAGTACATACTCTTCTAAACCGTTTTCCTAAGAACAGAATTCGGAATTGCGAATTTTGTATTGAATCAGGATGCAATTTCTGTGTTTCATCGTCAATGTGATGGTCGAAGGGTTACAGTAAACCTGCTGTGGTGCATCGGAGTCTAACACCGGGCCCCCTGGGAAGAGCCAAGGTACATACTCTTCTAAAACGTACTCCTGTGAATAGAAATCGGCATTGCGAATTTTGTATTGATTCGGGATGCAATTTCTGTGTTTCATCGTCATTGTGATGGTCGAAGGGTTACAGTAAACCTGCTGTGGTGCATCGTAGTCTAACATTGAGCCCCCGGGCAATAGCCAAATTACATACTCTTTTAAACCGTACTCCTGTGGACAGAAATCGACATTGCGAATTTTGTATTGTATCGGGATGCAATTTCTGTGTTGCATCGTCAATATGATGGTCGAAGGGTTACAGTAAACCTGCTGTGGTGCATCGTAGTCTAACATTGAGCCCCCGGGCAATAGCCAAAGTACATACTCTTTTAAACCGTACTCCTGTGGACAGAAATCGACATTGCGAATTTTGTATTGTATCGGGATGCAATTTCTGTGTTTCATCGTCAATGTGATGGTCGAAGGGTTACAGTAAACCTTCTGTGGTGCATCGTAGTCTAACACTGGGCCCCCAGGGAAGAGCAAAGTACATACTCTTCTAAACCGTACAAATAAGGACAGAAATCGGAATTGCGAGTTTTGTATTGAATCGGGATGCAATTTCTGTGTTTCATCGTCAATGTGATGGATGAAGGGATACCGTAAACCAGCTGTGGTGCATCGGAGACTAACACTGGGCCCCCAGGGAAGTGCCAAATTACATACTCTTCTAAACCGTACTCCTGTGGACAGAAATCGGCATTGCGAATTTTGTATTGAATCGGGATGCAATTTCTGTGTTTCATCATCATTGTGATGGTCGAAGGGTTACAGAAAACCTGCTGTGGTGCATCGGAGTCTAACACTGGGCCCCCAGGGATGAGCCAAAATACATACTCTTCTAAACCGTACTCATTAGGACAGAATTCGGAATTGCGAATTTTGTATTGAAACGGGATGCAATTTCTGTGATTCATCGTCAATGTGATAGCCGAAGGGATACAATAAACCTGCAGTGGTGCATCGGTGTCTAACACTCAGCCCCCAGGGGAGAGCCAATGTACATACTCTTCCAAACCGTATTCCTAAGGACAGAAATCGGAATTGCGAATTTTGTATTGAATCAGGATGCAATTTCTGTGTTTCATCGTCAATGTGATGGTCGAAGGGTTACAGTAAACCTGCTGTGGTGCATCGGAGTCTAACACTCAGCGCCCAGGGAAGAGCCAAAGTACATGCTCTTCTAAACCGTACTCCTGAAGACAGAAATCCGCATTGTGAATTTTGTATTGAATCCGGATGCAATTTCTGTGTTTTATCGTGAATGTGATGGTCGAATGGTTACAGTAACCCTGCTGTGGTGCATCGTAGTCTAACACTGGTCCCCCCAGGAAATAGCCAAAGTACATACTCCTCTAAACCGTATTCCTGTGGACAGAAATCGGCATTTCGAATTTTGTATTGAATCGGGATGCAATTTCTGTGTTTCATCGTCAATGTGATGGTCGAAGGGGTACAGTAAGCCTGCTGTGGTGCATCGGAGTCTAACACCGGACCCCCAGGAAAGAGCCAAAGTACATACTCTTCTAAACCGTACTCCTGTGGACAGAAATCGGAATTGCGAATTTTGTATTGAATCGGGATGCAATTTCTGTGTTTCATCGTCAATGTGATGGTAGAAGGGTTACAGTAAACCTGCTGTGGTGCATCGGAGTCTAACACTGGGCTCCCTGGAAAGAGCCAAAGTATATACCCTTCTAAACCGTACTCTTGTGGACAGAAATCGGCATTGTGAATATTGTATTGAATCGGGATGCGATTTCTGTGTTTCATCGTCAATGTGATGGTCGAAGGGGTACAGTAAGCCTGCTGTGGTGCATCGGAGTCTAACACCGGACCCCCAGGAAAGAGCCAAAGTACATACTCTTCTAAACCGTACTCCTGTGGACAGAAATCGGAATTGCGAATTTTGTATTGAATCGGGATGCTATTTCTGTGTTTCATCGTCAATGTGATGGTAGAAGGGTTACAGTAAACCTGCTGTGGTGCATCGGAGTCTAACACTGGGCCCCGAGGGAAGAGCCAAAGTACATACTCTTCTAAACCGTACTCCTGTGGACAGAAATCGGCATTGTGAATATTGTATTGAATCGGGATGCAAATTCTGTGTTTCATCGTCAATGTGATGGTCGAAGGGGTACAGTAAACCTGCTGTGGTGCATGGAGTCTAACACCGGGCTCCCAGGGAAGTGCCAAAGTACATACTCTTCTAAACCGTACTCCTGTGGACAGAAATCTGCATTGCGAATTTTGTATTGAATTGGGATGCAATTTCTGTGTTTCATCGTCAATGTGATGGTCGAAGGGTTACAGTAAACCTGCTGTGGTGCATCGGAGTCTAACACTGGGCCCCCAGGGATGAGCCAAAATACATACTCTTCTAAACCGTACTCATTAGGACAGAAATCGGAATTGCGAATTTTGTATTGAATCGGGATGCAATTACTGTGTTTCATCGTCAGTGTAATAGCCGAAGGGTTACAGTAAACCTGCTGTGGTGCATCGGAGTCCAACACTGGGCCCCCAGGGAAGAGCCAAAGTACATACTCTTCTAAACCGTACTCCTGTGGACAGAAATCGGCATTGTGAATTTTGTGTTGAATCGGGATGCAATTTCTGTGTTTCATCGTCAATGTGATGGTCGAAGGGTTACAGTAAACCTTCTCTGATGCATCGTAGTGTAACACTGGGCCCCCAGGGTAGAGCCAAGGTACATACTCTTCTAAACCGTACTCCTAAGGAGAGAAATCGGAATTGCGAATTTTGTATTGAATCGGGATGCAATTTCTGTGTTTCATCGTCAATGTGATGGTTGAAGAGATACCATAAACCTGCTGTGGTGCATCGGAGTCTAACAATGGGCCCCCAGGGAAGAGCTAAAGTACATACTCTTCTAGCCATACTCTTGTGGACAGAAATCGGCAATTTGAATTTTGTATTGATTAGGGATGCAATATCTGTGTTTCATCGTCAAAGAGATGGTCGAATGGATACAGTAAACATGCTGTGGTGCATCGGAGTCTAACACTGGGCCCCCAGGGAAGAGCTAAAGTACATACTCTTCTAGCCATACTCTTGTGGACAGAAATCGGCATTGTGAATTTTGTATTGATTCGGGATGCAATTTCTGTGTTTCATCGTCAATGTGATGGTCGAATGGATACAGTAAACATGCTGTGGTGCATCGGAGTCTAACACTGGGCCCCCAGGGAAGAGCTAAATTACATACTCTTCTAGCCAAACTCTTGTGGACAGAAATCGGCATTGTGAATTTAGTATTGATTCGGGATGCAATTTCTGTGTTTCATCGTCAATGTGATGGTCGATGGGTAACAGTAAAGCTGCTGCGGTGCATTGTAGTCTAACATTGGGCCCCCAGGGAATAGCCAAAGTACATACTCTTTTAAACCGTACTGCTGTGGTCAGAAATCTGCATTGCGAATTTTGTATTGAAGTGGGATGCAATTTCTGTGTTTCATCGTCAATGTGATGGTCGCAATGTTACAGTAAACCTGCTGTGGTGCATTGGAGTCTAACACTGGGCCCCCAGGGAAGAGCCAAAGTACATACTCTTCTAAACCGTACTCCTGTGGACAGAAATCGGCATTGCGAATTTTGTATAAAATCGGGATGCAATTTCTGTGTTACTTCGTCAATATGATGGTCGAAGGGTTACAGTAAACCTGCTGTGGTGCATCGGAGTCTAACACTCAGCCCCCAGGGGAGAGCAAAAGTACATACTCTTCCAAACCGTATTCCTAAGGACAGAAATCGGAATTGCGAATTTTGTATTGAATCGGGATGCAATTTCTGTGTTTCATCGTCAATGTGATGGTCGAAGGGGTACAGTAAACCTGCTGTGGTGCATGGAAGTCTAACACTGGGCCCCCAGGGATGAGCCAAAATACATACTCTTCTAAACCGTACTCATTAGGACAGAAATCGGAATTGCGAATTTTGTATTGAATCGGGATGCAATTTCTGTGTTTCATCGTCAGTGTGATAGCCGAAGGGTTACAGTAAACCTGCTGTGGTGCATCGGAGTCTAACACTGGGCCCCCAGGGAAGAGCCAAAGTACATACTCTTCTAAACCGTACTCCTGTGGACAGAAATCGGCATTGTGAATTTTGTGTTGAATCGGGATGCAGTTTCTGTGTTTCATCATCAATGTGATGGTCGAAGGGGTATAGTAAGCCTGCTGTGGTGCATCGGAGTCTAACACCGGGCCCCCAGGAAGAGCCGAAGTACATACTCTTCTAAACCGTACTCCTGTTGGCAGAAATCGGCATTGCGAATTTTGTATTGAATCGGGATGCAATTTCTGTGTTTCATCGTCAATGTGATGGTCGAAGGGTTACAGTAAACCTTCTCTGATGCATCGTAGTGTAACACTGGGCCCCCAGGGTAGAGCCAAGGTACATACTCTTCTAAACCGTACTCCTAAGGACAGAAATCGGAATTGCGAATTTTGTATTGAATCGGGATGCAATTTCTGTGTTTCATCGTCAATGTGATGGTTGAAGAGATACAGTAAACATGCTGTGGTGCATCGGAGTCTAACACTGGGCCACCAGGGAAGAGCTAAAGTACATACTCTTCTAGCCAAACTCTTGTGGACAGAAATCGGCATTGTGAATTTAGTATTGATTCGGGATGCAATTTCTGTGTTTCATCGTCAATGTGATGGTCGATGGGTAACAGTAAAGCTGCTGCGGTGCATTGTAGTCTAACATTGGGCCCCCAGGGAAGAGCCAAAGTACATACTCTTCTAAACCGTACTCCTGTGGACAGAAATCGGCATTGTGAATTTTGTATTGAATCGGGATGCAATTTCTGTGTTTCATCGTCAATGTGATGGACGCAATGTTACAGTAAACCTGCTGTGGTGCATTGGAGTCTAACACTGGGCCCCCAGGGAAGAGCCAAAGTACATACTCTTCTAAACCGTACTCCTGTGGTACAGAAATCGGCATTGTGAATTTTGTATTGAATCGGGATGCAATTTCTGTGTTTCATCGTCAATGTGATGGTCGAAGGGGTACAGTAAACCTGCTGTGGTGCAATGGAGTCTAACACCGGGCACTCAGGGAAGAGCCAAAAATACATACGCTTCTAAACTGTACTCCTGTGGACAGAAATCGGCATTGCGAATTTTGTATAAAATCGGGATGCAATTTCTGTGTTTCATCGTCAATGTGATGGTCGAAGGGTTACAGTAAACCTGCTGTGGTGCATCGGAGTCTAACACTGGGCCACCAGGGATGAGCCAAAATACATACCCTTCTAAACCTTACTCATTAGGACAGAAATCGGAATTGCGAATTTTGTATCGAAACGGGATGCAATTTCTGTGTTTCATCGTCAATGTGATAGCCGAAGGGTTACAGTAAACCTGCTGTGGTGCATCGGAGTCTAACACTGGGCCCCCAGGGAAGTGCCAAAGTACATACTCTTGTAAACCGTACTCCTGTGGACAGAAATTGGCATTGTGAATTTTGTATTGAATCGGGATGCAATTTCTGTGTTTCATCGTCAATGTGATGGTCGAAGTGGTACAGTAAGCCTGCTGTGGTGCATCGGAGTCTAACACCGGGCCCCCAGGGAAGAGCCAAAGTGCATACTCTTCTAAACCGTACTCCTGTGGACAGAAATCGGCATTGCGTATTCTGTATTGAATCGGGATGCAATTTCTGTGTTTCATCGTCAATGTGATGGTCGAAGGGGTACAGTAAACCTGCTGTGGTGCCTCGTAGTCTAACATTGGGCCCCCAGGGAATAGCCAAATTACATACTCTTTTAAACAGTACTTGTGTGGACAGAAAACGGAATTGCGATTTTTGTATTGAATCGGGATGCAATTTCTGTGTTACTTCGTCAATATGATGGTAGAAGGGTTACAGTAAACCTGCTGTGGTGCATCGGAGTCTAACACTCAGCCCCTAGGGGAGAGCCAAAGTACATACTCTTCCAAACCGTATTCCTAAGGACAGAAATCGGAATTGCGAATTTTGTATTGAATCGGGATGCAATTTCTGTGTTTCATCGTCAGTGTGATAGCCGAAGGGTTACAGTAAACCTGCTGTGGTGCATCGGAGTCTAACACTGGGCCCCCAAGGGAAGAGCCAAAGTACATACTCTTCTAAACCGTACTCCTGTGGACAGAAATCGGCATTGTGAATTATGTGTTGAATCGGGATGCAGTTTCTGTGTTTCATCATCAATGTGATGGTCGAAGGGGTATAGTAAGCCTGCTGTGGTGCATCGGAGTCGAACACCGGGCTCCCAGGGAAGAGCCAAAGTACATACTCCTCTAAATCGTACTCCTGTTGGCAGAAATCGGCATTGCGAATTTTGTATTGAATCGGGATGCAATTTCTGTGTTTCATCGTCAATGTGATGGTCGAAGGGTTACAGTAAACCTTCTCTGATGCATCGTAGTGTAACACTGGGCCCCCAGGGTAGAGCCAAGGTACATACCCTTCTAAACCGTACTCCTAAGGACAGAAATCGGAATTGCGAATTTTGTATTGAATCGGGATGCAATTTCTGTGTTTCATCGTCAATGTGATGGTTGAAGAGATACCGTAAACCTGCTGTGGTGCATCGGAGTCTAACACTGGGCCTTCAGGGAAAAGCTAAAGTACATACTCTTCTAGCCATACTCTTGTGGACCGAAATCGTCATTGTGAATTTTGTATTGATTAGGGATGCAATATCTGTGTTTCATCGTCAAAGAGATGGTCGAATGGATACAGTAAACATGCTGTGGTGCATCGGAGTCTAACACTGGGCCCCCAGGGAAGAGCTAAAGTACATACTCTTCTAGCCATACTCTTGTGGACAGAAATCGGCATTGTGAATTTAGTATTGATTCGGGATGCAATTTCTGTGTTTCATCGTCAATGTGATGGTCGATGGATACAGTAAAGCTTCTGCGGTGCATTGTAGTCTAACATTGGGCCCCCAGGGAATAGCCAAAGTACATTCTCTTTTAAACCGTACTGCTGTGGTCAGAAATCTGCATTGCGAATTTTGTATTGAATTGGGATGCAATTTCTGTGTTTCATCGTCAATGTGATGGTCGCAATGTTACAGTAAACCTGCTGTGGTGCATTGGAGTCTAACACTGGGCCCCCAGGGAAGAGCCAAAGTACATACTCTTCTAAACCGTACTCCTGTGGACAGAAATCGGCATTGCGAATTTTGTATAAAATCGGGATGCAATTTCTGTGTTTCATCGTCAATGTGATGGTCGAAGGGTTACAGTAAACCTGCTGTGGTGCATCGGAGTCTAACACTGGGCCACCAGGGATGAGCCAAAATACATACTCTTCTAAACCTTACTCATTAGGACAGAAATCGGAATTGCGAATTTTGTATTGAATCGGGATGCAATTTCTGTGTTTCATCGTCAATGTGATAGCCGAAGGGTTACAGTAAACCTGCTGTGGTGCATCGGAGTCTAACACTGGGCCCCCAGGGAAGTGCCAAAGTACATATTCTTCTAAACCATACTCCTGTGGACAGAAATCGGCATTGTGAATTTTGTATTGAATCGGGATGCAATTTCTGTGTTTCATCGTCAATGTGGTGGTCTAAGTGGTACAGTAAGCCTGCTGTGGTGCATCGGAGTCTAACACCGGGCCCCCAGGGAAGAGCCAAAGTACATACTCTTCTAAACCGTACTCCTGCGGACAGAAATCGGCATTGCGAATTTTGTATTGAATCGGGATGCAATTTTTGTGTTTCATCATCATTGTGATGGTCGAAGGGTTACATTAAACCTGCTGCGGTGCATCGGAGTCTAAGACTGGGCCCCCAGGGATGACCCAAAATAAATACTCTTCAAAACCATACTCATTAGGACAGATTTCGGAATTGCGAATTTTGTATTGAAACGGGATGCAGTTTCTGTGATTAATCGTCAATCTGATAGCCGAAGGGATACAATAAACCTGCTGTGGTGCATCGGTGTCTAACACTGGGCCCCCAGGGAAGAGCTAAAGTACATACTCTTCTAAACCGTACTCCTGTGGACAGACATCGGCATTGTGAATTTTGTATTGAATCGGGATGCAATTTCTGTGTTTCATCGTCAATGTGATGGTCGAAGGGTTACAGCAAACCTGCTGTGGTGCATCGGAGTCTAACACTCAGCCCCCAGGGAAGAGCCAAAGTACATACTCTTCTAAACCGTACTCCTGAAGACAGAAAACCGCATTGTGAAATTTGTATTTAATCCGGATGCAATTTCTGTGTTTCATCGTGAATGTGATGGTCGAAGGGTAACAGTAACCCTGCTGTGGTGCATCGTAGTCTAACACTGGTCCCCCAGGAAATAGCCAAAGTACATACTCCTCTAAATCGTACTCCTGTGGACAGAAATCGGCATTGCGAATTTTGTATTGAATCGGGATGCAATTTCTGTGTTTCATCGTGAATGTGATGGTCGAAGAGTTACAGTAAACCTGCTGTGGTGCATCAGAGTCTAACACTAGGCTCCCAGGGAAGAGCCAAAGTACATACTCTTCTAAACCGAACTCCTGTGGACAGAAATCGGCATTGTGAATTTTGTATTGAATCGGGATGCAATTTCTGTGTTTCATCGTCAATGTGATGGTCGAACGGTTACAGTAAACCTGCTGTGGTGCATCGTAGTCAAGCACTGGGCCCCAGGGAATAGCCAAAGTACATACTCTTCTAAACTGTACTCCTGTGGACAGAAATCGGAATTGTGAATTTTGTATTGAGTCGGGATGCAATTTCTGTTATTCATCGTCAATGTGATAGCCGAAGGGATACAATAATTCTGCTGTGGTGCATCGGTGCCCAACACTGGGCCCCCAGGGAAGAGCTAAAGTACAGACTCTTCTAAACCTACTCCAGTGGACAGAAACCGGCATTGTGAATTTTGTATTGAATCGGGATGCAATTTCTGTGTTTCATCGTCAATGTGATGGTAGATGGGTTACAGTAAACCTGCTGTGGTGCATCGGAGTCTAACACTGGGCCCCCAGGGAAGAGCCAAAGTGCATACTCTTCTAATCCGTACTCCTGTGGACAGAAATCGGAATTGCGAGTTTTGTATTGAATCGGGATGCAATTTCTGCGTTTCATCGTCAATGTGATGGATGAAGGGATACCGTAAACCTGCTGTGGTGCATCGGAGACTAACTCTGGGCTCCCATTTTAGAGCCAAAGTATATGGTCTACTAAACCGTACTCATAATGACAGAAATCGGAATTGCGAATTTTGTATTGAATAGGGATGCAATTTCTGTGTTTCATCGTCAAAGTGATGGTCGAATGGATACAGTAAAGTTGCTGTGGTGCATCGGAGTCTAACACTGGGCCCCCAAGGAAGAGCTAAAGTACATACTCTTCTTAGCCGTACTCTTGTGGACAGAAATCGGCATTGTGAATTTTGTATTAAATCGGGATGCAATTTCTGTGTATCATCGTCAATGAGATGGTCGAAGGGTAACAGTAAACATGCTGTGGTGCATCGTAGTCTAACACTGGGCCCCAGGGAATAGCCAAAGTACATACTCTTCTAAACCGTGTTCCTGTGGACGGAAATCGGCATTGCGAATTTTGTATTGAACCGGGGTGCAATTTCTGTGTTTCATCGTCAATGTGATGGTCGAACGGTTACAGTAAACCTGCTGTGGTGCATCGTAGTCAAGCACTGGGCCCCAGGGAATAGCCAAAGTACATACTCTTCTAAACCGTACTCCTGTGGACAGAAATCGGAATTGTGAAATTTGTATTGAATCGGGATGCAATTTCTGTGTTTCATCGTCAATGTGACGGTCGCAATGTTACAGTACACCTGCTGTGGTGCATCAGAGTCTAACACTGGGGCCCCAGGGAAGAGCCAAAGTACATACTCTTCTAAACCATACTCCTGTGGACAGATATATGAATTGCGAATTTTGTGTTAAATCGGGATGCAATTTCTGTGTTTCATCGTCAATGTGATGGTCGAAGGGGTACAGTAAATTTGCTGTGGTGCATCGGAGTCTAACACCGGGCCCCCAGGGAAGAGCCAAAGTACATACTCTTCTAAACCGTACTCTTGTGGACAGAAATCGGCATTGCTAATTTTGTATTGAATCGAGATGCAATTTCTGTGTTTCATCGTCAATGTGATGGTCGAAGGGTTACAGTAAACCTGCTGTGGTGCATCGGAGTCTAACACTGGGCCCCCAGGGATGAGCCAAAAAACATGCTTTTCTAAACCGTACTCATTAGGACAGAAATCGGAATTGCGAATTTTGCATTGAATCGGGATGCAATTTCTGTGTTTCATCGTCAATGTGATAGCCGAAGGGTTACAGTAAACCTGCTGTGGTGCATCGTAGTCTAACACTGGGCCCCCAGGGAAGAGCCAAAGTACATACTCTTCTAAACCGCACTCCTGTGGACAGAAATCGGCATTGTGAACTTTGAATTGAATCAGGATGCAATATCTGTGTTTCATCGTCAATGTGATGGTTGAAGGGGTACAGTAAACCTTCTGTGGTGCATCGGAGTCTAACACTGGGCCCCCAGGGATGAGCCAAAGTACATACTCTTCTAAACCGTTCTCATTAGGACAGAAATCGGAATTGCAAATGTTGTATTGAATCGGGATGCAATTTCTGTGATTCATCGTCAATGTGATAGCCGAAGGGATACCATAAACCTGCTGTGGTGCATCGGTGTCTAACACTGGGCCCCCAGGGCAGAGCTAAAGTACATACTCTTCTAAACCGTACTCCTGTGGACGGAAATCGGCATTGTGAATTTTGTATTGAATCGGGATGCAATTTCTGTGTTTCATCGTCAATGTGATGGTCGAAGGGTTACAGTAAACCTGCTGTGGTGCATCGGAGTCGAACACTCAGCCCCCAGGGAAATGCCAAAATACATACTCTTCCAAACCGTATTCCTAAGGACAGAAATCGGAATTGCGAATTTTGTATTGAATCAGGATGCAATTTCTGTGTTTCATCGTCAATGTGATGGTCGATGGGTAACAGTAAACCTGCTGTGGTGCATTGGAGTCTAACACTGGGCTCCCTGGGAAGAGCCAAAGTACATACCCTTCTAAGCCGTACTCTTGTGGACAGAAATCGGCATTGTGAATTTTGTATTGAATCGGGATGCGATTTCTGTGTTTCATCGTCAATGTGATGGTCGAAGGGGTACAGTAAGCCTGCTGTGGTGCATCGGAGTCTAACACCGGACCCCCAGGAAAGAGCCAAAGTACATACTCTTCTAAACCGTACTCCTGTGGACAGAAATCGGAATTGCGAATTTTGTATTGAATCGGGATGCAATTTCTGTGTTTCATCGTCAATGTGATGGTAGAAGGGTTACAGTAAACCTGCTGTGGCGCATCGGAGTCTAACACTGGGCCCCCAGGGATGAGCCAAAATACATATTCTTCTAAACCGTACTCATTACGACAGAAATCGGAATTGCGAATTTTGTATTGAAACGGGATGCAATATCTGTGTTTCATCGTCAGTATGATAGCCGAAGGGTTACAGTAAACCTGCTGTGGTGCATCGGAGTCTAACACTGGGCCCCCAGGAAGAGCCGAAGTACATATTCTTCTAAACCGTACTTCTGTGGGCAGAAATCGGCATTGCGAATTATGTATTGATTAGGGATGCAATATCTGTGTTTCATCGTCATAGAGATGGTCGAATGGATACAGTAAACATGCTGTGATCCATCGGAGTCTAACACTGGGCCCCCAGGGAAGAGGTAAAGTACATACTCTTCTGGCCATACTCTTTGGGACAGAAATCGGCATTGTGAATTTGGTATTGATTAGGGATGCAATATCTGTGTTTCATCGTCAAAGATATGGTCGAATGGATACAGTAAACATGCTGTGGTGCATCGGAGTCTATCACTGGGCCCCCAGGGAAGTGCTAAAGTACATACTCTTCTAGCCATACTCTTGTGGACAGAAATCGGCATTGTGAATTTTGTATTGATTCGGGATGCAATTTCTGTGTTTCATCGACAATGTGATGGTCTAATGGATACAGTAAACATGCTGTGGTGCATCGGAGTCTAACACTGGGCCCCGAGGGAAGAGCTAAATTACATACTCTTCTAGCCATACTCTTGTGGACAGAAATCGGCATTGTGAATTTAGTATTGATTCGGGATGCAATTTCTGTGTTTCATCGTCAATGTAATGGTCGATGGGTAACAGTAAAGCTGCTGCGGTGCATTGTAGTCTAACATTGGGCCCCCAGGGAATAGCCAAAGTACATTCTCTTTTAAAACGTACTGCTGTGGTCAGATATCTGCATTGCGAATTTTGTATTGAATTGGGATGCAATTTCTGTGTTTCATCGTCAATGTGATGGTCGCAATGTTACAGTAAACCTGCTGTGGTGCATCGGAGTCTAACACTGGGTCACCAGGGATGAGCCACAATACATACTCTTCTAAACCTTACTCATTAGGACAGAAATCGGAATTGCGAATTTTGTGTTGAATCGGGATGCAATTTCTGTGTTTCATCGTCAATGTGATAGCTGAAGGATTACAGTAAACCTGCTGTGGTGCATCGGAGTCTAACACTGGGCCCCCAGGGAAGTGCCAAAGTACATACTCTTCCAAACCGTACTCCTGTGGACAGAAATCGGCATTGTGAAGTTTGTATTGAATCGGGATGCAATTTCTGTGTTTCATCGTCAATGTGATGGTCGAGGTGGTACAGTAAGCCTGCTGTGGTGCATCGGAGTCTAACACCGGGCCCCCAGGGAAGAGCCAAAGTACATACTCTTCTAAACCGTACTCCTGTGGACTGAAATCGGCATTGCGAATTTTGTATTGAATCGGGATGCAATTTCTGTGTTTCATCATCATTGTGATGGTCGAAGGGTTACATTAATTCTGCTGTGGTGCATCGGAGTCTAACACTGGGCCCACAGGGATGACCCAAAATACATATTCTTCTAAACCGTACTCATTAGGACAGAATTCGGAATTGCGAATTTTGTATTGAAACGGGATGCAATTTCTGTGATTCATCGTCAATGTGATAGCCGAAGGGATACAATAAACCTGCTGTGGTGCATCGTTGTCTAACACTGGGCCCCCAGGGAAGAGCTAAAGTACATACTCTTCTAAACCGTACTCCTGTGGACAGAAATCGGCATTGTGAATTTTGTATTGAATCGGGATGCAATTTCTGTTTTTCATCGTGAATGTGATGGTCGAAGGGTAACAGTAACCCTGCTGTGGTGCATCGTAGTCTAACACTGGTCCCCCAGGAAATAGCCAAAGTACATACTCCACTAAACCGTACTCCTGTGGACAGAAATCGGCATTGCGAATTTTGTATTGAATCGGGATGCAATTTCTGTGTTTCATCGTCAATGTGATGGTCGAAGTGTTACAGTAAACCTGCTGTGGTGCATCAGAGTCTAACACTGGGCTCCCAGGGAAGAGCCAAAGTACATACTCTTCTAAACCGAACTCCTGTGGACAGAAATCGGCATTGCGAATTTTGTATAAAATCGGGATGCAATTTCTGTGTTTCATCGTCAATGTGATGGTCGAAGGGTTACAGTAAACCTGCTGCGGTGCATCGGAGTCTAACACTGGGCCCACAGGGATGACCCAAAATACATATTCTTCTAAACCGTACTCATTAGGACAGAATTCGGAATTGCGAATTTTGTATTGAAACGGGATGCAATTTCTGTGATTCATCGTCAATGTGATAGCCGAAGGGATACAATAAACCTGCTGTGGTGCATCGGTGTCTAACACTGGGCCCCCAGGGAAGGGCTAAAATACAGACTCTTCTAAACCTACTCCTGTGGACAGAAATCGGCATTGTGAATTTTGTATTGAATCGGGATGCAATTTCTGTGTTTCATCGTCAATGTGATGGTAGAAGGGTTACAGTAAACCTGCTGTGGTGCATCGGAGTCTAACACTGGGGCCTCAGGGAAGAGCCAAAGTGCATACTCTTCTAAACCGTACTCCTGTGGACAGAAATCGGCATTGTGAATTTTGTATTGAATCGGGAAGCAATTTCTGTGTTTCATCGTCAATGTGATGGTCAAAGGGGTACAGTAAACCTGCTGTGGTGCATGGAGTCTAACACCGGGCCCCCAGGGAGAGATAAAGTACATACTCTTCTAAACCGTATTCCAAAGAACAGAAATCGGAACTGCGAATTTTGTATTGAATCAGGATGCAATTTCTGTGTTTCATCGTCAATGTGATGGTCGAAGGGTTACAGTAAACCTGCTGTGGTGCATCGGAGTCTAACACCGGGCCCCCAGGGAAGAGCCAAGGTACATACTCTTCTAAACCGTACTCCTGTGGATAGAAATCGGCATTGCGAATTTTGTATTGAATCGGGATGCAATTTCTGTGTTTCATCGTCATTGTGATGGTCGAAGGGTTACAGTAGACCTGCTGTGGTGCATCGGAGTCTAACACTCTGCCCCCAGGGGTGAACCAAAATACATACTCTTCTAAACCGTACTCATTAGAACAGAAATCGGAATTGCGGATTTTGTATTGAATCGGGATGCAATTTCTATTATTCATCGTCAATGTGATAGCCTAAGGGGTACAATGAACCTGCTGTGGTGAATCGGTGTCTAACACTGGGCCCCCAGGGAAGAGCTAAAGTTCATACTCTTCTAAACCGTACTCCTGTGGACAGAAATCGGCATTGTGAATTTTGTATTGAATCGGAATGCAATTTCTGTGTTTCATCGTCAATGTGATGGTCGAAGGGTAACAGTAAACCTGCTGTGGTGCATCGTAGTCTAACATTGAGCCCCCGGGCAATAGCCAAAGTACATACTCTTTTAAACCGTACTCCTGTGGACAGAAATCAACATTGCGAATTTTGTATTGTATCGGGATGCAATTTCTGTGTTGCATCGTCAATGTGATGGTCGAAGGGTTACAGTAAACCTTCTGTGGTGCATCGTAGTCTAACACTGGGCCCCCAGGGAAGAGCCAAAGTACATACTCTTCTAAACCGTACAAATAAGGACAGAAATCGGAATTGCGAGTTTTGTATTGAATCGGGATGCAATTTCTGTGTTTCATCGTCAATGTGATGGATGAAGGGATACCGTAAACCTGCTGTGGTGCATCGGAGACTAACTCTGGGCTCCCAGGGTAGAGCCAAAGTATATGGTCTTCTAAACCGTACTCATAATGACAGAAATCGGAATTGCGAATTTTGTATTGAATAGGGATGCAATTTCTGTGTTTCATCGTCAAAGTGATGGTCGAATGGATACAGTAAAGATGCTGTGGTGCATCAGAGTCTAACACTGGGCCCCCAAGGAAGAGCTAAAGTACATACTCTTCTTAGCCGTACTCTTGTGGACAGAAATCGGCATTGTGAATTTTGTATTAAATCGGGATGCAATTTCTGTGTATCATCGTCAATGTGATGGTCGAAGGGTAACAGTAAACATGCTGTGGTGCATCGTAGTCTAACACTGGGACCCAGGGAATAGCCAAAGTACATACTCTTCTAAACCGTATTCCTGTGGACGGAAATCGGCATTGCGAATTTTGTATTGAACCGGGGTGCAATTTCTGTGTTTCATCGTCAATGTGATGGTCGAACGGTTACAGTAAACCTGCTGTGGTGCATCGTAGTCAAGCACTGGGCCCCAGGGAATAGCCAAAGTACATACTCTTCTAAACCGTACTCCTGTGGACAGAAATCGGAATTGTGAATTTTGTATTGAATCGGGATGCAATTTCTGTGTTTCATCGTCAATGTGACGGTCGCAATGTTACAGTAAACCTGCTGTGGTGCATCGGAGTCTAACACTGGGGCCCCAGGGAAGAGCCAAAGTACATACTCTTCTAAACCATACTCCTGTGGACAGATATCGGAATTGCGAATTTTGTATTAAATCGGGATGGAATTTCTGTGTTTCATCGTCAATGTGATGGTCGAAGGGGTACAGTAAATTTGCTGTGGTGCATCGGAGTCTAACACCGGGCCCCAAGGGAAGAGCCAAAGTACATACGCTTCTAAACCGTACTTCTGTGGACAGAAATTGGCATTGCTAATTTTGTATTGAATCTGGATGCAATTTCTGTGTTTCATCGTCAATGTGATGGTCGAAGGGTTACAGTAAACCTGCTGTGGTGCATCGGAGTCTAACACTGGGCCCCCAGGGATGAGCCAAAAAACATGCTCTTCTAAACCGTACTCATTAGGACAGAAATCGGAATTGCGAATTTTGTATTGAATCGGGATGCAATTTCAGTGTTTCATCGTCAATGTGATAACCGAAGGGTTACAGTAAACCAGCTGTGGTGCATCGGAGGCTAACACTGGGCCCCCAGGGAAGAGCCAAAGTACATACTCTTCTAAACCGTACTCCGGTGGACAGAAATCGGCATTGTGAACTTTGAATTGAATCGGGATGCAATTTCTGTGTTTCATCGTCAATGTGATGGTCGAAGGGATACAGTAAACCTTCTGTGGTGCATCGGATTCTAACACTGGGCCCCCAGGGATGAGCCAAAGTACATACTCTTCTAAACCGTTCTCATTAGGACAGAAATCGGAATTGCGAATTTTGTATTGAATCGGGATGCAATTTCTGTGATTCATCGTCAATGTGATAGCCGAAGGGTTACCATAAACCTGCTGTGGTGCATCGGTGTCTAACACTGGGCCCCCAGGGCAGAGCTAAAGTACATACTCTTCTAAACCGTACTCCTGTGGACATAAATCGACATTGTGAATTTTGTATTGAATCGGGATGCAATTTCTGTGTTTCATCGTCAATGTGATGGTCGAAGGGGTACAGTAAGCCCGCTGCGGTGCATCGGAGTCTAACACCGGGCCCCCAGGGAAGAGCCAAAGTACATACTCTACTAAACCGTACTCCTGTGGACAGAAATCGGTATTGTGAATTTTGTATTGAATCGGGATGCAATTTCAGTGTTTCATCGTAATGTGATGGTCGAAGGGTTACAGTAAACTTGCTGCGGTGCATCGTAGTGTAACATTGGGCCCCCAGGGAATAGCCAAATTACATACTGTATCAAACAGTGCTCCTGAGGACAGAAAACGTAATTGCGACTTTTGTATTGAATCGGGATGCAATTTCTGTGTTTCCTCGTCAATATGATGGTCGAAGGGTTACAGTAAACTTGCTGTGGTGCATCGGAGTCTAACACGCAGCCCCCAGGGAAGAGCCAAAATACATACTCTTCCAAACCGTATTCCTAAGGACAGAAATCGGAATTGCGAATTTTTTATTGAATCAGGATGCAATTTCTGTGTTTCATCGTCAATGTGATGGTCGAAGGGTTACAGTAAACCTGCTGTGGTGCATCGGAGTCTAACACTGTGCCCCCAGGGAAGAGCCAAAGTACATACTCTTCTAAACCGGACTCCTGTAGACAGAAATCGGCATTGTGAATTTTGTATTGAATCCGGATGCAATTTCTGTGTTTCATCGTCAATGTGATGGTCGAAGGGTAACAAGTACCCTGCTGTGGTGCATCGTAGTGTAACACTGGTCCCCCAGGGAATAGCCAAAGTACATTCTCCTCTAAACCGTACTCCTGTGGACAGAAGTCGGCTTTTTGAATTTTGTATTGAATCGGGATGCAATTTCTGTGTTTCATCGTCAATGTGATGGTCCAAGAGTTACAGTAAACCTGCTGTGGTGCATCGGAGTCTAACACGGGCCCCCAGGGAAGAGCCAAAGTACATACTCTTCTAAACCGTACTCCTGTGGACAAAAATCGGCATTGTGCATTTTGTATTGAATCGGGATGAAATTTCTGTGTTTCATCGTCAATGTGATGGTCGAAGGGTTACAGTAAATCTGCTGTCGTGCATCGTAGTCTAACACTGGGCCCCCAGGGAAGAGCCAAAGTACATACTCTTCTAGACCGTACTCCTACGGACAGAAATCGGAATTGCGAATTTTGTATTGAATCGGGATGCAATTTCTGTGTTTCATCGTCAATGTGATGGTCGAACGGTAACAGAAAAACCTGCTGAGGTGCATCGTAGTCTGACACTGGCCGCTAGGGATGAGCCAAAAAACATGCTCTTCTAAACCGTACTCATTAGGACAGAAATCGGAATTGCGAATTTTGTATTGAATCGGGATGCAATTTCAGTGTTTCATCGTCAATGTGATAGCCGAAGGGTTAGAGTAAACCAGCTGTGGTGCATCGGAGGCTAACACTGGGCCCCCAGGGAAGAGCCAAAGTACATACTCTTCTAAACCGTACTCCTGTGGACAGAAATCGGCATTGTGAACTTTGAATTGAATCGGGATGCAATTTCTGTGTTTCATCGTCAATGTGATGGTCGAAGGGGTACAGTAAACCTTCTGTGGTGCATCGGATTCTAACACTGGGCCCCCAGGGATGAGCCAAAGTACATACTCTTCTAAACCGTTCTCATTAGGACAGAAATCGGAATTGCGAATTTTGTATTGAATCGGGATGCAATTTCTGTGATTCATCGTCAATGTGATAGCCGAAGGGTTACCATAAACCTGCTGTGGTGCATCGGTGTCTAACACTGGGCCCCCAGGGCAGAGCTAAAGTACATACTCTTCTAAACCGTACTCCTGTGGACATTAATCGACATTGTGAATTTTGTATTGAATCGGGATGCAATTTCTGTGTTTCATCGTCAATGTGATGGTCGAAGGGGTACAGTAAGCCCGCTGTGGTGCATCGGAGTCTAACACCGGGCCCCCAGGGAAGAGCCAAAGTACATACTCTTCTAAACCGTACTCCTGTGGACAGAAATCGGTATTGTGAATTTTGTATTGAATCGGGATGCAATTTCAGTGTTTCATCGTAATGTGATGGTCGAAGGGTTACAGTAAACTTGCTGCGGTGCATCGTAGTGTAACATTGGGCCCCCAGGGAATAGCCAAATTACATACTGTATCAAACAGTGCTCCTGAGGACAGAAAACGTAATTGCGAATTTTGTATTGAATCGGGATGCAATTTCTGTGTTTCCTCGTCAATATGATGGTCGAAGGGTTACAGTAAACTTGCTGTGGTGCATCGGAGTCTAACACGCAGCCCCCAGGGAAGAGCCAAAATACATACTCTTCCAAACCGTATTCCTAAGGACAGAAATCGGAATTGCGAATTTTTTATTGAATCAGGATGCAATTTCTGTGTTTCATCGTCAATGTGATGGTCGAAGGGTTACAGTAAACCTGCTGTGGTGCATCGGAGTCTAACATTGTGCCCCCAGGGAAGAGCCAAAGTACATACTCTTCTAAACCGAACTCCTGTAGACAGAAATCGGCATTGTGAATTTTGTATTGAATCCGGATGCAATTTCTGTGTTTCATCGTCAATGTGATGGTCGAAGGGTAACAAGTACCCTGCTGTGGTGCATCGTAGTGTAACACTGGTCCCCCAGGGAATAGCCAAAGTACATTCTCCTCTAAACCGTACTCCTGTGGACAGAAGTCGGCTTTGCGAATTTTGTATTGAATCGGGATGCAATTTCTGTGTTTCATCGTCAATGTGATGGTCCAAGAGTTACAGTAAACCTGCTGTGGTGCATCGGAGTCTAACACGGGCCCCCAGGGAAGAGCCAAAGTACATACTCTTCTAAACCGTACTCCTGTGGACAAAAATCGGCATTGTGCATTTTGTATTGAATCGGGATGAAATCTCTGTGTTTCATCGTCAATGTGATGGTCGAAGGGTTACAGTAAATCTGCTGTCGTGCATCGTAGTCTAACACTGGGCCCCCAGGGAAGAGCCAAAGTACATTCTCCTCTGAACCGTACTCCTGTGGACAGAAGTCGGCTTTGCGAATTTTGTATTGAATCGGGATGCAATTTCTGTGTTTCATCGTCAATGTGATGGTCCAAGAGTTACAGTAAACCTGCTGTGGTGCATCGGAGTCTAACACGGGCCCCCAGGGAAGAGCCAAAGTACATACTCTTCTAGACCGTACTCCTACGGACAGAAATCGGAATTGCGAATTTTGTATTGAATCGGGATGCAATTTCTGTGTTTCATCGTCAATGTGATGGTCGAACGGTAACAGTAAACCTGCTGAGGTGCATCGTAGTCTGACACTGGCCGCCAGGGAATAGCCAAAGTACATAATCTTCTAAACCGTACTCCTGGGGACAGAAATCGGCATTGTGAATTTTGTATTGAATCGGGATGCAATTTCTGTGATTCATCGTCAATGTGATGGTCGAAGGGGTACAGTAAGCCTGCTGTGGAGCAATGGAGTCTAACACTGGGCCCCCAGGGATGAGCCAAAGTACATACTCTTCTAAACCGTACTCATTAGGACAGAAATCGGAATTGCGAATTTTGTATTGAATCGGGATGCAATTTCTGTGATTCATCGTCAATGTGATAGCCGAAGGGATACAATAAACCGGCTGTGGTGCATCGGTGTCTAACACTGGACCCCAGGGAAGAGCTAAAATACAGACTCTTCTAAACCTACTCCTGTGGACAGAAATCGGCATTGTGAATTTTGTATTGAATCGGGATGCAATTTCTGTGTTTCATCGTCAATGTGATGGTAGAAGGGTTACAGTAAACCTGCTGTGGTGCATCGGAGTCTAACACTGGGGCCCCAGGGAAGAGCCAAAGTGCATACTCTTCTAAACCGTACTCCTGTGGACAGAAATCGGCATTGTGAATTTTGTATTGAATCGGGATGCAATTTCTGTGTTTCATCGTCAATGTGATGGTCAAAGGGGTACAGTAAACCTGCTGTGGTTCATGGAGTCTAACATCGGGCCCCCAGGGAGAGCCAAAGTACATACTCTTCTAAACCGTATTCCTAAGAACAGAAATCGGAATTGCGAATTTTGTATTGAATCAGGATGCAATTTCTGTGTTTCATCGTCAATGTGATGGTCGAAGGGTTACAGTAAACCTGCTGTGGTGCATCGGAGTCTAACACCGGGCCCCCAGGGAAGAGCCAAGGTACATACTCTTCTAAACCGTACTCCTGTGGATAGAAATCGGCATTGCGAATTTTGTATTGAATCGGGATGCAATTTCTGTGTTTCATCGTCATTGTGATGGTCGAAGGGTTACAGTAAACCTGCTGTGGTGCATCGGAGTCTAACACTGGGCCCCCAGGGATGAGCCAAAATACATACTCTTCTAAACCGTACTCATTAGGACAGAAATCGGAATTGCGGATTTTGTATTGAATCAGGATGCAATTTCTGTTATTCATCGTCAATGTGATAGCCGAAGGGGTACAATGAACCTGCTGTGGTGAATCGGTGTCTAACACTGGGCCCCCAGGGAAGAGCTAAAGTTCATACTCTTCTAAACCGTACTCCTGTGGACAGAAATCGGCATTGTGAATTTTGTATTGAATCGGGATGCAATTCCTGTGTTTCATCGTCAATGTGATGGTCGAAGGGTAACAGTAAACCTGCTGTGGTGCATCGGGGTCTAACACTGGGCCCCCAGGGAAGAGCCAAAGTACATACTTTTCTAAACCATACTCCTAAGGAGAGAAATCGGAATTGCGGATTTTGTATTGAATCGGGATGCAATTTCTGTGTTTCATCGTTAATATGATGGTCGAAGGGTTACAGTAAATTTGCTGTGGTGCATCGGAGTCTAACACTCAGCCCCCAGGGAATAGCCAAATTACATACACTTCTAAACCGCACTGATGTGGCAGAAATCGGCATTGCGAATTTTGTATTAAATCGGGATGCAATTTCTGTTTTTTCATCGGCAATGTGATGGTCGAAGGGTAACAGTAAAAATGCAGTGGTGCATCGGAGTCTAACACTCAGCCCCCAGGGAAGAGCCAAAGTACATACTCTTCTAAACCGTACTCCTAAGGGCAGAAATCGAAATTGCGAATTTTGTATTGAATCAGGATGCAATTTCTGTGTTTCATCGTCAAAGTGGTGGTCGAATGGATACAGTAAAGATGCTGTGGTGCATCGGAGTCTAACACTGGGCCCCCAAGGAAGAGCTAAAGTACATATTCTTCTTAGCCGTACTCTTGTGGACAGAAATCGGCATTGTGAATTTTGTATTGAACCGGGGTGCAATTTCTGTGTTTCATCGTCAATGTGATGGTCGAACGGTTACAGTAATCCTGCTGTGGTGCATCGGAGTCTAACCCGGGGCCCCCAGGGAAGAGACAAAGTACATACTCTTCTAAACTGTACTCATTAGGACAGAAATCGGAATTGTGAATTTTGTATTGAATCGGGATGCAATTTCTGTGTTTCATCGTCAATGTGACGGTCGCAATGTTACAGTAAACCTGCTGTGGTGCATCGGAGTCTAACACTGGGGCCCCAGGGACGAGCCAAAGTACATACTCTTCTAAACCATACTCCTGTGGACAGATATCGGAATTGAGAATTTTGTATTAAATCGGGATGCAATTTCTGTGTTTCATCGTCAATGTGATGGTCGAAGGGGTACAGTAAATTTGCTGTGGTGCATCGGAGTCTAACACAGGGCCCCCAGGGAAGAGCCAAAGTACATACTCTTCTAAACCGTACTCCTGTGGACAGAAATCGGCATTGCTAATTTTGTATTGAATCGGGATGCAATTTCTGTGTTTCATCGTCAATGTGATGGTCGAAGGGTTACAGTAAACCTGCTGTGGTGCATCGGAGTCTAACACTGGGCCCCCAGGGATGAGCCAAAAAACATGCTCTTCTAAACCGTACTCATTAGGACAGAAATCGGAATTGCGAATTTTGTATTGAATCGGGATGCAATTTCTGTGTTTCGTCGTCAATTTGATGGTCGAAGGGGTACTGTAAACCTCCTGTGATGCATTGGACTCTAACACCGGGCCCCCAGGGAAGAGCCAAAGTACATACTCTTCTAAACCGTACTCCTGTGGACAGAAATCGGCATTGCTAATTTTGTATTGAATCGGGATGCAATTTCTGTGTTTCATCGTCAATGTGATGGTCGCAATGTTACAGTAAACCTGCTGTGGTGCATCCGAGTCTAACACTGGGCCCCAGGGAAGAGCCAAAGTACATACTCTTCTAAACCATACTCCTGCGGACAGAAATAAAATTGCGAATTTTGTATTTAATCGGGATGCAATTTCTGTGTTTCATCGTCAATATGATGGTCGAAGGGTTACAGTAAACCTGCTGTGGTGCATCGGAGTCTAACACTCAGCCCCCAGGGAAGAGCCAAAATACATACTCTTCCAAACCGTATTCCTAAGGACAGAAATCGGAATTGCGAATTTTGTATTGAATCAGGATGCAATTTCTGTGTTTCATCGTCAATGTGATGGTCGAAGGGTTACAGTAAACCTGCTGTGGTGCATCGGAGTCTAACATTGTGCCCCCAGGGAAGACCCAAAGTACATACTCTTCTAAACCGTACTCCTGTAGACAGAAATCGGCATTGTGAATTTTGTATTGAATCCGGATGCAATTTCTGTGTTTCATCGTCAATGTGATTGTCGAAGGGTAACAAGTACCCTGCTGTGGTGCATCGTAGTGTAACACTGGTCCCCCAGGGAATAGCCAAAGTACATTCTCCTCTAAACCGTACTCCTGTGGACAGAAGTCGGCTTTGCGAATTTTGTATTGAATCGGGATGCAATTTCTGTGTTTTATCGTCAATGTGATGGTCCAAGAGTTACAGTAAACCTGCTGTGGTGCATCGGAGTCTAACACTGGGCACCCAGGGATAGCCAAAGTACATAGTCTTCTAAACCGTACTCATTAGGACAGAGATCGGCATTGCGCGTTTTGTATTGAATCGGGATGCAATTTCTGTGTTTCATCGTCAATGTGATGGTCGAAGGGTTACAGTAAACCTGCTGTGGTGCATCAGAGTCTAAAACTGGGATCCCAGAGATGAGCCAAAATACATACACCACAAACCGTTTTCCTGTGGACAGAAATCGGCATTGTGAATTTTGTATTGAATCGGGATGCAATTTCTGTGTTTCATCGTCAATGTGATGGTCGAAGGGTAACAGTACACCTGCTGTGGTGCATCGTAGTCTAACATTGAGCCCCCAGGGAATAGCCAAAGTACATACTCTTTTAAACCGTACTCCTGTGGACAGAAATCGTCAATGCGAATTTTATATTGTATCGGGATGCAATTTCTGTGTTGCATCGTCAATGTGATGGTCGAAGGGTTATAGTAAGCCTGCTGTGGTGCATCGTAGTCTAACACTGGGCCCCAAGGAAGAGCCAAAGTACATACTCTTCTAAACCGTACCCCTGTGGACAGAAATCGGCATTGCGAATTTTGTATCGAATCGGGATGCAATTTCTGTGTTTCATCGTCAATATGATGGTTGAAGAGTTACAGTAGACTTGCTGTGGTGCATCGGAGTCTAACACTCAGCGCCTAGGCTAGAGCAAAGTACATACTCTTCTAAACCGTATTCCTAAAGACAGAAATCGGAATTGCGAAATTTGTATTGAATCGGGATGCAATTTCTGTGTTTCATCGTCAATGTGATGGTTGAAGGGGTGCAGTAAACCTGCTGGGGTGCATCGGAATCTAACACTGGGCCCCCAGGGAAGAGACAAAGTACATACTCTCCTAAACCGTACTCCTGTGGACAGAAATCGAAATTGCGAATTGTGTTCTGAATCGGGTTGCTATTTCTGTGTTTCATCGTCAATGTGATGGTCGAAGGGTTACAGTAAACCCGCTGTGGTGCATCGTAGTCTTGCACTGGGCCCCCAGGGAAGAGCCAAAATACATAATCTTCGAAACTGTACTAATGTGGACAGATATCGTCATAGTGAATTTTGTATTGTATCCGGATGCAATTTCTGTGTTTCATCATCAATGTGATGGTCGAAGGGTAACGGTAAACCTGCTGTGGTGCATCGTAGTTTAACACTCTGCCCTCAGGGAAGAGCCAAAGTACATATTCTTCTAAACCGTACTCCTGTGGACAGAAATCGGTATTGTGAATTTTGTATTGAATCGGGATGCAATTTCTGTGTTTCATCGTCAATGTGATGGTCGAAGGGATACAGTAAACCTGCTGTGGTGCATCGGAGTCTAACACTGGGCACCCAGGGATAGCCAAAGTACATAATCTTCTAAACCGTACTCATTAGGACAGAAATCGGAATTGCGAATTTTGTATTGAATCGGGATGCAATTTCTGTGTTCCATCGTCAATGTGATGGTCGAAGGGTTACAGTAAACCAGCTGTGGTGCATCGGATGCTAAATCTTGGCCCCCAGGGATAAGCCAAAGTACATACACCACACTCCGTTTTCCTGTGGACAGAAATCGGCATTGTGAATTTAGTATTGAATCGGGAAGCAATTTCTGTGTTTCATCGTCAATGTGATGGTCGAAGGGTAACAGTAAACCTGCTGTGGTGTATCGTAGTTTAACATTGAGCCCCCAGGGAAGAGCCAAAGTACATACTCTTCTAAACCGTACTCCTAAGGACAGAAACCGAAATTGCGAATTTTGTATTGAATCGGGATGCAATTTCTGTGTTTCATCGTCAATGTGATGGTCTAAGGGTAACAGTAAACCTGCTGTGGTGCATCGTAGTCTAACTCTGGGGCCCCAGGGAAGAGCCAAAGTACATACTCCTCTAAACCGCACTCCTGTGGACAGAAATAGGCATTGCGAATTTTGTATTGAATCGGGATGCAATTTCTGTGTTTCATCGTCAATGTGATAGTCGAAGGGATACAGTAAACCTGCTGTGGTGCATCGGAGTCTAACACAGGGCAACCAGGGAAGAGCCATAGTACATACTCTTCTTAGCCGTACTCTTGTGGACAGAAATCGCCATTGTGAATTTTGTATTAAATCGGGATGCAATTTCTGTGTATCATCATCAATGTGATGGTCGAAGGGTAACAGTAAACCTGCTGTGGTGCATCGTAGTCTAACACTGGTCCCTCAGGGAATAGCCAAATTACATAAACTTCTAAACCGTACTCCTGTGGAGAGAAATCGGCATTGCGAATTTTGTATTGAATCGGTATGCAATTTCTGTGTTTCATCGTCAATGTGATGGTCGAAGGGATACAGTAAACCTGCTGTGGTGCATCGGAGTCTAACACTGGGCCCCCAGGGAAGAGCCAAAGTACATACTCTTCTAAACCGTACTCCTGTGAACATAAATCGGTATTGCGAATTTTGTATTGAATCGGGATGCAATTTCTGTATTTCATCGTCAATGTGATAGTCGAAGGGATACAGTAAACCTGCTGTGGTGCATCGTAGTCTAACACTGGGTCCCAAGGAAGAGCCAATGTACATACTCTTCTAAACCGTACTCGTGTGGACAGAAATCGGCATTGCGAATTTTGTATTGAATCGGGATGCAATTTCTGTGTTTCATCGTCAATGTGATGGTCGAAGGGTTACAGTAAACCTGCTGTGGTGCATCGTAGGCTAACACTGGGCCCCCAGGGAAGAGCCAAATTACATACTCTTCTAAACCGTACTCCTAAGGACAGAAATCGGAATTGCGAATTTTGTATTGAATTGGGATGCAATTTCTGTGTTTCATCGTCAATATGATGGTCGAAGAGTTACAGTAAACCTGCTTTGGTGCATCGGAGTCTAACACTCAGCCCCCAGGGAAGAGCAAAGTACATACTCTTCTAAACCGTATTCCTAAGGACAGAAATCGGAATTGCGAATTTTGTATTGAATCGGGATGCAATTTCTGTGTTTCATCGTCAATACCCCCTGCGGGTTCGGGGGTTAGAAAAGGCCCGTGGTATTCCTGCCTGTCGTAAGAGGCGACTAAAAGGAGTCTCACATGTTTCGGCCTTATGTGATTTTCCCCTCTCGGGTTTGATTTCCATATCTCAAAATTTTTCCGAAGAGCGAGCCGGTTGGGGTAGGGCGGCTTACTTGGTGCATTGAGTCCATGTTGTGTTGAGAACTTTCGCCACCTTATTCGTCGTTGCATTGCAGTCCTGCCCGCTCTTCATCGCTTGGGCATTGATACGCTCCTGCTTGCACTTTCTGCCAAGCACTGTGCAGGGCCATTTTGTGCACTGACGACGCCCATGGACCACATGTCACCTAACATCCAGCACGGTAGCCAGTCCGTTGTTGTGGGGTCGCCATGTACCCTCTTGGTTGTAGCCCCCTGACGACACAGGGATCGCTCTACTGATGCCTGCGCCGTTAACTCCCCATGTATGCCAAGGAGTAGGTGCCCATCTCCCTGGGGCATCGGGACTCCCGGCAATGGCCATCCTGCCAGGTGGCCTTTGCTGTGGCTGGGTGGCGCCCGTGGGGAGGGCCCTTGGTCGGACTAGGTGGCATCAGGGCGGATGACCCGCAATGAAGCGTGGTACATCATCTCTCGCTGGCGGCCAGCCGTCAGCAGTCTCTAAGCGTTCCAAAGCTCACTTTAAGGCTAATTTGTATGACCCCAAATCGTTCCCCTCCCTCGCCACGCCATGGGAGGAACGAAAGACATTGCATGAAAGTGAGACGTATTCGCCCAGATATCTTGTCTGTACCAGAGCTGATGGGAAATCTTTTATGTCCGTGAAGCCTCAGTTCTTTGTAGAGCATTTAGAGGACAAGTTTGGGGAGGTGGAGGGCTTGTTCAAGATGCGGTCCGGATCGGTGTTGATAAAAACGGCATCCTCAGCCCAGTCGCGGGCCTTGCTCGCTTGTACTCAGCTGGGGGATGTCTCTGTCACTATCATGCCCCATGTCTCCGTCACTATCACGCCCCATGGTCCAGGGCATTATCTTCCACAGGGATCTCCTTTAACAGTCCGATGACGAGCTGCGCGCCAACTTGGAGCGCCGCGGTGTCCATTTCGTCCGGCGCGTCCACCGGGGTCCGAGAGATCGTCAAGTTGCCACCGGTGCCTTCATCTTGGCCTTCGAGGGTGACACGTTACCTGAGAAGGTCAAGGTGATGGTGTACCGTTGAGATGTCAAGCCTTACATCCCTCCCCCGATGCGGTGCTTCAAGTGTTGGAAGTTCGGCCATATGTCTTCACGCTGTGCTTCCGACCTCGTCTGTCGCGATTGCGGTCGACCATCCCATCCTGATCATCCCTGTGCCCCGCCTCCAAACTGTGTGAACTGTGGTGCGCGCCATCCGCCTTGCTCGCCAGACTGTCTGATTCTGCAGAGGGAGCGGAAGATCATGGAAATCAAGACTCTCGACCGCCTGACGTACACTGAGGCGAAACGGAAATATGATCGGCTTCATCCAGTGCCCATGACAGCTTCTTATGCCGCAACTGTCACTCCTGCTACAGTTCCATCCGCTCCAGTCAGCTCTCAGAGTCGAAGTCCCACACCTGCCCCCTTGATGGTGGGGGGCCCTAAACCCACTGTTGCTCCTGCTCCATCTTCTTCAGGAGCAACACCCCCCCACCCATCGGGGACATCAGTTCCCCCTTCCCAGCCGGAGAAGCGTAAGACTTCTTCGGCTACTCTCGTAAGGAAAGGGTCCCTTGGGGACCTCCCTTCCCAAGTTCCGACCTGTACCAAGGCCGAAAGCCGCAAGTGGCTTAAACAACCGCCGGTCCCTGGTCGTCGGGACACACGGTCGTCGTCTGTCCCTGAGACTGACCCAGTGACGCCCTCCCAGCCTGAGCCACCAAAGGCACAGCGCGAGAAGCAGAAGAAGAAGAAACTCCCCAAGGCTACCGACATTGCGGTGGCACCCATTCCACCGCTTCCTACAAGCTCTGCGTCTGAGGATGAGGTGGAGATTCTGGCGTCCGCTGAGGACATGGATCTCGCCAGTCCCTCGGATGCAATAGATAGCTGTTGTCCAGGTGGTGACTCCGTGGCAGCAGGGGCCCCGGAGGCGTAATCTGCCTCCCCAGTCCCTTCACGCCTTTCCCATCCATGGCTAATACCATCCTCCAGTGGAATTGCAACGGTTTCTTCCACCATCTAGCTGAGTCCGCCAACTTCTCAGCCGTCATCCTTCCCTTTGCATTGCTCTGCAGGAAACTTGGTTTCCAGCAATGCGAACCCCCGCCCTCCGTGGCTATCGGGGTTATTTTAAGAACCGGGCAGCTTATGAAAGGGTGTCTGGTGGCGTCTGCATATATGTCCTTAACTCTCTTCACAGCGAGTTTGTACCTCTTGAAACAGCTTTAGAGGCTGTCGCTGTTCGGGTGTGGACGCCACAGGCTATTACCGTCTGCAGTATTTACCTTCCACCTGATGGTGCTGTCGCGCAGCATGTCCTGGCTGCTCTGATAGCCCAACTGCCGCCATCTCTTTTGCTGCTGGGCGATTTCAATGCCCGCAACCCTCTATGGGGTGGGACCGTTTCCGATGACCGCGGTCGGGCCGTGGAGCATGTGTCGGCTCAGCTCGACCTTAGCCTCTTGAACACCGGTGCTCCCACGCATTTCAGTGTGGCCCATGGCTCGTTCTCGGCCATCGATCTCTCTATTTGCAGCCCTGGACTTGTCCCATCCCTCCACTGGAGAGTGCATCCTGACCTGTGAGGTAGTGACCATTTTCCCATCTATTTGTCACTGCCCCAGTGTCATTCTTCTGGGCGCCTGCCCCGCTGGGCTCTCTACAGGGCTGACTGGCCGGCTTTTACTTCCGCTGCAACCATTGAGTCTCCCCCACAGGGTGACATTGACGAGGTGGTCCGTGTTTTAACCACGTCCATCATTTCAGCGGCCGAGGCTTCCATCCCCCGTTCTTCTGGCCTCCCTCAGAGGAAGGCTGTCCCCTGGTGGTCGCCAGAGATTGCTGAGGCTATTCGCGACCGTAGGCGGGCTCTTCAGCGTCATAGGCGGCACCCATCTCTGGAGACCCTCATCGCCTTTAAGAGGCTCCGTGCCTTCGCCCGTCGTCTTATTGCACGGCGTAAGCAGGAGTGCTGGGAGAGGTACGTCTCATCCCTGGGCTCCCGTGTCTCCCCCTCGCTCGTGTGGTCCCGGATCCGGTGGATTTATGGATCCCAGACCCCTACGGGTGTCCCTGGGATCTCCCTGGCCAGCGTTGTCTGCACGGACGCTGCCGCCATTGCTGAACACCTTGCTGCGCACTTCGCTAAGAGCTCTGCGACTGCAACTTATCCCCCCGCCTTTCGCTCTCTCAAGGAGCGTGCCGAGCAGACGCCGTTATCGTTCCGCACGCGTCGTTCTGAAGAATACAATGCTCCTTTCAGCAAGAGGGAATTCCTCGCTGCCCTCGCCGATTGCCCTGATACAGCACCAGGCCCAGACTGAATCCACGCACAGATGCTGAAGCATCTCTCCAGGGACTGCCAGAGACACATCCTCACCATCTTTAATCGCATCTGGAGCGAGGGCGTGTTCCCGTCGCAATGGCGAGAGGGTCTTATTGTCCCCATCTTGAAGCCCGGTGCGGACCCACTGGCGGTGGACAGCTATCGTCCCATTACCCTCACCAACGTTTTGAGCAAATTGCTCGAACGTATGGTGGGGCGGCGTTTGTGTTGGGTCCTTGAGTCACGCGGTCTCCTCGCTCCATCCCAGGGTGGCTTCCGCCAGGGCCGGTCTGCAGCAGACAATTTGGTGTGGCTGGAGTCTGCTGTCCGTACGGCCTTTGCCCGACGTCAGCATCTCGTTGCTGTATTTTTCGATCTGCGGAAGGCGTATGACACCACATGGCGACATCATATCCTCGCCACGTTCCATGAGTGGGGTCTTCGTGGTCGGCTCCCGGCTTTTCTTCAAAGCTTTTTATTGCGCCGCTCTTTCTGGGTGCAAGTCGGTGCCACCTCTAGTTCCTCTTATATACAGGAAAATGGGGTCCCGCAGGGCTCGGTGTTGAGCGTCTCCTTATTTCTAGTGGCCATTAATGGTCTGGCTGTAGCAGTGGGGTCGTTGGTGTCTCCTTCTTTGTATGCCGACGACTTCTGCATCTCATTTAGCTCCACGACTACGGGAGTCGCCGAACGCAGGCTGCAAGTCGCCGTTCGCAAGGCAGCATCATGGGCTCTGACTCATGGTTTTCAGTTCTCTGCTGCCAAGACTCGAGTTATGCACTTCTGCAGGCGTCGGACGGTCCACCCTCATCCTGACCTTTACCTCGACGGCCACCTGCTTGAAGTGGTGGACACTTGCCGCTTCTTGGGACTCGTGTTTGATGCCCGGGTGACATGGGTTCCTCATGTTACTCAGCTGAAGCAAAAATGCTGGCGGCACCTCAACGCCCTCCGCTGCCTTAGCCACACGTCTTGGGGTGCAGAATCGCTGCACGCTGCTGCGATTGTACAGAGCCCTTGTGCAGTCCTGGCTTGATTATGGGAGCCTGGCCTATGGGTCTGCGTCCCCCTCAGTGTTGAAGTTGTTAGACCCCATACACCACTGTGAGGTTCGGCTTGCAACTGGCGCTTTTCGCACCAGCCCTGTGGACAGTCTCCTGGTGGAGGCCAGGGTTCCCCCGCTGCGGGTTCGCCGCCATCGTCTGCTCGCCGACTATGCTGTCCACGTGCATTGCTCGCCAGGCCATCCCAATCGTCGCCTGCTTTTCCCTGCCATGGTCCTCCATCTGCCCAAACAGCGACCTAGGTCTGGGCTTTCCGTAGCTGTCCGTGTCCAGTCCCTGCTGTCAGAACTGGGGTCATTCCCTCTTCTGCCTCCCTTCTGGGTCCATACACCTACGCCTCCCTGGTGTTTGTCCCGACCGTCCGTCCGTCTGGATTTGGCACAGGGACCTAAGGACTCGGTTCCGCTTGTGGCCCTCCGTCGCCGTTTTCTTGCGCTCCTCGCCTCATTTCCGGGCTGTGAGCCTGTCTACACTGATGGTTCCCTGGTTGATGGTCGCACTGCCTACGCTTTTGCTCACGCTGCCCATGTTGAGCAACGCTCCTTGCCGGCTGGCTGCAGTATTTTTACTGTAGAGCTGGTGGCCATCTTGCGCGCTCTTGAGCATATGCGTTTCTGCTCAGGTAGGTCCATCGTCATCTGCAGTGACTCCCTGAGCAGCCTTCAGGCCATCGACCGCTGCTATCCTTCTTCTCCTCTGGTGTCCTCTATTCAGGAGTCTGTTTCCGCCATTGCCCGCTCTGGTCGTTCGGTGGTCTTGGTTTGGACGCCAGGTCACGTTGGCATCCCGGGGAACGAACGTGTTGACAGGCTGGCCAAAGGGGCGATCGACGCCCCAGCTTTGGAGATCGGCCTCACAGCTCGCGACCTGCAGCTGGTGTTGCGCCGTAAGGTGCTTGGGATGTGGTCTGCTGAGTGGCGAGGCATGACAGTGCCGAATAAACTGCGGGCTGTCAAGGAGACGACCGATGTGTGGCGCTCCTCCCTGCGGTCTTCTCGCAGGGACTCTGTCATCCTGTGTCGGCTCTGCTTCGGCCATACATACCTGACGCAAGGCCATCTTTTGCGTCACGAGGATCCCCCCCTGTGTCGGTGTGGGTCCCGGCTGACGGTCGCCCACGTTTTATTGGAGAGTCCCCGACTGCGCACCCTTCGGCAGTCTTTTAATCTCCCGGGCACCATGCCTTTGATTTTATGCGACGATGCCTCCATGGCTGACAGTGTTTTACATTTTATCCGTGCTAGTCCTTTTTATGGTTCCACTTAGAGTGGTCCTGAACCTTTCCCTTTGTGTGTCTCTTGTCCTCGAGTCTCTCATATTTGGTTGCAGATTTTAGTGTGTAGTCGGTTGGTTGACACTTTCCCTTTTTTGTTGTCGTGGTCAGTCAACCAATCTCCGGTCATCTTCTTTTGTTCTGTTTCCTTTTGTCTGGTGTCTTCGTGTCTGTAGTGTTCGTTACCGCATTTGTGTTCCTTTAGCGCCTGGGGGGGGGGGGGGAGTCTCCTTCCCATTCGGGCTTTACCTGCTTCGTGCATTTCTGTCTCGCTTTTTTTTTTGGACTGGGGGACTGATGACCTTAGCTGTTTAGTCCCCCTTAAACATCTCAACAACCACCATCATCGTCAATGTGATGGTTGAAGGGATACAGTAAACCTGCAGGGGTGCATCGTAGTCTAACACTGGGCCCCCAGGAAAGATCCAAAGTACATACTCTTCTAAACCGTACTCATAAGGACAGAGATCGGAATTGCGTATTTTGTATTGAATCGGGATGCAATTTCTGTGTTTCATCGTCAATGAGATGGTCGAAGGGAAACAGTAAACCTGCTGTGGTGCATCAGAGTCTAACACAGGGCCCCCAGGGAAGAGCCAAAGTACATACTCTTCTAAACCGTACTCTTCTGGACAGAAATGGGCATTGCGAATTTTGTATTGAATCGGGATGCAATTTCTGTGTTTCATCGTCAATGTGTTGGTCGAAGGGTAACAGTAAACCTGCTGTGGTGCATCGGAGTCTAACACTGAGCCCCAAGGAAGAGCCAAAGTACATACTCTTTTAAACCGTACTCCTGTGGACAGAAATCGGCATTGCGAATTTTGTATTGAATCGGGATGCAATTTCTGTGTTTCATCGTCAATGTGATTGTCGAAGGGTTACAGTAAACCTGCTGAGGTGCATCGGAGTCTAACACTGGGCCCCCAGGGAAGATCGAAAGTACATACTCTTCTAAACCGTACTCCTGTGGACAGAAATCGTCATTGCGAATTTTGTATTGAATCGGGATGCAATTTCTGTGTTTCATCGTCAATGTGATGGTCGAAGATATACAGTAAGCCTGCTGTGGTGCATCGGAGTCTAACACTGGGCCCCCAAGGAAGAGCCAAAGTAGATACTCTTCTAAACCGTACTCCTATGGACAGAAATCGGCATTGTGAATTTTGTATTGAATCGGGTTGCAATTTCGGTGTTTCATCGTCAATGTGATGGTCTAAGGGTTACAGTAAACCTGCTGTGGTGCATCGGAGTCTAACACTGGGGCCCCAGGGAGGAGCCAAAGTACGTACTCTTCTAAACCGTACTCCTGTGGACAGAAATCGGAATTGCGAATACTGTATTGAATCGAGATGCAATTTCTGTGTTTCATCGTCAATGTGATAGTCGAAGGGATACAATAAACCTGCAGTGGTGCATCGGAGTCTAACACTGCGCCCCCTAGGAAGAGCCAAAGTACATAGTCTTCTTAGCCGTACTCTTGTAGACAGAAATCGGCATTGCGAAATTTGTATTGAATCTGGATGCAATTTCTGTGTTTCATCGTCAATGTGATGGTCGAAGGGTAACAGTAAACCTGCTGTGGTGCATCGTAGCCTAACACTGGGCCCCCAGGGAAGAGCCAAACTATATACTCTCCTAAACCGTACTCCTTTGCACGGAAATCGGCATTGCGAATTTTGTATTGAATCGGGATGCAATTTCTGTGTTTCATCGTCAATGTGATGGTCGAAGGGTTACAGTAAACCTGCTCTGGTGCATCGTAGTCTAACACTGAGCCCCCAGGGAAGAGCCAAAGTACATACTCTTCTAAACCGTACTACTGTGGACAGCAATCGGCATTGCGAATTTTGTATTGAATCGGGATGCAATTTATGTGTTTCATCGTCAATGTGATGGTCGAAGGGTTACAGTAATTATGCTTTTGTAAATCGGAGTCTAACACTGGGCCCCCAGGGAATAGCCAAAGTACATACTCTTCTGAACCGTACTCCTGTGGACAGAAATCGGCATTATGAATTTTGTATTGAATCGGGGTGCAATTTCTGTGTTTCATCGTCAATGTGATGGTCGAAGGGTAAAATTATACCTGCTGTGGTGCATCGGAGTGTAACACTCAGCCCCCAGGGAAAAGCCAAAATACATACTTTTCTAAACCGTATTCCTAAGGACAGAAATCGGAATTGCGAATTTTGTATTGAATCCAGAAGCAATTTCTGTGTTTCATCGTCAATGTGATGGTCTAAAGGTTACAGTAAGCCTGCTCTGGTGAATCGGAGTCTAACACTGGGCACCCAGGGAAGAGCCAAAGTACATACTGTTCTAAACCGTACTCATTAGGACAGAAATCGGAATTGCGAATTTTGTATTGAATCGGGATGCAATTTCTGTGTTTCATCGTCAATGTGATGGTCGAAGGGATACAGTAAACCTGCTGTGGTGCATCGTAGTCTATCATTGAGCCCCCCAGGGAATAGCCAAAGTACATACCCCTTAAACCGTACTCCTGTAGACAGAAATCGGAATTGCGAATTTTGTATTGAATCGGGATGCAATTTCTGTGTTTCATCGTCAAAATGAAAGTCGAAGTGTTACTGTAAACCTGCTGTGGTGCATCGGAGTCTAACACTCAGACCCAGGGACCAGCCAAAGTACATACTCTTCTAAACCGTACTCCTGTGGACAGAAATCGGCATTGCGAATTTTGTATTGAATTGGGTTGCAATTTCTGTGTTTCATCGTCAATGTGATGCTCGAAGGGTAACAGTAAACCTGCTGTGGTGCATCGGAGTCTAACACCCAGTCCCCAGGGAAGAGCAAAGTACATACTATTCTAAACCGTATTCCTAAGGACAGAAATCAGAATTGCGAATTTTGTATTGAATCGGGATGCAATTTATGTGTTTCATCGTCAATGAGATGGTCGAAGGGTAACAGTAAACCTGCTGTGGTGCATCGTAGTCTAACACTGGGCCCCAGGGAATAGCCAAAGTTCATACTCTTCTAAACCGTACTACTGTGGACAGAAAACGGCATTGCGAATTTTGTATTGAATCGGGATGCAATTTCTGTGTTTCATCGTCAATGTGATGGTCGAAGGGTTACAGTAAACCTACTGTGGTGCATTGTAGTCTAACACTGGGCCCCCAGCGAAGAGCCAAAGTACATACTCTTCTAAACCGTACTCCTAAGGACAGAAATCGGAATTGCGAATTTTGTATTGAATTGGGATGCAATTTCTGTGTTTCATCGTCAATGTGATGGTCAAAGGGTTACAGTAAACCTGCTGTGGTGCATCGGAGTCTAACACTGGGTCCCCAGGGAAGAGCCAAATTATATACTCATCTAAACCGTACTCCTGTGGACAAGAAACGGCATTGTGAATTTTGTATTGAATCCGGATGCAATTTCTGTGTTTCATCGTCAATGTGATCTTCGAAGGGTAACAGTAAACCTGCTGTGGTGCATCGTAGTCTAACACTGGCCCCCAGGGAATAGCCAAAGTACATACTCTTCTAAACCGTACTCCTGTGGACAGAAATCGGCTTTGCGAATTTTGTATTGAATCAGGATGCAATTTCTGTGTTTGATCGTCAATGTGATGGATGAAGGGATACAGTAAACCTGCTGTGGTGCATCGGAGTCTAACACTGGGCCCCCAGGGAATAGCCAAAGTACATACTCTTCTAAACCATACTCCTGTGTACAGAAATAGGCACTGCGAATTTTGTATTGAATCGGGATGTAATTTCTGTGTTTCAACGTCAATGTGTTGGTCGAAGGGTAACAGTAATCCTGCTGTGGTGCATCGGAGTCTAACACTGAGCCCAAAGGAAGAGCCAAAGTACATACTCTTCTAAACCGTACTCCTGTGGACAGAAATCGGAATTGTGAATTTTGTATTGAATCGGGATGCAATTTATGTGTTTCATCGTCAATGTTATGGTCGGTGGGTAACAGTAAACCTGCTGTGTTGCATCGTAGTCTAACATTTGGCCCCCAGGGAATAGCCAAAGTACATACTCTTTTAAACCGTACTCCTGTGGACAAAAATCGGCATTGCGAATTTTGTATTGAATCGGGATGTAATTTCTGTGTTTCATCGTCAATGTGATTGTCGAAGGGTTACAGTAAACCTGCTGAGGTGCATCGGAGTCTAACACTGGGCCCCCAGGGAAGATCCAAAGTACATATTCTTCTAAACCGTACTCCTGTGGACAGAAATAAACACTGCGAATTTTGTATTGAATCGGGATGCAATTTCTGTGTTTCATCGTCAATTGATGGTCGAAGGGTTACAGTAAACCTGCTGTGGTGCATCGTAGTCTAACACTGGGCCACCAGGGAAGAGCCAAAGTACACACTCTTCAAAACCGTACTCCTGTGGACAGATATCGGCATTACGAATTTTGTATTGAATCGGGATGCAATATCTGTGTTTCATCGTCAATGTGATGGTCGAAGGGATGAAGTAAACTTGCTGTGGTGCATCGGAGTCTAACACTGGGCCCCAGGGCATGGCCAAAGTACATATTCTTCTAAACCGTACTCCTATGGACAAAAATCGGCATTGGGAATTTTGTATTGAATCGGGATGCAATTTCTGTGTTTCATCGTCAATGTGATGATCGATGGGTAACAGTAAACCTGCTGCGGTGCATTGTAGTCTAACTCTGGGCCCCCAGGGAATAGCCAAAGTACATTCTCTTTTAAACCGTACTCCTGTGGACAGGAAGCGGCATTGCGAATTTTGTATTGAATCGGGATGCAATTTCTGTGTTTCATCGTCAATGTGATGGTCGCAATGTTACAGTAAACCTGCTGTGGTGCATCGGACCCAACACTGGGCCCACAGGG
Organism: Schistocerca cancellata; assembly: GCF_023864275.1. Taxonomy (NCBI): domain Eukaryota; kingdom Metazoa; phylum Arthropoda; class Insecta; order Orthoptera; family Acrididae; genus Schistocerca; species Schistocerca cancellata. The sequence continues at coordinate 57,117,261 of NC_064629.1, read as the reverse complement.
AAGAGCCAAAGTACATACTGTTCTAAAACATACTCCTGTGGACAGCAATCGGAATTGCGAAATTTGTATTGAATCAAGATGCAATTTCTGTGTTTCGTCGTTAATGTGATGGTCGATGGGTTACAGTAAACCTGCTGTGGTGCATCGGAGTCGAACACCGGGCCCCCAGGGAAGAGCCAACGTACATAGTCTTCTAAACCGTACACCTAAGGACAGAAACCGGAATTGCGAATTTTGTATTGAATCGGGATGCAATTTCTGTGTTTCATCGTCAATGTGATGGTCGAAGGGATGCAGTAAACCTGCTGTGGTGCATCGGAGTCTAACACTGGGCCCCCAGGGAAGAGCCAAAGTACATACTCTTCTAAACCGTACTCTTCTGGACAGAAATCGGCATTGCGAATTTTGTATTGATTTGGGATGCGATTTCTGTGTTTCATCGTCAATGTGATGGTCGATGGGTAGCAGTAAACCTGCTGTGGTGCATCGTAGTCTAACACTGGGCCCCCAGGGAAGTGCCAAAGTACATACTCTTCTAAACCGTACTCCTGTGGACAGAAATCAGAATTGTGAATTTTGTATTGAATCGGGATGCAATTTCTGTGTTTCATCGTCAATAAGATGGACGATGGGTAACATTAAACATGCTGTGGTGCATCGTAGTCAAACAATGGGACCCAGTGTATAGCCAACGTACATACTCTTTTAAACGGTACTCCTGTGGACAGAAATCGGCATTGCAAATTTTGTATTGAATCGGGATGCCATTTCTGTGTTTAATCGTCAATGTGATGGTCGAACGGTTACAGTAAACCAGTAAACCTGCTGTGGTGCATCGTAGTCTAACACTGGGCCCCAGGGAATAGCCAAACTACATACTCTTCTAAACTATACTCCTGTGGACAGAAATCGGCATTGCGAATTTTGTATTGAATCGGGATGAAATTTCTGTGTTCATCGTCAATGTGATGGTCGAAGAGTTACAGTAAACCTGCTGTGGTGCATCGTAGTCCAACACTGATCCCCCAGGGAAGAGCCAAAGTACATAGTCTTCTTAGCCGTACTCTTGTAGACAGAAATCGGCATTGCGAAATTTGTATTGAATCGGGATGCAATTTCTGTGTTTCATCGTCAATGTGATGGTCGAAGGGTTACAGTAAACCTGCTCTGGTGCATCGTAGTCTAACACTGAGCCCCCAGAAAAGAGCCAAAGTACATACTCTTCTAATCCGTACTACTGTGGACAGCAACCGGCATTGCGAATTTTGTATTGAATCGGGATGCAATTTATGTGTTTCATCGTCAATGTGATGGTCGAAGGGTTACAGTAATTATGCTTTTGTACATCGGAGTCTAACACTGGGCCCCCAGGGAATAGCCAAAGTACATACTCTTCTGAACCGTAGTCCTGTGGACAGAAATCGGCATTGTGAATTTTGTATTGAATTGGGGTGCAATTTCTGTGTTTCATCGTCAATGTGATGGTCGAAGGGTAAAATTATACCTGCTGTGGTGCATCGGAGTGTAACACTCAGCCCCCAGGGAAAAGCCAAAGTACATACTTTTCTAAACCGTATTCCTAAGAACAGAAATCGGAATTGCGAATTTTGTATTGAATCCGAAAGCAATTTCTGTGTTTCATCGTCAATGTGATGGTCTAAAGGTTAAGTAAGTTTGCTCTCGTGCATCGGAGTCTACCACTGGGCACCCAGGGAAGAGCCAAAGTACATACTGTTCTAAACCGTACTCATTAGGACAGAAATCGGAATTGCGTATTTTGTATTGAATGGGGATGCAATTTCTGTGTTTTATCGTCAATGTGATAGTCGCAGGGATACAATAAACCTGCTATGGTGCATCGGAGTCTAACACTGGGCCCCCAGGGAAGAGCCAAAGTACATACTCTTCTTAGCCGTACTCTTGTGGACAAAAATCGGCATTGCGAATTTTGTATTGAATCAGGATGCAATTTCTATGTTTCATTGTCAATGTGATGGTCGAAGGGTTACAGTAAACCTGCTGTGGTACATTGTAGGCTAACAATGGGCCCCCAGGGAAGAGCCAAAGTACATACTCTTCTAAACCGTACACCTTAGGACAGAAATCGGAATTGCGAATTTTGTATTGAATCGGGATGCAATTTCTGTGTTTCATCGTCAATGTGATGGTCGAAGGGATACAGTAAACCTGCTGTGGTGCATCGTAGTCTATCATTGAGCCCCCCAGGGAATAGCCAAAGTACATACCCCTTAAACCGTACTCCTGTAGACAGAAATCGGAATTGCGAATTTTGTATTGAATCGGGATGCAATTTCTGTTTTTCATCGTCAAAATGAAGGTCGAAGTGTTACTGTAAACCTGCTGTGGTGCATCGGAGTCTAACACTCAGACCCAGGGACCAGCCAAAGTACATACTCTTCTAAACCGTACTCCTGTGGACAGAAATCGGCATTGCGAATTTTGTATTGAATTGGGTTGCAATTTCTGTGTTTCATCGTCAATGTGATGCTCGAAGGGTAACAGTAAACCTGCTGTGGTGCATCGGAGTCTAACACCCAGTCCCCAGGGAAGAGCAAAGTACATACTATTCTAAACCGTATTCCTAAGGACAGAAATCAGAATTGCGAATTTTTTATTGAATCGGGATGCAATTTCTGTGTTTCATCGTCAATGTGATGGTCAAAGGGTTACAGTAAACCTGCTGTGGTGCATCGGAGTCTAACACTGGGCCCCCAGGGAAGAGCCAAATTATATACTCATCTAAACCGTACTCCTGTGGACAAGAATCGGCATTGTGACTTTTGTATTGAATCCGGATGCAATTTCTGTGTTTCATCGTCAAAATGAAGGTCGAAGTGTTACTGTAAACCTGCTGTGGTGGATCTGAGTCTAACACTCAGACCCAGGGACCAGCCAAAGTACATACTCCTCTAAACCGTACTCCTGTGGACAGAAATCGGCATTGCGAATTTTGTATTGAATTGGGTTGCAATTTCTGTGTTTCATCGTCAATGAGATGGTCGAAGGCTAACAGTAAACCTGCTGTGGTGCATCGTAGTCTAACACTGGGCCCCAGGGAATAGCCAAAGTTCATACTCTTCTAAACCGTACTACTGTGGACAGAAAACGGCATTGCGAATTTTGTATTGAATCGGGATGCAATTTCTGTGTTTCATCGTCAATGTGATGGTCGAAGGGTTACAGTAAACCTGCTGTGGTGCATTGTAGTCTAACACTGGGCCCCCAGCGAAGAGCCAAAGTACATACTCTTCTAAACCGTACTCCTAAGGGCAGAAATCGGAATTGCGAATTTTGTATTGAATTGGGATGCAATTTCTGTGTTTCATCGTCAATGTGATGGTCAAAGGGTTACAGTAAACCTGCTGTGGTGCATCGGAGTCTAACACTGGGCCCCCAGGGAAGAGCCAAATTATATACTCATCTAAACCGTACTCCTGTGGACAAGAATCGGCATAGTGACTATTGTATTGAATCCGGATGCAATTTCTGTGTTTCATCGTCAATGTGATCTTCGAAGGGTAACAGTAAACCTGCTGTGGTGCATCGTAGTCTAACACTGGCCCCCAAGGAATAGCCAAAGTACATACTTCTCTAAACCGTACTCCTGTGGACAGAAATCGGCATTGCGAATTTTGTATTGAATCAGGATGCAATTTCTGTGTTTGATAGTCAATGTAATGGATGAAGGGATACAGTAAATCTGCTATGGTGCATCGGAGTCCAACACTGGGCCCACAGGGAAGAGCCAAAGTACATACTGTTCTAAAACATACTCCTGTGGACAGCAATCGGAATTGCGAAATTTGTATTGAATCAAGATGCAATTTCTGTGTTTCATCGTTAATGTGATGGTCGATGGGTTACAGTAAACCTGCTATGGTGCATCGGAGTCCAACACTGGGCCCCCAGGGAAGAGCCAAAGTACATTCTCTTCTAAACCGTACTCATAAGGACAGAAATCGGAATTGCGTATTTTGTATTGAATCGGGATGCAATTTCTGCGTTTCATCACCAATGTGATGGTCGAATGGATACAGTAAACCTGCTGTGGTGCATCGGAGTCTAACACTGGGCCCCCAGGGAATAGCCAAAGTACATACTCTTCTAAACCACACTCCTGTGTACACTAATAGGCACTGCGAATTTTGTATTGAATCGGGATGTAATTTCTGTGTTTCATCGTCAATGTGTTGGTCGAAGGGTAACAGTAATCCTGCTGTGGTGCATCGGAGTCTAACACTGAGCCCAAAGGAAGAGCCAAAGTACATACTCTTCTAAACCGTACTCCTGTGGACAGAAATCGGAATTGTGAATTTTGTATTGAATCGGGATGCAATTTATGTGTTTCATCGTCAATGTTATGGTCGGTGGGTAACAGTAAACCTGCTGTGTTGCATCGTAGTCTAACATTGGGCCCCCAGGGAATAGCCAAAGAACATACTCTTTTAAACCGTACTCCTGTGGACAAAAATCGGCATTGCGAATTTTGTATTGAATCGGGATGTAATTTCTGTGTTTCATCGTCAATGTGATTGTCGAAGGGTTACAGTAAACCTGCTGAGGTGCATCGGAGTGTAACACTGGGCCCCCAGGGAAGATCCAAAGTACATATTCTTCTAAACCGTACTCCTGTGGACAGAAATAAGCACTGCGAATTTTGTATTGAATCGGGATGCAATTTCTGTGTTTCATCGTCAATTGATGGTCGAAGGGTTACAGTAAACCTGCTGTGGTGCATCGTAGTCTAACACTGGGCCACCAGGGAAGAGCCAAAGTACACACTCTTAAAAACCGTACTCCTGTGGACAGATATCGGCATTACGAATTTTGTATTGAATCGGGATGCAATAACTGTGTTTCATCGTCAATGTGATGGTCGAAGGGATGCAGTAAACCTGCTGTGGTGCATCGGAGTCTAACACTGGGCCCCAGGGCAAGGCCAAAGTACATATTCTTCTAAACCGTACTCCTATGGACAAAAATCGGCATTGGGAATTTTGTATTGAATCGGGATGCAATTTCTGTGTTTCATCATCAATGTGATGATCGATGGGTAACAGTAAACCTGCTGCGGTGCATTGTAGTCTAACTTTGGCCCCCAGGGAATAGCCAAAGTACATTCTCTTTTAAACCGTACTCCTGTGGACAGGAAGCGGCATTGCGAATTTTGTATTGAATCGGGATGCAATTTCTGTGTTTCATCGTCAATGTGATGGTCGCAATGTTACAGTAAACCTGCTGTGGTGCATCGGAGTCCAACACAGGGCCCACAGGGAAGAGCCAAAGTACATACTGTTCTAAAACATACTCCTGTGGACAGCAATCGTAATTGCGAAATTTGTATTGAATCAAGATGCAATTTCTGTGTTTCATCGTTAATGTGATGGTCGATGGGTTACAGTAAACCTGCTGTGGTGCATCGGAGTCTAACACTGGGCCCCCAGAAAGAGTCAAAGGACATTCTCTACTAAACCGAACTCCTGTGGACAGAAATCGGCATTGTGAATTTTGTATTGAATCAGGATGCAAGTTCTGTGTTTATTCGTCAATGTGATGGTCGAAGGGATGCAGTAAACCTGCTGTGGTGCATCGGAGTCTAACACTGGGCCCCCAGGGAAGAGCCAAAGTACATACTCTTCTAAACCGTACTCTTCTGGACAGAAATCGGCATTGCGAATTTTGTATTGATTTGGGATGCGATTTCTGTGTTTCATCGTCAATGTGATGGTCGAAGGGTAGCAGTAAACCTGCTGTGGTGCATCGTAGTCTAACACTGGGCCCCCAGGGAAGTGCCAAAGTACATACTCTTCTAAACCGTACTCCTGTGGACAGAAATCGGAATTGTGAATTTTGTATTGAATCGGGATGCAATTTCTGTGTTTCATCGTCAATAAGATGGACGATGGGTAACATTAAACATGCTGTGGTGCATCGTAGTCAAACAATGGGACCCAGTGAATAGCCAACGTACATACTCTTTTAAACGGTACTCCTGTGGACAGAAATCGGCATTGCAAATTTTGTATTGAATCGGGATGCCATTTCTGTGTTTAATCGTCAATGTGATGGTCGAACGGTTACAGTAAACCAGTAAACCTGCTGTGGTGCATCGTAGTCTAACACTGGGCCCCAGGGAATAGCCAAACTACATACTCTTCTAAACTATACTCCTGCGGACAGAAATCGGCATTGCGAATTTTGTATTGAATCGGGATGAAATTTCTGTGTTCATCGTCAATGTGATGGTCGAAGAGTTATAGTAAACCTGCTGTGGTGCATCGTAGTCCAACACTGATCCCCCAGGGAAGAGCCAAAGTACATACTCTTCTAAACCGTACTCCTGTGGACAGAAATCGTAATTGCGTATTTTGTATTGAATCGGGATGCAATTTGTGTTTCATCATCAATGTGATGGTCGAAGGGATACAGTAAACCAGCTGTGGTGCATCGGAGTCTAACACTGGGCCCTCAGGGAAGTGCCAAAGTACAAACTCTTCTAAACCGTACTCCTGTGGACAGAAATCGGCATTGCGAATTTTAAATTGAATGGGGATGCAATTTCTATGTTTCATCGTCAATGTGATGGTCGAAGGGTTACAGTAAACCTGCTGTGGTGCATCGTAGTCTAACACTGGGCCCCCAGGGAAGAGCCAAAGTACATACTCTTCTAAACCGTACTCCTAAGGACAGAAATCGGAATTGCGAATTTTGTATTAATCGGGATGCAATTTCTGTGTGTTATCGTCTATGTGATGGCCGAAGGGATACAGTAAACCTGCTGTGATGTATCGGAGTCTAAAACTGGGCCCCAGGGCATGGCCAAAGTACATATTCTTCTAAACCGTACTTCTGTGGACAGAAATCGGCATTGAGAATTTTGTATTGAATCGGGATGCAATTTCTGTGTTTCATTGTCAATGTGATGGTCGAAGGGTTACAGTAAACCTTCTGTGGTGCATCGTAGTCTAACACTGGGCCCCCAGGGAAGAGCCAAAGTACACACTCTTCAAAACCGTACTCCTGTGGACAGATATCGGCATTACGAATTTTGTATTGAATCAGGATGCAATATCTGTGTTTCATCGTCAATGTGATGGTCGAAGGGATGCAGTAAACCTGCTGTGGTGCATCGGAGTCTAACACTGGGCCCCAGGGCAGGGCCAAAGTACATATTCTTCTAAACCGTACTCCTGTGGACAGGAATCGGCAATGGGAATTTTGTATTGAATCGGGATGCAATTTCTGTGTTTCATCGTCAATGTGTGATCGATGGGTAACAGTAAACCTGCTGCGGTGCATTGTAGTCTAACTTTATGCCCCCAGGGAATAGCCAAAGTACATTGTCTTTTAAACCGTACACCTGTGGACAGGAAGCGGCATTGCGAATTTTGTATTGAATCGGGATGCAATTTCTGTGTTTCATCGTCAATGTGATGGTCGCAATGTTACAGTAAACCTGCTGTGGTGCATCGGAGTCTAACACTAGGGCGCCAGGGAAGAGCCAAAGTACATACTGTTCTAAAACATACTCCTGTGGACAGAAATCGGAATTGCGAACTTTGTATTGAATCAAAATGCAATTTCTGTGTTTCATCGTCAATGTGATGGTCGATGGGTTACAGTAAACCTGCTGTGGTGCATCGGAGTCTAACACCGGGCCCCCAGGGAAGAGCCAAAGTACATACTCTTCTAAACCGTACACCTAAGGACAGAAATCGGAATTGCGAATTTTGTAATGAATCGGGATGCAATTTCAGTGTTTCATCGTCAAAGTGATGGTCGAAGGGATACAGTAAAAATACTGTGGTGCATCGGAGTCTAACACTGGGCCCCCAGGTAATAGCCAAAGTACATAATCTTTTAAACCGTACTCCTGTGGACAGAAATCGGCATTGCGAATTTTGTATTGAATCGGGATGCAATTTCTGTGTTTCATCGTCAATGTGATGGTCGAACGGTTACACTAAACTTGCTGTGGTGCATCGTAGTCTAACACTGGGCCCCAGGGAATAGCCAAAGTACATACTCTTCTAAACCGTACTCCTGTGGACAGAAATCGGCATTGCGAATTTTGTATTGAAACGGGATGCAATTTCTATGTTTCATTGTCAATGTGATGGTCGAAGGGTTACAGTAAACCTGCTGTGGTACATTGTATTCTAACAATGGGCCCCCAGGGAAGAGCCAAAGTACATACTCTTCTAAACCGTACACCTTAGGACAGAAATCGGAATTGCGAATTTTGTATTGAATCGGGATGCAATTTCTGTGTTTCATCGTCAAAATGAAGGTCGAAGTGTTACAGTAAACCTGCTGTGGTGCATCGGAGTCTAACACTCAGACCCAGGGACCAGCCAAAGTACATTCTGTTCTAAACTGTACTCCTGTGGACAGATATCGGCATTACGAGTTTTGTATTGAATCGGGATGCAATATCTGTGTTTCATCGTCAATGTGATGGTCGAAGGGATGCAGTAAACCTGCTGTGGTGCATCGGAGTCTAACACTGGGCCCCCAGGAATGAGCCAAAGTACATACTCTTCTAAACCGTACTCTTCTGGGCAGAAATCGTCATTGCGAATTTTGTATTGAATCGGGATGCAATTTCTGTGTTTCGTCGTCAGTGTGATGGTTGAAGGGTAACAGAAACCTGCTGTGGTGCATCGTAGTTTAACACTGGGCCCCCAGGGAATAGCCAAAGTTCATACTCTTCTAAACCGTACTCCTGTGGACAGAAATCGGCATTGCGAATTTTGTATTGAATCGGGATGCAATTTCTATGTTTCATCGTCAATGTGATGGTCGAAGGGTTACAGTAAACCTTCTGTGGTGCATCGTAGTCAAACACTGGGCCCCCAGGGAAGAGCCAAAGTACATAATCTTCTAAACGGTACACCTAAGGACAGAAATAGGAATTGTGAATTTTGTATTGAATAGGGATGCAATTTCTGTGTTTCATCGTCAATGTGATGATTGATGGGTAACAGTAAACCTGCTGCAGTGCATTGTAGTCTAACTTTGCGCCCCCAGGGAATAGCCAAAGTACATTCTCTTTTAAACCGTACTTCTGTGGACAGGAATCGGCATTGCGAATTTTGTACTGAATCGCGATGCAATTTCTGTGTTTCATCGTCAATGTGATGGTCGCAATGTTACAGTAAACGTGCTGTGGTGCATCGGAGTCTAACACTGGGCCCCCAGGGAAGAGCCAAAGTACATTGTCATCTAAACCGTACTCCTGTGGACAGAAACCAGGATTGTGAATTTTGTATTGAATCGGGGATGCAATTTTTGTGTTTATTCGTCAATGTGATGGTCGAAGGGGTACAGTAAACCTGCTGTGGTGCATCGTTGTCTAACACTGGGTCCCAGGGAATAGCCAAAGTACATACTCATCTAAACCGTACTCCTGTGGACAGAAATCGGAATTGTGAATTTTGTATTGCATCAGGATGCAATTTCTGTGTTTCATCGTCAATGTGATGGTCGAACGGTTACAGTACACCTGCTGTGGTGCATCGTAGTGTAACACTGGGTCCCAGGGAATAGCCAAAGTACATTCTCTTTTAGACCGTACTCCTGTGGATAGGAATCGGCATTGCGAAATTTGTATTGAATCGAGATACAATTTCTGTGTTTCATCGTCAATGTGATGGTCGCAATGTTACAGTAAACCTGCTGTGGTGCATCGGAGTCTAACGCTGGGCCCCCAGGGAAGAGCCAAAGTACATACTGTTCGAAACCATACTCCTGTGGACAGAAATCGGAATTGCTAATTTTGTATTGAATCAGGATGCAATTTCTGTGTTTCATCGTCAATGTGATGGTCGATGGGTTACAGTAAACCTGCTGTGGTGCATTGGAGTCTAACACTGGGCCCCCAGGGAGGAGCCAAAGTACATTCTCTTCTAAAGCGTACTCCTGTGGACAGATATCGGCACTGTGGATTTTGTATTGAATCGGGATGCAATTTCTGTGTTTATTCGACAATGTGATGGTCGAAGGGGTACAGTAAACCTCCTGTGGTGCATCGTAGTCTAACACCGGGCCCCCAGGGAAGAGCCAAAGTACATACTCTTCTAAACCGTACACCTAAGGACAGAAATCGGCATAGCGAATTTTGTATTGAATCGGGATGCAATTTCTGTGTTTCATCGTCAATGTGATGGTCGAAGGGATACAGTAATCCTGCTGTGGTGCATCGGAGTCTAACACTGGGTCCCCAGGGAAGAGCCGAAGTACATACTCTTCGAAACCGTACTCCTGTGGACAGAAATCGGCATTGCGAATTTTGTATTCAATCGGGATGCAGTTTCTGTGTTTCATCTTCAATATGATGGTCGCAATGTTACAGTAAACTTGCTGTAGTGCATCGGAGTCTAACACTGGGCCCCCAGGGAAGAGCCAAAGTACATAGTCTTCTAAACCGTATTCATAAGGACAGAAATCGGAATTGCGAATTTTGTATTGAATAGGGATGCAATTTCTGTGTTTCATCGTCAAAGTGATGAACGTAGGGATACAGTAAACATGCTGTGGTGCATCGTAGTCTAACATTGGACCCCAGGGAATAGCCAAAGTACATACTCTTCTAAACCGTACTCCTGTGGACAGAAATCGGAATTGTGAATTTTGTATTGAATCAGGATGCAATTTCTGTGTTTCATCGTCAATGTGATGATCGATTGGGTAACAGTAAATCTGCTACGGTGCATTTTAGTCTAACTTTGTGCCCCCGGGAGTAGCCAAAGTACATTCTCTTTTAAACCGTACTCCTGTGGACAGGAATCGGCATTGCGAAATTTGTATTGAATCGGGATGCAATTTGTGTGTTTCATCGTCAATCTGATGGTCGCAATGTTACAGTAAACCTGCTGTGGTGCATCGGAGTCTAACACTGGGCCCCCAGGGAAGAGCCAAAGTACATACTCTTCTAAACCGTACTCCTGTGGACAGAAATCGGAATTGTATATTTTGTATTGAATCGGGATGCAATTTCTGTGTTTCATCGTCAATGTGATGATCGATGGGTAACAGTAAACCTGCTGTGGTGCATTGTAGTCTAACTTTGGGCCCCCAGGGAATAGCCAAACTACATTCTCTTTTAAACCGTGCTCCTGTGGACAGGAATCGGCATTGCGAATTTTGTATTGAATCGGGATGCAATATCTGTGTTTCATCGTCAATGTGATGGTCGCAATGTTATAGTCAACCTGCTGTGGTTGTGATGTTCGCTATTTTTGGCTTAATTAAAATAGCAAATTCAGCCAGAAGGGAAATACTTGTTTATAAAGAATGATTAATATATAATAAGGCGTCGCATAGCGACGGTGGAATTTTCTAAACAATGTAATTTGTCGTCTTTGGGCGGCAAAATAAACAGGAAAATACGGATAGATATGCGATCCTTCACTATTTTGTTCGCTGGAGAACAAATGAAGCCTTGAGCGCTAGAAAGACTTTTACTGTTTTTCTCGAGTAAGACGGACGCAGATTTGTGGCAGTCTGATCTAATTATTTTTACTAAATGTATATAAACGTGTTATGTCTAAGTTTGAGTGAAGTGTAAGAAGAACTGTTAAAACTTATCGTGACGACGCACGGGTGACTCAAAAGGACAATGGCTATATAAAAGAGCTCTCAATGGACATGATATGAACATAAAAATCTACCGTCGTTGTAGTATTAAGCTTAAGGTACGATATATGTTTTAGTTATAATAAATATTTGTTCTGGGAATACTGAATCATTTAGCAGTGCTCATTTCTGTTATCTCCTCAGTATTATTTTCATTTTAATTATGCATTTTGCTAATGTTACAGACTCCAAGATCAGCAGTCCAATGTGCGTGTTACATTGATAAAAAGAAAACTGTTTTATCGTCTTCTTGCATCAGCTTTAATATTGAATTTCCCTTTTGTGTGATGTTACAGTTGTTTTTGCGCCCTTAAGAACTTTCTGGTCCCTTAGGAAATTGTTTTGTCATAACAATAACTTCACAACCGGGTATGATCGTATCTACGATCATGAACTAATGAGAAAGACGATAACATTATTTCTTAATCAATAGCACGCTAGTTGTGACTGCCTCAAGCTACGCGAAACTGCAAGTAAAAACTATTCACATCTCATAATGCAATATTTTATGACAATGGTCAATTCATGATTCTTACGCCAATTGTGATTGATAAAACAGTTAGTTAAATCTCAATTTCCAACTTTCCATTGAATAACAACATCACTTCTATTTCGTAACATCACACTTGGCGCCCGAACAGGGACTTGACCAAAAATTAGTTCAAATTCTTGGAAAATTTTCTATGTGCTTGTGTTAATAAATGTTCTGTCGTTTCATGTACACATCATCTCTCTGAGAGGAAGACGGAAAATATGCTGGTTGATAAGGCAGTTTAATTACCGAGAGAAAAGAAAAGAAAAGAAAAGAGACGCGAATTTGCGGAGACAACATAGCGGTAATCAAGCCATCAAAAAGTAAGTCAGAATTTTGCATACGCAGTGTAGTGCTTCAGTAGCAACGTTGCTTTTCCAAGTCGATCCACATCCTTTCTATCTCCTTTCCGCTATAGAAAATCTGCTTTATTTTATCTCTCAAAGTAAAATTCTTCGTAGTCTGATAATAGAAAATATTTCTCCCCATTGTTAGTATAGCTGTATTGCATTTTCAACATGGTGGATAGTGTATGTAATTTGCAGTGAAGAGCGTCTTCATTCATTTGTCTGAAACGGTTAGGTTCCATCTTGTCTTCTCGCCAGATAGAATTTCATTTGTTGTTCTTGCGAGAGCGGTGCTCTTAGCGGACTCACCACGTCACTGACAAACGACGAAAGCCTTTCGTAGCACGTGATTTACTGACGAAAATGGCAGATAGTAAACAGAGACAGGTGACAACAGGAGACGGGAGTGAAGACGTTAATAGTATTCCATACCCTTTACGATCGCGAACGGTAGGTTCCCGTGTGGAAACTGAACTAACCGTGTCCGTAACAGGGGAAAGTGACCCTAAAGTCCAAACTCTTCCCGCTGCAGCTACAAATGACCTCGGTGCGTTAATGGAAATGCTGAAACAACAGTTTGACGCAGTAAATGAGACTATAAAAACACAAAATGAGACTGTTAACGCCCGATTAGATGCTGTAAGCGAGTCAGTAAAAACACAAAATGAGACTGTTAACGCCCAATTAGATGCTGTAAGCGAATCAGTAAAAACACAAAATGAGACTATAAGAACACAAAATGAGACTGTTAACGCCCGACTAGATGCTGTAAGCGAATCATTAAAAACAGAGCTAGGCACAATCAAAACAGATCTGCATAAAGAAATTACGGCTGAATTAAATACCCATTTGGGTGAGGTGCAAACTAAGATCAGTGATCAAATTCAGAAAATGCAGAAACAGGTGAAAAGTGAAATAGCTGAAGTATCTGGAACATTAAACACAAAAATTCAGGCAGCTACCAAAGAAATAAACTCAGTTAGAAATGAAGGCACACGCGGAGGCATTGTCGGAACACTACGGTGAATGGATAAAGGGTAAAGATATTTTTATCGAAAAGAAGGTCAGGGAGGAGCTTAGGGAGACTGTCAAGGATGTAACTTATGAAATCTTAGCTGCTCCTGGTAAGTCGGGAGACACAGTGGTTTCTGAATTGGGACAGATTCGGAGGACACTTACACGGGATCTCCCCGAGTGGAAGCAGCAAGTAGTGGACGAAGTCAGAATGCTGAGAAACTGGGTAGAAAATCCGCACACACATACGCAAACTATAGGGAACAACTCTTTAGACGGTGACGAATGTCAGTCAACTCCTTATGGTTCACCACCTGATTGCATGCAAAACAACAGTCCTGTTGAGTTCCGAGTAGGGAAACTAAATGATCCGCCCACAATTGTGAGTTTAATGCAAGAGGAAAGTGTGATTAAGCATCGCACTTTTACTGTTTTTCATCCGCAGAAACGAGAAATACACCCCATCGTGTTGCTAAAGAATTTTTCCGGCATATTTCCCAGGAGCTGGACAGACAGACAGCGTATTCAGTTCGTCACTGGCTTTATTTCTGGTGATGCAGCATTATGGGGAACGGAAATGGTAGACACGTGTAGGAATTATGAAGAGTTTGAGAAAATGTTCTTGGCAAAATTTTGGAGTAATGGGGTACAGCAAAGATTAAGGAAGGAGGTGTATGGTGCGGAAATTTTCAATGAGAAGCATGGAAGTCTCCGGCGATAGTTCGAGAAGTATCTAGCAAAAATTAAATTCTGGGATTCTCCGATTTCTTCCAAGGACGTAATTATGATTCTCAAAAGCAAACTCCCTGTGTCTATTAGAGAGAAACTAGTAAATGTGTCCGAAGAAGACACGGATGTATTCCTTTCTGTGCTAGATTCCTTAGATTTAATTAGCGAGGATGTGCGCTCCAAGGTTGGCAGCGGCAAATTCTTCTCTGGCAGCCAGCAGAATGCACCGCACGCGGACAACAATGCGCCGAAGGAGAGAGCGAGCTACTGCGACCGCTGTTACCAACCTGCCAGCGGTTATCAAAACGCAAACGGCAATAACTTTGAACGGAAGCAGAAAACCAATTACAGTAATCAGCAGAGATACCACCAAATTTACAACCACCAGGTACAACATCAGTACGGAAACCCACCCTTTAATTCTGCAGTACGGAAATTCTCCACAAACTAGTGGTAATTTTTCAAATGGGCCAGTGTACAATCAAAGTTATAGGTCGAAAAATAGCAAGTGGCATGGGCAAGGCGGAGGCCACTCAGCACAACATCAGAACAACTTTTCACAGGATAGAGGACCGCGGAACAATTTTCAAATGGCACCAAATGCGAACTTTCCTTCACAAGGAAATGGTTTTGCCGGCAACCAAAAGATCGGGCGACATCAGCCTTCTCAAGTATTCTATTCACAAGTGAATGCACCCAGTGGATTTGACCCCTTTACACCGGCATTTGTACCACATAACCAGCACCAATATGAAACGGAACAAACACTTAAGGCCATGAATGACAAACAGGTTAAACATCCTGCGGAAAATTAGAGGCAGCGCCTTTCAGCCTCCTAGAGGTCGCTGCCGGTTCCAGTGGGGGTACTAACGAATACTCTGATTCTGAGTATGTTAATGCGATACGGTACGACCATGAGACCGACTTACGAGATGACCTTGCACCTGACCTAGAAGCTCAAGACATTAATGACATTTATGATGAACAGGTCCAGGCTTCGATTAAGATTTCTATTGCCAACATTCCTGTCACAGCCATTGTTGATACAGGAGCAAACATCAATGTGATGTCATCATGTCTCTTCAGACAGGTGTCTTCTGTTTCAAAAGTTTTATCATTGCTCCATATCTGGAGCGATGGGTTCACTGAAACAAATAGTTAGTTTACAGACACAGCCTCAACTGCAGATAGAATCTGTTTTCGTTTCTTACCTCTTGCGTACTGGAAATTTCCTTGTGTGAACTGTTAATGATAAGTATTGTGTTGAACAGCGCACTGACTATATGATAACGGCTACTACATGTCATCTTTAAGTATTAAATGCTATGTATGGAAAAATTGTTTATAGTGATGGACATGAACTGATATTTCTTCAACAAGCTGAAGCAGGAAATTGAGGTTGCACCAAGAATTTCAATTTAATTTTAAGTTAGTATTAAGAAAAAAAAAGTGCTTGCGAGGTGATTGCCCGGAGCTATATAAATATGTAAAGGTGAGAAATGGAGGAGGATGCGTAAATAAGCACTTCTCTCAAGGTATAAGAAGATTTATAGATTTATATTTAGTAATGTAAGTACTTGAAATTCTGTTGTAAAAGCCCAAATTACCTGCTTAAAAAAAAGGGTACATGTTCAAACCGTCCAGACAGTGGACAGGAGTAGAAGAAATAGCTTAAAGTTCAGTTAAAGCGTGCTGTTAAATGGAAAAACAAGTGGTAACCTACATGTGTTCACGCAAGGAGACAATAAGCTGTAGTAAACTAAGTTAGGTGAAATACAGTACAAATAGAGGCAAACCATGAAGCATCAATAATGTAGCGTAAGTACTCCACGAGGCCATTAATTGCTATGAAAGTAAACTATTTCCCTGTGATCTGAGCCCAATGTAAAGAGTATATGAGGAATGTTAGCTGACGAATTGATTTCAGTAGAATCGAGGTACTAAATAACCACACAGCAAGCCCCCTGTATCACAAATAAGTCCAAGTAAAGATCTCCAGAAGATTTGTAGTGTAATCTAGCGACCATTCAATACCCTAATTGAAGGCTAATCTAAAGAACAAGCAATGCAGTGATATTTAAACTTAATATTGACTATGACCAGAGTAAGACGCAGAAGTAGCAAAGCATGCTGTAATGAAAGAGGTTGAAATGTATGTATGTGCCTATGTTTATTATGATAATTTTATTTACATGCAGATTTTATTGTAAAAATGTCTCCTAAGACACTCCTCTTATGAAATCCATTTTCCTTGTGCCCGTTCCTTTTGATCCTGGTTCATTAACCCAGACGAAGGGTAGACTTGTAAAAGGCACGTGGGCTTCGAAGCAAAGTAGTGCTTATGAGAAATGAGACACGTAGCGTGATGAACTTCGCTAGCTTTGGTAATGTTTGTTATGGACCGGTTGCGTAAACCCAGTGAACTGTCGGTAATTCCATTCATGCGAAAAATAGTAGACACGCGTTACCCTATTTTTTTTAACAGAGAACGATTGCTGAGTACATGAAGCGAAGAGGGAGACCTATTGTTATCCAGTCTGCCCTCAAATATAAAAAAAAAAATTGGCAACCACAAAGGAAAGCACAAAAAGAAAAAAAAAAGATTCAGCGCTAAATGTGTACTCGTTAAGTAGTAGATATGCTGCGTGGCAGTAGAAAATGATCTTGGGTGCACTAAAGAATAAATGCAACGAGTGTTGCGAAACCTGTAGTTTTCATAATGAGGAGATGAGCCCTTAAAAGAAAGTTTGAAAGAATATTTTTAGGTTCACTAGTGAAAGCAAACCTTGAAATATAAATAGTCCATTCATAAAGCAGTTGTTCACTGGACTTAACAAAAGGAGTGACCATTAATTGTAAATATTAGCTTGTAAGTGATCTTTTGTAAATAGTAGAATATAAGTCTTTCTATACCAGTGGAGGAAACCTGCAAAATTTATTGTTTTGTAAATGAACTCTGTCGGCAAAGGAACTAAGCACGAATGCTGTGTGAAGTTTCACACTAAAATGCGATGTGCATAATAAAAATAACTGTTTACTGTATATTAGTGGTAGTGTTGTACTGCAAGTGTAAAAAGAAGTCAAGGCTACGACAACAGGTGCAACGCAAAGTTCAGTGTTGTTCTAAGTGCAGCGACAGCTAAAACATTCGTCGTCACTTACCTGTGAGCCTCATGGGAGGCAGTTGACAGGGAAGTGTGGAGGCAGCTTCAGTGTTCGGCTCCTCCGATGGAAAACGCGCGCGAGGTGTTTGTATCGATGCACTCGTGTGATACGAAGTTCACAAAAAAAAAAAGGGAGCAATCGACGACCAGCAGCTCTGTTACAGCCTGAGCGCGAACGGATACTAAGTATTGGAGCTCACGCAACACTGTGCAGCCGCTGTGAGTGGCTGACGTGTGGGTGACGAAACAATCCAAACTTTAAACTGCTAACCGCCATGACTTGAATCGTACATACTGGAGGAAAGACATTTGCACACTTGTGTGACTACATTTTCATACGTAAATTAAGCAATTTTCTTGAGTTGAAGTTAAGATGAGTGAGAAGTAGACTGTTAGATTACTCAGGCCTTAAAGCCATTAATACCGGCACTCCTGAACACTGCTCAAAATGAATTATAATCCTGTCTCTTGATGGACAAAGCAAATGAATGTGCACTATAGGAAGACCCTAAACTCCAGACCAGTCCCGATCCTTAACAAATGTATCCAATAGGTTGTAAGTTATACTAATAATTTTCCATTTCTTCTGTTTCATATTGTAAATAAAAACTCGGGAAGCCACTTGAATTCCTGGCACCACAGTGGAAAGGACAGATGTACTGCATGATGAACGCCGTAGACAGCTAACACAGAAAGTGAAAGCATCACGAAGTATAGTGCTACGTTATTAAACTATAACTGAACCACAATGAGTCAACAGATGCTCGAACATTGTCCACTCTAGTTTAGTGAAAATAAGCACTCACTGTACTCATGTATTAGTTGTTAAGCTCAAGAGAAAGTAATTTCCGAATTCTATCCCCTGAAGTGCGAAATGAACGTTCACTTATTGTTATAAGCAAATATGGACAAAACTTAAATATGCACATAAATGTTAATCTTGGTATTATGGAATGAAGTGACTGATGAACAAGGAATGAAAAACTTTATTTTGAAAAATGATAAATATCTGATATATGTTTATAAATGTAATTTCAATTTATGTACTTTGTACGCCAGTAACATTATGTAAATGTCACACCAAAAATCACGAATATCTCATGAGGGCATGAGGATCGAGGTAATCCTTCGGCATTCCCTCTCTCCTCATGGGAGGCAAAGTGATATTCGCTATTTTTGGCTTAATTAAAATAGCAAATTCAGCCAGAAGGCAAATACTTGTTTATAAAGAATGATTAATATATAATAAGGCGTCGCATAGCGACGGTGGAATTTTCTAAACAATGTAATTTGTCGTCTTTGGGCGGCAATATAAACAGGAAAATTCGGATAGGTATGCGATCCTTCACTATTTTGTTCGCTGGAGAACAAATGAAGCCTTGAGCGCTAAAAAGACTTTTACTGTTTTTCTCGAGTAAGACGGACGCAGATTTGTGGCAGTCTAATCTAATTATTTTTACTAAATGTATATAAACGTATTATGTCTAAGTTTGAGTGATGTGTAAGAAGAACTGTTAAAACTTATCGTGACGACGCACGGGTGACTCAAAAGGACAATGGCTATTAAAAAGAGCGCTCAATGGACATGATATGAACATAAAAATCTACCGTCATTGTAGTATTAAGCTTAAGGTACGATATATGTTTTAGTTATAATAAATATTTGTTCTGGGAATACTGAATCATTTAGCAGTGCTCATTTCTGTTATCTCCTCAGTATTATTTTCATTTTAATTATGCATTTTGCTAATGTTACAGACTCCAAGATCAGCAGTCCAATGTGCGTGTTACATTGATAAAAAGAAAAATGTTTTATCGTCTTCTTGCAACAGCTTTAATATTGAATTTCCCTTTTGTGTGATGTTACAGTTGTTTTTGCGCCCTTAAGAACTTTCTGGTCCCTTAGGAAATTGTTTTGTCATAACAATAACTTCACAACCGGGTATGATCGTATCTACGATCTTGAACTAATTAGAAAGACGATAACGTAATTTCTTAATCAATAGCACGCTAGTTGTGACTGCCTCAAGCTACGCGAAACTGCAAGTAAAAACTATTCACATCTCATAATGCAATATTTTATGACAATGGTCAATTCATGATTCTTACGCCAATTGTGATTGATAAAACAGTTAGTTAAATCTCAATTTCCAACTTTCCATTGAATAACAACATCACTTCTATTTCGTAACATCACATGGTGCATCGGAGTCTAACACTGGGCCCCCAGGGAAGAGCCAAAGTACATACTCTTCTAAACCATACTCCTGTGGAAAGAAATCGGAATTGCGAATTTTGTATTGAATCAAGATGCAATTTCTGTGTTTCATCGTCAATGTGATGGTCGAAGGGTTACAGTAAACCCGCTGTGGTGCATCGGAGTCTAACACTCAGCCCCCAGGGAAGAGCCAAAGTACATACTCTTCCAAACCGTATTCCTAAGGACAGAAATCGGAATTGCGAATTTTGTATTGAATCAGGATGCAATTCCTGTGTTTCATTGTCAATGAGATGGTCGAAGGGTAACAGTAAACCTGCTGTGGTGCATCGTAGTCTAACACTGGGCCCCCAGGGAAGAGCCAAAGTACATTCTCTTTTAAACCGTACTCCTGTGGACGGAAATCGGCATTGCGAATTTTGTATTGAATCGGGATGCAATTTCTGTGTTTCATCGTCAATGTGATGGTCGAAGGGTTACAGTAAACCTGCTGTGGTGCATCGGAGTCTAACACCGGGCCCCCAGGGAAGAGACAAAGAACATACTCCTCTAAACCGTACTCCTATGGACAGAAATCGGAATTGCGAATTTTGTATTGAATCGGGATGCAATTTCTGTGTTTTATCGGCTATGTGACGGTCAAAGGGATACAGTAAACCTGCTGTGGTGCATCGGAGTCTAACACTGGGCCCCGAGGGAAGGGCCAAAGTACATATTCTTGTAAACCATACTCCTGTGAACAGAGATCGGCATTGCGAATTTTGTATTGAATCGGGATGCAATTTCTGTGTTCCATCGTCAATGTGATGGTCGTAGGGTTACAGTAAACCTTCTGTGGTGCATCGTAGTCTAACACTGGGCCCCCAGGAATGAGCCAAAATACATACTCTTCTAAAACGTATTCCTAAGGACAGAAATCGGAATTGCGAATTTTGTATTGAATCGAGATGCAATTTATGTGATTCATCGTCAATGTGATGGTCTAAGGGTTACAGTAAACCTGCTGTGGTGCATTGGAGTCTAACACTGGGCCCCCAGGGAAGAGCCAAAGTACATAATCTTCTAAATCGTACTCCTGTAGACAGAAATCGGAATTGCGAATTTTGTATTGAATCGAGATGCAATTTCTGTGTTTCATCGTCAACGTGATGGTCGAAGGATAACAGTAACCCTGCTGTGGTGCATCGTAATCTAACACTGGGCCCCCAGGGAAGAGCCAAGGTACATACTCTTTTAAACCGTACTCCTAAGGATAGAAAGCGGAATTGCGAATTTTGTATTGAATCGGGATGCAATTTCTGTGATTCATCGTCTATCTGATTTTCGAAGGGTTACAGTAAACCTGCTGTGGTGCATCGTAGTCTAACACTGGGCATCCAGGGAAGAGCCAAAGTACATTCTCTTCTAAACCGTACTCCTGTGGACAGAAATCGGCATTGCGAATTTTGTATTGAATCGGGATGCAATTTCTGTGTTTCATCGTCAATGTGATGGTCGAAGGGTTACAGTAAACACGCTGTGGTGCATCGTAGTCTAACACTGGGCCCCCAGGGAAGAGCCAAAGTACATTCTCTTCTAAACCGTACTCCTGTGGACAGAAATCGGCATTGCGAATTTTGTATTGAATCGGAATGCAATTTCTGTATTTCATCGTCAATGTGATGGTCGAAGGGGTACAGTAAACCTTCTGTGGTGCATCGGAGTCTAACACCGGACCCCAGGGAAGAGCCAAAGTACATACTCTTCTAAACCGTACTCCTGTGTACAGAAATCGGCATTGCGAATTTTGTATTGAATCGGGATGCAATTTCTGTGTTTCATCGTTAATGTGATGGTCGAAGGGTTACTGTAAACCCGCTGTGGTGCATCGGAGTCTAACACTCAGCCCCCAGGGAAGAGCCAAAGTACATACTCTTCCAAACCGTATTCCTAAGGACAGAAATCGGAATTGCGAATTTTGTATTGAATCGGGATGCAATTCCTGTGTTTCATTGTCAATGTGATGGTCGAAGGGTAACAGTAAACCTGCTGTGGTGCATCGTAGTCTAACACTGGGCCCCCAGGGAATAGCCAAAGTACATTCTCTTTTAAACCGTACTCCTGTGGACGGAAATCGGCTTTGCGAATTTTATATTGAATCGGGATGCAATTTCTGTGTTTCATCGTCAATGTGATAGTCGAAGGGTAACAGTAACCCTGCTGTGGTGCATCGTAGTCTAACACTGGGCCCCCAGGGAAGAGCCAAGGTACATACTCTTCTAAACCGTACTCCTAAGGATAGAAATCGGAATTGCGAATTTTGTATTGAATCGGGATGCAATTTCTGTGTTTCATCGTCTATCTGATGTTCGAAGGGTTACAGTAAACCTGCTGTGGTGCATCGTAGTCTAACACTGGGCCCCCAGGGAAGAGCCAAAGTACATTCTCTTTTAAACCGTACTCCTGTGGACGGAAATCGGCATTGCGAATTTTGTATTGAATCGGGATGCAATTTCTGTGTTTCATCGTCAATGTGATGGTCTAAGGGTTACAGTAAACCTGCTGTGGTGCATTGGAGTCTAACACTGGGCCCCCAGGGAAGAGCCAAAGTACATAATCTTCTAAATCGTACTCCTGTAGACAGAAATCGGAATTGCGAATTTTGTATTGAATCGAGATGCAATTTCTGTGTTTCATCGTCAACGTGATGGTCGAAGGGTAACAGTAACCCTGCTGTGGTGCATCGTAATCTAACACTGGGCCTCCAGGGAAGAGCCAAAGTACATTCTCTTTTAAACCGTACTCCTGTGGACAGAAATCGGCATTGCGAATTTTGTATTGAATCGGGATGCAATTTCTGTGTTTCAACGTCAATGTGATGATTGAAGGGATACCGTAAACCTGCTGTGGTGCATCGGAGTCTAACACTGGGCCCCCAGGGAAGAGCCAAAGTACATAGTCTTCTAAACCGTACTCATAAGGACAGAAATCGGAATTGCGAATTTTGTATTGAATAGGGATGCAATTTCTGTGTTTCATCGTCAAAGTGATGGTTGAATGGATACAGTAAACTTGCTGTGGGGCATCGTAGTCTAACACTGGGCCCCAGGGAATAGACAAAGTACATACTCTTCTAAACCGTACTCCTGTGGACAGAAATCGGAATTGTGAATTTTGTATTGAATCGGGATGCAATTTCTGTGTTTCATCGTCAATGTGATGGTCGATGGGTAACAGTAAACCTGCTACGGTTCATTGTAGTCTAACATTGGGCCCCCAGTGAATAGCCAAAGTACATTCTCTTTTAAACCGTACTCCTGTGGACAGAAATCGGCATTGCGAATTTTGTATTGAATCGGGATGCAATTTCTGTGTTTCATCGTTAATGTGATGGTCGAAGGGTTACTGTAAACCCGCTGTGGTGCATCGGAGTCTAACACTCAGCCCCCAGGGAAGAGCCAAAGTACATACTCTTCCAAACCGTATTCCTAAGGACCGAAATCGGAATTGCGAATTTTGTATTGAATCGGGATGCAATTCCTGTGTTTCATTGTCAATGTGATGGTCGAAGGGTAACAGTAAACCTGCTGTGGTGCATCGTAGTCTAACACTGGGCCCCCAGGGAATAGCCAAAGTACATTCTCTTTTAAACCGTACTCCTGTGGACGGAAATCGGCTTTGCGAATTTTATATTGAATCGGGATGCAATTCCTGTGTTTCATCGTCAATGTGATAGTCGAAGGGTAACAGTAACCCTGCTGTGGTGCATCGTAGTCTAACACTGGGCCCCCAGGGAAGAGCCAAGGTACATACTCTTCTAAACCGTACTCCTAAGGATAGAAATCGGAATTGCGAATTTTGTATTGAATCGGGATGCAATTTCTGTGTTTCATCGTCTATCTGATGTTCGAAGGGTTACAGTAAACCTGCTGTGGTGCATCGTAGTCTAACACTGGGCCCCCAGGGAAGAGCCAAAGTACATTCTCTTTTAAACCATACTCCTGTGGACGGAAATCGGCATTGCGAATTTTGTATTGAATCGGGATGCAATTTCTGTTTTTCATCGTCAATGTGATGGTCTAAGGGTTACAGTAAACCTGCTGTGGTGCATTGGAGTCTAACACTGGGCCCCCCAGGGAAGAGCCAAAGTACATAATCTTCTAAATCGTACTCCTGTAGACAGAAATCGGAATTGCGAATTTTGTATTGAATCGAGATGCAATTTCTGTGTTTCATCGTCAACGTGATGGTCGAAGGGTAACAGTAACCCTGCTGTGGTGCATCGTAATCTAACACTGGGCCTCCAGGGAAGAGCCAAGGTACATACTCTTTTAAACCGTACTCCTAAGGATAGAAAGCGGAATTGCGAATTTTGTATTGAATCGGGATGCAATTTCTGTGTTTCATCGTCTATCTGATTTTCGAAGGGTTACAGTAAACCTGCTGTAGTGCATCGTAGTCTAACACTGGGCCCCCAGGGAAGATCCAAAGTACATACTCTTCTAAACCGTACTCCTGTGGACAGAAATCGGCATTGCGAATTTTGTATTGAATCGGGATGGAATTTCTGTGTTTCAACGTCAATGTGATGATTGAAGGGATACCGTAAACCTGCTGTGGTGCATCGGAGTCTAACACTGGGCCCCCAGGGAAGAGCCAAAGTACATAGTCTTCTAAACCGTACTCATAAGGACAGAAATCGGAATTGCGAATTTTGTATTGAATAGGGATGCAATTTCTGTGTTTCATCGTCAAAGTGATGGTTGAATGGATACAGTAAACTTGCTGTGGGGCATCTTACTCTAACACTGGGCCCCAGGGAATAGCCAAAGTACATACTCTTCTAAACCGTATTATTGTGGACGGAAATCGGCATTGCGAATGTTGTATTGAATCGGGACGCAATTTCTGTGTTTCATCGTCAATGTGATGGTCGATGGGTAACAGTAAACCTGCTACGGTTCATTGTAGTCTAACATTGGGCCCCCAGTGAATAGCCAAAGTACATTCTCTTTTAAACCGTACTCCTGTGGGCAGAAATCGGCATTGCGAATTTTGTATGAATCGGGATGCAATTTCTGCGTTTCATCGTCAATGTGATGGTCGCAATGTTACAGTAAACCTGCTGTGGTGCATTGGAGTCTAACACTGGGCCCCCAGGGAAGAGCCAAAGTACATACTCCTCTAAACCATACTCCTGTGGACAGAAATCGGCATTGTGAATTTTCTATTGGATCCGGATGAAATTTCTGTGTTTCATCGTCAATGTGATGGTCTAAGGGTTACAGTAAACCTGCTGTGGTGCATCGAAGTCTAACACTGTGCCCCCAGGGAAGAGCCAAAGTACATACTATTCTAAACTGTACTCATTAGGTCAGAATTCGGAATTGCGAATTTTGTATTGTATCGGGTTGCAATTTCTGTGTTTCATCTTCAATTTGATAGCCGAAGGGATACAATAAAACTGCTGTGGTGCATCGGAGTCTAACACTGGGCCCCAAGGGAAGAGCTAAACTACATACCTTTCTTAGCCGTACTCTTGTGGACAGAAAACGGCATTGTGAATTATGTATTAAATCGGGATGCAATTTCTGTGTTTCATCGTCAATGTGATGGTCGAAGGGTAACAGTAAACATGCTGTGGTGCATCGGAGTCTAACACTGGGCCCCCACGGAATAGCCAAAGTACATACTCTTCTAAACCGTATTATTGTGGACGGAAATCGGCATTGCGAATGTTGTATTGAACGGGGACGCAATTTCTGTGTTTGATCGTCAATGTGATGGTCAAACGGTTACTGTAAACCTGCTGCGGTGCATTGTAGTCTAACATTGGGCCCCCAGGGAATAGCCAAAGTACATTCTCTTTTTAACCGTACTCCTGTGGACAGAAATCGGCATTGCGAATTTTGTATTGAATCAGGATGCAATTTCTGTGTTTCATCGTCAATGTGATGGTCGCAATGTTACAGTAAACCTGCTGAGGTGCATCGGAGTCTAATGCTGGGCCCCCAGGGAACAGCCAAAGTACATACCCTTCTAAACCGTACTCCTGTGGACAGAAATCGGAATTGCGAATTTTGTATTGAATCGGGATGCTATCTCTGTGTTTCATCGTCAATGTGATGGTCAAAGGGTTACAGTAAACCTGCTGTGGTGCATCGTAGTCTAACATTGGGCCCCCAGGGAATAGCCAAATTACATACTCTTTTAAACAGTACTCCTGTGGACAGAAATCAGAATTGCGAATTTTGTAATGAATCGGAATGAATTTCTGTGTTTCATCGTCAATATGATGGTCGAAGGATTACAGTAAACCTGCTGTGGTGCATCGGAGTCTAACACTGAGCTCCCAGGGATGAGCAAAAGTACATACTCTTCTAAACCATACTCCTGTGGACAGAAATCGGAATTGCGAATTTTGTATTGAATCGGGATGCAATTTCTGTGTTTCATCGTCAATGTGATGAACGAAGGGTTACAGTAAACCTGCTGTGGAGCATCGGAGTCTAACACAGGGACCCATGGAAGAGCCAAAGTACATACTCATCTAAACCTCACTCCTGTGGACAGAAATCGGCATTGTGAATTTTGTATTGCATCAGGATGCAATTTCTGTGTTTCATTGTCAATGTAATGGTCGAAGGGTAACATTAAACCTGCTGTGGTGCATCGTAGTCTTACACTGGTCCCCAGGGAATAGCCAAAGTACATACTCTTCTAAAACGTATTCCTAAGGACAGAAATCGGAATTGCGAATTTTGTATTGAATCGGGATGCAATTTCTGTGTTTCATCGTCAATGTGATGCTCGAAGGGATACAGTAAACCTGCTGTGGTGCATCGGAGTCTAAAAGTGGGCCCCCAGGGAAGAGCCAAAGTACATACTCTTCTAAACCGTACTCCTAAGGACAGAAATCGGAATTGCGAATTTTGTATTGAATCTGGATTCAATTTCTGTGTTTTATCGTCTATGTGATGGTCGAAGGGATACAGGTAACCTGCTGTGGTGCATCTGAGTCTGAAACTGGGCCCCCAGGGAAGGGCCAAAGTACATATTCTTGCAAACCGTAATCCTGTGGACAGAAATCGGCATTGCGAATTTTGTATTGAATCGGGTTGCAATTTCTGTGTTTCAGCGTCAATGTGATGGTCGATGGGTAACAGTAAACCTGCTGCGGTGCATTGTAGTCTAACATTGGGCCCCCAGGGAATAGCCAAAGTACATTCTCTTTTAAACCGTACTCCTGTGGACAGAAATCGGCATTGTGAATTTTGTATTGAATCGGGATGCAATTTCTGTGTTTCATCGTCAATGTGATAGTCGAAGGGTAACAGTAACCCTGCTGTGGTGCATCGTAGTCTAACACTGGGCCCCCAGGGAAGAGCCAAGGTACATACTCTTCTAAACCGTACTCCTAAGGATAGAAATCGGAATTGCGAATTTTGTATTGAATCGGGATGCAATTTCTGTGTTTCATCGTCTATCTGATGTTCGAAGGGTTACAGTAAACCTGCTGTAGTGCATCGTAGTCTAACACTGGGCCCCCAGGGAAGAGCCAAAGTACATTCTCTT
Organism: Schistocerca cancellata; assembly: GCF_023864275.1. Taxonomy (NCBI): domain Eukaryota; kingdom Metazoa; phylum Arthropoda; class Insecta; order Orthoptera; family Acrididae; genus Schistocerca; species Schistocerca cancellata. Next base: position 57,090,045 of record NC_064629.1, on the reverse strand, counting down.
TTAAACCGTACTCCTGTGGACGGAAATCGGCATTGCGAATTTTGTATTGAATCGGGATGCAATTTCTGTGTTTCATCGTCAATGTGATGGTCGAAGGGTTACAGTAAACCTGCTGTGGTGCATCGGAGTCTAACACCGGGCCCCCAGGGAAGAGCCAAAGAACATACTCCTCTAAACCGTACTCCTATGGACAGAAATCGGAATTGAGAAATTTGTATTGAATCGGGATGCAATTTCTGTGTTTTATCGTCTATGTGACGGTCAAAGGGATACAGTAATCCTGCTGTGGTGCATCGGAGTCTAACACTGGGCCCCGAGGGAAGGGCCAAAGTACATATTCTTGTAAACCATACTCCTGTGAACAGAGATCGGCATTGCGAATTTTATATTGAATCGGGATGCAATTTCTGTGTTCCATCGTCAATGTGATGGTAGTAGGGTTACAGTAAACCTTCTGTGGTGCATCGTAGTCTAACACTGGGCCCCCAGGGAAGAGCCAAAATACATACTCTTCTAAAACGTATTCCTAAGGACAGAAATCGGCATTGCGAATTTTGTATTGAATCGGGATGCAATTTCTGTGTTTCATCGTCAATGTGATGGTCGCAAAGTTACAGTAAACCTGCTGTGGTGCATCGGAGTCTAACACTGGGCCCCCAGGGAAGAGCTAAAGTACATACTCCTCTAAACCATACTCCTGTGGACAGAAATCGGCATTGTGAATTTTCTATTGGATCCGGATGCAATTTCTGTGTTTCATCGTCAATGTGATGGTCTAACGGTTACAGTAAACCTGCTGTGGTGCATCGAAGACTAACACTGTGCCCCCAGGGAAGAGCCAAAGTACATACTCTTCTAAACTGTACTCATTAGGTCAGAAATCGGAATTGCGAATTTTGTATTGTATCGGGTTGCAATTTCTGTGTTTCATCGTCAATTTGATAGCCGAAGGGATACAATAAAACTGCTGTGGTGCATCGGAGTCTAACACTGGGCCCCAAGGGAAGAGCTAAACTACATACCTTTCTTAGCCGTACTCTTGTGGACAGAAATCGGCATTGTGAATTATGTATTAAATCGGGATGCAATTTCTGTGTTTCATCGTCAATGTGATGGTCGAAGGGTAACAGTAAACATGCTGTGGTGCATCGGAGTCTAACACTGGGCCCCCACGGAATAGCCAAAGTACATACTCTTCTAAACCGTGTTATTGTGGACGGAAATCGGCATTGCGAATGTTGTATTGAACGGGGACGCAATTTCTGTGTTTGATCGTCAATGTGATGGTCAAACGGTTACTGTAAACCTGCTGCGGTGCATTGTAGTCTAACATTGGGCCCCCAGGGAGTAGCCAAAGTACATTCTCTTTTAAACCGTACTCCTGTGGACAGAAATCGGCATTGCGAATTTTGTATTGAATCAGGATGCAATTTCTGTGTTTCATCGTCAATGTGATGGTCGCAATGTTACAGTAAACCTGCTGAGGTGCATCGGAGTCTAATACTGGGCCCCCAGGGAAGAGCCAAAGTACATACCCTTCTAAACCGTACTCCTGTGGACAGAAATCGGAATTGCGAATTTTGTATTGAATCGGGATGCTATTTCTGTGTTTCATCGTCAATGTGATGGTCGATGGGTTACAGTAAACCTGCTGTGGTGCATCGTAGTCTAACATTGGGCCCCCAGGGAATAGCCAAATTACATACTCTTTTAAACAGTACTCCTGTGGACAGAAATCGGAATTGCGAATTTTGTAATGAATCGAATGAATTTCTGTGTTTCATCGTCAATATGATGGTCGGAGGATTCCAGTAAACCTGCTGTGGTGCATCGGAGTCTAACACTGAGCTCCCAGGGATGAGCCAAAGTACATACTCTTCTAAACCATACTCCTGTGGACAGAAATCGGAATTGCGAATTTTGTATTGAATCGGGATGCAATTTCTGTGTTTCATCGTCAATGTGATGGACGAAGGGTTACAGTAAACCTGCTGTGGAGCATCGGAGTCTAACACTGGGACCCAGGGAAGAGCCAAAGTACATACTCTTCTAAACCTTACTCCTGTGGACAGAAATCGGCATTGTGAATTTTGTATTGAATCAGGATGCAATTTCTGTGTTTCATTGTCAATGTAATGGTCGAAGGGTAACATTAAACCTGCTGTGGTGCATCGTAGTCTAACACTGGTCCCCAGGGAATAGCCAAAGTACATACTCTTCTAAAACGTATTCCTAAGGACAGAAATCGGAATTGCGAATTTTGTATTGAATCGGGATGCAATTTCTGTGTTTCATCGTCAATGTGATTGTCGCAATGTTACAGTGAACCTGCAGTGGTGCATCGGAGTCTAACACTGGGCCCCCAGGGAAGAGCTAAAGTACATACTTTTCATAGCCGTACTCTTGTGGACAGAAATCGGCATAGCGAATTTTGTATTGAATCGGGATGCAATTTCTGTGTTTTATCGTCAATGTGATGCTCGATGGGATACAGTAAACCTGCTGTGGTGCATCTGAGTCTAACACTGGGCCCCCAGGGAAGAGCCAAAGTACATACTCTTCTAAACCGTACTCCTAAGGACAGAAATCGGAATTGCGAATTTTGTATTGAATCTGGATGCAATTTCTGTGTTTTATCGTCTATGTGATGGTCGAAGGGATACAGGTAACCTGCTGTGGTGCATCTGAGTCTAACACTGGGCCCCCAGGGAAGGGCCAAATTACATATTCTTGCAAACCGTACTCCTGTGGACAGAAATCGGCATTGCGAATTTTGTATTGAATCGGGATGCAATTTCTGTGTTTCAGCGTCAATGTGATGGTCGATGGGTAAGAGTAAACCTGCTGCGGTGCATTGTAGTCTAACATTGGGCCCCCAGGGAATAGCCAAAGTACATTCTCTTTTAAACCGTACTCCTGTGGACAGATATCGGCATTGTGAATTTTGTATTGAATCGGGATGCAATTTCTGTGTTTCATCGTTAATGTGATGGTCGAAGGGTAACAGTAAACCCGCTGTGGTGCATCGGAGTCTAACACTCAGCCCCCAGGGAAGCGCCAAAGTACATACTCTTCCAAACCGTATTCCTAAGGACAGAAATCGGAATTGCGAATTTTGTATTGGATCAGGATGCAATTCCTGTGTTTCATTGTCAATGTGATGGTCGAAGGGTAACAGTAAACCTGCTGTGGTGCATCGTAGTCTAACACTGGGCCCCCAGGGAATAGCCAAAGTACATTCTCTTTTAAACCCTACTCCTGTGGACGGAAATCGGCTTTGCGAATTTTGTATTGAATCGGGAATGTGATAGTCGAAGGGTAACAGTAACCCTGCTGTGGTGCATCGTAGTCTAACACTGGGCCCCCAGGGAAGAGCCAAGGTACATACTCTTCTAAACCGTACTCCTAAGGATGGAAATCGGAATTGCGAATTTTGTATTGAATCGGGATGCAATTTCTGCGTTTCATCGTCTATCTGATGTTCGAAGGGTTACAGTAAACCTGCTGTGGTGCATCGTAGTCTAACACTGGGCCCCCAGGGAAGAGCCAAAGTACATTCTCTTTTAAACCGTACTCCTGTGGACGGAAATCGGCATTGCGAACTTTGTATTGAATCGGGATGCAATTTCTGTGTTTCATCGTCAATGTGATTGTCGAAGGGTTACAGTAAACCTGCTGTGGTGCATCGGAGTCTAACACCGGGCCCCCAGGGAAGAGCCAAAGAACATACTCCTCTAAACCGTACTCCTATGGACAGAAATCGGAATTGCGAACTTTGTATTGAATCGGAATGCAATTTCTGTGTTTTATCGGCTATGTGACGGTCAAAGGGATACAGTAAACCTGCTGTGGTGCATCGGAGTCTAACACTGGGCCCCGAGGGAAGGGCCAAAGTACATATTCTTGTAAACCATACTCCTGTGAACAGAGATCGGCATTGCGAATTTTGTATTGAATCGGGATGCAATTTCTGTGTTCCATCGTCAATGTGATGGTCGTAGGGTTACAGTAAACCTTCTGTGGTGCATCGTAGTCTAACACTGGGCCCCCAGGGAAGAGCCAAAATACATACTCTTCTAAAACGTATTCCTAATTACAGAAATCGGAATTGCGAATTTTGTATTGAATCGAGATGCAATTTATGTGTTTCATCGTCAATGTGATGGTCTAAGGGTTACAGTAAACCTGCTGTGGTGCATTGGAGTCTAACACTGGCCCCCAGGGAAGAGCCAAAGTACATTCTCTTCTAAACCGGACTCCTGTGGACAGAAATCGGCATTGCGAATTTTGTATTGAATCGGGATGCAATTTCTGTGTTTCATCGTTAATGTGATGGTCGAAGGGTAACAGTAAACCCGCTGTGGTGCATCAGAGTCTAACACTCAGCTCCCAGGGAAGAGCCAAAGTACATACTCTTCCAAACCGTATTCCTAAGGACAGAAATCGGAATTGCGAATTTTGTATTGAATCAGGATGCAATTCCTGTGTTTCATTGTCAATGTGATGGTCGAAGGGTAACAGTAAACCTGCTGTGGTGCATCGTAGTCTAACACTGGGCCCCCAGGGAATAGCCAAAGTACATTCTCTTTTAAACCGTACTCCTGTGGACGGAAATCGGCATTGCGAATTTTGTATTGAATCGGGATGCAATTTCTGTGTTCCATCGTCTATCTGATGTTCGAAGGGTTACAGTAAACCTGCTGTGGTGCATCGTAGTCTAACACTGGGCCCCCAGGGAAGAGCCAAAGTACATTCTCTTTTAAACCGTACTCCTGTGGACGGAAATCGGCATTGCGAATTTTGTATTGAATCGGGATGCAATTTCTGTGTTTCATCGACAATGTGATGGTCGGAGGGTTACAGTAAACCTGTTGTGGTGCATCGGAGTCTAACACCGGGCCCCCAGGGAAGAGCCAAAGAACATACTCCTCTAAATCGTACTCCTATGGACAGAAATCGGAATTGCGAATTTTGTATTGAATCGGGATGCAATTTCTGTGTTTTATCGGCTATGTGACGGTCAAAGGGATACAGTAAACCTGCTGTGGTGCATCGGAGTCTAACACTGGGCCCCAGGGAAGAGCCAAAGTACATAATCTTCTAAATCGTACTCCTGTAGACAGAAATCGGAATTGCGAATTTTGTATTGAATCGAGATGCAATTTCTGTGTTTCATCGTCAACGTGATGGTCGATGGGTAACAGTAACCCTGCTGTGGTGCATCGTAATCTAACACTGGGCCCCCAGAAAAGAGCCAAGGTACATACTCTTTTAAACCGTACTCCTAAGGATAGAAAGCGGAATTGCGAATTTTGTATTGAATCAGGATGCAATTTCTGTGATTCATCGTCTATCTGATTTTCGAAGGGTTACAGTAAACCTGCTGTGGTGCATCGTAGTCTAACACTGGGCCCCCAGGGAAGAGCCAAAGTACATACTCTTCTAAACCGTACTCCTGTGGACAGAAATCGGCATTGCGAATTTTGTATTGAATCGGGATGCAATTTCTGTGTTTCATCGTCAATGTGATGGTCGAAGGGTTACAGTAAACACGCTATGGTGCATCGTAGTCTAACACTGGGCCCCCAGGGAAGAGCCAAAGTACATTCTCTTCTAAACCGGACTCGTGTGGACAGAAATCGGCATTGCGAATTTTGTATTGAATCGGAATGCAATTTCTGTATTTCATCGTCAATGTGATTGTCGAAGGGGTACAGTAAACCTGCTGTGGTGCATCGTAGTCTAACACCGGACCCCAGGGAAGAGCCAAAGTACTTACTCTTCTAAACCGTACTCCTGTGGACAGAAATCGGCATTGCGAATTTTGTATTGAATCGGGATGCAATTTCTGTGTTTTATCGGCTATGTGACGGTCAAAGGGATACAGTAAACCTGCTGTGGTGCATCGGAGTCTAACACTGGGCCCCGAGGGAAGGGCCAAAGTACATATTCTTGTAAACCATACTCCTGTGAACAGAGATCGGCATTGCGAATTTTGTATTGAATCGGGATGCAATTTCTGTGTTCCATCGTCAATGTGATGGTCGTAGGGTTACAGTAAACCGTCTGTGGTGCATCGTAGTCTAACACTGGGCCCCCAGGGAAGAGCCAAAATACATACTCTTCTAAATCGTACTCCTGTAGACAGAAATCGGAATTGCGAATTTTGTATTGAATCGAGATGCAATTTCTGTGTTTCATCGTCAACGTGATGGTCGAAGGGTAACAGTAACCCTGCTGTGGTGCATCGTAATCTAACACTGGGCCCCCAGGGAAGAGCCAAGGTACATACTCTTTTAAACCGTACTCCTAAGGATAGAAAGCGGAATTGCGAATTTTGTATTGAATCGGGATGCAATTTCTGTGTTTCATCGTCTATCTGATTTTCGATGGGTTACAGTAAACCTGCTGTGGTGCATCGTAGTCTAACACTGGGCCCCCAGGGAAGAGCCAAAGTACATACTCTTCTAAACCGTACTCCTGTGGACAGAAATCGGCATTGCGAATTTTGTATTGAATCGGGATGCAATTTCTGTGTTTCAACGTCAATGTGACGGTTGAAGGGATACCGTAAACCTGCTTTGGTGCATCGGAGTCTAACACTGGGCCCCCAGGGAAGAGCCAAAGTACATAGTCTTCTAAACCGTACTCATAAGGACAGAAATCGGAATTGCGAATTTTGTATTGAATAGGGATGCAATTTCTGTGTTTCATCGTCAAAGTGATGGTTGAATGGATACAGTAAACTTGCTGTGGGGCATCGTAGTCTAACACTGGGCCCCAGGGAATAGACAAAGTACATACTCTTCTAAACCGTAATCCTGTGGACAGAAATCGGAATTGTGAATTTTGTATTGAATCGGGATGCAATTTCTGTGTTTCATCGTCAATGTGATGGTCGATGGGTAACAGTAAACCTGCTACGGTTCATTGTAGTCTAACATTGGGCCCCCAGTGTATAGCCAAAATACATTCTCTTTTAAACCGTACTCCTGTGGGCAGAAATCGGCATTGCGAATTTTGTATTGAATCGGGATGCAATTTCTGTGTTTCATCGTCAATGTGATGGTCGCAATGTTACAGTAAACCCGCTGTGGTGCATTGGAGTCTAACACTGGGCCCCCAGGGAAGAGCCAAAGTACATACTCCTCTAAACCATACTCCTGTGGACAGAAATCGGCATTGTGAATTTTCTATTGGATCCGGATGCAATTTCTGTGTTTCATCGTCAATGTGATGGTCTAAGGGTTACAGTAAACCTGCTGTGGTGCATCGAAGTCTAACACTGTGCCCCAGGGAAGAGCCAAAGTACATACTCTTCTAAACTGTACTCATTAGGTCAGAAATCGGAATTGCGAATTTTGTATTGTATCGGGTTGCAATTTCTGTGTTTCATCGTCAATTTGATAGCCGAAGGGATACAATAAAACTGCTGTGGTGCATCGGAGTCTAACAATGGGCCCCAAGGGAAGAGCTAAACTACATACCTTTCTGCGCCATACTCTTGTGGACAGAAATCGGCATTGTGAATTATGTATTAAATCGGGATGCAATTTCTGTGTTTCATCGTCAATGTGATGGTCGAAGGGTAACAGTAAACATGCTGTGGTGCATCGGAGTCTAACACTGGGCCCCCACGGAATAGCCAAAGTACATACTCTTCTAAACCGTATTATTGTGGACGGAAATCGGCATTGCGAATGTTGTATTGAACGGGGACGCAATATCTGTGTTTGATCGTCAATGTGATGGTCAAACGGTTACTGTAAACCTGCTGCGGTGCATTGTAGTCTAACATTGGACCCCCAGGGAATAGCCAAAGTACATTCTCTTTTAAACCGTACTCCTGTGGACAGAAATCGGCATTGCGAATTTTGTATTGAATCAGGATGCAATTTCTGTGTTTCATCGTCAATGTGATGGTCGCAATGTTACAGTAAACCTGCTGAGGTGCATCGGAGTCTAATACTGGGCCCCCAGGGAAGAGCCAAAGTACATACCCTTCTAAACCGTACTCCTGTGGACAGAAATCGGCATTGTGAAATATGTATTAAATCGGGATGCAATTTCTGTGTTTCATCGTCAATGTGATGGTCGAAGGGTAACAGTAAACATGCTGTGGTGCATCGGAGTCTAACACTGGGCCCCCACGGAATAGCCAAAGTACATACTCTTCTAAACCGTATTATTGTGGACGGAAATCGGCATTGCGAATGTCGTATTGAACGGGGACGCAATATCTGTGTTTGATCGTCAATGTGATGGTCAAACGGTTACTGTAAACCTGCTGCGGTGCATTGTAGTCTAACATTGGGCCCCCAGGGAATAGCCAAATTACATACTCTTTTAAACAGTACTCCTGTGGACAGAAATCGGAATTGCGAATTTTGTAATGAAACGGAATGAATTTCTGTGTTTCATCGTCAATATGATGGTCGAAGGATTACAGTAAACCTGCTGTGGTGCATCGGAGTCTAAGACTGAGCTCCCAGGGATGCGCCAAAGTACATACTCTTCTAAACCATACTCCTGTGGACAGAAATCGGAATTGCGAATTTTGTATTGAATCGGGATGCAATTTCTGTGTTTCATCGTCAATGTGATGAACGAAGGGTTACAGTAAACCTGCTGTGGAGCATCGGAGTCTAACACTGGGACCCAGGGAAGAGCCAAAGTACATACTCTTCTAAACCTTACACCTGTGGACAGAAATAGGCATTGTGAATTTTGTATTGAATCAGGATGCAATTTCTGTGTTTCATTGTCAATGTCATGGTCGAAGGGTAACATTAAACCTGCTGTGGTGCATCGTAGTCTAACACTGGTCCCCAGGGAATAGCCAAAGTACATACTCTTCTAAAACGTATTCCTAAGGACAGAAATCGGAATTGCGAATTTTGTATTGAATCGGGATGCAATTTCTGTGTTTCATCGTCAATGTCATTGTCGCAATGTTACAGTGAACCTGCATTGGTGCATCGGAGTCTAACACTGGGCCCCCTAGGGAAGAGCTAAAGTACATACTTTTCATAGCCGTACTCTTGTGGACAGAAATCGGCATTGCGAATTTTGTATTGAATCGTGATGCAATTTCTGTGTTTCATCGTCAATGTGATGCTCGAAGGGATACAGTAAACCTGCTGTGGTGCATCGGAGTCTAACACTGGGCCCCCAGGGAAGAGCCAAAGTACATACTCTTCTAATCCGTACTCCTAAGGACAGAAATCGGAATTGCGAATTTTGTATTGAATCTGGATGCAATTTCTGTGTTTTATCGTCTATGTGATGGTCGAAGGGATACAGGTAACCTGCTGTGGTGCATCTGAGTCAAACACTGGGCCCCCAGGGAAGGGCCAAAGTACATATTCTTGCAAACCGTACTCCTGTGGACAGAAATCGGCATTGCGAATTTTGTATTGAATCGGGATGCAATTTCTGTGTTTCAGCGTCAATGTGATGGTCGATGGGTAACAGTAAACCTGCTGCGGTGCATTGTAGTCTAACATTGGGCCCCCAGGGAATAGCCAAAGTACATTCTCTTTTAAACCGTACTCCTGTGGACAGATATCGGCATTGCGAATTTTGTATTGAATCGGGATGCAATTTCTGTGTTTCATCGTCAATGTGATGTTCGCAATATTACAGTAAACCTGCTGTGGTGCATCGGAGTCTAACCCTGGGCCGCAAGGGAAGAGCCAAAGTACATACTCTTCTAAACCATACTCCTGCGGACAGAAATCGGAAATGCGAATTTTGTATTGAATCGGGATGCAATTTCTGTGTTTCATCGTCAATGTGATGGTCGAAGGGTTACAGTAAACCTGCTGTGGTGCATCGGAGTCTATCACTGGGCCTCCAGGGAAGAGCTAAAAAACATACTCTTCTAAACCGTACTCCTGTGGACAGAAATCGGCATTGTGAATTTTGTATTGAATCGGGATGCAATTTCTGTGTTTCATCGTCAACGTGATGGTCGCAATGATACAGTAAACCTGCTGTGGTGCATCGGAGTCTAACCCTGGGCCCCCAGGGAAGAGCCAAAGTACACACTCTTCTAAACCATACCCCTGCGGACAGAAATCGGAAATACGACCTTTGTATTGAGTCGGGAAGCAATTCTGTGTTTCATCGTCAATGTGATGGTCGAAGGGTTACAGTAAACCTGCTGTGGTGCATCGGAGTCTAACACTGGGCCCCCAGGGAAGAGCTAAAGAACATACTCTTCTAAACCGTACTCCTGTGGACAGAAATCGGCATTGTGAATTTTGTATTGAATCGGGATGCAATTTCTGTGTTTCATCGTCAATGTGATGGTCGAAGGGGTACAGTACACCTGCTGTGGTGCATCGGAGTCTAACACCGGGCCCCCAGGGAAGAGCCAAAGAACATACTCTTCTAAACCGTACTCCTGTGGACAGAAATCGGAATTGCGAATTTTGTATTGAATCGGGATGCAATTTCTGTGTTTTATCGTCTATGTGACGGTCAAAGGGATACAGTAAACCTACTGTGGTGCATCGGAGTCTAACACTGGGCCCCGAGGGAAGGGTCAAAGTACATATTCTTGTAAACCATACTCCTGTGAACAGAGATCGGCATTGTGAATTTTGTATTGAATCGGGATGCAATTTCTGTGTTCCATCGTCAATGTGATGGTCGAAGGGTTACAGTAAACCTTCTGTGGTGCATCGTAGTCTAACACTGGGCCCCCAGGAAAGAGCAAAATCACTTACTCTTCTAAAACGTATTCCTAAGGACAGAAATCGGAATTGCGAATTTTGTTTTGAATCCGGATGCAATTTCTGTGTTTCATCGTCAACGTGATGGTCGAAGGGTAACAGTAACCCTGCTGTGGTGCATCGTAGTCTAACACTGGGCCCCCAGGGAAGAGCCGAGGTACATACTCTTTTAAACCGTACTCCGAAGGATAGAAATCGGAATTGCGAATTTTGTATTGAATCGGGATGCAATTTCTGTGTTTCATCGTCTATCTGATGTTCGAAGGGTTACAGTAAACCTGCTGTGGTGCATCGTAGTCTATCACTGGGCCCCCAGGGAAGAACCAAAGTACATAGTCTTCTAAACCGTACTCTTAAGGACAGAATTCGGAATTGCGAATTTTGTATTGAATAGGGATGCAATTTCTGTGTTTCATCATCAAAGTGATGGTTGAATGGATACAGTAAACTTGCTGTGGTGCATCGTAGTCTAACAATGGGCCCCAGGGAATAGATAAAGTACATACTCTTCTAAACCGTACTCCTGTGGACAAAAATCGGAATTGTGAATTTTGTATTGCATCGGGATGCAATTTCTGTGTTTCATCGTCAATGTGATGGTCGATGGGTAACAGAAAACCTGCTGCGGTGCACTGTAGTCTAACATTGGGCCCCCAGGGAATAGCCAAAGTACATTCTCTTTTAAACCGTACTCCTGTGGACAGAAATCGGCATTACGAATTTAGTATTGAATCGGGATGCAATTTCTGTGTTTCATCTTCAATGTGATGGTCGCAATGTTACAGTAAACCTGCTGTGGTGCATCGGAGTCTAACACTGGGCCCCCAGGAAAGAGCCAAAGCACATACTCCTCTAAACCATACTCCTGTGGACAGAAATCGGCATTGTGAATTTTGTATTGTATCCGGATGCAATTTCTGTGCTTCGTCGTCAATGTGATGGTCTAAGGGTTACAGTAAACCTGCTGTGGTGCATCGAAATCTAACACTGTGCCCCCAGGGAAGAGCCAAAGTACATACTCTTCTAAACTGTACTCATCAGGACAGAAATCGGAATTGCGAATTTTGTATTGTATGGGGTTGTAATTTCTGTTTTTCATCGTCAATTTGATAACCGAAGGGATACAATAAACCTGCTGTGGTGCATCGGAGTCTAACACTGGGCCCCCAGGAAAGAGCCAAAGCACATACTCCTCTAAACCATACTCCTGTTGACACAAATCGGCATTGTGAATTATGTATTAAATCGGGATGCAATTTCTGTGTTTCACCGTCAATGTGATGGTCGAAGGGTAACAGTAAACATGCTGTGGTGCATCGGAGTCTAACACTGGGCCCCCATGGAATAGCCAAAGTACATACTCTTCTAAACCGTATTATTGTGGACGGAAATCGGCATTGCGAATTTTGTATTGAACGGGGACGCAATTTCTGTGTTTCATCGTCAATGTGATGCTCGAACGGTTACTGTAAACCTGCTGTGGTGCATCGTAGTCTAACACTGGGACCCAGGGAATAGCCAAAGTACATACTCTTCCAAACCGTACTCCTGTGGACAGAAATCGGAATTGTGAGTTTTGTATTGAATCGGGATGCAATTTCTGTGTTTCATCGTCAATGTGATGGTCGCAATGTTACAGTAAACCTACTGTGGTGCATCGGAGTCTAATACTGGGCCCCCAGGGAAGAGCCAAAGTACATACTCTTCTAAACCGTACTCCTGTGGACAGAAATCGGAATTGCGAATTTTGTATTGAATCGGGATGCAATTTCTGTGTTTCATCGTCAATGTGATGGTCAAAGGGTTACAGTAAACCTGCTGTGGTGCATCGTAGTCTAACATTGGGCCCCCAGGGAATAGCCAAATTACATACTCTTTGTAATAGTACTCCTGTGGACAGAAATCCGAATTGCAAATTTTGTAATGAATCGGGATGGAATTTCTGTGTTTCATCGTCAATATGATGGTCGAAGGATTACAGTAAACCTGCTGTGGTGCATCGGAGTCTAACACTCAGCCCCCAGGGAAGAGCCAAAGTACATACTCTTCCAAACCGTATTCCTAACGACAGAAATCGGAATTGCGAATTTTGTATTGAATCAGGATGCAATTTCTGTGTTCATTATCAATGTGATGGTCGAAGGGTAACATTAAACCTGCTGTGGTGCATCGTAGTCTAACACTGGGCCCCAGGGAATAGCCAAAGTACATACTCTTCTAAAACGTATTCCTAAGGACAGAAATCGGAATTGCGAATTTTGTATTGAATCGGGATGCAATTTCTGTGTTTCATCGTCAATGTGATTGTCGCTATGTTACAGTAAACCTGCTGTGGTGCATCGGAGTCTAACACTGGGTTCCCAGGGAAGAGCCAATGTACATACTCTTCTAAACCATACTCCTGTGGACAGAAACAGGCACTGCGAATTTTGTATTGAATCGGGATGCAATTTCTGTGTTTCATCGTCAATGTGATGAACGAAGGGTTACAGTAAACCTGCTGTGGAGCATCGGAGTCTAACACTGGGCCCCCAGGGAAGAGCCAAAGTACATACTCTTCTAAACCGTACTCATTAGGAGAGAAATCGGAATTGCGAATTTTGTATTGAATCGGGATGCAATTTCTGTGTTTCATCATCAATGTGATAGCTGAAGGGATACAATAAACCAGCTGTGGTGCATCGGAGTTTAACACTGGGGCCCCAGGGAAGAGCTAAAGTACATACTTTTCATAGCCGTACTCTTGTGGACAGAAATCGGCATTGCGAATTTTTTATTGAATCGGGATGCAATTTCTGTGTTTCATCGTCAACGTGATGCTCGAAGGGATACAGTAAACCTGCTGTGGTGCTTCGAATTCTAATACTGGGCCCCCAAGGAAGAGCCAAAGTACATTCTCTTCTGAACCGTACTCCTAAGGACAGAAATCGGAATTGCGAATTTTCTATTGAATCTGGATGCAATTTCTGTGTTTTATCGTCCATGTGATGGTCGAAGGGATACAGGTAACCTGCTGTGGTGCATCGGAGTCTAACACTGGGCCCCCAGGGAAGGTTCAAAGTACATATTCTTGTAAACCGTACTCCTGTGGACAGAAATAGGCATTGCGAATTTTGTATTGAATCGGGATGCAATTTCTGTGTTTCATCGTCAATGTGATGCTCGAAGGGATACAGTAAACCTGCTGTGGTGCATCGAAGTCTAATACTGGGCCCCCAGGGAAGAGCCAAAGTACATACTCTTCTAAACCGTACTCCTGTGGACAGAAATCGGCTTTCTGAATTTTGTATTGAATCCGGATGCAATTTCTGTGCTTCATCGTCAATTTGATGGTCTAAGGGTTACAGTAAACCTGCTGTGGTGCATCGTAGTCTAACACTGGGCCCCCAGGGAGGAGCCAAAGTACGTACTCTTCTAAACTGTACTCATTAGGACAGATATCGTAATTGCGAATTTTGTATTGAATCGGGATGCAATTTCTAAGTTTCATCGTCAATGTGATGGTCGAACGGTTACAGTAAACCTGCTGTGGTGCATCGCAGTCTAACACTGGGCCCCAGGGAATAGCCAAAGTACGTACTCTTGTAAACTGTACTCCTGTGGACAGAAATCGGAATTGTGAATTTTGTATAGAATCGGGATGCAACTTCTGTGTTTCATCGTCAATGTGATGGTCGATGGGTAACAGTAAACCTGCTGCGGTGCATTGTAGTCTAACATTTGGCCCCCAGGGAATAGCCAAAGAACATTCTCTTTTAAGCCGTACTCCTGTGGACAGAAATCGGCATTGCGAATTTTGTATTGAATCGGGATGCAATTTCTGTGTTTCATCGTCAATGTGGTGGTCGCAATGTTACAGCAAACCTGCTGTGGTGCATCGGAGTCTAACACTGGGCCCCCAGTGAAGAGCCAAATTACATACTCTTCTAAGCCATACTCCTGTGGACAGAAATCAAAATTGCGAATTTTGTATTGAATCGGGATGCAATTTCTGTGTTTCATCGTCAATGTAATGGTCGAAGGGTTACAGTAAACCTGCTGTGATGCATCGGAGTCTAACACTGGGCCCCCAGGGAAGAGCCAAAGTACATACTCTTCTAAACCGTGCTCCTGTGGACAGAAATCGGCTTTCTGAATTTTGTATTGAATCCGTATGCAATTTCTGTGCTTCATCGTCAATTTGATGGTCTAAGGGTTACAGTAAACCTGCTGTGGTGCATCGTAGTCTAACACTGGGCCCCCAGGGAGGAGCCAAAGTACGTACTCTTCTAAACTGTACTCATTAGGACAGATATCGTAATTGCGAATTTTGTATTGAATCAATATGCAATTTCTGTGTTTCATCGTCAATGTGATTGCCGAAGGGATACAATTAACCTGCTGTGGTGGATCGGAGTCTAATACTGGGCCTCCAGGGAAGAGCTAAAGTACATACTTTTCTTAGCCGTACTCTAGTGGGCAGAAATCGGCATTGTGAATTTTGTATTAAATCGGGATGCAATTTCTGTGGTTCATCGTCAATGTGATGGTCGAAGGGTAACAGTAAACATGCTGTGGTGCATCGGAGTTTAACACTAGGCCCCCGGGGAATAGCCAAAGTACATACTCTTCTAAACCCTATACCTGTGGACGGAAATCAGCATTGCGAATTTTGTATTGAACCGTGATGCAATTTCTGTGTTTCATCGTCAATGTGATGGTCGAGGGGTTACAGTAAACCTTCTATGGTGCATCGTAGTCTAACACTGGGCCCCAGGGAATAGCCAAAGTACATACTCCTCTAAACCGTACTTCTGTGGACAGATATCGGAATTGTGAAATTTGTATTGAATCGGCATGTAATTTCTGTGTTTCATCGCCAATGTGATGGTAGATGGGTAACAGTAAACCTGCTGCGGTGCATTGTAGTCTACCATTGGGCCCCCAGGGAAGAGCCAAAGTACATACTCTTCTAAACCGTATAGCTAAGGACAGAAATCGGAATTGCGAATTTTGTATTGAATCGAGATGCAATTTCTGTGTTTCATCGTCAATGTGATGGTCGAAGAGTTACAGTAAAGCTGCTGTGGTGCATCGGGCCCCCAGGGAAGGGCCAAAGTACATACTCTTCTAAACCGTACTCCTGTGGACAGAAATCGGCATTGTGAATTTTGTATTGAATAGGGATGCAATTTCTGTGTTTCATCGTCAAAGTGATGGTTGAATGGATACAGTAAACATGCTGTG
Organism: Schistocerca cancellata; assembly: GCF_023864275.1. NCBI lineage: Eukaryota > Metazoa > Arthropoda > Insecta > Orthoptera > Acrididae > Schistocerca > Schistocerca cancellata. The sequence goes on along the minus strand of NC_064629.1, from coordinate 57,074,080 downwards.
GTGCATCGGAGTCTAACACTGGGCAATCAGGGAATAGCCAAAGTACATACTCTTTTAAACCGTACTCCTGTGGACAGAAATCGGCATTGCGAATTTTGTATTGAATCGGGATGCAATTTCTGTGTTTCATCGTCAATGTGATGGTCGATGGGTAACTGTAAACCTGCTGTGGTGCATCGTAGTCTAACATTGGGCCCCCAGGGACAGCAAATTACATGTTCTTTTAAACAGTACTCCTGTGGACAGAAATCGGAATTGCGAATTTTGTAATGAATCGGTATGCAATTTCGGTGTTCTATCGTCAATATGATGGTCGAAGGATTACACTAAACCTGCTGTGGTGCATCGGAGTCTAACACTCAGCCCCCAGGGAAGAACCAAAATTCATACTCTTCTAAACCGTGCTCTTGTGGACAGAAATCGGCATTGCTAATTTTGTATTGAATCGGGATGCAATTTCTGTGTTTGATCGTCAATGTGATGGTCGAAGGGTAACAGTAAAACTTATGTGGGGCATCGGAGTCTAAGACTCAGCCCCCAGGGAAGAGCCAAAGTACATACTCTTCCAAACCGTGTACCTAAGGAGAGAAATCGGAATTGCGAATTTTGTATTGAATCAGGATGCAATTTCTGTGTTTCATTGTCAATGTGATGGTCGATAGGTAACAGTAAACCTGCTGTGGTGCATCGTAGTCTAACACTGGGCCCCAGGGAATAGCCAAAGTACATACTCTTCTCAAACGTATTCCTAAGGACAGAAATCGGAATTGCGAATTTTGTATTGAATCGGGATGCAATTTCTGTGTTTCATCGTCAATGTGATGGTCGAGGGGTTACAGTAAACCTGCTGTGGTGCATCGGGCCCCCAGGGAAGAGCAAAAGTACATACTCTTCTAAACCGTACTCCTGTGGACAGAAATCGGCATTGCGAATTTTGTATTGAATCCGGATGCAATTTCTGTGCTTCATCGTCAATGTGATGGTCTAAGGGTTACAGTAAATCTGCTGTGGTGCATCGGAGCCTAAGACTGGGCCCCCAGGAAAGAGCCAAAGTACATACTCTTCTAAACCGTACTCATTAGGACAGAAATCGTAATTGCGAATTTTGTATTGAATCGAGATGCAATTTCTGTGTTTCATCGTGAATGTGATGGTCGATGGGTAACAGTAAACCTGATGTGGTGCATTGTAGTCTAACATTGGGCCCCCAGGGAATACCCAAAGTACATTCTCTTTCAAACTGTACTCCTGTGGACAGAAATCGGCATTGCAAATTTTATATTGAATCGGGATGCAATTTCTGTGTTTCATCGTCAATGTGATGGTCGCAATGTTACAGTAAACCTGCTGTGGTGCATCGGAGTCTAACCCTGGGCCCCCAGGGATGAGCCAAAGTACATACTCTTCTAAACCGTACTCCTGCGGACAGAAATTGGTATTGCGAATTTTGTATTGAATCGGGATGCAATTTCTGTGTTTCATCGTCAATGTGATGGTCGAAGGGTTACAGTAAACCTGCTGTGGTGCATCGGAGTCTAACACTGGGCCCCCAGGGAAGAGCTAGAGAACATACTCTTCTAAACCGTACTGCTGTGGACAGAAATTGGCATTGTGAATTTTGTATTGAATCCGGATGCAATTTCTGTGTTTCATCGTCAATGTGATGGTCGTAGGAATACAGTAAACCTGCTGTGGTGCATCGGAGGTTAACACCGGGCCCCCAGGGAAGAGTCAAAGTACATACTCTTCCAAACCGTACTCTTGTGGACGGAAATCGGCATTGAGAATTTTGTATCGAATCGGGATGCAATTTCTGTGTTTCGTCATCAATGTGATGTTCGAAGGGTTACAGTAAACCTGCTGTGGTGCATGGGAGTCTAAACTGGGCCCCCAGGGAAGAGCCAAAGTACATACTCTTCTAAACCGTACTCCTGTGGGCAGAAATCGGCATTGTGAATTTTGTATTGAATCGGGATTCAATTTCTGTTTTTCATCGTCAATGTGATGGTCGAAGGGTAACAGTAAACCTGCTGTGGTGCATCGGAGTCTAACACTCACCCGCCAAAGAAGAGCCGAAGTACTTACTCTTCCAAACCGTATTCCAAAGGACAGAAATCGGAATTGCGAATTTTGTATTGAATCAGGTTGCAATATCTGTGTTTCATTGTCAATGTGATGGTCGCAATGTTACAATAAACCTGCTGTGGTGCATCGGAGTCTAATACTGGGCCCCCAGGGAAGAGCCAAAGTACATACTCTTCTAAACCGTACCCCTGTGGAGAGAAATCGGAATTGCGAATTTTGTATTGAATCAGGATGCAATTTCTGTGTTTCATCGTTAATGTGATGGTCAAAGGGTTATAGTAAACCTGCTGTGGTGCATCGTAGTCTAACATTGGGCCCCCAGGGAATAGCCAAATTACATACTCTTTTAAACAGTACTCCTGTGGACAGAAATCCGAATTGCGAATTTTGTAATGAATCGGGATGGAATTTCTGTGTTTCATCGTCAATGTGATGAACGAAGTGATGCAATAAAGCAGCTGTGGTGCATCGGAGTTTAACACTGGGCCCCCAGGGAAGAGCTAAAGTACATACTTTTCATAGCCGAACTCTTGTGGACAGAAATCGGCATTGCGAATTTTGTATTGAATCGGGATCAATTTCTGTGTTTCATCGTCAATGTGACAGCCGAAGGGAGACAATAAAGCAGCTGTGGTGCATCGGAGTTTAACACTGGGCCCCGAGGGATGAGCTAAAGTACATACTTATCATAGCCGTACTCTTGTGGACAGAAATCGGCATTGCGAATTTTGTAATGAATCGGGATGGAATTTCTGTGTTTCATCGTCAATGTGATGAACGAAGTGATACAATAAAGCAGCTGTGGTGCATCGGAGTCTAACACTGGGCCCCCAGGGGAGAGCCAAAGTACATACCCTTCTAAAGCGTACTCCTAAGGACAGAAATCGGAATTTCGAATTTTGTATTGAGTCTGGATGCAATTTCTGTGTTTTATCGTCTATGTGATGGTCGAAGGGCTACAGGCAACCTGCTGTGGTGCATCGGAGTCTAACACTGGGCCCCCAGGGAAGGGTCAAAGTACATATTCTTGTAAACCGTACTCCTGTGGACAGAAATCGGCATTGCGAATTTTGTATTGAATCAGGATGCAATTTCTGTGTTTCATCGTCAATGTGATGCTCGAAGGGATACAGTAAACCTGCTGTGGTGCATCGGAGTTTTACACTGGGCCCCCAGGGATGATCCGAAGTACATACTCTTCTAAACCGTAATCCTGTGGACAGAAATCGGCATTGCGAATTTTGTATTGAATCGGGATGCAATTGCTGTGTCTCATCGTCAATGTGATAGCCGAAGGGATACAATAAAGCAGCTGTGGTGCATCGGAGTTTAACACTGGGCCCCAGGAAATAGCCAAAGTACATGCTCTTCTCAAACGTAATCCTAAGGACAGAAATTGGAATTGCGAATTTTGTATTGAATCGGGATGCAATTTCTGTGTTTCATCATCAATGAGATGGTCGAAGAGTTACAATAAACCTGCTGTGGTGCATCGGGCCCCCAGCGAAGAGCCAAAGTACATACTCTTCTAAACCGTACTCCTGTGGACAGAAATCGGCATTGTGAATTTTGTATTGAATAGGGATGCAATTTCTGTGTTTCATCGTCAAAGTGATGGTTGAATGGATACAGTAAACATGCTGTGGTGCATCGGAGTCTAACACTGGGCAATCAGGGAATAGTTAAAGTACATACTCTTTTAAACCGTACTCCTGTTTACAGAAATCGGCATTGCGAATTTTGTATTCAATCGGGATGCAATTTCTGTATTTCATCGTCAATGTGATGGTCGCAATGTTACAGTAAACCTGCTGTGGTGCGTCGGAGTCTAACACTGGGCCCCAGGGTAGACCCAAAGTACATACTCTTCTAAATCATACTCCTGTGGACAGAAATAAAATTGCGAATTTTGTATTTAATCGGGATGCAATTTCTGTGTTTCATCGTACATGTGATGGTCGAAGGGTTACAGTAAACCTGCTGTGGTGCATCGTGGTCTACCATTGGGCCCCCAGGGAACAGCCAAATTACATACTCTATTAAACAGTACTCCTGTGGACAGAAATCGGAATTGCGAATTTTGTAATGAATCGGGATGCAATTTCTGTGTTTCATCGTCAATATGATGGTCGAAGGGTTACAGTAAACCTGCTGTGGTGCATCGGAGTCTAACACTCAGCCCCCAGGGAAGAACCAAAATACATACTCTTCTAAACCGTGCTCTTGTGGTCAGAAATCGGCATTGCTAATTTTGTATTGAATCGGGATGCAATTTCTGTGTTTCATCGTCAATGTAATGGTCGAAGGGTAACAGTAAACCTTATGTGGTGCATCGGAGTCTAACACTCAGCCCCCAGGGAAGAGCCAAAGAACATACTCTTCTAAACCGTACTCCTAAGGACAGAAATCGGAATTGCGAATTTTGTATTGAATCTGGATGCAATTTCTGTGTTTTATCGTCTATGTGATGGTCAAAGGGATACAGGTAACCTGCTGTGGTGGATCGGAGTCTAACACTGGGCCCCCAGGGAAGAGCCAAAGTACGTACTCTTCTAAACCGTACTCATTAGGACAGAAATCGTAATTGCGATTTTTCTATTGAATCGGGATGCAATTTCTGTGTTTCATCGTCAATGTGATGGTCGATGGGTAACAGTAAACCTGCTGCGGTGCATTGTAGTCTAACATTTGGCCCCCAGGGAATAGCCATAGAACAATCTCTTTTAAACCGTAGTCCTGTGGACAGAAATGGGCATTGAGAATTTTGTATTGAATCGGGATGCAATTTCTGTGTTTCATCGTCAATGTGATGGTCGCAATGTTACAGTAAACCTGCTGTGGTGCATCGGAGTCTAACTCTGGGCCCCCAGGGAAGAGCCAATGTACATACTCTTCTAAACCATACTCCTGTGGACAGAAATCAAAATTGCGAATTTTGTATTGAATCGGGATGCAATTTCTGTGATTCATCGTCAATGTAATGGTCGAAGGGTTACAGTAAACCTGCTGTGATGCATCAGAGTCTAACACTGGGCCCCCAGGGAAGAGCCAAAGTACATACTCTTCTAAACCGTACTCCTGTGGACAGAAATCGGCATTGTGAATTTTGTATTGAATCCGGATGCAATTTCTGTGCTTCATCGTCAATGTGATGGTCTAAGGGTTACAGTAATCCTGCTGTGGTGCACCGGAGTCTAACACTGGGCCCCCAGGGAAGAGCCAAAGTACATACTCTTCTAAACCGTACTCATTAGGACAGAAATCGTAATTGCGAATTTTGTATTGAATCTGGATGCAATTTCTGTGTTTCATCGTTAATGTAATAGCTGAAGGGATACAATAAACCTGCTGTGGTGGATCGGAGTCTAACACTGGGCCCCCAGGGAAGAGGTTAATTACATACTTTTCTTAGCCGTACTCTTGTGGACAGAAATCGGCATTGTGAATTTTGTATTAAATCGGGATGCGATTTCTGTGTTTTATCGTCAATGTGTTGGTCGAAAAGTAACAGTAAACGTGCTGTGGTGCATCGGAGTTTAAAACTGGGCCCCCGGGGAATAGCCAAAGTACATACTCTTCTAAACGCTATACCTGTGGACGGAAATCGGCATTGCGAATTTTGTATTGAACCGTGATGCAATTTCTGTGTTTCATCGTCAATGTGATGGTCGAAGGGTTACAGTAAACCTGCTGTGGTGCATCGGAATCTAACACTGGTCCCCCAGGGAAGAGCTAGAGAACATACTCTTCTAAACCGTACTCCTGTGGACAGAAATCGACATTGCGAATTTTGTAATGAATCGGGATGCTATTTCTGTGTTTCATCGTCAATATGATTTTCGAAGGGTTACAGTGAACCTGATGTGGTGCATCGGAGTCTAACACTCAGCCCCCAGGGAAGAGCCAAAGTACATACTCTTCTAAACCGTGCTCTTTTGGACAGAAATCGGCATTGCTAATTTTGTATTGAATCGGGATGCAATTTCTGTCTTTCATCGTCAATGTGATGGTCGAAGGGTAACAGTAAACCTTATGTGGTGCATCGGAGTCTAACACTCAGCCCCCAGGGAAGAGCCAAAGTATATACTCTTCCAAACCGTATAGCTAAGGACAGAAATCGGAATTGCGAATTTTGTATTGAATCAAGATGCAATTGCTGTGTTTCATTGTCAATGTTATGGTCGAAAGGTAACAGTAAACCTGCTGTGGTGCATCGTAGTCTAACACTGGGCCCCAGGGAATAGCCAAAGTAAATACTCTTCTCAAACGTATTCCTAAGGACAGAAATCGGAATTGCAAATTTTGTATTGAATCGGGATGCAATTTCTGTGTTTCATCGTCAATGTGATGGTCGAAGAGTTACAGTAAACCTGCTGTGGTGCATCGGGCCCCCAGGGAAGAGCCAAAGTCCATACTCTTCAAAACCGTACTCCTGTGGACAGAAATCGGCATTGTGAATTTTGTATTGAATAGGGATGCAATTTCTGTGTTTCATCGTCAAAGTGATGGTTGAATGGATACAGTAAACATGCTGTGGTGCATCGGAGTCTAACACTGGGCAATCAGGGAATAGCCAAAGTACATACTCTTTTAAACCGTACTCCTGTGGACAGAAATCGGCATTGCGAATTTTGTATTGAATCGGGATGCAATTTCTGTGTTTCATCGTCAATGTGATGGTCGATGGGTAACAGTAAACCTGCTGCGGTGCATTGTAGTCTAACATTGGGTCCCTGGGGAATAGCCAAAGTACATTCTCTGTCAAACCGTACTCCTGTTTACAGAAATCGGCATTCCGAATTTTGTATTCAATCGGGATGCAACTTCTGTGTTTCATCGTCAATGTGATGGTCGCAATGTTACAGTAAACCTGCTGTGGTGCATCGGAGTCTAACACTGGGCCCCAGGGCAGAGCCAAAGTACATAGTCTTCTAAACCATACTCCTGTCGACAGAAATAAAATTGCGAATTTTATATTTAATCGGGATGCAATTTCTGTGTTTCATCGTCCATCTGATGGTCGAAGGGTTACAGTAAACCTGCTGTGGTGCATCGTAGTCTAACATTGGGCCCCCAGGGAACAGCCAAATTACATACCGTTTTAAACAGTACTCCTGTGGACAGAAATCGGAATTGCGAATTTTGTAAAGAATCGGGATGCAATTTCTGTGTTTCATCGTCAATATGATGGTCGAAGGGTTACAGTAAACCTGCTGTGGTGCATCGGAGTCTAACACTCAGCCCCCAGGGAAGAACCAAATTACATACTCTTCTAAACCGTGCTCTTGTGGACAGAGATCGGCATTGCTAATTTTGTATTGAATCGGGATGCAATTTCTGTGTTTCATCGTCAATGTGATATTCAAAGGGTAACAGTAAACCTTATGTGGTGCATCGGAGTCTAACACTCAGCCCCCAGGGAAGAGCCAAAGTACATACTGTTCCAAACCGTAATACCTAAGGACAGAAATCGGAATTGCGAATTTTGTTTTGAATCAGGATGGAATTTCTGTGTTTCATAGTCAATGTCATGGTCGATAGGTAACAGTAAACCTGCTGTAGTGCATCGTAGTCTAACACTGGGCCCCAGGGAATAGCCAAAGTACATACTCTTCTCAAACGTATTCCTAAGGACAGAAATCGGAATTGCGAATTTTGTATTGAATCGGGATGCAATTTCTGTGTTTCATCGTTAATGAGATGGTCGAAGAGTTACAATAAACCTGCTGTGGTGCATCGGGCCCCCAGGGAAGAGCCAAAGTACATACTCTTCTAAACCGTACTCCTGTGGACAGAAATCGGCATTGTGAATTTTGTATTGAATAGGGATGCAATTTCTGTGTTTCATCGTCAAAGTGATGGTTGAATGGATACAGTAAACATGCTGTGGTGCATCGGAGTCTAACACTGGGCAATCAGGGAATAGTTAAAGTACATACTCTTTTAAACCGTACTCCTGTGGACAGAAATCGGCATTGCGAATTTTGTATTGAATCGGGATGCAATTTCTGTGTTTCATCGTCAATGTGATGGTCGAAGGGTAACAGTAAACCTGCTGTGGTGCATCGGAGTCTAACACTCAGCCGCCAAAGAAGAGCCGAAGTACTTACTCTTCCAAACCGTATTCCAAAGGACAGAAATCGGAATTGCGAATTTTGTATTGAATCAGGTTGCAATATCTGTGTTTCATTGTCAATGTGATGGTCGCAATGTTACAATAAACCTGCTGTGGTGCATCGGAGTCTAATACTGGGCCCCCAGGGAAGAGCCAAAGTACATACTCTTCTAAACCGTACCCCTGTGGAGAGAAATCGGAATTGCGAATTTTGTATTGAATCAGGATGCAATTTCTGTGTTTCATCGTTAATGTGATGGTCAAAGGGTTATAGTAAACCTGCTGTGGTGCATCGTAGTCTAACATTGGGCCCCCAGGGAATAGCCAAATTACATACTCTTTTAAACAGTACTCCTGTGGACAGAAATCCGAATTGCGAATTTTGTAATGAATCGGGATGGAATTTCTGTGTTTCATCGTCAATGTGATGAACGAAGGGATACAATAAAGCAGCTGTGGTGCATCGGAGTTTAACACTGGGCCCCCAGGGAAGAGCTAAAGTACATACTTTTCATAGCCGTACTCTTGTGGACAGAAATCGGCATTGCGAATTTTGTATTGAATCGGGATCAATTTCTGTGTTTCATCGTCAATGTGACAGCCGAAGGGAGACAATAAAGCAGCTGTGGTGCATCGGGGTTTAACACTGGGCCCCGAGGGAAGAGCTAAAGTACATACTTTTCATAGCCGTACTCTTGTGGACAGAAATCGGCATTGCGAATTTTGTATTGAATCAGGTTGCAATATCTGTGTTTCATTGTCAATGTGATGGTCGCAATGTTACAATAAAGCAGCTGTGGTGCATCGGAGTCTAACACTGGGCCCCCAGGGGAGAGCCAAAGTACATACCCTTCTAAAGCGTACTCCTAAGGACAGAAATCGGAATTTCGAATTTTGTATTGAGTCTGGATGCAATTTCTGTGTTTTATCGTCTATGTGATGGTCGAAGGGATACAGGCAACCTGCTGTGGTGCATCGGAGTCTAACACTGGGCCCCCAGGGAAGGGTCAAAGTACATATTCTTGTAAACCGTACTCCTGTGGACAGAAATCGGCATTGCGAATTTTGTATTGAATCGGGATGCAATTTCTGTGTTTCATCGTCAATGTGATGCTCGAAGGGATACAGTAAACCTGCTGTGGTGCATCGGAGTCTTACACTGGGCCCCCAGGGATGATCCGAAGTACATACTCTTCTAAACCGTAATCCTGTGGACAGAAATCGGCATTGCGAATTTTGTATTGAATCGGGATGCAATTGCTGTGTCTCATCGTCAATGTGATAGCCGAAGGGATACAATAAAGCAGCTGTGGTGCATCGGAGTTTAACACTGGGCCCCAGGAAATAGCCAAAGTACATGCTCTTCTCAAACGTAATCCGAAGGACAGAAATCGGAATTGCGAATTTTGTATTGAATCGGGATGCAATTTCTGTGTTTCATCGTCAATGAGATGGTCGAAGAGTTACAATAAACCTGCTGTGGTGCATCGGAGTCTAATACTGGGCCCCCAGGGAAGAGCCAAAGTACATACTCTTCTAAACCGTACCCCTGTGGAGAGAAATCGGAATTGCGAATTTTGTATTGAATCAGGATGCAATTTCTGTGTTTCATCGTTAATGTGATGGTCAAAGGGTTATAGTAAACCTGCTGTGGTGCATCGTAGTCTAACATTGGGCCCCCAGGGAATAGCCAAATTACATACTCTTTTAAACAGTACTCCTGTGGACAGAAATCCGAATTGCGAATTTTGTAATGAATCGGGATGGAATTTCTGTGTTTCATCGTCAATGTGATGAACGAAGTGATGCAATAAAGCAGCTGTGGTGCATCGGAGTTTAACACTGGGCCCCCAGGGAAGAGCTAAAGTACATACTTTTCATAGCCGAACTCTTGTGGACAGAAATCGGCATTGCGAATTTTGTATTGAATCGGGATCAATTTCTGTGTTTCATCGTCAATGTGACAGCCGAAGGGAGACAATAAAGCAGCTGTGGTGCATCGGAGTTTAACACTGGGCCCCGAGGGATGAGCTAAAGTACATACTTATCATAGCCGTACTCTTGTGGACAGAAATCGGCATTGCGAATTTTGTAATGAATCGGGATGGAATTTCTGTGTTTCATCGTCAATGTGATGAACGAAGTGATACAATAAAGCAGCTGTGGTGCATCGGAGTCTAACACTGGGCCCCCAGGGGAGAGCCAAAGTACATACCCTTCTAAAGCGTACTCCTAAGGACAGAAATCGGAATTTCGAATTTTGTATTGAGTCTGGATGCAATTTCTGTGTTTTATCGTCTATGTGATGGTCGAAGGGCTACAGGCAACCTGCTGTGGTGCATCGGAGTCTAACACTGGGCCCCCAGGGAAGGGTCAAAGTACATATTCTTGTAAACCGTACTCCTGTGGACAGAAATCGGCATTGCGAATTTTGTATTGAATCAGGATGCAATTTCTGTGTTTCATCGTCAATGTGATGCTCGAAGGGATACAGTAAACCTGCTGTGGTGCATCGGAGTTTTACACTGGGCCCCCAGGGATGATCCGAAGTACATACTCTTCTAAACCGTAATCCTGTGGACAGAAATCGGCATTGCGAATTTTGTATTGAATCGGGATGCAATTGCTGTGTCTCATCGTCAATGTGATAGCCGAAGGGATACAATAAAGCAGCTGTGGTGCATCGGAGTTTAACACTGGGCCCCAGGAAATAGCCAAAGTACATGCTCTTCTCAAACGTAATCCTAAGGACAGAAATTGGAATTGCGAATTTTGTATTGAATCGGGATGCAATTTCTGTGTTTCATCGTCAATGAGATGGTCGAAGAGTTACAATAAACCTGCTGTGGTGCATCGGGCCCCCAGCGAAGAGCCAAAGTACATACTCTTCTAAACCGTACTCCTGTGGACAGAAATCGGCATTGTGAATTTTGTATTGAATAGGGATGCAATTTCTGTGTTTCATCGTCAAAGTGATGGTTGAATGGATACAGTAAACATGCTGTGGTGCATCGGAGTCTAACACTGGGCAATCAGGGAATAGTTAAAGTACATACTCTTTTAAACCGTACTCCTGTTTACAGAAATCGGCATTGCGAATTTTGTATTCAATCGGGATGCAATTTCTGTATTTCATCGTCAATGTGATGGTCGCAATGTTACAGTAAACCTGCTGTGGTGCGTCGGAGTCTAACACTGGGCCCCAGGGTAGACCCAAAGTACATACTCTTCTAAATCATACTCCTGTGGACAGAAATAAAATTGCGAATTTTGTATTTAATCGGGATGCAATTTCTGTGTTTCATCGTACATGTGATGGTCGAAGGGTTACAGTAAACCTGCTGTGGTGCATCGTGGTCTACCATTGGGCCCCCAGGGAACAGCCAAATTACATACTCTATTAAACAGTACTCCTGTGGACAGAAATCGGAATTGCGAATTTTGTAATGAATCGGGATGCAATTTCTGTGTTTCATCGTCAATATGATGGTCGAAGGGTTACAGTAAACCTGCTGTGGTGCATCGGAGTCTAACACTCAGCCCCCAGGGAAGAACCAAAATACATACTCTTCTAAACCGTGCTCTTGTGGTCAGAAATCGGCATTGCTAATTTTGTATTGAATCGGGATGCAATTTCTGTGTTTCATCGTCAATGTAATGGTCGAAGGGTAACAGTAAACCTTATGTGGTGCATCGGAGTCTAACACTCAGCCCCCAGGGAAGAGCCAAAGAACATACTCTTCTAAACCGTACTCCTAAGGACAGAAATCGGAATTGCGAATTTTGTATTGAATCTGGATGCAATTTCTGTGTTTTATCGTCTATGTGATGGTCAAAGGGATACAGGTAACCTGCTGTGGTGGATCGGAGTCTAACACTGGGCCCCCAGGGAAGAGCCAAATTACGTACTCTTCTAAACCGTACTCATTAGGACAGAAATCGTAATTGCGATTTTTCTATTGAATCGGGATGCAATTTCTGTGTTTCATCGTCAATGTGATGGTCGATGGGTAACAGTAAACCTGCTGCGGTGCATTGTAGTCTAACATTTGGCCCCCAGGGAATAGCCATAGAACAATCTCTTTTAAACCGTAGTCCTGTGGACAGAAATGGGCATTGAGAATTTTGTATTGAATCGGGATGCAATTTCTGTGTTTCATCGTCAATGTGATGGTCGCAATGTTACAGTAAACCTGCTGTGGTGCATCGGAGTCTAACTCTGGGCCCCCAGGGAAGAGCCAATGTACATACTCTTCTAAACCATACTCCTGTGGACAGAAATCAAAATTGCGAATTTTGTATTGAATCGGGATGCAATTTCTGTGATTCATCGTCAATGTAATGGTCGAAGGGTTACAGTAAACCTGCTGTGATGCATCAGAGTCTAACACTGGGCCCCCAGGGAAGAGCCAAAGTACATACTCTTCTAAACCGTACTCCTGTGGACAGAAATCGGCATTGTGAATTTTGTATTGAATCCGGATGCAATTTCTGTGCTTCATCGTCAATGTGATGGTCTAAGGGTTACAGTAATCCTGCTGTGGTGCACCGGAGTCTAACACTGGGCCCCCAGGGAAGAGCCAAAGTACATACTCTTCTAAACCGTACTCATTAGGACAGAAATCGTAATTGCGAATTTTGTATTGAATCTGGATGCAATTTCTGTGTTTCATCGTTAATGTAATAGCTGAAGGGATACAATAAACCTGCTGTGGTGGATCGGAGTCTAACACTGGGCCCCCAGGGAAGAGGTTAATTACATACTTTTCTTAGCCGTACTCTTGTGGACAGAAATCGGCATTGTGAATTTTGTATTAAATCGGGATGCGATTTCTGTGTTTTATCGTCAATGTGTTGGTCGAAAAGTAACAGTAAACGTGCTGTGGTGCATCGGAGTTTAAAACTGGGCCCCCGGGGAATAGCCAAAGTACATACTCTTCTAAACGCTATACCTGTGGACGGAAATCGGCATTGCGAATTTTGTATTGAACCGTGATGCAATTTCTGTGTTTCATCGTCAATGTGATGGTCGAAGGGTTACAGTAAACCTGCTGTGGTGCATCGGAATCTAACACTGGTCCCCCAGGGAAGAGCTAGAGAACATACTCTTCTAAACCGTACTCCTGTGGACAGAAATCGACATTGCGAATTTTGTAATGAATCGGGATGCTATTTCTGTGTTTCATCGTCAATATGATTTTCGAAGGGTTACAGTGAACCTGATGTGGTGCATCGGAGTCTAACACTCAGCCCCCAGGGAAGAGCCAAAGTACATACTCTTCTAAACCGTGCTCTTTTGGACAGAAATCGGCATTGCTAATTTTGTATTGAATCGGGATGCAATTTCTGTCTTTCATCGTCAATGTGATGGTCGAAGGGTAACAGTAAACCTTATGTGGTGCATCGGAGTCTAACACTCAGCCCCCAGGGAAGAGCCAAAGTATATACTCTTCCAAACCGTATAGCTAAGGACAGAAATCGGAATTGCGAATTTTGTATTGAATCAAGATGCAATTGCTGTGTTTCATTGTCAATGTTATGGTCGAAAGGTAACAGTAAACCTGCTGTGGTGCATCGTAGTCTAACACTGGGCCCCAGGGAATAGCCAAAGTAAATACTCTTCTCAAACGTATTCCTAAGGACAGAAATCGGAATTGCAAATTTTGTATTGAATCGGGATGCAATTTCTGTGTTTCATCGTCAATGTGATGGTCGAAGAGTTACAGTAAACCTGCTGTGGTGCATCGGGCCCCCAGGGAAGAGCCAAAGTCCATACTCTTCAAAACCGTACTCCTGTGGACAGAAATCGGCATTGTGAATTTTGTATTGAATAGGGATGCAATTTCTGTGTTTCATCGTCAAAGTGATGGTTGAATGGATACAGTAAACATGCTGTGGTGCATCGGAGTCTAACACTGGGCAATCAGGGAATAGCCAAAGTACATACTCTTTTAAACCGTACTCCTGTGGACAGAAATCGGCATTGCGAATTTTGTATTGAATCGGGATGCAATTTCTGTGTTTCATCGTCAATGTGATGGTCGATGGGTAACAGTAAACCTGCTGCGGTGCATTGTAGTCTAACATTGGGTCCCTGGGGAATAGCCAAAGTACATTCTCTGTCAAACCGTACTCCTGTTTACAGAAATCGGCATTCCGAATTTTGTATTCAATCGGGATGCAACTTCTGTGTTTCATCGTCAATGTGATGGTCGCAATGTTACAGTAAACCTGCTGTGGTGCATCGGAGTCTAACACTGGGCCCCAGGGCAGAGCCAAAGTACATAGTCTTCTAAACCATACTCCTGTCGACAGAAATAAAATTGCGAATTTTATATTTAATCGGGATGCAATTTCTGTGTTTCATCGTCCATCTGATGGTCGAAGGGTTACAGTAAACCTGCTGTGGTGCATCGTAGTCTAACATTGGGCCCCCAGGGAACAGCCAAATTACATACCGTTTTAAACAGTACTCCTGTGGACAGAAATCGGAATTGCGAATTTTGTAAAGAATCGGGATGCAATTTCTGTGTTTCATCGTCAATATGATGGTCGAAGGGTTACAGTAAACCTGCTGTGGTGCATCGGAGTCTAACACTCAGCCCCCAGGGAAGAACCAAATTACATACTCTTCTAAACCGTGCTCTTGTGGACAGAGATCGGCATTGCTAATTTTGTATTGAATCGGGATGCAATTTCTGTGTTTCATCGTCAATGTGATATTCAAAGGGTAACAGTAAACCTTATGTGGTGCATCGGAGTCTAACACTCAGCCCCCAGGGAAGAGCCAAAGTACATACTGTTCCAAACCGTAATACCTAAGGACAGAAATCGGAATTGCGAATTTTGTTTTGAATCAGGATGGAATTTCTGTGTTTCATAGTCAATGTCATGGTCGATAGGTAACAGTAAACCTGCTGTAGTGCATCGTAGTCTAACACTGGGCCCCAGGGAATAGCCAAAGTACATACTCTTCTCAAACGTATTCCTAAGGACAGAAATCGGAATTGCGAATTTTGTATTGAATCGGGATGCAATTTCTGTGTTTCATCGTTAATGAGATGGTCGAAGAGTTACAATAAACCTGCTGTGGTGCATCGGGCCCCCAGGGAAGAGCCAAAGTACATACTCTTCTAAACCGTACTCCTGTGGACAGAAATCGGCATTGTGAATTTTGTATTGAATAGGGATGCAATTTCTGTGTTTCATCGTCAAAGTGATGGTTGAATGGATACAGTAAACATGCTGTGGTGCATCGGAGTCTAACACTGGGCAATCAGGGAATAGTTAAAGTACATACTCTTTTAAACCGTACTCCTGTGGACAGAAATCGGCATTGCGAATTTTGTATTGAATCGGGATGCAATTTCTGTGTTTCATCGTCAATGTGATGGTCGAAGGGTAACAGTAAACCTGCTGTGGTGCATCGGAGTCTAACACTCAGCCGCCAAAGAAGAGCCGAAGTACTTACTCTTCCAAACCGTATTCCAAAGGACAGAAATCGGAATTGCGAATTTTGTATTGAATCAGGTTGCAATATCTGTGTTTCATTGTCAATGTGATGGTCGCAATGTTACAATAAACCTGCTGTGGTGCATCGGAGTCTAATACTGGGCCCCCAGGGAAGAGCCAAAGTACATACTCTTCTAAACCGTACCCCTGTGGAGAGAAATCGGAATTGCGAATTTTGTATTGAATCAGGATGCAATTTCTGTGTTTCATCGTTAATGTGATGGTCAAAGGGTTATAGTAAACCTGCTGTGGTGCATCGTAGTCTAACATTGGGCCCCCAGGGAATAGCCAAATTACATACTCTTTTAAACAGTACTCCTGTGGACAGAAATCCGAATTGCGAATTTTGTAATGAATCGGGATGGAATTTCTGTGTTTCATCGTCAATGTGATGAACGAAGGGATACAATAAAGCAGCTGTGGTGCATCGGAGTTTAACACTGGGCCCCCAGGGAAGAGCTAAAGTACATACTTTTCATAGCCGTACTCTTGTGGACAGAAATCGGCATTGCGAATTTTGTATTGAATCGGGATCAATTTCTGTGTTTCATCGTCAATGTGACAGCCGAAGGGAGACAATAAAGCAGCTGTGGTGCATCGGGGTTTAACACTGGGCCCCGAGGGAAGAGCTAAAGTACATACTTTTCATAGCCGTACTCTTGTGGACAGAAATCGGCATTGCGAATTTTGTATTGAATCAGGTTGCAATATCTGTGTTTCATTGTCAATGTGATGGTCGCAATGTTACAATAAAGCAGCTGTGGTGCATCGGAGTCTAACACTGGGCCCCCAGGGGAGAGCCAAAGTACATACCCTTCTAAAGCGTACTCCTAAGGACAGAAATCGGAATTTCGAATTTTGTATTGAGTCTGGATGCAATTTCTGTGTTTTATCGTCTATGTGATGGTCGAAGGGATACAGGCAACCTGCTGTGGTGCATCGGAGTCTAACACTGGGCCCCCAGGGAAGGGTCAAAGTACATATTCTTGTAAACCGTACTCCTGTGGACAGAAATCGGCATTGCGAATTTTGTATTGAATCGGGATGCAATTTCTGTGTTTCATCGTCAATGTGATGCTCGAAGGGATACAGTAAACCTGCTGTGGTGCATCGGAGTCTTACACTGGGCCCCCAGGGATGATCCGAAGTACATACTCTTCTAAACCGTAATCCTGTGGACAGAAATCGGCATTGCGAATTTTGTATTGAATCGGGATGCAATTGCTGTGTCTCATCGTCAATGTGATAGCCGAAGGGATACAATAAAGCAGCTGTGGTGCATCGGAGTTTAACACTGGGCCCCAGGAAATAGCCAAAGTACATGCTCTTCTCAAACGTAATCCGAAGGACAGAAATCGGAATTGCGAATTTTGTATTGAATCGGGATGCAATTTCTGTGTTTCATCGTCAATGAGATGGTCGAAGAGTTACAATAAACCTGCTGTGGTGCATCGGGCCCCCAGCGAAGAGCCAAAGTACATACTCTTCTAAACCGTACTCCTGTGGACAGAAATCGGCATTGTGAATTTTGTATTGAATAGGGATGCAATTTCTGTGTTTCATCGTCAAAGTGATGGTTGAATGAATACAGTAAACATGCTGTGGTGCATCGGAGTCTAACACTGGGCAATCAGGGAATAGTTAAAGTACATACTCTGTTAAACCGTACTCCTGTGGACAGAAATCGGCATTGCGAATTTTGTATTGAATCGGGATGCAATTTCTGTGTTTCATCGTCAATGTGATGGTCGATGGGTAACAGTAAACCTGCTGCGGTGCATTGTAGTCTAACATTGGGCCCCCAGGGAATAGCCAAAGTACATTCTCTTTCAAACCGTACTCCTGTTTACAGAAATCGGCAGTGCGAATTTTGTATTCAATCGGGATGCAATTTCTGTATTTCATCGTCAATGTGATGGTCGCAATGTTACAGTAAACTTGCTGTGGTGCGTCGGAGTCTAACACTGGGCCCCAGGGTAGACCCAAAGTACATACTCTTCTAAATCATACTCCTGTGGACAGAAATAAAATTGCGAATTTTGTATTTAATCGGGATGCAATTTCTGTGTTTCATCGTACATGTGATGGTCGAAGGGTTACAGTAAACCTGCTGTGGTGCATCGTAGTCTACCATTGGGCCCCCAGGGAACAGCCAAATTACATACTCTATTAAACAGTACTCCTGTGGACAGAAATCGGAATTGCGAATTTTGTAATGAATCGGGATGCAATTTCTGTGTTTCATCGTCAATATGATGGTCGAAGGGTTACAGTAAACCTGCTGTGGTGCATCGGAGTCTAACACTCAGCCCCCAGGGAAGAACCAAAATACATACTCTTCTAAACCGTGCTCTTGTGGTCAGAAATCGGCATTGCTAATTTTGTATTGAATCGGGATGCAATTTCTGTGTTTCATCGTCAATGTAATGGTCGAAGGGTAACAGTAAACCTTATGTGGTGCATCGGAGTCTAACACTCAGCCCCCAGGGAAGAGCCAAAGAACATACTCTTCTAAACCGTACTCCTAAGGACAGAAATCGAAATTGCGAATTTTGTATTGAATCTGGATGCAATTTCTGTGTTTTATCGTCTATGTGATGGTCAAAGGGATACAGGTAACCTGCTGTGGTGGATCGGAGTCTAACACTGGGCCCCCAGGGAAGAGCCAAAGTACGTACTCTTCTAAACCGTACTCATTAGGACAGAAATCGTAATTGCGATTTTTCTATTGAATCGGGATGCAATTTCTGTGTTTCATCGTCAATGTGATGGTCGATGGGTAACAGTAAACCTGCTGCGGTGCATTGTAGTCTAACATTTGGCCCCCAGGGAATAGCCATAGAACAATCTCTTTTAAACCGTAGTCCTGTGGACAGAAATGGGCATTGAGAATTTTGTATTGAATCGGGATGCAATTTCTGTGTTTCATCGTCAATGTGATGGTCGCAATGTTACAGTAAACCTGCTGTGGTGCATCGGAGTCTAACTCTGGGCCCCCAGGGAAGAGCCAATGTACATACTCTTCTAAACCATACTCCTGTGGACAGAAATCAAAATTGCGAATTTTGTATTGAATCGGGATGCAATTTCTGTGATTCATCGTCAATGTAATGGTCGAAGGGTTACAGTAAACCTGCTGTGATGCATCAGAGTCTAACACTGGGCCCCCAGGGAAGAGCCAAAGTACATACTCTTCTAAACCGTACTCCTGTGGACAGAAATCGGCATTGTGAATTTTGTATTGAATCCGGATGCAATTTCTGTGCTTCATCGTCAATGTGATGGTCTAAGGGTTACAGTAATCCTGCTGTGGTGCACCGGAGTCTAACACTGGGCCCCCAGGGAAGAGCCAAAGTACATACTCTTCTAAACCGTACTCATTAGGACAGAAATCGTAATTGCGAATTTTGTATTGAATCTGGATGCAATTTCTGTGTTTCATCGTTAATGTAATAGCTGAAGGGATAGAATAAACCTGCTGTGGTGGATCGGAGTCTAACACTTGGCCCCCAGGGAAGAGGTTAATTACATACTTTTCTTAGCCGTACTCTTGTGGACAGAAATCGGCATTGTGAATTTTGTATTAAATCGGGATGCGATTTCTGTGTTTTATCGTCAATGTGTTGGTCGAAAAGTAACAGTAAACGTGCTGTGGTGCATCGGAGTTTAACACTGGGCCCCCGGGGAATAGCCAAAGTACATACTCTTCTAAACGCTATACCTGTGGACGGAAATCGGCATTGCGAATTTTGTATTGAACCGGGATGCAATTTCTGTGTTTCATCGTCAATGTGATGGTCGAAGGGTTACAGTAAACCTGCTGTGGTGCATCGGAGTCTAACACTGGTCCCCCAGGGAAGAGCTAGAGAACATACTCTTCTAAACCGTACTCCTGTGGACAGAAATCGACATTGCGAATTTTGTAATGAATCGGGATGCTATTTCTGTGTTTCATCGTCAATATGATTTTCGAAGGGTTACAGTAAACCTGATGTGATGCATCGGAGTCTAACACTCAGCCCCCAGGGAAGAGCCAAAGTACATACTCTTCTAAACCGTGCTCTTTTGGACAGAAATCGGCATTGCTAATTTTGTATTGAATCGGGATGCAATTTCTGTCTTTCATCGTCAATGTGATGGTCGAAGGGTAACAGTAAACCTTATGTGGTGCATCGGAGTCTAACACTCAGCCCCCAGGGAAGAGCCAAAGTATATACTCTTCCAAACCGTATAGCTAAGGACAGAAATCGGAATTGCGAATTTTGTATTGAATCAAGATGCAATTGCTGTGTTTCATTGTCAATGTTATGGTCGAAAGGTAACAGTAAACCTGCTGTGGTGCATCGTAGTCTAACACTGGGCCCCAGGGAATAGCCAAAGTAAATACTCTTCTCAAACGTATTCCTAAGGACAGAAATCGGAATTGCAAATTTTGTATTGAATCGGGATGCAATTTCTGTGTTTCATCGTCAATGTGATGGTCGAAGAGTTACAGTAAACCTGCTGTGGTGCATCGGGCCCCCAGGGAAGAGCCAAAGTCCATACTCTTCAAAACCGTACTCCTGTGGACAGAAATCGGCATTGTGAATTTTGTATTGAATAGGGATGCAATTTCTGTGTTTCATCGTCAAAGTGATGGTTGAATGGATACAGTAAACATGCTGTGGTGCATCGGAGTCTAACACTGGGCAATCAGGGAATAGCCAAAGTACATACTCTTTTAAACCGTACTCCTGTGGACAGAAATCGGCATTCCGAATTTTGTATTCAATCGGGATGCAATTTCTGTGTTTCATCGTCAATGTGATGGTCGCAATGTTACAGTAAACCTGCTGTGGTGCATCGGAGTCTAACACTGGGCCCCAGGGAAGAGCCAAAGTACATAGTCTTCTAAACCATACTCCTGTCGACAGAAATAAAATTGCGAATTTTATATTTAATCGGGATGCAATTTCTGTGTTTCATCGTTAATGTAATAGCTGAAGGGATACACTAAACCTGCTGTGGTGGATCGGAGTCTAACACTGGGCCCCCAGGGAACAGCCAAATTACATACTCTATTAAACAGTACTCCTGTGGACAGAAATCGGAATTGCGAATTTTGTAATGAATCGGGATGCAATTTCTGTGTTTCATCGTCAATATGATGGTCGAAGGGTTACAGTAAACCTGCTGTGGTGCATCGGAGTCTAACACTCAGCCCCCAGGGAAGAACCAAAATACATACTCTTCTAAACCGTGCTCTTGTGGTCAGAAATCGGCATTGCTAATTTTGTATTGAATCGGGATGCAATTTCTGTGTTTCATCGTCAATGTAATGGTCGAAGGGTAACAGTAAACCTTATGTGGTGCATCGGAGTCTAACACTCAGCCCCCAGGGAAGAGCCAAAGAACATACTCTTCTAAACCGTACTCCTAAGGACAGAAATCGAAATTGCGAATTTTGTATTGAATCTGGATGCAATTTCTGTGTTTTATCGTCTATGTGATGGTCAAAGGGATACAGGTAACCTGCTGTGGTGGATCGGAGTCTAACACTGGGCCCCCAGGGAAGAGCCAAAGTACGTACTCTTCTAAACCGTACTCATTAGGACAGAAATCGTAATTGCGATTTTTCTATTGAATCGGGATGCAATTTCTGTGTTTCATCGTCAATGTGATGGACGATGGGTAACAGTAAACCTGCTGCGGTGCATTGTAGTCTAACATTTGGCCCCCAGGGAATAGCCATAGAACAATCTCTTTTAAACCGTAGTCCTGTGGACAGAAATGGGCATTGAGAATTTTGTATTGAATCGGGATGCAATTTCTGTGTTTCATCGTCAATGTGATGGTCGCAATGTTACAGTAAACCTGCTGTGGTGCATCGGAGTCTAACTCTGGGCCCCCAGGGAAGAGCCAATGTACATACTCTTCTAAACCATACTCCTGTGGACAGAAATCAAAATTGCGAATTTTGTATTGAATCGGGATGCAATTTCTGTGATTCATCGTCAATGTAATGGTCGAAGGGTTACAGTAAACCTGCTGTGATGCATCAGAGTCTAACACTGGGCCCCCAGGGAAGAGCCAAAGTACATACTCTTCTAAACCGTACTCCTGTGGACAGAAATCGGCATTGTGAATTTTGTATTGAATCCGGATGCAATTTCTGTGCTTCATCGTCAATGTGATGGTCTAAGGGTTACAGTAATCCTGCTGTGGTGCACCGGAGTCTAACACTGGGCCCCCAGGGAAGAGCCAAAGTACATACTCTTCTAAACCGTACTCATTAGGACAGAAATCGTAATTGCGAATTTTGTATTGAATCTGGATGCAATTTCTGTGTTTCATCGTTAATGTAATAGCTGAAGGGATAGAATAAACCTGCTGTGGTGGATCGGAGTCTAACACTTGGCCCCCAGGGAAGAGGTTAATTACATACTTTTCTTAGCCGTACTCTTGTGGACAGAAATCGGCATTGTGAATTTTGTATTAAATCGGGATGCGATTTCTGTGTTTTATCGTCAATGTGTTGGTCGAAAAGTAACAGTAAACGTGCTGTGGTGCATCGGAGTTTAACACTGGGCCCCCGGGGAATAGCCAAAGTACATACTCTTCTAAACACTATACCTGTGGACGGAAATCGGCATTGCGAATTTTGTATTGAACCTGGATGCAATTTCTGTGTTTCATCGTCAATGTGATGGTCGAAGGGTTACAGTAAACCCGCTGTGGTGCATCGGAGTCTAACACTGGTCCCCCAGGGAAGAGCTAGAGAACATACTCTTCTAAACCGTACTCCTGTGGACAGAAATCGACATTGCGAATTTTGTAATGAATCGGGATGCTATTTCTGTGTTTCATCGTCAATATGATTTTCGAAGGGTTACAGTAAACCTGATGTGATGCATCGGAGTCTAACACTCAGCCCCCAGGGAAGAGCCAAAGTACATACTCTTCTAAACCGTGCTCTTTTGGACAGAAATCGGCATTGCTAATTTTGTATTGAATCGGGATGCAATTTCTGTCTTTCATCGTCAATGTGATGGTCGAAGGGTAACAGTAAACCTTATGTGGTGCATCGGAGTCTAACACTCAGCCCCCAGGGAAGAGCCAAAGTATATACTCTTCCAAACCGTATAGCTAAGGACAGAAATCGGAATTGCGAATTTTGTATTGAATCAAGATGCAATTGCTGTGTTTCATTGTCAATGTTATGGTCGAAAGGTAACAGTAAACCTGCTGTGGTGCATCGTAGTCTAACACTGGGCCCCAGGGAATAGCCAAAGTAAATACTCTTCTCAAACGTATTCCTAAGGACAGAAATCGGAATTGCAAATTTTGTATTGAATCGGGATGCAATTTCTGTGTTTCATCGTCAATGTGATGGTCGAAGAGTTACAGTAAACCTGCTGTGGTGCATCGGGCCCCCAGGGAAGAGCCAAAGTCCATACTCTTCAAAACCGTACTCCTGTGGACAGAAATCGGCATTGTGAA
Organism: Schistocerca cancellata; assembly: GCF_023864275.1. Classification (NCBI taxonomy): domain Eukaryota; kingdom Metazoa; phylum Arthropoda; class Insecta; order Orthoptera; family Acrididae; genus Schistocerca; species Schistocerca cancellata. The sequence goes on along the minus strand of NC_064629.1, from coordinate 57,050,889 downwards.
TTTTGTATTGAATAGGGATGCAATTTCTGTGTTTCATCGTCAAAGTGATGGTTGAATGGATACAGTAAACATGCTGTGGTGCATCGGAGTCTAACACTGGGCAATCAGGGAATAGCCAAAGTACATACTCTTTTAAACCGTACTCCTGTGGACAGAAATCGGCATTCCGAATTTTGTATTCAATCGGGATGCAATTTCTGTGTTTCATCGTCAATGTGATGGTCGCAATGTTACAGTAAACCTGCTGTGGTGCATCGGAGTCTAACACTGGGCCCCAGGGAAGAGCCAAAGTACATAGTCTTCTAAACCATACTCCTGTCGACAGAAATAAAATTGCGAATTTTATATTTAATCGGGATGCAATTTCTGTGTTTCATCGTCCATCTGATGGTCGAAGGGTTACAGTAAACCTGCTGTGGTGCATCGTAGTCTAACATTGGGCCCCCAGGGAACAGCCAAATTACATACCGTTTTAAACAGTACTCCTGTGGACAGAAATCGGAATTGCGAATTTTGTAATGAATCGGGATGCAATTTCTGTGTTTCATCGTCAATATGATGGTCGAAGGGTTACAGTAAACCTGCTGTGGTGCATCGGAGTCTAACACTCAGCCCCCAGGGAAGAACCAAATTACACACTCTTCTAAACCGTGCTCTTGTGGACAGAGATCGGCATTGCTAATTTTGTATTGAATCGGGATGCAATTTCTGTGTTTCATCGTCAATGTGATATTCAAAGGGTAACAGTAAACCTTATGTGGTGCATCGGAGTCTAACACTCAGCCCCCAGGGAAGAGCCAAAGTACATACTGTTCCAAACCGTAATACCTAAGGACAGAAATCGGAATTGCGAATTTTGTTTTGAATCAGGATGCAATTTCTGTGTTTCATTGTCAATGTGATGGTCGATAGGTAACAGTAAACCTGCTGTAGTGCATCGTAGTCTAACACTGGGCCCCAGGGAATAGCCAAAGTACATACTCTTCTCAAACGTATTCCTAAGGACAGAAATCGGAATTGCGAATTTTGTATTGAATCGGGATGCAATTTCTGTGTTTCATCGTTAATGAGATGGTCGAAGAGTTACAATAAACCTGCTGTGGTGCATCGGGCCCCCAGGGAAGAGCCAAAGTACATACTCTTCTAAACCGTACTCCTGTGGACAGAAATCGGCATTGTGAATTTTGTATTGAATAGGGATGCAATTTCTGTGTTTCATCGTCAAAGTGATGGTTGAATGGATACAGTAAACATGCTGTGGTGCATCGGAGTCTAACACTGGGCAATCAGGGAATAGTTAAAGTACATACTCTTTTAAACCGTACTCCTGTGGACAGAAATCGGCATTGCGAATTTTGTATTGAATCGGGATGCAATTTCTGTGTTTCATCGTCAATGTGATGGTCGATGGGTAACAGTAAACCTGCTGCGGTGCATTGTAGTCTAACATTGGGCCCCCAGGGAATAGCCAAAGTACATTCTCTTTCAAACCGTACTCCTGTTTACAGAAATCGGCAGTGCGAATTTTGTATTCAATCGGGATGCAATTTCTGTATTTCATCGTCAATGTGATGGTCGCAATGTTACAGTAAACCTGCTGTGGTGCGTCGGAGTCTAACACTGGGCCCCAGGGTAGACCCAATGTACATACTCTTCTAAACCATACTCCTGTGGACAGAAATAAAATTGCGAATTTTGTATTTAATCGGGATGCAATTTCTGTGTTTCATCGTCCATGTGATGGTCGAAGGGTTACAGTAAACCTGCTGTGGTGCATCGTAGTCTACCATTGGGCCCCCAGGGAACAGCCAAATTACATACTCTTTTAAACAGTACTCCTGTGGACAGAAATCGGAATTGCGAATTTTGTAATGAATCGGGATGCAATTTCTGTGTTTCATCGTCAATATGATGGTCGAAGGGTTACAGTAAACCTGCTGTGGTGCATCGGAGTCTAACACTCAGCCCCCAGGGAAGAGCCAAAGTACGTACTCTTCTAAACCGTACTCATTAGGACAGAAATCGTAATTGCGAATTTTGTATTGAATCGGGATGCAATTTCTGTGTTTCATCGTCAATGTGATGGTCGATGGGTAACAGTAAACCTGCTGCGGTGCATTGTAGTCTAACATTTGGCCCACAGGGAATAGCCATAGAACATTCTCTTTTAAACCATAGTCCTGTGGACAGAAATGGGCATTGCGAATTTTGTATTGAATCGGGATGCAATTTCTGTGTTTCATCGTCAATGTGATGGTCGCAATGTTACAGTAAACCTGCTGTGGTGCATCGGAGTCTAACACTGGGCCCCCAGGGAAGAGCCAATGTACATACTCTTCTAAACCATACTCCTGTGGACAGAAATCAAAATTGCGAATTTTGTATTGAATCGGGATACAATTTCTGTGATTCATCGTCAATGTAATGGTCGAAGGGTTACAGTAAACCTGCTGTGATGCATCAGAGTCTAACACTGGGCCCCCAGGGAAGAGCCAAAGTACATACTCTTCTAAACCGTACTCCTGTGGACAGAAATCGGCATTGCTAATTTTGTATTGAATCGGGATGCAATTTCTGTGTTTCATCGTCAATGTGATGGTCGAAGGGTAACAGTAAACCTTATGTGGTGCATCGGAGTCTAACACTCAGCCCCCAGGGAAGAGCCAAAGAACATACTCTTCTAAACCGTACTCCTAAGGACAGAAATCGGAATTGCGAATTTTGTATTGAATCTGGATGCAATTTCTGTGTTTTATCGTCCATGTGATGGTCAAAGGGATACAGGTAACCTGCTGTGGTGCATCGGAGTCTAACACTGGGCCCCCAGGGAAGAGCCAAAGTACGTACTCTTCTAAACCGTACTCATTAGGACAGAAATCGTAATTGCGAATTTTGTATTGAATCGGGATGCAATTTCTGTGTTTCATCGTTAATGTAATAGCTGAAGGGATACACTAAACCTGCTGTGGTGGATCGGAGTCTAACACTGGGCCCCCAGGGAAGAGGTTAATTACATACTTTTCTTAGCCGTACTCTTGTGGACAGAAATCGGCATTGTGAGTTTTGTATTAAATCGGGATGCAATTTCTGTGTTTCATCGTCAATGTGTTGGTCGAAAAGTAACAGTAAACGTGCTGTGGTGCATCGGAGTTTAACACTGGGCCCCCGGGGAATAGCCAAAGTACATACTCTTCTAAACGCTATACCTGTGGACGGAAATCGGCATTGCGAATTTTGTATTGAACTGGGATGCAATTTCTGTGTTTCATCGTCAATGTGATGGTCGAAGGGTTACAGTAAACCTGCTGTGGTGCATCGGAGTCTAACACTGGGCCCCCAGGGAAGAGCTAGAGAACATACTCTTCTAAACCGCACTCCTGTGGACAGAAATCGACATTGCGAATTTTGTAATGAATCGGGATGCTATTTCTGTGTTTCATCGTCAATATGATGGTTGAAGGGTTACAGTGAACCTGATGTGGTGCATCGGAGTCTAACACTCAGCCCCCAGGGAAGAGGTAAAGTATATACTCTTCCAAACCGTATAGCTAAGGACAGAAATCGGAATTGCGAATTTTGTATTGAATCAAGATGCAATTTCTGTGTTTCATTGTCAATGTTACGGTCGAAAGGTAACAGTAAACCTGCTGTGGTGCATCGTAGTCTAACACTGGGCCCCAGGGAATAGACAAAGTAAATACTCTTCTCAAACGTATTCCTAAGGACAGAAATCGGAATTGCGAATTTTGTATTGAATCGGGATGCAATTTCTGTGTTTCATCGTCAATGTGATTGTCGAAGAGTTACAGTAAACCTGCTGTGGTGCATCGGGCCCCCAGGGAAGAGCCAAAGTACATACTCTTCAAAACCGTACTCCTGTGGACAGAAATCGGCATTGTGAATTTTGTATTGAATAGGGATGCAATTTCTGTGTTTCATCGTCAAAGTGATGGTTGAATGGATACAGTAAACATGCTGTGGTGCATCGGAGTCTAACACTGGGCAATCAGGGAATAGCCAAAGTACATACTCTTTTAAACCGTACTCCTGTGGACAGAAATCGACATTGCGAATTTTGTATTGAATCTGGATGCAATTTCTGTGTTTTATCGTCAATGTGATGGTCGATGGGTAACAGCAAACCTGCTGCGGTGCATTGTAGTCTAACATTGGGTCCCTGGGGAATAGCCAAAGTACATTCTCTATCAAACCATACTCCTGTTTACAGAAATCGGCATTCCGAATTTTGTATTCAATCGGGATGCAATTTCTGTGTTTCATCGTCAATGTGATGGTCGCAATGTTACAGTAAACCTGCTGTGGTGCATCGGAGACTAACACTGGGCCCCAGGGAAGAGCCAAAGTACATAGTCTTCTAAACCATACTCCTGTCGACAGAAATAAAATTGCGAATTTTGTATTTAGTCGGGATGCAATTTCTGTGTTGCATCGTCCATCTGATGGTCGAAGGGTTACAGTAAACCTGCTGTGGTAATTCGTAGTCTAACATTGGGCCCCCAGGGAACAGCCAAATTACATACTCTTTTAAACAGTACTCCTGTGGACAGAAATCGGAATTGCGAATTTTGTAATGAATCGGGATGCAATTTCTGTGTTTCATCGTCAATATGATGGTCGAAGGGTTACAGTAAACCTGCTGTGGTGCATCGGAGTCTAACACTCAGCCCCCAGGGAAGAACCAAATTACATACTCTTCTAAACCGTGCTCTTGTGGACAGAAATCGGCATTGCTAATTTTGTATTGAATCGGGATGCAATTTCTGTCTTTCATCGTCAATGTGATGGTCAAAGGGTAACAGTAAACCTTATGTGGTGCATCGGAGTCTAACACTCAGCCCCCAGGGAAGAGCCAAAGTACATACTGTTCCAAACCGTAATACCTAAGGACAGAAATCGGAATTGCGAATTTTGTTTTGAATCAGGATGCAATTTCTGTGTTTCATTGTCAATGTTATGGTCGAAAGGTAACAGTAAACCTGCTGTAGTGCATCGTAGTCTAACACTGGGCCCCAGGGAATAGCCAAAGTACATACTCTTCTCAAACGTATTCCTAAGGACAGAAATCGGAATTGCGAATTTTGTATTGAATCGGGATGCAATTTCTGTGTTTCATCGTTAATGAGATGGTCGAAGAGTTACAATAAACCTGCTGTGGTGCATCGGGCCCCCAGCGAAGAGCCAAAGTACATACTCTTCTAAACCGTACTCCTGTGGACAGAAATCGGCATTGTGAATTTTGTATTGAATAGGGATGCAATTTCTGTGTTTCATCGTCAAAGTGATGGTTGAATGGATACAGTAAACATGCTGTGGTGCATCGGAGTCTAACACTGGGCAATCAGGGAATAGTTAAAGTACATACTCTTTTAAACCGTACTCCTGTGGACAGAAATCGGCATTGCGAATTTTGTATTGAATCGGGATGCAATTTCTGTGTTTCATCGTCAATGTGATGGTCGATGGGTAACAGTAAACCTGCTGCGGTGCATTGTAGTCTAACATTGGGCCCCCAGGGAATAGCCAAAGTACATTCTCTTTCAAACCGTACTCCTGATTACAGAAATCGGCAGTGCGAATTTTGTATTCAATCGGGATGCAATTTCTGTATTTCATCGTCAATGTGATGGTCGCAATGTTACAGTAAACCTGCTGTGGTGCGTCGGAGTCTAACACTGGGCCCCAGGGTAGACCCAAAGTACATACTCTTCTAAACCATACTCCTGTGGACAGAAATAAAATTGCGAATTTTGTATTTAATCGGGATGCAATTTCTGTGTTTCATCGTCCATGTGATGGTCGAAGGGTTACAGTAAACATGCTGTGGTGCATCGTAGTCTACCATTGGGCCCCCAGGGAACAGCCAAATTACATACTCTTTTAAACAGTACTCCTGTGGACAGAAATCGGAATTGCGAATTTTGTAATGAATCGGGATGCAATTTCTGTGTTTCATCGTCAATATGATGGTCGAAGGGTTACAGTAAACCTGCTGTGGTGCATCGGAGTCTAACACTCAGCCCCCAGGGAAGAACCAAAATACATACTCTTCTAAACCGTGCTCTTGTGGACAGAAATCGGCATTGCTAATTTTGTATTGAATTGGGATGCAATTTCTGTGTTTCATCGTCAATGTGATGGTCGAAGGGTAACAGTAAACCTTATGTTGTGCATCGGAGTCTAACACTCAGCCCCCAGGGAAGAGCCAAAGAACATACTCTTCTAAACCGTACTCCTAAGGACAGAAATCGGAATTGCGAATTTTGTATTGAATCTGGATGCAATTTCTGTGTTTTATCGTCCATGTGATGGTCAAAGGGATACAGGTAACCTGCTGTGGTGCATCGGAGTCTAACACTGGGCCCACAGGGAAGAGCCAAAGTACGTACTCTTCTAAACCGTACTCATTAGGACAGAAATCGTAATTGCGAATTTTGTATTGAATCGGGATGCAATTTCTGTGTTTCATCGTCAATGTGATGGTCGATGGGTAACAGTAAACCTGCTGCGGTGCATTGTAGTCTAACATTTGGCCCCCAGGGAATAGCCATAGAACATTCTCTTTTAAACCGTAGTCCTGTGGACAGAAATGGGCATTGCGAATTTTGTATTGAATCGGGATGCAATTTCTGTGTTTCATCGTCAATGTGATGGTCGCAATGTTACAGTAAACCTGCTGTGGTGCATCGGAGTCTAACACTGGGCCCCCAGGGAAGAGCCAATGTACATACTCTTCTAAACCATACTCCTGTGGACAGAAATCAAAATTGCGAATTTTGTATTGAATCGGGATGCAATTTCTGTGATTCATCGTCAATGTAATGGTCGAAGGGTTACAGTAAACCTGCTGTGATGCATCAGAGTCTAACACTGGGCCCCCAGGGAAGAGCCAAAGTACATACTCTTCTAAACCGTACTCCTGTGGACAGAAATCGGCATTGTGAATTTTGTATTGAATCCAGATGCAATTTCTGTGCTTCATCGTCAATGTGATGGTCTAAGGGTTACAGTAATCCTGCTGTGGTGCATCGGAGTCTAACACTGGGCTCCCAGGGAAGAGCCAAAGTACGTACTCTTCTAAACCGTACTCATTAGGACAGAAATCGTAATTGCGAATTTTGTATTGAATCGGGATGCAATTTCTGTGTTTCATCGTTAATGTAATAGCTGAAGGGATACACTAAACCTGCTGTGGTGGATCGGAGTCTAACGCTGGGCCCCCAGGGAAGAGGTTAATTACATACTTTTCTTAGCCGTACTCTTGTGGACAGAAATCGGCATTGTGAGTTTTGTATTAAATCGGGATTCAATTTCTGTGTTTCATCGTCAATGTGATGGTCGAAGGGTTACAGTAAACCTGCTGTGGTGCATCGGAGTCTAACACTGGGCCCCCAGGGAAGAGCTAGATAACATACTCTTCTAAACCGCACTCCTGTGGACAGAAATCGACATTGCGAATTTTGTAATGAATCGGGATGCTATTTCTGTGTTTCATCGTCAAAGTGATGGTTGAATGGATACAGTAAACATGCTGTGGTGCATCGGAGTCTAACACTGGGCAATCAGGGAATAGCCAAAGTACATACTCTTTTAAACCGTACTCCTGTGGACAGAAATCGGCATTGCGAATTTTGTATTGAATCGGGATGCAATTTCTGTGTTTCATCGTCAATGTGATGGTCGATGGGTAACAGTAAACCTGCTGCGGTGCATTGTAGTCTAACATTGGGTCCCTGGGGAATAGCCAAAGTACATTCTCTATCAAACCGTACTCCTGTTTAGAGAAATCGGCATTCCGAATTTTGTATTCAATCGGGATGCAATTTCTGTGTTTCATCGTCAATGTGATGGTCGCAATGTTACAGTAAACCTGCTGTGGTGCATCGGAGTCTAACACTGGGACCCAGGGAAGAGCCAAAGGAAATAGTCTTCTAAACCATACTCCTGTCGACAGAAATAAAATTGCGAATTTTGTATTTAGTCGGGATGCAATTTCTGTGTTGCGTCGTCCATCTGATGGTCGAAGGGTTACAGTAAACCTGCTGTGGTAATTCGTAGTCTAACATTGGGCCCCCAGGGAACAGCCAAATTACATACTCTTTTAAACAGTACTCCTGTGGACAGAAATCGGAATTGCGAATTTTGTAATGAATCGGGATGCAATTTCTGTGTTTCATCGTCAATATGATGGTCGAAGGGTTACAGTAAACCTGCTGTGGTGCATCGGAGTCTAACACTCAGCCCCCAGGGAAGAACCAAATTACATACTCTTCTAAACCGTGCTCTTGTGGACAGAAATCGGCATTGCTAATTTTGTATTGAATCGGGATGCAATTTCTGTGTTTCATCGTCAATGTGATGGTCAAAGGGTAACAGTAAACCTTATGTGGTGCATCGGAGTCTAACACTCAGCCCCCAGGGAAGAGCCAAAGTACATACTGTTCCAAACCGTAATACCTAAGGACAGAAATCGGAATTGCGAATTTTGTTTTGAATCAGGATGCAATTTCTGTGTTTCATTGTCAATGTTATGGTCGAAAGGTAACAGTAAACCTGCTGTAGTGCATCGTAGTCTAACACTGGGCCCCAGGGAATAGCCAAAGTACATACTCTTCTCAAACGTATTCCTAAGGACAGAAATCGGAATTGCGAATTTTGTATTGAATCGGGATGCAATTTCTGTGTTTCATCGTTAATGAGATGGTCGAAGAGTTACAATAAACCTGCTGTGGTGCATCGGGCCCCCAGCGAGGAGCCAAAGTACATACTCTTCTAAACCGTACTCCTGTGGACAGAAATCGGCATTGTGAATTTTGTATTGAATAGGGATGCAATTTCTGTGTTTCATCGTCAAAGTGATGGTTGAATGGATACAGTAAACATGCTGTGGTGCATCGGAGTCTAACATTGGGCAATCAGGGAATAGTTAAAGTACATACTCTTTTAAACCCTACTCCTGTGGACAGTAATCGGCATTGCGAATTTTGTATTGAATCGGGATGCAATTTCTGTGTTTCATCGTCAATGTGATGGTCGATGGGTAACAGTAAACCTGCTGCGGTGCATTGTAGTCTAACATTGGGCCCCCAGGGAATAGCCAAAGTACATTCTCTTTCAAACCGTACTCCTGATTACAGAAATCGGCAGTGCGAATTTTGTATTCAATCGGGATGCAATTTCTGTATTTCATCGTCAATGTGATGGTCGCAATGTTACAGTAAACCTGCTGTGGTGCGTCGGAGTCTAACACTGGGCCCCAGGGTAGACCCAAAGTACATACTCTTCTAAACCATACTCCTGTGGACAGAAATAAAATTGCGAATTTTGTATTTAATCGGGATGCAATTTCTGTGTTTCTTCGTCCATGTGATGGTCGAAGGGTTACAGTAAACCTGCTGTGGTGCATCGTAGTCTACCATTGGGCCCCCAGGGAACAGCCAAATTACATACTCTTTTAAACAGTACTCCTGTGGACAGAAATCGGAATTGCGAATTTTGTAATGAATCGGGATGCAATTTCTGTGTTTCATCGTCAATATGATGGTCGAAGGGTTACAGTAAACCTGCTGTGGTGCATCGGAGTCTAACACTCAGCCCCCAGGGAAGAACCAAAATACATACTCTTCTAAACCGTGCTCTTGTGGACAGAAATCGGCATTGCTAATTTTGTATTGAATTGGGATGCAATTTCTGTGTTTCATCGTCAATGTGATGGTCGAAGGGTAACAGTAAACCTTATGTGGTGCATCGGAGTCTAACACTCAGCCCCCAGGGAAGAGCCAAAGAACATACTCTTCTAAACCGTACTCCTAAGGACAGAAATCGGAATTGCGAATTTTGTATTGAATCTGGATGCAATTTCTGTGTTTCATCGTCCATGTGATGGTCAAAGGGATACAGGTAACCTGCTGTGGTGCATCGGAGTCTAACACTGGGCCCCCAGGGAAGAGCCAAAGTACGTACTCTTCTAAACCGTACTCATTAGGACAGAAATCGTAATTGCGAATTTTGTATTGAATCGGGATGCAATTTCTGTGTTTCATCGTCAATGTGATGGTCGATGGGTAACAGTAAACCTGCTGCGGTGCATTGTAGTCTAACATTTGGCCCCCAGGGAATAGCCATAGAACAATCTCTTTTAAACCGTAGTCCTGTGGACAGAAATGGGCATTGCGAATTTTGTATTGAATCGGGATGCAATTTCTGTGTTTCATCGTCAATGTGATGGTCGCAATGTTACAGTAAACCTGCTGTGGTGCATCGGAGTCTAACACTGGGCCCCCAGGGAAGAGCCAATGTACATACTCTTCTAAACCATACTCCTGTGGACAGAAATCAAAATTGCGAATTTTGTATTGAATCGGGATGCAATTTCTGTGATTCATCGTCAATGTAATGGTCGAAGGGTTACAGTAAACCTGCTGTGATGCATCAGAGTCTAACACTGGGCCCCCAGGGAAGAGCCGAAGTACATACTCTTCTAAACCGTACTCCTGTGGACAGAAATCGGCATTGTGAATTTTGTATTGAATCCAGATGCAATTTCTGTGCTTCATCGTCAATGTAATGGTCTAAGGGTTACAGTAATCCTGCTGTGGTGCATCGGAGGCTAACACTGGGCCCCCAGGGAAGAGCCAAAGTACGTACTCTTCTAAACCGTACTCATTAGGACAGAAATCGTAATTGCGAATTTTGTATTGAATCGGGATGCAATTTCTGTGTTTCATCGTTAATGTAATAGCTGAAGGGATACACTAAACCTGCTGTGGTGGATCGGAGTCTAACACTGGGCCCCCAGGGAAGAGGTTAATTACATACTTTTCTTAGCCGTACTCTTGTGGACAGAAATCGGCATTGTGAGTTTTGTATTAAATCGGGATGCAATTTCTGTGTTTCATCGTCAATGTGATGGTCGAAGGGTTACAGTAAACCTGCTGTGGTGCATCGGAGTCTAACACTGGGCCCCCAGGGAAGAGCTAGAGAACATACTCTTCTAAACCGCACTCCTGTGGACAGAAATCGACATTGCGAATTTTGTAATGAATCGGGATGCTATTTCTGTGTTTCATCGTCAATATGATGGTTGAAGGGTTACAGTAAACCTGATGTGGTGCATCGGAGTCTAACACTCAGCCCCCAGGGAAGAGCCAAAGTACATACTCTTCTAAACCGTGCTCTTGTGGACAGAAATCGGCATTGCTAATTTTGTATTGAATCCGGATGCAATTTCTGTCTTTCATCGTCAATGTGATGGTCGAAAGGTAACAGTAAACCTGCTGTGGTGCATCGTAGTCTAACACTGGGCCCCAGGGAATAGCCAAAGTAAATACTCTTCTCAAACGTATTCCTAAGGACAGAAATCGGAATTGCGAATTTTGTATTGAATTGGGATGCAATTTCTGTGTTTCATCGTCAATGTGATGGTCGAAGAGTTACAGTAAACCTGCTGTGGTGCATCGGGCCCCCAGGGAAAAGCCAATGTACATACTCTTCATACCGTACTCCTGTGGACAGAAATCGGCATTGTGAATTTTGTATTAAATAGGGATGCAATTTCTGTGTTTCATCGTCAAAGTGATGGTTGAATGGATGCAGTAAACATGCTGTGGTGCATCGGAGTCTAACACTGGGCAATCAGGGAATAGCCAAAGTACATACTCTTTTAAACCGTACTCCTGTGGACAGAAATCGGATTGCGAATTTTGTATTGAATCGGGATGCAATTTCTGTGTTTCATCGTCAATGTGATGGTCGATGGGTAACAGTAAACCTGCTGCGGTGCATTGTAGTCTAACATTGGGTCCCTGGGGAATAGCCAAAGTACATTTTCTATCAAACCGTACTCCTGTTTACAGAAATCGGCATTCCGAATTTTGTATTCAATCGGGATGCAATTTCTGTGTTTCATCGTCAATGTGATGGTCGCAATGTTACAGTAAACCTGCTGTGGTGCATCGGAGTCTAACACTGATCCGCAGGGAAGAGCCAAAGTACATAGTCTTCTAAACCATACTCCTGTCGACAGAAATAAAATTGCGAATTTTGTATATAGTCGGGATGCAATTTCTGTGTTGCATCGTCCATCTGATGGTCGAAGGGTTACAGTAAACCTGCTGTGGTGCATCGTAGTCTAACATTGGGCCCCCAGGGAACAGCCAAATTACATACTCTTTCAAACAGTACTCCTGTGGACAGAAATCGGAATTGCGAATTTTGTAATGAATCGGGATGCAATTTCTGTGTTTCATCGTCAATGTGATGGTCAAAGGGTAACAGTAAACCTTATGTGGTGCATCGGAGGCTAACACTCAGCCCCCAGGGAAGAACCAAATTACATACTCTTCTAAACCGTGCTCTTGTGGACAGAAATCGGCATTGCTAATTTTGTATTGAATCGGGATGCAATTTCTGTGTTTCATCGTCAATGTGATGGTCAAAGGGTAACAGTAAACCTTATGTGGTGCATCGGAGGCTAACACTCAGCCCCCAGGGAAGAGCCAAAGTACATACTGTTCCAAACCGTAATACCTAAGGACAGAAATCGGAATTGCGAATTTTGTTTTGAATCAGGATGCAATTTCTGTGTTTCATTGTCAATGTGATGGTCGATAGGTAACAGTAAACCTGCTGTAGTGCATCGTAGTCTAACACTGGGCCCCAGGGAATAGCCAAAGTACATACTCTTCTAAACCGTACTCATTAGGACGGATATCGTAATTGCGAATTTTGTATTGAATCGGGATGCAATTTCCGTGTTTCATCGTCAATGTGATGGTCGAAGGGTTACAGTAAACCTGCTGTGGTGCATCGGAGGCTAACACTGGGCCCCCAGGGAAGAGCAAGAGAACATACCCTTCTATACCGTACTCCTGTGGACAGAAATCGGCATTGTGAATTTTGTATTGAACCGGATGCAATTTCTGTGTTTCATCGACAATGTGATGGTCGAAGGAATACAGTAAGCCTGCTGTGGTGCATCGGAGGTTAACACCGGGCCCCCAGGGAATAGCCAAAGTACATACTCTTCTAAACTGTATTCCTGTGGACGGAAATCGGCATTGTGAATTTTGTATTGAATCGGGAATCAATTTCTGTTTTTCATCGTCAATGTGATGGTCGAAGGGTAACAGTAAACCTGCTGTGGTGCATCGGAGTCTAACACTCAGCCGCCAGGGAAGAGCCAAAGTACATACTCTTCCAAATCGTATTCCTAAGGACAGAAATCGGAATTGCGAATTTTGTATTGAATCAGATGCAATATCTGTGTTTCATTGTCAATGTGATGGTCTAAGGGTTACAGTAAACTTGCTGTGGTGCAACGGGCCCCCAGGGAAGAACCAAAGTACATACTCTTCTAAACCGTACTCCTGTGGACAGAAATCAGCATTGTGAATTTAGTATTGAATCGGGCTGCAATTTCTGTGTTTCATTGTCAATGAGATGGTCGAAGGGGTACAGTAACCCTTGTGTGGTGAATCGTAGTCTAACACTGGTCCCCAGAGAAGAGCCAAAGTACATACTCTTCTAAACCATACTCCTGTGGACAGAAATCAAAATTGCGAATTTTGTATTGAATCGGGATGCAATTTCTGTGTTTCATCGTCCATGTGATGGTCGAAGGGTTCCAGTAAACCTGCTGTGAAGCATCGGAGTCTAACACTGGGCCCCCAGGGAAGAGCCAAAGTACATACTCTTCTAAACCGTACTCCTGTGAACAGAAATCAGCAGTGTGAATTTTGTATTGAATCCAGATGCAATTTCTGTGCTTCATCGTCAATGTGATGGTGTAAGGGTTACAGTAAACCTGCTGTGGTGCATCGGAGTCTAAAACTGGGCCCCCAGTGAAGAGCCAAAGTACATACTCTTCTAAACCATACTCATTAGGACAGAAATCGTTATTGCGAATTTTGTGTTGAATCGGGATGCAATTTCTGTGTTTCATCGTTCATGTGATCGTCGAAGGGTTACAGTAAACCTGCTGTGATGCATCGGAGTCTAACACTGGGCCCCCAGGGAGGAGCCAAAGTACATACTCTTCTAAACCGTACTCCTGTGGACAGAAATCAGCATTGTGAATTTAGTATTGAATCGGGATGCAATTTCTGTGTTTCATCGTCAATGAGATGGTCGAAGAGGTACAGTAAACCTGCTGTGGTGCATCGGGCCCCCAGGGAAGAACCAAAGTACATACTCTTCTAAACCGTACTCCTGTGGACAGAAATCGGCATTGCGATTTTGGTATTGAATCGGGATGCAATTTCTGTGTTTCATCGTCAATGTGATGGTCGAAGGGTTACAGTAAACCTGCTGTGGTGCATCGGAGTCTAACACTGGGCCCCCAGTGAAGAGCCAAAGTACATTCTCTTCTAAACCGTACTCATTAGGACAGAAATCGTAATTGCGAATTTTGTGTTGAATCGGGATGCAATTTCTGTGTTTCATCGTTCATGTGATCGTCGAAGGGTTACAGTAAACCTGCTGTGATGCATCGGAGTCTAACACTGGCCCCCCAGGGAAGAGCCAAAGTACATACTCTTCTAAACCGTACTCCTGTGGACTGAAATCGGCATTGTGAATTTTGTATTGAATCGGGATGCAATTTCTGTGTTTCATCGTCAATGTGATGGTCGAAGGGTAACAGTAAACCTGCTGTAGTGCATCGGGCCCCCAGGGAAGAACCAAAGTACATACTCTTCTAAACCGTACTCCTGTGGACAGAAATCAGCATTGTGAATTTAGTATTGAATCGGGATGCAATTTCTGTGTTTCATCGTCAATGAGATGGTCGAAGGGGTACAGTAACCATTGTGTGGTGAATCGTAGTCTAACACTGGTCCCCCAGGGAATAGCCAAAGTACATACTCTTCTAAACCGTACTCCTGTGGACAGAAATCGGCATTGCGAATTTTGTATTGAATCAGGAAGCAGTTTCTGTGTTTCATCGTCAATGGGATGGTCAAAGGGTAACAGTAAACCTGCTGTGGTGCATCGGAGTCTTACACTCGGCCCCCAGGAAACAGCCGAAGAACATATTCTTCTAAACCGTACTCCTGTGGACAGAAATCGGAATTGCGAATTTTGTATTGAATCGGGATGCAATTTCTGTGTTTCATCGTCAATGTGATGGTCGAAGGGTTACAGTAAACCCTCTGTGGTGCATCGTAGTATAACACTGGGGACCCAGGGAAGTGCCGAAGTACATTCTCTTCTAAACCGTACACCTAACAACAGAAATCGGAATTGCGAGTTTTTTATTGAATCGGTATGCAATTTCTGTGTTTCATCGTCAATGTGATGGTCGAAGGGATACAGTATATCTGCTGTTATCATCGGAGTCTAAGACTGGGCCCCCAGGGAAGAGCCGAAGTACATACTCTTCTAAACCATACTCCTAAGGACAGAAATTGGCATCGCGAATTATGTATTGAATCGGGATGTAATTTCTGTGTTTCATCGTCAATGTGATGGTCGAAGGGTTACAGTAAACCTGCTGTGGTGCATCGGAGTCTAACACTGGGCCCCCAGGGAAGAGCCAAAGTACATACTCTTCTAAACCGTACTCATTAGGACAGAAATCAGCATTGTGAATTTAGTATTGAATCGGGATGCAATTTCTGTGTTTCATTGTCAATGTGATGGTCGAAAGGTAACAGTAAACCTGCTGTGGTGCATCGTAGTCTAACACTGGGCTCCA
This sequence comes from Schistocerca cancellata, assembly GCF_023864275.1. Lineage (NCBI taxonomy): Eukaryota > Metazoa > Arthropoda > Insecta > Orthoptera > Acrididae > Schistocerca > Schistocerca cancellata. The sequence continues at coordinate 57,035,177 of NC_064629.1, read as the reverse complement.
GGGAATAGCCAAAGTAAATATTCTTCTCAAACGTATTCCTAAGGACAGAAATCGGAATTGCGAATTCTGTATTGGATCGGATGCAATTTCTGGGTTTCATCGTCAATGTGATCGTCTAAGGGTTACAGTAAACCTGCTGTGGTGCATCGGGCCCCCAGGGAAGAACCAAAGTACGTACTCTAACAAACCGTACTCCTGTGGACAGAAATCGGCATTGTGAATTTAGTATTGAATCGGGATGCAATTTCTGTGTTTCATCGTCAATGAGATGGTCGAAGGGGTACAGTAAACCTGCTGTGGTGCATCGGAGTCTAACACCGGGCCCCCAGGGAAGAGCCAAAGTACATACTCTTCTAAACCGTACTCCTGTGGACAGAAATCGGCATTGTGAATTTTGTATTGAATCGGGATGCAATTTCTGTGTTTCATCGTCAATGTGATGGTCGAAGGGTAACAGTAAACCTGCTGTGGTGCATCGTAGTCTAACATTGGGCCCCCAGGGTATAGCCAAATTACATACTCTTTTAAACAGTACTCCTGTGGACAGAAATCGGAATTGCGAATTTTGTAATGAATTGGGATGCAATTTCTGTGTTTCATCGTCAATATGATGGTCGAAGGGTTACAGTAAACCTGCTGTGGTGTATCGGAGTCTAACACTCAGCCCCCAGGGAACAGCCAAAGTACCTACTCTTCTAAACCGGGCTCCTGTGGACAGAAATGGTCATTGCGAATTTTGTATTGAATCGGGATGCTATTTCTGTGTTTCATCGTCAATGTGATCGTCGAAGGGTTACATTAAACCTGCTGTGGTGCATCGGAGTCTAACATTGGGCCCCCAGGGAAGAGCCAAAGTACATACTTTTCCAAACCGTATTCCTAAGGACAGAAATCGGGATTGCGAATTTTGTATTGAATCAGGATGCAATTTCTGTGTTTCATTGTCAATGTGATGGTCGAAAGGTAACAGTAAACCTGCTGTGGTGCATCGTAGTCTAACACTGGGCCCCAGGGGATAGCCAAAGTTCATACTCTTCTAAAACGTATTCCTAAGGACAGAAATCGGAATTGCGAATTTTGTATGGAATCGGGATGCAATATCTGTGTTTGATCGTCAATTTGATGGTCTAAGGGTTACAGTAAACCTGCTGTGGTGCATCGGAGTCTAACACTGGGCCCCCAGGGAGAGCCAAAGTACATACTCTTCTAAATCGTTCTCCTGTAGACAGAAATCGGCATTGTGAATGCTGTATTGAATCCGGATGAAATTTCTGTATTTCATCGTCAATGTGATGGTCGAAGGGTAACAGTAACCCTAGTGTGGTGAATCGTAGTCTAACACTGGTCCCCCAGGGAATAGCCAAAGTACATACTCTCCTAAACCGTACTCCTGTTTACTGAAATTAGCATTGCGAATTTGGTATTGAATCAGGATGCAATTTCTGTGTTTCATCGTCAATGAGATGGTCAAACGGTTACAATAAACCTGCTGTGGTGCATCGGAGTCTAACACTCGGCACCGAGGGAGAGCCAAAGTACATATTCTTCTAAACCGTACTCCTGTGGACAAATATCGGCATTGTGAATTTTGTATTGAATCGGGATGTAATTTCTGTGTTTCATCGTCAATGCGATGGTCGATAGGTTACAGTAAACCTGCTGTGGTGCATCGTAGACTAACACTAGGCCCCCATGAAGAGCCAAAGTACATACTCTTCTAAACCGTACTCCTAAGGACAGAAATCGGAATTGCGAATTTTGTATTGAATCGGGATGCAATTTCTGTGTTTCATCGTCCATGTGATGGTCGAAGGGTTACAGTAAACCTGCTGTGAAGCATCGGAGTCTAACACTGGGCCCCCAGGGAAGAGGAAAACTACATACTCTTTTAAACCGTACTCCTGTGGACAGAAATCGGCATTGTGAATTTTGTATTGAATCCGGATGCAATTTCTGTGCTTCATCGTCAATGTGATGGTCTAAGGGTTACAGTAAAGCTGCTGTGGTGCATTGGAGTCTAACACTGGGCCCCCAGGGAAGAGCCAAAGTACAAACTCTTCTAAACCGTACTCATTAGGACAGAAATCGTAATTGCGAATTTTGTATTGAATCGGGATGCAATTTCTGTGTTTCATCGTCAATATGATGGTCGAAGGGTTACAGTAAACCTGCTGTGGTGCATCGGAGTCTAACATTGGGCCCCCAGGGGATAGCCAAAATACATACTCTTTTAAACAGTACTCCTGTGGACAGAAATCGGAATTGCGAATTTTGTAATGAATTGGGATGCAATTTCTGTGTTTCATCGTCAATATGATGGTCGAAGGGTTACAGTAAACCTGCTGTGGTGCATCGGAGTCTAACACTCAGCCCCCAGGGAATAGCCAAAATACATACTCTTCTAAACCGGGCTCCTGTGGACAGAAATCGGCATTGCGAATTTTGTATTGAATCGGGATGCAACTTCTGTGTTTCATCGTCAATGGGATGGTCGAAGGGTTACAGTAAACCTGCTGTGGTGGATCGGAGTCTAACACTGGGCACCCAGGGAAGAGCCAAAGTACATACTCTTCCAAACCGTATTCCTAAGGACAGAAATCGGAATTGCGAATTTTGCATTGAATCAGGATGCAATTTCTGTGTTTCATTGTCAATGTGATGGTCGAAAGGTAACAGTAAACCTGCTGTGGTGCATCGTAGTCTAACACTGGGCCCCGGGGAATAGCCAAAGTACATACTCTTCTAAAACGTATTCCTAAGGACAGAAATCGGAATTGCGAATATTGTATTGAATCAGGATGCAATATCTGTGTTTCATCGTCAATGTGATGGTCGAAGGGTTACGGTAAACTCTCTGTGGTGCATCGTAAACTAACACTGGGGATCCACGGAAGAGCCGAAGTACATACTCTTCTAAACCGTACACCTAATAACAGAAATCGGAATTGCGAGTTTTTTATTGAATCGGGATGCAATTTCTGTGTTTCATCGTCAATGTGATGGTCGAAGGGATACAGTAAACCTGCTGTGGTGCATCGTAGTCTAACACTGGGCCCCCAGGTAAGAGCCAAGGTACATACTCATGTAAACCGTTCTCCTGTAGATAGAAATCGGCATTGCGAATTTTGTATTGAATCAGGATGCAATTTCTTTGTTTCATCGTCAATGTGATGGTCAAAGGGTTACAGTAAACCTGCTGTGGTGCATCGGAGTCTAACACTGGGCCCCCAGTCTTCTAAACCGAACTCATAAGGACAGAAATGTGAATTGCGAATTTTGTATTGAATCGGGATGTAATTTCTGTGTTTCATCGTCAAAGTGATGGTCGAAGGGTAACAGTAAACCTGCTGTGGTGCATCGTAGTGTAACATTGGGACCCCAGGGTATAGCAAAATTACATACTCTTTTAAACAGTACTCCTCTGGACAGAAATCGGAATTGCGAATTTTGTAATGAATTGGGATGCAATTTCTGTGTTTCATCGTCAATATGATGGTCGAAGGGTTACAGTAGACCTGCTGTGGTGCATCGGAGTCTAACACTCGGCCCACAGGGAACAGCCAAAGTATATACTCTTCTAAATCGTACTCCTAAAGACAGAAATCGGAATTGCGAATTTTGTATTGAATCGGGATGCAATTTCTGTGTTTCATCGTCAATGTGATGGTCGAAGGGTTACGGTAAACCCTCTGTGGTGCATCGTAGCCTAACACTGGGGATCCAGGGAAGAGCCGAAGTACATACTCTTCTAAACCGTACACCTAATAACAGAAATCGGAATTGCGAATTTTGTATTGAATCGGGATGCAACATCTGTGTTTCATCGTCAATGTGATGGTCGAAGGGTAATAGTAAACCTGCTGTGCTGCATCGGAGTCTAACACTGGGCCCCCAGGGAAGAGCCAAAGTACATACTCTTCCAAACCGTATTCCTAAGGACAGAAATCGGAATTGCGAATTTGTATTGAAGCAGGATGCAATTTCTGTGTTTCATTGTCAATGTGATGGTCGAAAGGTAACAGTAAACCTGCTGTGGTGCATCGTAGTCTCACACTGGGCCCCAGGGAATAGCCAAAGTACATACTCTTCTAAAACGTATTCCTAAAGACAGTAATCGGAATTGCGAATTTTGTACCGAATCGGGATGCAACATCTGTGTTTGATCGTCAATGTGATGCTCTAAGGGTTACAGTAAACCTGCTGTGGTGCATCGGAGTCTAACACTGGGCCCCCACGGAAGAGCCAAAGTACATACTCTTCTAAACCGTTCTCCTGTAGACAGAAATCGACATTGTGAGTTTTGTATTGAATCCAGATGCAATTTCTGTGTTTCATCGTCAATGTGATGGTCGAAGGGTAACAGTAACCCTACTGTGGTGAATCGTAGTCTAACACTGCTCCCCTAGGGAATAGCCAAACTACATACTCTTCTAAACCGTACTCCTGTGGACAGAAATCGGCATTGCGAATTTTGTATTGCATCAGGATGCAATTTCTGTGTTTCATCGTCAATGTGATGGTCGAAGGGTTACAGTAAACGTGCTGTGGTGCATCGGAGACTAACACTGGGCCCCCAGGGAAGAGCCAAAATACATACTCTTCTAAACCGTACTCTTAAGGACAGAAATCGGAATTGCGAATTTTGTATTGAATCGGGATGCAATTTCTGTGTTCCATCGTCAATGTGATGGTCGAAAGGTAACAGTAACCCTACTGTGGTGCATCGTAGTCTAACACTGGGCCCCCAGGGAAGGGCCAAAGTACATATTCTTGTAAGCCGTACTCCTGTGGACAGATATCGGCATTGCGAATTTTGTATTGAATCGGGATGCAATTTCTGTATTTCATCGTCAATGTGATGGTCGAAGGGTTACAGTAAACCCTCTGTGGTGCATCGTAGTCTAACACTGGGCACCCAGGGAAGAGCCAAAGTACATACTCTTCCAAACCGTACACCTAATAACAGAAATCGGAATTGCGAGTTTTTTTATTGAATCGGTATGCAATTTCTGTGTTTCATCGTCAGTCTGATTGTTGAAGGGTTACAGTAAACCTGCTGTGTTGCATCGTAGTCTAACACTGGGCCCCCAGGGATGTGTCAAAGTACATACTCTTCTAAACCGTACTCCTGTGGACAGAAATCGGCATTCCGAATTTTGTATTGAATCGGGATGCAATTTCTGTGTTTCATCGTCAATGTGATGATTGAAGGGATACCGTAAACCTGCTGTGGTGCATCGGAGTCTAACACTGGGACCCCAGGGAAGAGTCAAAGTACATTGTCTTCTAAACCGTACTCATAAGGACAGAAATCTGAATTGCGAATTTTGTATTGAATCGGGATGTAATTTCTGTGTTTCATCGTCAAAGTGATGGTCGAATGGATACAGTAAACATGCTGTGGTGCATCGGAGTCTAACACTGGGCCCCCAGGGAGGTGCCAAAGTACATACTCTTCTAAACCATACTCCTGTGGACAGAAATCGGAATTGCGAATTTTGTGTTGAATCGGGATGCAATTTCTGTTTTTCATCGTCAATGTGATGGTCGAAGGGTTACTGTAAACCTGCTGTGGTGAATCGGAGTCTAACACTGGGCCCCCAGGGAAGAGCCAAAACTACATACTCTTCTAAACCGTACTCCTGTGGACAGAAATCGGCATTGCGAATTTTGTATTGAATCAGGATGCAATTTCTGTGTTTCATCGTCAATGTGATGGTCGAAGGGTTACAGTAAACCTGCTGTGGTGCATCGGAGTCTAACACTGGGCACCCAGGGAAGAGCCAAAGTACATACTCTTCTAAACCGTACACCTAATAACAGAAATCGGAATTGCGAGTTTTTTATTGAATCGGGATGCAATTTCTGTGTTTCATCGTCAATGTGATGGTCGAAGGGTAACAGTAACCCTACTGTGGTGCATCGTAGTCTAACACTGGGCCTCCAGGGAAGAGCCAAAGTACATACTCTTCGAAACCGTACTCCTAAGGACAGAAATCGGAATTGCGAATTTTGTATTGAATCGGGATGCAATTTCTGTGTTTTATCGTCTATGTGATGGTCGAAGGGATACAGTAAACCTGCTGTTGTGCATCGGAGTCTATAACTGGGCCCCCAGGGAAGGGCCAAAGTACATATTCTTGTAAACCGTACTCCTGTGGACAGAAATCGACATTGCGAATTTTGTATTGAATCGGGATGCAATTTCTGTGTTTCTTCGTCAATGTGATGGTCGAAGGGTTACAGTAAACCCTCTGTGGTGCATCGTAGTCTAACACTGGGCACCCAGGGAAGAGCCAAAGTGCATACTCTTCCAAACCGTTTACCTAATAACAGAAATCGGAATTGCGAGTTTTTTTATTGAATCGGTATGCAATTTCTGTGTTTCATCGTCAATGTGATGGTCTAAGGGTTACAGTAAACCTGCTGTGGTGCATCGGGCCCCCAGGGAAGAACCAAAGTACATACTCTTCTAAACCGTACTCCTGTGGACAGAAATCAGCATTGTGAATTTAGTATTGAATCGGGATGCAATTTCTGTGTTTCACAGTCAATGAGATGGTCGGAGTACAGGAACCCTTGTGTGGTGAATCGTAGTCTAACACTGGTCCCCCAGGGAATAGCCAAAGTACATACTCTTCTAAACCGTACACCTAATAACAGAAATCGGAATTGCGAGTTTTTTATTGAATCGGATGCAATTTCTGTGTTTCATCGTCAATGTGATGGTCTAAGGGTTACAGTAAACCTGCTGTGGTGCATCGGACCCCAGGGAAGAACCAAAGTACATACTCTTCTAAACCGTACTCCTGTATACAGAAATCAGCATTGTGAATTTAGTATTGAATCGGGATGCAATTATAGTGTTTCATCGTGAATGAGATGGTCGAAGGGGTACAGTAAACCTGCTGTGGTGCATTGGAGTCTAACACCGGGCCCCCAGGGAAGAGCCAAAGTACATACTCTTCTAAACCGTTCTCTTGTGGACAGAAATCGGCATTGTGAATTTTGTATTGAATCGGGATGCAATTTCTGTGTTTCATCGTCAATGTGATGGTCGAAGGGTAACAGTAAACCTGCTGTGGTGCATCGTAGTCTAACATTGGGCCCCCAGGGTATAGCCAAATTACATACTCTTTTAAACAGTACTCCTGTGGACAGAAATCGGAATTGCGAATTTTGTAATGAATTGGGATGCAATTTCTGTGTTTCATCGTCAATATGATGGTCGAAGGGTTACAGTAAACCTGCTGTGGTGCATCGGAGTCTAACACTTAGACCCCAGGGAACAGCCAAAGTACATACTCTTCTAAACCGGGCTCCTGTGGACAGAAATCGGCATTGCGAATTTTGTATTGAATCAGGATGCAATTTCTGTGTTTCATCGTCAATGTGATGGTCGAAGGTTTACAGTAAACCTGCTGTGGTGCATCGGAGTCTAACATTGGGCTCCCAGGGAAGAGCCAAAGTACATACTCTTCCAAACCGTATTCCTAAGGACAGAATTCGGAATTGCGAATTTTGTATTGAATCAGGATGCAATTTCTGTGTTTCATTGTCAATATGATGGTCGAAAGGTAACAGTAAACCTGCTGTGGTGCATCGGAGTCTAACACTGGGCCCCCAGGGAGAGCCAAAGTACATACTCTTCTAAATCGTTCTCCTGTAGACAGAAATCGGCATTGTGAATTTTGTATTGAAACGGGATGTAATTTCTGTGTTTCATCGTCAATGTGATGGTCGAAGGGTTACAGTAAACCTGCTGTGGTGCATCGTAGTCTAACACTAGGCCCCCATGAAGAGCCAAAGTACATACTCTTCTAAACTGTACTGCTAAGGACAGAAATCGGAATTGCGAATTTTGTAATGAATTGGGATGCAATTTCTGTGTTTCATCGACAATATGATGGTCGAAGGGTTACAGTAAACCTGCTGTGGTGCATCGGGCCCCCAGGGAAGAGCCAAAGTTCATACTCTTCTAAACCGTACTCCTGTGGACAAAAATCGGCATTGTGAATTTTGTATTCAATCGATATGCAATTTCTGTGTTTCATCGTCAATGTGATGGTCGCAATGTTACAGTAAACCTGCTGTGGTGCATCGGAGTCTAACACTGGGCCCCAGGGAAGAGCCAAAGTACATACTCTTCTAAACCATACTCCTGTGGACAGAAATCAAAATTGCGAATTTTGTATTGAATCGGGATGCAATTTCTGTGTTTCATCGTCCATGTGATGGTCGAAGGGTTACAGTAAACCTGCTGTGAAGCATCGGAGTCTAACATTGGGCCCCCAGGGAATAGCCAAAATACATACTCTTCTAACAGTACTCCTGTGGACAGAAATCGGAATTGAGAATTTTGTAATGAATTGGGATGCAAGTTCTTTGTTTCATCGTCAATGCGATGGCCGAATGGATACAGTAAACATGCTGTGGTGCATCGGAGTCTAACACTGGGCCCCCAGGGAGGAGCCAAAGTACATACTCTTCTAAACAATACTCTTGTGGACAGAAATCGGAATTGCGAATTTTGTATAGAATCGGGATGCAATTTCTGTGTTTCATCGTCAATCTGATGGTCGAAGGGTTACTGTAAACCTGCTGTGGTGCATCGGAGTCTAACACTGGGCCCCCAGGGAAGAGCCAAAGTACATACTCTTCTAAACCGTACTCCTGTGGACAGAAATCGGCATTGTGAATTTTGTATTGAATCGGTTGCAATTTCTGTGTTTCATCGTCAATGTGATGGTCTAAGGGTTACAGTAAACTTGCTGTGGTGCATCGGAGTCTAACACTGGGCCGCCAGGGAGGAGGCAAAGTACATACTCTTCTAAACCGTACTCCTGTGGACAGAAATCGGAATTGCGAATTTTGTATTGAATCGGGATGCATTTTCTGTGTTTCATCGTCAATGTGATGGCCGCAATGTTACAGTAAACCTGCTGTGGTGCAAAGGAGTCTAACACTGGGCCCCCAGGGAAGAGCCAAAGTACATACTCTTCTAAACCATACTCCTGTGGACAGAAATCGGAATTGCGAATTTTGTATTAAATCGGAATGCAATTTCTGTGTTTCATCGTCAATGTGATGATCGAAGGATTACAGTAAACTTGCTGTGGTGCATCGGAGTCTAACACTGGGCCCCCAGGGAAGAGCCAAAGTACATACTCTTCTAAACCGTACTCCTGTGGACAGAAATCGGCATTGTGAATTTTGTATTGAATCGGGATGCAATTTCTGTGTTTCATCGTCAATGTGATGGTCGAAGGGTAACAGTAAACCTGCTGTGGTGCATCGTAGTCTAACACTGGGCCCCCAGGGAAGAGCCAAAGTACATATTCTTGTAAACCGTACTCCTGTGGACAGAAATCGGCATTCCGAATTTTGTATTGAATCGGGATGCAATTTCTGTGTTTCATCGTCAATGTGATGGTCGAAGGGTTACAGTAAACGTGCTGTGGTGCATCGGAGTCTAACACTGGGCACCCAGGGAAGAGCCAAAATACATACTCTTCTAAACCGTACACCTAATAACAGAAATCGGAATTGCGTGTTTTTTATTGAATCGGGATGCAATTTCTGTGTTTCATCGTCAATGTGATCTTCAAAGGGTAACAGTAACCCTACTGTGGTGCATCGTAGTCTAACACTGGGCCCCCAGGGAAGAGCCAAAGTACATATTCTTGTAAACCGTACTCCTGTGGACAGAAATCGGCATTCCGAATTTTGTATTGAATCGGGATGCAATTTCTGTGTTTCATCGTCAATGTGATCATTGAAGGGATACCGTAAACCTGCTGTGGTGCATCGGAGTCTAACACTGGGACCCCAGGGAAGAGTCAAAATACATTGTCTTTTAAACCGTACTCATAAGGACAGAAATCTGAATTGCGAATTTTGTATTGAATCGGGATGTAATTACTGTGTTTCATCGTCAAAGTGGTGGTCGAATGGATACAGTAAACATGCTGTGGTGGATCGTATTCTAACACTGGTCCCCGAGGTAAGAGCCAAAGTACATACTCTTCTAAACCGTACTCCTGTGGACAGAAATCGGCATTGCGAATTTTGTATTGAATCGGGATGCAATTTCTGTGGTTCATCGTCAATGTGATGGTCGAAGGGTTACAGTAAACCTGCTGTGGTGCATCGGAGTCTAACACTGGTCCCCCAGGGAAGAGCCAAAGTACATACTCTTCTAAACCGTTCTCCTGTGGACAAAAATCAGCATTGTGCATTTTGTATTGAATCGTGATGCAATTTCTGTGTTTCATCGTCAATGTGATGGTCGAAGGGTTACAGTAAACCTTCTGTGGTGCATCGTAGTCTAACACTGGGCACCCAGGGAAGAGCCAAAGTACATACTCTAAAACCAAACACCTAAGGACAGGAATCGGAATTGCGAGTTTTGTATTGAATCAGGATGCAATTTCTGTGTTTCATCGTCATTGTGATTGTTGAAGGGATACAGTAACCTGGCTGTGATGCATCGGAGTCTAACACTGGGCCCCCAGGGTAGGGCCAAAGTACATATTCTTGTAAACCGTACTCCTGTGGACAGAAATCGGCATTGTGAATTTTGTATTGAATCGGGATGCAATTTCTGTGTTTCATCGTCAATGTGATGGTCGAAGGGTTACAGTAAATCCTCTGTGGTGCATCGTAGTCTAACACTGGGCACCCAGGGAAGAGCCAAAGTACATATTCTTCTAAACCGTACACCTAATAACAGAAATCGGAATTGCGAGTTTTTTATTGAATCGGGATGCAATTTCTGTGTTTCATCGTCAATGTGATGGTCGAAGGGATACAGTAAATCTGCTGTGGTTCATCGGAGTCTAACACTGGGCCCCCAGGGAAGAGCCGAAGTACATACTCTTCTAAACCATACTCCTAAGGACAGAAATTGGCATCGCGAATTTTGTATTGAATCGGGATGTAATTTCTGTGTTTCATCGTCAATGTGATGGTCGAAGGGTTACAGTAAACCTGCTGTGGTGCATCGTAGTCTAACACTGGCCCCCCAGGAAAGAGACAAGTTACATACTCTTCTAAACCGTACTCCTAAGGACAGAAATCGGAATTGCGAATTTTTTATTGAATCTTGATGCAATTTCTGTGTTTCATCGTCAATCTGATGGTCGAAGGGTTACAGTAAACCTGCTGTGGTGCATCGTAGTCTAACACTGGGCCCCCAGGTAAGTGTCAAAGTACATACTCTTCTAAACCGTACTCCTGTGGACAGAAATCGGCATTCCGAATTTTGTATTGAATCGGGATGCAATTTCTGTGTTTCATCGTCAATGTGATGGTTGAAGGGATATCGTAAACCTGCTGTGGTGCATCGGAGTCTAACACCGGTCCCCCAGGGAAGAGCCAAAGTACATAGTCTTCTAAACCGTACTCATAAGGACAGATATCTGAATTGCGAATTTTGTATTGAATCGGGATGTAATTTCTGTGTTTCATCGTCAATGTGATTGTCGAATGGATACAGTAAACATGCTGTGGTGCATCGGAGTCTAACACTGGGCCCCAGGGAATAGCCAAAGTACATACTCTTCTAAAACGTATTCCTAAGGACAGAATTCGGAATTGTGAATTTTGTATTGAATCGGGATGCAATATCTGTGTTTGATCATCAATGTGATGGTCTAAGGGTTACAGTAAACTTGCTGTGGTGCATCGGAGTCTAACACTGGGCCCCCAGGGAAGAGCCAAATAGTTACATACTCTTCAAAACCATACTCCTGTGGACAGAAATCGGAATTGCGAATTTTGTATTGAATCGGTATGCAATTTCTGTGTTTCATCGTCAATGTGATAGTCGATGGGTTACTGTAAACCTGCTGTGGTGCATCGGAGTCTAACACTGGGCCCCCAGGGAAGAGCCAAAGTACATACTCTTCTTAACCGTACTCCTGTGGACAGAAATCGGCATTGTGAATTTTGTATTGAATCGGATATAATTTCTGTGTTTCTTCGTCAATGTGATGGTCCAAGGGTTACAGTAAACCTGCTGAGGTGCATCGGAGTCTAACACTGGGCCCCCAGGGAAGAGCCAAAGTACATACTCTTCTAAACCGTACTCATTAGGACAGAAACCGGAATTGCGAATTTTGTATTGAATCGGGATGCAATTTCTGTGTTTCATCGTCAATGTAATGGTCGCAATGTTACAGTAAACCTGCTGTGGTGCAACGGAGACTAACACTGGGCCCCCAGGAAAGAGCCAAAGTACATAATCTTCTAAACCATACTCCTGTGGACAGATATCGGGATTGCGAATTTTGCATTAAATCGGGTTGCAATTTCTGTGTTTCATCGTGAATGTGATAGACGAAGGGTTATAGTAAACCTGCTGTGGTGCATCGGAGTCTAACACTGGGCCCCCAGGGAAGAGCCAAAGTACATACTCTTCTAAACCAAACTCCTGTGGACAGAAATCGGCATTGTGAATTTTGTATGGAATCGGGATGCAATTTCTGTGTTTCATCGTCAATGTGATGGTCGATGGGTAACAGTAAACCTGCTGTGGTGCATCGTAGTCTAACATTGGGCCTCCAGGGAATAGCCAAATTACATACTCTTTTAAACAGTACTCCTGTGGACAGAATCGGAATTGCGAATTTTGAATTGAAACGGGTTGCAATTTCTGTTTTTCATCGTCAATATGATGGTCGAAGGGTTACAGTAAACCTGCTGTGGTGCATCGGAGTCTAACACTCAGCCCCCAGGGAACAGCCAAAGTACATACTCATCTAAACCGTGCTCCTGTGGACAGAAATCGGCATTGCGAATTTTGTATTGAATCGGGATGCAATTTCTGTGTTTCATCGTCACTGGGATGGTCGAATTGTAACACTAAACCTGCTGTGGTGCATCGGAGTCTAACACTCAGCCCCCAGGGAAGAGCCAAAGTACATACTCTTCCAAACCGTATTCCTAAGGACAAAAATCGGAATTGCGAATTTTGTATTGAATCAGGATGCAATTTCTGTGTTTCATTGTCAATGTGATGGTCGAAGGGTAACAGTAAACCTGCTGTGGTTCATCGTAGTCTAACACTGGGCCCCAGGGAATAGCAAAAGTACATACTCTTCTAAAACGTATTCCTAAGGACAGAAATCGGAATTGTGAATTTTGTATTGAATCGGGATGCAATATCTGTGTTTCATCGTCAATGTGATGGACGAAAGGTTACAGTAAACCTGCTGTGGTGCATCTTCGTCTAATACTGGGCCCCCAATGAAGAGCCAAAGTACATACTCTTCCAAACCGTACTCCTGTAGACAGAAATCGGCATTGTGAATTTTGTATTGAATCGAGATGCAATTTCTGTGTTTCATCTTCGATGTGATGGTCGAAGGGAAACAGTAACATTGCTGTGGTGCATCGTAGTCTAACACTGGTCCCCCAGGGAATAGCCAAAGTACATACTCTTCTAAACCGTACTCCTGTGGACAGAAATCGGCATTGCGAATTTTGTATTGAATCGGGATGCAATTTCTGTGTTTCATCGTCAATGTGATGGTCGAAGGGTTACAGTAAACCTGCTGTGATGCATCGGAGTCTAACACTGGGCCCCCAGGGAAGAGCCAAAGTACATACTCTTCTAAACCGTACTCCTGTGGACAAAAATCGGCATTGTGCATTTTGTATTGAATCGGGATGCAATTTCTGTGTTACATCGTCAATGTGATGGTCGAAGGGTTACAGTAAACCTGCTATGGTGCATCGTAGTCTAAAACTGGGACCCCAGGGAAGAGCCAAAGTACATATTCTTCTAAACCGTACTCCTAAGGACAGAAATCGGAATTGCGAATTTCGTATTGAATCAGGATGCAATTTCTGTGTTGTATCGTCTATGTGATGGTCGAAGGGATACAGTAAACCTGCTGTGGTGCATCGGAGTCAAACACTGGGCCCCCAGGGAAGAGCCAAAGTACATATTCTTGTAAACCTCACTCCTGTGGACAGAAATCGGAATTGCGAATTTAGTATTGAATCGGGATGCAATTTCTGTGTTTTATCGTCTATGTGATGTTCGAAGGGATACAGTAAACCTTCTGTGGTCCATCGTAGTCTATAACTGGGCCCCCAGGGAAGAGCCAAAGTACATACTCTTCTAAACCGTACTCCTGTGGACAAAAATCGGCATTGTGCATTTTGTATTGAATCGGGATGCAATTTCTGTGTTACATCGTCAATGTGATGGTCGAAGGGTTACAGTAAACCTGCTATGGTGCATCGTAGTCTAAAACTGGGACCCCAGGGAAGAGCCAAAGTACATATTCTTCTAAACCGTACTCCTAAGGACAGAAATCGGAATTGCGAATTTTGTATTGAATCAGGATGCAATTTCTGTGTTTCATCGTCAATGTGATGGTCGAAGGGATGCAGTAAACCTGCTGTGGTGCATCGGAGTCTAACATTGGGCCCCCAGGGGAGAGCCGAAGTACATACTTTTCTAAACTGTACTCCTGTGGACAGAAATCGGCATTGCGAATTTTGTATTGAGTCGGGATACAATTTCTGTGTTTCATCGTCAATGTGACAGCCGAAGAGATACAATAAAGCAGCTGTGGTGCATCGGAGTTTAACACTGGGCCCCGAGGGAAGAGCTAAAGTACATACTTTTCATAGCCGTACTCTTGTGGACCGAAATCGGAATTGTGAATTTTGTATTGAATCGGGATTCAATTTCTGTGTTTCATCGTTAATGTGATGGTCGATGGGTAACAGTAAACCTGCTGCGGTGCATTGTAGTATAAATTGGGCCCCCAGGGAATAGCCAAAGTACATACTCTTCTAAACCGTACTCATTAGGACAGAAATCGGAATTGCGAATTTTGTATTGATTTGGGATGATATTTCTTAGCTTCATCGTCAATGTGATGGTCGAAGGGTTACAGTAAACTTGCTGTGGTGCATCGGAGTCTAACACTGGGCCCCCAGGGAAGAGCCCAAGTACATACTCTTCTAACCCGTACTCCTGTGGACAAAAATCGGCATTGCGAATTTTGTATTGAATCGGGATGCAATTTCTGTGTTTCGTCGTCAATGTGGTGGTTGAAGGGATACCGTAAACCTTCTGTGGTGCATCGTAGTCTAACACTGGACCCCCAGGGAAGAGCCAAAGTACATACTCTTCTAAACCGTACTCATTAGGACCGAAATCGGAATTGCGAATTTTGAATTGAATCGGGATGCAATTTCTGTGTTTCATCGTCAATGTGATGGTTGCAATGTTACAGTAAACCTGCTGTGGTGCATCGGAGTCTACCACTGGGCCCCCAGGGAAGAGCCAAAGTACATACTCTTCTAAACTATACTCCTGTGGACAGATATCAGAATTGCGAATTTTGTATTGAATCGGGTTGCAATTTCTGTGTTTCATCGTCAATGTGATGGTCGAAGGGTTACAGTAAACCTGCTGTAGTGCTTGGGAGTCTAACATTGAGACCCCAGGGAAGAGCCAAAGTACATACGCTTCTAAACCGTACTCCTGTGGACAGAAATCGGCATTGTGAATTTTGTATTCAATCGGGATGCAATTTCTGGGTTTCATCGTCAATGTGATGGTCGAAGGGGTACAGTAAACCTGCTGTGGTGCATCGGAGTCTAACAACGGGCGCCCAGGGAAGAGCCAAAGTACATACTCTTCTAAACCGTACTCCTGTGGACAGAAATCGGAATTGCGAATTTTGTATTGAATCGGGATGCAATCTCTGTGTTTCATCGTCAATATGATGGGCGAAGGGTTACAGTAAACCTGCTGTGGTGCATCGGGGTCTAACACTCAGCCCCCAGGGAACAGCCAAAGTACATACTCTTCTAAACCGTGCTCCTGTGGACAGAAATCGGCATTGCGAATTTTGTATTGAATCGGGATGCAATTTCTGTGTTTCACCGTCAATGTGATGGTCGAAGGGTAACAGTAACCCTGCTGTGGTGCATCGTAGTCTAACACTGGTCCCCCAGGGAATAGCCAAAGTACATACTCTTCTAAACCGTACTCCTGTGGACAGAAATCGGCATTGCGAATTTTGTATTGAATCGGGATGCAATTTCTGTGTTTCATCATCAATGTGATGGTCGAAGGGTTACAGTAAACGTGCTGTGGTGCATCGGAGTCTAACACTGGGCCCCCAGGGAAGAGCCAAAGTACATACTCTTCTAAATCGTACTCCTGTGGACAAAAATCGGCATGTGCATTTTGTATTGAATCGGGATGCAATTTCTGTGTTTCATCGTCAATGTGATGGTCGATGCGTTGCAGTAAACCTGATGTGGTGCATCGTAGTCTAACATTGGGCCCCCAGGGGAGAGCCAAAGTACAAACTCTTCTAAACCGTATTCCTAAGGACAGAAATCGGAATTGCGAATTTTGTATTGAATCGGGATGCAATTTCTGTGTATTATCGTCTATGTGATGGTCGAAGGGATACAGTTAACCTGCTGTGGCGCATCGGAGTCTAACACTGGGCCCCCAGGTAAGAGCCAAAGTACATATTCTTGTAAACCATACTCCTGTGGACAGAAATCGGCATTGCGAATTTTGTATTGAATCGGGATGCAATTTCTGTGTTTCATCATCAATGTGATGGTCGAAGGGTTACAGTAAACGTGCTGTGGTGCATCGGAGTCTAACACTGGGCCCCCAGGGAAGAGCCAAAGTACATACTCTTCTAAATCGTACTCCTGTGGACAAAAATCGGCATGTGCATTTTGTATTGAATCGGGATGCAATTTCTGTGTTTCATCGTCAATGTGATGGTCGATGCGTTGCAGTAAACCTGATGTGGTGCATCGTAGTCTAACATTGGGCCCCCAGGGGAGAGCCAAAGTACAAACTCTTCTAAACCGTATTCCTAAGGACAGAAATCGGAATTGCGAATTTTGTATTGAATCGGGATGCAATTTCTGTGTTTCATCGTCAATGTGATGGTTCAAGGGATACCGTAAACCTGCTGTGGTGCATCGGAGTCTAACACTGGGCCCCCAGGGAAGAGCCAAAGTACATACTCCTAAAAACCTTATTCCTATGGACAGAAATCGGTATTGCGAATTTTGTATTGAATCAGGATGCAATTTCTGTGTTTCATTGTCAATGTGATGGTCAAAGGGTTACAGTAAACCTGCTGTGGTGCATCGGAGTCTAACACTGGGCTCCCAGGGAAGAGCCAAAGTACATACTCTTCTAAACCGTACTCCTGTAGACAGAAATCGGCATTGGGAATTTTTTATTGATTCCGGATGCAATTTCTGTGTTTCATCGTCAATGTGATGGTCGAAGGGTAACAGTAACCCTGCTGTGGTGCATCGTAGTCTAACACTGGTCCCCCAGGGAATAGCCAAAGTACATACTCTTCTAAACCGTACTCCTGTGGACAGAAATCGGCATTGCGAATTTTTTATTGAATCGGGATGCAATTTCTGTGTTTCATCGTCAATGTGATGGTCGAAGGGTTGCAGTAAACCTGCTGTGGTGCATCGGAGTTTAACACTGTGCCCCCAGGGAAGAGCCAAAGTACATACTCTTCTAAACCGTACTCCTGTGGACAGAAATCGGCATTGTGAATTTAGTATTGAATCCGGATGCAATTTCTGTGTTTCATCGTCAATGTGATGGTCTAAGGGTTACAGTAAACCTGCTGTGATGCATCGGAGTCTAGCACTGGACCCCCACGAAGAGCCGAAGTACATAATCTTCTGAACTGTACTCCTGTGGACAGAAATCGGCATTGTGAATTTTGTATTGAATCGGGATGCAATATCTGTGTTTTATCGTCAATGTGATGCTAGAAGGGTAACAGTAAACCTGCTGAGGTGCATCGTAGTCTAACACTGGGCCCCCAGGGAATAGCAAAAGTACATACTCATCTAAACCGTACTCCTGTGGACAGAAACAGGCACTGCGAATTTTGTATTGAATCAGGATGCAATTTCTGTGTTTCATCGCCAATGTGATGGTCGAAGGGTTACGGTAAACCTTCTGGGGTGCATCGTAGACTAACACTGGGCCCCCAGGGAAGAGCCAAAGTACATACCCATCTAAACCTTACACCTAAGGACAGAAATCGGAATTGCGAGTTTTGTATTGAATCGGAATGCGATTTCTGTGTTTCATCGTCAATGTGATGGTCGAAGGGATACAGTAAACCTGCTGTGGTGCATTGGAGTCTAACACTGGACCCCCAGGTGAGAGCCGAAGTACATACTCTTCTAAACCGTACTCCTGTGCACAGAAATAAGCATTGCGAATTTTGTATTGAATCGGGATTCAATTTCTGTGTTTCATCGTCAATGTGATGGTCGAAGGGTTACAGTAAACCTGCTGTGATTCATCGTAGTCTAACACTGGGCCCCTATGGAAGAGCCAAGGTACATACTCTTCTAAACCGTACTCCTAAGGACAGAAATCGGAATTGCGAATTTTGTATTGAATCAGGATGCAATTTCTGTGTTTCATCGTCAATCTGATGGTCGAAGGGTTACAGTAAACCTGCTGTGGTGCATCGTAGTCTAACACTGGGCTCCCAGGGAAGAGCCAATGTACATACTCTTCTAAACCGTACTCCTGTGGATAGAAATCAGCATTGCGAATTTTGTATTGAATCGGGATGCAATTTTTGTGTTTCATCGTCAATGTGATGGTTGAAGGGATAACGTAAACCTGCTGTGGTGCATCGGAGTCTAACACGGGGCCCCCAGGGAAGAGCCAAAGTACATACTCCTAAAAACCGTATTCCTATGGACAGAAATCGGAATTGCGAATTTTGTATTGAATCAGGAAGCAATTTCTGTGTTTCATTGTCAATGTGATAGTCAAAGGGTTACAGTAAACCTGCTGTGGTGCATCGGAGTCTAACACTGGGCCCCCAGGGAAGAGCCAAAGTACATACTCTTCTAAACCGTACTCCTGTAGACAGAAATCGGCATTGTGAATTTTGTATTGATTCCGGATGCAATTTCTGTGTTTCATCGTCAATGTGATGGTCGAAGGGTAACAGTAACCCTGCTGTGGTGCATCGTAGTCTAACACTGGTCCCCCAGGGAATAGCCAAAGTACATACTCTTCAAAACCGTACTCCTGTGGACAGAAATCGGCATTGCGAATTTTGTATTGAATCGGGATGCAATTTCTGTGTTTCATCGTCAATGTGATGGTCGAAGGGTTGCAGTAAACTTGCTGTGGTGCATCGGAGTTTAACACTTTGCCCCCAGGGAAGAGCCAAAGTACATACTCTTCTAAACCGTACTCCTGTGGACAAAAATCGGCATTGTGCATTTTGTATTGAATCGGGATGCAATTTCTGTGTTTCATCGTCAATGTGATGGTCGATGCGTTACAGTAAACCTGCTGTGGTGCATCGTAGTCTAACACTGGGCCCCCAGGGAAGAGCAAAGGTACATACTCTTCTAAACCGTATTTCTAAGGACAGAAATCGGAATTGCGAATTTTGTATTGAATCGGGATGCAATTTCTGTGTTTTATCGTCTATGTGATGGTCGAAGGGATACAGTAAACCTGCTGTGGTGCAATGGAGTCTAACACTGGGCCCCCAGGTGAGAGCCGAAGTACATACTCTTCTAAACCGTACTTCTGTGGACAGAAATAGGCATTGCGAATTTTGTATTGAATCGGGATACAATTTTTGTTTTTCATCGTCAATGTGAAGGTCGAAGGGTCACAGTAAACCTGCTGTGGTGCATCGTTGTCTAACACTGGGCCCCCAGGGAAGAGCCAAGGTACATACTCTTCTAAACCGTACTCCTAAGGACAGAAATCGGAATTGCGAATTTTGTATTGAATCTGGATGCAATTTCTGTGTTTTATCGTCAATCTGATGGTCGAAGGGTTACAGTAAACCTGCTGTGGTTCATCAGAGTCTAACACTGGGCCCCCAGGGAAGGGCCAAAGTACATACTCTTCTAAACCGTACTCCTGTGGACAGAAATCGGCATTGTGAATTTAGTATTGAATCCGAATGCAATTTCTGTGTTTCATCGTCAATGTGATGGTCTAAGGGTTACAGTAAACCTGCTGTGATGCATTGGAGTCTAGCACTGGACCCCCACGAAGAGCCGAAGTACATAATCTTCTGAACTGTACTCCTGTGGACAGAAATCGGCATTGTGAATTTTGTATTGAATCGGGATGCAATATCTGTGTTTTATCGTCAATATGATGCTCGAAGGGTAACAGTAAACCTGCTGAGGTGCATCGTAGTCTAACACTGGGCCCCCAGGGAATAGCAAAACTACATACTCATCTAAACCGTACTCCTGTGGACAGAAATAGGCACTGCGAATTTTGTATTGAATCAGGATGCAATTTCTGTGTTTCATCGTCAATGTGATGGTCGAAGGGTTACGGTAAACCTTCTGGGGTGCATCGTAGACTAACACTGGGCCCCCAGGGAAGAGCCAAAGTACATACCCATGTAAACCTTACACCTAAGGACAGAAATCGGAATTGCGAGTTTTGTATTGAATCGGGATGCAATTTCTGTGTTTCATCGTCAATGTGATGGTCGAAGGGATACAGTAAACCTGCTGTGGTGCATTGGAGACTAACACTGGACCCCCAGGTGAGAGCCGAATACATACTCTTCTAAACCGTACTCCTGTGCACAGAAATAGGCATTGCGAATTTTGTATTGAATCGGGATTCAATTTCTGTGTTTCATCGTCAATGTGATGGTCGAAGGGTTACAGTAAACCTGCTGTGATGCATCGTAGTCTAACACTGGGCCCCTATGGAAGAGCCAAGGTACATACTCTTGTAAACCGTACTCCTAAGGACAGAAATCGGAATTGCGAATTTTGTATTGAATCAGGATGCAATTTCTGTGTTTCATCGTTAATCTGATGGTCGAAGGGTTACAGTAAACCTGCTGTGGTGCATCGTAGTCTAACACTGGGCTCCCAGGGAAGAGCCAATGTACATACTCTTCTAAACCGTACTCCTGTGGATAGAAAGCGGCATTGCGAATTTTGTATTGAATCGGGATGCAATTTCTGTGTTTCATCGTCAATGTGATGGTTCAAGGGATACCGTAAACCTGCTTTGGTGCATCGGTGTCTAACACTGGGCCCCCAGGGAAGAGCCAAACTACATAGTCTTCTAAACCGTACTCATAAGGACAGAAATCGGAATTGCTATTTTTGTATTGAATAGGGATGCAATTTCTGTGTTTCATCGTTAATGTGATGGTCGATAAGTAACAGTAAACCTGCTGCGGTGCATTGTAGTCTAACATTGGGCCCCCAGGGAATAGCCAAAGTACATTCTCTTTTAAACCGTACTCCTATGGACAGATATAAGCATTGCGAATTTTGTATTGAATCGGGATGCAATTTCTGTGTTTCATCGTCAATGTGATGGTTGAAGGGATAACGTAAACCTGCTGTGGTGCATCGGAGTCTAACACTGGGCCCCCAGGGAAGAGCCAAAGTACATACTCCTAAAAACCGTATTGCTATGGACAGAAATCGGAATTGCGAATTTTGTATTGAATCAGGATGCAATTTCTATGTTTCATTGTCAATGTGATGGTCAAAGGGTTACAGTAAACCTGCTGTGGTGCATCGGAGTCTAACACTGGGCCCCCAGGGAAGAGCCAAAGTACATACTCTTCTAAACTGTACTCCTGTGGACAAAAATCGACATTGTGCATTTTGTATTGAATCGGGATGCAATTTCTGTGTTTCATCGTCAATGTGATGGTCGATGCGTTACAGTAAACCTGCTGTGGTGCATCGTAGTCTAACACTGGGCCCCCAGGGAAGAGCAAAAGTACATACTCTTCTAAACCGTATTTCTAAGGACAGAAATCGGAATTGCGAATTTTGTATTGAATCGGGATGCAATTTCTGTGTTATATCGTCTATGTGATGGTCGAAGGGATACTGTAAACCTGCTGTGGTGCAATGGAGTCTAACACTGGGCCCCCAGGTGAGAGCCGAAGTACATACTCTTCTAAACCGTACTCCTGTGGACAGAAATAGGCATTGCGAATTTTGTATTGAATCGGGATACAATTTCTGTTTTTCATCGTCAATGTGAAGGTCGAAGGGTCACAGTAAACCTGCTGTGGTGCATCGTTGTCTAACACTGGGCCCCCAGGGAAGAGCCAAGGTACATACTCTTTTAAACCGTACTCCTAAGGACAGAAATCGGAATTGCGAATTTTGTATTGAATCTGGATGCAATTTCTGTGTTTTATCGTCAATCTGATGGTCGAAGGGTTACAGTAAACCTTCTGTGGTTCATCGTAGTCTAACACTGGGCCCCCAGCGAAGAGCCAAAGTACATACTCTTCTAAACCGTACTCCTGTGGACAGAAGTCGGCATTGCGAATTTTGTATTGAATCGGGATGCAATTTCTGTGTTCCATCGTCAATGTGATGGTTCAAGGGATACCGTAAACCTGCTGTGGTGCATCGGTGTCTAACACTGGGCCCCCAGGGAAGAGCCAAACTACATACTCTTCTAAAACGTACTCATAAGGACAGAAATCGGAATTGCTAATTTTGTATTGAATCGGGATGCAATTTCTGTGTTTCATCGTCAATGTGATGGTCGCAATGTTACAGTAAACCTGCTGTGGTGCATCGGAGTGTAACACTGGGCCCCCAGAGAACAGCCAATGTACATACTCTCCTAAAACGTAGTCCTAAGGACAGAAATCGGAAATGCGAATTTTGTATTGAATTGGGATGCAATTTCTGTGTTTCATCGTCAATGTGATGGTCGAAGGGTTACACTAAACCTGCTGTGGTGCATCAGAGTCTAACACTGGGCCCCCAGGGAAGAGCCAAAGTACATACTCTTCTAAACCGTACACCTGTGGACAGAAATCGGCATTGCGAATTTTCTATTGAATCGGGATGCAATTTCTGTGTTTCATCGTCAATGTGATGGTCGAAGGGTTACAGTAAACCTGCTGTGGTGCATCAGAGTCTAACACTGGGTCCCCAGTGAAGAGCCAAAGTACATACTCTTCTAAACCGTACTCCTGTGGACAGAAATCGGAATTGCGAATTTTGTATTGAATCGGGATACAATTTCTGTGTTTCATCGTCAATGTGATGGTCGAAGATTTACAGTAAACCTGCTGTGGTCCATCAGAGTCTAACACTGGGCCCCCAGGGAAGAGCCAAAGAACATACTCTTCTAAACCGTACTCCTGTGGACAGAAATCGGCATTGTGAATTTAGTATTGAATGCGGATGCAATTTCTGTGTTTCATCGTCAATGTGATGGTCTAAGGGTTACAGTAAACCTGCTGTGATGCATCGGAGTATAGCACTGGGCCCCCACGAAGAGCCGAATTACATAATCTTCTGAACTGTACTCCTGTGGACAGAAATCGGCATTGTGAATTTTTATTGAATCGGGATGCAATATCTGTGTTTTATCGTTAATGTGATGCTCGAAGGGTAACAGTAAACCTGCTGAGGTGCATCGTAGTCTAACACTGGGCCCCCAGGGAATAGCAAAAGTACATACTCATCTAAACCGTACTCCTGTGGACAGAAATAGGCACTGCGAATTTTGTATTGAATCGGGATGCAATTTCTGTGTTTCATCGTCAATGTGATGGTCGAAGGGTTACGGTAAACCTTCTGGGGTGCATCGTAGTCTAACACTGGGCCCCCAGGGAAGAGCCAAAGTACATACCCATCTAAACCTTACACCTAAGGACAGACATCTGAATTGCGAGTTTTGTATTGAATTGGGATGCAATTTCTGTGTTTCATCGTCAATGTGATGGTCGAAGGGATACAGTAAACCTGCTGTGGTGCATTGGAGTCTAACACTGGACCCCCAGGTGAGAGCCGAAGTACATACTCTTCTAAACCGTACTCCTGTGCACAGAAATAGGCATTGCGAATTTTGTATTGAATCGGGATTCAATATCTGTGTTTCATCGTCAATGTGATGGTCGAAGGGTTACAGTAAACCTGCTGTGATGCATCGTAGTCTAACACTGGACCCCTATGGATGAGCCAAGGTACATACTCTTCTAAACCGTACTCCTAAGGACAGAAATCGGAATTGCGAATTTTGTATTGAATCCGGATGCAATTTCTGTGTTTCATCGTCAATCTGATGGTCGAAGGGTTACAGTAAACCTGCTGTGGTGCATCGTAGTCTAACACTGGGCTCCCAGGGAAGAGCCAAAGTACATACTCTTTCAAACCGTACTCCTGTGGATAGAAATCGGCATTGCGAATTTTGTATTGAATCAGGATGCAATTTCTGTGTTTCATCGTCAATGAGATGGTTCAAGGGATACCGTAAACCTGCTTTGGTGCATCGGTGTCTAACACTGGGCCCCCAGGGAAGAGCCAAACTACATAGTCTTCTAAACCGTACTCATAAGGACAGAAATCGGAATTGCTATTTTTGTATTGAATAGGGATGCAATTTCTGTGTTTCATCGTTAATGTGATGGTCGATAAGTAACAGTAAACCTGCTGCGGTGCATTGTAGTCTAACATTAGGCCCCCAGGGAACAGCCAAAGTACATTCTCTTTTAAACCGTACTCCTGTGGACAGAAATCAGCATTGCGAATTTTGTATTGAATCGGGATGCAATTTCTGTGTTTCATCGTCAATGTGATGGTTGAAGGGATAACGTAAACCTGCTGTGGTGCATCGGAGTCTAACACTGGGCCCCCAGGGAAGAGCCAAAGTATATACTCTTTTAAACCGTACTCCAGTGGACAGAAATCGGCATTGCGAATTTTGTATTGACTCGGGATGCAATTTCTGTGTTTCATCGTCAATGTGATGGTCGAAATTTTACAGTAAACCTGCTGTGGTGCATCGTAGGCTAACACTGGGCCCCAGGGAAGAGCCAAAGTACATACTCTTCTAAACCGTACTCCTGTGGGCAGAAATCGGAATTGTGAATTTTGTATTGAACCGGGATGCAATTTCTGTGTTTCATCGTCAATGTGATGGTCGATGGGTAACAGTAAACCAGCTGCGGTGCATTGTAGTCTAAATTGGGCCCCCAGGGATTAGCCAAAGTACACTCTCTTTTAAACCGTACTCCTGTGGACAGAAATCGGCATTGCGAATTTTGTATTGAATCGGGATGCAATTTCTGTGTTTCATCGTCAATGTGATGGTCGCAATGATATAGTAAATATGCTGTGGTGCATCGGAGTCTAACACTGGGACCCTAGGGAAGAGCCAAATTACAAACTCTTCTAAACCAGACTCCTGTGGTTACAAATGGGGATTGCGAATTTTGTATTGAATCGGGATGCAATTTCTGTGTTTCATCGTCAATGTGATGGTCGAAGGGTTACAGTAAACCTGCTGTGGTGCATCGGAGTCTAACACAGGGACCCCAGGGAAGAGCCAAAGTACATACTCTTCTAACCCGTACTCCTGTGGACAGAAATCGGAATTGTGAACTTTGTATTGAATCCAGATGCAATTTCTGTGTTTCATCGTCAATGTGATGGTCTAAGGCTAACAGTAAACCTGCTGTGGTGCATCGGAGTCTAACACTGGGCCCCCAGGGAACAGCCAAAGTACATAATCTTCTAAACCGTACTCATTAGGACAGAAATCGGAATTGCGAATTTTGCATTGAATCGGGATGATATTTCTGTGTTTCATCGTCAATGTGATGGTCGAAGGGTTACAGTAAACCTGCTGTGGTGCATCGGAGTCTAACACTGGGCCCCCAGGGAAGAGCCCAATTACATACTCTTCTAACCCGTACTCCTAGGGACAAAAATCGGCATTGCGAATTTTGTAATGAATCGGGATGCAATTTCTGTGTTTCATCGTCAATGTGGTGGTTGAAGGGATACCATAAACCTGCTGTGGTGCATCGTAGTCTAACACTGGGCCCCCAGGGAAAAGCCAAAGTATATACTCTTTTAAACCGTACTCCAGTGGACAGAAATCGGCATTGCGAATTTTGTATTGACTCGGGATGCAATTTCTGTGTTTCATCGTCAATGTGATGGTCGAAATTTTACAGTAAACCTGCTGTGGTGCATCGTAGGCTAACACTGGGCCCCAGGGAAGAGCCAAAGTACATACTCTTCTAAACCGTACTCCTGTAGACAGAAATCGGCATTGTGAATTTTGTATTGAATCCGGATGCAATTTCTGTGTTTCATCGTCGATGTGATGGTCGAAGGGTAACAGTAACCCGGCTGTGGTGCATCGTAGTCTTACACTGGTCCCCCACGGAATAGCCAAAGTACATACTCTTCTAAACCGTACTCCTGTGGACAAAAATCGGCATTGCGAATTTCGTATTGAATCGGGATGCAATTTCTGTGTTTCATCGTCAATGTGATGGTCGAAGGGTTACATTAAACCTGCTGTGGTGCATCGGAGTCTAACACTGGTCCCCCAGGGAAGAGCCAAAGTACATACTCTTCTAAACCGTACTCCTGTAGACAGAAATCGGCATTGTGAATTTTGTATTGAACCCGGATGCAATTTCTGTGTTTCATCGTCAATGTGTAGGTCGAAGGGTAACAGTAACCCTGCTGTGGTGCATCGTAGTCTAACACTGGTCCCCCAAGGAACAGCCAAAGTACATACTCTTCTAAACCGCAATCCTGTGGACAGAAATCGGCATTGCGAATTTTGTATTGAATCGGGATGCAATTTCTGTGTTTCATCGTCAATGTGATGGTCGAAGGGTTACAGTAAACCTGCTGTGGTGCATCGTAGTGTAACACTGGGCCCCCAGGGAAGAGCCAAAGTACATACTCTTCTAAACCGTACTCCTGTGGACAGAAATCGGCATTGCGAATTTTCTATTGAATCGGGATGCAATTTCTGTGTTTCATCGTCAATGTGATGGTCGAAGGGTTACAGTAAACCTGCTGTGGTGCATCAGAGTCTAACACTGGGTCCCCAGTGAAGAGCCAAAGTACATACTCTTCTAAACCGTACTCCTGTGGACAGAAATCGGAATTGCGAATTTTGTATTGAATCGGGATACAATTTCTGTGTTTCATCGTCAATGTGATGGTCGAAGATTTACAGTAAACCTGCTGTGGTCCATCAGAGTCTAACACTGGGCCCCCAGGGAAGAGCCAAAGAACATACTCTTCTAAACCTTACTCCTGTGGACAGAAATCGGCATTGTGAATTTAGTATTGAATGCGGATGCAATTTCTGTGTTTCATCGTCAATGTGATGGTCTAAGGGTTACAGTAAACCTGCTGTGATGCATCGGAGTATAGCACTGGGCCCCCACGAAGAGCCGAATTACATAATCTTCTGAACTGTACTCCTGTGGACAGAAATCGGCATTGTGAATTTTTATTGAATCGGGATGCAATATCTGTGTTTTATCGTTAATGTGATGCTCGAAGGGTAACAGTAAACCTGCTGAGGTGCATCGTAGTCTAACACTGGGCCCCCAGGGAATAGCAAAAGTACATACTCATCTAAACCGTACTCCTGTGGACAGAAATAGGCACTGCGAATTTTGTATTGAATCGGGATGCAATTTCTGTGTTTCATCGTCAATGTGATGGTCGAAGGGTTACGGTAAACCTTCTGGGGTGCATCGTAGTCTAACACTGGGCCCCCAGGGAAGAGCCAAAGTACATACCCATCTAAACCTTACACCTAAGGACAGACATCTGAATTGCGAGTTTTGTATTGAATTGGGATGCAATTTCTGTGTTTCATCGTCAATGTGATGGTCGAAGGGATACAGTAAACCTGCTGTGGTGCATTGGAGTCTAACACTGGACCCCCAGGTGAGAGCCGAAGTACATACTCTTCTAAACCGTACTCCTGTGCACAGAAATAGGCATTGCGAATTTTGTATTGAATCGGGATTCAATATCTGTGTTTCATCGTCAATGTGATGGTCGAAGGGTTACAGTAAACCTGCTGTGATGCATCGTAGTCTAACACTGGACCCCTATGGATGAGCCAAGGTACATACTCTTCTAAACCGTACTCCTAAGGACAGAAATCGGAATTGCGAATTTTGTATTGAATCCGGATGCAATTTCTGTGTTTCATCGTCAATCTGATGGTCGAAGGGTTACAGTAAACCTGCTGTGGTGCATCGTAGTCTAACACTGGGCTCCCAGGGAAGAGCCAAAGTACATACTCTTTCAAACCGTACTCCTGTGGATAGAAATCGGCATTGCGAATTTTGTATTGAATCAGGATGCAATTTCTGTGTTTCATCGTCAATGAGATGGTTCAAGGGATACCGTAAACCTGCTTTGGTGCATCGGTGTCTAACACTGGGCCCCCAGGGAAGAGCCAAACTACATAGTCTTCTAAACCGTACTCATAAGGACAGAAATCGGAATTGCTATTTTTGTATTGAATAGGGATGCAATTTCTGTGTTTCATCGTTAATGTGATGGTCGATAAGTAACAGTAAACCTGCTGCGGTGCATTGTAGTCTAACATTGGGCCCCCAGGGAACAGCCAAAGTACATTCTCTTTTAAACCGTACTCCTGTGGACAGAAATCAGCATTGCGAATTTTGTATTGAATCGGGATGCAATTTCTGTGTTTCATCGTCAATGTGATGGTTGAAGGGATAACGTAAACCTGCTGTGGTGCATCGGAGTCTAACACTGGGCCCCCAGGGAAGAGCCAAAGTATATACTCTTTTAAACCGTACTCCAGTGGACAGAAATCGGCATTGCGAATTTTGTATTGACTCGGGATGCAATTTCTGTGTTTCATCGTCAATGTGATGGTCGAAATTTTACAGTAAACCTGCTGTGGTGCATCGTAGGCTAACACTGGGCCCCAGGGAAGAGCCAAAGTACATACTCTTCTAAACCGTACTCCTGTGGGCAGAAATCGGAATTGTGAATTTTGTATTGAACCGGGATGCAATTTCTGTGTTTCATCGTCAATGTGATGGTCGATGGGTAACAGTAAACCAGCTGCGGTGCATTGTAGTCTAAATTGGGCCCCCAGGGATTAGCCAAAGTACACTCTCTTTTAAACCGTACTCCTGTGGACAGAAATCGGCATTGCGAATTTTGTATTGAATCGGGATGCAATTTCTGTGTTTCATCGTCAATGTGATGGTCGCAATGATATAGTAAATATGCTGTGGTGCATCGGAGTCTAAAACTGGGACCCTAGGGAAGAGCCAAATTACAAACTCTTCTAAACCAGACTCCTGTGGTTACAAATGGGGATTGCGAATTTTGTATTGAATCGGGATGCAATTTCTGTGTTTCATCGTCAATGTGATGGTCGAAGGGTTACAGTAAACCTGCTGTGGTGCATCGGAGTCTAACACAGGGACCCCAGGGAAGAGCCAAAGTACATACTCTTCTAACCCGTACTCCTGTGGACAGAAATCGGAATTGTGAACTTTGTATTGAATCCAGATGCAATTTCTGTGTTTCATCGTCAATGTGATGGTCTAAGGCTAACAGTAAACCTGCTGTGGTGCATCGGAGTCTAACACTGGGCCCCCAGGGAACAGCCAAAGTACATAATCTTCTAAACCGTACTCATTAGGACAGAAATCGGAATTGCGAATTTTGCATTGAATCGGGATGATATTTCTGTGTTTCATCGTCAATGTGATGGTCGAAGGGTTACAGTAAACCTGCTGTGGTGCATCGGAGTCTAACACTGGGCCCCCAGGGAAGAGCCCAATTACATACTCTTCTAACCCGTACTCCTAGGGACAAAAATCGGCATTGCGAATTTTGTAATGAATCGGGATGCAATTTCTGTGTTTCATCGTCAATGTGGTGGTTGAAGGGATACCATAAACCTGCTGTGGTGCATCGTAGTCTAACACTGGGCCCCCAGGGAAGAGCCAAAGTATATACTCTTTTAAACCGTACTCCAGTGGACAGAAATCGGCATTGCGAATTTTGTATTGACTCGGGATGCAATTTCTGTGTTTCATCGTCAATGTGATGGTCGAAATTTTACAGTAAACCTGCTGTGGTGCATCGTAGGCCTACACTGGGCCCCAGGGAAGAGCCAAAGTACATACTCTTCTAAACTATACTCCTGTGGACAGATATCGGAATTGCGAATTTTGTATTGAATCGGGATGCAATTTCTGTGTTTCATCGTCAATGTGATGGTCGAAGGGTAACAATAAACCTGCTGTGGTGCATCGGAGTCTAACACTCAGCCCCCAGGGAAGAGCCAAAGTACATACTCTTCTAAACCGTACTCCTGTAGACAGAAATCGGCATTGTGAATTTTGTATTGAATCCGGATGCAATTTCTGTGTTTCATCGTCGATGTGATGGTCGAAGGGTAACAGTAACCCGGCTGTGGTGCATCGTAGTCTTACACTGGTCCCCCACGGAATAGCCAAAGTACATACTCTTCTAAACCGTACTCCTGTGGACAAAAATCGGCATTGCGAATTTCGTATTGAATCGGGATGCAATTTCTGTGTTTCATCGTCAATGTGATGGTCGAAGGGTTACATTAAACCTGCTGTGGTGCATCGGAGTCTAACACTGGTCCCCCAGGGAAGAGCCAAAGTACATACTCTTCTAAACCGTACTCCTGTAGACAGAAATCGGCATTGTGAATTTTGTATTGAACCCGGATGCAATTTCTGTGTTTCATCGTCAATGTGTAGGTCGAAGGGTAACAGTAACCCTGCTGTGGTGCATCGTAGTCTAACACTGGTCCCCCAAGGAACAGCCAAAGTACATACTCTTCTAAACCGCAATCCTGTGGACAGAAATCGGCATTGCGAATTTTGTATTGAATCGGGATGCAATTTCTGTGTTTCATCGTCAATGTGATGGTCGAAGGGTTACAGTAAACCTGCTGTGGTGCATCGTAGTGTAACACTGGGCCCCCAGGGAAGAGCCAAAGTACATACTCTTCTAAACCGTATTCCTAAGGACAGAAATCGGAATTGCGAATTTTGTATTGAATCAGGATGCAATTTCTGTGTTTTATCGTCTATGTGATGGTCGAAGGGATACAGTAAACCTGCTGTGGTGCATCGGAGTCTAACACTGGGCCCCCAGGGAAGAGCCAAAGTACATACTCTTCTAAACCGTACTCCTGTGGACAGAAATCGGCATTGCGAATTTTGTATTGAATCGAGATGCAATTTCTGTGTTTCATCGTCAATGTGATGGTTCAAGGGATACCGTAAACCTGCTGTGGTGCATCGGTGTCTAACACTGGGCCCCCAGGGAAGAGCCAAAGTACATACTCCTAAAAACCGTGTTCCTATGGACAGAAATCGGAATTGCGAATTTTGTATTGAATCAGGATGCAATTTCTGTGTTTCATTGTCAATGTGATGGTCAAAGGGTTACAGTAAACCTGCTGTGGTGCATCGGAGTCTAACTCTGGGCCCCCAGGGAAGAGCCAAAGTACATACTCTTCTAAACCGTACTCCTGTAGACAGAAATCGGCATTGTGAATTTTGTATTGAATCGGGATGCAATTTCTGTTTTTCATCGTCAATGTGATGGTCGAAGGATTCCAGTAAACCTGCTGTGGTGCATCGGTGTCTAACACTGGGCCCCCAGGGAAGAGCCAAACTACATAGTCTTCTAAACCGTACTCATAAGGACAGAAATCGGCATTGTGAATTTTGTATTGAATCGGGATGCAATATCTGTGTTTTATCGTTAATGTGATGCTCGAAGGGTAACAGTAAACCTGCTGAGGTGCATCGTAGTCTAACACTGGGCCCCCAGGGAATAGCAAAAGTACATACTCATCTAAACCGTACTCATGTGGACAGAAATCGGCATTGCTAATTTTGTATTGAATCGGGATGCAATTTCTGTTTTTCATCGTCAATGTGATGGTCGAAGGATTCCAGTAAACCTGCTGTGGTGCATCGGTGTCTAGCACTGGGCCCCCACGAAGAGCCGAATTACATAATCTTCTGAACTGTACTCCTGTGGACAGAAATCGGCATTGTGAATTTTGTATTGAATCGGGATGCAATATCTATGTTTTATCGTTAATGTGATGCTCGAAGGGTAACAGTAAACCTGCTGAGGTGCATCGTAGTCTAACACTGGGCCCCCAGGGAATAGCAAAAGTACATACTCATCTAAACCGTACTCCTGTGGACAGAAATAGGCACTGCGAATTTTGTATTGAATCGGGATGCAATTTCTGTGTTTCATCGTCAATGTGATGGTCGAAGGGTTACGGTAAACCTTCTGGGGTGCATCGTAGTCTAACACTGGGCCCCCAGGGAAGAGCCAAAGTACATACCTATCTAAACCTTACACCTAAGGACAGACATCTGAATTGCGAGTTTTGTATTGAATCGGGATGCAATTTCTGTGTTTCATCGTCAATGTGATGGTCGAAGGGATACAGTAAACCTGCTGTGGTGCATTGGAGTCTAACACTGGACCCCCAGGTGAGAGCCGAAGTACATACTCTTCTAAACCGTACTCCTGTGCACAGAAATAGGCATTGCGAATTTTGTATTGAATCGGGATTCAATTTCTGTGTTTCATCGTCAATGTGATGGTCGAAGGGTTACAGTAAACCTGCTGTGATGCATCGTAGTCTAACACTGGACCCCTATGGAAGAGCCAAGGTACATACTCTTCTAAACCGTACTCCTAAGGACAGAAATCGGAATTGCGAATTTTGTATTGAATCCGGATGCAATTTCTGTGTTTCATCGTCAATCTGATGGTCGAAGGGTTACAGTAAACCTGCTGTGGTGCATCGTAGTCTAACACTGGGCTCCCAGGGAAGAGCCAAAGTACATACTCTTCTAAACCGTACTCCTGTGGATAGAAATCGGCATTGCGAATTTTGTATTGAATCAGGATGCAATTTCTGTGTTTCATCGTCAATGAGATGGTTCAAGGGATACCGTAAACCTGCTTTGGTGCATCGGAGTCTAACACTGGGCCCCCAGGGAAGAGCCAAACTACATAGTCTTCTAAACCGTACTCATAAGGACAGAAATCGGAATTGCTATTTTTGTATTGAATAGGGATGCAATTTCTGTGTTTCATCGTTAATGTGATGGTCGATAAGTAACAGTAAACCTGCTGCGGTGCATTGTAGTCTAACATTGGGCCCCCAGGGAACAGCCAAAGTACATTCTCTTTTAAACCGTACTCCTGTGGACAGAAATCAGCATTGCGAATTTTGTATTGAATCGGGATGCAATTTCTGTGTTTCATCGTCAATGTGATGGTTGAAGGGATAACGTAAACCTGCTGTGGTGCATCGGAGTCTAACACTGGGCCCCCAGGGAAGAGCCAAAGTATATACTCTTTTAAACCGTACTCCAGTGGACAGAAATCGGCATTGCGAATTTTGTATTGACTCGGGATGCAATTTCTGT
Source organism: Schistocerca cancellata (assembly GCF_023864275.1). Classification (NCBI taxonomy): domain Eukaryota; kingdom Metazoa; phylum Arthropoda; class Insecta; order Orthoptera; family Acrididae; genus Schistocerca; species Schistocerca cancellata. The sequence goes on along the minus strand of NC_064629.1, from coordinate 57,001,845 downwards.
GTTTCATCGTCAATGTGATGGTCGAAATTTTACAGTAAACCTGCTGTGGTGCATCGTAGGCTAACACTGGGCCCCAGGGAAGAGCCAAAGTACATACTCTTCTAACCCGTACTCCTGTGGACAGAAATCGGAATTGTGAACTTTGTATTGAATCCAGATGCAATTTCTGTGTTTCATCGTCAATGTGATGGTCTAAGGCTAACAGTAAACCTGCTGTGGTGCATCGGAGTCTAACACTGGGCCCCCAGGGAACAGCCAAAGTACATAATCTTCTAAACCGTACTCATTAGGACAGAAATCGGAATTGCGAATTTTGCATTGAATCGGGATGATATTTCTGTGTTTCATCGTCAATGTGATGGTCGAAGGGTTACAGTAAACCTGCTGTGGTGCATCGGAGTCTAACACTGGGCCCCCAGGGAAGAGCCCAATTACATACTCTTCTAACCCGTACTCCTAGGGACAAAAATCGGCATTGCGAATTTTGTAATGAATCGGGATGCAATTTCTGTGTTTCATCGTCAATGTGGTGGTTGAAGGGATACCATAAACCTGCTGTGGTGCATCGTAGTCTAACACTGGGCCCCCAGGGAAGAGCCAAAGTACATACTCTTCTATACCGTACTCATTAGGACCGAAATCGGAATTGCGAATTTTGAATTGAATCGGGATGCAATTTCTGTGTTTCATCGTCAATGTGATGGTCGCAATATTACAGTAAACCTGCTGTGGTGCATCGGAGTCTACCACTGGGCCCCCAGGGAAGAGCCAAAGTACATACTCTTCTAAACTATACTCCTGTGGACAGATATCGGAATTGCGAATTTTGTATTGAATCGGGATGCAATTTCTGTGTTTCATCGTCAATGTGATGGTCGAAGGGTAACAATAAACCTGCTGTGGTGCATCGGAGTCTGACACTCAGCCCCCAGGGAAGAGCCAAAGTACATACTCTTCTAAACCGTACTCCTGTAGACAGAAATCGGCATTGTGAATTTTGTATTGAATCCGGATGCAATTTCTGTGTTTCATCGTCGATGTGATGGTCGAAGGGTAACAGTAACCCGGCTGTGGTGCATCGTAGTCTTACACTGGTCCCCCACGGAATAGCCAAAGTACATACTCTTCTAAACCGTACTCCTGTGGACAAAAATCGGCATTGCGAATTTCGTATTGAATCGGGATGCAATTTCTGTGTTTCATCGTCAATGTGATGGTCGAAGGGTTACATTAAACCTGCTGTGGTGCATCGGAGTCTAACACTGGTCCCCCAGGGAAGAGCCAAAGTACATACTCTTCTAAACCGTACTCCTGTAGACAGAAATCGGCATTGTGAATTTTGTATTGAACCCGGATGCAATTTCTGTGTTTCATCGTCAATGTGTAGGTCGAAGGGTAACAGTAACCCTGCTGTGGTGCATCGTAGTCTAACACTGGTCCCCCAAGGAACAGCCAAAGTACATACTCTTGTAAACCGCAATCCTGTGGACAGAAATCGGCATTGCGAATTTTGTATTGAATCGGGATGCAATTTCTGTGTTTCATCGTCAATGTGATGGTCGAAGGGTTACAGTAAACCTGCTGTGGTGCATCGTAGTGTAACACTGGGCCCCCAGGGAAGAGCCAAAGTACATACTCTTCTAAACCGTATTCCTAAGGACAGAAATCGGAATTGCGAATTTTGTATTGAATCAGGATGCAATTTCTGTGTTTTATCGTCTATGTGATGGTCGAAGGGATACAGTAAACTTGCTGTGGTGCATCGGAGTCTAACACTGGGCCCCCAGGGAAGAGCCAAAGTACATACTCTTCTAAACCGTACTCCTGTGGACAGAAATCGGCATTGCGAATTTTGTATTGAATCGAGATGCAATTTCTGTGTTTCATCGTCAATGTGATGGTTCAAGGGATACCGTAAACCTGCTGTGGTGCATCGGTGTCTAACACTGGGCCCCCAGGGAAGAGCCAAAGTACATACTCCTAAAAACCGTGTTCCTATGGACAGAAATCGGAATTGCGAATTTTGTATTGAATCAGGATGCAATTTCTGTGTTTCATTGTCAATGTGATGGTCAAAGGGTTACAGTAAACCTGCTGTGGTGCATCGGAGTCTAACTCTGGGCCCCCAGGGAAGAGCCAAAGTACATACTCTTCTAAACCGTACTCCTGTAGACAGAAATCGGCATTGTGAATTTTGTATTGAATCAGGATGCAATTTCTGTTTTTCATCGTCAATGTGATGGTCGAAGGATTCCAGTAAACCTGCTGTGGTGCATCGGTGTCTAACACTGGGCCCCCAGGGAAGAGCCAAACTACATAGTCTTCTAAACCGTACTCATAAGGACAGAAATCGGCATTGTGAATTTTGTATTGAATCGGGATGCAATATCTGTGTTTTATCGTTAATGTGATGCTCGAAGGGTAACAGTAAACCTGCTGAGGTGCATCGTAGTCTAACACTGGGCCCCCAGGGAATAGCAAAAGTACATACTCATCTAAGCCGTACTCATGTGGACAGAAATCGGCATTGCTAATTTTGTATTGAATCGGGATGCAATTTCTGTTTTTCATCGTCAATGTGATGGTCGAAGGATTCCAGTAAACCTGCTGTGGTGCATCGGTGTCTAGCACTGGGCCCCCACGAAGAGCCGAATTACATAATCTTCTGAACTGTACTCCTGTGGACAGAAATCGGCATTGTGAATTTTGTATTGAATCGGGATGCAATATCTGTGTTTTATCGTTAATGTGATGCTCGAAGGGTAACAGTAAACCTGCTGAGGTGCATCGTAGTCTAACACTGGGCCCCCAGGGAATAGCAAAAGTACATACTCTTCTAAACCGTACTCCTGTGGATAGAAATCGGCATTGCGAATTTTGTATTGAATCAGGATGCAATTTCTGTGTTTCATCGTCAATGAGATGGTTCAAGGGATACCGTAAACCTGCTTTGGTGCATCGGTGTCTAACACTGGGCCCCCAGGGAAGAGCCAAACTACATAGTCTTCTAAACCGTACTCATAAGGACAGAAATCGGAATTGCTATTTTTGTACTGAATAGGGATGCAATTTCTGTGTTTCATCGTTAATGTGATGGTCGATAAGTAACAGTAAACCTGCTGCGGTGCATTGTAGTCTAACATTGGGCCCCCAGGGAACAGCCAAAGTACATTCTCTTTTAAACCGTACTCCTGTGGACAGAAATCAGCATTGCGAATTTTGTATTGAATCGGGATGCAATTTCTGTGTTTCATCGTCAATGTGATGGTTGAAGGGATAACGTAAACCTGCTGTGGTGCAATGGAGTCTAACACTGGGCCCCCAGGGAAGAGCCAAAGTATATACTCTTTTAAACCGTACTCCAGTGGACAGAAATCGGCATTGCGAATTTTGTATTGACTCGGGATGCAATTTCTGTGTTTCATCGTCAATGTGATGGTCGAAATTTTACAGTAAACCTGCTGTGGTGCATCGTAGGCTAACACTGGGCCCCAGGGAAGAGCCAAAGTACATACTCTTCTAAACTATACTCCTGTGGACAGATATCGGAATTGCGAATTTTGTATTGAATCGGGATGCAATTTCTGTGTTTCATCGTCAATGTGATGGTCGAAGGGTAACAATAAACCTGCTGTGGTGCATCGGAGTCTAACACTCAGCCCCCAGGGAAGAGCCAAAGTACATACTCTTCTAAACCGTACTCCTGTAGACAGAAATCGGCATTGTGAATTTTGTATTGAACCCGGATGCAATTTCTGTGTTTCATCGTCAATGTGTAGGTCGAAGGGTAACAGTAACCCTGCTGTGGTGCATCGTAGTCTAACACTGGTCCCCCAAGGAACAGCCAAAATACATACTCTTCTAAACCGCAATCCTGTGGACAGAAATCGGCATTGCGAATTTTGTATTGAATCGGGATGCAATTTCTGCGTTTCATCGTCAATGTGATGGTCGAAGGGTTACAGTAAACCTGCTGTGGTGCATCGTAGTGTAACACTGGGCCCCCAGGGAAGAGCCAAAGTACATACTCTTCTAAACCGTATTCCTAAGGACAGAAATCGGAATTGCGAATTTTGTATTGAATCAGGATGCAATTTCTGTGTTTTATCGTCTATGTGATGGTCGAAGGGATACAGTAAACCTGCTGTGGTGCATCGGAGTCTAACACTGGGCCCCCAGGGAAGAGCCAAAGTACATACTCTTCTAAACCGTACTCCTGTGGACAGAAATCGGCATTGCGAATTTTGTATTGAATCGAGATGCAATTTCTGTGTTTCATCGTCAATGTGATGGTTCAAGGGATACCGTAAACCTGCTGTGGTGCATCGGTGTCTAACACTGGGCCCCCAGGGAAGAGCCAAAGTACATACTCCTAAAAACCGTGTTCCTATGGACAGAAATCGGAATTGCGAATTTTGTATTGAATCAGGATGCAATTTCTGTGTTTCATTGTCAATGTGATGGTCAAAGGGTTACAGTAAACCTGCTGTGGTGCATCGGAGTCTAACTCTGGGCCCCCAGGGAAGAGCCAAAGTACATACTCTTCAAAACCGTACTCCTGTAGACAGAAATCGGCATTGTGAATTTTGTATTGAATCGGGATGCAATTTCTGTTTTTCATCGTCAATGTGATGGTCGAAGGATTCCAGTAAACCTGCTGTGGTGCATCGGTGTCTAACACTGGGCCCCCAGGGAAGAGCCAAACTACATAGTCTTCTAAACCGTACTCATAAGGACAGAAATCGGCATTGTGAATTTTGTATTGAATCGGGATGCAATATCTGTGTTTTATCGTTAATGTGATGCTCGAAGGGTAACAGTAAACCTGCTGAGGTGCATCGTAGTCTAACACTGGGCCCCCAGGGAATAGCAAAAGTACATACTCATCTAAACACTACTCCTGTGGACAGAAATAGGCACTGCGAATTTTGTATTGAATCGGGATGCAATTTCTGTGTTTCATCGTCAATGTGATGGTCGAAGGGTTACGGTAAACCTTCTGGGGTGCATCGTAGTCTAACACTGGGCCCCCAGGGAAGAGCCAAAGTACATACCTATCTAAACCTTACACCTAAGGACAGACATCTGAATTGCGAGTTTTGTATTGAATCGGGATGCAATTTCTGTGTTTCATCGTCAATGTGATGGTCGAAGGGATACAGTAAACCTGCTGTGGTGCATTGGAGTCTAACACTGGACCCCCAGGTGAGAGCCGAAGTACATACTCTTCTAAACCGTACTCCTGTGCACAGAAATAGGCATTGCGAATTTTGTATTGAATCGGGATTCAATTTCTGTGTTTCATCGTCAATGTGATGGTCGAAGGGTTACAGTAAACCTGCTGTGATGCATCGTAGTCTAACACTGGACCCCTATGGAAGAGCCAAGGTACATACTCTTCTAAACCGTACTCCTAAGGACAGAAATCGGAATTGCGAATTTTGTATTGAATCCGGATGCAATTTCTGTGTTTCATCGTCAATCTGATGGTCGAAGGGTTACAGTAAACCTGCTGTGGTGCATCGTAGTCTAACACTGGGCTCCCAGGGAAGAGCCAAAGTACATACTCTTCTAAACCGTACTCCTGTGGATAGAAATCGGCATTGCGAATTTTGTATTGAATCAGGATGCAATTTCTGTGTTTCATCGTCAATGAGATGGTTCAAGGGATACCGTAAACCTGCTTTGGTGCATCGGTGTCTAACACTGGGCCCCCAGGGAAGAGCCAAACTACATAGTTTTCTAAACCGTACTCATAAGGACAGAAATCGGAATTGCTATTTTTGTATTGAATAGGGATGCAATTTCTGTGTTTCATCGTTAATGTGATGGTCGATAAGTAACAGTAAACCTGCTGCGGTGCATTGTAGTCTAACATTGGGCCCCCAGGGAACAGCCAAAGTACATTCTCTTTTAAACCGTACTCCTGTGGACAGAAATCAGCATTGCGAATTTTGTATTGAATCGGGATGCAATTTCTGTGTTTCATCGTCAATGTGATGGTTGAAGGGATAACGTAAACCTGCTGTGGTGCATCGGAGTCTAACACTGGGCCCCCAGGGAAGAGCCAAAGTATATACTCTTTTAAACCGTACTCCAGTGGACAGAAATCGGCATTGCGAATTTTGTATTGACTCGGGATGCAATTTCTGTGTTTCATCGTCAATGTGATGGTCGAAATTTTACAGTAAACCTGCTGTGGTGCATCGTAGGCTAACACTGGGCCCCAGGGAAGAGCCAAAGTACATACTCTTCTGAACCGCTCTCCTGTGGACAGAAATCGGAATTGTGAATTTTGTATTGAATCGGGATTCAATTTCTGTGTTTCATCGTCAATGTGATGGTCGATGGGTAACAGTAAACCTGCTGCGGTGCATTGTAGTCTAAATTGGGCCCCCAGGGAATAGCCAAAGTAAATTCTCTTTTAAACGGTACTCCAGTGGACAGAAATCGGCATTGCGAATTTTTTATTGAATCGGGATGCAATTTCTGTGTTTCATCGTAAATGTGATGGTCGAAAGGTTACAGTAAACCTGCTGTGGTGCATCGTAGTCTAACACTGGGCCGCAGGGAATAGCCAAAGTACATACTCTTCTAAACCGTACTCCTGTGGGCAGAAATCGGAATTGTGAATTTTGTATTGAACCGGGATGCAATTTCTGTGTTTCATCGTCAATGTGATGGTCGATGGGGAACAGTAAACCTGCTGCGGTGCATTGTAGTCTAAATTGGGCCCCCAGGGATTAGCCAAAGTACACTCTCTTTTAAAGCGTACTCCTGTGGACAGAAATCGGCATTGCGAATTTTGTATTGAATCGGGATGCAATTTCTGTGTTTCATCGTCAATGTGATGGTCGCAATGATATAGTAAATATGCTGTGGTGCATCGGAGTCTAACACTGGGACCCTAGGGAAGAGCCAAATTACAAACTCTTCTAAACCAGACTCCTGTGGTTACAAATGGGGATTGCGAATTTTGTATTGAATCGGGATGCAATTTCTGTGTTTCATCGTCAATGTGATGGTTGAAGGGATAACGTAAACCTGCTGTGGTGCATCGGAGTCTAACACTGGGCCCCCAGGGAAGAGCCAAAGTAAATTCTCTTTTAAACGGTACTCCAGTGGACAGAAATCGGAATTGCGAATTTTGCATTGAATCGGGATGATATTTCTGTGTTTCATCGTCAATGTGATGGTCGAAGGGTTACAGTAAACCTGCTGTGGTGCATCGGAGTCTAACACTGGGCCCCCAGGGAAGAGCCCAATTACATACTCTTCTAACCCGTACTCCTAGGGACAAAAATCGGCATTGCGAATTTTGTAATGAATCGGGATGCAATTTCTGTGTTTCATCGTCAATGTGGTGGTTGAAGGGATACCGTAAACCTGCTGTGGTGCATCGTAGTCTAACACTGGGCCCCCAGGGAAGAGCCAAAGTACATACACTTCTAAACCGTACTCATTAGGACCGAAATCGGAATTGCGAATTTTGAATTGAATCGGGATGCAATTTCTGTGTTTCATCGTCAATGTGATGGTCGCAATATTACAGTAAACCTGCTGTGGTGCATCGGAGTCTACCACTGGGCCCCCAGGGAAGAGCCAAAGTACATACTCTTCTAAACTATACTCCTGTGGACAGATATCGGAATTGCGAATTTTGTATTGAATCGGGATGCAATTTCTGTGTTTCATCGTCAATGTGATGGTCGAAGGGTAACAATAAACCTGCTGTGGTGCATCGGAGTCTAACACTCAGCCCCCAGGGAAGAGCCAAAGTACATACTCTTCTAAACCGTACTCCTGTAGACAGAAATCGGCACTGTGAATTTTGTATTGAATCCGGATGCAATTTCTGTGTTTCATCGTCGATGTGATGGTCGCAGGGTAACAGTAACCCGGCTGTGGTGCATCGTAGTCTTACTCTGGTCCCCCACGGAATAGCCAAAGTACATACTCTTCTAAACCGTACTCCTGTGGACAAAAATCGGCATTGCGAATTTCGTATTGAATCGGGATGCAATTTCTGTGTTTCATCGTCAATGTGATGGTCGAAGGGTTACATTAAACCTGCTGTGGTGCATCGGAGTCTAACACTGGTCCCCCAGGGAAGAGCCAAAGTACATACTCTTCTAAACCGTACTCCTGTAGACAGAAATCGGCATTGTGAATTTTGTATTGAACCCGGATGCAATTTCTGTGTTTCATCGTCAATGTGTAGGTCGAAGGGTAACAGTAACCCTGCTGTGGTGCATCGTAGTCTAACACTGGTCCCCCAAGGAACAGCCAAAGTACATACTCTTCTAAACCGCAATCCTGTGGACAGAAATCGGCATTGCGAATTTTGTATTGAATCGGGATGCAATTTCTGTGTTTCATCGTCAATGTGATGGTCGAAGGGTTACAGTAAACCTGCTGTGGTGCATCGTAGTGTAACACTGGGCCCCCAGGGAAGAGCCAAAGTACATACTCTTCTAAACCGTATTCCTAAGGACAGAAATCGGAATTGCGAATTTTGTATTGAATCGGGATGCAATTTCTGTGTTTTATCGTCTATGTGATGGTCGAAGGGGTACAGTAAACCTGCTGTGGTGCATCAGAGTCTAACACTGGGACCCCAGGTGAGAGCCGAAGTACATACTCTTCTAAACCGTACTCCTGTGGACAGAAATAGGCATTGCGAATTTTGTATTGAATCGGGATGCAATTTCTGTGTTTCATCGTCAATGTGATTGTCGCAATGTTACAGTAAACCTGCTGTGGTGCATCGGAGTCTAACACTCAGCCCCCAGGGAACAGCCAAAGTACATACTCTTCTAAACCGTACTCCTGTAGACAGAAATCGGCATTGTGAATTTTGTATTGAATCCGGACGCAATTTCTGTGTTTCATCGTCAATGTGATGGTCGAAGCGTTACAGTAAACCTGCTGTGGTGCATCGTAGTCTTACACTGGTCCCCCACGGAATAGCCAAAGTACATACTCTTCTAAACCGTACTCCTGTGGACAGAAATTGGCATTGCGAATTTTGTATTGAATCGGGATGCAATTTCTGTGTTTCATCGTCAATGTGATGGTCGAAGCGTTACAGTAAACCTGCTGTGGTGCATCGGAGTCTAACACTGGTCCCCCAGGGAAGAGCCTAACTACATACTCTTCTATACCGTACTCCTGTGGACAGAAATAGGCATTGCGAATTTTGTATTGAATCGGGATAAAATTTCTGTTTTTCATCGTCAATCTGATGGTCGAAGGGTTACAGTGAACCTGCTGTGGTGCATCGTAGTCTAACACTGGGCCCCCAGGGCAGAGCCAAAGTACATACTCTTCTAAACCGTACTCCTGTGGACAGAAATCGGCATTGCGAATTTTGTATTGAATCGGGATGCAATTTCTGTGTTTCATCGTCAATGTGATGGTCGCAATGTTACAGTAAACCTGCTGTGGTGCATCGGAGTGTAACACTGGGCCCCCAGGGAACAGCCAATGTACATACTCTCCTAAAACGTAGTCCTAAGGACAGAAATCGAAATGCGAATTTTGTATTGAATTGGGATGCAATTTCTGTGTTTCATCGTCAATGTGATGGTCGAAGGGTTACACTAAACCTGCTGTGGTGCATCGGAGTCTAACACTGGGCCCCCAGGGAAGAGCCAAAGTACTTACTCTTCTAAACCGTACTCCTGTGGACAGAAATCGGCATTGCGAATTTTCTATTGAATCGGGATGCAAATTCTGTGTTTCATCGTCAATCTGATGGTCGAAGGGTTACAGTAAACCTGCTGTGGTGCATCAGAGTCTAACACTGGGCCCCCAGGGAAGAGCCAAAGTACATACTCTTCTAAACCGTACTCCTGTGGACAGAAATCGGAATTGCGAATTTTGTATTGAATCGGGATACAATTTCTGTGTTTCATCGTCAATGTGATGGTCGAAGGGTTACGGTAAACCTTCTGGGGTGCATCGTAGTCTAACACTGGGCCCCCAGGGAAGAGCCAAAGTACATACCCATCTAAACCTTACACCTAAGGACAGAAATCGGAATTGCGAGTTTTGTATTGAATCGGGATGCAATGTCTGTGATTCATCGTCAATGTGATGGTCGAAGGGATACAGTAAACCTGCTGTGGTGCATTGGAGAGTAACACTGGACCCCAAGGTGAGAGCCGAAGTACATACTCTTCTAAACCGTACTCCTGTGCACTGAAATAGGCATTGCGAACTTTGTATTGAATCGCGATTGAATTTCTGTGTTTGATCGTCAATTTGATGGTCGAAGGGTTACAGTAAACCTGCTGTGATGCATCGTAGTCTAACACTGGGCCCCTATGGAAGAGCCAAGGTACATGCTCTTCTAAACCGTACTCCTAAGGACAGATATCGGAATTGCGAATTTTGTATTGAATCGGGATGCAATTTCTGTGTTTCATCGTCAATCTGATGGTCGAAGGGTTACATAAACCTGCTGTGGTGCATCGTAGTCTAACACTGGGCTCCCAGGGAAGAGCCAAAGTACATACTCTTCTAAACCGTACTCCTATGGATAGAAATCGGCATTGCGAATTTTGTATTGAATCGGGATGCAATTTCTGGGTTTCATCGTCAATGTGATGGTTCAAGGGATACCGTAAACCTGCTTTGGTGCATCGGTGTCTAACACTGGGCCCCCAGGGAAGAGCCAAACTACATAGTCTTCTAAACCGTACTCATAAAGACAGAAATCTGAATTGCTATTTTTGTATTGAATAGAGATGCATTTTCTGTGTTTCATCGTTAATGTGATGGTCGATAAATAACAGTAAACCTGCTGCGGTGCATTGTAGTCTAACATTGGGCCCCCAGGGAATAGCCAAAGTACATTCTCTTTTAAACCGTACTCCTGTGGACAGAAATCAGCATTGCGAATTTTGTATTGAATCGGGATGCAATTTCTGTGTTTCATCGTCAATGTGATGGTTGAAGGGATGACGTAAACCTGCTGTGGTGCATCGGAGTCTAACACTGGGCCCCAGGGAAGAGCCAAAGTACATACTCTTCTAAACCGTACTCCTGTGGACAGAAATCAGGATTGTGAATTTTGTATTGAATCGGGATTCAATTTCTGTGTTTCATCGTCAATGTGATGGTCGATGGGTAACAGTAAACCTGCTGCGGTGCATTGTAGTCTAAATTGGCCCCCCAGGGAATAGCCAAAGTAAATTCTCTTTTAAACGGTACTCCAGTGGACAGAAATCGGCATTGCGAATTTTGTATTGAATCGGGATGCAATTTCTGTGTTTCATCGTAAATGTGATGGTCGAAAGGTTACAGTAAACCTGCTGTGGTGCATCGTAGTCTAACACTGGGCCGCAGGGAATAGCCAAAGTACATACTCTTCTAAACCGTACTCCTGTGGGCAGAAATCGGAATTGTGAATTTTGTATTGAATCGGGATGCAATTTCTGTGTTTCATCGTCAATGTGATGGTCGATGGGTAACAGTAAACCTGCTGCGGTGCATTGCAGTCTAAATTGGGCCCCCAGGGATTAGCCAAAGTACATTCTCTTTTAAACCGTACTCCTGTGGACAGAAATCGGCATTGCGAATTTTGTATTGAATCGGGATGCAATTTCTGTGTTTCATCGTCAATGTGATGGTCGCAATGATACAGTAAACATGCTGTGGTGCATCTGAGTCTAACACTGGGACCCAAGGGAAGAGCCAAATTACATACACTTCTAAACCAGACTCCTGTGGTTAGAAATCGGAATTGCGAATATTGTATTGAATCGGGATGCAATTTCTGTGTTTCATCGTCAATGTGATGGTCAAAGGGTTACAGTAAACCTGCTGTGGTGCATCGGAGTCTAACACTGGGCCCCCAGGGAAGAGCCAAAGTACATACTCTTCTAACCCGTACTCCTGTGGACAGAAATCGGAATTGTGAACTTTGTATTGAATCCAGATGCAATTTCTGTGTTTCATCGTCAATGTGATGGTCTAAGGCTAACAGTAAACCTGCTGTGGTGCATCTGAGTCTAACACTGGGCCCCCAGGGAACAGCCAAAGTACATAATCTTCTAAACCGTACTCATTAGGACAGAAATCGGACTGGCGAATTTTGTATTGAATCGGGATGATATTTCTGTGTTTCATCGTCAATGTGATGGTCGAAGGGTTACAGTAAACCTGCTGTGGTGCATTGGAGTCTAACACTGGGCCCCCAGGGAAGAGCCAAAGTACATACTCTTCTAAACCGTACTCATTAGGACCGAAATCGGAAATGCGAATTTTGAATTGAATCGGGATGCAATTTCTGTGTTTCATCGTCAATGTGATGGTCGCAATATTACAGTAAACCTGCTGTGGTGCATCGGAGTCTACCACTGGGCCCCCAGGGAAGAGCCAAAGTACATACTCTTCTAAACTATACTCCTGTGGACAGATATTGGAATTGCGAATTTTGTATTGAATTGGGATGCAATTTCTGTGTTTCATCGTCAATGTGATGGTCGAAGGGTTACAGTAAACCTGCAGTGGTGCTTGGGAGTTTAACACTGAGCCCCCAGGGGAGAGCCAAAGTACATACGCTTCTAAACCGTACTCCTGTGGACAGAAATCTGCATTGTGGATTTTGTATTGAATCGGGATGCAATTTCTGGGTTTCATCGTCAATGTGATGGTCGAAGGGGTACAGTAAACCTGCTGTGGTGCATCGGAGTCTAACACCGGGCCCCCGGGGAAGAGCCAAAGTACATAATCTTCTAAACCGTACTCCTGTGGACAGAAATAGGAATTGCGAATTTTGTATTGAATCGGGATGCAATTTCTGTGTTTAATCGTCAATATGATGGGCGAAGGGTTACAGTAAACCTGCTGTGGTTCATCGGAGTCTAACACTCAGCCCCCAGGGAACAGCCAAAGTACATACTCTTCTAAACCGTGCTCCTGTGGACAGAAATCGGCATTGCGAATTTTGTATTGAATCGGGATGCAATTTCTGTGTTTCATCGTCAATGTGATGGTCGAAGGGTAACAGTAAACCTGCTGTGGTGCATCGGAGTCTAACACTCAGCCCCCAGGGAAGAGCCAAAGTATATACTCTTCTAAACCGTACTCCTGTAGACAGAAATCGGCATTGTGAATTTTGTATTGAATCCGGATGCAATTTCTGTGTTTCATCGTCAATGTGATGGTCGAAGGGTAACAGTAACCCGGCTATGGTGCATCGTAGTCTTACACTGGTCCCCCACGGAATAGCCAAAGTACATACTCTTCTAAACCGTACTCCTGTGGACAAAAATCGGCATTCCGAATTTTGTATTGAATCGGGATGCAATTTCTGTGTTTCATCGTCAATGTGATGGTCGAAGGGTTACAGTAAACCTGCTGTGGTGCATCGGAGTCTAACACTGGTCCCCCAGGGAAGAGCCAAAGTACATACTCTTCTAAACCGTACTCCTGTAGACAGAAATCGGCATTGTGAATTTTGTATTGAATCCGGATGCAATTTCTGTGTTTCATCGTCAATGTGAAGGTCGAAGGGTAACAGTAACGCTGCTGTGGTGCATCGTAGTCTAACACTGGTCCCCCAGGGAATAGCCAAAGTACATACTCTTCTAAACCGTAATCCTGTGGACAGAAATCGGCATTGCGAAATTTGTATTGAATCGGAATGCAATTTCTGTGTTTTATCGTCTATGTGATGGTCGAAGGGATACAGTAAACCTGCTGTGGTGCATCGGAGTCTAACACTGGGCCCCCAGGTAAAAGCCAAATTACATATTCTTGTAAACCATACTCCTGTGGACAGAAATCGGCATTGCGAATTTTGTATTGAATCGGGATGCAATTTCTGTTTTTCATCGTCAATGTGATGGTCGAAGGGTTACAGTAAACCTGCTGTGGTGCATCGTTGTCTAACACTGGGCCCCCAGGGAAGAGCCAAGGTACATACTCTTCTAAACCGTACTCCTAAGGACAGAAAGCGGAATTGCGAATTTTGTATTGAATCAGGATGCAATTTCTGTGTTTCATCGTCAATCAGATGGTCGAAGGGTTACAGTAAACCTGCTGTGGTGCATCGTAGTCTAACACTGGGCCCCCAGGGAAGAGCCAAAGTACATACTCTTCTAAACCGTACTCCTGTGGACAGGAATCGGCATTGCGAATTTTGTATTGAATCGGGATGCAATTTCTGTGTTTCATCGTCAATGTGATGGTTCAAGGGATACCGTAAACCTGCTGTGGTGCATCGGTGTCTAACACAGGGCCCCCAGGGAAGAGCCAAAGTACATACTCCTAAAAACCGTGTTCCTATGGACAGAAATCGGAATTGCGAATTTTGTATTGAATCAGGATGCAATTTCTGTGTTACATTGTCAATGTGATGGTCAAAGGGTTACAGTAAACCTGCTGTGGTGCATCGGAGTCTAACACTGGGCCCCCAGGGAAGAGCCAAAGTACATACTCTTCTAAACCGTACTCCTGTAGACAGAAATCGGCATTGTGAATTTTGTATTGAATCCGGATGCAATTTCTGTGTTTCATCGTCAATGTGATGGTAGAAGGGTAACAGTAAACCTGCTGTGGTGCATCGTAGTCTAACACTGGTCCCCCAGGGAATAGCCAAAGTACATACTCTTCTAAACCGTATTCCTAAGGACAGAAATCGGAATTGCGAATTTTGTATTGAATCGGGATGCAATTTCTGTGTTTTATCGTCTATGTGATGGTCGAAGGGATACAGTAAACCTGCTGTGGTGCATCAGAGTCTAACACTGGGCCCCCAGGTGAGAGCCGAAGTACATATTCTTCTAAACCGTACTCCTGTGGACAGAAATAGGCATTGCGAATTTTGTATTGAATCGGGATAAAATTTCTGTTTTTCATCGTCAATGTGATGGTCGAAGGGTTACAGTAAACCTGCTGTGGTGCATCGTTGTCTAACACTGGGCCCCCAGGGAAGAGCCAAGGTACATACTCTTCTAAACCGTACTCCTAAGGACAGAAATCGGAATTGCGAATTTTGTATTGAATCAGGATGCAATTTTTGTTTCATCGTCAATCTGATGGTCGAAGGGTTACAGTGAACCTGCTGTGGTGCATCGTAGTCTAACACTGGGCCCCCAGGGAAGAGCCAAAGTACATACTCTTCTAAACCGTACTCCTGTGGACAGAAATCGGCATTGCGAATTTTGTATTGAATCGGGATGCAATTTCTGTGTTTCATCGTCAATCTGATGGTTCAAGGGATACCGTAAACCTGCTGTGGTGCATCGGTGTCTAACACTGGGCGCCCAGGGAAGAGCCAAACTACATACTCTTCTAAACCGTACTCATAAGGACAGAAATCGGAATTGCTAATTTTGTATTGAATCAGGATGCAATTTCTGTGTTTCATCGTCAATGTGATGGTCGCAATGTTACAATAAACCTGCTGTGGTGTATCGGAGTGTAACACTGGGCTCCCAGGGAACAGCCAAATTACACACTCTTCAAAACCGTACTCCTGTGGACAGATATCGGCATTGCGAATTTTCTATTGAATCGGGATGCAATTTCTGTGTTTTATCGACAATGTGATGATCGAAGGGATACAGTAAACCTGCTGTGGTGCATCGGAGTCTAACACTGGGCCCCCAGGGAAGAGCCAAAGTACATACTCTTGTAAACCGTACTCCTGTGGACAAAAATCGGCATTGTGCATTTTGTATTGAATCGGAATTGCCAATTTTGTATTGAATCGGGATTCAATTTCTGTGTTTCGTCGTCAATGTGATGGTCGAAGGGTTACAGTAAACCTGCTGTGATGCATCGTAGTCTAACACTGGGCCCACAGGGAAGAGCCAAGGTACATACTCTTCTAAACCGTACTCCTGTGGACAGAAATCGGTATTGCGAATTTTGTATTGAATCGGGATGCAATTTCTGTGTTTCATCGTCAATGTGATGGTCGAAGATTTACAGTAAACCTGCTGTGGTCCGTCAGAGTCTAACACTGGGCCCCCAGGGAAGAGCCAAAGTACATACTCTTCTAAACCGTACTCCTGTGGACAGAAATCGGCATTGTGAATTTAGTATTGAATCCGGATGCAATTTCTGTGTTTCATCGTCAATATTATGGTCTAAGGGTTACAGTAAACCTGCTGTGATGCTTCGGAGTCTAGCACTGGGCCCCCACGAAGAGCCGAAGTACATAATCTTCTGAACTGTACTCCTGTGGACAGAAATCGGCATTGTGAATTTTGTATTGAATCGGGATTCAATATCTGTGTTTTATCGTCAATGTGATGCTCGAAGGGTAACAGTAAACCTGCTGAGGTGCATCGTAGTCTAACACTGGGCCCCCAGGGAATAGAAAAAGTACATACTCATCTAAACCGTACTCCTGTGGACAGAAATAGGCACTGCGAATTTTGTATTGAATCGGGATGCAATTTCTGTGTTTCATCGTCAATGTGATGGTCGAAGGGTTACGGTAAACCTTCTGGGGTGCATCGTAGTCTAACACTGGGCCCCCAGGGAAGAGCCAAATTACATACTCATCTAAACCGTACACCTAAGGACAGAAATCGGAATTGGGAGTTTTGTATTGAATCGGGATGCAATCTCTGTGTTTCATCGTCAATGTGATGGTCGAAGGGATACAGTAAACCTGCTGTGGTGCATTGGAGTCTAACACTGGACCCCCAGGTGAGAGCCGAAGTACAACCTCTTGTAAACCGTACTCCTGTGGTCAAAAATCGGCATTGTGCATTTTGTATTGAATCGGAATTGCGAATTTTGTATTGAATCGGGATTCAAATTCTGTGTTTCGTCGTCAATGTGATGGTCGAAGGGTTACAGTAAACCTGCTGTGGTGCATCGTAGTCTAACACTGGGCCCTCAGGGAAGAGCAAAAGTACATACTCTTCTAAACCGTATTCCTAAGGACAGAAATCGGAATTGCGAATTTTGTATTGAATCGGGATGCAATTTCTGTGTTTTATCGTCAATGTGATGGTCGAAGGGATACAGTAAACCTGCTGTGGTGCATCAGAGTCTAACACTGGGCCCCCAGGTGTGAGCCGAAGTACATATTCTTCTAAACCGTACTCCTGTGGACAGAAATTGGCAATGCGAATTTTGTATTGAATCGGGATAAAATTTCTGTTTTTCATCGTCAATGTGATGGTCGAAGGGTTACAGTATACCTGCTGTGGTGCATCGTTGTCTAACCTGGGCCCCCAGGGAAGAGCCAAGGTACATACTCTTCTAAACCGTACTCCTAAGGACAGAAATCGGAATTGCGAATTTTGTATTGAATCAGGTTGCAATTTCTGTTTCATCGTCAATCTGATGGTCGAAGGGTTACAGTGAACCTGCTGTGGTGCATCGTAGTCTAACACAGGGCCCCCAGGGAAGAGCCAAAGTACATACTCTTCTAAACCGTACTCCTGTGGACAGAAATCGGCATTGCGAATTTTGTATTGAATCGGGATGCAATTTCTGTGTTTCATCGTCAATCTGATGGTTCAAGGGATACCGTAAACCTGCTGTGGTGCATCGGTGTCTAACGCTGGGCCCCCAGGGAAGAGCCAAAGTACATAATCTTCTAAATCGTACTCCTGTAGACAGAAATCGGAATTGCTAATTTTGTATTGAATCGGGATGCAATTTCTGTGTTTCATCGTCAATGTGATGGGCGCAATGTTACAGTAAACCTGCTGTGGTGCATCGGAGTGTAACACTGGGCCCCCAGGAAACAGCCAATGTACATACTCTCCTAAATCGTAGTCCTAAGGACAGAATACGGAAATGCGAATTTTTTATTGAATTGGGAAGCAATTTCTGTGATTCATCGTCAATGTGATGGTCGAAGGGTTACACTAAACCTGCTGTGGTGCATCGGAGTCTAACACTGGGCCCCCAGGGAAGAGCCAAAGTACATACTCTTCTAAACCGTACTGCTGTGGACAGAAATCGGCATTGCGCATTTTGTATTGAATCGGGATGATATTTCTGTGTTTCATCGTCAATGTGATTGTCGAAGGGTTACAGTAAACCTGCTGTGGTGCAACGTAGTCTAACACTGGGCCCCCAGGGAAGAGCCAAATTACACACTCTTCAAAACCGTACTCCTGTGGACAGATATCGGCATTGCGAATTTTCTATTGAATCGGGATGCAATATCTGTGTTTTATCGACAATGTGATGATCGAAGGGATACAGTAAACCTGCTGTGGTGCATCGGAGTCTAACACTGGGCCCCCAGGGAAGAGCCAAAGTACATACTCTTGTAAACCGTACTCCTGTGGACAAAAATCGGCATTGTGCATTTTGTATTGAATCGGAATTGCGAATTTTGTATTGAATCAGGATTCAATTTCTGTGTTTCGTCGTCAATGTGATGGTCGAAGGGTTACAGTAAACCTGCTGTGATGCATCGTAGTCTAACACTGGGCCCCCAGGGAAGAGCCAAGGTACATACTCTTCTAAACCGTACTCCTGTGGACAGAAATCGGCATTGCGAATTTTGTATTGAATCGGGATGCAATTTCTGTGTTTCATCGTCAATGTGATGGTCGAAGATTTACAGTAAACCTGCTTTGGTCCATCAGAGTCTAACACTGGGCCCCCAGGGAAGAGCCAAAGTACATACTCTTCTAAACCGTACTCCTGTGGACAGAAATCGGCATTGTGAATTTAGTATTGAATCCGGATGCAATTTCTGTGTTTCATCGTCAATGTGATGGTCTAAGGGTTACAGTAAACCTGCTGTGATGCATCGGAGTCTAGCACTGGGCCCCCACGAAGAGCCGAAGTACATAATCTTCTGAACTGTACTCCAGTGGACAGAAATCGGCATTGTGAATTTTGTATTGAATCGGGATGCAATATCTGTGTTTTATCGTCAATGTGATGCTCGAAGGGTAACAGTAAACCTGCTGAGGTGCATCGTAGTCTAACACTGGGCCCCCAGGGAATAGAAAAAGTACATACTCATCTAAATCGTACTCCTGTGGACAGAAATAGGCACTGCGAATTTTGTATTGAATCGGGATGCAATTTCTGTGTTTCATCGTCAATGTGATGGTCGAAGGGTTACAGTAAACCTTCTGGGGTGCATCGTAGTCTAACACTGGGCCCCCAGGGAAGAGCCAAAGTACATACTCATCTAAACCGTACACCTATGGACAGAAATCGGAATTGCGAGTTTTGTATTGAATCGGGACGCAATTTCTGTGTTTCATCGTCAATGTGATGGTCGAAGGGATACAGTAAACCTGCTGTGGTGCATTGGAGTCTAACACTGGGCCCCCAGGGGAGAGTCGAAGTACATACTCTTCTAAACCGTACTCCTAAGGACAGAAATCGGAATTGCGGATTTTATATTGAATTGGGATGCAATTTCTGTGTTTCATCGTCAATGTGATGGTCTAAGGGTAACAGTAAACCTGCTGTGGTGCATCGGAGTCTAACACTGGGCCCCCACGGACGAGCCAAGGTACATACTCTTCTAAACCGTACTCCTAAGGACAGAAATCGGAATTGCGAATTTTGTATTGAATCAGGATGCAATTTCTGTGTTTCATCGTCAATCTGATGGTCGAATGGTTACAGTAAACCTGCTGTGGTGCATCGTAGTCTAACACTGGGCACCCAGGGAAGAGCCAAAGTACATACTCTTCTAAACCGTACTCCTGTGGACAGAAATCGGCATTGCGAATTTTGTATTGAATCGGGATGCAATATCTGTGTTTTATCGTCAATGTGATGCTCGAAGGGTAACAGTAAACTGCTGAGGTGCATCGTAGTCTAACACTGGGCCCCCAGGGTTTAGCCAAAGTACATACTCTTCTAAACTGTCCTCCTGTGGACAGAAATAGGCACTGCGAATTTTGTATTGAATCGGGATGCAATATCTGTGTTTTATCGTCAATGTGATGATCGAAGGGATACAGAAATCCTGCTGTGGTGCATCGGAGTCTGACACTGGGCCCCCAGGGAAGAGCCAAAGTACATACTCTTCTAAACCGTACTCTTCTGGACAGAAATCGGCATTGAGAATTTTGTACTGAATCGGGATGCAATTTCTGTGTTTCATCGTCAATGTGATGGTTGAAGGGTAACCGTAAACCTGCTGTGGTGCACCGTAGTTTACCACTGGGCTCCCAGGGAATAGCCAAACTACATACTCTTCTAAACCGTACTCCTGTGGACAGAAATCGGCATTGCGCATTTTGTATAGAATCGGGATGCAATTTCTGTGTTTCATCGTCAATGTGATGGTCGAAGGGATACAGTAAACCAGCTGTGGTGCATCGGAGTCTAACACTGGGCCCCGAGGGGAGAGTCGAAGTACATACTCTTCTAAACCGTACTCCTAAGGACAGAAATCGGAATAGCGAATTTTGTATTGAATCGGGATGATATTTCTGTGTTTCATCGTCAATGTGATGGTCGAAGGGTTACAGTAAACCTGCTGTGGTGCATCGGAGTCTAACACTGGGCCCCCAGGGAAGAGCCAAAGTACATACTCTTCTAACCCGTACTCCTGTGGACAAAAATCGGCATTGCGAATTTTGTATTTAATCGGGATGCAATTTCTGTGTTTCATCGTCAATGTGGTGGTTGAAGGGATACCGTAAACCTGCTGTGGTGCATCGGAGTCTAACACTGGGCCCCCAGGGTAGAGCCAAAGTACATACTCTTCTAAACCGTACTCGTTAGGACCGAAATCGGAATTGCGAATTTTGTATTGAATCGGGATGCAATTTCTGTGTTTCATCGTCAATGTGATGGTCGAAGGGTTACAGTAAACTTGCTGTGGTGCATGGGAGTCTAACACTGGGCCCCCAGGGAAGAGCCAAATACATACGCTTCTAAACCGTACTCCTGTGGACAGAAATCGGCATTGTGAATTTTGTATTGAATCGGGATGCAATTTCTGGGTTTCATCGTCAATGTGATGGTCGAAGGGGTACAGTAAACCTGCTGTGGTGCATCGGAGTCTAACACCGGGCCCCCAGGGAAGAGCCAAAGTACATACTTTTCTAAACCGTACTCCTGTGGACAGAAATCGGAATTGCGAATTTTGTATTGAATCGGGATGGTATTTCTGTGTTTCATCGTCAATATGATGGGCGAAGGGTTACAGTAAACCTGCTGTGGTGCATCGGAGACTAACACTCAGCCCCCAGGGAACAGCCAAAGTACATACTCTTTCTAAACCGTGCTCCTGTGGACAGAAATCGGCATTGCGAATTTTGTATTGAATCGGGATGCAATTTCTGTGTTTCATCGTCAATGTGATAGTCGAAGGGTAACAGTAAACCTGCTGTGGTGCATCGGAGTCTAACACTCAGCCCCTAGGGAAGAGCCAAAGTACATACTCTTAAAAACCGTATTCCTATGGACAGATATCGGAATTGCGAATTTTGTATTGAATCAGGATGCAATTTCTGTGTTTCATTGTCAATTTGATGGTCAAAGGGTAACAGTAAACCTGCTGTGGTGCACCGTAGTCTAACACTGGTCCCCCAGGGAAGAGCCAAAGTACATACTCTTCTAAACCGTACTCCTGTGGACAAAAATCGGTATTGTGCATTTTGTATTGAATCGGGATGCAATTTCTGTGTTTCATCGTCAATGTGATGGTCGATGCGTTACAGTAAACCTGCTGTGGTGCATCGTAGTCCAACACTGGGCCCCCAGGGAAGAGCCAAAGTACATACTCTTCTAAACCGTATTCCTAAGGACAGAAATCGGAATTGGGAATTTTGTATTGAATCGGGATGCAATTTCTGTGTTTTATCGTCTATGTGATGGTCGAATGGATACAGTAAACCTGCTGTGGTGCATCGGAGTCTAACACTGGGCCCCCAGGGAAGAGCCAAAGTACATATTCTTGTAAACCATACTCCTGTGGACAGATATCGGCATTGCGAATTTTGTATTGAGTCGGGATGCAATTTCTGTGTTTCATCGTCAATGTGATGGTCGAAGGGTTACAGTAAACCTTCTGGGGTGCATCTTAGTCTAACACTGGGCCCCCTGGGAAGAGCCAAAGTACATACTCATCTAAACCGTACACCTATGGACAGAAATCGGAATTGCGAGTTTTGTATTGAATCGGGATGCAATTTCTGTGTTTCATCGTCAATGTGATGGCCGAAGGGATACAGTAAACCTGCTGTGGTGCATTGGAGTCTAACACTGGGTCCCCAGGGGAGAGTCGAAGTACATACTCTTCTAAACCGTACTCCTAAGGACAGAAGTCGGAATTGCGAATTTTGTATTGAATTGGGATGCAAGTTCTGTTTTTCATCGTCAATGTGATGGTCTAAGGGTAACAGTAAACCTGCTGTGGTGCATCGGAGTCTAACACTGGGCCCCCAGGGAACAGCCAAAGTACATAATCTTCTAAACCGTACTCATTAGGACAGAAATCGGAATAGCGAATTTTGTATTGAATCGGGATGATATTTCTGTGTTTCATCGTCAATGTTATGGTCGAAGGGTTACAGTAAACCTGCTGTGGTGCATCGGAGTCTAACACTGGGCCCCCAGGGAAGAGCCAAAGTACATTCTCTTCTAACCCGTACTCCTGTGGACAAAAATCGGCATTGCGAATTTTTTATTGACTCGGGATGCAATTTCTGTGTTTCATCGTCAATGTGGTGGTTCAAGGGATACCGTAAACCTGCTGTGGTGCATCGGAGTCTAACACTGGGTCCCCAGGGTAGAGCCAAAGTACATACTCTTCTAATCCGTACTCATTAGGACCGAAATCGGAATTGCGAATTTTGTATTGAATCGGGATGCAATTTCTGTGTTTCATCGTCAATGTGATGGTCGCAATGTTACAGTAAACCTGCTGTGGTGCAGCAGAGTTTACCACTGGGCCCCCGGGGAAGAGCCAAAGTACATACTCTTCTAAACTATACTCCTGTGGACAGATATCGGAATTACGAATTTTGTATTGAATCGGGATGCAATTTCTGTGTTTCATCGTCAATGTGATGGTCGAAGGGTTACAGTAAACCTTCTGTGGTGCATGGGAGTCTAACACTGGGCCCCCAGGGAAGAGTCAAAGTACATACGCTTCTAAACCGTACTCCTGTGGACAGAAATCGGCATTGTGAATTTTGTATTGAATCGGGATATTATTTCTGGGTTTCATCGTCAATGTGATGGTCGAAGGGGTACAGTAAATCTGCTGTGGTGCATCGGAGTCTAACGTCGGGCCCCCAGGGAAGAGCCAAAGTACATACTCTTCTAAACCGTACTCCTGTGGACAGATATCGGAATTGCGAATTTTGTATTGAATCGGGATGCAATTTCTGTGTTTCATCGTCAATATGATGGGCGAAGGGTTACAGTAAACCTGCTGTGGTGCATCGGAGTCTAACACTCAGCCTTCAGGGAACAGACAAAGTACATACTCTTCTAAACCGTGCTCTTGTGGTCAGAAATCGGCATTGCGAATTTTGTATTGAATCGGGATGCAATTTTTGTGTTTCATCGTCAATGTGATGGTCGAAGGGATACAGTAAACCTGCTGTGGTGCATCGGAGTCTAACACTGGGCCCCCAGGGGAGAGTCGAAGTTAATAATCTTCTAAACCGTACTCCTAAGGAAAGAAATCGGAATTGCGAATTTTGTATTGAATTGGGATGCAATTTCTGTGTTTCATCGTCCATGTGATGGTCTAAGGGTAACAGTAAACCTGCTGTGGTGCATCGGAGTCTAACACTGGGCCCCCAGGGGACAGCCAGAATACATAATCTTCTAAACCGGACTCATTAGGACAGAAATCGGAATAGCGAATTTTGTATTGAATCGGGATGATATTTCTGTGTTTCATCGTCAATGTGATGGTCGAAGGGTTACAGTAAACCTGCTGTGGTGCATCGGAGTCTAACACTGGGCCCCCAGGGAAGAGCCAAAGTACATACTCTTCTAACCCGTACTCCTGTGGACAAAAATCGGCATTGCGAATTTTGTATTTAATCGGGATGCAATTTCTGTGTTTCATCGTCAATGTGGTGGTTGAAGGGTTACAGTAAACTTGCTGTGGTGCATGGGAGTCTAACACTGGGCCCCCAGGGAAGAGCCAAAGTACATACGCTTCTAAACCGTACTCCTGTGGACAGAAATCGGCAATGTGAATTTTGTATTGAATCGGGATGCAATTTCTGGGTTTCATCGTCAATGTGATGGTCCAAGGGGTACAGTAAACCTGCTGTGGTGCATCGGAGTCTAACACCGGGCCCCCAGGGAAGAGCCAAAGTACATACTCTTCTAAACCGTACTCCTGTGGACAGAAATCGGAATTGCGAATTTTGTATTGAATCGGGATGCTATTTCTGTGTTTCATCGTCAATATGATGGGCGAAGGGTTACAGTAAACCTGCTGTGGTGCATCGGAGTCTAACACTCAGCCCCCAGGGAACAGCCAAAGTACATACTCTTTCTAAACCGTGCTCCTGTGGACAGAAATCGGCATTGCGAATTTTGTATTGAATCGGGATGCAATTTCTGTGTTTCATCGTCAATGTGATAGTCGAAGGGTAACAGTAAACCTGCTGTGGTGCATCGGAGTCTAACACTCAGCCCCTAGGGAAGAGCCAAAGTACATACTCTTAAAAACCGTATTCATATGGACAGAAATCGGAATTGCGAATTTTGTATTGAATCAGGATGCAATTTCTGTGTTTCATTGTCAATTTGATGGTCAAAGAGTAACAGTAAACCTGCTGTGGTGCACCGTAGTCTAACACTGGTCCCCCAGGGAAGAGCCAAAGTACATACTCTTCTAAACCGTACTCCTGTGGACAAAAATCGGTATTGTGCATTTTGTATTGAATCGGGATGCAATTTCTGTGTTTCATCGTTAATGTGATGGTCGATGCGTTACAGTAAACCTGCTGTGGTGCATCGTAGTCTAACACTGGGCCCCCAGGGAAGAGCCAAAGTACATACTCTTCTAAACCGTATTCCTAAGGACAGAAATCGGAATTGGGAATTTTGTATTGAATCGGGATGCAATTTCTGTGTTTTATCGTCTATGTGATGGTCGAATGGATACAGTAAACCTGCTGTGGTGCATCGGAGTCTAACACTGGGCCCCCAGGGAAGAGCCAAAGTACATATTCTTGTAAACCATACTCCTGTGGACAGAAATCGGCATTGCGAATTTTGTATTGAATCGGGATGCAATTTCTGTGTTTCATCGTCAATGTGATGGTCGAAGGGTTACAGTAAACCTTCTGGGGTGCATCTTAGTCTAACACTGGGCCCCCTGGGAAGAGCCAAAGTACATACTCATCTAAACCGTACACCTATGGACAGAAATCGGAATTGCGAGTTTTGTATTGAATCGGGATGCAATTTCTGTGTTTCATCGTCAATGTGATGGTCGAAGGGATACAGTAAACCTGCTGTGGTGCATTGGAGTCTAACACTGGGTCCCCAGGGGAGAGTCGAAGTACATACTCTTCTAAACCGTACTCCTAAGGACAGAAGTCGGAATTGCGAATTTTGTATTGAATTGGGATGCAAGTTCTGTTTTTCATCGTCAATGTGATGGTCTAAGGGTAACAGTAAACCTGCTGTGGTGCATCGGAGTCTAACACTGGGCCCCCAGGGAACAGCCAAAGTACATAATCTTCTAAACCGTACTCATTAGGACAGAAATCGGAATAGCGAATTTTGTATTGAATCGGGATGATATTTCTGTGTTTCATCGTCAATGTGATGGTCGAAGGGTTACAGTAAACCTGCTGTGGTGCATCGGAGTCTAACACTGGGCCCCCAGGGAAGAGCCAAAGTACATTCTCTTCTAACCCGTACTCCTGTGGACAAAAATCGGCATTGCGAATTTTTTATTGACTCGGGATGCAATTTCTGTGTTTCATCGTCAATGTGGTGGTTCAAGGGATACCGTAAACCTGCTGTGGTGCATCGGAGTCTAACACTGGGCCCCCAGGGTAGTGCCAAAGTACATACTCTTCTAATCCGTACTCATTAGGACCGAAATCGGAATTGCGAATTTTGTATTGAATCGGGATGCAATTTCTGTGTTTCATCGTCAATGTGATGGTCGCAATGTTACAGTAAACCTGCTGTGGTGCAGCAGAGTTTACCACTGGGCCCCCGGGGAAGAGCCAAAGTACATACTCTTCTAAACTATACTCCTGTGGACAGATATCGGAATTACGAATTTTGTATTGAATCGGGATGCAATTTCTGTGTTTCATCGTCAATGTGATGGTCGAAGGGTTACAGTAAACCTTCTGTGGTGCATGGGAGTCTAACACTGGGCCCCCAGGGAAGAGTCAAAGTACATACGCTTCTAAACCGTACTCCTGTGGACAGAAATCGGCATTGTGAATTTTGTATTGAATCGGGATATTATTTCTGGGTTACATCGTCAATGTGATGGTCGAAGGGGTACACTAAATCTGCTGTGGTGCATCGGAGTCTAACGTCGGGCCCCCAGGGAAGAGCCAAAGTACATACTCTTCTAAACCGTACTCCTGTGGACAGAAATCGGAATTGCGAATTTTGTATTGAATCGGGATGCAATTTCTGTGTTTCATCGTCAATATGATGGGCGAAGGGTTACAGTAAACCTGCTGTGGTGCATCGGAGTCTAACACTCAGCCTTCAGGGAACAGACAAAGTACATACTCTTCTAAACCGTGCTCTTGTGGTCAGAAATCGGCATTGCGAATTTTGTATTGAATCGGGATGCAATTTTTGTGTTTCATCGTCAATGTGATGGTCGAACGGATACAGTAAACCTGCTGTGGTGCATCGGAGTCTAACACTGGGCCCCCAGGGGAGAGTCGAAGTTAATAATCTTCTAAGCCGTACTCCTAAGGAAAGAAATCGGAATTGCGAATTTTGTATTGAATTGGGATGCAATTTCTGTGTTTCATCGTCCATGTGATGGTCTAAAGGTAACAGTAAACCTGCTGTGGTGCATCGGAGTCTAACACTGGGCCCCCAGGGGACAGCCAGAATACATAATCTTCTAAACCGTACTCATTAGGACAGAAATCGGAATAGCGAATTTTGTATTGAATCGGGATGATATTTCTGTGTTTCATCGTCAATGTGATGGTCGAAGGGTTACAGTAAACCTGCTGTGGTGCATCGGAGTCTAACACTGGGCCCCCAGGGAAGAGCCAAAGTACATACTCTTCTAATCCGTACTCCTGTGGACAAAAATCGGCATTGCGAATTTTGTATTTAATCGGGATGCAATTTCTGTGTTTCATCGTCAATGTGGTGGTTGAAGGGTTACAGTAAACTTGCTGTGGTGCATGGGAGTCTAACACTGGGCCCCCAGGGAAGAGCCAAAGTACATACGCTTCTAAACCGTACTCCTGTGGACAGAAATCGGCAATGTGAATTTTGTATTGAATCGGGATGCAATTTCTGGGTTTCATCGTCAATGTGATGGTCGAAGGGGTACAGTAAACCTGCTGTGGTGCATCGGAGTCTAACACCGGGCCCCCAGGGAAGAGCCAAAGTACATACTCTTCTAAACCGTACTCCTGTGGACAGAAATCGGAATTGCGAATTTTGTATTGAATCGGGATGCTATTTCTGTGTTTCATCGTCAATATGATGGGAGAAGGGTTACAGTAAACCTGCTGTGGTGCATCGGAGTCTAACACTCAGCCCCCAGGGAACAGCCAAAGTACATACACTTTCTAAACCGTGCTCCTGTGGACAGAAATCGGCATTGCGAATTTTGTATTGAATCGGGATGCAATTTCTGTGTTTCATCGTCAATGTGATAGTCGAAGGGTAACAGTAAACCTGCTGTGGTGCATCGGAGTCTAACACTCAGCCCCTAGGGAAGAGCCAAAGTACATACTCTTAAAAACCGTATTCCTATGGACAGAAATCGGAATTGCGAATTTTGTATTGAATCAGGATGCAATTTCTGTGTTTCATTGTCAATTTGATGGTCAAAGGGTAACAGTAAACCTGCTGTGGTGCATCGTAGTCTAACACTGGTCCCCCAGGGAAGAGCCAAAGTACATACTCTTCTAAACCGTACTCCTGTGGACAAAAATCGGTATTGTGCATTTTGTATTGAATCGGGATGCAATTTCTGTGTTTCATCGTCAATGTGATGGTCGATGCGTTACAGTAAACCTGCTGTGGTGCATCGTAGTCTAACACTGGGCCCCCAGGGAATAGCTAAAGTACATACTCTTCTAAACCGTATTCCTAAGGACAGAAATCGGAATTGGGAATTTTGTATTGAATCGGGATGCAATTTCTGTGTTTTATCGTCTATGTGATGGTCGAATGGATACAATAAACCTGCTGTGGTGCATCGGAGTCTAACACTGGGCCCCCAGGGAAGAGCCAAAGTACATATTCTTGTACACCATACTCCTGTGGACAGAAATCGGCATTGCGAATTTTGTATTGAATCGGGATGCAATTTCTGTGTTTCATCGTCAACGTGATGGTCGAAGGGTTACAGTAAACCTTCTGGGGTGCATCTTAGTCTAACACTGGGCCCCCTGGGAAGAGCCAAAGTACATACTCATCTAAAACGTACACCTATGGACAGAAATCGGAATTGCGAGCTTTGTATTGAATCGGGATGCAATTTCTGTGTTTCATCGTCAATGTGATGGTCGAAGGGATACAGTAAACCTGCTGTGGTGCATTGGAGTCTAACACTGGGTCCCCAGGGGAGAGTCGAAGTACATACTCCTCTAAACCGTACTCTTAAGGACAGAAATCGGAATTGCGAATTTTGTATTGAATTGGGATGCAAGTTCTGTTTTTCATCGTCAATGTGATGGTCTAAGGGTAACAGTAAACCTGCTGTGGTGCATCGGAGTCTAACACTGGGCCCCCAGGGAACAGCCAAAGTACATAATCTTCTAAACCGTACTCATTAGGACGGAAATCGGAATAGCGAATTTTGTATTGAATCGGGATGATATTTCTGTGTTTCATCGTCAATGTGATGGTCGAAGGGTTACAGTAAACCTGCTGTGGTGCATCGGAGTCTAACACTGGGCCCCCAGGGAAGAGCCAAAGTACATACTCTTCTAACCCGTACTCCTGTGGACAAAAATCGGCATTGCGAATTTTTTATTGACTCGGGATGCAATTTCTGTGTTTCATCGTCAATGTGGTGGTTGAAGGGATACCGTAAACCTGCTGTGGTGCATCAGAGTCTAACACTGGGCCCCCAGGGTAGAGCCAAAGTACATACTCTTCTAATCCGTACTCATTAGGACCGAAATCGGAATTGCGAATTTTGTATTGAATCGGGATGCAATTTCTGTGTTTCATCGTCAATGTGATGGTCGAAGGGTTACAGTAAACCTTCTGTGGTGCATGGGAGTCTAACACTGGGCCCCCAGGGAAGAGCCAAAGTACATACGCTTCTAAACCGTACTCCTGTGGACAGAAATCGGCATTGTGAATTTTGTATTGAATCGGGATGTTATTTCTGGGTTTCATCGTCAATGTGATGGTCGAAGGGGTACAGTAAATCTGCTGTGGTGCATCGGAGTCTAACGTCGGGCCCCTAGGGAAGTGCCAAAGTACATACTCTTCTAAACCGTACTCCTGTGGACAGAAATCGGAATTGCGAATTTTGTATTGAATCGGGATGCAATTTCTGTGTTTCATCGTCAATGTGATGGTCAAAGGGTAACAGTAAACCTGCTGTGGTGCATCGTAGACTAACACTGGGCCCCAGGGAATAGCCAAAGTACATATTCTTCTAAAACGTATTCCTAAGGACAGAAATCGGAATTGCGAATTTTGTATTGTATCGGGATGCAATTTCTGTGTTTCATCGTCAATGTGATGGTCGAAGGGTTACAGTAAACCTGCTGTGGTGCATCGGAGTCTAACACTGGGCCCCCAGGGAAGAGCCAAAGTACATACTCTTCTAAACCGTACTCCTGTAGACAGAAATCGGCATTGTGAATTTTGTATTGAATCGGGATGCAATTTCTGTGTTTAATCTTCAATGTGATGGTCGAAGGGTAACAGTAACCCTGCTGTGGTGCATCGAAGTCTAACACTGGGCCCCCAGGGAAGAGCCAAAGTACATATTCTTGTAAAACATACTCCTGTGGACAGAAATCGGCATTGCGAATTTTGTATTGAATCGGGATGCAATTTCTGTGTTTCATCGTCAATGTGATGGTTCAAGGGATACCGTAAAACTGCTGTGGTGCAGGTGTCTAACACTGGGCCCCCAGGGAAGAGCCAAACTACATAGTCTTCTAAACCGTACTCATAAGGACAGAAATCGGCATTGCGAATTTTGTATTGAATCGGGTTGCGATTTCTGTGTTTCATCGTCAATGTGAGGGTCGAAGGGTTACAGTAAACCTGCTGTGGTGCATCGGAGTCTAGCACTGGGCCCCCAGGAAGAGCAGAGGTACATAATCTTCTGAACTGTACTCCTGTGGACAGAAATCGGCATTGTGAATTTTGTATTGAATCGGGATGCAATATCTGTGTTTTATCGTCAATGTGATGCTCGAAGGGTAACAGTAAACCTGCTGTGGTGCATTGGAGTCTAACACTGGACCCCCAGGTGAGAGCCGAAGTACATACTCTTCTAAACCGTACTCCTGTGGACAGAAATAGGCATTGCGAATTTTGTATTGAATCGGGATGCAATTTCTGTGTTTCATCGTCAATGTGATAGTCGAAGGGTAACAGTAAACCTGCTGTGGTGCATCGGAGTCTAACACTCAGCCCCCAGGGAAGAGCCATAGTACATACTCTTAAAAACCGTATTCCTATGGACAGAAATCGGAATTGCGAATTTTGTATTGAATCAGGATGCAATTTCTCTGTTTCATTGTCAATGTGATGGTCAAAGGGTAACAGTAAACCTGCTGTGGTGCATCGTAGACTAACACTGGGCCCCAGGGAATAGCCAAATTACATTCTCTTCTAAAACGTATTCCTAAGGACAGAAATCGGAATTGCGAATTTTGTATTGAATCGGGATGCAATTTCTGTGTTTCATCGTCAATGTGATGGTCGAAGGGTTACAGTAAACCTGCTGTGGTGCATCGGAGTCTAACACTGGGCCCCCAGGGAAGAGCCAAAGTACATACTCTTCTAAACCGTACTCCTGTAGACAGAAATCGGCATTGTGAGTTTTGTATTGAATCCGGATGCAATTTCTGTGTTTCATCGTCAATGTGATGGTCGAAGGGTTACAGTAACCCTGCTGTGGTGCATCGTAGTCTAACACTTTTCCCCCAGGGAAGAGCCGAAGTACATACTCTTCTAAACCGTACTCCTGTGGACAAAAATCGGCATTGTGCATTTTGTATAGAATCGGGATGCAATTTCTGTGTTACATCGTCAATGTGATAGTCGATGCGTTACAGTAAACCTGCTGTGGTGCATCGTAGTCTAACACTGGGCCCCCAGGGAAGAGCCAAAGTACATACTCTTCTAAACCGTGCTCCTGTGGACAGAAATCGGCATTGCGAATTTTGTATTGAATCGGGATGCAATTTCTGTGTTTCATCGTCAATGTGATGGTCGAAGGGTAGCAGTAAACCTGCTGTGGTGCATCGGAGTCTAACACTCAGCCCCCAGGGAAGAGCCAAAGTACCTACTCTTGAAAACCGTATTCCTATGGACAGAAATCGGTATTGCGAATTTTGTATTGAATATGGATGCAATTTCTGTGTTTCATTGTCAATGTGATGGTCAAAGGGTAACAGTAAACCTGCTGTGGTGCATCGTAGACTAACACTGGGCCCCAGGGAATAGCCAAAGCACATACTCTTCTAAAACGTATTCCTAAGGACAGAAATCGGAATTGGGAATTTTGTAATGTATCGGGATGCGATTTCTGTGTTTCATCGTCAATGCGATGGTCGAAGGGTTACAGTAAACAAGCTGTGGTGCATCGGAGTCTAACACTGGGCCCCCAGGGAAGAGCCAAAGTACATACTCTTACGAACCGTACTCCTGTAGACAGAAATCGGCATTGTGAATTTTGTATTGAATCCGGATGCAATTTCTGTGTTTCATCTTCAATGTGATGGTCGAAGGGTAACAGTAACCCTGCTGTGGTGCATCGTAGTCTAACACTGGTCCCCCAGGGAATAGCCAAAGTACATACTCTTCTAAACCGTACTCCTGTGGACAAAAATCGGCATTGCGAATTTTGTATTGAATCGGGATGCAATTTCTGTGTTTCATCGTCAATGTGATGGTCGAAGGGTTACAGTAAACCTGCTGTGGTGCATCGGAGTCTAACACTGGGCCCCCAGGGAAGAGCCAAAGTACATACTCTTCTAAACCGTACTCCTGTGGACAAAAATCGGCATTGTGCATTTTGTATTGAATCGGGATGCAATTTCTGTGTTTCATCGTCAGTGTGATGGTCGATGCGTTACAGTAAACCTGCTGTGGTGCATCGTAGTCTAGCACTGGGCCCCCAGGGAAGAGCCAAAGTACATACTCATCTAAACCGTATTTCTAAGGACAGAAGTCGGAATTGCGAATTTTGTATTGAATCGGGATGCAATTTCTGTGTTTTATCGTCTATGTGATGGTCGAAGGGATACAAAAAACCTGCTGTGGTGCATCGGAGTCTAACACTGGGCCCCTAGGGAAGAGCCAAAGTACATATTCTTGTAAAACATACTCCTGTGGACAGAAATCCGCATTGCGAATTTTGTATTGAATTGGGATGCAATTTCTGTGTTTCATCGTCAATGTGAAGGTCGAAGGGTTACAGTAAACCTTCTGGGGCGCATCGTAGTCTAACACTGGGCCCCCAGGGAAGAGCCAAAGTACATACTCATCTAAACCGTACTCCTATGGACAGAAATCGGAATTGCGAGCTTTGTATTGCATCGGGATGCAATTTCTGTGTTTCATCGTCAATGTGATGGTCGAAGGGATACAATAAACCTGCTGTGGTGCATTGGAGTCTAACACTGGCCCCCCTGGTGAGAGCCGAAGTACATACTCTTCTAAACCGTACTCCTGTGGACAGAAATAGCATTGCGAATTTAGTATTGAATCGGGATACAATTTCTGTTTTTCATCGTCAATGTGATGGTCGAAGGGTTACAGTAAACCTGCTGTGGTGCATCGTAGTCTAACACTGGGCCCCCAGGGAAGAGCCAAGGTACATACTCTTCTAAACCGTACTCCTAAGGACAGAAATCGGAATTGCGAATTTTGTATTGAATCAGGATGCAATTTCTGTGTTTCATCATCAATGTGATGGTCGAAGGGTTACAGTAAATCTGCTGTGGTGCATCGTAGTATAACACTGGGCCCCCAGGGAAGAGTCAAAGTACATACTCTTCTAAACCGTACTCCTGTGGACAGAAATCGGCATTGCGAATTTTGTATTGAATCGGGATGCAATTTCTGTGTTTCATCGTCAATGTGATGGTTTAAGGGATACCGTAAACCTGCTGTGGTGCATCGGTGTCTAACACTGGGCCCCCAGGGAAGAGCCGAACTACATAGTCTTCTAAACCGTACTCATAAGGACAGAAATCGGAATTGCTAATTTTGTATTGAATAGGGATGCAATTTCTGTGTTTCATCGTCAAAGTGATATTCGAATGGATACAGTAAACATGCTGTGGTGCATCGGAGTCTAACACTTGGCCCCCAGGGGATAGCCAAAGTACATACTCTTTTAAACCGTACTCCTGTGGACAGAAATCGGCATTGCGAATTTTGTATTGATTCGGGATGCAATTTCTGTGTTTCATCGTCAACGTGATGGTCGATCGGTTACAGTAAACCTGCTGTGGTGCATCATAGTCTAACACTGGGCCCCAGGGAACAGCCAAAGTACATACTCTTCTAAACCGTACTCCTGTGGACAGAAATCGGCATTGCGAATTTTGTATTGAATCGGGATGCAATTTCTGTGTTTCATCATCAATGTGATGGTCGCAATGTTACAGTAAACCTGCTGTGGTGCATCGGAGTCTAACACTGGGCCCCCAGGGAACAGCCAAAGTACATACTCTCCTAAAACGTAGTCCTAAGGACAGAAATCGGAAATGCGAATTTTGTATTGAATAGGGATGCAATTTCTGTGTTTCGTCGTCAATGTGATGGTCGAAGGGTTACAGTAAACCTGCTGTGGTGCATCGGAGTCTAACACTGGGCCCCCAGGGGAGAGCCAAAGTACATACTCTTCTAAACCGTACTCCTGTGGACAGAAATCGGCATTGCGAATTTTGTATTGAATCGGGATGCGATTTCTGTGTTTCATCGTCAATGTGATGGTCGAAGGGTTACAGTAAACCTGCTGTGGTGCATCGGAGTCTAACACTGGGCTCCCAGGGAAGAGCCAAAGTACATACTCTTCTAAACCGTACTCCTGTGGACAGAAATCTGAATTGCGAATTTTGTATTGAATCGGGATACAATATCTGTGTTTCATCGTCAATGTGATGATCGAAGGATTACTGTAAACCTGCTGTGGTCCATGAGAGTCTAACACTGGGCCCCCAGGGAAGAGCCAAAGTACATACTCTTCTAAACCGTACTCCTGTGGACAGAAATCGGCATTGTGAATTTAGTATTGAATCCGGATGGAATTTCTGAGTTTCATCGTCAATGTAATGGTCTAAGGGTTACAGTAAACCTGCTGTGTTGCATCGGAGTCTAGCACTGGGCCGCCAGGAAGAGCCGAAGTACATAATCTTCTGAACTGTACTCCTGTGGACAGAAATCGGCATTGTGAATTTTGTATTGAATCGGGATGCAATATCTGTGTTTTATCGTCAATGTGATGCTCGTAGGGTAACAGTAAACCTGCTGAAGTGCATCGTAGTCTAACACTGGGCCCCCAGGGAATAGCAAAAGTACATACTCTTCTAAACCGTACTCCTGTGGACAGAAATAGGCACTGGGAATTTTGTATTGAATCGGGATGCAATTTCTGTGTTTCATCGTCAATGTGATGGTCGAAGGGTTACAGTAAACCTGCTGTGGTGTATTGGAGTCTAACACTGGACCCCCAGGTGAGAGCCGAAGTACATACTCTTCTAAACCGTACTCCTGTGGACAGAAATAGGCATTGCGAATTTTGTATTGAATCGGGATTCAATTTCTGTGTTTCATCGTCAATGTGATGGTCGAAGGGTTACAGTAAACCTGCTGTGATGCATCGTAGTCTAACACTGGGCCCCCAGGGAAGAGCCAAAGTACATACTCTTCTAAACCGTACTCCTGTGGACAAAAATCGGCATTGTGCATTTTGTATTGAATCGGGATGCAATTTCTGTGTTTCATCGTCAGTGTGATGGTCGATGCGTTACAGTAAACCTGCTGTGGTGCATCGTAGTCTAACACTGGGCCCCGAGGGAAGAGCCAAAGTACATCCTCATCTAAACCGTATTTCTAAGGACAGAGATCGGAATTGCGAATTTTGTATTGAATCGGGATGCAATTTCTGTGTTTTATCGTCAATGTGATGGTCGAAGGGTTACAGTAAACCTGCTGTGGTGCATCGGAGTCTAACACTGGGCCCCCAGGGAAGAGCCAAAGTACATATTCTTGTAAAACATACTCCTGTGGACAGAAATCGGCATTGCGAATTTTGTATTGAATCAGGATGCAATTTCTGTGTTTCATCGTCAATGTGATGGTCGAAGGGTTACAGTAAACCTTCTGGGGTGCATCGTAGTCTAACACTGGGCCCCCAGGGAAGAGCCTAAGTACATACTCATCTAAACCGTACTCCTATGGACAGAAATAGCATTGCGAATTTAGTATTGAATCTGGATACAATTTCTGTTTTTCATCGTCAATGTGATGGTCGAAGGGTTACAGTAAACCTACTGTGGTGCATCGTAGTCTAACACTAGGCCCCCAGGGAAGAGCCAAGGTACATACTCTTCTAAACCGTACTCCTAAGGACAGATATCGGAATTGCGAATTTTGTATTGAATCAGGATGCAATTTCTGTGTTTCATCATCAATGTGATGGTCGAAGGGTATTACAGTAAATCTGCTGTGGTGCATCGTAGTATAACACTGGGCCCCCAGGGAAGAGCCAAAGTACATACTCTTCTAAACCGTACTCCTGTGGACAGAAATCGGCATTGCGAATTTTGTATTGAATCGGGATGCAATTTCTGTGTTTCATCGTCAAAGTGATGGTCGAATGGATACAGTAAACATGCTGTGGTGCATCGGAGTCTAACACTTGGCCCCCAGGGGATAGCCAAAGTACATACTCTTTTAAACCGTACTCCTGTGGACAGAAACCGGCATTGCGAATTTTGTATTGATTCGGGATGCAATTTCTGTGTTTCATCAACAACGTGATGGTCGAACGGATACAGTAAACCTGCTGTGGTGCATCGTAGTCTAACACTGGGCCCCAGGGAACAGCCAAAGTACATACTCTTCTAAACCGTACTCCTGTGGACAGAAATCGGCATTGCGAATTTTGTATTGAATCGGGATTCAATTTCTGTGTTTCATCATCAATGTGATGGTCGCAATGTTACAGTAAACCTGCTGTGGTGCATCGGAGTCTAACACTGGGCCCCCAGGGAACAGCCAAAGTACATACTCTCCTAAAACGTAGTCCTAAGGACAAAAATCGGAAATGCGAATTTTGTATTGAATAGGGATGCAATTTCTGTGTTTCGTCGTCAATGTGATGGTCGAAGGGTTACAGTAAACCTGCTGTGGTGGATCGGAGTCTAACACTGGGCCCCCAGGGAAGAGCCAAAGTACATACTCTTCTAAACCGTACTCCTGTGGACAGAAATCGGAATTGCGAATTTTGTATTGAATCGGGATACAATTTCTGTGTTTCATCGTCAATGTGATGGTCGAAGGATTACAGTAAACCTGCTGTGGTCCATCAGAGTCTAACACTGGGCCCCCAGGGAAGAGCCAAAGTACGTACTCTTCTAAACCGTACTCCTGTGGACAGAAATCGTCATTGTGAATTTAGTATTGAATCCGGATGGAATTTCTGAGTTTCATCGTCAATGTGATGGTCTAAGGGTTACAGTAAACCTGCTGTGTTGCATCGGAGTCTAGCACTGGGCCCCCAGGAAGAGCCGAAGTACATAATCTTCTGAACTGTACTCCTGTGGACAGAAATCGGCATTGTGAATTTTGTATTGAATCGGGATGCAATATCTGTGTTTTTTCTTCAATGTGATGCTCGAAGGGTAACGGTAAACCTGCTGAAGTGCATCGTAGTCTAACACTGGCCCCCTAGGGAAGAGCCAAGGTACATACTCTTCAAAACCGTACTCCTAAGGACAGAAATCGGAATTGCGAATTTTGTATTGAATCAGGATGCAATTTCTGTGTATCATCGTCAATCTGATGGTCGAAGGGTAGCAGTAAACCTGCTGTGGTGCACCGTAGTTTAACACTGGGCCCCCAGGGAGTAGCCAAACTACATACTCTTCTAAACCGTACTCCTGTGGACAGAAATCGGCATTGCGCATTTTGTATTGAATCGGGATGCAATTTCTGTGTTTCATCGTCAATGTGATGGTCGAAGGGTTACAGTAAACCTGCTGTGGTGCATCTGAGTCTAGCACTGGGCCCCCAGGAAGAGCCGAAGTACATAATCTTCTGAACTGTACTCCTGTGGACAGAAATCTGCATTGTGAATTTTGTATTGAATCGAGATGCAATATCTGTGTTTTATCGTCAATGTGATGCTCGAAGGGTAACAGTAAACCTGCTGAGGTGCATCGTAGACTAACACTGGGCCCCCAGTAAATAGCCAAAGTACATACTCTTCTAAACCGTCCTCCTGAGGACAGAAATAGGCACTGCGAAAATTGTATTGAATCGGGATGCAATTTCTGTGTTTCATCGTCAATGTGATGGTCGAAGGGTTACAGTAAACCTGCTGTGGTGCATCGTAGTCTAACACTGGGCCCCCAGGGAAGAGCCAAAGTACACACTCTTCAAAACCGTACTCCTGTGGACAGATATCGGCATTGCGAATTTTCTATTGAATCGGGATGCAATATCTGTCTTTTATCGTCAATGTGATGATCGAAGGGATACAGTAATCCTGCTGTGGTGCATCGGAGTCTAACACTGGGCCCCCAGGGAAGAGCCATAGTACATACTCTTCTAAACCGTACTCTTCTGGACAGAAATCGGCATTGCGAATTTTGTATTGAATTGGGATACAATTTCTGTGTTTCATCGTCAATGTGATGGTTAAAGGGTAACAGTAAACCTGCTGTGGTGCACCGTAGTTTAACACTGGGACCCAAGGGAATAGCCAAACTACATACTCTTCTAAACCGAACTCCTGTGGACAGAAATCGTCATTGCGCATTTTGTATTGAATCGGGATGCAATTTCTGTGTTTCATCGTCAATGTGATGGTCGAAGGGTTACAGTAAACCTGCTGTGTTGCATCGTAGTCTAACACTGGGCCCCCAGGGAAGAGCCAAAGCACATACTCTTCTAAACCGTACTCCTAAGGACAGAAATCGGAATTGCGAATTTTGTATTGAATTGGGATGCAATTTCTGTGTTTTATCGTCTATGTGATGGTCGAAGGGATACAGTAAACCTGCTGTGGTTCATCGGAGTCTAACACTGGGCTCCCAGTTGAGAGTCGAAGTACATTCTCTTCTAAACCGTAATCCTAAGGACAGAAATCGGAATTGCGAATTTTGTATTGAATCGGGATTCAATTTCTGTGTTTCATCATCAATGTGATGGTCGCAATGTTACAGTAAACCTGCTGCGGTGCATCGGAGTCTAACACTGGCCCCCCAGGGAACAGCCAAAGTACATACTCTCCTAAATCGTAGTCCTAAGGACAGAAATCGGAAATGCGAATTTTGTATTGAATAGGGATGCAATTTCTGTGTTTCATCGTCAATGTGATGGTCGAAGGGTTACAGTAAACCTGCTGTGGTGCATCGGAGTCTAACACTGGGCCCCCTAGGGAAGAGCCAAAGTACATACTCTTCTAAACCGTACTCCTGTGGACAGAAATCGGCATTGCGAATTTTGTATTGAATCGGGATGCGATTTCTGTGTTTCATCATCAATGTGATGGTCGCAATGTTACAGTAAACCTGCTGTGGTGCATCGGAGTCTAACACTGGGCCCCCAGGGAACAGCCAAAGTACATACTCTCCTAAAACGTAGTCCTAAGGACAAAAATCGAAAATGCGAATTTTGTATTGAATAGGGATGCAATTTCTGTGTTTCGTCGTCAATGTGATGGTCGAAGGGTTACAGTAAACCTGCTGTGGTGGATCGGAGTCTAACACTGGGCCCCCAGGGTAGAGCCAAAGTACATACTCTTCTAAACCGTACTCCTGTGGACAGAAATCGGAATTGCGAATTTTGTATTGAATCGGGATACAATTTCTGTGTTTCATCGTCAATGTGATGGTCGAAGGATTACAGTAAACCTGCTGTGGTCCATCAGAGTCTAACACTGGGCCCCCAGGGAAGAGCCAAAGTACATACTCTTCTAAACCGTACTCCTGTGGACAGAAATCGGCATTGTGAATTTAGTATTGAATCCGGATGGAATTTCTGAGTTTCATCGTCAATGTGATGGTCTAAGGGTTACAGTAAACCTGCTGTGTTGCATCGGAGTCTAGCACTGGGCCCCCAGGAAGAGCCGAAGTACATAATCTTCTGAACTGTACTCCTGTGGACAGAAATCGGCATTGTGAATTTTGTATTGAATCGGGATGCAATATCTGTGTTTTTTCTTCAATGTGATGCTCGAAGGGTAACGGTAAACCTGCTGAAGTGCATCGTAGTCTAACACTGGGCCCCCAGGGAATAGCAAAAGTACATACTCTTCTAAACCGTACTCCTGTGGACAGAAATAGGCACTGGGAATTTTGTATTGAATCGGGATGCAATTTCTGTGTTTCATCGTCAATGCGATGGTCGAAGGGTTACAGTAAACCTGCTGTGGTGTATTGGAGTCTAACACTGGACCCCCAGGTGAGAGCCGAAGTACATACTCTTCTAAACCGTACTCCTGTGGACAGAAATAGGCATTGCGAATTTTGTATTGAATCGGGATTCAATTTCTGTGTTTCATCGTCAATGTGATGGTCGAAGGGTTACAGTAAACCTGCTGTGATGCATCGTAATCTAACACTGGCCCCTAGGGAAGAGCCAAGGTACATACTCTTCAAAACCGTACTCCTAAGGACAGAAATCGGAATTGCGAATTTTGTATTGAATCAGGATGCAATTTCTGTGTATCATCGTCAATCTGATGGTCGAAGGGTAGCAGTAAACCTGCTGTGGTGCACCGTAGTTTAACACTGGGCCCCCAGGGAGTAGCCAAACTACATACTCTTCTAAACCGTACTCCTGTGGACAGAAATCGGCATTGCGCATTTTGTATTGAATCGGGATGCAATTTCTGTGTTTCATCGTCAATGTGATGGTCGAAGGGTTACAGTAAACCTGCTGTGGTGCATCAGAGTCTAGCACTGGGCCCCCAGGAAGAGCCGAAGTACATAATCTTCTGAACTGTACTCCTGTGGACAGAAATCTGCATTGTGAATTTTGTATTGAATCGAGATGCAATATCTGTGTTTTATCGTCAATGTGATGCTCGAAGGGTAACAGTAAACCTGCTGAGGTGCATCGTAGTCTAGCACTGGGCCCCCAGTAAATAGCCAAAGTACATACTCTTCTAAACCGTCCTCCTGGGGACAGAAATAGGCACTGCGAATTTTGTATTGAATCGGGATGCAATTTCTGTGTTTCATCGTCAATGTGATGGTCGAAGGGATACAGTAATCCTGCTGTGGTGCATCGGAGTCTAACACTGGGCCCCCAGGGAAGAGCCATAGTACATACTCTTCTAAACCGTACTCTTCTGGACAGAAATCGGCATTGCGAATTTTGTATTGAATTGGGATGCAATTTCTGTGTTTTATCGTCTATGTGATGGTCGAAGGGATACAGTAAACCTGCTGTGGTTCATCGGAGACTAACACTGGGCTCCCAGTTGAGAGTCGAAGTACATACTCTTCTAAACCGTAATCCTAAGGACAGAAATCGGAATTGCGAATTTTGTATTGAATCGGGATACTATATCTGTGTTTCATCGTCAATGTGATGGTCGAAGGGTTACAGTAAACCTGCTGTGGTGCATCGGAGTCTAACACTGGGCCCCCAGGGAACAGCCAAAGTACATACTCTCCTAAAACGTAGTCCTAAGGACAGAAATCGGAAATGCGAATTTTGTATTGAATAGGGATGCAATTTCTGTGTTTCATCGTCAAAGTGATGGTCGAATGGATACAGTAAACATGCTGTGGTGCATTGGAGTCTAACACTTGGCCCCCAGGGAATAGCCAAAGTACATACTCTTTTAAACCGTACTCCTGTGGACAGAAATCGGCATTGCGAATTTTGTATTGATTCGGGATGCAATTTCTGTGTTTCATCGTCAACGTGATGGTCGAACGGTTACAGTAAACCTGCTGTGGTGCATCGTAGTCTAACACTGGGCCCCAAGGAACAGCCAAAGTACATACTCTTCTAAACCGTACTCCTGTGGACAGAAATCGGCATTGCGAATTTTGTATTGAATCGGGATTCAATTTCTGTGTTTCATCATCAATGTGATGGTCGCAATGTTACAGTAAACCTGCTGTGGTGCATCGGAGTCTAACACTGGGCCCCCAGGGAACAGCCAAAGTACATACTCTACTAAAACGTAGTCCTAAGGACAGAAATCGGAAATGCGAATTTTGTATTGAATAGGGATGCAATTTCTGTGTTTCATCGTCAATGTGATGGTCTAAGGGTTACAGTAAACCTGGTGTGGTGGATCGTAGTCTAACACTGGGCCCCCAGGGAAGAGCCAAGGTACATACTCTACTAAACCGTACTCCTAAGCACAGAAATCGGAATTGCGAATTTTGTATTGAATCAGGAAGCAATTTCTGTGTTTCATCGTCAATCTGATGGTCGAAGGGTTACAGTAAACCTGCTGTGGTGCATCAGAGTCTAGCACTGGGCCCCCAGGAAGAGCCGAAGTACATAATCTTCTGAACTGTACTCCTGTGGACAGAAATCGGCATTGTGAATTTTGTATTGAATCGAGATGCAATATCTGTGTTTTATCGTCAATGTGATGCTTGAAGGGTAACAGTAAACCTGCTCAGGTGCATCGTAGTCTAACACTGGGCCCCCAGGAAATAGCCAAAGTACATAGTCTTCTAAACCGTCCTCCTGAGGACAGAAATAGGCAATGCGAATTTTGTATTGAAGCGGGATGCAATTTCTGTGTTTCATCGTCAATGTGATGGTCGAAGGGTTACAGTAAACCTGCTGTGGTGCATCGTAGTCTAACACTGGGCCCCCAGGGAAGAGCCAAAGTACACACTCTTCAAAACCGTACTTCTGTGGACAGATATCGGCATTGCGAATTTTCTATTGAATCGGGATGCAATATCTGTCTTTTATCGTCAATGTGATGATCGAAGGGATACAGTAATCCTGCTGTGGTGCATCGGAGTCTAACACTGGGCCCCCAGGGAAGAGCCAAAGTACATACTCTTCTAAACCGTACTCTTCTGGACAGAAATCGGCATTGCGAATTTTGTATTGAATTGGGATACAATTTCTGTGTTTCATTGTCAATGTGATCGTTAAAGGGTAACAGTAAACCTGCTGTGGTGCACCGTAGTATAACACTGGGCCCCCAGGGAATAGCCAAACTACATACTCTTCTAAACCGAACTCCTGTGGACAGAAATCGTCATTGCGCATTTTGTATTGAATCGGGATGCAATTTCTGTGTTTCATCGTCAATCTGATGGTCGAAGGGTTACAGTAAACCTGCTTTGTTGCATCGTAGGTTAACACTGGGCCCCCAGGGAAGAGCCAAAGTACATACTCTTCTAAACCGTACTCCTAAGGACAGAAATCGGAATTGCGAATTTTGTATTGAATTGGGATGCAATTTCTGTGTTTTATCGTCTATGTGATGGTCGAAGGGATACAGTAAACCTGCTGTGGTTCATCGGAGTCTAACACTGGGCTCCCAGGGGAGAGTCGAAGTACATACTCTTCTAAACCGTAATCCTAAGGACAGAAATCGGAATTGCGAATTTTGTATTGAATCGGGATACTATTTCTGTGTTTCATCGTCAATGTGATGGTCGAAGGGTTACAGTAAACCTGCAGTGGTGCATCGTAGTCTAACACTGGGCCCCCAGGGAAGAGCCATGGTACATACTCTTCTAAACCGTACTCCTAAGGACAGAAATCGGAATTGCGAGTTTTGTATTGAATCAGGATGCAATTTCTGTGTTTCATCGTCAATGTGATGGTCGAAGGGTTACAGTAAACCTGCTGTGGTGCATCGTAGTCTAACACTGGGCCCCCAGGGAAGAGCCAAAGTACATACTCTTCTAAACCGTACTCCTGTGGACAGAAATCGGCTTTGCGAATTTTGTATTGAATCGGGATGCAATTTCTGTGTTTCATCGTCAATGTGATTGTTCAAGAGATACCGTAAACCTGCTGTGGTGCATCGGTGTCTAACACTGGGCTCCCAGGGAAGGGCCAAACTACATAGTCTTCTAAACCGTACTCATAAAGACAGAAATCGGAATTGCTAATTTTGTATTGAATAGGGATGCAATTTCTGTGTTTCATCGTCAAAGTGATGGTCGAATGGATACAGTAAACATGCTGTGGTGCATCGGAGTCTAACACTTGGCCCCCAGGGAATAGCCAAAGTACATACTCTTTTAAACCGTACTCCTGTGGACAGAAATCGGCATTGTGAATTTTGTATCGAATCGGGATGCAATTTCTGTGTTTCATCGTCAACGTGATGGTCGAACGGTTACAGTAAACATGCTGTGGTGCATCGTAGTCTAACACTGGGCCCCAGGGAACAGCCAAAGTACATACTCTTCTAAACCGTACTCCTGTGGACAGAAATCGGAATTGTGAATTTTGTATTGAATCGGGATGCAATT
Source organism: Schistocerca cancellata (assembly GCF_023864275.1). Taxonomy (NCBI): domain Eukaryota; kingdom Metazoa; phylum Arthropoda; class Insecta; order Orthoptera; family Acrididae; genus Schistocerca; species Schistocerca cancellata. The sequence goes on along the minus strand of NC_064629.1, from coordinate 56,957,863 downwards.
TCTGTGTTTCATCGTCAAAGTGATGGTCGAATGGATACAGTAAACATGCTGAGGTGCATCGTAGTCTAACACTGGGCCCCCAGGGAATAGCAAAGTACATACTCTTCTAAACCGTACTCCTGTGGACAGAAATAGGCACTGCGAATTTTGTATTGAATCGGGATGCAATTTCTGTGTTTCATCGTCAATGTGATGGTCGAAGGGTTACAGTAAACCTTCTGGGGTGCATCGTAGTCTAACACTGAGCCCCCAGGGAAGAGCCAAAGTACATACTCATCTAAACCGTACACCTAAGGACAGAAATCGGAATTGCGAGTTTTGTATTGAATCGTAATGCAATTTCTGTGTTTCATCGTCAAAGTGATGGTCGAAGGGATACAGTAAACCTGCTGTGGTGCAATGGAGTCTAACAGTTGGCCCCCAGGTGAGAGCCGAAGTACATACTCTTCTAAACCGTTCTCCTGTGGACAGAAATAGGCATTGCGAATTTTGTATTGAATCGGGATTCAATTTCTGTGTTTCATCGTCAATGTGATGGTCGAAGGGTTACAGTAAACCTGCTGTGATGCATCGTAGTCTAACACTGGGCCCCCAGGGAAGAGCCAAGGTACATACTCTTCTAAACCGTACTCCTAAGGACAGAAATCGGAATTGCGAATTTGGTATTGAATCAGGATGCAATTTCTGTGTTTCATCGTCAATCTGATGGTCGGAGGGTTACAGTAAACCTGCTGTGGTGCAATGGAGTCTAACACTTGGCCCCCAGGTGAGAGCCGAACTACATACTCTTCTAAACCGTACTCCTGTGGACAGAAATAGGCATTGCGAATTTTGTATTGAATCGGGATTCAATTTCTGTGTTTCATCGTCAATGTGATGGTTCAAGGGATACCGTAAACCTGCTTTGGTGCATCGGTGTCTAACACTGGGCCCCCAGGGAAGAGCCAAACTACATAGTCTTCTAAACCGTACTCATAAGGGCAGAAAGCGGAATTGCTATTTTGGTATTGAATAGGGATGCAATTTCTGTGTTCCATCGTTAATGTGATACTCGAAGGGTAACAGTAAACCTGCTGCGGTGCATTGTAGTCTAACATTGGGCCCCCAGGGAATAGCCAAAGTACATTCTGTTTTAAACCGTACTCCTGTGGACAGAAATCGGCATTGCGAATTTTGTATTGAATCGGGATGCAATATCTATGTTTCATCGTCAATGTGATGGTCTAAGGGCTACAGTAAACCTGCTGTGGTGCATTGGAGTCTGAAACTGGGCCTCCAGGGAAGAGCCAAAGTAAATACTCTTCTAAACCATACTCCAGTGGACAGATATCGGCATTGCGAATTTTGTATTGAATCGGGATGAAATTTCTGTGTTTCATCGTCAATGTAATAGCCGAAGGGATATATTAATCCTGCTGTGGTGCATTGGAGTCTAACACGGGGCCCCCAGGGAAGAGCCAAAGTACATTCTCTTCTAAACCGTACTCCTGTGGACAGAAATCGGAATTGCGAATTTTGCATTTAATCGGGATAAAATTTCTGTGATTCATCGTCAATGTGATGGTGGAAGGGTTACAGTAAACCTGCTGTGGTGCATCGGAGTCTAACACTGGGCACAAAGGGAAGAGCCAAACTACATACTCTTCTAAACCGTACTCCTGTGGACAGAAATCGGCATTGTGAATTTCGTATTGAATCCGGATGCAATTTCTGTGTTTCATCGTCAATGTGATGGTCTAAGGGTTACAGTAAACCTGCTGTGGTGCATCGGAGTCTATCACTGGGCCCCCGGGAAGAGCCAAAGTACAAACTCTTCTAAACCGTACTCCTGTGGACAGAAATCGGCATTGTGAATTTTGTATTGAATCGGAATGCAATTTCAGTGTTTCATCGTCAACGTAATGGTCGAAGGGTAACAGTAAACCTGCTGTGGTTCATCGTAGTCTAACACTGGGCCCCCAGGGAGTAGCCAAAGTACATACTCTTCTAAACCGTACTCCTGTGGACAGAAATAGGCATTGCGAATTTTGTATTGAATCGGGATGCAATTTCTGTGTTTCATCGTCAAAGTGTCGATCGAAGGGTTACAGTAAACCTGCTGTTGTGCATCGTAGTATAACACTGGGTCCCCAGGGAAGAGCCAAAGTACACACTCTTCGAAACCGTACTCCTGTGGACAGATATCGGCATTGCGAATTTTGTATTGAGTCGGGATGCAATTTCTGTGTTTCATCGTCAATGTGATGGTCGAAGGGATACCGTAAAACTGCTGTGGTGCATCGGAGTCTAACACTGGGCCCCCAGGGAGTAGCCAAAGTACATACTCTTCAAAACCGTACTCCTGTGGACAGAAAACGACATTGCGAATTTTGTATTGAATCGGGATGCAATTTCTGTTTTTTATCGTCAATGTGATGATCGAAGGGTTACAGTAAACCTGATGTTGTGCATCGTAGTCTAACACTGGGCCCTCAGGGAAGAGCCAAAGTACATACTCTTCTAAACCGTACTCCTGTGGACAGTAATCGCATTGCGAATTTTGTATTGAATCGGGATGCAATTTCTGTGTTTCATCGTCAATGTGATGGTCGAAGGGTTACAGTAAACCTGCTGTGGTGCATCGTAGTCTAACACTGGGCCCCCAGGGAAGAGCCAAAATACATACTCTTCTAAACCGTACAGCTAAGGACAGTGATCGGAATTGCGAATTTTGTATTGAATCGGGATGCAATTTCTGTGTTTCATCGTCAATGTGATGTGTCGAAGGGATACAGTAAACCTGCTGTGGTGCATCGGCGTCTAACACTGGGCCACCAGGGTAGAGCAAAAGTACATACTCTTCTAAACCGTACTCCTGTGGAATGTAATCGGCATTGCGAATTTTGTATTGAATCGGGATGCAATTTCTGTGTTTCATCGTCAATGTGATGGTCGAAGGGTTACAGTAAACCTGCTGTGGTGCATCGTAGTCTAACACTGGGCCCCCAGGGAAGAGCCAAAATACATACTCTTCTAAACCGTACAGCTAAGGACAGTGATCGGAATTGCGAATTTTGTATTGAATCGGGATGCAATTTCTGTGTTTCATCGTCAATGTGATGTGTCGAAGGGATACAGTAAACCTGCTGTGGTGCATCGTAGTCTAACACTGGGCCCCCAGGGAAGAGCCAAAGTACATACTCTTCTAAACCGTACACCTAAGGACAGAAATCGGAATTGCGAATTTTGTATTGAATCGGGATGCTGTTTCTGTGTTTCATCGTCAGTGTGATGGTTGAAGGGTAACAGTAAACCTACTGTGGTGCATCGTAGTCTAACACTGGGAACCCAGGGAATAGCCAAAGTACATACTCTTCTGAACCGTACTCCCGTCGACAGAAATCGGCATTGCGAATTTTGTATTGATTCGGGATGCAATTTCTGTGTTTCATCGTCAATGTGATGGTCTAAAGGTTACAGTAAACCTGCTGTGGTGCATCGTAGACTAACACTGGGCCCTCAGGGAAGAGCCAAAGTACATTCTCTTCAAAACCGTACACCTGTGGACAGAAATCGGCATTGTGAATTTTGTATTGAATCGGGATGCAATTTCTGTGTTTCATCGTCAATGTGATGGTTCAAGGGATACAGTAAACCTGCTGAGGTGCATCGGAGTCTAACACTGGGCCCCAGGGAAGAGCCAAATTACATACCCTTCTAAACCATACTAATAAGGACAGAAATCGGAATTGCAAATTTTGTATTGAATAGGGATGCAATTTCTGTGTTTCATTGTCAAAGTGATGGTCGATGGGATACAGTAAACATGCTGTGGTGCATCGGAGTCTAACACTGCGCCCCCAGGGAAGAGCTAAAGTACATACTCTTCTAAAGCGTACTCCTGTGGACAGAAATCGGCATTGCGAATTTTGTATTGAATCGGGATGAAATATCTGTGTTTCATCGTCAATGTGATGGTCGAAGGGATACAGTAAACATGCTGTAGTGCATCAGAGACTAACACAGGGCCCCCAGGGAAGAGCCAAAGAACATACTCTTCTAAAGCGTACTCCTGTGGACAGAAATCGGCATTGCGAATTTTGTATTGAATCGGGATGAAATTTCTGTGTTTCATCGTCAATGTGATGGTCGAAGGGTTACAGTTAACTTGCTGGGGTGCATCGGAGTCTAACACTGGGCCCCCAGGGAAGAGCCTAAGTAGTTACTCTTTTAAACCGTACTCCTGTGGACAGAAATCGGAATTGAGAATTTTGTATTGAATCGGGATGCAATTTCTGTGTTTCCTCGTCAATGTGATGGTAGAAGGGTTGCAGTAGACTTGCTGTGGTGCATCGGAGTCTAACACTGGGCCCCCAGGGAAGAGCTAAAGTACATACTCTTCTAAACCGCACTCCTGTGGACAGAAATCAACATTGTGAATTTTGTATTGAATCGGGATGCAATTTCTGTGTTTCATCGTCAATGTGATGGTCGAAGGGATGCAGTAAACCTGCTGTGGTGCATCGGAGACTAACACAGGGCCCCCAGGGAAGAGCCAAAGTACATACTCTTCTAAACCGTACTCCTGTGGACAGAAATCGGCATTGCGAATTTTGTATTGAATCGGGAAGCAATTTCTGTGTTTCATCGTCAATGTGATGGACGAAGGGTAACAGTAAACCTGCTTTGGTGCATCGGAGTCTAACACAGGGCTCCAGGGAAGAGCCAAAGTACATACTCTTCTAAACCGTACTCTTCTGGACAGAAATCGGCATTGCGAATTTTGTATTGAATCTGGATGCAATTTCTGTGTTTCATCGTCAATGTGATGGCCGAAGGGATACAGTAAACCTGTTGTGGTGCATCGTAGTCTAACACTGGGCCCCCAGGGAAGAGCCAAGGTACATACTCTTCTAAACCGTACTCCTGTAATAGAAATAGGCATTGCGAAATTAGTATTGAATCGGGATGCAATTTCTGTGTTTCATCGTCAATGTGATGGCCGAAGGGATACAGTAAACCTGCTATGGTGCATCATAGTCTAACACTGGGCCCCCAGGGAATAGCCAAAGTACATACTCTTCTAAACCGTACTCCTGTGGACACAAATCGTCATTGCTAATTTTGTATTGAATCGGGATGCAATTTCTGTGTCTCATCGTCAATTTGATGGTCGAAGGGTTACAGTAAACCTGATGTGGTGCATCGTAGTCTAACTCTGGGCCCCTAGGGAAGAGCCAAAATACATACTCTTCTAAACCGTACTCCTAAGGACAGAAAACGGAATAGCGAATTTTGTATTGAATGGGGATGCAATTTCTTTGTTTTATCGTCTATGTGATGGTCGAAGCGGTACAGTAAACCTGCTGTGGTGCATCGGAGTCTAACACTGGGCCCCCAGGGAAGAGCCAAAGTACATACTCCTCTAAACCGTACTCCTAAGGACAGAAATAGGCATTGCGAATTTTGTATTGAATAGGGATGTAATTTCTGTGTTTCAACATCAATGTGATGGTCGAAGGGTTACAGTAAAGCTGCTGTGGCGCATCGTAGTGTAACACTGGGCCTCCAGGATAGAGCCAAAGTACATGCTCTTCTAAACCGTACTCCTAAGGACAGAAATCGGAATTGCGAATTTTGTATTGAATCGTGATGCAGTTTCTGTGTTTCATTTTCAATGAGATGGTCGAAGGCTTACAGTAAACCTGCTGTGGTGCATCTTACGCTAACACTGGGCCCCCAGGGAAGAGCCAAAGTACATACTCTTCTAAACCGTACTCCTGTGGACTGAAATCGATATTGCGAATTTTGTATTGAATAGGGATGTAATTTCTGTGTTTCAACGTCAATGTGATGGTCGAAGGGTTACAGTAAAGCTCCTGTGGTGCATCGTAGTGTAACACTGGGCCTCCAGGATAGAGCCAAAGTACATATTCTTCTAAACCGTACTCCTAAGGACAGAAATCGGAATTGCGAATTTTGTATTCAATCGAGATGCAGTTTCTGTGTTTCATCGTCAATGTGATGGTCGAAGGGTTACAGTAAACCTGCTGTGGTGCATCGTAGTCTAACACTGGGCCCCCAGGGAAGAGCCAAAGTACATACACTTCTAAACCGTACTCCTAAGGACAGAAATCAGAATTGCGAATATTGTATTGAATAAGGGATGCAATTTCTGTGTTCCATCGTCAAAGTGATGGTCGAAGGGATACAGAAAACATGCTGTGGTGCATCGGAGTCTAACACTGGGCCCCCAGGGAATAGCCAAAGTACATACTCTTTTAAACCGTACTCCTGTGGACTGATATCGGCATTGCGAATTTTGAATTGAATCGGGATGCAATTTCTGTGTTTCATCGTCAATATGATCGTCGCAGGGTAACAGTAAACCTGCTGTGGTGCATCGTAGTCTAACACTTGGCCCCCAGGGAAGAGCCAAAGTACATACTCTTCTAAACCGTACTCCTGTGGACCGAAATCGGCATTGTGAATTTTGTATTGAATCCGGATGCAATATCTGTGTTTCATCTTCAATGTGACGGTCAAAGGGTTACAGTAAACCTGCTGAGGGGCATCGGAGTCTAACACTGGGCCCCCAGGTAGGGACCAAACTTATACTCTTCTAAACCGTACTCCTGTGGACAGAAATCGGCATTGTGAATATTGTATTGAATCGGGATGCAATTTCCGTGTTTCATCGTTAATGTGATGGTCGAAGGGTAACAGTAAACCTGCTGTGGTGCATCGTAGTCTAACACTGTGCCACCAGGGAATAGCCAAAGTACATACTCTTCTAAACTGTACTCCTGTGTATAGAAATAGGCATTGCAACTTTGTATTAAATCGGGATGCAATTTCTGTGTTTCATCGTCAATGTGATGGTCGAAGGGCTACAGTAAACCTGCTGTGGTGCATCGTAGTCAAACACTGGGCCCCCAGGGTAGAGCCAAAGTACATACTCTTCTAAACCGTACTCCTGTGGACAGAAATCGGCATTGCGAATTTTGTATTGAATAGCGATGCAATTTCTGTGTTTCATCGTTAATGTGATGGTTGAAGGGATACAGTAAACCTGCTGTGGTGCATCGGAGTCTAACACTGGGCACCCAGGGAAGAGCCAAAGTACATACTCTTCTAAACCGTACTCATAAGGACAGAAATCGGAATTGCTAATTTTGTTTTGAATAGGGATGCAATTTCTGTGTTTCATCGTCAAAGTGATGGTCGAAGGGATACAGAAAACATGCTGTGGTACATTGGAGTCTAAATCTGGGCCCCCAGGGAATAGCCCAAGTACATACTCTTTTAAATCGTACTCCTGTGGATAGATATCGGCATTGGGAATTTTGTATTGAATCGGGATGCAATTTCTGTATTTCATCGTCAATGTGATGGTCGAAGGGTAACAGTAAACCTGCTGTGGTGCATCGGAGTCTAACACTGGGCCCCCAGGGAATAGCCAAAGTACATACTCTTTTAAACTGTACCCCTGTGGACAGAAATCGGCATTACGAATTTTGTATTGAATCGGGATGAAATTTCTGTGTTTCATCGTCAATGTGATGGTCGAAGGGTTACAGTTAACTTGCTGTGGTGCATCGGAGTCTAACACTGGGCCCCCAGGGAAGAGCCTAAGTAGATACTCTTTTAAACCGTACTCCTGTGGACAGAAATCGGAATTGAGAATTTTGTATTGAATCGGGATGCAATTTCAGTGTTTCCTCGTCAATGTGATGGTAGAAGGGTTGCAGTAGACTTGCTGTGGTGCATCGGAGTCTAACACTGGGCCCCCAGGGAAGAGCCAAAGTACATATTCTTCTAAACCGTACTCCTGTGGACAGAAATCGGCATTGTGAATTTTGTATTGAATGTGGATGCAATTTCTGTGTTTCATCGTCAATGTGATGGTCTAAGGGTTACAGTAAACCTGCTGTGGTGGATTTGAGTCTAACACTGGGCCCCCAGGGAAGAGCCAAAGTACATCCTCTTCTAAACCGTACTCCTAAGGACAAAAATCGGAATTACGAATTTTGTATTGAATCAGGATGCAATTTCAGTGTTTCATCGTCAATGTGATGGTCGAAGGGTTACAGTAAACCTGCTGTGGTGCATCGTAGTCTAACACTGGGCCCCCAGGGAAGAGCCAAAGTACATACTCTTCTAAACAGTACACCTAAGGACAGAAATCGGCGTTGCGAATTTTGTATTGAATCGGGATGCAATTTCTGTGTTTCATCGTCAATGTGATGGTCGAAGGGTTACAGTAACCCTGCTGTGGTGCATCGTAGTCTAACACTGGGCCCCCAGGGAAGCGCCAAAGTACATACCCTTCTAAACCATACTAATAAGGACAGAAATCGGAATTGCGAAGTATCTATTGAATAGGGACGCAATTTCTGTGTTTCATTGTAAAAGTGATGGTCGATGGGATACAGTAAACATGCTGTGGTGCATCGGAGTCTAACACTGGGATCCCAGGGAATAGCCAAAGTACATACTCTTTTAAACCGTACTCTTCTGGACAGAAATCGGCATTGCGAATTTTGTATAGAATCAGGATGCAATTTCTCTGTTTCATCGTCAGTGTGATGGTCGAAGGGGTTACACTAAACCTGCTGTGGTGCATCGGAGTCTAACACTGGGCCCCCAGGAGAAGCCAAAGTACATACTCTTCTAAACCGTACTCCTGTGGACAGAAATCGGAATAGTGAATTTTGTATTGAATCGGGATGCAATTTCTGTGTTTCATCTTTAATATCATGGACGATGGGTAACGTTAAACCTGCTGTGGTGCATCGTAGTCTAACATTGGGCCTTAACGGAATAGCCAAAGTACATACGCTTTTAAACTGTACCACTGTGGACAGAAAACGGCATTACGAATTTTGTATTGAATCGGGATGTAATTTCTGTGTTTCATCGTCAATGTGATGGTCGAAGGGTTACAGTAAACCTGCTGTGGTGCATCGGAGTCTAACACTGGGCCCCCAGGGAAGTGCCAAAGTACATATTCTTTTAAACCGTATTCCTGTGGACAGAAATCGGAATTGAGGATTTTGTATTGAATCGGGATACAATTTCTGTGTTTCATCGTCAATGTGATGGTAGAAGGGTTACAGTAAACCTCCTGTGGTGCATCGGAGTCTAACACTGGGCCCCCAGGGAAGAGCCAAAGTACATATTCTTCTAAACCGTACTCCTGTGGACAGATATCGGCATTGTGAATTTTGTATTGAATCTGGATGCAATTTCTATGTTTCATCGTCAATGTGATGGTCTAAGGGTTACAGTAAACCTGCTGTGGTGCATGGGAGTCTAACACTGCGCCCCCAGGGAAGAGCTAAAGTACATACTCTTCTAAACCGTACTCTTGTGGACGGAAATCGGCATTGTGAATTTTGTATTGAATCGGGATGCAATTTCTGTGTTTCATCGTCAATGTGATGGTCGAAGGGTAACAGTAAACCGGCTGTGGAGCATCGTAGTCTAACACTGGGCCCCCAGGGAATAGCCAAAATACATACTCTTCTAAACCGCACTCCTGTGGACAGAATTCGGCATTGCGAATTTTGTATTGAATCCGGATGCAATATATGTGTTTCATCGTCAATGTGATGGTCGAAGGGTTACAGTAAACCTGCTGTGGTGCATCGTAGTCTAACACTGGGCCCCCAGGGAAGAGCCAAAATACATACTCTTCTAAACCGTACAGCTAAGGTTAGAAATCGGACTTGCGAATTTTGTATTGAATCGGGATGCAATTTCTGTGTTTCATCGTCAATGTGATGTGTCGAAGGGATACAGTAAACCTGCTGTGGTGCATTGGAGTCTAACACTGGGCCCCCAGGGTAGAGCTAAAGTACATATTCTTCTAAACCGTACTCCTGTGGAATGTAATCGGCATTGCGAATTTTGTATTGAATCGGGATGCAATTTCTGTGTTTCATCGTCAATGTGATGGACGAAGGGTTACAGTAAACCTGCTGTGGTGCATCGTAAGCTAACACTGGTCCCCCAGGGAAGAGCCAAAGTACATACTCTTCTAAACCGTACTCTTCTGGACAGAAATCTGCATTGGGAATTATGTATTGAATCGGGATGCAATTTCTGTGTTTCATCGTCAATGTGATGGTCGAAGGGATACAGTAAACATGCTGTGGTGCATCGTAGTCTAACACTGGGCCCTCAGGGAAGAGCCAAAGTACATAGTCTTCTAAACCGTACTCCTGTGGACAGAAATCGGCATTGCGAATTTTGTATTGAATCAAGATGAAATTTCATTGTATCATCGTCAATGTGATGGTCGATGGGATACAGTAAACATGCTGTGGTGCATCGGAGTCCAACACTGGGCCCCCAGTGAATAGCCAAAGTACATACTCTTTTAAATCGTACTCCTGTGGACAGAAATCGGCATTGCGATTTTTGTATAAAATCAGGATGGAATTTCTCTAATTCATCGTCAATGTGATGGTCGAAGGGTTACAGTAAACCTGCTGTGGTGCATCGGAGTCTAACACTGGGCCCCCAGGGAATAGCCAAAGTACATACTCTTTTAAACTGTACCCCTGTGGACAGAAATCGGCATTACGAATTTTGTATTGAATCGGGATGAAATTTCTGTGTTTCATCGTCAATGTGATGGTCGAAGGGTTACAGTTAACTTGCTGGGGTGCATCGGAGTCTAACACTGGGCCCCCAGGGAAGAGCCTAAGTAGATACTCTTTTAAACCGTACTCCTGTGGACAGAAATCGGAATTGAGAATTTTGTATTGAATCGGGATGCAATTTCTGTGTTTCCTCGTCAATGTGATGGTAGAAGGGTTGCAGTAGACTTGCTGTGGTGCATCGGAGTCTAACACTGGGCCCCCAGGGAAGAGCTAAAGTACATACTCTTCTAAACCGCACTCCTGTGGACAGAAATCGGCATTGTGAATTTTGTATTGAATCGGGATGCAATTTCTGTGTTTCATCGTCAATGTGATGGTCGAAGGGATGCAGTAAACCTGCTGTGGTGCATCGGAGACTAACACAGGGCCCCCAGGGAAGAGCCAAAGTACATACTCTTCTAAACCGTACTCCTGTGGACAGAAATCGGCATTGCGAATTTTGTATTGAATCGGGAAGCAATTTCTGTGTTTCATCGTCAATGTGATGGACGAAGGGTAACAGTAAACCTGCTTTGGTGCATCGGAGTCTAACACAGGGCTCCAGGGAAGAGCCAAAGTACATACTCTTCTAAACCAAACTCTTCTGGACAGAAATCGGCATTGCGAATTTTGTATTGAATCTGGATGCAATTTCTGTGTTTCATCGTCAATGTGATGGCCGAAGGGATACAGTAAACCTGCTGTGGTGCATCGTAGTCTAACACTGGGCCCCCAGGGAAGAGCCAAGGTACATACTCTTCTAAACCGTACTCCTGTAATAGAAATAGGCATTGCGAAATTAGTATTGAATCGGGATGCAATTTCTGTGTTTCATCGTCAATGTGATGGCCGAAGGGATACAGTAAACCTGCTATGGTGCATCATAGTCTAACACTGGGCCCCCAGGGAATAGCCAAAGTACATACTCTTCTAAACCGTACTCCTGTGGACAGAAATCGGCATTGTGAATATTGTATTGAATCGGGATGCAATTTCTGTGTTTCATCGTTAATGTGATGGTCGAAGGGTAACAGTAAACCTGCTGTGGTGCATCGTAGTCTAACACTGTGCCACCAGGGAATAGCCAAAGTACATACTCTTCTAAACTGTACTCCTGTGTATAGAAATAGGCATTGCAACTTTGTATTAAATCGGGATGCAATTTCTGTGTTTCATCGTCAATGTGATGGTCGAAGGGCTACAGTAAACCTGCTGTGGTGCATCGTAGTCAAACACTGGGCCCCCAGGGTAGAGCCAAAGTACATACTCTTCTAAACCGTACTCCTGTGGACAGAAATAGGCATTGCGAATTTTGTATTGAATAGGGATGTAATTTCTGTGTTTCAACGTCAATGTGATGGTCGAAGGGTTACAGTAAAGCTGCTGTGGCGCATCGTAGTGTAACACTGGGCCTCCAGGATAGAGCCAAAGTACATGCTCTTCTAAACCGTACTCCTAAGGACAGAAATCGGAATTGCGAATTTTGTATTGAATCGTGATGCAGTTTCTGTGTTTCATTTTCAATGAGATGGTCGAAGGCTTACAGTAAACCTGCTGTGGTGCATCTTACGCTAACACTGGGCCCCCAGGGAAGAGCCAAAGTACATACTCTTCTAAACCGTACTCCTGTGGACTGAAATCGATATTGCGAATTTTGTATTGAATAGGGATGTAATTTCTGTGTTTCAACGTCAATGTGATGGTCGAAGGGTTACAGTAAAGCTCCTGTGGTGCATCGTAGTGTAACACTGGGCCTCCAGGATAGAGCCAAAGTACATATTCTTCTAAACCGTACTCCTAAGGACAGAAATCGGAATTGCGAATTTTGTATTCAATCGAGATGCAGTTTCTGTGTTTCATCGTCAATGTGATGGTCGAAGGGTTACAGTAAACCTGCTGTGGTGCATCGTAGTCTAACACTGGGCCCCCAGGGAAGAGCCAAAGTACATACACTTCTAAACCGTACTCCTAAGGACAGATATCAGAATTGCGAATATTGTATTGAATAAGGGATGCAATTTCTGTGTTCCATCGTCAAAGTGATGGTCGAAGGGATACAGAAAACATGTTGTGGTGCATCGGAGTCTAACACTGGGCCCCCAGGGAATAGCCAAAGTACATACTCTTTTAAACCGTACTCCTGTGGACTGATATCGGCATTGCGAATTTTGAATTGAATCGGGATGCAATTTCTGTGTTTCATCGTCAATATGATCGTCGCAGGGTAACAGTAAACCTGCTGTGGTGCATCGTAGTCTAACACTTGGCCCCCAGGGAAGAGCCAAAGTACATACTCTTCTAAACCGTACTCCTGTGGACCGAAATCGGCATTGTGAATTTTGTATTGAATCCGGATGCAATATCTGTGTTTCATCTTCAATGTGACGGTCAAAGGGTTACAGTAAACCTGCTGAGGGGCATCGGAGTCTAACACTGGGCCCCCAGGTAGGGACCAAACTTATACTCTTCTAAACCGTACTCCTGTGGACAGAAATCGGCATTGTGAATATTGTATTGAATCGGGATGCAATTTCTGTGTTTCATCGTTAATGTGATGGTCGAAGGGTAACAGTAAACCTGCTGTGGTGCATCGTAGTCTAACACTGTGCCACCAGGGAATAGCCAAAGTACATACTCTTCTAAACTGTACTCCTGTGTATAGAAATAGGCATTGCAACTTTGTATTAAATCGGGATGCAATTTCTGTGTTTCATCGTCAATGTGATGGTCGAAGGGCTACAGTAAACCTGCTGTGGTGCATCGTAGTCAAACACTGGGCCCCCAGGGTAGAGCCAAAGTACATACTCTTCTAAACCGTACTCCTGTGGACAGAAATCGGCATTGCGAATTTTGTATTGAATAGCGATGCAATTTCTGTGTTTCATCGTTAATGTGATGGTTGAAGGGATACAGTAAACCTGCTGTGGTGCATCGGAGTCTAACACTGGGCACCCAGGGAAGAGCCAAAGTACATACTCTTCTAAACCGTACTCATAAGGACAGAAATCGGAATTGCTAATTTTGTTTTGAATAGGGATGCAATTTCTGTGTTTCATCGTCAAAGTGATGGTCGAAGGGATACAGAAAACATGCTGTGGTACATTGGAGTCTAAATCTGGGCCCCCAGGGAATAGCCCAAGTACATACTCTTTTAAATCGTACTCCTGTGGATAGATATCGGCATTGGGAATTTTGTATTGAATCGGGATGCAATTTCTGTATTTCCTCGTCAATGTGATGGTAGAAGGGTTGCAGTAGACTTGCTGTGGTGCATCGGAGTCTAACACTGGGCCCCCAGGGAAGAGCCAAAGTACATATTCTTCTAAACCGTACTCCTGTGGACAGAAATCGGCATTGTGAATTTTGTATTGAATGTGGATGCAATTTCTGTGTTTCATCGTCAATGTGATGGTCTAAGGGTTACAGTAAACCTGCTGTGGTGGATTGGAGTCTAACACTGCGCCCCCAGGGAAGAGCTAAAGTACATACTCTTCTAAACCGCACTCCTGTGGACAGAAATCGGCATTGTGAATTTTGTATTGAATCGGGATGCAATTTCTGTGTTTCATCGTCAATGTGATGGTCGAAGGGATGCAGTAAACCTGCTGTGGTGCATCGGAGACTAACACAGGGCCCCAGGGAAGAGCCAAAGTACATACTCTTCTAAACCGTATTCCTGTGGACAGAAATCGGCATTGCGAATTTTGTATTGAATCGGGATGCTGTTTCTGTGTTTCATCGTCAATGTGATGGTTGAAGGGTAACAGTAAACCTACTGTGGTGCATCGTAGTCTAACACTGGGCCCCCAGGGAATAGCCAAAGTACATACTCTTCTAAACCGTACTCCTGTGGACAGAATTCGGCATTGCGAATTTTGTATTAATTCGGGTTGCAATTTCTGTGTTTCATCGTCAATTTGATGGTCGAAGGGATACAGTAAACCTGCTGTGGTGCAACGTAGTCTAACACTGGGCCCCCAGGGAAGAGCCAAAGTACATACGCTTCTAAACTGTACTCCTAAGGACAGAAATCGGAATTGCGAATTTTGTATTGAATCGGGATGCAATTTCTGTGTTTCATCGTCAATGTGATGGTTGAAGGGTAACAGTAAACCTGCTATGGTGCATCATAGTCTAACACTGGGCCCCCAGGGAATAGCCATTGTACATACTCTTCTAAACCGTACTCTTGTGGACACATATCATCATTGCTAATTTTGTATTGAATCGGGATGCAATTTCTGTGTTTCATCGTCAATGTGATGGTCGAAGGGTTACAGTAAACCTGCTGTAGTGCATCGTAGTCTTACTCTGGGCCCCCAGGGAAGAGCCAAAATACATACTCTTCTAAACCGTACTCCTAAGGACAGAAAACGGAATAGCGAATTTTGTATTGAATGGGGATGCAATTTCTTTGTTTTATCGTCTATGTGATGGTCGAAGCGGTACAGTAAACCTGCTGTGGTGCATCGGAGTCTAACACTGGGCCCCCAGGGAAGAGCCAAAGTACATACTCTTCTAAACCGTACTCCTAAGGACAGAAATAGGCATTGCGAATTTTGTATTGAATAGGGATGTAATTTCTGTGTTTCAACGTCAATGTGATGGTCGAAGGGTTACAGTAAACCTGCTGTGGTGCATCGTAGTCTAACACTGGGCCCCCAGGGAAGAGCCAAAGTACATACTCTTCTAAACCGTACTCCTGTGGACTGAAATCGATATTGCGAATTTTGTATTGAATAGGGATGTAATTTCTGTGTTTCAACGTCAATGTGATGGTCGAAGGGTTACAGTAAAGCTCCTGTGGTGCATCGTAGTGTAACACTGGGCCCCCAGGGAAGAGCCAAAGTACATACTCTTCTAAACCGTACTCCTAAGGACAGAAATCAGAATTGCGAATTTTGTATTCAATCGAGTTGCAGTTTCTGTGTTTCATCGTCAATGTGATGGTCGAAGGGTTACAGTAAACCTGCTGTGGTGCATCGTAGTCTAACACTGGGCCCCCAGGGAAGAGCCAAAGTACATACTCTTCTAAACCGTACTCCTAAGGACAGAAATCAGAATTGCGAATATTGTATTGAATAAGGGATGCAATTTCTGTGTTCCATCGTCAAAGTGATGGTCGAAGGGATACAGATAACATGCTGTGGTGCATCGGAGTCTAACACAGGGCCCCCAGGGAATAGCCAAAGTACATACTCCTTTAAACCGTACTCCTGTGGACAGATATCGGCATTGCGAATTTTGTATTGAATCGGGATGCAATTTCTGTGTTTCATCGTCAATGTGATGGTCTAAGGTTTACAGTAAACCTGCTGTGGTACATCGGAGTCTAACACTGGTCCCCCAGGGAAGAGCCAAAGTAGATACTCTTCTAAACCGTACTCCTGTATTAGAAGTTGGCATTGCGAAATTAGTATTGAATCGGGATGCAATTTCTGTGTTTCATCGTCAATGTGATTGCCGAAGGGATACAGTAAACCTGCTGTGGTGCATCGTAGTCTAACACTGGGCCCCCAGGGAAGAGCCAAAGTACATACTCTTCTAAACCATACTCTTCTGGACAGAAATCGGCATTGCGAATTTTGTATTGAATCTGGATGCAATTTCTGTGTTTCATCGTCAATGTGATGGTTGAAGGGTAACAGAAAACCTACTGTGGTGCATCTTAGTCTAACACTGGGCCCACAGGGAATAGCCAAAGTACATACTCTTCTAATCCGTACTCCTGTGGACCGAAATCAGCATTGCGAAATTTGTATAGAATCGGGTTGCAATTTCTGTGTTTCATCGTCAATGTGATGGTCGCAGGGTAACAGTAAACCTGCTGTGGTGCATCGTAGTCTAACACTCGGCCCCCAGGGAAGAGCCAAAGTACATACTCTTCTAAACCGTACTCCTGTGGACAGAAATCGGCATTGTGAATTTTGTATTGAATCCGGATGCAATATCTGTGTTTCATCTTCAATGTGACGGTCTAAGGGTTACAGTAAACCTGCTGAGGGGCATCGGGGTCTAACACTGGGCCCCCAGGTAGGGACCAAACTTATACTCTTCTAAACCGTACTCCTGTGGACAGTAATCGGCATTGTGAATATTGTATTTAATCGGGATGCAATTTCTGTGTTTCATCGTCAATGTGATGGTCGAAGGGTAACAGTAAACCTGCTGTGGTGCATCGTAGTCTAACACTGGGCCACCAGGGAATAGCCAAAGTACATACTCTTCTAAACTGTACTCCTGTGTATAGAAATAGGCATTGCAACTTTGTATTAAATCGGGATGCAATTTCTGTGTTTCATCGTCAATGTGATGGTCGAAGGGCTACAGTAAACCTGCTGTGGTGCATCGTAGTCTAACACTGGGCCCCCAGGGTAGAGCCAAAGTAAATACTCTTCTAAACCGTACTCCTGTGGACAGAAATCGGCATTGCGAATTTTGTATTGAATGGCGATGCAATTTCTGTGTTTCATCGTCAATGTGATGGTCGAAGGGCTACAGTAAACCTGCTGTGGTGCATCGTAGTCTAACACTGGGCACCCAGGGAAGAGCCAAAGTACATACTCTTCTAAACCGTACTCATAAGGACAGAAATCGGAATTGCGGTTTTTTTTTTAATGGGGAAGCAATTTCTGTGTTTCATCGTCATAGTGATGGTCGAAGGGATACAGAAAACATGCTGTGGTACATCGGAATCTAACACTGGGCCCCCAGGGAATAGCCCAAGTTTATACTCTTTTAAATCGTACTCCTGTGGATAGATATCGGCATTGCGAATTTTGTATTGAATCGGGATGCAATTTCTGTGTTTCATCGTCAATGTGATGGTCGAAGGGTTACAGTAAACCTGCTGTGGTGCATCGGAGTCTAAAACTGGGCCCCCAGGGAAGAGACAAAGTTAATACTCTGCTAAACCGTACTCCTGTGGACAGAAATCGGCATTGTGAATTATGTATTGAATCCGGATGCAATTTCTGTGTTTCATCGTCAATGTGATGGTCTAAGGGTTACAGTAAACCTGCTATGGTGCATCGGAGTCTAACAATGGGCCCCCAGAGAAGAGCCCAAGTACATATTCTTCTAAACCGTACTCGTGTGGACAGAAGTCGGCATTGAGAATATTGTATTGAATCGGGATGCAATTTCTGTGATTCATCGTCAATGCGATGGTTGAAGGGTAACAGTAATCCTCCTGTGGTGCATCGTAGTCTAACACTGGGCCCCCCAGGGAATAGCCAAAGTACATACTCTTCTAAACCGTACTCCTGTGTATAGAAATAGGCATTGCGAATTTTGTATTGAATCGGGATGCAATTTCTGTGTTTCATCCTCAATGTGATTGTCGAAGGGTTACAGTAAACCTGCTGTGGTGCATCGTAGTCTAACACTGGGCCCCCAGGGAAGAGCCAAAGTACATACTATTCTAAACCGTATTCCTAAGGCCAGAAATCGGAATTGCTAATTTTGTATTGAATCGGGATGTAATTTCCTTAATTTATTGTCTATGTGATGGTCGAAGGGATGCAGTAAACCTGCTGTGGTGCATCGGAGTCTGACACTGGGACCCCAGAGAAGAGCCAAAGTACATACTCATCTAAACCATCCTCCTGTGGACAGAAATCGGCATTGCGAATTTTGTATTGAAGCGGGATGCAATATCTGTGATTCATCGTCAATGTGATGGTCGAAGGGATACAGTAAACCTGCTGTGGTGCATCGGAGTCTAACACTGGGCCCCCAGGGAATAGCCCAAGTACATACGCTTCTAAACCGTACTCCTGTGGACAGAAATCGGCATTGTGAATATTGTATTGAATCGGGATGCAATTTCTGTGTTTCATCGTCAATGTGATGGTCGAAGGGTTACAGTAAACCTGCTGTGGTGCATCGGAGTCTAACACTGGGCCCCCAGGGAAGAGCCTAAGTACATACTCTTCTAAACCGTACTCCTATGGACAGAAATCGGCATTGTGAATATTGTTTTGAATCGGGATGCAATTTCTGTGTTTCATCGTCAATGTGATGGTTGAAGGGATACAGTAAACCTGCTGTGGTGGATCGGAGTCTAACACTGAGCCCCCAGGGAAGAGCCAAAGTACATACTCTTCTAACCCGTACTCATCAGGACAGAAATCGGAATTGCGAATTTTGTATTGAATCGGGATGCAATTTCTGTGTTTCATCGTCAATGTGATGGTTGAAGGGTTACACTAAACCTGCTGAGGTGCATCGGAGTCTAACACTGAGCCCCCAGGGAAGAGCCAAGGTACATACTCTTTTAAACCGTACACATAAGGACAGAAATCAGAATTGCGAATTTTGTATTGAATCGGTATGCAATTTCTGTGTTTCATTGTCAATGTGATAGTTAAAGGGATACAGTTAACATGCTGTGCTGCATCGGAGTGTAACACTGAGCCCCCAGGGTAGAGCCAAAGTACATACCCTTCTAAACCGTACTCATAAAGACAGAAATCGGCATTCCGAATTTTGTATTGAATCGGGATGCAATTTCTGTGTTTCATCGTCAATGTGATGCTCGAAGGGTTACAGTAAACCTGCTGAGGTGCATCGGAGTCTAACACTGGGCCCCCAGGGAAGAGCCTAAGTACATACTCTTCTAAACCGTACTCATAATGACAGAAATCGGAATTGCGAATTTTGTATTGAATCGGGATGCAATTTCTGTGTTTCATCGTCAAAGTGATGGTCGAAGGTATACAGTAAACATGCTGTGGTGCATCGGACTCTAACACTGGGCCCCCAGGGAATAGCCCAAGTACATACTCTTTTAAATCGTACTCCTGTGGATACATATCGGCATTGCGAATTTTGTATTGAATCCGGATGCAATATCTGTCTTTCATTGTTAATGTGATGGCCTAAGGGTTACAGTAAACTTGCTGTGGTGCATCGTAGTCTAACACTGGGCCCCCAGGGAAGAGCCAAAATACATACTCTTCTAAACCGTACAGCTAAGGACAGAAATCGGACTTGCGAATTTTGTATTGAATCGGGATGCAATTTCTATGTTTCATCGTCAATGTGATGTGTCGAAGGGATACAGTAAACCTGCTGTGGTGCATCGGAGTCTAACACTGGGCCCCCAGGATAGAGCTAAGGTACATATTCTTCTAAACCGTACTCCTGTGGAATGTAATCGGCATTGCGAATTTTGTATTCAATCGGGATGCAATTTCTGTGTTTCATCGTCAATGTGATGGTCGAAGGGTTACACTAAACCTGCTGTGGTGCATCGTAAGCGAACACTGGGCCCCCAGGGAAGAGCCAAAGTACATACTCTTCTAAACCGTACTCTTCTGGACAGAAATCTGCATTGGGAATTTTGTATTGAATCGGGATGCAATTTCTGTGTTTCATCGTCAATGTGATGGTTGAAGGGTAACAGTATACCAGCTGTGGTGCATCGTAGTTTTACACTGGGCCCCCAGGGAATAGCCAAAGTACATACTCTTCTAAACCGTACTCCTGTGGACACACATCGGCATTGCGAATTTTGTATTGAATCGGGATGAAATTTCTTTGTTTCATCGTCAATGTGATGGTCGAAGGGTTACAGTAAACCTGCTGTCGTGCATCGTAGTCTAACACTGGGCCCCCAGGGAAGAGCCAAAGTACATCCTCTTCTAAACCGTACTCCTAAGGACAGAAATCGGAATTGCGAATTTTGTATTGAAACAGGATGCAAGTTCTCTGTTTCATCGTCAATGTGATGGTCGAAGGGTTACAGTAAACCTGCTGTGGTGCATCGTAGTCTAACACTGGGCCCTCAGGGAAGAGCCAAAGTACATACTCTTCTAAACTGTACTCCTGTGGACAGAAATCGGCATTGCCAATATTGTATTGAATCGGGATGCAATTTCTGTGTTTCATCGTCAATGTCATTGTTGAAGGGATACAGTAAACCTGCTGAGGTCCATCGGAGTCTAACACTGCGCCCCCAGGGAAGAGCCAAAGTACATACCCATCTAAACCATACTAATAAGGACAGAAATCGGAATTGCGAATTTTGTATTGAATAGGGATGCAATTTCTGTGTTTCATTGTCAAAGTGATGGTCGATGGGATACAGTAAACATGCTGTGGTGCATCGTAGTCTAACACTGGGCCCTCAGGGAAGAGCCAAAGTACATAGTCTTCTAAACCGTACTCCTGTGGACAGAAATCGGCATTGCGAATTTTGTATTGAGACGGGATGCAATTTCTGTGATTCATCGTCAATGTGATGGTCGAAGGGATACAGTAAACCTGCTGTGGTGCATCGGAGTCTAACACTGGGCCCCCAGGGAATAGCCCAAGTACATACTCTTCTAAACCGTACTCCTGTGGACAGAAATCGGCATTGCCAATTTTGTATTGAATCGGGATGCAATTTCTGTGTTTCATCGTCAATGTGATGCTCGAAGGGTTACGGTAAACCTGCTGTGGTGCATCGGAGTCTAACACTGGGCCCCCAGGGAAGAGCCAAAGTACATACTCTTCTAAACCGTACTCATAATGACAGAAATCGGAATTGCGAATTTTGTATTGAATCGGGATGCAATTTCTGTGTTTCATCATCAATGTGATGGTCGAAGGGTTACAGTAAACCTGCTGTGGTGCATCGGAGTCTAAAACTGGGCCCCCAGGGAAGAGACAAAGTTAATACTCTGCTAAACCGTACTCCTGTGGACAGAAATCAGCATTGTGAATTTTGTATTGAATCCGGATGCAATTTCTGTGTTTCATCGTCAATGTGATGGTCTAAGGGTTACAGTAAACCTGCTGTGGTGCATCGGAGTCTAACACTGGGCCCCCAGAGAAGAGCCCAAGTACATATTCTTCTAAACCGTACTGGTGTGGACAGAAATCGGCATTGTGAATATTGTATTGAATCGGGATGCAATTTCTGTGATTCATCGTCAATGTGATGGTTGAAGGGTAACAGTAATACTCCTGTGGTGCATCGTAGTCTAACACTGGGCCCCCCAGGGAATAGCCAAAGTACATACTCTTCTAAACCGTACTCCTGTGTATAGAAATAGGCATTGCGAATTTTGTATTGAATCGGGATGCAATTTCTGTGTTTCATCCTCAATGTGATTGTCGAAGGGTTACAGCAAACCTGCTGTGGTGCATCGTAGGCTAACACTGGGTTCCCAGCGAAGAGCCAAAGTACATACTATTCTAAACCGTATTCCAAAGGCCAGAAATCGGAATTGCTAATTTTGTATTGAATCGGGATGTAATTTCCTTAATTTATTGTCTATGTGATGGTCGAAGGGATACAGTAAACCTGCTGTGGTGCATCGGAGTCTAACACTGGGCCCCCAGAGAAGGGCCAAAGTACATAGTCATCTAAACCATACTCCTGTGGACAGAAATCGGCCGTGCGAATTTTGTATTGAAGCGGGATGCAATATCTGTGATTCATCGTCAATGTGATGGTCGAAGGGATACAGTAAACCTGCTGTGGTGCATCGGAGTCTAACACTGGGCCCCCAGGGAATAGCCCAAGTACATACTCTTCTAAACCGTACTCCTGTGGACAGAAATCGGCATTGTGAATTTTGTATTGAATCCGGATGCAATTTCTGTCTTTCATCGTCAATGTGATGGCCTAAGGGTTACAGTAAACTTGCTATGGTGCATCGGAGTCTAACACTGGGCCCCCAGGTAAGAGCCCAAGTACATACTCTTCTTAACCGTACACCTGTGGACAGAAATCGGCATTGTGAATATTGTATTGATTCGGGGTGCAATTTCTGTGTTTCATCGTCAATGTGATGGTCGAAGGGTTACAGTAATCCTGCTGTGGTGCATCGGAGTCTAACACTGGGCCCCCAGGGAAGAGCCAAAGTACATACTCTTCTAAACCGTACTCCTATGGACAGAAATCGGCATTGTGAATATTGTATTGAAGCGGGATGCAATATCTGTGATTCATCGTCAATGTGATGGTCGAAGGGACACAGTAAACCTGCTGTGGTGCATCGGAGTCTAACACTGGGCCCCCAGGGAATAGCCCAAGTACATACTCTTCTAAACCGTACTCCTGTGGACAGAAATCGGCATTGTGAATATTGTTTTGAATCGGGATGCAATTTCTGTGTTTCATCGTCAATGTGATGGTCGAAGGGTTACAGTAAACCTGCTGTGGTGCATCGGAGTCTAACACTGGGCCCCCAGGGAGGAGCCAAAGTACATACTCTTCTAAACCGTACTCCTATGGACAGAAATCGGCATTGTGAATATTGTATTGAATCGGGATGCAATTTCTGTGTTTCATCGTCAATGTGATGGTTGAAGGGATACAGTAAACCTGCAGTGGTGGATCGGAGTCTAACACTGAGCCCCCAGGGAAGAGCCAAAGTACATACTCTTCTAAACCGTACTCATCAGGACAGAAATCGGAATTGCGAATTTTGTATTGAATCGGGATGCAATTTCTGTGTTTCATCGTCAATGTGATGGTTGAAGGGATACAGTAAACCTGCTGAGGTGCATCGGAGTCTAACACTGAGCCCCCAAGGTAGAGCCAAAGTACATACTCTTCTAAACCGTACACATAAGGACAGAAGTCAGAATTGCGAATTTTTATTGAATCGGTATGCAATTTCTGTGTATCATCGTCAATGTGATGGTTAAAGGGATACAGTTAACATGCTGTGGTGCATCGGAGTCTAACACTGGGCCCCCAGGGAAGAGCCAAAG
The DNA here is from genome assembly GCF_023864275.1 of Schistocerca cancellata. NCBI lineage: Eukaryota > Metazoa > Arthropoda > Insecta > Orthoptera > Acrididae > Schistocerca > Schistocerca cancellata. The sequence goes on along the minus strand of NC_064629.1, from coordinate 56,934,521 downwards.
TACATACTCTTCTAAACCGTACTCACAATGACAGAAATCGGAATTGCAAATTTTGTATTGAATCGGGATGCAATTTCTGTGTTTCATCGTCAAAGTGATGGTCGAAGGGATGCAGTAAACATGCTGTGGTGCATCGGAGTCTAACACTGGGCCCCCAGGGAAGAGCCAAAGTACATACTCTTCTAAAGCGTACTCCTGTGGACAGAAATCGGCATTGCGAATTTTGTATTGAATCGGGATGCAATTTCTGTGTTTCATCGTGAATGTTATGGTTGAAGGGATACAGTAAACCAGCTGTGGTGCATCGGAGTCTACCACTGGGCCCCCAGGGTAGAGCCAAAGTACATACTCTTCTAAAGCGTACTCCTGTGGACAGAAATCGGCATTGTGAATATTGTATTGAATCGGGATGCAATTTCTGTGTTTCATCGTCAATGTGATGGTTGAAGGGATACAGTAAACCTGCAGTGGTGGATCGGAGTCTAACACTGAGCCCCCAGGGAAGAGCCAAAGTACATACTCTTCTAAACCGTACTCATCAGGACAGAAATCGGAATTGCGAATTTTGTATTGAATCGGGATGCAATTTCTGTGTTTCATCGTCAATGTGATGGTTGAAGGGATACAGTAAACCTGCAGTGGTGGATCGGAGTCTAACACTGAGCCCCCAGGGAAGAGCCAAAGTACATACTCTTCTAAACCGTACTCATCAGGACAGAAATCGGAATTGCGAATTTTGTATTGAATCGGGATGCAATTTCTGTGTTTCATCGTCAATGTGATGGTTGAAGGGATACAGTAAACCTGCTGAGGTGCATCGGAGTCTAACACTGAGCCCCCAAGGTAGAGCCAAAGTACATACTCTTCTAAACCGTACACATAAGGACAGAAGTCAGAATTGCGAATTTTGTATTGAATCGGTATGCAATTTCTGTGTTTCATCGTCAATGTGATGGTTAAAGGGATACAGTTAACATGCTGTGGTGCATCGGAGTCTAACACTGGGCCCCCAGGGAAGAGCCAAAGTACATACTCTTCTAAACCGTACTCACAATGACAGAAATCGGAGTTGCAAATTTTGTATTGAATCGGGATGCAATTTCTGTGTTTCATCGTCAAAGTGATGGTCGAAGGGATGCAGTAAACATGCTGTGGTGCATCGGAGTCTAACACTGGGCCCCCAGGGAAGAGCCAAAGTACATACTCTTCTAAAGCGTACTCCTGTGGACAGAAATCGGCATTGCGAATTTTGTATTGAATCGGGATGCAATTTCTGTGTTTCATCGTGAATGTTATGGTTGAAGGGATACAGTAAACCAGCTGTGGTGCATCGGAGTCTACCACTGGGCCCCCAGGGTAGAGCCAAAGTACATACTCTTCTAAAACGTACTCCTGTGGACAGAAATCTGCATTGCGAATTTTGTATTGAATCAGGATGCAATTTCTGTCTTTCATCGTCAATGTGATGTTCGGCGGGTTACAGCAAACCTGCTGTTGTGCATCGTAGCCTAACACTGGGCAACCAGGGAAGAGCCAAAGTACATACTCTTCTAAACCGTACTCCTAAGGACAGAAATCGGAATTGCGAATTTTGTATTGAATCGGGATGCAATTTCTGTGTTTCATCGTCAATGTGATGGTCGAAGGGTTACAGTAAACCTGCTGTAGTGCATCGTAGTCTAACACTGGGCCCTCAGGGAAGAGCCAAAGTATATACTCTTCTAAACCGTACTCCTGTGGACAGAAATCGGCATTGCGAATTTTGTATTGAATCGGGATCCTATTTCTGTATTTCATCGGCAATGTGATGGTTGAAGGGATACAGTAAACCTGCTGAGGTGCATCGGAGTCTAACACTGGGCCCCCAGGAAAGAGCCAAAGTCCATACCCTTCTAAACTGTACTCATAAGGACAGAAATCAGAATTGCGAATTTTGTATTGAATAGGGATGCAATTTCTGTGTTTCATCGTCAAAGTTACGGTCGAAGGGATAATATAAACATGCTGTGGTGCATCGGAGTCAAACACTGGGCCCCCAGGGAATAGCCAAAGTACATACTCTTTTACAACATACTTCTGTGGACAGAAATCGGCATTCCGAATTTTGTATTGAATCAGGATGCAATTTCTGTGTTTCATCGTCATTGTGATGGTCGAAGGGTTACAGTAAACCTGCTGTGGTGCATCGGAGTCTAACACTGAGCCCCCAGGGAAGAGCCAAAGTACATACTCTTCTAAACCGTACTCATCAGGACAGAAATCGGAATTGTGAATTTTGTATTGAATTGGGATGCAATTTCTGTGTTTCATCGTCAATGTGATGGACGATGGGTAACATTAAACCTGCTGTGGTGCATCGTAGTCTAACATTGGGCCCCCAGGGAATAGCCAAAGTACATAATCTTTTAAACTGTACTCCTGTGGACAGAAATCGGCATTGCGAATTTTGTATTGAATCGGGATGCAATTACTGTGTTTCATCGCCAATGTGATGGTCGAAGGGTTACAGTAAACCTGCTGTGGTGCATTGTAGTCTAACACTGGGCCCCCAGGGAAGAGCCAAATTACATACTCTTCTAAACTGTATACCTAAGGACAGAAATCGGAATTGCGAATTTTGTATTGAATCGGGATGCAAGTTCTGTGTTTCATCGTCAATGTGATGGTCGAAGGGATACAGTAAACCTATTGTGGTGCATCGGAGTCTAACACTGGGCCCCCAGGGAAGAGTCGAAGTACATACTCTTCTAAACCGTACTCTTAAGGACAGAAATCGGAATTGCGAATTTTGTATTGAATCGGGAAGCAATTTCTGTGTTTCATCGTCAATGTGATGGCCGAAGGGTTACAGTAAACCTGCTGTGGTGCATCGTAGTCTAACACTGGGCCCCCAGGGAAGAGCCAAAGTACATACTCTTCTAAACAGTACTCCTAAGAACAGAAATCGGAATTGAATTTTGTATTGAATCGGGATGCAATTTCTGTGTTTCATCGTCAATGTGATGGTCGAAGGGTTACAGAAAACCTGCTGTGGTGCATCGTAGCCTAACACTGGGCCCCCAGGGAAGAGCCAAGGTACATACTCTTCAAAACCGTACTCCTCTGATCAGAAATTGGCATTGCGAATTTTGTATTGAATCGTAAAGCAATTTCTGTGTTTCATCGTCAATGTGATGGTTGAAGGGATACAGTATACCTGCTGTGGTGCATCGGAGTCAAACACTGGTCCCCCAGAGAAGAGCCAAGCTACATACTCTTCTAAACCGTACTCATCAGGACAAAAATCGGAATTGCGAATTTTGTATTGAATACGGATGCAATTTCTGTGTTTCATCGTCAAAGTGATGGTCGAAGGGATACAGAAAATATGCTATGGTGCATCGGAGGCTAAAACTGGGCCCCCAGGGAATAGCCAAAGTACATACTCTTTTAAACCGTATTCCTGTGGACAGATATCGGCATTGCGAATTTTGTATTGAATCGGGATGCAATTTCTGTGTTTCATCGTCAATGTGATGGTCTAAGGGTTACAGTAAACCTGCTGTGGTGTATCGTAGTCTAACACTGGGCCCCCAGGGAAGAGCCAAAGTACATACTCTTCTAAACCGTACTCCTGTGGACTGAAATCGGCATTGCGAATTTTGTATTGAATCGGGATGCAATTTCGGTGTTTCATCGTCAATGTGATGATCGAAGGGTAACAGTATACCTGCTGTGGTGCATCGTAGTCTAACACTGGGCTCCCAGGGAAGAGCCAAAGTACATACTCTTCTAAACCGTACTCCTGTGGACAGAAATAGGCATTGCGATTTTTGTATTGAATCGGGATGCAATTGTTGTGTTTCATCGTCAATTTGATGGTCGAAGGGATACAGTAAACCTGCTGTGGTGCATCATAGTCTAACACTGGGCCCCCAGGTAAGAGCCAAAGTACAAGCTCTTCTAAACCGTACTCCTGTGGACAGAAATCGGCATTGTGAATATTGTATTAAAGTGGGATGCAATTTCTGTGTTTCATCGTCAATGTGATGGTCGAAGGGTTACAGAAAACCTGCTTTGGTGCATCGTAGCCTAACACTGGGCCCCCAGGGAAGAGCCAAAGTACATACTCTTCTAAACCGTACTCCTGTGGACAGGAAGTGGCATTGCGAATTTTGTATTGAATCGTGATGCAATTTCTGTGTTTCATCGTCAATGTGATGGTTGAAGGGATACAGTATACCTGCTGTGGTGCATCGGAGTCTAACACTGGTCCCCCAGAGAAGAGCCAAACTACATACTCTTCTAAACCGTACTCATCAGGACAAAAATCGGAATTGCGAATTTTGTATTGAATAGGGATGCAATTTCTGTGTTTCATCGTCAAATTGATGGTATGGTCGAAGGGATACAGACAATATGCTATGGTGCATCGGAGACTAAAACTGGGCCCCCAGGGAATAGACAAAGTACACACTCTTTTAAACTGTACTCCTGTGGACTGAAATATGCATTACGAATTTTGTATTGAATCGGTATGCAATTTCTGTGTTTCATCGTCAATGTGATGGTAGAAGGTTTACAGTAAACCTGCTGTGGTGCATCGGAGTCTAACACAGGGCCCCCAGGGAAGAGCCAAAGTACATACTCTTCTAAACCGTACTCCTAAGGACAGAAATCGGCATTGCGAATTTTGTATTGAATCGGGATGCAATTTCTGTGTTTCATCGTCAATGTGATGGTCGCAATGTTACAGTAAACCTGCTGTGGTGCATCGGAGTCTAACACTGGGCCCCCAGGGAAGAGCCAAAGTACATACTCTTCTAAACCGTACTCCTAAGGACAGAAATCGGCATTGGAAATTTTGTATTGATTCGGGATGCAATTTCTGTGTTTCATCGTCAATATGATGGTCGCAATGTTACAGTAAACCTGCTGTGGTGCATCTGAGTCTAACGCTGGGCCCCCAGGGAAGAGCCAAAGTACATACTCTTCTAAACCATACTCCTGTGGACAGAAATCGGAATTGCGAATTTTGTATTTAATCGGGATGCAATTTCTGTGTTTCATCGTCAATGTGATGGTCGAAGGGTAACAGTAAACATGCTGTGGGATATCGGAGTCTAACACTGGGCCGCCAGGGAAGATCCAATGTACATACTCTTCTAATCCGTACTCCTGTGGACAGAAATCGGCATTGCGAATTTTGTATTGAATCTGTATGCAATTTCTGTGCTTCATCGTCAATGTGATGGTCTAAGGGTTACAGTAAACCTGCTGTGGTGCATCGGAGTCTAACACTGGGCACTCAGGGAAGAGCCAAAGTACATAATCTTCTAAACCGTACTCCAGTAAACAGTAATCGGCATTGTGAATTTTGTATTGAATCTGTATGCAATTTCTATGCTTCATCGTCAATGTGATGGTCTAAGGGTTACAGTAAACCTGCTGTGGTGCATCGGAGTCTAACACTGGGCACCCAGGGAAGAGCCAAAGTACATACTCTTCTAAACCGTACTCATTAGGACAGAAATCGTAATTGCGAATTTTGTATTGAATCGGGATGCAATTTCTGTGTTTCATCTTCGATGTGATAGCCGACGGGATACAATAAACCTGCTGTTGTGCATCGGAGTCTAACACTGGGCCCCCAGGGAAGAGCTAAAGTACATACTTTTCTTAGCCGTACTCTTGTGGACAGAAATCGGCATTGTGAATTTTGTATTGAATCGGGATGCAATTTCTGTGTTTCATCGTCAATGTGATGGTCGAAGGGTAACAGTAAACATGCTGTGGGATATCGGAGTCTAACACAGGGCCCCAGGGAAGATCCAATGTACATACTCTTCTAAACCGTACTCCTGTGGACAGAAATCGGCATTGCGAATTTTGTATTGAATTGGGATGCAATTTCTGTGTTTCATCGTCAATGTGATAGTCGAATGGTTACAGTAAACCTGCTGTGGTGAATTGTAGTCTAACACTGGGCCGCCAGGGAAGAGCCAAAGTACATACTCTTCTAAACTGTACACCTAAGGACAGAAATCGGAATTGCGAATTTTGTATTGAATCGGGATGCAATTTATGTGTTTCATCGTCAATGTGATGGTCGAAGGGTTACAGTATACCTGCTGTGGTGCATCGGATTCTAACACTGATCCTACAGAGAAGAGCCAAAGTAGTTACTCTTCAAAACCATACTCATCAGGACAAAAATCGGAATTGCGAATTTTGTATTGAATAGGGATGCAATTTCTGTGTTTCATCGTCAAAGTGATGGTCGAAGGGATACAGAAAATATGCTATGGTGCATCGGAGGCTAAAACTGGGACCCCAGGGAATAGCCAAAGTACATACTCTTTTAAACCGTACTCCTGTGGACAGATATCGGCATTGCGAGTTTTGTATTGAATCGGGATGCAATTTCTGTGTTTCATCGTCAATGTGATGGTCGCAATGTTACTGTAAACCTGCTGTGGTGCATCGGAGTCTAACACTGGTGCCCAGGGAAGAGCCAAAGTACACACTCTTCTAAACCATACTCCTGTGGACAGAAATCGGAATTGCGAATTTTGTATTGAATCGGGATGCAATTTCTGTGTTTCATCGTCAATGTGATGGTCACAATGTTACAGTAAACCTGCTGTGGTGCATCGGAGTCTAACACTGGGCCCCCAGGGAAGAGCCAAAGTACATACTCTTCTAAAACGTACTCCTGTGGACAGAAATCGGCATTGCGAATTTTGTATTGAATCGGGATGCAATTTCTGTGTTTCATCGTCAATGTGATGGTCGCAATGTTACAGTAAACCTGCTGTGGTGCATCGGAGTCTAACACTGTCCCCAGGGAAGAGCCAAAGTACATACTCTTCTAAACCATACTCCTGTGGACAGAAATTGGCATTGCGAATTTTGTATTGAATCGTGATGCAATTTCTGTGTTTCATCGTAATGTGATGGTTGAAGGGATACAGTATACCTGCTGTGGTGCATCGGATTCTAACACTGATCCTACAGAGAAGAGCCAAAGTAGTTACTCTTCAAAACCGTACTCATCAGGACAAAAATCAGAATTGCGAATTTTGTATTGAATAGGGATGCAATTTCTGTGTTTCATCGTCAAAGTGATGGTCGAAGGGATACAGAAAATATGCTATGGTGCATCGGAGGCTAAAACTGGGACCCCAGGGAATAGCCAAAGTACATACTCTTTTAAACCGTACTCCTGTGGACAGATATCGGCATTGCGAGTTTTGTATTGAATCGGGATGCAATTTCTGTGTTTCATCGTCAATGTGATGGTCTAAGGGTTGCAGTAAACCTGCTGTGGTGTATCGGAGTCTAGCACTAGGCCCCCAGGGAAGAGCCAAAGTACATACTCTTCTAAACCGTACTCCTGTGGACAGAAACCGGCATTGCGAATTTTGTATTGAATCAGGATGCAATTTCTGTGTTTCATCGTCAATGTGATGGTCGAAGGGTAACAGTATACCTGCTGTGGTGCATCGTAGTCTAACACTGGGCCCCCAGGGAATAGCCAAAGTACATACTCTTCTAAAACGTACTCCTGTGTATAGTAATACGCATTGCGACTTTGTATTGAATTGGGATGCAATATCTCTGTTTCATCGTCAATGTGATGGTCGAAGGGATACAGTAAACCTGCTGTGGTGCATCGGAGTCTAACACTGGGCTCCCAGGGAAGAGCCGAAGTACATACTCTTCTAAACCGTACTCCTGTGGACAGATATCGACATTGCGAATTTTGTATTGAATTGGGATGCGAAATCTGTGTTTCATTGTCAATGTGATGGTCGAAGGGTTACAGTAAACCTGCTGTGGTGCATCGGAGTCTAATACTGGGCCCCCAGGGAAGAGCCAAAGTACATACTCTTCTAATCTGTACTCCTGTTGACAGAAATCGGAATTGCGAATTTTGTATTGAATCGGGATGCAATTTCTGTGTTTCATCGTCAATTTGATGGTCGAAGGGCTACAGTAAACCTGCTGTGGTGCATCGGAGTCTAACACTAGGCCCCCAGGTAATAGCCAAAGTATATAATGTTCTAAACCGTACTCCTGTGGACAGAAATCGGCATTGCGAATTTTGCATTAAATCGGGTTGCAATTTCTGTGCTTCATCGTCAATGTGATGGTCGAAGGGATACAGTAAGCCTGCTGTGGTGCATCGGAGTCAAACACTGGGACCCCAGGGAAGAGCAAAAGTACATACTCTTCTAAACCGTACTCCTGTGGACAGAAATCGGCATTGCGAATTTTGTATTGAATCGGGATGCAATTTCTGTGTTTCATGGTCAATGTGATGGTTGAAGGGATACAGTAAACCTGCTGTGGTGCATCGGAGTCTAACACTGGGCCCTAAGGTAAGAGCCAGAGTACATACTCTCCTAAACCGTACTCATAAGGACAGAAATCGGAATTGCGAAATTTGTATTGAATAGGGATGCAATTTCTGTGTTTCATCGTCAAAGTGATGGTCGAAGGGATACCGAAAGCATGCTTTGGTGCATCGGAGTCTAACTCTGGGCCCCCAGGGAATAGCCAAAGTACATACTCTTCTAAACCGTACTCCTGTGGACAGCTATCGGCATTGCGAATTTTGTATTGAATCGGGAAAGCAATATCTGTGTTTCATCGTATATGTGATGGTCGAAGGGTTACAGTAAACCTGCTGTGGTGCATCAGAGTCTAATACTGGGCCCCCAGGGAAGAGCCAAAGTACAAACTATTCTAAACCGTACTCCTATGGACAGAAATCGGAATTGCGAATTTTGTATTGAGTCGGGATGCTATTTCTGTGTTTCATCGTCAATGTGATGGTTGAAGGGTTACAGTAAACGTGCTGTGGCGCATCGGAGTCTAACACTGGGCAACCCAGAGAAGAGACAACGTACATACTCTTCTAAACCGTACTCCTGTGGACAGATATCTGCATTGTGAATTTTGTATTGAATCCGGATGATATATCTGTGCTTCATCGGCAATGTGACGGTCTACGGGTTACAGTAAACCTGCTGTGGTGCATCGGAGTGTAACATTGGGCCCCCAGGGAAGAGCCAAAATACATACTCTTCTAAACCGTACTCCTGTGGACAGAAATCGGCATTGTGAATTTTGTGTTGAATCGGGATGCAATTTCTGTGTCTCATCGTCAATGTGATGGTTGAAGAGATACAGTAAACCTGCTGTGGTGCATCGGAGTCTAACACTGGGCCCCCAGGGAAGAGCCGAAATACTTACTCTTCTAAACCGTACTCCTGTGGACAGATATCGGCATTGCGAATTTTGTATTGAATCGAGATGCAATATCTGTGTTTCATCGTCAATGTGATGGTCGAAGGGTTACAGTAAACCTGCTGTGGTGCATCGGAGTCTAATACTGCGGCCCCAGGGAAGAGCCAAAGTACATACTCTTCTAAACCGTACTCCTGTGGACAGAAATCGGAATTGCGAATTTTGTATTGAATCGGGATGCAATTTCTGTGTTTCATCGTCAATTTGATGGTCGAAGGGCTACAGTAAACCTTCTGTGGTGCATCGGAGTGTAACACTAGGCCCCCAGGTAAGAGCCAAAATACATAATGTTCTAAACCGTACTCCTGTGGACAGAAATCGGCATTGCGAATTTTGTATTAAATCGGGTTGCAATTTCTGTGTTTCATCGTCAATGTGATGGTCGAAGGGATACAGTAAACCTGCTGTGGTGCATCGGATTCAAACACTGGGCCCCCAGGGAAGAGCCAAAGTACGTACTCTTCTAAACAGTACTCCTGTGAACAGAAATCGGCATTGCGAATTTTGTATTGAATCGCGATGCAATATCTGTGTTTCATCGTCAATGTGATGGCCGAAGGGTTACAGTAAACCTGCTGTGGTGCATCGGAGTCTAACACTGGGCCCCCAGGGAAGAGCCGTAGTACATACTCTTCTAAACCGTACTCCTGTGGACAGATATCAGCATTGCGAATTTTGTATTGAATCGGGATGCAATATCTGTGTTTCATCGTCAATGTGATGGTCGAAGGGTTACAGTAAACCTGATGTGGTGCATCGGAGTCTAATACTGGGCCCCCAGGGAAGAGCCAAAGTACATACTCTTCTAAACCGTACTCCTGTGGACAGAAATCGGAATTGCGAATTTTGTATTGAATAGGGATGCAATTTCTGCGTTTCATCGTTAAAGTGATGGTCGAAGGGATACAGAGAACATGCTATGGTGCATCGGAGTCTAACACTGGGCCCCCAGGGAATAGCCAAATTACATACTCTTCTAAACCGTACTCCTGTGGACAGATATTGGCAATGCAAATTTTGTATTGAATCGGGATGCAATATCTGTGTTTCATCGTCAATGTGATGGTCGAAGGGTTACAGTAATCCTGCTGTGGTGCATCGGAGTCTAATACTGGGCTTCCAGGGAAGAGCCAAAGTACATACTCTTCTAAACCGTACTCCTGTGGACAGAAATCGGAAATGCGAATTTTGTATTGAATCGGGATGCAATTTCTGTGTTTCATCGTCAATGTGGTGGTCGAAGGGTTACAGTAAACCTGCTGTGGTGCATCGGAGTCCAACACTGGACCCCCAGGGAAGAGACAAAGTACATACTCTTCTAAACTGTACTCCTGTGGACAGAAATCGGCATTGTGAAATTTGAATTGAATCTGGATGCAATATCTGTGTTTCATCGTCAATGTGACGGTCTACGGGTTACAGTAATCCTGCTGTGGTGCATCGGAGTCTAACACTGGGTCCCCAGAGAAGAGCCAAAGTACATAATCTTCTAAACCGTACTCATCAGGACAAAAATCGGAATCGCGAATTTTGTATTGAATCGAGATGCATATTCTGTGTTTCATCGTCAATGTGATGGTCGGAGGGTTACAGTAAACCTGCTGTGGTGCATCGTAGTCTAACACTGGGCCCCCAGGGAATAGCCAAAGTACATACTCTTCTAAACCGTACACCTAAGGACAGAAATCGGAATTGCGAATTTTGTATTGAATCGGGATGCAATTTCTGTGTTTCATCGTCAATGTGATGGTGGAAGGGATACAGTAAACCTGCTGTGGTGCATCGGAGTCTAACACTGGGTCCCCAGGGAAGAGTCGAAGTACATACTCTTCTAAACCGTACTCCTGTGGACAGATATCAGCATTGCGAATTTCGTATTGAATCGGGATGCAATTTCTGTGTTTCATCGTCAATGTGATGGTCTAAGGGTTACAGTAAACCTGCTGTGGTGCATCGGAGTCTAACACTGGGCCCCCAGGGAAGAGCCAAAATACATACTCTTCTAAACCGTACTAATGTGGACAGAAATCGGCATTGCGAATTTTGTATTGAATCGGGATGCAATTTCTGTGTTTCATCGTCAATGCGATGGTCGAAGGGTAACAGTATACCTGGTGTGGTGCATCTCAGTCTAACACTGGGCTCCCAGGGAAGAGCCAAAGTACATACTCTTCAAAACCGTACTCCTGTGGACAGAAATAGGCATTGCGAAATTTGTATTGAATCAGGATGCAATTGTTGTGTTTCACCGTCAATGTGATGACCGAAGGGATACAGAAAGCATGCTGTGGTGCATCGGAGTCTAACACTGGGCCCCCAGGGAATAGCCAAAGCACATACTCTTTTAGACCGTACTCCTGTGGACATAAATCTGCATTGCGAATTTTGTATTAAATCGGGTTGCAATTTCTGTGTTTCATCGTCAATGTGATGGTTGAAGGGATACAGTAAACCTGCTGTGGTGCATCGGAGTCTAACACTGGGTCCCCAGGGAAGAGCCAAAGTACATACTCTTCTAAATTGTACTCCTGTGGACAGAAATCGGCATTGCGAATTTTGTATTGAGTCGGGATGCAATTTCTGTGTTTCATCGTCAAAGTGATGGTCGAAGGGATACAGAAAACACGCTGTGGTGCATCGGAGTCTAACACTTGGCCCCCAGGGAATAGCCAAAGTACATACTCATTTTAACCGTACTCCTGTGGACAGATATCGGCATTCCGAATTTTGTATCGAATCGGGATGCAATATCTGTGTTTCATCGTCAATGTGATGGTCGAAGGGTTACAGTAAACCTGCTCTGGTGCATCGGAGTCTAACACTGGGACCCCAGGAAAGAGCCAAAGTACATACTCTTCTAAACCGTACTCCTGTTGACAGAAATCGTCAATTGCGAATTTTGTATTGAATCGGCTTGTAATTTCTGTGTTTCATCGTCAATGTGATGGTCGAAGGGTAACAGTAAACCTGCTGTGGTGCATCGTAGTCTAACACTGGGCTCCCAGGGAAAAGCCAAAGTACATACTCTTCTAAACCGTACTTCTCTGGACAGAAATAGGCACTGCGAAATTTGTATTGAGTCGGGATGCAATTTCTGTGTTTCATCGTCAAAGTGATGGTCGAAGGGATACAGATATCATGCTGTGGTGCATCGGAGTGTAACATTGGGCCCCCAAGGAATAGCCAAAGTACATAGTCTTCTAAACCGTACTCCTGTGGACAGACATCGGCATTGCGAAATTTGAATTGAATCTGGATGCAATATCTGTGTTTCATCGTCAATGTGATGGTCGAAGGGTTACAGTAAACCAGCTGTGGTGCATCGTAATCTGATACTGGGCCCCCAGGGAAGAGCCAAAGTATATACTCTTCTAAATCGTACTCCTGTGGACAGAAATCGGCATTGCGAATTTTGTATTGAATCGAGATGCAATTTCTGTGTTTCATCGTCAATGTGATGGTCGAAGGGTAACAGTAAACCTGCTGTGGTGCATCGTAGTCTAACACTGGGCCCCCAGGGAATAGCCAAAGTACATTCTTTTCTAAACCGTTCTCCTGTGTATAGAAATAGGCATTGCGACTTTGTATTGAATAGGTATGCAATTTCTGTGTTTAATCCTCAATGTGATGGTCGAAGGGTTACAGTAAACCTGCTGTGGTGCATCGTAGTCTAACACTGGGCCCCCAGGGAAGAGCCGAAGTTCATACTCTTCCAAAACCGTACTCCTGTTGACGGAAATCGGAATTCCGTATTTTCTATTGAATAGGGATGGAATATCTGTGTTTCATCGGCAATTGTACGGTCTACGGGTTACAGGAAACCTGCTGTGGTGCATCGGAGTCTAACAGTGGGCCCCCAGGGAAGAGCCAAAGTTCATACTCTTCTAAACCGTACTCCTGTGGACAGAAAACGGCATTGCGAATTTTGTGTTGAATCGGGATGCAATTTCTGTGTCTCATCGTCAATGTGATGGTTGAAGGGATACAGTAAACCTGCTGTGGTGCATCGGAGTCTAACACCGGGCCCCCAGGGATGAGCCAAAGTGCATACTCTTCCAAACCGTACTCCAGTGGACAGAAACCGGCATTGTGAATATTGTATTGAATCTGGATGCAATTTCTGTGTTTCATCGTCAATGTGATGGTCGAAGGGATACAGTAAACCTGCTGTGGTGCATCGTAGACTAACACTGACACCCCAGGGTAGAGCCAAAGTACATACTCTTCTAAACCGTACTCCTGTGGACAGAAATCGGCATTGCGAATTTTGTATTGAATAGCGATGCAATTTCTGTGTTTCATCGTCAATGTCATGGTTGATGGGATACAGTAAACCTGCTGTGGTGCATCGGAGTCTAACACTGGGCCCCCAGGGAAGACCCAAAGTGCATACTCTTCTAAACCGTACTCCTAAGGACAAAACTCGGAATTGCGAATTTTGTATTGATTAGGGATGCAATTTCTGTGTTTCATCGTCAATGTGATGGTCGAAGGGTAACAGTATACCTGGTGTGGTGCATCGTAGTCTAACACTGGGCTCCCAGGGAACAGCCAAATTACATACTCTTCTAAACCGTACTCCTGTGGACAGAAATCGGCATTTCGAATTTTGTATTGAATCGGCATGCAATTTCTGTGTTTCATCGTCAATGTGATGGTCGAAGGGTAACAGTAAACCTGCTGTGGTGCATCGTAGTCTAACACTGGGCCCCCAGGGAATAGCCAAAGTACATTCTTTTCTAAACCGTTCTCCTGTGTATAGAAATAGGCATTGCGACTTTGTATTGAATAGGGATGCAATTTCTGTGTTTCATCGTCAATGTGATGGTCGAAGGGTTACAGTAAACCTGCTGTGGTGCATCGTAGTCTAACACTGGGCCCCCAGGGAAGGGCCGAAGTTCATACTCTTAGAAAACCGTACTCCTGTGGACAGAAATCAGAATTGCGTATTTTGTATTGAATCGGGATGCAATATCTGTGTTTCATCGGCAATGTGACGGTCTACGGGTTACAGGAAACCTGCGGTGGTGCATCGGAGTCTAACACTGGGCCCCCAGGTAAGAGCCAAAGTACATACTCTTCTAAACCGTACTCCTGTGGACAGAAATCGGCATTGTGAATATTGTATTGAATCGGGATGCAATTTCTGTGTTTGATCGTCAATGTGATGGTCGAAGGGTAACAGTAAACCTCCTGTGGTGCATCGTAGTCTAACACTGGGCCCCCAGGGAAGAGCCAAAGTACATACTCTTCTAAACCGTACTCCTGTGTATAGAAATAGGCATTGCGACTTTGTATTGAATAGGGATGCAATTTCTGTGTTTCATCGGCAATGTCACAGTCAACGGGTAACAGTAAACCTGCTGTGGTGCATCGGAGTCTAACACTGGGCCCCCAGGGAAGAGCCAAAGTTCATACTCTTCTAAACCGTACTCCTGTGGACAGAAAACGGCATTGCGAATTTTGTGTTGAATCGGGATGCAATTTCTGTGTCTCATCGTCAATGTGATGGTTGAAGGGATACAGTAAACCTGCTGTGGTGCATCGTAGTCTAACACTGGGCCCTCAGGGAAGAGACAAATTACTTACTCTTCTAAACCGTACACCTGCGGACAGAAATCGGCATTGTGAATATTGTATTGAATCGGGATGCAATTTCTGTGTTTCATCGTCAATGTGATGGTCGAAGGGTTACAGTAAAACTGCTGTGGTGCATCGTAGTCTAACACTGGGCCCTCAGGGAAGAGACAAATTACTTACTCTTCTAAACCGTACTCCTGCGGACAGAAATCGGCATTGTGAATTTTGTATTGAATCCGGATGCAATATCTGTGTTTCATCGTCAATGTGACGGTCTACGGGTTACAGTAAACCTGCTGTGGTGCATCGGAGTCTAACACTGGGCCCCCAGGGAAGAGCCAAAGTACATGCTCTTCTAAACCGTACTCCTGTGGACAGAAATCGGCATTGTGAATATTGTATTGAATCGGGATGCAATTTCTGTGTTTCATCGTCAATGTGATGGTCGAAGGGTAACAGTAAACCTGCTGTGGTGCATCGTAGTCTAACACTGGGCCCCCAGGGAATAGCCAAAGTACATTCTTTTCTAAACCGTTCTCCTGTGTATAGAAATAGGCATTGCGACTTTGTATTGAATAGGGATGCAATTTCTGTGTTTCATCGTCAATGTGATGGACGAAGGGTTACAGTAAACCTGCTGTGGTGCATCGTAGTCTAACACTGGGCCCCCAGGGAAGGGCCGAAGTTCATACTCTTCCAAAACCGTACACCTGTGGACAGAAATCGGAATTGCGTATTTTGTATTGAATCGGGATGCAATATCTGTGTTTCATCGGCAATGTGACGGTCTACGGGTTACAGGAAACCTGCGGTGGTGCATCGGAGTCTAACACTGGGCCCCCAGGTAAGAGCCAAAGTACATACTCTTCTAAACCGTACTCCTGTGGACAGAAATCGGCATTGTGAATATTGTATTGAATCGGGATGCAATTTCTGTGTTTCATCGTCAATGTGATGGTCGAAGGGTAACAGTAAACCTCCTGTGGTGCATCGTAGTCTAACACTGGGCCCCCAGGGATGAGCCAAAGTACATACTCTTCTAAACCGTACTCCTGTGTATAGAAATAGGCATTGCGACTTTGTATTGAATAGGGATGCAATTTCTGTGTTTCATCGGCAATGTGACGGTCTACGGGTTTCAGTAAACCTGCTGTGGTGCATCGGAGTCTAACACTGGGCCCCCAGGGAAGAGCCAAAGTTCATACTCTTCTAAACCGTACTCCTGTGGACAGAAAACGGCATTGCGAATTTTGTGTTGAATCGGGATGCAATTTCTGTGTCTCATCGTCAATGTGATGGTTGAAGGGATACAGTAAACCTGCTGTGGTGCATCGGAGTCTAACACCAGGCCCCCAGGGATGAGCCAAAGTACATACTCATCTAAACCGTACTCCAGTGGACAGAAACCGGCATTGTGAATATTGTATTGAATCGGGATACAATTTCTGTGTTTCATCGTCAATGTGATGGTCGAAGGGATACAGTAAACCTGCTGTGGTGCATCGGAGTCTAACACTGGGCCCCCAGGGAATAGCCAAAGTACATACTCTTCTAATCCGTACTCCTGTGGACAGAAATCGGCATTGCGAATTTTGTATTGAATCGGGATGCAATTTCTGTGTTTCATCGTCAATGTGATGGTCGAAGGGTTATGGTAAACCTGCTGTGGTGCATCGTAGTCTAACACTGGGCCCCCTGGGAAGAGCCAAAGTACATACTCTTCTAAACCGTACTCCTAAGGACAGAAATCGGAATTGCGAATTTTGTAATGAATCGGGTTGCAATTTCTTTGTTTTATTGTCTATGTGATGGTCGAAGGGGTACAGTAAACCTGCTGTGGTGCATCGTAGTCTAACACTGGGCCTCCAGGGAAGAGCCAAAGTACATACTCTTAGAAATCATACACCTAAAGACAGAGATCGGAATTGCGAATTTTTTATTGAATCGGGATGCAATTTCTGTGTTTCATCGTCAATGCGATGGTCGAAGGGTTACAGTAAACCTGCTGTGGTGCATCGTAGTCTAACACTGACCCCCCAGGGTAGAGCCAAAGTACATACTCATCTAAACCGTACTCCAGTGGACAGAAACCGGCATTGTGAATATTGTATTGAATCGGGATACAATTTCTGTGTTTCATCGTCAATGTGATGGTCGAAGGGATACAGTAAACCTGCTGTGGTGCATCGGAGTCTAACACTGGGCCCCCAGGGAATAGCCAAAGTACATACTCTTCTAATCCGTACTCCTGTGGACAGAAATCGGCATTGCGAATTTTGTATTGAATCGGGATGCAATTTCTGTGTTTCATCGTCAATGTGATGGTCGAAGGGTTATGGTAAACCTGCGGTGGTGCATCGGAGTCTAACACTGGGCCCCCAGGGAAGAGCCAAAGTACATATTCTTCTAAACCGTACTCCTGTGGACAGAAATCGGCATTGCGAATTTTCTATTGAATCGGGATGCAATTACTGTGTTTCATCGTCAATGTGATGGTCGAAGGGTAACAGTAAACATGCTGTGAGTTATCGGAGTCTAACACTGGGCCCCCAGGGATGAGCCAATGTACATACTCTTCTAAACCGTACTCCTGTAGACAGAAATCGGCATTAAGAATTTTGTATTGAATCGGGATGCAATTTCTGTGTTTCATCGTCAATGTGATGGTCGAAGGGTTACAGGAAACATGCTGTGGTGCATCGTAGTCTAACACGGGTCCCCCAGGGAAGAGCCAAAGTATATACTCTTCTAAACTGTACACCTAAGGAAAAAAATCGGAATTGCGAATTTTGTTTTGAATCGGGATGCAATTTCTGTGTTTCATCATCAATGTGATGGTGGAAGGGATACAGTAAACCTGCGGTGGTGCATCGGAGTCTAACACTGGGCCCCCAGGGAAGAGTCGAAGTACATAATCTTCTAAACCGTACTCCTGTGGACAGATATCGGCATTGCGAATTTTGTATAGAATTGGGATGCAATTTCTGTGTTTCATCATCAATGTGATGGTCTAAGGGTTACAGTAAACCTGCTGTGGTGCATCGGAGTCTAACACTGGGCCCCCAGGGAGCAACCAAAGTACATAATCTTCTAAACTGTACACCTAAGGAAAGAAATCGGAATTGCGAATTTTGTATTGAATCGGGATGCAATTTCTGTGTTTCATCGTCAATGTGATGGATGAAGGGATACAGTAAGCCTGCTGTGGTGCATCGGAGTCTAACACTGGGCCCCCAGGGAAGAGCCATAGTACATACTCTTCTCAACCGTACTCATAGGGACCGAAATCGGAATTGCGAATTTTGTATTGAATAGTGATGCAATTTCTGTGTTTCATCGTCAAAGTGATGGTCGAAGGGATACGGAAAAAACGCTGTGGTCCATCGGAGTCTAACACTGGGCCCCCAGGGAAGACCCAAAGTACATACTCTTCTAAACTGTACACCTACGGAAAGAAATCGGAATTGCGAATTTTGTATTGAATAGGGATGCAATTTCTGTGTTTCGTCGTCAAATTGATGGTCGAAGGGATACAGAAAAAACGCTGTGGTGCATCGGAGTCTAACACTGGGCCCCCAGGTAAGAGCCAAAGTACATACTCTTCTAAACCATACTCCTGTGGACAGAAATCGGCATTGCGAATTTTGTATTGAATCGGGATGCAATTTCTGTGTTTCATCGTCAAAGTGATGGTCGAAGGGATACAGAAAACACGCTGTGGTGCATCGGAGTCTAACACTGGGCCCCCAGGGAATAGCCAAAGTACATACTCATTTAAACCGTACTCCTGTGCACAGATATCGGCATTGCGAATTTTGTATTGAATCGGGATGCAATATCTGTGTTTCATCGTCAATGTGATGGATGAAGGGATACAGTAAGCCTGCTGTGGTGCATCGTAGTCTAACACTGGGCCCCCAGGGAAGAGCAGAAGTACATACTCCTCTAAACCGTACTCCTGTGGACAGAAATCGGCATTACGAATTTTGTATTGAATAGGGATGTAATTTCTGTGTTTCATCGTCAAAGTGATGGTCGAAGGGATACAGAAAATATGCTGTGGTGCATCAGAGTCTAACACTGGGCCCCCAGGGAATAGCCAAAGTACATACTCTTTTAAACCGTACACCTGTGGACAGATATCGGAGTTGCAAATTTTGTATTGAATCGGGATGCAATTTCTGTGTTTCATCGTCAATGTGATGGTCTAAGGGTTACAGTAAACCTGCTGTGGTGCATCGGAGTCTAACACTGGGCCCCCAGGGAGGAACCAAAGTACATACTCCTCTAAACTGTACACCTAAGGAAAGAAATCGGAATTGCGAATTTTGTATTGAATCGGGATGCAATTTCTGTGTTTCATCGTCAATGTGATGGATGAAGGGATACAGTAAGCCTGCTGTGGTGCATCGGAGTCTAACACTTGGCCCCCAGGGAGAGCCATAGTACATACTCTTCTAAACTGTACACCTAAGGAAAGAAATCGGAATTGCGAATTTTGTATTGAATAGGGATGCAATTTCTGTGTTTCATCGTCAAAGTGATGGTCGAAGGGATACAGAAAAAACGCTGTGGTGCATCGGAGTCTAACACTGGGCCCCCAGGTAAGAGCCAAAGTACATACTCTTCTAAACCATACTCCTGTGGACAGAAATCGGCATTGCGAATTTTGTATTGAATCGGGATGCAATTTCTGTGTTTCATCGTCAAAGTGATGGTCGAAGGGATACAGAAAACACGCTGTGGTGCATCGGAGTCTAACACTGAGCCCCCAGGGAATAGCCAAAGTACATACTCATTTAAACCGTACTCCTGTGCCCAGATATCGGCATTGCGAATTTTGTATTGAATCAGGATGCAATTTCTGTGTTTCATCGTCAATGTGATGGTCGAACGGTTACAGTAAACCTGCTGTGGTGCATCGGAGTCTAACACTGGGCCCCCAGGGAAGAGCCAAAGTACATATTCTTCTAAACCGTACTCCTGTGGACAGAAATCGGCATTGCGAATTTTCTATTGAATCGGGATGCAATTACTGTGTTTCATCGTCAATGTGATGGTCGAAGGGTAACAGTAAACATGCTGTGAGTTATCGGAGTCTAACACTGGGCCCCCAGGGATGAGCCAATGTACATACTCTTCTAAACCGTACTCCTGTAGACAGAAATCGGCATTAAGAATTTTGTATTGAATCGGGATGCAATTTCTGTGTTTCATCGTCAATGTGATGGTCGAAGGGTTACAGGAAACCTGCTGTGGTGCATTGTAGTCTAACACGGGGCCCCCAGGGAAGAGCCAAAGTATATACTCTTCTAAACTGTACACCTAAGGAAAAAAATCGGAATTGCGAATTTTGTTTTGAATCGGGATGCAATTTCTGTGTTTCATCGTCAATGTGATGGTGGAAGGGATACAGTAAACCTGCGGTGGTGCATCGGAGTCTAACACTGGGCCAGCAGGGAAGAGTCGAAGTACATACTCTTCTAAACCGTACTCCTGTGGACAGATATCGGCATTGCGAATTTTGTATTGAATTGGGATGCAATTTCTGTGTTTCATCGTCAATGTGATGGTCTAAGGGTTACAGTAAACCTGCTGTGGTGCATCGGAGTCTAACACTGGGCCCCCAGGGAGCAACCAAAGTACATACTCTTCTAAACTGTACACCTAAGGAAAGAAATCGGAATTGCGAATTTTGTATTGAATCGGGATGCAATTTCTGTGTTTCATCGTCAATGTGATGGATGAAGGGATACAGTAAGCCTGCTGTGGTGCATCGGAGTCTAACACTGGGCCCCCAGGGAAGAGCCATAGTACATACTCTTCTCAACCGTACTCATAGGGACCGAAATCGGAATTGCGAATTTTGTATTGAATAGTGATGCAATTTCTGTGTTTCATCGTCAAAGTGATGGTCGAAGGGATACGGAAAAAACGCTGTGGTCCATCGGAGTCTAACACTGGGCCCCCAGGGAAGACCCAAAGTACATACTCTTCTAAACTGTACACCTAAGGAAAGAAATCGGAATTGCGAATTTTGTATTGAATCGGGATGCAATTTCTGTCTTTCATCGTCAATGCGATGGTCCAAGGGTTACAGAAAACATGCTGTGGTGCATCGTAGTCTAACACTGGGCCCCCAGGGAAGAGCCAAAGTACATACTCTTCTAAACCGTATTCCTGTGGACAGAAATTGGTAATTCGAAATTTGTATTGAATCGGGATGCAATTTCTGTGTTTCATCGTCAATGTGATTGTCTAAGGGTTACAGTAAACCTGCTGTGGTGCATTGGAGTCTAACACTGGGCCCCCAGGGAAGAGCCAAAGTACACACTCTTCTAAACCGTACTCCTAAGGACAGAAATCGGCATTGCGAATTTTGTATTGAATCGGGATGCAATTTCTGTGTTTCATCGTCAATGTGATGGTCGCAGTGTTACAGTAAACCTGCTGTGGTGCATCGGAGTCTAACACTGGGCCCCCAGGGAAGAGCCAAAGTACATACTCTTCTAAACCATACTCCTGTGGACAGAAATCGGAATTGCGAATTTTGTATTGAATCGGGATGCATTTTCTGTGTTTCATCGTCAATGTGATGGTCGAAGGGTTACAGTAAACCTGCTGTAATGCATCGGAGTCTAACACTGGGCCCCCAGGCAAGAGCCAAATTACATACTCTTCTAAACCGTACTCCTGTGGACAGAAATCGGCATTGTGAATTTTGTATTGAATCCGGATGCAATTTCTGTGCTTCATCGTCAATGAAATGGTCTGAGGGTTACAGTAAACCTGCTGTGGTGCATCGGAGTCTAACACTGGGCCCCCTAGGGAAGAGCCAAAGTACATACTCTTCTAAACCGTACTCATTAGGACAGAAATCGTAATTGCGAATTTTGTATTGAATCGGGATAAAATTTCTGTGTTTCATCGTCAATGTGATGGTCTAAGGGTTACAGTAAACCTGCTGTGGAGCATCGGGGTCTAACACTGGGCCCCCAGGGAAGAGCCAAAGTACATACTCTTCTAAACCGTACTCCTGTGGACAGAAATCAGCACTACGAATTTTGTATTGAATCGGGATGCAATTTCTGAGTTTCATCGTCAAAGTGATGGTCGAAGGGTAACAGTAAACATGCTGTGGGTTATCGGAGTCTAACACTGGGCCCCCAGGGATGAGCCAATGTACATACTCTTCTAAACCGTACTCCTGTAGACAGAAATCGGCATTAAGAATTTTGTATTGAATCGGGATGCAATTTCTGTGTTTCATCGTCAATGTGATGGTCGAAGGGTTACAGTAAACCTGCTGTGGTGCATCGTAGTCTAACACTGGGCCCCCAGGGAAGAGCCAAAGTACATACTCTTCTAAACTGTACACCTAAGGATAGAAATCGGAATTGCGAATTTTGTATTGAATTGGGATGCAATTTCTGTGTATCATCGTCAATGTGATGGTGGAAGGGATACAGTAAACCTGCTGTGGTGCATCGGAGTCTAACACTGGGCCCCCAGGGAAGAGTCGAAGTACATACTCTTCTAGACCGTACTCCTGTGGACAGATATCGGCATTGCGAATTTTGTATTGATTTGGGATGCAATTTCTGTGTTTCATCGTCAATGTGATGGTCTAAGGGTTACAGTAAACCTGCTGTGGTGCATCGGAGTCTAACACTGGGCCCCCAGGGAGGAACCAAAGTACATACTCTTCTAAACTGTACACCTAAGGAAAGAAACCGGAATTGCGAATTTTGTATTGAATCGGGATGCAATTTCTGTGTTTCATCGTCAATGTGATGGATGAAGGGATACAGTAAGCCTGCTGTGGTGCATCGGAGTCTAACACTGGGCCCCCAGGGAAGAGCCATAGTACATACTCTTCTCAACCGTACTCATAGGGACCGAAATCGGAATTACGAATTTTGTATTGAATAGGGATGCAATTTCTGTGTTTCATCGTCAAAGTGATGGTCGAAGGGATACAGAAAAAACGCTTTGGTGCATCGAAGTCTAACACTGGGCCCCCAGGTAAGAGCCAAAGTACATACTCTTCTAAACCATACTCCTGTGGACAGAAATCGGCATTGCGAATTTTGTATTGAATCGGGATGCAATTTCTGTGTTTC
Source organism: Schistocerca cancellata (assembly GCF_023864275.1). Lineage (NCBI taxonomy): Eukaryota > Metazoa > Arthropoda > Insecta > Orthoptera > Acrididae > Schistocerca > Schistocerca cancellata. The sequence goes on along the minus strand of NC_064629.1, from coordinate 56,911,524 downwards.
ATCGTCAAAGTGATGGTCGAAGGGATACAGAAAACACGCTGTGGTGCATCGGAGTCTAACACTGGGCCCCCAGGGAATAGCCAAAGTACATACTCATTTAAACCGTACTCCTGTGCCCAGATATCGGCATTGCGAATTTTGTATTGAATCGGGATGCTGTATCTGTGTTTCATCGTCAATGTGATGGTCGAAGGGTTACAGTAAACCTGCTGTGGTGCATCGGAGTCTAACACTGGGCCCCCAGGGAAGAGCCAAAGTACATATTCTTCTAAACCGTACTCCTGTGGACAGAAATCGGCATTGCGAATTTTCTATTGAATCGGGATGCAAATACTGTGTTTCATCGTCAATGTGATGGTCGAAGGGTAACAGTAAACATGCTGTGGGTTATCGGAGTCTAACACTGGGCCCCCAGGGATGAGCCAATTTACATACTCTTCTAAACCGTACTCCTGTAGACAGAAATCGGCATTAATAATTTTGTATTGAATCAGGATGCAATTTCTGTGTTTCATCGTCAATGTGATGGTCGAAGGGTTACAGGAAACCTGCTGTGGTGCATCGTAGTCTAACACTGGGCCCCCAGGGAAGAGCCAAAGCATATACTCTTCTAAACTGTACACCTAAGGAAAGAAATCGGAATTGCGAATTTTGTTTTGAATCGGGATGCAATTTCTGTGTTTCATCGTCAATGTGATGGTGGAAGGGATACAGTAAACCTGCTGTGGTGCATCGGAGTCTAACACTGGGCCCCCAGGGATGAGTCGAAGTACATACTCTTCTAAACCGTACTCCTGTGGACAGATATCGGCATTGCGAATTTTGTATTGAATTGGGATGCAATTTCTGTGTTTCATCGTCAATGTGATGGTCTAAGGGTTACAGTAAACCTGCTGTGGTGCATTGGAGTCTAACACTGGGCCCCCAGGGAGGAACCAAAGTACATACTCTTCTAAACTGTACACCTAAGGAAAGAAATCGGAATTGCGAATTTTGTATTGAATCGGGATGCAATTTCTGTGTTTCATCGTCAATGTGATGGTGGAAGGGATACAGTAAGCCTGCTGTGGTGCATCGGAGTCTAACACTGGGCCCCCAGGGAAGAGCCATAGTACATACTCTTCTCAACCGTACTCATAGGGACCGAAATCGGAATTGCGAATTTTGTATTGAATAGTGATGCAATTTCTGTGTTTCATCGTCAAAGTGATGGTCGAAGGGATACAGAAAACATGCTGTGGTGCATCGGAGTGTAACACTGGGCCCCAGGGAATAGCCAAAGTACATACTCTTCTAAACCGTACTCCAGTGGACAGATATCGGCATTGCGAAATTTGTATTGAATCGGGATACAATATCTGTGTTTCATCGTCAATGTGATGGTCGAAGGGATACAGTAAACCTGCTGCGTTGCATCGGAGGCTAACACTGGGCCCCCAGGGATGAGCCAAAGTACATACTCTTCTAAACCGTACACATAAGGACAGAAATCGGCATTGCGAATTTTGTGTTGAATAGGGATGCAATTTCTGTGTTTCATCGTCAATGTGATGGTTGAAGGGATACAGTAAACCTGCTGCGGTGCATCGGAGGCTAACACTGGGCCCCCAGGGATGAGCCAAAGTACATACTCTTCTAAACCTTACAAATAAGAACAGAAACAGGCATTGCGAATTTTGTATTGAATCGGGATGCAATTTCTGTGTTTCATCGTCAAAGTTATGGTCGAAGGGATACTGAAAATATGCTGTGGTGCATCTGAGTCTAATACTGGGCCCCCAGGGAATAGCCAAAGTACATACTCTTTTAAACCGTACTCCTGTGGACAGATATCGGCATTGCGAATTTTGTATTGAATCGGGATGCAATTTCTGTGTTTCATCGTCAATGTGATGGTCTAAGGGTTACAGTAAACCTGCTGTGGTGCATCGGAGTCTAACACTGGGCCCCCAGGGAAGAACCAAAGTACATACTCTTCTAAACCTTACTCCTGTGGACAGAAATCGGCATTGCGAATTTTGTATTGAATCGGGATGCAATTTCTGTGTTTCATCGTCATGTGATGGTCGAAGGGTAACAGTAGACATGCTGTGGGGTATCGGAGTCTAACACTGGGAGCCCAGGGAAGAGCCTATGTACATACTGTTCTAAACCGTACTCATCAGGACAAAAATCGGAATTGCGAATTTTGTATTGAATCGGGTTGCAATTTCTGTTCTTTCATCGTCAATGTGATGGTCGAAGAGATACAGTAAACCTGCTGTGGTCCATCGGAGTCTAACACTGGGCCCCCGGGGAAGAGCCGAAGTACATACTTTTCTAAACCGTACTCCTGGTGACAGAAATCGGCATTGCGAATTTTGTGTTCAATCGGGATGCAATTTCTCTGTTTCATCGTCAATGTGATGGTTGAAGGGATACAGTAAACCTGCTGTGGTGCATCGGAGGCTAACACTGGGCCCCCAGGGATGAGCCAAAGTACATACTGTTCTAAACCGTACACATAATAACAGAAATAGGCATTGCGAAATTTGTATTGAATCGGGATGCAATTTCTGTGTTTCATCGTCAATGTGATGATTGCAGTGTTACAGTAAACCAGCTGTGGTGCATCCGAGTCTAACACTGGGCCCCCAGGGAAGAGCCAAAGTACATACTCTACTAAACCATACTCCTGTGGACAGCAATCGGAATTGAGAATTTTATATTGAATCGGGATGCAATTTCTGTGTTTCATCGTCAATGTGATGGTCGAAGGGATACAGTAAACCTGCTGTAATGCATCGGAGTCTAACACTGGGCCCCCAGGGAAGAGCCAAGGTACATATTCTTCTAAACCTTACACCTGTGGACAGATATCGGAGTTGCAAATTTTGTATTGAATCGGGATGCAATTTCTGTGTTTCATCGTCAATGTGACGGTCTAAGCGTTACAGTAAACCTGCTGTGGTGCATCGGAGTCTAACAGTGGGCCCCCAGGGAAGAGCCAAAGTACATACTCTTCTAAACCGTACTCCTGTGGACTGAAATCGCCATAGCGAATTTTGTATTGAATCGGGATGCAATTTCTGTGTTTCATCGTCAATGTGATTGTCTAAGGGTTACAGTAAACCTGCTGTGGTGCATTGGAGTCTAACACTGGGCCCCCAGGGAAGAGCCAAAGTACACACTCTTCTAAACCGTACTCCTAAGGACAGAAATCGGCATTGCGAATTTTGTATTGAATCGGGATGCAATTTCTGTGTTTCATCGTCAATGTGATGGTCGCAGTGTTACAGTAAACCTGCTGTGGTGCATCGGAGTCTAACACTGGGCCCCCAGGGAAGAGCCAAAGTACATACTCTTCTAAAGCATACTCCTGTGGACAGAAATCGGAATTGCGAATTTTGTATTGAATCGGGATGCATTTTCTGTGTTTCATCGTCAATGTGATGGTCGAAGGGTTACAGTAAACCTGCTGTAATGCATCGGAGTCTAACACTGGGCCCCCAGGGAAGAGCCAAATTACATACTCTTCTAAACCGTACTCCTGTGGACAGAAATCGGCATTGTGAATTTTGTATTGAATCCGGATGCAATTTCTGTGCTTCATCGTCAATGAAATGGTCTGAGGGTTACAGTAAACCTGCTGTGGTGCATCGGAGTCTAACACTGGGCCCCCAGGGAATAGCCAAAGTACATACTCTTCTAAACCGTACTCATTAGGACAGAAATCGTAATTGCGAATTTTGTATTGAATCGGGATAAAATTTCTGTGTTTCATCGTCAATGTGATGGTCTAAGGGTTACAGTAAACCTGCTGTGGTGCATCGGAGTGTAACACTGGGCCCCAGGGAATAGCCAAAGTACATACTCTTCTAAACCGTACTCCAGTGGACAGATATCGGCATTGCGAAATTTGTATTGAATCGGGATACAATATCTGTGTTTCATCGTCAATGTGATGGTCGAAGGGATACAGTAAACCTGCTGCGTTGCATCGGAGGCTAACACTGGGCCCCCAGGGATGAGCCAAAGTACATACTCTTCTAAACCGTACACATAAGGACAGAAATCGGCATTGCGAATTTTGTGTTGAATAGGGATGCAATTTCTGTGTTTCATCGTCAATGTGATGGTTGAAGGGATACAGTAAACCTGCTGCGGTGCATCGGAGGCTAACACTGGGCCCCCAGGGATGAGCCAAAGTACATACTCTTCTAAACCGTACACATAAGGACAGAAATCGGCATTGCGAATTTTGTGTTGAATAGGGATGCAATTTCTGTGTTTCATCGTCAATGTGATGGTTGAAGGGATACAGTAAACCTGCTGCGGTGCATCGGAGGCTAACACTGGGCCCCCAGGGATGAGCCAAAGTACATACTCTTCTAAACCGTACAAATAAGAACAGAAACAGGCATTGCGAATTTTGTATTGAATCGGGATGCAATTTCTGTGTTTCATCGTCAAAGTTATGGTCGAAGGGATACTGAAAATATGCTGTGGTGCATCTGAGTCTAATACTGGGCCCCCAGGGAATAGCCAAAGTACATACTCTTTTAAACCGTACTCCTGTGGACAGATATCGGCATTGCGAATTTTGTATTGAATCGGGATGCAATTTCTGTGTTTCATCGTCAATGTGATGGTCTAAGGGTTACAGTAAACCTGCTGTGGTGCATCAGAGTCTAACACTGGGCCCCCAGGGAAGAACCAAAGTACATACTCTTCTAAACCTTACTCCTGTGGACAGAAATCGGCATTGCGAATTTTGTATTGAATCGGGATGCAATTTCTGTGTTTCATCGTCATGTGATGGTCGAAGGGTAACAGTAGACATGCTGTGGGGTATCGGAGTCTAACACTGAGAGCCCAGGGAAGAGCCTATGTACATACTGTTCTAAACCGTACTCATCAGGACAAAAATCGGAATTGCGAATTTTGTATTGAATCGGGTTGCAATTTCTGTTCTTTCATCGTCAATGTGATGGTCGAAGAGATACAGTAAACCTGCTGTGGTCCATCGGAGTCTAACACTGGGCCCCCGGGGAAGAGCCGAAGTACATACTTTTCTAAACCGTACTCCTGGTGACAGAAATCGGCATTGCGAATTTTGTGTTCAATCGGGATGCAATTTCTCTGTTTCATCGTCAATGTGATGGTTGAAGGGATACAGTAAACCTGCTGTGGTGCATCGGAGGCTAACACTGGGCCCCCAGGGATGAGCCAAAGTACATACTGTTCTAAACCGTACACATAATAACAGAAATAGGCATTGCGAAATTTGTATTGAATCGGGATGCAATTTCTGTGTTTCATCGTCAATGTGATGATTGCAGTGTTACAGTAAACCAGCTGTGGTGCATCCGAGTCTAACACTGGGCCCCCAGGGAAGAGCCAAAGTACATACTCTACTAAACCATACTCCTGTGGACAGCAATCGGAATTGAGAATTTTATATTGAATCGGGATGCAATTTCTGTGTTTCATCGTCAATGTGATGGTCGAAGGGATACAGTAAACCTGCTGTAATGCATCGGAGTCTAACACTGGGCCCCCAGGGAAGAGCCAAGGTACATATTCTTCTAAACCTTACACCTGTGGACAGATATCGGAGTTGCAAATTTTGTATTGAATCGGGATGCAATTTCTGTGTTTCATCGTCAATGTGACGGTCTAAGCGTTACAGTAAACCTGCTGTGGTGCATCGGAGTCTAACAGTGGGCCCCCAGGGAAGAGCCAAAGTACATACTCTTCTAAACCGTACTCCTGTGGACTGAAATCGCCATAGCGAATTTTGTATTGAATCGGGATGCAATTTCTGTGTTTCATCGTCAATGTGATTGTCTAAGGGTTACAGTAAACCTGCTGTGGTGCATTGGAGTCTAACACTGGGCCCCCAGGGAAGAGCCAAAGTACACACTCTTCTAAACCGTACTCCTAAGGACAGAAATCGGCATTGCGAATTTTGTATTGAATCGGGATGCAATTTCTGTGTTTCATCGTCAATGTGATGGTCGCAGTGTTACAGTAAACCTGCTGTGGTGCATCGGAGTCTAACACTGGGCCCCCAGGGAAGAGCCAAAGTACATACTCTTCTAAACCATACTCCTGTGGACAGAAATCGGAATTGCGAATTTTGTATTGAATCGGGATGCATTTTCTGTGTTTCATCGTCAATGTGATGGTCGAAGGGTTACAGTAAACCTGCTGTAATGCATCGGAGTCTAACACTGGGCCCCCAGGGAAGAGCCAAATTACATACTCTTCTAAACCGTACTCCTGTGGACAGAAATCGGCATTGTGAATTTTGTATAGAATCCGGATGCAATTTCTGTGCTTCATCGTCAATGAAATGGTCTGAGGGTTACAGTAAACCTGCTGTGGTGCATCGGAGTCTAACACTGGGCCCCCAGGGAATAGCCAAAGTACATACTCTTCTAAACCGTACTCATTAGGACAGAAATCGTAATTGCGAATTTTGTATTGAATCGGGATAAAATTTCTGTGTTTCATCGTCAATGTGATGGTCTAAGGGTTACAGTAAACCTGCTGTGGTGCATCGGGGTCTAACACTGGGCCCCCAGGGAAGAGCCAAAATACATACTCTTCTAAACCGTACTCCTGTGGACAGAAATCAGCATTACGAATTTTGTATTGAATCGGGATGCAATTTCTGAGTTTCATCGTCAAAGTGATGGTCGAAGGGTAACAGTAAACATGCTGTTGGTTATCGGAGTCTAACACTGGGCCCCCAGGGATAAGCCAATGTACATACTCTTCTAAACCGTACTCCTGTAGACAGAAATCGGCATTAAGAATTTTGTATTGAATCGGGATGCAATTTCTGTGTTTCATCGTCAATGTGATGGTCGAAGGGTTACAGTAAACCTGCTGTGGTGCATCGTAGTCTAACACTGGGCCCCCAGGGAAGAGCCAAAGTACATACTCTTCTAAACTGTACACCTAAGGATAGAAATCGGAATTGCGAATTTTGTATTGAATCGGGATGCAATTTCTGTGTTTCATCGTCGATGTGATGGTGGAAGGGATACAGTAAACCTGCTGTGGTGCATCGGAGTCTAACACTGGGCCCCCAGGGAAGAGTCGAAGTACATACTCTTCTAGACCGTAATCCTGTGGACAGATATCGGCATTGCGAATTTTGTATTGGTTTGGGATGCAATTTCTGTGTTTCATCGTCAATGTGATGGTCTAAGGGTTACAGTAAACCTGCTGTGGTGCATCGGAGTCTAACACTGGGCCCCCAGGGAGGAACCAAAGTACATACTCTTCTAAACTGTACACCTAAGGAAAGAAATCGGAATTGCGAATTTTGTATTGAATCGGGATGCAATTTCTGTGTTTCATCGTCAATGTGATGGATGAAGGGATACAGTAAGCCTGCTGTGGTGCATCGGAGTCTAACACTGGGCCCCCAGGGAAGAGCCATAGTACATACTCTTCTCAACCGTAGTCATAGGGACCGAAATCGGAATTGCGAATTTTGTATTGAATAGGGATGCAATTTCTGTGTTTCATCGTCAAAGTGATGGTCGAAGGGATACAGAAAAAACGCTGTGGTGCATCGGAGTCTAACACTGGGCCCCCAGGGAAGACCCAAAGTACATACTCTTCTAAACTGTACACCTAAGGAAAGAAATCGGAATTGCGAATTTTGTATTGAATAGGGATGCAATTTCTGTGTTTCATCGTCAAATTGATGGTCGAAGGGATACAGAAAAAACGCTGTGGTGCATCGGAGTCTAACACTGGGCCCCCAGGTAAGAGCCAAAGTACATACTCTTCTAAACCATACTCCTGTGGACAGAAATCGGCATTGCGAATTTTGTATTGAATCGGGATGCAATTTCTGTGTTTCATCGTCAAAGTGATGGTCGAAGGGATACAGAAAACACGCTGTGGTGCATCGGAGTCTAACACTGGGCCCCCAGGGAATAGCCAAAGTACATACTCATTTAAACCGTACTCCTGTGCCCAGATATCGGCATTGCGAATTTTGTATTGAATCGGGATGCTGTATCTGTGTTTCATCGTCAATGTGATGGTCGAAGGGTTACAGTAAACCTGCTGTGGTGCATCGGAGTCTAACACTGGGCCCCCAGGGAAGAGCCAAAGTACATATTCTTCTAAACCGTACTCCTGTGGACAGAAATCGGCATTGCGAATTTTCTATTGAATCGGGATGCAATTACTGTGTTTCATCGTCAATGTGATGGTCGAAGGGTAACAGTAAACATGCTGTGGGTTATCGGAGTCTAACACTGGGCCCCCAGGGATGAGTCAATGTACATACTCTTCTAAACCGTACTCCTGTAGACAGAAATCGGCATTTAGAATTTTGTATTGAATCAGGATGCAATTTCTGTGTTTCATCGTCAATGTGATGGTCGAAGGGTTACAGGAAACCTGCTGTGGTGCATCGTAGTCTAACACTGGGCCCCCAGGGAAGAGCCAAAGCATATACTCTTCTAAACTGTACACCTAAGGAAAGAAATCGGAATTGCGAATTTTGTTTTGAATCGGGATGCAATTTCTGTGTTTCATCGTCAATGTGATGGTGGAAGGGATACAGTAAACCTGCTGTGGTGCATCGGAGTCTAACACTGGGCCCCCAGGGATGAGTCGAAGTACATACTCTTCTAAACCGTACTCCTGTGGACAGATATCGGCATTGCGAATTTTGTATTGAATTGGGATGCAATTTCTGTGTTTCATCGTCAATGTGATGGTCTAAGGGTTACAGTAAACCTGCTGTGGTGCATCGGAGTCTAACACTGGGCCCCCAGGGAGGTACCAAAGTACATACTCTTCTAAACTGTACACCTAAGGAAAGAAATCGGAATTGCGAATTTTGTATTGAATCGGGATGCAATTTCTGTGTTTCATCGTCAATGTGATGGTGGAAGGGATACAGTAAGCCTGCTGTGGTGCATCGGAGTCTAACACTGGGCCCCCAGGGAAGAGCCATAGTACATACCCTTCTCAACTGTACTCATAGGGACCGAAATCGGAATTGCGAATTTTGTATTGAATAGTGATGCAATTTCTGTGTTTCATCGTCAAAGTGATGGTCGAAGGGATACAGAAAAAACGCTGTGGTGCATCGGAGTCTAACACTGGGCCCCCAGGGAAGACCCAAAGTACATACTCTTCTAAACTGTACACCTACGGAAAGAAATCGGAATTGCGAATTTTGTATTGAATAGGGATGCAATTTCTGTGTTTCGTCGTCAAAGTGATGGTGGAAGGGATACAAAAAACACGCTGTGGTGCATCGGAGTCTAACACTGGGCCCCCAGGGAATAGCCAAAGTACATACTCATTTAAACCGTACTCCTGTGCACAGATATCGGCATTGCGAATTTTGTATTGAATCGGTATGCATTTACTGTGTTTCATCGTCAATATGATGGTCGAAGGGTAACAGTATACCTTCTGTGGTGCATCGTAGTCTAACACTGGGCTCCCAGGGAAGAGCCAAAGTACATACTCTTCTAAACCGTACATCTCTGGACAGAAAGAGGCATTGCGAAATTTGTATTGAATCGGGATGCAATTTCTGTGTTTCATCGTCAAAGTGATGGTCGAAGGGATACAGAAAACATGCTGTGGTGCATCGGAGTGTAACACTGGGCCCCAGGGAATAGCCAAAGTACATACTCTTCTAAACCGTACTCCTGTGGACAGATATCGCCATTGCGAAATTTGTATTGAATCGGGATACAATATCTGTGTTTCATCGTAAATGTGTTGGTCGAAGGGATACAGTAAACCTGCTGCGTTGCATCGGAGGCTAACACTGGGCCCCCAGGGATGAGCCAAAGTACATACTCTTCTAAACCGTACACATAAGGACAGAAATCGGCATTGCGAATTTTGTGTTGAATAGGGATGCAATTTCTGTGTTTCATCGTCAATGTGATGGTTGAAGGGATACAGTAAACCTGCTGCGGTGCATCAGAGGCTAACACTGGGCCCCCAGGGATGAGCCAAAGTACATACTCTTCTAAACCGTACAAATAAGGACAGAAACAGGTATTGCGAATTTTGTATTGAATCGGGATGCAATTTCTGTGTTTCATCGTCAAAGTTATGGTCGAAGGGATACAGAAAATATGCTGTGGTGCATCTGAGTCTAATACTGGGCCCCCAGGGAATAGCCAAAGTACATACTCTTTTAGACCGTACTCCTGTGGACAGATATCGGCATTGCGAATTTTGTATTGAATCGGGATGCAATTTCTGTGTTTCATCGTCAATGTGATGGTCTAAGGGTTACAGTAAACCTGCTGTGGTGCATCGGAGTCTAACACTGGGCCCCCAGGGAAGAACCAAAGTACATACTCTTCTAAACCTTACTCCTGTGGACAGAAATCGGCATTGCGAATTTTGTATTGAATCGGGATGCAATTTCTGTGTTTCATCGTCAATGTGATGATCGCAGTGTTACAGTAAACCTGCTGTGGTGCATCGGAGTCTAACACTGGGCCCCCAGGATAGAGCCAATGTACATACTCTTCTAAACCATACTCCTGTGGACAGAAATCGGAATTGCGAATTTTGTATTGAATCGGGATGCAATTTCTGTGTTTCATCGTCAATGTGATGGTCTAAGGGTTACAGTAAACCTGCTATAATGCATCGGAGTCTAACACTGGGGCCCCAGGGAAGAGCCAAAGTACATACTCTTCTAAACAGTACTCCTGTGGACAGAAATCGGCATTGTGAACTTTGTACTGATTCCGGATGCAATTTCTGTGCTTAGTCGTCAATGTGATGGTCGAAAGGTTACAGGAAACCTGCTGTGGTGCATCGGAGTCTAACACTGGGCCCCCAGGGAATAGCCAAAGTACATACTATTCTAAACCGTACTCATTAGGACGGAAATCGTAATTGCGAAATTTGTATTGAATCGGGATACAATTTCTGTGTTTCATCGTCAATGTGATAGCCGAAGGGATACAATAAACCTGCTGTGGTGCATTGGAGTCTAACACTGGGCCCCCAGGGAAGAGCTAAAGTACATACTTTTCTTAGCCGTACTCTTGTGGACAGAAATCGGCATTGTGAATTTTGTATTGAATCGGGATGCAATTTCTGTGTTTCATCGTCATGTGATGGTCGAAGGGTAACAGTAGACATGCTGTGGGGTATCGGAGTCTAACACTGGGAGCCCAGGGAAGAGCCTATGAACATACTCTTCTAAACCGTACTCCTGTGGACAGAAATCGGCATTGCGAATTTTGTAGTGAATCGGGATGCAATTTCTGTGTTTCATCGTCAATGTGATGGTCGAAGGGTTACAGTAAACCTGCTGTGGTGCATCGGAGTCTAACACTGGGCCCCCAGGGAAGAGTCGAAGTACATACTCTTCTAAACCGTACTCCTGTGGACTGAAATCACCATTGCGAATTTTGTATTGAATCGGGATGTAATTTCTGTGTTTCATCGTCAATGTGATGGTCGAAGGGTTACACTAAACCTGCTGTGGTAGATCGTAGTCTAACACTGGGCCCCCAGGTAAGAGCCAAAGTACATACTCTTCTAAACCGTACTCCTAAGGACACAAATCGGAATTGCGAATTTTGTATTGAATCGGGATAAAATTTCAGTGTTTCATCGTCAATGTGATGGTCGAAGGGTTACAGAAAACCTGCTGTGGTGCATCGTAGTTTAACACTGGGCCCCCAGGGAAGAGCCAAAGTACAAACTCTTCTAACCCGTACTCATCAGGACAAAAATCGGAATTGCGAATTTTGTATTGAATCGGGTTGCAATTTCTGTTCTTTCATCGTCAATGTGATGGTCGAAGAGATACAGTAAACCTGCTGTGGTCCATCGGAGTCTAACACTGGGCCCCCGGGGAAGAGCCGAAGTACATACTTTTCTAAACCGTACTCCTGGTGACAGAAATCGGCATTGCGAATTTTGTGTTCAATCGGGATGCAATTTCTCTGTTTCATCGTCAATGTGATGGTTGAAGGGATACAGTAAACCTGCTGTGGTGCATCGGAGGCTAACACTGGGCCCCCAGGGATGAGCCAAAGTACATACTGTTCTAAACCGTACACATAATAACAGAAATAGGCATTGCGAATTTTGTATTGAATCGGGATGCAATTTCTGTGTTTCATCGTCAATGTGATGATTGCAGTGTTACAGTAAACCAGCTGTGGTGCATCCGAGTCTAACACTGGGCCCCCAGGGAAGAGCCAAAGTACATACTCTACTAAACCATACTCCTGTGGACAGCAATCGGAATTGCGAATTTTATATTGAATCGGGATGCAATTTCTGTGTTTCATCGTCAATGTGATGGTCGAAGGGATACAGTAAACCTGCTGTAATGCATCGGAGTCTAACACTGGGCCCCCAGGGAAGAGCCAAGGTACATACTCTTCTAAACCATACTCCTGTGGACAGAAATCGGAATTGCAAATTTTGAATTGAATCGGGATGCAATTTCTGTGTTTCATCGTCAATGTGATGGTCGAAGGGTTACAGTACACCTGCTGTAATGCATCGGAGTCTAACACTGGGCCCCCAGGGAAGAGCCAAAGTACATACTCTTCTAAACCGTACTCCTGTGGACAGAATTCGGCATTGTTAATTTTGTATTGAATCCGGATGCAATTTCTGGGCTTCATCGTCAATGTGGTGGTCTAAGGGTTACAGTAAACCTGCTGTGGTGCATCGGAGTCTAACACTGTGCCCCCAGGGAAGAGCCTAAGTACATACTCTTCTAAACCGTACTCATTAGGACGGAAATCGTAATTGCGAATCTTGTATTGAATCGGGATGCAATTTCTGTGTTTGATCGTCAATGTGATGGTCGAAGGGTAACAGCAAACATGCTGTGGGGTATCGGAGTCTAACACTGGGCCCCCAGTGAAGAGCCAATGTACATACTCTTCTAAACCGTACTCCGGTGGACAGAAATCGGCATTGCGAATATTGTATTGAATCGGGATGCAATTTCTGTGTTTCATCGTCAATGTGATGGTCGAAGGGTTACAGTAATCCTGCTGTGGTGCATCGTGGTCTAACACTGGGCCCCCAGGGAAGAGCCAAAGTACATACACTTCTAAACTGTACACCTAAGGACAGAAATCGGAATTGCGAATTTTGTATTGAATCGGGATGCAATTTCTGTGTTTCATCGTCAATGTGATGGTCGAAGGGATACAGTAAACCTGCTGTGGGGCATCGGAGTCTAACACTGGGCCCCTAGGGAAGAGTCGAAGTACATACTCTTCTAAACTGTACTCCTGTGGACTGAAATCGCCATTGCGAATTTTGTATTGAATCGGGTTGCAATTTGAGTGTTTCATCGTCAATGTGATGGTCGAAGGGTTGCAATAAACCTGCTGTGGTACATCGTAGTCTTACACTGGGCCCCCAGGTAAGAGCGAAAGTACATACTCTTCTAAACCGTACACCTAAGGACAGAAATTGGAATTCCGAATTTTGTATTGAATCGGGATAAAATTTCTGTGTTTCATCGTCAATGTGATGGTCGAAGGGGTACAGAAAACCTGCTGTGGTGCATCGTAGTCTAACACTGGGCCGCCCAGGGAAGAGCCAAAGTACATACTCTTCTAAACCGTACTCCTGTGGACAGAAATTGGCATTGCGAATTTTGTATTGAATCGCGATGCAATTTCTGTGTTTCATCGTCAATGTGATGGTAGAAGGGATACAGTATACCTGCTGTGGTGCATCGGAGTCTAA